>NC_134367.1:10316061-12816061 GCF_035582795.1 Mycteria americana
AATTTGCCTTTATCTTAAAAAAAATAAAGTAGAGCAAATTCCCAGTCACACTGTAGTAGCTTTGACCTTTAAGGAGGCTTGGAAAAGGACTCTGGAAAACAGTAGCTTTGTCAGTGGAGCCTTTCAAGTGCTAGAATCGAGATCAACATTACCTCAGACTTTTGGCAAGTGTCATGAAATACAAAACACGTTAGGAGGCCAGAGGTTTGAATGCACCCTGGGCCAAACACAGACCGTTTCTAACACCCAACTCACTAAAAACTCAGCAGGAATTTTAGAGTGGGCAAAAAGATTATGGAGAAGATCATGCTGGGTGCTATTGAAAGGCATTTAAAGAATAATGCAATCATCAGGCACAGTCAACATTGGGTTCACAAAGGGAAAGTCCTGCCTAACTAATCTGATATCCTTCTATGATAAGGTCACCTGCCTAGTGGATAAAGGGAAAGTGGTGGATGTAGTTTTCTGGATTTTAGTAAAGCTTTTGATACTGTCCCTCACAGCATCCTTCTGGACAAGTTCTCCAACTGTGGGATGAGTGGGTTCATGGTGCGCCGGGTGAAGAACTGGCTGAAGGGCAGAGCTCAAAGGGTTGTAGTGAATGGGGCTACATCTGGCTGGTGACTGGTCACCAGCAGTGTTCCTCAGGGTTCAATTCTAGGGCCAGTTCTGTTCCATATGTTTAACAATGATCTGGGTGCAGGAGTTGAATGCACCATTAGCAAGTTTGCTGATGATACCAAACTGGGAGGTGCTGTTGACTCTCTTGAGGGACAAGAGGCCTTGCAGAGGAATCTAGATAGTCTGGAGCACTGGACAATCATTAATGGCATGAAATTTAACAAGAACAAATGCCAGATTCTGCACCTGGGACGGAGTAATGCCAGGCACAAGTATAAACTGGGAGAGGAGTGGCTGGAGAGCAGCCCTGCAGAAAGGGATCTGGGGGTGCTGGCTGACAGCAGGCTCAATACGAGTCAGCAGTGGGCCCTGGCAGCCGAGGGCAAACCGCACCCTGGGGTGAAGTACAACCGGTCAAACAGTACAACCGGCCGGTCAAAAGAGGGGATTATCCCACTGTGTTCAGCGTTGGTGCGGCCTCGCCTCGAGTACTGTGTGCAGTTCTGGGCCCCACAATTTAAGAAGGATGTGAAGGTCCTTGAATGCATCCAGAGGACGGCAACAAAGCTGGTCAAAGGGCTGGAAGGAATGTCCTAGGAGGAGCGGCTAAGGACTTTGGGCTTGTCTAGTTAGGAGAAAAGGAGGCTGAGGGGCGACCTCATTGCTCTCTACAGCTTCCTGAGGAGGGGACGTGGAGAGGGAGGTGTTGATCTCCCTGGGATCCAGTGAGAGGACGTGTGGGAATGGTTCAAAGCTGCACCAGGGAAGGTTTAGACCAGACATTAGGAAGCATTTTTTTACCGAGAGGGTGGTCAAACACTGCAACAGGCTTCCTAGAGAGGTGGTCGATGCCCCATGTCTGTCAGCGTTTAAGAGGCATTTGGACAATGCCCTTAATAACATGCTTTAACTTTTGGTCAGCCCTAAAGTAGTCAGGCAGTTGGACTAGATGGTTGTTGTAGATCCCTTCTAACTGAAATATTCTATTCTATTCTATTCTATTCTATTCTATTCTATTCTATTCTATTCTATTCTTGGGGAGCTGGACCTACAGTTAGCCAGCAACAAGAGAGTCACAAGACTGAAGGACAGCAAACAAGAGGACGCCTGACTCTGAAGCTTTCCAGTTCTGACAAGGTGTTAGGAAGGGGTAAACACAGCAGGCAGCCCCAGCAGCGTTATTCAATACCAGCATGGTTAGGATATCCTTCTGGGAAAAGGGCGAAGCAGTTTTCAATCCACTGGTTTGCCTCCAGACCAAGTATTCTTGTGCCTAGTATAATAAAGAATAATGTCACTGTTTTCCAAAGAATGAAGGCTGTTCAGCTTGTCATGATCATGGCATGTCTGAGCATCCAGGATAAGTGCCAAGCTACCCCTCTTTGATGCCTGTATATCATTAGCGAGAAAAGGGGACTGAGATCCTAACTTGTCTTGCCTGAGTCATTCTGCTGGGGACAGACATTAACATTTTAAGCATCTGAAAGGGATACCTGAATATCAAGTCCTGCCAGTATTCAATGGGACTGCACTGCTTATGTGCCAAACTCAACTTAAAAACAAGTTTTGATGTTTTCTAGAGTCCTTTTCTAAACCTCCTTAAAGGTCAAATACCATTTACTTCCTTGAATGTATCAGGGACAGACAAGAGTTCAGCTCTACAAGCTGCTTCTTAAGACTGTTATTTTTAATGCAATTTGAATTTAGATGCAGCTTGTAGCTACATGGTCGTAAAGTCAGAATAACTTCACTGAAGTGTCTTCTTAAGAAGAAGCTGTAACTCTCAGTTGCTGTGCAGGTAGACTTTTGCTGTTGACTTCAAGAGGAGTTTAGGCTCCAGGTTTTCAACTTGCATGAACTAAATGACAGTATCATCAATCACTTGATTTCTCAGTTTACCTCATTATTGTTCAAACAGTTTTATTTATCTGTTTCCTGCCTCTACTTAATAATATTTGTAATGTCTTATGAAAATTAGTTTTAGAAAAACACAAAACAAGGAATGAAAACAGGACCTCCTATTGCCTCTCCAAGTAATCAAAATCTGAAACCAAATAGTTCTATGGCAACAGGCTGAGAAAAGTATATTTTCAATTACTTTATTTTCATGTATAAACTGCACAGTTTGTGAATAAGTAAACAATTTAATTTGGTTGTTTGTTTTTTTTTTTTCTTGGGGGGAGGGGTGTTTTTCTGTTTTCTTTTTTGGTAGGAAATAAACAAGAAGAAACAAGGAATAATCAAACCCACCCAGCATCAGCAAACTTTTCTCATTACACTCTGAGCAATAGCAAGATGGGGAAAATAGCAGATCATTATGTCTGATGAGCATAATTACACTTTTTCAAAAAAGGGGGGAAATCTAGGTTTATCACTACACCTGTTTTTTTTTTTAATAGATACCTTTAAATTCCGCTGAACATGCAGCAGTAGAAAAATTATTCCTTCTCGCTGTTTGATGGCCTCCAGTAATGCTTAAGAAAAATTGTTTTCCATTCCACTGAACTGTAAAATAAACAAAACAAACCCTTCACTAAATGCTCTAAAGGCCAAAGGGTCTCAGTGAATGAACTTCAAATGGCTGCTTTGCTCATCATAGAAAAAATCCATTATGTGATTGTGTTTAGAAATGGTCTAGCATATTTTGGGTGCTATAGCATTTTAAAATAATAAGGTTTGGAAATAAATAATAAACTGGTGAAGAGGCAGAAAGTAAGTTGCTCCCTAAATCTAAATACAAATGTATTTCAATGTCATTTTCTATACACAGAGAAATGCATAGAACTAAATCAGTTCTATCATTTTTAGTGAACGTTATGTTTTCCTGTACTTTTCGGCTTACTTTCATTCCTTTCATGAAAGAGAATCTCATGACCTTTTCAGTATTAGCCTCAAGACATAGCTGAGCTATTCTTTTCATATAGAAACCGAAGACCCCATCTGGCTAGCATGAAAGCTAACTTTGCCAACAAATCTCTAAGAAAACGTGATAATGTTCATCTGTATTTTTGGGATGTTTTTCTCTTTTTACTGAAGCTATCAATGCATCTAAATATAACAGCTTTCTGTAGGTTTTTAGGTTTAACCAGGACCCTCTGAGACCAAGCATTAATTAACATGCTGTCCTGAGTGTTATAGGCTAATAAAAGATCGAATATACAGCAGAATCATAAGACTTCCTGGTAACTGCCTCTCTTTTACTGCATCTGTTAGAAAATGTACTACTGGTGTTTTAGGATTCCTAACCTCTTATTCATCACTGGAAAATAAAATCCCTGTAGTATCTGTTCTGTTGTAAGCTCCATTAGGAGATGATTTCCAGCCTCTCAGTAGGATTTCCAAGAGCTTCACTGTGAAGTTTACTTTTTATAAGGGATTTCTTTATAACAGACAAACAATCAGGACAGAGCTTTTCCTTAGAAGATTTCTCTTCTCTGGTTTTGTCAAGTAGGTTTCTTCTACTGGTATATTCAAAGTCCTCAGGATTATCTATTATCAATGTTAGTAGGTAATGAAATACAGAAGACATGCTTGAAAATCCAGGGATGAACTTCACATAATACTCCTCAAAAAGGGTTTTGGAACAGCATCTAAAACATCTGCAGGGGCTCTTTAAAACCTACCCATGCACCCGTCTTCATTCACAGACATTCAAATCCAACATCCCTCTGATTCTCATCAGAGCTTCAGTCTGACCAAGACAGCCACATTGCTAAAAGAGATAAAGTTACTGGGAAAGCCTGTTTGCAGGCCTCCAGGTGTAGCTGCCACCTATGCACTCCCACTCCAGCTCTTGGTAAGAGCAGAAGCCACTCAGGTTTGTAGCTTCTATAGGATGAGGCATTTGGCTGTTTGGGTTGTGTATATCCTTTACCAGTTGCTGTCTATCATCTTTAAGGAAAACGAGCAGGTCAGAAAGGATTTGATCCACAAGATGCTCCCTGGAGCATGCTGAGGGAGAGGAATACAGAATAGTACAGTTTTTCCTTGCACTTTGGAAGTAGCAGCTATGACACACATTTCAATGAACATTACCTGATCACAGACCTTACATGGAACCTCTATGAATGGCATTGGACCTTCCATCAAGCCAAGTCCTATCCCACCCTACCCACATACAGTATGTTTGTCTAACATTAGATACTCTGAATAGTTTCTTCAGAAAATTACCATTAAAAGCTCTTGGTTGAAGAAGTGTCAGATTACCTGTACAATTGGGTTGGACAGCCCTGCAGGGCAGTATGTTCTAGATCACACAGGGTTCAGAAACTACAAGGGGTCATGCATCCAATTTTGTCTCAGAAAGTACTAGACAAGCAGTTGGGGAGCAGGAAGTGCTTAACTAGATAAAGGACGACACAACATCACTACTCCGGCCATTAGTAAACCATTTCATTCAGTGTAAGACTCAGAACTATGTGACACAGCAGTGATCAGATGTGGAGGACAACTCAAAATACAAAGGGAAGGCAATGCTGAACAGTTATCAAAGTATGACTTGGTCATAGAAGCACACCTCACACAGACTGGTATTACTGGTGAAGTGGAACAGAACTTCTTTAGTGTCTATCCCTATCTAACTTGTACTTGGCAACTGCCGAGCTGCTATTATCAGGATAAGACTGTGTCTGCTTCCAGCCCTATGCTATGTGATTGAATTTGGACATGGAGGTATAGGGAAATGAGAAGAAGACCTTTTAAACCACTGCAAAGCAGTCACATGAAAAACTCAGTATGTATTGATGCCTTGTGTGTTTTTCTAAAGTCTTTAAAGACTCTGATTCCTTGGGTTGGCTCCCAGCATGAACTGGTCATTAGAAGGAACAGTTGAAGCAACTGTCATCAAATGAAACATCAATGGCATCAAAACTATACACACACTACTCTTGCAGCTTTGCCTCTAGCAATAACAAATAGCTATTGAACCTGCAATACAATCTTCCCAACAAGCATGTAAATAAAGCCACACCTAATAATGCTGTTCTTTCTTGACTAATCAGATGAAATTCTGTTCTGTACCAGTAGATATGAAACTTTTCTATCATTCAAAGTAAACATATGCTAATTCCAGAAAGCTCTGTTCTGAAGGAAAAAAAAAAAAAAAAAAGAAAAAAGTTTTCCTTCTCTAGCATGGAAGTAGTTCTACTAATAAATTAAGCTGCTATATACCATATTTAGAATTGCTACCAACTCTGAAAACTCTGATAATTCCCACAGAAATAACATGTCTGTCATACATTTCTCTTGGGTTATCGTGCCATTTGCCAACTAGGGGAGACCTTTAAAAAGAGAAGAGCTATTCGAGATTATTCTTTCAGTACTCCCACAGAAGTCAAGACCTGAGCAGCTTCTTAAATGTTGACAGAAGGCAGTATAGCAGTATACGACTAGTTAACACTTCCACACATTTTTAATGCACTTTTGACCTAAAAGCTTGCTGTGGAACCCAGAAAAGGATTTATACCCACTCAATACAAAACAAGTGATAGGGGTATTAGAAGTAAGCCCTTTCCAATACTTCCAGAAGAGACTTCACATCTAAGCTAAGCACATTCAGACAACATTAAAGGTCCTACTGGACTATGGATTTTTTATTAAAATTAAAGATACAAGTCTTATATGGTCTACAGCTATATCAGTATATTAACCTGCAGCAGGGTATAGGCACTAGATTTCACCCATCCATACTATTCAGAATTGAGAAATGGTTAGAGGCACTTTTGACTTTGGCCAAGGTAATTTTCTTGTGTCTACACTATTTCAGATTGTGAGAGAATCTGTCAGTGTGGACAGTATCCAGCCTTGAGACTTGAGCACTATGTGTTTTACAAGTATAGAAGACGCCTTAACAGCCTAAGTGCTAGTACCTGCCTATCTATAAAGCCTGTGTTGCTGCGCATACTATTCCATCAGAGGGGCAAACAGAACTGGTACTTGAGGGTAGCTGTGTGAGGTGACAAGAGGTGACTATTAACTAGGTATTTATGGCTGTTACACTATCCTCCTTTTTGGTGACTGAAGCGCAACATTAACATCCTTATACATAAGCTGTTCTGCAACCAGCTTAGGATTCCTATTCTCTCAAACCTTCCAGTCCCAAAGCCTTTAGGGTCCTGGAGATCCATAGTCTTCCCACCCTAAGAATCCCTGTCTTCATCAACACACCTAGAGGTACTTCTTTCAACTCTTCTCATTCACCTTGTCTCAACTTTCCTCTCTCATGAATCCCAAACACCCTCATTCCTCTCAATCCAGCAGCACAATACCTGCCCTAGTCCCAGCTCGGTCTTCATTTTGATCCATTCCACCTTCTACATTTTGCTCCACCATGTTCATTTTGACAACCACTTGCCAATGGCGTCAAGTACAGGCTAATCTACACAGCTGAGCCTGCCCTCCCTCCTTGTTCTAGTGCACCTGTAGCTCAAATCTGGGTTCTGATGAAGAACTGTAAAATTCAAACTTTAAGTCCCACCTAGACAGAAATTTAGAGTGCAAGGAGAGGATGACATGGCCAAGAAAGACAATCTTAGTGGTATTTGAAAATTTCTATTGGAGTCTGATCTTTGGTCCATAGTTGCCTGAGTTGGGCATTTAGTTTAAAGAATGAAGTTTTGTTTTGTTGTGGGTTTTTTCCTGCTAATTGCATGGTAAAGGGAAAGAGAGTGAAAAAAAATATTTTGAGAGTTGTATGATTTCTACTGAGAGTTCATATGGCAGTTTCTGAGTTCTATTAGCATTAAACATTAAGGGCTTGAATTTTAGAGCTCCCTGTACTGGCACCTCATTTGCTTGCATTATTAAGAAAACCTGAAAGTATCTACAGCATACATACAAGCATATGATTTTCACACATTCAAATAAATAATGTAAAATGAGGAAATATCTACAAAAGTAATCAGAAGATCAGCTTGCAGTCTTACACTTAAGCAGCTTTGTGACTTGAGTCAAAATACTTAGATCATTCAGAGGAATATTTCTGTAATAAGTAAATAAGGTTTGCTTGCTTCCTTGAGAAAAAAAAGCCTTTGCAATAGGCTTCATAGTGTGGTTAAGGGCAAAGTAACACCCATTATCTTCTCAAAACTTTAAAAAATTAATTTTATGAATGTTATTTTACCTGCTCCACTGAAAAAAAATCAGGTTAAATCAGAATCAGGTCTCTGTGCAGAAAGCTGGAAAAAAAATGGTTCTAATACATAATAGGTAGTTTTTGTTGGGTGGATAGCATCCCTGGTCAGTTTTGCGCTTATGGCTCAGTACTAGTGAAACATTTTATTTTCACATCTTAAAAGATCATTTCAGGGCTGAACAAACACAGCAGATTCAGCAGCAGCTGGAATACAACTACTACTGTTCACCCTTTGGAAAGTTTATGAAAGCGCTGGCATGGTTCTGAAATATTAAAAGGTCTTCTGAAACTCAGAGAGAAAACAGCAATGTAAAATCAAGGGTCTGGTCTGGCTGAGTGGATAAAGTGCCATCCTTTTATACTGGGGACTTAAATCTTTCAAGTCAATATGTGGTGTAGAATGGCTTTTATGGTCATTGGCTAGTGGCTGTGAATTCATATCAACAAAAGTAACATAATTCAGACCAGGACAGAGGAAGAAATCAAAGTGTAACAAGGCTTGTGTTATAAAAAGGCACAGGCACTCACTTGGAAATAGTCTTCAACAGTAACACCTGACCTAAAGCTCCTGCTCCTGGGAGAAAGTTCAGACCACAATTTGCATTCAGATGTTTCAGCTCGACTTAGCTCTATACATCTAACATATTTTACACTTTACATGGTTCCATATTTTATATGACTTCACCGCTATGGCACCGGAACACCTCAAATTTTGATGCACATATTCTTTTAACCCTGCGCGGTAAAGAATACTTGGACAGAGACATTACTTACATTTACACAGACATCTTAACTTGCAGCCAGAATATCCAGAGTGTTAAAACATGCTGGCACTAAAGCAGGAAAATCATTAGTCCATAAAGTTTGAATTTCAGCATAGCAGCTCTGGCAGTCCTTGGGAAGCAGGCCAGCACTCCAAATCCACCTCAGGGCATGCCAGCTCATCTCATGCATGTGTTCCAGGCTCACTCCTAAGAGAAGGCAACTTGATGCTGCACGCAAGACTCAGGCTGAGGTCAAAATGACAAAACAGAATCACTCTGTCTCCCTCAAGCCCCCACCTCCCTCAGCCACATCTTTAAACATTGCTCCAAATTTTCATTGCAAGAACTTGTACAGTGCTCAGGCAATATTCCTGTATGTCATGCCTGATACCTTTGGGTACCTTTACAATTTCCAAGAGAAGAAAAAACCTTTCTTGTTGCTCCAATGGTTCCACAGTTATCCCCATGTGAAGTGGGAGAAGGGAAGTGCTATTTAAAATTATTTTCAGTCTTCCCACCCTTTACAACCTAACAGGAAGCTATCAGCCCCACTGTTCTGTTTCTCACTGGTGGGTGGGGTGACAGCTCTTTTAAGAAATGTATTGCTCCCTCCACCCGACCAGAGGAGGAACTGTACTGATCTGTTCCTAACTGGTATCATTGATCTCATTTACTTATAACATATCTCCACAAATATATTTTAAATTGCCAACAATAACTGCAGATATAGATGGAGGAAGGCAAAAAGATTCTCAGAAGTGGATTCTTCCACACTTCTAAATGGATTTAATGCTAGATAAGGTGCAGGGCTTGGACGCGAATCTGGCATGAGTGATCCCGCACTAAGTTTATGTCTTAAAGACGTGTCCCAGAACACACTTCCACTGTCCTATACTCTAAGGACTTTTTTCTTCCCAAGTGCTTATCCTCTGATTGACTCACAAATAATAAGGTCACTTTCCTTCTTATTTTAAATGAGGTAGATTAAATGAGTCATTTTTTAAAATTTAGTTTTCTTTCATGAAAATTCCCTTTGAATGTCATGGTATACCTTCTGTGGACTGGGTTCAGTTCTGTGACATAGGATATGTCACAGTGGGTAAAACTCAGTTCCATCAGACCCAGCAAACCACCTCCTGTAGTGTAGAAGTCTCTGCTTGTGCTTTTTTAAAGAAGAAACATAAGAAATATTCCTCCTGTATATGAATCAAAAAAATCTTAATGTTTTATAGGATAATCATTGATGGTCTTTTCTTCTAGCGAATTTTCCAAACCCTTTTTAAATCTACTTTATCCTTTGGGCACTACAAAAATCTTCGGACAATGAGTTCCAGAGTTGAAACACGCTGTGTGAGAAAAGTGCTTCCTTACGTTTACCTTGAACTAGCAGCATGATAATTTCATCATTTCGTCCCCAGTTCTTCAAACATTGTCAATAGCAAACATGGCAGTTCATCTACTCTGTGCTATTTATTATTTTATGTACTCTATAATTTTGTCCCTCAGTCGTCTTTTTCTCCCCTAAGACCCATAATCCTAGCCTAATTGCTCTTCACACAAAAACCTCTTCATACCTAATCTTTGCTGCCCTTGTCTGTTTCAATAATTTTTCTGTTGGAAAAAGGGGGGACAGAACTTCATACAGTATTCAGGACACAAGGTGATCCTGGCTTTATACAGAGGAAAAATGATGTCTATTAGCCTGTTCTTGATGCTTTCTTTGTTGTTCCTATGACTGAGCACCTTTCAAAGAACTAACCACAATAACTCTAAATGTCTTTCCAAAATACCTATACCTCACTTATGGACCCACAGCTTTGTAAAAATTGGTAGGATTATGTTTTCTTGCATCTATTACTTTTCATTTATCAGCACGGAATTTTGTCTCCCGTTTTCTCTCCAACACAAAATCACAAGATCTGTTTACCCTTTTGTTGTCAGCATTAGTTTCTGTGAGCTTGAAGAATTCTGTAGTATCAGCAAACTTGGTCACCTCATTAAGCACCTGCTTTTCCAAATAATTTCTAACTGTGATGAACAGTACAGATCCTACTAAGGTTCTCTCTTTGTCTGTACTGACAACCCCTTTGCATTGTGAAAACTGTAAATTTATCCCCACACTTTACTCCCCATCTTTTCACCTACCATTCTGCTTTTCTCCTTAACTTTAATCTTGGATGCAGTTGACAGGAATGTCGTACAAGATTCCAGGTCCATTTTTCCCAATTACAAAGGAGTTGAGTGTAGTTGTTTTTATTTCATAAAACAGGAGATAAAGCAAATTCTCTGACTTTTCAGAGCCTAGCAGTAGAGCAGCAAAGTGAACCCACATCTTCTGTCTAGTCTTGACCATTAAGCTGCCTCCTTCTCTGTACCACTGCTGTTGAACATAGTCAGGACACACTTATACTGAGTTTAAACATGTGTCACCAATATTTTTTCCCACAAAATGGGAGAAGGAATGCAGACTTCAAAATGAACACCAGTCAGTATCAGCAGTCAGCAGTCATCTTCTTGAGTGTCCATTCCCGTGTTTCCCCATAGCCTTCCAGTATATCAGAAAACTCTTGATTATATCCATTGCATATGTTAAATTTCTAATTTCTATTCCAATTAATTTTCTTTTTCTAGTCTGAGTTACGTACACAGCACAGAGAAACGATAGCTGAATTCATATTTTTTAACTTTATGGGACAGTTATTTTTCCTTTTTCTGGTCTAAACTTCCTCCTTCATTACTGCTTCTCCTTGTATTTTCTACAAGGAAATACTTAGCTTAATATGCCAAGTAAATTGTCTTGCAAATTTGGATGAGCCCATCCAAAATCAGAAGGAAAGAACTGTACATAACAAACCCTGATGTTTAGAAAATCAGCACTTTCCTTCATCATATAGTATCCATTCCTAATCAAAAGGTGTATTTTAACTAGCTGAATCAAAGCATGTCTATGCCTACCCCTGCTCTTCTTTGTGGCTACCCCATTTCAGCAATTCACATTTTCATTAAGCATGTTGAGGATATGAAGAGACATTAAAACTTAGTGGTGTGACAACGTTGTGGAGGTGTATTAACTTAGTCGGCTTTCATGCTGACTCTGCAGTGATAAAAATGAGATGAACCAGTGGGTAAAAAATACATAGAGAAATAATAACCAATCTGCTTCTTTCCTACTCATCTCTGGCTTCATGATGCTGAAAATCTCACTGGTTCAGCCTGGGGAAAGAAATCTTTCCATAATCCTACAAGAGTTTACAATCTACCAAACAAATCAAAGTAATATGGTAATCAGCAGATAAGCACACTAACACATGTGGCGTTAAATGAAGTCTCTTGTTCTCTCATGGGGAGGAAGAGAGAGACTTATTTGTTCAATATACCATTATAAAATTATCTAGTTTTAGGAAGAAAAAAATAACAGAGAGCACATTTTAAATTCTTATCTTTTGCTTTTTTTGTGAAACTTATTGATGAATAATTTAGAACCGTGTTTTAGCTATTCTCCTCTCTATAAAAATGTAATCTGACTTAATTATGTGTCATCACAGTAATAATAGTAAAAGAAATCCACTCCAGGAATGAGTAGAGCATATAGTGTTTTATGAAAAGTCCAAAAGACATTATTTTAATTTATACAAAGTGGGTTTTAGCACTTGAAATCCTTTTATTCATAAAATTGTTTCCAAGCATTTCACAGGCCTCCTACCAGTAAGGGGAGTTGCACAGCAGATGAATACAAAGGGTGGTGGCAGCCTTGGTTAAAGGCTGACAGGCTGATCATGAGGATTTTATGCACTCATTCACAAACTTAAGGTTGTTAAGGAATATTTTAAGCACCAGAAACAGAGGAGATGGAAAACTTCTATTAACCCAAGGCAAATCTATTTAGTTCACCCCTATCCATGCCACATCAACAAATCCATGCTGCACAATTAATTAAAAACAAAATTAGCAACAGCTTTTGCCGTTGTTTCTTCAGCCAAGTGGAGAAATGTGTAAGGACCATTTCAAATGAGATCACACCAAGATAGTATTTAAAGCTATCTCCTAAATCCAAATTCAGGTACACATTTTCATCAGAAGCAAAGTAGATTTGATACGTACACAGTGACTCAGAGGTGTAAAGTCGCAAACAGTACAGCCAAGGGCAATAAACATTGCATCATCTTGGACAGAGGATAACATTTTTATTTTGTTAAGCCACAGTAGCACATATCACCAAACAGACATTCTGTTGCTGAACGATAATAGCCACAGTGGCTAAAACTAAATATTGTGTTACTGAGAGAGATGAGCAACTACAGAAAATGAAGCCAGCAGCTTTCCTGCTCTACACGCACACCCTGTTTTACATCAAAACTCCAGAGCTCCTCTCTAAAAAGGCATACTCAGAACAATTTGCATCGTAGTTATACCACCTTTATGTCCAGGTCACACATGCCTAGGGAGTTTACTGTATTTCCTGATGGAAAAGGGGCTCACAGCCAGGTAACTAAGATGGCCAAACTGTAGAGAAACAGAAGTTTAATAATCAAACAATAACCCAGCTCATCAACTGTAATTGCTTCTGTCCTCAGAGAGCTGACACAAAGCAGCCTTGTTTTCTAGCATGGAACGTCTACCTATTCTGAGATGCAATCTCTAAAATGCAGAAGGTTAAAATTTCAAATATTAGTGCAGGAAAACCTGATTTATACATAACGTATATTCATTATTGCTTAGACTTCCCTAGAACTACCATGATTTGTTTCTAACAAAATCCACACAGGGGTGATTTAAAAAGAGAAGTTGCTGGAAAACAGTATTCAAAGTTAATTTTCCCTTGTTAGTCCTTTTATCCTGTAAGTTTATACCAGACATCAGTTGCTCAATGGACTGCAGTTATTGCAAAAGGGCCTGAATTTTGTTCAGCAATCTAAGTTACTTTAAGAAAGTTCAAATGGACCAAGCTAAAAAGTGAAGCTCAGTGTTCAAAAACAAACAATGATTCGGGGCAATCAATTAAAAACCCCTTCAAACGCCTTGTGTTTAAGGAGGAAAAATTATCAGAAGCTTCTGAAGGCCAAACCAGCAAGCCAGTGCAATGAGCATGCAACTGTGCACCCAACCTCTCGAATCACACTGGGGCAGATGTTTAGTGCCAGCCCTCTGTACTTAAGAGCCTTTTGAAGACCTTTAAGTTGTGTCACTTACACTTGCCAGCCATGGCTTGCTCTCTTTCCTCTCCTCATTTCAGAGAAAAGACAGATTATTGCCATTCTTTCGTCATGGTTAAATAATTAATGTACTGGGCTCTCTATTCATGTAACAATCTCAGTAATGGCCTTTGTATTATTTCTTCTTCTAGCAATATATGCAACTTGAAAGTATTATTGTAATAGAGATTAAAAACTGGTTTCATCCAAACTGAAATCCCTTTGCATATAGTGTCTCCCAATCAATAATCCTTTTGGAGATTTAGAAGCACATTTCAGTTCAGATTACGGTTTTAGAGAAAACCTCATGGAGGTTTTCATGATATTGAAGCTATTTCAAGCTACAGTGAAAACTTGCTTTCTCTTCTAACAAAATTGATTCACTGCAAACAATACGTAATGCGTATGTGAAGTCTGTTTATATACCATTTCCTTAGTGCTATCAGGCTTCCACACAGTCAGAGGGAACGGAGGAAACTGTAAAGTAGAAAACACTTCAAGTTTTGGGTGGTTGATTTTCTTCTTTTTTTTTTTATAAAAAGTTCATAAAAAGTGGCTTTACAAAAAGTCAAAGGGCAGAATGAGTGTAACTAACTATGCTAATTACATTGCGGGTTTCACTGCATATCACAAGGGAACAAAGCAAAGATAAAAATGGCATAAAACAGTGGGCCCAGGAAAAGACACACAAAAAAAAACCCCACAACAATCTGAAAGAGCTGCTGCAGCAGAAGGCAATAATTCACTGAAAAGTTGATGCTGAAAGAAACAGAAATGAGTGGGTTGAACTGATGGGCATCCTTTCTCCCTTTAGCAATGCAGAATTCAGCTGAAGTAAATTGAGTACAGCCTGTAATGTCACAGACATGCATAGAAAAATGTCTGGAATGCACAGTTGTCTTCTGTGGGTCCACGATCCTCTCTTTCTCCACTTCCAGCTTTGTTTCCCCATTTATTATTTGATTGGTTTGGTGTTTTAATTGACATGGAAAGTGAGACTAATAGGAGGCCAAACTTTGTTTGAAGTGTTTATAAAATACAAGATTTCTGGAAAGAATTGGTATTTTCTGGTAGGATTTAGTCCTTTCTCTTTAACCCCATCCTACTGCTGTAGGTTAGCTGTCAGTAGACTGCTAGATAAGTAGCATCTTGGGCATCTAATTTAGACACCTAAGCTTAAGCAACAAGAACTTCCTTTGTAAACCTCCAAAGGCACCTATTTTTCTCTAGACTGTTAAAATGAAAGAGTGAGTTCCCACACAGCCGTGTGGGAAATCACATGGCCAAGGCTAGCAGTATGAGTGTTGGCTGTATGCTGCCTGGTACGCTGGTATGTTTTATGGGAAACATCAGCATGCTAAGGAATCAGCAGTCATTTCACGTGTTCTAAACCATGCAGCAACCTATATAAATTTTGTATTTGATTACATTAATTTTTCAACAAAAGTCATTCAGCTTATGAAACGATCATGAAAAAGCATGATTTTAGCAGCACAGTTCCAGTTTGCTACGTAAGACAGTATGCAGAGATAGTTTAGCAGAAATCTATGCACTTAGCATTTGCAGCATCTTCCTAGGGCTTTAGGAATTTCAGGACACAATAAATGTAGGCCACCAAAAGCTCCTAAGGCTAAATGTATGGATCAGACATTCCTAAACTCTCTGCTAATAGGATCACAATTGTTAAAGAAGTTTTAAGGAATTAACGTGGTTGCTCAGATTCTCACAAGGAACCTACCAAGGCTCATTACTAGTTGATGGGAGATTAATGTTGTGGAAAAAGGAGAGACTTCATGGAATTTATTAGCTTGCATGAGACATCTCTGAGATAGAATGAGAATACAAAAGGGGTTAAAGACTGCTGCAAAATCTCCTACTGAGATAACTTGTTATACAAAAGTGCTGAAAAGCTTTCAAGCACTGCCTCACCTGACAAGGTTGGGAAAGTACATATTATCTGAAAGGCAGACCATACTTTTGAGAAGTAAGGAGGATGATTCTTTTTTGGCTTGCAAATGTCTACCTATGAGACAGAAGGGGATTTAAATGGGAGTGTTCATTTGTCTGCTGCTGAGACAGACTTGCTGGAAACAATTTTAGCAGACAGCAAAAGGATAGAGTAGCGTGAGTTCATCTTTTTTCCATTACAGAAGGTCTCACATCCTTGTCTCTCCTCCTTGTCCTAAAATAATACATATTAAAAAAATTCTGAAGATAAGTCTTCTTCATCATCATTACTAGGAGCTACTGGATTCATGCTAGTTTTAAAGTCAGCATACTTATTAAACTTGCCTTATTAAACCCATGGAATCAGAGCCTTTAGGTCATTAACTTTATCTTCAGATCAGCAGCCCGCAGGAACAGCTGGGAACAAGGTCGTGGGCTTAGAGTCCAGTGTTTGGAGCTTTATAATATACAAGAACAAGCAGTTCTGTGGGATAAAATTTATGAAGTCACACACTATATACCTTGGTTTTTCTGGTGTCCTGTTTCAGTGCCAAGCTATGGAAATTCGCTACCGTCTTAAAGGCTTGGGTTACCTCAGGAAGGATGAATTAAAACGTAGGAAATTTCAGAAGGTAGGGGAGCAGCCTGAGCACATGGGACAAGTCTGAAAGTGATGCACTGTGACACTGGGAGCACAACTTGTCCTGGATGGTGTTATAACTGTATCTTCTCTGTTAAGGTAATAATATTTTAGGTGTTACATCACAGGATGGTTGAGGTTGGCAAGAACCTCTTGAGATCATCTAGTCCAACCTCCCCATCAGGCAGGATCAGCTAGAGCAGCATCGTATCCAGCGTTGTTTTGACTCAAGGATGGCGACTCCACGAACTCTCTGGGTAACCTTTTCCTATGATTGATCACACTCACAATTAAAAAAAAAAAAATCTTGTATTCTTGTAACCTGTTCCTGTGATTGACCACACTCACAATTAAAAAAAAAAAATCTTTTATTCAGATGTAATTTCATCTATTTTAATTTGTGTCCACTTCCTCCTGTCATGTCACTGGGCACTAACTGAGAAGAGCCTGGCTTCCTCTTCCTTATTCCCTCCCATCAGCTATTCACACACATTGATAAGATGCCCCTGAGCCTTCTCTTCTACAGGCTGAACAGTCGCAGCTCTCTCAGCGTCTCCTCATATGAAAGACATTCTAGTCCCGTAATAATCTTTGTGGCCTTGTGCTGGACTCACTGCAGTCTGTTGATGTTTCTCTTCTGCTGAGGAGCCCAGAACTGGACACAGTGCTCCAGCTGCTGCCTCACCAGTGGTAAGTAGAGGTGAAGGATCACTTCTCTCGACCTTTTGCTGTGAGGGTGTTTTGCTAGATCATGGTCATCTTGCTGTCCACCAGGAGGTCAAGGGTTTGCCCAGCAAGCTGCTTTCCAGCCAGTCAGCCCCCAGCATGTACTGGTGTATGGGGTTAACTCTCCCGAGATGCAGGGCTTTGGATTATCCTGTGTTGAATTTTGTAAGATTCCTCTCTGCCCATTTCTCCAGCCTGTCAACGTCTCTCTGAAAGTGGCACAACCATCTAGTGTACCACCCCGTCCACTCAGTTTTGATCATCTACAAACTTACTGAGGGTACACTCCATTTGCCTGCATTTTTCCCAGGAAGGTTATGTGACATGAACTCCATTCTATGTTTGCATGTGTTTACAGCATCCACCTTAACATGACCCTGAACTTAATGCGGATATATAGCTTGTTATAATGTAAATTAATAAAATAATAATAACAACTATCTTCTGTAATCTTCCTTACCCCTCAGAAAGTAATGAAAGCCACCAAAAGAGCAGAGGACAGTCAAACATCAAGAAAAGGAGAGAAAGAGAAAAAAAAATTAGGCTGGAAGAAAAAGATCATTCCTATAGAAAAGAAAACTGAGGTCTTATCTACAAGAAACTCAAAAAAACAAAAACATGAGTAAAAAGTATGAAGCTAAAATGGATTTGTTAAATCTCACAAACCTTCTGTAGACACATTTGTTCAAAATTGAGGTGGTTAAATTTTACTTAGCTTAATTCATTTCTAGTATGTATTAAATTAAACAAAATTAAGGTCGTCTTCACTTCTAACAAGGCTGTCTACACAGGGATTTAATGCAGCTGAAGCGTGAACTTTAACATTTAGTCTGGATTGACTTTCCTAAGTGTCCCAATGCAGAAGAGTCCTATTAGCTTCCACAGTGGACCAGACAACAGGCAATGGATGCTAGCCAGGTAATGGTAAAAAGTAATTAAAAGAAGACAAAGAATCTTTCCAGAAGGAATTATGAGAAGCCACAGATTCTGGCCAAGAGGTGATCAAAGCCATTACCAGCATACAGGAAAAGAGCCAGCAACAGATGAAGGGTAATCATAAAACAGATCAAAAACTGTCAGTTAGAGACTGGCATTGCAGAAGATCTGGAGCACACGAAAAGACACAGAATTACTGTTTTTAAATGCCCATATGGAACTGGCAAAAAGGAAGAGAAAAAAACAGCTAGACTATTGCAGATAGCCAAAGAAATGGAAGAATTTTTAAAAATCAGAAGATTCTCTTAGCTCTAAAATAAAATTAAGTGGCATAGTTAATGAGCCTTTAGAAATGCAGTTGTGCCAAAATTGGAAGCTGGAAGACCAATTACCTTGTAGAAGGGAAAGACACTTTGATTACAATTAATAATGACTATGGGGCCTTTCACCTTTATTTCAGGGCAGAATGAAAAGTCACTGGGACTCATATTGTACCTGCCCAGGTAATACAACTACTTAGCACCTGTAAGGCAAACAGTGACTGATCCACATAGTGCTTGCTACCTATTTCTAACAAGTAATAGATTGTACAGAAGTGAAAACTGAGCAAGATTTCCAATTTAAACAGATTCCAAAATAAAGGAAATTCTTAGCCAAACTAATCATACAGCACCATAGGTGTATGCTTTGACTGCTTCTAGAATGGTTCTCTGCACCTGTACAGAAAGACTCATTACAAAAAATTACAGCTTCACCTGTTCTCCAGATGGGTCACAGTGACTGAAAAGTAAAGCTACAGCTCCCCTGATGAGCTTTGCTATCAACTCATGCTGTAACAGCCCAGGGAAAGATGGACTAGCCAGCTGACACACTGAGTAGCCTCTATGATGATGCTCATCACATCATTCTTATTATACTAAAGACTTCTGAAAATGCTCTTTGTTCAACCTTAGCAGATAAATGGGACAAGCCTTTTGAGGGATTGTCCTTTGTCTTACTCTCCAGAGTGAAATACTTTTTAAAAACAATAACCATCTGATCCTTTTTTCCTCACAAATTTCTGAAGCCATAACATAAGAGCCAAATCAAGCAGATAAGCAGGTTTCCATAAAGCACCTGCCTCCTTCTTACCTTACATGCTCAGGTCCAAAGCAAGAGACGAACAGAGGCAAGCTTCAGCCTGGAGCCTCCTTGGTAGAAGAGCACAGCAAGCTGTACGAAAATCTCAGACTTCAGTGATATGGCAGTGGAGCCTACACTGGTAAATTGAATAGTGCAGGAGATCGAATATGAAGAAAATGAACTTAAAGGAATTCTCAGTGTTTGGGTTAGAATTACCCCAGAATAGTACAGCATAGGCAGAATCTGAGAAAAGCTTAATTTGGCCTCTCTGTCCAAGACAGTTATACAGCAGTTTTGCCTATGTTCTCAGTTTAGCTGAAAGCTTGGTTTGCCATTTATGAGGCATAGGTTATATGTAAGTATCTTTTCTATACCCACCACTAGAGTGCCAGAAGAAATACAGTTTGTAACCACATTTATGCCAATACCTGCTCTTAGAGCCCTCATCTGTTACCTTGCTAAAATTTCACACTTCATAAAGTAGGAACTAAATCTAGCCATATGCGATTTATTCTTGCCTAAATTAATTTACAGCAAAAAGACTTATTTATTTCCTGCCCTTGGTATAATCTGATTGGCTTTTCTGACAGCTGTAAAAGGAAAGCTGCTAAGAGAGACAATCACATCCAATAAAGAACATGCTAATGAAATCAGGCTTTCTAAAGGGAAGTGATTTTGACAGATTAGAAATTATAGCTTTGTATGGATACTACCCAAGTTGTCAGCCCCTCTTCCCACAGTAACAGCAGGCTCTGTTAAATTTGAGGAACGCTCTGTCTGCTCATCATGTTATATAAAATCAACCTCTAGCCATATCTGGGTGATTTCCTACAGTGAAAGACTCAGAAACAGAAGGTAAAAATTCCCCATTTGGCATCTTAATCTTCTATTAATGATGCAACCTGTACTGTACCATCTGAAAAACATGAATCAACACTGAGCCCACCCTTCCACAAATAGAACTCTTTGCCCTATAATGTGGTGATCTTTCTCTTTCTAATTGCTTCTTACAGATTTTTAAAAGGCACTTTAGTCCTTAAGTGTAAAATTTGCATTCAAACTACTGTACAAAGAAATACTAACAATGATTTTGAAGTAATTCCTTCTAACAAAGAGCACAGACTTCTGATCACACACCATCGGAGAAGATGGAAGTGTACATGGAGCGGTTTTCTTATCTCATTAGCAGCCATTAGAAACCCACAGGGGGAACATAATGACCAGTGGAAAAAGGGCAGAGCAGACTTCAGTGAACAAAACAGATGTTTAGTGCATATAGATATTATCCAACACCAGCATCAAACTAGTGAGTTTGGCCATTTAGGGCATCTCCTAGGAAACCATCAGATAACATTAAAAGATATTGACTAACATAAAAAGAGCTGCAGGGGAAATGGTGTATATTTGATAGAAATGGGATGTGCTTCTAAATGCAGCAGTTCTAATTTCTGCTGAGGAAAAAAATTGGAACTATTTTTCTAAATGCATATTGTTGTTTTGGTGAAAAGGCTTAAAATTTCCTGTATGTTTCCGTACCTTGACATTGCAGTCTTTAACTAAGCAGCGTATAAAATGCAGGGCAAAAGCACATCGCAAAGCGAAAGAATGTAAAAAAAATCTCTTAAATATGTTGCAACTTGTACGACACATAACATTGTTTTGTTGGTTTTGTTATTATTTTCTTTTTTCTGCCAGTTCTTTCTGACTGTAATTTTGCACATAGTCTGAGAGTTATAAAACTGGCAAAGATATTGCGCACTTCATTTCCTTTATGGTCCTTGGAGAAAACCTTCTTCACATTGCGCCAAAAACCACCTTACTTGACCAGGACCAACTGGTAGTATGCCCATCACACCATGTAAAGTATTCTCGCTCATAACTACAACATTTCACCTCTGTGTTTTGTCCAGGAAGAGAAGGCATTTGATTCACTGATATATTTTCATTTCCTCTATCCGATTTTGTGTCTGATCAACAATGTTTATTGCCTGATAGTTTCTTTTTAGAGTGTTACGGACATCTTTTCCACTGTGATTACTGTTTTGCTCTCTCTGCAGCCAGCGAGAGGAAAGGTTAGCTCTGAATTTGGCTAATGAGAACTTTGCTGATCTGTTCAAGTTGGCTGTTACTCCTTTTGGGCATGACCAATCAGAGCATAAAGTGTCAGGAGATTTGCTGTCTCTTTCCAGCCCTGGCGAATGACTTCCTGTGGTCTATCAGACCATCAATTCTCTGCCCAGTTCTCTATATCTGTAGCAAGGGATAGGGGCACATACCCACCTCTAGATAAATCACAAACTATTCATGCATTTTGTGTTCCTTCCTCAGTTTGGTACATTTGCTTAATATGTTCAGGTCAAGTTGTATCATCAGTTTAGCTGAATTCATAAAATTAGGAGGAAGGCCATAATTTAAATGCAGGGATAGAGTATGAAGAAGGGAAACACTTCATGAACACTGGTATTTTATTTTTCCTGAATTGAGACTAATCTAATATACAGAGTTCTCTACAGTACAGCTGCATTGGATCAATAACGGCAGTTTTAAAGGCAACCAACCCGGCCCCTGCATGACATGGAGTTAAGCTTGGTAGAGAGTTGGGGAGAACTGAGGAGCAGATAATGGATCCATTGCTGAAAATATCTACCCTCTTAATCTTATAAACCATATGGCTGCCCCAGCTTTCCCTAGCTCCTGTATAATACTCCTGTATATATCCCATGTTTTCCTGTGAGGCTGTGCACATTCATGTGGAGAGTACCAGCGCAGCACCAACACACTGCTTAGGTGTCCCTATTTTGGGAGGTGATTGTCATCTGGCTAACTCAAGGATCAGAGATTTAAGAAGGGACAAAAGTCTGCTTTCTTCTAATTTGACCCAAGAGACTCTGTTATATAACAGTCAAGCTATCAAAAAACCCTCTCTGAAATGTAAACCTAGCTGAACTTCTTTTGAGGCTTGTGTTTTATTTTCCAGATGGAGCACTGCCAAATAACAGCTGCATAGACAGTTAAGCTTGATCATTTACAGAACTGCAAAGGGTTTGATTGATCAGCTTAGATGTCAGCAATTTTGTAATATGCTTGGGCACCAAAGGAGCGGAGCAAGTTGGGAAATGCAAAGGAGAAAAAATATTGTGTATTCTGATTGTGTCCTTCACACAAAATTACGAGCATTTTCAACAACAAAGTAATTCACTTCATCCAATAGACTGCCTGCAAGTTCAGGACAATAAAACTGAAGAGCATCTTTAACTGACAATTTAAGCTCAAATCATTTTTGACTGGCAAGGTGTGGTATCATCCAGAAGAATTGATGGTATAGTAGTAGCTTCAAATTACGGGGTTATAGTGTGTCTACTCAACATGCAGCTCTTATCAGGGGAGATAAGGGGAGGGATAGGAAAGAAATGGATAGCAATAAATGCTTTCTGTAAGCTCTACAGTTAATTAAGGATAAGAATTTGTATACATATTTATACTTGACTAGAACTCAGAATAAAAATTAAAATGGAAGATTTTGACTGACACTGAGTACATATTGTAATTCTCCTTTCAGCACCATTTTCCTATTCAATCCTCTGCATGATTTTTTTAAGAGAGGTCTGGGGAAAAAATGCATCTCCCTGTCAGCAAAGGAAATTTGAAACAATGTCGTTTTCTGAAAATGGTGGTTTACTGAAATTACATGTTTGTGTTAAGCCAACCCATTCCACTCCCTACCCAAAAATAATTCAAGGCAGGTTGTTGTGTCAGCAGTTGTCAGTCTTTGTTAGTAAGCATTAGGGCTGACATAACCACTAATGTCCTTCTCTAGCTGATGAGTATAAAGGGCATTAAAAGCAGACACTAAAACTCAGTATTTTGGAAATAAAAAAGTAAAACTCTCTTCTAGGTTTTCCGTGAGCAGTAGAACTGTTAGCACATTTTGTAACGGGTTTCTCATCCCAACAGAGCTAAATAACTGTCCAATAACTGTAACCTAGAAATCCACTCAATTGTAAGAGTTAATTAAATATTACAATAAATCAAGCAAAAAGAACTACGTTGAAAAATACCAAGTAGTTTAAACAGAAATGGTCCACTAATACTAGAATATACATCTAACAAGTCAGAAACATGTGAGATTAGAAATCCCTGAATCAAGATGGATGGGTTAAAAGTTAGACCTAAACGGTAATCAGACCCTGGTTAGTCCACCCAGAAACTATTTTCAAGAAGAGGCTTTGTGGACTAAAATTATCTAATATATGGCCTCTAAAATTACTGCTTCACATCACAAAACCTGATCTTAACTGATAACCTTTACTCACTGGGACATTCATATCAACACCAATACACCAAACGATCCCCACCGGATCAGCAGGAACGCCAGAATTATACAAACAGGAATCCATTTTGTCTTATATCTTGAGAGCGTTGATGTTGGCATTTCCCCAGTTACTGTCAGAATGATTGTATTGCTTCTCCAATGATTTGCCTCTTTTGTCAGAAAGAAGGAATGTTTCACAATTACTATCTCAAGATTCAACATCAGAACTATCTGCCACTTCTCTTTAGCCGAGAATCTTTTAAAAAGGGACACACATAGACTTTGATTAATTAGCTCAATGCTTTCATAATACCACAAGTGTTTTTTGCTTAATTCCTCTTCTTTTGTGCACTTTTTAATTATGGATTTTCTATTTTAGAAAGTGCATTTCTTTTCTTTAGCATTAATTTTCTTGCATCTGAGCAAGATATGGTGGTTGAAGGACTCCTCACTATAAATCCCTAATCAGGTTTAATAGTTTAATGCTGCGCAGTAACAAGGTTGTGTTAAAGCAATTGACCCTTCAGATCAGCTGATTCCATGGAAATTAGAACAGCACTTCTTTACTCCTTCCCCTCCCACATGTCTCACCTAAGCATAGACACCTCAAAAGTAGGCATCTATTCTGGAGAGTTGGGTCCCCTCTGCAGTGAATAGCAAGAAATAGGCACAATTTATCTTACAATACTTATCTCAGGATAGGGTCGATTGCCCTCTGCACTGCCTACATCTCTCCATTGACTTTACAGGAAGCTTAAAAGAATTCGCTTAGAGAAGACATCTAACTTTTAGATGGGTAATGTTAATCGAGGTGAATCCTTGCTGGATGTCAATATATGATTGCTACAATGCTGGCTGTCTTATCCAAAATGCCACCTCCATCTCCATTGTCGTAGATGACTCTGACTGTAAAGTGCAGATCAGAAGATATAGCAGATTGGGATGAGTTTCCTTTGTAATGTGGATTTGCCTGAGAGATACTGTGATTACTATATCTATTCAAGTAGTGTTAAAGATAGACTTGTGTGCTATTAACAGGAGTTTTAACTCAGAATATTTCCTAAAAAATACTTCTATTCACTGTTCAGCATCATCTTCACTATGTTCCAGGGCTCGGCATTTTTATTGTATTAATGTTTATATTTTATCCATGATATTTCTTCTCATAAACAAACTACCAGCCAAATGCTTCCTGGCCTATTGCACCAGAGCTTGACTACGTCTGGCTTTCAATCACAGTTTCACCATCTCTCTGAAAACATCCTTGGTCTTCTGGGTAACACAAGCCCTGTGGCAGGCTAACCTATTCAGAGAAAAGGTCGACTAACTGTCAAAGCAAAGCACGAAGAAAGCAAAACCCACTGCACAGCTGAGAGCTGCGAAGTTGCCAGGAGGCTGGGGAGCTCATGCAAAGAAACTCCCTGCCTTCCACGCTACGCTGTGCTTAGGTCTCAGGATTTTTAAACCTTCAGATTTCCAGACACTCTCCTCACTTTAAATAGCAAACGGGAATCAATTTATCTGTCAGCTGGAGAAAGCACTCAATATGTGAGACAAATGGGGATTTGGTTTGGGGCCCGGGGGTGGGAGGCACTTGCCTGAGACAACTTCAGAAGACAACTGCATAAATAATGCCAAGCTTTTTTTCCCTACCATATTTCTAGGTTTCCCAAGGAAGTCATCAAGGCGAGTGTGACAGCAATCACAAGGCTGGGCCTACGTACGGTCTGCCAGGGTGTGAAAAACTGAGAGACATAACACTTGAGAATACCTGAAGAGGACAACCCTGCCGCGGGTAGGAAGTCTCGATGATCTTTCCCACAGCCGATTCATGCCAAAGGAAAATCCTGCTCTGCTCTGCAGCAACCTGGGCTCCATGAACCAGGCTCTGGTTGCTGTAAATCCGTTCAGCTCCAGCAAGACCTTCGCAACAGCCAAGCCCTGGCAGTAGAGTAGGGATAAAGAAACTGTCAGAAAGCCATTTTGATGGCCAACACTTTATCCTCTGACACAATACAGTTGTAAGTTATACAGGAATTTCACAGTGTGTAACAGTAATATGCACGAGGTAAAAACTTTAAGTCATTAGCAGTATAATTTATTAGCTAAGTTGTGCCAATGCCTATCAATCAGGCTTTAAGGTTGATTCCAGAGAGGTTTTTGATCTTCCTCATATTGCTTTGCTTTTCTTCTTCCATGGCAGCATTAGCAGGCGACAGTTACATTATATATCTACCCAGTGCTCTGGTGAGAGACCATTATGTTCACAGATCATTACTGACATCCTGACATTTGTCATCTCCTTTCATAGCAGTTAAATCTTGCTTTATCTGTAAATGTCACCACGTCATTTATTCATGAAAAGGGGTCACATTCCCAAAATAGTACACTCAGCTTTTAAAAGGGAAGTTGGTTTTATTCACTGTGGTAATCCTTGGACAAACTTCACTGCTGCTAAAGTACTTACTTTTTTCCCTGTGCAGTTGTTTACATCTCCACATACAGATTTCAGGTTTGTTTTTTTGAAAATAAAACCCTAACAGGAAGGTAAATGATCTGGATGAGAAAAATAGGTGTTTATTTTTTGAGCTTCCTACATTTAATCCACACAGATTTATCAGCACTGAATTTACTGTTGCGAAGTATAATTTTAATTTGACATCGTACTGGCTGAAAACCCACTGACTGACTATTTTTACTAAGGCTTTGGCATGTAGTTCTCAGCTGGACTGTATTTCAACCTCACAAAAAGGTAGTTTAAATAATCCTTGATAATAATACTTTCTCTTTTTCATCTTCAAAGGTCTTGAAAGTTTAATTAATAAAAGTCTAGGCTCACCCTGTGAGATATATGGACATTCTTGTCTAAAAAGTAAATGAAAAGAAATAGAAGCTGAAGCAAGCAGGATGCATAAAGGACTCTTACTGTGTTCTTGGAAGAAAAGAATCAATCCCACGTGCAAAGTCTGAATTTAGGAGGGCAGAGGCTCCCTCTTACGTTGTTTATGTACCAACATACATCCTTCCTGCAACAGGATTTCCTTTATCAGCTCAACTTATATCATGCTTCCCTTTTATACCTGTTTGGACACTAACATTTTAGGGGATGTCTTGAGGTGGATGTGTTTTCTTGATGTTTACAGACTTCTCTTTCAAGTTCTTGTTCAGTTTTCCCTTGCAGTCATCTTAACAGCCAGGTATGTCATCTGGAGCTCCATCTTACTCAGGTTATCATTGTAGCACTAGCATTATTTCTGGAAAAAAAAAAAGGCTGTGGCCAAATTTTAGGGCCAGAATCGAAGGTAGCATGAATTACCTTAGCAGCTGGGATCCATATGTATATTTATATATGTATACACATATAGCTTATCTAGTGATCTGCCATCTTGAGGTTTTCTATAGTGATAAAAAAGTAGCAACTCAATTCTCTAGAGTAATTTCCAAATCATTTTACAAGCCGTATGAAGTATATGCAGCAATTACTTTTCACACCACTCACAGCAGCTGCTTTATGAGCTCAGCAATGCTACACAATAGCTGAAGGTAGAAAACAATAAAAACTAAGGCCTGAGTTTACCAGGGAGCTAAAAGGGCTGCAGCTCCTCCATTAACGTTGCCCCCTGAAGCATATAATCAACAGCTGGATCCATTTCTGAAATTGTCACTTCTCTTTGAAAACAAAAGAATAATTTAAGTAAACTGGACAGTATCACAGAAACACGGAATAATTCAGGTTGGGAGGGACCTCTTGAAGTCATCTTTGCTGAAGGCAAAGCCCCATTAGATCAGGTTGCAGGGCTTTGTCCAGTTGAGTTTTGAATATCTCTAGAGAGCATCAACAACCTCTTTTCCAGTCTGTGACAACCCTCCTGGTGAAAAAAAAAATTGCTCATATCTAATCTGAATGTCCGGTGTTCCAGTTTTTGACCTTTGCTTTTCATCCTATCACCACACACCTCTGATACCCCAGAGCCTTCTTCTCTGCAAGCTGAACATACCCACCCCCCTCAGACTCTCCTCATACACCTTCTGCTCCAGCCTCTTGACCAACGGTGTCCTCCACTGGACTCACTCCAGTTTGTCCATGTCCTTCTTTTATTGGGGTGCTCCAAAGAGCATGTGTGTGGATGTCATTTGGGCTGCCATTTCACACGTGCCAAATCAAGGAGGGAATCACTTTTCTCAGCCTTCTCCTGCACTGCAAGACAGCGGTGCTGAGGTGAAACCCTAGTCCTCCAGGTGTCACTGGCGAAAATCCTGCACATTTCATTCAACAAGTGATTCAGGTTGCCATAGTTTCTGCCTCAAGTTTTCAGTGTCTTGTTTCCTGCCAAGTTTCCTGCCACGTTTTTTTTCCCCAGCATGTCTTTACAACTTCCAGTTATGTGATTTTTGAGACCAGCTGGAACATAAATGCTCAGAGCTGAAGAATAAATAAAATGGTTGCTTTCAAAAAGTTAACAGACTAAATTCTCCTCCATGCCAGCTATCTGTTGAAGTCAGGGTCATTACATCTACTTAAACCTGCTGAGAATTTCATCAAGTATTTGACCACAGTTTCTGATCACACCAGGTGCAGGACCAGCTTTCCTGGGGAAATCTGTAGTATTCCAATTATGCTGAGTACTCAGTTTAGACACATGCTTACCTTTTCACAGTATTGACCATATTGTATTTTCCAAACAATAACAACCTCTCTTCCCTACTGAAGATTGGCTCCTGAAATTTGTCTCTATAGTCCTTTCTGCCAAACCAACAAAGGAGGTCACAGAATAAACCTTTATTTGTAACTATTATATTTGAAAGACTTCAGTATCAATATATGAAAAAAAAAATACTGTCATTGCACATATTTTTATAGGATTTATTAAGAATAGCGTATGTCCATAAAAATTCCTGAAAATAGCTCTGCTAGATCATAGAATCATAGAATCATAGAATAGTTTGGTTTGGAAGGGACCTTTAAAGGTCATCTAGTCCAACCCCCCTGCAATGAGCAGGGACATCTTCAACTAGAGCAGGTTGCCCAGAGCCCTGTCCAACCTGACCTTGAATGTTTCCAGGGATGGGGCATCTACCACCTCTCTGGGCAACCTGTTCCAAAACAACGTAAATGTTCTAAAACAGCCTCTACTTAATGTTGGGCTAGGGTTCAGGGGAAACTTTCTCCCTTTAGGATCCCTACTGGTCATATTGTTCAAGACAACAGATTTACTCTAAAGAAACACATACAACTTTTTCCTTTTGAGATGGAAAGATTTCTCTACAGTAAGGCAGAGTAAGTAATGATAATCAAAAGGATAGGGACTAAGGCTCTGAAAGCTTATTTTGCTGTAGGTGTACTTTTCCACGTGAAAAACATAATGGATGTAATTCTGGTTTCATGAAAGCCAATGGGAGGTTTGTCACAGGCTTGAGTGATGTCAGGAACTGACACCATTTCTCAGGCTGCCAGTAGTTTTTCCATATACCATGCAGTATTCTTGGTGTGAACTGAAAGATCCTACAATTAACTTCACTTTCGTTTACAGAAAGCCATATTTTTTCTCTCCCTTTGCTTTCTTCTGCTGCATTTTTTGTAGCTTTCCTAAATATACTGTAAAGTCAGAAGTGCAGGAAATGTTTTTGTTTGAAGTATATCATTAATATCTCTTTGTGTGTGTGTATGCGTGTGTGCGCATGTATGTATATGTGCGTATACAGAATCTTTTATCAACCATTAAAATGATATTGTAGATATTAAAAGAATTCTGTTTTCTCTACTCACCATGAAGCCTATTTTCTCCTGATAACTACAGCAAACTCTATTGACCTCCGGAGACTTGCACTTATATTACATATTGCCTGTTAAAACAGTTGGAAAAACAACTCCCCCCTTAAGCAGAAGCTGCACTGGTTCATGTGAGATTTTGTTCCTGAATCCTTAATATGAATTATGAGATTAAATGCTGACAAGACAAGTACTGTATTTCTTATTGCCAGATTAAACTAGTAAAAATGATCACACTCTCCCCCAAACAGTCCCTTTTGTTTAAAAAATGCTTTTATTTTGTCTCAGCACCTTTAATCTCTACTACTTTCAGAAATATCCTCCTTTATGTACTCATGCAAATCAAAATCATTGGCTTCCAACATACAACTGCTTTCCCAGTGTTACTCCTAGCTTCCAGCATGTTTGTATTACTAGTTTCATCTACCCACTGATCAATTGTTTGACCAAGCACCTTTCCAGTTTATGGTCTCAAAATGTTTGTTTAAATCAAATGCTGACCAGTGACAGTGCCGCTTGTTGAACAGTAGTGCCTATCATGTACAAAAATTGAATCACAATAAAGGACGCTGAAGCAGGGATAATCCACTTTTTTACTGACATCTGGCTTATAGCTATGGCTCACATTTCATGCAGAGACATCGCTCACAGTGAAACTGAGTGAGTGGTAAGTGACAAATGGTGGAAAGACTACCTTCTAAATTCAAGGATCGGTAGACATTTTTATGCCCTGGTTCACAAAGACGCCTACATATGCCGCTGGTATTCTGGACAACGTTGATTACAGACTGGAGGTGACTGCATAGAAGATGAGGGTAATATGTCATAAGACATAACTAATGATGGACGGTCTCCCGCCACATGGCAGGCATTCACCAGAGGGTCTACACAGTGAGGCTCAGCACAGTCACAGCTTAAAGTCAGGTGCCCAGAGACAGGTAAGGAAGTCCTGGTGTTAGCTGAAACCTCCAGGTATCTCTATGGACACCAAGGAGGAGAGTTAGCCCCCCCCTTAGATGTAGTTCACATCTGGGAGAGTTATCAAGCACAGGGATGCCAGAGCCAACCCGTAGGGTCTGCCAGCAAGGAAGGTATCTCAGAGCTGCCACTTGGGGTTTCTGTGAGACTCGGATGCAGAACCCAAGCACATTTCTGAGCACAGACCTGTAGCTCTTCCTCTGCCTAGTCAGTTATTAAAGGATTTGGCCTTCAATTACAAAAGCTAGGGATTAGGCTATCCCCAGCCTGTGGGAGAGCAAGCAGACAGCTCCTATGTTCCAAGAATATCCAGATAGCTGGCAAGGAGTCTGCTTGTAAGAGCTAAGTCAGGTACATGAAACCAAAAGGAAAGAAGCCAAGACTTATACCGCACTGTCTAGGACTTACAAGTCAGTAGGAGGAAAATCTTATGATCTGTCTTCTCTGTAGACTATCCAGTTGTCTGCCACCGTGAAAAATGAATGAATTTACTGTACTCTTACAGCCATGCCCTTACATCACTGCACAACAGTTTTAGTAGAACTCAATACAATCAGGTGAGTTCACTCAACAAACTGGCCTCTAGAGAGACCCTAGGTGTATGAATGGCTATTTTCTGAATTACTCAGGAGAGAGATTTCCTAAGCAGCAAGCATAGTAAATATGTGATCCTGCTGTGCATTCCCAGTGCTATTCCCACCCAACTTTGGGTGTGTGGGGCAAGGTTTTCCCCAAAAACTTGTAACAGCTGGGACAAATCTGATGACGAGCAGCCTTGGAGAGGTTTTCCTGAATTCTACAGAATTTAGACTTCATCATGTTGCTCGAGTGACACATTTGGTTTTTAAGTGTTTTGCTGATTTCCTAACTGTACCATAGACAGGCATTATTTTGGTCCACTATTGCTGCCAGTGGAACACACAGTGGCAGCACTATTGGTCTACAGAAGACATGAATTTCTGAAATGCTTCAGAAACAGTTCAATTTTCCCTAGCAGAAATGTGTTCCAGACAAAACCCAACATTCAGTGAAACTCAATTTCCTTTTCCCCTCCATGCAGAATATACAGTAGCATCAAAGGGACCCATTCTTGGTCATGCAGGGAAAAAAAATATATCCGTATATTAGGAAACCAGGTGGAGAAAAGCCAGCCTTTATATAAATGTAACATCTGTGGCTCACTCTCCCAGCTGCAGAGAGTATGCATATGCTGAGGACATTTGACCAGACGTGTACAGAGCTAAAAGCATGAACAGCGAGCCTGTATAGTATTGTATTAGAAGTTTCTGTCTCAGCGCAATGTGTTCGAGTACCGAGAAGGCATCCCAAAATACATTTCAACTGTTAAAAAGAGTTATGTAGGTAGGCTTGCAAGGTAAGTTTTATTCCACGTTCTGAGACGTGTTAGGGTCTTTATGCTAAATTTTGAATAGAAGGAATTTGATGTGGGATGAAAGATTTGAATAGTCCTAAGAATAGCAGAAGGGATTATTGGGTAATTTGCTTTACCATCTTTTTTACAACCCTATTTCTTAAACATCCCCCACCTGTGCTCCTACCATGCCACGAAAAGTTGGCTGACATTTTCCACAGTGCTTTACAAATGTGGCAGAATAAGAAAAGAACAGAACAGATCTGCAATTATAACCCACTGTATTTCAAGACACTTTAACACAGGTAACCGCAAGCCATAACTTACTGAATCCTAAATAAATCCTTTTTCTGAACCTCCAAGGATTACTGAAAATCCAAATAAGCCATCTGGCTATTACACATTCATTTGCCTAGCAAGTATTTTGGATGCCCTCCCGTTAATATGTCATTTGAAAGAATATTTAGTTCAGTGGGAGATGAAGCGTCACCACACAGGTCATGCCTAAATCAACAGAACAGCTTGTCTCTCTCATAGCCAAGCTACATATAATTGATTTTCAGCATCCACATTCAGTGAAGAAAACTGTTTCTTTGAGAGATTCGAGAGCCACATTTCACAGCTCTCTACGCACAACTTTGGGTAAGGTCCATCTTCCACTGCTAAAGCGTCAGTGAAAAATTATATATTGCAGCATTTCCAGATGATATTCTACCTATTGCAGCTGGGCAAAAAGTCATAAAACAAAGTTAGAAAAATGATAACTGAATTTATTAAAACTTGCTTTCAAGCTCCTCTTTTCAAATAACTTACACCGTCACCCACACAGCACCATGTTCAGTGTTAGTGAGAGGTGTTAAGCAGACTCAGTTTGCTCTTCTTCCTCTGCACATTCTTCGTTTCGGGAACAAAGAAATTCCCACATAAGTTGAACATATGAGCAGACATTTAACATTATCACCAGTCTGAGGTAATTTCCATAATAGCAAACTGCCATATGATACCAACCTAGGCCACAGTACTAGAGCTGAATTACACAACATCAGTGTGTAATTTTGATTCCAGTCTGATTATAAATCTTAGCACGTAGCTACTTCATTGCTAACAAGGCATCACACCACTTTGGTACAAACACCCACAAAACTGCGAAGTATCTGAAATAGACTGGGTATTTGAATAATCTGAAATTTGTGGGGTTTGGATTTTCCAAGCTCGCCCACAGATAATGATGCAGATACATATACAGATCCTTGGAAACAGCCCTGTTGTGAAATATTCCCTCCAAGAGAGGAAGGTTGCATAGCCATGATACTGCACCAGTCTTTGGAAGAGAGGGCTCCTGGATAACGTGAACTGTGGGGAGGAATCACCAGAACATTTTCCCTCACCATTCTGCTAAAACCATACTTGAATCTGCTTCAACTACTGTTGATGTCAGTGTTCTTTCAGAAACAATGGGATTATGTGAAAAGTGCTTTTCCTTCAAAGACCAAATGTTCATGAAGTTTTGTTGTTGTTCAATTTGTATTCTTGTTATATTCACTTCAGCATAAGAAGTGCATGGATGGCTCTGGGGGGTAACACAGGAAGCAGGCACAAATGTCGGAATTCTTGAGCCATTAGACATGAAAATCACAGAAATGTAATCTTAGCTGCAAATTAGCAAGACAGAAAGAAACTAAAAATGTTCATTTGAACTTATCCTGTTTTCCAACATTACAATAAAGCAGGGACAGTCAGTACAGATTATTTTTATTTTAAATCTTGGGAGATAATTATTATTTTACCTGAATAATCCATGAGTCGTTTGAAAGGAGCACTGGCAGAAGGAAGCAAGCTTTATGCTGTAAAATGCATTGCTATCAATGAATATATAATTTGTGCTTCAAGCCCACAGACAGTAAAAATACAAGTAAAACTCCAGAAACACACACACACAAAAATTAGTTTGTGGCAAATAATGAATTGCCAAGTCAAAGACTATAGAAAATATTAGGGATATACTTTTCGTATAAATGATGCTCAAGAGGGAAGAGGAAATGGGAGGAAAAAAGAACTGCTATGAATTGTAAGATGGGTCTTCTCATGGGTACCATTAATGGAACAGCAAGAGGAACACTGAAATATATTGCTCACTTTAATATCCATTCCTCTTGCCCTCTCTTCTTCCTTTATTCTTCTAGACACATTCATCAATGAGAAACACGTTCATGTTACAATCATTTACCTATCCACCAACCTAGATACATTAAATAAAAATAAAATAAAACGATATTCTGGAACAGGATGAAGTCACTGCACTGAAGCTTTAATTTATCTTTTGAATAGCATTTGGGTTGAAAAAAAATGTAAAAAATCTATTTTAAAAGTCCTCTTTCCCTCCAAAAACACGTAGCTGTGAAGCGCTCGTTAAAACATATATCTTGAGGAAACAGTTCTCTAGGGACCACTTCTAAACACATTTAATCTTGGAGGCTAAAGCCACCATCTCGCTATTTCCTGGTAATATGCATTTAAGAACGTAGTAGATCCCGGCTTGCCAGCCATTCTCCTGCAGAATGATCGCCAGGCGGTCAGTGAGGGAAGGCGTAGTGGATTTCACCACGAGGCTTTACAGAGGGCTGACTCACACCAAGTGGGGCACATACACAAATGCATTGTGACATCTGGGCTAATACGTCCAGACCTGAGTCCTAGGTTATGTACCCTGGACAGGAACTGAGCATCTGAAAAACCTGGGGATTTGCCAGCCTGCTCGGTTTTCTAATACAATTTCTAATGTCATTTAAATATTTAAAAAAAATAAAAGACTGAACACTATAAGACTCTGTAACCAAAATACAACTCCAGCATTGAAAAAGTCAGGTTATAAAAATCACAGGATTGAGTTAAAAATAATTTAAATGTAGATTAAAATGTATTTGTCTCTCTCCCTTGCCCTCTCTGTCTCTCCTTCTCTCTTTCCCTCTGCACCACCCTCTCAGATACATACAAACACTCTAGTTCTTTAGCCTGAAGGTTCATTTTTCTCAAAATTTTGTCACTAGATTTATTTCCCATTTTTTCCTTTAGAAAATAAACATAATCAGACTCACTGGTACTAGCATCTTAATATTAAAATAATTTAATATATTTCATAACAGTAAAGAAAGCCTAAGGGTTGGCAACTTTACAGGGAAGGAACTTTAAACCCACATTCTTTCTCTATATCTTTTCAAGATATTCATGCATTTCCCTCTTCCTGACTCCTGTCCCTTTTACTCTGCTCAGAAGTTTCTCTAAGCTGCTGGCTGACCCGGCCATGTCAGGAGCACACGCTGTACTGCACACTTTGTTGTTGCTTTCTCTTCCCTGCATCAAGGAAATAGTTGCTCTTCTTTGATCCTTCTCTCAGCTGCATGACTTTTAGTTCCATCTGTCTTGTCTGCCGTTTATAAAATAACATTTTTTTCCCAGTTCCTGCCAAATAACCTTATTTTGATATTTCCCTCTTTATGCTGAATGTCCAGGCATACGTCTTTCATAACTGCAGGGTGTGTTTCGTTCTTTAGGTTGCAATTGAAGGCCTAGCTTGAGACCAAAGGGTGAAAACTTACGTTGTTAAGAGCAATTTATCTGCATGAGTCCCATTAATGTGAATGGAAGGTAGGTGGCTAAATCCCAATGCAGCTCACAAAAAATACATAACTGACTCTCCATTCTTCTAAAATAATACACTACATGTATTATTAATTGTATAGTCCAATTTACAGGAACTGAAATACAGAGTTGTTTAATTTTGGAGGTTGCTTTATGTGGGTTTAAAATTAAAAGGGCAATTTGCTGAAGATTAAATAAAAACACAACATCAAATCAAGAGCAATACAACAAAAAATAAATGTGTCTAGATAGCTCTAATATTCCTTTATACTTAGAAGTAAGAAGTTCAATATTTGTACTGTTCAGGTTATTTGTCTGAATATTGACAAATTCTTCTTGCTATGGTAGGAATTGGCATGCTGAAGATTACGAAGGACAAAAACATTCAAGAACTTTTTTTTTTAATTTACAGTGGCCAATGAGGAAAGCTTCAAAGAATAAAAAAAAGGCCTTGCACTTCTGAGCTAGTTGTTTTGTATTGTCATTAATTATTGACTTGTCTATTTGCCATTTATGCATTGCCCTACCTTTCATTCTTGCCTTTATTTGTACCTCTTTATTTTATCTCCTCAATTTTTCATCAACTTACGTCAAGTTTTTCTCCTCTATTTTGCATTCCAAGAATCACATCCCTATTTCAGATCATTAAGCTGTAGGATCCTTTCTTAATCCAATTGCTACATGGAGACACAGTACCAGAAGGAGTCTAGTGACAACCAGGGGATGCAACAGGTTGTAAAATGACCTTTCAGTCACACCATGTAGCACACTGAGGCCAAAACCACTTAAATTGGAAAGAAGAAGCCACAGAGAAGAGCAGAACAAATAAGTAATTCATGAGAACCAATATATATCCAGAGTTCTTTTTACTATGCAAGTGGCAAGCTTTCAAGTGCCATGACTAGCTACAGAATATATTTCTGTGTATCCAAATACTTAATAATTACCTCCTATTAAATAATGATAAGGAATATGCTACATGGTCTCTGTATTTGGCTGAAACAAATAGCTTTTGCCATTCTTGTGTGGCATATGGTTTCTGATGATTGTACTATCACCTGAACTCTTCATAACATATTTTCTATTTTAATTTTTTGTGATGCTAAGCAAAACCACTGAGTTACTCATCACAAGTGATGACCGACACTCCATCTGCAATGCAAATGTATGGGGATATCTATGAAAAAGAGCTTTTTCACAGCTTCATGAGCAAGCTAAGAAGCAACTGAACAACTGGAGACATACACTAACAGAAGGCATGGGCAGCAGCCAGGACAGCATCTCCAGGCACTCCATATGTGGACTCTCTGTTGCCTACAGCAAATAAACTTTTGAAGCCAGCAGTGGTAGGAAAGCTGACAGAACGAATTAAAAAGTGGCAGGGGGGAGCCAAATACTGCTGTAACAGAGGTAACAGGGAACTCCCCGAACTCTGGGTAGGACAGGCAGTAAGAGGGTTGCCAGTGACAGAAAAGCAGCACAGGACAGGGATGGGTATACAAAAGGTACTTTCAAGGTCAGACAAGGCAGAAGTAGAGGACAACTGTAATTACTACAACTGCCATTTCCAGGAAGCCATGAAGGAACAGCTTCCCTTGAGGGATGATGGAAATACAAATTCCTGCATGGAAGTAGGTCTGGAACAGAGGACAGCCATGAACGTATGGAGATGATTTACTGGAAATGTTCAGGAGCTGTCAAAGAACTGCCAGAAAATACATCAGAAGAGAAATCTCCAGAGAGTGAATGACAAGTGGAAATGAGGCTCCAACTGGACAAAATGCAAGCGTGCTAAATTTGCCTAGAAGTTCCTGAAATCCCATAGCTAGGTAACATTACTCATTTTACAATAAAGAAATACAAATGTTCTGAGCATGCTCCAGATTTGTATTAAAAACTGATAAAAGAGGTGCCAATGCATGACAGTCACGAACCCTTATCAAAAATTCCAGCAGCGTACAACCAGCAAAACTCCTTGTTGTGCACCAGAAATGGCTTCCTGGGTGTAGTTTTTCTACACATCATTCTTAACACCACTGTCTATTTTCTCATGTTTTATTATTTACCCTGTGAAGTGCAAATTTCTTCTTCTGTTCTGAAAGTCTTGTCACACGTATACAGACACTGTAAGATAAAGTGATAGCTTTCGACACAGTTCTATTATAAGAACTTGAACATCAGCCCAAATTACCTGTCATCAGCTGTTCAAGTCTTCTTTCCATTACTGACAAAACAAATGAACAGCTGCTTGCTCCACAAACCTGCACACTGAAAAAAAGGCACACTAATAAAAAAGGCTGTAAACAGCAAGCAAAATATATATATAAAAGTTCTAGACATAATACCAAGAGGGTTAAGGCCGCCTGCGTTCCCAGCTAGCTAAACAGGAGTCTCCTGTAAGATGCTATGTTATAAAATGGTCTCATTTATAAAAGCATTTCAGCAGCAGCTGCTGTATAAAGATGTAAAGAAACAACTTAATTCTTTGTGGATATAAGCCTATGGTGATTTTTTCTAAGTACTGGAAAAAAGGTAAAAGTACCCAGGTACCATGAAAATCATTTAATCATTAAATACTAGGACATGTGTTTCTATTTATTTGGGACTGTTCATAAATTTTTCAAAGTTCATTAAGTTTTGAAAAAATGTCATTGTATCATTTAATTGCTTTCTGTGTGTAATGTCATGAAGGAAAAGGAAAACGCACTTTTCACTTAATTTCCAGCTAAAGACTTTTTGTTAAAAAACTTAAAATATCCTTCCCTTTCTGGTCTTCTACTTTCAAACTTTTTTTGTGAAAGAGGGAAGGCTAAAAAGAGAGAGAGAAAAAAAGAGAAAGTGGCAAGTAAATAAAATATATACAAATAAAAAAAATACATATTTTTCACAAAACTTAAAGAAATTAAATTGGAAATAAAGCAAAATATAAATTTTTAGGTCCAAAACCAAATTAAAATCATTTTAACCAAATAGATGGCAGTGGGAGTGAAAATTCTATGTAATTATTTTTCATTTTCCCTCTTTATCATTTCCCCCATTTTTCACCTTCCTTTTTGCCTTAGTTAATAATTTCTCCCAGCCCTCTTTGGAACTTGAAACAACACTGATAAACGTACAAGGCTTCTTTTCTACCCTATGAAAACAGGTTCTGAAATCCATAGGTTTCAAAGCCAGAATGAATAATTGTGAGTATTCCGTCTGTTGCTTAGTGTATCCCGGGCCACAAAACCTCACCGGGAATTTAGGCAAGCTCATCTCTTCGCTTTGCATGGTAGCACAGTTTAGATATGCACTCAAGGCAATGAGAAGCTTCTATATCCTGAGATAAGCTTTTACAGTCACTAGCTGTGACAGTCACACAGCTTTGCCATACAGCTACCTCCATCGTAAATAATGTGCACTTTAATGTTTGCACTTACTTTGTGCGAGTTTAAGCTTTCAGCTGTTGGATGGGGGGGGGGGGGGGGGGGGGGCACTTTTTTTATTTTTTTCTGGAAGATTAAAGAGCCTCTACTATCAAATACTTCTTCTTCAGATGCAATCACAGGTTGCAACCTCTTAACCTTTCTGGACAAAGAAAATTGATTGTACTTCTTTAGTTCCACACTACAAAGCACCTTTTCCAAACCCTGAAATGCTTCAATAGATCTTTTCCAAACTCTTTCCAGATTGTCAATATCCTTTTTGTACTGCCTTGGGTTGATATAATCTAATTTCAGTTTCACTGTCTTTCCCCATACTTGATGGAGGGAAACTCAGCACCTTACAGTGATGTTTCACCTCACCCTAAGAAAGGCGTTTCAGCTAGGTCAGCTGAAGCACACAGGAAGGTGCCTGTTTTCTCTGTTGACTTTAAAAGGAATCTAGTTCCAACTCAGGCATCTTAATTTTTGGATGCCTTTAGTGAGGCAGACGAATCCCACTCAGCGTGGGCACCAGGGGACAATCCAGCTGTCTAGACATAAAGGTTCTATGCGATTTCAGACACCTCGGGCATCACACCTGGCTGCTAGCTGACACCGAGCCCACGGATGCCATGTCACATCTGCCAGCTGCACGCGATGTCTCTGAAGCTATAAAACATCTAGGCATGTTCCATCAGGACAATTACTTTATGAAAATATTTTACAATCTCATCAAGATGCAGGATCATTTGAAAAAAAATTCTTTTCCGTAATGTTGTATTGACTGGCATCAATTATAATTTAAATCTTAGTTCAATTAATCCAAAAAACTTTTTCCTAAGTAAGGTTTGGGCTAACTAGCCAATTGTTTTCAAGGCCAATTAACTTACTATTTGTTAATGTTGGGCCTTGACTATTTTTTTCAGGCTTCTGGAAGTTCCTCAGAATATTTAGATTTGCTAAAAAATTGGATTAATTCAGACAGCTCCACAGACAAGTAATCTTCCTGACTGTGAATTATCTAATTCTATAGATTTAAAAATATTTAGTGTTGCTGTTTATCACTCTTCCTCAGAAGTGAGAGAAAATAAAATATTTCATTCTTCTTTTAGAAAATAGACATATTTACTTAATTCTGCATTTTCTCTATGAGGATTAACAATTTTACCATCTATAGTTCTATAATAATGTAAGCATTTTGTTCCTGCTTAAAGAACTCCTTGTTATCTTTGCCCTATTACTCATAGATTTTCAACTGATCCCTTTAGTTGTCTTTATCAGTTCTCTCCATTATCTAATACGGATTTTATTCATTGCTATCAGGCTCCATATTTTTTCCATTATTTTTTATCACGGACTTCACCTCCCTCTTAGCCAGGATTGCTTTTTAACTGAAGCAAATACCTTCTGTCAGTGCAAAACTCCATTTCTTCAGGTATCCAAAACAACTTTTAAAAACTTCCCTCACCTATCAGCCATACTTTTTTCTTAAGTAATTTTCCACTCAGTTTTGGTGCCAGTAGGGTTTGTTGGGGTTTTTTTTTGGAGTATCTGTTTTATAATTAAGGAACACGGAATCTGGAACTAAGGTGTGTGTTTAAAGTAAATTAATTTGCTTTGTTCTAAACAGCCCCTGAATCTTGTAAAAAACCACAAAGCATCAACTTTCGGAGAATGAAAAAACGATCTTTTTTTAATTCTAAATTTTCTAATTAGAATTTTAATTCTAAATTAACATGAAAACCTTTTGGCTCTTGAGGGCTTTTTAGGGCTACTGTAACAAATAAGATAAAGTAAGGATTCTCTAAGATTCTGCAGTCATGCATGGGATCCATCTTAGTTGTCCCAGCTTTCCTAGACACCTACGTTTGTGGCACCCTAGAGCTATTTATCACTCCCTGTCAATTCCAACATTTGGAGTCTAGCCAAATGACTTGTACTGGGTGCCAAACTTACAGATGACTAGAGCCGCATAAGAAGAATCCACCTTGTGTTGGGATGTCTCTAAATTATCTCCTTTTCAAAGATCGCCAAATGCTTCCTCATCCATTTCTTCACTAGATACAGGAAGAGAGTTGTGTGGAATGGACTGGTGATCAACAGCACGCTTAAAAGACTGACACTGTGAACTGATCAGTGACCTAAGCACAGATCACAGCATGGGTGGCCGTGATCAGGCACTTAGACATCTAGAGCGTTTGTAGAAAACCAAAATGAGGTGTCTGAATTAGAATCTGAATCCTTCCAGATGCCAGATGACACAAACTCTGAGAAATTATTAAATTAGGGACAGATTTAAAAAATATTGAAAGCGGACCCATGAAAATGTCTGTTGTTATTGGTTGAGCCACAGAAACTCATGTAGAAATGAAGGAGGGGATTTTCATTCAGTAAAAACAGAAGCCATGGGTCCAAAGCCTTAAACCAAGCTGAAATCAAGCAGTAAAGAAGTGTGCAAACACATTCATATTGCATCACATAGCTACTACTACATCATCGAATCACTATCTCAGAAGGATGACAATGATGAAGAAAACATAAAGATATAAAATGACATTACTGTGTTTCAAAATACCTCAGATATTAACCCTTCTTTCTTGCTTAGAATTACTCTGTCAATAATTGCTTAATTCTACAGTATCCAGAGGTATTTCAGGAGCCGTCAAATAGGGTAGAGGAAAACTAAAGTACAAATAATTGTTTCATATTCACATTTGGAAATTCAATTATTTTTTCCTTTGGTTTGTTTCTCTACTAAGATATTTTGTCCAGGAGTATAGTTGGAAAAGGTTTGGGAAACAGCAATCAGGTTCAATTTTTTTCTAATTTTCAAAATTTGAGCAAGTCTCAGTTTAGGCTGTAGCCTTATCCTCAAAGGGACTACAGTGCAATTTATGCTTGTTGTGTTAAAACGGTGGTAGTGCTGATTAAGAAGACTTGTTAAGTACAGCACATAGAAGAGTCTTCGGAACTATATATCAGTTAAAGAACCCATGACAAAAGAAATGACCATGTCTCTGAAGCTCATCAATAAAACATACATGTCTTTGATTCTGATTTTCCATAAGGTGCTTAAAAAAATTAAAAAGTCTTTTGACTATGTTATTTACTGGCATGAGCTGCCAAGAAGTAGAAGTTGTTATTTCTATTTTTTTATAACTATGGGCACAGCACTGAGAAGATGCAGAGGAATTACACACCTTGCACAAAAGCAGCTGAAGCAATAATTGGTAGATTTTGGTTCTTCGGATCTTTCCACAGTGACAAGACATCTTCTTGGCTACAGGCAGGAGAAAGCCATTGTGCGTTAGAGCAATACGATTTTACAACGGCTCCATGGAGTAACTGTTATCGCAGGAATACTTAACATAAATAATACATTTTTGCAATCTAAATGTAAAAGCCTACCAAATATCCTGGTTTTGATACTTCAAGTTAGAAATGGATCTTCAGAATTGAATTTAAAAGTGAGTAATATGTCTGAACATTCACTTTCTGATTAATTGAGAATTAGCAATATTTACTGTTCCCTCTGTCTGTTTATATGTATTTCTGTTACCATGGCATTATTAGCAGCTTTCTCATGGATTACAGCCCCACTATGCTAATGAAATGACAGAACAGAAGACAGTTCCTAGCTATTAAGAAGAACTTGGCACCACTGCCCTTTGGGCCAGATAAGTAAAGGGACTAGAGTAAAGGTAACGAAGTCCTGGAAACAATACCTATTGAGAAGGTGTCCGTAAATGTCACAGAGCAGGGATCTTTTCAAAACAGTGTCACAACTGTACACACTGAACTCTATAGTTGACTTGTTTTGAAAATGTGGTCCCTGTATTGATAATCAATATGTTCCATTGTGACAGAGCAGACATATAAATGAATGCTTTCAGTTTAGATTGGATTAAAGGAGGCTGCAGTAGCGAGTGGGCTCTGTGGCAAATGCTGCTTCTCTTCTAATTGAGCCACTTGCTTTTGAAAGAGTCAAAGATCTCCCTGGTGGACATAACATGGGGTGTACTAGAAGGATAAGGTTAAAAGAAAGGAGGCTAGAGGAGTTCAAGGCACTGTTTATTACTTCTGAACATTTCTGAATAAAGGGAGTGTTAGCTTTTCAGTGAGGAGAATGCAGCAGTCTCACTCCTGACTGTACTGATTTGTAAGAATGTCTCTCCCCTTAATCTTATTCTTTTCTCTTTAATCTATGTGTTTTATAAACCTTATCTTTTCTCTGACCCTACCTTTTGAGTTAATCCCTAGTGTCCCTGTGCCTCTATGCCCATCTAGGTCTATTCAGTCTTAAAAAGACACTCATCGTTTCCAGTGGCACCACAGGGATCAGGAATGTGCAGCATCCATCCTAAGGTCTTTCCGTTGCCTCTTCAAAAACCCCATGTTCTGTATCCGCAACCAGAAGGGTTAGCACTGACATATGTTGAGTCTCCTGTGTTTCCTAAAAATTGACAATGAGAGATGGGGGGGGGGGGGGGAGAAAGAGGGGAAGAGAGAAAGAAGGAAGGAAGGAAGGAAGGAAGGAAGGAAGGAAGGAAGGAAGGAAGGAAGGAAGGAAGGAAGGAAGGAAGGAAGGAAGGAAGGAAAGGAAGAAAATAAAATTTCACATTAGTGAAATGAGAAATTCAATTCAAACTAGGTTTCATTTATAAGAACATGTTAACAGAAATATTGGAAAAACTGGATGCAAAATAAAATCAAACTCTGGAAGTTAAGGCTTCCTGGGCTCAGGGTATGAGAGTGTCCTGGTTTTGGCTGGGATAGAGTTACACTGCTTATGTTTTTAGGCATCCATCAAATAACCAGGGCCTATAGGTACATTCTCATTTTGAAAGTAAATGTGGGAGGTAGGCAAAAGTTTCATGAAATGTCACAATAACCTGAGAGAAGAATTATGGACAAGAGATAAACAAAGAAGTTCTGTGCAAACCTGAATCAGACAGGCTTTAAGTTCAAGACTGCAACTGTGCTAGGATTTTGACCAGTAAATAAGATAATAGAATAGCCAAATCATGTTGCTAAACCAGAGTTCTTTCATAAACAAATTAATGAGGGGATGGTTCTTCCCTCCTCATGCCTTTTTCTTAAGTTGTAAAAAGAAAGACTTTACAGAACAAAATAGCAGAGTGGATTCTCAGGGCTGCAGACAGTCTGAAGTTTTCTTCAGGACTACAGTCTTCTCAAGATGTTCTTTCAAAGAACTAAATAGGGTTCATTATTTAAAATGCAGCTATTGAAGGAAAAGATGTTCCTAAACATAGCCACTTTTCTCTGTAGTAGATTCACACAGAAGCTAGGGGGTTTGGGTTCCAGGCCTGTAACACAACTGTACAGTTGTTTTTCTACTTGTATATGAAAGGACTTCTAATGTCTTTGATACCATTGTGAAAGAATGACGGGGATTCTTCTTGTGGAACTTCAAGCAATAACTGCAGTTGTGCCTTTTCTGGCCAGTGCCATGTCACATTCCCATGTGTGATTTCTGGCATGTGCCATCGCATTGGAAGGTGCATTTCTTTCACTTACCATCAAGTGGTCATCAGCTTTAATATGCAACTTGAAAACCTGAATACATAAACAGCCTTTCTGCTAACATACTTGTCTTATTATGGGACATGACAGACAGCACAATATGGAAGACTGAGATTCAGAAACATGAATTTGTTAGGAAAAAAGAATTTTTCTTAGCTGATTGCAATCTGATTCGTATAATAGCTTTTTTTTTTTTCTCCTAGCTTGCTGTCTTGTCCTGATCTGTTTTTCCTCCTTGTCTTTACATTTATATACTGCTGTCTTGAAGACATTCTGGAGAACAAAGACACAAGTGCAGATCATCAGATAGATTACACTGTAAAAACATTTTAATTTTTTTCCCTCCAGTCTTTTGAAGTTTTTAACTTTATTTTCTTATGGAAAAAAAAAATATTCCTCCCCCTGGCTCTGTTCCACAAATCTGTGAAACATATTAGTCCACAAAGGGCACAACTTTGCCTGATATTCTGCGAATATGACTACTGGGCTGAAATGGGCACAGCAGTTTACCATACTAATCAATTTTCAGTAAGTGTGAAGGCAGAGGGGGCATTTGTAAATATGCTGGCAGAACATAACCTTTCCACAAAGACACCCATCAGTGAAATAGAGCACAGATCCAGAACATGTCACGGAGATGAGCTGTGGAGCAAATAATGCCATCTGCACTGCTCATGATGTTCTTGGACCAAAGTATCAGAAAGATGTAAATGAATGCCACATTTATGTTCACAGAATACAGACATGATTGATAATAAGCTACCAATAACAGTGGGACTTTTTTTAATACAGTGGAAAAGAAAGAATTTTGGATGAGAAACTTTCATGTGTATTATCAGAAAATGAATAGTAGCCTGCAGAATCACTCAGCATATAACCTTTCTTCATGCAACATATGACCAATGGAAGAAAAAATAAATATTTACAGATGACTTCAGTAAATTCCTCCATTTAGAAGTTTGTTGTATTCACCATTTGCAGATGAAGACTTTTCAGGAAATATGTCATGAGAGGCCAATTTTAATCTCATCCGGAGGATGTGGGATATCTGACAAGTATCTCTCAGATATTCCAACTGCTGAGAGAACCCAATTCCGCATTTTCAAAAGCAAGGCCACTACAGCTTAAAGCATGTCCATTGTACAATTTGTTCTGGATTAAGGGTATGAGAGATTAATGGGCATGACTGTGCGCACACTCTTGGCATTGACAAGGAAAAGCTAACAAAGGCTGCCTGGATCTCCATGCCATGGCCACTCAAGGCATGAGGTTCACTTTGAATTTCTATGGTGATTAATGTAAAGTATTACAATGAAAAATACAATTACTAACTTCAGAAGATTATAACTTATTCAGAAGCTACTCAGTACTTCAGTGTTTTCATTTCAAAATACGTTGTCCATTTTTTTGACCTCCATAGAGGCATTAAGATAAAATTAATGCAGACCATGTTACTCATACATAGTCATAGCCACCTCCTACTTAAATTATTAGGAATCTTTCTATTGACCTGAAAGAGAAAAAGGTTAGCCCTGTAGTCCAGGCAATTATTATTTTGAACAATTACCAAAATAAATTCTAGTAGTCATTGCTTCAAAATGAAATTATTCAACTGTTTCTGACAATCTCAGAATTGGGACTCTTTCCATTTTTTCCATATATTCAGCAATATCATAAAATAAAAAGTTTCTTTGCCCTGATTCTACTGGGGATCAATGAAGTTGTATGTAAATGAATGTTTTCCACTGAATTGTATGTCTCTTTTTTTAAGGTTGATCCAGACTCTGATTATTGAGCAGAGCTGGAAAAGAAGAGTGAAGTCAAAGAAAGTTGTAAGGGGAGAAACGAGACAAGGACCAAATAAATTAGGCAGTCCAGGATTTTTCAAAGTGAAAGTGCCCATCTATAAATGTATTCATCATCACTAAACAAACACTACATGAGGCATAGTTACGTCTCTAAATTATTGGGTTTAGTCTGTTACAATTGTTTATTTTGCTGCTCATAATGTGCTTCTCCAAATTATCTTCCTCTTTCTAATTCTCCTTGTTCTTCTCTCCTTAAACGTCTTCATCTTAGAAATGGTGGAAAAATGTAAGGATCCCCAGGAAAGCAGCAATTAGTAAATAGAGATATTCCTGCAAATAAATTTCCTCATATAAATATCTGTATGAGATACCTTTTTAATAAGCATTCATACCAACAAAAATTGAAATAAATGGCTATAGATAAGTAAAGAAAGGAGGTGTTAATACAGCTGAACTTAATAACAAAGGAATTCACCAAAATGTTTGCATATAACATTTCCAGTTCTAGTACAGACTAAAACTTTGGTTTAATACTTATACCACTGTGAGACACAAAAAATCACTTCACGCTTTACAGAGCAGACAGATAGCTTCTGACTGAAAAAAGACTTCAGTAAAAGCGACAACTTTCTTAGTAAACCTGTACTCCAACATGTAATAAGAGGGAGTCAACATCAAGAAAAATAAATTGTGTATTCAGTTAGTATATAAAAGCTTTCAAAAGCAAGAAGTGAGGTTCAAAGACATTTCAGCTCAGGGGTTTTTTTAATAAAAACGTGAAAACATGGGAATCCCTCAAAAACCCTGCCACCAAATTAGTTGAAAAGTAATAACTTGCTTTAAAACTTTTTTATAGTCATGTGCTTACAATCTTGAAAATTAAGAAAGAAAGCTTACTGCTTCCTGGAAATAATCAGTACATTTTCCAATTAAGAACATAGTCATACAAAAAATAACAAGGCTAATTTGGTTTTACAAATTACCCACAAGGAAATTCTTCACAGCATTTGTGAAAACTAGAATAATGGCCTCTGTGATATAGACAGCGCTCTCATATTCTTTTAAAATTAAATCATGAAAACCTGCTCAGGCAGGAGAAATATTGGTTGAGGTAGAAGAACCAAAGAGCAGAGATGTTCATTCACATGCCTCCACCTTTGTGAAGGTTGCTTTTATCTGCTGTGGAAGATACAGGTGCTGGCTGTTGGAAGAAAATTTTCCCAGCCCCATTCCCTTTAGAGAGAAAACAGAAGAAAGCCAGTAGTAATTCTTCTGAGTCTTGCTAAGTACTCTTTCAATCCAGTAATTACTTTAACAACATAATGAAATGAAGCACCAGTGGATATGATTGTATCTATCCTCTTTGCATTGCCAGGGAAAAGCTACTCAGGTAGGTCTGCCTGGATGCACAAGCCACTGTTATTGACACTGGGGTGAACCACTTCCTAGACCTGCTTATTTCTCATCCCTGCCTGCAGTGATAGCTCAAATGAGTAGGCTATATAGATGGCCTAATTAGTAGACAACTGAAACCAGAAAAATTGAATCCCAGCTTGTGCATACACCTCACCAATGCAGCATTCTTCTTGTTGGTCTATCCACCACATTTTGGTATGAATTAAACATTCAATTCTGTTTTGATAAGCTTAGGGTATATATTATATACCCTGGTATATAAGGTATTATTAACAAGCAAAGATTCCTGTTCTGTTTGTTTTTCTGGATACTGTGACACAAGTATAGATTATCTCAATGAATACTGTTTTCAAGGGTGCTGATTCATTAGCATTCAATGCTATGGATGCTATGGAATTACAAATGGAGATCATAGAAATACAGAAAAATAAAACAGTGTCTTGGAACATCAAGTATGGAAGGAAATTATTCTTCTTTTTTGGCTTAAAAAGACCAATATTTTGTCCCCACAATTCTTCTTACAGTCTTCTACCAACAGGCACTAATTAATTGTAGTGTCTTTTAAAGGAATCACTCATTTCAGAGTCAGATGAGTAGATGATGGGGCCAAAAGATACTTTTGTGATCACCTAGAACAGTTTCTCTCAGAAGTCAGACTTTATTCCTGTGTGAATTCTTGATTTAGATCAAAAGATATATCTCAACAGGAAGATAGCTTTTAGCAAACAAAACCCAATCATCTGATTTTAAATTTACCACTGATGAAGAATCCTTTGGTAAACTCCATTAAAAACAAACAATTCTTGTTTCAAAGACTTGTTGACGTTTCCAGTCTTAGTTTGTCTAACTTCAAGTCCTAGATGAAGGTTCAAGTTATATTTTGCTGGTTAGATTGAAGAATGCACTACTGCAGCTTGCTCACCAAACAGACATTGACTCTCTAATCTTCTCTTTGATAAACTAAATACATGGAACTAATTTAGTCCTTCAGTATAACATGTTTTCCAGTTCAATAATCATTCTCATAGCTCTTCTCTAAATCTTCTCCCATTTTATAACACTCTTCACTGGGTATCAGAAATGATCCTAATACAGAGGGGTCAGTGCAGAACCCAACAATACAATAATTTAATCTGTCTGTAACTTCTCATATCCTCTTGTGAATTCATGTAGTGGTCTCATTAACCTTTTTGCCACAGTGTTATCTTTAGCAGCTCATTTTCATCAGATTAACTCCCATGACCTATAAGTTCTTTTCACACTCCCTGCTCCCAAGAACATATTTTCAATCCTGTATGTATAACTGACATTTTTTTTCTGCCCCTGTGATTATGTATTGGACAATACTGGGAAATAATTTGCCTGTGCTGCAGCTCCAAGCAATCAAGGTGCCTACACTTTAGTAACCTATTTTCTTCATTATTGACCTCTTTCCATATATTTTTCTCAATCACAAGCTTTAGCAGTACAATTCTGTATTTTCCAAATTGTGATAATGCATGTGTAGTGAAGAATGGATCCTACTGGGACTTCCCTGAGAAGATGGCTACTTCCTAATAATTCCCATTTACAACTTGTGTTGGGTTGACCTTGGCTGGTGACAGGTGCGCACCAAGCCACTCTCTCACTCCCCCTCCTCAGCAGGACAGAGGGAGAAAATAAGATTAAAAACTCATGGGTTGAGATAAAGGCAGTTTAATGAAAGAAAGCAAAGGCCGTGTGTGGAAGCAAAGCAAAAAAAAGAAGATTTATTTTCTACTTCCCATCAGCAGGCAATGTTCAGCCACTCCCTGGGAAGCAGGGCCTCAGTACACAGTGGTTGCTTCAGAAGACAAAAGCCTTAATAATGAATGCCCCCTACCTCCTTTCTCTTAGCTTTTATTGCTGAGCATGACATCATATGATATGGAATATCCCTTTGGTCAGTTGGGGTCAGCTGTGCCCCCTCCAACCTCTCACCCACCCCCAGCCTATTGGTCTTTGGTGGGGAAGAGTGGAAAGACAGCCTTGATGCTCTCCCAGCACTGCTTAGCAGCAGCCAAAACACTGGTGTGTTATCAGCACCTTTCTAGCTACAAATATAAAGCACAGCACTGTGAGGGCTGCTATGGGGAAAGTTAACTCCATCCCAGCCAGACTCAATACACAACTGTATTTTGAAGCTCATGAATTACTTTTTTTCCATACTTATTAATCCATTGAATGATTTTGCACCATTCTTCCTACTTAATGAAATATTGTTCTGTACCAAATCAAATGCCTTGGAGATGTCTAACTATATTAAATAGATTTCTCAATCAAACTTGTAATCTCATAAAAATGTAGCAAGCTAGATTAACAAATCCTATTAGCATATACTGATGTTGATTGGCGATAATTAAAGTAACCTCTTTTAACTCTTTATTAATTTGAACTGCATGAACCATTTCACTATTGTTCCTGAGATCAATGTCAGGCAAACAGGCTCATAATTATCACTGTTGTCCTCTGTAACTTTCCCAAATATTGGTGCATTTATTTTCTTCCAAACCTCTTTTGGTTTTTTTTCAGGATAAGGTTTCCAAGACTAGTGGAAAACAAGCAAAGGCACTCCAGAGAGGGATCCAGCCAGCTCTTTCAAAACTCTTCAGTGGGAACAGTTAAATCCAGCTGAATAAAAAGTGTGTAACTTCTGTCTAGTACACATCAGCTTTCCTGTTGAAAAACAAAATATGTTGGTACAGAATAATATATGAATATGGTATGATACGAATGAGACATTCCACTTTTTCCCAGAGAGAGCAGAAATATTTATATAACTCGTTGTAACCAATGTCCTGCATTCAGCCAGGATTATATGTGAAGGGAGAAAAAGCAGCACATTTTTGTCTTAATCTGTGTGAGTATCTAGCAATAAGAACTGTTTTCCACCTCTACCTAACAAGGATGGAAAGATGAGAAAAGTTTTTGACTTTGTGTCTACCTTACATGTCCACATAGCAGTGTATTTCCCATTAATGTCAACAAGGATTACAAAAACATATGTGGGGGTGACTATGTCAGTAAGTAAAGAAATTGTCATTTGACTGTGCATAAATTTTAGAACATAGGTGATTCAGCTTGTATTAGTTATCCAGCCTGCAACCAGGATACTCACACTTATTTTCTGAAAGAAACAGAAAATTATTAGCTGGCACAAATCCTTCCCCATTAGGGCTGGAGCTAGACTATCTATTCTTGCTTACTGCTTCTGAGTCACTATCAGATTCTGTTACTGTGGAAGAATTTTAATGGCTGTTTATTTGCTCTTGAGTTATAGACACCACTAGTAGCATTACTTTCTGCAAGTTTTCTAATTGCTGAAAGGTTTGGGTGTTTGTATGTTGATTAATAGAACTGAATTGGCAGCTATATGTTTGCAGTATACTCCTAATAATGTTCACTCTAGGTTTACTCGAAGGGTGTAATCCGCCAAATGTGCATTTACCTTCCCAATTCCTACCATACCATGCCGATAAGCACGGGACAAGCACTGCCAGATTGCCTGACACCACCATGTATCCATTCCACTTAGACGGGGGATACAACTATTCTTGGCAATACCATGAACCTGTCTCAGCTGCCCAGTCTACAAAAGGGATATAAAACTATTTCTCTTTTGGCTACAGACACTTTCTTTTCAGCTCAAGCTGCAGAGACTTCTGGTTTTAAGTTCAAAACGTTCCTGGGCTAAATCTCAAATGACAACTAAAATGGCAGCTGTCACCCTGTTACCATGCCAGCAGAGTCTGAGGCAGTGATTCTCACACTAACGATGGGGGAGCACAACATGATTAAGCCATGTCGAGCTTCCACTGACACCAATTCCGCCTTAGTAGAAGTAGGGACCATAGGTGTCTGCCACCACCTCTGTCTCTGAGCACGGACACTGCTCATTACCTCTTCCAAAAAGGGATAATTTCTATGCTGCGGAAGGGATCAGTTTTAAACTTTAAAACTTTGTTTTCAGTTTAAATCAGTTTAAAACTTTGCTGGATCGATGGGCCGAGGTCAACTGCATGGGGTTCAACAAGGCTAAGTGCAAGGTCCTGCACTTGGGCCACAGCAACCCCATGCAATGCTACAGGCTTGGGGAAGAGTGGCTGGAAAGCTGCCCAGAGAGAAGGTCCTGGGGGTGCTGGTTGATAGCCAGCTGAACATGAGCCACCAGTGTGCCCAGGTGGCCAAGAAAGCCAATGGCATCCTGGCCTGTATCAAAAATAGTGTGACCAGCAGGACTAGGGAAGTGATTGTGCCCCTGTACTTGGCACTGGTGAGGCCACACCTCGAATACTGTGTTCAGTTTTGGGCCCCCCACTACAAGAGAGACATTGAGGTGCTGGAGCATGTCCAAAGAAGGGCAACAAAGCTGGTGAAGGGTCTGGAGCACAAGTCTGACGAGGAGCGGCTGAGGGAGCTGGGGTTGTTTAGCCAGGAGAAAAGGAGGCTGAGGGGAGACCTCATCGCTCTCTACAACTACCTGAAAGGAGGTTGTAGAGAGGTGGGGGTCGGTCTCTTCTCCCAGGTAACAAGTGATAGGATGAGAGGAAGTGGCCTCAAGTTGCGCCAGGGGAGGTTTAGACTGGATATTAGGAAATTTTTCTTCACTGAAAGGGTTATCAAGCATTGGAACAGGCTGCCCAGGGAAGTGGTTGAGTCGCCATCCCTGGAATTATTTAAAAGACGTTTGGATGAGGTGCTTAGGGACGTGGTGTAGTGGTGGTCTTCGTAGTGTTAGGTTTATGGTTGGACTCAATGATCTTAAAGGTCTTTTCCAACCTATACGATTCTGTGATTCTGTGATTCTGTAAAAATTCTATTGTACAGAATATATCTAGACAAAGTGATGGGTTGTATCTGAGAACTAATGAATTAAGGCAGGTGCACATTGGTATTAAACATGCAGCATGTCCCAGGGCTTTGCCATATATCTATGCTTTGTCTAATAAATGTAGTAAAATTGTGAGTTATTCTGCAAGGAAACCATCTGACCCCACAGAACTGGGCCGAAAAGCAATTTGTGTTTAAAGGTAGCCTCGACTGCTGTGAGAATTTATTCCAGTTTTGTAAACGGACTCATCTTAATTCAGACCACACAGGAAACCACCCATCGCCATGCTTGAAACAGGCCTTATAGTAACAGAACGTGGGGAAGAAAGCAGAGCATTTAATTTTTTAGGTATGTCCCCATAGTTGCAGCAAAACTACACTTAAATCTGTCATACAAGGTGCTTCTTCCAACTTGTTCTTCAAACCTCCAAAGATAAAGATATTGGACACATTACACTAACATAATGCCATATGCAAATTCATAACTATGTCAAATTACAATCTGAAGGGGGAACTTTCTTCCTCTGTTGATAAAAATTCCAGTTCAAATACAATCAGAAAAATAAATATAATTCAATATAACATTGAAAGCTGACATCAAGTAGTTACTTAACAAATCGAAATAAATTATGTGAAAAATGAAAGAAGAAATTCAACAGAAAAAATCCCTAAAGATATCCTATATTTCAGTCATAGAAATGTAGTCTTGTTTAAGTCATTCGCCAAGGACTAACACTCAGCTACTGTCCCCATTTCAGAGATCAGAAAATTGCTGCAGAGCAGTTAAGTTATTTGCACTAAGCTGTAGAGAAAAGAAATTTCAAGCAATGTTTTTCTGGCTCTATTCCTGTGCTTTGGCAAAATCTTTCTAATCTACTTCATCTGTGTTACAAATATAAAAATACTACATGAGCATTGTATGCAGTATCTTATTACTGGCATGTAGAGTAAAAACTATATACTTATGGTCATTTTATATCAGTAATATACACGATATTTATATGATGTCATCAATAATATAAAAGATTAACATAAACTATCATTACGTATGTCTGCTTAATAAAGGCATATAAGTTCACTACAGGAACATTTTTAATATCTTTAAAATTATGTGAACCAAAAGAAGGAAATACTGTGACGTTCCTTTCTGCTTTGTTTCTTTTATTCATCTGTTCAGTCACTCCTATTCTGCTTCCTTCTTTGTAGGGACAGGCTGAAATAGATGGAATTTATTAGGAATCACACAAAAAACCACAGAAATGAGCTCACCAGCCCAGAAGGAAATCTGAGGCTAAGATCCCTCCCTTACAGACATTCCAGAAACTAGTTCAGCCGATTCTTACTGTCATGTCAGAGGAAAAGTGTCCTTCTCTGAAACACTGATAAGGAACTACACAGAAGTGAACAGATAACAGCCTTATTATTATACTATATCATGTTCAAAATAAACCCCAAATATTTAAATTCGTAAGCCTCCACAATAAGGCTGCACAAGTTGCATGTGAGATACGTCAGTTGGTGAGATGAGATAAGCAGAAACATATACATAGGTATTGTGCAAATTGAGAGTGGGGAGAGACAGAGTGCAATGCAAAGAGACTTTTCAACACTACCAAGAACCTCACCCTAAACCCCATCTCTGCTGTCATGGTTTAACCCCAGCCTTCAACTAAGCCCCACACAGCCGCTTGCTCTGTCCCCCCTGGTGGGATGGGGGAGAGAATTGGAAGGGTAAAAGTGAGAAAACTCATGGGCTGAGATAAAGACAGTTTAATAGGGAAAGCAAAAGCTGTGCACGCAAGCAAAGCAAAACAAGGAATTCATTCACTCCTTCCCATGGGCAGGCAGGTGTTCAGCCATCTCCAGGAAAGCAGGGCTCCAGCACATGTAATAGCTACTTGGGAAGACAAATGCCATCGCTCCAAACATTCCCCCCCCCCCCCCCCCTTCCTTCTTCTTCCCCCAGCTTTATATGCTGAGCATGACTCCATATGGTCTGGAATAGCCCTTTGGTCAGTTGGGGTCAGCTGTCCCAGCCGTGTCCCCTCCCAACTCCTTGTGCACCCCCAGCCTACTCGCTGGTGGGGTGGGGTGAGGAGCAGAAAAGGCCTTGACTGTGTGTGAGCACTGCTCAGCAGTAAGGAAAACATCCCTGAGTTATCAACACTGCTTTCAGCACAAATCCAAAACACAGCCCCATACTAGCTACTGTGAAGAAAATTAACTCTATCCCAGCCAAAACCAGCACATCCACAGAACAGTGGCATCAGGGGAGCAGAATTAGAAAATGGTAATAGAATAAGGAGACATATCATAAACCTCAGGAAGCTGGGGCAGGAATCTGCATTATAGTCAGGTTATTGTGACAGTTCATATTATTGTGACAGTTCATATGAAACACCAAGGTATATGCCAGACTTTATCAAGTGAAGGGTAATCATTCAAATTGGCATAAAAGGAAAACCTCCTTTGTTTTTATTTTTTCAGGGACCTGTTGCACATGTGTGTGTCCCCGCACACACACACACACTGACACACACACACAGAGTCATATCATATTGTAGCCAAGCTGAGCAGAGACTTGCATAATGCACAGTGCATACATCAAATTCTAGTCAGGTGCAGGAAAAGAAAGGAAAGGAAGATGTAGATTCTAGAAATAAAAAAAAAAAAATCATGACGTCATGTCAGAAAAAAAGACCTGAAGGAAACTCAAACAATATTAAACATTTAGAGATGACTGAAGTGTTACTGTATGCTTTGACCAACATACAATATTATTGGTTTTCTTGGCACCTACCATGAAGCAAATATATGACAGTGATTCACAGTTCTGTGTGCATCATGTCTCTAGGGACATGTGGGGGAAGACATGCTCTTTAAGGTCAGGGAGATGGAATGAGTGCCAGAATAAACAAGCCCCCCAAAGTGGGGAAACCGAGGCAGTAAATTTGGACTGTTTGACTACACAGGTGACACAAAAAAGATTTAGCCCTGTAAAACAGACTTAGGCTTCAGCTAGGTCACCACACTGGTTACATTACAGTAAGTCAATCTGCCTTTAATTGATACCATGTTATAAGCCTAACTATTTCAAAAATCATCTTTTGGAAGCTATTTTAAAACTGGCTAAAATATAACCTTTTCCTAGACTTGAAAGTCTAGAAGACAGAAGACTTGGAAGACAGAGTAAGTGGGCTGTAGACAATTTCTGGCTGCTGGTAACTTTCTTTCTTGCACAGAAAAAGATTATTTTGACCAATATACATACATACACTCATGAAAAATTCCTGCATAATTTGGATTCCCAACAAAAAAATAGTAAAAACAGTAATATGCCAAACACAATGCTGTGCACAAAATTAAATATCTTGAGAATCAGCATGTAAAGTGGGATTAATTTTTGTAAAAGCTGGGGCTAAGGCAATGCAGTCTTAAAGGTTATGATGTAACCAGAACAATACTTGGCCATTTGCTCATGGTGATGTGCTTGCCATCAAATGTAATAAAGACTTCCCAAGCACCATGTCCTCACCAAATTGCAAGTCCCCAATCGCTACTTGCATTGGTATCATCATCATGTGTGCTTGACAGGTTGGGTTTCATCTAACACAGGTATCTGGAAAGAGAGCAGAAATCCTGATCCTTGCAGTGACTTTCTATATTCCATTGACTACAGAGGGACACTTGAAGAGCATCCTGAAACTAGATATCAACATTTTTTATTGATCAAAATGAGTGTGATGAATCTCGCATATGTGTCTGGCCCAAATTAGACTCTTCACTTCCTTCTGAGGTCAAAAATTAGTTTAAATATGAACAGTGCTTTCTTCCTCTTTCCTTATTCTACCACTATACAAATAGAGATTATCAAAACATTTCATAGGTTCCTAAGTACAAGAGGGCTCAGTGGTGCACAGAAGGCCAAAGAGTAGAATGTAGGCTTTTTCTTTCAGTCTTCACTCGATACAGTGACTGTGATTAGATGTCTAACACAATTAGCATCAACGACAAAAGGGTAAGAACTCAGGATGGAAAAGGTAAAGTACAGGTTTAATTCTACTTTGAGAAGCTGGATGTTTTTAAACTGGCTGGTCCTGATGAAATTCACCTGAGAGTACTTAGAGAACTGGCTGAAGTGATCTCAGAGCCCTTAGCAATTATTTTGAGAACAGAGTGAGGGCAGGTAAAGTTTCAGAAAACAGAAAAAGGCTATCATAGTTGTTAACTTTAAAAAACTGAAAAGAAGTGTAGATCAGTCAATCTAATTTAAATTACCAAAAAAAAAAAAAAATACTGGTTCAAATATTCAAACATCTGGATGGTAACAAGGGGATAAGAATCAGCCAATGTGGATTTGTCAAGAACAAATCATGTCAAAGCAACCTAGTTTTCTCCTATGACATGGTGACAGGCCTGTGTATTGAAAAGAAAAATATCTTTACTTTAGTAAAGCTTTTGACAGTGTCTTTTATGACATTTTTCTATGCAATCCAGGGTCTTCCTGAAACTGCCATAAGGTAGGGCCACAACTGATTGGGATACTATGCATAAAGAGGAACCGTTCAGCTGGAAGGATGTAACAGTGAGGTGCACTGGGGACTGATTTGAAGTCTAGGTCTATGGAACATTTCCAATAATAAAAACTGCATGATGGAATAGGGAATATACTTGCTATATTTGCAGATGATTCAAAGCTGGGAGAGGCTGAAAAAGCATGTGAATGATGAGGTTAGAATTCAAACTGATTATTATAAATTGGAGAAATGGTCTGCAAGTGACCGGGATACAATTTAATAAGGGCAAAAAATCAAAAGTTATCCACTTAGGTAAGAGTAACCGTCTGCACAATTATAGGAATAACGGTTCTTCTGAAAAAGGATGCATGGCTATAGTGGATCATAAATTGAGCATGAGTCAGCAATGCTAGGCTATTTCAAAGACAAAAGGGAAGCTTTGTCTTGGAAGGTATAAACAAGAGAATCATATAGAAGACAAAGGAAATAAACTTTCTGTTTATTTCACTCATCTCAAGTGCTTTGTCTAGATTTAGGATATCTTCAGGAAAGATGCTGACCAACTAAAGAGACAAGAATAATCAGAGGGTTATAAAACACGACTTTTGAGGACAAACCAAAATGAGTCAGTTCGTTTAGTGTAGATAAGTGGCATTTGAGGAGCATTTTGATGGTCTTCAAATATTTTAAAAGATTACCGCATAGAAGACAGTTGCAAATTCAAATAGGAAAGGAACAAACCCACTAGCCTAAAATGCAGCAATGGAGATCTAAGTTAGATATTAGAGTAAACAATGGTAAATATTGTTAAACACTTGAATAAATTGCCTAGAGAAAATATGGAGTTTTCAACATTGGAGATTTTTAAAAATCGGTAAGCTGAACATCTGTCAGGCATGGTTTAGGAAAAGTTGAACATGCCTTGGGGCAAGAGTATGTACTGGATAACCTCTCAAGATCTCTTCCAGATATGTGATTTCTCTATGATTTTTAATGTGTTTGACTCCTGTGATAACACAGACATGTGGAACATGAGAAGGGAATTTTTCTAGTAATATGTATGGCAGATCTAGTTTACTTATACAAATGTAGTACCTCTGGAAAATATTTATTGATGTGACTGTCTACATCTCTGTCACACTTTGTATTTTATAATGTCTCCGAAACGGTCTCCATTTAAGTCAAGAAAGAGTGCACTGGAATTCCTGAAATGAAGTGACAAAACTTGCCACAGGCACATGTAAAAGAGAGAACAGCACCATGGAAGACCCAGAAGAGTGCTCTAAATTGCCTTAATGGGTTGAAGTAGACAAGTATCTCAAATCAAACTGGTAGCATGCATGCATTTGCCAGTAGCTGTCACTATCTCAAAAAAAAGAGGGAGGGGGAAGTAACAGCTCTAGTTGCTCTTGACATGATTTCATTTAACTCACTAGGTCTCTGACCTTTCAGCGTTGGTGGAAATAGAAGTGGAAATGTAACACTGAGGGGGAAAATTCATGCAAACAATAACCTTTAAAACCACCAAGTGAGTCTTTTTTTTAAAGGAGAGAAATCTGATGATCCGATTATGCAAGTCATTAGGAAAACAATGCTGAAATTTTGTGGCTAATGGGATTTTAAGTTATATTGACAATGAAAACCAATTATACTTCCAAAACTTTTTTTCTCTATCTGCAATTGCATTATTTTAATGAAATGGCATGCTAAACCTCAAGTAGCCAAATGAATGTTAATTATGGAAACAGTTGAGTTAACAAGAGAACCCCTCTCTTCCCATGACCTCATAATTTCACAAGTCTGAATAGAAGCATAAAGTCATTCATTTTGCCTCTAAATTGTTTGATGTTGTAAATATAGCAATCTTCAAACTCTTCAGAACTCTTACTTTAGAATAAAATTTAGATTAATTTTTCTTAAGAAGTACAGTGGAACCAGAGCTCAACCTCAGGATGAAAGCAATTCCAAGACTTGGGAATATTTAGATAAAGACCTAATTCTTCCAGGTCAGAACCAATTCTAGTTTAACACATTAAAACTTTTCTGCTTTAATTATTTTTTCCACTATCCATTTATCTTTCTAATTGGATAGTAAGGTACCAGGTAAAAAAAAAAATCCGTGAAATCCAACCAGTTCACGTAAGCAATTTCAATAAGTGAAAGCGCTGATGGGAAATTTTGTGAGGTTACTGAATAATTAACAGAAGTCACAAAATTAAAACAAGTTTTTGTCAGTTGCTACTGTCATCAAGCTAACGGCAGAATAAATCTGTAATTCCCTAAAAGATATTCCTTGCTGCAACAAGCAATTTGAGGTTTTATTGAGTTGAATATGCAGAGAATAAAAGAATCATAGAATAGTAGAAGTGTCTGAGCGGGAAGGAACCTTCGGAGATTATCTAGTCCAACCTTCTGCTGAAAGCGAGCCTTAGCCTGGTTTATCAAGGGTCCTGTCAAGCCCAGTCTTGAATATTTCCAGCAAGAGAGATTCCACCACTTCTCTGGGGAAACTACTCCAATATTAAGTTGTTCCCATGATGAAGAATTTGCTTCTTACTTCTTTACAGAATTTCCCCTAAAGCAACTTGGGCTCGTTGCTTCTTATCCTGTCATCATGCATCTTTGTGAAGTGAGTGCCTCCATCTTCCACATAACTACATTTCAGGTATTAGGAGTCCGTGATTAGATTCCCCTGGAGCCTCCTATTCTCTGGGCTGAACCCTATTCCTTCAGCCTTTCTTCATATGTCAAGTTCACCAGCCCCCTAATCCTCTTGCTGGCCCTTTAGCAGATCTGCTTTAATTTTTTGGAGTCTCTCTTGAACTGGACAAACTCCAACTGGACATGATAGTTCAGGTGTGGCCTAACAAGCGCCAAATGGGTATCCTGGTTTTGGCTGGGATAGAGTTAATTTTCTTCCTAGTAGCTGGTATAGTGCTGTGTTTCAGATTTAGTATGAGAATAATGTTGACAACACACTGATGCTTTAGTTGTTGCTAAGTAGTGCTTATAGTAGTCAAGGACTTTTCAGCGTCCCATGCTCTGCCAGCGAGGAGGTGCACAAGAAGCTGGGAGGGGACACAGCTAGGACTGCCCAAAGGGCTATTCCATACCATATGATGTCATGCTCGGTATACAAACTGGGGGGACTTTGCCGGGGGGGCAGCGATTGCTGCTCAGGGACAGGCTGGACGGTCAGTGAGTGGTGGGCAATTGCATTGTGCGTCACTTGTTTTGTATATTCTTTTATCATTATTATTATCATTATTATTTTCTCTTCCTCTTCTGTCCTGTTAAACTGTCTTTATCTCAACCCACGGGTTTTACTTTTTTTCCCGATTCTCTCCCCCGTCCCACCAGGGGTGGGGAGGGTGAGCGAGTGGCCATGTGGTGCTTAGTCGCTGACTGGGGTTAAACCACGACAATGGGATAATCACATCCCTTGATCTTCAGGATGTACTCTTCCTAATGCAGCCCAGGACACAGTTTGCCTTCATTGCTGCAAGGGAATTTGTCATGGGAGAATTACAACCCTGCCTTGATCAAGACCTGAGTGCCTGAATATAATGAGCTGCAGACAGCAGGGCAGTGCAAACCAGACCTGAGTGTGATGAGGCTCGATACGGGCATTGATCAGCATATGACAGGAGAACAATATCTGAAACCACTGGAAAGGTATACCATGATATCAACATGGGCTGACTTGATTGGCAGCCTGTGCCAACATCTGGCTATACACACACACACATCCTTCCAGGTAATAGAGATCACAGAGAAACAATTTTATGAGGACATCTGACACCACACAGAAGCAGGGGACGCCAGTTGGGACCAGTACAGATCAGTACTGAAAAACCTGCCAGGCTCCTGCCTGTACGGCTGCTCCTGCCCCAGGTGCTGGACTTCCATTTGTCTATATATAGACTATGTCAGGAAGGAGATGGCTTTAAGTGGTCTGACTGCTCTTTTCTTAACCTAACAATGTGCAAGAACCTAAAAATCTTGCCAATTTGCCTTCAGCAGTTGTATCACACATGAGTGAAAGAAGAGGTGTAGGCTTCCCTTCAGTGCAATTGCAATTCATTTCTTTTGCCAAACAAAAACTTTCCTCTTAAAATGTGCCTAGGTCTGCAACAGTATCAGATAGCTTACAGTCTACCGTTTGGCATATGATTTTGGCTGTGAAATCAGTCATTTGGCTTCAAAAGTATTTTTAGGGGTAAATTTATTTGAAGGCAAAATAGTCAGCAGCGAACACAGATTACAGAACAGTATCCATGCATTAGAAAAAAACATGTTTCCACCTTGGCCATACAGCTTTTCTATGAATGTGGACAAATTATTCATAGTTTTGTATGGTTGTACTCCCCATCACCCTTGAGCTGTTTATTATATTGAAGTGCTTTGGAGCTGGCATTATCCTTTAACAAAAATAAGAGATAGTGCTACCGCAGTGATTGTAACTTTGTTCTGAAATAAAATGACAAAGCATAAACGGACCCAGACACCTCACAGAGGTCAGAAAAATCTTCTTCCTTATTTTTGAGGAAAGTATACAGAGAAACAAGTATTCTGCCAACCCACTGATACTGAAAAAATTATACGTTCATAGATAATTTACGTTGGAAGTGACTTCCAGAGGTCACCTAGTCCAACCCTCCCTCTCTTCTTATTGCACCATTTGTGGCAAACTGCTCTCCTGTGTTAATAGACAGGTTCCTCATTGTACCATTTAATTTTTGCTCTTGTTCTGGAAGTTGTACCACATCAAACACTTAGAAGGCCTAAAAATGAATGAGAACTTATTAGATCCCTGTGCCCAAGCCTGCTTGCAATGTGCTTCCTCCAGTAGCTGTAAGATGCTAAAGATGGTTTGCCTGTGACATGAGAAATGGCACTTCTAACAGTGTCTGGAGAGAACTCCACTTGCAGAGCCAGATTTTGAGACACTTGGTAGATCACATGCATTTTAGATTTTCGTACTAATTAATCTGCCTGCAAAATTTACCATAATCATCTTGCATGCTAGATACCGCTGTCCCTATGTGCAGATATGACACCTCATTTATGATGTGAGAAAGAGACAGCCAGGAGAACACATAAAAAGCGAGGCTTCCTGAAAGTGGAGGGATTTGCTGAAACGATAAGGACTTGCCACCTGCAACAACCCAAGGGAAGACCAAGAAGAAAACCAAACCAAACTATACATGACAGATATTACTCATGTCTCATAATGCACACCTGGAAGGTGGCCAGAAATTATGGTGATCAGGACAGGATCTGAAGCAGTATTGAGGAAAATGGGAACAAAGCCCAAACACTCTCAGAGAACCTGGTAAACAGGTCACTTGAAATAGCAAGAATAAAAGCCAGAGGCTGACGGAACGTCCCAGATTAAAAGGGCAACCAATCTGGTGTCCATATCTGGGAAGGCTTCACTGAACACTGATGTACTGATGTATTCAATCTAAGACTAATCAGATTTATCTGGAGGTGGGGTTTCCTGGTGTACTAGGAAAGAAGATGTGTCTTCAACAATGTCTGCAATTCGTCACAAAGAAATGCCTTGTTATTGATATGTTTTTGTATGTAGATTGCTCACTGGATGCAACACAACAGGGATCCTCCTTTCTGCCAGACTCTACCTACCTGCCATTTCTTATTAGCAGCCAAATAAAATTCATATTAAAATACTTTTTTTTTTCCTAATTGAAACACACATTAAAATTATCCTTATTATCCTTTGCTTTACACATACAAAGACTTATTTCTTCATTCCAGCCTAGAATATTGACCTAGCTTTCATAGCAAGCGCTATTTATAATTCATACATTTTGATGGAAAAAAATAGGTGACAGTTGCTTTTAATATTCTTTTTAAGAGCATCTGTAACAACAGCTAGAGAATGAAGGTAATTCTGTTAGCCAAGAGAAGTAGATCGGGTTGCTTGTTTCAGTCTCATCAGTTTCATCTTTGATTTTAATAAGATCTTTTGAAATGGTTGATTTTCCCTGAAAAGCTTGCAGTAACTCAACTTGGTCTAGGTGTCCTCAATTCCTATTGAAATCAAAATAATTTAGAATCTTCTAGAAAGTTTCAGTGCTCAAGACTCCAAAACGATATTTTTTTATCATGTATTTACTGAGATCCAGATCCTAGACTCCTTGCACAAGAGCACAGTCCAAGGGAAGAGTAATATGAGCAATTTATGCAAGATCTGAGATGTAAGCAATATTGCTTTTTTCCAACAGCAAAGCCAATTCAAATTTCCATTTTATGCTAAAAAGTCAAATCAATTTAATACTGCCTTAAAAAATTATTTGATTTTTTTCCAGGACATTTAAAAACCTCATTAAGAAAATTTAAAGGAAACAAACAAACAAACAAAAAAGCCCAGAATTTCTAAATCTGCCTGCAGTTGTACATCAAGCTGCATGCCAGCATATATAAGTTCAGTGTTACTAATGTCAACTTAGTTGCTCCCAATTTGTGTTAATTTAACTGCGCAGTGAATTTAAGCCCCACTGCCGAGCCAATGGCAGAATGAGCCCTTAACAGAACTGCATGTGACTGGGTGGGAGAGAAAGGACAATATCACTCCAGAACAGCAATAAACACTGATCAAGTTGAATCCACGAGGGGAGAGAAGATTAGCGTGGCGGCAAATTTTCCACCAACTAGTTTCCACGCTTTGTGCCTGCCGTTACCCTTTTTTACACATGAAAGATGGAAGCAGCTTTGCCCCCAAAGAGCAGAATTTAACAAAGAGGGCAGATGTATTTATCCTTTCATCTGTAACACTATCCTGCCAATAGATTAAAGAGGTCTATAGCTGGCTTTTTTCAGCACATCCATCGACAGGCAATAGCTGCGTTTCCACATGCAGCAACACCACTGCTTGTGCAGAACCTGTCTCTGACAGCTCAATCCAACCCCTTGGGAAAGCAATCCAAATAATGTTTTTTAGTAACCTGTATCAGTTCCCCAAAACAGCATTGCAGAGAGCACAGTGCAGAGGCAGGCATGAGCCAGAAAAGAAAGGGTTAGGAGTGGCTACCCTGGCATTGCTATTGGAGAAATAGAGGATGCGAGGTATGAGATGGGCAAGGGTGTCAGAGCAACCCCAGCCTGCATCTCACCTTCCAGCTACTCCCCCTCAGGTATTTCTGTGCTACAGAACAATAACACCAACGTCATCGGGAGCATAATAAAGGGATGTATAAGCAGTGTTGTGTAATAAGAACTTACTTCACTGCTCTTTTTCTTCTTAACTTTGTTTTAACTCTTTTCTGAAGATCAAGACCTGATCTGTGCTTTCATAAAACATTATTAACCTTAGACCACGTATGTAAAAACTCATAAGCAGTTATCAGTAACTCCAGCAAGCTTTCAAAGAAAGTAGCTTATAGTCTCTGAGTGAAACTCATTTCTATTCCCAAAACAAAGGAGTACATACAGTATTCAGAATAACACTATTAGCAGACAAATTTAAAGATACTGTTCAAGCAATAGTCCGTATTTATTGCTACTGCGTAGCTATCCTCAGATGAAGGACTTCAGCACAATCACTGCAGGTTAGTGCACCTTTTCCCTTACCTCTGCCTAGTCACATTTGAACAGCACCTCTGGTCGCTGTTGAAAGCTTGGCAGTTAATTTACAGAAAACTTTTTGTGGTCACTTAAGGCCACAGGACCACCTCCCTCTAACTCCTATATTTGACCTTCACTCCAAAGCCTGGTCAATAACTGAATCTTTCATGGTATCAACAGCACAGAAAGTTACTATGGCAGTAGGCACGGTTACACAGCTCAGCCCTGGGATCATTGGGTTTTCAGGATGATGGGTTGTGATGGCTCTCTCTTTCTCCTCAGTAACTCCTTCTTCCTCTAACCTAATGGAGACCCAATTTGGTCTTGTTAGGGGAACTATTCCCTGTTCCTGGAAGACGTCACTCGACTGTTCAAGTTTCACCACAAGGTGACATGAAGATCTCATCTCCTCTTCCACCACTGGGGCAGAGGATGCAGGTGGGGGCTCAGCTCATCTACAGTCACTTCTTCCCAGTGCTGAAAGCAGAAAGACTGTGCCATAGCTTGAACTCCACACAGAGGGGTATAAACCAGAAGGTAGAGAAGGAGGCACAGAGGATTTGCACAGCACAAAGAAAGTCCTGCTTCAGTAGGATGGGACGTAACAGAGTATCATCACAACATGAGTCATGTTCAACCCTAGCCCTGCTAGATCTCAATACTTCCAGATCTTTGGACTGAAAGTCCTCATCTCCTGTACTAGAAACACAGACTGTCCCAGGGAATACCACAACTTCTTCCTCCCTGCTGCTTTCTCCTTCTCCAGGCTAAAAAACAGTCTAATGTTCACAGAAAATGTACGTGGCTTTCATGTACATGTTCAATTTGAGGCATATATATAATACTCCATGTACAAAATGCAGCTTTGCCACACTTCTCTAAAAGAGAATATATGCCAAGTGAAAGAGGAACTTATAATAACCTGAAAAATAAAACACGAAGAGTTATCGTTTTGTTTGTCGATACAGAAACAAAGAACTAAATGTCTGCATGTAGGAAAGGCTTGTTTCTTTCCCAAGCAGGAGGGAAGTCTGCCTGCCACCGCACACGGTTGAAGCACGGCCCTTGTGCTGGGTGGCAGGGATGTACATTTTATATACTGCAGCGCCATCTAGCCCACGGAAATAAAATACCGCATTGGACAATGGTTGCTGGAGGACACTTTCTAGTGCTAAATGTTAAGGGCATAAATAATTTCTGACCCTAGATGAAACTTACCTTTTGGCTTATTGTACGACATTTTAATCTTTTTTTTTTTCTACACCATAAATGCAGCTGAGCAATATATAAGCTCCTCTGAGACCTATCTGCTACAGGAAATAACTGACATATGCTATTTTCATTATTTCTCATCCAAACTGAAACTTGAGATAACTTGAAATAATGAAATAAATGAAAACCCAGGGCTTGTACATTTTTGTGGGTGTTTTGGTAGAAAACTGAGAACTTCAATAACAGAAGAAAGGAAAATAAAAAAATTCTAATAATGAAAGAAAGCTCTTGCCAGTCTCGCCAGTGTGGAATTTTGTTATAAGGGGAAAAAATCTGTAGTGTATTACATTATTTCTTTTTTATTTCTAGAAATGTCAAATGAATTCCTTAGCTATTCCATACAAAGTTCAATTCACTCATACCAGTCTGAAGTTTATCTAAATTAAATATCTGGGTTTGGATACAAGTGAGTTTAAATCCACCAGGGAAAAAAAGAAACACTTTCAAAAGTCTAGATAGCTTCTTCATGATGATGTTCAGTTTAGTCAAGTCAAAATGTGATCACAGGTCTTCTAAAATGTAAGTTTTCAAAGACAGCATTGCTGATATTGTTCCACTGTTTTTCCTTCACAGTCCATATTCTGTAATTTTTTGAGGATTTCTAGTTATGTTCATAGCAAGTGAGAATTAATTTTGATATGAAGTAAGGGCACATCTACCTTTGAAATTTATCACAGAATGATTCATCCTTTCTATCGGTTATGAGGGAGCCTACATAACTAGTTTAGCTTCCACTGTGTACACCTCAGTTTTACTAGGACAGACCTGTTTCTTCAAAGAGTGTACTTGAGCCCCAAGATTACTGGAGGTGTTTTATTTTTTTCATTTCTATGAGAACAAAATTTTCATAATTAATTTTTTTTAGCTTCAGGCATGTCTTTCCACACAAAGGATAACCTAAATCCAAATACTAGATGCATACTATAGCAGCGTTACAAAGTGGTACTCAGCTAGCCCTGAGAAAGCCAGCTCGGGAGTCAGAAACCATGTAGATCCACTAAAAAGGGTTCTTTGAGAGTCTAATACACCCTGTTCCTCAGCTAATTACACAGCTAATTCAGAGCTTTTGTATCACCACAAGGCACTGTACTGTGACATGGAGACAAACGCTAACTCTTAAGTTAATGGATAAAAGCTTATCTTCCAAGAAAAAATACCTGTGTTGCTGATGAATGAGAAGTTGACAGTAACCACACCCACATGAATTTTAAATAGCACATTTCTAGTTTTTTCGTAATAATACTAAAAACACACTGGTGCACAAGTGGCCTAGGGCTTTTTAAAAAGACTGGTCAGAAGGGGAGAAAATGTTAGGAGGACTTGCAGCCACAAAGAAAACCAAAAGTGTCAACAGAAGGGTCAAGATCTCCTTGATGGTCTACAAGCCCATACCAACTGGAGACTGTGCTCACCCACAAGAACTTTGCACAAATGGAGCTTCCCTGGGCATGAATACTGATCCAGAAACCCACTGTGGAGCAACAGTACCATGGTATTTCACAACTATCCAAATATGTTTGTAAGCTTTTTTTTCCACAGTGCACATACTTGAGGACTTTTATCACATGTATCTAGGAATCCACAGGTTACTTCTCCCTTTTCATAATACTATCATTACTAAATAATTGCTGTTAATTAAAAGATAATGATCAAACTTACTACAGACAACCTTTATTTGATGGTCAACTTCTCTCCCTTTCAAGCTAGAAGCTGTTAAGAAGTGTGCGTGCGCACGCATATACATGTGCATGTTTACGTTTGTATTGACTTGCAGAGCAAACCCATAGTCAAAACAAGTCATATAAATCTTCTCGTATAATGTGCTATATTGCTGTGCCTTTGCTTCCCTCCAGCAAAAGAGGGATTTTATTATAAATCATCGTATATGCACCAGTTAAGAGGTGCAAGTTAACCTTCTTAATATTTTTTGTTATTGTTACTTACAATGATATCAAATAATTACATTGAAATAGGGTCATATTTTTCCATCAAAAATTATCAATTTTAAATACAAAGTCTTTATATTATCACTTATTAATTAGAAGAGCTACATTCATACATAGTACCACCGTACCATTAAATGTGTATATAACGTTATGTTGGATAGGAAAGGAAGGAGGAGCTCTGCTTTGCATATACTCAATGTCTAATTAGGTTTCATATTTGGGCTTTTGACCCTGCTTTCAGCTGGGAGCCTGAATTAGCAATTGAATTTCTGTTGGGCTGGTGACCCTATTTGCTGTGTCAAAGCCTGAGCAAGGAGAAACAGTTCTTTGGGAAGCCTTGGCTCACAGTTACATGTTCTCCTTGTACTCACTATGACTCCCTGGGAGACTCAATTAGGGTAGGATCAAGTTCATCTTTCTTGCACCAAACTCGCTCCTAAATTTCAGAGGCCTAATGAGGCAGACCTTCAAAAATGAGCTTCATAATATTAGCGAGGGGAGATAGGTGATCGTAAAGGCTTTCCAGGGAGAGAAGTCATCTATGTAATTTGGTACCTAACATGAGACTGGCAGATTCTCCCTCTGGAGTCCTTCAGAAGCATCCGCTCTGTCTACTCACCACACAAGCAATTTAGACATTTACCTTAGGAAGACTTACTAGTAAGGCACATAAAGCATATTAGCAAGTCAGATGCCTATGTGTGGTGGGCTTGAGCCTAGCTTTGTTATCATCATATTTTAATTCATATCTCCTATAGGCTACCAGCATATACATTTCAGCAATTTTGACATATTTACTCATTGAAAAAACAGGCATAAATAGGTGGAAAAGAGAAGAGATAAGATGAGGCCTGAATTTAAATGACTGTCATGTATGAAAAATCGAACTTACATTCCCAATGGCATCACCTTTGAATTTTGCCCTTAGAATTTACATTTTATCATCCTCATCAAGATCCAAAAAAATGCTTCACTTCTCTTCCTTTCCAAAACAACTCTAAACCTTGCAGCATAAAATATAGTATAGCCACCCAGGCACCAAGCATAATAAAATCTAGCAACAATAACTCAAATATGTGTCTCCTTGTCTGAGTCACTTTAGAGCCATCCAGAAACATAAATATATGTTTTCCCTGAAAGGTAACAGTTTTCTTCCTTTTAATCTGAAATAAAATTCTGTCCCCATCTCCTAGGGAACTAAAGGTGACAATAAGAGCTTGACAATGTTCAGGAGATGTGCTTTTCACATTAACATTGCCAACAGCTGCACCATAAATACTGGGTATACGGAAAGTGCATTCAATCATTATAGGAGGTGCAATTTAAAATCTGAAATTCACTCAAATAAATCAGCAGAAAAGAGTTAAGGGATCAAAATCTCCAAAATCTAAAATGCACCACTTCTGTGTTCCAGCTTTATTTGCAAGGAATTCTAAAATCAACTGGAACAAAATATTCCCTTTAATGTTCTGTTAACCGCTTACGAAATACCAAGCTTTGTTCCGTTCATCTTTCCTTTTCCTGTGCTACCCCCTTGCCAGACGTCAAGGAGCTCATGCCAGATGTCTGCGAATTCATGGCTTATGAAGGGCAGGATTGGATGAGTGAAGGAAAATCATGCACAAAAGACAAATATATTACCCTCCCCCAACCTCCCCTCCTTTATCATCACCGACACAGTTAAACACATTTCACACAGAGAGCTGGGAGCCAATATGAGCATCTTGTAATTATTTGAGACATAGCACATGCTGTCGGACCTCCTGCATTCAGCCCTGAAGGTTCTCCATTCTGTTCCTGAGGATATTTGATATGATGGCATTGACTGCATGCTCTCTGCTAGGTTTGCTCTGCGCATTAGAGACCCTAAAGAAGGGGCTATAAGGATGATGCTAGTAGCCCTTGCCAAAGACACCCTGTCCCCTGTCAGTGAAACAATGCTTGTGCCCTGCTGGCATACATAGAAAGTGCCCAAAAACTTGGAGGGGTGCCATGAACTGCAGCAGTGATTCAGGTCAATATTCTTTCTATCCTTACAGCCCCAGATACTTGGTGAAAGAGTATAAGGAGCAGAGCAAGTATAGGATGCAAAACCTCTCAAAAAGCCAGCACTGAAAACACTGAAGAGTCTGGAGCCAGTTTGTATCCAGGACACACGTTTAACAGAGCACAGTGAGCCAGCTGACATTTCTGAGGTAGACCTGGTGACTATTTCATGAGCAGATGGGAAATGCCATATTCCTTAGTGGACTGTTAACAAGGAAACAGCCTGAGACAACACTAAAATTATTATTCACCCTCTAAATTTCATAAAAGGAGTCTGATCTGGACCACAGATATTAAAACTTCTTCTATCAATTTATCAGTTCTACATATAAGACGTTTTGCTTTAGCATCCCCATTCTTGAATGTCTCATGCAAGATAATTGAGGTAATTTCCTAATATCTCCTTTTAACAAAATTAGTTCCATTAAAAAGTAAAGATAAAGATGGGGGGAACAGAGGAAGATATAGAAACTGCTATAAAACATAACTGATTGATTTATAGTCTCTTTAATAGACTGATCTAACATGTCTAATATGTCTATGTCTAATTCCAGCCTCATTTGAAAGGAAAAAAAAATGCATTGCCAAAGGATAGCCCATTTTTATAAGCCAGAAATTTCAAGAATAACAGCAGTTTCCCCACACACATCTTATAGGCTGTCCTTATCAATAACCACCATGGGAAGTTAAAAAAAAAAAGAGTACAAGAACCAGGTGAAGTACAGAATAAAAACCCCAAACTCCAGCAGTCCCACAGCATCAGGAAAATCTATCCTGCAGTCATCACTCCATTCTATTCACACTTGTAAAAGATATCATTAAGTTACATATTTACAAATCTAGAACGAGCCCTGTTTCTTCAAAACCCGGTCCCAGACTTTAACAGTCACCCTGATGACTCTCCTGGATCACTGCAAACGGGGGCAAGGATTAAAGCAGGACAAAAACGTATTACAGATTGGCTCAGAAAGCAGTCCTTGGGGAAGTGCATTTGTAAATAAAAGCAAAGTATGAGGAATTTCTAATTCTGAATCTCCCATTCAGTTTTCCCCTTTATTGAAAATAGTGTATCAAAACACACAGCCTCTGCAGCCTGACATTCTCTTTTAGTCTCTCGGTGTTACTGGAAAGGAACGGTCTTTTGATTTATTTTGCCCTTCAGAGCCTATTACTCTTATCCATCTAAAGTACATGTGTTCCTTCTTTCCTGTATAAAGAAATGTCTCTTGTTTCCAAAAAATATGCATTTTTTTAATGACACCCTAATAACATTTTCTATTTCTGAAGCAATTCTAAATGAATGAAATGAAAAACAGGCATATATAGGAAATTTAGGGTGCTTTCAACATAGCACACACGCTACTATATTGTAAATGACCATTTTATAAAATGATGCAGTCCTGTTTGATTTCAATCGCAGTTAAAAGTAAAATAAAGCCATTTCCTGGTTGATTTCAGTTGGAATTGGAGATAGTTTTTCAATATGACCCTCGGCAGTGCTTAAAAAAGTGGGGGAAAGAGGCAGATAAGGCACTGAATGAAATAAATGGATCCAATCTGAACCCAGTTACTTCAGAAGTTGATAGCATATTGGAAAGGCAATGCGCAACCGGCAACCTCAGCCATAAGAAACCTAATGATGGATGAAAATGAAAAACGTCAGGATGCCTATCTATCTGCGAGAATTAGAATCCTTTAAACAGGTTATGAGTGAAAGAGCTGTAGCTAAACCGGATTTTAAGCCAATTAGAAATGAATGAAAAATCTAATTTAAATGGACATCATCTTTCACTAATATTAGAAAAACAATACTTTCTACATTTTATTGGAGGTGATAAATTTATTGTGACACCTGAACAGGACAGCTATTTCATACTACAAGACAGTTTCTTCTGCTTAACAAATAGCCAAAACTAACCCTCATTTTTGAATTTTATTTCCTGGTAGTGAATCATTCATAATTGTAAATTATTTCTATTACTCTTACCTATAATGCATGAGTTAAAACCAAGCTTTTACTGGCATAATCAACAAAAATAGTTTGGACTTTACTGCATCATCATATCATTATATCTAGGACAATTCTGTCTAATAACTCAAAAGTTAAGCTGTTAATCTGCACGATGCATGTTAGTTATAAGGTGCTGGATTCTGGTCTCGTCTATACCTCTGAAAAGTTATTTATCTTTACATTCGTAGCAATGTAATTGAGATCAGATCTGGTCTACTACATCTAACTTCCCAACATGTCTTTGACATCAGTTGACCATTATATTGTGCATGGCAATCTTATGAGTTACATTGCCATATATTATTCCCTAAAAAGCCACAGGTGAGACAAAATTCAGGTTATGAACTCCCTTTTCTCCCTTCCTACACACATACATGCAGAGTACAGTAGAGAGAAGCAAAAGAACCTGCAAGGTCAAAGTCTTTTTCATCTCCTGGTCTGCCCCCAGAGGTGGCTGCCCCCTTCAAGGCCTGGCAGGAAGATGCATGGTGAGGAAATGTTTTAGAACCAGGAGGGGAGGAAATCTTTAGGGCTTTATACTGCAGCCACCATGGACAACAGTGAAGAAACAAGCCCTTAAAGTTTTGCTGATCCAAAGGCTGGAGCTCAGTGCAGAACATCAAATAAAGAGGTAAGAGGCAATCTTCTCTCTTACCTTCCTGTAGATAATAGATGAACTACATATAGAAAATATCTCACAAGAAGCAGCAACATGATTGCAGAGACATACTTTCCTATCACCTAATGCAGTTCAAGCCTACTGATTTTGTGGGGGTTTCTGTGACATAAATGAGAGCAGAGAAATGCTCTTCTGTATCAGAATTAATATGCTGCTTTCCTTGGAAGTTGTTATTGTACATCACAAGCAAAAATGGTGCCAGACGATGAGCAATGATACTTCCAATCCATAAATAAATAGGGTATTTAGTATTGCTGTGGTCTACGGTATATCATTACACTGAATTGTTTTAAGGTCAAACAGATACTGTAAGATTATTTTAAAAATGAATACATATGAATTGGATCTGACCATAGGGGGGTTTTTTTGTTTTTTTTTTTTTTCAAAAAAGCTATTATAATAAACATAATCTTTCTTTCCTCCATTGATCTGATCTGATACAATTTTAATGTACACGAAAGACTTAGATTATGCTATCCTCAGTATCTGCGATATTACTTAACAGAAAAACAGGTGAATCTGCTTGACAGTAAATAGGAAGATCATGATTTTTCTTAAATATGCATTCCAAAGCATAGCCATTAAACTGATAAAATTAAAATTTTTAGCTTGAACAATTTATGCTGTCACCCAAAGCAAAATTTCACATTTCCAACTCTCAGTCATTACCAAACTTTTCCTTAGAAAATTAAAAAATATGTATTTTCCTTCTGAAAGGAAATACAAAAGCAAAAGCTGACAAGAATACTGCCATTTGAGTAATTGTACAAAAATTTGCTTTTCCCATCCATAATATAAGCTTACCTTAGCACTGAATGCAAATCTTCCATTGGAATGCCACAGTGTGTTACTTTAATTCCAGATATGTAGCTCTTCACTATTGTCACTTTGCTAGTATGGCATTTTCTTGTTTTCTGCTGAGGACATCTAACCCAATGCTAGGAGCACTTGCCTGGAATAATTACAAAGACTTCTAGTTCTTGAAGAAGCTCTACGGGAGGAAAAAAGAGAATAAAAAAAAAATCTAAATAAACTGAAAATCTCCCAGAAAATTCTGATTCTCTAGAAGTTAGCCATTGTTTCCATACTGCAGATTTTTGGAATAATGTTGCATGAACAGATGTTCCCCTATACAGTCTCTTAATATGCTGAGCATTCAGAACTTTTTTAAAAGGCCTTCAAAAGATCGCTACTTATACAGTTTTCATTACCAGCACCCAAGTCTCATAGTTTTCAGCACGTTCCTCCCCACAAGAGGGGGTGAGCAGGGCTGGTCTGTGGGATGTGGACAACTGCTGGAGGTCCAGGCTACAGAGCACCCCTGGGCTCAGAGGCACAGCTGGGTGGTAAGAGGGTGCAAGAGGGGGAAAGGACAGGCCAAAATCCAGCTGTGAGTGATGGCCTTCAAGACCATAATGGTGGCTCTGTCAAATAGTAGGGAAAACTGAATGAAAAACTTTGTTCTGTGGAGCTCTGTGAAGACAGCAAAAGGAAGGAAACAGCCCAGGCTTAGAGAGACCACGATCCTCACAGCAGAGAAAGGTGACATTTTTCAATCAGTCTAAATGATTCAGGCTCCAATCAGCATTTGAAAATGAAATTTAAAAAATTAATCAAGACACAAAGAGAAAAAGCAAAAAGCCTGGGAGATAGGAAGAAGGTCCTCTGATGTTTTACTCAGATTCACGTTTAGTGCTATGTCATGTGCCATAGACTGGCTGTTGGTAACTTCTGAAAAAAAATCCTTTTATTGCTGTTACATGCAGGACCATAATCCAGGTGTTTTTAGATGAGCTTGGGGCATTCAGCTGATGCAGAATATCCCTGTAGAGAATTTCACTATCTACCCATTGAAAACTCACAGAAATGGACATACAGAAGCTCTTGCAATGTCTTGCAAGTGGTAGATTAAGTCATAGCTGGATGAAAAAGTACTTGCTTTCCTTGGCAGTCACAGAACCCTACGGTAACATCTCCACCCCTGAACCTCATTACTAATTTGAAACTGTTCTAGGATCACAGTTGGGTGATAGTACACTGCACAACCAGAAAAAAGGACTATGGAAAAATGGCTCTGCAATTGTCCTTCTTGGACACCACTGATACCACTTATGTTACTGTTGAGCCATATTTCTAACCCCATCAGGACTTTTAAACCGTCCTCCTGATCACCAATTCTGTTGCATTGAGCACTGCAGAATACACTTAGCATATGCAAGGCTAATTAAAACAAAATTCTAATTAGTACTTTTCTGGTTTTGAATCCATACAGCATCATATATTGAGAATTAATTAAAAAATAAAATTATGCATTGGTATTTGTCGTGGGTTATCAGCAGACAATCTATGTAAAATATGATATCTGGTTAAAGATAGGTCACCTATTAATTAAGAACATTGTGACCAAACTAATGGATGGAGGTCTTAGTAATTCATAATAATGGCATTAATGAGAGCCATGACTTGCATTTAAAAGATATTAATGTGCACTTTGAAGAAATAATGGTATCAGAGTAGGATCCGTTTACTCTCATCAAGCCCAAGCCTTGTCATAAACACAGGTTATTCTCTTTTGCAGACAATGTATTACCAGCTACATTCTCTTCTTGATGCATAAAGATCTACACTCTCAACCTGGCACCTTTTGAGGAGAGACCATGCCCTGTTTTATTTCTCAAGCTCTATTAATTATGTTTATTTATAGAGGATGGGACAAAAGTATTTAAAAAGCAGTGAGTGCACTTCTGTTCACATTCTTCAGTGTTGAGAATGATGTCAATGTAATCAGCATTCTTAATTATGTCCTTGAAATGCGAGAAGTTTGAAAATCACTTAGATGTTAAAAACAGAAGAAGAAAAAGAAAAAGAGGCAAGGGGTCATTTGAAATAAGAATCCATTCCTTAGAAAGAAACCCTAATTTACAGAAGGTCCTGATTACTATTGGTTTACCAAGACCTTGTGGAAACAGAGAAATTATTTATTTGTGGCATGACCTTGACAAAGCTATTCCCTTTTGCAAGGAGAAAATTGAAAAGTAATAGCTGGCAATGACACATTAGCACTGAACCTCAAATCTGTGTATTTGGATTCCTGTCATTGTTTTTTATTTTTCTTTTTTTCTGGAGGGGGAAGAAAATGTCTCTTGAATTTCATTCATTTAAGATTCAAACCTCTCAGGTACAGAGCAGTGCTGGAAGATGCTGAGTACAATGAATTTTTCCCACCATCACCACAACCATCTCCTTTGGGAGATGAAGAAGCATTGGCCCAGCTTCCTACATCTTTAGTAATTAGTTACTTGATCCAGCTCTCTATGAAGTCAATGAGAATCCTTCTCTTTATTTCAGGAGAACTGTACTGAGCTCTCAATAAGTTCAGTGTGAGTTTCCTCTGCATAAAGACTGCGGGATTTGCCATTAGATTAATTGCTATCTTTTGAGGGGCCAGATTTTGCAAATTGAAGAATTCTCTCAGCTCTTGCTGAAATCAATGCGATTCACAGGAGGTGCTAAGCTGCAAGTTCAACACCCCATCTGTATCCTGCCTTTTGCAGCAGTCATAAAATTATGCTAGGAGACTGGATTATGACAGTCTTGTGCAAGCAGATATGCCTAATGACTCTTTTAGCTATCTGCACAACTGCCTCAGTACATAGGACATGGTTCTTAAAAATACTTGCCAGTGTGCACAGCAAATGCTTTAAAAGTTAAAAATCTCTAATTAAATACATGAAAAAGGGCTTTGGGGGGAACAAAAAACCCAGCATACAATTAGCATCCTCTAAAAGTCTGAGGTAGCGCAAGATCATCACATTCTGCCCCAAGGTAGCTCACATATTTCTACCATTTTACACATCTCATATTAATAGGCCAACTGAGTGAGAAATAGAGTAACAGTGGCCAAATCACAGATAAAACTCCAGGAGAATTTCTGACAGATTGCAACATAATTCCACTCTTTTTGTTTATTTGTTTGTTTGTATTTTAGTTGCCAGACACTTTCACAGATCCATTTTTAATGCAGAAATTTATTATTTGTTCCTTTAATGGTTTCATAAAATATTTACCATGGTCTATTTAAATAAAGGAATGACATCATGCATAAAAAATGAAAAATAATGTGTCTGTAATAAGCTAGAGGTTACATTTAATGAAACAATGCCCATAAATGAAATTTCATTGTGAGTGCTGATGATGCTCATTTCAGATGAATGCACTTTGTATTTATTAGTTTTAAGCGTGTTCATCCTCAGCTTCTGTCATCAGAATTACAATATCCACTCAGATGAGAAAAGTAATTAAATCATTAAGACATACTTTCTTAGGGCTGGGTGATTCTATGGATATGCAACAGTTGGCTGGCTCCTGCCCTAAGCCCCTAGTGCAATAGATTAATTGTTTTCTCATTATTTTCCAGGGGGTATCTATTCTCATAACAATATGCATGTATGGTCTAAGCAAAGGCTATGTGCCTCGTGTGCACTCCAGCAACACGTGTGTATATCTTTGGGCTACTGGCACAAACGGCAGCAGATTCCTCGTATGAATAGCTATGGAGAATTACTTGCCACATCATGCTTGAGGCAAAATTCATAAATGCCAGAGAGACGGCTACTGGACATTGTCAAGATTTGGTAGACATTGGACCCTGACTAATATGTTTAAACTATATTCAGTGGATTAGATGCAAAGCTGTACATATAGAATTCACTTTACATACACAATTTCAGTAGAACTCACTCCACAGAAGGATAAATTATGAAGCCTGCATTCATATATTCAATTACTCTGTCCTTACGTGTTGCAAGTTTTCCAGCAAACGCCATGAAAAAGTTCAGGAGATTCATAGTCCTTTAAGGTTTGCACAAACATTATAAATGAGCCTAAGGACAGAGTGGGCCTTCTGCCTGGGATGGACCATGCCTGTTGTGGATGTTAGCATGCAGTCCCCTCACAGTATCAGCCCTGTGCCACAACAGAAGAAAGTTTCAACACCCCCCACTCGTCCCCATCTCCTACATCTCAGCCCCATGCTTTTTGCATTGACAGTGTACAGATTATGAAAAAAACCACTGCCGAGGCAGGAATCATCATCGTTGGGTAACAGGAGCTGACGGAAGAGTTAAAAGCCTTCCAGCATTCCTTATATATACACTTTTATTTCGGTGCTTCAATCAGTCCTTAGAGAGGGAATTTCCAGAGGTCACCCTCCCAGTGTTAAGCTCCGAAGTGTTATTTGCATGTATCCCTGCTTCACATATGCACCTGTAAAGTCCCCCATACTTGTGCTTGAAGTCATCTAATTTTAGATGTATACAGTGAAGGTATCAACATCTCAGCTAGTCACCTCATGTTCTCTTTGTAGTCAATGAAAAGAAATGACACAGAGCTGTGGTTCATATATGCAGGGAGAAGACACGAAAGGCCAAAGTTCAATTAGAGTTGAAACTGGCCAGTGTTGTGTCAGATAACAAGAAGGGCTTTTTTAAAATACGTTAATAGCAAGAGGAGATCTAAAGAAAACATTGGACCAATACTTGTTGAAGGTGGTCATCTGGCTAATAGGGATGAAGAAAAAGCAGGGGCATTCAATGCATTTTTTGCCTCAGTCTTTAATAATACTGATAGACCTTGGGCTGCCCAGTCCCCTGAGGCAGAGGACCATGAGTGTGGCAACAGTGACTTTCCATTTGTGGACACTGAAATTGTAAGGGACCAGCTGTATCAGCTGAACGTTCACAAGGCCATGGGGCCTGATGGGATTCATCCCAGAGTTCTGAAGGAGCTAGCGGATGTTATGGCAGGACCCCTCTCGATCATCTACCAAAGGTCTTGGGAGTCTGGGGAGGTCCCTGCTGACTGGAACCCAGCCAATATTATTCCAATTTACAAGAATGGCATGAGGGAAGACCCAGGAAACTACAGACCTGTTAGTCTAACCTCAGTTCCTGGAAAAATTATGGAGAAGATTATACTGGCTACTATTGAAAGGCATTTAAAGAACAATGCAATCATCAGGCACAGTCAACATTGGGTTCACAAAGGGAAAGGCCTGCCTAACTAATCTGATATCCTTCTATGATAAGGTCACCTGCCTAGTGGATGAAGGGAAAGTGGTGGATGTAGTTTTTCTGGATTTAGTAAAGCTTTTGATACTGTCCCTCACAGCATCCTTCTGGACAAGTTCTCCAACTGTGGGATGAGTGGGTTCATGGTGCGCCGGGTGAAGAACTGGCTGAAGGGCAGAGCTCAAAGGGTTGTAGTGAATGGGGCTACATCTGGCTGGTGACTGGTCACCAGCAGTGTTCCTCAGGGTTCAATTCTAGGGCCAGTTCTGTTCCATATGTTTAACAATGATCTGGGTGCAGGAGTTGAATGCACCATTAGCAAGTTTGCTGATGATACCAAACTGGGAGGTGCTGTTGACTCTCTTGAGGGACAAGAGGCCTTGCAGAGGAATCTAGATAGTCTGGAGCACTGGACAATCATTAATGGCATGAAATTTAACAAGAACAAATGCCAGATTCTGCACCTGGGACGGAGTAATGCCAGGCACAAGTATAAACTGGGAGAGGAGTGGCTGGAGAGCAGCCCTGCAGAAAGGGATCTGGGGGTGCTGGCTGACAGCAGGCTCAGTACGAGTCAGCAGTGGGCCCTGGCAGCTGAGGGCAAACCGCACCCTGGGGTGCAGTACAACCGGTCAAACAGTACAACCGGCCGGTCAAAGGAGGGGATTATCCCACTGTGTTCAGCGTTGGTGCGGCCTCGCCTCGAGTACTGTGTGCAGTTCTGGGTCCCACAATTTAAGAAGGATGTGAAGGTCCTTGAATGCATCCAGAGGACGGCAACAAAGCTGGTCAAAGGGCTGGAAGGAATGTCCTATGAGGAGCGGCTAAGGACTTTGGGCTTGTCTAGTTAGGAGAAAAGGAGGCTGAGGGGCGACCTCATTGCTCTCTACAGCTTCCTGAGGAGGGGACGTGGAGAGGGAGGTGCTGATCTCCCTGGGATCCAGTGAGAGGATGTGTGGGAATGGTTCAAAGCTGCACCAAGGAAGGTTTAGACCAGACATTAGGAAGCATTTTTTTACTGAGAGGGTGGTCAAACACTGCAACAGGCTTCCTAGAGAGGTGGTCGATGCCCCATGTCTGTCAGTGTTTAAAAGGCATTTGGACAATGCCCTTAATAACATGCTTTAACTTTTGGTCAGCCCTAAAGTAGTCAGGCAGTTGGACTAGATGGTTGTTGTAGATCCCTTCCAACTGAAATATTCTATTCTATTCTATTCTATTCTATTCTATTCTATTCTATTCTATTCTATTCTATTCTAAATAACACTTACAGGAAGTTATTAATCTGATCCTCAAGCACACTTCTAAAATGGGTCAATGCTCTGTAGATGTCCACCTTGTCAGATTAATCCTATTCGCACGTATTATCATCGTCTCCTAAATGTAAACCTACTTTCTACACCATAACAATAATTTTTCCAGTGGTGATTAACTTCTACTGAAAATTTATGAGATTTATAACACTAATGTGCTTTAAACTTTACTATTCTACATGACCATGGAGAGTGAAAAAAAGAAAAAAAAGACGGTGTTAATATGATGTTAAGGTGCCAAAAGTAGTATTAATGCGAAAACCATGCATATTCTGTAATTTTCTTTTATGTGCTGGGCTGGAAACTGTTTTCCTGTCCCACAGAATATTTCCACATTTTAAAATATTCCAACTCCAAATGAGGACACGATAAAATTATGTGAGGAAGAGAGAGGAGAGAGAAAGGACTGGCAGAGAGCCACTCAAGAAAGACAGAAAGGCCTTTACCTTAGCTAAGCATGCTCCCATCCACACCAGTAGCTTAAATCAAGCACGGCCAAGACTTGAAAGCGCATCTTCTTCAGTTGTCCAGGCTATTGGCTAGTCTCTGCTTTTGATGAGAGACTCCCTTCTGAGCCTAAGAAACCATTTTCCAATAAAAGATTAATCAAAATTTTATTTGATTCCCGAAACAGCTCTACTTGCTATGTTTTACCACTTAAAGCAGTAATAATCTACATACTTCACTAGGAAAAAAACGGAAGTTGGAACAGTTATTAGAAACTTTCTTTTGTATTATATTTTGACATTTCAGTGGTGAGGAACTTAAAAGTTAATAGCAGCAGATTACCAAGTATTTTGTTCCTCTGCTGAGAAAAAGGAAGGAGAGGGGGAAGAGCTCTTGCATAATAAGTTGATTTTTAAATGTTCCAGTTAGACTTTGAAGTTCTTCATTCACTGAGTTGAATGTTAGTGAGTAAATTTACATTTTCTGTGAGCTTTGTGTTAAGCTAGGCAAGTAAAAATGTTTTTTCAATCATGTATGACTCTTTATTTTTATTTTTCCCTCAAACCAAGAAAAGCACTGATTCCTTATATAAAAGAATCTCTGTGTGAAGATCTGAGTTTCAAGCTTCAAACACTTTGCTGTAGTGCTGTTCAAAATAAAAAAATTGTAGTTATATATATTTTTAAACAATAGAAAAAGTGTTCTTTCAACACAAACCTCTAACTCAAATATAGCTGAAGGAATTGTATCTCAACAATTGTATCAACTTCTCAAATATACTATTTTCTCAGATACAGACAAGCATGAAAAACGTCAAGCTCCTAAATGATTGTTTCAGAAAGACATCCAATTTTTTAGGCCCTTAACTACTACATATATGACCAGTGGCTGCTATTAAAGAGCAAGACTAAGCTGCTGGTCAAAATAATTGCATTGTAGAATACACCATACTTTTAGTCATCATTTTGACATCTGATAGATACAAGGCATTGATTTGACAGTGAAACTATAAATTCAAACCATCAGAACTTCATTTCTGACATTAAAACAAGAAAATCACATTGTTATGAGGACAGAATAAGTCCTCTGATCAATATGCACCTGAAAGATGTTCTTCCAGAGATGAAAAATAATTTAAAAGCAATTTTGCTAAGATATCTGTATGCTACTTTGTCTTTAGTAACTCATATGTTTACATCTCTTAATATCTCTTAATATCCTTAAGCACTTTGTAACCTGCAAGTAGTTTGTCTCCAAATTTTTTAAAACTGCTAACTAAACAATACCACCTTTTGTCAGGCATAGATATAACTGACTTTTTTGATAATTTTGAAATTTGACAAGAATATTTTTACATTGTGGGAGAGAGTTAATAACTTATATTGTGTAGACAAACAGTTTTAAGATTGGTGACTATTTTAAATGCTGTGAAATTATTCATGATTCATGACAGTGAAAATTCTTCATGATCTTTTGCAATATTGTTGAGCTGCCGTGGTGAAGCTGTTACCCTTGCAAGGTAAGAAAAGCTGCAACAGGAACAAAAGAACAAACAAAAACTGAAATAGCTACAAAGGGTGAGCTACAAAAATGTGGTGATCAAAAGCAATAACATATACACAGATGGTTAAAGGGTTAAAAAGGAAGGGAACACAAGGAAAATTGCATGTTGTTGAAGGCTTGCACAATAAAGAACTTAATACAGCAAGAAAATCAAATTGCTATTAGCAAAACAAACCTGCATCCATCCTTTAGCATGACTAAGGAATTCTGAGATTGGACATCTGTGACTACAAGAATAACAAATAAAGCAGGCCTGGAATTTGTCATTGGAAAAATTTTCTAACACTTTTCCTCTAGGAAAAATCAAAATTATGACTCCCCAGATGCCGCTCTGGAAGGTTCCCATCCATTTCCCTTTCTCCCAGCTGACAAAATGCTTCTATGGCCATAGCTGGAAAGCTGAAAAATTCCACTGCAGTTTTCTCAAACAGAATTTTCCATCAATTCTTAACCACAAAAAATTCGGGGACTTGCCTTCTCATCTTGATTAAGGGTTATTTTTTTAACAATTTTTTCATGGGAAACAATTTCCATTTTCTCATCAGTCTTAATAATAAACATCCTGCCACTTAAAAAATGCTTTTTGTTTCTCATTAATCTCTACAACATGCAAGTGAGCATTTTCAATAATTTTTGGATCTTTCTACTAATTGAAGTCCAGACAGAAACAGGGGAAAACTGAAAATACTGAGACCTGAAGTGAAGGAGAAACCACTTTGTTTGGTGTGAAAATACCATTTTATATAATAGTGGTAGGAATTTCTTCAGGGTTCGTGGGAACTATTTGCTGAGCGTCCTTTATAAAGCTATACTCATACAGCTATGTCAAGATTCCACATACGTGTAATCTGAACTGCATCCAGATATACATGACAGGTAACACAATACTTTTATATTTCTTTTTACATTTTAAAGATAAATATTACATTCATGTTGAAGAAGCAATAACTGAAATATTTGCTCAACAAATTATTAATTCAATAAATTTTGCCTTTATGCCACTTATGAAGTGGTCAGAAAGATTACAGATTACTTTATTCATACTTACTCAATATGAAGGCTGAATGAGATCAAGCCCTAATAACCCTATTTTAGCTATTTTATTTACAATTTGGTAACATTTTGGTACAGGAAAAATAGAAAGCATTCTCCAGAATTTGAGAAGTAATTTACCTGAAAATTTAGAGAAATTACTTCCAAAGGTGTTTGAACTGTATCTATTTGCAATTGTTGGCTATATCAGCCTGAAAGGTAAGACTTCATTACTGCAGCTTCATGAATAGTTATCCAAACCATGCAATAAATAGCATTACTGTTTCCTGACTATGTGACCTAATTGTGCTAAACTACTTTCCACATTGGCACAAATACAGCATTGATTAAATAAACCTTTTGTGAAGGTTTACAATTCACCAGCTCCAAAGAAAGTTTTACTTGTACAAATGTTCACAAACAATAATGGGAGAACATGCTGAACTGAAATCTATTTGGACAACTTTTCAGCAGCAGATTTCCATACTACCCAGTCATCCCTGTTAGTTTGTGGCACACAGTGTCTGACAACTGAAAAATATGTAAATTGCTCTATACTTGTTATGAACACTCCTCCAGATTTTGTTCAAAAGCTGTAACAGACTGGGCTGCTCAGCATAATTTTTTGAAGCATTTGCAAAGCCGGTACCAGATCCTGCCCTCTTTCCATATGTATACCCCTCATTTGATTTCCATGGCAGAAACACCCATTTAGCTACCTGAAGAAAGTCATTTAACCTCAACTCCATTTCCCTCAACTCTATTTTCCTCCCATTATACACACACACTACACAGAAATTTTCAGTCTTGGTTATTATTTATGGAGAGCTTTCAGGATTACCTTTTACAGCTGATTTATAAAAGTAATCACCTGCCTCAGACCAAAATGTAGCACTTGAACTTAAAATGCTGCTTCTGATTTGAAAGATGTCATCTGCTTGAATAAAATCCTTCGTCTGAAGCACAGAGAATCTTTTTGTGATAGAAAAAAATCCCAAATTAATTTAAAATTCAGAATAATCTTTTTACTGAAACCACTTGAATATGTATGCAGCTTGCATTGGATAAATATTGTATTTTTAATTAATTGTATAATGAGATGTGTGCATTGTGAAAACATGTATGCACATATTATTTCATTAACAGCCATTTGAACCAGTAATACTCAGGGTTCAAAGCAGATTCTGTTCTTTCTGTGCATCCTTATGGGAAGCCTAGATTCCATTTTAAAGAGAAACATTACACTAAACAAAATTGATTCAAGCAATGTCAAAAACATCTTCAAAATCTGTCTCCCAGATATACAGGGCAGCTTTCAGATCCTGCGGAGAGTCCTGCTCTAATGCTCTCTGCTCCACACAGGACCCTCTCCAGCCCCCGCCAGCACTATAAACTGACTGCCTGGTGGAAGGCAGAAAGAACTGGTAGAAGGAATAAAACACGCCACCTCGGAAACAGGCAACTTTTGATGTTCCCTCCCAGCTTTTTAGTCACTCCCAGCTTTTTAGTCAGTACCTTGACCCACTAAACCTCTGGGAATGTTCCAGTGGCCACACCATAACTTTTACTTTTACTGGTGTCCGATGCTTCGGGATCTGAAGAGCCATCCAATGGTAGAACAGACCCTTTTCTCTTTAATTAAATAGCCAGTTCAACTATATGAATTTTACATGGGGTTTATTTTTCTTCTCTATAGATGAGCCTGCGTTTATTATATAACAGAAGGTGGCATTCCAGATTGTTTGCATGATGTAGACACAAAGGTTTCATTTTTAGCACACTTCATAAGTATTTTGCATAGACAGATGAAGATGCACAACACACTGTAAGCAAAAGCAACATTTCATGCCTTCATTTCATAATTAAGCTTAGCTCTTAACAAGTCACATTCTAATTCCCACCAAGAAAGTATGAAGAGGGCATCTGATCTCAAATACCTTATTCATGCAAAGAATAGGTTCAGCTAAAGTGCAAAAATGAATAAAATATGGGAAACGTATTTCTGAAAGGTTATTTTACTGTGTCACCAAGTTAATTCTGGCACAAGATGACTCAAACCATCTGCAGCTTGAACAAGAAGAATTAAACATTTTGACAGGCCTGAAACCTCATACTTTGATTTTCCATTTTTTAAAATCCCAGTTTAATTGCACCTCACTCCTCCCTTTTTCTAATGCACTCCTTGCCATTATCTCTCCATTAAATCCAAGTACTGAAAACCCCCCACTGTTTGACACGCTTAACCATAGGTTGCTAAGGTTGAAATGAAGTACATGTTAGTTGTTCGAAAACAGTCACCTTGCTCAGAATGCAGGCTCCAGAACTTTTTGCAAGGCTGACTTAGAGGAACCTTAACATATTACCCACAGTTTGTGTGGGTTTGAAATGCAAATGTTTACTTTCTACTGCAACATAAACATGATTTGTTATGCAGGGCACTGACACTTCTTATCATACCTCTAAAAAATGGTATAACTGCCACTCTTAAATGCATTTCTTAACACCAGGATGCTTGAAATTTATACTTTGGATAACAACAATGTATAACAGTGAATGCATAAACCAATATACACTGACCCTCATTTGTAAATTTAGGCACTAATTCAGGAAAAAATCTGTGGCGTATTCTTCTGTTTAAGAAAGCATTTAAATATTGTTCTCTATGAGGATGGAATTCTTAATGTACTTACAATGTTCACAGAAGCATAGATTCATAGAAAACCAGGTTGGAAGGGACCTCAAGGATCATCTGGTCCAACCTTTCTTGGCAAAAGCACGGTCTAGACAAGATGGCCCAGCACCCTGTCCAGCTGAATCTTAGAAGTGTCCAATGTTGGGGAATCTACCGCTTCCCTGGGGAGATTATTCCAATGGCTGATTATTCTCACTGTGAAAAATTTTCCTTTTGTGTCCAATCGGAATCTCCCCAGGAGTACCTTGTACCCATTACCCTTCGTCTTTTCCATGTGACTCCTTGTAAAAAGGGAGTCTCCATCTTCTTTGTAGCCACCCTTCAAATACTGGAACATGGTGATAAGGTCTCCCCTAAGCCTTCTTTTCTCAAGGCTGGACAACCCCAGTTCTCTCAGCCTTTCCTCACATGGCAGGCTTCCCAGTCCTTTGATCATCATGTTAGAGAGTTTCACTGCATCCCATCCTTATGTATTTTTTCTTCCCCTGTCCCTTTTCCTTGCCATCTGCCTTTCAGTGTTAATTACATTTATCTGTCTAAAATTTTGCCACATGCCGCATTTTTTATTGAGCCAAATGATACAGTGCACATGCATTTTACTGGCGAATTTATGGCTAGAGGGCCCTCTTTTTTCTGTCCTTTATGGAGAAGAACAGTTCTAGTTTTAATGCTTTGTCACATAAGCTTTAATAGCATCCATGCATCTGCTCCTGAACTCCTCACTTAAGCTCCCTGTGTATCATCCAAGACGGAAGCTATAATGCAGAGAGAACATTTCTCATCACTCCATTTCCACACTTGTTTCTCAATACTTTTCATTACTGCTGAGCACCTAGTCCTAAAACCTGAAAGGTAAGTGAAGATATACAAAAGAAGGCTTCTCCCTCAACAAAAAGCCTCAAGCTTTCAAACAGTGAGATGAAGCTGAGCTCCCAGAGACTGTCCCACCCTAACTTCATATCTGCCTTAGGAGTCTTAGCCTTTCCTACCGTTGAGTTTCTGGACTCCGCATGTGTGAAACGATTTCTTTCCGCTACTCTACTCCCAACCTTTAAAGGCCAAAATTATACATACGAAGGGAAAATAGAAACAGCCTTAGCCAAGCAATTATGGGCAAATAGTTTTGTTTTTCCATTAAAATCTGAATTACATTCTTCTAGGATTTATTTTGGGTTTTATTATTTTTCTGATTGTTGCTTAATTTGTAGCTGATAGATCCAAAATGCTTTTCCAAATTGGATGCAATTTCTGCACTAAATAAAAAGGCAGTCCACAGTTTTAAGAACATTCCTTAAATGTATGGGCCGATCCAACAATAAGTTTTAAGGAAAAAAGCCATTAACGTTTTGTAACGTCAACCAATTCTTTTTTTGTAAACACATTATATACTTCTGTTTGAATTTAATCACTTACTAAGCAGCTAAATAATTATTTCAAGCTAATGAGAATTAGTTTTGAAGTTGTTAGTATTAATGAGAAATCACCATATCCATATTAGTGTTGCATAGTACTAAATAATTGATACCTCAGTTCACATTACTGCTTGGAGGATACTAGCAGCAAACAAAATTATTGGTTTCATTTTGTCAGATAACTTGCAAAGCACAATTTTTTTATGTTTTTTAAAAGCAAGTATTTTGAAATGAAAATAAAACTCTACTCATTACGACAAAAAAATAACAGCCTCCAGATTTAGAAGCACAATGTTGTATACTTGTTTAGAAGATGTAAGAGAAGGAAGGACAGAATCGTAAGAATTCAGTGGGAATCTGGAGCACGCAACACTTCCTAGGAGATTTTGAGCTCCTTTTAGGAATAAGCCCTAGAGAAACTCTTTCTTTCATTCAAAATCTGCCCTATTCTCTTCCAATGACAGCAATGCATGTTTTGCACCTCTCAAGACTGGGCTCATCATTCCCTGTTCATTGGAATTTTAAATCAGTTTCTATTTTGTTGTTTTTGTGAAGTATTCTGTGTGGTCAAACAGCTTTTCCATTAAGCTAACAGGAGTGATAGATGGCAGTTCCCAGCCTGCCAACTATTTCATAATCCATAGTATCTTAAAATTCAGGAAAACATGAGTATGAATGTTTCCAGTCCAAACAGTGTTACAAGGACAGTGTGGGAACACAAACAGCGAGCCAAGTTCTCCTCTGTTTATAAATCACCAGAATTCTCACTGCAAAAGAAATCTGCTGATTTACATCAGGTGAGAATGTCTGGAGAAGGAATACAATTACTTTCTGATAACTTACTATAATTTTTCTTTTAATGTTCTATGACTTAATGATGAATACACTCTCATCTCTTAATCTTTCTATGCAATCTGCAGTAGTTTATCCCTCAATATCAAATGCCTTTATATACAACCTAATGATAGTAATAATTTTTTTTCTTGTGATCCAGACAACATGCTTGGGAGTACTACTACTCTAGGTTTTGTAACCTTCAGAGGTTCAGCTTATTCATCTCTATCTTTCTCACATCTTCTTATGAATGTACCATATTAACTGTCTCTCGCAGTTCTAGACAAGCTTCTCAGGGCAGAATTTTCCAGGCAGTATAGTTTTTAGTCCTTTTTCAGTTTAGCTGTTGTTGTGGGCTAACCCTGGCCAGCACCTAAGCACCACACAGCAGCTCCCTCACTCCCCCACAGTGGGATGGGGGAAAGAATCAGAAGGGTAGAAGTGAGAAAACTCATGCATTGAGATAAAGACAGTTTAATAAGAAAAGGAAAAAAAAAAAAAGGCAAAAAGAAGCAAAGAAAAACAAAAGCAAGAAAAACAAGTGATGCAAAAACCCCGGTCACTCACCACCAGCCGACCGATGCCCATCCAGTTTGCAAGCAATGGCAGCCCTGACAAAATCACCCCCCTCTGGTTTTACCGCGGGGGATGACGTCACATGGTATGGAATAGCCCTTTGGGCAGCCGGGTCAGCTGTCCCAGCCGTGTCCCCGCTCAGCTTCTGGTGCAGCCCCAGCCTACTGGCTGGGGGAGCACAGTGAGAAGCAGAAAAGGCCTTGATGCTGTCTAAGTGCTGTTCACTAATAACTAAACATCCCTGTGTTATCACCACTGTTTTAATCAGAAATCGAAAACATAGCACCATACGAGCTCCTATGAAGAAAATTAACTCAATCCCAGCCAAAATCAGTACAGTTGTACAATCTGTAGTTGGCACAGCTTTCTCCGCTTTCCCTGAAAAACTATTTCATGGTCTATTCAAACTCATTGTAAGGAAGCTTTTCTTTGCTGTATTTTTCCTCTAGTAATTCTATTGCCTTTGGAAAAAAGTATATTCTTTAAAATTCTTGATGCCTTTCCATCCATCAGTCTATCACCCCTACTCCCACATAACCAAAACTTTATGTAGTTGGCACTTTTATCTGCAATCACACTTCCTGTAGCCCCACGGCTATTTTGTTCTTTTGACAGAAACACTTTCTTCTGTGATATTCTTTGCGAACATTAGCTCGTCGTTCTACCTGACCTGGTCATGTTTTCTACATCACCCTAGCTACCCAGTCATTTTACACCTCCTTGTTTCTATGGGTAGGCACGCGATGATTTATCTGAGACAAACTCCCTGTCTTCTAGCTCTCTAGCACAGGATACTATGGCTCTCACTATATTAATGAACGAACCCATGACAATCCTCTCCCTGCTCGCACTAGAAACCCCCCTTGCTCTCCAACACAAGGGCCACACTTAAACCACCACCAAGGAATGCTCCCTGGCACAAGTGTACTCCTGGACCATGCCTAGGAGTAGCTTGTGAGAGTACTGGTTACCTCAGGTCAGAGGCATGCCAAGAATCCTTGCAACCATTCAACAGTACAGACGCCAAGTTACAGTACCTGGGCCCTTGACCTTGATTTGTTCGAGTATTTGAATAGACTTATCGTAAATCCCATAGTCCAAACTTATTTCTTCAGAGTGAAAAGGTGATTCCTCTTTTCTGCTTTCAGAAGTCTCAAAAATTATACGCTTTCACGAAAAGAAAAGTATTTTAGGAAATGTTTATTCACACAAGATGTACGTGAACAAGGAATACTGACCATGGGAATTAGAGTGAGCAGGTTTGGTTTTCCTCACATAGAATCAGGGAGGGTCACATTCAGACTTATATCCCTAGACTAGGGCCTGGAAACAATGTTTTTTAGAAAATTTTTGCAACACAACATGACACTAAACTCCAAATATCCTGTCTAAAAGGAAACAATTTAAATCACCTGTGCTCCTCAGACCATGGTGAACTTACATCTATACTTAAAAAGGCCTTTCAAAAACATTCTGTTATGATCATAAGAGTTGCTAAATTAGGTGAAGGGAATGGTCTGTGTGGTTCAAGAAACAGATGCCAACACAGAATAGCTTTTAAAATATATAAGAAAAAAACAGAAGGCAGCAATCGTGATATACTTTCTCTTTTGCAATAGTGTAACCTTCTTGGGCTATGCTTTGAAATGCATCTTCTAGTCACTTTAATCATTGGTGTACTGAATCACTTTAATCATTGGTGTACTGAATGCTCTCATTATCCATTTCCATGTCCAGTCTGTCTGAATCAAACAAAATTTTGGGGTTTTTTAATACTAAATAAAGATAATTACAAGTTGTTAAAAAAAATCCCAGTGAAAAATATGTTTCTTTAGAAACATTTTTCAAGAGTAAATTTTCAGTTCTTTCAAAATAGTACTGTTAAAAAAACCTAAAATGTTTCCTTTTATTTTGAACAGTTATATTTCATTCTTTCCTTTTTATCATTTCTGCTTTTTTATTTCCCATTCAATCTTTTTGAAGTAAAACACATATATTAACAAAATAAATTTTGGTGGAAATTTTGAAAAAATAAGTTATTTATTGCTATTTCATAAAAGGAATGGAAAATTTTCAATTCCTGTCTCTTAATGCCTTCCTTTATCATTAGGTTTCTTTACCATTATTTGAGATGTGTCTTGCTGGGAAAATTTTTAGAGACTATGTAGAGTATTGGCACACTGTGATGTTTTTTATGGGAATGGACTACTATTTAGGGAAAAGAAGTCTTTGAGAGAGCAGGGAGCATTCACAGAAGAAGAAATATTAAAGGGAACTAAGATTTCAGTGCAGTTCTAAGAAAAGTTTTGCCTGATTAAAGACTTCATGTTTCAACCAATTTTTAACAGGAACATAGGAATGGAAGGGATCACCTGTGCTACTGAATATAGCTTCTGCAATGGGGCACTAGATGAAAGATCTGTTGCACATTTACTTCAGTTGTCTCCACACAAAGGGTCACCAATTCCTTTCCTACAACCTAAAAGAACCTCATGACTTGCAGTAGAAAACTGAAAGCTACAACTACAGTGTAGGGAATTCCTCTGAAGGGAATGTGAAGAGACTGAGGGTGTTACCAATGTCCTACAGCACTTTTGTTATTTAGCATTTACTAAATAAAGATTTACTGTGACTTAGGCTCAATCTCTGCTGTCTACCTACTCTCATATTAACTCATCCTGCATAAGCACAGATGAACCATATGAATCAAGAAAGCGGACCACATTCTACAATGCGGAACAGTGGGTCAAAACTAGTGCCCGCCAGTCTGAGCTGTAGTTTCGTGTTGTAGTCTCTTGAACATGTAATGGCTCCAGGAAAACTGGGAGCACCTATTTCTTCTTTTGCACAAAGGTCAGGTGAAGGCAACTCTCCTCAGGCAATCTCCAGTAGTCATCTATGGATTGGCAGAGAAAAATCCACCCTCCCTCCCCCAAGCAACTACAAGCCCAGAAAGAAGTCATTAATATACGGTGTGATCAAATGACTTACTCTTGTTTCAAAGATATCAAATGTATCACAAACTTAATTTCCAGTCTCCTTAAATTCCCCTATTTTGATATGCAATGCCTTTCAGTAGCTTACCAAGCATCATCTTAAAACAATTTTGATTCGTTCTCCAGTTGGCTATGTGGAAGACCATTCCAGTAATTCACCCTTTTTTTTTTTTCCCCTAAACTTGCTGAAGACCAATTTTGATCTTTTAACTTCAGAACTTTTTTCCTGCTTGATATTTGTTCTCCAAAAGTATCTGCAGAAAGTTCTCCCTTTTGACACTCAGTTGGTTAGGTTAAAAAAAACAAAATCTTTTAATCAGCCAAATAATGTTTAACCAATACCTTTTACAATGGAAAACACCTGAAGCCACGTAAAGTTCTTGGCAGTTCATAGCCATCTTCCAGCTAAGAAATGACCTTTTTTGTCTTCCAATTTAGAAATCCTCTATTTATAGCAGAAGTTTTTACCACTGGTTTCTGAGTGCTCAGTATTGTAATTTAAAACTCTTGAGTTTCATCTAATACTTCTCATTTCAGTTGCCTGAGTCATCTGATCCCCCCTGCTTTTTTTAAATGGATGATTCCCTCCCCACCCCCCTGTTTCCACATTACCTCCCAGCTTTATACCCAGTTCTGAATTTCAGAATCACATATTTAGTTCTCTACATTTGGGTCATTAATGAATACATTGAACAGGATCTGTCACAGATTGATCCCTTGAGGATACTAGCAGTAGCCTTTCTCCATCTCAGTATCCCCTCCTGCATATCCTCCCCTTTCAACAGCTTTTTAATTCACCCCACATTCTCTATTAATTTCCATCATCTCCACCTACAGTACTAATTTCCTACGCAGTGTCGTAGAAAGTGTTTTTCTGAAATCTAAACAGATAAAGCCACTGTATTACCTTACACAAGAAAACATAAAATAAATAAAATAAAATAAAGATAATAGGATAATCTGACAAAAAAATTACCTTTGCTAAAACTCTCCAGTAATTTATCCAATTTTCCATTTGCCTTCCTTCATTCCTTAATTATATTTTCCTTCAAAATCTCTTCTAACTCTTCGCCAAGTAACAGGGCTGGTTTTAGATATAGACTTGGGAGGCGGCTGCCAAGGGCAGCTGCTGTTTTGATGCCTGCTTACCTTGCCCCCACTTTCTCCGTGTCTTGTCTCTGCTTCCCTGACAACACTGGGAGCAGGAGCTGAGAGAAGGGAGAAGAAATATGCATCACCTCCAGCCCTTTCCTTCACCATCTGACCGGCTCCTGCTCTCAGTGCCAGCTGAGGGCTGGAGGTAGAGGAAAGAAGATGGGAGAATGGGAAGACTGGGAACAGGGTGAAACCTGTGAGGGTTTCTGGGTGGCTGGTGTGGAGACTGGAGCAGATCCTCCTCCTGCCACGAGGGAAAGAACAAGAAGGTTGTCTCAGAGGAAGAGTAGGACACTGTGTCCTGTGCTGTTATGGACTGGAGAATGAGGAGCTGAGCCAGAAGAAGGGCACCCTACAGAAACAAATCTTGTCCTGGAGGAAGGTAAAGGGATACATGAAGGAAGGAAGGGATACATGAAAGAGTAGAGACACAGGAACAAATCTTTTATGAATGGGCTCTGTGGAAAAAAGAAGAGGCTTTGGGGAGCTGAGAAGCCTGGGAGCTTACTTCTCACGCCCAGCAAGGTAGGCTCTCTACGTCCTGAGAACACGGTCCATGCTGAGCATCCATGGGCCAGCATCCTTTCTATGGCGTGAAGGCTCTCTCTGGAAGAAACCAGAGATTTGATTGGCAGGGTAGGGATGTTATGCCACTGTTAGACCACAGGGACAGAGGGGAAAGCACCTCAGAGCAGTCTCTTCCAGTTGTCCCTATTTCACCAGAACTTTAAAAATTTCTTCAAGCCCCTTACTGCCTACTCCGTCCTCCCAAAATCCTTCTTTGCTCCATCACAAAACTGAAATGTCACCACAAACAATGAGGACAAAATAAATATCCCTGGTGCTCACCCATGCAGTGGCAAAATTCAGTTTTGCTCACGCAGTTAAGAAGCCCTGAGTTGGCCCTGGTGAGAAGTAAGAGAGCATTGTGGGGGAGGAGGGGGAATTATTTTTAAAAGATTGTTACTGGTTTTGGTATTCTCTAATCATACAATCCTACTGTACCAAAAATGTTTGTTAAAAATCCTTGCTGCTGGACTTGCACTAGTTCCTTCAGTAATCTAGAATGGAGATTATCTGGATTTTGTCACGCCGAGCAATCTAAGCTTTGCTTCTTAGAGCTACGTTTTGCTGCTTCTGCTTTGCTTAGAGCTACTGCGTGTAGTGCAGTTACAATGACTGATTTATAATTGTGTCAGAGATAGTGTACAATATACAAAACAAAGGGTTAACACGCTAATCTTCTGGCATTCAAACAGAAACACCCCAGTGGAGCCAGTCACTGAGATAATGAAATTATAGCTCAACAGGAAGATCCTGAGAAAGGAGTGTAATGGTTTTAATAAACAAGGATTGCTGATGTTGGGGAGGGAGCCTTTCTAGAGGCTTAATTAATCAAAACAGCTAGGGAACACCTAAGCAACCACTATAAATAGTGCAAGTAATTGTTCTTTATGCAAGTACTTTACCGAGCCAGAATGTAACTTCCTAATTTAGCTGTGGAATGATATAGAGAGTGCAGACTGTACACAACATCCATACGTTCATAAAGTCATAGATATGTTTTAAATCATTTAACAAAATTATTACTCTGTTGATTGGCTACGAAATGCAGTTAGGAAAGCAGAGTCTATCATCTAAAATGAGATATCCGTTGTATCATTTTCCTGTAAGGGACTTTACAGTAAGAAACAGTACCTGGAGCTTGCATCCAAGGCACTTTGTAATAGCTTGGACACTGTCTTGGATGGTGTCTTTTCCTTCAAGTTTAATAATACGTGATTGTTATATCCTACAGGAGGAAGGAGTCATTCAGGTGAATACCTGGTTCAGAGCAGCATTTCTTTCATGTACCCACGTGCTCTCCATGAGAAATATATCACTCTAACAACACTTTTTATGACATACCAGCGTCAGCGGAACCAGCTGTCGAGGATAATGGAAGTACACAATCTTCCTGATGATTTCTGGAATAATCCAAAGGAGAAGATGATGACAATTACCTTTGAGACACCTGCCTCTAAAATGGCACATGCTCATTTTAAACAGCCTGTAATCTCACCTTGAGTGACTGCCAGGCTTCATTTGGATCCTTCATGTTTAATATATTATTTAGATTGCACGGTTTTAGGCCTGAAAGGAAGCAATTTAGATTGAAATTAGCAATAGAGTGTGGAATTATACTGACAGGCAGTGGAAGTTTAGATAGTTATTTCAAAAATATCACTCTCTGCTCTACATGTACCTCTATGGCACTAAAAATGTTTAGAGAATGTTAAGACATCACAGTTAAATGCTCAAAAATAACAATTCTTCAGTTAAGATGTTAGGCTCTGGTTTTGCTCCTTTGTTTGTTTCCCAGTGCATCACCAGCACCGGCATATCCCACACACCTTTGGTTGTTGTCCATGATCAAACTGGGAGAAATGCAGAGAAGGCCAGTAAGGCTGATCAAGGGAAAGGAGAACATACGTTATGAGAGGCAAGCAAAGGAAGGCTTGCTGCCTTGTTTGGTCTAGCTAAATGAAACCTGAGTGGGAAGAGGAAGCTGATTAGAAATATATCAGAGATGATACAACAACAAGAAAGGAAGAACTATTTAAATCTAAAGAAAAATGTTGATACAAAACCAAAATAGTATAAATCCGCCACAACTAATTTGAGACTGGATACTGGAAGAAATGTCCTCTTAGAACAGCCTCTTGATGACAAATGTAACAGCAAAAATCTTGCTAAATTTTAACTTTCTAATTGCAGTAGTCTTAACTCTAACACTCTAAAACACTGACTGGCTTCTCATTTTAGATCACGTGAAATGCAGCCCTGTGTCCTTTAAGTCTTGATATGGGATGAGTTGTGATGATTATCTCCTTTTTATTTTTTTCCTGCAGACAAATGGGTCAGGAAACTTTCAGCCAAACTGTGAAAGTTTCTGAAAGTAGAAGGTAATATCAGGAGCACTTTGACATCCAGAAATATATCTGCTAATGGTGTTCACTATGTGTCATGATATATGGAATTGCCATTCATCTTAAACAGCAGGCAGTTATTCAAGGAAACTAGAATTTGCAGACACTGACAAGCTCTCATGCATGAGTTCCAGCTTCATTTCTTTTGCTTGCTGGGGACCACATACCAAAACCAGACCCCTATAAATCAGTTACATTAGTCTAATCTTGAGGTGACACAGGCATGGGTATGTGTGGTGAGACTTGTATAGAAAAGAAGCAGGGAGACTTGCTAGTCAAAATGGTTTTAGTTGCTTTTCTTAGTCTAGCAACGTTATGTTTGTTTTATCAAAATGCAGCCAAATGGCATTTATCATTTAATCATCCATCCATGCTTTTTAGAATGGTGCTCACATTATTATCTATGAACCAGTCTTAGTTATACTTCCTATCTGCAACTTTATATTGTATAGTTAAGTTCTACAGAAACTGGAAAAAAAATTTCACTTACCAACATCTTCTAATTTACTTTTTTTTTAACATACAGCAGCTTCTACAGCTTTTTTATTTTAGACAACGTATCTTTTCTTTTCAATCCAGCCAGCCTTCAGTGGCAGTGTATATTTTTAGGAAGCTGTACAGCCATCTGGAAAGGTTTTATTTTTTTGTTATGTTTATCCTTTGCACTTTTCAGATTTCTGTCAACGTCCATGGTAACAGCTGCTATAATACTCTCCATTCTTGTGTGGTTTGAGCCGCACAATCCAATGTGGTTTGCAGTCTAGACTTCAAGCAACCACCAATTTGTAAGACCAATAGTTGGGGGTTTTTGCCTTTGGAGACTATTATATAGGTGTCATAGGTGTCATTTCTGTGTCCATTTTGCTCATGGTATATTTCAAGAGTGGTTGATCAGAAGACTATGCATTAGTTTTTCATACACATATATAAAAATAAAAATTCCTAAAAGTGTTGACTTTTGCATTACAGGTTTTGTGGGTTTTTTCCTCTCTCTACTCCTATCCACCACCTTGTAAATTAAATTATTTTCCTTGTTTGGGAGAGCAGAAACTCTGAAGTGTTGCAGTTCATGTACGGCTGTATTTTATTTTTCACGAACAATAATAACTTGCATAGGCATACCATCATTCAACCCACAGAATTAAAAAAAGAAAAAGTGGTATCGCATCCAGGTACAGACATGATAACTGTTTCAACAGGTAAAAACAGTAAATAAAGCAAAATTTTTAAAAAGTACCTGAACCTAAGGGAGATGTTTGTGAAGGTGAATTGTGTTAATCCGAGCTGAATTTGAAATATCTTGACTGTTTAAAGAAAAAGTGCCAAAAATTACCTAATGATTGCAAAATATTTTGAAACAAGCTCCATAAACATTTATGGTAATTACTGGAAGGAAAAATATTCCAATAATTTGCTATCCTGGATTCAGGAGTCTTATAGTGTGTGATCTATATTCACAGATGAACTTAACTTGCCTAACTTTGAGGGGCCTAGGTCCCAGAAAGCATAAGTAGCTCTGAGAAGGGTGTCTGAGTATTGACAGCAGTCAGCAAGCTGAGCAAAGAGCTACCTGCATAACCAACAGCAAATACCAAAGCGGGATTTGTGCCTGAAAACATGTCTCCTGGGGGCTTAGGTGTATACACCTAAGTTTATCTCACGCATCTTTAGAGGCATGCAAGGCAAGTGCCTAGTCTAATCTGGAATCAGATGCTCCCTTTGTAGTCAGTGGAGAATACGCAGAGAGTGATTCATCCCACCCTAAGACCTGAACAAGCATTTAAGGAAACTTCACTACCAAAAATCTGTATACCTGGGGTATTATATAAATAAATATTTTAATGACTGTGCACTTGGAATTCAGTGTTTAACTTCAATCTTCTAAAATTCAACTTTTGCACAAAGGTCTGTGGACTGGGACATTAGTCTCAGAGCCCTATCTGTCCAGCAAGGATACCAATATGTCCCTTTCTTTCACACGGCAAGTTTAGGAGGAGAAACGTATTTCTGTGAGTTATTCAGATTTTGCAGCAATGGGCCATGTAGGTACCTAAGAGAAATACTCTACATCAAAGGAAAATTTAGATTCTTATTTGGAACCTGCCTTCCAGCTAACCAGCTCTTCAGTTCACCAGTGAGGACTTTACCCTTCCTTTACACAAGCTAAACAGAAAAGCCAAATTACAGCTAGCAAATTTTCATGACCTTACTCTATCTCTGTATCACACAATCATGGCAATGCCTCTGAAAAATAGCACAGACCTACCAAGCCAGATCCTCCTTAAAACATTTAACTTTCTGCAAAGTTTAACCAGCTTTAAAGAATAACGGGAGGAGAAAAAAGCCCCGTGAATTGCTACCCAGTACAGCATGTTGAACTGGAGGCCCAGCAACATCAGCTTATCAAGGAAAACAGCTCTAGGGAACTCTAAACATCATCCAGCAGAGAGAAATTTTGTATACAATGTAAATATTGGACTGCCTGTCTTTCTATATTGTTATTGCTAAGCTCTTTACTGTTTAACCTGTGTGGTACAGTACCTGTCAGTCTCTGTTGTACCTGAAAGTTCCTGTAAACAAACAGCATTATGATAAATCTCTTGAGTTTCCCTGAGGCATTTTTGCTGCTGCTGGAAGCCTGAGGTCACTGTGCAGTCAGTCCTGCAAATATCCCCCTTGACTATCAACTAAGAGGACACAAGTCTGGATGCTGTGACGCTGGAATGCTTTAATAAAAACTTGCAATACAGAGCTTCAGGAATGTTGCTAAAGATGCTTTAGCAAGTTTGAGAAATCTTTTCATTTCTTCTAAGGATCAGGAAAAAAATCATGTCTGTCAAACTGTCAATGTTCAGAAGAAATTGTCCCTGAGCATACGCTGTTAGTGAGGAGACAGATCTAGCAGTGAGAGTCCTACTACTTTATCGTGATCCACTGACAATTCACACGAAGGTGCTTGCCTCCTCCAAGGCTCCAGCTACAGGGAAATAAATTACCAGTTTGGATTACATAGATACATGAATAAAATTGGACATTGTTTTTTCACTGATAGAGACTGGAGGTCAGACTCAAAGGCATGCTAACACCTACAACTGAGATGCTTAGATTTAGTGTGATGATTCAGAAAATCTGAATTAGTCATCTTAGGCTCTTAATGTAGAGCTACTTCTGAAGAGCAACCCTTGTAGCCTGCACACTGACTGTGGACCCTTCTAGAGCTGGACAGTGACAAACTAATTGTCCTGTCTAACTGAAGGCTATACGCTAGAGATAGGATACATCTACCCTAACTTCAAGCATCTGAAAGTCATTCTGTCTCTAGGCTACCTCTGCAGTCCACACAGAAAAGCAGGATGGTTAAATCACCTTCCAGGAGACCTGTTCCATGAGGTGAAGTATTTCCCTAGATATGCCTATTTGTCTCCAATGAATTAGGGTTATACAGATAACTTTTGAATATGCACATTTCAGAGAGATGAAAGTCATCGTAGGTGGCTTAACCCATTTCCCATTAAGTTACGTTAAGTGTATATATACACACAGTACTATGAGAAAGATGTCACTTATTTGCACTGACTGGACCATTATCGGAATTCCTAGTGTTCCATATTTGTCTATTTATTTATCTGTGTCTGATTATTTTTTTGTTTTTAACATGAACCAAAAGAAACAACCTGTGGTTTGCTCAGTTGTTAGTGAAGTTCTGTATTTCTCAAAGTATGTCACACTAAGAGAAATCCTGACATTCCTGAAATCACAACTGATGAGAGATTTCTAACTTAAGCAGGCAAAAATAAGTATTTGCTTATGTGAAGCACATGACTTTATCCCAGCGGCAAGTTTAAATCAACACTTGAATGGCTATGCTGTGGCTCTGTTTCCTTCTTCCCCTCCGCCCCACCCAAATCAAGATCTCTGCTGGAAGTCAGAACACTGTCTTGCAGCTTAGTTTTCAGAACTATATTATGTCACAGAATGACTCACCTTTCCTATTTTACAATTTATGTGTATGACAAGTAATTTTATATCATGCATCATTACATGTATGAAAACATGAATATGTTCTACTTACAAATCTTAACCATGAAACGTGAAACCACCATTATCCCAGTTTTCATTTCTGAGACAGGCAATAGAGAAAACCTTATTCCATGTGGACTACTCAGACAGGTATGCAAAGAAAATAATACTGTTAGATTTGCAGAAAAACCCTGAAAAGCTTCCAAGGACCTTAAAAAAAAAGTCTTGCTTCTAGTTAACATCAGAACTTATGGGAACAGGAAGAAGAGAAGACTTTGCTTGTGCCATTATGAGGACATCAGCAAGATCAGTGTAAAAATGTTCCCATTTCTTTGGATGACTTAAAAGAGATGGAAGATTAATTTGATGATCAAGGAAGACTCATTCAGTCCATGCTTGCAGGCTAGCCTGACATAGATATGGGATCTGCTCTGAAACCATAAATCTGGGAGGATTTGCAACACCCCATTGTCCATCTATCTCTGTGTCCTTGCCCCCATCAGTAAGGCCTCTTCATGCCTGGGAAGCAATGTAGAGACCTACACAAATTGGGTATATAGCCAGTATTTTTAACTACTTCTGCTAACAAAAATTTACACAGACCCAAGCCCTTCTCCTATCCTCACATTTTTCCATGACTGTTCACTGCAGACCATGTGGGATACACTTACACTGAATGCTATCACAAGCTGTGTGAAATCTGGAGGCCCCTGAGATCTATCCCAAAATGTCCACGGTGTCCTTATAAACAGCGTATATTTGCACTCACTCAGTAAGCCCAAACAGACAACTGAAGGTCTCCTGGGTGCTTGCAAGAACCCCTGGCCATCTTTGCAGCTACAAGATGGAACAACCAAAAGCTTTGTAATATACTGCAACTACCCCTGACAGAGACACATGCAAAATGTAAGCATCTACCATTGTCCCCCTCCCTGCAACTCCGTTACCCAAAGGCACTTCTATCAGCAACTAATGTAGATGGGAAATTCTTACTACTCAGAAGCTGCCTGCTCGGCCAAGTATGATGCAGCCAAGCATCTCTCTCCAGTCAAGCTCTTTGGGGTGGTCAAGAAGTGTCTTGCATCCACTGAGGAAGAACAAACTCATATACAAAACAACCTCTGCATGCATAGATGCTGTTGTTCATATCTCATGCCTAATAACCGGTGTATCTTGTTCTTTACGATCCAAGAAGAAGAAAAAATATGCACACAAATGAAGCATATGTGTGTATCTTTGTAAATACAGATCAGAATATCCTTTATGTGTGAGTCAATTGTCCTGTAATATAGGAAAGAGGAGCCTTCCCAGAAAATGGCGTCATGCAGATTTCTAATATTTATTATGCCAAGTGAGATGATGAAGTTACTTTTGTTCTCCACACAAAAGTGGGTGCAGTGAAAATTGTGTGTGACTTGCCAGCACATTTGTGTTTTGACGGGTTATTGATGTGAATAGCAGGTGAAGTGTAAAGAAAAGGCTCCAGCTGTTTCTTGTTTTGAATTCTTCCTTGGTGCAAGCACCGAGAGTAAACACTGGAATGGGAAAAGTTAAACTCGTAAGTGGCCCAGTTACACTCAAAGAGAAAAGAATTAAAACCCTTTTTTGTTGGTGTGCTATGCGGTTCTGCAACATTGATTTTATTCACACATAGTGCACAGCTGTTTATTGAGTCTGACCCTTGAGGGGACGCTGAAGAAACACTGGAAATGAAACCACTCAGAAAAAGACAGTTTTCCTTTCCTGTTTACTTGATAGATGTTTCATATTAAAAAAAAAAAAAGAAAAAAATCAGAAAAAGAAGGAAGTATTTCTTATATAACAGTGACTTGCAAATCATTGTTTCAAATATTAGCATAATTATTTCAATACTTCTGATGTTTTCCCCATCTTATTCTGCAGAACAGTTGCTTTCACAAAAAAATGCAAATAGTGGAGAAGCTGGTCTTGTTATTGTTCAGAAGACTGTAAAATAAAACTAAGCAATGCTGTCCTTTATTAGAATGATTTAGTAACCAGACCATCTCACTTTTTTATACCACCTTAAACGCTACTATAACCAGCCTTAAATATGTCATTCCTATTCTGTTTGATTGTTTTGTCAGAATAAGAAATATAAAATACATAATGGATTCAAATAAAGAGAGATTGAAATGCGGTGAGCACATTCAAATCCCTGCAGATCCAATTTTGTGGGTAGGGAGGATGACTGGGAAGTTGTTGCCTGAGTACTTTTAGCTAGACTCCTGCAGAACCTCCCTTACTTAATACAATTCTTCTTGAATTGCATAGTACCATTATTGGAATATAAAAATTTAAATAAAAATGTAAGCCATCATTTTGCAGCTGAAACTTTTCTTTAAATTAGTAATACTGAAGACCAAAAATGTACAAAAAAATTATGCTTTCAACCCCTCTTTCTCCTTAGGAGCCTCTAACCTGCCACTGGCAAGATCTGCACAGCTGAAAGTGATTTCCACAGCCACCAATTCTGTATTCAGTGCTGGGCAATTCATCACAACGAGAGAAAGGTAAATTCTATCAACTTGAAATGGCAGACATCTATACTTTGAGACTTTTGGGGGGATTCAGATTTAAGAATTCCTTTTCCTTTAGTTTACTTTATATTTCTATAGACTCAGTTCTACTATATATGTCAAAAATTGAAATTCTAAGTCTTTGAGTAAAGAGAGATGAGTGGTCTAGTGAATGGAGAAAAGAGAAATGTTCTTCTCCTGAAGGACGGCGTGATAAAATCATAAAGTACTGTGAGGACGCTACCAGCAAAACTAGTGTTTGAACCCCTGGAAGGTTTAAAGAGCCAGGTCAAGGGAACTTGACAGAACACAGAATCCAAGATACAACCAGAGACAGAGCTGTCAAGAGCTCTGAAGACAGTTCAAACTCAGTGTTGCTTAAAGAAAGAGCCAGTGGAAGATCTGAATGATGAAACGACTGACATATCAGAAAAACAATTTCTAGGTCTTTGGATTAAGAATACTGAATACATGCAAAAAAATATTACTTTCCAACAGGACGGCCAGTTGGCCATCACAGGAGTGGCATGAGAAATGCAGATTTTAATTAAAAAAAGAAATAATTGGCATATCCAGTTAAGAGTCAGTGAGAAATGTTTCCCGATGTGTTAACTTTCAGATTACTGCACCAAGACAAATGGGTACAGGTTTTTCTTCCTCCTTTTTAAGCCATCTAAGCTGGAGGTCAAATGTTTGGATAAAAGTAAATCTATGCAAATTTGCCTTTTGTTGCATGTAGACTATTTTTCCCTATTATATTATTTCTGAGTTTTATGTTAAAGTTATAATGCTCTTAATCTTCTCCTCTGTGATATCTACAGGAACAAGGACAATGGTGGAAACCTTCAGCCTGAATAGTTCCGCAGCCTAGGCCAGCACGTGCATTCATCAAATGCAAATAATGTCCATGACAGTCTATGTTATTCTGATTTATTTCAACAAATCTCAAAAGCTGTATTTTAAAAAATAATCTCAATAAGGGGTTTAATATTTTGCTGCATTTAATGCTCTACTTTGGCTTAAGCATACTGTCCAATCATTAAATAAGCTCTACCAACCCTCACTGCCCTTTAAAGAATCTGTTGAAAGTCTTTTCCTCGGAAATACACAGAAGAAAATAGTGTAAATTGAAAAAGAAAGGAAAAGAGTAAGCTACCCATTTAAACCTGCAGATTATGTGACAGTCCCCTTTTATAAATCAAAACTCAGTATTATAGAGTCGAAACCTCACCTTGAAGAACTGTGGACTGCATCATCATAGAAGGTCTCTTAAAGCTAATGTAGATAAGAGGGTGAACCCTACAGATGTGAGCACAAGCTTTCCCCCACTTGGTATTTCACACTAACACTGGCACCAAATGAACTGCTTTTCACATACAATAGTATGAGGGATATCAGGCAATTTTCAGATCTTATTTTAAGGGCTAGATTCTCCTCCTTCTAACCATGTCGAGCTATGTTTTACTGCACAAGTGGTCCACTCTAAGATACTGATAAAGAATAACAAAAGCAGGAGAACCTGCCCTTAGAGTGTTACACATCACTCGTACAAACAGCACTAAAGCACATGGTTTTATCATTAGGTATGTAGCTCTGTCTTTATTTCAGAAGTCTTTGGTTATTTTTCTAATGATTCATAACTACCTCCTTAGACAGCCAAACTGCCAAGCACCAAAGACCACCAATGGCTGGAAATTAAAAAAGGCAAATTCATAATAAAACTAAAGATGCACCTTTCTAATGACAAATGGTCAATTAGCCATACTGAATGATGTCATGTGATAACTTCAAATTAAGATGGATACCTTTCCAAAATCTGTTCTGTATCTCAAGCAAAAATCAGAAGATTGATGTGGGTAATAGAGAAAAAAGTCCTTAGTCCTGTACTGAAAACCAAAAGCCCATCCAGACCTAGCTGGCCTAAGGCACTCCAGCTCTTTTCAACAGCACACAAGGGATGAATGTGACCTAGCATCATATTTAGATGCAGTAGTAAGCCCAGCAGAACTCACTGGGTACCTATTCACATCTTTATAAGTAGCTGCAGGTTTCATATCAGATCTAGAGCAAATCAAAATCTGTAGCAAATTCCTTAACTGGCCGGCTACCATGCACTAGAAATCTAACTACTTGATCATAAAAGTCCTTTGGGATCTGTAAAACTGTTTTTCTAGTATTTATTTATTTAACTTTCATTTTCCTTCTTTTGAAACACTGCCAGTTACCATTTTTCTACCAGAGCATCTCCTTCTATTCCACAACTCCCTCTCCCTACTACAGACAAATATTGTGCTTGTCCCCAGGCCCAAAGCGGATGTCACTGGCCCTGGCTTGAGCCTTAACTCCACTTAATCTTTCTTTCAAATGAACAGTTTTTAAATGTATCTGCTGATGGGATATGCCGGAAGAAGCAATAGAGTTGGCAGCCCTCCTTTTGCCCAAAGCCCTTCAGGATGAAAATCAGCACCGAAGAATAAACTAAGCACATTAAAGTGCAGAATAGCAGACTACTGCTGTAACTCCTATGAGACCCCTCTGCTCCCCATTCTCACTGCAGCCTCATTCCTCACCTGCCTGCAGCTTTCATTGCTCTGTCACCCAATACTCTCACGTGCACCCTTTTAAATCATGTCTATATGGATTTTTTTTACCTATCCACCTCATAACTATCACCTCATCCTCATCCTCATTTTTTGGCTAAGCTTCTGCACAAACTAATTCAGCTGATTCACAGTTTCAGCCTTTCATTCCCTTTATTCACTTACAACTCAGCACCCACATTTACTCACTTATCATTCCTTTCCAACTAACTAGTCTGTAGCTGAAAAATGGTGTTATTGCTGATCAGAGAGGAACAGAATGGTTTTATGTTCCTGCCCCATTACTGAAATTCTGCAGATTGGTCACAGGGCAATGGGTCCTCACCTCTTTCTGCATCCTCTTTATTGCATAAAAATGGGAATAAAGATGGTAGAGCTCCAATTTAATATTATTCTCCTCCATATTAATGAATAACTAGCCTGGAAAACCAATTTCCTCCATAAATTTGCAGATTGTTATAGATGACGCTGCCTATTAGTATTTGCATTTAGGGACTTCCACTTACAGAAAAGCATGCAATTACATCTTTGCTATTAACTATGATACACAAAGATAAATGTTATTTAAAGCTGCTGCAAATTCTAAAGGCCAAAGAGTTTTTATAACTAGGTCATTTTTAATGAAAATAATTTGAGATTGGTCAATTCCCTGCCACTTAAAAAGAAGAATCAGGCAGATAGAATAACTTTAGCAAATTCCATCTTTTCATGAAACAATTCAGCATTACGTTGCTAAATCTTAGACTATATGTTTCTCTTTTTTCAAATAATTAAGACTTAGCCTTCTCAGATCAGCTTGGGAAACTTTTCATTGTAAGAATTATCTACAAGAAGAACTGAAAAATAAATGGAATTATTTTATTTTTGTGCATATGGCTTCTTATGCTGATATCTTCTTTTGTCTTTTGTAGCTTTGGTTTAGGAAAAGTTAATGCAATGTCTCCACCTGGTGGCCAATCGTATTTTGGTGAAATCGAAGCATTTTGCTACCTGGTCAACGTAATATTTTAATCTCTCTCCTACTTAGTCAAGCCATTGCTTGAAATTAGTTGTTATCATTAAATAGGGAAAAAAATGGGTTGCAGAAACAATATCCCTAATCTACTGAGTATACAATGCTATTCAGAGGTACCTCCCAGGTTTGTAATTTTGCACAGATTAGTACACTACTTTTGTCATTGTACTGTTATTCAGTTTTGATACACACAATCCCCAGGGAGCCCAAGCGGGTGGAGAAAAATGTGGGGAAGGGTTTGACAGGGTACAAACTGAAAAAATCTACAAGTATCTCCTGTCAGAAACTGAAAATTTCATAGCACATTTGGAGATAAGAAATGGAACACCCTCTGAGCTAAAGGAAAACAAAAAAAATGGTAATTAGAGGAAGAAAACAGTTGGTCAAAGAACAAAGCTCAGAAAATTCATCTAGCAGTATCATTGGAAGTGGCAAAATTTAATCACAATTTTAAAGAAATCTGTTTGTGCACTCCCATTTGCCATGCATGACGGTTGAATGGTCACTTAGCAGTGTTGCAGTAGATGACAATATACCATCTGGTGATGAAGATATTTTTGTATTACAGTATTGAAGTTGCATAATTATTGGCCAAAAAAAATTCCATTCCAAATAAAAATTTAAAAAATTATAGTCATTGTTTAAATGTACTATAAACTACAGTCTTTTTCTTGATTAAAGCATTGCAACTATATTGTAAGTTTAACACAAACACTAGATAAATACATTTCAAATAACAACTTAATTTCTCCTCTCTCTAAATCTTCCTTGAAACATTCTTGTGCATGATCCAACTCTTCATCATTAATCATCTGTTTTGAGCATCTCTGGTCAGCTAAGCCCATCACTAGTACAACTGCTCATTGGTTTTGACAGGGACAAAAATAATAGCATGCCATAATCACCAGGACAGCTTTGGATCTAATGATCCAAAATTAAATGAATGTCTACACTCCCTTTGGCATCGGCTATCAAATCATAACTCGTTGGAGCAGATACTGTTGATTCATATTGCAGAACTGTAAATTTATAGGCCATTGGTCCTTTAGTCATTTTGAGAGTTTGCACCCTGATTGAATACTTGCAAAAAAAGATAAAAGAGAACGCTACAGAGAGTAGCAAAATTTTCTGTTTACTATAAAATCTTTCCTAAAGCCACTCTAGAAGAAACTGTCTCCTCTCACAGAAGTAAACATTACAAATAAGGAAAGCTCAGATCATATATGCCTTATGAGTTTATAATGGAGACTAAACTAGGGATTAAAAAAAAGTTTCCATGTGAATGGGACAGAGATTTCTGTGAAACTGTACAACGCTGCTCTTTCCAGAAGAGCAGGTGAGAAAACCCAACAGCCATCTCAGATACGCAGTCACTAATGCCAATGTAAGCATACTCCTACATCCTTTCCTTTTGGAGCTGTTCTACTTTGTATGAAATACCTATATAGCCACTGAGGCAGAGGATAATGAAGTCTCAACAAATATATCTGGACTTTTACAGAGTAGCTTCACAATTAACCTCCAGACTCCTTTGTATACCAATCCAAACTGTGGCTCAGCCCCAGGTACGGCCTGAGATCACCCACCAGCACACGCAAGTCTGCACTCTACAGGTACGCTGAGCTCGCCACCAGCAGCATTCCTGCGGACAGAAGAGAGCATCACAACCACAGCAACTTTCAGGCCACCCACGGATACATAGAGTCGAGGCTGTAAAGACAATCACCTTAACTGTAAATTTTGAACTCTAAAGCCAGAAAGAAAAATGAAGGCATTTGTGGGGATACATCTACCTTTGTCAAGTTATTCCTGATGTTTTATTAAAAAAGCTATTATTTTTACTCACATTTGGTGTGATATGCACCAGTACAAAGACCTATAAACTCCTATTATGGAAAAAAAAAGTTCATTTTAAAAATCACACAGAAGTATTGTAGAAAAAGGAGCACCTACAAAACATTCTCACTTAAGAATGAACAAGACTTTCCCAGATGCACCACATCACAGAATAAAATAATTCAGAAGCAAAAAAATACCTCTGAGGTCATCTCCTTCAGCCTTACAGGAAACAGCCCAAGCTTGCTCCCTTCAGGCACTTCATCTAATCTAGTTTTAAATAAGCCACATAATGAGGCTTCTACAGCTTCCCCTGGGAACTTATTCTACAGTCTAATGGAACTCATTTTCAGGAAGTTTAAATTATTTTTAATTTCCTCCCATTACTTCTAGTTGTATATATATCATATTATACTTCATAGAGTAAAACTTTTTTGAAATACAGTAAATAGTAATTTTTCTTTGTAAAAAAGTAACCCTTACCATCATTAATAAGCTTACTAATTTCAACAAGATTTTCTTTTTCAAATTAATTTAATTCTGTTGAAAGGTTACAAAGTAAAAACTGAGTAAAAATTTATCTGTTTTTATATACATCGATAGCAGGTATAATAACGTTGTAAGGTATCCTACAAACGTGACCCACTCCAAAATTAGGGTTATTAGTACCAAGGAGATATGTCAGGTGAGTGTCCATTCCCTTAAATTGAAAACCTCCCTATTGAAAATGATTTGGAGTGCAAAAATGCCCTGAAAAATAAGAAGGAAGGTGCCAAAACTCACTGTAAAGTCTTACTGCCTGGATAGAACAAACAGTCATTGACAAAACAAGCTCCCTGTTTATCAATAAGCCCTGTTATCTCAGCCAAATTTACACTCCTAAGCATATATATCCACTTGCTGTGAAAAAGCTGTTACACTAGAAGACGCATAAGTTTGAAGGAAATAAACTACGGAAAGGGCTTTTTGGTACTGTAGTATATGATCTGTTTTCATTAAATCACAAAATGATGGTGACCTATTATTGATAGTTCTGTTAAAGGATATTTGTTCCTGGAGGGTGGGATGGAGGTAATTAGCTGCATCTGTACTACATCTACACTATATTATCGTGTATGCATGTGTGTTTCTATAAACCAGCTAGCCTGAATATGATATAACATCTAGTATTGAGCACTAATCAAGTTGCCCAAATGGGACCAAGCTCTTAGTCACCACAGAGAAACCATCCATTTCCAAACTGAATCATCTAGAATTAGTTCAGGTATGTCTCCAAGAAAATAATAGTTATCAAAGAGTAACTAAGGTTGGAATGGATTTCTCAAGGCCATTTGATCCAATCCCTGCTCAAAGTGCAGGAGTAACCTGTGAGGGGCAAACTGTGCTCAAAGCAGGTGTAACTTCAAAGCCAGGGCAGGTTGTCCAGGGCCTTGTTCAGTCAAGGCTTAGTATCTCCAAGGAATGGAAAATCCACAGCCTTTCCAGGCAAACTGTGCCAGTGCTTAGCTAGTATCACTGGGAATAATTTTTTTTCTTGTATCTGACTGGAATTTCCCTTGCCGCAACTCGTGTCCATTCCTCTTCAACCTTCTACTGTGCAGCCCTGAGAAGAGTCTGGCTGTGTTTTCTCTGTACGTTCAGTTTATGTAGTTGAAGACAGTGATTAAATCCATCCCAGTATGTAGGTAGACTTTCTCACCACACAGGCGCACCACTCACTCATATTCAACCCGCTGTCCATCAGAAGCACAAATATCTGATATTGGATACACCTCCCTCTTTCTGCGAGCTGCCTTCTAGCCAGTCAGTTCCCAGCTTGTTCTGTTGTACGGGGTTGTTCCACCCCAGGTGTCCCTCCCTTGAGCTTGTGCGTGTCCAGTTTGCTCAAAAGTCGTCCCTAGCTCAATCTTCCTAATCCATCCTCAAATACAAGAAAGTGTCAATTTTTGGTAGAAACAAAACAAAAACATCAGCAGTAAGTTTAATTTTTAAAATACATTAAAATATTTCTGAAGAAAACTAACAGCATGAATTAGGGTGCATGGACTAAATTTAATGAAATCTTACAGCAAGCATTAAGCAGAATTGTACTGTCCAGGTTCAAACTTGTTATTTAAAACATCTTGTTCAGCAGCTGCTGTACCTGCAGGCACCTGCAATTACTAGCTGCCTCCCTGTCTGATTTCCTGATTCCCCAGGCACTGGGAACTGTGCTGCAGAACATGCCCTGAACTACTTCAGTCTCAGCACCTCAGTGCTTATCTCCCACATATACCCAGTTGGAATCCAAGCGTGGGCCTTTTTCAACCTACATCCTTTAGGGGCCAAACATCAAAAAAGCAGGTGTTCTTACCTTCTAGCCCTAGGGGTCCCCGATTATGAAAAGGCTACTCTGAGAGATCACTTAGTATAAATCATGGGGCAGTGCTCTTAGCTTTTTTCTTTTTTTGTTTTCTTTTTTTTTGAGTTGCCAGATAAGACAGTAGCAAACACTTACTAATCAACAGCTTAATGGTTAAAGCATTCACCTAGAAAATAAGAGATGTTTTCAGCCTGAGAGTGTCCAAAAACATACCTTCCATCACCAAGCTATAATGGCATAAGGAACCTTTTCATTCCCTCCTCTTGAAACTACTGTGGACAGAACAGTGAACAGGTCACAGAAGCAAGGTTTTAGAGCACATATCTTAATCCCTCTAGTTCTGTGCCGTAGCAGCTAGGCTACAAAATCATACCCTTTCTTCTTTTGCACAAGGAATCCCAAGTGCCTTGCTGCACTGCTGCATGGCTTCGGAAAGAAGGAAAACTGTTCTTTCTCGAAATGCCATACAGTCTGTAGGTGCTTTCCCTGGGTTGTGACTATGGGTTTAGTATGAACTTGTTCTTGGAACTCCTAATATTTGAGCAAGTGATGTAAACAGTGCACGCGGTATGAAAACTTAGCATTATCTTCTTATCTGGTTGTGCTGAGTTTAGCTGGGATAGAGTTAATTTTCTTCACAGTAGCTAGTATGGGGCTATGTTTTGGATTTGTGCTGAAAATAGTGTTGATAATACAGGGATGTTTTCGATATTGCTGAGCAGTGCTCACACAGAGTCAAGGCCTTTTCTGCTTCTCAAATGTCCCCACCAGCAAGTAGGCTGGGGGGGCACAAGGAGTTGGGAGGGGACACGGCTGGGACAGCTGACCCCAACTGACCAAAGGGCTATTCCAGACCATATGGCATCATGCTCAGCATATAAAGCTGGGGAAGGAGGAGGAAGGGGGGGGATGTTTGGAGTGATGGCGTTTGTCTGCCCAAGTAACCATTACACGTGCTGGAGCCCTGCTTTCCTGGAGATGGCTGAACACCTGCCTGCCCATGGGAAGTGGTGAATGAATTGTTTTGCTTTGCTTGCATGCGTGGCTGTTGCTTTCCCTATTAAACTGTCCTTATCTCACCCCATGAGTTTTCTCACTTTTACCCCTCCAATTCCCTCCCCCATCCCACTGGAGGGGAGTGAGCAAGCAACTGTGCGGGGCTTAGTTGCCGGCTGGGGCTAAACCACTACCCTGGTGGATATGTTTTACGAATGATTGCTCACTGTATTGAATGAGCTATTTGTAGACATGTAGCTCAGGGAAAGACACTGCACAGACAGAAGTGCTACTTACACTCCACAGAAAGCACCTGGTTCTAGAAAGGCGTAAAATTTAGAATACATTCTCATCCTCATGGTTTTCCATGTCCAATATGTAGATCTTTTAAATCCCACGTTGACAGGCCAGACTTTTCCCATACAGTCTACAGGAAGCCTTGGCATTCCCCAAAGGTTTCTGTGCCTGGGACAGGAAACCCAGAGATTAGACATTGCCCACGTCCTTTGCTGGATCTAGTGCCATAAACTTTTTGTAAGGCATTACTTCTCATTAAGCACAAAATAAGGCATACTAACTTTCAGTCAACTTTTCAGTCTGGCTATCAGAGCAGACTCCACAGCCCACCCACGGCAAGAAGCAGATGTTTCAGGATACGCTCTAAATGACTCATGAGTCCAAAGGAGAAATGCCTAAACCAGCCAACCAGACACACCCAGTACAGGCACCTGAAATGCCACCCTTCTTTAGTCAACTTATGCTGCAGGTAGGTTCTGCCATCCACTTCCTCACAGCCCTGTAGCTCCTCATAAAATTAGAAGCCTAATTCGTCTCATACTCAAAGGTCCTTATCCTTTAAAACACAAAAGGAGGATACACTCTGTTACAAAGTAGGCTGGTACATTCAATCCAAGTGAAGAAAATGCAAAGCTAATTCCCTATTTCAGACCAAAGGTGTTGGGTTTTTTCTTTTTCTTATTTTTGTTTTTAATTTCTTTCAAGTGTGTGCTTTAATTCCAGAGCTACCAGGCATTTGATCTCTCTTGCTGAAGGTGTCCTGCTTTGCAGAAAAGTATCCAAGATTAATTAGGGAAAATAAAGGGTGCAAAACACAAGGAACAGGACTGGATTATGAAAGTCCTAGTGTCTGCTCCCAGCGTTGTTTCATCAATGAGTGTTTCATATAAAAATGCGTAAGAGTTCCTTTGAGAAGAAATTGGAGCATAGGTTTCCCCTTGACCAAGAAATTGTCTCGCTCCTAGACTTGACTCCTGTGGCTAAAGAAAGAGAGACATATCACAGCTCTTTAATACTTTTTGTACAGTAAAATGGCTTCAAGGGGGTGAGTAGCAAGCTTATAGCTTGAAGGTGGGAAATGAGAGATGAAGGTTTGAACCCTTGGAGGCGGAAGGGGGAATACTGGCTTAATGCAAAAGTAAGTGAAATTCCACATTATATGGAATGTCAGATTAGAGGAGATAATGGCTCCATGGCTTAAAAGAAAATGAACGTAATTAAAGAGCTTGATCATATATTATGTGTTAAGTTCAAACTCCTATGAAATCAGGGTGATTAAACGCTAAAGAATTAATCAGAATCAAAGTCTGTCAAATAGTGTTTTCTCTCTTAACACCTTGGTATTCCTTTAAAGTACCAAAAAAAATAATATTAAACCCGTTTAAACCCCACTTTTACTCCATTTCTTTTTATTTGCAGCAAAATAATTTCACAGAACTAGGTCTAGTTATATTTCAGGGTCACCCAGTTGGATTCCTAATGTTTACTGCTCACTAAAAATTATGCTGCAATCACAGTTTTAATTCCTTCATTATGCAGATCTAGACATAGTAGTCCTAGAAACTTTCTTATTAAATCTGCAGGAATCCAGACAGCTGTCCCTAAAGTCAGTTCAGAGCTGAATAAATATTTTCATTATTTTGTTTTCACAATGTTTATTAGTATGGAAAAAACTGATTCTTGAAGAGAAAGAAATAAAAAATTAGATTTTCAAATGTGTCTAAATAATTAAGAAATAGAAATTTACTGGGCATTAATGGAAATGTGCATTTTTAAGTGCTTTTGAGTACCCAGTCTGCAAATACAGTATCTATGTATGTACAGAAATCAGGAATTTGCCACCAAACATCATCTTATATCAGGCATCCCCTAAAACAGCATCTCCAACCTTTTTCCCCCCGCTCTTCTTATTCTAACGTTTCACCTTTTCTCAGAAGAAACCACAGAGATCATCACTTAAGGGAAGTTTAAGAAAGGGGTAAATACCCTGCAAACGCCTGCCAGGAGCCACGCCGGCGTGCCCAGAGCCACCAGGTGTCAGTGCAGCTCGCACACGACTCGTCGGACACCAGCAGCCTCCTGCGAACAGAGGAGCTCACCGCAGTGCTCTTTAAGAGGCGCTGCCACCATACCAACGCTTTCTAAGCGTATGAAGGTACTAAGGTATGAAGCCAAAGAGGACTCGACCTAATACCACAAACTCCTTTTACGTAAAGTGTTTCCTGCTGCCCCCCACATGCTGAATGCCAAAAAGCATTCCCAGCTGTAACTGGAGCAGCTTTCTCAGTCTCTCTCTGCTATTGCCACTCTCAAATCCACCAGTAAAGCTTTTTACAGGAGCAGAGCTGTTATTTTGGGGGAATCCCCGCTCCCCCAGGAGTACTCAAAGGGTATCAAGATACTTTTGCCCTGGCAGATTGTACTGCCCCCCACTTACAAACAACTCCTTGACTTTCTATGGAAGAAGTCTTTCCTCCCCTCTTCTCATACCTCCATGTATTTCCACAGCATAGACACTCTGCAATGTCTCCATTGAACCTCATATTTTATATCAATGTACAAATTATAAAACATAGCTGACACAGGCCTTTAATACCTATGGCATGGAGTGCGAGATCAGATAAAACGGTGATGGATCACGTTGGGTGGTAAAACATTTAAGATCACTGGCCTACACCAAACTTCTTGGTAAGCATTTCTGTAAGAGCCATACAAGCAGGTGTCTTGAAAATTCACTGATTGCCTTATGTAAGAGGGATATTTACACTCCTCTAATCGAAATATTTCTTACTGAAAGACTGCAAGTCTGGGACAACAAGTAGGTGAGCATACATGTTCTCAAAAGTAATTATCCCTTCAGATTCACGAAATTAGCCAATGTATGAGCACTCTACACTGTTACAGATAATTGGTAAAAGAGCCAAGTACACTGATGAGTCTACAGCAAAGGCATGTATGGAGATGCTTTTAAACACCTTGGAGAGGGAGGGAGGGGCAGAGGATGGAAGAGGTGAAACAAAAGGAGGTAGTTTAAGCTTCTATTCCCAAAGCTACCTCTCAAGTATTTAAAGGGACATAAAGCACCTGGCAGGCTGACAGGCTTTCTGTGTACCTCAACCTATCAGGGCACCTCTGTCCTAACAGTCTCTTTCTATACACACAAGCTGTTTTGCAAAGGCAGCTTTCATCAATGGAAGTTTCCAATCATGGCTGGGGAAAGCCAGACAGAATACCTATGTAGTCCTCCTTCATTTGTCACTTACACTTAAATGGGTAGTGGAGATTCCTTGAATGAAACTGGCTAACCATGTGCTAAAATAAGATTTAGGGACTTTCATGTGCTTCATTCCAGAAGCAAGGATTTGGAAGCTACTAAGGTATGAAGAGTAGCTGCAGCAGTAACAGGGTAATTCAAGTGAAAAGGGACCTCTAGAGTTCACTTACTCAACCTCCTGCTCAGAGCAGCATCAGCTACGCAGTTAGACCAGGTTTGTCAGATTTATCCAGTTGGGTGTTGAAAACTACTGAGGATGAAGACTGCACCATCTCCCTGGGCAACCTTCTGCAATGCCTGACTGTCCTCATTCTGAAAAGGTTTTGCTTTCCAGTCTAAAACTCTCATTTCAATTTATGGCCATTTGTCCTTGTTACATTTCATCATGTTTCTGCTGACTCCAGCCTCTCCCTCTAGATTGCAGCCTCTGGCCCTCAAGGTTTATCAGTTGGTCCTCCCAACTTGATATAATGTGTAAATTTCATGAGCAAGTACTCCATTGCCTCCTCCAGGTCACTGATACAGATATATAACAGGACAGAACCCAGGATAAGCCCCTGCAGTATTCCACTTAACCTCCAGACAGAGCATATCCCATTAACCACTACGCTCTGAACCCAACTATCCAAACAGCTTTTTACCTATCTGGTTCTTGACCCATCCGGAGAGTAACATCCTACCCCAGGTACAAGAATACCGTGGTAGAATGTTCAAAGCCTTGCAGAAGTCAAGGTACATGACGTCCACTGTTCTCCCCTGTCCTCGTTTCAGCTGGGATAGAGTTGATTTCCTTCCTAGTGGCTGGTGTAGTGCTGTGTTTTGGGTTTTAGTACGAGAATAATATTGATAACACACCGATGTTTTGGCTGTTGCTAAGCCGTATTTACACTGGTCAAGGACTTTTTTTTCAGCTTCCCATGCTCTGCCAGGTGCTCAAAGAAGCTGGGAGGGGACACAGCCAGGATTGTTGATCCAAACTGACCAAAGAGCTATTCCATACCTTATGATGTCATACCCAGTATATAAAGCTGGGGAAGAAGAAGGAAGGGGGGGACCTTCGGAGTGATGGTGTTTGTCTTCCCAAGTAACCATTATGCGTGATGGAGCCCTGCTTTCCTGGAGATGGCTGAACACCTGCCTGCCCATGGGAAGCAGTGAATGAATTCCTTGCTTTGCTTTGCTCGCGCACGCGGCTTTTGCATTCCCTATTAAACTGTCTTTATCTCAACCCACGAGTGTTCTCACTTTTACTCTTCCGATTCTCTCCCCCATCCCACTGGGGGGGGAATGAGCGAGTGGCTGTGTGGTGCTTAACTGCCATCTGGGGCTAAACCACGACATCCCCTCAGGTTGGTCAAGCCTGATTTACCCTTGATATATCTGTGCCAACTATTACCAATCACCTAGTTCTTCTTCAGGTGCCCCAAAACGTGTTCCAAAAAGACTTGCTCCATGCTTTTCCAAGGTACCAAAGTAGGACTGACCAACCTGTAGTCTCCTGATTGTCCTTCAGGTATCTTTTGAAGATGGGTGCAACATTGTTTTCTTCCAAACATACAGAATCTCCCCTATTCTCTATGAAAGGACATGAGCCAATTCTCTCAGCACCTTTGGATTCAGCATGTCAGGTCCCATTGACTTTGTATGGGTTGAGTTCTCTTCTTGTAGGCTTTGACATCCCTTGCAAATCTGAACTTCAGCTCTAGTTCTTCCTGCGTATATCCTAGGCTGCATGCATTTGTATACACGTATTTGACACAGCCTCCCTTCTATTGTTCTAGTATTCCTGAGGCTTCTCTTGTTCCCAACAAATGGAAACCTTTTCTTTGCACCTCATCCACCATTTCCTCACTTAACTGTGAGTCACACTCCCTACCCTCATTGTTCTGGTTTAAAGCTTTCCTCACCACATCGGTCAGCTCATTGGCATAGATGCTCTTTGTCACTTTGTCAAGTGGATCCTGTCTCTGCCTAGCAGTCCTCAATTCTCAAAGAGAGTCCTGCTGTCATAAAAACAGAATTCCTGTCAATAGCATCACCTGCATAACCAGGTATTAATCCACAGGACCAATTTGCTCCTCCCCAGCCTCTTCTCTCCACCATCAGGGCTAAGGATGTCACCTGGATCACCAGGTATGAGCAAAAGGTCCTGCCAGAGCACTAAGCCTCTTAATTAGCTAAGGCCTTTGATGGGAACTGGGAGGGGGGTGAAAACACCACGCAAGCACAAACCAGATTATTCTGTTGCTCTGGTACTGGAAACGGCACATAAGAAACTGCTTGTGCTTAATTAGAGTTCAGTAGAGGAGTAAAGACCAAGTCAGATGATTTTCTCTAGGAAGCATGTAAAGGAAATGAAATGTAAGCAGCACAAAGTAAATAATCAGGAGGCAGTCTTGGGGTACAAGGCTGCTGACATGTAGGTGACTGTACAGTAATACCATATAGGGCCCAGACTGCTTAGGTAACACTGTCAGAAATACCAAATCTAGGCAGGGATGTAGGACCAATGAAGAAAAAGTCATTTGGGATGGGTTACTTATTTGGGAGGCATGTGGGCAAAGACAAGAAGGCACAGGGGCAGCAAAAAGGCAGGTACAGGAAAAAAAAATAAAAAGGAATAAGGTTATTATACCTTGTTCCAGCACCATTCCCACTGTAGAAGTGCAGTTGTCTACGGACAGTGGTGAAGCTTACCTCCAGACTTTGGTCTGCAGCTAACAAAGCACACCCAAGCATATATATGCAATCCTCTGCAGACATTAGGGGTAATTAAAAGCAACATCAGAGGCTCTTTTGCATCCTTAAGTTTGCTTTTATGGAATAGATAGTCATTCGTTAGTTTCTAAAAGCTCTTCTTCATGCTCTACACTCATATTTAATTTCCTATCTTTTTATTACAAACTTTAAAAATCTTTACACACTAGGCTAGCACTGAAACCTAAACTTCTGCCTGAAAGCCAAAACTTCTATGCTTCCTGGCCCATACAAACATTCAAGTCAAAACCAGTCAGCCATTTCAAAACTCCTGAATCACCCATCCCATATCTCCAGTGAAAGCTTTTCATTCTCTGCCTCTCTTCCTACAGGAATCCTTAATGATCTCAAATCGCCTTCTCTCAGGCCCACTATTGCTGCTGGCTGAGGTGTGAACATATTTCCTTCTAGAGATAGTATAGGGTTACTCCTAAATCAGCCAGAAGGGATCAACAAGAGGTACTCTTCCTCTAGGGCATAACACTGCGTGGTAAGCTACTAAAACTCAGGCATGTTATTGCTTAAAGCTCCCTTGGGAAAACAAAATAGAAAAAATTACACACACACAACCTCCCCCCCCCCCCCCCCCCCGCCAATCAGGTAAGCTTTATGGAACATTATAAAGCCCCAGAACATTAGAAAAACATCTAACTAATCTTTTTAATACACTTTAAACATTCAGCAGTGCACATCTTCAGAACTAAATAATGGAAAATATTTCTCAAAATAACTGCATACAAGTCTGAAAAAGTTTTAAGTAACGGTATTACAAGAGTGTGCCTATCTGGCATATAAGGCCTGTCTGCCTTTATAGCATGGGCCAGTGAGAGTACATCTGACCAGCACAAAGCAGATGAAGGTTGAGCATGGCATGCATCTCATCTAGAAAGCTGTACAAGTGAGCAGGCAGAATGCCTGTGCCATTTGTACAGCATTCAAAAGCAAACCTTGATTCAGCGCAAGTAGATACAATCCACTCCACAGCTGCTGGCCTAGAGGGCAAGGATTGTTCCTTGGCACCATCCCACAGAGAACATACTGATGTACCTTCAGATTTTTTTCCAACACATTCAACAACCAAAAAAGGTCACAGAAAGCTTCAAAATATTCAGAATGACTTAGGCAAGGCAAGTTACACACAGAAGATAAGCATTTTATTATTCATGACAAAAAGGCAGAATACTGAATACATCAGTATACACGCGAACATTTTTAATTCCAAACAAATGCAACCAGTTCTCTATCACTTAATGGATTAAAAAAAAAAAAGTAATCAAAGTAACCAACAACACAGTATAAACAAATACAGAAATACATTTAGGAAATACAACCAAATGATAAACAGTAGTTTCCAATTAAATTTCACCAAATCAAAGTAGTGGTTTTGCTCAGAATTATGCTTACCCAAAAACAAATAGGAAAAACACACCTAAACTTCCAAATCCTAAATAAATTACAATTTCTTTCAACTAGATTACAAGTACAGCCTCTCCTACTTACAAGAAAAATGGTGTTACAGCTGAGGTTGGGGGCAGGGGAAGTACACTCCAAAGAAAGAAGACTGGGAATAAAATCCATAGCCAGACATCCCAGCAATTTCATCTAACAATTGTAACATAACCTTATAATACACTTCTGAAAATCTGTATCAACAATGGCAACAAAAGACATTCTCTGTATTTACAGGTGCAGCATAATCCTGAAAATACTTTCAATTATGCAGTTTTTACCTTAAGCACTTTGGGTATCAGACCTTCAGAAAAGGAATTACTATCACAAGCTAGACTCATTATGAGTTGAAAATAAAACGCACATTCTTGCAAATAAATCTAACATTTGCAATTTGCAGAACATAAAAATAGCACACACACAGCTGTTTATTTTTTTCTTATTCTTCTTCCATCATTTCTAGGCTCCATTTTGTAACCATTAGGTAAGCAGTGTTCTACAACTACACAGAAGTTAAAGCACTATACTTCACATTAGCAAACCCCCCCCCCCCCAAATTAAAATATGCAAGTTGCATATTAATACTACACCGAGAGGACTCGCATTTAGGGTATCCAGATGATCTTTAAAAAGACAGGACACCCAAGCACCTGCTGTTAACAAGTGAATGATAGCCAGAAGTTAGAATCAGAGTTAATTAACCCTTAAGTGTCAGTGCCTCTACATGAAAATTAAGTATGACTTGGCACTACAACGAACATAGCCCAGTGAAGTAAATGTAAAGTTATCACTCAACATGAGTAATGTTGCACAATACAACCATTGCGTTTTATCATAAGGGCAAGAAGCATGTCAAACTACTGACAAAGAACATGTCAAGTAAGCTTGTAATTTTTACTAGGAAAAACTGTGAATTCTGCAATAATGTAATAAAATGGTGCAATATAAAGAAAACAGTTAACAATCACAAATGGTTACAAAAAAATCCTCTATTTAATCAATACATTAACATTTCAGATGCTTTAGCTAGTATTTACTTAAGAAATTTTATCATGCATTTTCTGATTTATTACTAACAGGCATCTTTCACTTGTATGCTGAAAATATTTGCATGCTTTTTGAATAATTCACCACCAGAGTTAACTTTGTAAAGATCAGCTGGCATTGTCTTGTCTCACTTATTTGAATTTCCTGGACACGGCGCTCTCCTTTAAAAAAAAATTAAATACTGTTTTCCAGATAAAGCTTTCAAGTTTTCACAGGAAATAAATACATCATGATATCCTGGGGGGAGGGGGAGAGTGTTCTTAGATCTTCTTTGCATATAGAGATGCATTAGATGTATTGTGTATCACTAGGATGTATTCATTTTTTCATTTAAATTCAAACAATCACAGGGCATACAAAGAAAACCCCTCACACTTCAGGCCTCTTCATGCTTTATCTTTGTCCAAACAACTGAGGAAGGAGGTGGGGGAAAAAATTCAAACTAACAAACAAACCAACCAAACTAGAAAAAAAAAAAAAAAAAGAGAAACATCTGACAAATTCTTATAACTTCAGAATGGTTACTGGGAAAAAAAAAAAAGTTTTGAGATATACAGCATATCATCACTTTTCAGTTCTCCTGAAATTTCCTCCTCCTACAAAGAAGAAAAAAGGAAAAGGCTCTGAATGTTTCTCTTCAAGATACAAACAGACTAAGCACATGGAGAAAACTTCCTCTCTTCATTTTGACAGATGGGTGGGGAGCATGGAGGAAAGAGATCAAGGGAACAAGTACACTCAGCAGAGAGAACGACCCCAATTGTGATACAACTCAGATACCAAAAGACCCTTAAGACAGGTCAATGGCATCTTTACACCAAGAGATAACTGAAAACAACTTAATGTGTGTCTCTCCCATCAATGGGGATCCAAGTTTTTGGCTTATTGTTAGTAAACGTTCTCCCAACAAGAGAAAAGATACTCACAAGGGAATTTTGGAATTAGAAACAAAGAGAAGAATATGCTTGGCATCTCTGTTTTCTGAGCATCCAAAACAAGGAGGAAACACCACCACTGTAAACCAGATGCTACTGCAAATAAAGTTTTATATATATACACATACACACACATAAATTGTAAAAGTATTCTGACAGAAAGGTTTGCCAAAAACATGATTGTCTAAACAAATATAACAAGACATCTTGGAGTGAAAAAAAAGAAATATACCAAGAGCAGTATCTGCATCTTTTCTTTTTCTTTTTTTTTTCCCCCAATGCATTGAAAAAGTACTCTCCTAACTGCAATCTACTTATTCAAATAATTCTTCTGATAGTATCTTCACACTGTCTTTCTAGACTGTGGAACATCAGAGTCACAAGTCTCAACCAGTGCTTCTGGTAGCAGATTTACTCTGTATTAAGTCAATTTTACTTTTCTTATCATCACAATGCTGAAGAATCCCAACTTCTTCACAATGTTGTTCATTGCAGTTTTTTTGCAGTTTTTCTTTTTCTTTCAGTGTTACATGAACTCAGATCCTTTGTTAATGATATTCTAGCACCCACTTTACCAGACTTCCTTATTTGAAACTTTATCACAGATAGTCCTGTGCTTTGGATACTTTTTTTGTTTCATTTCTTTGCTTTATTTCTGTCAGCAAAATAAGAGTTTTTGTCGTAATTAAAATCTGGTTCACAAAGGGAAGCACAGTAACTAGAATTTGGACACTTAGGCTGCAAATCTGTTTTTTCTGATTTAGTTGTGCCAACTGGAATGAGGCAGCAGCTACTTCTAGAGTAGACTGCATGGCCAGCAGCAATTAAGGCGTGAGCTAGATTGTTCTCCTTGTACAGAACATCCACCTCTAATTTCATTTCAGAGCCATAGTGTTTAAAATGAAATATCAGACCTGGTTTACTAAGAAGCTTCTGAAACAGAAGTTTAGCTTCATCGCTCCAGTATTCCCCCTTGGCAGGAACTGTACCATGTAAAGAGCAAGAGTGTGCCAAGCGTGGTAAGACAGACAGACTTTCTGGAATAACTTTAAGTTTATGAATATCAGAGTAACGGATGCTCTTCAGAAAGCCATAATCAATAAATGTAAGAACAACAGACTGACTTGTTACTTCACTAACTTCTGCCCTATTCCACTGTGCTTCCAGTCCAAACTTGATCAAGCAGCTAGCACCAGGAACCACAAGTTCTTTTGGCAAAGCTGGCAAGTTGTCAGGAAGGTCAGAGAGCAGCAAAGACAAGTTTTTCATGCAATCAAATAAGACGTCAAACTGGATGCAGAAGTTTGAAGGATCAGTAACTGTAGTTGCAAACCCAGGATACCTTCTGCCACTCTGCAGCAGCATCCATGGGCTTGAATTTATCTTGAATGATGTATCAAACTCCTTACAGTCTGTATTACTGGATTTTTCTGGTCCAACAATAGTCCAACAACGACTTAAGAGCTGGTTCAAATACTCCTGAAGCAGAATTTCCCCTATCAAAATATCTACTTCCCAAATACGAGAGGATTCCAAATACCTCAAAAACAAGATCCTTATTTCACGATCCAGGAGCGCATTTACTACATGGACAAATTGAATTTTCTTCAGTTTTTTAAACCAAACCCATTTACAACACACAGCTTGTTTAGGAATACTTTTTATCTCATCACTGAGCATCTTTGCATTATTTAAGGACACCATCTCACACTTGCCATAATCCATGAAAAAAACTAGCATTAACTTCTCCCTGACAAATTTCTTTATCACTTTTGATCGATACCACTTCAAGTTCCTTTCAGATTTTGTCATGCATTCCAATTCTTCTTCAACATCATCCACTCTAAGCAAATCACTTCTTTGTGCTTCTTTGACAAGCATTACATTTAACTCATGTAATATTTGCAAATTTCTAAGTAACTGTACATGAAATTCTCCACTCTCTGAAATATTAATTACTTCTGCTCCTTCTACCTGTCCAGAATTTAGATCTTGAGGTAGGACATTGAAGGATGTTGTGGAAGAATTTTTCATCCTAACAGCCTTAGCTTTACTTTGACCACCTAAACCATTCCCAGACTTTCTCTCTTGAAAATTACCATTTGTAACCAGAATTTGTTTTGGCCCATTTTCCTGAGTAGGCCTTGGTATCTTTTGCCACCTCGTCCTGCCTTTTTTCTGCAGAAGGCCATTAGACACAGACTCTCCATCACAAATTACATCTATTTCCCATCGCTCTCCATGTTGCTGTAAGAACTTGCAAGCGACTGGCTTGTTATTTATTTTGCTTACAAAATAGGAAGTATTTTTATTAGTCCAGCTTTCATCAGGAACACTTTTTACTCTGCTAAGGAACCAATGAACTCTAAGCCTTGGCAAAGTCAAGAACTTTTTCGGAATCCTGCAGATTTTTGAAGGACTTACAACTGCTGCATTACCATAGTCAATGAACTCTACCTCAAAGGAGTTTCCCAATTGCAGAGTTTTAGTAACTGCTCTATAGTTAAAACAATCCGTGTCATGCTCTGCTACAATGAGATCCCCTACCATGAGCTCATCTAAACAATTTTCAGGACCTATATTCACTGTGCTTTCATTTAATGCTTCTGCTAGTTGTATTATTAAGTTTTCATCCTCTGCAAGCTGAACATAGAAACTTGATGGACTATTCATATGAGAAATATACCCTGCTACTTCAGAATTCATCTGAGTATCACATTGAGGAAGACTGATTAATTTAGGTGTATTTTCATTATTCCTTTCCTGCTGACCTGTATGATTTAGTCTTTCATTATGAGATTCACAGACAGCATTTACAGTTACTTCCTTTGAATTTGAAGCAGGATGACAGAGCGAGTGAGAAGCAGGCTCTCCAACCAGAGGTTCCTCTCTGTGCTCCAGAACAGCACTGACAGTATTTCTAAAACCTGGTTCTTGACTCTCCTGTGAAGTTAGCAGTTTTGACGACCCACTACACAACTTGTGTGTGCTACAAGCAGTTTGCTCTCCACCTCCAAAATTCTGTCCAGTATCTGTCTGGTAACACTTATCATATACTTGGCATTTCACTTCAGTTTTCAATGTAACTGCTTCAGGATTTTTAACAGTTACTTTATTAATTTCTTTGTCATCTTCCATGTGACATACCACTCCTCCATTACTTCCAACAAACTGTTCCGTATAATTTTTCAGTGCCAATTCTTCCAATATTTTTTCTTTAATTTTCTGACTTACTTTGAGCTGTCCATCATACAACTCCACAACAATCTGTCCATCTGATTCTCTGGATACAATTACAGCCTTCAGCAGTTTACCAAGGAATGTTTCCTCAAACCACCTAGTAACTCTTGCTGGAATTTTTGTCTCTCTAAGATCTGACAGACAGCATTTAATAGCTTGCATGGGCGTGAATATTAGGTCAGTAGCAGTGCCTGGAATAGGCATCAACTGGTCTCTCTCTACCATATTCTTATTTCCAAAATCCACAAAGTCAGCACATAGATAGGATGTCGATTCCACAGGAAAAACCAAAGCTCTATAAAAGAGACCATCTTCAAAATATCTGGCTATACACAATCGTGTATTGCTAATACCGTATTTCGCATTGTTTGACATTTTACTTACAACACTAACCTTCTTCATCAATGCCTCTATAGTTTCGGTGTTTCGATTAAGCTGACAATAGAATTTTGAAGGACTATGTATGTGAGTTATATAAACCTCCTCCTCACTTCCAATTTTTATGTTAAAAGATGAGTAGCAAAAACTGTACAGAGAACCCAAAGATGCAAGGTTTCTCAGACCAACATATTCAGACTGGGTGAGACCACGTTCTCTGAGGAATTCCTCTGCACTAATAAATGGAGTCTGTAAGTCAACTATATTGCATAAACAGTTGGGGTTTACAAGAATAAGAGCATAAATGATGCAAGTCAGTGGTCCTCTAGAAGCCGAAATGAAGTCTTCAAAGTGTCTACGTGCTTCTTGAGACCAATTCAGTGAGTTAATCTGTAAGGGTACATTTTTAAGTCCACATCGAAATGCTTGACTTTCCAGAGTTAGGAAATCTGGAAAAACAGCTTGAAGATCTTCAAGTAAAACTCTTTCCCGATAACCATAGTCTACAAAAACCACATCAACTTCATTTGTGGATACGTGCTGCACAACAGTTGCCCTGTACCACTTCCCATCTTTGGGACATTTAACAACACAGGCAACCTGTCCAGTTTTGTAAGGACTGGTATGCTCTTTATAGTAAGTCTGAATTTGTTCCATTAAGCTATTTAGCTCTGGCAGTTTACTTTGCAACTGACATGAAAAATCTGCTGGGGAAACAATGTAAGAACACACCACTTCAAAAACAGATCCTGGTTTAAACACAAACTCTTTGTAAAATACTTTTTCCTCACGTACCGATTTATGGCTTTTAGAGATAGCACCTTTTCCAAAACAGGACAGCACAACAGATTCTCTCAGCACTGAAGGCACACTTAATGACTTTTCCTTCTGAAGTCTCTCTCCATTGCCAGATACCTTATTTTTACGAATATTACAGATGCTTTGTGCATTTACCTTTTTTTTTTTTAATTTGTGGGGATTCAGGGATTGACTTTTTTTTGCCGAATTTATAACAGAATCTGGTATCTTCTCCCAGTATTCAGCAAATCCAGCTTGAACCATACACGTGGCAACATTTCCTTGCTGCAAACCATTCTTATACTGCGCATTAACAATATACTTGTTGTTTTGTTTTCCAATGACATGAAGCAGGAGTAGTTTGTTAGACACAATGTTTTTGAAGAAATCAGTTTCCTTTTTAACCCACACATCATCAACAGGAAATGTATAAGCAAGAGCACAACACATAGCTAAAGCTGGTAAATCAGAAAACTCAGGAAGCAATGTTTTCACATCGTAACAGGGCACTGTATCTGTATTCCCAAAGTCCAAAAAATAAACAGTAATATTTACATGAAGCACTTCAATGACAACACCCCGATAATAATGCATGTCTTTGCTATACCGGGCACAGCACAGCAATCCAGGTTCTGGGTTTTTAAGGACCATTTCATCAGCTCCACATCGGTTATATGCATCTGCAATATTTTTCATCAAGGCTTGAAATTCATTCTGATATTCACATGTTTGAATCCAGAAGTCAGATGGATTTATGACATATACCACAAAAGCAGTATGGAAAGAATGCATTTGCATTTCTACTCTTTTGCAGTGGTTTGACAAAGAAATATCCCATTCAGGTAAGCAGTTTTTTGAACATTTATTTCCAGTACAATTCTTAAACGAATTGTATCTCTCATCACATGGTTTGTAGTTTACAGCAATACTTGTGATTTTTGTTTCTGAAAGTGAGACGCATGATGCAGCTGCCTCATTCAGGTTTTCTGGATGCTTCGCATTAATTCCAAGATTTTGATTTTGCAGCGTAATGTAATACAAGCGTTTAATGTCATTGAATAAATCAACATGGACACACACAGAAGTTTGTCCTATCAAGGCCTGCGTAAGTTCTTTCAGCTGAATTTTTATTAGCGTTTCATCCTGATTACCGAAACAAGACAGCGCACATGGAAATGAAATCATTGGTAATGCCATGAACTCTACTTTAAGTTTCTGAACACAACTAAATGGCACAGCTTCGATATTGCCAAAATCCATAAACCACACTTCTACATAGTCAGAGAGAAGCTGTTTTATTACTCCTCTATGCCATTGTCCATTTTGCCTTTTGGCAGCACACAGTAGCCCCAAACTATCAAAAGATTTATTATTTTCTGTACTGATAGCTTCATAGTACAAATGCATAGCTCCTGTCAAATCTTCCAGCTCTTTCCACCATTTCTGTATCTGACAGTAAAATTTATTTGGCCTTACTGCAACAGTTATTTTTACATTTTCTTTACTGCCAACAGGTAGACGTGGAAAGAGATCATCTGGAACTGGCCAAAAATCTGTTGGTTCCTCAGAATTACTGAAAGTAAGCAACTTCTTGACTGGATATTTCTGTTGCAACAATTGTGGCACTCTCTTACAAAGCATTTCTTGGGGAAACGCTCTTAATGTTTCTACAATAAGACAAAATGAATCTCCATCAATAAATCTTCCTAACTGCAGTTCAAGAACATCACTAATGATCTTTGGTACTTCTAGAATAAACAGTTGGTATGGTATAACAGCTTTCACATGACCTGTAATCTGTAATCCTACCAGAGATGAAAAATAGTTAATGGCTTTTGGACCCCATTTATCTCCAAGAGGAAGTATGCTTGCAAAAACGCCCAAAACCACCTTTGGAGGCAGCTGAAACAATTCATCACAAGCAGAAGCAAGATGTGTTTCCTCAACCACTAGAACTTGCCCAGTGTCTATAAGAAAAGTCTCACAGATATTCTCTCTCTTTTCCAGAACTCTTCCTCTATGCCATTTTCCTTCTGTATCTTCCACCAAACAAGATCCACCAACGTAAACGCTAGCTTTTACTTTGAATACACGTTGTATTTCATTTTGTAGTATGTAATAGTCAAGCTCACATCCTGCCTTGTATTGGCCCTGGAACACTATAACCAAGCATTCAGGATGGCATTCTATACGAGTTATCTTCAGATTCATATCTACTATGTTTGGTGAGGGAGTCAGAGATTCCATTCTGTCTGCAAAGAAAAGGAGTAAGATCAGCCTGATAATTTTCCATATTTTTTCTTTGTCAACTAATTCCTGACATGAAATTTGTTTTCAAAATGCTTTAATAGCATATTATCACACTTCTGGTTAAAATGGATACTAAACATTTATATAATGTCATGTTTTATGCAACTGGGATACACTTGACACAATTCTCTTTGTAAAGACATGGTCAGATAACGTCTGAAAAAAAAAACCAACAACCTCTGGCCTTGCTCTTGTCACTAGACTAATTTTTATCACTTGAGAATAATTTGTAATCAGAAAGCTGTTCCCAGAATAACACAGAGAATTAAAGATTATATCAGAAAACGGGGGGGGGGGCAGATGGAATGACACAACACAGACATACAGGGATGTGGAACAAGGCAAGACAGAAGACTAGGAAGATAACTGTATTTATTCTCAAAAAAAAGTATTTCTCCTCAAAGAAAACAAAAGAGTAGAAAGCAATTCATTTCATTTATACAATCTCTGCTCATCTCACAAAATGTTACTTACATGCAGTAAATTTAACTGCAAATCTCTCCAAAGGAAATCCAATCCAGTGTTTCATTGCACTGGACTTGCAGTTTCAAGGAGAGCTTACCTGCAAAAGTATTTCCAGTCTGTTTCTCTCTAATATGTGAATGAACAAGAACTCCTCCCCTACTCATCCTGTTGCTTCTGTGTAAATCACTTCTTCAAATCAATGACATCTTCCAGGCCCGTGCTTCACTGTTTACTTAATCTGGCTGTCTATACAGCATCAGATACAGCTGTAGCACATTTTAAGTTTTCATAATTAAAAGGACATACAGAACACATTATTTATGTCCAACATTTCTGCACTGCTCATCAACTAACAATTGTGCCAGGTGCACTTCATACCGTCTCAACACTCTAATTCTGACAGTTTAAGTATCTTCAAACCCTTCAGATACTTCTCTGACCTTCATCTATAATCTGGTCTTCAACATCAGCTTCCAGTTCCTTTCAAATTTGTCAATAGATCTGTGATTTCACATTGTTTAAAGAGGCTGTGCGTGCCCATAATTTAATCAAGCAATTCTATGAAATAAACTGCTGTTCTAACAAAGTAATTAGGGGTAGACCACATCTGTCAAATGCAAAGACAGTGGATAAACACACAAGGATAGACTGGACACAGCATATGCTTGATTTATGATTTTTTATGTACAGCTGAAAGTAAAACTTTCAGTTTCAACTACAAGTTATTACAGTAAGATCTTCCTCAGCCTGCAAAAAATCTTTAACAGAACTACCACGATAGTTTTTATCACAAGCATACATGAAGTAGCTAGTGATCACACAATCTGTCTTCAGAGTAAACCTTGATCCCTATCATTATAGTTCCACAAAAAATAAGAATTAATAAATAAATGAGCACTCCTACTGTAAAGCTTACCAGAACATCTCAGGCAGAAGGATACATGATTTCTCAAATAAAAACTCAAAACCACCAGCCACCCAAAAAAACCCCCAATAAAAGCAGTACCAAATCCAGATCTGACACATACCTTCTTAAACAAGCCCCCCTATTTTTCACTTCTCCCTGTAATAAAATAGAAACCTAAATTCTGAGTTTTAATGAAAGAAAACAGCCTTCAGGAAAGGGTTGCATCTGCCCAGAAGAAACACCTGATCAGTAGAGAGAATCAAACTTTTGATGGTGCACCACTGATGCTTTGGGCAGCTTTTTTTTTTAATTGAAACAAACCCCTGGTTGCAGAAACACATAACAAATGAAAATAATTTGTGCATCAACATTTGCTTGCCCATTATCACAGCCCAAATAACAGCATCACACTGATACAGTCACATTTCTACAGTTTACAAAGTGACCTTTTGCTTTTCACTTACCTATATACCAGTTAGGACTTATTCATTCAGAACACACCTTTAGAAACCTCAGCCCTCTTGTTAACAACTCTGCATCTCCCTACAAGGAAAGATGATGAAAAAGTCATTAGAAAAATATACATAAACTAAATACTTCTACTACTACTCTAAATCCTCCTCCTGTCCAACAAACATACCCTGGACGAGTTCCTCATACTCAGTTTAATTACAATGTTAAGATTTCAAAAAACAATATGACAAAACTGAATCCACCTTCCTAAAACCATGGTAAGACCATTCTTTCTCCACTGCAGTTCAAAAAACACACCAGTCAGAAGAACACTACACAGATAATCTACCACCTACTTTCTAACCAAGAGTGGTCACACATATATTTCTGTTTCAAATGCTTCAGCCATCAAAATCTATACTCTATCATACACTACTACCATACAAACAAACTTATAGCATAATAAAAGGGCTTTTAAATGCAACCAAATGCAAGACACAAGCGACAGCTTTAGGTATCTGCGCTGTCCCCCAAAGCAGCAGCTCCGACCGGGGCCTTTTGACGCCACAGGCAGCGCTCGCCTGAGGAGCAGAGCGCAGAGCCGGGCTCGACTCGACAAGGCGCGGACCGCCGGGCGGACGCTGCCGCCGCCAGGCGAGACCCGAAAGCGAAGACCGCCACCCTTCAGCGGCAGCAGCAGGCTCCTGACCACTCACAAGCGCGAAAGCGACGCATGAGAGCCATAACTGCCAGAGCACAATCACTGTACACCACCCCGACACCGAGCCCAACAACCAGCCACGCACTGCCGCCGCCGCTCACCCTGCACGGACAAAATGGCGGCGCAAAGAACGCTGCCACACGCTGTTCAGCAAGGCGCATGCGCTGTAACACCACTGGAAACTGAAGTGTCTCTTCGGTGGAGGATGGGGCTTAAGGTTGATTGGCGGGAGCGCGGCGGCAGGGTCCAGCCAATCGGCACTGCCCGGTGGCAGAGGTGCCGCCTCCGCTTCGGGCTTCCGGGCTGTGTCTGGCGTTTCTACGTGTGGGAAGCCTGGCCTAGTTCGTTTTTCTTTTGGAGTTGTGCTTTGTTTATTTGTTTGGTTTGGTTTTTTGTTCGGTTGGTTTGCGTTTTTGTTTGGGTTGGGTTGTTTTGCTTTTCCTTTATTTTTGCGCTGTCCACCTGTCTGTTATTTATAAAGTGGTCTCTAAGCTTTATAAAAGGTGCCTGCGGGTCACTGAATTTTCTATCTAAAGAGGATTTGAGAGCTCTTATTCTTTCCCATCATCAGGAAGAAATTCTCTAGGCTGGAAGGAGTACATCTTAACAGGGTGCAAAGTGCTGTCCCACTTACTTTTGCTTGCAAGTCTGGCTTTTTTTTCTTTGGAGGGGGTAGGGGGTGGGTGTTGTTTTGGTTGTTTGGTTTTTTAACTAAAAATATAAGCCTTAGGTGATCACAACATGGAAACTTGGTGTGAAGTATAGTCCTACAAATATCAACAGGTGCTGGTATATCTGCAACTGATTTCACTCTTTGTAATAAGTTTGTATGTGTACAATAATTTCTAAAGGTTTATCTTGAATTTTTACATTTTTTTTCCACTGCATCATAGTTATGCTTTACAAAGTTGGGAGTGAGAAAAGTTGCTTTTGCAATTCTTGGAGATAGTAGTAATCTCCAAATACAGCTATTATATTGAAGTCTGGATAATATACGGTTAAAGTGGTATCATACCTAATTGAATTAACCCTAAAATTTACAGGAGTTCTTAATTTAATTTTGCAGGTAACCAGTCATGTTTGTCATGTTTAAGCTTTTTTGTAAGAGCTACTCAGAACAAAGGTTGTACAGGTTTATCGCTAATAATACCTTTAGCTTTATAGTTTTGGACAAAATGTCTAGTTTATTCTTGCATCCTTATGTTGGCCAAATGGCATTCATTCTGGCAAATTACTTTGGAAGACAGAGTTTTGCCTGCTCTGTTTACTTCTTTAACAGAAAATAAGAATATGCACTCATTCTGAACTGTAAAGTTATTAACTTTCTTCCACAATGTAATGCAGTAATGTCCTGTGCACTCCATCTGTGCCCCAGTCTTCACATTTTGGACTTTTTTTTTTCTTTTTTACCCACACAACCAACATGTTATTAAGCCCGTCTCAGCTTTTTTTTTTTTTTTTCCCCATAGGTAATAGCAGTATGCTTCAGGGTTTAGACATACCTACTTCTCTTTAGGCAGCTCTTCCAGAAGGCCTTCCTACAGAAAGCATCTCACCCTCACCAAGTACCTCTTACAGAAGGTGCAGACTTCAGGAAGCATCTGAAGTCTTACAAGTAAATGAGTCTGTAACATAATGAGTCTGGGATGGTAAGTAATTTAGCAGTTTAGTATATGCCACACTTTTTTCGTTTCGGTCCCCACCCCCCCCCATATAACTGTTTACCTGCAGATACTGTCTTTTGTATTGTTGTACTGGTTGGGCTTAAATGGACTCTTTTTAAAGACTACTCTAAATTTACATTTCCTTGAATATACAGCTTATTACAAGAGAACTGTTTTGAGGAGATGAACATCCAGTGTATCTAAAGACTTTGGAGATCCTTACAAAAGATCTGAGCATACTGGTGTCACTTGTAATAAAAAAGATATAATACCAGTATATTTACAGAATCACAGAATCATATAGGTTGGAAAAGACCTTTAAGATCATCAAGTCCAACCGTAAACCTAACACTACCAAGTCCACCACTATACCGTGTCCCTAAGCACCTCATCCAAATGTCCTTTAAATACCTCCAGGGATGGCAACTCAACCACTTCCCTGGGCAGCCTGTTCCAATGCTTGACAACCCTTTCAGTGAAGTAAAATTTCCTAATATCCAGTCTAAACCTCCCCTGGCGCAACTTGAGGCCATTTCCTCTTGTCCTATCACTTGTTACCTGGGAGAAGAGACTGACCCCCACCTTTCTGCAACCTCCTTTCAGGTAGTTGCAGAGAGCGATAAGGTCTCCCCTCAGCATTCTTTTCTCCAGGCTAAACAACCCCAGTTCCCTCAGCCGCTCCTCATCAGACTTGTGCTCCAGACCCTTCACCAGCTTCGTTGCCCTTCTCTGCACACGCTCCAGCCCCTCAATGTCTCTCTTGTAGTGGGGGGCCCAAAACTGAACACAGCATTCGAGGTGCGGCCTCACCAGTGCTGAGTACAGGGGCACGATCACTTCCCTACTCCTGCTGGCCACACTATTTTTGATACAAGCCAGGATGCCATTGGCTTTCTTGGCCACCTGGGCACACTGCTGGCTCATATTCAGGCGGCTGTCAACCAGCACCCCCAGGTCCTTTTCTGCCTGGCAGCTTTCCAGCCACTCTTCCCCAAGCCTGTAGCGTTGCATAGGGTTGCTGTGGCCCAAGTGCAGGACCTTGCACTTGGCCTTGTTAAACCTCATACAATTGACCTCGGCCCATCAATCCAGCCTGTCCAGGTCCCTCTGCAGAGCCTGCCTACCCTCCAGCAGATCAACACTCCCGCACAACTTCGTGTCATCTGCAAACTTACTGAGGGTGCACTCAATCCCTTCATCCAGATCATTGATAAAGATGTTAAACAGAACTGGCCCCAACACCGAGCCCTGGGGAACACCGCTTGTGACCGGTTGCCAACTGGAGTAAACTTCATTCACCACCACTCTTTGGGCCTGGCCATCCAGCCAGTTCTTTACCCAGCGAAGAGTACACCCATCAAAGCCATGAGCAGCCAGTTTCTCCAGGAGAATGCTGTGGGAAACCGTGTCAAAGGCTTTACTGAAGTCTAGGTAGACAACATCCACAGCCTTCCCCTTATCTACTAGGCAGGTCACCTTGTCATAGAAGGAGATCAGGTTGGTCAAGCAGGACCTGCCTTTCCTGAACCCATGCTGGCTGGGCTTGATCCCTTGGTTATTCTCTATATGCCGTGTGATAGCACTCAGGATGATCTGCTCCATCAGCTTCCCCGGTACCGAGGTCAGGCTGACAGGCCTGTAGTTCCCCGGGTCCTCCTTCCAGCCCTTCTTGAAGATGGGCGTCACATTCGCTAATCTCCAGTCAGCAGGGACCTCCCCAGTTAGCCAGGACTGCTGGTAAATGATGGAAAGGGGCTTGGTGAGCACTTCTGCCAGCTCCTTCAGTACTCTCGGGTGGATCTCATCAGGCCCCATAGACTTGTGAGTGTCTAAGTGGTGCAGCAGGTCACTAACCATTTCCCCCTGGATTATGGGGGCTCCATTCTGGTCCCCGTCCCTATCTTCCAACTCCAGGGGCTGGGTACCCAGAGAACAATTGATGCTGCTATTAAAGACTGAGGCAAAGAAGGCATTAAGTACCTCAGCCTTTTCCTCGTCCTTGGTCACTGTGTTCCCTCCCCTGTCTGCTAGGGGCTGGAGATTCTCCTTAGCTCTCCTTTTGCTGCTAATGTATTTGAAGAAGTATTTTTTGTTGTCTTTTACAGCAGCAGCCAGATTGAGCTCTAGCTCGGCTTTGGCCCTTCTAATTTTCTCCCTGCACAGCCTTGCTACCTTTGTAGACACAACCTTTGTAGTCCTCCTGAGTTGCCTGCCCCTTCTTCCAGAGGTCGTAGACTCTCCTCTTTTTCCTGAGTTCGAGCCAGAGCTCTCTAGTCAGCCAGGCCGGTCTTATTCCCTGCCGGCTCGTCTTTCGGCACCTGGGGACAGCCTGCTCTTGTGCCTTTAGGACTTCCTCCTTAAAGAATGTGCAGTCTTCCTGGACTCCTTTGCCCGTAAGGGCTGCCTCCCAGGGGACTCTCTCGACCAGTCTCCTAAACAGGCCGAAGTCTGCCCTCCGGAAGTCTAAGGTGGCAGTTTAGGTGGTGGTTTATCAGTAATAGACTGATAAAAAACCTTGTAATACTGAAATTTTCCCTTGTCTAAGGTATTTTGAAGCTCTAACTAAATTTATTTATGTAGTTTGACTTGGCATTAGATTATCAGATTTCACATCCATAGAAACTCCACTAGTGCAATTAGGCAGAGTTATGTAAGAATGGACTTATTTATAGAGAGGAAAGATAAGACCAAGTCTTTTAAAGTAGTTACATTCTTGCAAAATTAAAACCTCAGACTGAAATCTAGAACCCAATTTAGGCATCTTGGCATCCTTTACAGTGTGAAGGGAGAGTGCTGCCTCAAAATGGCAATTCAGAAGACTCAGGTACTAGATAAGGAGCAGTCTTGAGCTTATGAGTACAAAATGTTGCAAAGGGATGTGGGGTATGGCTATGTTTTTCCCTGTAATTTAGGCTGAGGTCAGTCCTGTTCTGACTACAATCCAAAACTCGCTCCCGAAGACAGAGTGCTATTACTGCTGTTTTAAAGGCAGCAAGATCTACATTTTTTTTACTCAAATTACAGCAGTGATGGCAGCTGTAATATAATAATCTTATGGTTAGAGCGGTAAGAAACAGATTCTTGCAGCGTGAGTGAGTTTAAAAAATGTGTACCACTTCCCTGCAGTGCCTTAGCCATGGGCAGTTACGCATGGTGGAATACAGTGTGTCCGTCTTGTTTGAAGTTGTGCTACTATGGGGCGGGGGCAGTGGGGAGGGAGGAGAAACAAAAGGCGTGACCAGACAATCTGTCAGGGCTGATTGGATGCTGGAGCTTTCTCGCCTTTTTCTGGAAGGAAAGAAGGGCTTTTTCTCTGTTTCTGCCTTTGTTACGGAATTTCTTTGCAATTTACATCGTTTCAGCCAGTAAAGGAATTATGTCTTTTCTGACATAGTGTGGGGTTTTTGGTAGGTCTTTGGTTTGCTCAAGAGTTGTATGATTCCCTCCCGCCCCTGGCTTGATATCTACATTGTAAAGTATCAGGTATGCATAAAGCCCTGCCAGATCTCAGAAGCGAGCAGGAGTGTTGCGATGTCCTGGAACATCCCTATAGTGTACTTTAGCAAACTTGCAAAACCTATTCAGTGTTTACATTTAATTTGCGAATGTTTGAAAATATTGGTGACACTACACATTCCACACTGATTAGTACTAAATCTCAAGGGGTTTTCCCAGCTTTGTTTACTGTGTAAGTAGTACAACCAACATTAAGTTTTCATCTTTTCTGCTTTATTGATCTTTACAAATTTTGGGTTGCTGTTATTCCTGCAAAAAGCTATGTTTTCCTTCCTTGTCGTTATTGTGAGGAAGCCATTAAATATTTTGCTGTTTTTTCGAGTATGGAAGGTTAACAAACTCTAGTAAGTTTATTTATATTCCATTGACAGAAATAAAATACAATTTAAAAAGAATTCTGATGTGTGAGGTTTTACTCTCTTAACAAATCTTGACTAAGACAAAACTCCTAAAGTGAGCCTCAAGTTGTTTTTTGTCTATATCAAACTGCTGAACAAGGTGACACTTCATGTGTTCTGAAATATGGCTCTGTACGTCCACTCAGGAATGTTTTCTCGTCAGGAAAATTTTGCTATAACGCTTGTATATGCCTTAAAAATAGTTAATGAAAACCTAAAACTTTTCACTAAAAAAGCCTTCTATGCTTATGGAATGAAGTGGCTGTTTATACCCATTTTTATTCTGTAAGAGATGGTGGTCTGTTTCTGAGCTTGACTACTTTCAGTACACTTCTGTGTGAGATTTCTTGTGAAGGAGTGGATACTACTTTTCCGTATAGATTCAAGTGTAGTATAAAGAAAGTAAAAGTATTCTTCTACTACAGTTAACAGAATATCATAAATGAAGCTCTACTGCCAGCTGTCTGCCAGGAAGCAGAACATAGCACTGTCTGAGTGAGCACCTGTGTTGGAATCAGATAATGAATAGCTAATCACAGTTATAGCTAACTTCCAACACTTAGGAAAATTGATTTTGAGGGCAGAGGACTTAAGACAAAGCTATTCTTTGTTGTAAAAACTAAAGGGGATAGTGAAAGACATTACCCAAAAGATGGCTTTTGGATAACGTGTGCATTCGTCTCCCAGTCTAAACACCAACAGTAGTCTGCAGCCTTCTTAAAGTATTCTTGGCAGGTGGTAAATATGTATTTGCTTTGATTTGAGCAGTGGAAAAAAGGGAGAAACGCTGCAATCGGCAGGATACCATATAAAAAGAGGAGAGGAATTATCAGCATCTTCTCTTCTGTTTGAGTTTTAAAGTACAAGTGAGCCTTACTGAATTCCTTGGGGGGAAAAAAATTGGGTAACCACCTACCTCCAAGGAAGGCAAGAGGTACAGATTACATGAAGATGGGAGTATCTCCCCAACAGAGGAACAGAGAAGGGATTAAGACTTAATCTTCTCCTTAATGTTTCCTTCCTGGGTGACTAAATAGCTGAATGCTCATGATGCTAGTTCTAAGCATTGTATGCTGACTGGAAGGAATCCCATTCTGAAGCACCTGACTTTCACAAAGAATTATGTAGAGATCACAACTGCTTTGATTCCACATGGGGAGAGAAGGAGAATTAAATAATGCATATCCTGCTTTTAATCCCCATGACTGTTCTGGGATTTGTCCTTAGTATTGCTAAGATTGTTTCTGAATATTAATACCATAAAACTGTTACTAAAATAGATAACTGTTACACTTTTTCATTTTTAGGAAGGACAGTCTGTGATAACGAAGTACTTTGAAATTGTCTCCTATGGGATTTGATTAGGTCATGATGTGCTAAAGGGTATGGGCAGAGGAACTTCTGCGCCGTGGCTTAGTTCCATCCCTCTCCAGCTTGTGTCTTGTGCAAACTTGAAAATACATCAGTGGTTTTTGATCGCCAGAAATGTTTTTTATTGCATGTAATCAAATTGCTTTTCTAAAGGGCACTGCAGCCTTTTAGGCACTGTGCCTTTCTAAAAGGCACTGCAGTAATAGCATTTGTGCTTGTCTTTTAATAAATGGCTTTGAAAGGGAAGATGTATGTAACACAGAAGTACGAGTGAGTGGCAACAGCAGAAATGCAGGACTTTTCAAAGTTCTAAAAATGAAGAGTGAAAGCACCTCCACCTAAGACAAATCTCACAATAAATGGATCATTTTTTCCATCTTAGGTAAGCCCAGATTTATTGTTTAAATGATGAAATTTACATTAGAAGTAGGGGATATAAAAATAATCACATCATTCTGTTAGCTTTTCCTGAAAAAATCGGTATCTCTTCAGAACATTTGACACTACAAAACCCGTATAACATTTTTTTTTCTGTGAAGTCAGTCCAAAAGGTTTGCTGGTTTTTGTAGTAGTCAACAAGCTTGAAAAACAACAGGACTCAAAATAGTCATCTCAAAACAAAAGTTTGTGCACTTTTTCCTATTTTGTCTTTGAAAGTGTGTCCTCAGTGTGTTTTTAGTTTGTATTTGTTAACTTAAGCAGAAGCCACTAGGTGGCAGGAACAACCACAAGTTGAGCTGGGTGCTTGGAAATACGCTTGTGTTACTTCAGTAGAAGGAAGGAGCTCAGGAGCAGTTAATGCAGTCTGCCCTGTAATGAAATATGAGGGTGCATGTGCTGTAGAGTTTCACTAGAAGGGTCATCACATTAATCACACCATTTTAGTGTTTTCAGGTAACCTGAACTAACTCTTGAAATATTTTCAGTCTGTTTACAGTACCTATTTACTCAATACATAGCCAAAATTTTATTTCAAATATTTTAGTAGGTCACATGTCAATCTTACCACCGCTATATTTTTTTACATTATGTTAATATCATCACTTATATGGAATTAGTCATTAACTCAGCAGCTTACACAAAGCAGAGGGTAGAAACAGCTTTTACGAAATACTTCAGCAGTAGACAGTAGTTATTGTTGCTTCCTAAAATACACGTTGCACATTTCAGTGGCACTAAGTGTCAGAGCAGAGAGAAGACATACCCATTATGTCAGAAGATGTGCCCATTTTACAGGTGAAAGAACAAATTGAGACTTGTTGGTAAACAGTGGGACAAAGCAGAAGGTAGATTTTCTGTTAATAGGGACCTCCCAAAATAGATGAGTTTTGCCACATGCACTACACCATACCAGTATAGCTGTGCAGATACAGACCCAGTATTAGTGGTGAGGCTGAGTTTCTCTGCTGTGCAATTTGTATGGTGCTGTGTGGTAAGGTCATGCCACTATGTCATCTTGCACATTAATTAGGCCCATAATGCAGAGCTGTGCAGAAGAAGACCCTGCACTGCAGTTTTACCCTGGGTACCAGTGTCTGCTGTGTGGGGTGAGAGAATGTCAGGCTCCATCTACATTAGCAATTCCTGTGGCACAATCAGATCTGTAAAGTTAAATGATTGGTACTGGTGACCCAATATCCAAGTCTATAGGTTTTAAGGGAGGGAGGATAATTGAAAACTAGCTCTAGTGTAGTCACATGGACTGGATGTCTGCTAGTATTTGAAAAGCATTTTTTTTAGTTAATTTCATTCCAAAGAATTCGTTTGTGCACTGTGGAATAGGTCTGCAGTGCTGATCAAAGCAGGGTAAGTGGGAATGGTAGGGAGACTCACCTCCTGTTCTAAACTAAAACTAATGTAGAAGCACCCAGAGGGAAGCTAGACTTAGGCACTCCATGGGCAAATTCCCAATTCTTCAGCATGGTGGTGGAAGAGTAGGGCTAATGGAGAGGTTGAATGACCATACAGGAAAAGGAGTAACCATCTTCAGAATAGAACTTTAATAATTTCAATTCTTTAGATTCAAATAGTTCCATTTTACATAGCAAATACTGTATTTCTAAAAGATCTATAGATCAAAATGTTTTTTTTTTTAATTCTGACATTAGTTTATTCTGAGGGGGAAAAGGAAGTTGTATATGCAGTGGCAATTCTGTCATTAGAAATATTGAATAATATTTCTGATGAGTGGTGGAACGAACTATTGCATGTAGTGATGGTGGGTGAGCTAATTGAATTGTGAGTCATGAAATCACAGGAACTAAGAGGTGGAAAAAGACCTGTTAAATCATCTAGTTGTCTCTGAAGAGACAAACTGAATGATCTAATAGGTTTTTAACATTATTCATTTCTGTGGTCCTTATCGGTTAACTAAGTTCTGGCCCCAACCTTACAAACTCTATGTGAAGAAAGAGCCACAGCCACTTGCAGAGTTTAATGAACACCGTGGGTGTCTGCAGAGGTACACATTTTGGATTATGCAGATCTGACTGCACTTGTGTGGTCTTAATTCATAGTCACTTAAAATCTTAGCAAACCTGTTGGTGAATTTTACACATTCAAGTAAGAATCAAACTTCTCACACTCAACAACAGAATTTTTTTTTGCTTGGACACTGTCTATGCATGTGTCCACTGAATGCATAATGTTTAAGGAACGTAGTCTTACCTGGAATCTCTATGCAAAATTTTCATTTAAATGTAAAAACATATGTTGGAAAAGAAAAAGACTTTGATTGCTTAAGTTTCTCCATCTTATAGTTCAGGTTTATAATCTGTAAAAGGTGTTTTTATTTAGGAATGTCGAACATCTCTATTTCCCACTGTAGCAGTGCTCAGCATCTTTCTGAAGCTGACATCCATGGTTTAAGCTAGTCCCATGTTTGTTTTTTCTTAAAAGCCTTACAATGTTAGACTTCAGTGTTAATCATTATATACATCTTGTTAAATATTTTACATCTTGTCTCTGTTTACAAACAGAATGAGTTCTTTAAAACCCTTTTCTGGCATTTGTCATTGGCCATTTGTATGAAATTTGAAATCACAGTGCAAACAACAGCAATGTTCATTACAACATATGCTTGCTTTTCATATTTCCAGCACAACCTGTTCTTTCATACTAGCATTCTCAGATGTTCATATGTATGTGTGTGGCCTTTAGCACTAGTTCTGCTTTTAATGAATGACCAAATCCTACCTTAAGATAGGTAGAGGAAGTTTACTGTGTACAGAGATACCTGCATACATTATTTCATCCATTGAGAGATGAGTTTAGAAAAAGATTTTAAGTTAAAATGTCTTAAAACTACTTTTTCTGGTAAATTTTAGCTATTTATATGGCATAAAGCAAAAATATTTCTGCGCTATGGTCTTTCAGGCAATATACAGGAAAAGTATGATATACGACAGCAGTTTTAATTGCTGCAGGGTGCTGATCCATCCTTGGAATTGAAGTACAGGATTTTGTCATCACATGTTTTAAAGGGGCAAAGACAGGCTGAAAATCACACCAGCACTGGGAGAAAATTTTGTCCTTATTGAAGTCAATGGCAAAACTCCCATTGAATTCACTGGGGCAAGGATTTCACCCCATATATTTCAGCAACTAGAAAAGTATTGCATATGTTACTAATACTGTGTGGAAAGTAAAAAACAGAAAGATTTTCAGTATCTAGTTGGCTTTTAATTGTTTGTGCTGCAGATTGGTTTTGATTCTCAAGTCCCCTAAAGCAAAGATGATAAATAGGTAGTTTTCACTTGACAGATCTGCTTGCACAGTCAGACTTGCACAAGTGCATCCATGTGCCTGTCAGTGTCTCATTGAATTTTTCATCTGTGAATTTGATTGTAGGATCAAGACTCCAAAGATGAAGGTACCACAATTGAAAGATACAACATACTCAGTAGCATTATTTTTCATTTGAAATTCACTCCTGCTTGACCCAGAGCTTGGCCACATTCAGGAAATTATGTAAGTTGCACCTCCTGATCCAGACTTTGTGCTAAGCTCTTTTCCCAGCATTCAGTCTACTCTTAAGTTTTCCCTTCTCTGTCATGTAAAGTGGTATTTCTGGGCAGGTGGAGATTTCTGCTTCATATACTTTACTTTTACTTGCAGTCTAAGCCATGTAAAACACATTCAGGCCTTGTACATAGTAGGTTTTTGGTACCAGCTCAAATGCCTTAGTGCAAAACCTGGTCCCCTTACACTCTACACAGATGTGCTGTGAGGTTTACCAGCACATCGTACCTTGGTTTCAAAACAGCAACATCTAAACCAGTGGCTAAAAAGGCTGAATAAACATGGTTCCAAATATTACCCTATGGATTTGCATATAAATTCTTATAACAATACTTTTTTCTATATAGATTTCTTTATACGGTAACAGGGAATCTTCTAAACTAAGAAGTCATACGGCTTTACTGGATGTTGTTAACGAAGTGTTTCACTTGTATGTTAAGAATCAATTCCAAATACTGAGACAGCCAGTCATCTTCAAAATGAGCGCATTTCCAAGGGGCAGTTATGCACAGCTCATGTACAACCCATGTGTGCACGAAATGAAATTAACTCTCTAATTCCCATATACTGCTGAACATATATATCACCAAAGTGCTTGTACTCATGTTTTATGTAATGCATGATCTTACCTTGACATACTTAATGTTGTGAGACCAACATTTAAGGTAACCAGTATGCTCTTGAGTAATAAATGATGATGATCTGCTAAGATTGCTACTGCTGGATCTACAACATACAGAGGTAAATATGAGGTCAATAAAAGAAACCTCACATACAAATTACATTTGTAGTCTATAGAGATTTTTTTTCTTTCTTGTATGAAGAAAATACAGTACTGATGATTACTGTAAAACCTGAATGCTTTTGAAACTAGGGGCATGTCATAGAAAGGGTTCTCCTGATCCATCAAATCTAGTCTGTTGCTTTCACCAGCTGTCTTACACGTGACTCAGTTCTTAGTTTACAGGCTCATGTTAAATGTATTTGGTTGGAGGATTTTTTTTCCTTCTGCTGTCCTTGTTGAAATGTTCAGATAGAAAGTTTTTTGGTGAGAAATAAAATATCTTTACCCTACTTGATATTTGCATGTATGGAACAATGAAATTCTCTTTTGTTTAAAACATACCATATAAAGAATGTCAAATTAAATGTATAATTGCAATTACTTACCAATTAAAGCAAACTCACACTTTTATAACACTGTTACAAAACATACCTCCATCAGAGAGAAAATATGATCATATTTATAATTTTAGTATACCTTTTTTGTCTGGATTTTAGGTGAGGTTTGTGAGAAGGGAGTTGTCCTTTCCTGTGTTTGATTACAATATATTATCGACTTTATTAAGAGCTCAGAGTTAATAGAAGCTACATTATATTGTTCTCTTGGTCACTGCATTTGTAAATTAGCACACAACTTAATGATACTTAATCTGTGTAGGAAGAGCAGGACTGTGCTTATTACAAGTGGAGATTTTCAGGTCTAACTCCTTCAAATTATCGTTGATAACTGCTGTGACATTTTCCATTTTTGAGCATGAATGTAACATTACTATGTTCATATGGAAACTTTAAGACCACAAATTACAAATATTTTATATTTAATGAGAATCTTATTCATACGTAAGTACAATAATTCTGAATCTTTCCTGAATATCTTATTTCCCAAAGAATGCTACTGTGAAACTGAAGTTTATGCATAGACAGTTCTTGTAGGTTAAAAAGTAAATGATTTAACTAAGTTAAAAATAAATATTATGTTCACCTCTAATGCTCTTTTTGTAGTTTGAGTTTAATCAAATGTTAGTATTTGTGAAACAAGTTGTTAAATTCTTAGTAGGTTTGCAATATGTAAGTAACAATTGACCCCTGACAATCTTCATAAAATGTTACCCGTTAATTCATGCATCAAGCTCCATAATGTATGGATAGAACTTTGTCAATTATAAACAAGACACAAACAAACAGAAGGAATACTTCATTACTTCTACCATGTTTTAATATTAAGATGATATCTCAAGGCTAAATCTAGATAATATTTTATGAAATTTTCACATGTGTTATTTTCAAAATAAAGAGGAAAATTTACCCTTATGGAAGTCAGTGACAGATTTACCATTGAATTTGGAAAGTCTAGATTTTGTTTTTAGTGGCAGGTCTGACTATTTTATGTAGGATTTGAGCAAAAGGGAGACAATTCTTATGTATGGAGTACTCCTTGGCATGGTTTTGTCATGAGCCAACAAACACTCTTTCAAAAACTTCCTGGGCCTGATTATAGACTTAACTTGGGTCAGGGACTATTTTACAGTAGAAGGTTTAGATGCAATCACCTTGTTTTGGAGAGTAAGGAAGTTTAATGATGAGGGTGCAACTGGATTATACCAGTTGAGTGAAGGGGCAGAGAATAATCCCAGGTCCTGTTTGGCACACCTGGGGCACAGATGTCGCCTCTATGTGTGGATTTCTAAGAACCTGACTTCATTCCCACTGAAAAGGGTACACAGTGACTTTTCTAGATATTTAATTGGAAAAACTACATTGTCACTTCCCTAATGTAAAAGAAGGGTTATTAAAAGTAGAAATTACTCAGTCTCCTCTGCTTCTGCAGAGAGCACATTCCTATTAGAAGAAAACAAGCAATTTCCATTTTGTCCAAACAAAATCGATTTGAAGCTTAGCTGACAGGTTGTTACTGCAATTTCGTTTGTTGCATGGTATAATGCAGGGGACTGGAAAAGGTAGGAGGAGCTTGAGGGTCACATTCATTCAAGTGGTCATAGTGGTTCATGGAAGTGAATTGTTTTCTTTCATGTGTTCTGTGTCAGGGCGATCTTTCAGCTGACCAGGTCAGTGTGATCTGAAATTGAGCATTATCTGTTGATCTGAGCCCTAAAGTGTTTGCGTTGAATAATTCTTATCATTCGCACACCCACCCCCCCCAAGAATTACACTGTGCAATACCTCTAAAAGGTCTTATCAGGAATCTTTTATAGCAAGAATAGTCAAGCCTTAAAAAGCAAAAATAAATAGTAGTTGACAAAACATAAAATTATTCAAGAACTATATACCACTGCGAGTACATATCCAGCAAAATAAAAATCAGAATATAAATATGTATTGAATATAAGCAAGTCTATAAACATAATAGCTTTGAACTGGCTACCATAGGTAAACAGCAGGAAAGAGGCAATTGCACAGACTTCACCATGGATTGTGCAATCACATGGGGGACCTGAGGCATACACTTTAGTTGCTATCCTGCTCTGACATCTGCAGTCTTCAAATAATGTATTTGGTGCTTGCTTAAACCATTCTTCACTCCACCTTCAGCTGCAGTGTCAACATACACCAGAGAAAAGCTGTTGTGAATTCTCACAAAATAGCTAGACTGAAAGTCAAACTACGTACTAGGTTCTTTGAGTTTCAGTGTTCACAAATGTGTAAAAAAAAAAAACCCCAACAAAACAAAAAAAAACCAAACCAAACAAACCAATAATGACAGAATATAGTTGTATCCAAAGATTGTTTCAGTGAAAAGTATTGTTTTGAAGATTGATGTTTTTCTTAACAGTCTTGGCATTTATGGGACTTCCTCTCCCCGCCCACACCCCCACACCCCCCCCCCCCCAAAAAAAAGGAAAAAAAAGGACAAATACATATTTGGGAGCAATTAAAACATTGCAAAAACTGCAAATCAAACACAAGTATGAAAAATAACTCTTCTTTACAATCCAGAAACTTGCTAAGAGCTTTAACAGATTGGGGAAATTTTCTGCTAAATAAAAGAAAAATAGCCTTAGTAGGATTTTTGTTCCAGTTTTAAATTTTCCATGAATATCAACTAATATGTTTCTGTCACATTAGCTATGAACTTCTGAGACTCATTCAGAACTCTGTCCTGATCTGTCTTTGTCCTTTGCTTTGATGCTTACAGTGAGACCAGGAAATTTCAAGACCAAAATGTACGTAATGCACAGATACAGATTTTGAAGTAGTATAAAACTTCACAATTTAAGGGCTTTGAGGTTTTATAGACTTTCTAGATTTCTCTCTTAAGCAAATAAATCCTGCCTGTTTTGCATTTTAAATGCCAAACTGTCTTTGTGGTATCTTTTCTCAGTTCTTTTTAAGCAGACTAATGTTTTGTCTCTTTACAATGCCATATCAAACTTAACATTTATTTACCACATTGTTTGCCTTAAAATAAGAGTATTCGCATAGATGCCTTTGAAATCACAGGTATGGAGACAGCCCAGTCCTGATAAATTTCTTTTCATTTAGAGTTTTAATATCTATCAAAAAACTCTAATTATACTTGGAGTTGAATTGGAAATCTGACTTAAGTGCTAAGTGAGGGGTAGGGCAGTGCTGTGATACCAATGGTTCTCTTAAGATCAGTTCATCTCAGAAAGCTTCCACCTTCATGAGCTGAGTTGAAATTGTGTCTCAAAAGCTTTGTTTCACCCTGGATAGGAAAAATTCCAATAGAATCAACCGCAAGTGATATTTAGGACCATGTAAAGCAGTGACTGTCATTTTCTATCAAACTAAAAGCAATCTTGGGATGGGCAGATCCAGCTCTGCATCTTTGTTTCTAGCTACTTCAGAATTGAAGAAGGCTTGATAATTGGCATCTCTTAAGTATGCCTGCTCTAGGAAAGTCTCAGTGTTTAAGAAATTCATAGCTGCTTCTGACGTATATATTTATCTGATTGTTTTATTTTTCCCTCATAGGAGATGGTGAAACTTGATGTGTGCTAATTAAGCCTGTTTGCCCAGATGGACTGAGGCCACATTTCAAGAGTGATCTAACACCTGATAAAACAGTGACTTGAGAAAAGGGTCCTTGCAAACAAACCTGAAAGGTAAGGATGTATTGATAATTTTCAAGAAAAAAAATCATTTTGTAGACAAACTTCACAAACAGGTCTACAGAAAATAGGCTAAAGGGTAATGATGCTAGACTGTGTCACTTCTCACATGAACCCTTCCTTGGAATCAATAAATTAAGTCAGAGTCATAGTAATTTCGGGAGTGAATCACTGAAGATAAACAGTATACCTGATCTAATGATAAAGCAGAATAAATGAAGATTGTTCAATCTGCAAAACAGCACCTTAAAACTTGGGAGACTGTCCCTTGAATTTGGTAAATACGTACACTGTAACTATTTGAGCTAACTCACACTAGAAATTGTGCGTATCTAGAAATTGCAAATCCTGAATTTATCTTGAAGATTGCTGTGTTGCTATTGCTTGTAGATTATTACCATGCAATTAATGATGCTGTTAATTATATTTGTTAACTTCCTTGCCTTGGTAACCACTAATTTGCATTTTTTTTTTCTGGGTCAGAGATATAGATACTGTCTTTTATCATTCATTTAATTTGATTTCTTTGTTCTTTGCTTACCAAGAGCACTGGTCCAAGTCTCAGACTGCTAAATAATTCTTATTAATTACAATACAATATTTCTGTTTTGTCATAATTGGGTATCACGGAGCTAAAAAACATAGGCGTTGCCCTAAAAAATTTACACATTGATATCATGACCCTGTCCTTACATATGTGAGTACTCCTTATTCATGCAGTTTATCCTTCTAATGCCAGATTTCTTGGCCTATATATTTAATTGCCAGTATTAATTCCAGGATTCAGAATAATGAAAAGAAATGAATTTAATCAGTTGATGTTACTGAAACCTGGGAAAGTTAGAGTTAGTGGGTTGCTGGTTTTTGGACAATGGAGAACATTAGGCAAAAGAAGAGGGAGCAGTATTTTGTATATAAAGTAATAGTAACTATCTCTGTGCTGCCAACAGCTCTGTAGCAAGTGATAATGATTGCTTGTAGATGGCTTTTCTGATTGCATAGTGACTAAATGTCATGATCAGATACTTCTTCCCCCGTGTCTCCAGCTATATGGTGTTATTTCTTTTCTGTCACATGATCAGAGGTACTGCAAACATGGAAAAATGATGCATGTCCAGTGTTATTTCTGAGTGCGCCTCTGAAACAGCAGATTTTTGTGATGAATTGCATTGCACTGCGACTGTATAGCACAGGCACATATTAATTGCCCATAATCTACTCCTGCCTATGCCAGAAGAGTAACTTAGAAAGACGGTGACTGAGAGTAGGTTTCCATCAGCTCAGTTGAAAATCTGGGTAAAGACAGGCAGAAGTTTGCATGAGCTGTTCAGATGACAGCATTTCTATTCCTCATCTTCAGTTCCTAGTGTCTCAGTACCTCACTAATCTTCAGACTACCTACATGCCTATCACATGACTGGAAAGAGAACTTCAACCACCTCCAGTAAACAGCAGATAAAAGCTGGCCGCTACTGCGGGCACATCCAGCCTGCTGTTTCTGTGAGACCTGAGAGAAGTGGAGGCAGTAGAAGCAGACAGATGAATAGTCACATAAGGCTGTTACAGCCCTTTGTCTTCAGCATAAGCTGTCTTCATCTAACCATGACAGTGACTATTGCTGCCTGCCACAGAACTTCTACTGTCAGTGGAGCTTAAAATAATCTATTTCTCTTCTTTGGACTGCTTAAGGAGAAAAAAGCAAGCTGTACTTTTATGGAGGTTTCAATATGAGCAAAATACTCGAGGCATCATTCCACCAGTATTAAAGCATCCTTATAACATCCTAAAATTAGGGAACAATCATGAGCCAATTAATTACAAATTTAGATAGGAGAGTGGTAGCGGTAACTGACATTATTTTGATAGCATACTAGGTCCTGGAAAACCAAAATACAAACAGTCACACAGGACTGAAAATGTAAGTGGGGACAAATACAATGGGATCAAATATGCAGAAAGGGAAAACTGACAGGAATGGATTTAACTGAGAGGTTAGACAGTGAAGAAAGGTTATAAGGAAAGTAAAAAGTCGTAAGGAGAAAACCATGTTTGGAAGACTTACAGACAGTTTTAGAAGTTTTGACTATATCAGGAATAAAAGGATTTCTGATAATGGGTTTTGTCTATTTCTAGGAATGCAAAGATATCCTGTCAATAATCATGCAGAACAGGCAGAAGTCTTGTAGAAATATTGTTGTTGTCATTTTGGGAAAGCATATTAGGTGATGCTACAGTAGGGGCATGCCCAAATATTTTCCACTCCAACAGTAACTAATTAAGATATTAGACGTCAGCCATTGTAATGCATACTTTAAAATAAGCATATAGGGATAATTTGCATCCAAACATGTCTTGGTTGTTTTTTTTATTAAAGCTGCTAGAGGAGACCTCTGCACTTTTAATACTGATTTTAATAAGTCTTCAGATACTTCTTAAGAACTGGAAGAAAGCTAGCATTTTGTCAACAAGTGGCTATTATTTATGTAGACTGTAGCAAGGTTTCAAAATAGTGTTTCATAGCATCTTGAAACCAAACTGAGGAGGTGTGTACTGGGTAAGGTGGGACTAGACTAGACTAGAAGACTTGGCTAGACTACAGTGCTTCAGAGAGTAACAGTCAGTGGTTAGAAGTCTAACTAGTAGTTGGTTACTAGTAGCTTTCCTTGGGGCTCAATACCTGGCCCGAAACTGTTCAGTGTCTTTATTAACCTGGACAACAGAACAGAAGGCACTCTTAGAAGTTCATGGGTGACAGCAAATAGGGAGGGAGTGATAGGTATGTTGGAGGGCAGGGCTGCTGCTGAGAAGGACTTTGACAAGCTAGAGAAGTAGACTGACAGGAACCTTTTGAAGTTCCATAAAACTAAGTACAGGGTCTTATATCTGGAGTAGAGTAAGACCACATAACAGAACAGGCTGGGGACTGACTTGATAAAAAACAGCCTTGCAGAACAGGAACTAGTAGACAAGTTGAACATGTGTCAGCAGTATGCCCCTCCAGCTATGAACGCCTACCTTATAAGAAGCTGTATTAGCAAGAGAGTAGCTAGAAGGTCTAGGGAAGTAATTATTCCTCTATGTTGAGCACTCTTAAAACTGCATCTGGGATACTGTGTCTGGTCATGGGGCTCTGAAGTAGAAGAAAGACACTGGCAAACTGGAGAGAGTCTGGAGGAAAGCTGATAAGATGGTTAGGAGTCTGGAGCACATGATGTATGAGGTGAGAGAGCTGGGTGTGTTCAGCCTTAGGAAAAGAGAGCTATAGGGTGATCTTGTTGCTGTCTCCAACTACCTTATAGGTACATCTTCAAGAAAATGGAGCCACACGCTTCTCGGGGATGAACAGTGGAGGATGAGGGAAATAAAGTGCAACAAGGGAAATTCCAGTTAGATACAAAAAAGGAAGCCTTTCATGGGGGGGTTGATCAAATGATAGCACAGGTTTCCCAGAGAGGTTGTGGAATCTCCAACCTTGGTGATTATTCAAAAGTCAGCCAGACACAGCCCTAAGCAACTTGATCTAACTTGAAGTCAGCTCTGTTTTGGGAAGTGGTTGGACCAAATGGCCTCTTGAGATCCCTGCCAGCCTAATTTCTTGTATGATTCCATGATCTAAGCAGTAAAGGGGATCAACCATTCAATGCTCAACTTCCATAATTTATGGACTGTCTTGTACACAGTTTGGATGATAGGTTTCTGTTACTGCCCCAAATCAAGATGGAAGGTGTGTAAGATATCCATTTATAATTGTTAAAACAATTTAACTTCTCTGTGAGAAAAAAGGAAAACTAAAAACTCAACTACACAAATAGCGCAGAATCCCTCAAAAATATGAAGGAAATGTGAAGTTAATGGCACAAATTTACATAACATTTTGTCTAAGTTCATATCAAATGTGAGAAAGAAATATCTTGTATTTGGGTTGTCCAAATCTGAAAGATGCAGCTTTTGAAAACATTCTTCAGCTGTCTCAATTGGATGCTTTTAAATTCCTGTAATGTCACAGAAATGCCTCTGTATTCTGAAATTATTTTTAAAATGTTTCCTTTCAGAACAAAAGGATATAGTTTACTCTTGAAAACACCTTCTCACCTTGAGTAGCAGTAACTCCAGTATTGCTAAGAGCATTGTAATTCATGTTGTTTTTATTTAAAATATCCAATGTAACATGTTTACAGTGTATCTTTACTAAAACTCTTAAGTGCTTCAGGCATCAATTGTTCTTAACTGCCAGTTCCATGTAGAAATTATAAATAACTGCCTGTCATAGGAACAGGTTCTTGAAGAGGAGGTAATTTGCTTTTGGCCCTTTCCAGCAGCAGTGTATTGCCTGATCCTTCGGAAGGGTAGAGCCAAGGTTTTGTTACTCTCTTTTTTTCTGTTTATTTCCTTCCCACCTGGGGATGAAAGAAATGAACGTGCACGAGCCTATCTGTGTGTAATGCAAGAAACCTGGTAGTAGGGCAGAAACAAAACTGAAATCCAGTTAGGCCCTATCGTAGTCTTATACATCAGCACATATTTGAGCCATGAAACAGTACCGGGCAGAACCACCACTGTATCACCAGCTGTCATAAGAAATTAAAGAGAACCTATTCTTTGGAAGTAGAAAGACTTCGGTACCAATTACCTATAGTGTATGGTGGTCTTGGGGGTAATTAGCAGGCATCACAGTGACAGCTCTGAAAACTGAAAAAGGACACAATAATAATGAGATTTTAATAAATTTGTACTGTTTCCTGGTAACACTAATACCATTAGCTGGGAGTGGAACATAAGTCACTTGTTTTCTGTACGGTCTTAGTCAGGAGTGTGTGTATTAGAACAGTTGTCTGTGAGTGTATACTTGCTCACTTGGTTATCTCGCTTTTCTGGCTAGATTTTATAATCCCTTCTGTGAGGTTTTTTTTTCTTCTTCATAGTTTTATCATCCAGTGGAAAATGAGGTGAGAGGAGTACTTACAATCTAGTTAATGGCAGAACAATGAAACTGTCCTAGATATAATGGTTCAGATTCAGTTTCATTGAAGAGACTACAACACTATCTCCTGTTATTTCCTGTCTACTATATGGACTTGGAGGAGCTCAGATAGGTTAGACTCTGTAGATGCAAGTACAGTATAGTAGGTTCTTGGCCAAAAACAACTTTGTCAAGCACCCTTGTGAATTTTTTCAGCTGCAAGACCTGTGCAGTATTTGTACAGGGAGCAGGAGTCTTATCAATAGTGCTGACTCTACCACCGTTTATCAGTATTGTGCATGTAGGTTAAAACTGGTGTCAGTGGGTGAACGAACTCAAGCCTGAAACCAGCGTCTGCCTGTACCTCCTGTTTACCCCAGTCCTTATCAGAGAAGTTATAAAGAAGCTGTTCTATCTGAACCCATTTGGATTATAAAGAAGCAACAAGAAATACCATGCTTTAATTACTAAGATCCCAGATACCTGGACTTTGCACATAGCAAATCTCTGTTGGCTGCAACCTTTGCACAGCACAATAAATACGTCTGCTGCGTGGCAGTGAGCTCATTGAGTTAGTAAGAGAAAAACAAAGAAATTATTTGAAGTTAGTAATGTAAAAATACTATTAAATGCATAAGGAACCCCTGCTTTACAGAAAATATATGCTCTAATTTATTTCAATAAAGAAATTACCATAATAGAGGAAAAAGTATTTATCTTTCAGTACTGTTAATTAATCATAGTGTTATAGCAATATTTGAATTTTACTCAGACACGGAAGTCAGATACAAACAAACAAAAAAAAAACCTTTTGGCTAGAAGAACAATTTAATATGTGTCAACTGTAATGCCAGATGTACTCTGATACACTTTCTGGAAAACTAAAACCAGATAAATAATTCAAATTGAATTATATTTGTCTTCACCTAAACTTCTTTTTTTCTGGGAAAAGCAGAGAAAATACACATGATATTTTCATAAATTTCCCCTTTGCATTTTTTAGTCAAGTAAACACACCTATAGTTATAGTGTTAAGAATTGGAATTTTTAAGGGAACTGGGCCTGGAAGAGAATTTCTTAAACCATGCAGGCAGCGAAATACAAGTGACATAAATGGGATTGCTTGAAGTAGTAGCATAAATGGAAAACATAAACTGGTATTTCCATTAGGTGCCTTTATGTATCACAAGATTCTTAAATGCTTTTGGAAAGCTGGCTCTAGCCATTGTTCTATTTTCATTGGTTTTAATTGGTTTAGATTAGAAAAAGAAATGCAAGCTATTTGCAAATCTTTTTTTTCTTTTTTTTTTTTTAAGGAGCGATCCAGGTGTAAATTTCAGAAATATTCATATTTTGTTAATCCCCAGTGTTCAAACTTATCTGGTTGTTTTTAACATATATGTTTTACAGGGAGATAGTGTAGAATACTGTGCATGGAAGTGCACTAGACTGACACAAAGCCTGAATTTCATCCATTTGCTTTCAAAGGGCAAGGTAAAAAAAGACCTTTGGGCACATGAAATTCAATGCAGTTAGGATTTTAGGCAACTGAGTTCATTAGAATTGTTTATATAAATCTTATTTGTACACCTAAGTTTTTGTGGGTGCTTATTATTTTAGTGAAAATTTAATTCGGTGCCAAAATGTTTTATGTTCCCTGAAGCATCACCGTCTTGGCTTCTCAGTGCTGCTCCCTCCCTTAAGGCTGTTTATGATTTACAAACAAGGCATTTCAGTGTCAGCTCCTTTGGGAGGTCAGTTCAATCAGTGGTCTCTTGGCACCTCTAACACACATGGACAGCATTTATTTCAACACAAAGTACAGTAGTCACAGACAGTTTCATCTAGAAGTACAGCTGGAGGAAGCATCAGACTTGTGTATAACAGTCTAGAGAGTTAAACCAATTGTCCAGGAAATGGAAATCAGGGTTTCCAGACTCTCCTCGGTCCATACATGTTCTATCTGACTTTGCTCAGCTTTAAGGTGACTGCTCTACCCCTTAGCTGATAGACAAAAATGCAATGCAAACCAGTCACCGCTCCTTTTACTAGATAATTTGGTAAGTAAATTTGAAGAATATTTTATTTTTACTTAGATATTTTATCTGTGTAGCATAGCCCAGCATTTCATGCTCAGTCAAAATTCCTACCTAGATAGCAAGTCCTGCACAAGCAAAGAATACAAGGCTAAGCTCTGTTTCTTACAAAGAAACATTGACAGGCAACATAATCTTTTTAATTTCTAGGGAGATGATAGTAATAGTGATAACATACTGATTTCTTGAATTAACCTCATCCTAAAAGACCACTTTCTGAGAAGTGATGCTTAATCTGACATGTTCTTTAGTGGAAGAGACACTGTAAGCCTTTTGCTTTCCAAAATACACAAAAGCAAAGAAATGAAAAAGAAGTAACCGAAAGAAGTTTAAAAAGAAGCAACCAAATCGTTGAACAGTCAAGGAAGTAGAGAAGCAGCTAAACTTTCCCAGTGACAGCCGACAGTGTTGCAGGGGTAAGAGGAGATACAAGACACTCCTTTAGGTTATTGTTCTAGCTTTCTCTATTATGAGGAAGAGACAGGGGAATGAGAAGTAGGTTGTGATGCAGGCAGGTACTCGAAAAAGGAGTGAATCACTTCAGATTATCTGAAGATGCAACTACATTCACTTCTTAATCTGGATCCAGCATGTGCTCCTGAAGCAAACCTCCCGCTTACTCTGCTTTGATTCACATTACAGAGCTGTCTTGGAGTGCACAAACTGGATTCCTTTCAAATGAGATTAAACCAGCTGTGCGCCTTAAGCTCTCCAGTCCTAACTGGTATTGTCTGTGGGACCAGATCAAAACTAATCTGAAGTCCACAAAAAGTGCATACTATGGCTACCGGGTCCTCAGCATGAACAGTTTTGCTCTGCATGTCCGCTCCTTTTGATCTGCAGTACTTGCTGGTGAAGGTATAGCATGATTAACGCCCAGGAAGAAAGTAAATCTTTCTAGTGAGTGTAGGTGAATCTTGAAGGATTTGCCAGGTCAGTGCCTAAGAATAGGTGGCTGAATAAGCTCAGTAATCTCATCATTTTTTTCTAATTTTGCCATTAGCCACCACGTAAGCCTCCAGCTCCTTATTGTCAATGTGTGGCAAAGCCAAAGTTCATTTCCAAAAGAGTACCATATTTAGGAATTATTTGAAAATTAATATGAAATTGTTTCCTTCCTCGACATTCATTGTGCACTTACATAATTTCTTTCCTGGTATGAATTTGTTGACCATTCGTTACCACTTCCATGGTTTCCTCAGAAGCCATTCTGCCTGGGTCAGTGGAGAGAGCAATAAGCAGTATTGAGCTCTCCCACGGTTTTCATGTGAGTCCCCAGAGAAAGGCTGATCAGAAGACAAGATATGCAGAAGGGATTGCAAAAGTGGACAAAATGTGCCAGCTCAAAATAATAACCTCATATGACAAGATAGGAGACCAATGTTAGATAACTGTGACAGTGGACAAAGTAGAGAAAAGCAAGCTCTGTAAGAGATGCTTGAAACAATGTCAGAGAGAACTGACAAGAAAGGCAATTTTTAATGGAAATTTAAAATATGTGAGCTAGATGTGTTTCTGTAATCAGAATACCCTGTAACTTAGAAAAAGAAAGCTAATATATATCAGACAGGCAGAGCTTTGGACTATACCGGTAGTCCAAAAAGGTTAAAAGTTACGCAGCTTTGGGGAGCAGTAGATGTAAAGTGCAGACAGATCATAAGGATTGTAACCAAATGCTGGTCCATTTCAGAAATCCATGACCAAAATACTATATTTATTAAAATAAACATAAATAAAACCTAAATATTAGCATTAAACTTCCAAGTCAGATATAAGCTCAATTTATTCTGGCTTCAGAAGTTATTTCATGTCAGCTAAGCTGATCTAGCTGTCGACATACATATGCTTAACCCTAAGGAGATGTGAACTTAACCTGACATTAAGTTTCATTTGCTGCAAGCTAGGAGTGAGCACATGGAGAATTACTCTAGTAACTTGGCTGTTTGACTAAACCTTCATTCTATTCCTAGTGGATAGGCATTCAACCATATGAAAAAAAAATACAACCATGTACCTTGCATATTATTATTTCTTTTCTTTGGGGTAATAGGGATTAATATGTTTTATAATTCACTATAGAGCAGTGGGAATGGTTCATGACCTAAATTATACTGAGCTGCAAAACCCAAGATTTTGAACCATGAAAACTAGTTCTGCAATTTATCTTTAACAAACACTACTTCCTTACACCTCTTTGTAGATGAATAGCGTGACACTTACTGGCATTCAGAGAAAGAAATGGTTAATGGTGAGGATAGCAAAATAATCTTTGTAGCAAAATAATCTGTAAACAGTGGCCACCAAATAAATGTTTAACTAAAATAAATTTGCCCTAGATTTCTTTGGCAAAATAACCAGGACACTGAAAAGTACACAGAAGTTTTCCCAGCACTTTTCATTCCCTTTTCATGGAAAACAATGGTTTAAAATTAAAGAAAAAAGAGCTCCATTCTCAAAATACTTTACTTTCTATTAGAATTTGTTCACGAGAAATTCTTCTGAAATCTATGGAGGGTTTTCTAGGAAAAGTTTTCTGTCTTTAAAAGGCTTTTAAAAACTCACAAAATATGTGATGAATCTTGGTTTAAAAGATCTGAGTTCAGTGGTTTTCCTTTCTTTTTTTTTTACAGTGCATCTTTAACTATAAATATTTGTGGCTTCCACATAGTGTTGGAAGGGAGTAGAAGTGCAAACCCACCACTGGGAGGGTCCATGGCAACATGGCACATGACTGCTTTTAGCAAGAGAGATCTGGTAGAGCTGTGAACCCAATAGACCCTGACTGTAACTTTGGGCCAAAATCTTTCTATTTCAGTAGCCTTTACCTGCTGTCACCCATTCTGTGAGCAGTTTGAGAGTCGCTCAAGTGTGCCAACATTTGTCCAACTTGGATAGCTATGAGCGTGCTGATAATATAAAGACAGAGCAACTTGGATTTTTTAGCTTAACCTCTTCCCTTAGCAGATTTTTTTAATGGATAAGTAATGAAGGCTTACAGGACTGAAAGATTTTTGAAGAGCTTGCCTAAGGTGAGCTCTATTCCTCTCTGTGAACAAAAACTCAAAGGGTGAAATCCTGGCTCTTGTAGTTGATGGCAAAACTCCCATTGACTTCAGTGGGGATAGGATTTCTTCCAAAGTGCACAGAGTATTCCCAAGTCAAAATGTAAGCACACCGGCTTATTAATAAATGCACAATAACACGGCAAGCCAAAGGCAGTATAAATACTTAAAGGGAGTGTGATTCAGTTTAAATGCCAATAGCAGACTTACTTTTGGAATCTGTGAAGGATCCAGATGCCATAGCTAAGATCTCTCACGTTCAGACATCTGGATTCACTGATTGCTATTCAAAAGGAAATAATTAATAAAGAAAAAGTGGCAGAGTGGTGCTATATATGTAATGGCACAGGACTTTATAGTGATTATGAGCTCTTTTTTAATGTTTAAGTAAGTGAGAGCTGGATTCTTTTTGTACAGTCCTTATTCCACCTTTTTCCAAGAGAAAGTGAAAAATAACAACTGGAGTTAAGAGTGCATATGAAAGTGTCAGGAAATTTTGAAATTGTGATTTAAAAACATGAGAGAAGGTGAAGATTTTAAATTAATTGCTTTCCATTTTATAGCTATCTCTACAAACTAGTTGGCATTTGTGTATATGTTTGAGTTAGAGATGAGTATCCCACTATTGACTGCTTTCTACGAAGAAACAAGTAATAAGTGTTTTGTAGATTTGATTTAGTATGGGGACATCTTTCCTGTATGCAGTGTAACTGTGGCTGAGTGCAGTGATCCGTTCATTTTCTCTGTGCTGCAGAGGAACACCTCTGCTAATTAACTTGATGCAAATGAGAAAATTGTCTTATCTAATAGTTGAATTTGCATGTTACTTTTCAGTGTCTCTTATCAAAGAGAAGTCTTGAAATCATTCTACCTGCCTGTAAGGGCCACAGAAAAGATGCTTCATGCCTTAAAAGAGAGGGAGGGAGAGGAGAGAGAGAGAGGGGTCTTTTATGTAAGTTGTTTTTTCTGTTTTTTTTTAATCCTATCTTTGGAGGACTGGTGACCCTAACCAGGGGTTGCAGCAACAACCTTTTAACAGAGGTCTGATAAGCCTGTGAAGTAATCACCTTTTGTCTAATCATTTCCACTGCTGTCTCTTATACTGAAAGCATTTGCAAGTCAGGAAGGGAGGTACTCAGTAAAAAAATTTTCTTTGCACTCATGACTACATGATTTTTAGATTAAGAAAACTATTTTTCCCAGTTTGTACAACTGTAAAAAGACATATCATACATATGTATAAGACTGCCACTTGAAATTCACATGTCTGCTTGTGACACTGAGCTTGGAGCAGTGCTTATTTCTATACTGTAGGTATCAAAATGTGCAAATGCTGACATCCTCTCTTTTATAATTTATGTTAAGAGGCGGGAACTTTACACATGAACTGAATAGTTGTTTACAGTGAATTCATTGTCCTTGATAAAGCAGTGCGATTTCCCTTACATTGCTTTCCTGAAGGAATGGGTAAAGGATTCTATTTCAGATTATAAAAGGCAATTTATATTTTATTCAGTCTCCCAAGTGCTCAATGTTTTGTTATTGGTTTAGAAAGAACTGGGAATGGTGACATAAACATAGAAAGCATATACAAAACCAACTTAGATTATCTGTGGAGCAGTAATTTAATCTCATGTTCCATAGTCTTTCTTACAAGGAAGAAGAGTAATAAAAGTTTAGACCATTTAAGAACACCCAGAGGGTGAAATTCAGCTCACTTTATGTAACACTAAACACACAATCATTAGGCATCTATTTTAAGTGACTCATCAAAGTTAGACTAGGTTAGATTCACAAAGTTACATGAAATAATTCCTAGGTAATTAAGGTATTTATAATCTCATTTAATTTCAGCAAGACTTAAGACTCCTGAGGGATGTATTATAAAAATTCTTAGACACCAAAATGAGAAAATAAGCGCTTTCTGAGATTTTATAGAATCTCTTTATGCTTTTGAATTTAGCGGAGTGCATCTTATAAATATTTAGTGTGTAGCATTAAAATCTGAACCAGTTACCCAAGATACCTTTATATTCAGTGGAAAGAAGTAGGCATGTTTAGCATACATCACCTGCTCTATTTTAGATTTAACTTTAGGAGGAGATGAGTTCTGCATGGAGGTCCCTTTTTCTCCCATTAGTTATGGAAGGTACCTAGGTTCTAGATGAAATACATATATTTGTATTAGAGATGTTTGGTCTAGATGGTGAATTTAAGATTATAGATACCCACAGTTAGGTGAAAATAATCCCATTTTAATTCCATACCTGTAGGTAACTAAATGCCATTCAAGTGTTGCCTGAGGATGTAAATCAAGAGGAGAAAACAAAACCAACAGCAAACTGGAGGTGTTTTAACATAAAGCATCTTGCTATAATGTGGAATCTTCTCATGTAGGGTGTTCCTCTACAAGCCTAGGAAGTTTCAAGTAGTTGAAAGTAAAATACTCGCTCTTCAGTAGCAAAATACCCTCCCAGGTTAAACAGGAGTAGACTTTACAGACAAGGACAAAATTTAATATCTAGTGTACACCTAAATGTTTTTTGGCATGAGGTGGGTAAATCAGTAATTTCCCATAGAATTTTTTCTGCGCTTTGCTTTACTCCTTTTTCTACTTGTAACACTGGGATGAGAGCATCTACTTGGTTTGTGGGAAACAAACATTCAGTTCCCTTCTCTGCACATAAAAGGATAAAAAAAATCATACTAGTACTTGTCAGAGGAACCAACAGGCTTATACAGCACATCTATTTTAATCCTTTCATTTGCACCTGTTCCATTTTGTGTGCTCATCATGAGGAAGAGAGTCATTTAAAAATGGGAATCTTCATTTTGTTCCTTCTATATGAATTTCTAATAATTCAGCATTTTCTCTGGCCATAAGGTTCATAATGGGACTGGTCTGCCAGTAACTGGTTATCTGTTGATGAACTTTGGCTCTATTTGGAACCCTGTGGGAGATCTACTTTTACCCTAACCAGAAGACCACAAGGACTCATGGCACTGAGGAAACTGAGGAAATATATACTTTAAAAATGAGAAAATAATAAAAAAGAAGGCAAAAAGAATGGAAATTCTGATATAAGACAGCTTGCAAACCTTACCCTGATAGAAGAGGTGTGGTACAGAAATCTTGCATTGGTTTTACTGAATTGAACAGTTAAGAATACTTTGGCTCCATGTCAGGTTATTTCACTATGGGCCCAGTGCAGCCCCCCTTACTCACACATACTTATAAAAAACAGGCTATAATCTTCTGTCCGTTTTTGTGTGCCTGTCCTCATTTTTCAAGATGCTGAACATCATTTCCTCAGATGACTATTTGCTTACTCCTCAGCTCTGGAAACATCATCTGCTGTCTTCAGCTGGGCTACCAAACAAAGAATCAGCATGGAAGCAGTGGTCACATTCATTGGCTTTGATATGTCCATGTCCTCAGGTTATGCTTTTCTCAAATGACAACCCTATAGTTCAGAAAGCCAACAATGTCCAGAGACTTCAGTAATGCTTGCTGCACATTTGACAAAAATTAGTATAGGAAGAACTATAATAAAGCATTTAGTTATCCAGTTTTTTAAGGACACAAAACATCCTTGTCTACTTCCATGGAACGGACTGGTGGTGCCATATAAGGGTCATGAGATGTCAGCTGTAACGGAGCCTGCCCTGATATCCCTTGAAGTTCTTTCCATCAGGTCTGGCTCTTTTTTATCTAGTAAAATAGCTTTTGTCAATCAACCATATCATGGCAAACTGTCTCATACCAAAATATTATTTATTTAGTTTCTTCTTTTTTAACGCCTTCATTATCTATTAGGTTAACAAGTTTATGCCCAGTTTCTTTACTTTGATCTTTCTTCTTTTTATCCCATGCACTTTGCTCCTTGACCCCTTCCTCAGACTGAGCTTGGCTTGGCAGATATCTGTATAGTAAAGACAGCAGTACATGGAGATGATCTTGAACTTGGTAATAGGGGTTCTGCTCTCAAGCAGAGCCAGAGCAGGGCAGAGATCAGTGCAACTTTGCTGCCCAATCATTCACCTAGCTTCTGAGGTGGGTTTTGCTGCTTTCTCTCAGCTTTTTTATCATGACTGATAACAATCTAAAATTGCCCTTCCCTCTGTTTTACTGTTAAAAACCAACATTGGTACTTGGATTGTAACAAGACACTACAAAATTGTTATCTTAGCAGCTTTACTGATGCAGAAATAATTGATGCTGTGAATATTTTTAATGTCTATAATTGCAGAAATACATTGTACTGAAATGAATGCAAATTCAAAGACTAAGAATTTTTGATGGCACTGCTTACTTTCTTGGAGATACTCCATGGAAGCAGCTACTACTCTGTCCCAGAAGCAATTGTTTTGAGCCTCTGCCTCTCTCCAGGGTTTCACATGAATTCCCAGTCAACACAGGGCACACATTTCACATACAGTGAAATGGCATGTCAAGAATTATTACCTTTAAGCAATTTCAGATACTTGAGGAAATTTCACTGTTGTGGCCAAGAACTCTGAGAACTAATTTACACCACAGTTTTCCAATTACATTAGTGAACACAAAGCATCTCACTAGTGCCTTTAAAAATCCACCACAAAAAAAGAATGAAAGGCTACCACTGAGTGGCAATAAGTTATTAGTCTAACAAGGCCAAAAGTTTTTAAAATGTTAGGCTCCCAAGTCTGTATTTAGTAGTGAAACTTGTAGCCTAATTTTCATTGCAACTAACTTTTTAATCAACTTTTTAAAATTTAATGGAGGCTACTAGATTCTGAAAAAAATCTCCATGGTGTTTATTTTAATTGGTTAAATATGCACTCATATTTAGCACAGTTAGCAGCCTCATTTTAATTATTGCCATTTTTCAAAACCTTGGCTCAGATCTTTTCCATCATTAACTTTTATGACTCTATCTATATCAAACACTAATAAATATGTAACTTAAAAATGTCTCTCTTTTAACTATGTTCATGACATCATGAATTTTTCACTGTTGAATTTATGCCTGTGCTAGTGAAACACAAAGTACATGTTGTCCCCCCACATCACTTGGAAATCATTCCTTGGCTGACATAAGTAGCTAACTGTAAGCCAATGGAAAGAAATCTTTAAAATATTCGTAAGAATTATCATGGCTAATGACAACATAATAGATTAATAGACTCCTCCTGCAAATATGAGAATAGTTGCTACTTTCTATCAGTAAAGTGTCAACATTAATTTACAACATTAAGTGCTTTATGAAACTCTTTGCATGACGATCACATTGCCTGAATTATAACAGAAAGATAAAGTTCAAAGAGAGTTTGATGAGTTCTGCTGTCATTCAGCAGTTCGTTGAAATGCCTTCTGTTCCTCATAATTATTTTCTTGCCACAGAATGGTACAAATTATCAATCATGTTCTAATAAACAGTGATCTAAAAGGTTGGTTTTCTTAATAAAAAGCCTCACTGTAGGAAAAATTTTTTATAAGCATTTTGGGAGAAAAGCCAGTGAAAGGCAAAATGGGACCTGGCAAGGTGTGACTGTCAATAGAGGTGGTTAACCCTCCTGATAAAGAAAGCTGGGATGATCCATGGGTGGCTTCTTACAGTGTTGTAATCTACATCCGTGGGAATGACTCTCCTTAAATCCTGTCCAGACCAGGATTTAAGGAGAGTTATTCCCACGGATGTAGGTTTCAAGCATTTACTCCAGACCTTATTATATAGTTTAGGGGAAATTATTTTAAACATTATTCCCCTACATTAATTAATACTATGGAGTGTTTAATAAAAACTGTTTTATATAGGCAGGCTGCTTGGGAGCAGGCTGACTAACTTGGGTTTATCAGATAGTTTAGAAGAATAACTTTGTCATACTAAACTAGATACTTCCTTGAAAACTGATGTTTTCTACCAGTTCCAGTCATTGTGGAAAACCAGGTCTGTTTTAATATTCTTTGGATTATAAAAGCATGGATTTTTGTCTCAGGTGCGATAAGGCAAATTTCTTTAGTCAAGGCAAAATTTGACTGAAGATTTTAAGGGAAAGAATCTCTGCAAGAAAGAGTGTATCCAATTGTAGAGCAGTCACTCTGGCAGAACTCCCAGATTTATTACTATGATTGCATGTATTTTTGCATATAATGATAGCCCTATGTACATCATTAATTGCAGAGATTATGGAATCTATATGCAAAGGGGTAATACCCCTTAGGCACCTAATTTCCATTGATAAACTGTTCTTGGTGCCTTTGAAAATCTTGCTTTTTGTCTTCCTCTCTGTTTATGCATTCCCTGACATAATCATGCATCTAATAAAACATTAAAAGTGCAATACTGGACCTGAGTATTTCAATATCATAACAGTTTAATAATCTGTGTTTTTCTGCATAGTTGTCAGCCATTGACACTAGACCCAGTTCTTATTTTAGAAACAACATTCCTGTAATCTCTGGTGTACATTTTTAGTGGGATTTTTTGTCTTTTTGGTTTTTAAAACCCATTAGTGTTTGAGGAAAAATACCATCTGATGTTGCAATGAGGGGCTTCACCTTTCAGGGTAATGTTTAACCTTAGGTGTAAATGTACGCAAACAGAAAAGTTTTTCTGTAAGGTCTCTGTAGATTTGATCTACTGATCTTGTCAAAGAAGTAACCGCTGTGTATTTTCATCGTTCTCTTAATTCATTTCTGCTTAGGAAAGTTCTGCAGCATTTCTGAAGCATAAAACTGGAAAGGACTATTAAAATCTTTAGGACCAGAGTCCTGCCTATTATCACAAGCAAATCTGTTTTCTTATGCTAGTCATAAATGTATTAAACTAGGCTCTAAAAATGTTTAGTTTTGTCCCCTTAGATACCACCAGTCCTCTGCAAAGGCTCGTAGACTGATGCATGATTTCCAGTGTTCATCCTTGATGTACCTTTGACTGCTTTATTTTGGGCCTGTAACAACATCATCCTTAAGCTTGTATGGCTCTTCTCTCTTCCTGTGGATTTACAGGGATCAGTCATAGTCCTCTCAGACTTTTCTAGGATAGAAGAGTCAGGCTGCTTTGTCCCCTCTTGAAAAAACACTTTTTGTTTCCATATTGATTCGAATAGTCCTTCTGTTCCCACCTAGTTTGAATTCATGTTTGCTGAATATGGGTAACAAGAAGTGCTTAGAATGTTCTACGTGAGGTCCCAGCAGTACCAGGGAAAATAATCAGTAATTACTGTTACATTCTGATGAGTAATAGGTAATACATCCCTATCACTGGTGCAGATACTTTCACTGATAGAGCCTAAGATGGCAGCTGCTCTCCAGTTATGCCACAGCTCACTATTCAGTTATCCTGCCCATAAATGATACATATAAATCTTTCCCTTCCTCTCTTTTTTTTCCCCAATAGGCAAGTTTCTAGCTTAAAGCAGAAGTTCCTCCTATCTGTTCTTAAATGAATGACCTTTCTCTTTGTACTACTGAAATTCGTGCTATTCCTGATGTTCTAGTTCTTAAGATCATTTAGTTCTTTCCTGGGTGACCTTCCAATGTCTTCTGTGTTGACTATAGGCTAGATCCACAGAAGGATCTAGTAGGATTCAGTCAAATTTTTAGGTTCACTGTTTTTGCTGAGTAGCTCACTATCTAGTAGGAAGTGATTGTCCCCCTGTACTCGGCACGGGTGAGGCTACACCTCGACTACTGTGTCCAGTTTTGGGCCCCTCGCTACAAGAAGGACATTGAGGTGCTGCAGCATGTCCAGAGAAGGGCAATGAAGCTGGTGAAGGGTCTGGAGCGCAAGTCTTACAAGGAGCGGCTGAGGCAACTGGGATTGTTTAGTCTGGAGAAGCAGAGCCTGAGGGGAGACCTTATTGCTCTCTACAACTACCTGAAAGGAGGTTGTAGTGATATGGGTGTCAGTCTCTTCTCCCAGGTAACAAGTGATAGGACGAGAGGAAATGGCCTCAAATTGCACCAGGGGAGGTTTAGATTGGATATTAGGAAAAATTTCTTTACTGAAAGGGTGGTCAAGCATTGGAACAGGCTGCCCAGAGAGGTGGTGGAGTCACCATCCCTGGAGGAGTTCAAAAGACGTGTAGATGTGGCACTTCAGGACATGGTTTAGTAGGCATGGAGGTGTTGGGTTGACAGTTGGACTAAATGATCCTAGAGGTCTTTTCCAACCTTAATGATTCTATGATCTCTGATGGCATTGTTGTTGCTAAGTATTGCTCTCTGTATCACTAGAAAGTTCCATAGCAATTCTGTTCCTGCATACGCCCCAAGCTTTGATAGTGTGAATTGAGGTTGATGTCAATTTAATTTTCAGACCAAGCTTAACAGTATCTTTCTATCAACGCCTTTCTTCTTATCCTTCCTTTGCTTTGTTTTTTTTACAGCAGTCATACTTTCCCTCTGGAGTTTTGGCAATTCTCCCTTAACCCTTCCAAGATCTGACTTTTTTGCTGATCTGCTCCTTTTTCTTATTCATTGTTAATGTTCTGCTTATTTTAGTAGTCTCTTCTGACAAGGATATTTATTCAGTTAGGCTTGGAGTTCTTCCTTTCAAGATTTTTCCCCTTGTTTAAAACGGAAATTCCAAAGTGGTATTGCACTAAAGAAGTTACATTCTTCTTCCACGTACTTAAGATCACGCTCTGCATTTGAATTTTTTCCCTGAGAACAATTCTCTTTTCATAAATGCTTGTCGGGGACTGAACATTTCTCAGTTTCCTAGGAATACTAATCAATAATCTACCTATATTCCTTCCTTTGTCAAATCTTTATCCTCGTCCTTTGGAAGAAAAAATCTCTGTAATTCCACTAGAAGAATCACTGGAAATAACACCACTTTCTGGAATGTTTTCCCTAAACTGACATAATCTAGACCTGTTCCAGTATGAAACCAGCAGAATCATTGCCTTCCAGCATAGCTAAAAATGAATAGAGAGTTTTTCAAGCTTCCTCAGATTCATATCTCATATCCTTACTTTTAGCAAACATTGCATACTTTTGTTCACTGGATACACTTTGATGACAAAATATGATGGCTTTGATGGCTTATTAAATATTTCTTGGTAAGATGCTTCTCAGGTTTTTAGACCTGACCTCTCCTGGAGTTGAGAGGAATCCCCGCGTTTTTCCTCCCTGCTTTTCTTCAGTCCTCAGGTCATGGCATTTCATTTAATCTTGCAGTTCTTTGTATATTATCTTCATGTCTCCTTGGACTCTACTCTCCCAGGCTACACCTATACTAGTAAACTGAACTAGTAACTGAACTACACCTATACTAGTAAACTATGGCAATTGGGCCTTACTTCTTCTCACAGCTAAACAGCACAGTCAACAGCATGTTTTTAGCCCAGCCCGACAAGCACTTTCCCAAATAATGCCCAGGCACCACTTCAGACTTAAGTCAGGAACCATTCCCAACACACATATTGCATGTGAGCACTTTGTCAGGTGACATGAGAGAATTTAACTTGAGGGACATGGACTGTACCATGACCCTTGGCCTCGGAGCCAGAAAGTGATCCTTGGCCCATTTCAATTTGTAGTACAAACCAACCAGTTTGTACTCATCACCCTTTTCCCCTGGATTTCTTTTCTTCTGTGCCAGACATTTTTCCTTTGTACCTCTTTCTTATTCTCCACTACAGCAAATCTGTTTGTCAAATCAGTCTTTCTATAGTAAGGAGTGTCTTAATTTCTCTTCATGAAAGCTACTGTCTGTATTTCTGGGCATCTTTAGATGTGTGAATATTTGAGCGGCCCATTCACTCTCCTAACTTCTCTGTTCCATCCGTATTTGAACACCACCTTTCCACTCAGAGTTTTTTCCCCTTATATTCTGTTTTTTAAAATACATAGCTTCATTCAGGTCCCCATCCAAAGATAATATACATTCTAGCTTTCTGGACCTACTCTCTCCTAACTATCATCATCTTCTCTCTCTGGACCCTAACTTTAAAGAAATAGGGAAAAATTCCCATCCAAAGTAGCCTGTTTGTGGTCTATTTGACTGCTGACCATTTGGTGTTTCAATCTAATCCTACTTCTGTGCTGTGGCTGAGTTAGATGTCCATCAGCAGTGATTAAAGGCAGAAAGCTTCCAGCACAGACTCAGCTAAGACCTGAGATGGAAATGTTAAGCCCATGTGTAATTTCATTTCAGAGTAATTTTTTACCAAAGTGTAAAGTCATGGGAAAATTTCAAACACTTTCCCAACATAAATCTCAGATAACTGTAATTCAACATTAGGCTTGATATTAATCCCATGAAACTGAATAATAAAAATGCTAACATCTGAATTTCTAAGCACAACAGCCATTTCAAAGAATTGGACAAGCTTTACATTCTTAGCTTTACCTGTTTCAAACTCTACCATCCATCACCAAGGAACCTGATTCTACACACTACATTCTTCCTTAATCTACATTCTACACTCTTACTTGGGTGCATCGGGAATTATTTTACTTAAGATATGGGAAAACAAATGTCTATTGATATGAGTCTGTTGAGAGCAAATTTTATGTGAGAACATAATTGAATCTTTGAAATTTATTTTCTAGCCCCACTAGAATCATGCCTCATGAATTAGTATTCAGACTAAAAGATGGATTTTTATAGAATATAAAGTAGACATACAGAAACAGCTACACTCTTTCCCCAGCAGTGTCAGGTGATTCACAGAGAAATGCTAGAAGCTATCAGGAGGAGTTATAGAATTACCTTCCTCTGAAGGAAAGTTCTTAGCTCACATGCTTAAGCATGAAAATTTGGATCATTTCAAAACTATGTTGTCTGCGATGTAGGTGTCTGCAGGTAATCTAAATGTCTAAATGTCCGTTACAGTCAGTGGAGATCTACATGTTTAATCAGGTGCCTAATCATGAGTGTCCAGCGCTGTATGAGATTCCTTAAGTTACTGAAGTAATGGCAGTTATGATACAGTATCTACAAGAGGTTCTTACCCTTTTGGAGAGACAGCTGAAAACCAGGCAAGATACTCTAGCATGTGAGATGACTGAAGATGTCCAAGTTTTGGCAAATACATAAATTACATCCTTTCTATATCCTTGTATTATTGTATCTGCCTGTTTCAGTCTCTTTTGTTTGTATTTAGATCACCAGCTCAGCCAAGGAAAGAAGTATTCTTTTTTGTCTTTGTAAAACACTACTGTGACAAGGTCCCAGTCCAGCTAGAATAGGACATCCAGGAGATATGCTAAACCAAGAGGTATATAAATGAATAGACTTAAAGCAGAGGTCTCCAAAGCTACCTGTGGATCGTGTTTAATACTTGTTTTTATTTAGTTAGTTTAGGTTTTACATTCACATGTATTGCCAACTTTCAAATTCACTGAAAGCAAGATTAAATAGACTTGGGCATCTAGTATCATTTTTTACTCAGTGGTTTATCTTCTCTGACCTTCAGTTGCTAACCGAGAAGGGTGCAAATCTCCTGTAAGATCCATGTCTTATATCTAACCACCATACAAATGTCCTTGATACGCAAAGAGATGAAAATAAAATTGGATGGCTATGTCTCAGGAACTGTTTCCACACACAAGCACCCCCCAAATGTCTTCTTGTACTGCAAGAAAAGGAGACTCTCAGTGCTTTTCATCTTTCTCTATATTTGTAATTGGTTTGTGTGCCTTTATCTTATCTTTTCTTATCTCCTCTTCAAAGCAAACAATTACAGTCTCTTCAGTCTCTCTCAGATTGGAATATCTTCCATGGCTCTGACCTGCCTATCTCTGATCCTTCTCAGTTTCCACTATATGTTCTTTGAACTGGAACCACAGGAACTGAATAATAGCTCTGTTTGCTTCTATTATTATTATTGTTACTGTTGAGAACATACCATTGTTTGCATTACTATAATACTGTTATAATATTTTGACACAGTTCTCTATTCTCTTCCTTCATTGTTACTGCTTTGCTTTTTTGCCCACCTCTACACATTGACCACATTTCCGAATTGCTCACAACTATGTGCACATTCTCTGCCCACCAAATCCTTACCATTACAGTGGAATACATCTTATCTAAACTTACAATCTGAACATTGTAGGCCTGAAGTCTACATTAGACTAGGAAACAGTGCACAAGCATTGCATCATGAGCTTAGGAAATGAGCAGAGGATTATTTCAGGAAGCCACACAGTAAAGCACTCTGAAGTTACGCGTGGTTTAATGGAACAGAAGTGGCCATTTTAAGAAACTGAAGTGGTGTGAGAATCTGCTAGCTTGTTCTCACAGAGGAATTCTTGATAGGATAGTGGATTACAAGGGCTTAGTGAACAGGAAGATAAAGAGAAGATTTCAGCAGTCTAACACCAAAGCAAGACTTAGCAAAATGCTAACTATGAGGAAGAAGTAAAGGTAACATTGGGATAGTGTGGGGTATAGGTGATGTGCTGAAACAGAGAAAATAGGAAGAAGAAATGAAAGAATAACACTAGAAAATGAAATTCTTTAAGTGCAATTGTGGCAATGAAAAATCAGAGATACCAGATACAAGGGGAAAGATGGTGAAAGGTCAAGGAATAGAAAGGTAAATGGTGGAGCAGTCAGCAGAGAAGTAGCTGCTGAGAGCATCAAATAAAAACAGACAGCTTCAGAACTGAGCCAAATCCTCATATCAGGTAGAGTAACATAACTACATCATTGTCAACCAATTAATTCCTGCAGATAAAGTGACTCAGTGTTACATTTCTCTAAGAAACCTGTCCTTTTTCATTAAACTATGTCATAATTGGCACGTTGATATGTTGGGGTTTTATGCCAGAAAGTATAATTCAGAAATCTTCATTCTTGCCAACTAACTGAATAAATAGATGTTTTATTTAACTTGATTAAGCATGGTTTCAAGAACTTAAAAAAAAATTAACTTCTGCAAGTTTTCCTTCTGTTACTAAATAACATTTGAACTAAATAACACCTGAACAACAGGATGTTCCCTTTTCTTTCCTGAGCCCCAGCTGCTATTGAAAGATGAACTTTAACCTATTTTTGCAGTTTATACCGTATCTTAGTGTTAAATGAGGTTTGGTTTCATTTGAGCTATCAGCATAATGAATCACCACATTATTGATAGCAGAGACAATTGGACAGTCATAGGCAAACATAAAACAGAATGCTCCATCTTCACTGAACCCTTTATGTAAAGGAGTTTTAGCTTAAGTGGCAACTATTTGCAACCCATTATTATCCAGAGACACATTTTTCAAAGATGTCATGGACTGATTTTCAAACTTTCAGACCCCAAAACAGGAGCTGTATACAGAAGGAATTCAGTGCCCAATGTGAGAATCTGACCACATAATTTGATACTTAAAGCTGGAATCATGATATGATGTCACTCTAGTCCCTGGGACATCATCAAATGTGTAGGCAATGCCAATTAAGGGGTAGCATACTTATTTTCAGCACCATTCTTTCTGACTCTATAGTGGAGTTAACAAAAATAACATGATTTTACTAATAAAAATGTACTAATATTGGAAATAAGTTTTAACCAAAACTTCAGATTTGGAAACCCCTTGATTTTGGCAGAAGTCTGTATTAAGCAATGCATGGAAGTGTGTATCTATAGACAAGTGAGGAAATAACCATTCCACGTGCCAGATGTTCACAGTAGAACTCCTATTTACTATGTGAAAAAATAGGGACAAGTTAGTATTCTGAATAAATACACTTCTCATGCTGATTTATATTTCATCAAGGCCATATTCCATCAAAACTGATTTTCAGTTGCAAACATATAACTCTTACTAATGTGGATTTTAGGAGACACATTTCCTTCTTCAGCAATACAATAACAAAAAAAAGTCTCATCCTAGTTAGAAGACTGCTACTTTTTTTCTTTTTTAATCCAAACTGATAACTTCCATATACACAGTGTAAGCTGTTGAACTCATTCTGCTGAGAACAATTAGTTCATTTTTTATTATGGCCAGGTGCAGGGATGGATTTAGGAATACATACTTCACTGACCCACCACAGACCCACAACAGAAAGTACAGATGACAAAAATAGTCTTCCCTCTTTCCTCCCTTCCTCCTACTCCTTCCTTCCTTTGCTTTCTTCCTCCCTTCCTCCCTCCTTACCTCCATTTTCCCTCCTTCCTTCCCTTTTGCTTATTAATACTGTATTTTTACCATTATCAATTAGTGGCTTATCAAGTACAGAGGTATCTAGTATTGAAAAGTTGCATTCTTAACTGAATGAAAGGAGTGAAAGAGCACTCAGAAAGAAATAAAAGCTCATGTATAAGTTTGAATTATGCTATAGGGTTATAATGTCCTTAAAAAGATAATACAGTAGAACTGAAATAAGGTGACTTCAAACAGGGACTTCTGGAATAAAAGCAATATATGAAGAGCATAATATTTGTCACTGGAATTTTTCTGGACAGAAAAAGAGTAATAAGAAATTAACGAAGAACAGGAAAGAGGATACTTACCAGTAAACTGAAAAATTCATGAAGTCCAGATAAATGCTTTACTTAAAAAAAATACATTAAAAATGTTTTAAAAATACATAAAAAAGATTTGACAGCACATTTTAGATTAGTTGTACTGCAAAGAGGAAGTATGCAGTATTTTCCTACACCACAATGTTGCCCCAGATAAGTAAGGATATAAATATTTAATGTAATAATTAAACATATCCCAAATATCCGTCTTAAAAATATGAATTTTATTTCTGTCAGTTGTATGTTAATCTAGGCTGCTATACTGAGTTTAGAAAAGAACCCAGACAGAGGCTAAAAAGCCCTTTGTTCTCAGAGGACTTTTCTAAAAATCAAGAATTTTGGTTATCATCAGTAGAATTCTGCTGTTTGATCAGCAAAATACTCAGGTGTATGGGTGAGCTGAAGATATTTCAATAATACAATGCAAAGCCTCTTTAGGGATAAAAGGCAGGTTTTTTTCTCAAATCTCTGTGACTCTTGGCTTGTCCTAGAATTTAAAATCACAACCACTACAATAATGTTTCTAATTTTGAAAACATTTTTACCCTGGGAAGGAAACTGAACCCACTGCTCATTAAGGCTATATTTACGAAGGTGACCAGAAGGTGAAAAGCCTTTGATGTCAGTACCAATAAGCTGAATGACATGTCCCCTTCCTTTCTAACTTTTCAGAGCCTCAAGCCTAACAGGTGCAGTTCATCATCCAGTAATGAAACTTATAACCTGGTCCATATATAGATTAAAGTGCAGTCCCCACCTGACAGCCATATCTGCTATCACTCTTGTGGCTTCATACATTTTGTTATCATTTCTGGTAATGTCATGCAAAAAGTACTGACTCATTTGTTTTTTTCTTCCTTGTATAGCATCAGCGCCTTAGTAAAATGAAAAAAAAAAAAAATTTCTTTCTCCTCCTCAGATGAGACATTGGGTAAACCTAACTACTTCCTTAACTACCTTGTGGCCTTCAAGCAGCTAGTATGTCACAGGGGGCATCTTCTTCAGTATTAATTATCTAACATTAGGAGAAAGCTAGTAGTGAGGGTTTCCTACACTCTGTAAGGCAAGTTAGTCCGTTTGTGGTTCTATTCCCTATTGCTAATGTGAAGACAGATTTTTTTTCCCTAAGGAGAACAGTACTTTGAAAAGGCTCAGGAATGATGTAGTAAAATTCCATGTAATATTGTGTAGAAATGTGTGTTGCACAATACCAATCGGTTAAAACTATCAAATTGGTTGATCAGCTCAGACACTGAGTGAAGGCAACCTCTTTGACTTTGAGTGATTATTGAACAGTTCTCAAAGGCAGAAAGAAAAATTAACTGCTCAGAGTGGTGGAAAAATGAGCTCCCAAAACAACTGGAAAAGATTTAAACATTACTCCTCAGTGTATTTGTGAGCAGCAGAAGCCAGCAAAAAGAAAAACAGCAAGGCAGTAGTTCTATAAATGATAATTCTTACATTCAAGGCTTCCATTTAATTGCAGTGCAGAAGGCTAAGTATTTAACTGTAGTGTGCCTATTTGAGGAACATGGTATTCTGTAGAAAATTTACATGTGACAGATAAATATTTGAAAAGAAAGAATAAAAAAAGGAAAGAAACTGTTTCTATGTTGATGAACTCAATTTGTAAGTCTGGAAAACAAATTGAGTCTCTGAGAAGTGGCCAGATGCAGAGATGAGGAAGAGGGTCATAGAAAGCACAGTGGTGGTGTGAATTAATTTTGGGAAAGCAGTTGGAATTTTGCAGGCAGAGATGGCATCCTGTGTACATGAAAGCCTGTGGAGACAGCATGAGCTCTGGCAGTATGAAGATGATGGAGGGCTGAAACCATGGGAGACACGAAGCAAAAAGGTGCACAGATTTTCAAGTTGGAGTTCTCAAAAAACATGGTTCACTGAACCACTTATGTCATGACACTCCACTGGAATAAGATATTTTGGCAGGGCTGGCAATACTGGAACATTGCAACCTGGACAAAAAGGATGAAAAAAATGCCACTGTTTCAATGGAAGTTACTAGAACAGCAGCGTGTAATTTTTCTATAGGAAATCCCTGGATTGTCATTGTGAAAGTAAATGGGTTATTTCTTAGTCTTACCTTTTTCGCAGAAGCACTGAACATCTGTACCAGAAACAGTGTTATTATGACTAAAAGAGACAGTAGAAGATCAATCTTCCAGTGGTGACCTTAGAAGAGAGCATTTGAATGGAAAGTATGGATAAATAAGAAATTGGAAGAAGAGAAAAAAACGTGGAAAAAATGCTGGTTTAGAAATACATTGAGCACTTCACCATGTCACCTTGTTGGTGAGAGAGAATAAAGTAGAGGTTTGCAACATCTTTGTAGGAATCGCTCAGCAGAATTCAAAACTGAATTGAGAGATCCCAGCCTACCACAGTTCAAGAGTACATTTCTTTGCCTAGGGACAAAACAAAATGAAGGAACTGGGGAGGTTTAACACTTTGCAAGGAGAGTGTGAATAAAAGGTTCAACAGAATCAGTACAGTTTCATGTTCGTGCAAAAAGAAGATAGACCCTTTGCCCAGGAATATACTCAAAAGAACTAAATAAATATGTAAAAAGGAAACATTTTCCACTACCTACAAGGAGAGAAATTCTGGAGGAGATGGCTTATGCCAAATATTTTTCTACTCTTGATGCCTCAGCAGGCTTCTGGCAGTGGTTCTTAGACAAACAGAGTGTATGTTTATGCACCTCCAACACCTCCTTTGGGAGACACAGTTTCCTCCAATTGCTATTGGGTTATAGTTAGCACCATAGGTGTTTCGCCAGAAAATACAACCATTTTTCTCTGATGAGGGACATGCTAAGACCTAAACAGATGACACTGTGATCTGGGAAACACAGTAGAAGACTAAGACCAATGTTTCCAAGGAGCTCCCAAAGAACCAGAAGTGCTGGGCCTTGACCTGAATGAGTAATAACAGAAAAAATGTGAACACTGTGTAGTGGGTATATTTCTTAGAAAAGAAAAGAAGAAAGAAGGAAGAAAAAGGGGAGAAAGAAAGGTGAAAGGAAGGAAGGAAAGAAAGAAAAAGAGAAGGGAGAGAGGGATGGAAGGGAAGGTACACAAGGATTCTTTGGAATATAAGCAACTTAGTACCAAGCATAATTGCTTCCATAAACTGTCTGTATTGTTGTCTAGCAAAAGTCATCGACTGAAAATGAGATGCAAAACTTAATAAAGAATCTAAATTAGTTCATTGAAGAGGGCCTTATCCTGAGACAATGCAACAACAAGGACAAGATAAAAATTCTGGTGGATGTGTCCAGTGAAGGTGTTACCACGTCCCTCTCTTAACAGTACTGTCAAAACATTTGACCAGTCTCCAGTGATAGAAAAAGGAAATCTCGGTATCATCAAGCAGAATAAAAGACTATGGTCTATAATATATAATGTACTGTATCATATATAATATAATATAATATATACATAATATATACAATAACTAGAGAATATATAATTAAAGGTTAATGGATTTTTTTGTATTTATATTAGTATTAGCAAAGCCATTGTTAGCATTGCCAAAACAGGCACGGCAAAACCAGTTCCTCACTGGAAAAGACAAGTGTAGGAAGGAGGAGGTTCAGTTTCAGATGAGTGATTTGATGCAACTTCCTCTGTGCAGGTGTGGAAAAAAGTGCAGTGAAGTCTGAAGAAAAAATTTGATAAAATAAATTGTTCTTTCTGAACCAAATCTAGACTCTGAACGTCAGGAGAACTCCTACAACTAAGACTTTACAGAAAATAAAGTGTTAATGCACAGTATGGCTAAGAAAAATTTGAAGCCCAAATCCTATCAGTTTAAGAGGCTCAGTTAAAGTCTGAGTGTTAGATGGGTTTTCTGTTTAATGGTATTCATATGACAATCCCTAAATACAACAGAAGAAGTGTTACAAAGATGCACACATTTTTACTGAAAAGAAAGGGATCAGTGAACGTACCTCTACAGTACTGTGGAGGCCATCAAGACATGCCATATATACCATAAATATAGGACACCATAGCATGTGTTATGGAATAGGAGCGATTAAAAATGCTTTCCCCTGCTGACTTTCAGCTATATGCTGGCATTAATTTACTGTGCTCGATTTCCTTAGCTTTTCTAGATTCTACACGTGACTGTGACCATCAAATCCATTTTCATTATAAGTGATATACTCGTGTATGATGTGCCACGGCTTATGAGTGAGAGTTTAAGCAGTTTGAAAGTAAGCAATACCTGTACTCAGTCCTGAGCCCTGTTTCCTGCTACATGTATTATGTTTGCATTTAATCCATATCTGCAATACGTATATAGCTGAAGCTAGGACTTCGTACTCCCAGATATATGTCCCAACATGCACAGGAGTTGTTTAATTATTTACATGTTCAATTTTTTGGCTCTACAAACTTCAAATCATGGCTACATAGCAGTCCAGGTTCATCAGAAAGGCTGCTCCCAACCAGTATTACATGTAGCCTTATACATAGGACACTTATACATAGGATCAAACCTTCTCTCATGATGGCAAAGCAGGAAACTTGGTCATCGACTTCTCAAGCAAGTGCTGTAGTTCCAATGAAATGCAGCTGTTCCAGTCATTTAGAGTACAGTAATGCACCCAAATACATAACTTCATGTATTTGTGAGGAGGCAGTAGTCTGTTAATACTGCAGCTAGACTGAAGTCCGTGAAGGACAGAACATCAAATGATCATGCCTTCATCATTTGATTGGACTCCAGTGTACAAGGCCCAGAACATCCTGATCTAGTAAGATCTGGTTTGAGTGTGGGGTTGGACTAGATGACTTCTAGAGGTCCCTTCCAAACCAAGTTTGTTCTGCGATTCTACGATTGCTAAGGCTTCCATATCATGTCAGAGATTTTCCATATCCATAATAACCATGTACAAATTATCTCTCTGTACAAAATTAATTCAGTGTATTGGAAGTATTTTCACACTTCCTACATTTCAGAAGACCATTGATTCAGTCCATACACAGTATGTTTGATGAATACATGAAGTAGTGGACTTTGTGAGCACCCAGTCCGTGCATGTATGTGTGACACCTTCAGTTTATCAGTCGTTCTTTACATGTATGAACTGCACTTACTCTGTGTTCTACAAAAAATCTGTGCGTGTTCTAAGTTTTTCATTTTTAGGTAGTACCAATGTATGAATATGCAGAACATCCTAAACCAATGGCAAGATTTTTAGGAAAGAAGACATAATTGGCAAAATTCATTAAATGTATGACAGCTCCAGCTAGCTTATTTAATCAGCATTAATAAATACCCTGCATTTTCCTCAGTAAGCCATGAAACTACATTTCAGTAATGGTTAGTTACAAGATGCTGATGACATTTTTATGTCCTTTAGGGAATTTTCCCCTTACTAGGTTCTCCTAAGAAAAAAGATGTGAAATGTCCAGAAATAGTTCCTTTCTAAATATAATTTCATCATTGTTTTTTAATAATTTTTAATATTGGTATTTAAGTATTTTCAAGGGAATGGTGAACAAACTTAATGTTCTCTGGCAGTACCTAGTGCTTCAACAATGCTGCCTTACCATGGTGAGCACCAAGGTCCAAAATGTCCCTCTTTCCAAGTAATGTGGACTAAAGGAAAAAGAAATTCTTAAGGGAAAAGAAACATGCAACACAGCACTCACCTCAGATGGCTTGATCCAAAGACAGTTGGAGAACTTCCATTTAGGTGTTTGGTTATTAGATCAGGACCAAATCTGTGCAGATTAGAGACATACGGCATATGCCAAAGATTGGAGCTACTTGCAGTGTAGAACATCAGGGAGTAGCGTTTGATGTTTCTGTCATCCTTTCTCTTTTCAAATCTGCACTGATACCCTCTGCCTGTCTTTGTCATATAGAGTGCAAAAGATGCAAAGATGTAAGACCTGCGATACGGTGACTGGGCTTCAGAATGGTTCCATCTCCAAAGCCTTCATTTCACTTCCAAGAGATGCACTCAGAGGAGAGTGGGACTTAGCCAAAAGTAATTGAGAAGCACGAAGAATGAAATGAGATAATACGATTTAAAACGGATTTGGTCTGGAAGATAAACTGTGTTCTGAGGTCAAAGCCCACAATTTCACAGAAATAGCTGAAATAAGAACTTTATGGTGTCTAACTCCATGTGAATATTGACTTCTTCCAATGAGCTGAAAGCAGGGGGATTCCTTGATGATTGAATAGATAAAAGTAGTGTGTGGCATTTTGTGGCACCTGTTGTGAAAAAAATGCTGTCCCTTGACTAGGTAATACAGCAGTATAAACCGGTCACAGTGGAGTGGTGCACCTAAGTTACCTGCATGTTTATGGGATGAGTCATAACTTCTGTAATCTGTTTATGTCTGTGCAATATCATATTAATAGTCAGCCTCAGCTTGAGCCCAAATAACCACCTGAAGGCAGTGAGGAGACACAGGCAAAATAGGGAAATAGCTAACCAGTCTCTGAATGCTGGGCACTCCAGAGCTCTTATCTGCAGTGCTAAAGTGAACAACTAAATAGATTTGAAGTAATAGTCAAAACCTCTGGATGTTTGAATGCAGAAAGGGATCAAATGCTATGGGCAAAAATATGATATTTTTGTACAGTCTCTTTGGTAGAATCATACTACAAAGTAAAATCATTGTTACATATCACAACAGATATTGAGGCAGCTGTGGACACAAAAGTAAACAAAAACCTATGTTGCTTTTTGGAAGTAAAAAATAATAATCTATTGGTTGCTTTATTGTATCTGTGATTGGTATAAGCCAAGGAGAGAAACTGAAATGGAAAAATCTAAGAAGTGCTTTCTTCGTGATGCCTCCAATACTGATGAATCCACGAAAGAAATTTCTACAAGAAATCTCTCTGAAATGGCATGCTCTTACTAATGTCATCAGACAAAATCCTGATTACAAGGAAGATGTCTCCCTTATTGGAAAGTACGCCCCATCGTACATCAGTGCTTACCATTTGGTTGAACTGATGTTACGAGTACATAGTGCATCCTGGGAAGTGTAACCCAACTATGAAGTCCAAGAGAGAAAGGGTATGAAGAAATAAGAGACTTTAAAGATAACTACCATGATGCATGCTAACATGGTAACATTTCAAGGGAAAAGAAATTACCACTTAGCTAAGCCAAAATTTGATTTTTGATTCAACAAGCTAAGAGGACATATTTTGATTTGGGAATGTCAAAACATTTCCATTTGATCAGATATATGAAAATTAAATTTACTGAACAAAATGTTCTTAACTATTTCCATTGTAAATTCTTTTTACTGCAGTTAGCTTTGGTAGATATGAGTAAAGAAAGAATTCAAACTACTAGAATTTCTCATGACATAAACCCAGTCTTTTTTACCAACAGACATATTCATAAAAAGGTTGTTTGTTTGTTTGTATTTTAATCAGGTTTATCTTCTTCATAGGTTTATCTTCTTCATTCAGATAAATTTGATCATCTTATTTTCATATTTTTGCTATTATTCGCAAACAAAAGAAACTGAATCTAAAAATAAGGAAACAAAAGAATTATGCAGAGCTTACTTTCAACATGAACATGGCCTGATTTACCAGAATATTGCAAGTAAATGCAAAATTATTTTTAGAAATGTATATGACGAATTTTGGTACAACAAAGGGAAAAAATCTTAGAAATTTCATTCTGCTGCCTGTAAAGGGAAGATGTCGAAATTGCACAGTACTCTCATTTTGTCAAGTACTCATACCCTTAAGCCTCTCAACATCTGTACTGAAAGCATGCTGCAGTGATCATTTCTTCCAGCTGTAATTTATGCATTGCAATTGTCCCTATGTAGATGTGGGAAATTTATTTGAATACATTGTTAGAGTCTGTAGCTGAGGGATTTTGCTTTTAAAATTCTGTTAAAGAAAAAAACCAATGAACTGGAAGAGTGACTTATCTCCAGTATATGCTCAGTCCTCTGCCTTCAGGGACTCCCAGCAACCAAAGCAGAGCATTGTCTGGAGCGCAGTGAGGATCTGGGACTCTCACCTTTGGACCTTTGGCAATTTGCTCTGAGCTTTCTAAACCGTTTGCCTCAGCTGCTTGCTACAGACTATATAAATGGAGGTCCAAGTCAGAAGGCTCATTCTCCCTCGGAGGCAGTAGGGAAGGGGTAAAGAGGGGAGGGAAGGAAAAACAGAGGAAAATAAAGAGCAGCAAGAGGGTTCGGGGCTCACCATGGGCCCTGTGCAGCTCTTGCTGCTCTTGCTGCTGCTCAGCAGTGGTGTTCTCACACGTAAGTACTGCCTTTTATGTTAGTGCTTTTTGCTGCTTTATTTATGAACCCGTTAAAACAACAATAATGCAAAAATCAACAGCACAATGGCTTATAGAATTAGAGAGGGTAAGTGTGGCAAAGATATCATCTCTTCTCTTTGTTATACTGGGCAATCATAGGAGGATCCCAAAGTAGAAAAAGTCACAAATGTCACCTGGTGTCTTTTGATCAGATTTAATGTATTTTTCAACTTGTAAGGAATTCACATAATTTATTGTGGCCTAATTGTTATTCTGTAATGCTGTCTTTTTAAACCCCCATGGAGATACTGTAGCTTGGAGATACCATACAGACTTATCCCAGTTGTTGCTAGCCTATTTTGCGGCAAATGTGAAGACGGAGAGCAATAAAGCAAAATGTATTTGGCAGGCAATACTGACACTTGAAGTACAATTTTGTGTTAAGGGGACATAGTCATCAGTAGTAGTAGTAAAAGAAGTAGGCCAGTAGAGTTTTTTTTCCTAAGATCAGAAAAGACAGACTAGAGCAATATGGTGCTGTGGATGGTGAGCTAGCCTTGCTTCGCAAGAAGTGGCTTTTTAGAATATGACACTGTAGTGTTACTTAAGATTTCAGGAACCTTAAGGAGGGAAGTGAGTCTGTGGCCCATTTTGCAGGTCTGGTTTTATATGCAGATCGAATTAATCATAAATACGCCTTTGTTGAACTAATATTCTGTTGTTGACTGATGTTATACAATTTTAAAGGATGTACTTGTTTCTAATGGTTATAAATAATGCTATTACTGTTACTATTGTAATAGTAATAGTATTGCTTTTGCTATTGCTGTTACTGTAGCTAATGTTACACTCTATTTCTATAGAGTGCTCAACCTTAGAATTCCCAGAATGAAAACTTGGAAAGTGTGCCAAGAATATTGTGAAAAGTGCTGGCATTCATGTGTGATGTCCCAAAGAATGACATAGCATCAAATGAATGCAGCAGATTTACTATATTATATTATAATGTATTTTATTTTATTTTATTTTACTTTATTTTATTTTATTTTATTTTATTTTACTTTATTTTAAATAAAGTTATCTGGGACATACCTAAGACAGATTGGAACTAATGATTCTTCTTGACTTGAATAGGCTTTCAGTCAGTGTTCTTTTCCCCAGAGAATGAACTCTTAATATGCAGAAAAGATTTAACAGCAGAGAATTGTGGTATTAATCATCAAATCTGTCCTTTTTTAAATGTACAAAAAGCAAAATATAGCCATTCATCCATTATGCAGCATTTTTGTTTGCTCAAATAGACTAAAATTTTAGAGTAAACTGTTATATGGTACATTTCATCTGTCTACCTCTACATTTTGTGCTCACCATTTACAAACTTTCTATTTCACATAACATAGGGCTTTTAAAAATATATTATAATTTAATATCATTTAATTCAGTGACTTAAAGATCCTATTCTGAGGTCTTAGTTCACAATATCAAGGCAACTACTGTAACTCTGTTTAGATTTGACTCTGTACTGTCAATGTTAGTAGTAGCTTTGTTATTTACATCAGTGTGCCAAACTACATCAAAAGTTGGTATGAATTAAAAAGGTCTTACAATGAAAATGTAGTATTTCCATTTATATTTCCATAGCCCTTGTTTTATAGCTGTAAACTGTTTTTCCAGCTTTTAATTCTTGTTTTTATTCTTTACAGAAGAAGAAACGCCTGAAAATGGAAATCCAGGATGTTCAAGTAACTGATTTCTTGCATCTGTTTTTGTTATCTTATGTCGCTATATTAACTGAATGCATCTTTCAAAGCTTGACATTTCCTATTCCATAAATCTCTTCCTCTGAAATAACTGAAACAAAAGTGATGGCAATATTCTGAAGTCTTTATTGCTGTTTATTTTAGGTATTTAATTATCTATAAGGCTTGGCTTAAAGAATTTCAAAAGTTTCCTAACATCAGAGAAGCTGAGATTGAGTTTCTAAACTTTTAAAAAGCTCCCATTAAGAAACTACTTTCCATTGTTTTGTTGATTTCTTAATTGTCAGGTGCAAATTCCTTAATCTAGAAATCCCTGTTTATCAGATGTGAAGCTTTAGCAGTGAAGTTATGTCCATTATACTTTACAGTGGGCTGAATCCCACTTCTCATTTATCCTTCACAGTGGCTGCTAAACCCACAGAATTGCACTTGGATATCTAACTAAATACCTGTAGAATAAACCATCAACTCTGTCAGCAAGGACAGCAATTTCTTTAAACAAGTCAAGACTCAGGAAATGCTGACTTTATGCCCTATCTTATAATGAACTCTGACTGGCCCTGACTGCTTGGTTAGATACATAATGTTCCACCATAGGGTCAAAGTACTGAATGAGTCATTTTGTTCTTTGTCCTTTCAGATCTTCAGGGTTTTTTTTTTCCCTTGTTGGATGCTTTAGCACCATCTCCAGGCAACTGGGTTTATTTCAGCTGCCTGAACCAACTCAAAGACTTCTGGGCTTCATTGCCAATTTCTTGTGTATTTTTGATACACTAAATTATTTGGCATTTGCGTTTCTAATCTTATCATATCCCTATTTCTTTTCCATTTATTTCTATTTAAAAGCAGGAAATGAAGCAATAATTAGCCTTTTGGCTTTAGCATAGTAGGTACTGGTGTTGCAAAAATTTCTGAGAATGTACAGTTCAGCAAAGTTATACTCCAGGATAGCCAAAAATCACAGGGATAATGTTGAATTTTTCTATAGCAGTTGATTTTAAGGTTAATTAGATAATTTAATTCAGTTTTCAAATGTTTGTAAGATGCTGATTACTGTATGATAGCTAGTATTAAGTATATTAATTCTGTTTAGCAATTACATGAAAGTAATCTCAGTTAAAACACTATTAACATATGTAAGGCTTATAAAAGTGATAGTCCAAGGAGGAAATACGACATTTATAGTACTATTCTGTTCTCCTCCCTAAGTATGCAATTCTGTGACATAAAGGGCAAGATAACATTGCCATTGGCCTCTGACATGACAAATATTTTATAAAAGAGGAAGAGTAAGCTACATCCATGGCAGGTATAGGCAGGCAAAATCATACAGATTTGATGGTGAGCGTGTGGGTTTACAACGTGATGACTTCACCTTTTTTTTTCTATAAAAGTAGATCAGGATTCTAATATGTTCAGACAGTCACAAATAACCACAGAGGAGCAATTTAGGAAATTGCTTTTCACTCAGCATCACAACAGCGTCACAATCCCAGTGAGCTGCTCAGTCTAAACAGAGGGAACAGTAACTTCTGGTTCAGATAGACCTAAATTGCTCTAACACAGTCACTTAAAATGCCTGATCATCATATGTTTAGTTTAAAATGATGCCTGCAGTTATAATGGGAGTGAATTGTAATTGAGAACATTGTTTGGCCTACGTTATGCATTCCAGACACCAAAAGAAGATCTTATATCCCTATATTTGACACTAAGACAATATATTTTTTTCTTTCTATCTCTTACCACATTCATTCCTGCTTGTAGAATTTAAAATTACAGATTAATTGCCTCTGAAAGGAACAGGGACAGATTAAACACAGGTGAAATTCATCCCTTTGAGGAAGCCCATTAGGTTTTGGAGCTTCCTTTGATAAAAAGAGAAACACCTCTGCAAATACTTCCTCTTGCCTTATTCTTGCTCATAGCTTAGTGCTTTTGCCTTGTTCTGGATGCTCTTCATGTAACTAAAGTTTATCTCCATTAAAAAGAGTCTACTCTAGTAAAATTTGCTGATCTAATAAGTGAATTAGAGCAGATCATGTTTCAGGAGAGTCTGGGGCAGAAAGATATTCTGTAAATTCAGGTGAAGTGGTATTGAGGAATGCTAGGTTTGGTGTTCTGTCCCTTTCTGTGTTTATTTGCTTTCAGTCTCAGTCATGTCACTTAGATAAAGCAGCTCCTTGCATTTGAATTATGATGGAAAAATCTGAGCTGAAGTGAATAATTTTATTACCAATTTGAAAACTACCATTTGATTGGTTTAATTTATAAGCAATAGAGTAATTTTTAAAACAGTTCCACATCTTAAGTTTTCTTCCACTTTTGTCATTAAGTTTAATGGGGCATGATTTGAAGGCCAGATGGCGTCATATTGTCAGATCTCATCAAACAGAGCAGTAGACCTCAAAATTTATGCTTCCCCCACAAGTTTTTTCTTATGCATCAGAAAGTATCCAGCTGATATGAAGGCATTACTTCTTTGTCTGAAAGCTATTCTTTAAAAGGAAATAGTGGGACGGTCCTCATGCTGCCTTTATATGTAGCATTCCTTTTAGTTACATAACACTAAGCGTGTATTGTAAGGATCTACATATGCCTATCCTACCCAAGTCATAAAAGCACTCTTGTTTTCCCAATTGCAGAAGATGCAACCAGATTTAAACACCTCAGAAAATATGTTTACTTATATGAAGCAGAAACATCAAATGGGATCACGGGAACAGCAGATTCTCGAAGCGGTTCAAAGATCACTTGCAAGGTAGGGAAAGAGGAGTAAATATGACTGATTGGGACTGTATATACTGAATAACATGGGAGCTGGCAGCTGGGGAGCATCCTTCAATGTTTTTCTAAATAAGATCATTCTTTTGAAAGGCTCATGTTGAGAGTCGTGAAAACTAAGTCCTCCCTGTCCTAGACAGAAGGCCCTGAGGATGGCAGAAGTCCTTCATACCGCTGTGTCTGTGCATTTCAATCCTGATCCGGCTGTACTTTTACATGAGAGAGGGGGAAGACCTGGTAGTTCAGTTTTCCTTAGCTCCCAGGCTCAGTCTACCAATGGCCATTAAACAATTCTAGAAGTTGAACTAAAACAGCTCATTGATGCCATGAAGACCACTTGATAGCCTCTTGATAGTAACAGTCAAGCCAGGATCAGAGCTGTAGGACTAAAAGGTCCCTTAGGCCATTAAACTACCCAATGTCCCTACATCTTGCCCAAAACTTTCCCATCACATTTTTTTCTGAAATGGAGTATATGGGGAAAATATTTTTTATTTAACGCACACTGTTCTGACAGAGTCTAAAGATTGGTCAGTGTAATCAAGTTATCAGTACTGTCAATCAATCAATCAATCAGTACTCAAGTTTTCATAAAGTTCTTCTAGTACCATAAATTTTCAGAACCTAAGTTGCTTGTTTACCATGTATATAGTAGACTCCATGCCATTAGCCAAACAAATACCTGCTTTCATATCTTCTCCCTCAGGTTACCTTAAGCTATTTAGAGTACTTTGGAATCTTTCCCAACAGCTGCTAGCAGGGTGATTCTGGCACTTTACAAAACCCAAGAAATACCATATTTTCAAAACTGTAACTGGATGATCCTGGAAACATGATAATGAAAAAAGGATAAACACATCATATTTGTGTTTTCAGGTTGAACTGGAGGTACCACAGCTGTGCCACTTCATCCTGAGGACAATGCATTGTTCCCTGAGGGAGACATTTGGTGTTGACACTGAGGGAAGGGCCATGCTGAAAAAGTCAAAGAACTCCGAGGACTTTGCAAATGCCATGTCCAAGTAAGCAATATCAATTATCATCAATGCTTGTAGCCTTGATGTAGAAGAGGCTGCAATGTTACAGTCCACCCTGACTATGTTTTTCCAGGCATAGAACACATTTCATGATAACCTGGCAGATTTATAAGCTGATTCCACAGCAAAACTCTCCCTGATATAATTTAGGGCTAACTTGGCACAGTTCTCAATTGCTAGTAGGGAAGGGTTTTTCCATCCAGAATTTTCACCTGAAATGTTTTTGTCATTTGTATCATCTACATCAGGAAACTGTTGAGTAGTCCCCTAAAAGATTATTGCAAGTGCAATGTTCCTTCTTGTAAGCAAATTCTCAAATGGCTGTGTGCAGCCATTTTAAGATAATTTTCCTTTGCTGACATGGTACAAAGACTGTGCAATAGAAAGGCATTTCAGACTGAAGTCCAGATTTCCTATCACGATCTTTAATGACCTGTGCAACTTATCTTTTCCTTACTTATCTGCTTTCGTAACTTAATGCTACTACTCCCTCCACCCAACTAGTCTTTAGTGCTTGTCAGTGCACGTTTTACTCGTGCACCTTCATGCTTGTTTCAGTGCCTCAGTATCCACTCCATCTTGTTTCACAAGCCATATATCTCAAAACAACTTGAGACAGTGTTAAAATATATTTTTCAGAAAACAAGCAAGGTCTTACTTAAAGACTGCAACTAGTAGAGAATCCTTCCCATCATTTTGTAGCCTATTGTAGTAGTTAATAATTACCTCATTCTAAAAATTTACTTATCTTCTCTCTGAATTTGTGCAATTCCAACTTCCAGCCATTGCTCTTGATACTTGCTTGTCCTCATAGTCTGGTGATATCAGAATGTCCTTAGTTAGAATTTTGCTGCTTTAATAATAATACTCTCTAATAGTAACAACAGTGAATAGTAAATGATGATAGACCAAGATAAACTTGATGCTTTATGATGTTTATTTATCCCAGCAGTTTATTGATAACATGTTCTTCACTGGGTGGCTTTAATGTGATTTCATACTAATGTTGGGGTTTTTTGGGCAGGCATGAGCTAAAATTCAGCATTCAGGATGGAACAAAGGTCAAGCTGTATCCAGAGAAGGATGAACCTCTGAATGTACTGAATCTCAAGAGAGGGATCATCTCAGCTCTACTTGTGCCAACAGAAACAGTAGAAAATGTAAAAACAATTTCAATGGTAGGTGTTTTGAAAGCATTCACTTTATTTCCTTAACAAATGGAAGAAACCTCACCTAGTAGAGTTACTCCTGAACATCATTTTCAAAAGACCTGGAAATTCAGATGAGAAAGGGTGCCTTTCGGCTAGATCAGAAAATCTCTGAGAGCATGAACAAAGACACTGATTTCTTTCTTCTTTGCAGGATACTGTATATGGAAAGTGTGACAGTGAAGTTGAATTCAAATCTAGAAAAGGAAATGTTGCAGAAGATATTTCAATTAACAGGGACCTGAAAGCCTGTGACAACTTCAGTCCCATCAGAGATTATGTCAGCCCTATTGCCATTGTAAAGGGACTAGTAAGTATACCATTAAAAATTATATGATATAACATTCTTCACTACGTCACTTAAAATGATAAACAGCTACTACAACAACTAAATTTTGTATTTATCTTCTAAAAGCTTAAATAGGTTTTCTGCACCCTCGCATTAGATCAGACTGTGGTTTTGTTGGCAGTCAGTAGAGAAAAACAGATACAGAGAAAGAGTGTAATTACCTTCTTTCATGTTCTTTTCATTATTTTTTAAAGGAGAGCTTTTCATAGGCAGAGTTAGTACTTGATTGATTACACGATAACCTGTCAGATCATATCCAAATTTTTAGTTTTGTGGGTCAACATTTTAAACTTTCCAATTTCATGTAAAACATGTAGTCCACCAAAACCCTGATGTGTATATGATGTGCAGGAGGAGAGGGCTCTGAATGTCCCAAAGTAAATGATTTGACATCCTGTTCAGGCTACTTGTTAATCCACAATGTTCAAATGTAGTTGCTTGCATGAATATCGGCAGATTTCTTCCTGGTATCATGGCATCTGTGCGTTTGAGTGTTTTCCCTCAAAAAAAAAAAAAAAAAAGGATTTCATATCATGCTAAAAACACATTTTATAATTTCTGCCACCTTTACAGCTTGTTGTAGAAATCTTTAAAATTTGTATAATAAGAGTGAAATTAAAAAGAGCATCAGCTGTTACAAGGGGCCTGAACTACTTTAAAAATTACAAACTGGTTTCTATGAAGGAGCCCTTTGTTGTAGGCAGCAGGGGATCAATCATGAAGTAACTACTAAGCCAAACACCTCAGTAAGGCCTGAGGGAAAATTTCAGTGGGATTTTTGCCTGTGAAGAGACTTAAGACTAAAGATTGATACTGGCGCAATTTTGTCTTTGTGGGAGAATGGTTCCAGTTATGCACCTTTGTTTCCAATATGCTGTAGCTGTTAATATTACAGTAAAACTGTGGCAGCCTTTAAAACTATGTTTGTTTTCTATACTATTCGGTAAAGTGACTGCCAAACTATTTATTTAACAGAACATCCCGTTATCTACTCTTCTGAGGAGCACTCAATTCTGTCATTACAATATTGATGCAAAGAAAAGGCATATAAGAGATGCTGTCTGCAGTGAAAAACACCTGTTTCTGCCTTCCTCATACAAGTAAGTTGCTCACTATTTATGTTTACCCTTTATTTATAAATATTCACTTTTAAATGGTGATGTATCACATTCTGCCCTGACTTCATCCCCAAATATGCATTTTGTTCTCAAGAAGGCAGGAGGCATAGCAAGACCCCTCAAACGTACTTAGACTCAACTAAAGCACTGAATTTTTCTTTGTTTACTAGAAATCGCTATGGTGTGATGACAGAGGTCAACCAGACACTGAAGCTTGAAGATACCCCAAAGATCAATAACAGAAATTTTGATGGAGGTATAGCTGCAGTTTTCAATAATACAAATACAGGGACAAAATATAAATACAGGTTAAATACAGGGACAACTTTTTTTTAAACAGTGAATTAATTAAAGATGCAGTTGAGGGGACCAAAACAATTCATAATTTTTAATGAAATTTGATCAATTTAGTCAGGAAAAAAGTTGGGGTCTAAAATGGGAAAACCTGAAAAGTTTAAAAACAAGGTCATTTTAAATAACCTTTGTCTTTTCATTTTAATTTTGAAATTATTCTTTATAATTAAAAAATTATAATTTGCTTGGAAAATAATTTTAATCTTATTGGAAATTAGTTTAATGCACCCTTTTTAGCTCCCCATACTTTCTTATGCAACTTTTAGCTTCAGCTGCCAAATGTAAACAGTCCATGGTTACTATATACTTGGTTCTGAAACACACTTTTTTGATATGCAGTTGTTATTCCTAGTCATAACATGTTTCTCCTAAGATATGTTTATTAAAAGTTGAAAAATCAAACTATCCTAATATAAAAGGTGTTAAGGACTCATCTTCATGAAAATTTAAAAGAATTTATGCAAATAGGTATTATTCAACTTTTGGGAGAATTACATTTAAATTCCACTCCATTATTTTTAGAAACTGTTTAGCTGTTAAACTTCAACAGTTATCACATAAAATAATCTACGGCATTTATATTTATACTGAATGCATGACAGAAGATAAAAATGAACATAGGTCCTTGCTAAAGACATAAAGAATGCAATTTTTTAAATTGCTAGATGAACTGGAAGAGAAGGGACTTGCACTGGAAAGTACAGATGCCAAATTTCCCAGGCAAGGGGATGCTGTTCTGAAGATCCTTCAGGAACTGCAGAAACTTACAGCCTCCCAGCAGAACCAGCAGAGAGCAAGACTCTTTTACAAATTTGTTTCTGGACTTAGAAGTTTACAAAACACCACTCTTGGCTCTCTTGTACCAAAGATGATGGAAACTTCAAGGTATGTTATAACAGTTCATTGTGCAAGTACACCACATGTCAATGCCATAGCAAATCCATTCTAAAGTTGATCATTTGATGCAAGTGGTTTTAAATCAGAGGTTAATTAGATGTAAAGAGTGTCTTTCAGAAAGATAAGTATCATCAAAATTATCTGTGTATTTTGTGTATTATCTGTGTATTGTGGATTTCACATTTTTCCATCAGAAATGCTCGGTTGTTAATTGGAACTTGAACATTAAATGTATGAGAACAGTATAAGAATTCAAATAGATCTGAAAGTTGTAGCCTTCTATGAAGAACTAGTATAGTTTTGATCATTCCCCAATCAAATATTCCAAACTTATTGGAGAAGCTGGACTATAAATTAGAGTATAACACAGCCCAGTACAGGGTTTTTCTCCCCACCACCATCCCAAGCGTGTATGCCAGATGCAATCCTGTGGATATGTTATTATAGCCAAATATGTTTAATGCAGTTTTGCTCAAGGACAATGACTGTAATTACAAACTCCCAAGTCTGACTTATAGCAAAGAACACAATTTTGAAAATGAGATTTTTGGAGACATGGAAGGGCACAATTCTTTGGTCTGGCCCTGCCCTCCCCTCCCCACTCTTACCCTTCTGTCCTGGCTGGACTTGAATCAATTTACACATACTTTATGTCCTCAGTCTGCAGAGGGACTAGACCCTCAGTCTGGTTTAATATATTATATTATAATACTTGGAGGAAAGTCTCTTGTGGAGAAAAAAAAGATATGTCTGTGTCATATTATTGTTAATACTGTCTTGTTGTTCATAGCTAATCATGTTATTAGTATAACTTGTAAAACTAAGAAACTTCTTTTTGATAAGCAATTGTGTGATTTGCTTCCAGTCACGCATAAGGAGATGTCATTTATATTAAAACACCTTAATAAACCTGTCAAATGTTTATTTCAAACATGCAACATGCAGTGATAACTGCAAACAGGGAATTAATTAATCAAAGTCATCTCTTTTCCTTTCAGTTCCATCACAGTTCAGGCCCTGACTCAGTGTGGGACTCCAGAGTGCTACAGTGCAGTCCTTCAAATACTGAGAACTGGAAACGTGAATCCACTTGTGGTAGACCTGGTCACATATACCCTGGGACTATTGCCTTCTCCAAGTCCAAAAAGAATACGGGAAATTCTTAACATGGCCCAGTATCAGCCAAGTAGAGCTTCTTTTTACGGCTTGAGTCATTCTGTTACTAAGTGAGTAATCATAGCATGTAATTGTACAAAATAACCTCAAGAAAACATTACAATGCTTAGAGTAAACCCTAAGAGGATTTTTTGTTATTCTCATGAATTTGCTCTTTGGGAATAAAAAATAAATAGACATTTCCCATTTTCTCCTTTTGTTTCTAATGTGTTTATTTCTTTAGGTTCTACAATGAGAAGATGATTGTGACAGAGGAAATAACAGATGTTGCAGACTTCATGGTATCACTGCTTGGCATTGATTGTTCTGGGGAAGATGAACTCACATACCTCACACTTCGGGTATTTTTATTTCCCTCTTCCCTTATGCAGGCTATTATTTTAAATTGTAGCTCATATATTACTCTACTTCTCTTGGTGGAGAAAAAATGTTTATCATCTTTCTGTTTTTCATCACTGACAGGCTATTGGAAACATGGGTGCAGTAATGGAGAAAGCTAAACCCAACCTGAAATCTTTTCTTAAGACGTGTATCAGAAATGAAGCTGCATCACTTTCAGTTCAGAAAGCAGCCATCCAGGCATTCAGGAAAATGACTGTTACTGAAGAGGTAAATTGGGTCACAAGAACCAGCATAAACTGTCTTCAGATCACTTTGTTCACAGAAGTTATTGAATATGCAAAAACATTCCCATTATTTCATAGTTTTGCTATCTCACTTTTAGCTTCTCCAGCATTTTTAGAACTCCTTTAGTTAGTTCAGTTTCCATACACATCTGAGAAGTTCTGCAGACTTCTGACTTACTGGGTGTTACTCCTTTGAGATGCAGTTGCTTTGTATAGATGGTCTCAGTTTAAATGGGAAGTTTGGATCTGTTCCTGTTGGAGTGACTTAAATGGAGTTCTACTTATTTAAAGGTGGTTTTAACTAAAAAATTACTCCAGATTTAAATGGATTTAACTAAGAAAAAATCAGGTCCCTATTTTATACGGGCATTTTGTTGTCATTGTTATTAATAGCACTGGTTAGATTTATGTTTACATTACAGTGACATTAAAGCACCTGCTACATGAATGGATGTCATTATACAGAGCACTTCAGCTTAGTATAGTGAAACAGTTTCAATATCAACAAGTTTCTACTCTAAGAGACATGCTCTTGTTTCCGGACAAGGCTTAACGAGTCTGGGAGCCTGGAAACACCTGGAGCTCACATCCTCAGATTCAGTTTAATTTAAAGCATTTAATTTTTTTTACTATTATTTATTTTCAAACTATGTTTTTAATTTTCCTGCAGCAGATTTTGATCACCTTCTTTTCCTAAATTGAATGATCTTTTTTCCAAAGTTTGAGAATTTGTCTGCAGACCAGAACACTTCTGATTCCCAACAATCAAAACTCAGTATTCTAAACAAAAAAGTAACCTGCCAGATACAGGATAATAAAATCAGTTTTAATAAAACCATAATTTCTATGACATTTTCTATCAAAAGAAATGTTATCAAAATAGCTTCAATGAAACATTTTTGGTCAGTTATAGAAATAAGGTATAGAAATAGTTATGTGGTCCTGAAAAAATTACGTCCTGGAAATTATTTCACCCTGTATGTTCCCAAAAGAGTTTAGCAATATCATCTACTAGCCAGCTCATCAGTGCAAACCTTTCTCTATTTATATAGGACCGTTCAGCACTTCTGAAAGCATTCCAAGAAGGGGATGCACCTACAGACAAACGTCTAGCAGCCTATCTCATACTGATGAAAAATCCTTCCCCAAGTGATCTCACAAAGATTTTGAGAGTCCTCGCAAAGGAGAAGAACGAGCAAGTGAAAAGCTTTATTGCCTCACACATTGCCAACATCCTAGACTCTGAAGAAGTAGGCATTGAAGAGTAAGTAAAATTTAGTTATATACTGGTCTCCTAGGAAGAACAAAATTCTAACCATAATTGCAGTGGTAGTTATTTAGCAGTGTATTTTTTGCTTGGTTTTTTGTTTGCTTGTTTGTTTTCTTTGTTTGAACAAATCTATGAGTAAATCTATGGCTTTGTCAGAGCAGTGCCAGCTTATAGTCTTTCCCTTAAGTCTTATTTTTACTGTTAATATGTGCAGAGAGCTAGCCATTTACAATCACCTCAGCTGTATGAATGTCTGCAAGTGACACAAGAAATCCCTCAACTAAGACTAAATGAGGTTTTGGAATTTATACTAATCATATTTGCATTGCTATCCTCTTTCCTAGTCTAAAAAGCCGAGTTGAAGAAGCTCTGAAAGGAAGCCAGGTTCCAACAGCCAAAGATTTCAGAAAATTCTCACAAAATTATCAGATTTCCAAAAGAGTTTCTGTACCTGGAGTTGATCCCATCTCTGCCAAAGTAGAGGGAAATGTGGTATTTGATCCAAACAGCTATGTTCCTAAAGAGACTATGCTAAAAACCACTCTGAACGTGTATGGATTTGGCCCAAGCGATATCTTTGAGGTATCAAAAACTTTTGCTAGTATTCAGCTGTTTTCCTTCTCATTTCTGTTTTCTTATAACAACTTTCTCTGAATAATGTATTGTTTTTACAAGCTTTGGGAGAAATCTAAAGATCACTGTGCTTACAAGGGGACTTTCATTTGATCTCAATGGGCTTTAGAACAAGCCATCCGTTATGTGATGTCACTTGCCACTGACTGGATGGACGACCCTGTTGGAGTTACTAAAGGCCTCAGCTAGGGTAAAATGAACCCATCTGTAACAAATTGACTTCATGCTAATGAATCATTACTGGCACGCTGAAGTACTCATAGTAGATTTTAAGTGAGATACAGCCTATGTGTAAGTTTTTTGTTGGACCTCACCACAGAGGTAAAATTAATTGTTAAGACCTAGTATTTTGTATCTTCCCTTAAGAATCATAGACTTGTAGGATACACTTTAAATGCATTGTTTGTCCCCCAGAAAGTCTGTTTGTTCTAAAGCTCCCAAGAAGTGGAGAAACTGGCTCAATTATTGCATTGTCCTGTTCATTTCAGCTTGGCTTGGATGGAAAGGGGTTTGAACCAACACTGGAAGCTTTGTTTGGAGAGAAGGGATTTTTCCCAGACACTGCAAGCAAGGCCTTGTACTGGGTTGATGGCAGAGTGCCAGAGCAGGTTTCCAAGGCGCTTTTTGACTATTTTGGTTACTCCCAGGATGGCAAGCAGGATCAGGTACTGCTTGAAAACATTCTCTGCGCAGCACGGCATTCCTATCTTTACACAATAATTACAGCACTTCCCTCTTTATTGTATATGAGCCTTCTCCTCTTCTGGTAAGCTAAAATAGAAATCCTTAATGCTATTTAACAGTCTTTTTTTCTTAATTGTATGTGGGAGGGGCCTTTGGAGACAAATCTCTAAGAAGTGTACATGCAGATTAGCTGACATTCACTAAGTAACTGTTCTAGATATATTATCTTACAGATTTCTCATAAATCTGTTCTACTACTTTCTGACTGAATTTTCAGGATGTCATGAAAGGAATAATACTTAACCTTGAAAAACTGATAAAAGAATTGAGCAACAAGGAAGCTCCTGAAGGAAGAGCATATCTGAGAATCCTGGGAGAAGAACTTGGGTACATGAAACTCAATGATTTCAAATTGCTGGGAAACATGATTTTAAAGAGTGTTAAAACTCTTCAGACTATTCCCGAAATGGTATGTTTCTGATGCACCAATGTGTATTATTAATTTTTTTTTTCTACAAGATTTTTTTAAGATTGAGGTTGTGTTTATCTGTTATGTAAAGAATGGGCATTTGATACCAGCATGAAAGTAAAATTATTTAAAATAAAATATCCACGTTTAGTCTGAAGGACTCTGAGAAATCCATGAAGACTCCTCAATAACCAAGTGGAGTCCTCCTGGAAGATGGGTGAGAGGAAGGAAAAAGGAAAGGTTCAGATCTTATTGTATGATTGAGATATCTACTGGAACAATGCCCAAAATCTTAGTGTTGGCCATTATGTTATATTACTAAATTTCTGATTATAAAAATGTATATTAATATTAAGCAATAATTCATCATGTTAAAAAGAAAAGAAGATGTAGTACAGTTTAGGAATATTTGGCAAAACCCTTCTTTCATTGAAGTAAAAGAAAGCTTTGCCATTGACTTTGGGGAAGTCAGAATGTTAAATGTTAACTAAACCAGTTCACATTGGTACATCTATGTCAAGGTAGATGATCTGTGTGTATCAAGGCAGGTGATAAAATCTAGTATTTGTTTAAAGCTGAGATTTTGATAAACAGTCTTTAGTACATTTATTGAAGCAAGGAATCTGCAGAAATTAGATTCTGTACTCTATATGAAATTAATTTTTGGATTATACAGTTACAATCATTCCATGATAAATTTTTAAAGTACAAAGTGTTCGTATTCCAAAGTGTAGATTTGTTAGTGTTCATTTCCTTGTTTGATTCACAGATTGCACAAGCCATCTCAAAAGGTGTTGACAGGGATTTATTTGTCCACTACATGTTCATGGACAATGAGTTTGAGCTCCCAACTGGAGCAGGTTTGCAACTGAAGTTTGCCTTGTCTGGAATAGCAACACCTGGGGCCAAAGTAGCTGTGAAGCTTCACCAAAAAAGCGTAAGTCTCAACAGCTGTCTATATTTTGTCTCCTCCTAATAATCTACAGTCTCATTTAGGGATAAAACTGTAACACCAGAAGAATGTTAAAGACTACAAAATACTCTTGAAATGAAAAAAACAACTTACTTATTAGAGGTCTCCAGTTAATTTGTGGATGACATTTACATTAAAGTAAGAAGTAATACATATAATAAATTAAGTATGAGACCTAATAAAATTTATGAATTTCAAGTATTTTAATCACCCTTTCAAAAATAATCCTTTTAAACTCTGTTTATTTCTCTCTCCCTGCTCGTACAAAAGCTACAGCATGTGAATTTGCTGTTCAAACCAAACAGTTAATAAAAAATTCTGATGTGGCCAATTCAAAGTGAAAATTTTGATTTTCAGTTAAAACAAATATTTAAAATTAAGTTAAATGAAACATTTTTTGATCTGAAAGGAAACATTTTAAAATCATAACAATTAAAGAGCATGTGACACAAAATTAATTATCTGGTTAAAAAAATCAATTAAATATTTCCTCTTTTTTTACAGTTTTAATAGCTATTTTGCTGTAATTTAGTAAATATTTTATATAAATTTCTCAATAGTTTCAGTTCATCTAAACTTTTAATTTTCCACCATATACACGATTTAAGTAAAAATAAAAAAATAAGTCCTCAAATTTAGTACTGGTTGCCTTCTAGTTACCTTTGGAATCTTTTCCAGAATTTTGTATTCTGTCTCTTCTTTCTGTAATGGCCAAACCAAAAGCTTGAAAATAAGCTGTTTTCTGTTGAAAGAAATTCAAATCTTGGATCCATTTCTTTTTTTGTCAAATAGGTTGCTCATTTTTTTTTTAAATTGCCCCTTTTTTTTTTTTTTTTTACAATGGAAAACTGGCTCTTGTCTTCAGATTTAAAAGTACATGCAAGTAGTTCCATGTACAAAATCTGAAGCATGAGTATTTTTACATTAAAGTAGGTAAGGTTCCTTGGTGTTATCCTCTGTATTTGTTACGTTGCAGTTACCACTTATGTGGTCCCTCTGCTTATGTGACTTGGGAATCAAATTTTTGGAATAGAAAAATCAATTATATAAAACTTACCTCTAGATTATCAAGAATATGATTTTTTTTTATAAAACCAGTAAGAAGTGTATTGGGCAAATAAATACACCATTTTGTTTTTATCAAATAGATGCAAGCAGAACTCATTGCTAAACCTTCAGTAGCAATTGAGTTTGTAACACACCTTGGAATAAACATGCCTGAATTTGCTAGAAGTGGCATTGAGATGAATTCTAATATATTCCATGAGTCTGGAATTGAAGCACATGTTAGTATGAAAGCTGGACAGCTGAAATTCAGCATTCCTGCTCCGAAGACTCCAACAAAGCTCCTCAGTATCAGGTAATGATAACTGAATGAGAACTTTCAAGGCTATGCTCTCTTCCCTTCTCTTCTTGGTTTTTATTGTGATGGAATTGGGACGCTAGGGCAGGCATGGAGAAATTTTCAGTTCAGAAAATTCCCAGACATTGTAAAACCAGGATAACTTTTTTTGTAAGGTAAGCAAATAGCCCAGATAAGTGGCGACTAGGAGTCATGGCTTACAGATTCTTTAATTTGTCACTATTTTCTGAACTTTTCAAGAGGACTCTTACCATTTCTATTATTTTGTTTTCTTTCACATAAAAATATTATAATAGCAATGCCTATTTTTAGATTTAATTTAAATGAACTACTTACATTAATTTTAGAGAGAGTAAATGGCTCAATACATAGAATTATAATTATCAATAATAATACTTATAATGATAAAGCACTTGATCATTTAACCACTAAATGTTACTTCATTAAGCCCCTACCTTAATAAGTGATTTTTATTCAGAAGATAACCTTGTTAATAGGACACTGTCTGAACATCTGTCCTGGGAATAAATGGCTCACTTTTCTGTTCCAGCAATACACTGCATTTGGTGTCTCCAGCCAAAACTGAAGAGATTCCACCTCTGATCGAGAACCGAGAAACCTGGACTTCTTGCAAGCCTTTCATTGCTGGTCTAAATTTCTGCACCAAATTATTGTACTCTAATGCCAGTGCCACAGAGGCAGCTCCATATTATCCCTTGACTGGAGAATCCAGGTAAGTCATATCAGCTTTAACTATGATTATTTTGTGTTAACTAACCTTCCCTCTTAGGGCTTAGTATCTACAGCACCCTCTCACATAAAGCTTACCTTTAGAAATCTTTAAAAACAAACTAGTAGGAGCAGCACAGAAAGAGAGCTATTGAGAACTGTATGATTTCCTCTGTGGTCATGGACAAAATAGTTATTTACAACGCATTTGTTTACTCCTTCTTTAGATTTGAAGTTGAAATAGTGTCCACAGGTGAAGTGAAGCAATACTCTGCAAGTGCAAACTATGACCTGCAGAGAGAGGGAAATGACCTGATAGACACCTTAAAGTTTGCTGTCCAGGCAGAAGGTAAGAGTCTGAAAAACCATTATGGTTTAGCTCAGTTTTGAACTGTGTCATTTAATGGGAAAAAGATTTGCATGAATAAATCATAATAGAATTCTTTACAGTATGAAACAGAATACCATTTCTACACCCAAACAGGCCAACACTTCAACTCGCATTTCATTTTATGTATGCAATCCCAATGCAAGATTTTCATGATCAGAGGCTGATTTTGTATCCAAAAAATGCTTTGTTGGATACAAAGCCCATGATTAAATAAAAGTATGATGTTGGTGAATGGAAGCAAGGAAGAGGAGAAGTTAATGGGTTCTATATATGCAAGAGAAAAATACCATTTCTGATGAAATATGGAAGTAAAGCATACCAGTTGAGAAGAACTGCATAAACAGCACATTTTTCAAAGGGACAATCTGTAGGATGGCAAGTTTACGTAACAAAAGTACTGACAGGATTAGTGGATCAGCCCTTGGTGGGTTTAGAAAATGAGGAGAAAAAAGATGACCCAGTTTCTGATTCAGACTCGTCAAAGGTTGCATTAGATCTTCAGGGTGATATAATTTCCAGTTGATCCGTTTTTATTCTCCTTTTAAGAAAAGTCCAAAGAGATTCCATAGCTGCAAATAACCAAAGTACATTGTATTTTCCAGGTGTAAAGCAGCATGAGGCCACACTGACCTTCAGGTACAACAGAGACAGAAAGATTTTGACCAGTGATGTCCACATTCCAGATGTTGATGTTGACTTTGGTACAAACTTCAGAATTACTGATGAATCCATTCCTGGGAAGAAAGTGTATACCTTTGTCTTAGACTTTAACAACAAGAAGATTTCTGAAGTTACTCTTACTGGCCAGATAAGGTAACTCAGAAAACCACTTAGACTTTTACAGATACCTTTGAATAAGATAGCTGAAGGTTTTATTGAAGGTAGAAAATTTTGGGAAATTTTATCCCATTTTGGAGAAATTGCTTATATATAGTGACATATAAACTTGTCATTCAAACCCTCTTTAACAGCCCTTGAAGTATTTTATTTGTAATCCATAATGTATACATCAAATAAATACATCTAATACACCAACTGATCTTTCCTACTATATGTATATATATATAATTTGTATTACAAGTTCCTTGAGCTAGTTCTTCCATGTTTGCACACACATGACTGCAAGAATGACATTGTACTAGTGTTATTGCAGGTGTGATAATCGAAGGATATAAACAAGGCAAGGTTTGTTCAGAGAGGTATTATCTTTTACTGGATATGTTCGGCTTTAAAAAAAGTTATTACATCTCCCCATGAAGAAATCTAATGGTACTCAATAACCAACAAACCAAAAATAACTGAGAGCTTCCTGTAAAAATTCCCACGCTTCACGATGAGAATATTTCCGGGAACATCTACAGGGGAGCTAACAAAAATGTTCAGCCTGCCAGGGTTTCTAAAATTGTCTGCCTCACAAGCCCATAGTGAAATGAGCTGATCACATTCTTTAATAAACCTCAATCTTCCATGGAATTCTGTGATCTTGATGGTGCCCCGGGGAGTCTTTGTCTTTGCTGTTCATGCAGAATTGCCTCTGATATCAGTGGGAGCTTTGGATAGATGTCAGGGACCTCAATTCCCTTTCATTTGCACTAACATAATATTAGAAGTTTGCTCAAGTCAACAAAGTTACAGAGATATAAAATAAATGTGAAAAAAGGAAAATGAAGCCCAGTGGCATAATATATTTTGTCAAGTGTTTTGTTTCTATGTGATTCATGGCCACAGTCTGTATCCTTAGTAGAACATTCAGCTTGAGTAAGGAGTTCAGAATTTGGTTCAGGTACAACTTTACCAAGACAGGTACATTTTTCCATCCATTTCAGTATTATGAAATTAATATGGAATTATTATTGTGTGTATCTGCACAGTAGCAATAATAATTTACCATAGATTTCCCAAAGTAACTAGCAGAAGCTGAAAACATTCATTGAATTGGAACAGAGTTTACAAGTTTGATTCAATCTATTTTTTATAACACCTATTATGCCTTTACTGTAGATTTAAATGCTGAAATTGCTCCTGAAACATAAGTGAAAAAGTAGAGTGAAATGTTTTATATTCACATTTACTTTTTGCTTTCACAGATATGCTGGAATGGAAGAGGCAATGTTAAGAGGCATCATTTCTATTCCTCGCCTGCAAACTGAACTTAGAACTGAAGCATTGGTTAATTATTCACCAACCAAAGGATATCTTCAGATAAGCTCAGCTGCAACAACTCATGGAAACTCAATTTCAGAAAGAGTTCTTCTCAGATATGGTAGGGGCAAAACCATGATCCATGTGTACAACCTATATATTTAAACATATTGCTACATTAGTTTATAGTATATCCCTAAAGAGAATAAGAATATTACTAATTTTACCCTTTTCTTTTAAATTAATGGTTTTCAGATTCTGAGAAAGTTGAGCTAGAGTGGAATTCAGGTGCCAGTGCTGCTGTGAAAAAAATGTCTTCTGGCTTCCCAGTTGACTTCTCAGACTACCCAAAAACTTTAGAGAAGCATGCCAATGAACTGCTGGATCGGAAAGTGGCTCATACAGATATGACACTGCGACATATTGTGTCACAATTTATCGTGGTATGTTTCAACCTGCAGTAGATATTACAGCTTGACCACATAGCCCTGGTGAATTCTTGCCTCCCCCATGGAAGCCAAAATGGGAACTACTTGTAAAAGCACTCATCAGATTGAATGAGATGTGTATTTCCAACTTTGATCGAACCAATCACTTTATCAGATGCCTAGGGCTCAGTATGTGGATAGTTACAATGGCTTTCAGATAACTTATTGGGAAGTCCTAAAACTTGTTATTTACTTTGAAAAGCTTGTCTCCTCATTGCAGGCAACCAACACCTGGCTGCAGAAGGCATCAAAAGATGTCCCCTATGCCCAGACTCTGCAAGACAAACTAAGTGGGCTGCAGGAACTGAACATTCAGAAAATTAGCCTGCCTGTTATCACCATTCCTGAAGAACTTTTCCTGAAAAGGTAGGGAGAGAAATTAGGATACTCACACAGGAAACTGAAAATAGGTATTTGTTCATATTTATGTGTTATATTATTTTACTTTGTTTTATAAAACAGCATGGAATTGCTGTAAACATTAGCATAAAATTGGAATCATAACAAAGAATTTTAAGACAAAAGAGATGAAATTATATGGAGGAAATGATGCATGTCTTTAATACAGATTTGACTTTACAGCAATCACTCCTGCAGTATATTAATATATCCTGAAGTATTGTGTTATATAGTAATGAAAACTGAACAAAAATACAACATTCAACAATCTTTACTCTAAGCCACAGAATTAATGAAGCCAGGTTTACCAGAGATTTGTGTCCTGCATCCCTACAGACCCTTTGTCTTTGGCCATAACTGTAATATCTCTACTTTTTCCTGTGCAGTCCTATTGGACAGTTCTTCCCATTCCCCTACACATACCGATTGACCTCCACCAGTATAGTACCCTGACCTCTTCCCATGTCTGACTCCATCTGTCACTTGCTCAGAGGCAATACATGCCATGGTTGTACACATATGGACTGGATGCTTGAACTGGTTTGGGCCCATCTCCTCCGCCTAATAGAGAGTTTCACAGAACTTGCATGAATGTAATTACCCTTGAGGCTTTTATCCTTCTGTCAAATTTGATAGAAATCATCCGATATGTTAAAAATTTCTAAAAAGTAGGGTTTGACAAACAAAAAGAAAGACTGGAAGGCAGATAAATACTATATTTCTTCTGTTTCTAGGAAATTAGACTGTAGCCAGAGTGGACTAGACTTTAAAATGCTCATGCACCTGCCAGAATTTGCTCTTATTACAGTTCCTAGCACATATTGTTCTTGCCATTTAGTGTTCATATCACATTGCTGCTCTGCCTGTGCATAAGAATTCAAGGAACAGTGTTGATTGGTAATACCTTCAGAATACACCCACAGCTACCGCTGTGATAAATAGAAACATGTCTGTATATTTTCCCCATGAGCTAGGGAAATACTGATGGCTGAAATGAATGTAAAGGACAACAGAAGCTAGTGTAAGATTGGATGACAAAACCAGACGGAGAACAGTCTTGCATTTTATCTCTCTTAGCGCTATTTTTCCATGTACTATCTTTCACTGTGGTAATATGAAACTGTGTGTTAATGACACACATCTCTGTTGCTTTCATTGTGTTCCGAAGCTAAGTATAAGCAAGGAAAAAACTGGTTTTTCTCCTATGTTCTTATCAGCAGTGCACATAATAATAATAATAATAGGAATTTCTACTGCTCTGTGATGTTGCTTTTTTAACCATTTGATGTAAAGGAACAAATTTCAAAAATGTTTCCTTAATTTTCATCTTAGGATGTAACTTTAGGTTTAAAAAAAGACGATTTTGTAATATAAAAGACCAGTTAGGGAAAACAAGAAAAGCCTCTTTGCCAGCTTATTGTTCATGCACAAATTAAGGCCAAGTTTCCTCCTGTTTTCCCTTTTCATAAAGACACTTTTTCCCCACAAGCTTTTCAGCTGACGATCCATTTTTTCCAGTCCTAGCTCCTGGTCAAATGGTTAGGTTTTTATTTATTTTTATTCAGAATAAAATAAATGCTGAATATTTGGATGAGACTTTTGAAATGCTTATCATCAGAAAGATACATTCTTTATAATTTAGGTTTTTACAACTTCTAATGCTAATAAGACTTTTCATGCATTTCTATAAGAATACATCACTTTTTTTAAGACTAATATAATCGCCTTTTTCTGGTACTCAGCATGCCACATTCAACAAGTGCAGCAGTGTTTCTGGAGGATTTTTTTTCCTATATGTCAGCTATTTTCATTCCAATTCCTTCATTTTGGGATCATTTTCATGCCAATACATCTTTTCACTAATGTTCATAAAGCAGATTTGGATTCTCAGAGTAGAAAATCAAATGCAAGATTTGTAACAGTTGTGTATTGAGCCCCTTGAATGACACTCTCCACCTATAAGCTAAAGTTAGTTAAGCTCTGAACAAAGAATCAGGAACCTGTGAATTCTAATGCAAGGTCTTACAGAAGGAATGTGTTTCTGGACTACTTGACCTATGAGTGTCCCTGATTATGAAATAAGGGGAAAAAACATTGACAGAATTCACTGATATCGAAAGTGGTTTCAGTAAATTCTGACAGATGAGTGCTTAAAAAATGCTGATAATAATAGATGATCATTACATTTCTCTCTAAACCTAAAGTCAGGACATTGATATAAGCATGTAAGTAAGCTCAGAATCACGGGAATAGTAGGAATCATGGAAATTTCTGTATATGCTTCATGGACTTACAGTTTCTAACAGAGTCACTTTTATTTTCTAGTGAAGGACGGATCAGATACAGCTTAAATAAAAACAGTTTTCTAATTAATATCCCGTTGCCATTTGGTGGAAGATCATCCCATGACATAAGGGTGCCACAGACTGTTAAAACACCTCCTCTGGTAATGGAGTCAATGGGAATAAGTGTGCCGTCTCAGGAATACAGAATCCCAACATTTACTGTTCCAGAATCCTATCCTCTTCGTGTGCCTTTACTTGGCACTTTAGACATCTCTGCTAGTGTGTACAGCAACTATTATAACTGGACAGCAGCGTACACTTTGGCTAATAGCACCACAGAGAAAGCATCCAGCATGAGAACTACTTATGCCATGAACACTGATTCAGTTTTTGAGCTACTTTCCTACAGTGTGAAAGGTAAGAATGTGTGCTAATACTGCAATGTTGGCAAAACTATTTTAATGACTTTATTTTCCATGTATCAGGTGCAGCACATTCATTTTCCTGTTGCTTATTTAAAGAAAGGTGTTGTATAATCTCAAATCACTTTTTCTTTTTAAAGATATTATGTGAGTCTGTTTATTCAGGCACTAACGGTGAAGTCAGTTTAATTCAATAAAGACTTTCAAGGTCCATATTTTCCTAGATATTCCCTACTGAAGAAAATGTCATTCAAAAATGAAGGCATGATTCTACAAACACTTGTGTATCTGACAAGTCAAGTGTTTTCAAAATCAGGTGTGCAGGTGCATGTGTAGGTATGCCCACAGTTTATTTCTCGCTCTATTTTAATATATATAGAGATATATAATTTTGTTATCATTTATATATGCCCATATACTGCCATAAATACATAGCAGTTATCCCAGACTCAGACTGGATAGGTCTTAAGACTGGTATTTTTAAGTCAGTTCCTCTAAAATTGCAGTTTGAGTTCTCAAATTGCAAAAGGACAAGCTGACTTCAGTCTTTTCTAAACTCCCCACCATAAATGAAGCATGATAAAGAAAACATTAAAAACCAGGAATGTTAGATATGGGTTATTCTTGAGAGTCCATCTTCTTAATTGAAGTTTAAATAATGACATAACTTCATGTAGTTATAGTTTCACATAATTCTATTTAGTAGAGTAGTGTAGAGATTTAATTTATTCATAGTTCAAAACTTTAGCACCAAATATCAAAATAATAAGAATTTTTACAGAAATATTCAGGATTTACCAAAACATTTTGGCCTTTAAAGAAAAATGGTATAATAACAGTGATTTCAATTCAAGCAGTAACATAAAAGCTTAGTGGCATCAGACAAAGTCTTAAAGACAAAAAGGCATAAATTACACCATTATCTTTTGTCTCCTTTTTCCTATTTCAGGTTCTGGAGAAGCATCATATAATAGAAATGGATTCACCTGTGCATATGAAAATCACCTGAAGCACAGACTCTTAACATCAGTTTTTAAGTTGGCCAGGACAAAGAGTTATGAACCTAGTCCAGTTTCAAACTGCACCGTATCACTTATGGCATCCAGTACTCTGGGTCCTCACCTTTCATTTTCCGGTGATATTGTCTCTGAAAAGACAAATAATGTGAATATCAATAACGTCAAGATGGAAGGGCAGCTGGAAGTGGCTTCTGTCTTTGCAAGAAGCATTTACACTCTGTCGAGCTCATACAATGAAAAGAGACGCGTTTTAGAAGGAAAATCAAATCTGAAGTTGGATTCTTCTTACCTTCAGGCTACCAATCAGATATCTGGCAGATACAGTGATGATTTATTTTCCATTACTTCAGTTTCTGATGTACAAAGTGGACTACTAAAGAACACAGCTTCACTGAAGTATGAAAACAGCCAGCTGAAAATGACATCTGAAACAAATGGGAGATATCGACATATTGCAGGTGTCAATAAGCTTGAATTAATTTTGTCAAAGAAGATGGCAGCACTTCGGTCTGAGTACCAAGCCACTTACAAGCAAACCCAGTATTATGCCTTGTTTGCAGGTTCTCTCAATTCCCAGGATCTTGTTTTCAACACTGATATCTCTATGACTGATCAAAGGAATCGAGCTGCACATAAGTCATCACTCAATATAAATCAGTACGGTCTAGCCAGCAGCGCAACCACAAACGTGCAGTTTAGTCCATTGACAATGCAGAGTGAAATGAATGCCAAACTTGATACTGCTGGAGGCTCCATGTCACTATCCTCTTCTGGGCGCTATGGTAAAAACAATGCAAAATTCAATCTAGGTGGAAGAGTGAGCCTAGCAGAAATAACGCTGGGAAGTGAATATCAGAGTACAGTTCTGGGTATGGACAACAAACATGTTTTAAACTTCAGAGTTAATGGAGAAGGACTCAAGTTTTCAAATAATTTGCAAGGATCATTCAAAGAGATTAAGTTGGAGTACACAAATGACTTGAATATTCCTGGTTTATCATTAACATTTGCTTCGAAGTTAGACAACAGCTTCAGCTTTGACAAGTTCCACAAGCATGTTTTTGACCTACAACTGCAGCCTAGCTCACTTACAGCTAAACTGAGCAATAATATTAAATACACTAAAACAGAAGTTTCCAACAAGGCAGAACTGCTTCTCGAGCCTCTGAAGCTGAACTTGGGTGGCAATGTCAGAGGAGCCTATGGGGCAGATGAAATAAGGCATACCTACACCATTACATATGCTGATCTAGCTGCAAACTTTAAAACAGATACAGTTGCAAATGTTCAAGGCACAGCAGTGAGTCACAGAGTTAATCTGAATGTGGCAGGACTTGCTTCCTCAGTTACTATGAACACAAACTGTGATTCCAAATCTCTCCGTTTCAGCAATGCGGTGCGTTCCACTATGGCCCCATTTGCTATCACTGCTGACATACATACCAATGGTAATGGAAAGCTGATTGCTATGGGTGAACACACAGGAGACCTTTACAGCAAATTCCTGTTTAAAGCAGAGCCTCTTGCTTTCACTTTCTCCCATGATTACAGAGGATCTACCAGTCATAGCTTGAAGTCTAGAGGAAGATACACTACCCTGCTTGATAACAAAGTTCATATGCTTTTTACTCCATCAGAGCAGTCAAGTGCTTGGAAATTGAAAAGTCAGCTAAACAATAATGTATATTCACAAGATCTCAGTGCTTACAATGATGCAGAAAAGACTGGTGTGGAACTTAGTGGAAGAGCTTTAGCAGATCTCTCTGTAATGGATACATCAGTCATACTACCATTCACATCTGAAGAAGTTAATTTAATTGATGTATTGGGCCTCAGGGGCAGTGTGTCAGCGCCTCAAGAATTCAGCATCACTGGCTTTGTGAAGTATGACAAAAATAAAGATATGCATGTTATTAACCTACCATTCTTGGAACATTTGCCAGTTTACTTTGAACAAATCAGAGGCACCATTCTATCCACACTGCAGGCCATACAAAGTTACCTGAAGAACATTAACATAGAACAACATATGAGAAAATACAAGGCAACTTTGGATAAACTCCCACAGCACATTAATGATTACATGGACAAATTAGATATGAAAGGCAGAGTTAGCAGCATGAAAAATAATTTGGTTGCTTTCACAAAGGACTACAGAATAACTTCTGATGATCTCCAAATTATGCTGGAAAAAGCCATGGACCATCTTCAAGAAATAATGTCTCAGCTGCAGGTCTGTCTGATACAAATTGAGCAATACATCAAAGATCATTATGAGCAGTATGACATTAAAGCACTTATTGCACAGCTTCTTGACCAAATAGTTGAAACAATGACAGCTCTAGATAACAAATATAAGATACGAATGACTGTGATTGACACTATTCAAAAATTGCAATTTTTTTTTCGCCAGTATTATCCCAGCAAAATTGGAAGCAGCACTTTGGCTTGGATTAAAAATGTAGATGATGAATACTGGATTACAGCTAGGATACAGGAAAACCTAGAACAACTCAAGATTCAAATTCAGAATATTGATGTCAGACGCATTGCAGAAAATTTGAAACAGCAGATTAAAATGTTTGATGCTAAAGAAGTTTTAGAAAAATTGAAGCATTCATTACCAATTGAAAAAATTAATGAAGTTCTTGAACAAATCAAATACTTTATTCTAAATTGGATGGAGGAGTATGAAGTGTCTGAGAAGATCAGCGCTTTCCGGGGTCATATGCACAAACTGATTGTAAAATATGAAATTGATAAGCAGGTATATTTTTTAATGGACAGAATGATAGAACTGCTTAACCAGTACAGAATAAAAGAAACTGTCCAGAAACTGACCATCTACCTGAAAAATATTGATGTGAAGTCATGGTTTGATAAAGTTATTGCTTTTATTGATGATGCTGTCAAGAATGTGCAAACCTTTGATTATGAAATGATGATAAAGGAAGTCAACAAGTTCCTTGACATGGTTATTAAAAAGCTCAAGTCTTTTGACTATAACCAGTTTGTTGATGACACAAATAACAAAATCCGAGAATTGACCCAGAAAATAAATGAGGAACTCAGAAATCTAGAACTTCCACAGAAAGCAGAAGCACTGAAACAGTATATGAGAGATTTTAGAGCTGTGATTTCAAAATACATGGAACAACTAAGGGACACCAAGCTTGCTGCAATAATTAACTGGTTCAAGGAGCTCATAAACTCAACAACATTTGCTAATCTGAAAGCCAAGGTAAATGAACATCTGGAAGACCTGCGAGAGAGGATTTCTGAAATGGATATTTCCCAGGAATTCCAGTGGTATCTTCAGAAGATAAGCCAATTCTACAGTTCTGTTGTCACATACATTTCTGACCAGTGGAACATAGCTTTTAAGAAAATTGTTGCTTTGGCTGAAGAGTATGATCTAAAAAATTGGGCTGAAAATTTAAACCAGTTTGTTGAAACCGGATTTAAAGTCCCTGAGATCAGAACTGTTATAGTCACTATACCTGCCTTTGAGGTTAGTCTCCGAAGTCTTCGGGAAGCAACATTTCGAACACCAGACTTCATTGTTCCACTGACTGATCTGCATATCCCTTCCTATGAGATAAATATTAAGAGACTAAAGGGCATGAAAATCCCAATGAAATTTACTACCCCAGAATTTACAGTTCTAAATACCTTTAAAGTTCCTTCCTATACAATTGACTTGAATGAGATTAAACTTCAGATTGTGAGAACAATAGACAAACTCATGTCTGGTGAATTTCAGTTGCCAGCAATTGATTTGTATTTTAAAGATCTGAAGATGAGAGATATGCCTTTTTCCGACATTTCTTTCCCAGAAATACAAATGCCTCAGTTTCAAATACCAGAATTATTGGTTCCAAAGCTAAATCTAAACGAGCTCCAGATTCCTAACATGAAGATACCAGAGTTCCAGCTTCCACGTATCCCACATACTGTGACTGTCCCTACATTTGGCAAATTGTCTGGTGCTTTCAGAGTCACCTCTCCATTCTTTACATTGTCTACACAAGCTGAGGTTCATAATACTACAACATCTGCAAACAGTCCAGAATTTGTGACCTCCCTTTCAGCTCAAACAACATCCAAATTAGATTTCCTAGTTTTTAGTGTTATTGCAGATTCACGTCTCTTGGCCCCTGAGATGAAGCAGTTGAACCTTAAAAATTCCATGAAGGTCAACCACAGGTTCCTTAAAGTTGATCACACCAATGAAGTAGTATTTCTAGGGACTTCAGTAGAAGGTGAAGCTGAAACTAGAGCAAACTTATATACAACGAAAAATTCAATAGAACTAAAGAATAATTTAATGGTCAAGCTGCAACGAAAAATTTGGATGCAGAGTGGAACGGCATATTCCCACAGACTGAATATTCCACAAGCTGATTTCTCCAGCCAGGCTGATCTGGTCAATAATATGACAACAGAGGTAGAAGCAGGACACATATTATTTACCTCCACTGGTAAAGGAAACTGGAAATGGGCTTCTCCTAATTTCTCCGATGAAGGCACTCATGATTCACATGCCACTTTCAGGGTTGAGGGCCCCATTATTACATTTTCAGCCAACAACAGAATAAATGATAAATACCTGAAAGTCAATCAAGCTATGAGATATGAATGTGGTTTCCTAAATTATGCAACACTTCAGATTCAGTCTGAAATTGAGTCACAGCGTGTGGGACGTAGCGTTCTGAATGTAAAAGGCACAGGACAGCTTGGAGGAATGAAAGTAGAATTAACAGGTTCTCACAATGCGCGGCTCAATGGACGAATTACTGGAACTGTAAATAATGAGGTTTCCTTCTCGGCACAGCCTTTTGAAATTCGTCTATTAACAAACAATGATGGAAATGTGAAAATCAGCTTCCCAATGAAACTGACTGGCAAAATTGACTTCCTGAATAACTATGGTTTTGCACTCAGTTCCTCTGTTCAGCAGGTCAGCTGGCAAGCTACTGGCAGGTTCAATCAGTACAGATATTCCCATAATATGTCTGCTGGCAACAACGATGACAGAATTGAAGCTCATGTTGAAATGAATGGAGATGCCAACCTGGACTTCCTAAATATTCCTCTAACCATTCCTCAGCTTCAAGTTCCCTACACTGGAATCAGAACTCCTCAGCTAAAAGATTATTCACTGTGGGAACAGGTTGGCCTGAAGGATTTATTGAAGACAACAAGACAATCCTTTGATTTAAATTTGAATGCTCGGTATGAGAAAAACAAAGACATGCATGTAATCCCACTTCCTTTAGCAGCAGTGCATGAAGCACTTAATAAATACATCATTGTCTTCAACAAGTATTTTGAGAGAGGAAGAAACACCGCTTTAGATTTTCTCACAAAGTCATATAATGAAGCCAAAACAAAATTTGACAAGTACAGAATACAGACATCACTGAACAAACTACCCCGGACCTTCAGGATTCCAGGGTACACCATTCCGATTGTGAATATTGAGGTTTCTCCTTTTACTGCTGAGATGCCAGCCTTTGGTTACATGCTCCCAAAAGAAATAAGCACAACAGGATTCACAGTCCCATTTATTGGCTTTTCAGTACCATCTTACACACTAGTCTTACCTTCTCTGGAGCTTCCAGTCCTTCATGTCCCACAGGATCTACGCACTCTAAAGCTTCCTAGATTCAGAATCAACAGCCCATCAAACCACATCTTAATTCCTGCCATGGGAAACATTACTTACGACTTCTCATTTAAATCCAGTGTGATCACTTTAACTGCAAATGCCGGGCTGTTCAATCAGTCAGATATTGCTGGGCAACTCAGTGTCTCATCCTCTTCTGTCATTGATGCACTGCAATTTAGGGTGGATGGTTCAACAAGTTTGACAAGAAAAAGGGGGTTGAAGCTGGCCACAGCATTGTCCCTGAGTAATAACAAATATCTAGGAGGAAATCATGACAGCACTATTAGTCTTACAAAGAGGAACCTGGAAGCTTCAGTGGCAACAAGTGCAGAAATCAACACACCAGATTTGAAAATTAATTTCAGCCAAGAGCTTTCTGGAAATACTAAGTCTAAACCCACTCTTTCCTCAGGGCTAAAATTAACGTATGATTTTAATACTCCTCAATATGGCACCAGTGCTAAGGGGGGAATTGCTCACAAACTCGCTTTAGAGAGCCTTACATCTTATATATCAGTAGAAACTTCTACAAATGGGAATATTGATGGAGTATTTTACACTGGAAATGCATTTTCTGGAAGTCTAGACCATGAGGCAAACACCTATCTGAATGCTAATGGAGCTCGGTCATCTCTCAAGCTTGAGGCCCACTCCAAAGTAGATGGACTCTGGAACAGTGAAATGAAAGAAATACTTGCAGTTGAAGCATCTACCCGTCGTGTTTATGCAGTCTGGGAGCACAATGGGAAGAACTATGCACGATATACACCTCTTTTCACAACAACAGGGACTCAAAGATGCAAATCAACTTTAGAGCTGGCTCCTTGGGGTGTATCAGCAGATCTTCAGATTCAAGCCACTCAGCCAAATTCCTTCCTGGACACAGCCTCAGTTAACCAAGTTGTTGTAGTGAAAATCAGTACTGCAAACCAGAAAGTTGGCTGGAAGGGTGAAGGCCAAATTCAGTCATTATCTCTCAGTCATGATATGCAGTTATCAAATGAAAAATCAAAGGCAAAGTTTGATATTTCTGGATCTTTGGAAGGATATGTGGACTTCCTCAAAAACATAAAGTGTCCCATTGCTGAGAAAAGCTTATGGGATATCTTGAAGTTGGATGTCACTACCAGTGCTGACAGAAAACAGTACTTAAATGGTTCAGCATCCCTTGTGTACATAAAGAGTGATGATGGTTACTTTTTCCCCATTCCTGTGAATAAGCTGACCGATGGCTTCACTTTCAGTATTCCTGAGTTACACCTAAAGGCTCCAAGCCCTGTTCTCAGCACTCCAGAGTTCAGAGTTCCTTTCACCACTCTCCAGGTCCCAGCATATACCATTGACTTGCGCAACATAAAAATTCCAGAGACATTAAACACAATGCCATTTGATGTCAGTTTTCCCACACTGCCAAAACTAAGATTCCCCAAAGTGGATGTAGGAGCCAATTATATTACATTAGAAGAATATAAAATACCATATTTTGAGGTGACAATACCTGAATACCAAATAACTGTGTCTCAATTCACTCTTCCAAAGAGTATTTCTCTTGGCAGTTTCCATGTAGATCTGGATGAAGTAGCTAATAAGATTGCAGATTTTGATCTGCCTACAATTACAATTCCTGAACAGAAAATTGAGATCCCCCCTCTCAAAATATCCTTGCCTGCTGGAATTTACATCCCATCATTTGGTGCCTTGACTGGATCTTTCAAAGTTGCTTCCCCTTTGTACAATGTCACCTGGAGAACAGACTTAACAAACAAAAAGGACTCTTTTGAACAGTCCATTGACTCTACCTGCAGCTCAACATTGCAGTTCCTGGAATATGACTTGAATGGTAAGACATTAAAATTCCATATGCCACAATTTTGGGGGAAATACTGTATACCGGGTTTTTTCAGATTTTTTTTTCCAGGACTTTGCATATGAAGGTGTTGCTGTCTATTTAGCATTGACATTAAATTATACTTCTTTTATCATCAGCAGCATTTTTTCATAAATTATTATCAGAGTCTCAGTCAGTCACCCTGAAGGCTAATGACTAGATATATGAATAACTAATGGTATACTGTGAAAAAAATGGAAAAGATCTCTTTTCTGTGTAGCAGTTTCTTACTTTAAATTGTGAACAACGTAACATTCCCCCACTACTTACAGTAATACATGTAAAGGAGAGAACGCAGGCTGACTTTTTATCTGATTCAGTTCAGATAAAAGAAATACCTATCTTTTTCCTTAGGAACTAAGCATATTTGATTTCAGAAATTATTTCAACTCGGAAAACTCTGGTGTCCCATATAGCATTGAGTTTCTTTATAATAATACTAAAAATATACATCAGAATAAAATTCTACTGTCAAGAAATTAGAATCCCCATTTATGATCTGCCTGAATGCAAAATGTTATATCCATGTTGTTCTAAATCTAGAGAAAAATTGAATCTTAAAATACTCTGGTTTAAAAAATATTTTCATATCTTTTTATTTGGGGCATTATGGGCATTCAGTTTCCTGATGCATAATTTTACATACTACTGAAACACCCCACAACTGGCCATCTAACATACAACTGGATATGTATTTTGTATTGCTTGCTGGTAAGTTCTGGAAACGCACACATTTGAAATCTTTTTCACAGTTGTTTCAAACTACAAATATGACAAAGGCATGTTTGTTATGAAGACAACTGGCAGCTTTTCACATCGTGACATGAGCGCAAACTACAAGGAAGATCTTACTGTTTCTGGAATTAGGTAAAGATTTGCTCTAATATAATTTATAATAGACAAAATTGCCATGATGTATTGTTGCTTTGATCTGTGATGCCCCAGAGTGCTTTGCTGTAATTAATAAGAACCTATGTAGCTACTGTGTCATTATCGGCTGTGCATTTTTCCCTCTCAAGATAGCTGGAAAGCTGTTTCCTCTCAGCAGTTCTAGATAGCTTTTCTCAGCAGCCCCATTTCAGAAAACTGCTGAGATATAAACACAGTATTCTATAATCAGAGCAGTTCTAGATCTGACCATCAACATAGGTTTTTTCTTTTCACTGGATGCCTCTGTCACCAGCCATTAAAGAGTAATTTTTATTCACAAGTACTGGTACTAGGGATTACAGAGTTGGCCTTCTAACTGCCTGTTTTGATCTGAAAGTGTTATGTTGATATATCCAAGGGACAGAGTCTATGAAGGCAAGTACAAATGCAGATAAAAAATACTGCCTATACTTGTGTTGGTGGAAAAAATTGCAGTCAGCTTGTAGAAGTCTGTAGAAAGCTGACCATGGTACAGCTACAGGTTTTGTTTTGCTGCCCTAATTTAATGAAAATTCTCAAGAGAGCTCAATATAGTTTTATCTAAAACAGGAAAATTGGAGTGACGTGAAGTTTTGACTGTTAGGCTAAATCCTAAGAAATGTGGATAGTAAAACCCTACATTTTCTTTTCATGACAAAGGCATTGTGTACATACATATATATATAAAATAATAGGTGCCATTGTATTTAGACATATTGCGTTAGGCTTGCGCTTTGTGGATTCCTTCATAGCTGTGTATTCACTGTTGTTGTAGAGTTATGGGCAACACTGCATCCCTAGACATCATCAGCCCAACTTTTACAGACGTTCATATGCGTTATCAAAAGACTGACAGGACCTTATCCGGCTCAGTATCTTCACCCTCTGCTGGGACCTTGGGTTATGTCATTGAATTGGACACTGACATTCTCATGGCGAAAGTTTACTACCGAACTCGGGTAAGCTTAATACAAGCGATAAAAAGCAAAAAGGTTGGGTGTGGTCAGAGGAAAAGTTCCCTTTTAAAGTTTGTGTATGTTTCTGTTAAGACATAAATTAACCACACTTTGTCCAAAGAAAAAGTATATTATCAGTAATTAGTTTTTGTTTCCTACACTGGTCTTTCCAATACTAAAAATAGCATCTGTGTGAAGAGGCTGTTTCAGCTCCTCCACACAGTTAATATTGCCCTCTCCTATGATCAAGAAGACACACCCACTGAAAGTGAAGAAAGTACAAAGCCAGTTTTAGATAGGCCACCCATCAGGTTTAGTGTATAGCCATCAGGCTACTTACAATTACTACAAAAGTGACTATTATATGACTCAGGCCACTGGAAGAGGTCAGACCATCTGTAGAGTGTCTTTTTTAATCCATTGATATATCACAATACATTATAAGAATTAAAAACCTTACTAGATTTGCTAACAAAACATGCTATTATTATTGGCATATTACAACAATTTCAAATTTAAAATCTTACCTTCCAAAATGATATACTAATTTAGGAATCACAAGCATCTCATAATTCACTATTTACTACTGAAAACCGGAAGACTTGTTTATGCAAATAGATTCTCATTCGAGGGTCTTTAATCACTCTGAGTAACTCTCTAAATTGTCTCATTGATTTAAATGATTGCAAAACAAAATCCTCTAATATTTTCATATGAAGACAATGCTTTTTGAATTCATTTTAAATGACTTCAAGAATGAGTAGAAGGCTCATTTTCCCAAGTAATTCACATGCCTTATGAGACATGGTAGGCATTTAATACAAAGGAAGGAAAAATCTTATTTGCAGTCAAATTTTAAAAAAGACCAGACTAAGTTATGTTCTGGTCCTGCTGTTTGAAGAGGCACAAAGTAGCTTGATACAATATAATTTCCTCCAAAATAACCTTTCAAGATGAGAGCAAAGTAGACAAAAAATTGTAGTGTATTTGTCCTAATATGTAATAAAATTAAAGATGCAAAATGTGAATGTTGAAATACACTCATAAATAATATCGGATTAGTTTTATATACAAGCTACCTTTTTCTTATCCTGTTCTATATTTTCAGTCTGCTCCTCAGAAGGACATTGACATATTAAAAAGTGAGATATCCTTCAAGAAACCTGACCTGATTCAAATGAAATTCAACTGGAAAGAGGATGCTGCCAAAGACTTGCTGTTGAGTCTGAAAGAAAAAGTACCTAAAATGACAAACGCAGTCTATAGGTATGTTAATCGGTATCATAAGGAGCATATGGGACTGGAAATTAGTGCTGCCACCTTAAAGATGAAGAATATTATGCAGAATAATGCTGACAAAGCATACACATTTGCTGTAAAGCAAATAGATCAAATAGATGCTCAGCTTCGCACAGCCACCAATGAGGCCTCTGGCAAATATCAGGAGATGAAGGTGAAAGCTAAACAGCTATATCAAAAAGCAGCAGATCAAGCTGAACAGTTTGACTATCAAAGAATAAAAGCAAAGCTTCTGGATGCTACAATTGACATAATAGAAGAGTATCACAAGAGAATAAAACACCTAATTGACTCAGCCATTGAATTCCTGAAGACCACAAAATTCCAGGTCCCTGGGCTATCTGAAAAGTACACTGGTGAAGAAATATACCTTATGACTACAGAGAAGGTAGCAAAAAATGCTGATTTATGTCTTTTAAAACTTCAGGAGTACTTTGATGCCTTGATTGCAGCTATCAATGAGCTGGAAGTCAGAGTTCCTGCTTCTGAAACAATTCTTAGAGGTCGTAATGTACTTGATCAAATTAAAGAAATGCTGAAACATTTGCAGGAAAAAATCAGGCAGACATTTGCTACTCTCCAGGAAGCTGACTTTGCAGGAAGGCTTAAGCAACTGAAACAAGTAGTGCAACAAGTTTTTCAGAAGGTAGAAGAAATGGTTAGAAGCTTGCAATCCAAAAATTTTGAAGACATCAAAGTCCAAACACAACAGCTGTACAAAGATGCAATGGCTTCAGACTATGCACAGAAACTGAGATCCTTGGCAGAATATGTTAAAAAATACATTTCTCAGTTTAAAGATTTTAGCCAGAAGGTATTCCAGGACCTGTCAGAAAAGCTGCACCAGCTGCTCCTCTATGTAAAGGCATTGCGGGAGGAATATTTTGATCCAACTATACTTGGATGGTCAGTGAAATACTATGAGGTGGAAGACAAGGTACTAGGATGGCTGAAGAATCTAATAGATACACTAGTGGACTGGCACAACAAGTATGTTGGAGATCTTTCTGACTCGGTTACACACCTGACAGACCAAGTAAGAGAACTGGTAGAAAACTACAGCCAGGAATATTATGACCTTATAACTGATGTTGAAGGAAAAGGAAAACAGAAGGTCATGGAGCTCTCATCTGCTGCTCAGGAAAAAATCCAATATTGGTCTGCAGCTGCTAAAAGGAAAATTGATGAACATAACAAGCAAGTCAAAGAAAAACTCCAGGAGATCTATGGACAGCTTAGTCATTCCCAAGAAAAGCTAATCAGTGAGGCCAAAAGGTTAATTGATCTAACTATAGAAAATTACTCTGCATTCCTGCAGTATATCTCAGAGCTTCTTCGTTGGTTTGAGCAAATAACAGCTGAGAGCATAAAGCCGTATATAGCTGTTCGTCAAGGAGAGCTTAGAATAGATGTGCCCAAGCCATTTGACTGGCAGTCCATTTACCAAATGCCCCAAAAAAGCAGAGAGGCACTCAGAAAAAAAGTGGAACTAACACGCACACTGATTCAGCAAGGCATTGAGCAAGGCTCCAGGAAATGGGAAGAAATGCAAAGATTCATTGATGAACAACTTGCCACTGAACAACTGAGTCTTCAGCAGATTATGGAAAATATACAGCAGCGCGTGAAGACCTAAATGGACATGCAGAAGAGGAGAAGTAATAAGTTTGTACCACAATGTATTTAAAAATAACAGCAATTGGCATACTGGAGCTTCAGGTAGATACTGTTTGAATTTGTAAATGAAAACTGAATAATCTACACTAGGTTATTTTAATAAGCTTAATAACCCAATAAATGAGTTCTTTATTACATTTTTGTGTCATTCATTACCGCTACTTTTACTTGGACCATAGGGCTTAATCCAACAATTGTCAAGGTCAATGGGAAGTCTTTGCTTTGATTTCACTGTATGTTGGATCAAGCCAATAATGTGCAATACATATTGTAAATAGTCACAAAAGCTATGGAATACATAGAATAAACAGGTTTTAAGATAAAGGTCACATTCATAAGCCAGTTGAAGAATGACTTGGAAACACATCTATTTCCCAGCATAGAAATACCTTCATAGATAAGTTTAGGAGAAAAAGAAGAGGAAAAGATAATGTACAAAAATACGAAGAAAAAAAATAATGAATTCTGGAAATAACATCAAAAAGTGAAAAAGAACATAGAAATATAAACATATATAGAAATCTGACTCCTGGAAAACTGCAGATAATTATACCAATGTTCTGTTAAGAAAAATAAATTTATGCATGTATCAGTTTTCAGAAAACTATGCCAAGAATTTTAGATGGGTTTTCTTTCTCCTGGCTAATTTATGATTCAGAAATACAGGGTTTTCTTACCTGTTTCCCCATGATATTTCTGGTTTCACATCAAATTGTCTGACTTTTACTTATCGTGAATTTAGTTAACTGTCGAAGTTTCACTGACATCACTGTATATGATGGGAGTCAAAAAGTTTTCCTCTCAGTCTCCTAGGCTGAAGCCTAGACCTCATTTAAATGAATTCTCGATTTAAAGATGAATTTAAATAATGTTGAAGCATTCACTCACAAAATAGGACTACTTTTGAGTGGAAAATGTGTGGACCTGTTATGGTTTATTTTCAGCTGTTGAAATACTATATAGATAGTCCTTGAGAAAGGCATGCTCATGCTGAAGTAATGTTGCCTCTTTGAGAATAAACTCTTTAACAAACGACACTAGAACTTCTGTGTACATGTCTGTTTTGATACAATCAGTTCACTCTGTCATATGGTTGTCACTTGTTCATTAATGGGAAAACAGAGAGTCTGGTTTCATCCCATGGTATGATTGGTTACATACACGAAGCAGTGGAGCACCAGTTTACAAATACCCAAACGAGTTTTGTGGCAGCAGATACACTTTGACAGCACAGAGCAGCACCATGCAAAGATGCTAGCTCGGGTCCTGGAAACGGCAGAGCCCAGTGCCCCTATTGAGTTTATGCAGATATAACGCAGCTGGTCCACACCGATCTAGCAAGATCTCAGAACAAGTTGGGCTATACAACTTTGATATCCCTATTGCCAGATAATATTCTTACCTGAGTAAGTGTGCCAGTAATGATTTTTCTCAGATGAGCTACATTAACCCCAAAATCAGAATTTGACAAGCACAGTAGTATACACACTCCTATCTAGCTGTCAGAAGAGAGTGGGCATCTCTTAGAAAGTAAGGTAAATCCATTTTCTCTTTACAGCTTTCAGCCATCACAAATATTGCAATAATTCTCAAATAAAGAGATTGATTAGTCCCCTGTGAACTGCAAAATAAGGAGTTTTCATTCTGAATAGAACTAATCTGCATAAGTCACCCTGCCTGGGGGAACCAGAGGTATAAAAATCCCTGTTTACATGTCCTACTGAGTATCCCAGTAAATAAAGATGTTGGCTGCAGAGCCCTTTCACCTTCATTCACAAGGAAACTGAAGCCTGTGGGTCATCTGATCTTTATTTGATGTCAGATTGCACAACTCGTTTCCCTGAATTTCACAAATGTTTAAGCACAACCATATTTCTCAGACATTGTCTGATTCTTGCTTCCCTTCGTCGTGACAAATAGCCCTGTGAAACAAAGGACAATAGAAGAAATTATAAAAGTTATGGGAGAAGAGAGATTTAAAGTTTTGTTTTCTTTTGTTTTTCCTCTCATGGCTATTTATTTCTGTCCATCACCCATAGTTCTTGGGAGGGTTATAAATTCTAAAAAAGGATTTACTTATAAGGAATGGGTTAACTGAATAATAAATATGCCAAATAGCATAAATACTGGCTCTCTTTGGCAAGAGTGAAGCTTCCCAAGAGCAAACACAATAGTTTGCACACTAAACTGTGGTTAGAGGTTAGAGGAGATTTCCAAGTCTCATAGCAGCATTGCCGCCAATTGGATTAAAGCTCTCAATCCTGTAATCGATGTGACAGCCATTTTGCAGCCATCCCACAGTTGGTTTTGGGAGCGCCTGGAAGCAGAATATTGCTCTCAAGAACGAGATCTTGCTGGAACTTAGCTGCTGTTAAATCCCCACACCAGAGAGGTCATCTCAAGCACCCCTTTGAAACTCTGGCAATGTTTTGACACAGGAAGGGATGTGGATGTTCGCGTGTGTGCATAGGTACGTGCCACAAGCACGTACAACCAGGTGTAACTTCAATTTCCACGGCTTTTCCTGTTGTTTGTTTGTTGCTTTGTTTTTCTTTCAGGTTCAAGCAAATTTTAGCCTTATTTTCCATGTAAAATGTTATGGAAATGTAGACAAAACCACAATTATTCAAATTATGCTGCAGTTCACTTATGAAACGTTTGCAATATAATCATTTGAAATACTGTTAGTTCTATTTTGGCCTCTTTTTCAGTCTAGTTTATACAATAAGAAATATTATATTTCATAAATTGAATTATGTGGGAGATAACTGGGAATCAGCAACTATCTGGGGCTCAGTGACACTGTTTCTTTTTTTTTTTCCTATAGTCTTCATCATCTGAATTCTCATAAATGCCAGAGGGGCTTTTCTTTATAATTTACAGCAAGTATCAGACATAGAGCAGAACTGGTTGTAAAAGTTTAATTAAGTGAAACATTTTAACAAGAAATTCAGAGAACAATATGCCCTGCTCTAACTAAGTGATTGTAGAAATAACATTGACAAGAAACGTGTGTGTTCCTAAATGAAAAACTTTTGCAGACGTAGGACAGCAAAAATGTTCCAGAATTTTAGATTATGCAACTAACTAGAGCTGATCTTTTATTAAGTGATTTAAAAATACATGTAGAATTTGCTGCATATACAGAGATTCTACACATGCATCCACATCCACACACACCACACAGTGCATCATCCGCCTCTGGCTCTAAATTATGCTATTGATACTTTTAGAGCAACTGTTATTCTGGCCTACTGATACCTTACAAAGTTTATATTGAAACATTTAGTTGTTCAGTAAGTGACAACAAATTTTGTACTACTCTTCTGCTGGCAGATTTATTGCTCAGGTGGGAAACCAGAATTTATTAAAGGCCATACGGACATACAGAATTGCTTGTATTTCATTTCTACACAGCCAAATCCTGGCCCAAATGAAATCGATGGCAGCATGTCTATTGGCCTCAGCAGGAGTAGGCTTTGGCCAGTTAGGTGTATAACTTGAGAAGCACTTTGGGATCCTGTAGGACAAAGGCTATATTATTATCTATAAAAATCTACACAAAAATATCTTTGAAAAACCATGCGGACAGGAACATTAATCATTAACAAATTCAAGACAGGCCAGAATGGAGGTTGCCTGTGCAACACTAACCAGAGCCTCTTTATATATTTTTACCCAGTTTTACCTAGTATCACAGAGAAGGTCTGCCAGGGCCAAGAATCCTGGGTTCTGGTCCCATGCCTTAAACATAGAAATATCCATACACCTCTCATCACCCTTCCCCTCATTTCGTTATCCATCCAAGCCATTAAGGGAAACTGGGACCTTGTAGAACAAAAGCGTATGTTGGAGGTTTGCAAGACCCGACTGGGCAAAGTCTTGAGCAACCCAGTCTGAGCTGAAGGTTGCCCCTGCTTTGAGCAGGAGGTTGCTAGAGACCTCCCAAGGTCCCTTCCAACCTGAGTTACTCTGTGATTCTCTGTGACTAAACTGATACGGCTTTAGGTTACCATACTTAACACCGTACTTACCCTTTGGTAAACGGTTTATGAGCAATTGGCTTCATCATCATTCTGATATATCATTAAACAAAGACAGAGAAGTTTTATGGTATCCCTGCATGTAAATGCATTATCATTCTGATTGCAACCATGAGGCATAGGCCCCAATACTAAACACAGATGCAACCACCCATCTGAATACTTTCTGTCACTAGCCTACCACTGTTCTGGCAGCATCGAACGCCACACGTGTACATACCAGTGTATTCCTGATAAAACCTTTATATCCAGCATTCAACAGTCCAGTTAGAGAACTGCCAGAAGTTTTGAATGCTGCTGAACTGGTATGATGAAGGCACATTTCAATAGTAGGAAATCGAAATAGTGTGATCAAGGCAAACTAGATCACGTCCATCCATCATTATCTCCAGTTCAAGCAACCTGATAACCAGTCATGGCTGAACTAAGGGGAAGTAAGTGTCAGGGCAAGTTTGCCAAGAGGCTTGAACTTCTGTCTTTAGATTGACAGTAAGGTATTACAACAGCTCTTTCACCATGTTTCTATTCCAGCTGTCTTCTCTCCAGGAAATAGCTTCATCCTTAACCATACATAAAACACACAAAACCCCTAGAAAACTGCACGGTTCCCCGGGTATTACCTGCCAGCTATCTGATATTATTCTTTGGTATAATACATAATTTCCTTTGACCCTCAGTGCCTGTGACACTCACTTGTATCAGCCTGGACCATCTTCTGCAGAAATCTTCCTTAATTTCTCTTTAATATTTCTGGGTTCCAGGCCCACTTGAATTTGTGAGTCCAGGGGATTTCAAACCTGCTATAACCTATAGTGTTGGAAACCTTTTCTTTCACCTACTCTTGCACAAGAAGCAATACCTCACTGTTTCTCTTACTGATGAGAATGTCTCTGCAGTGGGGATGGGCCAAGGCCTGCCCTTGCCTTTATCTTCCTTAAAGTACTTTTTCTCTATGAGCTTGCCATGCATTTGGATATAGAATTGTGTTCACAACCAGCCGGTCAGTCCTATAATACTGGGTATGTACCTACATGAGTATAAGTTTGAAAAATCAAGTGGGTAGTACAGGTAACAATGTAGGACAAATTCTTCATGCCAAATGCTATCATTCCCCACAACTGTATCTTGTACTCTTTATCTGGTCCATACTCACTTTGCAATCATCCTAAACTCTCCTGAAGCATTCCAGCAATTGAAATCTTCTCAACCAGTCCTGCAGCTTTGCTCTTCTGTGTTATTCTTGTCAGTTTAGATAGAATTACCCCTCTGCCTTACCAAACCACGGACACTTTCCCAGCACGCAGGAACTGACCACAAAAGCATGCTATGATTGTTGCCATTTATATTCCAACAGTGTGATTTTGGTAGCTGTTAGGAGAATAAACAGCAACATTAGATCTTCTCAGAATGGCTGGAGAAGGGTCATCTGCTAGTCTGGGCATTGGCAAAGTGAAGAGGATCAAGCACACTGAGCAGCAGTACCACCATCAACCTATGGAAGTAACAAAGGTCATGCGAGATGCTGACACCATGCTTCTGTTGCGAAGAATTTGCCAGGTGTTTGCTGTAAGCAGAGACCCACCACAAGTTATAACCTCATTCTGATTTCCCAGCAAATGATTTCAAGAGGACATGCTAGAAACCGTCTTGAATTTATGGATAGATCTATACTGCCTTTGCGACTCAAGGAGCAAGTTCTGGTCTCTGAACAAGTGATATGAACTAGCTCAAACGTTATATAGTCCTCAAACAGGACTTGGAACAACTCTCTGTTCAGCGTCCAAGTTTCCTTAAAGAGGGAACTTTTGGTTATTCCTGACTGGAGCCAAAAGCCATATGCAGTATAGATGTCTGGGGCACCTGAGACTTAGTCTGAAGCAAGGAGTGAACCAAACGGGCAGCAGAGAGAGCATACAGAATGAAAATGCTCACTACATCTACCATACAAGTGGCATGGTTAGATACTTACAGGAAGCCACTTGGGTGAGTAAAGAAGGTCTTAAACAAGGAGATGCATGGGGAAAAGGAACAGACCTGCAATTCTTTGAGTGCTGCCTGCCACTTCTATAATTACTCTATGGAAGTTATAGTGAAAGAGTCTGGGGACTCCTGGGTTTCTGGGCAACCAGCTTATTCTTACAGAGATAATATTCTGCTCTGGTTTGCGTACAGCTTTGGCTAAGAATGGAAAGCAAATAGTTAGCCTCCGTTACATACTTTTCTTTCCCCACACATTTCCCCTGCTTAGCACTACCTCTGCCACAGTTAAGATGTATTCCAATATTGTTGCCAAGTAGAGGAAAAAAGTGAACATACACCTACTCGTTATTTTGCAGTAGTACCTTTTCTAGCATTTCCTATGATTACAGGACTTTATTTCTAAAAAGCTTGATAGTGGTTTTATTCTGAATTGTTTTCTGTAGAAAGTGTTTTATGCATGTCCTTGTATTCAACTCTACCACTGCTCTGAAAGTACTGGTAATTATAGCTCTATTGGTAGGTTTCATGTGTGGAAGGTTTTTGTGCTGGAACCTCCAGGAATCACTCCATCTACTAATATACTGTTTTGCCACCAGTCTCTTAAACATCCCCACACTGCACCCACCAGTGACTCTGAAATGCCATTTGTTTCTTTTCCTTCTAAAGCCTTTAATATTCTTAAGTTTTAAATCAGTGGCTAGCCTGAGAGGCAGTTAAGATCCAAAGCCAGTAACAAGATGCTATGAGACCCCTGTGCTAAGGCAATCGAACCAAGCTTCTGCATTTAGCCAGAAAATCCCTGTTTCCCAGGTACGTGCTCGCTCCTCACACTTCACGCTCCCATTGACTCTGCATCACATTATGCGGCAAAAAAGGAAGAAAAGTGGAGAGGTGGTATCACTCTCTCTGAAGTTCAGCATAGGTGTTAATTTAATGTATTTCAGGATTACTACCTTTGAATGTTCTCAAAGAGACATTAGTAAAAAAAGGTCTCACAAGCACTTACTACCTTTGTGTTGTGTGACACCAGACAGACATTTCACATTTTTAGCAGGCTGTTTATCTCTCCATAATGCTCTTTCTCGGTTGTTATTATATTTGTTTCTTTAATAAGCCTTTGTTTTTCTCTATGGTAATGACTGGCTTACAACTACTTACAAACAATACGGAAAGTTATGCAAAAGCATTTCATTTTAAAGTTGCAGAACAGAAAACCAGCCAAATTTGAAGGAACACACATCCCTCACACATAGCCCATATATGCAAAGCTATGAAGTCAAATGCATTACAGCAGTACGAACCCCACCTCGTCTCTCTCTCAGACACATCTGTCTATATGTGCACACATCGATGCAAACACACACACACGTACAATGTACATTACTGTCAAGTTAAAAGCCTAAAGCTAATCCTGAATCCTTAGGTCATCCCCTTCATTTCAGCACATCGAGCCAGCCAAGTCTTCCCAACATGCCTGTCAGCAGTTAGCGACGTAACTCTTCCCACTCAGGTCCCATTAATTCAGCAGCTTCACCAATGGCGTTCTACCGAGTTCATCATCTAAAGCTTCAATTTTTGTTTAAACACAAAATCAGAAAGTTATATTTTTTAAATGTTGCAGTGAGGCAGTTTGACTTAATTTTGTTCTCCTTTCAGCTGAAATGTGCTGATGAATTTGATATATAATTCTGTGAAGCGATACAGTTAATCTCATTCAACATTGGCCAGTTCCTCCTCCAAAAGATTTGAACTGAAATTTTCTAGTCCTTTTAGAAACACACTTTTGTTTTAAAAAAGCTTGTTGATATTTTGCTAGCCCAGTGACGACCTGGTGACTTCTTTGTGGCCATGTGTATGTGTGTGTCATCTGGACTTCTATGTCTTCCCTCTTAAGGTTTCCACTGATTGTCACTATCTTTCTGCTTTTTACAAATCTTAATATATACCCCATGTCTGATTACCCTTACAACACATTACCCATTACAGAGACAGGATCTAGTTCTAATACCTCATGTTCTGGATTGAGGTTCAGCTCCCAGGCCAGTTTTGGATCCACTGCATGATTTGGTCACCTCATTTTCTCATATATTAGTTTCCAGCAGTAAAATGGGAATTATACTTCTCTACTTTTCAGTGAAGTTGTCAGAATAAAGCTAATTCATGGCCTGGAGATAATCTAATAACTCTAATGGTGCTGAAGACCATGAAGTAGATAGACACACTGTAATGGCAACAAGAAATCAAGATACATGTATTGACTTCTCTCTCCCATCATCATGTTTATTGTTTTAGAAACTTGGAGTTGATTTCATGTGCTAAATCACTCAGAAACACTCTAGTCCACCCCAAAACCATCATACATACCAGGCATCAAACATATAACACTCTCATACAGATAAATGATCCGAGGAATGGACTCAACGGCTGCTAGCAGTTAATTTATATCGTGGTTTCGCCATAAACTTTTAACTTTGGAAATAATCTGCCACCCGTTTCAATTTCTGGCTGCCACATAATGCACCTTTGTGAAGTCACTTTTCTGTCTAATAGAGATGTTTCTTTTTACGGGTGAACATTTGTTTAAAAATAACAAATAGTTATCTCATTTACCGTTCACAAAAAGCATGCCACTTAACCGTATGTAACCAAGCCCCATTTCATCTGGTTTAATGTTTAGCAAGGCATGCAAACTAGTCGATATTACAGGGAGAAGATGATTTATTTAATAAAATTACATTACTTTTTTTCCATTAAAAAACCAAATAATTGCAACAAAAAAGTGTTTAAAGTAGAAAAGCATAGCCTGCAAAGATTGATACTGAAAAGTCAGCACATACTGGAAAGTCTGATGCTAAGCTCAGCTGCCTCCTCACCCCGTCTCCACTTCTGCTCTGTATCTGGTGTGCAGCCAGTCTCTGTTTCTGAAGTCGAGTACTCCCATAGTGATTACTGATATCCACCATAATGTAGTTAGCAGATAGCCCATTTGTTCCGCTGTGGATAAAGTTGCAACAGAACTTTTTTAAGCACACTTTTTTCCATTGGGAAGGATAAAGTTTAGGATATATATAGATATAACGTGTAATATGCAATGTATAATGTATACATTTACATGTTATATCTACCTATCTGTACTCTCTTCGTGGACAAGAAGTTGAACAGGAGTCAGCAGTATGGTCTTTAGCCCAAGAAGCCTAACTGCGTACGGGGCAGTTGTAGCTAGCTGTTCAGTGAAGAGATCCTTCTCCTCTATTTGGCATTTGTGAGACCACATCTGGATTACTGGGTCTGGTTTGGGGATCCCCAGTGAAGGACAGCCATGGGCATATCAGAGTGAGTTCAGCAGTGGCCAGCAACCTAGTCAGGGGGCTGGAGCACACAGTGTGCGAACAAGAGGGAGATAGATGGGTTTGTTGAGTCTTACGAGGAAAAGGCTAAGGGGAGACATTGCTATCTTCCATTAATGCTGTCTTCAACCTGTTGCATGGTTATACAGAAGACAGAGTCAAGCTCTTCTCAGAGTGAAAAGACAAAAAGCAATAGATAAAAGTCATATGAAGGAAAAAAAAGTCACCCTGTGAGTGATCAAACACCAGCACAGATCCCAGAGAGGGTGTGGAATCTCCTTCTTTGGAGATGTTCAGAACTCAGATGGGCACAGTCCCAAGCAACTTCATCTGACTTCAAAGTTCAATATAACTTGAAAGTTAGCCCTACTTTGTGTTGGGTGTTGGATCAGAAGATCTGCAGAGGTACCTTCCACCCTGAATTACTCAATTTCATGGTAAGACCTAAAGCACCCCAAAAAAGTGAAAGGCTGTGAGTTCATACCTATTTAAGGTCAGAGATTCCTCAAAGGAAAGCTTAGTTATGAAAGCCCCAGCCACAGGAAAATCTTCCAGTGGAACTCAGATCAGCCATGCAACACAGATGTGTATTAAATCTGCCTTCAGCACTTCTTGTGCTTTAGTGTAATGTAAGTGGAGGAAGTTCATGTTTCCCACTCTCACTGGAAGTCACAGAAAATTGCCCTAGATGACATTTTGTGGTCATAGACTCCCTGTTTTGCTGCTGTTGTTTATCTTCAACACATGTAGAAATTGTTTTTGGGAAAAGATAAGCCAATAAATGTGATCTTTTGTTTTGATGTAATGCATTCCTCTTACTCATTAGAGGAACTTTTTGAGATTAATCTAAGAATGTTGCTCTTACAGTCAACCAGATAAAGCTTCTTTTTTCTTTTGGGGAAAGGAAGGGTGGGATGTCTACAGTTCTTTTCACTAGAGCAACACTGATACTTTATGCAATTGGGCCTTTGTTCTTAAAATAAACACATAAACTTGGCTTAAAATAAGAACTAGTAGAATTTGTTTGTTATTAGAATGCACTTGTGATTAGCAGAACGATTAACCAGCAGCTGTCCTTTTGCACTGTGTGAGATGACCACACTTTCCCCACATATTTTGGAGGACAAGAATGGCATGTGCTATGATGCTAAGGATGTCAGAAATGTTGAGGATGCCTTTTAAATTACATTTACTGCTCTGTGTTTCTCCAACCGAAGAGGCACTGTAAGAAAGCAAGGAGACTTTGAGCAAGACAAGCAGCCCATGCCCAATTGATTTTATCTCTGAGCTTGTTTTCTAATAGCAGGTTGTGAAGCATAGGTTTTTTGGGATGGTGCCCTCTGGGAAAAAAAGCACACAAAAAAGACCATTCATGCATACATGCACATCTTTCTAGGAGTGTCTGTAGCACTGCAATATGTACACCAACTGCAATATGTACACCAGAGTTTGGGAACCTTTTTCAGAGGGCTGTAATTGCTTCAATTCCTTGTATTCAAAGTTGTTAATGTCCTTTTCATGTCCCTTCAGATACTGCCCTAGAAGCGTCTGGTAGAAAGCCCTGGGGGATTTCTCCATATTCTACCCTTTGTTTAAGCCACTGATCTGACTGCTAAAAGGCACAGTGAGTGACGGTCAGGCCATGCCCTGTTTGTTAAATACTTTCACAGAATCAGAATCACAGAATGGTTGAGGTTGGAAGGGACCTCTGGAGGTCATCTTGTCCAACCCCCCTGCTCAAGCAGGGCCACCGAGAGCCAGTTCCCCAGCACCATGTCCAAATGGCTTTTGAATATCTCCAAGGATGGAGAGTCCACAACCTCCCTGGGCAACCTGTGCCAGTACTCAGTCACCCCCACAATAAAAAAGTTTTTCCTGATGCTCAGAGGGAACCACCTGTGTTTCAGTTGTGCCCATTGCCTCTGGTCCTGTCACTTAAAGAGGATTTAACACTTTTGCAGTGAACCAAGGAGATGGAAGCTAACTCATATATTTTGTTCCAGTGTCCAACTGAAGTGCATAGCACAGACAGACCCTGGCAAAATCTCTGGTTCATGTCAGGGAGAAAAAGATGTGAGTCTTGTGGTTCACACTGGAACATCCTCAGTGCCATCAGTAACTTGTGGATGCAGGATTTGGAAGTGGATGTGTCTTTAATTCCAAAGGTGTGAAATATTGCCTTCAGTCAACTTGACAAGCATTTTTCTTCCAGAATTTAACCTTCAAACCCACAAATCTCAACAGCAAGCAGCAGCACAAGTCCTTAAAATTGGGCAGCGGACAGGACCTGCTGCTTTTAATTCTCTTTTAACCTATGCTGAGCTGCTGTTCTTTAAATTGCTGCTACAGCTACTTAATTTCCCTCCCCAGCATTATCAGTTGCTATTTATTATTATTATTTGAGTGTTTCTTCTTGCTTGAGTGGTAGAAGATAATAGCCATGTCACAGTGATGCACCAGCGCTGGTGATGTCATGCCCATGTCACAGCAGGCAGAACATTGGTGGTGGCCATGTCACAGGCGGGTTGGTGACACAGCCAGCTCCAGTGGGTATAAAAAGGGCTGTGCCAGCTCAGGCTGGCAGATGAGTTTGCAGGCTGGCTGGGTGAGCACAGGCAGGAAGGCGAGGGCAGGGCAGAGCCAGGTGGCTACTCGACCTTTGTTGCTTTTCCTATGCATTACAGCTGGACACACAGACAGAGATGCAGCCAGCAGGATCCCAAACAGCATGCTCCTGTCCTCTCCCTCTGGAGAGCTGTCAAAGCTCTACAGGACAGATAAGTACCCCACTTGTACCCCATCATGGTCTTGCAGGGAGATGGAAGCTCTCCAGAGCCATGGGCAGAGGGAGCTTGCCACCCTTTTACCCTGGGTAGCCAAAGGCTGGCTGGGCCCTGCATGATCTCCTGGCATGACCCCTGGTGATGAAATGGCCTTGTCACAGCGGGCAGAACACTGGGGGTGGCCCATGTCACAGTGGGGTGAGTGGCATGGGTGGCCCAGGAGCGGTGTCTCCTGGCTATCAGGGAGATATGGGATGGACAGCTTTGGCATAAGGCTGGGAGCCCACCAGGCAAGGAGCCAAGGGTTCTCCATGGAGATGGAGGGTGGGTGCTCTGGTTGCTGATTCTCCTGTCTTTGACAGCCACAGCCCTGGATATGGAAATGAGGAGACCATAGCCTCTGGCACTCAGTGTTGCAACTTTCTAAAAGGAAAATGACCTAAGATATAAGGAAACACACAGAGCCCCGGTCAGTACCATCGTCCTGCTGGCAGCTGGAGGTTCCTCACAGCCATGGACAAGGGAGCACCGCACCACCTACCATTTCTGTACCCCACCATAGTCCTACAGGCAGCTGGAAGCTCTATTCACAATAAATCTGCCTGGCACAACCGAACAGACATTAAACTGTTTAAAGCTAATTTATCTCTAAAAGCAAGTGTGATTGCAGTTGGGGAAAATATGATTGCTATATAGATTTTAGGGTGCAAAACTCTTGTGCAATACCAGCCAGAAAAGCACAGATTCAGGAAAAGCAGTGCAGCCCATGGAAGCCAAATAGTAGCTTTGAGAAAGGGGTATTATCCAAAAGGTCACTCATGATTAAGGGCATCCTGTGCTGAAGAGTGAGGCAGCGACGGCTCCAGAGAGAGCTCTGGCCTTAGCTAAGGCCTTATAAATACATGGATGTAATTGGAGGAGGAAGAATTTTCTTAAACTGGTCTTTTCCCCATATTCAGTACATACACAGACCTCACATCGTGGCTTGACCTTCACTGGTCTAAAACACTTGAAGTACATTACTTTTGGCAGCTCTACAGTGGGGTCAGCAACCTCCAGCAAGAGCCAGTAACAAAGAGCTCAGGTGCAATAACATCTTAAATCACCACAGCTGCTTGTTTGGCGTATGTGAGTCACAGGTCCAAGTGGATGAGTATAAAACCTAAAGGTTACATCTATATTAGTAAACTAAACAGTGTCAGGGCCATCAAGCCATCTGGAACAATCTGATCGCATCCATAATATTAAACTCTCTTAACCTCTAGAACAGGACAGCCGCCTGCATGTTGCCTACTGGCAATGGTCCCTGGCCTGTACTAACTCACAAACCATACCTAGGAATTGTTTGGGAGGTTGTTAGTTGTTCTGGGCCAAAAGCACACCAAGGACTGTTCTAACAACTGAATAGTGCGGATGACTAAGTTCCCATGCCTGTGCCCATGCCTTGACACTGTTTAATTTACCAGAATACGTGTACCCATAGTTTTCTGAATGTGTCACTAATCCATCTGCTGTCCCTACGTATTTTGGTCTCTGAATTTAGATATTTAAAACATATGCAGCCTGACAGTACCTCTTTACTCTACACACTCATAATTGGTGTGTTGGCATGCTGCGCCCAAACTTTCCTCCATAAATATACATTTTTTGATGACTGCAAATGAATACATCTCTACTTGGAATAAACCCCCCCATGTTTGGTCAAGCCAAACATACTTTCAGAACTGGAGCAGTCTGGAATGCACATCTGGAATGTGCAATGGTGTTAAGGGATCCTGAATACCAGAAGAGCAACAAGTTGGGCTTCTGAAGCACAGCACTTACTATATTTGTTGCACAGACTTTTATTTTCTCTCGCTGTCAGGCCTCTATGGTCACTGCTGTGGTGTGAAGTGTCTTGGTGCTTTTTAACCCATCAAGTTTTGGTAGAATTCAGCAAGGTCTCTGGTTCTGGTCCCACAAACATATGCCAAAGGTAGACTTCTTGTACAATACCTCTCCTGGAAATGCGAGGTCTTTTCTGCAAGCATCCTAAATGCAAAACCATTCTTAGAAACCTCTGAAAACGTATGCCCAAGCAGGCTGCATATGCGCAGACCTACGCAGACACCAGTCAGACATTTCGGCCTCCTACCATAGCTCTTTAAAAGCACACAAGGTCATACACACCACAGTCCCTCCTGTAACCGCAGCTGTTGCCCAAGCAAAAAAAGGCAACCGGTCTCCGCATCCTCTCCACCCCCAGGTTGTTTCTCATGCTCCCTGCCTCAGCCTGGAGAGTGGGGAGAGCTCGGACTGCAGGGCAGGGAGGGTCCTGAGCACAGATAATGTTGTGATTATCAAAATCCCTCCTTCCCACCTCAACACCAGAAGTACCAAGGGAGAGTATACCATCAGGATTAAGCCTTTTCAGGACTCAAGGGGGCTCTTGGTGGCCCTGAAAATCATATGTGATCACAGAAAAAGAAAATTTATCCTCAGACCCTCAAAGTTTTCCAGATAATCAAAAAACCACAGAAGTGTTTTGCCCAAAGATTTTTGCATTTACTACCAAAACCACCACTGGTTTGAGCACTGCCTGTTCTACCCCTCACTGCTTCTAGCTTTCCCGTGGAGAAGAGCATAGGGGGTTATAACTTAGAGGCAGTAAACGCAGAAACCTGAGAATCTGCAAAACAAGCCCAAAACATAACTTTCCCCCTTTAAGTTGTTGGCTTCTTCTTTGCTTTAACCTGCTTTCCTTCCAAATACAACATGGTTTTTTGGAACATTAACATGCAACTTGCTTTGTTATCATTTAGTTAGTTCATTCTTATTACAGATCCCTAAGCAGATCTCAGTTCTTTATATATGAAAGAAATCACCTTTCACAGAAAAGCCGTGAGCCACAGATCGCTCCCCACTTCCTTGCAAGAAAGTTTCAGGAGCAGGAAGATTCTACCATTTTAAAAAGTTTTTTCCCAGTTGTTTTGACAATGATTATTTTTAATGTGATGTCAATAAATCCATTCAGATTTGGAACAATGTTGGCTTGAATAAACAAGAAAAATTTCAAAAATAACCTTTCTCCTGTATACGTTCCAATAAACAGGGTCATGTTATACTCAATAGTAATTATGAGGTGACCCTATAAATTATTGTCCAGTGATTCATGTTATTCTATAGACTTTAGGTCATACACTTCATTTCAAGCTGAAAGTGCTGCAAAGGATATATTGGGCTCTGGAGGAAACAGGGAAAGAATATAGTGTACACTCCATATTGGTATCATGGGAGACCTGGCTGTGAGAAAGCACTTTCCAGCAAAACATACTGAACTTACTGCAATGAACCTGAGCTGAAGAAGCAACTGGAGTGCATGTTTCCCTACTGACTTGAGAGAGAGAGGTCCTCAGCTTATCGGCAGAAGCAATGACTAGAATTAAATCGCCCTAAGTTCTTTGTCTGTTCAGCACTAGATAGAAGATTAAGTGTAATAATGTTAACATGGTTTTGCTTCACAACACAGTTTATGATGATGTGACACTGTATAATAAGAATCGACATACTTCATTCTCTCATAAAGTTTTCTTCAGTCTACCTGAAATCACTGTCTGTAGGAGGCAAACAGACCTTAATTTTAGAGGTGGGAAACAGGCATGAGCAACTAAAAGTGAACTAAGTGTCTCACAACCACGTAGAAGCCCAGAAATCCAACCAGGAGTGTGTGGGCCAAGACACGTACTATATCCTTTTGATTTCCTGAGCCATTTTTTGCTGTATCCAACCTGTATCTCTCAGAGGAATCAGTGCTCCTGAAGGAACCCTGACAACCTCTCTCTACTCAGCTGACTCTGACAAAGAACCAAACTTACCTCTTTGAGAATCAGTCAAAGCTGGCAGGAGGAGGAAGGAAACCTTTCACTAAACTGGGAAATCTAGTTTGCCCATCTTGATCTGTTTGATTTTGGAGTTTAGTGATTCTGTGTTTTGCCTTTGCTTTTAATTAACAGCAGAGAGAAGTGTCTTGTTCCAAACGTGTCTATTACTGAAGATGAACAGGTCCCTCCACAACTGATTCTCTCTCCACAAACACAAAGCACAACCAACCCTCCCTTTGCCTCCCAAACTCATGACAACATTGAAAACGAGCCTTTTTTCCGTGTTGGTCCCATCTGGCCTGTCCCGTCTGTGGGCTGCCCAGACTCTGCTGCGAGGAATTGGCTGTGAATCAGGTCAATGGCTCTGGCAGGATCAGTTCCTCCCAGCTGGTATCTTCCTGGCTATCTCACACCTCGTGTCACATCACCAACGTGCTGGTGTCCGATACAGGACAGAGAAAGGGCTGAGAAGTCCCCCTGAGGATGGCAGCTGAAGTGGGCTGCCCCAGACAGAGCAGTTCATCCAGCCTAACCCTGCTTCCCACCCCACAGCTTGCAGAGCTCAGGAGAGGTGAGCTGTACAATCTTCCCTGCAACAGCATCCTGCTCTCAGGGATTTCCCAGACACTGCCAGAGATTTATACAGCAGGAAGGTGCAGGTGCTTTACAGTTCGTATGCATGAAGGGTAATACATCCCTTTTAGGTTGGGTTAAGGGCACAAGCTCAGATCAGCTTTACTGCACCCATGCCCACATTGCTCACTGCACAATGATGGAGGAATGGAGACAGATCATCTCCAAGTACTTCCAGAGGAGTCACTCAGCCACCAGAACAAGATGTTTGGGCACCAGTGCCCTGCAGCATGGAAGGACTTCTGCAGTGTCTGGAGGGGTGTCCTTTTCCCTCTGGTTCTTTCAACAGCATTTTCTACCAATCCACTTATCGGTCTACCTGAGATTCCTTTCATGTGCTCATGTCCTCTTATTGTGCAGCAGGCAATGAACAGAGGACTTTTGCCTGTGTATTGGCAGAGCCCTCAGTAGGCTGCAGGATGCATCATGGTTAGTGGTTGCTTTCCAGAAACAAGTTGCTATGCTACTGTAATATTATTGCTTATATCCCAGTGTTATAGTGTGGAATACAAGGTGAGGAGAAACATGAAGTAATAACTTAATAATGACTGTCCTTTGCTGTGTAAAATTCACTTCCAGATTCATCATTTCCAGAGAGATTTACTTTTCCCTCTTCAAAGGGTCAAGGAGTTTAGGGCAGGTGCGAGAGCTGCTGCACAAAACAGCCAAAGGGTTATATAGTGCACCTTTTAGTGGGTGGTCCCACCAAACATTTTTGCATGGGGCCTTCAAGTTAGCCCTACCATGGTTTCCAAAACAAGGTCAAGCGAATGCATTGGAAACTACTGCTGCCATCATTCAAGGAGCGAACAGCATCAAAACATTAAAACTGTGGAGTAAAACGTACCATCTGTTACTTCTGTAACCACATCCAGCTTTACCTCTGCGGCTTTATTAGCCCAAAAGATCCAGGCAGCAAGCGAAACGCCTTGGCCGAAATGCACCGGTCAGTCAGACGATGGCACTACAGACCCAGCTCCACCGGCTGCCTTCTGCGCTCATTAAAACGTCTGCTCAGCCGTTCATTATTCTGGTTTCATTCTCCATCCCGGTTTTCCCCTGGTTACCTGGTTGGAAACTGTACCCCCCGATAATTCATACGCTCGCGCAGACAGCCCATGGCAAACGTTGCTAAGAGAGGGACTGCCACCTGTTAAGAATCCGCGGTTTGGGGATGCAGTGAAGTGTGCTCCTTTCCCACACTAGTATTTTAAAAGGTTATAGATCATGTGTGCATAATAGGCAGAACATTAGGTCACTTGTCTCACTTACAACAATAATCCATTTTGATATGGGTCAGGTTGACACAAAGGGTCCACCCATACCAGATCTATTGACGAAACTGATCCCTTTCCCCCAAACTAATGAAATTTTCAACTAATGGGTACTTAAGTTAATAAAGTGTGCCACACATCTGCTAGAAGCCATTTGTAAAATAAAGCACTGGAGTTCAATTTTGAGATCATTGACATAATGTTTGAGTGGCATCCCACAGGGACCCAGCATGGCACCAAATTAAGGAGAGTAACACAATAAACGTGTGAGAAATAACGTTAGTATATAAACAGTAAGTAGGAGCTTCTCTTTCTTTAAAGGAAGCGTAATACTACTTGGGGTTCATACCATCACTAATGAATTGAACGGGACAAATCCTGATCTCCCCTCGCAGCCAATGGGCATTTGGACAATGACTTCAATAGGACCAGGATTTAACCTGGGGAATTATTTTGACGGAAATTGGCAACAAGCTGGTTCTTATAGCTAAAAAGTATCTTTTCACTGAACTTGTGCATGGCTAAAATTCTCCACTCCACTCTATTTTGTCCTTTCTTTTGTGGAGGAAATTGCAGGGAAAAAACATTTCAGCAGAGCCCAAGAGATTTATTTTTTAATTCCTGAAGTTACCTAGCTTGATACAATTCAAGCTAAACGTCTCTTAGCAGTAACAAAGCTCTCCTTTTCTACAGCCCTTGGGGATTAGACACAGGAATCGTTCTAGAATATCAGCTGAATTTTAATAGGCCACTTTCCTGTGCCACTCGCTGCAAACCAAGGAGCAGCCTGGAATATCAGTGACTTTTATCATCTCCAGTGGCATTGCTTTTTTTTTAAATGGTACTTTTCAAAAATTGCATTATTATAGTTGACCAACATTTTTGCATGAAAAACATTTTCCATTTAAAAATTACATGGAAAAATGGAAAACAAGAAAGTTTTGACAGTATTATTCATAATCAATTTTCTTTTTAAAAAGGTAAACCAAACATCTAAAAAAACTCAACAGGTTTTTTTTGAACAAAGAAAAATCATCTTACTTTTTGTAGTACTTCTGTCATATTTTGAGGAGGCAAACTAGAAAAATCGCTACATTAGTAAAACTAAAACTTTAATTCAAAAACAGTGAAAAGGATTTACACCTCTATTTACTAGTTACTCTTTCTCTCAGAGTTTATATAGAGGAAAGATATGCCACTTTTATAAGCAAGATCTTTCAATCTCCTTGTTAACATATTCCTAAAGCACTTTTTCAGTGAAATGGGCAGATGCCAGGTGATGGAAAGGTTACACTAAAGAATCAGCAGAGTTTATGCCTTGACTTTGCCACAGATTAGTATTTACTGTCCCATTGCAGATGGGATGAAACCTGGCCGTAGACAGGAGCTCCAGGCCTGCCTTTGCTCCGCAGATCCCACAGTACAACCCTTCAAAATGCTGTTAAACTGTGGTTGCGTTTACAACAAATATTGGAAATGATTCAATGTATATTTTTTCCTAATAAAGCCCCACCCTTTTTAACCTGCTTCATTCAGACCCACATAGATTAACATTGTAAACATGCTGCTTTTCCTCTTTTCAATCAGTTGCCCGCCGTTTCAGCTTTTAGTTTTGGAAAACAGGAAACAAATACCCATCCAAGTTCCTGGGCTGAGCCTAAATCTGTCCTTAATCTAAATGTGGTTGAAGCCCCCTTAACCACCCCACACTGGCACACGTTCCCTCTCATCCGTCAGCGCATACATATGCTGTTCCAAGAATAATGTTTCTCACAATATTTCTAACCTTTCAACACTGAGTCCAATTGTCTTTTACAGTACATAAACGGTGGGGGGGTAGGGGGGAATAGCTGGGGATGTGCAGAGGAAGATCCCACTAGAACATCACTGCTGTGAGGCTGTTTTTTCCAAGCTGGTTCACTCCAGGATACGTTCATGCAATAATGCCATTTCCCAAAGCAGCCCATTTCTCTATTCATGATCTTATATCACGCAAAGATATGGGAGCCTTCTGAGCAATTGCAGTGGGTTTTGAACCACATCCTGCTTTTTTCAATAAAAATAACTCAACTTGAGTGGACTCGGGTGTCTGTTGTGTCTGCCGTGGCTGCCCACGGCTGAGCACGTGGGTGGGTGGACATGGAGTGAAGTTTAACGTGGTCAGGGCAACATCCACACTCGCTTGGGTCACTCAGCTGCCAACCTTACTCTGCTCTCAAATATCACCCTATGGCTTCGCCTCTCCAGGCTTGAGTGGTTGTCAGTGGAAAGTGGACTTTTTTTACTGAACCCCTCACCAGCTGAATTTGGCAACCTGGAGTCATCTGGTTCTGTCATCACGAACACCATGGGCTGTTTGGGAGAGCGAATCTGGAAGCCCAACAGAAGCGAGCTTGCAGCAACTCCCTGCCCCAGCTCCAGCCAGTGTTGAGGCTCAGCATGCGTTCCCAGTAGGCACACATACACAAACACACACAGGCACACGCAAAACACACACAAATACAAACAGTTTCCCCTCTCTGGCTGATCAGGATGAAGGTCTGTTGGTGGAAAATATAAGTGTATATCCATAACTGCAATGCATATCGCTCCATCAGCTGGGCTCAGACATGCAGTCAGTCCAGTAGCTGCCTGTGATCCCAGTCTCCCCAGCTGCTGGTGCCTGGACGTACAAGCCCCCAAGCCAGCAGCCCCACTCTAGCTGCTGGTACAGACCATCTCATAAACACACACGTAAGCACAGACACACACACGTGCACGCACACGTGCATGCACAGCTCTCCAGTAGCTGGCCAGGACTCCCCTGGCCCCTCCAGTAGCCAAGTCACCCATGGTCGTGCTCTCAGCCCCACACCAGCCTGGCTCCCCGGCCATTTCACCTACTTGTCAGCTAGTCCAGCCCGATCTGCAGCAGCACTGGCACACTCACTCACGCACCCACACTTACTCCAGTTGCTGGCTCTCAGACCCCCATATACACACATGCACACCACCTCACCCAGGAAAAAAATTATAAATGGAGTTTAACGAGAAGACAGGACAGACTGCACTGATCAGGTGCCAGATGAGCATACTGACTAGCAAACTATTTACATGCAACCGACTCCTTTTAATGCCTTATCCCTCCATTTTCCCACACTTGATTCTCCTCAAATCACCTAAATCCCTCCCTTTCTCCACCTTTGATTCCTCCCCTGAACATCTCATCATGTCTGGTGCAATCCCGAAACTCTCTTCCCCTGCATCCTGTAACATTTCCCACAACCCTAGGGTCAACCCCCCTCAACCCAAAAGGTGGTCCAGCATTGACTCATCGTGTTGTCACACCTGGACACTGGCGCTGAGGCTTTCCAGGGACAGCCCCGGGAGGGGCTGAGTCCTTAATTTGGGTTCCACCTGCCTTTGTGCCTCTGGGCTCCTCTGGGCTTGTGAAGATGGCCTTTGATGGGCTGGTGGCTCCTGGGATGGGCCTGCGAGGAGCCAGAGCTGGGTGTTATTTGGGCTTCCCCCTCACCATTGCCTCTCTGTGCTCCTTTGCAGGTGTGCAGATAAGCTTTTATCACATAAGCTAAGATCAACAGCATGTAATCTTAACGAGTTCAAACACACTATTCTAAACAACAACGAATAATGAAGTCCAAGAGGTTTGGGGATCTCAGAAGCTTGACATTTTTTCAACTATGTCTCTGGCATTAATAAAAAATATTTGCTGTCTTTGTAAACCCTGCCACAATTACCCTGTTGCAGAATGTTTCAGCTGCAGGGGTCAAATTTCAGAGTAGTCCAAGTATCACAAATTTTTGCAGTGGGAGAAGCAGAACCACAGAGATGTGCTAACCTCACCTACAGAGCAGGTCAATGGTAGGGCCAGGAATATAGTCCTGGCTTCCTGGGTCGCCGGAATGGAGGAAGACTAACCCAACATATATTTTAAATCTCATATTTGACCTCTCCTGAAATTCTGCTTGTTCATTTCTAGCCAGCAAGACTCTCCTGCTTCTCAATCTGATTAGACTAAGCCATTTTGATGCCACGTGAAAGCTGATGTACTTCTCCTGGGTTGGAGAATTAGTTATCGGTTTGTTTGTTTTCTCTGCAGATGGATCGTGTCAATTTTTCATAAGCACATTGGCAATACTCCCCTTCTTGGACTCACCATTAAAAAGAAAAGAGAAAAAAAAGAGAATGAAAGAAAAGGAAATAGGAAAAAAAAAGAATCCAACATGACTTGTGACTTGCTCACAGGACTTACAGTTTGAGTTAATTTCAACACATCACTTACTTGTTGAGATACTGAGTGATTTCATTTTGTGAAAAGAGAAAAAAGGAAGGAATTAAAAAATCATGCGAATTGAAGAAATTTCCCTCCCTTTCCAAGACTGCTACTTACTCACTTCCCGTTCTGTGAGATCTAAGGAGAGACTGGGCTGGATTGCAGCTGTGCTAAAAGGCAGGAGGGCGGCTGTGCGGCACGCAGGGGAGAGGAGAGGACGCGGATGGGCAAGGGAACTTGGCAGGCTCATGAGGGTTAAGCTGTGGTGCATTTGGGGCAATACTTGTGAGGTGAGAAAAACCAGCCATGATGTCGGTTACAATTTTGGGGTGTGGGGTGGGAGTCTGGGCAAATTGTTCTGCAGCGTGTGCGGCGGGGTGGTGAGCCTGATCTTATGAGGCAGGTTGAAGCAGTGGGCGATGGGGTTTGGACAACCCACCCTCCTCCCCATCTGCCTGCAGATGCCAGAGCGGCTCACCTGCCCGGCACGCATGGCCACGCACGCTGAGCTGAGTGTAGAGGCCAGCACCAAGGACCTGTCTGGCAGGACAGGACAGGCAGCGCGGCATGGCTGCTTGCACCCCCAGCTCCAGCTGCAGCCCCAGAAAGCCCTGACCTGGAGAGGGGATTAGGTACTTTGGGTGAGGGGTGGGGGGGTCCTCTTCCTAGATGTTATTCTGTTTCCCTTCGCTCACTTTTTTCTCCCTCCCTCCCTCCCTCCCTCCCTCCAGTGAAGTTACTCCTACCTGTTTAATCCCCGCTTTGTGACCGAATTGCCAGACATTTTGGTTCAGTCTTCCTTGGGGCTTGTACGTGTGATGGAGTGAGGATTCTCAGATGTTAACCCGTGTCTTGGTTGCAAAATACATAACCTAAACACACATATATGTGTGCATATACCCACCTTGCTGGGTTTTATGCAGGAACAGCACCTGCCAGTATTTAGTTCCACTTTTTTACCTAGAATCTTCTGTCCTTTATCCAAATATGCTTCTTCCTGTGTATTCCTGGACACCTCTGAAATGTTAAGGACCATCCAAAATCTTCTTTGGCCAAAGAGAGGAAAAGATTGTGATTATCACAGCAGATATTTGTCCATTCCCTCAAAGCCTGTCAGCCCAGCACTAAACAGATTGGCCAGGCACTTGACAGCCGCATTCCTGTAGGGGTCAATCTGTGTCTCCGTACAACATGGCAACGCAGTCCACATCTGACACATGCTGGTGGCCACTGCAGATGAAACGCTGAGGGATGAACAGAGCCTAGCTGCTTTCTGATCCGGACATCTCACTTAGTACTTCCAGTAGTATAAAACCATTAATGGCAGTGGAAGTAGCCCTGGCTGAAGTGAGTGCACCTAACACTTGGCAGCTTTCATGGACAAAAGGCCCTTCTTTTTCTCTTTTGTTCCCATTTCACATTCAGACCTCCATTGACTTTAACTGATTTATACCATTACAAATGAGAGGAGTAGCCACCCTGCAGGTGATAGTTCTGCACTCTACCAAGGTGTGACTTCAGCTGGTGTCTTTGGGGATGAAACTGCTGTAACTAAGGCATGGTGGGACTGGCCTTTACCTATTTGGACTAATCCTGGCACCTGAGGCAATGGAAAGTAATCTCCCCTCCCAAGCTGCAGAGTCAGCAGGTTAAGTTTTAGCAAAATCTTCTTGAAATTGCCAAGTAGAGATGATTAAAAAAAATGAAACCTTCTCTATTTCAAATGTTTTCATTTTGAAGTATTTCTCTTTTCCATTTTCTTGATTCCTCCCCATGTTTCTAATTCAAAAAGCATTATGGGAATAGCCACCAACATTTTTCATTTATCAAATACAGGGGTTTTGACACATGATATATTTTAACACAAATTTCCTTATGCTTTCTATAAAAATGTATTTAAATAATATTGGGGAGATCACAAATTATTTCCTGGTCAAAACTCATGCCAAAAGTCTACTTGCCCGTGCTATCTTTTGGAGGGAAGAAATTGCCATCATATCTATTATCAACTCTTCCTTTTTAGGGAAACACCTGCAAAATCTGCTCAGGGAAATCTGGCTGAACTCCGCTTCAGCCTCCTTGTGTCTCAGTGTTACTATTACAGCCTGAGGTTAAATTCTGCTGGCAACACACATTTATGTTCTGGAAGCAATTTTTTGTTAACACCTATAGCAGCTCTTAGCGTCAAGTTACTTAACATGACAATTAGTAGGAATCATAGCAGTGGTGCTCTCTTCTATGCCAAATTCCTACCAAGAAACTGAAAAGGGAATTAGCTACATCAAATGAAGAGAACAAACACCATCTAAGCGTCATTTGAAATGAGGAAAAAGTGCCAGACTCCATGAATCCTGCTATAAATTTATTTGTGCTATTGATTTTATGTGAGTAATGTTTAGACATTACATATGCTGAATGTATATCACTGTATGTTTTAAAACAGAACTAAAAATTCTCTTTAGTCCTTCCTTTCTCCACGATGAGGTAAGTTTTTGTGTATCTGCAACTTTGACTTGGTACCTACACCCTTACACAGTTTTTATTCTGAAAGGTCACATTTTTCCAATCAAAGAATATTTGCTATGAGTTTAGCAAAAGAACCGTAAGTGCCTCCTAACAGATAATGATATTTGCAAGTTCAGCACTCACCTCTCTGGACAAATGAAGTATAGACATCAGACACCCAAAAAGTGATTGAGATATTTTTCGTGTGCACTTCAAAATTTGTCCCCTGCACATCAAATCAAATGGAGTTTCAGTGAGCTAACTGCGCAATACCAATAGCATATATTGCAGACCTCTGGAGTAGTGTTAATTACTGCACTGTGAACACGAGGTGAAATCCCTCTGCAAACCCATTCCATGTACCTAGCATGTCACCTTTCAGTAAAAAGCTGCCTGGAATGACTGCACTTCAAAGTATGTGGCCGTGATGTACTGCTGCACAGAGGCAAGGGAGGAATCCAGATGAGAGCCTTTTAAGGGTAAAGTTTCAGCCTTAAATTATCAGTCTGTTTATGCAGTAGCAGGCACAAGCTATTGGAAGTGGGCAAGAAGATGAGTTCAAGGGATCATTAGCTGGACCCCATGAAGCAATCATAGCCCTGACCCTCAAACACATCTTGGTACCTAAATATCTTTGTGAATTTTGATCTCAGCATCAACATAAGAAGACAGAATCTCTGCTTCAAAGAGGATTAATTCATAAATTTCCTAATTACACATGCATATTTCTAAAGAGAATTAGACATGCATATTTCTAAAGAGAAATCACAAATTTCTTAGAGAAGAAGCGTGGAGGGACAGACACGTTCTGCCGCAGGGGAACTGGAATCAGATTGTGCAAGCAGCATCAGCAAACTCCATCTGTAATTGTCATCTCCCTGGTGGGCCACATCGTCAAGCATCTCCGAGGTCTGTCACGGTCTCTTTGCTCTGTGGCGAATAAGGATATTCATCAAAAAGCTCCAGGTTCCCAGCTCTCGCACATGGGTGGCTCCACTTGGGAGTGAAAGGATATAACTGTATTGGAAAACAGCCACATTATAAATCCAGCAAGGGAAGGGATTTTGTAATAAACAGGGAATATCAGAGACAAATGAGAAATAAAAAAGTAAAGAGCCCCCTCCAGTGTCACCACATACGTGATTAATGAGACTTAAGGAATTCGCCAATAGACTCTCCAAGTAACTGAGTTTTGTTTCAATGTAGACTCTCCAAGCAACTGAGTTTTGTTTCAATGGTATGCAGTCAGGTTGTATTTGTATTCAGAAATCTCAGCTGTACTCGATACCCAGGACTATTCCATATATGTGAAAAGAATTACACGCAACTCAGCTAAGGAAAAAAGGAATCACCATTCAAACATAGGATATTTTTAAGGCCAGGATACTGCTATGGGCATTTTTGCTATCTAGCAGTGTCTCCCCTCCTTCTTTTAAGTGGAATGAAGGGAAATTAGAAAGAGCTGAAGTTATTAAAAAGTTGTAAGTTTACAGTGGCCTTCAGAAAAGCTCAGTTTGGATGGTACAAAATGAAATGAATGTACTTTTAAAAGAACAAAATACAAATACAATGAGGTGAAAAATGAAGATAATGAGGTTCTGTCTGCCTGACTTTTGTCTTGTTATCTAACTCACATGCTTAGCTTCTCCTTGAACCTGATCTCACTGTCAGTGGAAAGAAGACACACTTTCCCCAGGTACTTTATTTTTCAGACTGCTGGCTTCAGATCTGAAAAGTCCCCTGTGTGTCTTGCACATTGGTCATCTTTCCATGTGTTGGAGGCCACACACTGGGTCTTTGAGATTGTGGCAGTAAGACTGAAGACTAATCGACTTCACATCTGTAGAAAACTTAAGGAGAGAAACCTGAATAAATATTTCAAGGGGTGGATAAAGTAGCATTTATACAATTCTGGTCCATTTCTCATACCCACTGAGATCCCTGGCTGTTTCAGTGTGAAGCCAGAAGTAAACCAAAGCTGAGCTCCTTTCCCATTCATAGTTGTTCTGTCTCTATTTAAAAACAATCTTTTAAAACATTTAAACCATATGGTCTCTTTATAGATAGTTTACATTTTTCTGCAGTCAAAAATGTATCGATAGCTCCTTTTTAACTGATAATATGATATGATGATAATATCTTAATAGTGGGATAAGAATTAATATATAAACTAGGAGTAGTACCTAGCCTAAAAATCAAGAATCCATATCTTAGGACAATCCAGAAAGGGCTACGGTGGTTGGATGGAATGTCCTACGAGGAAAGATTATGTTTAGTCTGGCAAGGATTCTCTTGAAAAGTGGTTTAATGATAGTATACAAAACACAGACAACTGAGATCTGGACAAAAGACAGAGGTATTAGAGACCTAATTTCTTCAAATACTGTAAGATGATTAAAGTAAAAAAACCAACCAGATCTTATTCTAACAGACAACTGCTGGTCTTGTGTAGCCCTTTAGCCTTTTAAAAATAACCAGGAGAATTGCAGAACAATTAGTAGAACAAATATTTGTTCTTACGAAAAGCATATTGAATAGATTTGGAACACAGGATGCAAGTAATTATTAGAATCAAAATAGGCTAATGTTCTCCTGATGCTATTTGTAAAGCAATTTGAGTTTCATTATTAGAATGTGTATTTAACATATCATTTTGAATCTCATTACATGCTATTTGGACTAAACTTAATAGGATTATTATTTTTGGCATTCATGGTCATGCAATATCCATAAACAATGTTTCTGAACCCTTTAATACAAGAAACAGACATATGGTGTCAAGAAATGAGCAGACCTTTCTGCATTTTTAACGGCACACTTATAACATGCTTTTCATTCCTATATTTCTAGGAATATTTGTGAATGTGTCACTGTGAAACTACTTCTTGTCCATCTCTCTGCTATCTACTCTGTCTTCTACAGATTAGAATAACCATGGCTTGATTAAAAACCTTATTATATTTTTTATTGCCCCCAGTTATGGTTCATTTTGAAATTTTTTCTAACACATTTCTGGAGAATTACTTAATGCTTATGAGGTGATAGAGGAAAAACGTTCGCACTCACCATGCTCTAAAAGTACAAGAAAAGGAAACAACATAAATCTTATTTTCAAATATGAGAAATCACGTTATCTCCTCCCCACATCTAGCATATTTTCTAATATACACTGCAAAGCCCCTATGACTGTCAGTGGGCTGCACTACAGTGTCTGCCCAATGAGGCAATGTCAACAGCGGTATTTGAGATCAACCCTGAGTAGCCCAAAGCCAGAACAAGGTGAAAGCTGCACTGCCCTTCAGATATGAAACCACCATGCAGGTAGCAACAAAGCTTAGTGTTCTTCCTATTTATCCGCTGGGGAACATATCCATCGCTTCTTCCAAGCTATGGGCCAGAAAAGAAGGAAGCAGAGAGCTACAGAGCAGGAGCAAGAACCAAGGGACTGTTTCCTGTGCTTGAGGTCTGCAGCCACCTGTGAGATCAAACACAGGAGGAAAGCTGTGACAAAATGAAATTCATACATGAAAAATGGTCCTGGCTTCCATTTTAGGCTGGATGTCCATCACATGCTGATGGTACAAATGGTCGGTGAGCTCGAAGACGAACATTTATGAATAGCTATGTAGACACAGAATCATAGAATCACAGAATCACAGAATGGTCTTGGTTGGAAGGGACCTTTAAAGACCATCTAGTCCAACTCCTCTGCCATGGGCAGGGGCATCTTTCACTAGAACAGGTTGCTCAAAGCCCCATCCAACCTGACCTTGAATATTTCCAGTGATGAGGCATCCACAGCTTCTCTGGGCAACCTGTTCCGATGTCTCACTACCCTCATGGTAAAACTTCTTCCTTGTGCCCAATCTAAACCTACCCTCTTCCAGTTTAAAGCCATTGCCCCTTGCCCTGCCACTACAGGCCTTGGTAAAAAGTCTGTCTCCATCTCTCTTATAAGCCCCCTTTATATAATGAAAGGCTGCAATAAGGTGTCTCCCAAGCGTTCTCCAAAACTTTAAAAGCTTGTTTTCTTCAAACCCCACCAATCTCTGCTTGCTCTCCATCACCTATCTCATACCACCTCTTTTGAGAAAGGCTGAAAAATCACTTCTGTCACTTGCTCCTGCATCATGGCAAGTACGTAACTCAGCCAGCTGGGAATCTGCCATGTTCCACTGGAGATGCCAAAGAAGAACACAGGACTTGGACAGAATAAACTTTTTGTAATATGCCAGCAAGAAATGTTTAGTGGTTTGATCCCTGTGAAGTCAGTCATGATTGCCCTGATAATTTGTGCTGAAGGGAGGGAATGAATCACAGAATCACAGAATTTTATAGGTTGGAAAAGACCTTTAAGATCATCGAGTCCAGCTGTAAACCTAACACTACCAAGTCCACCACTATACCATGTCCCTAAGCACCTCATCCAAATGCCTTTTAAATACCTCCAGGGATGGTGACTCAACCACTTCCCTGGGCAGCCTGTTCCAATGCCTGATAACCCTTTCAGTGAAGTAAAATTTCCTAACATCCAATCTAAACCTCTCCTGACGCAACTTGAGGCCATTTCCTCTTGTCCTATCACTTGTTACCTGGGAGAAGAGACCAACGCCCACCTCTCTACAACCTCCTTTCGGGTAGTTGTAGAGAGCAAGAAGGTCTCCCCTGAGCCTTCTTACAGTTTCCCCTGAATCTTCTGACAGGACGTCAGGTGGAGCCCTCTTTACAAAAGGCTGTATTTTTGCTTGGTTTATCCATATTATTTAACTCAGTGTAATGTCTGTGGTATCCACAAACATCTGTCAATGGATTTTGTGTGGGAGAAGGAAAGAAAAAAAACCTGAATATGCATGAGAATATGGTGATTTTAACCATTAATATGGAGTCAGGAAGAAGTTCGGAAGAGGAACTGAAAACACCTCAGTAAATAGTTGGTGCTGCCTGACATAATGTGTACCAACCCCATCCAAGTGATTTGCTTCTGAGTTTTTTTCCTTTAATCTTGCCTTGACTGAGTCTTTGTGCTAAATTACAAGCTCTTTGGGAGAGGGACTGTGCAAATGTTTAAGGAACACCTACTGCAAGAGGGTCACAATTATGACTTGGCAGCATGTAAGAAATAATGAAGAAAAGAAGAATGAGAATTGGGCTCTTGAAATGGCATTGTTCAACCTTCAGTATCCCACAAAGATACAATTGAAAGTAACTAAATACTAGGCTTAGTCCCACAGGTCTGAAAGAATTCCTGAAAGAATTTCCAGCCTCTTCAAAACAACAAAGGAAGCTGCCAGTCTGGCATGTAAGGATAGATTGGTGCCTGGTGGAAGTAAATTCCTCGTTGGAGGCAAACATTTCAATTACATAGCAGGAAATCCTATAGCAAAGGAGTTTCTGCCACATTCAGGAAGATTATAAGGGCTCAACTCTACGCCTTGCACGGCAGAGAATGCTGAGAACATTTCTCTGACTCCTCTGGGCAAGAAAAAGTGTGATACTGTTCATTTACTGCCTTTCATCCTTAAACAGGTCCTGTGATATGAGATTGTACCCAGGTATCAATGAAATGTAATTCATGCTGAAACTGCATACAAGTAAACAGAAAGCAGGGGGAAGAGATGCCATCTCCTCTGAAACTACAGAGGAGTCAGCCTGCAATTATGCAACCAGAAACTGGCCAAGGATGCGAAGTTTAGTAATTTCTTGTTTCCCACAGTTTGTTAATACATCCTCCAAGATCAGAGCTTTACAACAAATGTTGTTTTCATCAGAAAATTTTGATTGCTTTATACCAAAATTTAGGCTTTCATAATTCGATGCAAGCTTTCAATTATGTTTCAAAAAATGTGTGTGATTTTAACTTCTTGTTGTATTTCAGCACAGTGGAAAACTGAAATATTAAGAATTACCACAGAACTATGTTGTGCTCAGCTCAAGCTTTTGTCTTACATCTGAGACATCCCTTTCAGAACTGAATGCTAACTCATTCAATAACTCATTGGATTAATGGGCTTCCTACTGAATTCTCATGTGATTTTGGGAAGCACTTCATTATTTGAAAGAGTCCTTTTCCAACACTGTTTTGGCATAAATTTGCTTAACTAATTAAATATGACAGAAACCAAGGCAAAAAATAGATCATAGATTCATGAGATTTATGGACAAAAGGAGAACATTATGATGATCCTGTCTGACTCCCTGGTGCAAACATGGGCTAGCATGGGAAAAAAGGACAAAGACACAAGAAATGGGTTAACAACAACAGTTTGCAATGGCTTACTTCTCTTTTTCCATTTAGCACCAAAACTGGAGGTAAGTCAAAAAAGGCATCTGATCATTACTTGGGAAAAGCTGTAACCAAGCTTGTTATTAAATATGCATTTTTCCTCTGAATGAGGACAGGATAGTGCTCATAAGAGATGTTTCAATATGAAGTGCTTGTCAATAAACAGTTTTATACCACTGTGACTAAATCAACAGAAAATTATGACCAGCAAAACTGGCGCAGCCCCACAGTGTAAAAGGAGATCTCTTGAGGTGTACATAATGCTGTTTATACTGCATGACATCTTAACCAGCGGGTTTTGTTTCTGTATCTCTCCATTCACCCAGTGGATGCCATGATGACTATAGGTCCACATCTGCTCCACATACCACTGTGTCCTGGCATTGCTAGTCCCACTAGGAGCTGCAGCACGTAGTACAGTGAGGCTGGGAAAAGGGCTGCCACAATGTCAATGTGCCTGGCACCTCTGTCTTGTCTTCACCTGATTTCTCAAGGCACCTTATTCCAAGTGCAAATGGACAAATGGTACAGAGGAGAGGAGGGCCAGATTTATTCTGTATCTCTGCAAGGTGAGATTTTTACCTGTACAGCTCCATTCACAATCAAACTCTTCTTTCAGCTTTCAAGATGCTAGTTTGGATGAAGGCAGAGAAATGGAAATTTGGGGGAATATATCATGCAGTTAATGTTAATTTAAATGACCTGAGGGGAAGATAAGTGAAAATAAGAAGAACAGATACAAAGAAAGCATAAATGTTGATCAGAAGTAGAAAGGCTTTGGCATATTTATGAATATGAATAAAAATGGCTTTTACACTGTGCTTAAATACTTAGAACATTTGTACTTAGAAACTTAAGAAGGCAAAACCATCATTAAAATAGATTTTGAAACAACATTCATATCACACAAAGCGTATAAACTTTAATAACCTTTTCATATCAAACCTATTTTGTAAAAGAAAGAACTCAGAGGTAACAGAGCCTCCACAACAAGGAGTATATCTCTGCATGAGAGAAAATAGTATCACATTTACAGAAAACTCTTGGAGTAAGCCAGCCTGCACTCTCTGCCTGGCCAAATCCTGCCATCATTAGCACTTGAGAAGCAAGGAGGCATGTAGAGAGTCAAGGGTCTTTGAAGGCTGGATGGCTCAAGGCTGGCTCCCAGGTATGGATTGCAATAATAACATTGAACAATCCCCACTGACAGTGAACACAACTGAGCCCCGTGGGTCTGCTCGGGAGACAGGCGATGCTGTACTGAAGGTAAACGCAGCCTGGACAACTCAGGCTAACCCTCAGGAAAAAACAGCTAATATGCCAGAAATCCAAGAGCCTGAGTTTTATGTATGTTGGTAATATAGGAGAAAGCAAAAAGCATGAGGCTGCCAAAAGGCATAAAATAGAAATCACAGTTTGCTGAGCAGCTGGGACTATTTTCACACTTTACCTTTTGTTACAGCAACCCATTCCTTACCATGTTTCACTAGATTATAAAGCACGGTTTCCCCCACGAGGAGTGTTTTTCTTTCAGGCTAGATTTTGCTCCAGCTTGGACCACTGCACCTGAACCTCTCTGCTGAACTCATGGGACACTGGACTCAATTGCACAGCCACAACTGGGCACCAAATTCATATCATCGCCTGGATCAGTAGTGACTATAGCCAGAAATAAAGGTGTATCCCACCCAAACTAACTTTTTCCAGCCTTTACCACATCCATCTTGCATCCTCCCACAGGTTTATTTTCTAATGACTACTTGTAGCTATATGCTAAGCAAATATATTTGCTCATCCTACTCCTCATTTGAAATTCAAACACAAAGAGTGCATTCCCAGAAGACTTCATAAATAACGAGGGAGGTCAAAAAGTGAGTCCATCTTAAGACCCTGCCTCACTCTCCCCATGGGGGGAAATGACCCCTTGCTGATTGAAACAGTTTAGAGAAACCTGCTTCTGCTACCCTGGGATCTGCAGAGGGGTACCCTATTCATAACATAAGCCCAGCTTTTACAAAAACTGGCAAGAAACTAGAGCTAGACGGCCTTCAAAGTGGACACACTCTGCGTTTGCAGTTTACGTTGCCATTCAGTGAGAAAGAAACACAAGTCAGTCATTTTCAAATGAAGCCACCAAATCACAGAGCTTGTGTTTTATACGCTTCCACAGACAGTTGCGATTCCCCAAAGGACTCATTTCTTGGTGGGGGCTTTTTGAAAGGCACACTCTGAGTGTTATATTTTGTTTTCTGCTAGTGCAATATATGCTGGTGGTGTTTAACAGGCAGCAAATAGTGAAGTGTAACTTAAAGTTCTGCTTGCCATGGCTAAGATCTTAGAAATTATAGCATCCAGAGGGTCACCTCTTTTTGCTTGAAGAGGATACTCTGGGATGTGTAACAAGTTGTTATTTTTTGACAGTTTTGTGTTTTGGAGTCTTGGGGTTTTTTTGTTAAACACAGATAATGGTCTATTAGAAGCTAGAACTGGGGAGCCTCTCAGAGCACTGTTCTATAGATAAACGAAATATTTGGAAAAGTTAGGTTTATTTATGTAAAATATTTATTTTGATAGAATGTTTGCTCATGTTTTTAAAAAGAGAAAAATGTATTTAGTCCATAGCATTTGTAGCGTCGGTTCTCAAAGAAGGCAGCTCCAGTTTGGTTAAGCTGGTATAACTTAGTCAAAGAGCTGGTCTAGAGTCTGGCATCAAATATCCAGAATGTCCATTTCACAGACTGATATTGGAAGAACAGAACCTGTAAATGAAATGTCTCAAAGATAATTACTTATAAGCCAGTAAAAAATGATCAGGCCTATGAAGCACAGAATCACAGAATCATATAGGTTGGAAAAGACCTTTAAGATCATCGAGTCCAACCGTAAACCTAACACTACCAAGACCACCACTACACCATGTCCCTCAGCACCTCATCCAAACGTCTTTTAAATACCTCCAGGGTTGGCGACTCAACCACTTCCCTGGGCAGCCTGGTCCAATGTTTGACAACCCTTTCAGTGAAGTAAAATTTCCTAATCTCCAGTCTAAACCTCCCCTGGCGCAACTTGAGGCCATTTCCTCTTGTCCTATCACTTGTTACCTGGGAGAAGAGACCGACCCCCACCTCTCTACAACCTCCTTTCAGGTAGTTGTAGAGAGCGATAAGGTCTCTCCTCAGCCTCCTTTTCTCCAGGCTAAACAACCCCAGTTCCCTCAGCCGCTCCTCATCAGACTTCTGCTCCAGACCCTTCACCAGCTTCGTTTCCCTTCTCTGGACACGCTCCAGCACCTCAATGTCTCTCTTGTAGTGGGGGGCCCAAAACTGAACACAGTATTCGAGGTGCGGCCTCACCAGTGCCGAGTACAGGGGCACGATCACTTCCCTAGTCCTGCTGGCCACACTATTTCTCATACAAGCCAGGATGCCATTGGCTATCTTGGCCACCTGGGCACACTGCTGGCTCATATTCAGATGGCTGTCAACCAACACCCCCAGGTCCTTCTCTGCCAGGCAGCTTTCCAGCCACTCTTCCCCAAGCCTGTAGCGTTGCATGGGGTTGCTGTGGCCCAAGTGCAGGACCTTGCACTTGGCCTTGTTGAACCTCATACAATTGACCTCAGCCCATCAATCCAGCCTGTCCAGGTCCCTCTGCAGAGCCTTCCTACCCTCAAGCACATCAACACTCCCACACAACTTGGTGTCATCTGCAAACTTACAGAGGCTGCACTCGATCCCTTCATCCAGATCATTGATAAAGATGTTAAACAGAACTGGCCCCAACACAGAGCCCTGGGGAACACCGCTTGTGACCGGCCGCCAACTGGAGTAAACTCCATTCACCACCACTCTTTGGGCCCGGCCATCCAGCCAGTTCTTTACCCAGTGAAGAGTACACCCGTCCAAGCCATGAGCAGCCAGTTTCTCCAGGAGAATGCTGTGGGAAACTGTGTCAAAGGCTTTACTGAACTCTAGATAGGCAACATCCACAGCCTTTCCCTCATCCACTAGGCGGGTCACCTTGTCATAGAAGGAGATCATGTTGGTCAAGCAGGACCTGCCTTTCCTAAGCCCATGCTGGCTGGGCTTGATCCCTTGGTTATTCTCTACATGCCCTGTGATAGCACTCAGGATGATCTGCTCCATCAGCTTCCCCGGCACCGAGGTCGGGCTGACAGGCCTGTAGTTCCCTGGGTCCTCCTTCCGGCCCTTCTTGAAGATGGGCGTCACATTCGCTAATCTCCAGTCAGCAGGGACCTCCCCAGTTAGCCAGGACTGCTGGTAAATGATGGAAAGGGGCTTGGTGAGCACTTCTGCCAGCTCCTTCAGCACTCTCAGGTGGATCTCATCAGGCCCCATAGACTTGTGAGCGTCTAAGTGGTGCAGCAGGTCACTAACCATTTCCCCCTGGATTATGGGGGCTCCATTCTGGTCCCCGTCCCTATCTTCCAACTCAGGGGGCTGGGTACCCAGAGAACAATTGGCCCTGCTATTAAAGACTGAGGCAAAGAAGGCATTAAGTACCTCAGCCTTTTCCTCGTCCTTGATCACTGTGTTCCCTCCCCTGTCTGCTAGGGGCTGGAGATTCTCCTTACCTCTCCTTTTGCTGCTGATGTATTTGAAGAAGTGTTTTTTGTTGTCTTTTACAGCAGCAGCCAGATTGAGCTCTCGCTCAGCTTTGGCCCTTCTAATTTTCTCCCTGCACAGCCTTGCTACACCTTTGTAGTCCTCCTGAGTTGCCTGCCCCTTCTTCCAGAGGTCATAGACTCTCCTCTTTTTCCTGAGCTCGAGCCAGAGCTCTCTAGTCAGCCAGGCCGGTCTTCTTCCCCGCCGGCTCGTCTTTTGGCACCTGGGGACAGCCTGCTCTTGTGCCTTTAGGACTTCCTCCTTAAAGAATGTGCAGTCTTCCTGGACTCCTTTGCCTGTAAGGGCTGCCTCCCAGGGGACTGTCTCGACCAGTCTCCTAAAGAGGCCGAAGTCCGCCCTCCAGAAGTCTAAGGTGGCAGTTTTGCTGACCCCCCTCGCCGCTTCTCCACGTATCAAAAACTCTATCATTTCGTGATCACTCTGCCCAAGACGGCCTCCAACCATCACATGGCTCACAAGTCCTTCTCTGTTCGTGAACAAGAGGTCCAGTGGGCCACCTTCCCTCGTTGGCTCACTCGCCAGCTGCGTCAGGAAGTTATCTGCCACACGCTCCAGGAACCTCCTAGGCTGTTTCCTCTCTGCTGTATTGTATTTCTAGCAGACATCTGGTAGGTTGAAGTCCCCCACAAGAACAAGGGCTAGCGATCGTGAGGCTTCTCCCAGCTGCTTATAGAATAGTTCATCTGTCTCCTCATCCTGGTTGAGTGGTCTGTAACAGACTCCCACCACAATATCTGCCTTGTTGGCCTTCCCCCTGATTCTTACCCATAGACACTGCACCCTATCATCACCATCACCAAGCTCTAAACTATCCAGACTCTCCCTGACATATAGGGCTACCCCACCACCTTTCCTGCCTCGCCTATCCCTCCTGAAGAGTTTATAGCCATCCATTGCTGCACTCCAGTTGTGTGAGTCACCCCACCACGTTTCCGTGATGGCCACCATATCATAGTTTTCCTGATGTACAATGGCTTCCAACTCCTCCTGCTTGTTGCCCATGCTGCGTGCATTGGTGTAGAGGCACTTCAGCTGGGCTGTCGTCCGTGTCTCCTTCATAGAAGAACACCCCTTGCGTGCTTTGAGGCGTTTCACTGGCATTTCCCTCTTGGCTCCTATTGCCTCAGTATCCCCTAGCTCAACTCTGTTCGGCTTCGGCTGTGCGTCAGTGTACCCTGCACATCTCAGAGACACAGGCCGAGTGCCCTCGCTGGCACCCGCTCCCTCTAACCGTGGCACGTCATCCCTCAGCTTCCCTCGGGCAAGCCTGATATTATCCCCCTCCCCCTTCGAGTCTAGTTTAAAGCTCTGTCGATGAGCCCTGCAAGTTCCTGAGCGAAGATTCTCTTTCCCCTTTGAGAAAGATGAATCCCATCAGATGCCAGCAAACCCGGTGCTGTGTAGGCCATCCTGTTGTCAAAAAAACCAAATCCGTGGTGATTTGGTTTTTCCAAATCGCCAGCCACGGAGCCATGAGTTGATAGATTGGGTGTCTCTGTTCCTTCTAGTGTTGCTGCCCACAACTGGAAGGAGAGAGGAGAAAATAACCTGTGCTCCAGAGTCCCTTACTAGCCGTCCCAAAGCCCTGAAGTCTCTTTTGATTGCCCTAGGACTTCGTGTTGCAGCTTCATCGCCCCCCACTTGGAAGAGCAGTAGGGGGTAATAGTCCGAGGGCCGTACCAGGCTAGGGAGTACCCTCGTGACATCCTTCACGTGGGCCCCAGGGAGGCAGCAGACTTCCCTAAGAGGAGGGTCCGCCCGGCATATCGGACCCTGGGTTCCCCTCAGAAGGGAATCACCCACAACTATAACCTGTCTTCTCTTCCTTGTGGAGGTGGTGTTAAGATGAGAGGTACGTTCTTCTGACCTGGGCGACACCTCTGGTGTAGATAGACTGTCGTCCCCATCCTCCATTGACTGGCCTGCCACCTCCAGGGCCTCATACCTGTTGTACAGAGGCACCTGGGGGGGCGAGGTGGGCAGGGAGGGCCTTTGCCTGCGGCCACGAGTGTGGACTCGCCTCCATTCACTCTTTCACTCCATTCACTTCACTCCATTCACAGCAGCTTAAAAATTTTTTTGGAAGAAGAGGGGGACAAAATAAATCAGGAAAAAGTCTGGGTTTTTTTCACAAAGTATGCCTCCCTAGCTGTTTTGTATTACTCAAACTCACATTCAAGCCATCTCATTTCAGGCATTTAGCTCCAGCAACCAAGACAGAGGAGCCTACATGTCTTTATGCTCCTCCTGTGGCCAGTGGATGGAGAGAAGGTTCCAGAGTGTGGTGCAGCTTCTGAATTGTCCCCTGGAAGAGTCTTTTTTCACTGACTGTTGGGGATCTAGAGGGTCCTAGTAGTTAAATGGCTCTGGATACGCAGGATGGATCTAGGTTGCAGAACTCAGCGAAGCTTTGACATGTCACCCTCATTTCAAAATTGCCAATATTCTAAATCAAGATAAGTAGAAATTGTTCTTAAAAAGTTCTTAAAGTTCTCAAAAGTTCTTAAAGTTCTCAAAAACATGTTAGCCTTTGAGCTCATGCAGACTTTACTAGCAGAGAAAAACAACTGAGAGCTCAAGCCTATGATCAGTAGTTTAACAAGTTATCATACGTGAACGTGTCACTGGTTATGTGTTGTTAATACCATTCCACCTCTCCGCCAGTGCACTTATGGTAATGAGGATACGCATCCATCAGGCATGAAAATGAGGGCATTCCTTCTCCTTCACATGATTTTCACCTTCCTTTCAATCTTACACTACAGCTACATTCAGCCAGTAGCTAGCTTGCAAATAGAGGTTAAACCAGATATTAAATATATATCATCCATCAAACAGTTTAAATAAACTGCAGTTAGGTTGCCAGGTGGTAAGTATGCATATATAGATGTATATAAGCCCTATATATAATAAAAAAAGTGATGCCAACTTAATTTTTAATCTCTCAGACTGCATAGTAATGACAATGAAAGATTATTCTGAATGTACATTCAGTTCCTGATAGTTCGTCAGAATTCATGGATGGTAATCCTGCTGTATTGCTAGGGGTTTTTCTCTTTTTCCTGGAGTCTGATGGAGTGAGTATCTTACTGACATTTATGAGGCAACTTTTCTTATCCTTACTTTAAAGCTGTCTTCAATCCAGGATTGACCATGCCAAAATACACACCTGATTTATGTAGTGGATTTGTTGTAGCACAATTGCCACTACACATAGTCATAAATGATGCAAGAAACCCATTAATATCTCTAAGTCAGCATTCAAAGCTATTTATTTAGATGTAGCCAAAGCCATGAGGTGTCTGGATAGATGCCAGCCTGGACAATGAGTTCAGCCATAGCTCTGCCAAAGACAAACTCCTTCTTTGCTTCCAGGTGCTTGTCTACCACAGAAATTACTTAACACCTAAGCTGTCATTCAGTGACGTTATGAAAACGCCCTAGTTTCTTTAGCCCTTGTCTGCAGAGTGTGGATGGCACCAGCTTAGTCCATCAAAGTGGTGGAGTGAGATTTTCCACTGTGCTCATTTCACTGCACTGATGTGTAATTACATTCAGAGGAAAATAAATCTTTCTAGAATAATCATTTAGCTCAACAAGCTTTAATCCAGCAGAGCATGCTGGCATCACCTACTTATATAATAAATACATGTCTAATAAATAAATGTCTAAAGGAGGCTTCATGGCAATAGAATCACATTAACAGGGGTCAGGGTTTTACATCAATGCCTATTACAGCCCTCTCCAAAGCAGTAGGCTGCTTTTCAGGTCTGCTGTGGAGGTTTTGCTTTCTTATACAAGCGAATGTGGTTCACCTCAAGGGAAGAGAAAACAGATCATTTGATCGTTCGCAGTAGGCCTGCATGCCACACTGCTAATCATGACGGACTCATGGAAATACACCAGGTGGAAGGCACCACAATCTAATCCAGCAGACCTTTCCCTGGACCCAGCTCTGGGGACCAAGTCCTTCAGAGAATAATAAAACGGTGAGGGAAAATGCAAACACAAAATGCAGAAAGATTAATTAAATAAAGGGCATCCTTCCAAAAAAACTGTAACAACTCTGTGAAATGTGTTTTCAACACCACAATACTCCTTCTCTGTTTTGTTTCACAGCAAAACCATTACATGTAAGTGTTGCCTTTGAAACTCCAGAGAAAGACACTGATGAATGTTACACACCAGACCAGAGGCTGCCAAAACTAACAGATTTCTGTTTAGAGACCCTAAGAGTGAAATCCCTGTGAAGTAGCAGAGCTTGAAGAGTAATTAGCCACAACCATAACAAAACAGTGAGCTACTCACCACTCAAATCTCTATGACTTCTCTGTTATAACTGACATTGATCTTGCAGGTTGCTGAGAACAGACTGTCCATGAAAAGAATTGCTTAGCATAAAACAGCCAAATGAATGATACAAAAAGGTCATTTGTTATGATATATAAAAAAACTGTCAACATTAGTGAGCACCATTTTACCTGTTCCCACCCTTAAGGCAAAATTAATCTAAATACAATCCCACTCATCCTGGTGGAGGCAACACCAGGGGTAACTGTGGCCCAGCAGTTATCACTTCATCGTCAAGGATTAACTCAAAGGCTTTTTTCTGCATTCTCATTAGATGGGCAAAAGGAACTTTCTCATCGATTTTTTTAAACCTTGCTTGGGAGAATTTTTCCTAATATATTCCTACTTTTGCCGTAAAAAAGGAAACAATCAACAGAAGTCCAGTTTGCGTATCACATGAACTGGTATTTCATTTGCTGTGCTTTCTGCGTCTGCTGTGTGCGCAATGGTAGAGCAGTAAAGAGCAGTAAAGTTGGTTTACAGAGGTGATCCCACATTGGCTGTGATCAGTAATGTTACACTTCTAATAAAGCACCCTAGAAAAACCTTATAAAACCTCATAAAACCCAGAACTACCTTTTTGGTTCCTCAAGGACAAAGATGGACAGACTAGAAGAACACAAAAAGAGACATTTTCATAGTATCATCCCATATAAATTGTAATTAGTCATTAGAAAGGTAGGGGTTTCTTATTTCTGTGCTTCTGCACTGTTTTATTGATTAATTGCTCTATAATGTTGTTTGTAAACTAATAAGCACCCACTCTTCACTTTCCAAGTAATTGATTGATCAAAAATAATACTAAAATTAAAATTTAATAAATCTGAAATTTAAACCCTATAGAAATGTGAATTGAGTAAAATAAGTCCACATTGGATAAAGTAATAGGGATCAGATGTTTTGATATGACTGATCATTGTTTTCCCTCACCTTCAGTGAAGCAGAACCTCACAGGAGAACACCTTTAAATTTTGCAGAAACCCAGTGTGAGATTTCCTAACACTTATACGGAGTCTTTACCTAGGACTTCTAAGGGAGACACCTTAAGAATCATAAAAATAGCCAGATCTAGTTAAGTTGTCATAGGTTTTTTTGTAGACATGAAAATCTAACAGCAGGGTAGTATTTTATTGAATTTAGTCTCCTTTTTATTGTACGTATTTCGGCCAATTGCCATTTTGACTATCCTGGCCACCCTTTTGACAATTCATTTTTTCTGTAATTTCAACACATCAAGAGAGCAAACTTGGAAAAATGCCTTTCCCACCAAAACTACCCACAAATTGCAGAATCAACACTGAACTATTTTGTAGTGATTATTCCAGCGACAGGATTTGAACTTAACATCCTCTGATCCAGGGGACTGAGATAATTTATTCACTCTTTATGAAAATAAAACCCAGCAATGTCCAAAGGAATTACCCTCTTCTGTAGGCTGAAACAATTATATAAAATGGTTTCCTTGTCAGCCACAGGAACAGTAGTCCTTTTGACATCACCATTTTTTCTAATGCTGTCAAACATCAGTCTAAATGGAAATATTAGGATTCAGCATTATAACCTCAGACTTGCTGACTCGGAAGTGTCAGTATTACTGTACAATTTAGTTAAAGCATCATCTTTCTTTCTGAACTGTTATTCTGTTTTATATAGCAGTTATTTGTATACTGTGACCTCTGCAATAAAATGCACAAAAATCCAGGTGTCAGAAGTCTGGTTTCAGGTCATTTTGAAGTGGAAAGAGAACTTTGTGCACTAACTAAAGAAGTTTGCCACTTGACATAGTTACACAAGGTTCTGTAACCAGACTGCGACAAATCCTGTCACTCCTTTTAGGACTGATTTTGACATTCCAAGGCTCTGCCATCACAGGTACATGTGGGGAGGCCCTTGCTCCCTTCAGCAATGTCTAGAGACTTTCGCATAAAATTGGCAAGATCTGGAGCCCTAGCTGTCCCATTAGCACAGGGTTTATCAGTGGTAATAATTATGGAAATTACTGAGCACAGGTGTGTGACCTAGACAGCATGGTGGCAAAATATCTCCGTCTCCTCCATGTTATAGCTCCTATTCTACCAACACAATGACTTTCTATGTTACATATTTCACCCCTCCTTAGCTTCAGAAAGTCTCTTGCTGAAAACAGCAAGCGCATGAACTGGTCCCTTACTGTTGATAATCCCCTTTTAAGCTGCCTTTAATCAGTAGCTGGGTTATCCCATTAATCTTCACTGTGAGAGAGGAGCCATCCAACCTTCCAGCTCACAACTCATTTCCTCCAGATCCCAGCAGACCACCAGTCCTTCCAGGAGCTTCTTCCTCTGATTTCTCTTGGTAATTTCTCATAGCAACTTTTTCCTGACGTAGCATACTAGACAACAAGGAATAGCTCCAGCAGGACTGTAGAGAACAGCAATAATGTTGCTGGGAAGAGATGTGTGGCTGGGTTATTTAAAAACCTTTCTGAATCTCCATGTTCAGTAAAGATTAATTTAAACTGTGACAGGAACAAAGTCTGTTTTTATAGGAAGATGCAATCAGCACCTGTGTAGTCTAGAACTTGTTGATCTAGCTGTAAAAAAGAAGCAAAGATGTAATTATTCTTTAAACCTAGAGGAGCAACAGAGGCGTCAGGAAAATCTGCTTGAAGCTGAAGAAAATGTTAACAGACAAATAAATGGATATACTTTTTAATCTTTGGAGTGGAGCAATGTTGAAATGGGGAGAGTGGAATACAAATAATTTCTACCTCCACTCAAGAGTTTCTAATTTTATCAACAGAGCTCTCTGATGGGATTGCCTATGGCAGCAGTGGGGTTCTTAGTGTCTCTTTCTGGCCTTTTTCGTACTCCTTCACCCAGATCCACTACGTCTAAGTCATCACCCAGCTCCCCCATGCACGCTAGAAAGGACAGAGCTGACAGCAAGAAAGAAATCTCCCCATTTTTTTCATACTGTTTTGCCACCCGCTTGTCATATGCCACTGCTGAGTACCTCTTCTCATTTTATATCATTTTTGGTCATGTTTGGAGTAAATATGTCAAGACCTCTTCTACAGAAAGAGAGCTGAGACACGATTGTCACTGGTTTGTGTAACAACTCCTGACCCTGCCTCTGCCAATTCTTGTTTCCAGAAAATAGGAAAACAGAGAACACTTTCAAAAGGACAGAAAAGAGGCTTTATTACAGCTTAATTTTCTGTTAGCTAGGTAATTACATTTCCAAAATCTTTCTGAAAACTTTCCATATTGCAGTTCTCAATTATCTAGCCAGAGGACACTGGAAAGTGATAATTAGGTGTTAAACACCAACCATGTTCCTGCAGATAGCCCTCCTGCCAGCCATTTAACACTTACTCTGGTGCTAAAGCTATGAATGATGTGTTTTTCAACAGCATTTAGGTGCTAATAAATTATCAAAGAGTTTGAAAGCAAGGGCCTGCCTAGATGGGAGAGCTTCACTACTGAGGCCATGGGCAGTGATCTCCCTGACCTGCAGCAACTGGAGCCATCTCATCTAGGGAAGGGTGGGACAGGCTCGTTGGTGAAGTTGCTGTATTTCCACAGCAGCAGAGGCACCCCTGGACAAGTCAAGGGTGACTGTCCCACACTTCCAGATGCCTCTTTTTGAAATGGAAAGCTAATTTATTTGTGGGATTAAATCTTGAGATCCACCTCTTGTGTGTCCAGAGTTTTATGCTGCCAGATGGGATTACCCCATGCAGATACAGTCGTCTAGACAGGTAAATTCCACTTGTCCTCTTCTCTCATTATTAAATGCTCCTCAGTACGACTTACTTAAATCCTTTCTGAAGCAATACTAAGCCAGAAATGCTACCCGCCAGCAAGTAAAAGGATGTCAAGAGTTATAATTCTTCTAGACTATGTATGTTACATTCACCTCCTTAGTTTACAGCAAATAAATTCTCCACTAGAAATAATGTTTCTGTGGATTTACAGTTTAAATCAAGAGCACCAAAAGTACTTCAGCATCTAAACTCCTATCTTGCTGCTAGCACAGGTTTCGGAGGTACTAACAGAGTAGACATAAAGATGTCATGTCAAAACTGCCCCTCTATGCTAGATACACCAAGTCCTGTCCCAGGACTGGAAATTACTTACCACTTTATGCTTCTTTGCCTATATGCTTCGTACCTAGGTAGAATTTGCCGTGGAAGACACGTGGCCTCTGTAAGTGATCTACAGTACGTGATATCAATGCCTCTGGCAGGATTAGAAATAGGCTCAACTGGGCTAAAACATGATTATCAGTGACTAGATAGATAAATATCCCCATGCACATACCTTTATGTGCATTTTCCTGACAAGTGCTTGCTATGTTCTGAAGCTGTTTTTTCACTCAACAGTGGTATCAATCAGGGATCACCACAATGCAGAGACACAGCTTCATGGGAGGTAAAAATCTAATAGGAATGAAATAAAGGAAAGACCCAAACTGATACATAACATAGGTATGCCGCAAATAGGTATCTATTTTTGCCTTAGGTGTTTCAGGGCATCCTGCCTGGCATTTACCTGCGACCTCAGGAGGCTGCAGGCTTCGGCAGGTCCTGCGTCTTACATGCCAACCTCCTGCGAGTACCCTGGTGTACTGGCACTGGCTGGAACTGTAGTCTGTCAGGAGCTGGTGGAAGGCCAGGACTTATGTAAAGTTGATAAGGGGGATTCAGGCTGGAATGTGGAACATCTAAACAAGAATTACTGTCCTTGGGAGTAAAGCACATCCCGGAGAAATATGTAAGCTAATTCAGATGTTTTGGGAGCCATCTGAAACTACTAGTAGAAGTGTGATAAGAAGCACCCTCATGCGAACTATCCTCATTACAATACTAGAAGTCACACCCCTCGAGCTGGAGAGCCTGGCCCAAGCAGAGACCCCTCACCTTTGAGCGTGCGCAGAATATTAAAGTAGCACTGTAGCTTTAAGTTGAAATAAGAGAAATGTAGACCAATAGAAAACTGCTTTGTGTAATTACTTATGCATATGCATAACTAGACCTTATAAATACTGTACCTGCATGACCGAACTTTGTGCTAGCTTTGTGGAGCTACCACCTAGCACCCATCTCTGCGCAGACATGAAATAAAATACCTCTGCCCTGTCTGTATATTGGCGTCTCGCACACCGGGTAAATGACCTCACGCTTGTGGGATAACACTACTGTTCACCCTTCAAGAAAGTTTTGTGTCAGAGTAGACAAAACCTGAAAGAGAGTAGAAAGAGATGGAAATGAAGCATAGCCACAAAAACTTAGCAAATAGTCATTGTCTGTTTTGTATGGTTACCCCCAATGTGAAGAATATGATGGGATAGAGGCGTACACATCTTCCATTCATGTATTGCCTGAATCCAGCCCCATCCATGTCTGTTTCCCTTCCTGATATTGTGTTTGCTTTAAGCTCTTGACCATTTAACAGGACTAAAAAAAGAAGCTGCAACCAGTTCACTGCACTCACTGCCATGAGAAGTGCTGGCCTTGTTCATTACTGAGTTTATTTGGGGATTCCATTTTAATGGCTAGCCCAAGAAGAATTGCTCACTTATCTTCTTCTGGAAGAAACTGAGCCAAATGCCAGACAAATGTACATTTGTACTCTACCGCGGCATTGTCTTTGATACTCAAGGTTCTCTGCTGGCAACCAAACATCTCACATACTGCAAGTCTTCTGTGAAGAAATGAAAACAAACAGTTAAGGAAAAATCACTTAAGAAAAAATTTCAGCAAAACTGGACCAAATGGTTTAAGGCTCGTCTTTCTCTGTAAATAAAGTGGTGAAGAGAATGAGATGTTTCAGTGAAGTGCTCAGCTTCAGCAGAGGTACAGCTGAATGAAACTAATGTATGCACAACTAGAAAATGTTGAGTAGGGAAATTGTTCTACAAATGCCTTTTTTCCTTTCTTCTTATCCCCCTTGTACATGTATTCCTCGGGAAAAGTGCTGTTTTGTTATGGCAAAGGGATTTTGCAAGTACAAATATTCATCTATCCCTTAACAGAGGGAAATGCTTGAGGTACAGTGTAACTTGTACCATTGTATTGGAGTGGTCCAGTCACTAAGTTTTGTGCAAAGGCACCGAATGATTCAGGATTTATACACTTGGACAAAGAAGAACCTTTTCCCGTCCTCTATAAGTAAAGGCTTTAGAATCCAGTACATATATTCTCATTTATATTATAGATATTTTATGTCCGCTATGCCAACGTAAAAAGACCTTGAAATAATTATAATGGGTGTCTTTATGGCCTCTTTACATTGCCAGAACATTTCTTAGACATTGTATAGAATATTTTATAAGATAGAGGCTATGAATCCTCACCGCTGTTAAGCTTTAAGAACAAGCATCTGCCAGGGATTGTACATGTAGAGCTGGTCTGGCCTCAAGGGAGAACACATGAGATGACATTTTCCAGCTACAGTTTGTGGCATCTTGCATTTTTCATACCGAGAACATGCAGCAGCCATACTTGGGTTTACTTCTTATACTTGCACACACCTACAGTGCTACTTACAGAACAAGTATTTCAAGAACCTGGAAAGGGAAGCTGGATGGCATCGGCGACGCTTTCTGATTTTCATTAAATAGCCATCACTCTTTCTAATCACCTTGCTCCGAATCAGGTACTATGGGAGGTATTTGCAGATAACTTCTGATTGACTTTCTATTATCATTTTAAAAGGTGATAAAATGGCTGGAATCATAGCAAGTGAAACCAGCAGGAACTAGCTTTCTGCAAGCTATTGACAAGAAATTTTGTGAACAGCACATGTAGGGCAGATAAAACAAAAAAATGAAAAATGTATTTAAAGCTGTGGAGGGAAGGTATTCCTGCTGTTTTTTCATAGCTGACGAGGATAGTACAGAAGAGGAAGAGAATTCCGTGACAAATGGCAAAGATGGGTAGCAATGTTGCTCATCTACTAGGTCAAAGGAAAAAATGCTGATTTAACCTGAACAACAATCTGGACCTTGTATTTTACACCTTTTCTGCACTTTCCACTATTAAAATAATGCCTAATACACTACCCAGATTGGAACTCTGCTTGTGGATTTAAGTTGCGAAGACATTTTTAATTATTTCAATCAATCAGAAAAAAATAATCTTTAAATGAAACCCTGTATCACATTTGGGGTTGAATTCTGGGTTTTAGTCAGAGGCTAAAAATAACAGTTTTATCTACCAGGCTAGGGTTTCAGAAAGCATTGCCATTTTATGATAATTGTTGATTTGAAACCAGTACCATGAAAAGGTTGTTAAATTTCCATCTGTGGATATCTTCATAACCTTCATAGGAAAAGGCACTGAGCAATATGGTCTAGCTTTGGATTCATCCCTGCTTTGGGCAGGGGATGGGACCAGATGACCTCTATGTCTAAATTATTCTGTGATTCTATGAGTGGTAAAATATAATTTCTAAGCTGCTGCTATTTATTTATTGTAAATGGGAAGAAATTTCTGAACTTTGCTTGCCCTTTGGCTTGCAAACTCCTAATCAAACTTGCTATTCAGAAGTATTGCATTCTCTCATGACTGTTGATATTAGGGACAGGATTTGTGTGAGTGGCTTGTGATTTCGGGTATCTGCTTTTTCAAAACCTTTTAAAGGGCAACTACCTGTACGTATGGCCAGTGGAGCACTGTGAACCCGAGAGGTGCCCAAATCCCTGACGGCGACGGATAGTCAACAAGTTAAAAGGTATCAGTGGAGCTGCTGCAATTCTCCATGCATGCACTCTTCCCTATTGCAAATATAATGTAATTTAGCTTTAAACACCCTGTCCCTGACAGCCAGGCTGCATTACCTTGCCCTTTCCATGTGCTAACGGTATGTTCACAGTCAGTGGGAGCACCTCAGATGTATTGTCGCTTGTCAAGGAACAGTGACATGATGATCTATCTGAGCCTTCCTGTGCTTCTTCCTGAACTTTGACTACCTTCGTTATTAGGCTCCTTTATTATTAATCTACTTAAGAAAGCAAGAAAGAGTGACTGAGTAATCACTGAAAGGTGATAAACTCCCAGAGCAGTTCTTCAGAAGGCCTAATGAAGCCCGAGCATCAGTCAGATTAGCAATTTGGCACACTGGTGGCTCCAGGGTGCAGTTCAGCCCCCCTTGAAATCTGTGAAAAGACTCTGGGAACTGGATGATGCCTTAAATGAACAAGGGCTGTTGTTCCACAGATTGAGTGACATTGAGTATTCCCAAAGGTTTTTTTTTTATTAGATTAGAATCAGTTCTTAAATCACTAAATTGTGTGGAAATTTCCCATTCCAGAAGTAAGCAAATATTCAAGAGTATATATATTTTACTTAGCAGCTACCACAGAAAAATATACAAAGTGGGAATCTGTTAAATACAAAACCTAACTGGATATAAAAATGTGTTCCCTGGACAGGTCTGTTTCTTTAATAGAGTTTCATTAAAGACAGCACCATTGTTTTATGGACTATTCTGTGGTTTAATATATAAAATATGCAGCTGTTTAATATATCTCAAAAAGTTCAGTTTTGCATTGTATTTTAATTTTTCATCAGTATAAGTTTCTCTCTAATAATTCTCTGTAAAAAGGCTTCACTTTGCTTCAGTGCTTTCAAAATGCCTTCTTTGATCAGGTTTATTACCTCTGAGTTCATTTGTATTTATCCAATTCAGGTGACACTAAAGGTATAGTTCATTAATTAAGAGTTGAACAGATTCTTGGGACTGGATTCTTATAAATCATAAGTTTAGGGTCACATCAGTAGGGGCCAAAGAGGGTCAAAAGGCTGAAAGCTGATAGACGTTTGTTGAGTTTTGTGAAATATCTTAGTTATTTCATTCCTTTTGCCTAGCGGACTGGTAATGATGACAGTAAAACTGGAGCAGGCTGTGACACACCGAAAGGAAAGGAATTCCCTTAAAGCAAAAAGAATAAGATTCAGAAAAGCCAAGGTGTTTTAACTTCATGTCTGCTATAGTCACCCAATCCAAAACCTGAGCACAAAGAGGAACCCGCAGCTCTGCACACACACGTAATAACAGTATCTGCAGAAAGGCCAAAAAGGTAGGTGAACGTGACATGTTTCCTGGTTTAGTCCAAGAGATGATGCTCCTCTGCCAGACTGAAAGGATGTGAATCAGCCAGGCCTTTTTTATGGTAACTATAGTTTACTACATAGAGAGAATTATATGTATAAGGGAATTCACAAATATGGAAATATATCTCTACTGTAGAGATATATGTGTATTAGGCACATGTAATGCAAATGCATACTTACAGGAATTAGGACTGAGTAGAATAGTCCTGGAAGCTGGGAACATCTTTCACAGAATCAGTAAGGTTGGAAAGGACCTCTAAGACCATCTAGGCCAACCATCAACCCAACACCTCCATGCCTACTAAACCATATCCTGAAGTGCCACATCTACATGTTTTTTTAACTCCTCCAGGGATGGTGACTCCACCACCGCACTGGGCAGACTGTTCCAATGCTTGACCACCCTTTCAGTAAAGAATTTTTTTCTAATATCCAATCTAAACCTCCCCTGGCACAACTTGAGGCCATTTCCTCGCGTCCTATCACTAGTTACTTGGGAGAAGAGACCAACACCCACCTCACTACAACCTCCTTTATTTTCATTGTTATCCGGATTGATTCATCTTTTCAAATAAGTTTAAACAAATAACATAAATCAGCCTAAGTGCTGCAAATGTTTCTGCAACTCTTTGTGCATGCTGTCTGCTTACACACGCAAAAGGGTGTGAAGGACTGCATATAACTGACATGTCTCAGGGATGATGGAGGGGACACAACGCTATATGTCTATTTTAGAAATGCTCAGTTTCACCTGAGAAATAAATATTTGCAGTGCAAATGGGCTTCCAACCTGAAAAATCTCTGCCAATATTCAGAGTAGAAGCAAGACAAACATTTCACACAGTGAGAACAACTTATGTTTGAAACAGCTCTTGTAGGACAGACCCTCCATCCTTTGATTCAAAACTGAAGGTCTTCTCAGCAGTACGCCTTAGCTCACACATGGGTAACAGAACTGATCCAGGCCTGACTTGAATAATTTTTTATAGTGTTCTTTGTAGCATATCATCCAATGTGGTCACAGTAGTCTCTTCGGGTCTTGAAGGAGCAAACCAGGCGAATAACTGCAATGTCTTTCAGGATACTTGGACACAGGGCCTCTGTGTCAGACCTGTCCACTCACAAGGTGAAACAGTTTAAAATGTTATCAGAAAAAAATGGGACTTGATTCACCCAATGGAAAAATTCTTAGGTTACAAAATTCTTAGGTTTGCACAATATCGAGAAAAGCTGCCAAATTTAAAAGGATACCAATTTAAATTTAAGTTAGTTTATTAAATAACTTGGCAATATTTCAGACAACATACCTGCCCTCTTGTTTCTCTTTCTTTGTTCTGGGTATTTAAGATCACAGTTTCCTTCATTTGACCTTCAGCTTGTCTGAATTCTGATTAACACTAATGGAGGTATGCTAATGTACTCCAGCTTGGACCTGACTCACCGAGATATTTGGGGATTTTTCACAGAAGTGGTTTGTTTCCCATACAAACGGAAAAGGCCGATTGTGGAAGGGGAAAGTGAAACCGTCGCACTGCTTCCACACGGTGCTGTCAAATAAATTATCGTTCCCGTCCCAGAAGGCAAATTTGGTGTGCAGACCTGTGAACGCAATTGGTGCCCGTTAACGCAAACAGAGGGACGGCAGGGGAATTGTGATTTGCCTGCTAGGGGCCATAACCAATTATTCTCCTCGCTTTCCCACCGATTCTCCACTGATGCCCTGGTACTTCTTAACAGTTGTGATGTTTTCAGCCTCTGCTTGCCTCATGGCGTTAAATTGTTCGATGACATTCTACATTAATAGGTTCCTTTGTGAAAAATGCAGGGTGTAATTTTCACACTGCAAGGAATATTATACGTATAGCCTGGCATGCACACAGGCGTATGAGTGTCTCAAACCACTCTTCCACACTCCCCTTCCTACATGACAGGGCAATAAGCCAGTATAAGCATATGTCTACTGTATGTATGGCTTTAATGAGAAGAGGAGACAGTGTAGATCAGCCATGGTATAGCTGGTGAGGATGTCAATTTTTCTAGCCAGAGCAGCATTCAATAACTGAGACTTGTTCACCGTAGTAGCAGAATATCACAGCCTCTCTCACGTCACATTGCAGAGGATGATGCTATTTTTGCCTTCTACTTTTACCTTGACCAGCGCTGTTAAACACATAAAAAATGGTACAAATTCTTCCATCAGCCCTAGAAATACTCCACACCTGTTTTAACCACACGTATCATTGCAGCAGCAACACTCTGCATGCACTGTAATCCCATGCTGGCTTAGTTCTAGTGTTAATCACTGATTCACTAATTTATTTAATACAAGCAGAGTTCGGGTCCATGATGAGCGCTGCTAAACTTCAGAAGGCCTAAAAACCCAGACAGTGAAAGAATTAATTTTATCTTATGTAAAGAATAGGTTATGAAAATTTTCAGACCCACAACCTCAGTACTGCAGTCAGTTCCCTTGTGTGACTCCACTCACCAATTTATTGTGCGGAAACAGTAAAACAACAAATCTTAAGCTCAGCTTGTGTTGGGGTACTCCAAGTATCTCAACTAGATTCCTTTTGCCCTGTGAAAAACTTGGTTACGTGCACTATAACGTGTTGACAACATACAATTACTTTCTGATCACTTGGCTATACTGTACCATAGCAATAATAGCACTTGAAGATGCCAAAAGCAGTGTTTCTAAGACTTAAAAATATTGTGGGGGTTTTCTCATTATTGAACTTCAAGTTTTGTGAAGACAGTCCATCTATTAAAGCAGCAATAAGCCTCCATTAGCAACAGCTGAATGACACTGTTGGTCTTTGTCCTGGTTTCAGCTGAGATAGAATTAATGTTCTTTATAGTGGCTGGTATGGGGCTGTGTTTTGGATTTGTGCTGAAGACAGTGTTGATAATACAGAGATGTTTCAGTTGTTGCTGCACTAGTCAAGGACTTTTCAGCTTCCCATGCTCTGCCAGGTGCAGAAGAAGCTGGGAGGGGACACAGCCAGGATAGTTGATCCAAACGGACCAAAGGGCTATTCCATACCATATGATGTCATGCCCAGCATATAAAGCTGGGGAGGAAGAAGGAAGGGGGGACATTCGGAGTGATGGCGTTTGTCTTCCCAAGTAACCGTTACACGTGATGGAGCCCTGCTTTCCTGGAGATGGCTGGGGGGTAGCGATCACTGCTCGGGGACTGGCTGGGTGTTGGTCGGCAGGTGGTGAGTGGTTGTATAATTTTTTTTTTATTTTATTATTATCATTTTTTTCTCCTTTTTTTTCACTCCCTTGGGTTTTGTTCCTCTCTCTCTCTCATTTTCTTTCTCATTACAATTCATTATTATTATTACTATTATTTTGTTCCAATTATTAAACTGTTCTTATCTCAACCTACGAGTTTTCTTACTTTTGCTCTTCCGATTCTCTCCCCCATCCCACCGGGGGGGAGTGAGCGAGCGGCTGCATGGTGCTTAGTTGCCGGCTGGGGCTAAACCACGACAGCTAAGCACCACGCAGCCGCTCGCTCACTTCCCCCCTGGTGGGATGGGGGAGAGAATCGGAAGAGCAAAAGTAAGAAAACTCCTGGGTTGAGATAAAGACAGTTTAATAGGTAAAGCAAAAGCCACGCACACAAGCAAAGCAAAGCAAGGAATTCATTCACTCCTCCCCATGGGCAGGCAGGTGTTCAGCCATCTCCAGGAAAGCAGGGCTCCAGCACGTGTAAATATCTCAGCTGAAACCAGGACAGTCTTTCATTCATATACTTGTTCTGGTGTTCTTACTCAGCCAACTCCTTGTACCACTGTTAATCTCTCACCTGGAAATGACACTACACATGCTGCTTATATCAGTGACAGTGCTCAAAAGCAAAGTCAGCCACAGACAACTGCTACCGGAAAATTCATTAAGGTTGTCACATGCAATATCAACTATGCCATGTTCAGCCTTTTTTTCCACTGATTAATTCCAAATTTGTTTTAAATATATGCTGAGAAGACAACAGCAGAATTAGACCCTAATTAAGCAAAAATCTAAGCATGTAGTTATCTTCCACTGCACAAGTAACACGACTAACGTCATGACGAATTGTTTCCTGAATTTGCTTTGCTTTGATGAAGCCATATCTGTGGAACAAAGTTTAGTCTGCTGCACTAAGGGGATGTAGTAGGTAGTTTTTATCCATAGAAGATGAGTTATAAGATCTGATCCCTTATTCTGCTCTGAGCTACAGTATGACTCCTAGCTTAACCACAGAGCAGAGGAACAGCAAACTGCCCAACCAGAAGATATTGGCAAAGCCCCAACCGTTATCTTCAAACACAGTTTGTTTGAAAGTGGACAATTTTCTGAGTTCACTTTTCTCCCATGCAAAATGAAATCTCCTGACTCCATTTGCTTCTACCATTCTCATGCAAACCTATGGTCCAGGACAACTAGATAGGGTCTTCTTTGGGGAAACATAGCAAAGACAATAGTCAAAGATATCCCCCAGTAGGATACCCATCATTTTCAGTGACCTTAGCTCTTGCAAGTCATGAAAATTGTTTTATATTTGCCACCACAACATTATTTACTCTTTTTCTGCACTACTTCTCTGCCTTCACCCCATGTTTGTCATGTCTGGAGAGATTGCTACCTCCTCTAGCCCAGGTTTACACAAAGCTTGGAGGACATAACCATATTCAGTTCATAGCTCCTCCTTAGGCAGATAACTATTGACATTCAGAATAAAATAATAACAATGACACTTTGCAATCCGAGGTAAGTGCCTAATCTCAAATAATAAGCTGGGCTCCTTGTAGGTCAGTGGAAAGAAAGACTTTAATACCTAACTGCCAAATGCCTGAGTGAAGGCATGAATTCTCCCACAGAACTTCTTAAACATCTATGTAAAATCCAGACCCCACTGCAGAGGCCAAATTTATATTAACTTCAGCAGCGCCAAGATTTCACCCTCAGTTTTAAGTTCCAGCAGGGTAGAAAGCCAACTTCGGAGAAAGTGATGGGACTGGGAAAAAGGAGAAATTAGAAAGTTGGGGGTGCAATAACAATTAAAGTGAATAATGAATTTCAGCTGAGGTAGAACTGGGGAAAACTGTCAATACTGACAGTGCTGTTTCAGCTGGGATTTGATTCTACTTATTTTACGAAGAATACTTCAGCAGAACAACAGCAATTTAGAAGTGTCTTTTCTGAAAACTGTCTCCAAGTTTGTCCAAAGACAAAGCCTGTTCTTCCTTTTCTTACATGTTTTTTTAACCTATTTACCTATTTTTACCTTCTACTCACTAACACTTTTCCATGTTGCTCAGCTTGGTTCTTCACTCTCTCCATAGTATGAAAGCTTTATTGTTCCCTGTGAATGCTCCATCACTTACCCCTCCCAGCTCCACATTTTGGCACAAATGGCCTCTTTTGAGCTTCTGTGTGAAGACCACCTGCAGCAGACCTTGAAATGACTAACGTGGAAGCAGGCTGAGATCAGCTTAAACCTGAGTTTCAAATGTACTCTACAACTCTTGCTGTTTCCTACTCCCCAAAACGACTTCATTTCCTACACCAACTGCTAAAGCAATAGTCCTGAAAGAGGGAGCAATAATTTACAGTAACTCTTCTTAATACATGAACATTAATTTTATTTATTGTACCAAGAACCAAATTTACTAAAGACATAGTCCATGATTGGCATTTTGAAGGAAATATGGTAAATTACTCAAATCTATGGATATAGCTGTAGAGATTTATAAAACATTGCCTTCAATAGTTAGAACATGATATATGACTAGTGCTGAGGTCATGTCCAATGTTCATTTTGCTCATTTACTTTTGCAGGTGGAGTTGAAATAGTTGCCAATTCACAAAATGAAGGGCTTTTTTTGATAATAATATATTGAAAAGTAGATTTGTGAAGATAGACTAAATAAAACCTGTTACTTAATAGCAAACATAAACTCAGAAACAATAAAAACTATTTATGATTTTTTATCCTTGAAAAAGAAAAAAAAGTAGAATCTGTTAATGGTCTGATCTTATGAAGACTCAGTACTAGTCAAAGGACATATTCATTGACTAGTCCCGTGCCTGGTAGAGAGTGCCGAAAGGGACTACGCACAGTAGTTAAGCACTATGGCTGATGATATTTACAGGGTCCGTAACGATAGCTCAGTTCTCTGGCTATTCTCTTAACCAGGTAAGAAATACATTGAAATCAATGAAATTGCTCAGGATTAACAGTAAAGTGACTGAGTGCAGAATCAGCCCCAAGAGGAAAATTTCTTATCGTTCATTGTGCAACTAAGCAGATAAGAAAAAGCTGCTGTTTTCAAACACCTCAGACATACAACAGCCAGACACATGCACCAATGCACGTGCTGGGGAAATGAAATTAGCAAGTGGTGTAATTTGTTTTAGCATATGATCACATCTGACAGGCATGAGCTTGTCTCTGATGTGATTTCTTGTCGGTGCTGGAAAGAAGAAAAATGTGAAGCCAGTTAGGAATGTTTCTGAATGTGATGCTCTCCTTTTTTCCCCTTTCTTTTTGCTTTCTTTCAGTACAAACACTGGAGATGTTTAAAATCCCTAAATCATACAAGGCATATTTTTAATATCTTGTACTAGGGATAACCTTTTTAATAGTACTGGAAATCCCCATATACCATATCTAGGTGTATCCAGATGGATTGCTTCCATATGAAGACATTTTCTTTTGCCATTTTTCATTCTGTTGTATGTATCTGTAACGTATGCTTTTTATAATGAAGGGCTACTCTTAATAACCTTGTATTTTTTTTTTTTTTTTTTTTTTAGAAAGAGCAGATGTGATGAAGTGAATGAGAGCTATTGGTTTAATAAAGCACAGTCATCTTCCCTCAGATGTTACAATAAACCAGCTTAGATAGAGCTCTAATGGAGAAAGCTCCAATGTTACTTCTGCTGTTGATAAATGGTCTGAAATTTCATTTTCTCTGCTCTGTGTATCTTGCATACATGCTTGTGTTTAACTGTTTAGAATCTGGCACTGTAACGACATGAAAGCAAAGAACTCCAGGATCTCAAAATAGCTCGTTATACAAATGATGATTCCTACCTGATAGGGAGAAGTGAAAGGTGACAAATCCTTCCCTCTCAATTAAATTCCTTTCATGAGAGTCTTTAGTACATTTCTGACTATAATGTCAGTCAAGCAATAACAGAAAACTCAGTGTCATTATGGAAAAAAGACATTAAAACCTTTTTAGGGGTGGAGAGAGGGGATATGTGAATATACTTCAAAGAGAGGGTCTTGTTTTCCTTTTATTCCCTCAGTATTTCCATGAAACCTAAGGCAATGACATCACAACAAAACAAGGTTGCCAAGATATACTATACAAAAACATGTTTTCACATGGTTACATTTTCTGCAAATTATAGTTCTTGGAGTATAAATCAGAATAATTGTTTAAATCAGAGTGACTGTTGAAACAGATTTACAGAGATCAAATCAAAAATGTAATAATTCTTGTGGTTTCACTAATGCTCAGAGCACCAAATACTTCTGAAAATTTTGGTTGTCAGTTATATATAGTGTTTACATTAACATGCTGCTTGAACAGAGAAAATATATATTTTAAGATGAAAATGTGAATCCAGGGTTACAAGAATGTTTCTGAAACAGCTAAGTCATCTTGTTTCAAGTAAAACCAGATGTTTGCTTAAAGTGAAAGGCAATCATTTCTTTTAATTATGTTCACTGGTTAGGCCACCAGGAATATCCATATGTGCACACAATGATCCGATTAAAATCAAAGACCTTACGATGGAGAAAGCAATCAACAACTGAAAGACCACCAAATGACATGCAAGGCACTGACCTGGATTCCACTACCTCCATTCACTCATTTTCACTCAGCAAGTCAAACAGGAGAGACTGCTGGAGTCCGCCGAGGTCCCCTGGGTGAGCCACCTCCCCAGACCCTGGAGGTATCTTCAGGAGCAATGGCCTCCTAAACGGTTGCTCCAAATTGATGGACCTGGACTAAACACATTTCTCAACTTTGCACAGGGTTGATACCTGCAAAAAACGTTCAGTATGCGGTAAGGAAACAGCTGCATCGCGCTTCTTTAGTCATTTCAGCCTTTAGGATACGTGATATTGTGGTGAGACTAGTGGAAGAGAGAAAAATATGGAAACTCATAAAGTGTTTTGCATGAATGCTTCACCAGAAGACAAGTGGATGGATAAATGGATCAAACAAGTGGATTTTTGTGTTCTCCTGAAAGCCTGCCTGTAGATGACATGTGACTTTGCTTAGCAGAGATCGTAAGCACAAAAGATTAGCATGAGGCTTCTTAAATAACCCATACTCTAACAGCTCTTCCTGTCCTGGATGTTTCATACGCACTTATCGCCTGAATTTTTATCAGTGACCGATTGCTTTGCAGCTTTACACCACTTTTTGTAGTTTGAAATTTCTATTCAAAACTATGTTGCTCATGAATACAAGGCTCTATTCTTAGTCCTCCTGTGAAGAAATACCAAAAGCTCTGGCCCGTGGGAGGAGATGCACCTTCTGCTGGTTTACAGAGCAATAAACCATCTTCTGGGAACTGGCACCTACCTCTAGTAGGACCTCCTCAGCTCCTCTGTGATCCTACCAGCAGACAAGTACAGCTCTATAACCATCTATTTCAATGACAACTATGTATTGTATATCAAAAATCTTGCATTACATTTATTTACTATATAATATACACACAATATTCACATAATATTCACGTAAACACACATGCACACAAGCACCACATATATGCATGTAATACATTGCAGGTGGATATAAAATAACGTCATATCCTCTGATTTTTTTATAATATTCTTTCTGGAGCTGAACATTTTCTCCAGGAAGATGTGGCCAGTTAATTACTTCTTCTGTACATCATTTTCAGTTGGTACTACCTCAGCTTAAAGCTATGGGACCCTTTTTTTCTGTGGCGCACAGCTTATCCAGTGAGCCTACTTTTACCTTTTTCTGGAGGATACTCAATTTTCTGGTGGTCTTTTATGTCAAACAGTTTCTTCACCAGTTTATGAAAAAGAAAAGAAAAGAAAAGAAAAAAAAAGAAGAAAAGGAAACTTTGCTTCAGTAAAAGATGTTCTCTGGCCACATGCATTTATCAGAAAAGCTGGCATTTTCAGGCCAGACTGAATACATAATCAGGCGATAAAATGTCTTTACAAAAAACTGGATAAAACGTATGGCTCCAGTGACACCATTAGGATTTTTAATGCTAATTTCAATGAGCCCAAGAAATATCCCTTTCTACTTTTCCATGCTACTTCCGTCATGGTGGGGTAGTTTATTTTACATGTACAGTTTCCGTGCTGATGGTGTTCTCCTCTCCTGTTTGTGCAGGATCTGGACTCAGCTGCTGTATTGTTTGGCTTTTGTTTTCTAGTCCACTCTTTTCAGCAAAGCCTCTCACTGCAGGAGAGATCCTTTCCTTCCATCCTCACTGCTCTGCAAGACAACCTTTCCCTCACCCAAACATAAATCTTAGAGTAAGTTCAGCCTCTGCAGTGTCCTTTGATAAACATGTATATGTATATGTAGACACCCATCTCCATGACAATTTTATTTTGGTCTCGTGAGTCCTGTAGCTGTGTACAGTCTTTTAAATGTTCCTCTTTCACATGGCTTTACTTAACCGTCAGTGTTCTCACAGGGCCCTTAGTGCATTGCGTCCAGTCCCTTAAAGCTCCTCTCATTGTTTTGACTAATAAGCAGTTACATTAAAACTTTGGGCCAGGATATTTAGAGGGAAAAAATCATGCAGACCCTGCAAATTTAGCAGCAGACAGTTGATCTTTGCTGATTAGCTTGTAGATGATGTTGCCAGCAATACCTTCTCCAAGGCATACTCCTGTCTTGAAATATAACATCTTCACCAGTTTTCAACATGAGACAGGAACCAAAACTAGTCAGCGTTGGAGTGGATGACCTCCAAGTACCTCTGGCACTGCTCGATGGAAAGTAGATGGCATTAATGCTGATGTAGAAGAGCAGCAGGCAGGCTAATTTGTAACCCAGCAGGATCCCAAAATATGTCCAAAATATTATTTATGACTAAAAGTTATAAAATAGAGTTAAGGCAGATTTTATTGTTTACTTATCCAAGTCATAAAATATACAAGCACAGCAAATATAAACAACAGCAAAACAAGCTGAGCAAAGGCAAGCTTTCAGCTAGCTTAATCATCTCTAAATTCTAAATATTATCTCATGACGGGTGGCTGCTGGAGTCCACGAAGGTCTATACCAAATCCTGTTCCCTGTTCCACGCAGACCACCCCTATTGAGGGTACTTCCATCCAACTGTATTATCACATATCCTGCCTTGAAACAGAAAATTTCATTTCCTCGTCACCATTTGGTGAGTCTTATGCTGGAAAAGGGCCTACTGCCTACCTTTCTCTGGACCAGCTTTTGTAGATGGATTGTTCTTTTCCAGTGTCTTTGAAGGAACAGTCAAGAACATCTCGCTTCCTAACTATGCTGGTCTGGGTGAGTTTTTCTAGTCTAGTTTTTATACCCTTTCCATCACTAAACTCTAAACATTTACCAGTGGTATGTTAAGTGATACAAGCAATATCTGTTACATATACTGTGAGTTCCTGCTCATTCTCATTTATTATTCTTCTTTTCCATACTGCTTCGGAAGCAGTACATACTTCCTTCTGTACATACTTCTTTCCATACCACACCACTAAGTATCCTAGTGCTTATCTGAGAGTGGCTCAGGAAAAGGGCATAAAATCAGAGGATAACATAAAAAAGGGTCACAAATTATATAAATAGAACATTTAATATATCTACGTGCCCACGCAGGGTCCATATATTCACCATGACAGACACTTGCATATCTGGTTTTAAATCCTCCGGTGACCAGGACTCTACAGCCTCTCCAGACAGTTTATTCCATTCCTTGACTGTGGCTTTTTTTCCCAATATATAACAAAATTGTCCCTTGCTGCAAATTAAACTGGTTACTTCTTGTTCTATGCATCATGGCTGTGAAGAGCAGTTTATTCCACTTTCCTGTATTTTAAAGACTCCTAAAGAACAAACATTTGTTTTTGAAGCCCCCTGACTATATGGGCTGGATTCAGCATATCTGGAATGACTTAATTACAGAATCAATACCATATGACTTACTTGATCAATCTGAACCAATCATCCTCTTTCAAAAAAACATTTCTAGAACTTGCAGACAAATTGTATTTTGGATGGAAATGTCATTGTAAAATATCAGAAGTTTGCAAAATGAATCTATTTTTACAACTACTTTGTGAACTTGGAAAAAGTGAGGCTTAAATGAGAAAAGTCCAATATTTGTCTTTTGCTCTCCCACTTCTGATTTCATTTAGCCAGAAATTGAACTCAGCGTTCAACAAAAGTATGTTTTTTATCAAATAATATCTAATTACTACATTTGTTAAATAAAGATTAATAATTAAGGAGCCTGAAATGCAATCACTATTATAGTTTACAGATAAGAGAAAATCATTTGAAAGGATCTTAAGTAAACTACAAAAACATGGACTAATCTTATGAACAAATGAAAATCCGTAATCCTGCTTAGGCCACGGTCTGCTGGTAATGCATTCGCAATTAAAGTACTGCGTGATTTATGGAAGTCAAAAAGGAAATTACTCAAAAACATCTACACTGAATGCTTGTAAGTAGCTCCCACTCTCCCAAAGGACAGGACTTTAACCATAGCCATGGCTCAGCTGAGAAGATCTTTGACTTGTTTTGCAAAATGTTTACTTGACTTCTTCAACTTCATCAGTTAAATGTGCTTAGCTCAGTAAGATAACTGGCACACAAGGTTACGCAAGACTTGTAATTACAGTATCAATCCTTATAAGATATCTTGTAACAAATGGAGGAGTCTATTTTTATTCTATTTTCATATTCCTTGAGCAAAATGTTCAGACTAATTAATTTCCATTAACATCTAGAACTCAGCACACCAATAAATATAATTATGATCTCTTTCCATTTTTAAAATTTTAGACTATTTCATTCTGTTCTACTTATTAAAAGATCTATTCAGGATATGAATATTAATGACAATGATGAAAATGAAAACTTTTTTCACAAAGAATCAAAATTCCAAAGTTGTTTTAATTTTAAAATCTTTACCAAAGACTGCTTATACCATGTTTTTAAAAAGCCAACATTGTTTAAAGTTGCCCCATTAAAACATATTGAGACCATTTTGATGGAATATGTAGGTTATAGTAAAAAAGAATTCATGAAACCTTAAGCAAAGTATTTGTGAGTTTTCTTTAGTCATGATAACCCACCAGAAACCCTGATGGGACAAAATGCAGTAATGTAAGATAAGAAAAAAAAGCAACTTGCAATCATGAATACAGGTTGCTTTCAACTTGTCGATCCTCCTTTGATCATGATTTTTTTAATAGGAAAGCTGGGAATGAACTACTAATTTGCTGGAATTGAGGAATAAAATGTGGTTCAATGCTTATGTCAAAGTAAGCTCCTGATTCATGCGTATTCACCTGTACTTTTTGGTCTCCACTGGAGAAGAAATCCATTGTGGAGATACAAGTAGCAGACCTGATTCACAACACTGGCAGCATTAGTCTTAGCCTGAGAGATGGAACTGATTTTATGAGTGAAAAAATAACACTGATCTTGGGAAAAAAATGCGAATAAATATACAGGATTCTATGACACTTCCTGAGCTAAAAAAATGAGTAGTCATAGAATCATAGAATCATAGAATGGTTTGGGTTGGAAGGGACCTTAAAGATCATCTAGTTCCAACCACCCTGTCATGGGCAGGGATACCTTCCACTAGAGCAAGCTGCTCAAAGCCCCATCCAGCCTGGCCTTAAACACTTCCAGGGATGGGGCATCCACAACTTCTCTGGGCAACCTGTTCCAGTGCCTCACCACCCTCATCATAGTGAAGAATCTCTTCCTTAGAGCTAATCTAAATCTACCCTCTTTCAGTTTAAAGTCATTACCCCTTGTCCTATCACTACATGCCCTTGTAAAGAGTCCCTCTCCAGCTTTCCTATAGGCCCCTTCAGGTACTGGAAGGCTGCCATAAGGTCTCCCCGGAGCCTTCTCTTCTCCAGGCTGAACAACCCCAACTCTCAGCCTGTCTTCATAGGTCATCCTCCACTAAGTCTTTTCCTGCTTATTGGTAAGTGCAGATATGCATTTTAAGGACTACTGTAACTGATGGTGGTCATTCAGCTGGGATCTGAAACGATTGCACTTTTAAACTTCATCAGTACAGTGAACATACAGGATCCACAAATCACTAGTACTTACAGTCTATTTGATCTTCACAATGCTATTGGGAAAATTGAGTGCTAACAAATAACAAATGCATTTGAAAATCAACAAAAAGTTTTGTTTGGTGGTAAAAATCTATACCGCATGAGATTCTACTTCATCTTTCCTTTTAAAAGCTGTAAACACCAGGTCGCTGGCTCTGCTCTGTGACCTGCAGATGGCTTTCGGCTAGCACCTGGAGAAGGAGAGCCAGTGAGGAGCTGCAGAACCCAGCTGCAGCTGGGAAGGGACTGGAAGGACCTCCTTAATGGTCCTCTCTAATTACCAAGTGAGCCAAGAGATGGTGAGACCCCAGTTCTGTAAATGCAGACAAAGAGACCTGCAGGCAGAATTTTGTCAGCTGCAACCTTCCAGTCCATTGATGCTCCTCCATGAGACCACTTCCATGTTGCAGCCAAAAAATGATCACAGTATCATATCAACATACCCAAGAGAACTTGAAGAAACTGTGCGCATTCTGATTGCAGTCCAGGCTATATATACCCTGGTGGGCTTAAGATGTGGGGGCGGGAGGTAAAGGGAAGAAGCTGAAGGAAGCAGTCCTCCACACACTCCCCATCCCTCCAAGCAGTGGCTCCAGAAACAGCCTGGAATTTGAGTGAGAAGACAAGAAGATATCTGTTGGTGGAATTGCCACCATCGCTATCACAGTTGTATCTGCCCTGGACTTGAAAAGCGCAGCATTATAATACATTTGAAGGAATTTCTGGCATTTCTCACTTTAAGGGATGAAGATCCTGCTTGGGATAGGGGATGTGAGTGCAGGGAAGGGTTTTATTTGGCCTGTAGTCATGTTATTTTGTCATATATCCCAGCTTGCCAATAAATTTAATCTTGTTCACCAAATTCAACCACACTTGTCAGCAGAACAGACAATTCATGCATATTAAGCTCCTAAAAGATTTGGGAAATAGACTACCAGATTAAGAAAAGACCACAGGTTAGCACCCCTACTGTCAGAAAAGCTGCTGGGTCTGCACGGCGGCATTACTAGACACCAGAGAAGCCATTCAGAAAGATTCCCCCCAAAGCAAGGCTCAGTCAGGTCTGGTCTTCATGGGAACAATTTGCATTTTGTTTTTGTTTATTGGTTGCTTGCTCAGGGTCTTCTGAGGGAGCTGGATGCTTGCATTGTTTCTCACTTATGGTGAAATACTTTTTCTGAATACAAGACCTTGAAGAAATGTCCCAGTTTTTCTGGGAAACAACTTTCTGGATGGTGGTAGAATTATCACATCCAGTTGACTGGTATTATTTTGTCACCAACGCACACATACTTTGTCCTCCAACAAGTCTGTCTGGAGTAAATAAGAAACAACACTTTGTTTTAAGGGAAACAAAGGAGAAATCCCATTTTCCTTTGTGTACCATGCATTTATCTCTTAAGTTCTCTCAGATTTACAGTTTAAACTTTAAAAAATTCAACTTAATAAAGTTGCATCACTTTTTTTTCTTTTTAAGCTCACAAAACTCTACATGTAGAACTAAAATCACCATGAAACACAGCCTTAGGAGAAATAATATGCAGTAGGTTTCTATAATCTATTTATGCCAACCCTATTTATGTCAGAAAATTCCCATTTTTACAATTGAGTTAGAAACTGGCATTATATATTTTATAAATTTCAGAAGACTGAAAATGAGGATTTGAAGACAGAATATTAGACCATTTCGCACCAAAGGATTTCTGAAGGACACATGTTCTGCTGGACGCATGTTCCGCTGAATGTCTGTGTACAGCATTTCTTATCCAAACAATGTACATGGAGCCTTTTGTCGAGTTCTTCAGTCCTTCTGGAATTCTTACAATTTCCTGAAAGGTAAACATTTTTTTCCCAAAGGAAGTAGCTGACTTGCAACAAACTCACTGTTTGACAAAAGCAAGTTGTGAAGTCAGATAGTAGATCATACATACTGGACGAATTCTCTTTCCATTATTTCTGCTTTGTTCTGATGTCTTTTTAGATGAGTTACACTTATGATCAGAAAAGTCTGTAAAAAATTCTGTTCTAATGTTGATTTCATTCTAAGCATTATGTTATAAATATCAACACATTACAAGACCAGATTACTTAAGCTCCTAAGTTTTAAACATAAAAAATTGTCATACATTTTGAAAGAAATACAAGCAGTTCCTTGTCATCTAAAGTATTTCTCCATTACTTTCATTTTCATCTTTCCTGACTTACTTATACACTCCTAGTCTAATAACCAATTAATACACAAAGGGAACTTCTAACAGCTTGAAACCAGCTTAGGAGGTTTTCCTTTGCAGAAAATATACCAGTTTATGCATTGTCAAATTATGGAACATAGTAATTCATCATTTCTATGTAATTAAATTTACAGAATATTTCCTTTAATTACATAATTTTGGAAATCTTTTGGAACATGAGAAAAAATAATTAATTTTATTATCTCTCTTTTTAGGCCCAGGATGTTTCTTCTACAGTGCATTTTGTTGTATTGTGCAATATATGAAAAGTGCAACTTGCTGGAAACAGTGTTCTTTCTCATTTTGCACTGTGTGCATACAAGCTGGCGTTTCACAAAATTAACAGGCTGCAAATGGCAATAGAGTGTCAAAGTTTAAATAATTTTTTTTTTTTTACATTTCACATTTCCAGGTACTCTTAGGTGTCTTGAAAATAATTATACAGGCTCTGGTTCTTCCATTATAGTAGTAGTAGATGTTTATCTCAATTTCTGGATATCTCTGTGGTTTGAGGCATACACAACTGTATGAAAAAAATAGGCCCTTCCAACCATGTCTGTAGGTGTCCTCACAACTGAAAGAGAAGCACATTACTGGGAATACAAGAAGGTTTTATCCTACCAGGATGCTCCACTAGCTTTCTGCAAGTCCCAGGCAATACATACGACTGTCACAAGGAGGTGATCTACAAGAGTGACCTTGGATAACAACACAACATACCTCTGTTGCTTCCACAACGATGGGGACTGGGTATTTCTTAACAACAAAAGTTTCAGCGGGGAGGGAGGGAGCATATTCTAGCATAACCTTAAAGGTTATGCTAGAATAATTGTTACAGCCCATTTCGTTTCATGCTTTCTTACACCTAACAGCCCAATATGCCAATATGCACATCTGATTCACTTCTGTGTAGACCGCTTAATAAAAGCCTTACAGCAGTTTTTACTGCTACATGCAACATCATCTCCCATTTCCTTCTGGAAAGAGCAGCCTCTTTCTTTCAGGAACTCACTGATAAAACATTATGACCCCAACAGTGACCCTGAAGTTATATCCCCAACAGATATTTCAACCCATGAAAATCCATAAATAATACTTAGATGCAAACTTGAGTCATTATCACTCCTTCTGCTCTTTACTTCCAGTCTTATGTGGTCTCTGGGCTCAGATTCTGTGACACAAGCAGATGGTTTTAGTCATTTAGATAACTGTATGGAATAAAATAATTGTTAATATTGAAGAACTGAGTATATAAGTAAATCAAGCTGCAATTATTTTAGACAGAATTATTCTGGAACTATATTCAAGCTTATCTTTTGATATTCCAGAGGCAGTGGAATTAATGTCTGCATAAGGTATGTTAAGGATACTAAAATCAAATCCTTTGATTTTAAAGTATCCTGCAGCACTGATTTATGCATGCAAGTATTTACAAATTGTTAAAACCCAACTCTTTATCTTCTTTCTGAAAAAAGGACTTATTTCAGGTGAGTTTTCAGTAACTGATTTACTCTTTCGTGCTCTTCTTTGACTCCATCTCATTGTTCTTCATAGATCTTTGCACTGTGGACATCAAAATAAGGCTCCAGGGGCGTTTGTACCAAATTTGAGGAGCTATTGATGACTGAATGCTTCCCTTTTATATATTCAAATATCACGTTCACCTTTGTATCCATTAGTCCATATGGGGAGTCTGTTTGCAACTGTTTATCCACCATGATTTTTCATCCTTTTTAAAGATAAGACCTTCTTTTTCACCTGATAATGATTCTCTGCTTAAAATTATTTATTGGGATCTATTGCTTAGGCAGATTACATCTATTTAATGTCTTATGTTGATTCCACACCCTTTCCATCTCTTAATGAAAGAACATCAACAAAAATTAGAATATATAACACTGACCTTTTTCTCTTATCATCAGTGTAATATGTTTCTGTAATGTTATTGCTACGTCGAAGTATTTTAACATCTATTTTCATAAGCAAATGCTGGTTGTCTTTAATTAAATTCTTTAAATTTATTATGAATGACGTTGACTAATATATAGTCCATGCTTTTGTCTGAAATCAGCATCCCCCTGACAATCCTATAATCACCAGCATCACCATATTATTCCTTTTACGTATAGCCACATATAAACTGTGGTGTTTCGAAAGTCTTGAAATACTCACTGAAAGTGAACACTATTATTCTAAAATCTTCCTTGGGCAGCTATTTTAAAACTCTCAAATGGAAAAAATCTGGATCTAATGCTCATTGTTATTTAAGAGCTTAGATTATTACTAGATCATATTTTTATATAATGTAAATGTATTATCTACCTTTTTCTTTTAATTCAGAACAAAAATATTTATTAAACACAGATGTCTTTTTCTGCATTGTTATTTACTGTTCTGAAAATGGATCAATAACCCTGTCCATTTTCTCTTTTTTCCCCAAAAAGTGTTTTCTTCATATTGCCCTTAACACTTAAAGCCAGATTTCCTTTTCACCGTGTCAGTTTTTCTACAGCTTCCAACATAAAAAACCCAACAAAACCCACATTATAAATTGTTTCTTTTGCTACACCTGTTACAGATATAGGTATTGTTACTGATGCTTTCATTGGTAAGCATTTTGGTTCTCTTAAACAAGCTTTTCAGTTGTGGGATTACACTGTTTAGGGTTTGAAGTAAACAGTTTTTAATTACCATTCACATTTTTCTGATTAAATTTTTCCTCCCAGATGATTTGATTCGTAATTGTTTTCAGCTTTGTGAAACTGATCCTTTGAAAGCACAAAGGGGATGCACACACGCAGACACACACATGCTACAGACATTAATACATGCGTGTGTGTGTGTGTGTGAGTATTTAGGCGTGCGTGCGGGTGTGTGTCTGTGTATGCGTGGTACAGCCTTGCACAGATGGTTAGGATTTTATTATGTTTATACAAAGCAACTATAATCAAGTCGCAAACACTTGAGCTGAACCACAAGTACTGGGAAATTCTTCTACTAACTTGATGTCTAACGCAGGGTTGTCCTGCGCTGTATGCAACACTTTCTGACTTAGACAATCAACATGTACAATATTTTGAAATTCTCAGGACATTCAGTACTGGCAGCATGCAGCTGCCAGCCAGCATTTCCCAGCCTCCTGAAGTCCCCCAAAAGAAATCCTTCATCCTTCCCCAGGCACTGAAGATCAGTGCTGCTTATTTGATTTGGTGGTAGTGACCAATACTGACAATAATTTAGAAATAACTTAAGATCACAATATGAATAGCAGCACAGCAGAATATAAATGCAAATTACAGATCTCTCCATTATTGAATTATAATCACGTTAATACTAAATAAGATGGTTAGAAAATATTGAAGAGGCAGAGATTCAAAAGTTACTGAGAAGCAGGTGATTTCCCTGGGCAGAGATCAAAAACCCAATCTGATCAAATCTGACCAAAAGTTATACATTCTGTGGTTTCAGATAAAATAATTTCATATTAGAAATTAGAAATAAATATATCTGTCTTATACAGATAGGGGCAATTTAGCATTAGTGGTATCTGATTTTCCTATATGTAATGGAATAAAAGTTTTTATCTTTGATGAATTTGTAAGAGAAGGGTTGGGCTCATTGCTACTGTTTATTTTGGCATTGTTTCTACAGCCATACATAAGGGTAGCTCAGCACTTACCCAAGATCTGTTTTGAAAACCAGGGAGAGGTTGCATTAAACAGAAGGATTCAGTGTCATTTTAGGAGCTGAGTTATGTCCTACCTGGCCTCCACCTGACTCTGCAGAAGGGAGCAGAGTTTCCTGAAGTCCTGACACCTACCTCCCAGCTCCACTCAGATATCTTGGATACTTTGAGGTCCCTCAAATGCCCCTGGGAGCCCACATTTAGGCAACAGAATCCCACTTGTAGCCTCTAACTTTAGGTTGGGTGGGCAGGCTTTCTTTCTTAACAGGTTGGCCATCTGCTAAGAATTTTCAAAGTAAAATGTAAGTTTCACATTTAAACATTTAATCTCTTTTTTTTAATTTGTGTTCACTCTCTTTTGTTATTGATATGCTCATGTATTTTATACGCTTCATACTGGTGCCATATATGAATTCGTATCTTATCTGTATTGTACTGATCTTCATTTTCTTAGCAGTTCTTGTGTTTCAGATTTTAAGTAAAACTCTGATCTTAGTGTGTCTGATGCAAAAATCTGCATCATTCTCAGTTCAGATCTGGAGGCAGGGGTGCCAGCATTTCTAGCTTTCCTTCCTTCCCTTCTTCTGTCAACTCAGTGCCTCCTAACTGGGTTCACTGTGATGTTCCCAAGAACTTCACAAGTTCTCCTTCTGCAGTGATGCACGTCCGAAGTACATCCTTCTTTCTCCACCAAAAGTAATCAAATGCTTCATTAAAATGCAAGAACCGTGCAAAGATTGGAAGTGGGTTGGACAGGACAAGATATTCAACTCTCCATCCCATGCAAGAGCAGGGTATTTTCCACATTGCCGACACTGAGACCATGGCAACCAGGGAGCACCTTCAGCAATGTCTCTCTCTTCCAGACTTCCTGCTTGTGCTCAGAACGTGCGCACGTGTGCCCTTTTCCTGGAGCTATGCAGAACACTGCCTGATCCTCCTGACGCTTTCAATTTCACAAACCTAATTTCTTATATCTATCTATCTATCTATCTAATTTGGTTGCCTGGTCTTCCTTCTTGAATAATAAATAATAATGAGTAATGATGAATAATGATAATAATAAATAATAAATTCTCCAAAATCTATCACACCCTCTTTAATGCTTAATTGTTAAAATACTTTTCAACCCCTCATTAGTCTCTGCAGTGTAACCAGTACTAGTCCTCCCAAAATAGAAATCTTTTCATTCTGCAGAGCCAAGAAGTGGAATTGAAGACCACAACTGCTCATCAGAGGAACTACATACATGTCTTTTTAGCAGAGCCTGTTGCGATAAGACAAGGGGTAATGGTTTTAAACTAGAAGAGGGTAGATTCAGACTAGATACAAGGAATAAATTTTTTACAATGAGGGTGGTGAAACACTGGAACAGGTTGCCCAGGGAGGTGGTAGATGCCCCATCCCTGCAAACATTCAAGGTCAGGTTGGACGGGGCTCTGGGCAACCTGCTCTAGTTGAAGATGTCCCTGCCCGTGGCAGGGGGGTTGGACTAGATGACCCTTAAAGGTCCCTTCCAACCCAAACTATTCTATGATTCTATGTCAGACGAGCTTTTAGCCCACTGGGATTTTGAAATAAAATGTTTATTTAATGGATCTTTTTTTATAGATGTTTGCTCAGAGGCAAATGTACCCATGTTAAACATACATCTGCAGTATAATCTTCTTAGTGAGGGGCCAGGTAAAAATTAGTAGATTCATTTAAATGTGCTGTCTTGGGATCACTCAATAGTCATCAGAAAAAGATGAAGGCATCTCCAGGGAGGGTTCATTCCACTCATTTCAGGATGGAATTAAACAACTTTTTGATGTGTCTATTTCCCTACAGGGAGCATGTAGCTGTATATGTCAGACACTCAGCATTTAGACAGCTGAAGTTAACTGAAAAGAATCCCACCCTAAACGTTAAAGTGAGAAATCCCCTTTTCTATTTATCATTATAAATGACCATTAAAAATATATATATATCTAGCCTCTGCCTTTGTTAAGAGCTTGATTTACAACAGCCCTTAGGACATTATCTACTGATTATGATGACAGATTAATCAAGCAAAGTGTGTTAACAAAATTTATGGCACACCATATCACATCTCCAATGTTAGGAAAATGGAGAAAAGAATAGTCTGCCTTAATCTTCTATTTGAACACAGTTTTCATTTGGGCTCTTCTGATGCTCTAATGTTTATAAAACCAAATAATAAAACAGGATGTATTTACCACAAGGATTATGTAGCAGCTCGCATAGTGGTTAAAATTAATGTTCTCATTAACTGTGTCAAAGATCAAGCTATTACGTCCAAGCATTCAGATGCAGCGATGACAGTCACAGTATATGATCTCAAATGGACCTGTACTGGTTGGGTCAGTGCATACACTGATGTCTTGAACCATAACTCGAGCTTCTGGGACATGCAATACACAAGCAGAACTTGTTACCATCAGTAGTAATTGAGAAGGGACGCTCAGCCAGCTAATATCTCCACAGGGAACTACCACACCTTTCTTGAAAGCAAAACCATCTGAAAGCTCCCAGTCTCTGAAGATGAGCTTTATCAGAACACCAAACATTAAACTGGGAAAAAGACATTAAATAATTTAAAAAGTTCAAAATAAATCTTACCCTAAACCCATCGTATCCTAACGTGGCAAGTTTTTTCTCCCATCTTGCTCTCTATCTGTTCAGCATTTTCCTGGTTTGAATAAACCCTACCCATTGCTTTGGGAGAGGCTCCTGCTTTCTTAAACTTGCCTGTGTATTTGTTCCCAGCTCCTCTTTGTAGTCACCCCTGTGCCCTGAACATATAGGCTTGCCTGTCCCATCACGTACTGCAGAACGTCTCCCTGGCAAGCGTCCCAGCTGACCTCCAGGGAAGCCTAACTTCGCTCTCCCTTGGGGACACAGACTGCAGCAACCTCAGCAAAGCAAACGGGCTGCCCTCCCAGCAGAGCAAAATGTTAACACGTGGAAAAAAGTTCGAGCAAGCAAATTTTGGTAGCACCAACACTGACATGCACAAGTTGTGAAACTCAGGCAGTGCCGCACTGCACCTGAGATCCCATGGGACACTCTCAGCAGCTTCTCTTTTACGTGAACAGAATTTGTACCTACATTTCCACGGTTATGCTGTTCACAACACAATGCTCCTCTCACATTAAATACCAGCTTGCTCCTCGTCTTCTCAGGACAGGTTAGCACTGTACATGACGCAAAGATAGGAATTGGCTGCAGAAGGACAGGCTATGTGCCTAGATCTAAACATCTGCACCTGTAATCCTCTGCCTTTCTCTGTTCCATCTCCCAAGGGTACTCTAGGCCTTATTTCTTGGTCCACGTTAGCTATTATCTGTCTCTCCAAAGTGCTTCTCTCCATAAATTGATAGGGTGAGGATAGCTACTGTGTTCTAGAGTGACCTTTCCCTTAAAGGACTCATCAGAAATTCTAAAAGTCAATAAAAGCACAGTGATTTTGATTAAACTCGCATTGGATAACACATTTCTGCTTGTTTTCTAGAAAGAGAGCACCATGTTACAAAAGCATGCAATAAGTGACTGCTCCAAGTGTGCTCCATCCTAGTCTTCAAGGGTATTTGAATAGCTACAAAAACCAATATCCTTCTCAGGGATCTAAATCGGAGGGTAATATCAGTCACGGTTTTGCCACTGAACTACTCTGTGATATTGTGCAATTAATTTCACTCTCTGGGCCTGTTTCCAACCTTTTCTTTCCTTCTTCTTTTTGTCTGCTTATCTATACACCTGGCTTTTGATTTGTGTTTGAGCAATGCTTGGTACCTTTCAGCCATGATGCTGGGCGAGGCTGCTATGAGCTACTGTAGTATTATCATCCTCATCATCCTCAGCCACGCATGCTGGTTTTTGACCGGGTGTCCCACAATATTCCTGAACATCCATGTGGATTCTGTGAAAGGAGTCAGACGTGGCCCTGACATACATGAACATTACTCCCCCTGAAATCTCTGGGAGTTCTGTGTACATCTGAGGGCAGAGTTCGGGCCATAAAGTTTAAGTACAAGCATCTGGGCACAATTTTCTCCAATGAGCAGGATTCCAAGTTGCTGCAACATCTGCTGTGGGAACTATAAGTACTTTATATTAATGTTTTACACTGTGTTAGCTATAATCACCTTTTTAATGGGAAAAAATGCAGTCATCTCCACCTGGTGATTCCAGTGATGCGGACACCTGTCTGCTAGGAATTGGACTGAGACCATCAACGCATTTCACACAAGCAATTGAAGGGCTATGAGATGGTAACGGCCTTAGGTTATAATTTGCAAGTGACCCATGCGTGCTGGGTTTTTTCCAGCAGAACATCATTTTCAGATAAGCTCTTTTTTCTCTGTAGGGATTCGGCTAGTTCTATCACTTCATATTTTTGCAAACTGTTTGGCTAAGAGAAAACAAAACACATTCACACATAGGAAAGAATCCTTTAGCAGTGCTGTTTGTACAGGAATCAGAACAATGCTGTAGAATCTATTATGATTCTTTTAATCTGTTTCCTACTTATATGAATAAGTAAATATATAGCTACTAATGATGGCTTAATGTTTCCCAATAACATCAGTAGTCCTCTTAGCTTTTTGTGGTTTCTTGATGTTCATTGTCAACCTCATTATGCACATGGTCCTGATTAAGGAGAAGCACTTGGCTATATTTTATACTTAAAGCTAATTTTTCTCATCTATCTAATTAAGAGAATAGTGAAAAGAAGCATAGTCACACAGCCCACACTCAGGTGTATGTTGCCATTTGTAGACTATTATCGATACTTGAGTCAGTCAGATTAAAAGAAGCTCGAATAAATCTGCACTGTCACTTTTTAACTACAGTTGTAAAATGTCGGTATAATAAAAGATATGCTGTAGTTGAACTATAGGTGGTGTTATAAAGAGCTAGGTATGTACTCGGAAACATTTCACCTAAAAATAAATCCTGCGAGAATCTTTCTGTTCGAGGAGGAATATTTTACCTCTCCTGCTCCTGTGCTTACTTTCGTTCCAAAACCACCCAAAAGGCATTACTTTCCGCTGCATTTTTTAATTAGTTCTTACTGCCTGGCCTGTGGAAATTAGTTGAAGTAAAATTTAGTGGTAAAATTTTCCCATAGTTTCCCATTTTTAATGTGATACTCTGTTAATAACCAGCATACCATTCCCTATGAAAAGGAAGAATATATTTAGGAAAACTGATGGGGATTCAGTCTATTTCAGTACCAAAGTAAATCAAGCCCTAGATCCCTGTCCGATACAGTACCAGGCCATACCCTGGTCTGGTGTCAGCATCAAGAGAAGGGGTTTCTGAACTTACAAAGACAGCTGTATGGATATAAGCATGCATTATACATATAAACAGAATCTGTAAGACGGAATGTGTACATAAATCCCAGCATCCTATTAAAAAGCCACACAGGCATCTTTTTACTACCAGTAAAGGAGAAACCACTGAGCAACTTTCATCTCCCCTGAATGAACCCCAGTATGAACCTCCTGGAGATAAAACCACCCTCACTCAGAAGAACGGTGCATAAGGGTGTGCCACACGTCTGCAAAACCCCAGGGAGAAACCTCTCTCTTCCTCTGCAGCTGTGACTCTCAGGTCACAGCACCTACATGCAATTTTGCCTTCTTGGATGAACATGAATTAATTATTGGAGTTTTTTAATCATGCACCGTGTGTTTGCTAAGTTGTAAAACCAAGCGACAGAAGTACTTCTAATACTTGCCCCTGAGTCAGGGGTTAGTAGGCAAGATACCAATATAGCTGAAAAAGGTTGGTTTGCTAAAGCCAACTTAAAGTCAATATGGGAGTATAATTTTCCTCTCCTTGTGATTTTCTTCCCACTGATTCCAGCTCCAAGCATTGAGATGGACTGATGAATGCATGTTTTTACTGGATAAGCAGGTAGGGAAGTCACAGACAAAAAAATTCCACAGAACCTTTATTTTTACCATACTTAAGTTGTTGCTAAGGAGTAGATTTTCTTCCATGCAAAATAAAATGAAATTGAATAGATTGAAATTCTCCAGCTTAAACTGCATGTTATTAACACTGGCTAAGAAAAGTCCTAATTTTCTGGCACATTCAAGCAGTATGCCTTCAAAAGGAAAAATTAATAACTTGCTTCTTACCACAAGAATGGACCATAAGTGGTATTGCCAGTCAACAGCTTTAAGCTCTTCAGTTGTCTGGATGTGGATGGCCTATGAGAATCTTTCTGGATTCACCAACGTTGTGGGAACCTTCCACTTACACTTGGCTTGGGAAGTGTGAATTCTTATTTTGCAAAGAGCCTGGGGATCTTGCCAAAGCTAATATTCTGGGGTCCATATGTGTTAAGTGATTGGCAATTCTGGAATATGGCATCAGGGAGTCAAATGGGGGAAGCCTCTCAGAGACACTGCAGCCAAGGAAAGGAATTCGGATTTTTTGAAGAATAACTTTAAAGCAGAGAAATAGCCAAGAACAGATCATCTGAATTTTGGAAAAATTTGACAAGAAAACTTTTGCCAGGCTATGTGCATCACAAGCTGTCTTGGGGGGTGCTTTTTACAGCAGTTTTCTGTGTTGCTCTAAGTGACATGCACTTTCCTTAACATTGACTGTGTAAAATGAAATGTCACTGCACTCAGGATTGTGACCTCTGAGACCACAATAATACACATGTTTTACTAAACCTTTTCTACATCCGTTGGAATGACTATATGCCAGCTAGTGCAAGAACCCTGACAGTGATAAAGCGCCGAATATGTACAGATGGTAGTTGCCCATTCATAACATATCAAGAATGCAAATCATTGTTGTGTACTTTCTAATGTTTTAACAGAATCTGGTTAGCACTGAAAAAAAAATCTTTTTTTTTTTTGTATTTGTCCACCAAAGCTCTAGAAGTTATCTATCTCATACATAATTCTAGGGCTTATAGTTGGAAACACATATTCCTAACCTCACTCTTTCTGAAGTGATGCTCCCATTGATGTGAATGCATGCAGTGATGGGTAGGTTTCTAAGCATTATTAAACACATATTCTAAAATATCTTTGAGACGTTAATATAGTTGACTTTATAGAAGTGGCCAAAATTAGGAGAAATTAATCCAGCCTACAGCATACATATAACAGCTCTGATGAATATCCTCAAAATATGACTTAAATGATTCCATTTCATTTACATAGCAGTTAATTTAATCACACATAATAATATGCAGACTATTTTCAATGAAGCTTGATAACAATATCCACTATAGAGACCACTGCTTTCCTGGGTTCCAGGAAAGGTGAACTGGTCTTAGAAAAACACTAACAAAACATTAACACTGTCTCTGGGATCATTCCAGGAAATTATTTTGATCTCTCTTTGTTTAGTGTATGGATTTTAGTACATTGCTGTATCACTCTGCTAAACCAAAATCCCATGTAACGTCATAAATCTTCAGATAAGTAAAACTGGTATTAAACATTAACACTACACATGTAGAATATCTAAAAGAACCTAGTCAGAACATACTGGACTTTGACACTTCTTCAATATACGTTTGATAGTTCAGTGCTAGAAAAAAACAATTAGGATTGAAGTTTCAGTTTGCTTGATCTGTGGTGACTGTTTCGAGTGAAAAGTAAATATCCCAGTGGTTCTTCATGACTGCAGCTGTCTTAACAACTGATGTCCTCTACGTAATATACAATGGCATTTGTTTTGCAAGGTTTGACATACATAATTCCATTAAAATGTATGGCTTCATCAAACAAAATCATGTCTCTCTCCTTAGTTAACCCCCTCTCCAGAAGTGAAGAATACTTCTACTAAGGAAACACTGGGTGATTTTTAAGAGAAGTTGATGTAAACATGGTAACAAGAGGAAGGGCCGGCAAGCAGATGGTCTTCTGACTTCTCATGTTAGAGCTACTGTAGCAGGTGTTGAAAAAGCCTTCCATCCTCCTGATGTAAAAATGTGGGGAAAACAGCCCTTTAGGAGAACCACAGAAAAGAGTAATGACTGTATATTCTGTCATCTATCAGTGGGAAACATTCAAAAATGCAATTTCTTTCACGGAACTGATTAATATTTCAAAAAAATGTGTACCACACAAAGGAGATGTGGCTGTTCACAGTGGCTATAAATTACTGCAGATTACTCCAGAGAAAGGTCTGGGAAATGAACACCACTTTTCACAAGGGCCAGAATGTTGGCATGAAAATAATTTGTATTTACATTCTAGCATTTTCATAACATCAGATCAAGCCATTTCAGAGTAAGCGTTCTTCTGATTTTGTTGGATTGCAGCCTTTTGTGTTTTCCTTGGAGGCCTCCCTGCCACTCACCACAATACAAGTGCGTGTACGAACACGCACACACAGACACACAGAGCTAGGCAAAAGCAAAAGCACATTGCATCCAGTTGTTAGAGAACACGTAGAATTATCTGTCATGCAATAGCTATGGGTATTCAAATAAAGAAAATTAATTTCAGTTAATTCCTTTCTTCCCTCTGTTTTTATATTTACTTGGGAAAAGGGGAATAATGCAAAGAGGTTGAGGAAAAACGGAATATGTTCAGAGCTATAATCCAAAGAGGAGTTCTCCCTTACTGGTTTTTTTCAAGTCTAAAAACCAACTGAGATTCTAAATTTCTCCTCTCTTTCTTCTGCAAAACACTACTTTATGGTCATCATCCCCTTTCTGAGATCTAACATACACTCATGAGGTCAGCTGGCGGGAGAGAAGACACAGTTCCTTCATTTTATTGACTCCATAAATAGTCAAATAAGAATGATTGTGCTCAAGTTTCAGGGAACATCTAGTTCACACCAGACAGGCTCAGTGGATTAACATTATAAATCACATCCTTTACTCTTCTTCATCACAGTATTTCTATGGTTAATCTTGTAATTTGAATATCTATCTCTACCAGAACTGAATATCTGAATAGAAAGGATGCTGTTCATCTAACAGTCTAAATGACTGACACCAATTTTATTAGTATTCATTTAAATCAGTTACAAAAATATAAAATCATAGTATTCTGTACTTCTTCCAGTCACTGGGTTTCACTTACTTCTGCTCATCAGATTTTCAGAAATAATTTCAGATTTTGAAAGGGTCTGGTTTTGCATATCCAATTTGAAAAACTCAGTTTTTTATTTTGTGGACATGTTGATGTATTTGCCGCTTTTGTTAACTGCAATTGAGTTACAGCTGACTGAAGCCTCAACACAAACATTTTTTTTTTTAAATTAATTAGATTAAATGAATTTAAACTAAGTTAATCTGAGGCATCAAAAATTAGTAGTCATGTCTAAAGCCTTTTAGAAACAAGCACCATACTCCTCAGAACTAGTATTTATTTTACTTTGCTCTACAGAGAAGAATAGAACACACAAACTAAAAATAATGACTCATTGGAATTGTCTTAGTATGAATCATGAGTATTTTATATGAAAAGAGTGGAATTACATGAGTGTAGATATATCTGGTGTAAATAAAGGGAAAAAAGTCCAAATAAGTAAGAAAATATATGCCTTTCTGCACTTAGAAACCTCAAGTACTAATAATCTGTGAGGGAGAAGAAAAATTATCTAATAAATAATTTTAGTTGGAAAGAACCTCTGGAGATCTCTAATCCAAAGAGAATCCCCTACTCAAAGTAGGGTCAACTTAGATCAGGCTGCTCAGGTCCTTGTCCCGTCAAGCTTTGAGTATCCCCAAGGTTGGAGGTTGGACAATCTGTTCCAGTGTTTGGCCACCCCATGGTGAAAAACTGTTTCCCAATATGTAATTGGAATTTCCTGTGGTTTTTCACCTCAGAACTTAATCACTAAGTCTGGCCCTGCCTTCTCTATACTATCGCATTAGGTAGCTGTAGGCAGCAGAAAGACCCTGGTTCCTCTTCACTGGACTTGCTCCAGTATGTCCATGTCTTTCTTGTACTGGGGAGCCCAGAACTGGATGCAGCACTCCAGATGTGGTGACACAAATGTCAGATAGAAGGGAATAGTCACTAAGTTAAAAGCTACTCTGTCTTTTCCTTTTCTACAAGACTGTTCAGAGAAGAACAAAGAAATGATAAGAAATTGACTTCTAGGAAAGCAAAGTCAGGTGAAGAATGAACACGATAGTAGGGTAAAAAATATTTGAAGGATATAAACAATGGAGGAGAAATACTAATTTAGGAATTTATGATGTGGGATATATTTGAAAAAGTTATTATTTAAGATGGTCATCTGCAAGAACAGATTGTTGGGATTAAATGGTCTAGAAGTCTCCAGCTTAATATAAGGCAAGGTTCATCCCTTAGCACAGCAAAATAAACGAGACAATAAAGACTAGATCCAGTGCTTTCTGAAGACTGGAAAAAATACATCAGAAATAACAGGATTAAAACTGTAAGAAAGAAATATTCTCAGTCCTGAGATGAACTGGCATATCACAACTCAGCATGTATCCTTACAGCTACATATTCAAACCCTACCCCTTTTGGTGGCTTCATCATACACCCAACTGAGAATGGCTCCTGGCCCGCAGCAACCCCAAACTGTCTGGGACTGTCTGGGAAAATGCTATCTAGCCCAGAACTGTGTGAACAACTTAACAATATGGGTGATTGCATGCCAGTGCTTGAGCCCATGTCCTGGATCTGTTTGGTCTGCTAATGTAGCCAAAGACTTCTGTGCAGCATCTCAAGAATCCCTTTCCCTACCTTTCCCAGGTGTTTAAATCCAGAAACACTTAGTAACAGAGTTTAATGAATGGAAGTCATGAAGACCTCAAAGTAAAAAATCAAAATCTATGTCCCAGAAATAAGCAATTTCTGTCCTTCTGCCAGGAAGAGTAAATACATAAATCAATAAATAAACCAGAACGTTCCAAAGATCTACAAATCAATATTTTATTGGACGAAGCAGAAAAATGTGTTTCAGTGAGGCAAAGACTGTATTAGTAACAGTCCTTATCTTCCATCAGAGAACAGCTAGTTGGAGCGTCCCTGAAGGAGAGAGAGACATCTATGTGGCGGCCAAAGTCCAAAACATCTTCAGCTGTATGGGGGGAAGACAGCATCTTTAACTCCAGTCTGGGCCCAACCAGCAATCTGTGAAGTTGCGTCATCTACTTCCTGCGCACCACTTGCCATAAGAACAGATGTACTGGGTCAGATCAAAGGTCCGTCTAGTTCAAAATCTTTTCTCTGACAGTGGCCAGTAGCAAAAATGTTAATAAATAGGAATTGGCGAAAATCAAAAGCAAGGATCTGAACAGCCATGAACTTTGAAATCCAAATCCTCAGTCAGGTCCTAAATTATTCAGAGAGTTTCTATCCCTAAAACAGGTCCAGTCAATCCCCTCCCACCACCGCAAACTCTATCTGAAGGCACTGAATTTGGTGTGTGTCAGTGGGTGTGAGTGGAAAGAGGCAGGAAGCAAAGAGATGAATTCCACAGCTTGAACTCCATGCTTTGTAATAAACATTGCTTTTAGAACATTGTGGAATTGGCCCAAGAGTGTTGAATCGTTCTGCTGCTTGTTTCAGTAATCTATTAAAGACATACATACTTGCATATTCTCTCACTCTCCGTCTTTTCATTTTCTGACCAGCTGGATAAATGTTGATAACATGGTAAATATTCCTATTTTTAAAAAAGCTCCATACCTCAAGGATGTGCATTTATAGGATTATTGGACTTCTTCATGACATAATATAAACTCTTCTGCCAAAGGATGGACTTGATGTGAAGGCCAAATTTTAACTGGAAACACCCATGTTTTTGCAGCAGCAGAATGCCACACACTGTGTGTGGGAAGACTCTTGTCCAAGTCGGCCTTGCAGGGATTACTGAAATATGAATGCTGTTCCTAAAGAACTGCACTTGAAAATACTCTGCTGATCACTTGTATAGTTGTGGATTAGTTTGATTAAAAATACACATAGGCATCCATCCTCTGGATAACTGGAGTACGTAGTGGAAACAGGATGCCAGAGATACGTAGATTCTTCCAAACTGGTGTTTCTGGTGCTGTTATTTACATTATAACCATCATCACAGAGTTTCACTTTCAAAGATCACACCCATAAATCAAAGCCAAGCATACTCAATTTGTTCACTGCTGCCAGTAATGAATCTCAGTCTTCACTCCAAGCACGGATTGTCTTCTCAGAATAAACCAACAAAATTCTCTTATTTCAAACTCAGTTATGACCCCAATGTTTTGCACCTGCAGCGATAAAGGGGCCTAAGAAAGCCATTTTTCCCTGAGAAAGCAGCTCCCACTATGGCAAAGGGAGGGAAGATCCGTTTACATGAGTGAACGAGGAGTAGGCAGGCGTGGACAGGGACAGGTCTCTGACTCCCCTTACCCCAAATGGCCCAAACAAGTTGGCCACAGGATCAATGACAGCATGTAAGAGTCCATTTTTTCACACAGAAAGAGGTAACATCTCTTCCTGCTGAGCAGGAATAAGCTTTCAGTCCCCTAATTGCCACGTGTGCACACATTTGTGTGTGTTGGTGGGTACCCCTGTAAGGATGGCATTTGTTTAAGGTCCAGAAGACACTTAGCATTGACGTTTCAATTTTTGCTCATCAAAAGGCACCTTCCAACAGCTTCTCCTCTCACTGTTTCCATTTTCTTGCAGCTTTCAGGCCTAGGAGACCAACAACCAGACACCGGAAAGCATTTCAACAAAATGTTTACTAATGCAAAAAAAACCTAGCAGGAAGCCATGCATTTTTATGTAATGCCCATGAACTCAAATCAATGAAACTTTCAGTTCCTCTATAAACATTTCAGCCAGCTCTGAGCAATACACAGCTGACACTTCCTTTACTCCAGGAAGCAGTAACCAGCAACAAAGGTTTCAGTCCAAACTATTACATTAATAGAGCAACAACAGAGCGCTGTGCCATCTAGCTAACTTCTAAAGGTCCGCTCATTGCCACACCTGGCAAGGCAGTTTTCACTGATGCTGCTTATGCTGCAAAGACAGAAAACTCCGGGGTCATCAGGGGTAAACTATGGAGCCGACAGGCAAAGGAGAAGGACTTCTGCTCTAAAGGTCTAAGCAAAGCACTGATGGTTCTGTTTGAGTCTCTGAAAGTTTACTGTCCCCCACATTTTTGAATTTTCAGTAGAAGCTGAAGTTTTTCATCCCTATCCTTAACCACTCCACAAAAACAGTGGGGGATCGACTTGGCTTAAGTTACATGAAGGGAACAGGGCTAGCTTTCCAACCTGGCAGTGTCTCTCTGCTTGCTGAAGCCAAGCGTGCTGCCAGCAAGCCCCAGGTGTGCGCCACATGAGCAGGTGAAGAAAATAAAAAATGTTTATGTGCATTGCGATGACAGTTCTGAGTCCATATAAAGCATAATACATGACAAGGAGCGTGGTTATCCCAAGATACTAACATTCCTCATGTGCACAAACAGGCAGAAATCCAAAGGCACTATGCCTTCATCTTCTTGGAAAATTAATTGGACTGTTGCTCTTTTGCATGAATTTTTATTTTATTTTTTTTAAAGTTGATTTGTTTTTTCTGCTAAACTTTTTTTTTTTAATACATTTTAATTTTTTCTCAAAATAAGCAGCAAGGAGCTTTACGAGAAGACAGGATCTCATACTGCATTTACACAACTGCATCAATTTAAGTGAGATCAGAATCAAGCACAGACAGGTCCTTTCAAAACCACTAATTAAACCACCCTTTGAAACTAAAGTTTAAATTGGAACTGTCCCTGTGACGAAACCCTCCACGCTTATATAGCTCAAACAAGAAAGATCTAACACACAGCTTCCTTTGAGACAGCAACGAAGCTGGTGAAGGGTCTGGAGCAGAATTCTGATGAGGAGCGGCTGAGGGAACTGGGGTTGTTTAGCCTGGAGAAAAGGAGGCTGAGGGGAGACCTTCTCGCTCTCTACAACTACCTGAAAGGAGGGTGTAGAGAGGTGGGGGTCGGTCTCTTCTCCCAGGTAACAAGTGATAGGACAAGAGGAAATGGCCTCAAGTTGCACCAGGGGAGGTTTAGACTGGATATTAGGAAATTTTACTTCACTGAAGGGTTATCAAACATTGAAACAGGCTGCCCAGGGAAGTGGTTGAGTCACCATCCCTGGAGGTATTTTAAAAGATGTGTGGATGTAGGGCTTAGGGACATGGTTTAGTGGTGGACTTGGCAGTGTTAGGTTAACAGCTGGACTTTATGATCTTAAGGGTCCTTTCCCACCTAAATGATTCTATGATCCTATACTATGTGACACTCCACCAACTTGTAGGAAGTGTCCCAAGTTGATAGTCCGTTGATAAAAAGCTTACGTACAACAAAAGCAAAGTGAACTTTATGATAAAAAAGGAATCTTCTTGCCCTGTGTTCCTATGAGAGGAGGCAAGATGTTTTTTTCTTTAAAGAACCATTCTGATTATATTTGTGGTGTATCTTATCTTGAACAAAACCTCTTCTCTTGGGCAAATGGGAATTTATATCATATGAACACCAACATCTATCCACTAACGCACATTCTATGAAACTAAAAAGAGTGATATTAAAAATATATGGTAGATATGGCAGAAATACAACAACAAGCAGACCAGACCACCAGAGTCTCTTTGGTACATATATGACTCTATGAACAGTGAGCGGGAAAGAGATAAAGATGCTTTACATGTGACATGAGGAGATGCAGTGTCATATATTAAACCTCAGGATATTTATATACCAAACTATTTCCGTTTGGAAATAGTTTGCTGTTATTATTTGCTGGAAATATTGCTGTTAGGGTTAACAAGAAAATCACAAATGCATTACCCAACTAATTCAGATTCTAAAATGGCGTTTTGGAGTTGAAGATAATGTTTGTTGTTAGGTATAGAAGAATCTTTCTTTCTTTTATCTTAAAGTATATTGTGAGATTTTTAAAAAGTATCCAATAGTCATACACCTGCTTGATTCAATGCCTGTTTCCAGTATGCCTGTTGGCATGGGGGTGTGGGTATGTGCGTGAGCGAAGGCAAAAGAGAGTGCGAAAGAGCATGCGTATGGGTATGTTTCTCTCTTATCTAAGCAGGGACATAAATTTCAACCACAAGAATGGGATCATACTAGGTTTAAGTTGAACAACAGAAAACAAAACTGGCCTCTTGAGATTTTATTACCATCTTCACTTTTAAAAAAGGAATATCCTTTAAATTGTAATCTACAAAGTAAATGGAGTATATATATCTAGGACTGTATCTTTTTTAGAAACATGAAACAGCCCTACAGTTCAGATTGGGAGGTAGAGAGCTAGTGGCTTCCAACCAAATGAGTAACTAGCTACATTCTGTTTCCTGAACATGCACTGGCTGCTCTGCTCTGTGGATTGTTACCAGCTTCAGCATTTTTTAAATATTTCCCATTACCCTTTATTTGATATTTTATGCTTCCCCTCATAAACCCTGTAAGCAGATTAATTGTGCCTGTGATGTTTGTTTGTAAGTACAGCTGCTCTTCCTTCCAGTTTGTTTTATAATTGTGATGTCTCGAAGATATCCTCATAAAACTGACGGGTGGATCTGCAAACAACCAGAGCTTTATCAGAAAGGAAATCCAGATTAAAGTTATTGGAGAAAACATTTGAGTAATGCTCAATGTTTAAAAAAAAAAAAGCACACAAGAAAATTTAAAAAATCCATAACTTCAGCTACACGTTTATTATATATACTAAATACTCTTAATCCTGTAGTTTACTTTGTTCAGAATACACCATATACAGTTCTGGTAAAGTAGGATGTCTTAGAACAAATAATAAATCCAACCTCAAGACTCTAAGAGTAATACTAATTGGTTCAGGGGCTGTCATGCTGTACCTCCAACAAGTGCTATATTTCAGGATTCTTTTGGTTATTAGTTGGAAAGGATGGGTGAGGTTTCAGACCAAAGCAATTGCTAACTATAAAATCAGATCAAATAAAGGCTTCAATTTGAAAGAGCACCTTTAAAGTCCATTTGTGAGATACACTGTTCAGCTGTTAAATGTCTTGTAAGTTTTCCAAGAACTTTGGTGAGCTTTCTTCATAAAATCTATATTATTTTCATTGAAGATTAATGATAGGCTTATTAAAAAATCAAAAACTTGGAGAGGTTTTCTGTGATTATGAGCAAGGGTCATCACACTACATTACTTTGGAATGTTTTTATAAGCTTTGTCAGTAGAACTACATTTTAAAAAAAATCTACAGACAAACTTTTTCAAGTCTGTTTTTTATTTTCAAAGGATATAATCTATTTTTTCTCTTTCATTTACAAGTACGTGCACAATAGCAAAATATCATTCTCAGTTCCATCCACGCAGTGTCATTGGATCTAATTTCATTATCATTTGTAACTGAGCAACCATGGTCAAATCGACATGGCTACGCAGGTATAAGACAGGAAGGATTTTGCCTGTAGACTAGCACAGGTCTGCACATTGCAAATGAAGACAGAGCATGTACAGAGGGAAAACAGACCCTGATCCTCCATTTCATGGCACAGAGATGGGCTGCTGCCCTGTATTGGTCTGACCCAATGCAGGATAAAGGGTGCAGAGTCCCATCTGGCTGCCAGAGTGGATTTGTGTTTCAGGATGGAAAACTTTCATAAAACAAACAAGAAACACTTTGGGGTTACTACAGGTAGTAAAGAATGCCCCAGGAAGCAACCAACATGAACCAGGGAACGAACACTCCTGCCTGTCCCTTGACAGACGACCAGGGTGCGGTGCTTTCAGCGCTTGCTGCGGTACTTCGCTGCTTTTCCTACAGAGTAAGAAGTAGTATTGACTACTGTCATGTGGTAGAGCTAAGCAACAAAACAAACAGAGATGTCCAGGACGGGGGTCTGGTTAGCGACCTGACTTCTCCTTGTTCCCTGCCTCCACGATGGAGGAGGGGATTACTCTGCCTTTACTAGGCAGCTGTCTACAACTCTTGTCTCTCTCTCTTTAAATGGACTCAGGAATCAGAAAGTGTTTTAGGTAAAAGCATAAGCCAAGTTTTTCACAATGCCCAGTTTGAGATATTCTAAAAGAAGCTGAAAGTCAAGAAAGTCAGCTCCTCTAAGACATCAAAAATGGGCACTCAAAATGTAATTAGCTACCTAAAAGTCCTGGGCACAGTGGCCTGGGTTCATGCCATACTGGGGCAGCACAGTCATGAATGGGATTGGTTTTGCCTTTGCCCATCAGTCAGTGCAGAGAGGTATCTACAGAAAGCAGTTCAGGTCTTAGAGAGCAACCCACATGCTGGAGGAGACCGAATTACTCCTGGTGGTGCCTATTTCTCCAGTAATGAGAAAGAGAACAAACTGTGGCTGTGATCCTAACTCAGGCACCTGAATTCGGTTACCTGAATCCAGGCCTCTGTGTTTAAATATCTTTCTTTAAATGTATGTAACTTAAGGAACCACCTGTAATGGTATGCATGTTTTTAAACAAATTCTTAAAGTGCAAAGTCATCAATCATTGCTACAGAGTGCAACATTCGACAAAGAATATAATTTAAAATAAAGACTTCTATCACTTTTACACAGAGGCAAATTAGGACTGAAATGGTAGAAGTACACTGGATCATTTTTGGCAATTCCTATAAGCAATGGTGTCAGGATACCACATCCTGTTGCTAAGTATCTCAGCTTGAAATCAAGGAAAAAGCATAAATATCCTAAAATATTTTTCTACAAAAAAAAGCAGCATTGCTGGAATCTGTTTGCTGAGAAAACCCTGTAGTCATCAAGATACCCATGCAAACAGCCCTTCCCAGATTGCCAAAATCAAGGAGAGGAAAGTTGTTAAAGATATTTGAAAGAGGAAAAACGCAGATGTAAACTGTGGTTATGTTAAATCTGTGCTGTTTTAGAGGACACACAACTTTTGTTAGCTTAATAATTAATAAAAACCTTATCTATTAGATTAAAATTCCTGAAAATACCCCCACTGTTATGCCTGCCCTTATTCAAGGATCTCTCTCCCCCAGTGTGAGGAACTGTGTGTGCTTTTCATTTTTTTACCTTTCCCTGTCCATGTTGCTGCTCTTTCTCTCCACGTACCGGGGTTTTCCCCCTCTTCCCCAAGCCAGGCCGTTTGTGCATGTTCTCCTCTGTTCCTCCTCTCCTCCAAACCAAACACTCTGTGATGCTCAGCTCCATCTGGCCCAGGAGCCTGCGTGCCCCTTCTCTGGCCCACGGCAATTGCACAGTGGAAGCTGGAAATAAAATCATCTCCATTACACAACTGGTTCTTCAGGCTCTTCCTTCTGTTCCATAACTGTTAGGTGCTTCGCAGCAAAGGCAGCAAGGAACAACTTTTAAGATGCCTAGTACCTGCCCGTTTTTTACATGAAATCAGTAACATTCTGTCTATTCACACCCAGCAAATTCCTTGAAATTTTGGAATTCATTAGGTACAGCATTTACACATGAGCATATGAGAGATGGAAGCAGAAAAATGCCATCAGCTAGAGGGGCAACACCTTATGAATGTTAAACTTCAATTCACATACAATTATTTGCATACCAGGCCTAGAGATATGGATCAAATTTGTTGCCTTTTATGAAGCATAGCTCAGTTGACAAATCTTATTCTAAAAACTATAAAAGCACAAGAAACAAAAATGCCACTATTTCCACTTCAGAGATATTTAACTGAAACAAGGAAGACAAAACCTCTTAGCTAAGGTCACACAGCTTTTCTTAGACTACTGAATTAAAGAGTGCCTGGGCATGTGCCTAGCACCAGAACGTGATTGTTTGCACCATCACCCTGTCAGATGGTCCCTGGTCTAGTTTTGGTCTGGGCCAGCCAATACTCCTCCAGAACTGTTCCCAAGCACGCTTCGGGCGTTAGCATGGGTCAGGGACTATTGCCTGTAAGTAGTTTTATTATGATGTCCTGCTCCAGACAATAAGAGAGTTGAAGGGTGTGGATGTGAGCTGGGCCATGCCAGCTGGTCTCGGTGATAGGAAATGGGTGCCAGCTGCATTTGGTTTCCCAGTTAGAGGCTCGGCCGCAAAGGAGCAGTGACAGCCGTAAGACTTGAACAGATTCAACTCTCTATACATCTGAAATATGCAACTGTATTCACTTTCACATCTAAAATCTACACCTCTGACCAAAAACTGAGTGTTCTGTTGCTTCCCAAACGCAAAACCCAAATAAAAACTGAGATAAAGTCTCACACATCGGCTAGTCTTCTAATTACCTGCTAATAATTATGCCACACAGTTCTCCATCAGTGTGGCTATTGCAATGACAATTCATAATGACATGCGTATTTCCTAATACTTCCATGCTGACATTCAGTGATGTTCAATCTGCAGAAGTTTTTCCTGTCTCCATCACTGCCGAGGTAGGAGCAAACTCCCGACAGGTTCCTAGAGACTGCAAAAGGCAGGCAATTGCACGGTTCTGTGGAAGAGGTGCTGGGGTCCTGTACCTTCGCAGCCACCTTCATGGTCTTCTCCTTGGTGACACTAATCCCTGCAAAAGTGACAATAGCCTGTGGTTGTCATGCCAATTTAGTTATTACGGTGGTGGACTCTGAAAGCTAGAAGGCACCAACCTATTATTAACCCTAGTCACATAGTGCAGCAATCATTTTGAGTTACTACCAACCTAAGCCAGATTTGAACTGCTGACCAAGAAGTGAAAGGCTTTGTATCTTATTACCAATATCCTAAATCATCCAGCCTCCCCTGCAACTATAGTTTTTGGATTATTATGTAGGAACAATAATAGAATACCCCATAAACAGGTTCTTTAGATATTCAAACATGTCAGGTTGTACTTTCTACATTTTCAGATAATTGTGGAGTAAATATTTGTTAAATGAAGTATTTTACATCTGTCTTGGACCAAAGCGATCTTTCTGTCAGTAATACCACTGAACACTTGTAAAAGTATGCCGGCCATTACAGAGTTATGCACTCTTGGCAAATACAGTCTTTGAACTCATGTTACTGTGCTGCCAATAAAAAATATGTTCTTTTTTATCAACTGGATGTCTTTCAATTATACAATCATTGTCTGACAGAAAAGCAGTTGAAATAGATTTTAAAAAATCCTTTTTTTTAATTTCACACCAGTTGGCAAAAGGTTGACATTTGTTTGCCTAACTCTCAAAGAGACATTTGGTGTAGTTCAACAGTACAGAGAAAATACTGTATAAAGATCAAAAGGAAAAAAAGCATGTACACTTTCCTATGAAAGACAACACATGCTCCTTGCAGAAGGAAATGCTTCATTTCTTTCCCATACATCAGAGCTAGTCCTTCACCTCATCATTATGTTCATCTGCAGTCAAAGTAAATGGTGCTGGAGCTGGAGGCCTGGGCTGACCAATGTTTTCATAACCCATTTTAATCCTATAGAACACCAAAAGCAAACATCTAAAAAGCAACTGTGCTCGTAACCCCGGTCTGTTAGAATAAAATAGCTGGTTCAGTCTAAACTGCCATTATACAGACACTCATATACACAGCCTAATTCAGACTACACTTAAAATTGCTAAATTATCCTTCCTATCACTGTAATCACTGAAACTCAGTGAAATTACTTTTCAAGGAGATAATAGCATTCAAAACACTCACCACCACCTATTCAGAACCACACAAGGGTAGTGAAGGTAGAGAGAAAGAAGAAGGAAAGTCTCCAGAAGCCCAAGACAGCCAGCTCTCTTCCTGCCTCTGCTGTGATGCATGGGAAAACTACTTCTGTCTTCATACCACTGTCTTTTGCTCATGGCAACATTCCCTAGAGAAAGGAATAGTTACTTGATCCACCTGTAGGTGTGGGAGAGGAAGATGCTGTAGTTGAAACAGAGGCAAGTCTGAAGGAAGGATGGGTAGAAGGAGTAGGCTGAATATACTTGGGATTGCTAAGAGACATGTAAGGAGACTATATGATCAAAACTGCTTCACACAAAGATCTGGATTCACTGAGGGCTGAAGCATATATCCTTTATGTCTTTAGAGTTGTCTTTAGACAACTCTGATATCAAAATTTCTAACCCTGACAGAATATTTTTGTGGTTCTGACTCAGGATTTATAAAACTCTGGACCCAGGCATGTCTTGGTATGAGAGAGAGAGATTTGAAGGTGTTGTAAGCATTCTGTAACACATGTAGCACATGACAACTCCCAGGTAGCAGAAGACACTCCAGAAATCAGAATTTACAGAGAGCTATTCACTCCACCTAAGCCCTGAGTCCTCCTTTGAATATGCCTGTCTATTTCTATTGCATAGAACAGAAACTGTAGCACAACTAAAAACTGTAGGGCAACTTTTGGCAACTGGATTCCTAAATTAAGCATATCAGTAAAATGCCTGTAATTAGACAAGATGAAGCTGAACCCTAGACTAACAGTCATCCATGAAGAACAATTAATCCCACCTACCTAAGAGACCCACATTACCTCTCACCCTGCCTATTTCACTGTCTTGTATAGACAGAGAGTATAGATTACTATATTTATATTTGAAATATTCATCTTAAATTGTCTTGTTGACAAGAGAAATACACTCCTTCAGAGAATGATTCACTTAACTTAGAGGTCTGTTTTGGTAATCGCATCCTAAAAGTCTCTGTTCCTCTCCACTGACTATAGGAGGAATTTTGATGATTTGCTCAGACTTGTCTGCGTTATAGCTACCTACATTTGGCTATATGAATGCTGTCCGAGGTATCTACATCGTTTGACAGGAGGCTTGTGGAATTTAAAAAGCCAGAATCACATCACCTGATCCTCCTCAAATAACATACTGCAGCTCTGCCAATAAATCTACAGCCATAAAGGGCCCAGCTCCAAACTTTTCCTCATTCTTATAACTTCTCCGTAACTAAAAAACTTTTCCATCCTTGTAATATACTTGTGTCATGAATCACCGGAGATCCTACCTGTCTTGTTTCTTTTATGGCATTTGCTGTGAGGCAGGCTCCTTGATAGTACAGCCCTCTGTTCTGCACAGCTCAGTGGTCCAAATGGATGCAGCGGTCACCTGAATGATTAGACCAAACAATTAATTAACGACTAGGCATGTTCCTTCTACAATAACTCAGCACAAAAGCTCAAATACACTGTGGAAAATAGAAAAAGTATCACATTGTGTTCTGATCCATTATGTCTTCTACAGGCACTTTCCATACTTTACACATTAGATATGAGATGCTCTGATGTTGGAAAGAGAAAAGATACAAATGCAGAGCATAATCCTGCCAGGTGCTGAAAGGTGTTGGGCATCCAGTGAGGTTTTATAGCTAATGATAACTATGGACATTCTGCATCCATCAAGACTAAGTTCATATGAAATGTGCTTTATCTGTATCTGTTATCTGTATAACTTGTGTGCACATCGTCATCAGGTTCCAAGGGAACAGAATCTCCCCAAGAAATTGTCTTTCCAAGAAACACACAATAGAAATGCTACTTCAAGTCTTTAATATCCATCATTTTGAATAGTGAATTGACCTGAATAAATTTAATGTTAGTGAGATATACAATCTCTGGAATGAGGTTTCTTTTCACTTTATCACTGAAAAAGTTTTATTATACTCTGGCTTGCAATGTCAACCCTCAAATAAAGGCAAAATGTGCCAATTTTTGAATGAAAAATATTAATTATGAGCAACAACTCAGGTGAATTTTTTAATGTATTTTACCAATGAAAACAAAGGAGAGCAAAAGTCAAGTAAATGGACATTTTTTAACATTGCTATATTTCTGGCTGTTCGCCAACTTTAATAATCTAACCTCTGTTTAAATTAAAATATCGTGTCAGCTTTTAATACAAACCCTACATGAGTTGCAAATTCACAATATGTGTTAAGTCTAAAAAAATCATCATCTATCATTGCACTATTTCAGCAGTGGCAGCTGGGTGTTTTTAAAAGGTTCCTATGAACACAGATCTTAGTTTAAATGTAATATTATGTTATATTACTCACACTTGAACTGACCTTCATAAATATAAAATCCTTACAATTATAAGTCCTGACATTTAATACTTTCCTGGAGACTAAGCGGGACCATGTTACATTATAAGGTCACTTGTCATTTGCAGCTTTTAGAGAAACTTATCATTTTAATGAAGACACTAACTCAGACACATACAGTAATGCAATTGTGGACAAACATACTTCAGATTGGCTCAAGGGTGCATATTCTCACTGCACCATACAGCACTGAAAGACTTTAAAAATGCCTTGCTAGTTCACTGCCCATCTGTATTAACAAGCAGCATATGCTTTGCATTGTTACCATAGGTGTTACCCACGTAGGCCACCAAAAAGGACTGTTGTGGTTTAACTGGGCAGGCAGCTAAACACCATACAGCCATTCGGTCACTCCCTCCCAGTGGGATGGGGGAGAGAATCGGGAAAAAAAAAGTAAAATTCATGGGTTGAGATAAAGACAGTTTAATAGGACAGAAAGGAAGGGAAAATAACAATAATGATGATAAAAGAATATACAAAATAAAAGAATATACAAAATAAGTGATGCACAATGCAATTGCTCACCACCCACCGACCAATGCCCAGCCAGTTCCTGAGCAGCAATCGCTGCCCCCCAGCCAGCTCCCCCAGTTTCTATACTGAGCATGACGCCATATGGTATGGAATAGCCCTTTGGCCAGTTGGGGTCAGCTGTCCTGGCTGTGCCCCCTCCCAGCTTCTCGCTGGCAGGGCACGAGAAGCTGAAAAGTCCTTGACCAGTGTAAGCACTGCTTAGCAACAACTAAAACATCAGCGTGTTATCAACATTATTCTCATACTGAATCCAAAACACAGCAGTATACCAGCTACTAGGAAAAAAAAAATTATCCCAGCTGAAACCAGGACAATAGGAAATGACTTAAGTGGTTCTAGTGAATACTGAAGGGTTAACCCTTCCTGCTCTGCTGGGATGAAACTAAGAGGCTTTCCCAAAGGGCTGCTCTTCCCCAAGCAGTTAGCAAGGAAGCTGCTCTTGCTCACATAACCATTCAGCCAAGCAACTGCACAAAACATCAGATTGATCCAAGAATGTGTTGCACCCATAAGCATAAATTATGCCGCTCTAAGTGTTTTACTGAGCCACCTACACCCTAGGCTCCCTCTAGAGTGAATGGCAGCTTAGAGGCATCTCTGGGCAGCAATTCAACCCAGCTAAGAGTGGAACACCTTGAATAAAAGACTGAAAATTCTAGCAAAAGCAAAGGCAAAACATGGTTAATTTCAATGCACGCACACTTCATCTTACTTTGACCCCAGACCTGTTGCAATGCCTATAATATTCAGGTCCAGATGACAACAGAACAACAGTGGAAGAAAGAGGGAATGTTTTCTTTCTTGAATGCTCCACAATCAAGTTCCTGCAGATCTTCCTAATATAAAATCACGACCAGGTTTCTGATTCTGTATTTGCATTTGCTTTTGTATTTGTGTGAGAAAATAGTGCAATACCCACAACAAGTAAGTATGTTAGTTATGTTACGTTATGTTATGTTACGTTACGTTATAAGCAATGAAGAATATGGTAGAACCACAAATACAAATAACCAACACACTAGAACTAAAAATGTCATGCCAGATTGCCTCTTCAAGGTGCCCTTGTGCAGCAGATATTACAACATTTGCGAAACTTTCTACTATACACCTGCTTTTTTATACATCAACTTTCAAACAATATTAACCTTCACTCAGGAAAAGGCTCCCCCAAAACCCAGCTACTAAATAGATGTATGGTATGAGAGGACAGAGAGAGAGAAATTATCTAAAGAGAAGAATAAGAGATCACTATTTTTCAAACAATTTGCTTTGCTTTCCAGACTTTCCTCTATCACCAATAACAAGAGTGGAATGGATAACAAAGCAGAGCATAAACATATCAGAGATGTGTCTCCCGCATGAAAGTGATATAGTTCTTTTCACATTAGCATGGCCTGTATACTAATAGGATTTCCAGATGTGCTTAAATTGGTGATAGAAAAACTGAAATTGGTCATGAACACATGCACTACAGCTTGACCATGCAAACTATTAAGTCACTAGTCCATGGAGTATGCTGACCCAGATCAACTTGTACTCTCCCAGACAATTTGAGAATCACCACAGGCCAAGGACCTTTTGCCATGGGCAGTTTCAGCACAGCCATCTTGTTTTGGAGAATAAGAGAATTTAATAATACAGATATTATCAAAGAGTACCAGCTGGCCTAAAGGCCAAAGGGGGAACCTTGGCTTTATTTAATTTAATAGTATACATAGCCCTAAGAGGGCAGTTCAGATGGGATGCTTGCTGACTTGTTCCCTGGAATTGTCTAACCCCTCATCAGAGAAGCCTACACTGATCACTATCCCAACTTAAGGGCTTTAGATAAGTCATATAAGAATGCCACTGACAAACAATGAAAATATAGTCTATAATTAGGTCTAATACATCTGGCAGCTGTCACCTTCCAGAACTGGGACAGAAAACCAGGAGGGATTTCAAGCATGGAATCCGTTTCACAGCATCATCTAACTGCAGCCCTGAAACTGCCAAGAGAAATCTCAGGGAAGATCCTTTTTTCAGTGTTTTTTTTTCTCCCACTTAAAGAGATGCCTTTTGTGAATCTCACTCTGAGTTGCCTACCATTCACCTTTACATATCTCAGCAACTTTGGCACACACAGCAATATTATGAATACCACTCCTACGTATAACTTTGAAATATCGCAACACTGGGCACCATAATGACTCCTTCCCTTTCTGGATCTGGTCCTGTGTATCCAACAGCAAGAAATCAAATAAGGAAAATTTATTACCAAATGGCATGGCTTGATCAGAAGCCCAATAGGGACAACCGACTGCCTCCTTTCTCATGACCTCCCTTTCCCATGCATAGGAGCTAACTGAACTGATGAGGAAGAAAGTAGGCCCGTGTTCCTACGTTCATCTAAACCTCCAAAGGGAACTACTCAGGAAAGGAAAAGGTGCACATTGCCTTTTCTTCAAGGATGCTGTATCACTGAAGACAGGGTGCACTGACTGGGAAAGCCCTAGGAGTTTGTGGTTACAGTGTTATCCCTTAACACTTCATTCTTAACAAGGTACAAGGCATGATCTAGCCCTCGGTGTGCTATACGGTGTGCTATACTGTGTTGTGTTTCAATAATGAGGAGAGATTGCATGTTTCAAGTCCTATAGGTGATTGATACCTGTGTAATTTTATACTGCTGCCAATAAAGCAAACAAGTCCTGTGTCTGAAACAGTTTTCAGATGAATGTGTATATGGCTACTTAGTCAGGAAACCATATCCAGAAAGGCTGGATATGTATTAAATTTTGAATGTTTTATGTTGTACATTAAAAAAAATATTGTCATTCCAGATAAAAAATGGTCTGATCTTCAAGTACTCACCAGGTTCTAAATGGAGGTAACCTGTATCATTTATATGAAGAATAACTGTGTATTGAAACAGAAGAGAGACAGGTAAATTGATGCTGCAGTGTTTACTGCAGTGTTTGTTACAACAAACCTAAGGTTCTCATTCTCCCCTAGGACTTATATCTCTCATAAATTTGAAAAGACCCATTAAAACCCCAACCCAGAATAAAAACAATCAAAATAGTCAAAGGAACTGAAACAAGATGCCTTAGGTTGGAATAATTACACACTATAGCTTCTATTGCAGACTTCCTGATAACTCTTTAGTTAATTCCATTTCTCACAGTCTTCCACTATTATTTATATCTGAAGGTGTGAGCTTTGTGCAAATGAAGCAATTCAGTGTTTATATAATTAAAATCAGCTGTATTTTACCATCAGTATTTACAAGTCTCTATGCCTTGTGTCAGACATGAAATCTGAATTGCACTCACAGGCAGGTCGAAGAAGAACGAGGAGATCCAAGAAGTGATAGATTCCTCAAAAAAAAAAACCCAAACCCATAGAAACCAAAGACTGAGGAAGAGGAAGCAGGATGGTTGTAATAAAACATATAATGGTCATACAATGGTATGACCCTCATCAGTAATCCTTTTCTTTTTTTTTTAACCATCAGACAAGGAAGAACAACGAGTACATAACTAAAACTTCAAATTCCTTCAGCTTTTGCATGGCAAGCCCTCGAAGTCTGCTATTGCTAATAATCATTACACGAGTCATTGGACTCTGAAGATGAACAAAATTTCTTCTCTTGGCTGCAATCCAAAACCAAATATGGGTATAGCCTAATGATAGCTTAATGATAGTCCTACTTACCATGAGATTGGTTGATCAAAAAAGGTTACCCCAGTGTTTTGTACCTTCAAAATGTCTCAGAACTACCTCCATCAACAAGACTTTTTGCCTGCCAGTCATAACCCTGAATTACCCAAAACGTCATCGGGAGGATAACAGAATGATATTTGTGCTTAAACATAACTGTTTTTCTGGATCAGCGTGTGGAAATGTACAAAATGGACTTTAAGCATGCTTAACCCTGTGTATCCTACCCTCTCTTCTTTTATTTTCCCCTTTAAGTAGTGATGCTGTGAGGTGATGTGAGATCTTGCATTTCCATTCACAGCAGAGGACTCCGTGGAGTGCTCTGACTTGTGACCCTTATCCTTGCCACACATCCTTGCTTAGGAGCATGATCACTGTGGATAGCCTGCTGTGCCCCACACTGGGATTTACAGTAGCACAGACTAAATATTATCCATTTAAACTTATACCTAGAGATCCCAAGCAAGCAAAGCTGGAGACGTTTCCTTCTCAGCTCCTAACACGAGGAGCTCTAAACTAACATGAACTTTATATATATATATATACACACACACACACACACACACTGTATTGTTGATCCCTCCTTTATGGGCTACATTGGTGGCAGTGTTTTCTGTTTCTAATCGCCATGGCCTTTATGATACTGTACTTAATGAATTATGCTCCTCAGGAGGAGGTCAGTGAAAGAATTAAGCTAAAAACCCCTAACAGTGTTGTTGGCCAGGAGCCAGCTCTTTCGAGGCTGTGTTTCTGCATGAGGTCTACCACAGCTGGAGCGAAACGACTTGCAGGTGGCTCAGTGGGCAACAGATCACACAGTACTGCTCTGTCCGCCCCTCGACAGCAAGGAGGGAGTCACCTATGCCTGCCGTTGGTGGCTGAAAATGAGCAGGAAACGTCTGACAATCTTGATTAAGAACTCCCAAGCATTGAACTTTCCATAAGGAAAAGGCACACTCAGATCTCTCGGCTTTGACATTCCAACTTCCAATTTAAATACTGTTTGGACTCCAGGAGAAAACACTAACGCTTATCCTTATGATGTTAGGCTGTGGATGCCTTAATACAGATGATGTACATGGCCCAGTCAGCGCACCAAAGGCTGGGAAATGAAGTTGGTATGCTCTGTTTCCCCCCAAGTTTCATTCATAGAGAATTTATAGGTTTTATTTTAAAAGTAGCTGAAACATACTAAGTAATTTTCTGGAGTGTTTTTAAACTATTAATTTCTAAATTACATGAACAGATGCATATGCACAGTGGAAAATAGCATCAAATAGCTTGGGGGAACAGAGGAGCTCAAAGACCCGGCCAAATAAAGTTAGGTTCCACTAACAGCCTGCTTGGATAACTCCTTTCACCTCACTGGGAACCCCACCACTCGTTTGTTCAGCTTCACTTTCTCGCAGATTAATCATTTGTGGTTTTAAAAATATATAAATCTTAAATAACTACAGAAATTGAGGAACAGAAGGCTTTTCCACACCTCAGTGGACAAAAACTACTGTCCATTTGCTGCAGGACTCATTTGAGGCTCCTTAGCAAAACAGGCTTGGATGAAACAGGAGGATGAAGGGCTGGAGTGACACTCCCATACGCAGGCTGGGAGCCAGCTGGGCTGTGGGGCAAAGACCAGGGAGCCTGGGGATGGTGCTCATGATGAATACTTCTTCATGAACATCTTTCCATCAGCAGCCACAGGTAGGTAGGTGCTGGGTGTCACCACAGCAGCAGCCACTCTGCCTCTCCTAGGCACCTTGTAAGGCTCCTCATAAGCAAAAGCCGACAGCAAACACAGCAAACATCAAAACTGACTGCACAACCGCAATGTTGTTATGTGAAGGTACACAGGACCTCAGGTTTACATGTGCTCATCAAATCTGCTGCTGCTTTCAGCGACTCAGCTTTTTCTCAGCTACCACCGGTGAGAATTTTATGTTGTTCTAGAAATACTGTGGCTTAGAAGCAATACCACTAGTGACCACAAAGCTGATGCTTTTCTCCAATAAATACTAAGTCAATCCCATTCTAGAGATTTGAATGCAGTGTGAGGGACAAGCATCCTGAGTCTTTGGTGCTGGGGGTCCTTGATTTTGGTGGGACAATAAGGCAGACCTTTAAATTTGGGATCAGCAAAATGTTTTGCTGAGCCTCCACGAGCATAGCCAGCTCTATGCTCCAGTTACAGTGATGCAGGTCAACACTGATGTCATGATCAAAACAAAAGGAAAGACCTTAATGATTTCTGCCATACTTTTCTGATTCTTAAAATGGCTGCTACTCCTCCTGAGAAAGTAAAAAGTGAATGGCTTGATCTGTGTCCTCCTGTTCTTTACCAGCCCTCCTTACTAATTCCATTTATCAAATCAGGAATGAGAAACAATAGCATGTGACTAAGGTGACCATAAAATGGTTAAAAAAAACCCCAAAATACACACAAGAAATGAACGGAGATTACAAGTAAGTATAAGAGTTGATATTTGGTTACTGAATATAACTACCAAACGAGTTAAGTAAGAGATAACTAAGTCTGTGTGCAAAGAACTGGCTAAAAGTATATAGAAAATAATGTACTTGGCCAAACTTGAGCACCCTGTTCTGGCTCCTGATTTACCCACTAAGTCTCACAACGTCTACAGCACAGTTTCTTCTCCATTTCCTTTGTGCAAAACCATGCAAATTCACAGGGACCCAACCCAAAGTCCCACACCCCCAGGAGTTTTATTATATTGCAGACATGCCCACGTGATCTGGAGACAGTCACACCAAGCCAGAAGAAGCTAATGCTGATAGGTGTATTCTTAATTATCTTCACACTCATCTCGTACTGCAGTACTTGTAGTACTTATGGACAGGACAGGCTCTGGGATTAATGACTAGAAAGAGTCAGTGGCACAGCGTATACAGCAAAGAGCCCTCAGCTCTTCCCATCTGGTCTCTAATCCTCGTTCCTGCCCCCTTCATCATTAAGTCTTAATTTATTGCCGTTTTAAAAAAAAGATTATAATGAGTAACATACAAGCTCATGTTCCAGGTAGCTCTCATTCCCTATAAATTCCCACTACACCTAGGAAACTGTGGTTTGATTTTCTGTATTGCTAATTGGTGAGCACAGCCAAAGAAATTCCTAGCAGGTTTTAATCTCTTGAATTTATTTACCACCGTGGAAGGGGAAGGGGGCCATTCCTCTGGGATGGAGGGAGGAACTGGAAGGATTACATTATTTTGACCTTACATTTGAGCTGACATCTAGCACAGTACTAAATCAATGACTTGGCACAGGAGACAGGATTAGCACGGGTGGGTTACAAGCAGTTTGCAGGGCTGCAGCTGTCCTGTGGCTACCAGTGGATGTCAGTAGAGGCTCCACTCGCAAAGAAGCCAAATGGAAAGAGACAAAGGAAAGAAAACCCTCCAGGTTCTCTTAGTATACAGTACAGTGCACAATGTACAAGTACTCCAAAAGTACAAGTACTGTACTCTCTAGTACCGTGCACAATGCACAAGTACTCCAAAAGGGCTAGTCTCTCCCAGCTAATGATTCAGGATTACTAGCGAGCAGTAGTACATTAAAGGATGTAGCAAAGCTGATCGGGCTGCTTGTAATTCTTTAGGCTTTCACCTTTCATAAGCAGTATTTTTTCAGTTAATTTAAAAACAAGGAACAAAATCAGGAGGCCCACTGTTGGAATAGTAGTGACGCTGGACGACAGATTAAAAAGAAGCAAAACATATATCATCTGCTCCTTCTCCTCCGGCAGAGCAGCCACTGCTCCAGGAACACTTAAATGCGGCAATAAAAAGCAAAGCTCTCTAATTATTGCTTTGCAGGGGTTGGACTGCAACCTTTTAGTAAAGCAAACAATCTGGATAAGCTAAGCACAGGGTTTTAGCTAAAGTCTTAACGATTTTATCTAGAACAAACAAACAAACAAACAAGCAGCACACAAAAGGAAAGGATTTCCTTTGCTAAATTATAGCCCATCACCTCGTACAAGCAAAATCTGACCTCGCTTCCCCAGTGAACATTCCTGGCAGTGGAGTCACTGATAAGAGTGACTGAACTCCTCATTCAGGGACAGATTCTGATGCCATCACTTACGCTGAAAAACATGGTTCTTATGGGCAACGAGGTGCTACCGAAGAAGGGAACAGGCATCTCAGAGTTTAAAGAGATTTCATCCAAGAAAAGTGGTGGGAAAATCCCATCACCATAAGACTTTTCCTCAAAGTAAATGTGGACTTTTCAGGTCTTTCTATCCCAAAGTAATGCAAGATAAGTTTATTTATCAGATAGGAACCTGAAATTATAAAGTTCTGTCAGTGGATGAAAGCTTTCCTAGTCCCAGCTGATAGAAAGCAGTGTCCTGTGACATAAGGACTGAGAATCCGTCTTAGTTATTCTAGCTTGGGTGGATGCTGTTTGGTTTAACATTTTCTGCTCTTCCAGTCTGCCCAGTCTGTAAGTACAAATTATTATAGCTCATGTGGTCAATAGAGCTGGTCAAGTGTTTCAAGAAAATATTTTTTCATCGGAAAAATGCCGATCCTAGAAACTGACATGTTTCATGGGAACATACAAGTTTTAACAAACTTTTGTTGGGAAAAGTTTCTTGGGTCCAGAATGGAATTTTTGGTCAAAACCACAGGGAGAGAGGGAGAAAGACCTACCTCATAATAACAAATACCACAGTGATCATCTTTCCTCATAAATCAATCCTTTGAGGCTTCTAACTATTTTTCAGCCTGGTTTCCTACACAAACGAAAGTTACATGATTGCAGGATTTGTCTGTTTATCTCTCAGTCCTCCCTTAAAAACATTTGAAGCCATTGGCCAAATTCAGTATTTATAGAGGTTATTCTGCACTGTTTAGGAGTTTTGGAGAAACCAGGGGCTGAGCAGAGGAGAGGGATGCAGCTACTCTGCCCACTGTGGGAAAGTCTTCGGCATGAGAACAGACATGATGTTTTCTTCCTAGCTTGGGAAAGAGTCCAGCAGATGAGAGGTGGAGAATTGGAGATGCTCCAAAGGCACTGGCGGGAGAGGCGATCACAGACAAAATGAAGGAAGAATCTGAGATAATTGCAGTGGATGGGTGATGAGAAGAAGAGGCACACAACTCATCCGTAGGAAACTTCAATTCTCTATTAGTTCTTCCCAGAACCACTTGCACTATTTTTCTGTAGGTTGTCAGCATTTTCCTGACAATGCTGTTTTCAGAACTGAGCAGCACAGAGGAGAAAGCACGGAGCTGTATAAAGAAGATCTGCTATTTTTCTCATTTTTGAGCCGAAAACTAATTTTCTGTATCTTTCAGCACTGCTTCTTCACAGGCATCCCTATGTGCCTCAGGCACTTTCTATTTTATTTTTCCCCATGTCTTTTTGCTTGATTTTATATTATTGGTATTCAAGACTATATCTCAGGTTCCCTGAAAACATTAGTTTCTGCTTTTCTTGTTCCTTTGTTTTCTTCTAATATGAGAAGACTCTCACGTCTGAACTGTGTTCCTCCTCAATTATTTCCCCTCTCCCCTTCTCTAGCTGTAAGAATACACTCACCGCAGATTGTGAGGCATGAAGATACACCAGTCAGGGGTAAGGCAAGGTTTTAGACAGGTGAAGTAGGACTTGAGAGACCAGACAAGACTCTCTGGAGGAAAAAAGCAACAAGCTTTTGATTTATCAAGAATGAGGAAACTTCTGTGGAAAAATACTGGAGAAAGCTGTTAAAACTGAGCAGGTGTATTGCTGTAACTAAAACTCCTCTGACACCAGTTTAGCCACAGAAGAGGGACATTAGCTTCAGTTCATCCTCTGAGTATTTACAGGTTATGACCAGATTTTGCAAAAGCAGGCTGAGCTTCACACAGCCACAGGATACACTCTCTTCAGGGTCTGGACTAGCTTATTTAAAAGTGTAATTGACATCTATTGGCATCTTCAGAGAAACCCAAATAAATATAAAATAGCTTTAGAGCCTACTCCCTACTGGGTCATCTGAAAATATTTTCTGATTGGAACAGGCTTTTTTCTTGTAGTCCTCAGCACTAGAGTGGGTGCATTGTCCCTCTTAACTAAATTTATCAAAGGGATGTGCAAACCCAAAATAACAAGAAGAGAAAACCAGCATTGTTCATAATGAGTTATTTTATGGGGTGTTTCCCATCTTCAGCTTCAGTGTTCTGGTAATTTAACACATGGAATAATACCAGCTAGTAATTTTGGCTTTGAATGTTGTTATTTTATGTCTTATGAGAAGTTAATTGCATCTTAGACAGACTCAAAAAGGAAAAAAAAATGCCTGAGATATGGCGCAGATTTCTTTATATTGCTGCTTTCTATTCATTCAGCACCAGTCCGTGCTAGACCAAGCAGAACTGAAACTGAGGGGGAAAAAAAGTGGGCACAGCAGGTGTAACCTGCTCAGCTCAGCTCAGACCACATAAGGGTGCTATCATTTTATAACATGAGCTAACCTTCCATAGCGACCTGCAAAGAATGTGGCCTTTGAAATAGCTTCACTAGAATTAGTAGCCTTTCAGGAAATATTACTATTGTTCTGAATTCCACTTGAAAATTTAATTTGCCCCCTGTTATTTTCAGGCAAATTCCAGCAGAGCTTTATTCTATGAAATCTGCGTAGGTGCATAAGAAACATCATCTTGACTCAGGAAATTCATATGCCTTTGTACACAGAATGATCTACTTATCATGGGTGTGTTTATCTGCTCATGAAGAGAGAGCTTGTGCAGATATAATTCATGTGTAGGTGTGTGTGTTATATACTGAAATCATATGCATTCTATAACTACATTTTATTATACTATGAAATGCCTAATTAGCCTGTAAGTATTGAACTGTTAACCAGTAAGTATTGAAATGTTAACTAGTGAGTACTCAAATGTGAAACTTCAGAGTTTTGACTTAAAAACATGCATTATACCCATACTGCAGTATAGAAAAACCATGATGTGATGCAGCTTTCATATAAAGAATATACCAGAAAAGCAATTGCCTACTGACCAGAAGTCAGGCTTTAAGTCTGAACACTCTTGCTTTGAGGAGTGTAAATCCGGTCCCTCTGAGCTGAATTCACTTGTGGCTGTCTCCGACAAAGGCAACCAGATGTGATACAAGGATGGCTCAGTTGTCTTTCCAGCATTATGCCAGGAAGAAGGTAAGTCTAGCTGGTTATGTAGGTGTGGTGATCAGAAGGTGTGGTTGGCCTCCAGAGACCTGCTCAAGCCTGTTTTAACAGCCGCTAGCAAGGTACCCATGCTGATGTGGCTGCAGTCCCACCGGCGGAGTGCAGGAAGCCAGAGTAGCCAGAGCCCCTGTGGGTGCCCAGCGTCCCCCCTCCAGTGGGTCAGGCACGTCCCTGTCAGCTGGCATCGCACCTCTAAGCTGCAGTGAAGACATGGCCAGGATCTCAAAGCCAGATGCTGTAACTGATTTAAATGAGTGGATTGCACACGCATTGCTAATTCGCAGTGGCTCCAGTTGCAGATGACATGGCCTTTTACTTTACACAGATTTTCCCCAAGCTCATAGGGAAAAAAAACCCCACCTAGATTTGTAACCCATTAGCAACCATCTCTGAAAAACTGTTTATTTAGCTTATCAATCTAACCTCTTTTAATAAGATGAAAAATATGAGGATAAAATTTGGGAAACACATTAATAAATTGCCATATTTCTGCATTGAAGGATGTCAATTTTTAGTTAAATATGTCAATAAAAATGACAGTAACTGTCTGGATCATCTGTGTAATTCTGAAACTTACTACTTTATAAACATAAAACTGATTTTTTTGATTGGATTCTGATGAGCTCAGCTAAACAGTCAAATTTCTTTATCTAAACAAAAAGGTGACCAGACCTTTCATTTGTTCTGCTTTGATATAGTATATATTGTACGTCACTTTAGAGAAATATTGAGCAAATATCACTTTGTTTAAAGTGTAATAAGATTACTGGATTTGTATTTTTGTGTCATGCTAACTTTACTTTTTGCTATCTGAAACAATCTTCAAAAGGAAATGTGGAAGTCTCTTCCACCCAGCTGTACAACTTTCAAGCTATGACTGGCTACCAGCAGTCACACTGCCTTATTTCAAACTGCCATGTCTGACAAGATGTTACAAAACACGGCAGAACACAAGACATGTCAGAAATTCAGGAGCTGAAATACACATTTTGAAAAAAAAAAAATATTACCAGTTCTCTGCAAAATCTAACCAAGTAGCAAATATGTGACCAACTAGTTGACAGCCAATTTGGAAAGGAGCGTACACCACTTCCTTCCCTCTCTATACAATTAGTGGGTGAGAGAGGTCTGTCAGCAGGGGAAGAAAAATGTGAAACTAAGGGCAAGAAAGTCCACGAGAGCTGCTTACATGGCCTCCACTTTGTTTTGGGTTTTGGTTTTCTTTATGTTCTTTTTTTTCCTCTGGGTAGCTAAATTAATAGCTCATGGCATTTTCTTTTTTTCTGTGGAAAATGTGGGTCCAGAGAGACCGGACATTTTATGACTTCTAATCAATTCCAACAAATTGTTCATTAACAGAAAAGAACTGGAAAACACCCTAGAAGTTGAAAGATTTCTGGTTTCCCATTTGAAGTGACTTTTAGCTTTGAAAAGTATTTCAAATGTATTTTTTAAAATGTCAAATAGTGAAATGCCTTAGGAATCAAAATAATTCATTTGAAGTGAAACGAAGCATTTTTTGACTCAAAATATTTTAATTTTTTTCTGTCTGAATAAAAAGTAAAATAATTTAAACTGCCTTGACTGACAATTATTTCCCTTCCATGTTTTCTGAACTGCCAAGCTAAAACAAAATTTATTATTTTCACTGCAATGTACTAAAATATGCATAAATCTATCTAGCTTTTTGTTGGATGTCAGTCAGGAAAAGGAGGTGGAAATTCAAACTCAGTCTGTACAGGGAAAAAAAAAATGAGGTAGAGGTTAACCAATAATCTGTGATAGATAATGTACATTAATTTTGGGAAGCATAACTTGGAAAAGAGCTTTTTCTCAAAAGAGCTTGCTAGAATTATTGATAGCAATGCTAAAAAAAAGAGCACTTACAAACTTTCTATGATTTGATCAGAATTTAGATGAAACCACAGTATGATAAAAAGTGTCAGATACACATCTATGTATTTTAATTACACTCGAGTTTCAACTTTTGCTATAAAGCTTTGCTGTAGCCCAAGCAAAGGGCAAATTTCCAGACACCTGGGGAGCCATGCTTAGCCCTGCTCCCTCTCTCTTGTAATGAGGTCATTACTCACTCGTCACTCCAATAATACTGCTATAACTGCAATAAAGCTTGTAATAATCAGGGTAGCTAAAAAACAAAAGGTAATTTTTAATAACTTAAATTATCTTTTCTTTTTCTTCACTGGATATAGAAGATATTTACAAGTCTAGCAATGGCTATATCTCCTGCCTAAAGTGGCTTGCTTTAACTTGGCAAAAGTATGAAGAAATTTTAATAGTGGAGCTACATCTTTCCAGTTTCTGACATTTGTGTGTCTGATCAATTTTCGTTCTGATGTATGTGGCAGAATATGTACGCTGTGCACACGTACAGCCTAACTGTAATAACTTTCATGATAAATAGTTCATGTACCAGCTGAGTTTTTAGGATCTGCTTGCCACTGACTTTGGGACCCCTGCTAACCTTAGGACATGTCTTCCTTGTGCAGTGGACTGCAAGGCAGAGATCTCCTAGACTCTGTTAGATCCAGAATCAGCATCAGCGTAGCAGTGTCAGGGCAGGGTGATGGACCAGAAGGTAAGCCCTGCTTCTCAGCGGCAGAGACACAAACAGCTCTAATGCGACTGACCTCGCTTCTCATGGGGCTGGGCTGTACAATGCTTATATATCACATGGTGTCGGTGCTAGTTTAGGTGTCTCTGGACATTGTTCCAATGCCTTTATACATGCCCTATATAAGACACAACTTCAGTTCTTGTTTCTGAGCTTCCTCTTCCTGTAGGCTTTGCTCCTGATCTTGAAAGAGCGCCCTTTTTCTCTGTAGTGTCTACTGCAGAGACACAGCGGTTAATGCCGACCCAAAATGCTTCACGTTGAACATATGAGCCTATTCTCAAAAGCAGCTGGGCTGCCTCCTGTTCAAGCTACTAAGGTCTCCCTCTCCATAACGTACTTCAGCTCAGCTGTAGCACCAGAGTGTTGTGACAAGGCTGCTTCCAGTCGGCCCGAGGCAAAACAATGGCAGAGGCCTTCGAACACTTTGGTGGTGCACAACCAGGGTCCAGCCCTCAGAAACGTCCCTTGGCACTGACTGATTTACTAGCATGGGCAGAGCCATGGAATTCAACTCGCTCAGCCTTGCAGCGCTGATGCAACTGATCTCACACATCTAATCCATTAGACAAATGTGAAGTCAATTTGTACATCTGCAGTGGCCATTTGCTCAGGATATCTGAGCACAGGGCAGCTTCACTGGAGCTATTGAGCTTCTCCAATAAGCCTGCCAATTGCCTGGAATTCCTAGACTAACGGCCAAAAAAGCAGCAGGACAGTAGATGGTGTATAAAGATTTGCTGCCAAATATGGTGGAGTTGGCACCTGTGACTTTGGCTCAGTACTGCAGTTCCCACTGTGAAGATCAGTGATTATTGCTTTAATAAGCAGTTCTTAAGTGAGGTACCTGATATCTGTTGTTGCAAGAGATGGAGTGCCAAAGGAACAAAAGATGGGGAAGTTATAAAAAAACCTAATCCTTGGGGCCCACCATTCAGTTTACCTTGGGTTTTATTATTCTTGAAAAAAATTCTTTGAGTTATTTCACCAAAAAACAGTATACACAAAGAGATTTCTCAGTGGGTTGCTTATTGGTTGAGATTTTACAAGTTGCCAAGAGTGCCCAGATTTCTGAGTCCCATTTTACAAGAATCAAAACTGCAGAAGGTCTCCAAAACTTGATACTAACCTGTTTGCAATAGCACAACGCTGTTCTCCAAAGGAAGACATCACCATGGGGTTGGTTCATAACTCACTGATGCCAGCAGGACTGTGAAAAGATTCTTATTCAAAAACCTCCATTAAAGCCTGTGTCTCTTTGAACATCAAAAGTGGACACACATTTATGTAAACATATTACAGGTAGGTCAATTCTGTCAAGCGTGTGTGTAGTTTCTCTAAGTTACATTAACATCAAAAGAAGAAGGAAATGGAAGGCAATGTGATGTTCAGCAACAGGTTAGTTGCTGGTTTATCTTTGCAACAGAAACATTAACTGTACAGTCTGAGACTTGGCAACAATTAATCCAGACGTAAAGAAAGAACCTTTGTCTTTGAATCCGTGCGCTGTGCTTTTGAATAAATGTGTATTAGTCAACTATTTTATATATGACTCATAGTGTTGTAATTGGTTGCATATTCTTCAGTTAATATAGATACAATTAGAACATCAAGTTTGGAGAAATGGGTAAAAGGTCAGTGTTGTAAAACACCCTGTCCTTAAAACCAGAGGTTGCATCTCTTAAGATTATCCCAAATAATGTCTCTTTCTGAAGCACAGAAGGTCACATTCTGTAGTCAAGTAAAATCTCAGAACGACGTGACTTGTGGCATATGTAACTATTATTCCCTGGTCCTATGCAAAAGTCTCCAAAGAATGTTTCCATTGCTAAATGAGGAACAGAAGTTTACAAAGGTAGGTTTGTCTCAGGCTTACCAGCAGATGGAGTTGGAACCAGGGTCTTGATATGCATGATCATTAACATGAATAAGGTTCTTTTCTGGAATAGCAGCACATAGCTGGTGTACTAGTGACATCTCAATTTATAATAGAACAAGTATGCAAGATATAAGTGGAGAGAGATTTTTATTCAAATGCAAGTGAGAAAATACACTTGAGAAGCCTGGAATCTGTGCTTAAATGTCTAATGCAATTTGAAAAAGGTAAGAGAAAGGACAAATATGGCTTTTTCCATTCACAAGCAACTGACTGGATTATGAAAGTGATGTGTAAGGCTTTAAACTACTTCCAGAGAAAGTAAACTATGACAAAAAAAGCACTGTGCCAAAGAATACATTGTTACAGATCCTCTTTACATATAGTTAATTATTATAGCGAGTTTCTCTCTGACTTATCTACATTAATAAATCCAATGAAAAAGATGTTACTCAGTTTGGGACTGAAAACTTGAAGAAGTCATTTAATGAAATCAAGAAGTTAAGAAGATATGAAAAAAACCTTACATTTCCCCTTCTTCCCTCTCAGTTGACGATGCTTCAGCTGTAGGTATAGATGCTTCTCACCTAAAATAATAATGGAACAAAGAGGCTAATTGCTTCCACTTTCATGAAACATATGAAACAAGACTCGCGCTCTGACTATTGCATTTTGGTATGAGGACATTCCATGAGTCTTTACATTGGAAGAAGCTGTTCTGATTGCAGACCACAAACCTCTCGTTAAAATTCTTGGAGCAGAAACTGATTATCTGGCTGATACATTACAGAAGTGGACATTAAGGCAAACTTGTTATCATTATGATATCATGGCTGAGTTATCTGAAAAACAAAGTAAATCTGTACTTTTCCTGTTGACTATTAGAGATGAAAAGGTTCCCGCAAAGAATCCTTCCACTTACTCCTCCTGCCTCCCTCCCCTTTTGGGGAAGTGGGACCATGTACCTTAGAATGAGTCACAGCAGAAATGGAAGAAGTCCCTCAGCATGATTTCCTGCTGCCCTGCAGCTTGTGTAGTCTTTAAAACCTGGGCAAAATAGGTGAGAAGTGTTGCCATCTGGACTGGCAGTTTTTTACACTCACTCTGTACAGGTGCAAATGGTTGCAAGGTGTTGGGCAGTGAAGGAGCAAGAACATCCAGTTCAGAAAGATTCAGGAATTTGTGTGCAAATCAGTCAAGCCATCCTGCTCACCAGCAACCCCCAAATGAACTCAGTCAGAGTCACTGCAGCACTATCTCCGTCCAGATGTTCTGGTAAATACGTAGGAGCAGAGTCAGGGATAAACACCGAAGTCAGTTAATCCTCAGTGGCCCACCTGGGTACCAATTTTGATGTCAGGGTGACTGGAACTGCTGCTATGAAGGTGAGAAAGGCTTTCTTTGGAATACTAAGAGGCTTAACCACACCTGAAACGAAACTTGTCTGATCACCTAAACCTTTTCCTTAGTGTCCTCTTCCCAGATACTTTACCTGACCACAGGGAATGCACCTAGGAGCATGCTGTCACTAGGCGGAACAGTAAATTCTAATTAAGTGGGATGTAACAAAATCCCACGGAAAGACAAGTCAGCTTGTCATTTACGGGGAAGTTAATCAGATGTATTCAAGATTATGATGGAGTCAAGCCTTTAACAAGCCTGTGAAATAAATGAAAACTACATGCCTCTTTGATCTCACTTCCATTCTACCTCTAATCTGATATTCCTCCTTAAAGATAAAGCCTGGAGTAAAAGGTTAGTTTGTCCTTTGTGATCAAACATCACCAATGCACATACATGCCTACAACACTTGCTCTGAACACTGGAGCCTTCTTAGCTGCTCTTTAACCCTGGCAATGCTCAGTGGTGTTCCTTTCCAGTTTGCCAAGCATCCAGCTTCTTGCCCTGAGGGGGAAGCATATACCTGACTCTCTCACATCTCTGCTGAAATGGGTTTCATAAACTAGATACCTCCCAGTCAGATTTACCTGCAGCGTTTAATCTAGGAGCAACCATGTGGCTGCATCTATACTAGTACCTTAAGCAGCCCCAGCACACCGGCATATGTAATGGCATTCAATAAACTGCTCTGTGAATTTATTAGAGTACTCCCCAGCATACTTATAGCCCAGGCCAACTAGCACTCTGCTAAATTTCTGGGCACAGTCGGGAAGTTAGCAAAAGCCAAGAAACATTCCCAGCAGACCGTTTGCATCTGACCGTCGTGTTCAACAGGAGGACATGGCCAAACTGTGACAGCCCCTGCACTAACGTTATGTTTACAAGCTGAGATGTAAGTTCAGAGCTCACCTACAAGACAGGAGCCCAGAATAAATGCTGAAGACCACAACCTTTCTTGAAAGAGACAAAGAGGAAGAACTCCTTTGGTTTTACTCAATTGCTCAGTGGCACAAGCTCTTAAATCAGGGTAGGAGAAATGATCCTTGGAGGATGGGTATCCTCACTCACCCATACACAACTGTAGGGAATCATGCTCACTCATGGTCCCTCTTAGCACAAGAAAGTGTGAGGTCCTGTATGCAAAGTGCCATAAATTCAATTGTCCCCACTGTAGAATTGCCCAGCACCTGATTTTTTTAAGTCACTTCTCAGCGAGAATGGATTTGAACCCTCGTACATCTCCCATATCACAGTGTCCTGATCTGCTGCAAGAAGGTGGGCACCATACACACATCCTGCTTCAAGAGCAAAAAACCCCTTCTAACTTATCAGCAAAAAAAGACAGAGCACTATTTCAACAAAGACAACCAAACTACAGATCCTGAAGGAAGGGATTTATGTTACTCATTTCAGAAACATGCGGGTGTTCAGCATTTGGCAAGCAAAGGCAGCTCAGAGTGCAGCATACAGGGGTCCTCACTCCTGAGCATCTCTCCGCAGGGTGCTCAGGCACCTTCTCAAGGCTATGGAGCCCATTCGAGGGGCCAGGCTCCTTCAGGTGCATTACGGGTAGCAAGACAGTGACGTTCTTCTGTGGATCTTAGGCCAAGGCTTATCTGAGATCCAGTCTTTTCTTCAAATACTTCCTATAAGCTCACCTGGATACTTTGCAGCTCCACATATTTCCATAATGCATGCTTTAAAAAATGATGGTCCTATTTCTTTTCTCATTTATGTGCGTATAAATCCAGTGCAACTCCACTGAAACCAGTGAAGCAAAAGCGTACATAAACAATAGGGAAAATCAGGCTCTGCATTTCTTGGTTACGATTCTCATATGTAACAAATGATTCTGGGGCCCTATTTTGGAAGTATCTAACTTGAAACAGCTTTTCAAACCAGAGTACTTAATACTGTCTAAAGATCAGTCTTCTGCAGGGCACCCAAAAGTGAAGTTCCTAGTATTGCAAGTCACTCTTAAAAATCTTGGCCATTTTTTCAAAGGATGTGTCAGTGTCTCAAACAGATGCAAAAGCAATGACCACTCAAATAGTTTGGTGTTTACAGGTTCATCAATCAAAAAGAAACACTTTGATCACCTGACATGACTCAAACAACATACTTGATATCTGATACCAGACCGAGATCATACAGATCTAATAAACTTTTGGCTCCTGCAAATTTCTTTTAAAAAATATAAAAAAGGATCAGTTATAGAGAAGTTGATTAATATGCACTCTGCTCAAACAGTCTTGAACATCTGTGTATTAAATTCATTTATTAAATTATACCAATCTGTATTTTAATGAGTAAAAGATACTTATTCTGCCATCCATCAAAATAAACTCAGGAAATACTTAACATTATAATCATTTTTCTTGTTTGAACATGAGTTATGAAATATGAATCCCACACTAAGAATGCTGTACTTGCCATTATGATCAAATATGTTTTTACAGGTGCACCAAATATTCTGTTTTCATTTCATTCTCAAACTGTTGAAAATATAAACCATGTTTTATATTTCTTAGGTAGGTAATATTGCCTTTTTCCCCCCACATGGCACCCATTATTAGTGAGTTATTACCATGCCTTTTTTCAAACACACACTACATATCCTAAAGTTGCTTAGTAATGAAAATACAGATTTATGTAACATCTAGTATCAAATAACATTTAGGGCACACTTTGGTATTAAAAGGTTTGGGGCACTAATAACTTTCAAGTGCATGTTAATATTGCCAGATAAGGTGTATACAATCTGTTGGGTGAAGTTCAGTCTTTTACCACTTTGCTTTTTTTTTGACCAAGGAAAGTTAACTTTTAGGTACAACAGGATTTAATATATGCATGCATTGAATTTTTGTTTCTTATTGTTCTCATAACTGTGATTTTTATTTCCATTTTCTTGGTCTCCTTTTATTAAAAAAAAAGGAAAAAACACTGGCAGACAGACAGCAAGCCCAGCTGGGACAGCAGGTGAGCTAAACTGTAGTCTTCTTCCCAGTATCAGTTTGACACCATATCAAACGTTAAGTACAGTCATTAAAAAAATTCCTTCCTTCTATTTGTACAGGGTGAATACCTGGTTAAAGACAGAGCTTAGCACTGGAACCCATATGCTCAAAGAAAACAGTATTTGGGAGAGTGCAGTGAAGAAAAGCAAGATATGACTGCAAGGCACAGAGCTTCTCAGCTGGTATTGAATCCACATGCCTCTGGTGACTTCAGTGGAGCTACAAGTCCAATACAGAGGTTTGGCACTGGGACTGGAATAAACAGGTAAAACTCACCATATCAGCAAGCGAGACTACAATACTACTTTCAATAAAGAAGTGGGAACTTCTCCATTGATTTCAATGGGAGTAGGTTCAAACCATGAAAGAACATATCAGCAGTAGAGCCAGCACACTATAAAAAAGCAGTCACATTCTGGAAAGCAAATGTAACCACACATTAACCAGCTTTTTTGAAAAACAGATCAAGAGAGTAGGAAATCATTTGGCATTTTATTGGCAAAGGGGGAAAACCCTTCAACAAAGCCATCACTTCATACAGGTGCAACCACAGCGTAAGTTACCACCATGCCAAAATTACAGCTGAGGCAATGTCAACCCTTTTCATGGGTACATGGAAAAGAGCTGATATGAAGAAAGAGGGAAATGGTAGAGAAGAAAATCCATAAACAGAAGTTCTGTGGGGAGTGAAAGAGAGCACTAACTCTGTCATAGCTGATTATGTCCAAACATGGCACTAGGAATGGAAAATCTACCACTTCTGACTTAAAGACAGTATTTAGAAAACTAATTTTCTTAAAAGAGATCTCATTATTGCCAGTGCATTTATGATTTTTACTCCCTATCTAATTGGTCCATATCGTACATAACATTCTAAGTCATTTCTTGTTGGAAAAAACCCCACATTTTTGTCCTGTACCAACAGTTTGTGTAGATGTAGAAAGTGAAGAAAAGCCACTGGTCTGAACTCTCAAAATATGCAGGCCAAAGGGCTTGACCAATAGCTAATACATCATATTCTTAACTACTGTTTGCCTTGAACTTAAAATCCTTAGAAAGACATTCAGTCTTGACTGAAAGACTTACAATGATGTACAGAAGCTATCACATCCTGAGTTATTACAAATATTACTTACGGGTATTGAAGAATTATCTACCTATTTTTAAGCAGAGTTAATGTAGAATTGTATTCCAAATACTAGATTCCATTGAGAACACTTATGCACCAGTCTTCAAAGATAAGACAAAAAAAAACATCTGACAGAAGAACATAGCCACCACCTGATCTTCCAGAAGCGTCTGGATATCTAGCAAGTTCCTATCTACTGCCCATCTGCTTAAAAAAAGAGTAGACAAATCCCTCCAGCTGGCAAAGCGTACATCCTTTATTGACTTTTCTGTACTCTACAGAATAAAATATGGGCATATGTACATGTGCAACAAACCACAAAGAGCAGTTTATTTCATCAGAGAAGGCATTTGTCCTTGCAGTCATGTACTTCTTGACTTTATTATTTGAAATGCACCTTTCTGAATTGCATTCTATGGATAGTTTGGAAATATTTGAAATGTCACATTTATTGTTTAGTTGGGATGATCAATACAGATTCATGATTAAATGCAAATAAATTATTCATGGAATTTTCTCTCCATTTTACCATTTCTAATCAATACATCAAAGGGAAAAACTTCAACTTGAGTTGGTGGAATGATTCCTGCATCCCGTTGGTCCCAAATGATTTTAGGAGGAATCCCTATCAATATAGAAATCCACCCTTGTCAGCCACAAACAGGGCTTTAACAGCCACGATTCTTATAAACTCCTCAACAATAAACATAGAGAAAAAGAAACATGCATTAAGTAGCAACCCAAAAACTGAGTATAGATTGGGCACGTATCAGAGATAATACTTAGTTCAATGTTGAACAAAGTTGTGTCAGAAATATTGAGGATGCTTTAAGTTAATTACTCAAGTCATTGAATTCTTTTGGGGAATGTCCTTCACTGCAGGTCTCTCAGTATTCAGCTTCAGTTTTGATCATCTTTTTCAGGCCTGCAACATATAGGAAAAGTTAGCAATTATTTTATGACAAAGCAGGAACCTCACACTCTTCTATAAACTTGTGAGAGTTAGAATAATTTGGCAATTTCTCCTCCTCAGTCTCCACTCTGATTTGTAAACCAACCTGCATAAACCAACATAACATTTCAGGCTAAACCAGTAAAAGAGTAAGTGAGCTACTCTTGGACTATTTCTTACCTGACCCAAATCTGGAAGTTAAATTTTCTGATCTTACTAAAGAGATTGCTCAACCTCTGCCATCATAAGGAAACTCAAATAGAGGAAAGCTACGCTTCTGACTGTGGGTGGCTATCCTGTTCATATGAAAAATTAGCAACAAGAGTTTTCTTTCTTTTACTCAATAGGACGCCAGATGGCTGCAAAAGATTTTTCGTGGGAAGAATTTGTTAATTTTATTAATTTTTAAGACAATAAAATAAGAGAAGGAAATAGCAGTGTGTTTATCGGTGTTCCACGGAAGTAGTAACTGCAACATCTACAGGCAGAGGAATACCACCAATGTAACTCCTAGTCCCAAACACTCAGACACATTACCCCCACCCAAGAATGCAACTAACAGTCTTCAGAATAAAAAATGTGGCTTTCTATTTGTAAGCCTTTTTCTTTGCCCTTTATAGGCTATCATGAGTATCTGTGAGACATTCTCCATTTTGGTGTCTAGTGGTCATGAAGTAAATGTAAGTTTTGAGTAGAGAGAAAACACAAGCTAAGACTTAAGTGAACTGTCTACCACCAAACTATTACTTCTATTGGGTTTTGCATTTTTTCTATTTTTCTTCTTTTAAGATTGATGCTCCTAATTATTTCTTTGTCAAAGAGAATTTAACTTCCCTGTGCCCCAACATATACTTCACCAGATTTCCATTCTTCACATACTTGTTTTCAGCTGCCATCTGAGGCCTTTGGCAAGCAATATATCACTGAAACTTTCTAATCATTATATTAAACAATAAGTTTTTCAAGACCCTCCGAGTGCACATAATTAACACAAGGGTGTGGAAAATAAAAATCATGCTAACAGATAAAAAAGTATTATTTAACATGAAAAAAACTCTCAGAACAAATAACTCAGAGCAGAGACACTCAGTTCACATTGAAGAAGACACCTAGCAAGTAGTAATGCTGGAAAAACTTTAGTATAAGAGGCAAATGCAAATTCGATGCAAGTTTACAAAGTTGTATGGCTGTAGCAGAGGCAAATATAGCTCTGAACTACATATATAGGAAAAGGAAAGCTCTTTTTCCTTTTATCTCCCAGAGTTTTCCATGGTCCTATCCACCTTGGTCCTTGGAAGTTATTGACAAATTGGAGGGAATTCACAGGAAAGTATGTAAATTGTCCAAGGTTTTATAGCAGTTGATTTAAAATGTATGTGTGAACATCAGAAGGTTAAGAGCTAAGCAAAGAGAGAACATAATAACAACATATATATACTTTAAAGTCCTAAACACTGAAGTTGTAACAGAAGTATTTAGGATGGTATTCATAGTTTAAGTTGAGGAGTAGGATGGCAGCAGAAAAGTGAGAATTCAGGCAAAATTAACTGAGAGACCTATTTAACCACAGAATAGTTTACAAAAGAAAGTAAAGGAAGCTTCAGGACTCTGAAAATTTAAATGGGGCATCCTAATCTACTCAAAGTTATTCTTCAGAGAATAATGTAATTTTTGGAAGGGAATAAACTAGATCACTGCTGTTTAACCATTCTGGCTGGGTAAGTCACATCTTCTTTCATCAACATTTGGAGACACATAAGCTTTACCATAAAAGACTTGGTTCACATGTTCAGTTTTTATATGTGTATAGGTGCAGAGCTCCCAGAAAGCAGCAAAGGTACTGCACATCTGTGAACCATCTGAACTGCACATGTCTTACTTCTACATACCTGAATCCTGGATTCATGCTGGTCTTGGAAGCAGCACACTTACTGCATGTACATTACCCACCACAAGTCCACCCAGAAGTCTCTGAGAGTTCTTAGTTGGCTGTCAAAGGTGATGTCTGAGAATGGGCTATTTCTACCATTAACAGTTGGACAGATTACTCCTGGTTGCCTTTTTCTTCCCAAGGCAACTTGGGGGTATACATGCTTGGAGGGCAACCTCACCTACTTCCTACCCACCATCCTTCTTCAAGAAAGGCCTTATCCTCCCAGCTCTAATGAGAGGAACATTGCTATTACTGCAGTAGATCAGTTGAAATATTTATTCTTGTTTGTAATATCTATCAGATTTACATATATCTCTCAGAAGCCGTATCTTGTCAAATCTGTCTGCTAATGAGCCCATTGTTGTTTATTTCCTGTATGCTGTCTCTTTCATTTACTACACGGAGAAAAGCAATTAGCAAAGAGCAGACACAACAAAGATAATGCAACAGTAGAGAAGATAACCATAACTGATAGGTATTATTTACCAATTTACCACAAAAATCTTTTAAGTGAAATATCAACTGAAATTTTGTCTTGGAGATAGTTGAAAATAGTCCCTGAAGACAAAGGAGTAAGAGATTGTTTATAAGAGCTGGTTCTCAGCAGAGGTTTTGGGAAGGAACTATGCATTCTTCACCAGTTGCACAGTATATTGCCTTAGGCAGAGTACATTGATACTAAAACAGTTTGTCTTATTATTCATCTCTGTTCATTTCTGCAGTTGGTTTTGGTGTTGACATGAAAATAAATGAATAACAGAGTATCTAAACAAATGTTTTGTCTAATGGAGATCTTATAAATGACATGCCAGTTACATAAAATGTCAGATTCTCTTCTGTCGCTGTGTTTTGCATCAAAACAAAGTATGTGATTTAGGAGGAAAACAATTAAATACAACCAAAAGAGCGTGGAAGGACTCTCCTTAAATTCCACAGAGCTTCAAAATGGATTTTTTAAAGAAGAAATAAAAGTTACTGAGAAAAAAAAAATTAACCTCAGAAGGCCCATGGGGATATTAAGAAACTTACACTACTCTGAAAAGAAAGACCTAGTGGAAGCTCCACAAAGCACTTACAGAGTGGGATGGCAAAGCAAGAAAATCCAAAAAAAGATACATAGAGTAGATGTAGATTAGATTACAATAAAGTAATCCATTAATATTTTGTACACAGGACTACAGTTCCCCCAAACATACAATTATAGATACGAAAAGTTTCAAAGTGACCAGTATTTCTATTACCTTTCTATCACTTACAGATTTCTTATGGTGCCAACAGAAGGAAAGAGAGACTACCACAAATAATGATTAATAGCATCTAAGTGAGGTTTCTGCCCTGAATTCTTCAGTGGAGTCTAGAGAAGAACTTGCAGGAGCATGGATTTGCAATGCCTAGTCCTATGGATCTCTGCTCTTGCTACAGCTAGGAAAGTAAGCACCCATGTCTTTTCATATATGGTCCTAAACATCTGGTGGAATGCTTTTAACTTCAAATATTCATTACACTTGAAGTGGAATGGTACAAATTCCTGCACTATGTCAGGAATTCATTCCCAGGTCTTCATTTCTGACTGGTCACCAGCTGCTCTTTCCCACCATTGAGTATGAATACTACCGATATTCCCAGAATCCTACTCCATCATGACAGCTCGTGGTGCAACTTAACCACTGATTAATCACTGCTTCAGAATGCATTTCTAATTCCTCCTCTCTTCCAGGGACTCACGCTTGCCCAGACACATGACTACACTGCACGCTGCCTGTCTGACAAAATGTGTCACAAAGCCTGGTGCCTATAGTTAGATGGCCTGAATTCCTGCTGTGAGAACATAAAGAAAATCTTTTTGTTTGACAAAACTATGACACCTACAGATCCATTTGGTTTGTGCCACTCAATGCAAAACATACATTTTATTCTGATCAGTTCCTTTCAGATTCTTTAAGGGAAGGGGACAAGTAGACCACTGGACCATGTCAGGAAAACATTCTGGAGCAAGGCAGAAAATGAGGTCAAGTGGCAGGATGCTGAAAATTCTTCTTGGGATGAAGCAAAGATTGTTGATCAATACTTTTGTTGCAGCATATATCCTAGATTCAAATGTGACTTGATTTCAAACATCTAGTGTCAAGGCCCTGATTGGCATCACTTGGGGCTGTCACCCTTACCTCCTGCCCATGGGCCCAGGAGCCCCAGCTCAGGCCTGTGCCTTCAGTTCCTCCATGAGCTGTGTCATAGGTATACCTGTCTCCACATCTGACCATGAACCCTGTTGATTCAGACTCAGACCTATGGACCCAGTTCCGGATTTAATCTTGGACCAGCCTGGGGATCACTGGACTGTGTCTGATCCTAGTTACCGTTACCAAACCTGATCCTGACCCTGACTCATGCTCCTGGCTTCACCCTGGCCTGCCCTGTCACCATTGACTTGCATGATGATCTGGACTCTTGGCTGATGCCACCTGCCATCCCTAGACCTGCCTTGCTCCCTTGCTTGGAGGCAGTGGGACAGGGCTGGCAAGGTCCCTGCCCTGCTGGCCATGGATCTCAGCTACCCAGTCCTTAGGGAGCAGTTGACCCTCACTTGCATCCTGATACCTGGCCTTGGAAGAGTGATCCAGTCTTCCCAGCATAAATGCCTAAGTTCCACTCAGTTCAGGCTCCACTCAAGATGTTAAAAGCAATGCACTCTTTGCACAATTGGTCAACAGTAGCTGTATTGTTCTCCCCTGTGCTCTGCACCCTGCTTGCCATACACAGAATTGCCTTCTGTATAGAAAATTTACCCCCATATTAAACTTGAGGGGGCTTGATGCCTCATCTTCTGTGTTTCAAGAGAACTCTCCTCAAGCAGATTGTTCAAAATTTTCCATGCCTACCTCGGAGCTGAGTCAACGTACAAGCAGGAATGCAAAAGTCACAAGACCAGAAGGGCAAAGGAGGGCATGACCAGCAATCCCCTTGGAAGGGGCACATGTGGGGTCCCAGGCCCAATTCCCCAGAACAAGCATTGCATTAGGCCACCTCTAGATATAAGAAGTGGAAGTGTTCCAGAGATCAGACATCATCTGTGTTCCCTGTTCCACTCATATTCTAATAGCTAGAAGAAGATGAAGGTTGCTGTTGCCTTTTTTCTTTCTTTTCCAAGACATTTGCATTCATAACCACACAGCCAACCAGTTTCAAATGTCTTCAACCTCAAGCAGAGGGGAGTTCCCTAAGCAGTACAATATTATGAAGGAGACTCTCCAGTGACTTGAGTAGAGTTTGAGTACCTCTGTTCTATGAAGGGTTAACATGCTTATTTTAAGACAGATGCTATTTAGACACTGCAGAGATTAATTTAAAATTAATTTATAGGTAAGATGTTAATTTAATAAGCTGAACAACTGGAGAAAAATGAGTGCAGGAAATGTCTTACACATTCTAAGTAACACTTTTTTAGCTCTAAACTGTATTTGCATTCAAAGATACGTGACAAAAATTGTATCACACAAATATAAGGTAGAACCCCTCCACACACTTGTACAGCCATCTAAAACTAACTGCTTCTCAAAGAAAAAAGAATCTTGAATTAAGAAGGGTATGAATTATAAACTAATGCATTCCCAGTTGTTTTAAAATTTTGTCAAATAAAAGAAGAAATATACCAAACTAAGATGTGGGTAAATTGCTGGCAGTTATACCAACCAGTGAGTTAAACCAAAGCAAAACAAAATTTAAAAAGCTGAATTTTAAAAAGCTGAACCACTCAATAATAATTCCACCTATGCATTTTTTAGAAACATGGTGATATTATTCTTAAGTAATTTCTAAGAAGATTCATTTATTCTAGAATTATATTAACCAGAGGGCTTTAACTACATTTTTACTGAGCAGCTGCAAAAGAATACTTAATACCAAATAACTATGCTGTATATACCAATAACTAGACCTTAGAATAACTCTGGGATTTTGTGTCTACTGGAAAAAAAATCATGGTTTTATACATCTTACTATGTAAGAGTGTATATTTGAAGTGATTTAAGTAGTTTAAATTTCTAATGTTCAATCGTGAGGCTTCCCTTTGATTGAACTATTTATGGGATCATTGATAGCCCCATAAATTCTAAGCACATTAAAACCCTGCTCACAAACGGAATAAAAATCTGGATGGAAGATTTTTATATTTTAATATAAAAATTGTTACTTTAGAATTCTATAGAATCAGAATAAATACACAATTATGCCCTACTGTTTTAAGTAATTTGATTTACTAAGAGATCTGATATAAACTAAAAAACCCCCCCATATCTTTATTTTACTTCATATTGCTTTTATTTATCTTTAAACTCCGCTTTGAATTCATAGAGTTCCAAATTTCTTAAGTTGCAAAGCAAGTAAAAATTCAATAAATTCATAAGAAACATGTTATGGATAATTGCCTAATTAAAATTCCTGAAGCAGTATGGGTGTTTTGTACTGCACTTACCCTAATATTCGTCTATTGCACGTGTTCATTAATCTTCTTTTATTTAATTCTGTATTTTCTCTCTTTTTGTGGGTTATATATTATGAAAATAATATTGCTAGTGCTCATTTACATAATCAGAATATACTGTATTCCCATGATTTGTGCATTTTTCTTCTCTAGCTTGATAAGGTTATTAAAATTATAGGCCAGAACATGGCATGATGATTGGCGAAGAGTGTTTTCTGAAAGACTGTGTGCTGGTTAGAACTGAAATTACCATTTGTTTCAAAATGTTCCAGGGAATGATTGCCCACTGAGATAATGTAAGTTAAGTAAAGAAAACTTCAAACAGAGTTTAACGACGAAGTTGTATCATGTGTATTGAAGGGAAATTTGATGTATTTAATACAGTGCCCTGTGTTGCAGAGTGCAATACTCGTCTCTTTAAACAGCTTTTCCTTCCTATTTTTCTAACAGTACCATAAAAAATCATTGTTACAATTCATCATTCCAAACAGTCAAAGCTAGCATTTTATAGAAGCACAAGTAATTATAAGGAAAGGATATGTTATAGAAATAATAAAACCCCAGTATAAAGGTCAAGCTATGTGAAGTAAAAAGCTTTTATTAAAGAACCTCTAGTTCTGACCTAGAGACCCTCAAAATCATTATGATCATCCCTACCTCTGTTAAAATTAAATGGTTAGGTCAAGAAACATATTTTAATATCTTCAGCATAACTTCTACTTAGAATGCACTCTTGAAAGATCAAATCATAGCAATATCATGGGGATATGTGTACAGAATATCAGTATTTATGAATAGCAACTGCACCCAGTCTATCTCTCACTTTATTTTACTCTTCCTTGTGTTTCTGGTTCTTTACTTTTAAGAACAATTTGGGGCAATATTTAGTTTAGTCTTAGTCTAAAACTTATTGAAACAAATTCACTCTGGATTAACCTCTCTATATACTGTTGCTAGAGCAGCTAGAAGTTCCAACTTTGTCAAACTGAATATTATAAAATCTTGTAAAAACCACAATAACTGTACCAAAGAATACCTGTCTTAGACAGAAGGTGGTAAGTTAATAAGCCCAAAAGGCAGAAAATATAAAATAACAGTGAGAGAATTATGGACAGCAATTGCTCAGTGACCATTCATAACTGACCTGCAAAACAGCGTCTGACCAAAAAAAAAAGGGATACAAATGTGTATTTGAAGAGAACACAAATGAACACAGTTCTCTGACTACAAAGGACAACTCATTGACAGCTCACTGTAATATATTCTACATGATTTTACTGCCTTCCAGTGTCACCTCTTGTGCAAAGTATTTTCAGATTTTTTTCTTAGCTATTATTTTAGCTGCACTTGTTTCACAGTAAAAGGCAAGGGAAAAATATTTGCAATATAAGCTATAAAATCTAAGACACTTGTAACAGGAAAGTGTCATTCAAACATGATGGAAGATGCTGAACCATATGGAAGCACATGGATAAGTGAACAACTGTGAACTTGTAGTCACTTTTTTGCTAAGCTCCTGGAAAAGCAATATTGTTTAGGAAGTCAGCTGGACATCAATGAAACACACGCTGATCTGTAATGGATGTGGAAAACTCTAAGGCTGGGATTTTTTGAACATTGCCTAAAAGGTTCAACAGCTGATGAAATCAATGAGAATTCCATGTCTCATTTTCAGAAGTGGATTTGAAAACCATTACTTTAAGTGCACTTTTCAACTGGAAATATGAAGCATTTATTTGACAGAGAATGAAAGTCTTCCCATGTTCTCCTACAGACCTCCCAGGCACCGATGAGAACATCCTTCCATATTCTCCCCTTCTCTGCATCCACTTCATTCTTCTTCTCCATTCATAGACACTCTTTTTCAGCATAACCTCCACATTTTTTCTATTTTCCCCATTTTTATCTCTATTGCTTATTGTATTCATTAACAGGTGAGCATATGTTTTTATTGAATATGCATGTATAAAAAATAACATTAAAAAACATTTTAAAGTCATATGGAAAAGTGAGAGTGTGCTAGAAATAAGCTTGCCCATGCAACCTCAACTGATTTATCTTGGGCATATGCATTTTGATACAGGCTTTAATTACATGATCACAAACTTTTTTTCCATAGCATCCTAGCCGTTTCAGTGCTCAGATTGGATGGTGCTTACTTAATGAACAGCTGTTCAATATTTAGTTCATTGTTCAATACATGGTCCCATTGTTCAATGGATGGCCTCATGCCATCTTTGTTGCACACTATTCAAACCCTTCTCTAAAGATATTTATTAACATCCCCATGAGTTTTCTTCTATGATGCTCATCAGTATAGTTTTTAAAGCTTTACAAATACTAATTATATCCACAATATCCATGTGAGATAGGAGCCCAGCACCTGAGGATGCACATCCTCAAATGCGGAACTGAAGCAGGGAGATTACAGTTAATAATATCCATGAATTTTGAGTATCCAGTTTGAAATACCTTGGGTTTGATTTACAGCTCCCATTGACATAAGTTGCAGCTGGGAGTCTTCAGCACTTCAAATTTGTTTCCACAATCTGAGGCTGGGTACCAAGAAAATGAAGCACATTCTGTTAGTAGCAATCTATGCAAAGTTTGTTTTAAGTTACTTTCCCAGTATCACATATCTAGAGCTGAGGTGGGAAGAGAATGCAATTGTCTAGGCTAGCATCCACATCTTCATTATGAGGCTCTCCCTTTCTCTTACTGAAATCTCACTTCAGCTTTACATTCCTTCCTACTTCTGCAACAAATGGGTGATGAAGACAACCTTATCTGTGATGCAAACTCCAGAGAGATAATCTCCATCCTCTCATCGGGACAAAGATCCTAGAAATAAAAACATACGGATGTCTAACTAAAAGTTGTGCCACAATACATAGGCAAACCTTTAAAGTAGAATTTCCTACTCTTTGATGCCCTGAATTTTCAATCCTAATAATGTCTCACTTCCCACTTCCAGTTTTCCCTATTATTGACTCTTTGCCCAGGTAATCTCAATTTCCTCTCTCTAGTTTCCTCTTTGTTTTCCTTTAGCTCTCCTCTACATCCCTGAGTCCTTGTTTCTCTAGATATATTGTTTCAGTCTAGCCCTTTTCTTTCTCAAATTCAGCTTTTGTTTCTATTGCATCTGAACACATGGTTCCTTCTTTATCTTTTTGTGATAGAAGGGTTATAGCTGAAAACAGATAATTGCCATAAAGACCATAATGCAAGACCAGTTCCCTGCTCTCATTTTAGTGTCTGTATAAGCCAGAAAGTCTGTCTTCGTCTCTATCACTGTGAGCTAGCGCACACTCAGTTTCTTGGTGAGGGATGGTGACTACCAAGTAGAGAAAGATCTAGGGACATTGAGACACCTGAGCATGCTTTGGAGTTTTTAATCCATAAAACTTAAGGGTTTTTATCTGCATCTTCACTGAAGTAGCAAAAAAAACCACCAAAGGCATACCTTTTCTTGCCAAACCAACCCCCTGAAAATTTTCATTTTTCTTTCCCTAGGTTTAGGAGCACTGTCACATTTCAAAGCAAGGATTTCAAGAACTTCAGTGACATGGGCAAACACACTTATTTTTTCCTTGCATCATTCCTAGAAGTGGCAGAACTATTTTGGCTGGAGCTTTCCAGAAAAGTACAGCCTGGGACAGCTACTTGGCTTGGAAAACTTCAGTCAAAACAGTTACAGTTTGGCACTATTATAAGTAGACGCAATCAAGGTTTCATAATAGGAAGCATTAGGTAATTTTAATAATAGGCAGTTCTATCACCTATAAAACCTTTAAACATAACAAAATATTATGTGTGCAAACAAATATCAAGAAAAGTCCTATTAAAAAGCGTCTTAGTGAAATGAAAAGGAGAAAAAACAAACATGCAAAAATATGAAATATCACATCCTGACCCTGAAAAATAAAGACACATATACTTCTCCACCTTAACACAGCAAGTGTCTTGATCTTTCTTCACCTCAGTCCAAAAACAGAAGAACACAAAACATAACTTTAATCTGCCAGGAAAAAAAGAAAAGTAAATATTAAGTTAGAGTCCTTGAGCTTCCTTGCTTCCCTGTATTAAAGCATGGCTAGTCTAGGGCCTAACCTCTGACATTCTTCTGGATGCTTTAATGTAGCATAATGAATCTCCAGATAATGTATTTTCATTTTCTCTGTGTATTACAATCTGATGAAGCCTTTTTTTCATATCTCTCTCTCATTTTCCCATTCTGTCAATACTCAAAATATTGAAGAACACCTGACTGCCCCGGATTCCAGTCCCATGGGCCAGGACTTACTTCAAAACTTTAAAATGTCTTTTACTGACTTTTTAACAATTTTATTACAAAACACTGTCCTGGAATGAAATACAGTAGTGATATTCAAGGAATATCAGTTTGGAGTGCTTAAGATATAGTTAAAACCCACATTTATTCAATAGTTCCTACTTTTTAAAGACAAAGAGGGTTTTATGACTGCCTAATCTGTCTTGCGTAACATACTATAAATCTCCCACAATAATTTATGCATTACTCACATAATTTTTTTATTTGCTACAGAACATCATTCAGAATCATATTCACTCTGGATTTAAAATCTTCATGTAACAGCAAATACACCACATCTTTGGAACGGTGGATTTAGTCATGAAAAATAGACAATCCAGCCCTAGCCCTACAGTGAAAGAAAACCTACAGTCTGTTCTGTTGTACTGAGGGCAGCAAGGGACTAACTTGAATAAAACTGATCACAGGTTATACAGATAGTTCAGAATTCATATCAACTAGCACAAAATCCCCAGGATGAAAAGAGTTATCTAAATTAAAGGGTTATATGGATATATACAATACAATATAACTTGTAAATATTGCTTCTATTGTTTATCATAATCCTAGGCAGTAAACTCACAGGACCTTGCTGGTTTAAATAAACCGCAAGAAGGAACTGACTGAAGGATACATTTTAATAGCCCTCTGTCAGAGAGAGTTAACACACTTGCACCTCTAACAACAGCATTTTTATTAAATCTTTATTATGTTGTATTAAAAAAAGTCCCCTTAGCCCTCAGGTAGTTGGTTGATGCTGAGTTTTCAAATGAAATATTTATGAAGTTCTTTGTTTAGAAGTTTAATTGTATCTTTAAATGACTTTCATATGTTTATATGCTTTACCCTCCAATATAAATGCCATATGATGCTCTATCATACTGTCCGGAATAGTCATTATGCATTTCACCATCACAACTGTTACATAACAATAAGCAGAAAAAAAGGACAAAAGGATAACTAAGTTAAACCAGATCCTATACATACTTATTTTGTTGCTAACACAGATCGTATCTCCAGCAAAATGTGCTTCTAATCATGTAACATAGCATAGTACTGTAATACTTTCCATATTTAAACTTTCGGTCAATGTATAATACTATAAAAGATGCTAAAATGTACTCTGCACTGACCTTTCTATTTCTCTGCCATGGGCGAGAGGAAGGAGAAGACTCTTATGGATAAAGAACAGGGGAGGAGACCTAAGGTCTATTCCTTAAATGAAGTTCAGTTTTGCTTATATAAGGGCTGTAGAGATCCATCACTCTTGTGGTACAACATTTAAAGGAAAAGCCTGATTTAGAAAATTTATTATCTTTCCAAATAATGGATGACAATTTTGAAATCACTTTCCTGATTTAGGAGCTAAAGGGACATTTTCTAAAGTGAAAGCACATTAGGGATCCATGTCACTTCATGCGAAAGCAGAACTTCATTAAGTCTGATCCCACTGTCTTGTACAATTCTCTTTGGGTGTTTCCTGTAGAGCGGATTTTGGCCATCTGCTCCAGGCAGTCTCTATGGTTAGTCTTCAAGGGGTTTAGACCAGCTAGATGACATGATAGGAGATCCCAAATAAAGTTGTTCACAGTTTTACACATGCAAGACACTCACCCATCCACCTGTGCAGCCCTTTTCTGACCCACAGCTAGGGAGTGGCATCATGAAACCGTCTAAATTTTGTTGTGAAAAATGACACCCTTCTCCATGCCCTGGGCAGGCTGGAGAGTCATCACAGACAAAAAGTAGAGGAAAGAAAACGGTATGAGGCAAGCTTGAAGGAACAAAGGCAACTGTGGATTCATTAGGTGGGATACTTGCTTTGGTAGTTGTCAGAGTGGGTGGTGAAGGATATGATATCTCTGGTTTATATTAACCATACATCACTATTATACAATTATAGGTATTAATACAGTACGCTAGCTCACAGTGCTATGTGAATACACTCTGCAGACTTCTTATTTGTTGTTCAACTACTACATTAAAACCCTTTGAGGGAAGTATCAGTTCACAGCTCATGAAAGCCATTAGTTTTGCAAAGCCAGCATAAAAACCACTGTTGATCCAGAGGACTGTCAGTGTATGACTGAATATCATTCTCTGTCTTTCTAAAATAGCAAATACTGTCTTGCTAAATTTGTTCTCTTGATGATAATTTTCATTGTAACAAATGGCCCCTAAAATCTGTCTTTCCATATAAGGAACCTACTCCAGTTGTTATACTAACAGCAAACAACATCTGAGAAATAATCTCACTTACCTTTTAAGGTAGAAAACAGTATTTTCTTACATAATACATTAGAATAAAGTCTATGTGAAACAGGAAAAGCTCTGGAAAGTACCTATGGGGACTATTGGTTTCAGAAATGGAGTTAAGGAGTGTTAATTCTTTTTTTAAACCATGCTGCTAGTCTATCACAAAGTCCACCTGCAAGAACTGACAATTTTGCAAGTTTTTACAAAATTGGTCCAGCAACATGTACGTAACTTTGACGTCCTGCATGTTAATTACATTAGCTGAAAATTAATGGAACTCTTCTCATCAAAATGCCTATTTTGGAAAGACAAACTTTTAGCCAGACGTGATCAAACATGGTAACCTTTTATGTCACACCAAAAAAACTAACTGCAAGTTTTTTCAATATTTTATAGTGTAAACAATATTTGCTGCTATAATTTTACACTCAATTGACAAAAGTATTTCACCTATTTCAGTAACTAGTTAGTTAAATGTATCACACATAAAAGAAATATTTTTCTTCCCTGTTTTGTTCTCATACAAAGGCTGGATTTTATTCTAGTCTCATTGATATAATTCTATTTATTTCACAGTCATTACTTATTAACACCAATGGGAAGAGAAACAGAGCCATTAAATCAGTTTCCTCTTTTTTCCTTGATGCAACCTGATGCTTTTTGGTTTACCATGGAATGGTTGCATGGTGAGAGAGACAGATTTGCTTGTGTTTTTAATAATGTGTTCTCTTCAGAGAGAGTCAATATTTGCCCTGCCTGGTTTGGCTGGCTTCATTTAAAAAAATCTTTATTTCTGATTTTAAAAGATTGGAGATGCTAGAGAATACATTCATTAGGACACTGCTACCATTGGGGACATGTGACTGAGAGGAACATCCATTTTCATCAGAGGGAAATGTATTATGCAATTTCTTTTGCAAAGTGAGCAAGTTTTGCCCTAAAACTAAATAAAGCCCTTTACATCCACTGGAATGTCATCCAAGAATGTGACACTTAAAACCCTGTCAATTCTCCGTGTCAGACTTCATGACCATTTCATCTCAATTTGTTCCTGGGCCAACACTGTCCAATAGCCATTCCTTGTGTGTGTTCGTCCCTTTCCGATACACTACTAGACAGAAAGTGTGCACCCCTTGCCTCTGTTTCCTGCACTGAATAAGCTTGGTACTTCCATCTCATCTGATAAGAATTTAATTCCCCTTATTGTGCTGGACTTTTCTGCTTTCTTGAAAATGCTTACCAGAACAGTACATGCTATTCCAGATAAGGTCTTATCAGAGAGCTGTATCAGGACAAATAGCCTATCTTTATGGAAGAACTGTTTTGGAAGTATTTCAATTGAAATTTAATGGAAATACCATTAAGCTTTGTTTGGCTTTGTAAAAGGTGATACAAAATACCCTGAATCAGTGCAGCTGAAAAAATACAGTCCTCAGTGATGCTCACTGAGAAAAAAAAAATTCCCTTTTGAGATGACTTGGTTAATTATTTTGCTTATTTGTGACCCAAAATGAAAAGAAAAAGCAAAAAGCACTGTCATTACTCATTATGTACACAATTTATCACAGAATACAGTTCTGTCCCTCTGCTATTAAGCCTCTCCCAGACATTCTTTTCTGTTTTGGGCTTCTGAAAAAGCCTTAAGTAAAACTGATGCTACCTAACTGAATCACTGCAGTCTTCTGCAAACCTCTGAGCTCACTGCTGTTTTCTCACCAGTATATCGAAGTTGATTTGGGATTTTAAATATTTAAAAACAAAAGAACTTGATTGTTCATGCATCGCATGGGTTACTCTCTTTTTTATTATGAAAAAAATTTGTACTTCTTGTTATATTTCATTGTGCTGAGGCAGGAATCTATGCTGCTGACCTCTCCAGTGCAGCCTTCTGTTAGTGAAATATTATACCTGGCATGAATGGGTGAGCAAATGTACCACACGAGAATGCAAGGGATCGCTTTGCCTTTTATTTCTTTCTCCTTCTCTGACTGATCTCTCCTTTGAGAAACTCTTGCAGGCATTTGCCAGTGCAGTTACAGTCCTCTGCTGCCCCAATAGTGTGTAGGTCTGTCAAAAAGATCCAGGTGGGTTGTGTAGTTATTAGCTCGAGAGACAAAGGCTAATTGCCCAGTGATCCTTGGAAGCCATCTGGAGGGAGTCAGCTCCAGCAGTTAGCCAGGAGTGGTGGTCAGGAACAGACCAGAAGAGTTTCTCAAAGGAGAGATCAGTCAGAGAAGGAGTCTGCAGCTGTAGAGCAGGGAGGTGCTCTGTTATTGCTCTTGTTCTTTCTTTCTTTTTTTTTTTTTTGAAATAAAGTAGATTATTATTCCTTTGAGTAAATCAGGCTCACCCATGTTAGCCTTTCGGTTCAGCTCTGAGTGTTATGTTGGAGCTCTATGCTGAAAATAAGGCTGTGATTTTCAAAAAGCCTAAGGACTTTGGACAGACAGAACTCAATTAAAAGCTGCGATATTTTATGTTGACATCTTTTGAGTGATTTTCAGAGTCGTGCAGATGAAACAGAATCTGAGTTTGCAGTGAGACCTATGCAACAGCTGAGCCACATTCCCACTCCTCTGGGCTGCTTCTTCTGCCTTGTACTGCAGAGAACAAACAACAGGGAAGGATCAGGCTGTGCTGTATCAGGCAACGTTCTTCACTCTCTTCCTTCTCCCTCCTTTTGTTCTGTGCCACTGCAAGAATGAGAGGGAACGTAATCCTAACACCATGTCCAGAGTGGAACAGTGACAACCCAGTTTTTGCCCATGGTAGACAGGAAAGGTTCAGTGACAAATCATGAAGTCACAGGCCAAGATCATGCTGTGGGCATGTTCAAGCAGGCTTACAGGCTTTCGTCACCACAAAGACCCTGGCCATGCCCTACTGCCTGCCCAGGGAAGCCTTGCTCAGCAGCTCAGCCCTGCCAAGCCATACCGCTCTGATGCATCATGCTCGGCGGAGAGTATTTCTTCAGGAACAGCTTTGCATGAACAGATGCTAGAATCTGAACCTGAACACCAGACAGTAGAGGTGGTATCGGGTATTGGTGAATTGCTATTAGTAGTAGTAAATAAAATGTAAACATATGTAGCTTGACTTTACAGTGCCTCTGTCTACTGTAAGAACTTTTCCTGGGTGTAGACATATGGATGGCACAACAGGCTCCCCCATGGGAGGTGACACTAACAGCCAGCAAAGGCTATTCAATTTCTAGCTTCTTAGCAAAAAGGCAATGAACTATCCTAGTTCAACTTTTTCCCTCATTTTTGCAAGCCCCAAACCCCTCCCCTACCCCCAAAGCCCTAATCTTTTTATCTGGGAGAAAAAAAAAAAGAAATAGAGAGGAAGAATATTTTTCTGATGGGTTTGTACGGTTAAAAATCACAAACAGTAAAGAAATCTACGTGCTAAGGTTCCAACAGAAACAGAGACTTGGCTGACTTCTGTAATCTGAACTTTGCATTAATTAAGTGTTTTGAATTTGATTAGAATAAATTAGCCATCTCATTTGGTCCAGCATTTGCCCCTTTCCAGCCATTTTAAAAACCATATCCAAGATGATCCAGGATCCTAACCAGAGGAATGAGAAGAGAGAGCAGAGGATGGGGAGTTGAGGGCAGAAAGATAAGCAGGGACCAAATGGCAAAAACAGTTGTCATTTGCCTAGGATTTGCATTTGGATTGTGTATTTGTCCTACCTTGTAAGAGCTGCACTGATGACACTCCCATCTTAATCCTGAATTCACATATTTTATGCATGTATTTTTTCATTGGAACATAATTATTTTATGAAACTAAGAAACATCAAATAAACATGGTAACAATTATCGGTGCTTTGTTCCTGCTTTTGTTGGATCTTGGAGAGGCACTTGACAACCCAGACCAGGGCTACTTTGACAATGTTTGAAGAACCAGTTCAGCCATAGGTTGACGTCAACTGCACTAATCAGAACTCTGTCAGTTGATAACTGTATTCATATGTTGCACTACACTACTCAGATATGCGTGGCAAGCTCCACGGGACACACAGGCTATTCGACATTAGCTTCTTTTCTAGACAATTTATTCTGAAACTATTCATTCAGCCGTGGTGTCACTCTAATTTTCCTTCAAATACAGATTCACTCGTTCCTTATAACAAGCATAGAAGTGTGACTGCCTCCTCATTTTGAAACCTTGGAGTTCATTTTTACAACACCGTAGCCTTGTAAGGAGAGCGCAGAAGCAGGAGGAACATACCTGGAGTTCAGTTCCCGCTTCAGCTACAGAGAGCCTGTATCCTCAGCTCCCATTTCCCAGTGCTCTGAACAGCAGGCTATGCACCACGCTTTGTTTGTGCAAGCATGCGAGCATGTACACATAGAAAGGAAAGGGGGAAGGTGTTGAAATCTGTTCTGTGCCGCAGCCAAGAATTCAAGATTCATGGGGCCAGACAGACACTTAACCAAGTCTGATTGTGTAATCTGCTGGGCGACCCACAGTCCTGGGAAGCAGAAGCAGAAGCTGCTCATCTGAATTCCCCATCTTCTCCCTCGACCTTGTATTTTAAGTGTAGCTGTGGCTGTTATGCTCCATATTGGATTTAACATTGCCTATGCATCAGGCAGCTCGCGCACCATGCGTTGTTTTCTTGTGTAAAAGCTATACGGCCTTCTGGGGACTTGGTTTCAAAACATTCAGCTGCAGCAAAAGGTGTCTTAAAGCACATGCTGCAGCAGAACTGTAGACACTTAAAGCTTTTACCAGAATATTTAGGACCCTATAACAACCCCGGTTATTATTCTTGGATTTAGATGTTTCACATTAGTTGTGTTCTGGGCAACTTCGTGTTACTCTGGATCTCATCTTAGACAGCCACAACTAAACAGACCTTTAGCTCCTGCTGTTAACTCCTGCAGTACCCGAGTACTTTAGGTTTTCTCTTGAGTTGAGCAGAGATATGTCTGAACTGAGCCCAGTAGTTTCATTACTGTGCCACTTAGGATGTGTGTGTTCCTGTTCAGGAATTTAAACACTGATAGGAAAATTGGGTATGTTGAAACGTTTCACTTGTCTTTTGGTCATCTAGAATATTTTCCCAAGTGCTATATGTAGCTTGAAAAGCAATTTTATGCTAAAAACTGTTGCTTTTTTAATGCAGAAGTGAAACAGAGAACCTGCAAACAGTTTCCTTTCCAAAAAAAATGGTGTGTTGTCAGAAAATTGCTATGGAGTTGCATTAGGATCTTAGTCCTGATGGAGTTTTATCACTTGAAGACTCATCTCATGGGAAGCACAAGTCCCATGTTAGCAGGGGGAATAGAGTATGCTGAGCACAAACTGGTAATAACATGTCTGTTGATCCGGCAAGTTGCCACCTTGGGCCCTCCAATACTGTTGTGATAGTGGCAGAAGAAACAAGGTTTCTTCCAGGTTTCTGACTCAGCCATATTCCTTTCCTCTCTGTGTGGACCTGGAGCCTGCAGCCAAAGTCCATGGTCCCAGGCATTTCAAAGAACACATGCAGTTTACTTTCTATAGTTACTATTTCACATTGTAAAATACTTTTCTTTTTATAACACCATGCCTATGACATGGCATGGTCCTAACTACAGTCTTTGTCCTTGCCCAAGGCTTATGTATCAGCAAAGCAACATTTTTCTTGGTAAGCCTTGTTCTGGTGTATCTCACTTGGAATGTTGTTTGCAAGACAAAGCTCACAACCCCAGTGCTCTACTTATCTGTATTAAGTTACTCATCCTGTTGCTACACAATGAGGAAACTTGGTATCAGTCAATTTAAAATGGATTGCTCTACAATTGTAACAGACCACAAAAAGATTTCTGAATGCTCTGTTTATAATAACAAACAGGAGTTTTGTTTCCACCCAGTATTTTCCATGATGTCTACAAAACAACACTAGAGAGAATGCTAAAGTGCTGAGATCACTGTTTGTCATGATGACCAAAATTATTTTACCGTTGCCCCGTGCTCCCCATTCCCCTATAGCTATCTGTTGTCTCTTCTCTTATAACCAGACTTTTTCCAGGTATCCTTTTCTTTGTTTTTACAGCACTTAGCACAACAGGATCCCAAGGATCTCAAACGTTTCAGTAATGCTACAACCAATAATGAAATCTTTGGTGTTTAGTCCAGCGTGTTTCAGTTGCAAATCTATAAAGATAGGGAAAGAAAAGAATTATCTTTACAGTTCACCTTTTCCACCTCCTTTTGACATCGTTCACACAGTTCGTATTAGGAGGGTTGCGTTGACTGTGTGGTCAGTCCAGCAGTACAGTTGTCTCCAGCTGAGCTGTTTGCCTGCTGTACAAAGCTGAGCTCAGTGGGCATTATTATCAGGAACAACACGGGCTATGGCATCCCCTGCCTCTCTAGTTATGTTTGTACATAATTTTTTTTATTTACTTAATCAAGAATACCCACTCATAATAAATCAACTCAAAGTCATTCCTAAAGATCCTCTTCAGTACCAGAAGTGTGAGATTACACCACCCGACTGACAAGAAAGCTAACTAGAGGCAGATTTCCACATGGAGTAGCCACAAGAGAAGTTAAATGACCCCCTCTCTTCTTCTACAGAGGAAATGTTTCACTTCTGAGACATCAAATGGACAATGCTTGAGAACAGAGAATCTAGCAAAGTCCTAGGTTACACCCGAGGAGGAATATAGATAGCATTTGTGCAATATAACCATGCCACTCCCACTCTCTCACTGCTCATTATTAGCGGACAAAAAAATTATTGGAAAATGCATTTTGAGTGGCTGCTGTGAAGGAAAAGAAGAAATCAGGGCTTATGTAATATTTTGGCAATTCGACGAAGAGGTAGGAATGGGGTTTGAAGTGACAATGGAGAAAGTAATGACAATAATCAGAAGATAATTAAAAAAATAAGAAAAATAACATCTATTGTGTGAATTTAGACATCGGTGAGCAGGTGCTATTGCAGGTGCTGACAGGTGGGAAGGAAAGCGAGTGGTTATGCTTTGGTTCATTCTGCTGCAAGGATGAAATGTTTCGCTGCATGTGTAAAAAAAACCCAAAGTGGGTCAAAGAGAAGGAGATGGCCAAGGAAGAAGGCTCTGTGGTGCTACCGAGAGAGCTAGGCGGCAGAACAAGGGAAGGAAGAGAGGGAAGAGGAAGGGGAAGAGGAGAAGAGGGGAAAGCAGGGGGAAGGGAAGGGAAGGGAAGGGAAGGGAAGGGAAGGGAAGGGAAGGGAAGGGAAGGGAAGGGAAGGGAAGGGAAGGGAAGAGGAAAAGGGAAATGCAGAAAGCGGAGAGAGAGATACGATCAATCAGTACACCAATCAGTAACATCAGTGGCCTCAGGAACTCGCTATTAAAAATCACTCCTGTAGATGGAAAAAAATGAAGAAAAAGCTCAAAACGCTTCTCATTTTAGGTTTGCTTCCCTATTTTTAAGTCAGATTTTTTTTTCTCTATTTTTTCCATATGCCCAAAGTGAGTTTCTTAAATTACTCTGTTTAGAAATAAACACATGGAAACAATAAACATCTAGAACATTAGCTTGCATATTTCCTTAATGTATGCATATTTCTCTCCAATTTTCCACATGAAATGAGACTAATTCACTTAAATTTCTTGGGATCCACCCTCTGTCAAAGTTTCCATGATGTCAGGGTTAGCTCAGTAGTTGATTAATACCTTTGAGAGATAATACATAGAGTTGTGGACTTATAAATTTTAAGTCAGCTGCTCAGCTTGTGCATAGCACAATATTTACACTGAATTCAAGTGACCTCTGTCGATTTACACAGATGGTCCATTATTTCTTTTTCTTATCATGAAAAAATAAGGAGAATATTATGTATATAGAAGTCACTCCTAAAGGAATACAATCAAGGTTTCTTCAAAGGTTTTTCTACTTCAGGATATTTTGTGCCACATTTTTTATATATTCTTTGAAATTTCAATGTGCTGGTTTATATTCCACAGTTATTTGCAAATGTAAAATTAACTCACCTTCGCTCATGTTCACAGTCTTCCTCTGGATTAATACTGAAAGCAGAATTTTGTTCAATAGTGTTCCCTCACTATTCTTTTCTTGCATTCTTGGAGCAAAGAACTTGTCCTCAGACCACCTAACCCTGCTGTCCCCAGAAGTGACAAAAGGAGACGCACATGACAGCACATGATCGTGACTACTTTTTGTAGTACATGCCCTTCAAAAACTCCCATGCCCCATAGCCACCATATGAGGGATGCCAGAGAATACATACCTGTGTGGTCCTTCTAATATCTGCTAATGGACTGTTGTCCATTAATTTGACTAATCCTGTTTTGAACCTGCTGACGCTGCCTCCACAACATCCTGGGGCAGCACATTTCAGAATTTCATTATCTCTTTTATAAAGAATAACTTTTTCTGGTCTGTTTTCCCTTTTTTTCATTATTGTGCCCTGTGACAGTTCAGATTCTGTATAGGTGACTCATGCCAAATTCTCACTGACTACTGTTGTGAATTATCCCACCCAATTCAACCAAAAGAGACTATGGCCTGTTTTGCTTTTAATTTTGTAGTGACAACAAATTCCCTGGCTGGAAGGGCAGCCTGGCCCAATTTGCAGGAAGAGGTAAAAGGGAGAGGATGTAAGCACAGCAGCATGCACTCCAGGTACCATGAACTAAGAGAGCAGGTCATGGGCAGCTGAGGAGATCTCTTGATATATTGAATTATTCTCAAGGACTAGTTTAACATATGGTTGGAGTCAGGCAAAGACAAAAAAACCTCCTGAACTTGAGAGTCCTTCCCCTGACACATATTTTCATAGAGTTCCTGATGTTACCACTAAAGATTTTATGCTGTTCTAACCCAGTGGTCCTCAACCATTACCAGCTCATATGCCATAACACTGGTTAGAAACAACCTGTGTGTACATCCTCTTTTGGACCTTCTGTCTGATTGATTTCAAATGTCTTAATGTCCTGCAAGCATGAACAATAACAAAAGACAAAGAATCCATCACCTTCTAAAGCATGGTATTAAGATCTCGTCTGTTGAATAGCAGAAATACCTTATACCAAGCGTTATGGAGCACTGGAGCTTGTTTACCAAGCCCCGTAGTTTATCAATGGACAGCTAGAGTTTATCTGTTACAAAGACTTCCATTATTTATTTATTTTATGTGATGTCAAACTCATTACAGCCCTCACTGCACAACACTCACTGTGAATTTCATCACTGTGAAAATCAAGCTGCATACTTCTGTTTTTCTCCTGGTCTCCAAATTCTGTGCTATTGGATTCTTTCATCCCTTTTCTTTGTTACACTGAAGAATGCTGCAATATTAAATATTTTGTTCTCTGTACACACAGATGTGTTTTAATAAATCTGTTAATTTGGTGTATATATCACTGAATTCCTTTATGCTTTATTTTCCAAATCGTGAGCCATTCTTTTGCTTCTTCTTAAATCTTTTAGTTTTATAAAATATGGACATGGGGAATGGACAGAGCATGCACTTAATACATGCCAGGCTGTATTAAGTGCAGAAGTTACATGAGTGATAGAAAGACAGAATACTCTCCTCACTTCTGCCCACTATTTGCCAGTCTCCATGTGACCTAAGGGTGTGCAACTCTGCACTTCAGTCGTCCCTAGGATAGCTTACTGCTTGTTGCTATGGATTCATCATTATGTATACAACTACTAGCAGTTATTTTTCATGTAGGAGATTCCCATTGATGTTTATTTTTAGGCATCCAGTTTATTTTCTTTTGCTCTGTTTAAACCAGCATTTTCTTCATATGATACCTTCTTTTTCTGTGATCAACTGCCAGTGGTCCTCCCGTAGAATCTTATCTCTCTATTCCACCATACCCTTAAAGGTTGTTTCATGTAAAGGCTATAAAAATGTCAACATGGATTAGCTACATTCATATTTTTAATTATCCAATCATTTGTGAAGGAGCCGCTTTCAACTGAATGGCTCTGCAATTGCTTCATTCCCTTCACTCATTGCTTTTATTAAAACCGACATGCTATACAACGTCTTTGACAGCCACATAGGAATCACACAAACAGAAGACAAGGAGCTGACAGAGTTTCACCCAGGTGTTTTGACATCACCCCATCATATGTACCTCTGTGGAATATAGAGTTATGACTTTCAGGTCTACTGAAGGATAATCAAGTCTGTCAGATGATGCTCTTTCTCCCGCTGCTGCCTGTACTCTCATAAATAGAAAAGGGATTTCCTCTATTTGAGATTTACTAAATTAATTTTAATTTGGGCAGATAATAATTTTCTATAACTGAGCTACAGCTGAACTTACGAGAATGATCCCACTATATTTTTATAAGTTTTATAACTTTTATAACTTTTATTTTATTAGATATCATAGTTAATGTCTCAAAATTTAATATTTCAAAAGTTGCCAAGGCCCAAAGTCAAAAAGGAGCACTTGAAACTTTTAATGGGCAAGCTCTTGTTTGACAACATACCTATCTACACATAAGTATAAGCTTAAGGCAGAAAATTCAAAGTAGGAAAAAGTACTCATTTTCAAAAGTATTCACTGGAACAAATTACACAGCAATATGATATCTCTTTTTCCTCTTAGTATCTTCATATCAAGACTCTTCCTGCAACTACAGGTTAACCAACCACAAGGTATCACATGCAAGAAGGAGTAATTGTTTGAAATGTACCATATATATACTGATAATAAAATTATATTGAATAATATAACATTATTCTGGCCATGAACTCCATGAACTTTATAGGATGTACTTATGTCCTGGTTTCAGCTGGGATAGAGTTAATTTTCTTCCTAGTAGCTGGTATAGTGCTGTGGTTTGGATTTAGAATGAGCATAATATTGATAACACACTCATGTTTTAGTTGTTGCTAAGCAGAGCTTACACTGGTCAAGGACTTTTCAGCTCCCCATGCTCTGCCAGGTGCACAAGAAGCTGGGAGGGGGCACAGCCAGGACAGCTGACCCCAACTGGCCAAAGGGCTATTCCATACCATATGGTGTCATGCTCAGTATAGAAAATGGGAGGAGTTGGCCGGGGGGCAGCAATCGCTGCTCAGGGACGGGCTGGGCATCAGTCAGCGGGTGGTGAGCGGTTGCATTGTGCATCAGTTGTTTTGTACATTCTATTATTATTATTATTATTATTATTATTATTATTATTATTATTATTATTATTATTATTATTATTTTGTCTTCCTCTGCTGTCCTATTAAACTGTCTTTATCTCAACCCATGGGTTTTACTTTTTTTTTCTGATTCTCTCCCCCATCCCACCAGGGAGGGGAGGGTGAGCGAGCGGCTGTGTGGTGCTTAGTTGCTGACTGGGGTTAAACCACAACAACTTATTGCAGTCTATGACAATAACAATTCATTTACTTTGAAATTCACATGTCATTCTGATACAGTAAAATATATTTTAGAAAGGCAACCCCAGTAAATCTTGATCTTCTAATTTTTTTGAAAAAAATTTCTACACAAAAAAGCTGAACTTCTTGACACAGTCCAATGATGTTCTGCCAAGATGTTAAGGTAAAAAAAATATTCCAGATGGGCAGAGGTGCATGAAGCATTCTCAGGAGAAAACTTGCTTCTATGACAGTAAAGGAATTCATCAGTTCCATGTTTTGACCTTTCTACAAAAATAAAACTTTCCCTTTTTTTTCCCTAACCTTTCTAAAATCCACTGAATAGAGATTCTTTTGCTCAGTCAGACGTATCTATCTGCCCATTTTCTACCCAGCGTGTTTCTCTGCTCAGGTTGCTTAACTGCTTGACTGTTCCTCAGAGAAGCAGGAATGGGAGACCTCAGCTTTCCCTATGGCCTCCAGTGAGGTACTGGGTTGATGGATAGGATGTAGATGGAGAGCAAAGGTAGGTCTACTTTACTGGATGGTCAGATGGAAAACAGGACTTCTTTTATTCTTGCAGCATTCATGTTTCTCCTTTTTGCAGGAATAGGTCCTGACTGCACTCAACAGGTATGGTGATACGGAAATAGCAAACCCCTCCTGACCTATTAATGAAGAAGCGTGTTCCCAATTCTCATCACATTTTAAGCTCTGCAGTCCCGAGGCTGCAGTGAGGTAAGAGACTCATTGCAATTGCTCCTCTGGAGCAATGGTTTCTTTTGTGAGATGCAGCATTTATTTTGTGGACGTCAAGAAGCTGGAGGGGATGGTTTGTTAACAGAGACTTACTCTAAGATACGCAAGTTGAATCTCAGCTGAGGAGGCGTGAAGACTGGAGGCAATAAGGGCTGCATTCTTATGTATGTCTCAAGGGAACTGCAAACAATACTCACAAAGGTCTGATAAATGAGCAGAGGATCCGGGCACAGACAATGAATGATTCTTTACCACCTTCCTCCAAATGTAAGTATATCCTGTTCCACAATTACAGACTTGAAACCAAGCCAGACCAGTGGCTGTGAAGGTAGGTGCAATAAGACTTGGTCAGCTCATGCCATGTGAAAGGTGTATGTGCTGTGCCATTACCTTGCCCTCTCAATTCTAGCTGGATGTTTACTTAATTGTTAGCACATCATTTTTTGTTTTGTTTCCCTTTTGACTACTTTTATTGGGAAAATATTCAGGTATTTCCCCTGAAATGCAAGCTGGAAATCAACCTGAGATATGATGGGGTCAGTCTCTGTTAGCAGATGATCCCTCCCAGCCCTTTCACATACTCAAAGTAAACGCTGGAGCTGGAGTGGAATTTAAGTCCCACAGGTTCAACGCAAAACAGATTTTAATCTACAGTTTGTATTTTTGCTGGTAACACACATTAAGATACTTGATATCTTAATGAGTTGCCATATTCAAAGCACAGAATTGGGAAAAATAGATTTCAGATGGAAGCTCAGCCCCCTGTAAGCATCCTGAAGCACAATAGCTATTCAGACTGTATGTTTTCCCTTTCAGAGGCACACATGGAAACGGATCGTTTAGGGCCTCCTCCCAGGCAGTACATACCTCAGGAACTTCAGTCGTGCCTCTCTGCAGAAAGCATCTTAATGGCCCCATTTACAGCAGTAATGAAAATGAACCATGACTTATTCTCTGCCCAACTGACATGGTAGAGCTTTCATCCATACAACTGAACCGTCTTACTCCCCAAACCTCCTTCGGTGGTACCTCCGAACTGTTTTTTGGGAACCACCTCTGGTGTATGTCACCCTTCGGCCTCTGTTCAAGCATCACCTGGAAGACAGCTTCTTGGCACAAGTGAAAAGCATGCCCGAGACTGTGTGCTGACAAACAATATGGATGATCATGTGGCAACGCCTGGGGCCATGCCAGCCCTGGTTATTTTATTAGTAGCGATGGAGCCAAAGTATCTAGCTCTAATAATTTAATGTCAAAGTGTTCAGTAGCCATGAGAGCCCAGCCTGGGATACCTTCAGTGCTGCTTTTGGGTGCCTTATCCTCTAAGCCTCCAAACAGAAATACTGCAATGAACACATAAGCAATGTCTAGGATGATGCTCGTTTATCAGGATGAATGGCCAGGGCAGCTGTGCTTCCAGTAGTTTTTGTTGTCGTAAGTAAACCCAGTGGAGCTGTATTGGTCAAACTGACAGACCATCCATCCAGTCTGCTGTAGAGAAAAGAGACTCAGATGTCTTTTGTCCCTGGCAGTAATTCTTCCATAGTAATACAATGCAGTTGAATGGGTGCTTTCCAAACACAGTCTACACTATTCTCACAAGCCTGGAGAGCTTTTATTTATCTGTGCACAATGTGTGTTTTTTAATTGGACATTATGGAAACTCTGACAGTAATGTAAAAGATGATTAGCAATAAAACAAAATATAAACCAATGGCTTCTAAATTTAATAATAGGCTAAATGTCTACATTCAGACATGGTTAATCAAAACCAGTTTGTAAACTTCATTTTATTCAGGTCAGCCAGTCAACAGTACATGTAATGCATACTATAAAACTGATTTAGGGCTTTTGGACACCCAAGCATCTACATAAACCAAGCAAGGATTAACTAGGTCTGTCTACTCATAAATTACAGCACATTGTTTTTAAGTGAACAGGATAAAAAGCAACATGCCGTGAACCATCTACATCATGCTTTTTTCTCCTTTGACCAATTTCCCAGTTACTCTCTCAAATTATCACTCCAGTTCCTTCTTTGTTCATCCCTGTATTGTTTCCATATAACTGTCCAAATCCGCCTGCAAGGCAACTAATCAAAAAAGGCTGAAGCACAAGAACATTGACCACTTGATAGTTTGCCCAGCTTATTAAAAATATGAGTTTGACATCCTGCAGCATGTTTTAACAATTGGTTTGCAAATTACAGCATGGCTAAATACAATTAAATTCATTCCATTGTACACAATAACTATTTAACATATGCTGTGAATCTTGTACACAGATCAGGACTCTGCAGTGTTTTTCTACAGCTGTTAGTCAAGTCTTGTTGCCTTCTGCTACAGTCCCATCAGATCTCATAACATAAACAGGCTTGGGCTGGATCATAGCTTGGTTGGGATTTTAACAAAACAAAACAAAACAAACCTCAAACCCCATTCAGATGGTTTTTGGAAGCAGTGATGGCCTTCCATAAGCAAAGTTCTTCACTTCTCTGTAGTCACTGAAAATCAGTACTGGGTTCAGTCACTGCTGTGCTTGTAGAGGTGAACCATGCCTAACCACTGGACCAGTGCCTTGACTCCTTATCTCAAATACCTGAACACATGCAGAGCTGTAAGCACTTACCGCTTATTCCAATTGCAGATTTTGCATAACTTTATAGTACTTTTCCTCCCCTTTCACAGGTTGAACCTGCAGAGTACATATTTTATCCAGTACAATATATGTGATAATATATTGGCTCACATGAACTAACATGATATAGTATCTGTCCCACAGATATTACATGCCACTCCATATGCACCAGATCTAAGCAGCACATGATATACAACTCTCAGGGGATATGAAACACATGTGGGTCTGATTCGCCACTTTGTTATTCCAACTGTACACCGTTGCAACTCTAACGAAGTTACACCAGTGTAAAACTGTTGTACTGAAGTGGAGGATTAAACCCATATGTCTTTCTATATGAGCCAAATTTATGGGACAAAGTTATTCAAATAAATTCAGTAAACATTCAGACTCCTTCAGAGTCCTATACCTGCTTAGTCCTCAGACAGTAGTTCTCCTGCTTCAGGAAAAGCTTTACCTTAAAGACAGCAACTATTATTTGTTAGAAGGATGTCAATAACAATCTGAGTTATTTAAAAAAAAAGCAAAAATATTGAGAAGATTTGTGACCTACAAAACATTTAAAACAAGACGGCATTTCCTCAAGCTCACTCAGCCATGATTAAAACCCTTTTTGCCTGCTTCTATGCATACCTCTTTGTATAATTAAAAGCATGACCCATCACCATTTGCAAATTCTTATGATTTCACTGTGCAACTTTTCAAATGTTTTTTCTGGCCTCTTTCCAGACAGTACGCTTGTGTATTAGTTTAGCAACATTTTACTGCAATTGAAAATTAACTAATTCTGTTTGATTTAGATTTGTATAAAATTCTGAAAACTTATAAGCTACATGTTTATATACTAAGTCAGATACATTTACCCACCGACAGATAAAAAGACATTTCTAAAACAAATATCAGACTGATTCGCATAAAGTGTCATTTAGAAATAGGGATCTTTGCTGGTGCTCTGAGGGTATATGATTAATTTAGTTCAATGGACAAACCAAAACATTCAGATTAACTCCATATATATTTCTTCAGAACATTTCACTGTATTCAAAAAGTTGAAATTTCCTTCTGGTTGAAGAAAAATGTTTCAATCAGCCTAAAGAATCAGGCTTCATTTCCTTTCAAAATTTTGATTGCTGCTTTTAATGCTACACAAAAATACTGAGGTAATGTAATAATGAGAATAATAATAATTATTATTATTAATAATAATAGTAATAGTAATAATAATAGTAATAGTAATAATAATAATAGTTTCTTTGGAAGATATGATAAAAAGAGTGGTAACTTTTTCTGCTTTAAAGTTATTTCTACAATTCACCAAAAATACACTTTCAAGAAGTTTCGTTCACTTAAATTCTACATTTGCAGAAAGAAAAAGCTTTTTCCGAAAAAAAAAAAAAAGAAAAAGAAAATCCAGCCCCAGTCCCGCTATGATCAATTCCAGTGCTACTGAACTCAATTTGATTACTTAATGAGTAATTTTTATGTCATATATGTGGTGACTGCAAGATCAGTTTTTTATATCATCTTCTGGGAAGTTTTACTATTAAAAACATTCAGCGATATTGTTCCAGTGTCAACCTAAATAATTCTAAAATACTATGATGAAAAAAAAACCTTTATGTATTTTAATTTCAAACAATTCTGACTATATGTTATGAATTCTTTTCCTCCTGGAAGTGTCTTTGACAAAGGCATCGGTTTATTTGTTTTGTTAAGTATTTAAAAACTATTCTATACTTCCCTACTTATACCTGCAATGTGATTAGATATGGCAATCAATAAATAAACTCAGCGACCAGTTTTATATTTAGTTATTATATTATTATATATTAATATAGTTGTTAACATGGTAACCAAGAAACAGTATTGACTTCAGTTAGAGGACCATAAATAATATCTCACAGAAATATTATTTGTGAAGTACGTTAGAACTAAAGGGCATACCTAAATACCAACATTTCTATGACATAAATACCTTTCTCTTTTTAAAGAATTACAGCGAGACACTAATCTAGGGTGCGATCCCTCTCACCTTATTCTAATATTAATGAATGTTAGGGAGTTGGTTCAGTCACTTAAACTTGGGTGTCATATACTTAGGTGAAGGCGCTGAAGACCTAGGGTACAGCAGGGGACCCAACGCACCCACAGAGCTGGCAGCTCTGATGTACCGCTTACACTCATCTGGAGCAGCAGCTGGAGGTCAGTCAGGGAACAATTATATTCCCATTACAATCTAAATTTCCAGTTTAAGCAGCACAGTCAGTAGCACTGAAACAGGAACTCAACTCACCCGGAACACTTAGGGTAGGATTCAGTTACGTAAACATAGGCATCTGCTGCCACTGGAAAGCGTGAGGGTCCTCTGAGAGTAACATCCATTCATCCCAACCTAATAGACATGTGTAAAATAGGACCAAGGGAGTAACCATTCCTCTTCATTGAAAATAAAGAGACTTTCATAAAGCTGAATTAGATGGTGACCCCTGGGATTCCATTCATTTGCCTACATATAGGTGTCTAGTGTCATTTTAGATTCCCTATTGTGTCTGAGCTGACCATGTGGTGATGGACATTCTGCAGCCTTCTTCAGGTCTTCTGCAGCAGCAGATAGGATGCAACTGAATCAAGGTCTTATGGTGGGATCCAGACATTAGAACCCATCTGAGATGCCATTTTAGATATCTGAAACTTCTGCATGGGGCTGACAGATATTAAAGAGAACCTATAGAAAAGCTACATCTTTCACCAGCTGAAAGGCAGGCGGGATCTCACATACGATGTCTCATGAATCCCATCCATACAGTCTAACACTATTGTTCCATCCCTACGCGGGGATGGCACATCCATTAGCTGGTAGAAACACTTGGACTGTTGGTAGGAGCTCTGCTGTATGGGAATTTAATTAACATAATTGACCAGCGAATCCATTTCACCTCCTCCCTAGTCTCTATGCTCTCTCTGGGATCATTCCTGTTTCTAGCACAGTTTTCCCACAGCTCTCTGAAGAATGACTGGTCACTTCACATGTGCTGCTGTTTCCCAGAACATCAGTCTCACTAGATGATATTTTGCAGTATTGTGTTCTCATGGACAAGATCTTAGAACTAATGCTGCTAGAAATACATTAATTTTGTGTAGTTTCACCTCCAAATCCTATAAACACCGAGTCCAGGATTTGGTTTTTTTTCCCCACATTTCTGAGGCTTCAACATTTTTATATAAGACGATTAAGCACCATTCCAAGCCTAAAATGTTACAGAAACGGGTAAAGATGGCAAACCTTTGGGCTAAGCCCAGCTAGGAAAACAGAAGGAAATATTACGACACGTTTCTTGTACATCTGAATATGTACCTAGCATCTGAATCAAAATAATCTCTACTTAAAGGACAATTATATTACACGTACTTTTAATAATACTGCATACAGCATGAGACATCACAAAATAAAAAAGCCTTTGTGATGCTTTGGAAAAGTAACCAGAATTTAAATGAGATAAAAACCAGACATCTTTTAATCCTTCTTCAAGTTTTGTCCCTTCTTTTCTTCTTCTTCACAACATGACTCAGAGGGGCAGATCCTCACCTGATATAAAACAGTCAGTCCAGCTTTATCAAAGTCAAAGAAGATTCAGTCACACCAAAGGAAGATCTGGCATGGTGCATCTAAACTGCAGATATAACATTAACTGTGACTAATTGTGAATGTTGTAGATGTTTCCTTCCTACGCACAGTTATGTCTTTACCTGAATATCTTTTTGCTTTTTATTATTAGGCCTAAATAGGACATCAAAGGTTATTTTTTATTAAATCTGCATGGAAAAATGTCTCTCATTTCCATACGACTCTCTAAACTTCTCCTTCTTACTTTAATTTGCTTCTAAGCACTTCAAAACATCTTCTTGTCCGCAGTAGAAGAAACATCTGTTGAAGTCATACATAGTTTACGGCTAGAATCAGTGATAAAAGACAGCATAGAGACTCACCAAAACATTTCATTGCCATCAATGTAAAACAAAATATTATATAAAGCAAGCATGGGGAAAATTTTGCAAGCCAAATAGACAAGAAAAACTGTGACTTTAATTCATCAAGCCTCACATGACTGGATTTTGTATCCCAGCCAGCTAAGGCCTAACTGTGCTGCAAAAAATGTGTTTTAATTAGCTAAGAAAGAGAAACAATTTATGAACAATGGTACTTCTCTCCACAGGATTTCCTGTTTAGAGTAATTGCTTTCCACACTACAATTGATTTTTGCTCTTTCTACCTACTGATCTGTTCTACCACTTGCCTAGTGCAGCCTGATATTAATTACTACTCTTTTTTTTTTTGGCATAAAACACCAATATGGCCTCGACATTGCATTTCAGATCTAAGCCAGCCTCCTAGGAGGTGAGGTGGGAAGTATATGCAGTGAATATAGCACTGGCATATTTTTTCCCCTTTTTATTAGTCTTCTCCAATTCAGCACCTCCCTGCATTAGGCACAGAGAATTCGAGAAAGAAGACCACCTGGCAAGCTTACTGAAACCTGACTATCTTACTGGCATGACAATACACAGGCAAATAATTTGGATAAAGCCTCTGGTAATGAGGAGGAAGAACTGCAAGGTGATACATCTGAAACTTCATTGCACAAGTTACACTTCTCGTGTAGGAGCAAGGATGACTACATCATCAGAAAGGACTGATACTTAGCAAGTGCGGTTCCCTTCAGATATTTTGGCAATTTGATACACTTGTCTATTCAATTTCCACCTACTTGCAGGTCTTCAAGCAGGTTCTAGTTCTAGTGCTTTTGCTCAATTATTCTTTACTCTTTTGTATTTTGATATTCGATTTCCTTTTTAATGGTACCCTACCTACTTTTTGCTTTATGTGTTGTTTTTTTTTCTCCCTTACACTCTAGAAAATTAAAATCTGCCCATTTTCTCATTATCTAGTTTCATCTTTTCCTTTTGTAGATTCTCTCTACTTTCCACCATCTTCCTTACCCTTATGCACAATTCTATGTGATTTGTCTTTTCTCCCTCCTGAGTCCTACTTTTCTTCTTTTCCTTCATGTTCATTTTTGCCTAGTTTATTTTATTTTCCATTTCCTTTTCCGCTTTTTTTTTTTTGAGGCTCTCTGTTGTACCTCACTCTCCATTGTACACACACATTAGCATTAGAGAGCGTGGAATAAGACAACAAATGAAATGAAGCCTACTGGTCAAAGCACTGAGGATCTGGTTCTCTCCTACACATTTCTTTTCTGCATTTCTCTCCAGCTTGACGATCGTTTTATTCCTCAATGTCCTTCACACTTTTCCAATAGCATCAGTTGTTTTTGCTTGAGGTAAGCACTGTTTATTCAACAAAAAGTGTTTTGCTTCTGCATATACAATTGTGAAAAAGGCACAACTATTAACTATGGATGAACAGATAGGTTTTGCCTTTTTGTGCCAGATTTCTTAATTCCAAGGTTCAGAGGTTTATTACTTGTTTCTTGTAGTTCCAGATCTGCGGTCAGGATGCCCTAGCATTCAGTTGGAAGGATCTATGGCTTCTTTAAATATTTTTTGTATTTTGCTATTTCAGACAACTCTGTAACATTTATGTCAAGATAGATATTTTAATAAATCCATAGTAGCCATGAGGATCTTCTTTATAACCTTTTTTCTAAAGCAGGTAAGCACTCTGTCTCCTTCAAGGAAGCTGCAGAGCATCAGAATATCAGAATTAAATATATTAGGATAAGTCAATGTCAATGATTCAGAGCAGAATCTTTAAAAAACTTAGTTTAACAAGGTAAGATGTAATATGTTATAGACATCTACAACGTAAAAAGCAGAATCTGTAGCAAAGAGTCATTGTTACTTGCTCCTACTCAGAAAATGTTTCTGCACTTGGCTGCTCCTAGAGATGCTAGAAAAAGCACAGAGCTTCTCTGTTTCTGTACCTGAGTTTCTAATCTCTTCCCATAGCTGTGGAAGAGAAAAAAAAGTCTTAGGATACTACTGATTTAAACATAGATTAAACAATATTGTGTTCCTCTGCAAAGATGCACACTTTAATGGATCTTGGGTTTTACGATGCTTATGGATACTGCTGGATTGTGTGATGAGCAGAAGCTAAGAGATACTATCAAGATTCACGGAGTCAGAGAATGTAGCTGTATCATAACTATACAATGAGATTTTTAAAGTCACGCTATTGTTTTTTCTTTTCTAAAAAAAAGTAGTAAAGTTGGCATAATAAGCAGTATGCCATATTTTCCAGTGTAACATCTTGTTGAATTTCTGTAGATGAACTACCTAGAGCTTTACTAACTAAACTAAGCAGCCACACAGTCTTGCTTCTATAACCTTAGTCTTGTATATTGTAATTTCCTGAGAATACAGACCTACTACATTTATGTCTGTTATGGTGATTATCAAGCACATAATGAGTAACAGTGAATAGATTGGGTCAGCATTCAACAGGTAATCTAAGGCAACACACCCACTTGCTGCTTCAACAGAAAGATATATTTTTGCTGAAGAAACCAAATCCTAAAGGGACTGTATGAACTTAACAGTAATGGGAGAAGTTGTTATGAAATGCCGATATATAATTAAATGTTGCATTCTTTAAAAAAAAAAACAGGATCATTTCACCAGAGCTAAGGAGACCTGAGAATATAAACTAAGTAATTTTTGGTTGCTGGTTATTACCATTTGACCGTTTTTCTATAACCTGTATAAAATGGAGAGGTAGTCTTAGTCACCTCCTTAGGACTGCAGGCCATTAACAATTCCTTTTGTGCTAAATACTCTTTCCATAGGAAGTAAAGGTGTGATTTGTCTCACCTAGCTCTATGGCTTGATAGCAGGTGCCAATACAAAGGAGTCCCATGCCATTTCATATGTCTTATGGTATCTTGTCTGGACTCCAGATGGGTCTACTGTAGATTGCATGCTTCTCCAGGTGGACAACTCAGGTACTGCAGGCCACAGGCATCAAGCACCTACACTTAGGCAACTGCAGTTACCTACGTCTTCACTAAGTACCAGGGAATCTTAGATACCCAGCTCACATGCAGATGCATAAATATTGACATATATTTAAGTTTAAGCTCTGAATTTGAAATACAGTTCTCAATTTAAAGTTGAATGCTAACCCCCAAGTTATGGAGGATTAATCCTACCCTTCATGTTATTCCCCAGCAATTACATCACACAGAAAAGATGCTGGCTTGTAACTCTAGAACTTTAGCTATTGCTATGTCAGGTACTAGTTTGCAGGCTCTTAGGGTTCAAGTCTGTTGCCTAAACTTACACACCTGAGATGGCCTGGAGTATCTCAAACACCCACGTGACACTGGCAGATATGGCTTAGGAGCGAGAGGAGATTCATGCCTTTCTGAGGTGTCAGTTCGAGGCCACATGGGCATCTCAAGTAGCATGTTGGGGCAACTGAACTGCACCAAAAGCATGATTAGCTCACTGCTGGGAGTGGCTCTTCAAGATCAGAGATGAGGCACAGTAATAAGGTGATGCCTATTGAAGTTTATGACGCATTTAGTGAATAAAAGGACAACTGGAACATTTCTGTTCCTCCTTCAGTGCATTGGCCTCTATCAGATTTACATTCCCTGAGAAAACAGAGGGGAAAAAGCCAAGCACAGTTGCAAGGCATCTCAAAATTGAGTAAAAAGTAGGCTATCATAGCAAGGAATATTTACATCCTCTGGGTTTGAGATGTGTTAAAATAGTCAAAATAGTAGACAGAATTGTGTTAAAGGTTGTGTTCTTACATTTGTTCCCTAAATTACTGTCAGTAGTTTTGGTCAAATAGTGCAGGTATTTTTCAAGTAAGTGCAGCTGATCTTCAGGGTCTGCAGCCCCTTTATAGCTGGTAGCCTCCACTAACCCTCTGGTTACATAGACCTAAAATGTTAACTATGATTAAAAGGTACATTATTTTTATTACAGAATGATGGAAGTGAACTCTCATGGAAGTTTCAGTGGGATATACTGCAAATAAAACAGTTTAGAAAAAGTAAGATAAAACTTCCAGAATTTTCAGACAAGCTCCATACGTATGTCAAAATATGATGAGAAGGTTAGCAGATCATAATATGGCAAGGCACTCACTTTCTTATGTTTAGTTGCATCACACAATGCTAGTTCAAAGAATTAATAGTAACAGTTGCTGTGTGTGATCCAAAGCTGGTAGATTTGGAAGGAAGATTTGCTTATGCTATGCTCTTAAGCTAAAGTCTCACCATATTTAAATTGTTTAAATTATTTAAATTCATAAATCATTGACTCTGCTAGGTCAAGAAGAATTATGTCTTTGAATTATGTCTTTCAGAGAATTATGTCTTTGTTCATGAGGATTTATTATTGGTGTTTCCTTGATTACTGATGGTTGCCTGCACCAACTGAACCATCACAGGTAGAGTAGTTATTTCTGCATTTAAACAAGTTAACAATTCCAGTGCCTTATACAATACTGTGCAACAAATTACTAATACTTGGCTTTTCTGGTAACCACTGAATTCAAGGAAGTCAAGGAGTTATAGATATTTTTATTATTTTTGGCTTCTCAATGGACATTTATTTCAAGTTCATATAAGGTACACTAATTAAGTGATAGAGGCTTATCTATCTAAGTAAGTGCTTCGATATTCATTAACCTCACAAGTAATCACTGCAATATTCAGAGTTGAGTAAATACAGGGCGATACAGGATACCTATAATTCACTGAGTTTACCTCTCTGCTTTGGTCAGTCTGGATCGGCTTTAAAGACTACCCTGAACTGATCAGTCATGTTATCAGGATTATTTGCTTTCTGGTAATGTCAAAGAGATCAATGTGGACTGAAACCCCGTTACGGCAGACACTGTGCCTCCTTTCCTTTAATAGCCGATCTCTGCAGCAGTGCTTCCAGACTTCAAAAGGCAAGATCAGCTAACTCTTCTTGTAAAATAGGCCAAAGTCTACTCAGAGAGTGCAAAAACATGTGTGAAATTGGATACAAACTGAGAAGGTCTTCAGATGTACTGCAGGTAGTGAAAGAACTGTACTGTAGGTAGTGAAAGAACTCTGAAAACATGAAATACGTGACTGAGGCTGGAGCCTGTAAAATTGCTGTGGTTTTGCCAGCATAACATTCTCCTACAGAGTTGGAAACACACAAGAAATTTAAACATTATAGAACAAAGCTAGGATAAAATGAACCAAAAAATTTAGGATTTTATGCACTTTATGGTGAATTATACTTTTAGGATCAATCCAACTGATAATTTTCCAAGATTATACAATGAAAGGGTTCCTACTTAAATTGACTACTTAATTAACCAATGTGCTGGGTTGACCCTGGCCTGCAGCCAAACACCCACCCACCCGCTCGCTCGCTCCCCTCTCCCGTGGGACAGGGAGAAAGTAGAAGGAAGGTGAGAAGACTCACGGACTGAGATAATGGCAGTTTAACAGGGAAAACAAAAGCTGCGTGCGCAAGCAAAGCAAAATAAAGAATTCATTCACTACTTCCCATCGGCCGGCAGATGTCCAGCCTCTTCTTGGGAAGCAGGGCCTCTGCACGTGCAGTGGTTACTTGGGAAGACAAGTGCCGTAACTCTGAACATCCCCCTTCCTCCTTCTTTCCCCCAACTGTTATTGCTGAGCACGAGGTCATGATGTATGGGATATCCCTTTGGTTAGTGGGGGTCAGCTGTCCCAGCTGTGTCCCCTTGCAACCTCTTGCCCTCCCCCAGCCTACTCGCTGCACGTAGGGAAGGGAGGAGAAAACCTTGACTCTGTGCAAGCACTGTTCAGCAAGAGCTAAAACATCGATGTGTTACCAACACTGTTTCAGCCACAAATCCAAAGTACAGCATCACATGGGCTGCTGTGATGAGAATTAACTCCATCCCAAGCAGACCCAGTACAGCCAAACCAAAAAGAAGTCAGAATTTGTCTGAGTGGCTGGATAGTAAATACATAAGAAAGACTAATTCAAGTATAACTGGTAGTTGATGAATTGTGGAAGGAAGAAGGGTCTAGAAGAGTCACCCACTACCAGTAAATAGGGACTTAATTGAGGATCTCATTGTCCAACAAACCACATGCTGCAAGAGCTTCCATGACCCCACAAGAAGGCAGAGGAGGAAAAAGTGGCATTTCATGGTGGTGAAGGATCTCATCATCATAAATAATACAGAACTGGCAATTACACCCATTCTGTAGGGAGAAAACAAGAGGGCTGTAATGCAAGACGGGTAATTAGAAGAAGTCTAATAAACATATTCTTGAAAACACTGCAATACGAATAATATGTGCAAATTCTTCCTTCTGACGAAGAGGAATTATCAAGCCAGCAGATCAGGCAAGTTATTTCAAAGTTCTTCTGTTTTTGAGCAGTTTCCATACATCTAGGCACACTCCCTGCTTTTCGCACTGTTTTATGAGAGAAAGCGGTCATTTTCTTTACATTAGCATTTCCCACAGACCCAACCACAAGTGAGCTCACTCACCCACTTGTGCAAATGGAAGTGGGTTTTCAAGCCTGGCGTTTTATGCAAAAAAGCTTTGGAACCCTCCTTTGGCCTGGAACCCATTCAAGTGTCACAGAGGACAAAAAATTTGCTGTTACAAAACAAAAAAAACAAACAACCCCCAAAAATCATCTTTTCTTTGATGCTCTGTACCTCAGATCGTTCTCTTCAAGAACTTGACTTATCCTGATGTCAATGCAGATTAAGTTTGGTCAGTGTTCTGGATTTCTTGCTATGCACAAAAAGTTTTCTCACTATTTTTTGTAAATTCTTCCAAGCATGAATCTGGCAGGGTGCTGACCATTCTGGCCTGATCCAGAAAAACACTTAAGCCTGTCTTTAAGCACCAGAGTAGTTCTAACCAGATTGAGCTCATAATACTATTGTTTTACAAGATGGTGAAATATTTGTTTACTCATTAAAGTCTGAATATTAAGATTCAAGATTGCTCGTTATATCCATTACAGATGTTTTCTCCTCATAAATGACAATCAAAATTTCATTTGTTTGATGTTTATATCTTTGTTCAGTTCTCTACTCTATTGGATAACTCGCAGTGAAAAATTCCAGGCTCTTCTTGAACAATTTATTATTCTTTTCTCTTTCTTCATTATTATTAATGGGAAATTCCAAACTTTGCAGATAAGATTTATATAGTCTTTCAAATGGGTCAGAACAAGGGAATATCAGAAATGTTTAAAAAGCCTGTTTTGCAATTTATGGCTTTATTAAAAAAAAAACCAAAAGCTTCAATTGCTTTAAAAAGAATAAAATTGCCAAAATCTCTGAGACTGATGCACCACAAAGGAATCCGTCTTCCAAACATTTATGTGCCCAATTAATTTTAAGCACATGAGTAGCACACCACATTGTATACTTTCATTAATGACCTAGATAATAGGAGACAGAACATGACTATTACGCTTTCAGATGACACCATAAGAGGAGAATTAACAATGTCATGTCGTTAAAAAAGTTAGGCTTTGTGTTTGCTGCATAATAATAGATTTATTTCAGTTTTTAAAGGGATTTTTCTGCTTTTACTTTTAAATTAAATGTAATTAAATTTGGGACCATAATGATCTTTCAACATGAAAAACCTCAGACTGAATATTTTCAAAGAGCTCAGCACTGCATTTAGCACAAATCAATTAATCTGAAAAATCTTGCACAGCTCTAATCTTCAATGACTATCATTTCTTGCAGCAAAACACAGTTACCTGTACATCCTTATTCTCTCTCAGGATCAAAGCGTGTAGGGTCTTGACTGATACAAGAGATGATAGCAATAAAGTCTTACTGCCTTTTGCAAGACTTTTTTGACTATTTCTCTGAATTCAGGATTATTCATGTTGATTCATAATTTCTCATCTAGAAATTAAATTGCTGTTTCTTACCAGAAGACCACTTTCAAGTTCAAGTTCAAGTTCAAGTTCCATGTCATGAAGTCATCTCACACCTTTTGAAACTTCAGGGCTAGAAGAACACCCTGAGTAAACCCATCCAGTCACTTGTTGACGCAGGTTTCATACCACAAATTCCTTCCATAAGCTTTTTAAAATCCGTAACAGAAGCGGTAAATTTATTTGCCCCAACTACCTGAAACCTTGCAGGCTGCTCTCTATTCTTGACTCTTGCAAAGGCCATGGGTCTATTTCTAATGCCCAACCTAAGTTAGTCATGGCTTGTTTATATCCAGTTGTCCTCATGCTATTCTTTAGTTTAATTAGCTCTTTTCCCTCTTTGGTGGTCACTTTCTTGATACAGCTAGAGATAGCAATTATGCCCTTTTCCAAACAATCTATTTAAATGCTCCTGTAATTGATCATCTTCTCATCTTATTATCATGACTGTGTTCCAGATTGTGCGTATTTTTCTTAAAGACATATGACTCGAACTGCACAGTGTTTCAAGGAAGTCAACCATTTTCCTTCTTGTATGATACTCTGATTCTTCCTGTCCTTGGGCCATTCCTCAGCTTTGTATCAGTGGATTTTATTGGAAATGTCCTTGTATTTCTTCTGTACTCATGAATATTTTTTACCTTGGAGAGTCCATTTAGTCAGGGAAAATTCGTTCAATCATTTTTTTTTTCTGGATCCTCAGGTTTATTTTTGTCTCTGAAAGGAACTGAAGGTAGTGGCTTTTAGATACATAAACCACTATGACTTTGGTCATGTAAAACTGATAGATATTACCTCTCTTTATAAACTATTATAACAGTCCAGCTTACTTGCACGAGTTGACATTAGAGCATACAGATTAAAACACTACAGTCTATCAGTAGTATGGTATCCTCAGTGATATTTCCACTCCAGGATTCTTCATCTATTTTCCTCAATTTTCAGACAAGGTATGACTTTTTGTAAGACTTTGCTCAAGATTTTTCTCAAGCTTTTGGCTGTGCCTTTTTGAAAAGATAAGTGTTTGTATTTGAGCAGAACTACAATAATTTTTAATAAGCTTAGTATCTAAATGTGTGCTTAGTATTAATAAGCTTAGTGTGTGCACACATTAATGTGTGCACACATTAATAATGTGTGCTTAGTATTAATAAGCTTAGTATCTAAATGTGTACAGTTTAGAGTACTAAAAGACAGGATAAGAAGCATTGAAACACAAGAAATTCCATTTCAAAAAAAGAAAAAAACTTTTTTTTTTTTTTACTGAGAAGGTGATCAAACACTGGAACAGAAAACTTGTGGAGTCTCTATCCTTGGAAATGTTCAAAACCCAACTGGACACAAAGCCCTGTGCAAGTGGATCTAATCAACCCTACTTTGAGCAGGTGGGTTGGACTAAGCAATCTCCAGAGACCTCTGACAACCTCAGCCATACTGTGAGTCTGTGACTATGAAACCTGACTCTTCATTGCCGATGTTGAAATACCGAGCGAGGGTGTTGAAAACTGTCATCCAAAAACTACAGCAGTAGAACATTTAGTTATCTTACAAATTGAAGCCGCTCTAAAAAGAAAGACATAGGAAACCCAGCAGCAAAGAGAAAAGAGCACTCTGCTGGGATATTAGATGCTGACCTTAGGATTGTTTATAAGTTTATGTTAGACACTCACTGGATATAAAACCAGCTTCCATACTCCTTAGCAGTGAATACTGAATAAACTGCAAAGTCAGGCTTCCTTGTGCTTCCTCTCCTTCCAGCCACCGTAACTTCCTCATTCATAGGTGCACAATGTTTTAGCTTCATCAACAGAGGTAAGGTATGAACCGTCTTACTTCTTCCTTCTCTCTTCAGCTGCCAGACAGCTTGATGGTTAGTATAGTCTTAGACCACAAGATAACTTTACAGTCCCTTCAATCCTATTTATTAGGTAAATACCTTAACTGAGAAACTGTGAAACTTTGGTACAAAAGACATTGCTCCATTGGTTGATGCATAAGGGCTTAAGATATTAAAATCTAAGTGAGTGCTGACTAAGGCAGTCTTAATTTGACCGTGACTAGATGCTTAATATCATAGCCAAGTGCTCTTGAGCATTCTTCTGAGTGATAAGCGTAAAAGCTTATAAATCAGTTAAGGTTTTTTTTTACATTATTCTTTACTACATGTATATAATATAGCAAAGAAACTAAGAGTTCAAACACCAGTCATAGGTAAATGATATAGGAAATGTGTGTGTATATATAATTATAATTTGCATCCTGTAAAGATAATCTTGTTATGGAACAGTGAAAGCAAACATAGAATCAAAACCACAGAAAATGGGAGAGAACGAGCAGAGAGGAAAAGATAACAAGTAAGATTAATGCAATCTGCAGTATATTAGTCTGCTATCTGATACTCAACTTGAGAGTGTGTTCTGTAACACTGAGCTATGACTCGACTGATCTGATTGGAATAAATGGGTCAGTCAGTCAGGTTGTGACAACCAAAAAGTGCATAACTAGTGTTACATATTCAACTTATTTACACAGAGCAGGTTTTCTTCTGTACAAAGCTTCTCGCTCCTGATAGAAAATCTTAACATTGCATCATAAGATAGTTCTTAATAATAAAAAAGGATATTATTTTGATCATATTTGCATTGTATGCTTAATATTGCAAACAGGAAAGTAAAATGAAAAGACTAATCAATTTCCTGATTTCTATTTTGTAGATATCACTAATCCTCTTGTAGCATAACATTTTATAGAAAATATTTATCTTTTTCCGTTGTTAACTTTTCCTTACTCAAGAATATTTGTCAAAATGTGTCTGGCTAAAGTCACAAGACCAAGGGTATCGGTTTTCAAAAGTGCTGTGCTGTACAGGCCTGCCAGCTCATTTGGAAACAACTCAAGAATCTCTAATATGGCACTGTGTAACAACGACAAAAACCTTAACCTAAAAGTGCTATGTCACCTTTGAAAATAGGACTGAAACTCACTTGGCTGGTACCGCTAGAGCCTCTAGTGGATTTTCTTTTACATTGCAAAACTATAGTGCAAATACCGAATTCTGTGGTTGATAGACCTGTTATTCTACTGGAGAAACAGTGAAATTTCACAGCTTCCAATATAACTGCCTCAGTCTAAACAGTATCATCATGACATGCCCTCCTGAGGACCTCAAATATTTTTCTCTGTATGCAAGACTCTTCAACACGTACTTAGAAGTAACCTTTCATACTATGCTCAGGTTTTGAGGGAAGACTCTATGCCTTTGACTGGAAATTTGAAGTGCTTTGATGAGAAAAAGATGCATCTTTATAATAAATATAAGGAGCTGGATTCAGCTGCGCACACATAAGCTGCTCATGTCATTTTAGATGAAGCAGGATTTACTGTCCAGCATGTAGATGCTCCTTGAGTAAAACACTGTTTTTCCCTACACTCTATGTCTCACCTGCGAGCCTAATGTAGATGTCTCAGATATTTGTAAAGCATCTCAAATAGCTATGTATACATCTGTAGCAACTGAAAGGAGCCCAAGCAATGGGATTCAGATGCAGACATCTGAACTTAGGTGTCTACCATATAAAGTATCTACAAGTGAGCTAGATGTCTAAGCTCCTATTACAGCCAGTGGAGATGTACTCAATACAGTCACTGCAGCCTAGAGTAGCCTCACCTTACAGTAGATATCTAGGTCAGTTGCTTATGTATAGGCTCCATTTACAATGCCCAGGGTATTCCACCTGGCTCCAGCCACCTCCTCAGAAGGCCAAGGAACTCCCACAGACCCTTTGTCACATCTGCCAGTCAGATGCAGTTGTCTCAAATGCCCAAGGGCATCTCAAGTGGCAGCAGACACTTAAGTGCGGACAATTGAATCAAGCCCATACATTTTGTTTACTTACCTAGGTCATACATAGATACCTATACTGTAGACATCTCAATTTAGATGCCTGCATCTGAATCTGAACCTGAATCCCAACAGGAGTTTTGACTTGGCATCTAATATTAGGCATACATTTCCATAACTGGAAAGAAATAATTTTCCAAGCCAGCATATTAACCAGAACTCTGTTACAAAAAGCTTAAAGGAAGTCAGTAGTAAAATCCCTAGACTTCTACTAGATACCTAGAATTAGATACTTAGAAGCTTTGCAAAATCCAATGTTGCATATCTATGTGCTTTGGTCCTTCAGTATATTAAGTGATGACATCAAATGACCTAATATGTGAGAGTCTGCAAGCATAGGACTCCAAAAAATCTTCTGCATTCTTCTGAATAAAATGAATTTTACAATAAAGTAAATGCATTGGCAAGAGTAGATGATTTTGGTGAAATACTTCAGAATTTATAAGCAAGAATATTGACATGATGGTTGCACAGTACCATCACGATATGGTGCAATTACATGCAAAAGGAGTTTTGTGCATCTTGGCCATTATATTAAAGTGACATATTTTCTCTTATGCTGATTTAACATCTTTTTAATGCTTTCTTATAGTACATCAAATTATTCCTGAAAATGCATGGTCACGTTTGGAAGCATACAAATTTATTTTGTAAAATTGCTTTCACATTTTAAGAAAATATTTCCTTTACTGATTGTGTTTTAGAGTAATTAATCGCAATAAGAAGAAAATTGGGATTCTTCTTCACATGTCAGCAGCTGGCCACACTTTTAGTTTTCAAAGCAGAAAAGCTCTAAGGAAGAAACAACTGTGCACTTACAAATGACAGATAAAAGCAGGAGAACTGAAAAGGCTGGGGTTTGTATTTTTCTTAGCAGATTTCTTTGAGGATTTTTCATTTTAGAAGTTCATCACTTAATCTTTTTTTCATCATACATACTTTAAACAAAATCACCATAATTTTCAACAGTCTATTTATTGTGCTACACATCACAATTAGTAATTTAGAAAAATTAACAGTTTCTCTAGAACACATTATCAAAGAACATGTATGACTCTTATTTACCAGAAGGATTTTTTCTCGCACAAAATCCACTGATGCACATCCAAGAAAGCCCTGGATAGAGCCTGCTGAAGATCTTTTGCACTTCATGTATAAGACTACTCAATTCAAATAACGTGTGCAATGCTGAACCTAAAAGGCATTAATGCCAGAAACAACAACTGCACTATATCAAGCCCAGGAAAAAGTAATGGGACTAGAAAGGGAGATTTTCCAAAAATCAGAGTTTTTATTTCATCTGTAATATTGTTGATAAATGGAAACGCTACCATGCAAAATCTCAGCACTTTTTTGGCCGGAAAGGCACTCATGCTAATATAATGAGTCTGTATTACAGAGGTTTGCCAAGCTTAGATCATGTATAGATTAATAATGATGTCTTTTAATGTCTTAATGATCTCTTAATGAAATACATTTATAATGCTACGATTTGGTGAGGACTCACTAAACATTTTTCATATCAGAACATGATGTTCAAAGCTAGGTTCTTAATAATAATTAACACATGTACCGCACTTTTTCTCTTCAAAGTGCTCTAGGAACATTAGTAATTAGTTAAAAACCCGTGTGCTGCATGTACACTATCTGTTTAGGCTCTAAGAGGCCCACAACAATCAAACTGGAGCTAGCCAGGAAAGTCCAAGCAGAAAATAATAATTTCTTCTGTGTTCTGAAGAATTTTAGATCAAGGCAGGGAAGACATGTCACAAGATAAATTAAATGCAGGTGGCGGCCACTTCATACAAATACTATTAGACAAATAATATAAACATAGACTACACTTTAAAAAATGTATCCAGAATATTAAAGCTTAATTAATTTTTTCTAAAAAGAAGTGAAAGAAAAGGCAACCTCAGAAACAGAAGACTCCCCCAAACAATCTGAAACTGCTTATTTTGCTATTTCTGTTCTAAGCATCCAAAGTGAGGATTTTAGCATAAGCAATGAGAGGCTTATGGTGCTGCTTCAAAACTTGCTAATACTCAGTATCTGCAAGTTATAACAAACCCCTATATAAATCATACCCATCTGCTCCTGTGGCTGATACCTGGCAGCACAGGGGTTAACTGAACAAATAAGAGATTGCAGCTGGCTAATTTGCTAGGTCTTATCACGTGCCAGACAAGTACAGATAGGAAAATAAATTAGAGATCAGTTGTAGCCAAGCAAGACTCGGCTTGAGTATCCAGAGAACATGGTAGCTTGGGAAGAGAGACTTTCCTTCTCAGATTCACAATAATATGTCTCCCAAACCAGGGAGAACTTTATTCTGAGAAATTCCCTTCAGTGCTAGAATAAAAGAATCGTTTCACAGCATTGTACTGCTTTGTACGGAAGTATTAACTAACTCATGATAATGTGACTTCAGAGACTTTGTTCTATATCTGGGAATATTACAGAATTTTGATTTTCATAAATAATTCAAATACATCTTTGAAAACTCATGCAAGAATCTAGCTGTATATAAAAATCTGGGCTCTCTAGTCAGGATAGATTTTAAGGTTGTTTCAATATGTAATGCAACCAATGTGCTTGTTTTCTAAGTAGAGACAACAGCAACTCCTACATTCACAGGGATATTGTGAAGATAAACATATTAAAGATTCATCAGTAATAGGGTTATGTGTTTAAATCTGTAGCTAAATTTAGTCAGTTGAAGTTGAGAAAGATTTGGTTGTCTGCTCAAGATCTGTTTCAAGGAGAAAAAAAATCGTAAATGATTATACTTAGTTAAATATGAATTTCAGCAGTCCAAAAAAGTGTTAACTTTTATCACTTCTAATTTTCTTTGCCATTTTTCAGCAATGTGAGATTTAAAATAAACAAAAGAGATACTGCAAGCTTAATTAATATGAAGCCCTATGAAAAAAATCTAATATTAATCCAGTATGCTTTAGCAAAACATACATTTTTTTCTGTTTTATTTGAGAAAGGAAGAAGTTAGGGGGAGTGGAGGATTCGGTGATCAAAAGAATGGCATAAGATATTCAAATAATAAAGAACTGGTTGTAACAAAGGAAACACCTTTAGTAAAGGGCAGAAGCTCAAAGTCTGATTCTTTACACATTGCACTCACTTGGACTTCTTCCAGCCATATACTGGAATGTCGCTTTATCTTATGTGAATTTTTTGGCAAATGTCAGCATGATGCTTGTGAGGTCTTCAGAAATATGACCTAGAAAAAGCTGATAGCAAATTCTTGAACACCCTTGTTCTATTTAAATTATACAGATGGCACAACAGAAATACAAGGGAAGGGGAGAAGGTTGAAAAATGCAGAGCGAGGCTATGGGATCTCAAGCTGCTGACTTTTGAGTCTGAAGAAAGAAGTGACCAATTTCCATTCTTTTTCTTGGAAGCCGCAGTGAGGCCAAGTTTCACAGAGCAAGACTTGCCCTACCATAGCCACCTCCCTCCTGCCTGCTGAAGAGTCAGTCTACCCAGTAAGGCAAGCAATTCCAACAGACCTCTGAAATCTAAGGCAGGAAATTCCTTTCAGCACAGCTTTCAGCAATGAAACGGACTGTCAAAACATCTTCCCAGAGGATTACAGGGCTCCTGCCCAGGAGTTAGCGGAGAAAGTTTGGCACTTACATTAGTACAATGCCCCCGGCTCCACTTCAGGCTTAACAAGGGCAGCTTTAATGTACATTTATGCTGAGGGTAGTTAACACTTTCAAACTCAGTGCAAGAATGTCACTTTTGTAATACAGGCTATTAGAACTTCTAAAAACACATCAAATGTTAGAAAATGCTTCCTCTTGTCTAAAGCACAATCTAGTGTGTGTCCTTCCCAGCTTGTAAATGGAATTGCTTTCTTAATTAAACATGCAGTCTTTTTTATTTCTGTCCCATGTCTTACGTAATTTTATTAAAGACCGTTTTATAGTCTTCCCAAAAATCCCAACCCAATGCATATGCAATCACATTCTGCATATACAGGTGTCAGTGGGCAGGAGGAGGTATGCATTTATATGTCTTCTGCCCTCTTTTAGCCATAGTAACTTGGTGAATTTATTGGCCAATTTGGAAATGTTGTTAATTCTAGAGGCTTTTTTAATTCAATTGATAACGTGGTGCTGCTCACTGGAATTCACTCAATGATGGCTGACTGCCAGGACAGGATTCAGTTGCATAAACCCATGTGAAAATGCTAGCTGTCCCAGTGTATGTTGCCAGTGCCCTGAGATGTTCAGACACCAGCTGACAGACCAGAAAGTGCCTGATAGGTCCTGTCTCATCTTTGCCAGACCCCTGCAGATGTGTTAAATGCACAAGAACATCTCAAATAGCACTAGATGCCTAGGTTTAGGCAGCTGAATGCAGTTTCCAATGACTTTGTGAACAGAATTAACAGCGTAACTGCCACAACAGCAAAAAAGCTGACAGCTGAATAGCTGCGGTAACAGCCTAACCCCACCTCTGTGCTACTTCAAAAAATCATCATCTTGAAAATAGCAACTATTTGAAATGCACACCCTCCCCTCCAAAAAAAAATCCCAACAGGTTCCCAAGACCATAGTGGAAAATAACCATAGAACATTAAGGAGTATCGCTGAAACGGAATTGCCTGTTTTTATTATCTTGGTATACCTTGTAATTTAACAGGAGTTTGTTTGCAGTCGGGTGCCAGCAATCCACAAACTAACATTTATATATTTGTTATATTTTTTTCTTTTTAAATAGGTAAGTATCCCAGAGCAACAAAGAAAGACCATAATCCCCGGCGTCCTCCCCTTCCTTTCCCCAAATTATGTAGTAAATGCACCTGCCTTGGACCTCAACGATAAAACCAGTAGAAACTGGAGTGATGTGTCTGTCTATAAGCCAGAAGGAAAGTCTGCCATCTTTTAGAAACTTGTCAAGGAAAAAGTGGAGTAATGTTACAGAAAGACAGATGGAGACTCTCTGAAAAGTCTGTGCCCAGGCAGCATTCTGGAGGGAGGCGTTCAGGAAAAGCTCCATTATTGCTAAATGACAGAAAATATAAACCAGAATGAACTTCCCTTCTTCTGTACAGGGGAAAAAGATGTCCTGTGAAGTCAGAAACACTAGGTACATGGAAAAAGGCAGAAGAATTTATCCGAGAATAACGGATGAGTCATTCTAGGCACTTTCTCGCAAACTGTAAGGAAATCTGATGCACTGCATGTTGGGAAGCCGTGCCAGAAACCATGGCAAAATATCAACAACCAAGAGCCAGAACTAGCCAGTGGACAAGCTTCTTTCTGAAGAACAGGCTGGAAAGCTAAGGAGGACAACTTCATGATCTCTGCAAAAGAGAGGCTTGAATGCAAGGAGCTTTGCTTTAGAAAGAATAGTCAGATGAGAGATTGCAGACAGGGATCAGAGGGGAGATCAACACAAGAGACTTCGTAGCAGGCATCTGCCATAGGCTCCCTTATCAAGAGGACTTTAGTCAGGCTTTTGACACTGCCTCCCATAACATCCTCATGGACAAATTGAAGAAGTACAGGCTAGATAAACAGACAGTGAAGTGGACTGAAAGTTGGCTGAACTGCTGGGTTCAACTGCTGGGTTCAAAGGCCTGTGATCAGTGGCACGAAGTTCAGCTGAAGGCCAGACACTAATAGTGCACCCAGGGGTCAATACTGGGACCAATACAGTTTATCCTCTGCATTCACGACCTGGACAACAGGGCAGACTGTACCCTCAGCAAAACTGGGAGGAATGGAGGTAGAAGTGCTACCATTCACAGGAACCTCGATGGGTTGCAGAGATGGGCATAGAGGAACCTCATGCAGTTCCACAAAGGCAAGTGTGAAGTCCTGTACCAGGAAAAGGAATAACCCCACACACCCATGCAGGCTGGGGACCAACTAGCTGGAAAGCGGCTTTGCAGAGAAGGACCTGGGGGTCCTGGTGGACAAAAGTTGACTGTAAGCTAGCAACATGCCCTTGCAGCAAGGAAGGCCAACAGTATCCTGGGCTGTGTTACGAACAGCATCACCAGCAGGTTGAGAGAAGTGATCCTTCTGTTCTACTCAGCAGTGGTGAGGCCACATCTGGAGTGCTGTGTCCAGTGATGGGCTCCCCAGTGCAAGAGAGACATGGACTTACTTGGGCAAGTCTAGCAAAGGGCCACAAAGATGACTGGGGGATAGAAGCATCTGACCTACAAGGAAAGGCTGAGAGAGCTGGGACTCTTCAGCCTGCAGATGAGAAATCTCAGGGGGATCTTATCAATGGGTGTAACTATCTGATGTGGGGGAGTAAAGATGATGGAGCCAGATTCTTCCCAGTGGTGCCCAGTGACATGACAAGAGGAAATGGGCACAAACAGAAATACAGGAAATTCAATTAAGAAAACCCAAACCAACTTTTTTTACTGTGAGACTGGTCAAACACTGGAAGAGGTTGCCCAGAAAACTTGTGGAGTCTCCATTCCTGGAGAGATTCAAAACCCTACTGGTCACAAAGCCCTGAGCAACCTGCTGCAGCTGACACTGCTTTGAGCAGGGGGGTTGGTCTATATGATCTTCAGAGGTCCCTTCCAACATCATTCATCCTGTGAGTCTGTGAATCTGTAAGTGTAGTTTAAAAGTACAGATGAAAAAGGTGAAAAATAAAAATTTTGTTTTGTCTGTCCCATGCTTTACTTCGAGTAGAATTATATCTATATAATTCACCATTTGTGCAAGACTCAGGAGCAGACAGATTGACCTCTCTTTCTTTTGACATCTAAACTTCATGTTTGTTTTGGAACTACATCTCTTTCCAAAATTACACAAGGAAACAGAAAATCTAAGTCACCTACTCTGCCCTATAAAGTACTGCACCAATATAATGGTGGCAGGGAAGGGAGAAAGAGGATTTGAAATTGTTAAAACTTTCCTTCATGTAACACTGACATACATTAAGTGAAAATTATAAGACATCCCTAAATTAAAAGACAGTGGTCACAGTATTAGACTGTATTTCACCAACACAATACAGTTTTAGAATATGAAGAATATTGCAGTATTATCAAAGATACAGACACAACATACACAGCTTTTCAGGGGATTTAATGTAGCTAAACTTGTGCAAAAGCTGTTGTAAAAGAGAACAATTTCATGTATTTCAAATGGCTGAAGCAGAAGGAATTTTAATTTACTATCTGCTGAGGGACTAAACCCAAAACATTACCACAGCAGGTCTTTGCTGCATATTGACCTCAAGGGAAAAGTAGTTGGTTGCATCAATAACAAGAATGAAAAAGTGTAGAAAGGTGTTTGGAAAGTTCACTACTTTCTAGTGGTTTAGATTTCACCGTCTCCCTCTAACTTTGCATATGGGTCTACAATTGCTTAGTGGGACACCACGTACAGGTAATCATAAATAACAGTTCAGAATAAAATTCACTATTCTGCAAAGGCTAAGCAGAAAAGTGATTCATGGGGCTTAGGAAACGGTTAGGGCTAGAGCTGACTTTTTGCAATAGACTAAATTCTATACCTGAGCTGAAACCTGCATCCTCTGAAACACCAGAAAATCTCTGATGAAGAATCTTGGCCAAACCTTTGTGTGATTTACGACTTACAGTTCCCATGGTCAGTTTTAGATAGCAACAGGGGAAGGCAAGGGGAAAAAAAAAGCAAATGATTTGACTAGTTCTCAAATGTACTTATAAATGGAATTTACTTTCATGAAATTCAATGTTTTATTTCATATTACAGTTTGCAGCTATTAAATATGAGGCAGTTGCTGTGTGAGTTGTTCCAGTACACACAGCTGCATTAACAGCTAACTACAAATACATTTTACACTAGTGGGTACTTTCAAGAACCAAATGTCTCTTCAGAAAGTTTTACCAGCACCTTTTTTTCATGTATTTACGCAGTTCCAGCTAATTCTGTATGTTACTTTCCACATATATGCGTTTTTTTTCTGTCTCTGCTGCCTGAAAACTAATTTCCACTCATCTGTGGGGCAAGATTAACAAAGACACTACCATCTGTTCCTCAACAGGATTTGCTATCATATAACTGTGGACATGTAAAGGGTATTTTATATTTTCATTGGACATTAATTGTGCTTTCTTTGGATTAAGTATTTTAAACTGAACTATGAAAATAGCCTTAAATATATAGGTCATGGCAATTATTGTGTTATTTACTTTACTAAACAAGTACGCAGCAGATGGCCTCCAGGGCCCTGGCCAGAAGAACCTATCTCCTGCAGATTTATTTGGTGCTTGGAGATACTACCAACTAACCTCTCAAACCCATTTGAATGCCATTGTGCCTCTCATTTGTTGCCAGCAAAAATATTCCAGGCTTGTTTGTTGGTGTTTATTGATTGTGTTGGTGTATTGTTGGTTGTGTTTATTTCAACACCAATATTTCTCAAGGCCTTCCTGGTACCTGGCTATACAAAACGTTCATACTTGGGCCTTGTCAGAGGCCATGCCCCTGCAGTTAAATGAAATAGCACCAGGGACCCTTAACTAGACAAGGGGCCACAGTCTGGCCACATCTACACTTCTTAGTACTTGGCCCAAGTCTCCTTTTGGACCCGGGTGGTACCACTGTGGCCATTAGACATAACTGTTAAATTGTGCAGGGTTTTTTTCATTTATAAGTGCCTGAAAAATACAAAGACTGTATTGCAGCCCTCCACTGTGATTTCTCCATTTCACAAAACCTAGGTTGTAGGCAGCATGACAGTATATGACGGTTGAGAGAGCAAAGCCTGCTAGGACAGCTTTGGAAGACCATGCGAGGTGGAGAACAACATGTTTGGACCAGTCTTGTCCATCCTGCCTATTGAGCATGGCCTCTGGTGCAAGCCCGTACCCTGAACCGCACCCAGGATTGTTCACAAGAGTGTTCACGGGCCCAAAACAGGTTAAGACTTAACCAGTCTGGACAATCAGTGGTCCAGCACTGAAGGACACTCACTGGTCCTGTTTTATGTAGCGGTAAAAACATAACCAGGGAAGTCATGCAAAATACTCAGGAAGATCTGACCTTATAAAGCACTGCCCCAAGCTTTCATGACATAAATTCTTTCTTTTTCCTATCCCTGAGTTAAACGGGCCCTTAAATGTACTTACTCTATTCCACCCTGATCTAGCAAAATTTTTATGCATGTGAGCCGCTTTAAGCTCACTGTTTCCAAGGGGGCTGTTTGTAAAAGCAAAGTCTATGCATGCTCAGGAGCTCTGGGACCATTGCTTTATGTGAGACTATTCACATGCTCAGTTTTGTGTTTGCTGTACTCCAACTTTATATACTTAAAAAAAGAATCACATGAGAGCAATACTATATATACGATATATAAAAATATACAACCTCCAATTAACTTCCATTTCCAAATGCTTGCAGTTAGCTTTTTTAGTCTTATAATACAGGAATACATACTAAAATATTATTGCTGCCATTTATGACATGAACATACTCAAATGCATACCACAAGGTCCACATGTGCCCACACATAAGGGCACAATGACCCAATCAACACTATGTCAAGTCCATTTTTTTCCATAGAGATGTGGAATAATAACCTTTTTCTACTTAAAGTTTCCCTTTCTTACATTAACTACCTGTAAAGCCAGCTTAGTCATTGGAAGAACTTTATTCATTTGCAATCTCTGTTTCAGTTGTTTTGGGAACTGATGATGCAACTACTTTTTGAAACATTTCACTGTCTCTAGGACATCACTTCTAACTCATAATTTTAAAATACATGCATTTCCAACTGCTCTGTAATTAAAAAAAAAAATTAATCTGAAAACCACCAAGAATTTATTTTACATACTTCTGAAAAATTCTCTTCAGAAAAAATGAGTATGCACACAATAGCTGAACTGTTCAGTGTGAAATCTACTTCCATGAGCAATCTAAATATTATATGAGCCATGTATATTTTTAAACTCTTAATTTTAAGATCTTGGTTATATAGAGGTTTGAGATATTTAATTCTGAGAGAGTGAATAGATCTACTGAGAATCTATTTAGGATCCAAATGTTGCAATCTATTGTTTGCCTTCCCAGTGCAGTCAAATGTCTCCATTTAGCTAGTGCAGTGTGTGTTCACAGAATAGGAAACATAATGTAAAAAAAAAAAAAAAGAAAACAGGATTGTATATAAATAAAGAATTGTCATGGAAGCTGGACATAAGATGCAGAGAAACCCTTTTTTCCTCCCATTGATTAAACAGGTAATTTAAAATATTAGCAACACTGCAGACACATGGACTTCTTCAAATAGAATTATATCAGTGTCCTGTGACAGATCCTATTTATTGTTATTGTAACTCTACCTTTAGTAAACTGTCTCCAAAAATACGATGCTTTAGCAAGACGAAGACTAATGTTTTAACTGTAAAAGAATCACTGAATTATTTTATCTTGACTGTAGGCTACTCTTATGGCATCACCTTTCCCCCTATCACCTTTAATTTATTACATTTATTTCTGTGGGTCCATCAAAGAGGAGCCACACAGACCAGAAACACCTTCCCATTGTGTTCAAAGCACCAGAGAACAGAAGAAATAAAAAGCTGGAGAGTAAAGGCATTTGTATAATTTGGTGAATATTAAAGATGACTGGTTTTCATATTTGCAGACAATCTACTGAAAACAGTAAATCATTAGGTGTGTCTTATTGATAGATATGTATGTACTCATATATACTGTCCCACTTTAGTAGTAAACTTACACAAACAGAAATTGTGAACAATTTGTGATCACCTGAAAATATGTTCTCCAGACTGAATGGTAATGAATCTTTGAAGAAATCTTTAAACACTGCAAAGATTCAAAAATCTTTCATTCCTACATCATACATAGAAATTTAGCTTAAGAAATAAGTTCAGAAATTGGAGAACTGATGATTTTAAGGGGTTAAGGAGATTTTTCCCCTTATGTGAGGATATAAGTGATGAAAACACATATCTAAAAATCAATTCCGGAGATGAAAGGAATGCCTGCCTAATGTCACAGGTGAGTACACAGTGGTTACGCAAGTGATGAGCTGAGATCATGGGCTATTAAACAAAATGTCACCCTCAAAATACCCGCTTCACCTGCTTTATTGACTTACACTCCACCACTATATTATTGATTCTTTAGTGTAGACACTGGTTGGATTAACTTCTATTTTCATCATTTGTTTACTACATTCAAATACCCAGATCAACTACAGGTCTGTAATCCATAAAATTAGTTGTTAATTCGCAAAGAATACCTACCAAAAAAGCACATTGCAAATACCAAGACAGAAAACAAATCAACAAATAGCTAGTTTATACTGAACTATTAGTAGTATTATTATTATTACTACTAAAATATTGGTGCATATGAGCAATGTTTTGAGCAATGCAAATGCATCACAGAACCCTGTTTGAACAAAATCCACGAGATGCTTTAAACCACCCCTCCGTGCTTCATGCCAAGTGAAAGAGTTGTTCATGCAGTCCCTTCCCCAAGGGAACCTGCTACAAAAATTCATGCTAATCAGCAATTTTATGGTCTCACTCAAGAAATTAAAAGCCACTGAGAACCTGTTTAAAGTAAATTTAAGAAAATAAGCCCAGCCAAGTTACAACACAGCCACTGATAAACAGAATATTGGTATGATCATACTGGGGTGACCATTCAAACCCCCTCCTCCCATTTTCTGTCATCTGCCCTCATCACAACTAGCAATCAGATCACAAATTGCTGAGCAAAAGCCTAATGTTGGCCCTCTTGCAGGGAAGGAGCCAATGCCAGCAACCTTGGAATTTGCATCTAACCATTACGATTTGGGCTGGTTTTATTAACATTTTTAAGTGGGGAACCTGAATGTCAAAACATTGAAATGATTTCTTCAAGAACAGAAATTCACATGTAAAATCCAGGACAGAGCTGAGGAATTCTGATTCCTTTGAATGTCCATTCAGAACAGACCAGGGCAAACTGCCTCACGCTTCTACAAAGTGAAAGACAGTCTTTTTTGTGACTTCGCTGCAGGAACTTAACAACTCCAGTTCATATCAAATGTAATACACACAGTCATTATTTTAATATTCAGCCATAAGTTTACCTGCTGCTGACAGTCAAGTTTTAGAAAAGTTTAATAAAATGACGAACTTGGATCAACAGTACCTCAAGCACCTAGATGGCCCTTTGACATTTTAAACGCACATGTTAAACCGAGTTCTGGAATAAGAAATGACCCGCAGGACTTGACATGAATTTCAGAAAAAAGCAATGTTAATTGTAAATAGGAACATGAAAACTGTATCAGATGAGGCCAACAGTCCATTCCGCCTTTGATAGCATCCAACAGTAGGTACCAAGTAAAGGGCAAGCACATTGGGCTACTTCCCCCGTACAACCTCCAGAAGACTGATGGCTCTCGGGGCTTCCTGAGCCTTTAAGCAGCACCTTCATGTTTAATAGCCCCTGATGGACTTCCCTTCCATAAATCTGCCTTATCTTTTTGCAAACCCCTATAAACTTTTAGGAATCTGTGACATCCTCAATGAAGTTTAAGACTACATTAAAATACTTCTTGTTTTGAAACTGCGGCCTATTAGCTTAAGTTGCTTTCCACAGGTTTTGCATCAGAAATCACAATGAGGAATCACTGTCCATTCAATTCAGTTTCACAAACCATTGTATAGGCTTTTGTCATTATTCCCCCAACCTCCTTCTCCCATCAGCTTGTCTTCCGACTTCCATTTTATTTAGTGCTCTCTATGCGGAAGAATTTCAGACTTGTGAAAAACTTTGTCACACCTTTCTATATCTTTCGTAGCTTCACTGTACCCTTTCAGAGAGGTGGGAACTGCTAGATCTGCAGACGCCATCCAAGCAGTGAGACATCACCATCGCACAGAGTGAGAACTATGGCATCCATTTCCAAATGGTTACTAAATCTTACTTGATTTTGACCACTGGAAGCACAAAGCACTGAGATTTCATAGCGCATCTGTTGTGACTCCAAGGTCTTGCTCGTGAACAGCAATCGTTTGTTAAGAGCTTTTTTATTCCATCTAAACACTCAGTTTTATCTCATGCGCCAATACATGTCTATTATTTTACTGCTCTCACTAGGAATTCAAAGGTCCTTCTGCAACCTGACAGTTACTTTTACTAACATGATTAACTCGGTATGAACAACAGATTTTACTACTCCGCTATCCGCCCCCTTTTCCAGACTGTTTACGACTATGTTGAACAGTACCGATCTTCACACAAATTCCTGTAAAACCCTACCTGTTACGCCAATGCATCGAAAAATATGGTAATTGATTCCTACCTTTGCTTTCCTATCTTTTCACTAGGTATCCATCCATCTGAAGGTTGTAACCTTTATCCCACGACAGCGGAGTCTTCTAAGAACCTTTGACAAAAGCTCTTGCCCAAACACCTTTTCGAAATCCAGGTTCATCAACCCAGCTTGCCTTGGCCAGGTGTGGTCACTTGGCCCCTCCAAAGACTCCCACAGATTTCCAAGGCACGATGCCCCTCCATGAAAAACAATGCTGACGTTTCTCCGTTGCATTGCACTTATTCCTGTTCCACTTGCTCTTGTCCTTGTTATTCTTCCTACCGATTTGATCAACATGCACATCGACCTTAGGGGATCCTCTTGGAGCCGTTCAGGTTTCAGCTACAGGCGACGCTCCCTGGTCCTCCAACCCAGTCTTTAGCACATGGTTACATGGCATGCTCAGCAGTCCAACTGTTTCATACCCGAATCCCTCTGTAACTCCGGGATAAACACCCTCTGATCTTGCCAATGTCCTATTATTAATTTTATTTTTTTTTACCTCCTACCATAACTTGAACCGGAAACAGCTCCTTCAACATATTTCTGAAAGCAGCAGCATTTCAGCATGAAAACTTCCCTAAAGTCCTCTTTGACAACCATGGGGTTTAGTTTTTTCATTACAGCCTATCTTCCTTGAGCTCCTTTCACACCTTATTTAGTGGACAGGAGCCTGGTGGGTTGAGAAAGGATTTAACTGCTACTTTTCATGCCTTTTGCAAGTTGATCCTTTAAATATTTTATTTTGGGGGGCCTGCTTTACTGTGGTGTTACACTCCAGGTGCCCGGGTCCAGTTTCCTCATTTAGATGCAACTTCAAACGCTTGGAAGGCGAGTCTGTGCTTCTGCTACCGCTTTCTCTGCCTTTTTTGTAAGCACCCCAGCTTATTTTGCTTTTTCAAAACTACCTTTTTTTTTTTCTTTTCCAGAATTCCCACAGAAACGGTGAGGTTTGGGCAAGCGTGCGTGACAGAAACTGAAGGAAAGCCCCAAGGCGTGCGCCTCGGGGGAGCTCAGCTCTTGCTCCCACCTCTCCCCAGCGGGCGACGGACGCCGGCCCTCGCTCGGCGCCTCGCCTGAGGCTGGGGCTAGGGCGAACCTGTCGGCCACCGCTCCGGCGGGAACGGCCGCCCTGTCGCTCCAGGGGCCACTCCGCCAGGCCGGGAAGGGGCTGCCCAGGGCGGCTGCCTCGGAAGGGCTGCCCCCTTTCCTCCGGGGGGCTCGCACGGCCGCCGCCCTCACAGAACGGGGCGGCGGCGGCGGCGGGAGGCGGGGCGGGGCTGCCCTCAGCCCACCCCGCGCGGCCCAGGCGGAAGGAGCGGCCCAGCCGCAGCCGCCCCCTCCCGCCGCCGCCCTGCGCGGCCTCGCCGGCTGCTTCCGCCCGGTTTCGGTAGACGTCGCTGGCTCCGGCTGCTACCTCGCTGTCGCCGCTATGCTGGGTGTCGGGGAGCCTGCGAAGGGGGAAGGTACGTGCCTCAGCGGCGCGGCGGTCTCTCCGCTCCCCGCCGCCTCGGGGTGCCGTGTGGGGCGGGGGCAGCGCGGAGGGGCTGCGCCGCCGCTGAGGGCGGGCGGTGGGCCGGGGTGGCGGGGCTGGCCGGGCCCCTTGCGGGCTGCCGGGCGGGCCCACCCCTCCCTGCCCCTGCCCGGCGGGCGGTGTCGGGTCCGAGAGCCGTGCAGCGAGCGGCCGTGCGCCTGGGGCCTCGCTGAGCCCCTTGCCAGACACCTACTGCTGCCGTGTGCTGCGGCAGCCGGTGACCCGGCGGCGGGGCCGACACGGTGCCTCGCTGAGCGGGGAAGTGTTCCCTAGCCCTTATGTAACGGCTGTGCAGCCGTCAGGTTTATAGAAGCGTGTTCCGCTAAATAACGTTGGTCATTCTGAGACATAAGGTTAAGGATGGAGTAACGCATCCCATGCAGTAAGCAATGCTTCGTACGTGCTGCCCTGACTTGTTTTTCCTTGGACTGGGAGGAGACTTCAAGAAACAAGTCCTAAGTAGTGTCTCCTGTTCCAGAAAATAACTGCGGTGATGCTGCTTGTAGTGTTTTTTTCTATGTCAGTACTTGTTCCTGTGAAACATTCCTTGCAGCTGACTGGTGCTCATTATCTATGCAGCAAGTTCTAAAACAGGTAGGAAGAAAAAGTCTGTGGACTGAAGGGCCTATAAATGAGGAAAATAAGATTATGAATGCTTAGAAGCTAAAAGCGAGATGAGATTTGTAAGCGGAAAGAAGGGACTTTTATTAGAGGAATTCATCTGGTTTGGAAAACCAGAGAATCTAGCAGGCGTACACACCCTCCTTCAGGAACCCTCTGTCAGGTTTGTTCTTAGTACTGGTTCCTGAGCATCATCGTTGTTAGTAAATACAGCCTTGAAGGTAGCTCCTACAAAAGAGAAAAAATGCCTGTGCCAGACAGGAGGTGAGCAGCAGGTTCAGGAAGCAGTGTAAACAGTGATATGGTAAAATAAATTACGATACAGGTGAAACACTGTTGAGACATGACAGTTGTCGAGGGCTTTCTTGCTGGTAACTTTTTTGTTGTGTTTGCAAAAATGATGCAGCAGCTTCTTGTCTTGCAACTTTAGTATTATACTAAAGCCTTATCATCAGAAGACTTGAATGATGCAGACCCTTATTTTTTAAGATGCAGTATACTCCTGGCCCTCTGGGACTTTACACCCAATAATACCCAATTAAGGTCTGACAGTCCATCTGCATGAACCTGTTGCAGAATCTGGATACGAATTTGTATTTTGTGTGTCTCAGAGACTAGAAGCCTTCAATTATTAATTAGGATTATTGCAGTTCCCTGTTTTCTTGTGGCGCTTGCTTATGATGTCAGTGAAGGTAGTGGTCACACGTTTACAGAACTGGGTAAGTGACAGCACTAACATTTAATCTTTTCCATCTTGGTATTACTACAAGGATTGTATAAAAGCAGTTGAAGTCAGTGATCTTTGAAGAATCTTTGACAGTACCTTAAGCAGATGCTTGTGAAAGAGGCAAGCATATATGATTCTTTACCTAGTCCCGCTCTGTAAGTACCCACTCAGCCTGCAACAAAGTGCAGCCCAGGAACTTTCTGGAACAGATGTACTGAAGACTTAAAGTTTCAAAGTGGATTTCTTTTCCATCAACTCATCCCTGCCTTGCACCCCTGTGGAGCTCTAGTGTTCACAACATCCAGCATCAAGTAGTTGTGTGGGTCAAATACCCGTTAACTCAGGAGGCACCTCAGTTGGTTTTGAACGTGCTTTCTGCTACTTCTATTTAGTATTTCCTACTCTTTAAATTAGAAGAGACACTGATGGGTTATTACCTATTTATCTGCTTCATGAGATTTCCAAAGGCAATTACAATAAATTGTGTATGGGTAATGGTAAAACAAAATTTCCAATATGACTGCCAAGCCAAAGAACTTACCAGTAAATTTGACAAGATTTACTCTAAAGCTTCCTAATAGCACTGTTTTTACTGTTTTTTTTAATTGATAGCTTTGATTTATTTTAAATTATGGTTTTTTCTATTATTGTGATTTATTATAATAAGGGCACCTTGTCTGCAAAAAGAGGTAGTCCCCATTTTGAATAACGTCTAGGTTATATTTACCAAGTATTAGGAGCAGAATTTCAATGTTTAAGCTTTAGTGGTGTAGTGCATGCATTTGTACAAACAACATGCATTCAGAATATGAAGAACAGGTAGTTTTTGCTTATTTAAATGGGGCATGCTCTTAATAGTGGTATAACTATGTTTTTTCTGCTCTTGAAAAACCACTGTGTAATACTGTGAATTTTCAGTAAAGTGCTTGACAGAATTTGGTTCCACCTTAGACTTTGAATGGTAGTATTTAGATGTCCAGTAAGGTTTGTAAACAGGTTACACGGGGGGAAATAAGTCATTGTGATAAAAGAATATTCGTAATAGGAAACAAATGCGTAATATGAAAGGTCTGAACTTAACAGAGTCTTGAGCTTGAAACAAATCTGGAATTTCACAGCAGGATACTAGCCTGACTACATAGTTGACTAGTAAAATCAATGAGAACACTGTTTATTTACCTAGCTGGGGTTGCACAACCACCTAAAGCAGCTGTGCGTTGTATGGCAAGTGCCTTGTTATCATATGTTAGGTAATCCTGATGTGCCAGAACAATGTCTAACCAGAGATGTTACAACTCCAAGCACAGCACAATTTGTTTCCTCAGTATCCTCGCTTCTTCCTGCTGCTGCCAGTAACTATGCTGTTCTTTTGCTTCTTCCTTTTTCTGTCTCATCTCCTGCTTCTGTTTAGATCCTGTTCCCATTGTCCTTTGTTTAGACAGGTTCTTTACTCAAATTTCTTGTTTTTTAAAAAAAACCTTTACTGATACAAAGTTTTTGTGGAAATCCAACCCTCCAAATTTTACCTCTCAAAAGAAATTGTAGCACTAATTGGAAATAAAATGAGTGTCACATGATAACTGGATTATTATTTGCATCTGTGATGAACGCAGGCTTTGTTTAAGTATGTATTTGTACCTAGTCATGTGTCGTCAGGGTTTGGCAGGATTATTTCGATGGGAGGAGCTGGGTCCCTGTGCAAAATCGTGATACTTCAAGGTTTGCTCTCATTTTGAGGAACAAGCTAGCAGTGTTTCCAGCACGGTGAGTTGACTTGGATTCTCTTGTTACTACGACTGTAGGTCTGTCTGTCAGAGCACCAGCGTGTGCAGGCCTTCCTGCCGCACTGGTTCTGGGAGAAACCTTTTGGCTACTGTACCATTTTCTCCAGCCTGACTGTTCAACTCCCTGCCCCATCCACCTGATCAGCAGAATGATGACCATTACCATTGCTTCTTACTGGGAAGGACTCGGACTCCAGGCCTCATACTAATCGTATAGACAATTATATTACTGTAGTGACTCAGAAAGGGATCTAATGCTATCTGGTATTATTCTTTGTAGTGTCTTGTTTATGTCTCCTGTTCATTGATTTGATTCTTCTGTTTGATTTCTCTTGTCCTTTGCACAGAGCTGCATATAGCCTATTTGTTTTCGTGTCTCTGCTCGCAGTGCCTTCCTAGCCTGTTTAGGTTAGTAAATGAGTATCAGAATGTACAGCTGCTGCAGCAAACATAAGAAGGAGGTGGTAAGCAGCAAATGCAGGTTGAGAGATTACTGAAGAATGCCGTTGTGACTAGGAAGTTGGTCCACTCTAAGTAGACAGTATTTTGACTAATTCTTTTATGTCCTTGCTAGAAAGCAAGAAAACTGTCAGTAGCTAGAGATCTGAGTTGAAGGTGAGATAAACAGTTGATGTAAGAACGCATGCAAGTTGAAATAGTAAAACAAGAAGAAAACAAAAAAGTGTTTTGAATTCAGAGCATATGTTAGGCTAAAGGAGAACGTGGAAATATGGAAGAAACATAGAGAAATAAGGGATAGTTTCATAAGGAGATTCATGTTGAACAGCACAGCGAAGGATGGGCGAACCCAAATCAAGGACAGTGTGATGCTAATTGGATTGGTGTATGGTCTTTTTGCTTTGATAGCTGCTTCTTGCTAGTATTCATTATGCTCTTTGAGCTTTGCCTTCCTTAACAAGAACAAAGAAAGAATAGTGCTCTCCATTGAGTAGTGATCTTACTCTGATAGGAAGTGGAAAAGGAGTTATTTGCCATAAGATGAAATAGCAATTGCTTTTTACTGCTTTTGCCTGTCATTACTGCTGCTGAAAGATGGAGGTTTCTTCAAATGCCTAACCTTTCGGTGCTGTAGTTTACATGCATATATAGGTTATTGTTACTTTAAATTCTTGCATTTTTGTGTCTCTTTGCATGTTGTCCAGATTACTGGTATGACTTAAATGGCTGTCCAACAGAAATGTGGGGCTTGTAATTTTTTGATGTAGGAGGAAAAAATAAGAGTATAGAACATACGGTTGCAGAGCTAAATGGTTCTTTGACTTTTTTTCTTTTGAAAAGGCGCAAAGTTCTCATTTTCCCTAGAGATAGTAGGAATCAAATGGCAAAGAAGCATCATCTTTGTTTAGCGAGCAAGCATTTTTTTCCAAACGCTTAGACCACAAGCAAACCTATTTGCATGTGAATGTTTTCTCTCTCTCAATACCATTTTCATTTTCTTCTTGTTCATGTGTCCTTGATTATCTGTTCTTTCACTTTTTACAGTATATTCTGCTATTTCTCTCTCTCCTATTGAAGCAATACCCTGTGAAAGGCCGTGTCAACTGTTCTCCCACATAATTCACATACCTGTTCAATTTTGAATGTGCTCTCTTTTGCATGGTGGTATGTGCTGAAGTTTGAAGGCCACTAATGTTTCTTTTCTCTGTATCCAAACATAGGTGTGATGGGTTCTTGTTCATGCAGTATAACATTGCCACCTCTAACTTCAGCAAGTTTTTAACCCAGTCTGTAATCGTGGTGTTACATTTCAGTTTTGCCCAGCGGCTCCCAAAATACTGATGTTCAACATAATCCACATTCAAATAAACAATTAAACACATTGCACACTTTGCAGACTTTACTGTATTTGTGACAATTTTCTCATGCTATCCATTCCAAACTGTGATTTATTTCCCTTTGATTTTCTAATGTAGAATTTTTGCTTTTTGCTTGGTTTTCCTGCAGGCAGCTGCGAAAGTTCATTTACAAGATTCTCTTGACATGAGTCTGCTCAGAAGAGACCTGGCATAGTTTTCTCCCTGGAAACCTCCTTTACCATGAAGACATTGTACTTCAGCAACAGCTTTTTATATTCTCTCCCATAGAAATTCTATCTTTACTTGACTGAGGTTTTGCTAACATTGCAGTCTATTATCAGAACATTATATTTAAAGTGTATTTATTATACTCACCTGTTATTCATGCCCACCTCCTTCTGTTTATTCCTCCATGAGATTTCAGTTATAAACTCCCCAGGGTTTTCCTCTGGGTGCAATACTTTAATGCAGTATTTGGAGGGAAAGCTGTCTTTGAAAGTTACTTTCATTTGTCCAGTAGATCTCAATACTATGTGCAAATGAACAACTTTTTCTTCCTTTGGGACTAAAAGGTTATTAAACCATCCTATTTGTTTTCATGCAAATGAAACCATCATTACTTCCTTGAGTGCACTTGTTTCTTTAAGCAATTAATTTCTTGCTCATTTCTTTTTAGGTCATCAACATTATTAGCTTTATCATCAGGCTTGCATAGTAACTGGGAAATGAGGGAGTTGCTAGGAGTATAGCTACCACTTTCTTGTAATCCGTGGAATTCCCCACCTTAATTATGCTTATGAAGTTACTTTAAGAAAAACCAAAGCAAAACAAACTTGCACTCTTTTGGGGTCATTTTCACATTGGTAGCTCTGAACAGTTTACAAATGGTTTGTGATGCTTTAGCTCTTTTGAAAAAGTGAAAGTTACCATCTGGGTATGATTAAATAGATTGACAGGACATGCTATGTAGGATCTCTTCCACTGCATGTTGAAATGTGTTTGATAGAACATATTCCACTTTTAGAATGTCATGTCTTTTTTCTTTTGGGTACATTTATAGTTGCTGGTATTGTATGAAGCCTCAGGAGACCCTCAGCTGCACCAGGGTAACTTCTCAGGATTTGCTTATGCTTGCTATGACTCTAGTACCACATGTTTCTAATTGAGTGTTAAAGTTGCAATGGCAAATGAAGACCTTTTGATCTAACTAGTAACAAGGGACATGGACTCTGCTATTTGAGCACTGGGCAAGCATAACTGGGGTTTTGAGACCTTTGTTAAAGGAGCGTCAGCACAAACAAAAACTGAGGTCTGTGATTGCCAAAAGGGAAAAAGAGACTAGGCATAAAACTTAGTGTCTTGTTGCCAGAACTGCAATGAAACGTCAGATCCCCTTGCTGACTGTGTTGAGTGGTGTAGACCAACAGTTGATGCTTTCAAGCTTGTGACCGCTTTCATAAAGGTTGCCATTGTGCCTGATTCCCTTGGAAGTCTTTCATTTGCTGTTTCATCCTCTTGAGAGTAGTATGGAAGTCAAGACCAAAAGTGCTGTAATAGTTCTATTATGATAATTAACAAGAGCTCCATATTTTTTTTAAGTCATTAGTACATGCTGAACTTTTTAAAGCCAAAACTCTCAGTGAGCTGTAAAGACTGGTTAAAAGTTATGGTGGGCCTTCCTAATCCATTTCCCCAGGGTTTTGACCACCCTCTCTGTTGAATAATTTTGTACCAGACCAAGGTAGACACGTATCATTGCGGGATCTGAAAATGTTTTCTGATTTCTTGATTCCTTACTCTCGAAACTCTTTCAAATTGTTCATACCAGAGCAAAGCACCTTGTTGGAACAAGGTTGATGGGGGATCCATCTATTCCTGATTTCAATCCACAAAATCTAGACCTTTCCAAGCTAACACTTTTTCGATTTGTGAGTCCTATGCTGCTTTGCTGAAAAGGTGTCTCAATAACTGGTTTTATAGTGTTTGGCACTGACAAGGGAGCGCTTGTCCAGTACAAAATTGATACCCAGAAGTTATTTTCCCTGCTTCCCTTCCACCAGGACAGTACACACTTTCTTGGTGATTGCTACAAGGTTATTAGTGGTAATGAAATCCAAATTTTATGATGATACCGTAGGTTCAGTTCTTAAAACTAGGCTTCTTCCTACTTAGGTCTATGTATGATGTCTCTGTACAAGGTTCAGAAATGAAAATTGATTCCAGTTTTCATTCTGCACTTCAGCTTTTTATCATTACAACTTTAAGCACGAGTAAGCTGTACCCCATTTCCACGCATTTCACAGATATGTTTTGCACAGTCATCAGTGAAATTCTCCTAGCTTTTTTAGTGCTTAAGGGAGGGGCATGGGGGGAATGACACAGGAACAAAACAAATTGAGGGCATCGGATTGCTAGGTCATTGAGTGATCCCTGAAAATAAGGCCACCTAGTTACTTCACTTGTTTTAGACAAAAACAGCCTGCTGCTCTGAACTGCCTTAGGTATAGATGTTTGGGTTTTATTGGGTTATTTCATGTAACTACATTGCTTTGTTTAATGTGTCCATAGTGTTAACTTTTTAGCTTTGCTCATTTTTACAAATAACACCTAACAATTTTTATTTACTAATTCAGAACTAGTGTGAAAGGGACTAGCAGGTCCTTGCCATCATATGACTTTGACAGAGAATTATACTGTAAAGTACAATGAAGAAATGTTTCAGTTTTATGTGCCACTGGCGGCTGCTGCTGCTTTTCTTATACAAAACTGGTCAAGATTTGTGACTGATGTCACAACAGCTTGCAAAGTCTTTGGCCTACGTTTGCTGTTTTTCTGTAGAAAATCTGGCATCCACTGTTTGTCTGTAGTTTGTTCAAAGAAATCCTTGATGAGATCTAGGCATCCTGTGTTTCCTCCCCACTCCCCTTGTTCATCTTTGCAGGTTTTCTAGCAGGTCGGTCAGTCCGTCCCTTCTGCTTCTAGTTCTTAGCTATGAGCACGTTAGTTCCAGTCTGCAAATCAGGGAGCTTACGTCAGGTCTGGATGATTCTCTTCTGGGGATAATGTTGCAGAAATTGTTAGAGCCTTAGCATAGCAGGCAGCTGAAGGAATCTTGCTTTCTATTTTTCCAGTTACTCTTTTGCATTGTCATATTGAATTCAATCACATAAGCTCACCAATTAGGGCAGTGTTTCTTTTTTATTTAAGCTGGTACAGCTAATCCATGGAATACATCTACTTCAGTTTCCTTTGTTTTGGGGGGGCTGATATAGTTTAGATGCCTTTTCTCTGACCTATATACGTAGTTATTGTCATCTACTGTATTCTCAAAGCCTTCTACATTTGCTAAGGTACTAGAAAAATTGGCTGCAACCCTTGTTGCATCTCACCCTTTATCTTTTTCTGGTGTTTTAGGGCCATAAGAATTGTAAACTGTTGATTTATAGAAAGCTCTGGAGAAAATTTAGTCCATCCTTCTGTTTAGACCAAAATTATTGTTTTGTCCAGCTAAGTCTTAAAAACCTCCAACAAAAAGAGGTCCTGCTGCCTTCCTAGCAATCTTCCATTGCATTCCTAGCAAAGATTTTTTTTTTTGTAATGTCTTAAACTGTCAAGACACAACTTGTGGCTGTTGCCTCTTCTTTTACCATCTGCTATTGCAAAGAAATGTCTGGCTATGCTATCTTTGCAGGACTCTCTCAAATAGCTCCATGTTGCTATTCGATTACAGCTTATCCTCTTCTTGACAGACTGAAAAAGCACAGTTCCTAAAGCTTTTCCTTAGAGGTCATGTGCTCTAGGCTGGTCACCCTCTGGGTAGTCATCTACTTGACCCTCCTAAGTTTCCTTATGTCCTTCTTGACCTGTTGGGATGAACAAAACTCGGCTCAGTATTGCAGGTATGTCCTCACTGCTGTTGAATAGGAGGGAAGAGTAACTTTCCTCAAACTGCTGGCCATGCTTCTCTAATTTCAGTCTGATACATAGTTTACCTTACTGTGTTGAGAGCACATTGTTGTCGTTCAGTTTGGCATGCATTGTGACAAACATATCTTTTTCAGCAGGGCTGCTACTCAGCCAATTACTTCTGAGCTGCTTCTGATGCATGGTGTTCTGCTCCAGGTGCAGATCTTTGTGCTTTCCACTATTGAGCATCATAAGGGATTTGTTGGCCCAGTCCTTAAGGTTCTCAAGGAAACAACCCTCTGAATTGAAGCTCTGCTCCAGCTGTATCCACCATCCCAGATGATTTAGCATTGTTTGCATTTTTTTGTCTCATCCAGGTTTCTGATTAAAGTGTTGAGCTTTATAGGCTCCAGTATTGACCCAAGATTACTTGTTTGACATTCAGCTGACAGCCAGTAGTTGACTATCTTTTAAGCTTGTTCTGTTAGTTTTCAAACTATGTGAGTCTGTTTATTCAGCCTGCATTTCCTTAGCCTGGAAAGGAGAATGCAGTGGGAGATGGTACCAAAAGTCTTAACAAGGCAATGTGCATTACATCTATGTCTTTTCTTTCATTCTTGTGGCCAGGTATTTTATCATTGAAGGCAATCATTGAGCATGATTTGCCATTGGAAAATTGGTTTCCTATTCTGGATTAATGTCTTTTCCTTTATGTGATTAGAAGAATACATGCTCCTGTGATTTTTCTGAGGACTCAGCTGAGCCAGATCAGCCTGTAGTGCCTTGGGTGCTCCTCCTTACCTTTCTTGATTGAAAATGGCTATGATTTTGGATTTTTTTTTTTTCCCTGGCTTCAGCCATCAAGAGCTCCCCTGATTTACTGTGATTCTTTGATAAGCAGCGGCCTTGCAATTGCATCAACCAATTCTTTTGGCACTTTCAGGTGTATCTAGTTCAGTCTCATGAATTTATATACATCCAGCTTCTGTAGATCATCCCTAAGCTGTAGTCCAGCCCCTTTATCAAAAAGGGCAAAAAGGTTGCTGAAAGCATTGTCCCATCAAGCACTGAGTATCGCCAAGGTTGGAGATTCCACAGCCTCTCTGGGCAGCTTCTTCCATTATTTAATAATCCTCATTGTGCATGTGGAGAAACCTCTTTGTCATTGGAATTTCCTTCGTTGCAACTTTTGGCTGTTGGTCCTTGTTCTTTGGACATATATCAGATGCTTCAGCATCCATATCATCTAATTGACTCTCTCCAATATGTTGGTGTCTTGCTTGTACCGAGGAGTCCAAAACTGGACACAGTACTCCAGATGCAGTCTCTCCAATGCCAAGCAGAGGAAGATAATCGTGTCCCTCAACTTGCTGGCTATTCCTGCTAATGCAGCCTTGTAAACACTTGGCCTTCGTGGTTGCAAGGGCATGCTACTGACTCATTTTCAACTTGCTATCCACTTGTGTATTTTTTGCAAAGCCGCTCCCTAGCCTTTGAGCCCTCAGCCTGTGTTGCTGCATTGGATTACTGAACTCTAGGTGCAAGACTTTCCATTTGCCCTTGGATTTCATGTGGTTCCTGTTTTTTCCAGCCTGTCGAGGTCCATTTGGATAGCAGCCCTGCCCTCCGCTGTTTCAGCTGGTGTGTCTTCCTCCCCCTCTCAATCTGGTATTATGCACAAACCTGCAGAGACTGCATAGTGTCCCATTGTCCAGGTATTTAATGAAGACATTGAACAGTATTGGCCCAATATTGATTCTTGAAGGACACTGCTGGTAATTTAATGGTTTTTTTGTGCTGTGGTTTGGGTTTTTTTGTTTGTGTTTTTTTTTCTTTTTATTTTTTCCTTCTTTTTTACCCCAAAAGCACATTATAGTCCACTTAGTCCATATCTCACCAGCTTAGCTATAAGAATACTATGGGAGACAGTGTAGAAAGCCTTGCTCAAGTTAAGCTAAACAGCATCTAGTAGTCTCCTGTCATCCACTGAGCCATTCATCTCATCGTAGAAGGCAAGGAGGTTATTCGAGCATGATGTGCCCTCGCCAAATCCATGCAGGGTGTGCTCCCAGTTGCTTTCATGTGCTTGGGTACTACTCTGGGGGGGAATTTTCTCTGATAACTTTCTGAGAACTGACATGAGGCTGACTGGCCTGTAGCTCCCTGCACACTCCATCTTGAACATGTGCCTGATGGTTGCCTCTTCAGGCACTTCCCCCAGTCATCGTGACATATCAGAAAGGATAGAGAGTGGCCTCGCAGTAACCTTGGCCATGGGCACCCTGGGATGTATTTCTTGTGGCTTTGTGGAATCTCATAGGACCACTGAAGCAGATTTGACATTTCTCCTTTACTACACCACTGTTTTATGCAACTTATCTTTGCCCTTGTGATTACCATCTCTTGCTTCAGCATCATTCTTCAGATAACGTACACCAGCCTGTTTGTCCTGTCTTGTGATTGGACAGTTTGTAGGCCAAATCTAAATTGACTTACTCTGGTTACATTATGCAGTGCTAGACTGAGTTTGTGACAATTCTTTTGTTAAACACTATTTTGGATGCAGATCACAAATTTTTTTATTCCCAAATGATCTTTCAAATAAAATGTCAAGTCCAAGTAATAGAGTAGGATGGAACAGTTAATATGCTATCAGGACAGTTGCATAAATAATTAAGCACAATGTGGTCAAAGGAAACTTATTTTTACTATCAGCATTTTACTTTGGAGTCAGCTGAACCAAAGATGAATATGAAGAGACTTAGTCATATGGCAGAAGTAATCTGCTCCCTGTGGATAACTCTGTTTCCAAATATTCTTATCTGAAACAATGACAGTAGGTGGAGTCCAGATCAGTAGTAAGACACCTAAATATATGTGTTGGTTAGTAAGTGCAAGTGTATGTCTAAGTTCTCATTATAGGCTTTGCTAACTAGGGGATGATTTCACAGAATTGTATAGAGTCAAAGAATCGTATAGGTTGGAAAAGACCTTTAAGATCATCAAGTCCATTTGTCTCATCCTGAGGTAGAAACCTGGTGGCTGGTCCCATGGTTATTCACTAATCAGTCCATCTGCTGTCGCCTAGATCTTTGTATCCTGTAATAGCAGTTTGCTTTCAGGTAGACATCTCCATTAAGGGTGTGTTAATCTAGTGCTAAAGTCCTACCCTGTAAGTCAAAGCCCACATTTATGTATTCTAGCAGAAGTTTTGTTGCTAGATTAAGTACTGTTGACAGAAGCTGCCTTTCTTGTAATATTTTTCCATGTATGTTTAGAGCGTTTATGGGCAGGGGTTGGAGAGAAGGAAGAAAATACTGAATGGGATATAATAAGGCCTGATTTCCTACATGGTTGCATCTCTTTCTCTTGCTCTTTTACGTTCCTCCATGATGACTCATATGAAACTCCCACCGGTCAAGTTTGTGGTTCTGTCTTCTCCTTAGTTTGAGCTGCAGCGCAAACTGTGCCCTCTCTGCCAGCTGACTGAGCTGGTAGGAGTCTCATCTCTCGAGACCTCTGCCCATTAAATGTGTTTAGAAATTGATAGGCCATCTTAAGATATTTCTAGGGGAAACGCAGGCAATTCATGCCAAAGGTAGATGCCTATAATGGAAATACTGTTCTTCAAAGCTTCATTTATGAAGAGGGAAGGAAATTCAGACATTTTTTTGGGTATTACTGATTTCATCTTAAAACAGGTCTGAGTAGTATCCTAGGAGTATATCCACTGTCTTTTATCTGGTTTTCTCTTCAGTCCATTTCTATTACTAAAGGCCATAAAGTTACCAATTAAAAACCCAACAATAAATAAATAAATAAAAATCCTTCAGCTATTATATAGAGTTAGTACTAGGAAACCTTTTGGCATTGTCTCAGATGGGCAGTTTTTCTGAAAACCTTTTCTTTTCTAGTATACAGTCTTGCTTTCAGTTAATGCAACATTGTGCATATTGGAAATCAGAAGTGAAGTTAAAAACTGAACCAAAGCTGCTACAAGAGTCTGTGTGAACCTGAAAAGTCTACCATTCCAGTCCATAACGTGTTGCTGAGCTGCCTTTATTCGTTGCTTAATTTAAGACCTTATGTTGCAAATGCTGCTTGTGAATGAAGAGTTGTCAGTGGGATTTCCATTTGGAGTTGTTCAGTGGAATCAATTCAAAATGAAACTTTACAGCTGATTTTATTGGTTCATGATCAGAAACTTTGTATAAAACCTCCTTTCTTGGGTAAGGAGTTGTAGCTTTTGCTGCTTGGATTGTAAACACCTCAGGAAAGGGATGACAAGCTCAGTGTTTACTTTGGTTGTTGATGTAACTGGGTTTCCCTGTCAGAGCTGCTCTTGACTTCCTTCAGGTTCAAATAATGAAGAAATAAAAGCAGGAATAATGCATTGCAAAAAATACCTTATTATAGTTTGACGATATTCACTTCAGTTACTTATGTTCCAGTCACTGTAAGTCAAAGACGATAACATGGCAAATAATGAAGTAGTAAAGGTGTCTCCTTTGGCATTAAATGAACTTTTGGGGGGTGGGGGGTGTGAAGTAGGGAGGTGGGAAAAAAAAGCTTCATCCAGAGAATTGTGCTGTAATTGAAAGTATTAAACAACACTTCTCCCTTCCCTCCAGAAGCATTTTCTGTTTGCATTATACTAGGCTTTTTTTTCAAGGTACTACTTGTTAGTTCAAATAAAGCATTATCTGTCTCTTCTGTATTGCCTGTTGTTTTAAATTCATGTGACATCTTCATTCGGATCTGTTCCTATCAAGTTGTGTAACACTGAGAATTTTCCAGTGACTGTTCATGAAGGTAGTGCCCCCACCTCATGGTCCTGCAAATTTTGTAGATCTTAGGCATGTAAACTGAAGCCATAAAACTTCACAAACTGATTAGGAAATAGAATTTGGATCCTTGTACTCAAAAACAAATGGTCCTTTTTCACTGAGCAAAAACATTTGAAAGGCCTAATGTTACCCTTAACTAGATGCTTTTGATCTTTTAAAGATCATGGTGGTATACAATAATACCCAGTTTTATTGTAATGTGTTTCATATTCTCATTTTGTTTGAATTATTTATCCTAATTCCATGTGCTGATGGACTGCTGCCATATAAGTTATACATGAAACAATGGCTTTTGAACTCGGGAAAGATCATCTTAAATAACATTAAAGGTGGTTGCACTTTTGTCTGTTAATTTCAAGATGAGGCTTACTAAAAAGTTTTCCTGCAGTGGCTGCATATGAAGTCCTTGAGAGTTCCTTTTGAGAATTGCTGGCCTATAATCTTGGGATTTTTTGCTTACTATATAACATAACATATTTCAGTCAACTTTCAGGGTGTACTAGGTAGAGACACTATAATCTATTTTTTCCCCCTTTGTACGTGACTTGAATTACAATTTAAATTGGAAACAGTTAAGCTGGACAGCCTTTTCCATTATAGATGGTCATGTATTCGATAAGGAATGCATAGTCATTCCTGTAATAATTTAACAAAGTTTTTCAACTCTGTTTAAGCCGGATCTGTTGCTTCAGAAGCCTGAAATGTGTTTCTTATAAGATTGGAAATATTTTGTAGAGCTTAAATAGCCCTTGAGGTTGATACAAACAGCTCTGTGGACTTAGCAAGCACGGGTCTCTGTTCCAAGTGATGCACGTGTGCGATCATACTCCAACAAGGGCAGGCTTCTGACTCTTCGTCTGGTAACTGCACCTGTAGTTGCAAATGGTAGATGGTTATTTTGGCAGATGCTTGTGTATGTCATAGCTCATCTTGAAGACATTTTAATTCGTAAGTAGTCACTTGATGAAGTAGCTTTTTTACTGAAGGAAAGAGATGGGAGTTTGGTCAGTCAGCTAGTTCCAAAGTGATAGCCTGATAATGATTTCATATATGATAAATACATGAACTGATGAACATGCCTTGTTTATTTGGCAGCATACTGTTTTATTTTGCATCACTGCATTCAGATAACCAAATAATTTAAGAAAAGCTATAAAGGTGAGCATAAATATTTGCCTGAATTGGTCCAATCTGGATTAGCTTTAACTGACAAAGACTCCTCCTTTAATCCTTTGAAAATTTCTGGAGAAGTAAGTTATGCTGTAGTTAAAATGAGGAGCCCACCTAGTGCTGGAAGGCAATCTAGTAATTAGCATGTTCCTTTCAGCCTCTGGTATTTTCTTTTGGGTTTTTTTGGTGGTTGTTTTTAAGTGATGCTGTGCTCCTCTGGCTGAGGTGCACAGAACTTGCAAAGACATTAATGCAGTAGTTCTGTTTGGTATGTTTTCTTTTGTTTGCCTTCGAATAGGTTTTAACTGAATCTTTTCAGTGGACAGTATGAATAAGACATTTAAAATTATTTGCCTTTAAGGCAGAATAGATCTTATTGTCCAGTTCATGACTATATATTTCTGTGACAAAAACTGAAAGATGCATTCTCTCATATAGTAGTAACATGTATCAACTTCTACAACCTGTTCAAACATCAAATATTGAATTGGGCTTCTGTTTACTGGAGATGGCAGCTGTTTGGGAAGGGTGGTTTGGGTTTTTTTACAATTATTCTATGGGAAGGTATAGTAGCAAAGAGCCAGCAAATACTTGCCGATCTGTTATAACAGTATCTTATTCTGTCTAACAGCAAACATGAGGTCAGCATCAGAAGAGCCAGTCCCATTACATGAAGAATTTATCTACTGTTGTGGAGCTGCTACCCATGTCTTAAAGTGTGGGCCCTGGAAAGACCTCTCAAAAGATGAAAGTAAAAATCTACCCAGGCTCTTATTCATGATTATTCCTGGTAAGGGTCTTTTTTTGTTGTAAGCCTAGAAATACGATGATTGGAAAGGGTATGTTCAATTTCAAAAATCTCACTGGATAAGTGGTAGAATTTGGTCTGTGCATATGGCCAAAAAGTCAATAGTATTGCAATGGTGAAATTTGCAATGATGAAATTGCTTTGTTATATTTGATTACTACTATTATCCATATTCGTAATGGTGCTGTAAGGTAAACTGAGAAATTAGGATGTCTCACCCATTTACTCTGTGGTGGTGGTTTGCTGACAGCATTGCAGGTTGTTGTTCCCCCACCCCACCCCTCCCCTCCCACCCCCTGCTCTCTTTCCATTTATTTCTTGCACATTAAAGTGATACTGTAATGTCAGCTGTGTGCCAACTGAAAGATGAAAGTTTCAATATTTGAGGGAAAATTCTGGATACAGTAGTTTTTCAAAGTGGTTTTTTAATAGTAAATGTTTTAACTTAGATTTTTGCACATTAATTTTTATGATAAGCCTCTTGAACTAGTGAGCATCATATAGTTCTGAGTTATATTTAAATCTGATCATCTTAAAATGAAAGCTCTTAACTTTCATTTAGCATATGTTAAAATTAATGAAGCCCTAAATTCATTGAAGTCTGCCAATGAACTGTAGGAGTTCTGCCATTAGAAAAAGCAGAGCTTGAGCATGCTCAAGCACAGATATTGTGACTCACTTCACTGCCTTAGAGTTTGCAGATTTCTAATGCTTCCTGTAGTTTATTTGAATGTTTGGATACTATTGTTACTTCCCCAAAATTAGTGGTGCGAATAATGACTCTTTTGATTATCCAGATTTTTGGCTTACTGTTTCTGTTAAGGTATACTTTGCTGTTTATGGGCCAGCGTGTGGCTTGGCCCTTACTTAGTGGTGAAAGAGAGCGCAGGTTCTATTTTTCAGGTTTTTTGCAAGGTTTTGGAAGCCTCATGGAATATTTTATGTTAGTTTCTTTGGGCACAATGATTTCATGCCCTTGCCTCCTGGAGTTGAATAATAGTGTAACTTTTAACCCAGTGACAGTGAAGTTTAAATTCTTTCCTTAACTGAAAAGAAGAAATAAGCCTCCTATGATTACATCTTGCTACTGTTTCGTGGGAACAACTTTTAAAGCCAGATACTGTATAGTGTAACTTTTTAGTAAAAGACTATCTGTATGGACCAAATCATCAGTTTTCCAGAGGTACAAGCCTGATGTGATGCTTTTCAGTTGCGGCTTTCTTCCAGTTAAGGTATTTCTGGAAGGCTTAAATGAACAGCTAAGTTAAGTGTTTCTTTTTCCCCTAAGTTTTGGAGCTTTCATCTCTCTTCAGGTTGTGATACCCTTGTGTTTGGATTGGTGGTGGAGCCTGCAACTAGGGTAAATCTGTAAAGCTAACTCTTATCAGTAGAAAGATTTGTAGGGGAAGAGCACAAAAGTCAAACATTAGCATCCAAGGCAAAGTACCTCTGCGAGGCACGTAAGTTATTCTGTTCAAAATATACTAAGTCACACAGAACTTATGGGCTCTATATTCATCACAGGAAACTTTTCGTGCAAGAAAATGTAGTGGCAGGGCTACACGGAGCTTATTTCCTGCAGAACAGTTCTGTGGAGACTCCTTAATAACATCATCTTATATTAACTAGATAGATACCCAGAAATAGACATCAGTGAAGTATTTAGAGTGCTTCTGTCATGGTCTGCAAGATTTTGCAAGCAGCTGATTTATGGTTTTGCTCTTATTTCAGAATTATGTTGGTAACAAACTGGAAGTTGTCTCACTGAGAAAACAATTAAAAAACACAGCAACCACAGTAATGCTATCTTCATTTTAGATACCCAAATTCAGCAGTGAATCAAGTTACCCAGGCTCCTTGCTGTGGCTGGCAGGGAGCTGACTAGGACCTGACATAACATAATGCAGTTTTGCTTCTCATAAATCAAATGGTTTTTTCCTACTGTATATGGCTCATTTTTAGTCTTCAAGGGAAATTCTGTCTGCCAACACAAAAACATACAGCCTTAGGAGAGATCCAGACATTTGGGTCATCTGGCAGCATGTTCGTGTACCTAAACAGTTAGGATTAGATAGCATTCCCCTCGTGCTTTTGTAACTTCCCGAGTATGAAATGCGGAGCCTTTCTGGAGTCCAACAGTTTTCACACTTGAAAGGCATGTGTCCCTAGTTGAGATTCTTTATAGAATGAAATAAAGAGGGGCAAAATGATAGCTTGGTAGAGGTCAAGGAAAGAAATACCCAGACAAAGCCAGCTCTCACTCAAAAAGGAGAATATGCACAGCCAAGTGTTCAGTGATCCGAACCAAGCATGGTTAGTCCTACTGCATGTGATACATTGTTCTGCATATTAAACTGCTCTGGTACATGTTTTCCAGTCTTAAATGAAATTCATGCATATGATTTTGTTTATATATAATCAAACAAAATGAGGTTGGTGGGTGCATATAGAAGAGAAAGATAAAATTCTCAGCTTCTGCTGGAATCTAATTGTTGCAAGAGATTTGAGAATAAATCCTATATACTTACTCTCTTTTTGTTTTTTTTAGCCAAATTTCTTCATAATGGGGAGGATTTCTCTCAGATCAGACTTATTTTTTTAAAAAAGGGGGGAGGGGGAAGAAGCTGACTCCAAAACATTCTTCTACTCTGAAACTGATGGCGAAATTCCCATTGACTTTAAGTGAGGCAGGATTCTGCCTCCTGAGGACTGATAGCTCACTGTGCTTGAAGCAGTTGGAATACAGAACATGCAGCAGAGTTCAGTCTCATTTAACTACAACAAGCTAATGTTTTTATTGATGGCAGTCTGTGTAAATTTATCATTTGAATAAAATTTTACTGTATTACTTGATATGTTTAATGTGCACTTTTTTGTTCCGTAACATTTTTTCCTTGTGTAAGCAAAACCTCTGTATAGGAGTAATAATGTGTGTACTGAAGTAATTACTGTGTGAAAGGCCCAATTTTTCCTCAGCCCAGAATATATGCGTGTACTTGTTTGCCTTTCTTAATATGAATTCTTTTCTATTAAAATCGATGAGATTTACTCATGAGAGTAAAATTAAATGTGTACAGTTGAAGGATCAGGTCCATGGTTTTCTGGAAATGTAGGCATTATGGAAAGGACAGGAATTACTTTTTTTCCTCTTGTGTCATAAAGGTCTATTTTCCCTTTTGCAGTGTTTGTTTAGTGTAAAATTAGCAGTGAAGTATAAAATCTACTACAGCAATATTTAACATTGCTTGGGTTTATTGGAAACCAGGATCCACAAAAGTGTAATGGAATATTTTTTTACTGTTTTAAGAGTATCTGTCTATTTGTGTCTGTGTATTTATGAAACATTTAACTTTGTAAATAAATACAGTACAAACTTTAAAACCACCGTGCTGTTTAGCTCATGAAGTTTTGCTGTTCATCAAGGTTTTTTTGTTTCATTGCAGGCGTGCATTGCAATACTTTCATTCCAGGCTTCGTAATTTTTGTTACCATTGCTGCAAATGATGCAATTTTGTTATTTGCAATCTTGTACTCAGGAAGCTTAGTTCACAGTTGATAATGTATAATGTAAATAGCATTTTTTGTGGTGAAGCATACGACATAAGTTTTGTTCATTAATATACAGAAATAATTTCAGAATTTGGTTTGTTGACGTGCATGTGGAGTACTCCCTATGCTTGCCAAGTTTCTTGATCTGCCTGCTTGCAGTTGGATTGCTGCTGGGTTATTGGATCATCTTATTGTTATACCAACTCATGCAGTGACTTGGTGATGTTTAAGGCCTATGAGGACTTAACCAGACACTTTTTTTAAAGTATAAAGATTTAATCTCCTGAGCTAATCCTCTGAATCAACCTCTGCTTATGGTTTTCTGCTCAACAAAGTGGGGGCTTGGATTCTGATCTTTCCTAGGAGTAGTTACATGTACTTACTTCAACAAGACTCTTGTCACTTGAAGACTACTTAACTATTTTTCAGCAGCAAAAATAGTGCAAACGATTTGCCTGAATTATGACAAGTCTTAATGTGGTCTCCCTTGAAGTGAGACTTCCTGTTAGCTTTAAAGTCTTTGAAGTTCTGTTTTTGATTGTAATGTAAGGACTCTGAAAAGCTTTCAATACATTATCTGGCTTTGTCTGCACCTGCTGTTTTGATATTTAACAATCATCACCCTCAACATTTGCATAAGAAAAGTTATATTAAGAATCACAATATAATAATACTTTGCACTAAAACTAATTGTATAGCCCTGAAGCTTAATTCCTTTGTATTTTGTTTTTTTGGCTCCCACTAAAAGTGTTTTTTAAAGTTGTTAATCATTCCCTCTGCTCAGCAATCACTGGAATGAATAGTTCTTCAGAGGTCTGCTGTCACCACTGAGACCAAGGGGTTTGCTTAATAATGAAAGAATCTATTTCCTCATTCTACAAACCATGTAAAGCATGTTTACTCCAATTATTTTTAATTTGGTTTTAGAATGTGCTTTGATTTATACAAAATTTATGTGATTAAATGTGCTTGTTGGTCCATAATCTGTAAATTACAACCATTAATCTGCAAGAACTGCATTTGATCTAATAAGAACTCATAGTATCGGCAGATTAGCTTGCAGTATATCGCTTCTGGCAACCTTGGCCAGAATGTAATCCAGAATCCTATATGTGAATCTTGGTATTTAATATGTGATTAAATCAATTAAAAAGATGGATCAGAACTGTTCATGTGAAGCAAAATCTGATTTTCGGGTATAGACCACTGAGTTACTTAAGGACGGTACTTCCATCTTCTCAGACACTACTTAAGTCAGCAGTGTTTACTTAGTGCTTACTATTTGCCTTTGATATACATCTGGAGGAAAGGAGAATGCTGCTGGCAATGGACAGCCAGGTTAAGAGGAAAGATGACTTTTTACCTTCTGGGCAAGGGGACTTCTGCGTTCTGGGTCATGTTCTGCTCTGTATGCTTTGTGCTCAGAGTTACTGAATGAGCCCCAGCAACAATTCTATGAACAAAGTTGAGAACCTCTTCTATCAGAGTTCATTAGGCAGTAAAAGCTGCTTTTTTCCTCTTTCTGGTTTTATGGTTTGGTGGGGTTTTTGACTGATTAGTGCCAGAGCATCAGCAGTAGGAAAAAATGTCTGCCCAGTCTCACCTCATCTTTCACCTCTACAGTTTTGTCACTGTGGGCCTGGTTATGAAAGCTCTGCTATGGTTTGGGTTTTTGGCTTTTTTGGTGTTTTTGGGGGGTTGTGTGGGGTGGTTGGTTGGTTGGTTTTTTTTTTTTTTTTTTTGGAGAATCAGGCTGGGTCCATGTCACATAGTTCAAAAAGGGACTCTAAGGCCCAATTTCATCCAGCCTAATATTAAACACCTAATTAAGATGCTAAAGTAAGGAGCATAAATTCCTAGGTACTTTGTATAATCAGTAGTTAGGGATGGGCACTGCTATGAGCATTTCTGCCTCCTAGGAGGTTACATTGCCCTGAGATGATGTGAAGTCTTCAGCTGTGAAGATGATCACAACTTGACTGGGTGCAGACCTGGGCAACCTGTTCTAGGTGACCCTCTGTGAGCAGGGGGTGGGCTGGGAGATCTCAGGTGATCCCTTCCAACTTCAGTGATCCTGCAAATGTGACCCAGGGACTGGCCATCCAGACTTCTTGTCCAGGTGTAGATTCTGATCTGGATTGATTTTGAGGTACCCTCAAAAGCTAATAAAGATAAATATATGGATAATCTTAGATAAATACTTGATTAGAATTAGCCACTCTTGAAAGAGCTGTAATTTAAGGCACCCTCTCCTTGCCTTCACAGCCATACTGTATAGTAAATGCCTTTACACTGAAATTGGGTTTGTTGAGTGTTAGGAACCAAATAGAATTAAATATTCGTAAGGAATGAAGTATAGTACTTAAACATAGTATGGAAAGAGTATGCCAGAAGAGGGAGCCATTTTAAAGATTAGAAAAAAAATACAGTGTTTTTTTGGAAAGCTTATTGCTGTAATAGCCAGCTATACCATGTACTAGCAGGCTTCAGGGTGTCATCTGAAGGCATAGGTAAGCACTGACTGTTTCTCCACTGTATGGATATCACAAAAAATTAGTAGCTTTATAAGACCATTCATGTGACAGTGATTAATTGGTTATGCTGGTTGTTGAGGATCATAAAAATGCCTTTTACTTGTGGTAGGAGTGAAATAAAGGAAGTCCAGTTAGAGCAGAGAATATAAGGATTGGAGTGCTGGGGCTTTTGTTCCTAGCCTTTCCACCGCGTTGCTTTTCAACAGATGCCCAGTCATCCTCACAAATTGTGTACCAAACCAGCAAACAAATCTTCTTCATCCACATTTGCAAAAGTTATATTATCTATCACCCAAGTCTCTAAGCTAGTATTCAGTTACAATCAGCTAACACTGAGTAAATAAATTAACAATAAAAGCATAGCTGCCTAGAGTAAGACCACAAATACTTCCTCTCCTGGAATGTTTAAATCATTGACCAACTCCATGGGCAGCTCCACTCTCACGGATTGTGTGAAATTCTTGCGCCAGGACATATATCGTCTTCTCATTGTACAGCAGTAAATACCCAAAGGACATAAGGGAAAATAACTAATCACATCTAATCACTAATCATATCACTAATCACAAGGTCTTTATTAAAGGAATCATTCATTTAACTTTGGATTTTGGTGGTTTGGATTAAGTAATCCTTTTAGATGCAATGAGAATTTTTAGATGGAAGTCATAGAGTGTAATGTTGAAATAAGCTTCATAGGACTCCTGTTTACACACTAAGTTGCACTTTATTTTGCTTAATCCTGTATCACATAGTTTTGATGACCTGAAGCTGAGGCTGAAAAGCTGTGTTCTGTGTGGATGTATATTTTCCATCATATTAACACTGTGCTTTATGTATTTATCTTCATTTACCTCTACTAGTGTAAGATACAAGAAGTTGCATGGGTTCTATTACCTGTGCTTATTTTGACCATACCTCCCCAAGTAGAGCAGTGCTGCTGTTGTCCATTCTCAGCTGAAGCAACCGAGCAGAGAAGAAGGGAAATTTAGGTGCTCAAAAATGAAGGTGATGCTATTTAACACACCTGGTCCAGAGAATCAACTTAAGAACCTTGTGTGGTTGGAGTCTTGCCTCCCCTGACAAGGCATGTGAAGGATTATGCAGCTCAGAATGGCATCTAGTCCAGCTGGCACACTTGAGTCACATGCAGCTAATCAGCAGGAACCAAAAAAGTCTCAATTTTGCATCTAAAATTCTGTCCTGAGGTAGATGTTTATATCCAAACAGCTGAGCAGGATGCCCTCTCTGTGTGTACACAGAGACTCTATTTATTTATTTAAGAAAAGTTCTTCTTTTACACATTAGCTTAGCAGCAGCATTCATCTGTTCTCTGTATTTGCAGTGCTTGAAATTAAACTTAGTCCTGAAGATTGTTATACTTGAGCAGAGTATTCACTGTAGAACATCATGCCTGACTGCGAGTTAGCCAGGAGAGAATGGCAGTGAATCTTCAGCCCTTTCATGGAGAATGGAAGAGAAACGCTATGCTCTTTTATCATGGCCTCTCCTGCACAGCTAAAGCATAGGACTTGAAGCAACCACTTGATGCTTTGAATGTATTACTTGCCTTCTGGGCTGCTCTTCAGACTGGCTCTGGGAAAGCTAGCTGGTGTTCCTAAAATTTTCAAGAGTGTCTTTCCCTGTATCCCACCTGTCTGTGTTATGGCCTTACGTGATCAACATCATGTAATCGGAGTCTTCCTGGAAAGTCTACCATTCCCTGCTTTATTAGCAGGTGAGACTGAAGTAATTGAACCTCTGTTTGCATTTGGGCAGCCTGTAAGGAGACTGGGTGGCAGGACTGGGCTATTCATAGAGCTCTTGCCTTCAGGTACCTTTTAGAACCATCAAGTAAGGTATAAAGCAGACGTTGCTGAGTCTAACGTAGTGTGGAAGTTAGGAACTGTTTGTAGTGTGCATATTAAGACCCACCAGGCACTGGAAATCTAAGAGCTTAGTGCTTGGAGCACTTAAAAAAAAAACTTCCGAAGGCCATTATTTCACAATCCAAAATGTTTGTCAACAATACTGGCATAAGGTATTCCTGTTCCCACCACACTGTGCCACTCCACCCCTCGGTTATGCCAGAACAATAGTTTGAGAGATCATGCTGTGAATTAAATACATACATACATTTATTTCTGGGGTCTTTTTAAAGCTGGAACAGTTCCCTGTTTGGGTTCACAGCATGGCCTCACAGAGTTGTGCCAGTGTAATTCAGGGGCTGGTAAGCCATGGTAGGGGGGTGGGAATGACAGTGGAGAAGGTGGGAGTTCCTTCAGCTGGACTTGCTGCAGAACTTTCTGTTGTTAAATTATGGTGTCAGTCCACAACACGCAGCACATGTATGTGGGTTCACACGCTTAGTCTTGAGACTTCTCTGGAAGGAGTTGGTGTCCCACCAGTCACACCAGGTGGTAGTGATTCGCTGAGAATGCCTCTCCCTTGAGGCTTCTGCTTTTGTTTATACTGCAGCTCCAGATGAAGCTGCCAACTCTTTGCATTTGACCCTGAGTTCTCAGATTTTGACATGGAGCATTTGTATTTTACATTGCTTCGAAATTTTGTATTTTGCCTGAATAAAAAATTTGACAGTGGGAAAGGAGCTTCCTTACTCTCCAGTAACTGGTATACGTGATGCAAAAGCAATCGATGAGAACAGACTATACAGTAGAGTTCAAAGTTTCTGTAGTGTAACAATCCAGGTAAAAGGGTCTACACAGAGCAAGATAACGTGTTTTCACGTTTCCCTATGATGACAGGCGGCCTTATCAGCTGATAAGGTAGTAAGAGCACAGCTTTCTATTTCAGTGAGACATAAACATGGCAGAACACTTTTCATTCACATGCTTGCATGGGATATGCATCATACATGACCACATTTTTTAAATTCGCAGTTGAACAGGAGCAAAAGCACACAAAAAAACCCCCAACCCTATCTTCCTGATACTTCCAAAGCTGCTACTTCTAACTTTTCTAGCCACTTCTTTATCTCTAGCATGAATATTAATGGCTTAATTATCAGAGATCAGTCTTATTTTCAGCTGACCACGTATTTTCTCAGATGATGATGCATATAAGGTACTGTTAACTGATGGAGTTCTTAGTGGTTAGTAATATTTAATTTTCATGCATAGATTATTTGGTCTGTTTCTGTCTCATTTATAAAACGGGAATAATGAAATCTCTCAATCAAATGTTTGAGGACTTGTCAATGGGATGTGTTGTCTCGACTCAGACCAAGGTTCTTTGAGGGCTCTCCCCTTTATTTCACTGAGCTAAATAGTTTGACTTCCTGAGAATATTATTCTTGGGGGATAACGCTAATTTGTACCTATTTGATTTCTACTTTCAACCCCCATAAAACTTTGAATACATCAGTCAATTTTCCCCAAATTTTTCTGAGAGGTAGGGGACTCAAAATACCAAAAAAATAAGAGTTTGGCTGGAAGACATACATGCTGGTAGAGCATCCCCTGAAGGAAAGGTGTAAGTGTGTTCTATCCCATATTATATATTAGAAAATTCAATTCTTAGGACACTGCTCTCCATTATTTTTACTGCTTATGGACTAGTTGTTTGTGACTAATATTTTAAAATATGCTGACAGTTGTGCCTTGTTTACTGGGTCAGCCCACCAGCTCCCATTGTCTTTAGAAAAGAAAAAAAATCTTTCATTAAAAATAAAAACTTCCTCATGCAGAGAGGAGCCTGTATGTCAGATCTAGGCTTGAAATATGCCACTTTTGTTGAATTTCCCAGTGCTCCAGAAGTACCTCTGATGGGGGCTTGGCACATTTGAGCTTGTTAAGTTTGAGGAGGCAGAGTAATGACAGGATGGTTGAACATCCAACTGTGCTTTACAGTATTTCCCTCCACTAAATCTGGGTGGCAGATGTGACTCACTGAAGTGACTTACTGAAATTTCTCAATCCGCACTCTTCTCTTGGTGTCCTCTCCCTGCAAATGAGGCGTCATTTTCAGCATGGATCCTTCCTGCCTGGCGGCGTGCAGCGTAGTCAGGAGAGGAAGTGGTCCCTCTCCTGCAGCATGCAGAGGCTTGAGTTGGCCGGAGTTATGGAAAAGCTGTGTTCTAGGGTATTTTGCTTGATTTGACCATTTAAAAAAGGATCTCTTTCTCTTCATATGATGTCTGAGGCGGAAGGGAAGAAGAAATTACCTACTGAAGGACCTACCTATGAAGGAAATCCAGTGTTTCCATGTACATCGTGTACAAATAATGCAATTAAAATGTTTAAAGCTACAGCACCAGTGTATAATGTACTACTTTCTTTCTGGCAGCTGCTGCCAGAAGTACCTGAGCTGATATGGATTTGCCTTGGCATTATTTTGACCTAGTTACTTCTGAAAATAATAAAAAATAAATATCTCCTTTCAGATTCTAGTTAACACATGGCCTCATTTCTATCCCAATAGTAACTCCTATGGATCATTAAAGCTATATTAGAAATAAATTTGACCCGTTATGTTCAATAGATATGGAAAACACTAGAGCCAAAAATGCAGTAGGTCATAGCTCTTGCTCTTGTTTTCCTGTTAACGGGCATGATGGAAGATTTTGATCATTGTCCTGACTTCCATTTTTGAAAACAGTCCTTGGTTATCCTTGATGGATTTAAAAAGTCCCATAAGAATAAATAAATATGTAGTAATACATACTTATATACTGCCTTCCACCTTTAAGTTTTAGATCTTTTATCTCTGTTACTGCAGTCTTCTCTTAGGAGGCAGAAGCTCTTCACAATAGGTCTTAAATGGGTAAACGTTTGTGCTTGTGAAGTGACTTGTGTTTATGAATGAGGAAAGTGTTTGCCTTAACTAAGTGTTTGGATTGAAGTCTTCATGGAGCATCTACTCAGGACCAGTACTAATACCCTAACTACAAGACCTTTTTCCTCAATTAGAGATACAGTGGTGTCAATGCAAAGAATTTTTTCCTAAGGTTGTGGATTGGTAAATCTTGGTTTATCCATATGCAGAACAGTTTGTTCTTTTGTCTTGCGTTTCTGAAGACTGATAACACATGCAAATGCAAAATTCGTTTGCAAAATCACCTTAGACTGTTAATTTCAAATATTACATTCTCTTGACAGTCTTGATACACAAAAATTGCAGGAACACATTTTCAGTCTTTTTTCTGAAATTAACTGTCTTTATGTTCCCAGTTGCTAATTTTTTCCTGTCTGTCATTTTATTCTAAAAGTGATCTTAAAGAACAAAAACAAACCCAAAAACCTAATAACCCCAAAGCCCCCAGACCTATTCTTTTCTTTTTCATAACTCTGACCAATGGTACAGCATAGAGAAATCTGTGATACAAATTTGAAAATGTACTTTCTGGTGCCTTTTGCATGTATTGTTTGCTTCATCCTTGTATATTATTTAAAAGTGATCAAATCTGCAGAGCTGTTTATCTGCGCAAAACAAATAATTTGTGGTTATCTTGGTTTTGAATTGTTTATTTTTCTTGTCTTTGTCTTTTTCCTGCTGATGTTGTCTCATCAGGGTTGTTGTTATTCAGATGTGTTTCATAGGCTTTCTTGTGAAGCCATCTGACACCAAGTCTCATGTTCCTCTTCTGCACACTTCCTTTGTTCTCCCCCATTCTTTCAGAAGGAGGTTTGTTTTCTGCTGGTCCAATTCTGCTTCAGCCCCTGAAACCGACTGAAAAATTCCCGCTGGGAATTCTAGACCCAGTGCAGAGCTCATTGCGGCCTCTCTGCCAGCATCAGTTGTAGTACAGATTGGATCAGAGACACCAACCACATCTAAGGTGTTAAAAGTACTTAACTGTTTTCATCTGCATAAGCAGATGCTTAAGAGACTCTGTATGTGTAGGTGTGTACCAGGAGACCCAATTAGATGTGTTAATTTTTCATTTGCTGTGGAGAAAATGGAACAAAAATTATTTAATTGTAAGCGCTAGAAAATCCTGGTTTCTATCTTTAAAAAACATAGTGACAAATTCACTATTCCATTATGAACTCCATTTTTTCAGTTTTACATCTCAATCTTAACTCCCTTCCAAGAACCATTAGTTTACAGGCCTATGAAAAAAAGAATAATATCAAGGCTTTTTTATATTTATGTACCTATCTTACCTGGTTGAGACATTAGAGGTGACTATTGAAATACACGTGTGGACTTTATAACCCTTGCAATATCACTTAATCACAAAGTCCAGTAGGTTTGCAGTGGGCAAAATCTCAATTTCAGACTTTGTATCTTATGTGCCTGGAGAGATGCTGTTAATCATTCATATGAGAAGAGCGGCATGTGCTGTCCTGTCACAATTTCTAGCTGGGAATTTTTATTCACAGGCTTCAGGCACAATTGTTACTTGGGCAAAACCAGGTGTGTTAGGTTAATTCAGGTTTATCAGGCTGTCCGTGAGATTTCTTTAGAGGTAAATGAACCCATGTTTATCCTACAGGTGGAACAGTGTTAGAGAACAGCAGGCAAGCTTATTTGCTCTGCAAAATACGTATAAAGAATGTGTATTATAAAATCCTATATGTAAGTTTTATAGCTGTATCAAGCTAAAAACTCTGTGTGTGTGTGTGTGTGTGTATATAGGGAAAAAATGTGAAATGTTCTTGAAAAACCTCTGTAATAAGCTGTGTTACAGGCACCTGGCTGAATCCTTCTGAGATTCCCTATTTTCACAACCCAAGCAAATATATTAATGTGCTTTCCAGCCAAATTCATGATTCCAGAGGATCAAACAGAGTTTTCACATGTGTTTCTGCATAACATCCTTGTAATTGTTTGCTCTTTGGCTGATGCTGCTCCCCTAGTGTATGGACTATAAATGGAATACAGCACCAAGAAAGCCAGTCCCCTAGATGCGCAAACAGGTGAAAGCTTAATTGACGTGACTGTATGATGATCATTCAAATGTGTTTTGACATGCTTTATTTGAAATCCCTTGACCTTCCATGTCAAGAGGAACCTGTGTGTTTCCTTTTAAGGCCTGATCATCAGCTGTGGTGTCAGTTTCTGCAGTTTTCTCCCAAGTGTGAGAACATCATTGTGTTTTTTACATGCTCCATTTAAATCCTTCTGACATCTGCGTGGGCTGCTTTCCATTCATTAACATAGGGGAGTTGCATCTTCTTCCATGGTGGCTGGTCAGACGCCAAAGGCAGATTAAGTTTCCTTGAGCGAGGAACTTGTCATTTAGGCTCTTCGAGCTGGAGCTGGGAGCTTTGGCAGCTCTGCGAAGAGGCAGTGAGAATCATTGCCACAAAAATGATTTTTGTGTGGTCCTGCTGTGCACCCCTGGATTTCAAATTTGATTTATGGCTGCTCATTTAAAAAAAAAAAGTCTGCATTTGGTTTTGTTGCAGGAGATTATCATGTAAATACTGCGGCATACATACTTAATTCTGAAACTGTGGATTATTTCTAAAATTAAACTCATGGTAATTGCTGGCATATTTTCCAGTTCCTCAAAGTTCTCTGTAAACCCACTGTTGGCTGTGTATTTCCCTTCTCTATTCATGTAGCTGCCTTTATTCTTTATGCTCCTGCTGAGGTCCCAGAGCAGACAGAAAGCAACTGCTAGAGAAGTGCATGAAGCACCACAGCTGAATGCCAGCTACTACTCCCGCAGATGGTCCGACTTCTGCAGACATGGCTGAAAACAGTGGGGAACATCTCACAGGACAGTGCACACAACCCAAAAGCTTGTTTCAAAACAAGGTGCAAGAAGCCTCGTCGCTGTTTGGGATGATTTAGCTACGCATAAATTTCTTCTCCTTCACTCCCCACCACTCTTGGCATTTACTATAGACTGCTTAAATAAATCCTTTTCAATTTAGATATCCCTTCCAGAACTGCTAAGAATTATTTTCATTTTGTGCTTTAGTCTCAATTTCATTTGAGTAAGCTCTATATATTTTCAACCTACCCCTTTCTGAACAGAAGGCTTTTCCTATATGTTTTGGTGTAAACCTTTGTTTCTAACCTGAAACATTTTGCTGTTGTGGTATACATTGTACATTCCTCAGTAAGTCTGTGAATTATTTTTGCACAGGGTTATCTAATGTTAGTGCTCTCTTAATCATAGTTTACATTTTGCGTTAATATTTTCCGTTGCAGAAGAATTCAAAATGCTTGACAATTTGTAAGCCACAAAAGCTGTCGTTGCTTGTGGGGAGTAGCTATGGTCTGTGACTTTAAATGAGCATTATATGTTTATTGTTCTGCATTCAGAATTAAGCTGATTGAATTGCACTGATGGCATACTGTATATAAGTTTAAACTTCCCAAGTCTGAATAACTGAAGTGCAACATCTCAAATATTAGCGTGTATTTCATTTTAAGACAGGCCAAGTTTGACTTTATGACATTTTGTATAGGAAATCATGTGAAATCAGGGTAAAGGTTATTCTTTATCAGTGATATCCTGGGGCAGATGTTTAGTTTGTACCAATTGTTCTCTCTCCACTGCTAGCTGTCTTCATAAGAAGGAAGTGGTTGGTATTTAAAATCTTGATTTGATGGAAAAAGCATTAACAAGAAAGTGCTTGAAAATGAAAGGCAGGCAAATGCATGTTTATAAGTAATTTTCATGTTTTTAAATATGTGGATTATTAAAGAGTAGTAGTTCCAGTTCTTGAAAGCCTGTATCTGCAATATATGTAAGTGGAGAACATTTACCTCCTAATATAGCTCAAAGTTACACCTCTGCACATTCAGTCATTCTGTACCGTTTCGCTTTAGCTGTGGGTGGAACAGATCGGAAAAGGAAGAAGTGGATTCCCGTCTCCAAATTAAAAATAGAAAGACCTTGGGCTTCACGTAGAATAGCTGGATGAAATGCTGTGTGTTACGGAGAACAGAAAAGGTGGCAGGAGCCCTTTGGTTATTGAAACTTATGAGTACATCAGATAAAGTGGCCCCACTGTGTTCTAATGCACTGTGCAAATTGTCCCTTTGACATACTCTTCCCATGAAATGCTTAGAAATCTTTTGCAAATTAAGCTAATATGCAGTGTATTGTAGTTTTGTGTCTTCTTCTGTTATGGTCACCGTTTACAGCTATTGTTTAAAAGACTTCTGAAACAACATAAACACTGCTGAAAATTAAGCACAGTTGAGAGTAACTGCTTAAGATGTGCTTCTTGGTTCAGATGACTGCAACTTGAGATTTGCTGGCATGCATGAATGATTCAGGTGCCCTGAGATGTCTGAGGCTTGATGTGACATTCAAATAACTGGAGTAACCTTCAAATCATGGAGGTTAACACTGCATTTACTTATCGTTTCCATTTTTTGACAGTTGCTGAGTGAAAGAACATACACAGTTTTGGTTTGATGTACTAGGAAATCCTTAAAATGCACAAGTGAGCACTACATTGCCTGGGTGCCTTTGTGATGAACCAGGTAGTTCTTCTTCTATAAGATGAGCCCAAAATATTGTTGATCACAGACTGCTGTGCATATTAAGCCCCAGTTATTTCCATTAGCTGTTACTGTAACAATGTGGTATGAAAAAAATCTTTATCTGTTCAGGTTTTTTGTTTGCTCCCCTTAAAGTATTCTGACAGATAGCAGCTAAAGTAAAAACATATAAAATGACTGAAGTTGCAGAGATGCGAGTTTGAGCTATATTAGGAGATAAACATTCTCCACTTATAAATATTGCAGATGCAAGCTTTCAAGAGCAGGGACTATTAATCTGCATTTACTTAAGTGAGTGCAAATCTGGAATAACTTCACTGAAATGGAAAGTTCAATAAAGAATAAATTTATAGCTGCTTTACACGTGGTGATTTCTCTACAGAATTCTTTGCTGTTAAAATCTTGGTTGTTGATTTTCCTTTCCATTTGTGCCAACGGTTCTCATTCATACCCCTTCAAGGCATTTTAAAGTATCAGTAGCAGTTCTAACAGCTGACCCCTCAGAATGTCTTTTACCATGAGCAGATGCTTATGAAGAGTGGGGAAAGGGGTTTTCTTTTGCATTTAGGGATCTTCTCTTTTCGCTGCCTAAAATATACATCACATTTATCACAGGATAAAAATCCCCTTTCCCTCAAAAAAGTATTAGAGTGCCTTGAGCTTTGTATAGTATTTGATGCAAAGCCTCACTGTTAATAAGCAGTTCTTACTTCACTGCTCTTCAGCTGATGACTGAATCCGGAGAATATTTACATGTTGGGTTCACCTGGCTGGTGATGGGAAAGAGCACTGAAATGTCTAAGACATTTCTATGAATGTCTAAGAAATGTCTAATACCATTTCTCCCCCTTTCCTTGTTTTGCATTATTAAAGGAGAGAAAAATGTAAAGAAAAATGGCTGGTTTTGAGATTAATGTTGTAATTCCTTGATCTTGAAATACCTAATTGCATTATATTCCAGGACTAAGCGTAGTGCCAAAACGTCATTATCATTTCTACTACAACAGACACACTTTATTTTGGATTGCTGCTGCTACGTTCATCTTCAACCTTGCTGAAAGACAGGTTTCCTCTATGTAACATCAATCCAAGGAGTTTGACAGATGATGTCTAGATTTGATTTTATTGTCTCTGGGGCCCTCTCTATTATATATTTTTGATGTATGAAAGTGTGGTACAGTTGTATGGATGTGTGACCCCTGTGAATTTTAAATTGTTTTTCTGGAAATCAGTTTGCAAAAATTTGATCATTCATTCTGGAGTTTATATATACAACAACTTTTTTTTTTTTAATTCTCCTTTAATGTTAAGCTTACAAAGAGATGGTTAGAACATAGGATAACTGATACTGTGGTTTGAGGGTTTTGTTTTGTCTTTTCCCAAATCCATGTACTCCAGTAAAAATAATGTTGTTTTAAGATCAATAATTTTATTAAGGTTTAAAAAACCATCAGAGACACTTCTTAAATGTAAAGGAGGGATGAAGCATGTGTGATACATTACTTAGAGTGGAAGGCTTCCCTACTCTGCCCGTGTATCATCACTGGTGTGAGCAATGGCATCAGCTCCTATGCAGGCGTCTGTGCTGGAGGTGGCTTTGGGTGGCTGGTGCATCGCTGCTCTGCGACGAGCAGGCTCTGTTCTAGAAGCCTTGGATGGAGGGAGGGTAATGAACTTACTGTGTGTTACCTGAAGAGCAAAAGGGTTGAAGTAAAAGAAGACAAAATGAAAATGCCCACTATAGAAAGGGAAGAAGTGGAATAAACCTAGTTATTAACTCCACACACCATTTCTACAAGTACTAATTTGATTACAGCTCTGATTCTTCTTCTGTGTCACTATCAATACTTACGTGGCTCAGCCTCTGTTATTACAATTAGACTGATATAAAGGAGTTTACACAATTTTAGTGAGGGTGGTTTTTTTTCTCTCATACCCTTTCAGTAATACATTTGTGTTATTTTGGGATGTCTTTGTCTTAAAAAGTGAATGCCTTTACACAATACTGCTCTTGCCACCTTTTGCTGTTGATGATATCCAAACTAAGAATTGCCTAGTATGTGAGTGAGACATGTAACTGAGCAATCCTAACCAAGATGGTGGGCTTTCCTGGTGTCTAAATGATAATAAGAAATCAGTGGGACTACCCTGGAAAATTAATAAATAAACAGAGAGACATTATATGTTTTTATGTCTGTGTGGAATTTTTATGCATCCTGTGGGAATCAGGAAACAAAATCTGCTTCTTCTTCATATGGATTTACTTTCCAAGTTAAGTCCTTTGACGCTGTCACTACTGATATCCAAAAGAGAGAGAAAAAAAGGAGGAATAGAGATTAGAGTTTTGTATGGAAATCCTGAAATCCCTACTAGATATATATTTTTATCTTTGGGACAGTATTTCAGTTTCCACTTCAGCAATGGTACTTGACTGTCAGTATTGTCACTGTTAAACAATGCATTTAGAACAAAGTGGTCTGCTCTCTCAGGGCAAGCCAGATTTGTTCAGACACCAGCCTCTTCTAAGAAGTTCTCTCTAAAGCTGATGGGATGTGGGAGGGAGGACAGATTCTCCCATGGTTCTAGAGCATGAGGGTTGAAAAGGAAAGAGCTTCTCAAGAGACGTGGAAGAGGACAGAGAGAATATGAAGTTGCAAGCAGAAAAAAATAATTTAGTCCAATGAGTTTAAAATAAAATCATCCTCTCTTTTAGGGTCAGTACAGACCTTTGTATTGTCAGGTTACCACATACCTATTTTGAAGTGGTAACACTGAGATATTCTAGAGGGCAGACATTTGGATCAAGTGATATATGCTGTAGTCTTTGGGATATTTTTATAAGATCTGGGGGTTTCTTTGCCCAATTTTCATGTATCTGTAACTTGATGGGATAGCTAAGCAAGCTGGTTGACCTCTGGTGGAAGAAGAGATTTTTCTCTGGTGTTGGGCTTCAATTTTATGTTCTGCAGTTTCAAAGTAATTCTGTAATATGCTTCTCATGGGTGCCATTGATCAATGGAATTAAACCAGTTCAATAGTGTAGCCCCTGAAACTGGGAAAATAAAAATCGGAAATGTGCTAATAAATTAACAAATTGCTGTATAATGCTGTTTATTTTGCTTTGAAGCAGATTGCTTGCTGTTGGAAGGTTAATACTAACTGTGCTTGTATGTTTTGGTTTTTGGCAGGTAACCCTGGACTGGCAGGTTATTACAGGACCTTTATACAGGCCTTATATTGCGGACTAAATCAGCAGTATCCTGTCTGGGTTGTGAGCCATGCCGGACATTGTAAGCCTCCTAGTGGTATGGAAATGATAGAAGGTACAATCCTATAACTTGTACATACAAATATTTGTACCCACCCCGATTTCACTAGCAGAACTTGTGCCTATTAAAACAGCATGACATGGTTTTTAAATGTCTCCATTATAGTTCCACAGAACAGTTGCATGAGAAGAGAAGTTCCTGAGGAAAAGGGTATTTTTAGGTAAATTAGATTTGCCAGTCAAATCAGTGCCATTAAGAGAACAAGAGAGTTTGCTGATTGCAATCTTTAGAGACAAGTTATAGAGAAGAAGGTCTAGAATGTGTTTATGTTGCAAAGAGTAGATTAGAAAAGTACATTTTTTAATGAAATGTCCAATTCAGAGGTTGAGTACTTGAGGAGAGACTTAATTATCTCTGAATTCAAAAACAGTTGTACTAAATCAGCAAATTTCCAGGAAGCAAGTAAATCTTTCTGAGACTGGGGTATGGGGCGTTTGCAGGGTAGAGGTTGCTTGTTTGTCTGTTAAAAGTCTTTTGACATACAAATCGCCAGCAAGACATGGTAGCCAACTCTAAGTGGATATTGCTAATGTACAGCACTGTAAGATGGGAGGAGCCAATAGCAAATCCTGTCCTGAAAGCTGCTTAGTGTCAGAAGACCTCTGGACTTGGTCAAGCTCCAGTGATGTAGGAGTAAATCAGTATGATTCCTTAGGACCAAAAGGTTCAGCAGTGTGAAGCAACCTGAAAATTTTGAAGAAGAAACTGTATTAGCTGTTCAGCATAACTTTCCCTCACTAACCTTTGCACCCAAGCTTTTAAGGCTTTTTATTGGTTTATTTAATCTCAAGTTTGAAACCGAAACATGAAACCTGTATTTCTTTGGTAAAATTCCTGCCAGTTGTTGTGTTCAAGTGTCGAACTCCAAATGCTAGCACTTTCTCCTGATAGGTGAGAAATCCCTAGGTTTATAATTTCTGGTACAATGTTAACTATGGGATACAGGTAGAAGTATGGCAACTGAATGGAGCCGCGTTTATTGCAGAGAACATTTGTAGGTCTCATAACCTGCCCTGGGATCATGTCTGTGTGTAGTTAGTGAAAAGAGCCTTTGATGGAGAGAGATGTGTTTGGTGGCTTGAGATGGCTGAGCTAGTTGAAATGGAGAGGTTTTTAGATGGGGCCAGCAGGGATGTTGTACAACTGTCCCACTGCCACTGTGACAGCCCCTGTGCTGCTAAGGAGAATGTAAATCTGGGGGAAGGAGAGCATCCAGTAGGAAAGAGGGAGCTGATATCTGAGTTGAAACCAAACCTCCAGCTGACTTCACGTTGTCCTTTTGCATTGGCAATGCTCCTGTGAGAGACAGGATTTTCAAGGATGTGGTAGCTTGTTAGGGTGGACAGGTCAGAAGTGAAATACCGTAAGGATTGGTGCTCTGTCAAGTTTTATTCAATATATTCACCCATGACCTGCAGAATGAGAGTAAACAGTGAAATTTCTCAGTTTGTGGATGGTACTTCATAGCATTTAGTTACTGGGAAGATATTAGATGTCAGGGAAATACAGAAGCATCTTACAAAATGTAATTTGCGGGCAAAAAGATGGTAGACGAGTTTCAGGGTAGATAAATATGAATTCATGCATCTGACAAAAAAGATCTCCTTTAACTGTGCTTGGGTGATCCTGTACTTGGAATTCATTTGTAAAACTCAGGAAGGATACTGGCATCATCACTGACAGTTCTCTAATATCATCTCTCATTGCACAGCGGCAGACAAAATTTAAGTCAACGAAACATTGGACATAACCAGTGTTACAGAAAAGGCAGAAGGCATTGTTTTACTACTGTATATAACCATAGTGGAGCTGCATCTTGAATATTAGAGTACCGTTCTGGTGGGCATCCCAAGGACAACATTTTAAGAATGAAGTTGGTGACTGTATGGAGGAAGGCAACTAAAACAACAGGGAGGAAGCAGTGTCCTTGTTATGAGAGATTAAATGGCTCTTCGGTTTGGGGAGCAGAATGCTTCTCAGGAACATGACTGAGGTTTCCAAATCATGACAGTAAATAAAGTAAATGCATAATAAAATACAGCAGATTCAGTAATTGAACTAATGGTCACTTAATGGTACTAGCAGGTTTAAAACAGGTAAAAGAAAGTATTTCTTTATGCGACAGATAGAAAATTTAGGGAACTAGCAGCCAAAGCACTATACTGTGGGCAAATTATATTAGCAGACTTAAAGTATTAAAACAACCTCATGGACAACTGGTCCATAAACAGTTGCTGAAAGAGACAGGTTCTTTGTTGCGCAGGTGCACTGAGGTCCTTGCTTTGGACGCTGACCATCTCCACACTTCCCTGTGCCGCTCCTGGTCCCAGGGCCATCTTGTGGCAGGGTTGTGAGCCTGAGAGGTTCACCGCAAGGGGAAGGGATGCAGAAAGTGGCCAGGCTTGGTTTCTCTCGCTCACTAGCAAAATACTGGCAAAATACTCTTGCCACTGCTGAATCTGGGGGACTCACTTGCCTGACCCAATAAGGTGTTTTATGTGTTCTCAATACCTTGTGCCAGGATCTGTACTTACTGGTGCACTTACTGTAGCACCATGGAGCTAAGAAAAGCATATAAAGCCACTGATGGATAGTTTAAAAAATAATGAAAAGACATTTATGAGGTTGTTTTCATATTTATTTTATTAGGAGCACAGGAGCAGGAAGCTCACATCCTGTCATTAGTATACATTTAGACAGTATTCCAGAATATTCCACAGGGAGCCTTTTTCAAGCTAGTCTTCTAAGGAAACCCTGAAAAGTTTAGTGACCTTTGTAAATAATGATGTTACTACAGTTGCCATGGCTAATACACTCTGCTTTGCACTAGCTTTGAATGTAATGAAAGAAATATGGTTCATTTAATACAAACTCAAGGGAAGGCACAAAGTGGCTAGAAGGCCTTACATAAAATTTTGCCATTTTATGACAATGTAGGTTATCTGCAGGGGGAGAAGAGATTTGGGGTAATTTGCCCTCATCCTTATGATGCAAAAGAAATGAAAAGCAACTTCTAGATATTAGAAGCTGATTCCCTTTCTTTTATTTATTTATTGCCAAAAATGTAATTTTCATTAATTGACTATAAAAGTGTGATCAAAATCACTAAACAAAAAATTGAGCATCTTTGCAATTTCCCAGGTGACTGACTGAAAGGAATAGGGAGTCATGGACTCCTTGCTGATACTCTGCTCCTGCTCAGTCATCCTACAGGAGTTCTTAATTGACATTTTGTGTCATTACAGCAAGAAAACCCAGAACTCCAAGGACCAACAGAAGCACATGCATAGGGACAGATAACTCTGTTCTCTGCAGCTCTTCATTGCCTTCTAGGTTCTGGATTTCTAAGGCAAAGTTCCTGTGTCAAGGACTGGTATATAGGATTGTGAAAACCATGTCAATTATTAATATGCTGCACAAAACCAGAAAAAGGGGATAATTTGGCAAAGAACTAGGCACGGAACTGTTATTGTAAAAATTCCATGTATTCTTTCATGCTTCTGATGGGCATTTCATAATTCTTCATTTGACATAGCCTCCTGCAAATCCTCTGAGGAAGTTCAGTATTTCTTGATAAGAAGGATGAGGGCATAAATTGACAAAGACAACATTTCCATCTCTGACACCATTGATTCTTGAGGTTTTTCTTATTGTAATCTAGTAAATGAAAAAAAGAAGGGGGGGAAGCTACTATGAAAGACTAATTCATACTGATTCATTTAGAACGGTGGTCTACAAGATTTTTTGATCAAGCACTCCTATCAATAAATAATTTCTATCAGTAAAACATTTTTCAGCATGCACCCCCAATATATCTTTTTTATTATTAATATAAATTGTATACATATGTTACTGAATTTCTAATATTTTCTTCCTGCACCCCAATGTGCATGCACCCCAGTTTGGAGACCACTGATTTAGAGCGTGCAAGTATGTAAACAGTGCACTTAACATATAAATGATGCTGCCTGTAAAGTAATAAAGGGTTTAAAATAAAAGAAACTGTGTTGGAATTATATGCCCGGTTATATTTAGATCACGTAGATTTTGAAACTCTCAGAAAGACTAAAACAAGTTTTCCAACAGCAGCCATCAATCACAGACTAATTCCTAATTTACCGGAGTCATGTCACGTAGTGATTTGAGAACCGAACAAAGCTACACCCTTCATTTTTACTTCTGTATGATATCCTCCTATTCAGAGACCCCTTGCAAGCTATGCTCCACAGAGACACACAACATTAATTGAACATTTCATTGCTCCTAGCAATCAATTCTGCTCCTAGCAATCACTCCATGGTGCAAAAAGATTTGAAACTTATTTTTACTCAGTGAATGCAATAAAAAAGTTATGCCTGAAGTTCAACTTCTTTATCCTCCTCCTTAGCTTTTAAAAAAGCAGTTGTTTTGAACACTGCTGTGACTGTAAAACAGGCCAACATCAATCCTTAGGTGCAGGCAAACTTACAAAAAGGAGAGTAGTTTTCTATGTCTCTCTTAGTTATTTTGTTTAAAACTGGCATAATCTATATATGCTTCATAAATGTTCATATAATCTTAAAAGTGTTGCTTTTTTTCTTTTCAGTGCCTGATACTGAGACTTTGACTCATAGTTTTCCTAATGATTAAGGTGTTCATGCCTCTTGAACAGAAGCTACCTACGAACAGGTTCTTTTATAATACCAAAACCCCTGCCTACTTACTTACTCTGATAGTTTACCATGCCAAATATATTATGCTTGTATTGTAAGTCTTTTTAAGGTGCAGGTATTTGCACATCATTTGGTTAATTTCTACCTTATAAAGACATGGTCATAAGAAAGGACGAATGTATACAAATAGATCATAATTAAGATATGGCAAATTTTTCCTTAAAAAGGAAAATAATAGGCAGGTATACCCACAGTTGATTTATTCTTTTAAGTTCTGGAGCTTTTTTTAATGTGTTGCTCCAACGAAGAATTTGCATTACACTTCTTTTGAGATTTCTGATCTGATAAGATATTGTCCTACGTCTAACGTAGTAACTTATTACATGTTGTGAGGGTTGTTTCCTATATGAATGTGTTAGAAGTACACTACAGCTCAGTGCCCTCGCTGTCAAACAGAGGCTACTGCCTCTGTATCTGTAAATTAGTATTTTCCTAGGGATTAAATGGGTGGTCTTTTGACTTAGTTACAAGACTAAAGGCAGGTCATGTTTTCATCGTATATAGCCGTCACTGAATGTTTTATTTTATATGCAGTGAAATCAGGAGAAAATAAATTGTGTTGGATTACTTTCCTTTAAACATATGATTTCCCTTAAACAGGAACAAGAAACAGTTTAAGGAAAGAATGAAAAAGTATTTTGGTGCTTCTTAAAGAAATTAGATCGTTAAACAATGTTACTCTCAAACGCTTTGTAAACTTCTTGATTTAAAAAAAATATAAGGGTAAAACTGAAAAATAAAATTGAGATAAAAAATATTCCATATTTATTCACACTCAAATTATTCTGTCAAAATGCCAGTATAGCTGCTCAGCTTGTGGGAGTGGGCATTACAATACATTACGAATTGTGGAGACTGGTGGTCTATACTTTATATTATGAAAACCAGTTGAGTAGAAATGCTTGAGTACTGCAGAAGGACTAAAGACTCGTGTTTAGGAGTAGCTCCTCTGATGGCAATGAATGGTAGCCAGCTGGAAGCTTTTTGACAGCCTTTCCACTTCTTTTGGTAGGAAACAAGTGGCTGGTTAAAACTAACACATATCAGTGAACAAATCCTGAAATTATTCATTGCTAATTTTATATGCATTGCTAATTGAAGTGCTGTGTTACGAATATCCCACTTTAAAATAAGGACTGAAAGACTCAATCTCACCCAAAATTTCTTTAAAAACTGTGGAAAATGGGAGATTAGATAGGAAACCCTTGACACTCGGTCCCTCTAACACATCCCTCACCCATCTTTTTAGCACCCTGGTTGGCTTTTGCCAGGAGAGGCTGTATAGACAGCAGGTGTACATACACAGCCATGTAAAATGGTGTAATTCTGTGGACATCTGCTGTGGTTTAATAAGAAATACAACATCTCAGACAGAAATAAGTATAGAAGAACACAGGTTTGGCTTTGTTTCTCCTCAGGACTGCCAAGATACTTTTCTTTGTAGCGAAGTAAGATTGAGAAGTAAAGAAAAATGATATCAGAATTAAACAATTTATTGATTTTTGGTAATATTCTATGTATGCCAAGTGCTATAGAAATATGAAATAGTGTGATTCATATCTTAACTGATTAAAGAGACACAACTGATGCACTAAAATATCATAATAAATGGCTAGTCATCAGTCATGTCTTAATGATACAATATTTGGTCACATCATAAATTATATTAAAGATAAATCTCTAGAACTTTCTAAACTGTACAGATGGGTATTGAGCTATACACAATCATAATACAAGTAATTTCTATTGTTTTAGCAAGGTATGTTTATCTTTTGGAAGAGATTGTTTACTGAACTTTCTGTTGTTTTGTTTCTGAATCAGTATTAGGTAGCTTCTGAATGACAGGGAAGTTTGAGTGACATTCTTAATAGGCAAGTTACAAGATAAAATTCTAGTTTGATCTTTTATGTCCCCTGTACTGTAGAAGATAATAGTGTGTCCTTAAAATCTGTTAAACTATCCTTAGTTCATTTTCCATGATAAAAAGAGGTAGGTAAGGATTGATTTATAGTCCATCAAAAGGGTATTTCTGTTGCTTTTTCTTTATACAGGGAGAGTAGGGCCTTCAGACCATTTTGAAACTGAATTTTATCCTTAAGAAGCAATATGGGAAAAAGCATAGAAGTGGTGGAGGGATAATACATTATCTATGAAGACATTGATTATGTGATCCCCAAATGTTAATGTACCATCAGTGTGAAGTTTTGAAGTGAAATGAAGTTTTGTATTAAAAAAAATATATATAGTGTTACAGGAAAATTTGGAAGCCATGTGAAGCTTGAATTTATTTGATATATTGCTTCTTAGCTGTTGTTACAATTCATCTGAATGGAGTTTGCTTTTCCATCCCTCTGAGTTCTAATGAAACTGCAGAATTGACTATGAGTGAGATTCTGCCTTTAGCTAAAGTGATATAAATCTACAAAAAAAAAAGACTGAAATAATTTGGGTAAAACTGAATTTATACTTCAGCAAGTTAATCATCTCATTGATTGATGGATAGTTGTCCACCAAATGACAGGTATAAGTGTGGGCATGATTAGCAGATATGAGCCGTAAGTTTCTACCATCATAATATGCTGTGCTGGCGGGAAAAAACTTAAAATAGTAGCCTGAGCAAGACAAGGAGCATGGTGTGGTATAATAAGAGGGTTGTGAGTTATTTAGGACAGTGATTCCCAACCTGTGGTCTGTGGGCCACTGGTAGTTCCCAGGACACTTGCTTGTGGTCCAAGAAGAGCTGGTTGATCAGATGGAGTTGGCTCTCTCACCGGTTTCCACTTGCTAAATGGAATTAATGGTAGCTAAGAATACTTTTCCAATAACACTTTTTTTGTGTAAGCATTTGCTGCGGTGGCCTTAGAGATGTTGTGCCACCATGAATGTGTGGCGGTGGTGGGGAGTGGGGTTGTGGTCTGCACTGCTGCAAACAGGAGGGGAAGGAGATCATGAAAGTTAGGTGTTCCAAGAACTGGGTTCCTAAAAATAGGGACTCATCCTTAGCTAACAACCTTTGTCCTTGTTGTTGTGCGTAACCCCAAAGGAGAGAAGTTACACAAAGGCACAGGGAGCCAGTATGCATTTGGTAATTTTAGCTAGCTTGTGACTTTCATTTATTTTAAGTAGTACGGATGTTTTTAATGATTGCTGATGTTGGAGAATACCTACGCTGCTGAATCAGGTGAATCAGAGCTACTGGCAATCTCTTTGGTCGGTACAAAAACACCTCAGAATTAGTGTCTGTAGTGCTTAGAAGGTTTTTGATCAGCGAATCCTTATCTGGGCTTCAGCACTGTTCAGTTAGATATCAAACAGCAGTAGTAATGGTAGGTATCTGGCCACATTCAGGTACACAGTGATAGCCGTGTTTAAAAGGCATTTACGTCTTGTATTATACAAGTAAAGGGAGAAAAGCAGAAGAAAGGCAGCTGAGCTGGCATCTTACATGCATACTTTCAGCCTATGTATACAGACATTTAATTCACATTACACACATTTAATTCACATTAATTTATATTTCAGTAATATTTTCTGCTTCCTAGGCATATAAATTAAAATATCTGAGAGTTACTTAAAGACGGATTATCTTTAATATAACTTCTTTACAGGTTTAGTCAGTTACGTTTAAATATTATAGACCCAGAGAACTCTGTAGTCATGTCTGTGTCCCAGAACACATAGCACTGCTTAATTTTAATGCAGAACTATATGGCATGTGTCTCCCAGTCCAATGGTATCACACTACATTAAAAAGCTACATTAAAAAGAACCAAGTTGTAAGCATGCCATCCAGGTAGAATTAAGCTAGTTTCATATCAAAGTGACAATTTTTTTTAATCTATAGAGAAGAGAAGCTTCCTGTTTACGAAGCTGGCCTCGGCACCGATTAATCACATTTTGCTCTTCACATGGTATTCGTCAACAGCGAGGGATCCCACACCGGGGTGTGCATGGAGGAACTGGTTGTTCTCACAGGCCGGGACAGAAACCGTCGGCTCAGTGCAGTGCAGTCCTGCTGCCCCTCCTGCTATAGCAATTGCTGCTGCCCAGAAACCTTATTCCTGCCTCGTCTTTGGAAAAGGCGGCTTAAGGAAGGAAGTCTGTGTGCATATGTAAAAGTTATGAGGCGTTTAAATGCTGAGGTTTTTGTCTTTGCCTGGTAAGATCTGCATTTTACTGTATGGTTTTAGTGGTAGGTGTCTGTTTTAAGGAAACAAATGATCATTTCATGTTATGATCCCACTGGAATGTTTTAAATCTAAATGTGGGAAAAGTAAGCAGCCTTAGGGATGCTGCAGTACTCCGCTGATGTAACACTTCTTTCCTTTGAGCCACATTCAGTTAATTATTCATAGAGGTCCCATAATAATGCCCATAATTATGCAAATAGATCATTTGAGTGAAATCTTGGCATTTGGAGTTGACTTTATCAGTTCTGCTTAATTTTAAGCATGTGTTTAACAATCTTGTTCCATTCAAAATCAAAACTAAGAAAATAAAATTTTGCCATATGTGAAGTATTTCTAAGTTGCTCTGCTGTTTTCTTTTCTGGCCAACCAAAACGATATCAATTTTAACTGCTCATAGCATCATACCTTAACAGCCATGTATTTATTTGTAATGATCACTTAAACACCGTTAGCTGATTCTGGTACCACTTAATGCATAGCTCTATATTCCATTGACTTTGATGGAGTAGTGACCAATTATTGCTGGTGTTACTAAGAAGAGAACTTTGTCTTTACTTTTATTATAGCTATATGAAAAATAGGTTCTCTATTTTCTCTGTTTCTTTCAAGGTTTTCCACTGAGTCTGTCAACATAATATCTGTAGGCATATTACTAAAAAATATCCATGAATAGCTTTCTAATCCACTCTAGTACTTTATTCAACTAATTCCCCCGTTAAAAGAACCACAATTTTTAATCCATATCTTCAAATAAGGTTAATATAATTCTGTTTTTAAAGATGTGTTTTAAAGTAACAAGTTTTGAAACCTGATACAGTCTTCTGGATCCTTATCCAGAAAACAAGACGTTTTAAAAAAAATTGACATTCATCCATTGGAGAGTATAATGTCTTTACTGCATTCCAGGAAACTTTGGTCGTAGGTTTTGAGATTGTTTATGGATCATTTTCTGCCTTTCACCCCATGACATAGGTATGTTCTCCAGCTGATACCATCGCTTCTAATTAGATGCAGATGGCTGTTAGTGGGGGGAAAAAAAGTGTTCAAGAATGTGAACCCTATGAAAAGGTAACATTTATATCTTTTGGTGTCTTGACTTTAGAAGGCATGTCACAGTTCACTGAGATGAGCAGTGCTGTGATGTGTCAGAGTAACTCATTTAAATGTTTACCATACTATTGTAGGGAAAGTAAAAAAGTCAAATAATTTAATAAATAAAATATTGAGACGAATCAGATTTTTTTCCTCAGGGAGAATGCTTAGGAATCTTTTAATCCAAGTCAATTTGCAAGGTATATTTACATCTGCTACCAGAATGAAAATGGACTATCCCCACAGCAGAATAATCCCTTCTGTCTGAAGGTGTAACGGATCTGGATTTGTTTTGATAGTTGAATCAAAAAGTTTATTCAGTACATAGGTTAGCTGTAGGAATAAAGCTGATAAATACTTCTATTTATTAATAATAATTTCTACTTTATGATATAAACCTTAGATTTAATTTTGATGCCCACAAAGCTTGCAACAAATGATGCAGATCTTGGTGGGATCAATCTAGTGTTTAATGGCAGTTTTATTTTTAATTCACAGTAATGTACAGTCGTAAGACTGAGGAACCATCAGCAATGCACAACATAATTCCAGATTCTAAAAATAATCAGGTTTGGAACATGGAGTCTTTCTGCTTGCTTTGGTTTTAGGAGTTGCCCTTTCTTTAAGGAGCAATGTAGGCATTTCAGGGAAGTGCAGGAAACTGTAAGGCAGACTATGCAGGAAGAAGTAACTGCAAATGGCCTCATTCTTAGATAATCAGCTTCATTAGTGAATTATTCTTACCTTTTGTGCATCTACTTAAATCTCTCAGCAAGATCTGAGTAAGGGCTGTGTGCTTCGAGAAATGATAAAAGACAAAATGATACACTACTGTGGACTCAGGTTGAATGAGGGGGTCTTATTGCTGCTTGCTGGATGAAGCAGTTTTTCTTTTTTCCTCCTTTTGGTACTGCATGGGGCTATTCTTCTTCTTTAAGCTAGACATATTCTTATCTTTGTAAAGGTTGAATTTTATGTTTTGTGCGTTAATACATTTATTCAAATAATCTAATTTACTACAGCTATCAAATTACTGGTGTGGTCAGGTGACTACTTAGTTGCCAAATTAATCCCCGTTGGGTTAAATGTTATAGCAGACTACTAAAATTGTCTGGGATTGTCATTGCAGTGTCATTTTTTCCACAACAAAACTGTGGTTTCAAATATGTTACCACTGAGTCTTTGCTGTCAGAGACTCCACTGACTTCTATACTACTGTTTACATGATTTGGAGGAAGAAGTTTTATCCTGCAATTAATCATGAAGAGACCAATTTCAGTATTTCTGAATGCACTTTAGTATATATTAAACTCTACATGATCATATTTGGATCTGTTTATGTGTAGAGTGCAGGTCAAATTCAGTCGCTGTCTTTTTTATATAAATTATACTGTAAAGCTGCAGGCAGTTTCAAAGAGTTTATAATGAGGTATGGCTTCGATGTCTGCTAATGTAAATGAATGAGAAAATCAACCTTTGCCAGACGATGACCCTAGCACTGCTTGTGGATCACAGGTGAATTGGTTTGCTTTCTATGTAGCACATCTCGCCTGTGTAAAAATGAAGACCAAAAAAATCCCTTATTCATCTATAATGACAGTTCAGCTTTGTAGCGGTGGCACTTTAGTCTCTATTTCAGCTATAATGCAAAACTCCAAGACAAATAAAGCCATGACAGTATCTTTGGCATGTTGCCATACTTGCTAGGCTAGGCAGTTCAGCTAGGTGACTAAGAATGAAACCTTCAGCATTTTCTTCAGGAAGGTTGGAAAGGAAACTGCTATCTTGGTAATAGGAATAAATCTGCCAATTAATTTTTAAATAATGTAACAGAACACTGGAGAAGAGAAGATATAAATCATAATTTAAAGTGGTCAATTTGCCAAAATGTGTTTTGTCCCCAAAGATACATAATTTGCACTATACGGCACATGCAGATGGTTATTTAAAGCATCAGCAACTGATAAAGAAATCTGCTATATTTAAAGACAGTAGAAGGTGAAATTCTATTTCTTCTCCTCAGTTTTGCCACTGATTTTAATGAATTCAGGCTTTTACATATGCTGTTTTATCCGCTTCTCTTTTGCCTGATGCTGTGCAAAGCGATGAAAGATGGAGCACGGAGTGCTCCTCAGTCAAAATTGTGGCCTTTTCCGATGATGGCAGAAAGCGTAACTCAGTGGAGGGCTTCAGACCAGAGAACTAGATTTTCCCGGCTGCTGGATTCACTTCACGTCATCTCAGCCAGCAGCAGACCCCCTGTTGCTCTGACGTCCAGTGGGGATCAATGCTGGGAGTCACCGAGCCGCAGCTGGTTCCTTTTGCTGTCAGCTTGCACCCTTTGTGCAAAGAGGAGCCCAAACAGAGACTTAAGGCTTTTTAAGGCAGGCAGTGATTAGAAGCATTGATTGAGCGCTGTGAGGTAGCACTGCATTGCAAAATATTTTGCATACGTTTTGTGCTACAGGCCACAGCGCTGGTAGCCTGGGGCCACGTTCTCTGCTGGAATAAACTGACATAGTTCTTTGCAGTCAGTGGTGTGGCACCAGTTTGCAGCGTCAGGGAGTCTAAGATAATAATGATGAAAATTTCTTATAATCCATCAATATTGAAGGATACAGATGAAAGATGGAAAAATGTTATGTTTGCCTAAGCGGGTCATTTACTCCTTAAAATAAAAAGGATGCTAGGCAGTATTGTTAAATAATTTGGATCTGTTTAGCACAGGTAGTTGTTAAATTTAACTTTTCCATGGACAAATGAAGATAGAAACCTACACTTTCCTTTATACTTCTATTAAAATAGTATGATCCAAGATGACTATACACAAGAGTAAAGAAAAAGGACTAAGTTATACTGAATGCCATCCTAATGCCATTATAGTAGCTAGTGAAGTAAGAAATGCATTAGTGTTATTTTAGTGTTACTCTAAAGATGGGTGTTATTTTAGTATTATTCTGAAGAGTCATACTTATTTGATCATTTCAGTCTTGGTCTCTATCACAGTTCTAAATAAAATTTTGGGATAGATTATCAAGAGAAATCAGGACTGGCCTAACAAATTAAAAGTTTTAGCTTGGATTCAGTGGAAGCATCAAGCACATCAGAAAATGTCACCCATTGATCTGTCTGGTCGCCGTGAAGTACAAATTCTGTATTGTTACTTGTGCTACTGTATAACTGCCCCTCCAGGTGTACACTCAGCTGCTTGCTTTTTCCCCTTTCCCCCTCTTAACATTGTGATGTGCTCCTTGTCATTTTCTCCTACTTTTAAAATAATTCTTTTTATTCCCTGTCTGTGGAATAACATGGGTTGTCTTCCTTGACCAGCTGTCTTACTTTGCTCCAAATTTCGGCTCTCCCTTGTTTTTTCTCAGTCCCTCTTTCTCTTTTTGTATCGGTTTAAACTTCCCAAAGTTTTGAAGTGCTGTTTTCAATAGGTGTGACTGTTAGGCTTGCCTAGGCTTGCCTACTGTGGCGCAGCACCTCATTTATCATACACCGACTGAATCAGTTCCTGTAAGTGATATTCATCCATTTTTGATCCCTTCAACACTCATACAATTGCCACTGTCCTTTCTTCACCTCCTATGCTATATCTACCCAGTCCTGGTGATGTGCAGAACATCATTATTTTATTTCTCTTCCATTGTTAAACTGTACAAACGCAAGTTGTTGTTAAAGTATGCTATTTACTGAAGTAGCTTGTAGTTGCTTCATTCAGTAAGGAAGTTCTATGCCTCAGTTTCAAGATTGAATTTTGCCCATGTTAAATTGGAAGATGTTCGATCCGGCCAAACATGAAAAGGTCATGATACTGATACGCTTTTCAGTAAAGAATTACCTTAAGGAACATTATACTCTGTGTGCATTATTCCTGAAGAGACTCCTATGTCATATGCCTCAGGCTGATGGTGCAAGATCATGCAAATACCAACGAAGCACATTTGCCCTTGCAAAACTGGGTGATACTATTTCAGATCGTACATGAAATGAGTATTTGTCAGGGAAACACGCAAGGTAAACATTTGCAGGAGTACCACTTTGGTACTTTGGAGAGTCAAAGTGGGTTTTGGGGGGCCTAGACTGATTTTTGCAACATAGCCTTTTTTTCTTGTGTAAGCTCAGGAAATCAGCAAGATAATGGAAACGGCAAGATTTTCTGTATGTTGCTTGGACAGACATTATTGGTACCATGATCCCGTCCAGAGGCTCAAACTGAATGTGGAGCATGTGCATACCTAGGTGCACACTTTTTCCTGAAGGTCTTGTTATTGACTTCATTTTCTCAACCACCAGATCTTCAAGTAGAATCATAGATTCATAGAATCATTTGGATTGGAAAAGACCCTTAAGATCATTGAGTCCAACCCTTAACCTAACACTACCAAGTCCACCACTAAACCATGTCCCTAAGCACCACATCTACATGTCTTTTAAGATGTGTAGTTTTAAGTGGTTGAGTGACCTCCAGGGATGGTCACTCAACCACTCCTCTGGGCAGCCTGTTCCAATGCTTGACAGCCCTTTTGGTGAAGAAATTTTTCCTAATATCCAATCTAAACCTCTCCTGACGCAACTTGAGGCCATTTCCTCTTGTCCAATCGCTTGTTATTTGGGAGAAGAGACCAACAGCCACCTCACTACAACCTCCTTTCAGGTCGTTGTAGAGTACATGAGCTCTGCTTCCTCTCATTGTTTATGAAGTCTCTGCCAATGCAAGGCTACTTCATTGCTTTCTTCCTAATCCCTCTTTTTATCTTATTTTTTCCTGCAATGCCAGAGAGGTGTGCTTCACTTCAGCACCTGGTATGGAAGGGCTGAGCCTGGTTATGTTGACAACTGCTCTGGTGGCTTGTCTTTGCTGTGGAGTTACTCTGGAATGCCCAGAGACCTCAGCACCCTAGGAAGAGTAACGTGGTCAGGGGTTCCCACTACACTGGTGTTACTGGTTTTGTTTGGTACCTGTTTGCTTGTATGTAGTCCTAACTATTTCAGGCTATGTTCAGTGATTCTTCCATAATAAGCTGTGGTAGAGCTGATTCATTTTGGGATTACTGGAAGAGGGGAAAATTGCTGGAAGGTTTTGAAGGGCTGCCAGTACTGAAATTATTTGTTATTTTGCAAGTGTAGGCATGCACACTTAGACATGGGGTGACTTTGAAAATGGGAAAAAATGGGTAAAGCCTAGATAAAAGCCTAACTTATGGTAAAGTAAGGGCATACTGTTGTTTTCTTGTTCTCTGTAGTTACTTGTCTCATCAAGGGTATCCTGCAAAGTAAAATGGTGTGCTGAGTGGGATACCTGGTGTGTTGGAATGATCTTATTCGAGTTTTACAACCAACTCAGCTACATGAGCATGGTGTTACAGGTCTTTCTCTTCAAAATAGTTAGGTCCGCTGAAAAGCGATCCTTAATAGCCCAAGTAGCGTGCTGCCATAAAATGTGCAGCCTAGAAGTGAAAAAAGTATGAGACCAAAAAAGTCACAATGAGTGTTATACTTGTTCCTGTATCAAGATACATTTTACATAGCAGTCAGGCTCAGCAAGGAAGTCATAATAAAACACTGTTTAATGGTGTTTGCCTTGCCAAAATTGGAGACAACCAACAAAATTCTACTTCAAAGTTTGTACTGTTATCTCATTATACCTTGGTAATAGCTATTCTGATCAGTTAGAGGGAAGCAAGACTGGGAAAGCAAAATAAAAAGAAGTCTCTCACCAATATCTTAATTTAATAAGTTCAGTGTGCTCCTGTATGCTTTTCATAAAAATTTGGGCTTTAGTATTTGTCATGTTTATTAGTTCATTCTGTCAGACTATGCTTGTACTAATTTAATTATAATACAGCTTCCTTTGAAAAACAGATTAGGTGTTAAACCAGTGTCCCAGCAATAGGTATGTAGATAGCAAAGGAAATCAGCCATTCAATTTGTAAATTAAGGTCTTGTTATTTTTCTAATAAAGAAAATAATACATATGACCACTTCAGTATCTTGAGTAAATGGTAATTTATTTGTGGAGGATACCTTTACAAAAAGTAATTGCTCCAATAAACACTAATGAGTGCTATGTTTATCTTAAAAGTTGCATGAACAGTTCCTGAGGGTACTAGGGCCAGATTAAGGTCTAAGGGTTAATCTAAAACACAATGCTTTAAGACCTTGTTCCTGGTGTCAGGAGGAGTTCTTCAATATTTACTGAATATTCTTTCATGGTTTCTGTGCAATTTCTTTGGCATTTTATCACTTGCTGATACAAATTATAGAGGTTTCAATAATCAAATGAAAGATTGGGTGAAATGTTCAGTCTTTAAGCAATATATCTTTAGGGGATGCATTTTCTAACACATTTGTCCATACTAGACCCACAAACCTGAAATCAGTTTTTAAGCTTACAGTTGTATTTAAACATTTTCAGATGGCATCATTCAATGGTAAGGAATGACTGTGTTTTCCTATAAGAAAAAAAACAATCAAATCATTTCTTTAATTTCCAGAATTAGACTTCTGACTATGCACACCACTTTAACAGGTAATCCTTCTACATAATTTAGTTGTGGGGTTGCTTTCTTCCTGTCACTACATGAAAGCAAAGATAAACTTTCCAGAACTTTCCAAAACTTTCCAAAACTTTCCACGGGTTGCTCCATCTAAACAGTAGTTACTCAGTCACAACTGCTGCTCCTCCCACCAGTGTCTGGACGTATTTGTAGTGGAAAAAGGAGGTGGGGCATAAAGTCTAAAACATTTGGCCCTATATGTTGGTGGCACTTATGGTATTTGATGGAAATGGCAGTGGCCTTACCATGACCCTGAGCTAGCTCTCCTGAACTATTTGGTTGGCCGTACTTCATGCCTTGTGCCTTCCCTTTTCATATGCTTTGATACTATCACTGACCTTTCAGTATCTTCTCCCTCTTTGCTTTTCTTCCTCTTGATACTTTCTTGCGATGTTACTGCATTTTCAGGTGTTTAAACTTGTTATTTCTCCTCACTGTTAACATTAAGCAGTATGGTGATGTGTCATGCAGCTGAAATGAGCAGCATCTTCAGAGGAAGAGGTGAATCTTTTTCCAGTCCCCTGGTTCAGTCTCCAGATGGTTCCTTGTCCTTATCCTGTAAAAGGCCCGGTTGTGAAAAATCTTGACGATGAGAGTTCATATGCTAAGTTCATTAGAGTTTGTTCTTAGAGACCCTGGTACTACCTCCTAGAGTAAATGACCCAGGGAAGAAGAAGATACAGTGCAGGTAGGGCAGTGGGTTTTACCTCCCTTTCCTTCATGGCATATAATTACAAGTCACCTTTTCACACAGTTCCTTACTTGTTCATGAGTAATTTGGAGGCCTTCTGTATGAGCGGCTCCTGGGACAGGCTGTCAAGTCACTCCATGACAAGTGGACAAGTGTCCATACATGCTCAGCTCAAATGTTCAGTCAGCTCTTGTGAGCGGGGTAGCTGGGAGTTTGGACGCACAAGCATTCCCTTGTGAAATTAGGGAAGTACCAAGGCATGCAGAAATTATATGCACAAATTTGAGGGTACTGTTGGAAAATCTGGCCTCCAGTATCTTTTTGAATCATCCAGTAAAAAGGAGTCTATGATTTTTGGAGATTTTTTAATGAAAGGCTAAATTTTATGAATCTCCAGTCTAAAGTCTGCTCATAGAACTGGTATGCTTTTTTTTCTCTGCCTAAGAATTTCCCTTGCATACACAGCAGAAAAACAAACAAACACAATTCTCTGTTATTTCCCTGAAAACCAAAGTCCTCTTTCCTAGCAAGATTAACTTGTCGACTAATCGTAGAGCAAACACTTTATTTTAATCTATCATTGTTTTCTGACTGTGGGTTTAGCAGAGGTCAGAAAAAGAGATTCATTAAAGTGATTGCGCTTTTGTTTTTCCAAAAGCACATCAGAAGATTAATGCTTTGCCAAAGAAAATAAAGACATACAGTATTTCTTTTAATACACTTCAGCTAAATAAAGTCTTAAAATCACATGTCTTGGCCCAGATGGGCTGTTTGCAGCATAAGGTACAAGTAATATAATTTCTACTATCTGAAACCTGCTTAAATGAGCTCTGCTTCAGCCACGCCATTTATTCCACACCTGAGGTGAAGTAACTCTGGTCCCTTCTCTGATGTAGAGCCATCGGAGAGCTGACTGCCAGTGTGTTTGTGCAAGTCTGTTTGCTTATATAAGGAACCCATTTAAGCATCTCCACCCAAGAAATTCATGTTGGTTTTGGATAATCCCTGGGCGATTTTATTCTGTAAAATAAATAAATAAATCTTCCAAACCTGTGACGCAGCCCAGCTCTCACATATTTTGGACTATTAGAATTGTAGCATTTGTGCTGGGGAAACATGAACTGACGTGAGGCATGGGCAATTTTGTATTTGTCCAGAAGAAAAATAGGATGCGTATTTCAATATAGGGTTATGTGACATTGGAGTTTCACCCGACAAGAGTGCAGGGTCAGTCTGTGATGAGGAGAGTTTTGCGTGTGGATCACCACGCTCATCCTCCAGTCTGGCTTCTTTAGGAGTAGCGCCAATGTGATTTGGTTTGGCAACAAAACAGTATTTCAGAAGAAAAGGAAAAGTTGTATTAAACAGCTGAAACAAGTCTCTGGGGTCAGCATTGGCTGTCGGGACTCACTTTCAGTCTTAGGGAGATCATATGTGTATGTGGCCAGTAGACATGGGAATCTGAGCATCCTTGCTCTGAGTGGTGCTGAGCAAGGCTGCACTGAGGATGCTTTGGCCCAGTGCAGTAGAACAAGTCTCTGTGATCATCATCAATCGTAACTAATCCATCCGATTAAAAATTGCTTCTGCAAGCTCTGCTCTGCTCTCCCCTGCTCCCTTAGGAAAGCACTAGTGCACAGGCTTGAGTTGGGTATGGTGAAGTCCTAAACTCAAGTCTGGGTAAATGAGGAAGAAGCCTTTATTTTCACTCTAGTCTTAATCCCCACCTGTATGATGCATATCCTTCCTCAGGGTTCTTGCTTTGGCAACAAACCTGATTCTGAATAGGCACATCTCCGCTGAAATCAGTAATAGCTATAAATGTTGCCCTGAATCTCTATGCTGCTATTTATTAGGTGACTAATTATTGAATTAGATATCTAATGTCTTAAGTAACTGAAATAATTAGCTGTATCTGTCTAACATAGTTATCTACCTTAACTTGGAAAATGTTGAGACTGGGCTAGACTGTCTTTGCTGTATTGTTTATTAATTGCATTGCAGCAACGTTCAGCATCTCTTGTAGCAGATACTGAATTTGTGTAGTGAAAAGCAGCCGTTAACCTCATGAGATTGAACAACACAAATAAAAATTTGGTTTGTTTCCTGCTTGGTTTCTGGGGTCTTGTGAACCATGAGAAGTTCTCTAGAAGATTTATACACCTACTTTACCTCCTTTTCCCTTGCTCTAACCTCGAAATAAGCTGAAATTCTTTTAAAATCACTTATTTTCAAGAACTAAAGCTACGAATGGAATGTCAAACATTAAAAAACATGCTGATAAATCACTGGAGATGGCAGTGCCTGAGTAAAACAGTATGGAAATGATAGCAAATGTTTACAAGGGAAAATTGACCTGCTCAAGCTAACGCACGGTAACATACATATGCTCAACATAACATACTCTTTCACTTGTTGCAGTATCCAGTGGGCCATCATATTTCTAGTATTATGTGTTTTATGTGTGTTATATATACCCTTAATTACACTTGCGATGTAGACAGCCTACTTCTGCATGAGGTTAAGCTGCTGTGTAAATAAATAAAAAGTAGGAAAGACAGCTTTTGCTAAAAATAGAAACTAAGTTTAAAAACAATGTTTTGGCCTTAGGCTTTTATTTAGGGTTTCGGAAAACAGAACAAGCTCTTTGTTTTCTGTTACTTCTAGAAAGCCTAATAGGCAGAATATTACTTCTCATCTAATTTTGCATTCCTTCAGTGTGTTTTACTAAGCCCCTTTTTCATTTAGAATAAACTATTATAAATTATGCTGGGATATGATCATTAGTAGATTTAGTAGAAATATTATTTTAACTGAAGAACTTCTTTGTTGTGACCTCTGTGGTAATAGTTTAAGCTCAGAAAAAAGGCATCAGAACACATGCGTTAGCAATTATTTTTCTTCAGAAGATTATGTTTCATACCGATGATCAAAAAGGCAATATAGTGCCAGCCCACTTAGGCTACCAATTAATACTATCACTGTCAACCCCCCAATAACTTCACTGCAGTAGCATTAGTAATTTTTAGCATTTGAAGTTGCTGACCAATTGCCATCAAATTTACCACATGCATATTAAAAAAACAGTCAGCCTTTATAATTTGATGAACTATGTTCACAGCCAGAGGCAGAAAGGCTTCTGTTATCACTTTCTCCAAGCAGGCACAAAACCAACTACATCTGAAATGGATCTATGCTGCTAGCTAACTTTCTCTTACAGTAGTTTTTCAGTGCCTTTCAGTCTCTTTAATGTATGTATCTTACAGTGTCTCTGCCTGATGGATACTTTCTTCCACATCTATTTTTCACATAGGGAACTGATGCAGAAGACATCAAAAGAAACTAAGTGGGAAGTTGAACACCTAATACTTGGTGGGCTGGTTAGGGCTCTGTGTGTGCTACCTCTGTTAGCTGCTCCTGAATTGTTACAGGTGGGTGGCTTTTGCCAGGAACCTATATGCTGTCTGTAGGAACATGGCTCAGTAATGAGCCAGTCCCCACCATGTGTCTGAACCTTGCTGCAAGGAGGTTTGGCTTATTCCGGACTAAAGCTGCATTGCAAGTCAACGTGTAAGGAGTGTAAAAGATCAGGGGTTTGAAGTGGAGTAGGAAATTGAGCCCTGAGATGATAGCATGGATTTAAGAGATTAAGTGATATTAGTACCAGTACATCTCTTTCAGATAAGCTATAGGCATACGTTCCATCATGCTTTCTGCCTCTTTTCTTTCACTCTTTTCAGTATTTCTTCTTACAGTCTTTTCCATCGAGTAGTCCAGCTTAAATTGGAGTTGTGTATCCTTAATATAGCTTTTAGTTTAGTAAGTAGAGCACTTTTTTGTAGCAGATGAAAGAGCTGTGAACCCCCTTAGATTGGGGAACTTGAGAGCCATCTCACCCACCTCATGAGGAAGAGTTAAAGATGCCCAAATTGCTGTAAATTGTTATAGGCACCAGATCGTCCTTGTCTTGTTGACTGGCCAGGAAGCAAGTAGCGAAGTCCTCATCGTAAGTGATTGCCCAAGCTCCTTTAGGAGGTCCCTGGCAAAACAGGAATGAAATTGCACAATAACCTAGAACCATGAAGCTTTATTTTGATCTTCCTTTTTGTAGCTGGATTGACAATAATAAGAACCTGCCTAAACAGGGGTAGTTTATGTAAGTGCTAGTGCTCCATGTTGACACATATGCATTTCATATTTTTCCTCATTCCATGGGACTTGTGCATCTTTATTTTAAGACAGGAGATTTTGGATATCTGAAGGTTCTTAGTGCATAAGAACATATATGATAGTTTGTCTTAAGTGAAGGGACTCTTGTTCCTGGCCAATATTGCTGTTGTAGGTCCTGATCTCTCAATGTAAAGTTGAATTGATTTAAACTGGTCCATTGCCTTGAGTCTGGTCTTGTACTGAATGAAGGGGAACACAATGCTAGATGATGTGCCATCAAGTTCCATGTGTTTCTGTATCCTACCCTGGTTCCCCAGATACACATAAAGCTTCACATCCTATACATGTGATTCATCAGTCTATATTTACCAGTGGTGGTAACTTAAAATTAATTTTTTAAGTTTGTTTTTTGTAGGCTTTTTTTTTTAACTAAAAAGTTTATTTCAGAGTTTTCCAAAGAAGTGAAAAAAAATTAGATACTTGAAATTTCTATTATTAAAACAAAGGACTTCTTTTCTTTTATGTTTCAGACACAGATATTAAGGAGCTAGAGGATGTATTTGGACTTAACGGACAAGTAGAGCATAAGCTGAACTTCCTCAAAAAGAACGTATCAAAAGATATAAAGCTGGTACTGATTGCTCATTCTATTGGTTGCTACATCACCCTGGAGATGATGAAGCGAGCATCAGAACTTCAGGTACATTAACCTTATAGAATGGGAGTTATATTATTAGCAAAGCAGTGCATGTGCTTAGCCTATGGGTAATGCCATGTCTTTCTTGTGGAAGCTCTACTCTGCTATACACAAACTTTCAACTAACATGAAATAAAAACATTAATGACTAATCCTAATAACATATAATAAAGTAGTTTGATGGAAAATAAAGTTCTTATTCTGAATTTGGACCTTTAAATGCCCTTGTAATATAAATTATTAATAATGGTGATAAATGTATTTAGGACTTTCTTGTTGTCTTCTCATCTTTAAATAATTTATAAATGGATCACTAGATATTTCACAATTACATTATGGTATTAGACCAAAAATTAAGACTGGTTATGATTTTAATAGCAGCTTCTTATCTCAAGGCAAGCAGATTGCTGGCTATACATGGGGAAATGTATGGAAAAGTATAGTAATATAAATTGTGGTGAGTACTACAATGAAGGACATTGTTTTTAAAATTAAATTCATATGCATATATCATTGCTTCTGCAACTCAGTCTTGGTTTGTGTAACTTGATGAGAGTGGGAGGTGTTACTGCATGTTCTTGTGTATCTGAACATTTTTCTTTGTCGCTGTGAATCAGTAAGAGGGCTGAGGCAGGACCATGTCCTAGCAACTCTGGAAATGGCAAACTGTTAGTGCTCAGTAGTAACTCACTCTACTAGTGGATGATGAATGAACAATAGTGAATTTTTATTCTTAAACATTCACTCTTGCTAAATGATTGCCTCTTCCTTTACATTATAAAATCTTCAGTGGAAGGAAGTGCAGTGTTAGAGTAAATTCTGTGTTTAATACATGCATGAGTAGGTTCTTCCATTTCTTCATAACCATTTCCACTGCCCATCTAACTTTTTTTTTCCCTTTAAAGGAAACAACAACTAAAAACATGAAACATGAGGTTAACCTGATATATTTCCACAGGCATATTTCACTATGTGATTATAAACAAGGGCACTTTTTTTGAGAGAACTTTTATTACTGTTTTTATCTTTTCAAGAGGAAGTGTTCTAGAAAATATCATATGCAGTAATTTGTCCAAAAATACCAACTTTTCTGTGGTCAACATCTGTACAGTCTTTATTACACAAATGATTTTATCTGGTTTCAATTAAACTATGAATTGTTGAGTAATTTTTTTACACCTGGCTCACTGGATACTGGCAGCATGCTATTCATCAATGTTTTGAAATTTAGGTGTCTTTGGGACACTCTTAGACTGCATGGTGCACTGTGTGATATGAAGTTAATATATGACAAGCTACATTTAGGATGCATTTAACAATAGAAAATATTTGTGTAAGCCAGAGTGTTGTGCAACCTTTGTCCCTTTGCCAAAAATAAGTTAACTGTTAGCTTTTATAACATATGAAGTGTGATAATAAGAAACTTGTGTTTCCATCTCTCCCTTTATTTTTACTGGAATATTTGATTCCCACAAGATTTTGAGCACATATGTGTATTTTAGTAGCTAGATCATTTGATTTTATTTTTGTGTCGTTCTTATGTGATATTCTTTTATTACATGAGTTTTGGTTTTGGTCTTAAGTTCTCTGCTTTAAAAGCCTTTGATTGCTTACAGTTTATTATTCTGAGTTAGAGGTTAATGTGTTGTATTTATTGTTCAAATAATTCAGTAAAAGTTTGTATTTGGAGTGTATGTTTAGCAGATTTGATTCTTGTTACCCAGTTTAAAGCCCTTTCATAATCTAACCAAATATAGACTGGATTGTCCCTCTCTTGTACAACGATGAGGGAGCCTGGTGAACTTGAGCTAGCATGCATGAAAAGGAGAAAGTACTATCTCCTTATCTCTCCTTCTTGGTTGCTTTTCAGCTGTCCGTTTTGAATATTGCTAATTTCTTGGGCCCTTGTGCTCTGCAGGTTAATGGGGTACTGTGGGGTTTTTTCTTAAACTTCTGTGAAATAATGCTTTCTTATTTCATTAAAAGAGAAATGAAATAGGAATTGCCAGTTTACCCAGGATAAATTCAGTTTTGGACCCCATCTCTATTTTCCTATTGACTCTCAGGGAGGCTTCTGTTAACAGTTGCTTCAGGAAACCCCTTAACACAAACTTAGTCGTAGGTTGATGCCTTTAACTAAGTCTGATTAGTAGAGAAGGGCCACACAGGTTACATCCATACTTGTAAGTAAGTGGAGCTACTGCATGGATTTGAATACTGGGCCAGCCATGTAATGACATTTTTGGACTAGTCTTTAAGAGATTTATTGGCCCAAAGCAGCCAGCAACTCCCAGACAACACCCTGGCATGGTTCTGGGCTTGGCGGAGGCCCAGGACCATTCCCAGTAGTTAGTTTGGATGCAGACATGCTGTTTTGAGGCAGGAGGAAATTCAGCCATGTGGACACAGACCATCCCATGCCATCCTGTTCAATGTCAGGACCAGGGAATAGTTCTTAGCCGGTCTGTTTGCTGGTACATATGTAACCATGAACACTTCTCAGTTGTCACGGTGGGCATCAAATCTTAACAAGATTCCCCTCTTCATGGCAAGTGGAGCATCCAGAGTTTGTCAGACTGCTAAAAAATTTTGACACTGGGAAGGAAAAACGTTGATCAGCCTTACTGTGTGGAGATGGAAAAATGCAATAATGTATAGCTTACTTGATACTTGGTCTTAGCCTCATAATCTTCTTCGCTCTTCATTCAGCCAGCAGAACTGAAAAATGAAGCTGAGTGACAAAATGATTTTGTCAGTTGTTGGAGCTTGAGCCTAACTCGTAAATATGCTACATCCTCCAGGCATTCTCTTCTAAAATACAAAGCCTTACTTGGAGGATTTCCTTGTGCTTTGCTGGCAACACTACTGAGTGTTTCCTAAAACACTCCGTTTGATCATTAATTTTATCAAAAGATTGACACATTTCCTTGCTAATGAAATTCAGTCTGTTCCAGCATTAGTTTTTCATTTGCAATGATGCTTTTGAAATGTCAGCACCTTTGTGGTAATAAATTAACGCTTATTAATGAGTGAAACTGTCATACAATGTAAGCATTGCTCTTCCTGTAAAACTCATTGAGTATGTATCAGTTAAAACCTCTGAGTATGTATCAGTTTAAGCAAATAAGTTTTGTGTAACATATAATTCAAAACCCTGCATTGCTACGTCACAGTGGTGCCAAAGAATATTGGGTATTGCTTGAACTTGGTTTATTTTGTAAATAATAGCTAACAAAACATAAGTTGGAATAGTTGTGTATAAAGGAAGTTCATACCTTGGAAACCCTGTCACATCATTTCTGTGCACACGTGCGAGTGCATCTGCCTTTCCTTCACTGTGTTCTCTTCCAAACAGAAGTCTTTTGGTCTGTACTTTCTTTTGAGAAATCTGATGAGCGTAACAAAATAACATGGTTTGCATTTAACAATTCCACAATTTTATACAGTAGCATAACCATATTTTCATGTTTTTTGTTTTGTCTGTATACGAATTGCATTCAGGTCTTTCACTTGAGGAGCCACAACTTGTTCAGGATCTGGTAATGTATGTAGCTTAGAAGGTTTCTGCAATGTGTCTTATTCTTCATAAATTGGTACTGACTTTCACCCTTCAGGAGGCTGTCCACTAAACAAGCTTTCTTGAGTTAAGCAAACATTTCTTCATTGCTGACTATTCTAATTATTTTATTATGTATAAAATGTTGGTGCTATTCATTCCCTTTTATAAATGAATTAAACATGCCTAACAGGAGGTACCAAGCATTTTTTGTCAACATTTTGAGTTACTGAAATTGGCTATGTATCCCTGCTGTTGGTTTTCTGTCTGTTTAGCCAGTTTCTAATCCACATAAAAATGTTTCTCTCACCCATTATTGGTATTATTAGTCGTCACAGGGATTGAATCACCTCAGTGGGAAGCATTTTGTTGGAGCTTTTTGAATATAGTTATTTCAGATGATGGTCCTATATGAGCATGGTAGCTTTATTTCTTGCTTCTTTTTTAATTTTTCAAAATATTTAGTTAAAAAAGCAAAGGAGCTTTCATTTATAAAACATTATTGTTGTTACTTCTGCTGTTAGAAAAAGCCAGAAATATATTTTATCATTCTTTTTTAAATTTAGCTGATAATAGATTAGTCTTTCTTTTTTGTCATTCAAAGTTTCTGTTGTTGCATTGTTAGTAATCGGGTATTTTATTACCCTTGGTGCTCCCCTGAATCACAGCTTTAGCGTGACATATGTAGTCCTCATTTTGTGGTTTCATACTTCAACCAAAAGGCCACATTCCATCTGTTGTGAACAGCTTGCTTGGAAACATTGATGGCCTACAGGTACACAACAGAATGACAGATGTCATGACTCTGTTAGCTTTTTTTTTTCTATTTTCTAGAAATCTGCTTCTTCCTGATTACCTGCAGCCCTTTGCAACACATCTTAGTGGGAGAAGACATCTCTGCACATGGCCCTTCTGACAAAGACATTGATCGGGATATGAAATTTCAGAAACGCTCTTCTCTTTGCCATCTCTTGGCCAGGAAGGTGGTTTTTTTTAGCGTGTGTGAGAAATTACCTGTATATATAGAAGTAGTTTGTTTTAAAAGAAGCTTTACTAAACCAGTGAAAAATGGCAATAGATAGTTTGCATTTCAATGTATCTTTGTACACAACATAAAATGCAATAAAACTTTATTCACTTACAGAAGAAATGAAAGAAATCTCTCTTAACAATGAGTGAACATCTATCCATAAATACTGTTTTGCAGTAAGACACAATATGAAGTTTAAAGCAACTTAGCTATTCCTGAGTAAGTCATGTAAAACATTCTTATTCTAAACCAAATGTCTTTTTCTGATATAGCTTAATCTATTTTCACAATAGCTTAAGACAATGGTTTTGAATGTATTCTAGACAATTCTGGACAAGAGTGTTCACACATGAAGTTATTCAGGAATAATTCCATGTTTAGATATTCTTTACTCAGGAGTTAATTTATCAAGTCTGTTGGTCAACATCAGTTCTGTAAGTTATCAAAGCTTTTCCAAAGTTTACTGGCAGAGATAATCCTCTTTTTGAAATACAGTTTCCTGAAGACAGAAGGTTCAAGTAGGTGTCTTTTTTTTCTTTCCTTTTTATAAGCTTTTGCTTCTCCCAAGAGCTGGGCTGGACAAGAAGAGAATTTTTGTTTTGCCACTGTTTGCAAATTCATAATTAGCCATCATAGCAAAAGGATCCCACCTGCTAAATGCATTGTTTTTCACATCTTTTTGTGTGATGAGAATAGTTACTTATGGGGAGAAGGAGTGTGTAAGTTGTTTCGTAATGGTTTAAAATCTCACTTGGACAAATACTAGATTCTCTCATGGCTGCCTTTCTGCCTCAAATCAAGCTGGTTCTTTTGTCTCTGGTTTACACTTAGTTCCTTTCTGTTGAAGTACTTGGAAAGTTCCCCCTACCTTTAGTGAAAGTAGAATTAGGCCATAAGAGAGAGAAACATGTCAGAATTCCTCTGCTAAGTGATTTATTGTGATACAGAATTCAATGCAGAGACCCTTTACGTTAATAATTTAGTTTCAGTTGTGTTGAAAGCTTAATTATGCACTTTCATAATGTCAGGAAAGAGAAAAGTCACCATGTTTTTAAACATGGGTATTTCTACAAGAAAACAGAATTCTTTAGTATAGAATTACTAGAAATCCACAGGGACTATGAGATTAAAAGAGAGAGAATTTTTTAACAGTATAGAAATTGCTAAGCATGTCTGACCTTTGAGATAATAAGGGAATCTTTTCAGCAGTATGAATGAATGAGGGAAAGACTGTATAAAGGCAATGACATTTGTTCAGTTCCTATTTTGCTCAGATTAGAACCTATATATGTAATCCAAGACTGGTGATGTCATCATTACAGAAAACATCTTTGGAAAGGACACTAATTTAGCAGGTTCTGACATCCTTAGAAGTTCCAGTGCATTTTTGAAGTAGAAAGAAAGTGAAAATATAAACACACCTGAGATAAATAGGAATATAAATTTTAATTCTATTTTTGAAAATTTATTTAACGTAATAGCATCCAGTTGAAATGTTGATTACCTAAATTAGAATCATGGAATCATAGAATTTTTTAGGTTGGAAAAGACCTTTAAGATCTTTGAGTCCAACCGTTAACCTAGCACTGCCAAGTCCACCACTAAACCATGCCCCTAAGCACCACATCTACAGGTCTTTTAAAGACCTCCAGGGATGGCGACTCAACCACTTCCCTGGGCAGCCTGTTCCAATGCTTGACAACGCTTTTGGTGAAGAAATTTTTCCTAATATCCAATCTAAAACTCCCTTGAATTAGATGTCACAGGACTTGAAACAAAGTCAGTTTGCATAGCTGTTGTCTGGGTAAATTAACTTCTGATGATGTCACTGACAATTATGAAGTTTAAAATATGCTTAGTGAACAAATATATTTTTTACCACCTTGCATGCTCTCTTACAAAAGTAAGCTTATCTCAGATCTTTTGAAGAGTACAGTGAGACTGCGTAAGATAGAAAAATAGTCAGAAGATTTCTGAAGAGAGATAATTTCTTCTCTCATGTAGAGGATTATACTTTGTAGACCTGTGTGCCAGGGTGCAGTGTAACCAACAGCACAGCGGAAGCGTGAAAAAATGTCCATGGTTTGGGCAGCCTTGTTTTGATTTGTCCTTCCTGAGAACTGTTTGCTGTTGGTTCCTTAACGGATTGCAGTGATGGGTATAATGTGGATACATAGTTATGTCTAGCAGTAGGGATCATGATCTGGCAAACAGAATGGAGAAACACTATTTTTGTATGAATTTCATGTTACTTGCAGGCTTAAATGATAAAGTGTAAAAAAAAAGCCCATAAAAATTAAAATGGGTAAAAGACTTACAGTAACACAAACCCAATGGCAACATTTGCAAAATTATTGTGCAGGAAAAAAATAGGTGGCTGTACTTAGCAGACCTCACAAGGGAATTGGTACACATTTCAAATAAATGTGTATATTATGAAGAGAGCTGCAGATTTCTAGGCCGTAATATAAAACTAAATTGACTCTGATGTATTTTTCTTCTCCTTCAGTCCATCCATCCAGATAAATGAGCTACATATTAAAAAACCAAGCAAACAGCGTTGAGCTGATATACACCCACCTTCACCCCCTTTTAAGTATTGAGGGAGCAAAAAAAGAAAGACTCTAACACAGTTTTGCAGAGATTTAATCATGAGTCTAAGTTCATCTGCCTGCAGTGAGATGTGTGTGTTAATTTAACTTTATGGATGTTTTAAGTTGGTCACTGGATTGGACTATTTCGATAATATATACATTTTTGGTTCTTGATAGATAGCAAGTCTTTGGGAGCATATACAAGGAAGCACAGGTGGTCTGAGCCAGCAATTAGACTAAAATTTGCTTTAGTTGACAGTATACGCATTGCAGGGTCTGCATAATCCACCCTGCAACAGATGACAAAGTTCTGTCGAGTATGTTCTCTCAGTGATGCCTCAGGCAATATCAGTAAATCTAGTGGAATAGCCAGTAAAGCAAGCAATAGGAACTTGGTGCATATGCAAACATTGTGCAGCTCTCTTACTTGGAAAATGCGGGAAGTAATGCAGATGATTTATTAAACCTGACCAAATAAAATAAATAAGACACCGTATCTTTGAAGCATCAAGGAAGTTTCTACAAAGATTTGTGCAGAGATTTTTTTTTTTTTTTAAAGGAAAAAATGAAAACAACCTTCACATGAAAACCTAAGACAAACATAAAACCTTCTCTCTTTGGGGTGGGAGGCTGCAAAGCAAAGAGCAATAGTGGGTGAGTTCATGGCAAACAAAGATTTGTTAGAGAGATACTGACTTTTGACGGAGACACTCATAAAAGGCCACCAGCCTGAATTTAAAAGCTCAACAAAACTTCAGAATGCCGTCGGTGATAACTGTGCAATGGGGTTGAGAGTGTCAGCTCACCCAAGAGACCACTAGCAACCATTATTTTCACTGGCTTGATGACAGACTCTAATCCTGATGGTCCCAGTCATATTCTTTTCTACCTCTCCCCGCCAAAAAAAAGGCTTTGAAAAATGTAAACTGTCAGAAAATGCAGCAATCAACAGGCAGATGAGATTTTCTGTATAACCCTCACTGGATGCCGCCTTTGTGAACAGGAACAGGCACTGTTTAGATTGCCATGTGCTGCGTAGGTCTGCCTGAAATTACTTTTCTCTTCACAGACAAACAACCCACCTTGTAATATAGAGGACAAAAGGATGGGAAATATCTCAACGATACAAAAAGAAATGTAGGAAACTTAATATGTAATGAGAAATAAACTGTTGAAGGTGAAACGTCTTCAGATGTAAAATGCCTAAGGGCAAATTAAATAAGGAGTCAAATTTTTTGTCTTTTGCTTTCGCTAGGGAGAGGCATGCATCTTTCTCCACATTAAGAATATAGTTTTTAATCACGGAAAATTGGCTTCAAGCCAAAGTGGCATGAACTGTCAATTATCAGTGAATAACTTAACCTATCAGGAACTTAAATGTGATCAACAACTTGAGAATAGTCTCCAGTCATGCTATGAAGATACCTGACCATTATTGCTTTGTGTCTGTCTGGTTTTCTGTTTTCTGCTTTCTTGTCTTAAGCAGAGAAATCAGCTTTTAATCATACGCTGTGTATGATTAAATACATCTGACTCTTATGTTGTGTTCAACAGTGTATAACTGCCTGCTAGTTAACAATCCAATATCCTCTAAACTGAGATAATGGGATTTATGCTTTAAAGTTGTTCCCCCAAAAAAAAGGAGAAAGGGGAGAGAGAGAGAGAGATAAAAAAGTAAAAGAGATTTCCAGAGGGCTCTACTTTATATATCTGTCCTGTCTGCAGTCCAGACTTGTTATTGCTTGTAAATGTAGAAGTAACAAGCAAGAAACAATGAAAGGTGAGACTCAAGTTACCAACATAAGATGATAAAATTCTGGATTTTTTGACAACACAAAGCTTTAGGATTAGGAACATGTAAAATTTTCGAAGTTTCATGTTGGGAAGGATTACCTGTTGAACTATGCCCTTTTCAAGATCTTCTGTGTCGTCGCTGTTGAGATCTTAAAACTTCTAACCCAAAGCCTAGAGTTTACCAAGGAAGCATGAGTGGGAGGTTTGGATGAGGCTTATGGTGCTGGTCAGCCTACTTGGCCAAAGCTCATGCCTGATTGTCTGATCCAAAGGAAGCTTTTTGAAATTAACCTTGACTTGAATGGCTTTGTTTTATTCTGCTCACTAGTGTTTTATGCCATGTTTCTGTTATATTGTGTTAGAACACCATGGCTAAGCTCATGTTAGCCACATGGAAGCTGTAGTTCATGATATTGTCAAAAGCTAAGTTGTGGATTTGGCTGGCTGAGTTCAATATCTGACCAAAAAGTGTCAATACACAAACTCAGTTTAGAAAACAAAAAGCTTAAAGATTGCAATATGACAGTCTTAAGAATAGAAAAAAAAAGGATATACATTAAATTAAATAAAACTCACTTTTAAATCGACTCTTTTTGTATCTACCAAATATAGACCAAAGGCACTGTCTTTATGTCTTATCATTTGATTCCTAAATGTCTCTCCTAAAAATAGAAATAGAGATTCTAGAAAGATGAGGTACAGTAAGTATTAAAGCTCTGTTTTGCCTTCTAGAAAAGGCTTTTGAAATATATATATCATTCATTCTTATTACTGCCTTATACGTATTTTGAAAACAAATAATGCATTTCTGAACAGTGCTGCCATGTATATATGTAGCATACCTTGTGTGGTTTTTGAAGCAGGTGAAGCAGGTAGATATCACCTGCTCAGTCCTAGAAGTTTATGGGAAATACTAGATTACATATAGTTCAGTACTCTTCTGAGTCAGAAAAACTTACAGGCCAGCAATGTTGAAGATCAGATGAGACTGGTAAATAGTAGAGTGATAATTAAAAGCACAAGTGCAAATTTTATTAAATTTTATGTCTGGTGCGATTAAAAGACAGGCTTGACAAAATCAGCAGCAGTATATCGGTCGGAATGTAATTACCAAGCATATGAATACAAGTTTCTGTTTTTAATATGGATCGCATTTTTAAGAGTGAGGATTCAGAGTCAATAGTAACATTGCCCTAAGATTAGCTTGTTTAGATCATAAGCCTGTGATAAGAAGGCCTGAGAAAAAACTAATTCCAAAGAATTTCTGAGGAAAATCGTATTTTGTTCATAATGTTCACTGAAACTTCAACTTCTGTCACCTTGTTTAACATATTTGGTTTACTGCTCAGTTGAATATAGAAACAATATGAAAACTGAGATTTTGGTCTGTGATGATTCAAAGTAGGAAGACATAGGAACAATAATTTTAATTTCAAGAGACTGAATTTTTTTAATAATGTGTTCATTTCGCTGCTAATGAAACATCTGATTTCTTTTCAGATGTATGTAGTCAGAATTCAAATAAACCTATAAAAATTATTTTTTCTAGGAAGTTAAAAGACATTAAAGAAGCCAAATGTACAAACAGAAAAGGAAGAAAAATAAACTGAAAAGCGGAATCTGTGATCATTCATCAAGAATCCAAAGTAAAATATGAGAATGAAGAGGAAATGAAGGACTAAAAATAAAAAGATGGCTAGAATGGTAAATGGCAGAAAAACAGGATTTATTAAGTACTGTGGATTTTTACAGATCTGTTCATAAAATCTTGTTATTTTGAACCTCCAAAACTTTGGATTCATATTGTAATAACTAAATGAAATGATTCTATAAAAATGAGGGAATCATAAACATATAACAAGAAGTGAATTTCAAAAACAATTAGGATTTATAGCATATGTTTTCAAAAGAGCTCAACACCCTTTTGAAAGCCAGATTTCCCAAAGAACTTTTTATGCTGGGTGGTGAGATCTTTTGAAATTCTGTCTGCAGATGTGTATGCATAGCACTTGAAAACCAGAGACTCATCTCTTTGAGAGTTGGACCAAACGATCAAAATTCAGTATCAGGATATGCCGCACATAGCTGGAATTTGTTTTGGTTTTCTACTGCAATTAATATGCTTTTACAGAAGACAATAGAGCCAGAAATCAGCAGTTTTCATGCTAATTTAAAATTGAGTAAAGGGGAAGGCCATCAGTTAGGGCATTAAAGAATTGGTCATGAAAGGAGACTGTGAAAGGACATTGTGGAGTTTTTGAACATAGACTTTGCAAACATATAGTTAAACTTTGAGCATGGCTATAACTCTAGTAACCAGTATCTATTCCTAGAAGCTCTATATTAAAATGTAATTTTGCTGGCAATCCTGAGCCCTCAACAAAGAAGTTGAAGTGCTTCATCAGCTCTTGCCTCTCATTGTATGTGATACAGTTACTCAAGCAATGAGGAAGGACTTGGCTTGGATCTTCCAGTTAGAAGAGGTTACTTAGAACAGACAGTGTTGTAATTAAAAATACTTTCTACTCTGCCATATTGTTAATTTGTTCATTCCCCATGGTTTACAGTGACATCTAGGGATGCTTACTTTAGAGGCTAGAGTGGAAAAATGTAGTCCTCTGCATTAGCTTCCATACTGAGCATGGTGTGTCCTGTTTGAAGAGTTCACTGCAGGAGTGGAAGGAATCGGAAAAAGACACAAACTTTATACAAAAAAGTTATAAGATCTCTGAGCTTAGATTGCACATTCACTGCATTTAGGGCATTTCTAATACACTGTTGAATTAAGTTCAGATAAATACTGGAGAAGTTTTTTTCCCCTGTCTTTTTAGTATTTCTTTGATTACTGATTTTTTTAGGGAATTTTTTGCCAATGCCATGATGGATCTTTTCAGATACCTGAGGATATGTTGAGTGACTGTAAACCTATGTTTAGAGAGCTAAATCAAGCCCTAGATTTATTCTTAAGAATCACCCTCTGTACTCTTACGACTGAGGTTATCTTCAAAATTAAATGTAATAGAAGTCCAGTTCCATTTATTTCAATGTATAAATATTTGAAATGCTTGATTTCTATTGTTTGGATACAAGTCTACTTAACTGTGACATTTTGGAAAAAAAATCATTGGAGTTTGCCCTTTCACGTGTAATTCAGTGTTAAGTATACATTTAAGTGGAAGTCCAGGAACCACAAATGTATTTCATAAACTTGTTACCTTTGGAATCCTGCAAGAAAGTTCAATTAATGTTAATGAAAATATGCTTCTAATAACTGTTACAGCATTTCTAGTCACTGGAAAATTGTAAGAACATTCCACTCCATTTCAAATTCCAAAACGAAGCATAATTCTGTATAAGGAGTAGAATTCACTGGGTCCTAATTGTCCTTGAAAACATTAAATATCTGCTCCTCTATTTTAAAACAGCAGTATGACTACTGTAAGTGTATTTTACTGAAATGAAAGGTACAAACCCCAGATCTCAATAAATATATTTTGAATTGTGACCTTTAAGGGCAGCTGGCAGAGTTCAGAGTTCAGACTTTTTATCTGGCATTGGCAATTGAAAGGTATTCTCCAAATTCTTGTTCTCAGTTGCACAAAAACGCTTCCTACCCGATGACCAGTTTTATTTGCTTCATAAATTAGATATGATAAGTTTGCTATTTTAGCATATTCCTGCCTATATTCCATTTGTCATAATAATTAAAGATAGGAACAGTCTGTAATATTGAGAAGGAAGGAATTTTGTATTTTTCCCTTATTATTTAAAATTGCTTACAGTTCTGGGAAAGTCAATGCAAGGATGGAAAAATGAGCTGACTGAGAGAATTCCTCACTCCCTCCTCTCTCTTTTTCTCTTCTTCCGATACCCTGACAAGACTTTGGGATATAAGTTTTATTTTGAACCTCAAATATTCCTTGTTTCTTTTCTTCCTTTGACAAAAATACAAAGTTCGGCTTTGTGTTCCGTTTCTTCTCAGTGTATACTTCCTGGCTCACTCATCCTTCTGTTCTTCACTGATATCGCAAGTCAGGACTTGTTCTGCTCTTGTTCCTCCAGAGTACATCCTTAAATAAGCCACTTAAAATGGTTAAAGTGGTAATGGACTGAACTCCTTCCAACATCAAATGTCAGCTCAGCTTTCCTTATCTGTCTACTAACCCTTCTAGCCAAGAAGGGCTATAGGCTTGGGTTGACTGGATGCCTTTTTGAGGGCTGACTTCAGTGGGTGGTGAAATATACCCCTTCAAAATGTCTTAAATGGAGCACTTAAAAATAGAAGTTCAAGGATCTGGAGGCACTGATGGAAAATCATGGCCTTCCCTTTTCATCAGCAAAATTAGATTGTAATTGTAGAGCTGGTTTCTCATTCACCTTGATCAGCCACTTTTCCTTAAACTGAATGGATTGTCATTGAGATTTATTGGTAGGTATGGCTGTATATTGATGACTGTGAAAGCAGTTGGTTCAAGACAACAGAAAATCTGATTCTTAATACTTTCTTTTTGTTGAGCCGTCTCTCCACTTTAAGGACATACTACTGGTTCATCGTAAGTGGTAAGTGTCCCAGATCATGTCTACAAGGATCACATTCACCAGTCCATGTACTGCAAGGTTACCTGCAGATGCAGTGCAGTGATCTCATGGGAGTGCTTCACTGAAAAAAAAAAATCCCACCCTGTACTTCCAAAATGAAAACGGAAAGAATTTCTCCTGGAAAGTGGCAGCTGCGTTCTGACATTCATGTAATGGGAGCAACTGAAAGCTTTATGGTGTGTAACTGTGACACTGCATTCCAACATAAGCTTCTCCCTGCCCTTCTTCCAACCAATAAACTATTCTTCCTCTCTTTTCACTCTCACCCCTCCTAATCTTCTTCTGTTTATATGCTTTAATCATAATAGCAACAAATCCATCCCTGCTGGTATTATCACACCGTTGCAAATTTTGGCCGTCTCCTTTGGCACTTCCCTTGTAGATGGAATGATATTGCCCACTTTGATGGGGCTTAATTCTCTACGTAAAATACTGCTCTGTCAATGAATATTTTCTCTATTAAACTATTTTCAGTCCAACAATAAGATACAGATTTTTGGGAGAACAGTTTTCTTATTATTACCTTAAACCATAAAAAGGCTTTTTCTTTTTTTTTCCAAACATTTTGGGCAGGTCTTCAGCTACCCAAATATTTGTAGTACAGAGTAATTTGCATTTCAGCCCTCTGAGACTTGTAAATGTAATGAACAGTCTGTGTTTAATATTTTTAATATTTTTAATAAATCGCAAATAGTTCAGTATGTAGAGCTGACCTGTTGAGAAATAGTTTGCAGTGTCTGTAGAGAACACTTCTGAGTTCTAGTCTTTTGTATGTTTAGCAGAATTCTGGGCTTCGTCTGGAAAAATTCTAGGAGTACTTCTTACTGGAAAATATTTCAAGTAATGTGAAACAACAGATAATTTTTTCCTGAGCCATGACCCACTTGTAAGGTGAGGTATGGATGGTCCCTCCCCTGTTGCCGTTAAACAGGTTTCAACGCGGGAAGTCAGGTATTATAGAAGATACTGACAACCTTTTGAAAAGTGTGATTGAAAGCGTATTGATTTCACGGGGAATTGTTGAAGGTCTCGATTCACTTCTCAATCCAAGAGGTTATTCTGTAACTACCATGATAAGTGTTTTATGGCAGCCATGGTCTTCATCTGTCTATCCAAGAATAGATAAGAGAATCTTGGTCTCTAAAGCTGGGAATATTGTGTCTTTGGTGAGATCTACATTGACTGTAGACTGTCATATTTAATAACTGAAAAATAAATCCTTTAATCAGAATTTATTCATGGGGGAGAATTAAGGCCCATTGCATTGGTGGAAATTTTGCCACTCCTTTCAACAAGAGCAAGGTCACACACCCAGCCGAACAGTAGGTGGAATCACAGAGGACCAGAAGCATTCAATAAGATCTCGGGCATGCTGCAGTCTCATTAGGGCTCTACCTTTTCGTTTACTCTGCTTGTGAACACTGTTGGCAAAAGTAATTTGTTACTCTTAGCAGCTAAAGCTAGATACTACCAAGATTTCCATGCCTCTCACTTTCTTGCTACTGAAAGATATATCCTGAGTTCTTTTCATCCCATTATAGTTCTTCTGTAGTTAAACTCTGCGGGGCAAGTTTTAGTATACTCCTAATAATATTATGCAAAGCTAATACTGTAGAAGCCTGATTGTGATTGACATTTTAAAAAGGCTCTTCATATGGCTGGTCCAATGAGTTTAGATGCAGGATTCCAACATAAAAGGCTCAGAATCAAATTTATGCTAAGTCAGTGGAAAGTGGCCTTAAAGTAGACATAAATTTAGTCACACCTCACCTTGGTGCAAATGACACTCAGGCCTACATACCTAAGGATGTTATCATTGTACCAGTTCTGTATTCATTGTTACGCTAAAGACTACAGTTTGAAATACAAATACATTAAAAAAAATGCTGGTCCTTGAATTTTGTTTCCATCTAAGTGGAACAGCCAGGAAGCACTGGAGGCTTGGGGCATTAAAGATGTACTTCAAATAAAATTGGATAATATATGTTAAATAAAGAGGGTGCCAGGACATGGAAAAACCTTGTGATCACTGTAGAGCATTTTAAACAAATGAGAATATTGCCTGCTATTTATATCATCAGGTAGAATCTCAAAGAAAATAGTAAAAAAATAAATCCAAGTTTTCATTAATTCGAAAAATTTGTATTTTATATATATTTGAACATAGTGGGTCAAATTTAGATGTTGAAGGAGGTGTAATTTATATTATAATATTGGATATATTGAATGTAAGAAACTGTAAGTATGAGTGATAGATGGACAGATTGGGAGAAAGTGTAATTTTTAAAATGGTGTGGAGCAGGTACATTAACTTTTATTTTCAAGGCATCCTAATTGCTTTTTCTGCTAAATTCTTCTCTTCTTTTTACCACATAGAGTAGAAGCAAAGCTGTGCTAGATACACAGCTGAGTTAAGGAGACTCTTTGCTGCTGACAAAAATTGATCATGGTTCTGTTGGTTTACACAAGGGAATCCTGACATTTTCCATCAGCTGGGAAGTTGAATTTTTCTGTTTCCACATCACTGAATAGCATCAGCTAAAAGTTAGCATCTACTTATATCTTAAACTACTCCTGTCTTCTTTTTCCAGGGTAGTCTGTAAAAGTACAGCACAGGTTAGCTGCTTACGAGGTGCTTCGGTATATTAATTTGTCGTCTGCATTTCATTAGTAAGGAGTAGTATGGGTATTTATAGCTAGTGTATGTGCTACAGCTAGAAGAATGCCTTCGACTAACTTGTCCCAGAAATGGTGACGTACCTCAGGCAAAGAATATACCGGGGCAGAGTATGAAAGGAGTACATGCTCCTTAAGGTTTTTTTAATAATATTTCTCTGATTAAGTCATGAAAAGTAAGAAAATGATTTGGGATTGTGAATGAGCCCGTAGAGTGGGGAAAGATAAAAAAACAGTTTGTTGTGATCTATTGTATTACATTTGACTACTTCAAAAATACAAGAAAACTGATGGTCTGGGAAATTATGAACCAGCATACACAAAAAGGAAGTTTCCTCATAAATTTCATTAACCGTTGCTTGGCTCACAAATATTTATGTGCCATTTACAAAGAGTGACTTTGTCTAATATCACTGAGGACAGCATTGTCCATACAACTGTTTAATCTTCTCTTTAAAAAAAAATAAGTCTTAATATTATAGATCTTATATTATTATATAGATCTATTATATCATTCTATATATTATATAGAATGATATAATAATAGATCTTATATTTTGCAACAGTTAATACCACAGTAGAATACTGTGAAGTTGTGAAGATTATGCACAACTTCGCAAGATGGATATCATTGTGTCCTGTATCTTTCATTGCCCTGTATCTTGAAGGAAGTTAATGCTATTGAAATGTTTGGAAACAATGCATTTCCGAGGTTTTCAGGAAGATTCCTATGTATGTTGTTTCTTAGAGAAACCTGTGGAATGTATAAGGAAGTATATATGTATGTATACTGTTCCCTGAAGAACCGATACAGCTGATACTTTATGTGTATGTCCAAATAGAAATACCTAAAAACGTTGGACATACAGTTGTTTGAATCTATGTTACCCTGAATCCAGTCTGTTGTAATCTCCAAAGTTCTCTCTTTTGTAATTCAAAGCGATGGAGACATACCTAAGTTGACCAACTCCCTTAAGGTCAGTAACAGTCATGAAGTTTTATAGAGGTCAGAAGAGGTCTGCATGGGTTCTGCCTGTGGTCACAAGAGAAGCACGAGTGGTCTCTCTCTCACACACTTTGATAATTCTCATTTTGCCTGTTTTGTTCAAATCCAGAATAGGGATTGAATTGAATTGAATATCCCAATCTATTAGACATTGCTGTAAGTAATTTTAACTATAAAAACATGAAGTTAAGTATGAACAAAGGAGAACACATCAGATGCCAAGAGACAGAGACATCCCTGACATCAGACAAAGATGAACGGAAAACAGTACTTGAACAGGAAACAGCCCTTGTCACACAGCCAACCTGAGCTTAGGATGTGATGCAACACAATATTAAGGCAATATTGTTTTCTTAAAAATATGTTATGAATTTCTAGTTGCTTTGCTTTGCAGATCTCTAGAGGAGACATTGATTGGAGCTTGGCTACCGCTTCTCCCCTGCCTCAGCTCTTGCTGACTGTGCTCTAGTTTGACCTTTGAGTGACAATCTGGCCAAGGAACATGAGTGAGAAGGTTGAGAAGACAACCATGTCAGCAGAGCACTTTAAGGAGGCAGCCTCATCTGCTGTACACATATTGTAAGAATTAAAAGTCTGGGTGTGCAGGAGAGGGACTTAAAAATGTTATCTTCGTATTCTCTGTACTTACTGTTTCTTATACATCTCATGAGTCATATTTGCACAGATGAGGTTTAAGAAAAGCCCGCTTTTCTCACTGCATGTGTGGAGTAACAAAGTATACAGTAAAGGGCTAAGGGTCTCCATAGTGCTTTTGTGAAGATGAATGACATATGTCATCATGGAGAGCACTCACACACATTTTTGTTCAGCATAATATGGTTTATAGGACAGAAAAGCGTAAATACTATTGTACAAGGTAATTTCTAGCCAGCTGTGTTCAAGAAAGATGAATTCAAACTGAAATAAGTAGAGGGAAAACCTAGGAAGATAATAAAGAACCTAAATTATGGGAGGAGCTCAGGGTATCTTGGCTGATTTAGCCTCATTAAACAGCGAATGTGTATATGAGTGCCTTCTATAAACATTACAAGGAGTAAATGCAGAGAAAAAATAAAATTGTTATGCAAATCCATTATGTTATATTAGAATGCAATGTTTATATAGGATCAGATGGATATAAATAAATTCAGAAATTAGAAACTGGTTTCTGGACATGAAAATATGAAATCTGAAGTAATCATCCAAATAAGTAACAGCAAGAAAACTATATTGTTTTTATTGAATGTGAGTAGTTAATGGAAAAGACTGTAAAAAAAGATAAGAGAGTACGTTTGTTGTGGTTGCTGTAGTTTTTGCACCAGGTATAATTATATAAGTTCATATATTTAAGTTATATATTGTAAATGTCATTCATATATATATGTATGACATTTAATTATTAGCATAAAGTATGTCTTATATTTCAGTACTTAAACTCCTGTTTGTGGACTTTCCAGTAGTTGTCCAAGAAATACTTTTTGCCCTGACTTGAGGTATAGCTTCTGTGGCCTCAGTTGCTTTCCTTGGAAGCAGTAAAGGTTAACCACAGGTAGACAGTATACACAGTGTTCCCCATAATACTGAAAACCTTGTAGGTGGCAACTGGTGTGTCTTGTTTACATGCTTACAATAAAATTAATCAAAGATTTGAAATCATAAAGGAATTCTCCGTCGGCACTGATCTCTGCAGTTTGTTTTGGTAGCGTTTTCTGTTGGCTGAAAAAAAAATCCTTTCCTGGGATTTTTTTAATATTTTAATTTAATTAGTTCCATATCAGAAAAGGGGGGCCATGCCAGTGGTAGTGCTGTGAGTCTGCCATCTTCTCATCCTGTGCTGGATCATCAGTTTTGGGGGTTTGGATCTTTTTCCAAAGCATCATAAAATATGTCATTGGGTGCTGAAGGATTTCTTATGGCTTGATGGGAAGGAAATGCAGAATGGTTGTGGACTAGGTTTAATGATCAGTCTTGTGCTGGAGTGTTAAAAAGTTCATTTCATTAAGAGAATTTGTTGAATTAGAGAGAAATGTTTTTTCTGTAGTGTTCTGAACTTCATGTTTCATCCTGATTTTTTGGAGGAGGGGTAAAAACTTTTCAAATAATGTTTGATTGATTTTCTCCTCCTGAAAGGATATGTTTCGTTCCTGGGCATAACCACTCTGGAAAGATTCTGCCAGCTTCCTGTATAACTGAAACATGCTTTAATTTTTTTTTTTTTTTTAATTGTGGTAACTGTTTACAGAAAAGGAGGGATAGAAAGAAAAAAACCACATTTTAAGTCAACGCATTTACTTTTCATTCTTCCTGGATTATTAGTTTAGTCAGCGTATGTAATATGCTGTAGTCCCAGGACAATGTAGTTGCATGAGAGAAGTGAATGTATAAATAACATTATCAGACCTTATGTTAACTTTTTTATAGCTTCCTGACACAATGTTCTGGGTTTGGAAATCGAGAGTGTCTGTCACATCCATGTAAGCTGGCATTTCTCGCACACCGTTTCTGTTGGTAACAGTTCTACAGTTGGGACGTGATAGCTTGGTGCAGCGTAAAAGTTGATGTCAACACAGACTCCTGATACCTGCTTTTACATTTGAATTTTTTCATTTCTTTCCATCACATCTACTTCTGTCACTTGTGCCACCAAAAATATATTATTTCGCATCCTTTGCGTTTATGGCCCTTAAAAATAAGTGGAGTTATGGTTCTCCACCCCATTGCCTCTTTGCTCCCACTTTGCCAAGCTATTCATAATTCTCTCTCTATATATATATAACTTCCTTTAGAAATTTTATCATCCAAGCCCTCCATTAATTTTATGCTGTATTTGTGGCTGGCTTTTTGTTGAAATCTTCCCTTTTAAGGTGTAGAGCACAGAATGCAATCTGCGTTGTCTCCCAGGGAGTCAGAGCTTCCTCTGGCATTTGTGATGTGTTTCCTCATTATATGTAACATTAACTTGCAGGGCTTCTCTCTCGCTTGCTTTCTGCACCATATCATATTGCAAACTTGCATATCATTTGCTGTTCACCATCTCCCATGTGTCCTTTCAGCTTTATTACTTGCCAGGTTTTTTCCCACTCATTCATGCTTTAGATTATTTTTTCTGGGCATATTTAAAGATAGTAGTAGCTTTAGTAAAAGAGTAAAGATAGTAGTAGTTGGTTCTGTGAGCTGAATAATTAAAGTACCAAATTTAACTTAACAGAACCCCATTATTATAGTGCTTCTTTCCATTTCTGGGTTGGTTTTTTGTTTGGTTTGTGGGGTTTTTTTCTGTACTTCTGCTTGGAAAAATTGCCTTAAGCACTGTTGAAGCAGATAGATACCCAGGTTGGATCTCAGAAAGCTGGTTTGGTGTGTACTGAAGCACTACATTCACTGGAAACTGCAATCTAGCTACAAAGGAGAGGTAGTGACAGTCACTGTGAAATACCTCTAGTTTCTCTTCTTCTACTGCCTAGCTGTAATTTGAAGACCAGATCTGCAAACATTGACCAAATACATAATATGTTTCTTATTTCTAAGCAGACCAATGTCAAGGTCATTTGGTGCAAATGCAGACTTTGCTTGACTGAAAAGTAATAGAAAAGCAGTAGATAACTTTTGCTGTATATCAGCGACAGTTATGTTATAGCTAATTGAAGAACTCAGTCCTTAGCCGGATCCTCAGTATGCCTATGAAAACTCTACCAGAAGGTCCTGTGATCAAGGGTCTTCATCCAATCTGTTCTCAAGCTATGAAAACTCAAAGACCCCTTAGTAAAGCTGAGCTGACAGACATCACCATGATGCTGTTAGTGGCACTCAAAAAGTTTGCTTTTCCTAGGGAGCAAGAATTCCTTCAGCCCATCAGAGAAAATTTAAGTGTATTATTTAGATTTAACAGCACGTTCACAGAGTTGCACACACTAACTGTGCTTTTGTTTGGAAAACAAATTCAGCTCTGCAGGGAGCAGATTATGGTCCACATATACAAAGAATTTTCTTAGAAAATTAAAAAAAAAAATCCTCCTTTCTGTCACTTAATCTCACAGATTATATGTAACACAATGAGAAGTCTGGAATGAAAGGAATAGAAAAAATTAAATTAATCTGATGCCAAAGTGAAAATTTGGGCACTAATAAATAGGAAATGTAGAAAATTTAAGTTGATAGCATGAAATCAAGTGCATGTGCCCCCGCCTCACAGCAGTATGTTGGGAGGGGGCTTTAGAAGATGGTAACAGAAGACTCTCATGAACTAAGCAGCCACTGAAAAACTAAGCCACCATGGCATTCGTGGTCAAAAAATACAAACTTTTCTACAAAATGTTGCTTATTTACATTTTTTTTGCTACTTTGTTTTACAGAAACAATTTGGTTACCCAGAAGAGTAAGCTTTGGTTAGAGCAGAGGATTGCAAATTACCACGCAGTTGTTTTAAATCTTCCTACTTTCACAATGTATATTTTTTTGTGGAGTCATCTGACTCCCTGGTTTTCAGGTTATTTGTCCATAAAAAGCATGCTAAGGCCTCTGTGGGACTTAATTCTTACAAAGCACTTTGAAATTTTCAGTGATAAGATTCTCTATTAACTGTGAGATACTTGTTGTCTAGCCTATTTAATATGCCCAAACATTCATTTAGGATCACAGTAGATCCATAAAATAAAATAGAAGAAAGTGCACGCAGTATGTTCTTACTTCACACCAGGAGTGAAATAATTTTTTGGCACTTGTGTTCATGCTTTAGTTCTTTTGCTGTCATGAAATCATGTGGGTTTGTTGATATTGAGCTGTGACAGACAGCCTGCTGGGACAAGAAACCAAATAGCATCTTCAACAGCTGAAGAAGAAATTATTCAAGATTTTAAAATATAACTCTGTATTATATATTTTATATTATATTATATTGTATTGTATTGTATTGTATTATATAATATATGATTCATGACTGAGCAAAGTGAACTGGCAAGTCCAGAACGTCCCACTCTGGTGAGAGGAGAGCCCAAGCCAACGCTGTCTGGTTTGTCCTGTGCGTTTTCTTGGAAATCTGCTCGGCACAGCTGTGGTAATAAAGCAGGGAACACTTCCCTGACCCTCGTTGTTTTGCCTGCAGGTTTCTGCATACTGAGTAAAGGAAATTGTGATTAATGTGGCACTCCGTGTCAAGGGTAGACTGTAGATTACCATTAAGTGCATCATTATGTTATCTTTGAAAAATTTACTAGATTTCACCTGACAGATAATAGCTTTTCCTCTGCCAACACAAAAGAGGAATAATAACCTAATATATGGGATGAACTAAAATGTATCAAAAGAAGTGTTACTTTTGACAGAGAAAAAGCTTTTGCTTTTTGTAGGGTTTCGAAGGAGTTTTAAATAAAACTTCCTTGCTCATTTTCTTTCCAGCCCTGTGATTTGAAGTCATGCCTCCTGTGCACGTAGGGATGCGATTGCTGCGGAGCAGGGGTGTGTGGCTGCAGGGTCTGCGGGCGAGCTGCAGAGTGTACCTGGGTGCTTCTTCACTGAGCGTCGGTCGGTGCGATGGGTTGGGTATGAAACGTAAGAGATTGCTTCCTGCTTCTGCCCCCTGATTTGATCTCTGGAATTCCTTGTGGGCTCTGAGGTGCGTCACCGGTGCAGAAGCTGAGTCTTATGTTCTTTTTGGTGGTGGTTATTATGTTAACCATTTCTGCACCCCCAGTGATTAAGAACAGATTATGCAGCAGGAGCGAATACTTTCCAAAACCTTTCCTGCTCAAAAGTCGATGTGAGCCTCCAGTGACCGCTGCTTCTGCCATTGAAGTGGAGTGAACCAACAGGTTATTTCTGAGGAATTTTCACTTTCTGATGGTGTAGGAGGGATGTTTTCTTCAGTGGGTCAGAGTCTTGTTGTTTTACGACTTTGGTAGAGAGATCTGACCATGCCTGTGAGGTGTCATGGGCAGGGACGGTCTGTCCCTTGAGAGCCAAGGTACGGGACTGACAAAGCTTGGCTGTAATTAATGAATTCACCGACTTGGGGTCTCTTCTGAAACAAATCTTTAAAAAGGCCCCTACTCCTTTCTGTCAGTCAGTGTCTGCCTTTTCGCATCCTGCCTGCTTTTCTCTCCCATTTTGTTTCTCTGAGCAAAATGTCACTCTATATTAAGAGCAAGCAGCACGGTGTCACGGCTCTCTGCGGGCCCTCGGCTGAAGTGTCTGGGTGTTGTGGTTTAACCCCAGTCGGCAACCAAGCACCACCCAGCCGCTGGCTCACCCTCCCTGCCCCGGTGGGACGGGGGAGAGAACCAGAAGGGCAAAAGTAAGAAAACTCGTGGGTTGAGATAAGAACAGTTTAATGATTGAAATAAAATAAAATAAAAATAATAATAATAAAAAATTGTAATGAAAACAACAAAAAGAGAGAGAGGAACAAAACCCAGCGAAAACAAGTGATACAACCGCTCGCCACCCACCGACCGATGCCCAGCCAGTCCCCGAGCAGCGATTGCTGCCCCCCGGCCAACTCCCCCAGTTTCTATACTGAGCATGACGCCATATGGTATGGAATAGCCCTTTGGCCAGTTGGGGTCAGCTGTCCTGGCTGTGCCCCCTCCAGCTTCTTGTGCACCTGGCAGAGCATGGGGAGCTGAAAAGCCCTTGACTAGTGTAAGCACTGCTTAGCAACAACTAAACCCTCAGAGTGTTATCAATCAACATTATTCTCATTCTAAATCCAAACCACAGCACTATACCAGCTACTAGGAAGAAAGTTAACTCTATCCCAGCCGAAACCAGGACAGCGTGTGATCTCAGGAGGGTACGCCTGAGGTGCCTGAAACTGTAACCAAGATTTCTTGTGCGTAATCAAACCAGTCTGATTTCAAAAGTATTGAGCTCCTCTCGTTGGCATCACAGGTGTTAACAGCTCTGAAAATCAAGTCACTTTTCTGTATACTGGTTGTAAGTGGCATCCAGTTTTTAAGCGTGGTGTTATATCCTCAGCACTGTCGTTGACCAGTCCTCTAACAAGTAGTATTACCTGCTCAAACTTCAAATCGTAGCTGATGAATGTCTTTCACCTCTTGAGTAGAAGGCATTAATGAAAAATATTAGTGTGGGGGTTTTTTGGCTTGATCTGATTTGCATACTTTTCGTGTTTTTATAAAGAAACCATTTAAACATTTTACAAAAATCCTTTGCTGGTGTGGTTGAGACTATTAAATTGTGCAATGGTAAACAACAATTTGTTGTAAATTTAATTGTTTGTCTTTTTGTACTCTGTTCTCATTTTAATCAAAACAAACCAACTTCCAACTGTTTCTGCAAATCCAAAACCATGTTGACATAACCATTATCCAGTGAAGACTTAAAGGTACTCAATTGTCACCTTGTCATCTTGTTTTAGATAGATTAAAAGCTGGATAGAAAGCCCAGATGTACAGGAACGTATATGTTCTTTATGTAGGTAGTTTGGAGGAAGCCTTTGTTGTATTCTTTAACACTTATATGAAGCAGTGATCACATGAAGTGAATCATACTCATTTAAGGATCCTGCCTAAACAAAGCTCCTTGGTCAATACCCTGCTTTCAGGGAATGGGCATTTAATATTCTTTGCCTTGAGGGCTCACTTTTCCTATGAAATAAGTAGTTTCTCTTCCTCTGTCTTGTAAACTTTACTGTGCAGGTCATACATACCTGAAGTTGATGGACTGATAGCTCTAGACACCAAAGTATATAAACAGTGACAAAAGTGAAACTCCAGAAGTGCCCACACCTTCCTACTACGGAGCATGTTGAAGGACCAAAGGGCTTCTAGGCCAATTTGTTCTCTGGACACGTGCTCAGGCCATGCCCTGTTCATTTTTTCAGTGATACATATACCACTTGACTAGGGACTAGGAGCTGCCTTGGCACCCACAATGAATTATGTGAAGAGCTTGCAGATAACATTAGCTTTTTGTTGTTAACAAGACTTAGAACTTGCAAGACGCTGCATCATATTACAGTCCCTTGAACCATTCAGGTCTTGAGCCCTATGTAATTCAGAGAGTTAAAAATTGATAATGAAAGTAGAAGCAGCTGCCTGGTGACTAACCCAACGAGCATCTATGCCTTACACATTGAGCTTTAATGTATGCGTCATCCTGAGTGTTGAAATCTTGCAATTTAGTAGTATGTTAAATAAATAACTGTTAAATAAATTAAATGACAGTTTTACAAATACTGTTTATTGTCACAACAATCAACAGTGACAATTCCAGTATAATGTAAGAATACACGTACTATTTCTGTCGGGTTGACCAAAGCACAGCAAGGGTAGGTGATACGACCCACAGCTCTCAGCGACTCGTGGGCACAGGGTGTGTTTGCCTTCAGTAGATTCACTGGCCAACTTCCAGAAATCCCCAGATCCGCTCAAGTCTCTGTGACTAGTGTCTCTGTTGCCCAGCTCTCTGCCTTGCCATGTGCTTAACTGATAAAAATCACTGGACTTTGCATTGGGGGTAGTTTAAACCAGGTGAATCTGGATTTCTCTCTCTAGTTATGTGTAATATGTTTTGTATTTTGACTGTTATCACAAGAAACTTCTATCATTAAGGATGAGAAGGGTTTCCGTAAATAAAGGGGTCATTAACCTTTACACATTACTTAATGGCATATACCGTGGCATTCATAGGTGTGACAATACCTGGTGCTTATGATAGGCAATGTCCTCCATCTTCAGAATGACTGGTCTTATAATAATTCTGAAAGTTGTAAATTGAATATAATTCTGTGCCGTCTACTTGATTTCAGCAGTGTAAATTTCATATAGATAAGATCCTGGCATTTGAAAAGTAAAAAATTATTAACTGATGTTAAGCATTTGAATCTCATTAATTTCCTTCATTTTACCTGTATGTTTCTACTTCACTTATTTCAAGACACAAATATGATATACTTTTTTATGAACATGTGTGTCATTATAATAAAATATGTTAAATCTGTTGTATCTGCAGTTGTGTCACAAAGATGTTGAACTACATCTTTAAGCAATTCTGCAGTCAAATGCACATTTCAAAATCCTGTCTCGGGAAACTAGCAGTAAACTAATAGTTGATAAGTATTTGAAAAATACGCATTTTACATTTCTTTATTATTGTCTGCAAAAGATTAAAAAAAGAAAGAAGTGAAATAAAATTATCCTCCATCTTACCACCATCCTTTTAATTGTGTGCCATTAAAAAATGCAGGAATGCACGGGACATTGTAACAGCTTTCTTGGTTTGTCTGCTTTCCTCCAAGGTTTAGCAACTTCCCCCAGTGGTTAGTACAGCACTCCAAGCAACTAATCCTGTATCTATAAACTGCAATGTCAAAGGATTAATGTGTGCCTGGGAACGCAGGTCAAATCTGCTTTAGATCACAACAGTTTGAGTTCAGCTCCTAGCTGAAATATCACGAAACTACCATATAATTTAGTACAAGTCTTGCATTCCTATACTTCAGCTGCTGGTTGCCTTTAATAAAAAGAGGCCCAGGATTGATTTCCCTGAGAATGTATTTTTCTTTGTCTAAACCCAAAGTAGTATCAGCTGGAAAGTAGAAGGATTTCTTAAAATAGTTCTGTATTCAATATAAATAGCACTTTCAAAGTCTGCTTTTAAAATACTGTAGAAAATACAGTACGGCAAGTTACTGATATTTCCTGAACTTCTTCTGTTTGCTATGTTACAATGCCCAGATCTTGTAAGCCTCTCTTGGTGGCATGCCCTGCCTCCCACTGGATGCCTGCTGAGCCCAGTGGCACTGCACACAGATGCAGTGCTGAGTCTCATCTGAGAGTAAAGACAATTATTTTTAAATATTTTTTACAAAAATGTTGATCTAACTTGCGCAATATGTAGAATGATACGTGCAGTAAGCTGACATATATAACTACATCTATTTTATTTATGCTGAGTCACCAACAAAGCACAGCAATTTATACCTTATTATCTGCAAATGCAATATCCGGAACCTCTCTTACTTTACTTTCTTGATACTTCTGTTAGGTACCGTAGTCATGTGTCTTCCAGGGTTTTTCCTGTTTGAATTCTTGTAATATGTTTTTACTTCCAGAAAAAAGTGGCAGGTATCCTTTTAGAATATTTGTTTGATCTTAACATTGAACTATAAGTGAGAGTAGGTATATTTATTCACTTTCGGTTAGTGTGGGTGGGTTTTTAATTAATTTCATTCTATTTTAAGGCGACAGTGTATTCTATTATCACAACATAAAATAATTACCAGCTTTAGAATATGCCTATTTCATTATAACATATAAAAAGCAATATCGTGCACCACCGTACACGTCTTGTGAAGGGGCTGTGTGCTTAGACTCTTGTTCTGACCAAGTTTACCTGTATTGAACTGCAAATTGAAAACGCCGTGTGTTGTCAAACTGTAAAGTTACCGTCCCGGTGGCTGGCATTTTTTAATTTGTTTGGTTGGTTTACTTAGAGAAAATAGATTACCAGATGAAATAAAAAGCGAGGTACTGTTGCTGACATAAAAAATCCGCCTGGACTGACGTGCCGGTTCCTGCCTGCTGCCCTCTGGTGGGGTCACCATCCTGCTGGAGCAAGTGGCTGTGCTCACCCTCCTGGGTGCTTGTTTCTACACCGATAGCACTCAGCATTTCATAACCACCTTCTTGTTTGCTTCCTCTTTTAAAAAATTTAACCTGGGCACACAGCAAAGCCTGCCTATGTGTCTGAGGTGCAACGCACCTGGGAACCCAACGTCATTTCACGCAGAGACTCATTTCAAAATTAAGGCTCCTAGGCTGGGGTGCGGTGCTGTAGGACTTTGCTGACAGTCATTTTCTCATGGCCTGACAGGTTCTTCGCTCTGTGCTGCTGTTCCCGACGATAGAGCGTATGGCTCAGTCCCCTCAAGGAAAGCTCATGACCCCTTTGCTGTGCAAACTTCGTTACGTTCTGTACATGCCTGTCTACCTGCTCTCCTTCCTACCGGAGGGAGTCAAAGCCTCCCTGGTGCGGTTTGCTCTGCGAGGAATGAAGACCTGTGATGAATCTTCCATAACAACCTCCGTAAATCTCTTCAGCGTGGACTGCATTGGTGAGCACGTGTTTTGGTTTTTTATTTGTTACACCAACTTTTGTATTCTTCTGATTTAGTAAATGTTGATGTAGTTTGGTGGGCAAAAGCTTACTACTAGAGCATGAATAAGTTTTGAAGGACAGGTCTAATCCTTTCTCAAATTAAGACCACAGGTACAGGAAGATCTCAAATGAGTCAATTTTGAAAAAAAAGTTTTAAGGGGAAAATAACAAAATATTTCCCCAAAGAATATATATTTCTTAAGAAAACTCTGACCTATACTACTAACAGTATCTCACGTGATTAAAACATTGTTTTACAATCTAGTTTATGTTACTTATGTCTGCTTGCTTTCTGCATTTCACTCATATTGGATGGTGAAAATAAATCAGTAATCAGTTTTGCAAAGGGTTCTTTGCATCTGTTTTTTTAAAGCTATAGTTTAACCAGCTGTATAGATTTTGTCATCTGAATTGGAATATTGGTAAATTCAGAAAAGGGCCTTCAGTCTACAAAGACACATAGAAGTTACTTTATGCACAGAAGAATTTCAGCACTTTTTGGGCATACGGAGAAAGACAGAAGATTAACGTTCCTCCAGTGCATATTGTACGCATATTTTGCACATTCTAGCAAGAGAAACAGCTTTAAGAAAGGGAATAATTTCAGATAAATTATGTTAAGTTTAGAATGAAAACCAGAACGTGGATTGTGCTATACTCCAGGTATTTTGGTAAGTTAGCAGTTGAAACCAATTTGGAATAGAATTGACGTGCTAACACAGTAATAATAGCAAGAAGGAAGTTTTGATTGCATTAATAGTAGTAAAAACACATTCCTACATTTCCAGTTGTGCTCTGTCTTTTATCAGTTAAATTTTACCTACTAATCGTCCAAGCGGATATGCCAGAGTAACTGTGATTGCAGCGAGGTCCTATACCTTTCGCGGATACCTGTGGATGTGTTGGTCTGGATTGGAGGCTCGCTGTAGGACTGCACAGAGACTGAAAGCAGGATGGGCAGTGAGGGTTCTCGCTGCCAAAGCTAGACAGCCCCCTTTATGTTGTACAAACCTGGCATAATGACGGTCGCTCCGTTGCAGTACCCTGTGCCTGACGAAATCAGGCTCCCAGTTGATAATATAAATTTCTGATAGGAGTCCTGTGGTTTGTTGCTTGAGTTCCTACTAATTTATGGCAGTTTTATGATGACCGAGGAGAAAGCCAGCATGCAGTCTTATGTACACCAGGCTTCCAGGCTTCTTCCTTTGATAATTTGGTCTCGGAGAAAGCTGTGTGAAGGTCTGCGGGGTCACATCTCCACAAGCCAGGAATCCTTCTCTGGTCCCCACAGATACACTTTTACTTCTCAAAACAGGTTATCCACATCCAGGGTTGTACTGGAAATGGTCCTTGGCCTGCATTAACCTCCAAAAAGCGTGGCCAGCCATTGTTTGTGAGTGCTGTTTGGCCCAGACCACAGCAGTGGCAGGAATAATTGAACAGACCGGATTTTGTGGGCTGCTGTTGGAGCCTGACTCTCCGAGCTCTTTGGTCTCCAGGTGAATGAGCCGGGTTGATGTGTGCGTGTCAGCCTGCTGTGTGTGCACCCGTGTCTGATCTGTGTCCAAGCCGTAAGGTAAATTGAGGCAAGAAACCAGGCTGAAGGCTCTTTGCTCATAGGAAGTGATCTCTGCCTATGTTCAGTTTATTGACTGAATTCATTATACCAGAATGAAAACCCCTGTGAGCCAATGTCTTGTAAAACTTGCATAAATAGGCCTTATTGATGCAACTGGTTCCTTTGGGCTTGTGATATCATCTCTCTCAAGCAGAATTCCCCTTTGGTTTCATCTTTGGAAACTGATGATGTTTTACAGCCCAGTGACTCAGGACCACATGTGTGGCTTAATAATATTAGGGCTTTCCAGATATTGCCTGTTAACCTTCTCTTGTATTGTTTGCGGACAATAGAAAATGTTACCATTCAGCAAAAATTTGCTAAACCTAGCACAACAACCGAGTCTGTCTTATGGGACTGCTCATTTGTGAGTTTCTGAAGCCTCTGAATTTGTCATAAATGTTTTTCTGATTGATTCCTTGTCCTTTAATAAACTGCTAGATATTGTTCAGAAATATTCAGCAAATGAAGTTGTTTCTCCTCTCCAGGAAGGTTGCATGTCAACTCATTAAAAATACACATATTGCCTTTGGCATGTACATCTGTTGCATTACTGTAATTGTAATAAAAGCTGTGATTAAGGGCAGAAAAGATGGTAAAAGTTTCCTTAAAACTAATACGTCCGTTAAAACAAACCAACCTGCCAGGGTTTTGTTACCACATCCAAAGCTTAGTCACAACAATGTTTTCTCTCCTCTGAAAGGAAATGAGATCTGAAAACTTAATTACAGCGGAACTCTAAGACCGAGTGCCACTCCCATTGACATCGAGAGGTGAAAAGCTCCATTCAGTGGCAGCAGAATCAGGCCCTTGGTTGAAAGAGTCAGTGAAGGAAGAATTAGATGACCTATCTGTCCCACTGTTTCAATTATGTTTGCTCCTACTTCTTATCCAAACTCATCTTTCCGTTGTCCCAACTTTATAGCTGATGATACGTAGAAGCCCCGGTCACACAGCAGAAGGCATTGCGATGACACTCTGCAGAAAGGTAACGAAACGTAACGTCTTGTCCCAAAGGCGAAATAGTACAGAAAGAGGAGAGAGAGCAGGGACTGTAAAGAAAATGGATTGTAAGGAAGGTTGGGAAGACATAGTGTATAAATAATAAAGGACCTATTAGAAATAAGCAAAGGGGTCTGAAGGCAGTTTGCCTACCTGGATTAAACTTCTGGCGAAGATACCTTAGGGCAGAAAAAGCATTACAATGAACAAACTAGCATTTGAGTACTAGTATTCATGAACCTAGGAGATGAATAGACAGAAAAATGGGACATTAGTGACCTTGAGTTATCTGAAACATTGTCACTCTGTTTATTCAGGCTAGCAAAACAAGGATACCCCTATCTAGCACAGTGGTGGTTGGTTGTTCTACAAATCATGTACAGTCCTGCAATGCTGGAATACTTTGGCACTCCAGCGTGTTGAAATTTATAAACATTTCTTTGGTGACAGATGCCAGTAGCAGACTTACAGTGACAGTAAACCGTTCTGTCTACACGGGACAGGATTTATTGTCCAGCCGTTTGACTGGCAAACTTCCTCCATTTGTTTCTGTAAAATTTCCACAAAAGCACAGACATTACATAATGGGTAAACACCGCAAGGCTTTTTCGCGAGGCGGGCTGGCAGGTCAGAGGTTAACGTCTGGATGACAGTGAAGATACAGATAAGCACAATAGCAAGAAAAACCTCCAACTGGCCCAAACGCGGTGCGTCCTTTGTGATCTTGAACCTGTGACTTCCCTGGAGGAATCTCCCTGTTTGTTTAACCTATTCGGGGAGCAGGGGAGCACGGAGAGCCGGGGTGGGGGGGGTCTGCTTTCTGCAATTAGGGAGGTTGGGAAGGAGGGGACTCAGAAACCTGAAACGAGGGTTTCAGATGGGTTCAGGCTGTCACACGAATGCAGGCTGGAGACAGTAGATTTCCAGTTTATTTTAAGCGTCCAAGAGGTGTTGTAAGAAGACAAGGAACTAAGATTAAACTGCAGAGTTTGGATTCAAATTTTATCTTGTTGCAAGTGTGGAGACATTCAGATTTCATGTGGAGTGTTTACATTTCCCTCCTTTTACAGAGAAAAAAGGGCTGAGGCATTTTCAGACGCTCCACTCTCATGTCCACAGGACTGCCTAGGAAGCGAGAGTCACACCTGAGGTATTGCGGCTTGTCTCCCAGCAGTAGCTACCTCTCTCATGTTGGCTGTACAGGATGGCAAAATCACATCCCTGAAGTACCATAGAGTAAAAAGCTTTCTCATAGGATAAAATTTGCAGAACTGTCAAATAGCATCTGAGAGTATCAAATTTGTATCAAAAGCCGGTGAAACGTAGGCTTCCAGTTGCTATGAAAATGGAACATAAGCTTTTACATTGATTAAGTTATTTTAAAATTTTATCTCCAGGGAGCCAACTGGCAAATTTCATTCTGGGTTTGAATTATCCCAACCTTGGGAGTTGTCATGTCTTGAGATCTGTTTCTATTTCAATTCTCTCTTCTTAATCAGAGAGATTTTAAATAGGACATTATGGATTGTCTTCATCTGACCACTGTGGACATCGTGCTTCCAAATAGTAGGCATCTAAAGCAGGACAGGTGAATCAAAGCCTACAGATGACTGTTTCTCTTTACTGACCGCAAAGGGACCCTTTCTCTACTAGGTACCTAAAATTAGAGGAGATAAATCCCAGTCTATCTACTGGCTGCTCATGTTGCTGCAGACATCAGAAAACAATGTGATCTGAATTGTCCATGCAGCCTTTACCCTTGCTGCCAGGACAGTCAGATATCCCATGCTTTGGCTGCATTAGAATTTACAGCTGCTGGTTTCTAGTGAGAGCCCTGTTGTTTGTTTCCTACCTTCTTTGAAAATTAATTTTACATCTCCACCTCCATTTCCTGACAAGTAAGATGGGAAATTTTTGGAGAGATCTTTTTTGGGACTAAAGTGCTGTAGAAATACCTATTTTAACTTAAATACTTGGGTAAGGACAGTGCATGGTGTTTTATTCATGGCACTCAATAGCTTCTCCATCTATTCTGCTCCTATTTTTCAGAGTTAAAAAACAGTGTTTAAAGTATTAGGTAAGGACTTGATAAACAAATTCACCTGAAATGGTGAAATAAGAGGGCTTTGCCCCCCCCGCCCCCCCCAAGAGTATTTTTAAAAGCTATATAACCACATAGGTAAAATTTAGTTTACTTTTCTTTCTTTGTTTTTAAATTTAAAAAGATGTTCTTTTCTTGCATTGAAATTAAAATTTAACTCCTAAAAGTAACAGAAGATATGATGAGCACCTCTAAATTCAGCACGGAAGGCAGAACTCTTTTAATTTTGTTGTATGGAACTAAAAGTCACCATTGAGACATGCAAGGCCAAGGGGGAGTTGCGCATTATATTTTCATCTAGGTTTTATTATTTCAAACACTGTACTAGCACATTTTGAAAAGGATCTGACATTCAAGACAAGCAATGAGCTATAGGCCAGCATCACATAGCTGATCAGCAGCAGAACTGTACATGGACCTACATCCCAGGGCAACAGTTGATCTACTGAACCTGCTTAACCGTGAGTTTAACTTTATATATATATTTTTTTATATATATATATATATATATACACACACACACATATATATATATATGTTAGTCGTGAGCAGCTTCCACAAACCGCATTGGCTAGACAGGCTGACAGTCTATTTAAAAATGCAATGCATTTTTGACTAGGGACAGAAACTGATACCTTGCACCTTTCAATCTCACAACTACATTTTGCATTGCGGGCATGAGGATAAAAGCTTTCCTTCCCCCCTGCCACTGCACAACTCTGCAGATCTTTGAACCTAGACCAGGACATTTTCAGGCTGATTTTCCAGGCTGACTGAAATCAAAGCCCTGGTAGTAAAAAGTGATTGCTTTGTTTCTTCTGATGACTGTAAGTTTTAGATAATTTCTGGCTGTAATGCAGAAATCATTTTGAGGATATTTTTCTACTTTTATAATTAAATAGGTATAGAATTTCAGACATGATGTATAGCTAGACAAAATTTCATGGAGAACTGAAATTACTGACGGGTAAGTAAATTATATCTATGTAAACTAAATAATGTTAAATCTGAACAGTGTAGTGTAGTATATCACAGGTGGGCAAAAAGGATGAAGCTCAGCAGGTCTCCTCTCTTCTTCCTCTGTGCATTCTTTGATACTCAGTGGGGCAGAAAGAGGTCAAAACGATACAGCAGATAATCTCCCTCCCTCTCGCTAGCATCTGACTAATTAGGATTCAAGAGAAGTCGTCTTTCCTGAAATCAGGTAACCCTACAGCTGTCTCTTACAAGATGTTTTTTGCCTGTATCTAAATTCTCTACTGCCAGATGTTGCCAAGGGTCAGAAGGCTGCTTTAGGTAGCCCAGCACTCTGACCCGGCACGCGAAATCCGCTGCTTCTGCAGAGTTTCTCGGCAGGCTCCTGTGTGCTGTCACAGTTGAGTCCTATCCACTTCTGACATTTTAAGTGATGATTGTAATATGTATTTCTGCAAAGTGTTTAAGAGCGTGTTTCCTTACCTGTGGAAACACAGTAATATTTTATCACCTGCTTCGCAGGAAAAGGGGCCAAAGAATAACAGTCTTTAATATTTTCATGTTTCCTCTGCTACTGTTTATTTTCCTGTGTGATGCCTGACTAAAATGTTTGTTTAATGTAGTTGGACAACTCACCTTACCAAGCCAGCACTTAAGCTGGTGGAAAAACCTCACATCTGCTTTATTCTTTCTGTGAGTGAACTAAACTTTTCCTTATTTCAGAGTAGGATGCTCATATTAAATTACTGGAGGAAGGCAACAACTTTTATGTATTTATAGTCCTATTTATTTTTTAAAGTCAATCTGCTTCATAATTTACCCCATTTCCAAAAGAAAGAAAGATGTTTAACAAGGACTTTTATTACTTGCAAAAGCTTTTACTTTCCTGTGAAAGCCTTGTGAAAATAATAATAATAATGTGGAAATTTCTCATTGGGTTTATTTCTGTTAATTATTCCTCTTTCTTCTTGGGGGAAGAACCCAACGTAAAAAACTCCCATCATAAATATTACTCATAAGGCGTGAATGTTTTGATAGTGGAACTGCTGAGCATTTCCATGAAATGTGAGGCACAGCTGGGATTTGGTCGGGGAAGGGGAGATTGTTTATTCACCCCTGGTGGGGTTTCATCCCCAGGGATACGATTTACTCCCACAAATTTGCAGGGAGTCTAATGATGTGTTGCAAATGGCATGAAAAAGGAAGGGGTAACATCAACAAAGCAGAAAGATGTTGAAAATAAGTATATGCCAGCTAAGTGCTAGCAGCTACAGTTGCTTTGTGTTAGCCAGTGCCAGATAGTCATCTGCAAATTGGCACTTTATTTTCCCTGGGCCCAATTCAAAGCCCCCTGAATTCAGGGGAAGGATTCCCTTCTGCAGGAGGCTCATGCCTTCCGTCTCAGAGGTGTCTGTCTAAACTCCCCCAAGGAATATCTGAAGCAGAGATCGGGGCTCTGTCATAACTTGTGTTTACTGGTTGGGAATTTAGCTTGATTCATCCAACTCCATCGTGCAGTCCCAGCAAAGCACTTAAACACACGCTAAATCCATACCCATGGGTAAACTACAGGCATTTGTGTCTTGGAGTAAGGTTTTTTTGGAAAATGACATTTACAAAGCTGCTAATGAATGCAGTACCTATCATTCCATGCGCCTAGAGGGGACACTGGTCTGGATGTAATTCTAAAACAATATTGCAGTCTGCTTTGCTGCTGCTTCTTGTCATGAAAATGCTCACCAGCGCTCAGCATCTCCCTTGCCTAATTCTTTAACGTGACAATATTGACAAGGGGAAAATGCCTACAGAGTCTTCGTGGATCTGGGGAGGAAATGCTGGCTTATCTTGAGCAAACCCAGCGGTGCAGGAGATTGCTTACTGGTTGGTGCAGTGGTCAGGTGTGTTTAAAATGAGCTTTAAAAACAGTGGTTTATGTTTAACGAAGGGTGGTGTAAAGTTCACCTTTCATACCAATCAAAGCCACTCCACCCGAGAGGAAGTTCGTCTCATTCAAAGGAGGGGTGGTCCAGTTGCTGAATTTCATCAGGGTTCCTCGAGAAAGAGTCAGCAGCAGGTTCTAATCCAGAAAAGCACTTAAGCTGACCTCCATATAGCTACTCACATGCATAAACCCTTGTCTAGGAGAGCATCTTTAATTCCCTGTAGAGCTCAGGCAGGAACCACAGTGTGGAAACGCTAAATTGCTGCAGACGCTGTCTGTCCTGGCCACTCCCTGTGGGACTGAGCACCACCTACACCAGACCCTTCTATGCCCCTCTTGCAGGGTAAGAGAGCAGACACTTTCCACAACCAAAAATCTGGACCCTAGCAGAAATCCCATCATCACAGCCATCTGCCAGGGTATGTGAGAGCTTAAACTGGGGATGAATTTCTCCAGCTAGGGATAGTTCTGTCATTTGAAGATGATGGGAGTTGTTCCAACATAATTTAGGGCCGGATTAAGCCCATGGACATTTCAGTTTCCATCACACACCCCACTTCACCTGCACATGCTTCATCACACAAAGTAAATGAGTGTTTTTCTCACTCCTCAACAAAGCATCCATTGTTTGTAAAGCACCTGCGTGTAATTGTTGAATAACTTTTTATTTTTGCCTTCAGCCTCTACTATGCTTTCTCAAGCACAGCTGACTGATTTTCTTGTGTAGTTCTGATCTTCCTGCAACTTTAATACCAAGCAGGTTGGAGAAGTCCATCATAACAATTGCAGCTGTATCTGCCTATTTGTGTTGATCGTGGTTCTATATTAAGGGGTATGTTTTCATTCTAAATTCAAGTGTTAACTTAAGCAGAACCCAAAGTTAATGTTTACATCTTGTAAACCTCTAAACATCAACATTTTATGTAATGTGTGTGTGCATGTGTGGAAGCACATGTTCCTGCGTTAGTCATCCTTGATACTAAGCAGTTCCTTCTGTTTGATGTTTTAAACAATAAGTTATACGAGATTTCCAAGATTGCTGTTGGCAATAATTACTGGTAGAAAAAATGTTTTCCCCATAGGAAATTACACTGCTGTTTGGTATTATTAGTTCTTACCACTGTTTTCTGACTCTTTCTGAGGAATGACAGAGATTGCTTCCTCAAGAGCAAAGGATAAACTGAAAAGGAAACTAGTGTTACACTCCTGAAGAACCTTACAATAAGACAGGCAACTTACCAGGAAAAAAATGTGACCAGGTAGTAGTACATTCCCTGAGGAAAACTTATTTTCAAAACTTCAGTCTACTTTTTGCAGGGCCTTTCGATTTAGCATGGGAATCCAACCTAGAACTGACTCATCACTTTGCAATTTAAGCAATTTTGCTTTACAGTTTAGAGGACTTTTGAAAGAGTCATATTAAAGCATGTCAAAGTACAGATGAGCTCTGTTGCACATAAAAATAGTAGTCTTTGGCAATAATTGTCCCATTGAAGTCAAATTACTTTCTTCTTGTACCTTCTGCTTGTAGTCCCTCAGAAGGACGAGCAAAACTCTGCATGCATATCTGCAACTCAGCGTTGAACAGTCATGGATTTAGAAATAGACTGTAAAATCTGTGGAGCAGAAATTATGTTTTTCCTGATAGTTTGAATAGTCTCTGAGACACTGAAGCCAACCCCTGCCTGGGACCTTTAGCACTCCCACACAGTATAACTAATTCTTAGTTACAAAAAAGATCCAATCAGGCAGACAGTTAGGACTCTTCCCTTTTGCTACAATTACCGTCAAATTATCAATTTACTTGTATATTGTCCAGTTTACCTTTACAGAGGCCAGGAATGGGAATTAAAACTTGCCAATGTTTTGCATATTTTAAAATATTTCTCAAGCATTTCGTAATACCAGATTATTGTGAAATTATCCTGCTTCCAGGCACATTTACTGAGGGAGGCGTCAGTGAAGCCTTCTGGGAAAAGGAGACTAAGAATTTGTGGAGGTTCTGTGGGAGTCCCTTGTGTGACAGAAGAAAGCATCATTTCAAGGCTTTTCTATGTGCAGTACTGCCGGTACTTGACAAAATGTGTCCCCAGTCTCTGCTGTGGTCCTTAGCCAACACAAACAAGAGTCTGAAGTAATAGCAATAATAGCAATTAAATGGCAAATGGTGAAATAGCAGATGCGTTCTGTGAAAAATTTGTCAGTAAATTATAGTTTTGTAAGGCAGAGCATCAGAACTGTCCTGGGAAGCCACAGTGTCAACATGGGAAAGAAAGATGTATGGAAACAAACTATAGACAGTGAGAGACTAATGACATTGTAATGAGGTTGCTTGTTTTTCACAGGGCGTAAGACATGGGTATTAAAACCGCTGTACTTCCTCAAAAGAATATTTGCAAGTATGCACGGGTGTACAGAGGTTGGAGCACTTTCAGTCAGACCACTGTCATGGGAGCTTTGGCTTCCTTAACCATGAAAAGGTGATTAATGTTGAAACATTTAGTAAAGAAGGCTTGATGATGAGTTTAAGGGGAAAGATAAAAAAATCTTCTGTATCATTATGAGCAAAAGTGCGCTCATGAAGGATCTAAAATTATGGTAGACAAAGAAATTCATAAGAGATCAAAGGAATGCTGGCAAGAAGATGGTAGATGAGCTAGGTGATGTGCAGGTAATGTAAATTCCAAAAGTATGGAAAATAAAGTAGTAGTGTTAAAAATCACCAAAATGATTAGTTAATTGGCTTAACAGACATAGGTGAGATAACTGACCGAAATAGAATATCAATATGAAGGGGCATAACTTGCTTGGGAAAGAAGAGCAGGGAGAAAGGAGAAGGATGGATGGACTTGTCTTTACATCCAGATATTAAAGACAGGGAGACTTGTTGAATATTGTGTCCACCAAACCATGCCAGATGGATTCAAGAGACTTTTTCTGAGAAACTTCCAAGCCATCCGAAGTGCAGGATGTAGTGTGCTTGATGTCTGTAGAGGAAGGAATCCAGCAACATATAGACTGTTCAGCTAGTTCTCATAATGCATTGCCTTTTGCATATATATATGTATATAAAAAGTAGAGAAAGCAATTGGCGGAGAATATATGGCAGTTTGATACAGAGAATTTGAAGGTGAGAGGCAGATTGGCTGAATATATTCACAAAAGGGTAACATTTGTGCTAGGACAGAAATACTTAACATGTCTACAACATAGAGCCCTATTCATCCACTAATCCCCTTAAAATTCTGTCATAGTCAGTGGAGAGATATAGGTAACACTTGTCTAATCTATCTAGGTGACTACTTTAGGATGAGATGAATAGTGTTCTTTCCACTGACTGTGAAGAGAGAAAAATTAAGCTTTAGATACCCACATTTAATCAGGTGAATCCCATGACAGGTTTCAAGAAACTGTGACCTTCAAGGAAAAAAATAAATAAATTAGAGTTGTTTAGATTAAACAAGGGACAACTGAAGGACATGGTTAAGAGTTTTCAAGTAAAGGAGAATAATTTAATCCACTTCTCCATGGTAGACGAGGTAATGTGTAATGGAGTACATTGCAACAAAGGTGATTCAGATTAGACTTTAGTTAATGATAAGAATGGAATTCTAGACTGGATTTCCTAGGAAGATAATGAAACTTTCATCATCTCTGCTTCCTAAGGACAGGATGGATAAGTATCTGCTGAAAATGAAAAATGTCATTGATTCTCCTTAAGCAAAAAGACCAATGTAGATCCCTTCCAGCCCTACAATTTCATACACACTGATTAAAGATGCAAGAGTAGCATCCAGAATTTCAGAACTCTAATGAGGGACAATTTACCATAGTAAGAACCAAGCAAAGCAGACGAACAGATGCAATACAGAATGTTTGAGGAAAACAAAACGTAGGCAAAAAATGTCAGGCATTAGTTAAAAGCATATCTGAAAGTTTAGAAAATGTCTGATTGAATGTCTGAATGAATCTGCATTCTGCAGGTTGAATGCAGGATACAGAAACGTTATAGCAGGACCTGCCAAAGACAGGTAGGTTACCTCTAGAAATCAGCTAAGCAAGTATAGGACTCATGGTAGCACTGGAGTATGATCATCCATACTGTTTAATTATTAATGAATTTTCTGGTATGGTTTTAGCCCTCTCCAACTAGCATCCTCCTAGTATTCAGGCACGGTTCGGGAGTTAGCACTGCCATGCACTCTTCCCAATAAGCAGTTTGGGTAGAGGAAAAATTTAATTCTGTGAAAACAACCCCTTCAATTCCAGTTGTCCTCAGGGCCACAAAATAGTTCCTGGCTCCCTTTAGTATAGTGGTGCAGATATAGCCCATATTTATACCTGCAAAAGCAGCAACAGTTTCATTGTTGGAAAGCAGTTGTGAGAAAACAGACTGTGGAAATTTAACTTCACAACCGTCAAAGGTTTGAATTTTAAAAAATTTAACTTCAAATTTAACTTCACAACCGTCAAACTGATGAGGTGCTTAGGGCCATGGTATAGTGGTGGTCTTGGTAGTGTTAGGTTTACGGTTGGACTCGATGATCTTAAAGGTCTTTTCCAACCTATACGATTCTGTGATTCTGTGATTCTGTGAAAGCAGAAGCTGAGAAATTGATAAGTCAAAGCAAAAGATGGTGCATTTAATGTTTGAAGGGGGGTAAGATAGACTAGGAAAGGCATTTTACAAAGGTATTGATTAGTCAAAAGAGGAAAGGCTATCAAAAGCAAGCCAGTGTGGAAATACGTTCTTCACAGACTGGTGTTTACGGAACAACAGAGCAGATTGTTCTATAATAAATGAGTACTTGATGATGATATAGCTACAGGTAGACAGTAAACCCTCATTTTCCAAACCATCAAGCCATGTCTGGAAGAAGTGTACTATGCCCTGGGTTTAAGAGTAAACCTGTAAGTCTCTAACGTCAGGAAAGGCAAACTAATAAAGAGCTTTGCTCAGACTTTCATGTGAGAAATGTGGACTAACTAAACAAGTTGTAGCCACTCTTCAGTTTTTTACCTGAATCTAGTAGAATTGATGTTCAGTACTTGTGACCCTGATAGTACAGTACTAACCTAGCAGGATATGTTCTTAGAGATGGTGACAAATATTGCTCAAAAATTAGTTCAAAATTGGATGAATGTAAGCATTATTATACTAACTGAAATATCAAGTCTCTCATTTCCAACAATAGTGAGAACAAAATGCTTCCAAGAAAGGAGCAAAAACTCTGCAGTAAAAAAGTCTACCAATTAATAAAGGCATCGTTCTTAGAGGTAGAGGCTTAAAGACCCGAGGCTTTTGTAGTATTACGTAGCTCTAAATTTTGGTTCATTAAAAGAGTTCTAAATATTGTTGAGTTCCAGTGTCTTTGTTGTAACTTGCTAATTTCTTGGCCCTGAGAGGTTCTTACTGTAACTGGCTGTATCCTATGTGCTGTATCATATGTGCTGTAAAATGGATTTCCTTTTACAGGTTCTGATATTTCTACCTGTTAATATTCCTTTGTATTACAAATGAGTTGCAAAAGATTTTTTAAGAACTAAAGGGATATCTTCTGGGCCTGGTTGCACTTCAGATTTGTGTTTTTTAATCATAATGAGCTGTCTTTTATTAAATGCCTCAAACACAAGGGAGGACAGAGACCAGCTGGAAAGTGTTATTTGACTGAAAAATACATGAATTCACTAAATGACATTCAACCTGGAAAAATGAAGCTAATAGAATACATACAAAGAAAAAAAAGTATCTAAAACATAGGTTCACTGTAGGTGGGGAACAGAATCAAGGGAGACAGAAGTAGCGGACAGGTGAGGGAGGTCAGGAGGGGTGATAAAAACTTGCCGTGCTGCAGGGTCTCAGAATACCCTATAGAAGTACAGAGAATACCCACAGCCTGCACCACAGTCACGAGAGGATCGCTGGTCTCTTACAAACTCCTCCAGTTCTAGCTAAAGAAAGTTTATTCATTTTCTGGTGAAAAAAAGACAATATGTATATGGTGGCCTTAGTAAGACAGCATAAGAAGTCTCTCCACTGTCTGTATTCATCTGCTCAGGGGGTCGGTGGGTCAAAATATGGTAGGAGTAGTGGCACCAGATTTGCATTTGGGAATCATGATGAAGGTAGGGCTGTGGTCTCCTTTTCCTCTGAATTTGTCCACTCTGGAAAATCATACAGTATGTTCTTCCAAGGTTAATGCTGTTGAAATTGTGCTGTCTGGACCTTGAAGTAAAAATTTGGCTTCATGTTCCTCCCTGTACCCATTCCAGAGCATAGCTCCCACTAACTTACAAAATAGAGCAATATTTTGATGTGTGGGACTTAATAAATTTACACCTACAGCCACAATCTTGTTGATAGAGTCAACACAATCTGAAGCCAACAGCAGTAGGGAAATGAAGTGAGCTTGGGTAACCCTTTGTAGTCTTATGTTTATTTTAGTCTGATGAACAAGCTATTAAAGAATGTGTGTGTGCATCCATTAAAGTGTCCAGATTGGGGCTATCTTCACAACCACTCATTTTTGTTGGAAAAGGAACTATTCTGATTATTTCCTGAAATTCATTAGCCAATGAAGTTGAAAAGGTTTTTCTTCTTTGTTATTGTCTCTGTTGTTTCATTAGTATGGCATCTCTTTCTGTCTATTCTTTCCATCACAGTAAATTCATCTCCTTAGCCCAGCAAAGAATACAATATTGTTTTTACGTAATTAAGATACTGACTACAGAGCAAAACCACACAGAACGAGATCTAGTCATGGCACCACAACACAGAGCTGATTTTTAAATTAATCAAGGGCATGTATATCTCTCAAAGTTTATCAGGGTTAAGTTGGAAATACTTAACCCTCCTTTATATTTTATGGATATGTGCACCATGTGTAAGTCTTTTTTTTTAAGATTTCTTTCCATACAGACATAGTTCCAACTAATCTTGAATTTTCACAGACAACGTAATGTGACCCCTCAGTTTCTAGTGTGAGTTTACAATTAATCTAGCCCTAATCTAATCTTTTTCTTGCAAATAAGCAAACAAATGATCTTTGGATATTCAATAATCACGCAAGAAGTTTATAGACTTGAGGAAAAACACATATTTCAGTCCAAGTACAGGAAATCTCTGTATTGCTTCAAGAATCAAGTATAAAGAGAAAGTTTATCTGTCCTGAGTTAGAATCATGTTTCTTCCCTGAAATTAGCACAGCTTTCCAAGTTCCAGCATAGATCTGTTGATATCTATAGAGTCAACCGACAACATATTGGTTTAGGATATAGATCTAAAATATTTAGAAAGTAATAATAACGCTGCTAGACATGTGTTTCTTCAAAATTGGGAAATCTTCTATTTCATATGTTATTTGCTTGACTGCATTGTGGCTATATCAATGTGTTTGAAGTTCAGCTCAATAGATACAGGTATTCATATAACAACTGGCTAATTGGATTGGTGGTTAAATAAACCTAAGCACTGAAAAGCATGATTGATTTCAGTCATTATTGTTTGTGAAAACTAATAATTTAGCTGAAGGATATTAAGTCCTTGCTGTGACACTTTGGGTTAAAGAGCTACCAATGATATAAAGCACTCTTTTCTTTTCTGGATCCTTGATTTGAGCCCAATCAGGGTTCCTCTATCACAAAACCACCACAAATAAATCAAACACATTTTGGCACAGTTTGTCGTCTCTGCTTAGCAAATGTATGAGACTAAACTGACACTGATCCTTAATCACCTTTAATCCATGGGGAGGGAATGATCCTACCAGGGCAGGAGAAAGGTCATTGGCAGGATCATGGGGAGAAACTAAGTTGGCAGTTAATTTCATAAGCCTGACCTGGGAATAAATGAAGGGCTTCTATTTTCAAGGTAATCTGTGTACATAAAAGATCTGCATATAAAAGGTTAGGATATTTAAGAAGGTATTTATGTGTTAAAAGCGTGATAAACATGGTATTTGTCTGTTAAAACTTTGATTTCACTTTTAAGCTCTAAGGCCTTATTGTTTATGATAATTATATAATTAACAATAGATTTTTTTTCATTATTAAACTCTGGTGACCTGGTTATGAATTACAAGGGGTATCAGCAACTTGAGATGGAATAGAATATAATAAAAATGCTTTGAGGTTCTACAGCTGTCACCAGGTATGTTGGCCAGTCTCTGTAGGTTTGCAACCACATTTTCCTTTTTTTTTTTTTTTGAGAAGTGCTTTTCCTTTCCTAATTGCTACGTGAAAAACCCACATGAAGGAATATTTACAGAGACCATGATACTGCGAAGATTCATGTTATATGCTTCACTTTCTGTGCTTTGGATTATCCCCACTGACCCAGGCTGACTCATAACGTCCAGCATATGCATAAGTACAGATTTGAAGGAATGGGATTAGACCATGAAAATTAAGAAAAAAACCCACTGAAATTGTCTTTAGACTGTTAAACCAGATAAACAAATTGAATAAGCAAAAATATGTTGGCAGGAAAAGCTGCCAGGAAAAGATCTTCTATACATTCCTTTCCTAGAAATCCTAGGCTGATTCAAGACCAAATCTTTAGGAGCCTGTTTCCTAGGTGGGAATTGAGAGCACAGAGGTACTGGGCTTTTGCCATGCAGGCAAAGGATGAGAAAAGAATAAAATTTGTTCCTTTCTTCCAAAGTCTTTTCAAGAGAGGACTGCAGTTTGTGTATCCCCAGTGGATGGAGATGGCTTCTTGAGTCAAATCTCTGCAAACCAGGATTTAGGATTCAACTCCAGCCTTGATATTGCAAACCATCCATGCCAAGTAAAGTGTTCTCAAGTCATTGTGTGCATCTCTGAGTGGAGTTCTGAAGTGCTCACATTCACGTCTGTGAGAACTCCCTTCTCATTTTGGGGTCTGAATTATCCAATTTACCAAAGTAACCGATGTATTTGGTGTTCATCTGGTTTACATAGCTTATCATAGCTGTGCTGTGGTGGGGTTCTTCAGACACTGAATGTTTTAATGATTTATCTCTAGTTGAGTTCCTCCTTCAGCAAGCAGGTAGGACTGGCTTGATTTCAGTAGAAAACTGTATCAACTGCACAACTTTTCATAAAGCTCATGCAAACACTGCATGCACCTTCATTTTATGACAAGATCAGCTTATTTCAGTTGAACCAAATACCAGTTAGGGATTGATGGAAGACATACCTAGTTCAAACTACAGGACAGTTCTGATCCTTCAAATATTTAACATTATCACTTTAAGCATTCCTGTTAAAAGCAAAGACGCAGCAGATCATATGCAGAAGTGTATGTGTGCGCAGTATTGTGTCCTCCAAGCTTTTTGTGTCGGCTTCACTAAGCCAGTTTAGAGAAAGATTTGAATTTCAACAAGTACAATTTCCACACAGACACATCTTGACTTTGGGTACTTATGCTCTAGCCCTTAGCTCTGTTTTTGATGTATTCTTCATCCGAGAGCTTTGAAGATTTTTCTTACTTACTCACTGTAAAATGCAACGTTCAAGGTAGTTGTGGGCAATTCTAAAGGGACATGATCAATTTGGCTCAGTTAAATTTCATTATTGTTAAAGAAATATATTTTTCAAGAACTAATTAATAGTCATTATGTTTACACAATGCTTTTCACTTGAAGTATTTTTAAGACAGTCTACAAAAACCACTTCATTGTCATAGCAGCCTGAAGCATGTTTTTAAAATGAGGAAACTGAGACATACAGATTTTGTAATTTGCACAGGGTCTCAGAGGACTTCAGTGATAGTTCAGAAAAATTCTAGGCCTCCTGACCTTTCATCCCACATTCAGTCTTATCTTTCACATGTAATGATTTTTCAGAATACTAATTTCAGTCTTATTTTGTCTTTACTAAACCCCAGATATTTCCCTCTTCAATGAGTAGTGAGATATAGTGGTGAATGCCAAACAAATTGAAGCTACACATTCACCGTAACTTCAGCATGGACACCAAGGTCACAACTCCAATGCAACTTCCACACAGCCCATTATGGGAATTCTCCATGCTTGCATTTTGAGGCAGGGTCCTGCAGACTCCCAGATGTACTTCAAGTTGTGGGGTGACTCATTCTGCAGATTTCGGTGAGACAGCTTCATCACTCGGGAAGTTCAGCACAGGGGCTCTAGGTTGCATTTTATATTGTACTTGAAATCACGATAATCAAAACCAATAAACATTTTTCCAGGACTCTTGGTAATGATTCTGGGCATCTTCAGAGATTTTCAGCTAAAGCAAGCATTAGCACAGGTTGGAAGTCTTTCCAGAGACTGTACCACCAGGTAGCAAGCACTGACAAGGTGCTCTCACAAGACGACCTTCCTCTGCACAGCCTAGTGAAAGATTTCAGAGGCCATTCATTTTGTATGTCTCAGCTTCTGGTTGTGCCCAGTTCATAGCCTGATTTTCAGAGCTGCCAAAATGCTCATAGTAACAGTCCCTGGGAGCCTTTTGAGATGGCTTTGTAATTACACACAAAAAGTGAGTGAATTCTTCTGAGTTATTTCCTTTGAAAAAGCAGCTTGGTATTCATGAAATAAGGAAACAGAACAAGTTTTTTTGAAAAGGAAAGAACTAAATATTCAAAAAATGCCAAGGTTAGCAGAGTGTGGCATTAGGAAATAGCAGAGAGATTTCTCCCTGAACTTGTGACTTAGCTTTTGAGAAAAATAGCTTTTCTGAAGAAGCCCAGTTTGACATTCCACAGCAGCAAGAGAGAAGGTTACTGTTCCTGCTCTGTAATGGTATCTCTTTCCATATAGCCTTCCATAGACATTAAACTTCTTACAGTGTAATGTGGATTAGAGGGAAGCAGTAGATTTAGGTTATTTTGACCTTTATAAAGATTTTTACAGTGTCTCCCATTATGTTCTTATAACAAAGTTTGGGAAATATGACCTACCTGAAACAACTACTAGACGGATGTATGACTGGTTGGAAAATGGGATTCAGGAAGATTTTTGAAACTGGAAAGATGTAGCTAGTAGGGTTTTGTAACAGTCGTATCTTCATTCCTTTACTATTCAATAGTTGTGTTAAGGATGTGACTGACAGAATACAGTGTGTGTTTACTGAGTTTACAGATAGTACCAAGCTAGAATATGCTGCAGATATGCCAGAGAGGGACAGGATCAAAATGACCTTCACAGGCTAAGAGAATTGGTTGGGCAGGGAAAGGAGAATGCTGTCATTCCTTGAAGAGCCAAGTTGTTCTGTACATAAATTAAATACAAGGATGGGAAATCACTGATTAAGTAATAGTTCTGCAGGAAAAAGTCCTGGCAATATTGTGGGTCACAAGCTGATGTGGGTGAACATGTCATGTTGTAGAGTGACAGACGTGATTTTGGTACACATGAAGAGGTACATGGGCTGAAAGAGCTACAGCTCTACTGTTGAAGAGAGAGACACTCTCCAGAATAAGCTGAAATACCATGTCAGTAAAATTCAAGAGAGGTATGAGCCACTGGACGTATCTGGAGGAAACCCAAGCAAGAATGATAGCGGACCTAGAGAGCAGTACCTGAAAGGGGAGATTGGTGGAAGTATAAGTTATCTGGCCATCGTAGATATTTGCCCTAAGATTAATTGCATTAACTGTATTTACAATTAGGAGCTCAGGGCAACATGCTTAGATGTGAATGCAGCAGATACGTATGCTTATCAGTTTCCTGTGGCAGTAAGGTTCACAGTTAATTGCATATGACATTAAAAAAGTACTTCCTTCTATTGTTTCATATTTTAATGTATTATGCTGTAAGAGAGAGAAAAACAGTGTATCATGAAGTATTATGAACATGATGGCAACCGCACATCTTTAATTGTACTTCTTTCACTGTTTTCACCACCATTCTCAGTTTTGCGGTGTCCCACAGAGGTTGTCAGCATACACGGTTGTGGTCATGTTATGTGTTTTATATAATGGCATTGCAGAATTCTGTACCATCATCATCCTATTTTTTATGGAACATAATAAATGAGTTTATTGGAATTTTGAGTAAATGTGCACAGTGAACAACAGTCATCTTAGGGGTCTTTGGGTTTCTGATTCCATTCCTTGCATTAATTTAGAAGTTTGTAAGGGAAAAGAATATTTGGGGGTTTTTTTGCATGTACGTTGCTTACCATTTCTTCAATTTGAATTTCCTGTGCTAGCGTGTCGATTTTTTTCTTTCTCCTCTTTAGGTGTCTCTCACATTTCTCACTGCCTCGTCCTCACAAACTGACTAGCATTGTGTCCTGTGCAAATGCTATCAATAAACTACTTATCCATTGACCGGATCATTAAGAAATAAGTTACCCATGATTTTAATATGAAGCTGGACTAAAATCTTAGGCCAGGATTCATCCCACCTCAGTTTAGGCACTTAATTCAAGTTAAGTTCTAAAGGCCTTATCACTGAAAAGAGAGTAATCTTGAGAGGTGATTTAACCCACCCCAGAAATGATCAAATCGCCAGGTGTGTTCAATGATTATTTACAGATTTTAGTAATAATCACTACTTTTTTTGTATTTGTGATGAACCCAGACCTTATTCCTTGCTGTGATGAAAACCAGCTAATCTAATCTAATCCTAATCTTTTTTCTTTGCTTTCAGACTATTTCTTAACACGTTACAACCTTTCATTTTATAGCTGTTTAGCTTCAACCAAAGTTTGAAATGTACCAGAGAGCTTTTAGAAGACCAATAATTTTTGTCATCTGGTTGTGTTTATTGAAATGTTCAAGAAATTCTAGATCAGTAAAATGCTATTTTCCTTTGTAAAATCAGTAGCGATTAGACACTATTTTTAACTCCCCAAACCACTGGACAGGGTGATTCTTACATAGCAGGATTGTTATCAGCTCAGCAATTCTGTATTTAAGGTTCTTCAAAACTCTTAAATGTACCTTCCAGCCCTGATATTCTGTACTGTTGCTGCTTCTTGATACCGCAGTACCCGAAGAGAAATCATTGTTATTGCCAGAAAAAGATTACAGAGAGCAGAAACCTCCTGACTGTTTGAACAAGAAAGGTGCGTGCAAAAAAGGGAAAATCATTTAGCTTCCAAACAGTGTAATTATCTTCTTTAGCTACTCCCTTAGCCTCTACAAATTCTGCTGTAGGCCTCTTGTTTCTGATATACCTAAGGAATATTTTATTGTTTATTTTTAAATCTTTTAATGTTTGTTCTTGGAAACCTACTTTTGCTCTTTGCAATTTCCTCTTACTTAACGCCTGCTGAAGTTTAAGTTCCTGTTTATTGGCTTCCCTAGGATCATGTTTCCAAAATTTGAAGGATTTCTGTTTGGTTGAAATAGACTCTTGAACCTTGCCATTCATCCGGTGTAGCTTAATCCTGCCTTCCTGGTTCCCTTCCTTGCACACTACACAAGCCTTCGGAGACAGTTCCTTTCAAAGTACTGGTCTTACTGCCTTTGCTCTCTTACAGTTTTACTTTTAGGATCTTTATGACTAATCTACATGTACTAAGTGTGTGAATTCCACTTCATTTCTTATTTTTTACTGCAAAAACACAGAAGCAACTCAGAAATATGAGCAGAACCCACCAAGAAAAAGAGGTAGGACAAAGAAACCCGTAAGATGGGAGAAGAGGAGCAGGGGAGTATTTACTGTTCCCACTTTTGGTTTATGACTGCACTGAAGGTGGAGAGCTGCCTGCAGAATTCCAGTAAAGTTGAACGAACTGGTATGTGTCAGGTTGTGCACTGATGGCCACCAGTGTTGTCACCCCCACCTGCCATCCACTGCTGATGCTGCAAGGTAATGGCAAAAGTTCTGCCTGCCGGTAGGCTATCCACCATGTCCTACTCACAAGAACCTTATTCTGGACTGGAAAGTAAAAGGCCTGGCATGCTAAAATCCTCATAAAGCGGGTTGGGTACAAGTGCTGTTGCCACAGATACCCTGCCAAATCCAGGCTCTTGCACTTAGTGCTTTGTGAAATCTTGTAAATCCATAGTAAGCCACATCCATCACCTGAAGGACCAGCACCTAGGGTAGCAAGGGTGGCTCTCCATGTTCTGCCTTTCCTTCCGACACAGAGCAGTGCTTTTGACAGACAGACAGTGTCATTTATAGGTAGGAGTTTTGAGCGTTAAAGTCATATTTGTCATATTAGAAACAGGAATCAATCTGAAATTGATGAAATACCTGTGGAATTCGTCATTGTCTTTCATACTTCTTGTTTAAGGTTTTTCCGAGATTATTTTTGAAGGTGCATTCTAAGATGTGTGTCCTTCTAAAAACAAAGGTGTATAATGCATCAGTGTTTGGAGCTGAATTGAGGAAAAGAAGACCAGTGTCAGGGCATGAACTTAACAATGCTGTAGATGGACAGACTTTTGCAGGCTGCACCACAGGATTAGATGACCGGGTTGCTAGACACAAAACTGCATGGAGGCCCCTTTGCCCAATAGAATAGGATGAGACCAGCAAATTTGCTGGGTTGTCTATATGATGTCACATCTGCAACCCTTTCATCTTGTCTAGGAAAGGAAGAACTTGCACTAGCTGCGTTGAACATTTAATTGAAAAAGACAGAGCTCTGCAGGCATGTAACTGAATTGCATCTTCTTTGGCTGGCTCAGAAGTAGATACTACTTTCTAGGATTTTTTTTCTTCACTTGAGAGCACTGGCTTTGTCTTTCAACATTTGATCTCTGGAGCCATCACTCATCTCTCTGGTGGCATTCTGTTTCCTTAGAGCACTGCTGGAATTCCGCCAACTCCATGTTTTGGTCACCACCAAAGACCTATGTAATTGCCATTTCCTCCCCTATCACACATTGTGAGAATGCATTACTCCTGTCTCAGACCAGTATCAAATCCAACACTGTCATTAACTATTTGTGCACAAAACTTCATTGGTTCAAATTTAAAAAATTGTCAGAGTCTTTCCATTTTCTCCTGTTTTTCAGGAGAGGATTTAGTATTTCAGAATACTTTCAGTCATTCTAGGACCTGGAAATTGAAATTCTTTGAGGTAATTTAGCCATTCAGGGTCTTCCACTGGTTTTGCAAAGTGGTGAGAAAGGGGAAGAATATTGCCCTTCATTCCCACATATAGGTTATGAATGTCTCTGTGATCCAACAAGCATAGAGGCTTCAGATTGTAAGGACAGGAGAGGCTTGGCCATCTTATTAGCACAGTAAGCTGACTGGGCAGAAAAAAAAGGTAAAAGAAGTGCTAATTCTTTGGATAGTGATATCTACACATTTCTTCAGTACGGCATTGATGTCAGAAATGGATAGCCCCTATTAAAACTGAGTAGGTCTGAACTCCCTTTGGAGGACCTCTCGCTTTCTGCAGACATAATGCAACATTGATGGTCATGTAGCAACTCTTGATTCTGCAGTTGAATACATGGGGTTTATTCTAGCAGCAACACTGATAATCAGACATGTACGTCCTTGTTCAAAGCCAGGTTTTGGACTGTGCACTGAAATTTCTTGCTGAGCTTCTGTAGGTTCCATTGCAACAGAAGCCTGGCTAGGTGGACACAGTGTGATCCTTCTGTGTCAAAATGTTTAAATTTATGAATATCTAGGCATCCAGGCAAACTGACCCACTTTTCAGAAGTGCTTAGTTCCCACTGCTGTCTAACATACATGGGACCTGCCAGAACTCAACACCTCATAAAATTAGACTTCTTTTAATTAGGTGTCCAAGTATTAGACTCAATCATTTATGTCTCTGAGACAGTATCTTGCAGACCAACTCACAATAAATTGTGCTGAGTATTTTTAATACTTTACATTCCAGAAAGGTAAGGCTTAGGCATTTGGTGTCCAGCCCAGCCCTGTCTGGGTAAGTACCATCAATATTATGCAGGACTGCAGTTTTCAATGATACTTGTATTTACCATTATTTTTATTATTTGTTATGTTGAATATTTGAATGACTTGCATATTGAAATGTCAATAATTTAATAGTCTGTTGATTAACAATGCCTTTTAATGAATGCTTTGTATTTAAAAGCCCACTCTTGCAAACACTTCATGGGTGATTTATCATGCTTACCTTTACCTTCCTGAAAGTATGTAGTGAAAGGTAGTCATCAAAGTTCCTTCGCTAGTCAGTAGAGAGTCATTACCATGGGCTGATTCAGAAGTCTGTAAGATAGATGGATAGAGTTATGTTCCAAAGGTGTCTTTCTCTTTTCATTAATTATGGAATTAATTAATGGGGGGTGACTTAAGTTAGTCTATATGCCTTTTTGATGATTCAGTTAGTTGAGATAAATTCTGCCGTTTCTGTCAGTGGGATTCTTTTCAGTGGGATTGGCAAGATGATGACTGCTCTAGGTGCCTTACCTTTTTGCAGGTTTGGGCCCGTATTATTGTTTGTAAAACATTTGCTGTGTAATTACATTATTGAATGTTTCTTTTTCTGCAGCCAACATCTTGTATATGGCAAGCCAAGAAATGATGAAGGTTGTGGAGAGAGACAGTACAACCATAAAGCAAAATTTAAAGAAGGTAACTATTTAATCCTCAGAGTTTTCATGGGAAGCCCACATGCATGAGGAAATGTTACATCCAGTTATATTTGTGCAAAACCAGAATTTCAGCAGGCTTGATTCTGCTTTTATGTTAGTGTCATTCTGTTGACTTTGGAGAAGCCATTAAGGAGTCACTGATGATTGAAGTGTCGTTGATCCACACCTTTGTAGATGTAGCATTCACCACTGTCAGATGTAGTACCCCATCTGGTATGTTTTCCTTGGTAGAGGAGAAACCGTCTATGTTCTGGCTGAGCCTGAGATGCGATTGCCAGTGAGGCCAGTAATTACCTGGGTTCTGATCAGCCAGGCAGATGGCCAGCCAGGACATGAGTGCCGGCTGATTGACCAAATCCTCTGACTTTGCTGCTGGACAAGCAGAACGTGTACCATCTGTGTTGTGTGGTGTCAGTTAATATCATGGGATTCTGCAGGCTTGATTTTTGCATGGCATCAAAACATAATAGAGAGGAGTCAGCAAAATTATTACGGTTCCACAGTTTCAGACATTCGACTAGTGTAAGAGAAGGATATAGAAAGTGCATTCCTCAGAGGCTGGAACTACTGCTATACAAACAAATGAAGGAGTTTCAGGGACCTTTCTCCTGCACTGAACTTTCTTGTCTGTACGGATTTATTGTTGAAAGAGATCCTGGTACAGTTTTGGTCTGGACCGATAGCATTCTCCCAGTCCATTTCCAGGCACAGTTCAGGGGTTGGCACAGGCCAGGAACTGTTCCGAATTGGAGTTTTGATGTGGTCACCCTGTTTTGGAGGCTGAGAGAATTTAATAGTGTGGCCATGGTCAGACAATTCCAGATGGCTTATGAGCCAGAAAACTGTCACATTTAATAAACTACTATTGGTGTAGCCTCTGTGTGAGTAGATAATCAGTATAACATTATTCTACTGTGTCCCCTTCCTTCCCTCCCCCCATTTTTTGTATCATCCCTGTCTTTTTGCTGGAAGAATGATTCCAGCACTTTGCACTGGCAGAGATTTTCCTTGGAGAATGGAATTTTCTAGGACAGAGGTCCTAGATCTCTGTAAGATTACTTTGTGCTTTGTAAATAGATATGGTACAAAGTTCACTTCATAAATCAGTCTTTCTTTTTTGGCTGAAAATTGACTTATTTTTTACTTATCCCATTTGCCTTCTCTGCACTTTGAAAGGTATGTTCAGATGTTTCAGTTCTATTTTTTTTAAAGGAGTTGAAATAGCACACGTGAACAAGGAACACTACACTGCACTAGGCATGCCTGTTTTTTCACATTTTTATTGCAGAGCATTCAAAGATCTCCTGCACTTTGGGGGAAATCTCAGTGAAGAAACTGAAGGGGTGATCTTGCAGACTGCAAATATTCGTATTGTCTTAAACAAAACTTTCCATGGGTTGATCCAAAGCCCAGTGAATTCAAGGAAAACGGTTGATTTTACTGACTGAATCACGTCTCCGAGTGTCAGGGAGCTGCAAGGTCTGCCTGTTCCTGAGGGAAAGGGAGCCGTGAGCCAAGGGTGACCCCAGCACAGGCAGTGCCCTCACCGAGCAGGATCCAGTCCCACAGCACCCGAGTGGGGCAAGGCAACAGGGTCCATCAACTGTCCCAGACAAGGCAAAGCAATGAACCAGGTCCAGCGTCCCTCCAGAGAATCCAGTCAGGAGCAAAAGGAGGCAGGGCCAGAGGCAGGGCTAGAGACAAGGCTACAACGTGGTCCAAAGTCCATGCAGGAGGCATGGCCAAAGACATGACGGAAGGCAAGCTGCAAGGTGGGATCCATCCAGGTGACAGGCTATGTACAATGTAGGTCTAATGTCAATCTAGGACACAGGGCCAGGGCCAGGGCTGGAGACAGATACTCCTAGAATGTAGCTTGAGAGGCAGAGACTAAAGGTGAGGGACAGAGATGGAGACCTGGACCCATGGGCAGGGAGTGTGGGTCGGGGTCGCAGGCGAGGCTGGTAAGGCCTGTTAGTGCCCTCAAACTGAGGGTAACGCTGCCGGTTACTGTGTTCGTCAGGGTACAAAAGTGAAGAGTTTGCAGGATCAGGACTTCAGGTGCTTTTGGAAATTTTAATCACAAGCACACATGCTTGAAGTTAAGCATAAAAGCTTCGCTGGATGAGGATGATAGCGGTGGCAATCAGCTGCAGCTCCAGTGACTTCAGGTGGTCTACTCTCAGATGCTTCACGTTACAAAAATACTTATTTCTTGTACTGAATGAAAGCCCATAGCAAACAGTAAGAGTTTACAGGTGTCCTGGTCTGCTTCATCTGTGCTTTTGTTGACGCTGTCAATCTAAGCATGGCCTTGGCAGGCAGGAGCTTTTTTAAACCTGTGTTAACTTTCTTTTATTGATTCTTCTATGTCCTCATACTTTTAAAGTGGCAAACATACTCAAGAAAACAAAAAGCTGAAGCAAGCTTATAAGCAGTTGGCAAACTGAAGAAAAAGCAGGTCTAAAAATGAAGCTAAATGCTTCTCTTTTTTCATCTTCTAGTAATTTCTGGGAATGTAAGAATTAAGGAAAAATTTTTGAGTTGGCATTATGTTAAATTTGAAGTGTATTGACAATAAAAATGGGCTTAACTTATAAAGGTTGGAAGTTTATAAAAACAGGAACTATAGTCCAAGTTGCTATAGAACTGGCAAGCTGTCACTTCAAAAAATTTATACTGTTTAGTAGTCTCTGTGATCATATGGTAAAAGCCAATCTTAACACCTGACTTTGCCAGCTGCTGTGGAATAGAAAAGTTATTTCTGGATCTTATTTGCATTCTGTGATCTGAAGAAGAAAGAAGAAGAGACACTAAATTATTCCAATCTTTCCATGCCCAGGTTTAACTATAATTATTACTAGTTAGGGACCAGGAGAAATTTTATCTCCAGACCCCAGATTCTTAGTCTAACAATACTAATTGCTCAGATTTATGTTGAAAGAATGGGAGCTGGAATATTGTTTGGATAATTAAGTGAGGTATTTCACTTACAATCTTCTAAAGACAGAAGTTGTGCACATTAAATAGCAGTGGAACTGTATGAGGAGGATGGAGACCTGTCTTCTAACAAAGTAATATATGATAGAGCATTTAAAATACCGGCTCTGAAGCTATTCGTCTGGATCAAGCAGTACATAAATGTAGGCTTCTTATTGCAATGACACAAGGAGTTGTGATAAATCACAAAATCCAAACAAATAACGTAGGGGATACTGATGTAAGATTTGCTCAGCTGTGATGGTTAATTATCATTAGCTGATTGTGTCTAAGCCAGCTGAGCTACGTTCTTTCACGGCGATAACACCAGCTGCCTTTCCTAACAGAAACTGGAGGCAAAGGTACCACTGCACTAGAGGAAGTTTGTTGTAATTCTTGCCCAAAAGGAAGTGGGTGTAATTCTGTGTTCTTAAAAGATGGATCAGTATTAAGCATCACAGACCTTTTACAAAGAGAATAAAAATTTTAAAAGGAAAGGGAAAATGGTTATGTTGGGCATTCACTAGTGTGCCTGTGATGGACAATGATACTTCAATATAGAGGCTCTCTACAATACTTAACTTTTTAAGTCAGCATCATGCCACATTCATTGCTTTATTTTAAGACTTAGCCTTTTGACTCTTCTTCTGTCAAGTAAGCTTATAAACCTGTTGTAATCAAGAAGATATTGCATTAAAGGGTAAAACTAAGGTGCTTACAGAGGAAATTTTGTTTAAAAAAAATCACCCCTCAGATTTTATATTTATTGAGATATATTTTATTCATTACTCCATGTGTAATACACCGTAGTCCTATTTTTTAAGTGTAGGATCTGCTCCAAAGCCCATCTAAATCAATAGAAGACCTCCCACAGACTTCAGGAAGTCTTGAATCAGTTTGGCAGTGAACTTTCTGTAGTGGTTCATAATTTCTTAAGACCATAAATCATCTTCTCCAGCAATTGAAAATCATTATTCTTTTGGTTAGCATGTTAAACCAAAAAAGGTTTATATGCTCTTTGAGTGTAGTTTTGCCAGTGATCTGGTGTAGCAGATGCATTCATTGTGTAAGGAAAAAGACAGGAGACATCTGAAGTAGAGATACAAAGATGAAAAAAAATCCGTTATCTGAGAAGAATCATTTTTAATCAAATGGGAAAAAGTATAAACTGGAAGTTTATGGACACATGAACCTATTTTCACTCAGATTGAGGAAGTCTGTATTGTGGGTGGCTTATAACCACCCATATATAGATGGTTAGGTGGGGAAGAAATTCAGTTTTGAAAAAATTAAATGAATGAAGTATATGTTTACTGCTTCTTGCTTATTTCAATGGTGTATTTAGAATTTAAAGTAATACAAGTTTATATCACACCAATAATACCACAGAAAATGTGTTCTCCAAGAGTATCAACTAAACAGTGGTATGCAGAGATTTAGAGTAAAATTGCAAAAATGAAGTATTTCCCTTCCACAGAATAGTGCTAGGTTTTTCTTTTGAAAAATTGTCTTTGCTAGAGAAAATTTTTAAAACTGAGCAACCAAGAACTATTTTCACCCCTGAAGCAGCTGTTTTGATGTTGCCGAGTGTTTTTGTTTGAGTCTTGCAGACATCCACAGGGGTTTAGCAATTATTCCCAGTGAGAGGAGCGTGATCTGAAGATAAGTGGTTAAAAGAATATTACAAATACTTTGCCTGCCCATAGCCTGAGTGAGTTGCTTGCCTACATTTGTGAAAAACCTTCCAAACACTCCTTCTGAATAGGTGCAAAGTGCTTTCTCAAGCGAGTGAGACCTCTTTTTTGGCTGGTCTCACATCCTTTTTGGCCTGCACTCCCTGGAGGTGCAGAGTTGAAGTTAGGGAAGTTGCACATGTGCTTGGGGATTTTGGTGCCTCTGTCATTTAACCACAAAAACAACCTTCTCTTTGAAGCACCCAGAATGCCTAATCAGGGATCAGCAGCTTCTCTCCTCGGTGGAAAAGGATCCCAGGGAGCATTCAAAAAGTTCAATGGACCACAATATACTTATCTGTGATAGTTCACTTTTTCTATAACTGAGCTCCTGTTACCATCGTTCATGCTGTGTGGTATTCTAATAAAGAAGCGATGACATGAATTTCCAGAATTTTTGGCATGGGTGTAAGGTGTGTGCTACACACAACGAGCAAAGGCGGCAATATTTCCGCAGCCTTCTGAAGAATACTTAAGAAGTTACCATCCAACCCGTAATCACTTACTTTCCCTCCCTCTGCCACAGAGCTCATTGCACGGCAGTGAGCAAAATTGCCATTTACGGCCAGATGCTGATCCTGATGTGGCACGAGAGATCTGACTGATTCACCTTAGATAAAGTCCCACTGAATGTACACAGTGTCAGGCTGATATTCAGAGGGAAATACGGTTTGCAGTAAATATGGTTCGATGAATCTGGCCCAGTAATAGTATTGCTTAAATAGTGGTTTCAGGTGTGTTTGTTTTTATTTTGGTATTCATACAGACTTGACTTCTGAAATATTCATGTTCCTGACACTTCTAAATATATACCCTCAAAATGCTTTTAAGTCTTTAAAAGTAACATAGTATAAATAAGTTAATAGCCCTGGTTTGTTGGTGCATCCTTTTTAAAAGCACATTTTTGCTTTGCGTTGAGTATGACCCTTTGTTATCTGTGAGAAAGTGGAAATAGAAGTGGCCTTGCTTGATCTCTCGGGTCTACGTGCAGAGCTGCCGGCAGCGTTGCTAATAAACTGCAGCAAAGAGAGAGAAGCCCTTTCCCCTTCCTCGATTTACCAAATTTCCAGTTAACACTGACAAAGGCATGAAAATAGGGAGCCTGCTCCCTGCCCGTTTGGCAGAACACCGTACCTGACACCAGGGAGAGGAGTAACACATCTTGAATCGTGTGCAAAGTGGCCGCTCCACCTGGCTGTGCCTCAGGTTTTGCATCTTAATTTCTCTGAAAGTGAAATGTTTCTCCACTCCCTTTCCAGACAGGGAAGTTGGTTTTGTTTGTTATTTATGTTGGTTTAACAAAATTGGCTGCGTTCCTTAAGTTAAATAAAATCACCACAAATACTTGAACTAGCTATTACACCTTTACTACAACCCCTACAGGTTAGTATTTAAAACTAGCATTGTGTATCGCAGATTGTCAACTGCCTCCTCTCACAATGGTCCAGCAGAAAAAGTTTGGCTTCACACTGCCCTTGGAAAGTTGAGAAATCCTAATTCTGGTAAAACAAGCTGAGAAGCAAGTTCCAAAGACCTTGCCATCAAACTGGCTGATCTCAACCATGGCAGGATCCCGAGGGGAGAGAGCTGGTGTCTTGGAGAACCAGATCCCAAAGCATTTAGGCTTCCTAGGGCAACACCAGCTCTTTGAATTCTTCCCAGAAACTGATTAGTAAAGCCAAAGTACAACTGAAGCAAGTCCAAAAAAAAAGTGTCCCCCAAACCAGTCTGTTCCCGTGTCGTTTATACTGTTCTTTTGGCAGGATAAGGTGGAGATGCTTCCATAATTCCGGAGAAGCTAAGTCATTTTCTATAAACCTTGATTGAAACTAAAATTAATTCTGGGCTAATGCCTTTTTAAACTAGTTTTCATCCAAGAGCAAATGAAACTATTCACTGGTTACTGTTGAGAGATGTCGCCCAGAGAGAAGCTGCTGTCTCATCCAGTGAATGCACGTGGGAGTAATACTGATAAAAAGTTAATGTATCAGAGACAAGGATTTCTGCAAGGAAACTGGTACAGTCTTGCTTGCCATTGCACATGTGCCATTAGTTTATATCCACAGAGACCTGTCCTTCGCTCTTTGCCATCAGCTGGAGTGGTGCCTGCCGATGTAATAAGATCCTAAAGTTGTTATAACATGTACCAAATTCCAGAGAGATAGAGGAAACTCAATTAATAATTTTTAACTTTTTGGATTTGTTTTTCAGTGTTGACCTATGACAGCCACAGAAGAAGCATAAAAGAAATCTCTCTGTAATTTATACTTCTGTGAACTGTCATACATACTAAAACAAGTGCCAATGGAGTCAACTGCAGGAAATCTTTATTATTTTCTTAGAAACTTTAAAATGTAAACATCCTGTTGATATGAATCTCAAGATTCTTCTGATGTTTACTTAGCAGCTGCCATCATTGTGCAGTGTCTGAGTACACATACCATATTACAGGGTACTAAGCTGACGGAGCCCTATTCTGACTTGTGTTTTATTTTACAGAAGCTAAGGCTGAAAATACTTCTGAGCACTTTAATGGTAAAACAGCTTACAAGAACATTGCTGTTATTTTAAGACTATTTGAAACTTAGAAATTGCATAACTATTTCAAACACAGTATTGAAATGGCCGGCAAAGATAACCCACATCCCCTTTACTCTGCCCTTCTTGTCAGATCGTGAAAGAGGACATGTTTTAGTCACTCATAACAAGCAGGGTATTGCATCAGGAATCATATAAAGTTTTTGTCATGTCCAGTGGTAGCTGCCATTGCCCTTCCGAGTCAGGAATACCTGGAAGTCTCAGCATTCAATATTGCAAAAGAATGAAAAATAATCCTCTCGTCCTCATGGCAGAAAAGTTAAAAAATGCAAATACTGAGAAGTTTAAGCCCAGAAGAAAAATAGAAAGAAGCTTCTATTTATTGTTTTGTAAATCTGTTTATTTTTAAGCTAGTCGCATTATTTAGGTGGCCTGACTCACCATATTTGAATGCTTAGGTTGGCAGCAGTTTTCCATTGCTGGTACAGTGGTTGTGCTGACTCAGGATGTCTTTACAGCCATGCACAGTCCACAGGAAAATATGTACTTTACAGATCCATGCAAATCATATAGTGCATGCCAGTGTTTCCTACCATTAATGAAGAACCCATGTGCCTCTGGTTACACATGGTTCGTTAATTATGCCTGCCTGCGTGCTGCAATAGCAAAGCTCCTGATGTTAAAATGAAGATGAGAACATTTGGATTCTGGAAATTTTTGTTTAACTATGTCTAAAATGAATCTCTTTGAATATATTGGGCAAATAGGTAACACCCTAACATCTGTATATTTTGTGGCTGTGTGTGGCATAGGCAAAGAGCACAGACATTTTGTCATTCAGAGGGAGACCCTCAACGCCACAAATGACGGTCGAGTATCTGTCAGGTTTCGTAGGCCTTGTACCACCACCTGGATCACTGAAAATTTACACTTTAATTGCAATCCTGCTTTTAGATTTTATTGCATAATCCATTAATAGGGAAGCATTTTCAAAACAATTCAGAATTCTGTTGGCAGTTTCTAATTAAGAAACGTGTATGTTAAAGTTTTAGATTTGCAGGCGTACGCACGTAGACGCACAGAATGCACACACCAACATCTGCAAGGAAGTAAGCAGACAAAATAACTGCAGCATCAAATAAAGTTCTTTAAGTCTTCCTGTTATAAAACTGTTCTTAGTTAGTTGCTTATAATGTACCCAAACTTTAATTGCATATATGACACAAGTGTCTATCCTACCTTGACTGTTTAGTTTTTATTTCAATCCAAAGGGTTCTACAATGTCTACAAATAAGGCTCAGGGGAAAATGCATTTTTTTCTCATGGTAAAAATTCTTGGCTTGGAGAAGGAAGCTATTCGTTCCAGTGCAGAGGAGATACGTGCTGAGCTAGTAGAGAGGGAACTAGTGAGTGGGGGGTAAACAGAGAGGAGGAGGAGGAGGCAGGAGGAACCAAAGGCTCCCTTTGTTTGGCCAAAGGTAGGCTTCTGGTGCTATATGAGGTGGTGGATTTGAGCTACCCAAGCAAGACTGATGTATGAGACACACGAGCTGCCTGTAGCAGCAGTGGAGACCAAACAGGATGTGCCAGCATATCAACCTTAAACTGCATGAGATCATAGAATCATTTAGGTTGGAGAAGACCCTTAAGATCATCGAGTCCAACCGTTAACCTGACGCTACCAGATATTTATGTATGGGCACCTGAATCATGCTTTGTGAGTTTACTTGTAGGAATCTACAACTGCAGTAGGCATTAGAGGTGCAGCTGACACCATTAGAGTCACTAGAAATCTATTGAAGAAGTCAAGATGGAATTTGGCCCTTAAACATGGACATCTGGTTTAATTTTGGGCACTGTGGAATATCCCCATCTGGCCTCCAGCTGTTTTGCCAAAAAGTTGTGGGTCTCCTATAAAATGTCATACCTGCCAGTCTCACGCAGATGCCTCAGGTATCTAGAGCACCTCAAATGGCGTAGGTACCTACACTTAGGCAACTGAGTTCTTAGTGGAGCCTGAAGTGCAGCTCCACCCACCTTACAGTAGACACCTGCTGTTTCAGCTGAACAGCTTGCTAAGCACCGATGGCTTTATTGAGTATATCTTTCCTGACTGTGTGGTGGGAATTTGGTGCCTGGTACACGTGTAAACACCACAGTACAGTTACTTGTATTTACATGGTTTTATGCTGAACTGAACCCAACCCTGACACAGAACAACTGATAGTTTGAGAGATATTTGAGGAGTAGGGCTGGGAATAGAGGTTCTAGACTGATAAAAAAGTGGAGAATTGCTGGGGGGAAGAGCAGCTCGGGTAGGAACTGAGACTCAGAATGGGATGGAGAAACCAGAAGACTAAAATTTGGACTTGGCAGGGCAAGAATGTGGGACTAGAATAAGAAGCAGAAGTAGTGGAAATTGGAAATGATTAGGTAAGGAGAATAGGGCTGAAACAACGAGCCAAAGGGGGGTAGAGCAGTCCTCAGACCAGAAAGGGACAAGACAGAAGAAGTCATACTTGGAAAGACTGGACAAACAACTGGACAGCAAGGCCAGTAGCTGGTAAATATTCTGCCCTTTTCTGCTTGGAATGGAACCTAAATTTCCAAAATGTTATTGAACCTGTTCTCAGCAAGTGCCTTTGGCTATGTTTGCCTTGAAAACAGGAGCAGCACAAGAGAAGAGAATTTGTAGAGATGAATAGTAAGTGGTGAGGACCTGATGTTCCCAATGTAGGCATCTCAGAGTGTTATTACTTTAGCCAACAGTTGTCTGGTCCCATGGACTGAATGTCCATTAGTGACTGGAGCTCACTAAGTGTCATCCTGAAAAGCATCTTTGCCTTAGTTTTAGAAGTTGAAAGGAGTTCATACATTCCAAGACTACTCCACAATGTGAACCAAAGCATGGTAAATCTGGACAAACATGACATTTGCTTCAAAAACACACAATAGATCCAAACTAAATCACCAATTTCTGTGCTGGACACCCCCAGCGTGAGACCCAGCAGGAAGGTGTCCCATGTTCCTCTGGCCAGAAGCTGACAGTGCTCCTTCTTTCAATTACCCCATTACCTTAAGGGACAGAGGTCTAAAGCAGCAGATCTAGAGGTGCTAACACTGTTGCCAATACATGTAGGTGCCACATGTAAAATACCTGGGGTTTGGTTTACCTCCTTGAAATCTAGCAGACTGTATACACAAGCTCTGCTAAAACCAGATGATATTGCATTACCAAGCATGTCAAAGTTAGGGAGCACGAATCTTATTTCAGACGCCTTTTATGTATGCATTAAGAGGTGGTTTTTCATTAAAACATCACTTTTCCTTTTTTCCTCTTTCATTAACCAAAAGAGCTGTGTAATGAAGGAGACAGCAGGATGCAGAACTCTTACCTCATTTGAGGCAGAAGTGGTAAAATGCCTGTCGAAAGAAACAGGGGACTTTATGAAGTAAAAATGGATAGGTTTGTGGTAAAGGCACCTAAACTTCACATCCAAGAATGGACTGTTGGTGAAGTCATTAATATTTTTCATAGATGGTTACAGTTTGTCCTCGCTTTTCTGAGTATCTTATTTAAGACCTTGAAATCTGTTTTACAGACAGATAGACACTGTTTCAGAGCACCTGCAAATGAAGTCCAGGAGTGCTATCCTTTGAGCATAGTCAATATTGTGTAATGCTACGCACACCAGAAAACCAGCTCTAGGCGTTTCAGACTACACTACATACTGTCAAATTAATGTATGTAGTTTGACATTAATTTCTGTGCTCTCTGTCTGCAAAATGGAGATAAAAATGGCCACTAAGGTGTTGCAAAACTAAATTAATAAATGTCAACATGCAAATCCTGTAGTGGTGCGTGCGAGAGGAATGCACATAAGAAAATATATTCTGTCTGTAAACCATGAAATATGTAGTAAATAAATCCTTAGACCACACACAGAATTTAAACCAAAAAATACTATCAAATAGCAGCTCATCAGCTGAACATCATCCTGTCAGTGGATTGAATGAGTCAAGGATCCTTTGGATCATGCAATGAAAGATTAAACTGTAATGCACATATACCAGAGGCAAGCTAAGAATGCACATAAATCTTCTGTTTAGGCATTTCCAAATCTGTGAGTTCTCAAGTTTACAACCCTACCTGGAGAACAGCCCATTTCACAGTTCATGCAGACTAACCAAGTATTTTATCCACCTTCGTAAGTGTAAATGACTTTTCATCTTTTTCTAAATGATCATGTGATGAGAGTCTACGACTAGCCTATCAGAATATCTAAAAATTTCAAGGACTACTCCATTAAACTGGAGTTGCTCCATTTCTTTTTTCTCAGTTTCATAATCTTTATTTTTGTATCTGTTGGTAACGGAGCCCAGGGTTAAACATAATTCAGTCAGATGTTTGGCTTTCAAAAGGGCTGAATGCAGCTGGCCGTTTTACGTTGGCTTTTTTGAAGAATTTTTGCTAGTGTGACATCCTGTGATTTATTAATTGAAGGCAAGATCAAAAGAAATTTTCTGCTAAAGCAAACAACATACCTTGTTTCCAGCAATTAGTGAGTGACAAAGGAAACCATTAATGTTTGTTAACATGGGATGGTTTCTGTTCTACGTTTTACGTAGAAGTGTAACTTGGGTTGGTGTCTATGCAACTGAGATATTATATTTTGGATACAGCCAATAGTCAGTAATGTCCAAGATCTGGATACGCTTCAACAAGAGAAAAGCGAGTTAGACAAAAACTTGTAACATTTTGTGAAATGCAGTCTGGGCTCTTAGCCCACCTCTGCCCCAGTGGGTGCATTTATTTGTATTCCACATGGCCACATGGCTACAAAAATGATGGAATTGAAGATTTTTGTGATGAAAGGAAAACTTCTTGTCCTCTAATTTATGTTAGCATTGCTCAATTATTCACTGAAGTACAGAAATGAAATATGAAACAAATGAGAGTAATGGAATTGGGCCAAGCTGTGTGTGTGATATGTTGAGCAATCAACATCCTTCTGGTACCTGCATTCAAACACTTTAGTATAAAGAGTCCTCGTCATTAATCTTGTTCCTGTATAGTTTTAAATCCATAGGTTTTTACTCTCTCCCAGACAACTACTCTCCCTTCAAATACTTCCTAGAAATTGAAAAACATAGCTATAGCATACAAAGTTGAGATGAAAATGGGGGGAAATGATGACTTGGGAAAGTGTGACATTCAGTATTTCTAACAGAGAGAAAAGACACTTCGTTGATTATGATATTTGGCTGGAATTCATGACTTTTGTGTTTAGGTGGGCCCTGTAGCACCTGCTTCATGTATGTGATTGAACAAGGTTATTAGGGCAAGATCAAAACAAAATGGACTTCGGTAGAATTTTAGTTCCACATTACAACCCAAAAGAAAATTGCTCGTTGATCTCCAGGAGGTGCCTGTGCTCTACATGGGCAGCACTTCACAAAGATAAGATAGAGTTGGGGTTGTTCAGCCTGGAGAAGAGAAGACTCTGCGGAGACCTTGTTGCAGCCTTTCAATACTTAAAGGGGGCTTATAAAGAAAGATGGGGACAAACATTTTAGCAGGGCCTGTTGCAATAGGACAAGGGGTAATGGTTTTAAACTAAAGGAGGGTAGATTTAGACTAGATATAAGGAAGACATTTTTTACAATGAGGGTGGTGAAACACTAGAACAGGTTGCCCAGGGAGGTGGTAGATGCCCCATCCCTGGAAACATTCAAGGTCAGGTTGGACAGGGCTCTGAGCAACCTGCTCTAGTTGAAGATGTCCCTGCCCATTGCAGGGAGGTTGGCCTAGATGACCCTTAGAGGTCCCTTCCAACCCAAACTATTTTATGATTCTATGATTCTAAGATTCTATGATTATAAAATTCTCCAAGCAAAATGTTTCGCTTCTGTGAATGACCATAACTGCTGTTACTCTAACATGACTGAGTGAATCACCTTTAGTTTACATCTAACACCGAGGCTAAGAAAAATAGGTGCTCCTCCACCCAAGGCCTCAACCAGGCAGGTGGTTTGAGGTCACACCTAACAGATGCCAGTAAGACTGAGCTACTCACAGATGTGGAGTCACCTCCTATTTTCTCTGTTTATATCCAGAAGGCAGCCATAATGGTTAGCCTCTTCAGCTGGGACATAGTATGAAGTTTACTGGTAATTTTGCTATTTGATTAAATAGCTAGAAAGCTAACACAGAAAACAGCTAATAGCTAAGGAAAACACAGCAGCTTGCCTGGTTAGGGGTGGACTCCATGGCCAACTAGATGTTTTGATCCATAATAACGAATTTCTTCAGACAGCCAGACTTTCAGCAGCAGATCTCTGTTTTCAGAGTTAAGCCTGTATTGTGTTCCACAGTTTTACAGATTAGGAAACTGAGTCACAGAGAATTTAATTGGCTTCATCATAGTTGCAGACTTGGAAACAACCAAGAACTACCAATCTGCTATTCCGTGCAGTATATCTTGGGTCATGAAGCATCACTTATTTCCAAATAATTCAGTGCTCTTTGTTTGGGTGTTGGTTCCTTCATCAGTAACTTTTCAAATTAATGATTTGATATGCTTTGATTTCTAGCTGATTTTTTACTATGGAACTGGAGACAGCTGGTGTCCACAGCAGTACTACGATGAAATCAAAATGGATTTTCCAGATGGGGACATTCGACTTTGTGAGAAAGGGCTCCGCCACGCCTTTGTGCTAGATGCCAGCAAGGAGATGGCTGCCATGATTACAGACTGGTTACAGGATGATCTGACCAAATTATAAACACATATTCAGTGATTAACAAGAAAATTATGTAATTATTTTGTGAACGTGTAATTTTTTGTGAAAGAGTCTGTTCTATTTTTTTCTGTTTATTATAGATTATGGCTTGTTTTCTATTGAGATGTTTTAGAGAAAGCTAAAGAGAGACTGGCTGGTCCAAAGTATAGTTTTATTGATTCAGTGGTGATGTACCTTCATCCTGTGTCTTCAGGACTCTACAGGACTTGGCAAAGGGTGGAATATTTATTGTCTGCTAGCACTCTAGACAACACTGGTAGTAGATTCACTGGGTACAAGTGTACCTGATTTACTACCACCTTACTCACCTGCTGGAGAATTGTCAGGGATGGGTTTGGGACAGCCCAGCTGGCCTGCTTTAGAAAGAAATACCACGCTACTCTCTATGGATAAAAATCCCCCCCTGGATGGATCCTGGCAATGGATCCTGGTATGCTGTGAAAGACCTGGCCCTCTCCACGTCTCATCCATCCATGTAACCATGGTGCATGACAGCCAGAACAGCCCAAGGCCGCAGGACAGCCCTAACGTTGTCTCCTCCAGGTCAGATGGGGTTGGTGGTAAATCAGAGGTTGGGCTGAGTTCAGGATGAGTACAAGGGAGATGTGTACATGAGGTGTGCAGTTTCCCCCAGTCTCAGAAGGGGTTTAGGGTGCTGCCAGGACTCCACAGGGTATTAAAAATACCATAAGGTAACTGTGGCTGCTCAGAAAGGGAATACCTATAGAGCTCTTGTCTGGAACATGCCCAGGTGTTTCATTTTTCAATTGACTGTAGAGAAGGTAAAGGACGCTGGTCAAAATTGCCAGTATTAAAGGGTTAAAATGGATTGCAGAATCTGTATATAACTACTTATAGGTGAGCTAGCTCATGAAGTCCATGAGAACAGTGCTTGCTCAGCAACTTTAAAGAACTAAACCAGTTTTGATGCATGCCTAAATTTCAGTTCTTTGCTCTAAGGACTGAAGTATGAAATTTTCTGCCAAGCCACAAATTGGGTAAGTCCACCGTGAGAAAATGGCTATGACTCTGCCATGCTTGCACCCATGAAATGGCATGAAATGTTACTATTGAGAACCGGATCCTTGCTATAGCACGTTGCTGACAAGTATGCTGTACCTCACATCTGTTCATCCCTCTCCTTTACAGATAGCAGAAAACTAGAAAAAAACATCCTACCGGTTGCGATAACAGAAGAAGTTACAGGCGATAGCTAGAAATGAAAATAATGGAAGGGGAACAGAGCCAAGTGTAATCAGGAAAAGCTTTCTAGCCATGAACCTGTGAAACAGTCTCCCTGTGGAGTTCATACAGACATTTATAAATAAACAAAACACTACAGAATATAGTCAGGGGAAGTCCTGCCCTTGCAAACAGATGAATTTAGATGATGCACTGGGTATCTAACTTACATGATTTATTAACAGTTGTAATGTGGTACTAGTGAGAATGGTACTGGAGAATGTTCTCTGTGATGCAGAAAGACTGATTAATTCCTTACTTTTCTTACACGGTTATATACACACCTTCCACTTCTCTCGAAATCCCCCTTGACTCTTTCACTAATATTTAGAGCAATTTGTAATAGAATTTAGTTTCTGGACATTTTGGACTAGTTTTCAAACCTGCAGACAGACAGTGGATTTAAGTGACCTTCTTTGCATCAGAAACTGGTTTAGCTTTTGAGACTAGCCAGTGGATTTTCAGATTACACTGCCGCGTAATGAAACAGATACTGATGCTTGAGGCAGAAATGTTGAGACCACAGTTGCAGCAGCATGGGGAGGAACCAGATACCTTCAAAGTGAAGGGACGGTGCCTGTGCAACTGGTTCTGTTTATTGGAGAGTCGTGGGACTTTCCTTCTTTCTACAGGGCCGTGTTTAGTCATGATCAAAACAATTCTTGTGCTCACTTTAGAAATCCATACTTGTATGTGTCTGTGTGTGTTTAAACGGCCCCCAGATGTTGGCATGCATTCCTGTTGGATGGCCTTATGGAAGATGCCAAATGCATCTGTTGACCTAGGTGCTCCCCGGGGCAGAGTGGGGGGGGGGGGTGTTCACGTACGTAGAGATATATCTATGTACACGTATATATATATATACATATGCACACATGTGTATGTTAGCAACATTAAAAATACAGTTCACTTGGTTGTTTTGGTTTACACGTTGATCTGGTTGAACAAAATATTTGTTCTTCAAAGTCTGTGGAATCAGGTAATTGAGCAAGGACTCAGTTTGTAAAAGTTCAGCTGTTGTAGTGGATCTCCTGAGGACAGAAAAAAAAATCTTGTATTAACCAAAGATGACAAGCAACTATTAAAGCCTGGAAACTGAAGCACCTATGAGAAGCAGTTGTTTACAGTGCATTATTCGTATACTTTGTATGAGGAATTAATTTAGCAATACTTGTACTTGACTTGTGTATGCCTTTTATACAAATATTAATCCATTATAATAAATCCTACTGACTGCATTAAGACCTAAACCGAGATTAGATCCGATCAGTAATGACCAGATCTACTGCAGGATAATGCCTTATGATTTTCTTAAATGAATTTTCTCTAAGATTATCAAAACCACATTGATTCAATTGCTACCTTCCTCCTAGAAGCTGTTACTGTAAGGCTAAAATCTGAAAATTTGCTACTCTATTCATTGCAAAAAAGCACGGGTCTTTTTAGCAGCTGTATTTCTGAAGAGGAGCAGATCTCACACAATGAGATCCAGCTCCTCTGAAGCCCGTGGTGTTCACCATGACCCCAGGCAAAGAGCGTCGAAAGTTCTTATGGTCCAAATGTGCCAACTTACCATGAAAACACAGTGTGGTCTTGCCTATTTTAGACTATTTTAGAATTCTTGGGAAACCTGTCGCAAATGAATTGACTGTATGCAGTAGCACCTAATCTCTGTCATTCACATTTGTGCTTAATTCTCACCACGCGAGTAATCCTGCTAGCTTCAATGACTTTGACTCATGTTCAAGTGTTTTGCTAGATCGATACCTTTTATGAAAAAGTACACAACTCCAATAACAAAATAAAGACATTTGTGGTAAAATGTAACTTGATTCTTTATTTTGATAACTCGTTTAGTCTTAGTTCACCTTCTTCATTACTTCACGCATACAAAATTTACAAAAATGCTTGCCAAACCCCAAATTTCACATGCAATGTAGACATCTGCTAAGTGCAGAGAAAATCAGTGGGTGGTAGGCACCTGACTCACTTCAGCATTTTTATCCAGAGCCACTCCAAAATAATCAATCCATGTTTACCCTTGCTCCCTCCAGCTCCGTGTTTGCTGCTTTGAATGAGCTATAGAGTGTGTGGATTAGTGAGGTTTGTCCCTTCAGGAAGCTTGACGAGTGCTTGCCCAGTGTTTATGGTGAAGAATTTGGAGCTGGACTCCAAGCTAAACACCAGTTTCTTGACTCACAGGAGACAGATTGCATACATGAGCCACAACAGATAATCTCTTCTCGGCAGTTGAGGTCATTTACGTATTTATTTTACAGAAAATTGGTTTATACGTGCATGCACTCCCCGTCCCTTTCTTTGGTCTAGCTAATTGCAGCAAAGACCTTAAACAAGATGTTCAATGTTATCATTAATGAAATTGCTCAAACTATTACTGGGTTCGGATAAACTTACTAGACCCAAGAGACTTGGTTTACTCTGTGTCACAGGTCACACTCAGACTCCCAACTACAATAAGTTTCCGAGGCTCTTCACTTGCAGGCAAATGTTCTCTTTCCTGGCACATTTACAAAATAAGAATCCAGAGAGCATTTGTGAGTGACCAGGAACTATTAAAACAGCATATATTTCTGGAACAGCTGACAGGGCTTGAGTACAAGCAGCAGATAGAGCAGTAACAGTACAAGCCAGCTGCCAGAAGCCATCGTTGCTCTCAGTAGCATCATGCAGAAGTTATGAAACAGGGTAACACGCATGCTCAGATGGGACAGGCAGGGAGAGATTTAATTAAAGACTGTTTTCAAATGCTTAAGCTGATAGTAAATGGACTAGGGTTTTTCCATTCCACCTATTGCAGGAACGTGCTTGCAGGGAAGTAGTGTTGTGGAAAGTCGTTTGCAGCAGCTAAGAAAATGCAGAATGTTGTCTAAACCATCTGTCTCTATCTGACTGCAGTGTTTGCCGGGCAGACACTCGAAGGAGACTTTTTGCCATCCTGTTCGAAGCAATTCACAATGAAAGAGGCAGCGGGCGTGCCCCCCACTCTCCCAGTTTATGAACATCTTCAACAAACTCACCTTAAAGCCCCCGAGGTCTAAAATACACTGTGCTTCATATATTAAGAGAAATCCTTGTGTATGAAGCTGAGATGGCTTGGAATCAGGAAAAAAAAAACAGGCTTTCCCAGTGTCAGGACTCAGCTACTCCTTTTCCCTAACAGGCATGCTTAAAATTTGATAAGGATCCAGCTGTTCGAATCTAACTTGTTAGAAACAGGAATACCATTTACAGAATAGAAATGTTTTGAAGTGTTAACATCATCTGCTCTCATGATGCAGGGGGTACTGCAACTCATCAGTGTTTATTAGGAAGGAACCTGTATTTTCACCCACAAAAAAAACCAAAACAAAACAGGATTTTAAGCATCCAGGGTGAGCTGGAGTGTGTTAACTCCAATTACAGCCCCAGTACAGCCTCCATAAAGTCAGTAGGATTGCACACAGGCTTAGGGAGACCCAAGTGACTGATTGAGACTAGGGCAACAGAGGTGACGTGACATGAACGAAGAGCTCCAGTACAAAAATACTATGTGCAAGACAGGAGTTTCCTTTTATCCTCATATCCCTGTTACTTTGCACCAAAATAGGACACTCCGACGCAGCTGGATTCCTATGGAATTAGCATTTTGTGATAATGAGGATTTAAGTTTTCATACTAATGAAAACATGCCTGCCTAATATCAGTTATTGAAAATAAGATGAAATTCTCATACTAGAATACTTTGGGACTGCAGTTGAGCCTCACAGCAAACACATGTCCCAGTGATCTCCCCAAGCATCTTCTGAATAGGTCTGCATTCTGGAGAACTGTGTGGGATGGAACCTGAGAGGCTTCAGGTAAGTCTCAAGCAGATGCTAGAGCCTGGTCCAAAACCTACCAAAGTTAATATAGACATTAAAACTCATTTCACTGACTTTGGATTAGGTGCTAAGAGGAAAACTGGTGCTCCAAGCAAAGTCGAGCTGGCTCACCTAACTTGTCCCCAATTCATAAAACAGTGCTCGCAAAATAGATGTCTAAATTCCCTGTCTGGTCTAACTTAGATAGCTAAATGTAGGGGTACCAGATCTCCCTCTGGAGGTCCTGGCAGGCACCAGCTAATGTTTTTACTACATAAGGGACTTACTTAGGCATTTGCTTTAGGGTTAAGTCACTAGGCGCCCAAGTCAGACTATGTCCTGTTTTAGCAATGCTCTGCATTTTCTTCCATTGTATCCGTGTGTGACCTTGGGCATCTCACCTGTCTTTGCCGTGCCTCTGATTTCTCTCAAATATAAACTGACCATGACAATGCTTGGCTTTCCCAATATATATGAGGATTAACTAGTTTATGTTGTAAATCGCATGAGTAGTCTGAAGTGCTAAGTTAGTACTAGGGACTAAAAACCTGTCTCCACTGAACGCAAACCCACCACTCCCATTTATTTCAGTGAAGACATGGCTGGATTCCTCTGAATAACCATTTGCTCTCACCCTTCAATGTTTTGTTGAAAATAACTTGTTCAGATAAAACTGTCCTGTAAAATTGCACATAGAGCGGGCAGGGGGGCATGAGGGCAAATGCCATCCTGTCTCCCTCCACATGCCTAGCCGGCCAACTTGGGCCAAAAGACCCCCTCAGCCAACGTGACCATAAATGAGCATGTGAGGATGCAGGATACTGCCCGAAAGGTGGCTCGTGCTTGGTCTGTCACTCCACGTGCCCCTGGAAATAGAAATTACCACGCCTCGCTCCAGCTGAGCCATGTGTTTGTGGGGGTGCTTAAGATGAAGGGACAGCCTAGAAAATACCAGTCTTGTAAGAATTAATTTTTAATTCCTTCAGACAAACCTCTCTTGTCAGTTCTCCATGTGTTTCTCCTGGGTCTTAAAAACTGAGGTTGATCTGCTATGACTGAACCACATACCTGATGTCTTGAAGACTTCTTCCATGCTTCCAAATGTGCCTTACCCCGCATCTGCACGTTCACAGTACTGTATGCGGTCGGGATGTAGCAGAGGCAGTTGTAACCCTATTACCTTCACTCGCTGTCTCCAAGGCGCTTTAGTGATGTCCATTGCAGGAGCACATGCTAAAGCAACTCACTCTCCCTGAAACTTCTGGGTTTGCCACTATAGTGGCCTAGTGAAAGCAGATGAGAAAAAGGTCGTATAGCTATTTGACAGCCCATTCCTGAACGTGCGTGACGTTAATCTAATGTGACGAACTAAGCTAATCTTACAGATTCCCTGCTTTCTGGATGTCCCATAACTTTTGAAGTTCACCTACTAGAAATGCAAAAGGATTTCATGTCCCCGGGTGCTTTATTAAGCTATTAAAAAAAAAAAAAAAAAAGACTTTGAAAGAGGGAAGAATGGACTAATAAAAAACAGTCTTCAATAAAAGCAATCTTTAACAAAACATTTGCTGCAGTGGTAATAAGCAGCCTAATCTCTCAAGTACTAGGCGATGTATCATGTGTACCAGTGATACCTAACAGGAATGAAACTACCAGACCTGATTTGGGGGAAAAGAACTCTCTACTACATATTTCCAGGTATTTTTTCATTTCCCAAATTTTGAAATTGCCAATTTCTTCCTCATTTCCGAAGGGGAAATGTTTCCACCAGACCTAACCAAATGGGGTTCCTCTCTCACCCCTCCAGAAGACTGTTGCCTTGGGATCCCTCTGCGGGGGCCACAGGGAGCCGGGCACCTGCCGGGGCAGAGTCCTGTGCTCAAGTCAAGCCATCAAGCCAGCTTTGTGTCATCACAAGCATGATGCGAGCAGGGGATATTCTGCCAGCTCTCATATCTACCACCTCAGTTCAATGTTTCTGAGCCTCTAAAGCTTTCTGTTCAAGTCCATGGAGAGAATCCTGTTTGGCTGGCTGGAGCTGGGTAGCTACTAGTCTAGGCAGGTGAACTGCATCCAGAAATGGAGGGAAGAAAAGGGATGTACATTTTGATGATAAATCCATCGCAAACACTCACTGTTCTGCGACTTTTTTTGTTGGAAAATACCTGAGGTTGCCAAGGAAGGCAGTTTAAAATGAATGGCTTTTTCATTTTTGGTTTTAACATCTTAGGTAGCCCAGGAAGTAAAGGAGACTGACGAAGGCTGCTCTGAAATGAGCCATCTGGTTTCGGGACACAGGCACAAGTCTTCAAAAGAAAAAAATCTTGCAGAGATCTATTATCAATAAAATATTTAATAAACTTATCTGTACAAAATATTAAAAAGGTTATTGAAGAGTATACAAGAATACTTATTTAACAAATATATACTGCTATATAATATATTCAAGAAAATATAGATTGCTGTTTACAGTTCATTTACAATCCCATATGTACAATCTATTTAAACTTTAGAATACATACAAACAATGCATTTACACCATCACTTACAGAGCTATCTTCTTTAGAGATATTTCACACACTCAGACCTGAAAAAGCTGAACAAATACATGGATAGTTTAGAGGCACACACAGGGATACGAGTATTGCTTCAAAAATTATAACTACTAGGGATACGGCTGTTGGAAATGTGAGTCCTTTTTCATTTTTTGATATTTTCCTTTCTAATCAAAGAAAAGAACATATAAATAAAACCACGACTGACCAGCAGAGAGGCTCGTTTCGTCAAAGGACCTCCAGATAGTGTTGACTTGACTTCAGAAAAAGAGCACGCGGTGATGGGATACGTAGTGACTTAGCAAACCGGACCAACAAGCAGGGCTGACGTTGCTCCTGCCTGCATCTAAAGCGGGGAGCACCAAGAGCACAAACGTGGCTTCAACTGAAGCGCATGGGAGCACTGGATATTCGGCACCTCTGAAACTCAGACCCTTCTTTTTTGGCACTATTGAAAAGGTTAATTACTCACAGTACGTGGGATGAATGTAACCAGAGTGATCATCCCCCCTCCCTGGCCAAGGAGCGCATGAGCTGCCCCTACAAAATGCCCCGTCCCCAGCTGATCACCACCTACACGACCACTTAACTTTGGCACCTCTTCAAGGACCAGAGCCCGGCCCCTCCATGTGCAACCATCCCTTTTCCTGGCCTGTGGATGTTATTTCACGCTCTGCTGCTGACGGCTGAGCTCCTGTGAGCCCCTTGGCGCTCGGCAGTTCCCGGCACACAGCTGGCACACAGCACCCTGGGATGACCAGCTTGGGAGCAAGCGAGCCCTAAACTTTTCCTCTTGGTTTTTCCCTCCTGCCCTCCTCTCTCTTCACCAAGGCAGGATGGAGGAAAGGAATGAAACACCGTGGGGAACGCTACCATCTCCCCAAAAACTGGGACCAAAGCCAATGCCACAGCTCCCAGGGAGGCTGGGCTTGACCCAGCCTCTGGGTCTCATTCCTCTGATGGTGGAGACCTGGGTGGCACCAGCACAGGTTGACACCGTGGCAAACTGGAGGGGAAGGGAGACCCAAACACTCCCACCTTCCATCAGAAACGCACTTGAGCGTGTGACCTACCGTGAGCAAGTCCCCTCCTCCCACCGGCTTCAACCTGGCCAGACCTGTCCCCTCACTGTCCCCTCCTTGAGGGCACAGACTGTGCCCCGGCCTCCTGCTGCTGAGACTCAGCCTTTCCTTCCTCGCTCTCCCACCACCCACACCACAGCAAGTCTCCACACTCCCCATCCTGAAAACCCCAAGTATGAGCACAAGTATCAAAGCAGAAAAATGAGCTCACAAAATGTACGAATGAACTAATAAATGGTGATGACAGAAAAATGAAGAGCCAAACCTGCTGAAAAACCACTGAAAAATGGCTGGGTTTCATTTTCAGCCATTTCTGGGAATGGATCAAGCTTTGGTTCAAGATTTTTCAATACCAATCTCCATGAAATCGTTCCGCTGCACAACGCTTCCTACCCTAGTCCGCTCAGCCAAAAGTTAAACACGGTGCATCAGCCAGCCTGCCGGCCGGCTCCTTCCCACCACCACGTCATCAGGCTCCTCTCCAACACGGTACCTTCAGGGGTTGATCAGATACTGGTGCCAGTAAAAGGAAAAAGCAGCTGCATGGGCTACACATGTCTTGAGGTGCAAGGCTGCAAAACATCCTTTGAGATGTAGGGTGAGGTCCTTGGTCAGTGGGTTACACCAGCAGGAGTTCCAAATTTTGGTCATTTTTCAAAGGCCTAGAATGCTTGCTGATAGGGCATAACTCATTTTCAGAGACATCTCTGCACCTCTATGTACCTTGCAACATGCTGTACTAGGAATAAAGAGCCTTAGAAGACTGAATGCAGCTGGTTTTACCATGGAAGACATAAAACAGCTTATGACAAAATTCAAGGTGTCACATACACCAGCCTGGTGGAACATCTCGCTCTTTTACCAGCCATTAATTCAAAGACAGGAAAGCCAGAAAAACTCTCCCCCCACCATGCCAGGTCACAGGCCCCTGACTATCAGCAACACCCCATCCATGGGACAGTTACTCCCCAACTCCTCTCCCTGATGTGTTTTTGCGGAGGACACGCTCCCGACGGCGAGCACGCCACTACGCTCTGTTCCTGCCACCCGGCATCCCCATTCGGACCCCACGTAGCCGTAAAGGGATCCCTGATGCCAGGGAAGCTGCTCTGATGCCAGTGGGACACACATGGTCTCTCCATCTGGGCATGGTGACTTAAAAGAAGAACAACGCCGCTCTCAAAGACCAGAGCTTGGGTTTGCCCACGCGGGTTTTCCTGCTCACTCACCTCCCCAGAGGGTGATCTGAAGAGTGAAAAATTCACACCGCAACTCCGGTTTCACCCAGGATGGGACAGAGCAAGCAATTTGGTGGAACTGCCCAACCAAGGTCCATGTGATAGCCCTTCGGTCTGACCATCTTTCAAATGCAGTGGCACAGCCCTGTTTTGGGTGACAACCCCTGTGCAATACCCAGACTCTCATTGCCGTTGCCCCACGCGGGGTTTTTTCTCCCTGACAGATGGTCATGCTGCCCCAATGCAAACAAAAGAGAAGGCACTCATATTTCAGGACTCGCTACATGCCCGGCAGGAAACCATGACATTTCCCACCAGGTTCACTCCAACGTGAGTATGAGCTGGTCAGTGGATTGGTATTTACGACATATCTGTCACATCAACATGTCATGGGTTTTTTGATGCGAGTAACTATAGATGCTGCTATTGCAAATAAGCACGTCAAGCCAAAGCTCACGGCAAAACTTCTGTTAAGTCTGGAGAGCAAAGGCAAAGGTCCCATCAGGGCCCCAAGGTGCTCTGCTCTGTTTGCCCAGCTGTAGCCCCGTGGGACCCGTATCCCCAGGCATCCTAAGTGATGCCCCAGATTCTCTCGTCTCTTCCCCGCAAGAGTCAGCGCTGCAAACAGCGGTGCACGTGTCTGCTGTTGCGTGGGGGCCAGCACAGGTGACTCTCCCTAAACACACACTTTCGGGTTTGTGGGATAAGGACCTAAAACTGCCAACAGTAAAAGGAGCTGCTTGTTTTGCAATGGGAGTGTGACCAATAAATCACTGCAGACCTACCCAGTTTTCTCCAGTAGCGAGAGCTGTGTAATCAAGACGTGAGTTAAAAGCCATATGGTGTAAATAGACACAGAAGTTGCTGGCACTCAGACTTGAGCAGAAGGCTCAAGGCTTGGAGTTTGCTTTTAATCAGAAGTGGTGCCTTTCCAGTCTCTTCCTTACGGGTACGCCAAGCGTCAACAAACAGCCAAAGAGGACATGGCTCCGTCTGCCAGTGCTGACCAGAAGTAAGGCCGCTGGGATCAACGCAACTATGCTAGGACGAAGCTGCTGCGAGCCTGAAGCGAGCCCTTTTCCATATGAACGTCCTTCTCCCTGCCAGAGGATACTCATTGCACTTCTGCCATTGGATTTGAAGCATGAAATTAAAAAAAAAAGGGGGAGGGGGAAGATGTTAGACGATCCCCTTATTTTAAGAGAATTAAAAAACAATTATTCCTTAAAAAAAAGGGAAAATGATAAAATCTGTGTTTCTTGGGAATTATTTCTAGGCCAGAAGCACCCTGGTCATCAGGCAGTTAAACAGAGCATAAAGCCATTTCGCTTCTGACTGTCCCTGCTATGGGACTCCACCGGACAGGACACAGCGCAGGCAGCGGCTTAAGCACTGGCTTTAGTTTTATAGACCTCAAGGAGCCCAAGGCAAGGAACACGCATCAGCCCTGTCCCAGTTGTGTGTGCTTCCCCAAATCGCAGCCCCAGCACTTTCAAGTCGAATGGGATCGTTCTGCGAATTTCCCTGCTCCTGTGCAATTACGTTCCCATGTAAGAGGGGAGGGAGCCAGTTAAGTGTAGATACATAGTCCTTTCAAATGCTTAATATTTCTAGCTTCACTGTAATTATACCCTGCAGATAAAAATGGTGCTGAAGGTCAAACAAACCCTCCAGGAGAATATACTCTGCATGGAAATTGTGTTTTTTTAACTGGAAAGGTTGTATAAATACTGCAGATTGAGAACCTATAATTATCCATTAAAATCACTCGGAGTCTACTGAATTCACATTTGTCCATGTTCAACCTCTAGTCTCCTATTTATAATGCTTACATCTGCCCAAAAATCAGCTCAAGCAAGAGGCAACTGATCAGAAATACATTTTTCCTGGACTGTTTCTATGGCGTTAGAGGCTGATGCTCTGTGGAGGACCAGCTCTGGTGCTGGGGTGCTGGGCTGGGCTGTGCTACCACCCTCCTGCAGCCGATGCCCTGCTTACCTGCCTCCGACGGCAGGGTTTACTCCTCCGTACCCTTTGCAGACGCACCCCCACGCTGCTCCCCAACACGGCAGGGCTGCAGCTTCTCGGCCGTGGGGACCTCCCTGCCTGGGAAAGGCTTTCGCACCCCTCCGGGGGCTCAGCACCTCCGTTTGCAACGGCTCCGACGACTGCATCCCGAGCCTAACCCCACGGTTTGGGTGCAATCTCTGAATCTGCATGGGGATGGAGAGGCAGCCCTTGCTTGCCAGCACGTGGGGATGCGAGTCCACCCTCATAAGGGAGGGCTGGTGGCTTTTGCTCCGAGAGCAGTGAGCAATGTGACCGCCAAGTGCTGTGGCCGATACCCTTGCCCAGGGCGGCAGCAGCACAGTTACCCACCCAGAGCCCCAGCCCCGCTCCCCTCCAGCCTTGCCCTGCTCATACGCATCCCCCCGGAGCAGCCCCGGGCAGGGAGCTGCCCTCCCCTGTCCCCTTTAGAGATCTTTCACTGGGGCAAGGGGAAAGAGGGTCCAGCACCATCTTTGCCCTCCTGTGGTCCTCTGGAGGTTGTTTGCCCCGTAAAGGAAGAGATACTCTCTTAAAAGAGCGGCTGGCATGGGTACGAACACAAAGGGCCACACCGCCGGCGAGGGGCTGTGCTGGGCTCACCCCGGGGGGGCTGAAGGTTGCTCTCCCGCGCTGGGTGGGCATGGCAAGGGCAGCCAAGGGGCTCCTCGATGCATGCACACCCTCACTCTGCCAAAAACCAAACATGTCTGTTTAGGAGAGGCACCTGCAGCCGGGAGAGCCAGGACTGGTTCCCGCATGGGCAAAACCACAGACGGCACCGCTGCCAGCAGCGGCCTCTGTGCTCTCCCCAAATCCTCCCCATCCTTGTTTACTGTAGCGATCCAGGCTAGGAAACTGCAGCGACTGAGCCACAGTTTTTCTTGCCGGGGCCAGCAAAGCCATGGTGGGGTTCAGGGCAGAGCCCCAGCAGCGCACAGCACCCCAGCACTGGGGTCAGGGTAAAGCATCGCGAGACCCAGCCCATCACCCTGCTCTCCGACGGCCACCTCCAGACCTGAGGTGGGTGACGTCTGTCTAGCTGTCCATTCCAGCAGCTGTGGCTGAACAAGAGCCACAAGAATCAGGGGTCACTGGCATCAGCACCCCCTCAGACACGGTCCTGCAAGAGCAGGTCTCAGGCCACCTGCTCAGACGAGGCTCACGAGAGCCACCAGCCAGGAGCTATATGTATCTTGCCTCGATTTGAACTGCCCACGAACTTCCACCGCAAATATTTGGAGGAAAGGGAGGGGGTAAAAGAAAGGAAAACATTAAAAAAATTGTCTCAGCAGTGAGAAAAACTATCAAGCAACCAACGGCAATTGAAAATGTAGGTACTTCGAAAGCTTGGTAACTTTATAAATGACGCGGTGTTTCCAGAGCAAGCTGCTCTGGCGCTGCTCGTGCCAACTTCCTTCCCTCAGCCACCCGCTCCCGCTTTTATCTGTGCTAAAGCCGAAGGTCAGAGGAAAGCCGTGAGCCCTCCTGCCGACCCCTCCTCACCCGCTTGCTGCTCCTCGCCCCCCCAAATCCCAACAGTGAGAAAACCCACCAGCATGGACCTGCTCCTTCTTCTCCCCCACTAACCTCCATCTCAGAAACCTCCCCAGGTAAGGGTACATCGCACTTAACACATATTTACATTCGCGCTGAGTTAGGAGCCAGATTTTCCCCTTGGATACGCAGATGTAAAGCCAGAGGAGCTCCACGGGTGTCCAGGGGGTTACACGAGACTTACGGGCACCACGTTCAGCCCCCTGAGCTGCCGCCGGCCGCAGCCCGAGGATGCAGAGCAGACCTCAGCGGGTCGAGGATGGAGGGAGGCTGGGGGGGCTAGCCCAGCGGATATACCGCCGTTATTGGTGTGCACGGTTTACTCCCTGCTGATGTACGATTTTCTTGGGGGAGGGGGCTGTTGGACCTTCACCGAGGCTTTCCTGACCTTTCAAATCATTTGGATCTTGGCAGAGCTCTTTGAGGTGACCCCCTCTCTGCCCTGGCTCGGCTCAGAGACCCCTATGAAAACACCCCTGCAATGGAGGACAACTGGCTTCATATAGAAAAAAACCACGTTTTCCAGCAAAGATTTATCTCCCCCAAAAGCAAACTACCGTTGCTAATGAGCACTGATGTTTACACACCAACACCTTCACCGCCAGTAAGAAACAAACCATAAAAAGCAAAATCTGTGCAAATACATCTCTGGTCTAAGCCAACCCAGCCATGAAGCCAAAGTTCGGTACCAAATGCCACGGAGGTGCAGCAGAGACGCTTCCCAGCGTCCAGAACACGCCTCGGCATGGACGCAAGGCTGCTCTGATTTAAAGGCATAATTTATACTCAGCTCCTGAGTTATTTAAATCCTGTAGCCCTTTCAGCATGGGTCAAAGCACCCTGCTTTACGTAGCAGTCTCCGAGGGTGGTGTTCAGCTGTTTGCATCCGTTCCCGGAGAATCCAGGCTCCCTTAACGGAGTGGGGAGAGGCAGGCGCTCCGGGGATGGAGCTCGCTGGGAAATTGGTGCCAAAGGAAGGTAGGGTGGAGCTTAGCGCTTTTATAGAGATTATTTGGAAAAAGAAGAACCCGAGCGAAATGACTCTTCCCCAGGGAACTTGAGACCTTTGCATCTCTGCAGACACACTGGGGACGGCTGTGTGACTCACGGGCTCAACAGCAGGTGCCCAGTGTGCCTTGGAAATGGGGTTTTGTGCAGGAAAGGGAGGGGACCCACCAGCCGGTACCTCCTGCAGCAAAGGCTGGCAGTGCCCGTGCCAGTGCTTCAGACCACGCAGAGCCACGGCATCCCCAGCTAACACCTTGCAGGGCTGTCCCCATCTCCACCGAGAGCGCGAGCTCTGCTTCAGACCTGACTCTTGCTTTAGCCTCCAGCTTTGGGGACCATCTTTCCTGTCCCTGACAGCAGACTCACAAATCTCTCTGCACTGCAAACAGGCCCAATGATTTCAACCTCCCACGGCCACAGGTCCTCCACCTCCCGCCTTCCCCCGGGGATCCCTCGTTTTCCCCCAGCAAACCCAGGGCAGCGATTTGAAGGCAGCCAGAAAATCTCCTTTATCTCAAAGAAAAGAGTGCTCCCACCTCTCCACCACCCCACCGCCACAGCCGGAGGGTGATGCTGCCCGACCCCTCCGTGCTGCAGCCACCGCTCCGTGACCCCCCAGGTTGTCCCCTCCCCTCCCCCCGACTATTTTGGCCAGACATTTTCCAAAACCTTTGGGAAAGAAGGTGTCAGCTCAGCTTGGGCAAACCAAGTGGATCAAGCAGGGCTGGGAGGCTGAGCTGGCATCCCCGGAGGCCTCTGCCAGGCTGCGTGCCCCCCCCCTCCCCGGGGACAAGGCACAGAGATGGGGGCAGCTCCGAGTGGGGAGCCTGGCCTCCCGCCACAGGGCATCAACCCTGGCTGAGCCCCAGAAAACCCAGCATGGGTGGTGGGGCTCACCCTTCCTTTGAGAGGGCCTGGGGGGGCCAATCTACAGCCTCACTGTCTTGGGGGGTATCCCCCATCCCTCCTGGGCTCATGCCTGGGGTGACCCTTGGAAGGCAGGGGACACCTGCTCTGAGCTTGGCTTTTGGAAAGGCACACATCAAAATGTGTATGTATATATATATATATTTTATATATATATATATTTATATTTATATATATAAAATGGGGCAGGGCTGCTGGGTGGGGCGGGGCAGGGAGGGGGAGAGCTGCAGAAATTGCTACCTGCAGCCACACGTCTCCACAACCATGTCCTCATACTGTTTGTAAACCACATTGTTCCCGGAGTCTATGTAGAGGATGCTGATGGGGCTGAGCTTGGAGGGCACGCAGCAGCTGGGGGGGGTGGACTCTGGGTCCATGGAGTTCATCAGGGTCTGGATGATGGCGTGGTTGGTGGGCTCCAGGTGGGAGCGCAGGGGGAAGTCACAGACCCCCTCGCAGTGATACGCCTCGTAATCCAGGGGGGCGATTATCCAGTCGTCCCAGCCTAGCTCCTTGAAGTTCACGTGCAGGGGCTTCCTGCTGCAGCGGGTCTTCGCCTTCTTCCCGTGGCCTCTGCCCCCAGACCGGGCAGCGATGGTGGTCCGTCTCTTCCTCCGCTTGGGGTACGCCTCCTGGCCGGGATCGGGGGGCTCCAGGAAGGGGGGGCTGCCCAGGGCCTTGATCTTATCCCGGATCTCCTTGAAGAGGTTCTCCTTCCTCTGGGTGCGGGAGAAGGCCACGAGCAGGGCTCGCTCGTGGGGCTGCGGCCGGGGCTTGCTGAACCCCAGCTGCCGAGGAGGCAGGAGCCGCCCCGACTGATCCGAGACGATCCTCAGCAGGAAGCACAGCAGCTTGCCCGAGGGAGATCTCTCCCTCCAATCCCGCAGGGCTTCCCAGACATCAAACACCTCCCATCTGGAGGAGCCCGAATCCAAAATGTCTGCAGCCCTGGAGTCCAGCAGCCGGGGCTCCTCACCATCCCGGCTTGGGCAGGTGGAGAGGAGGAGGTGGTGGAAGGTGCCTTCGGGGGACAGGGCCAAGCTCCGGTTTTCAGGGAGGGCACGCAGGACCCGCAGCTCCGCGCCTGTCACCTCTTCCGCCTCGGGCAGACTGGAGATGTCAAAGAGGTATCGCTGCTCAGGGGCAGACGGGGAGGCATCTGGAAGAGATGAAACAAAAAATAAAAAAAAAAAGGAAAAAAAAATATAAAAATCCAGCAAGCTGAAGCCAAGCGCTCGTTACGGAGGTGCAGGGGACACAGAGCTAACGGGGGAGATCATGGCCTTGCAGCAAGGCTCGCTGAGCATCCCAGCGGGGACACAGCCCTGTGTCCGGGAGCGTCACCCTGGCTGGAGGCACCGAAAAAAAACAGGGAGGAGAATGTGGAGAGGGAGGGAGGAATCAATTCAAACAAGTGGCTTCTCATCAGCACTCTTCCCCGCATCCTGAGGTGGCTTCTCTGCCTCCTCCCGGCTGTTTCAGTGCCCCCAGCTGCATCACTATCCTGCATCGCTGTTTTTGCATGGAAAGCCACATCGGAACCTGTGCGGCACAGTCCCATCCCCAATCAGCCGGTTGTCACCGATTTCTTCTACCCTAAGTGCCGTCGTCGTCCCAGCCCGGCCATGCCAAGTAAAATGGTATGAAAAATCTCATTTTCCCTTGCAGGCAGGCACAGGCACACACGTCAGGGATGCAGACGCTGTGCCTCAGGGTGTCTGATAGAGGCATTCCTCACAGAAGCTGAAAGTGAGCCCAGCTTGAATTTGTCACTATTTTTGGTGGATCCAAAGCCCAAACACAGACTTGCGCAGTTTCTGGCACTGATTAAATATACTCGATGCAAATTAAAAAAAAACAAACCCCAAAGGAGGTGGGGTTGGGGAGAAGAGATGAATGAGTTCTAGGAGGGTTGTTTTTTATTTTCCCACTCTCTAACACGAAACCTGATCTGGGCATGCTGCAAACATTGGTGCTGTGCCCGAGCCCCCCGACCCGCTGCCGGCAGAGCCTGGCCTGACATTCCCACACTGCAGCCCCTCCGTGGGCAGCACCGTCGGCCTGCAGCCTGCACCGCCCTCCGCGTGGGGAAGATTTTTCTCCCAGTCATTTGCTATTATTATTATTATCATCATCATCGTTATAATTATGATTACTATTACTATCATTATCTTAAAAGCAGATCTAAAATTCCGGCGAGGAGCAGATAAGGAGACCCCTTTGAACAGTTCATCTGTTTTCGTTTTGCAATGAAACTTCCCAGGACCTGTGCCCAGTTTTCCCCCGGCTCTCCCAAGCCGGGCACTGCCCACCCTCCCATCGGAGCATCCTCCCCCCTGTGCGGCCTCGCTCCCCCACCGTTTCCCCCACCAGCTTTCAGCAAAAATCTCCCTGCAAAGGCTGCCGGCAGGATACGGCCCCTGCTGGGTTTGGGTTTGGGGACGGGGCTTGTGTATGGGTTTGGGGATGGGGTTTGGGGGGCTGCGGGGGGCTCTGCACCGCCAGCCGCCGCTCTCCCACCCCGGGGCAGCCGGCGACAGGCACGGGGGGAGGCTGCGGCTGCTTTTCGGTTTGTCTTTTCATTTTATTCGATGGGGATTTTATTTTATTTATTTACTTAATTTTTTCCCCCAGCCGAGCGAACTTCACCGGCAGGGCGCAATGTGTATATATACATGTATGTATATAAAATATATCGTTAAGTGCGTATATGTGTTTGATTATTAGCATTAGATCCGCGGGTATGAAGGGGGCAAAAGAGGGGGGGAGAGGGGGAAGGGGACCGCGATGCCGACCTCAGCCGGGGCTCACCCCCTCCTCGGGGCACCGCGACGGGCCGGGACGGGGAGGGAGCGCGGCCGCGGAGCGGTCCCGGGAGCGCGGTCCCTCCCCGTCCCGGCCCGTCGCGGTGCCCCGGGAAGTTTTTCGGGCTGCAAAGGCTCTGGCGGGGCTTCTCCCTCTCGGTCCCGGGGATGCTGCGCGCAGAAGCTGTCCCCAAAGTGCGCCGCACGCCCCGGTCCCGCTGCCGGGCAGCGCATCCCGGTGACGGGAAGTCCCGAGAGCTGCCCGCACCCCTGCCCGTCCCGGCCCGGCTGGGCTGCACCTCGCAGCCCGTCCCCAACCGCATCCCCAGCCCCGAGCGGCATCCTGACCCCGACTGCATGTGCCATCGCCATCCCCGACCCCACGCTCATGCCCAGCCCCGTCCTTATCTCCATCGGCAACCCCAGCTCCAGGCACAAGCCCACCGCGACCCCAACCCCATGCCCACGCACAGGCCCATTCCCACCCCTGTCCTCATCCCCATTCCCGTGCTCAGACTCCCGCACGGCTCCGTTCCCGTTAACCAACTGACGCACAGCCCCTGCCCCGTTAAGCTCCATCTGCATACCCACGGGCTACCCCATCCCATGCAACCACCCCCTGCTCAAGCCAATGCACAACCCCACTCCCCAACCAACGCACAAGCCCCATCCCCGTGCAGAGCCACGCACAGCCCCATCCCGGGCACAGCCCCCGTGCTCGGACCAACGGGCAAGCTCCGTCTTCGTGTGCGACCGCGTCCCCAAACCCATGCTCAAAGTAACGCACAACCCCGTCTCCATCCCCAAGCCCATGCAGAAGCCCGATCCCCACACCCACGCAGGAGCCGCAGCTCCATCCCCAAGCCCGCTCATTCCCGAGCCCCAGCCTCAAGCCCAAAGCCACTCCCGAGCCCCAGTCTCAAGCCCGAGCCCATCCACATCCCCCCCGCCCGACGGCGGGGTCCCGGCGGGGCAGCCCGTCCCAGCCCCCCTGCCCCACTGCGGGCGTCGCGCTGCGCGGCGCCGCTCCGCGCTGCGCTGCGCGGAAGGATGCGCGCCCCGCACTCACCGCTGCGCGCCCGCTCCGCGAAGCCCGTCACCGTGTCGGCGCGACGGCCGGGTGCGCGGCGGGCGGCCAGGCGCTGGTAGAGGGCCACCATGTAGTGGTGCGGCACCACGGTGCCGTTGCGGAGAGCCCCGTCCCTCCGCGGCGGGGAGGAGAAGGGGGAGGCGGCGGCGGAGGAGGAGGAGGAGGAGGCGGAGGAGGAGGAAGGCGCGGCTGCCGAGGGTCGCTGGGGAGCGGCCGCCGACGGGCCGCGCACGGCGGCGGCCTCCAGCCCGCGGCGGAGGCGGCAGGCGCCCAGCAGGCACAGGCAGAGGGCGGCGGCGGCGGCGCGGAGGCGCATGGCGGCGGCCCGGTGCTCGGCGCTGTGCTGCTGCCGCCGCCGCTCCCCGCCCGCTTTTGAACATCGTCTTCGCCCGCCGCCGCCGCCGCCGCCGCCGCCGCCGCCGCCGCCCGCCGCCGCCGAGGCGCCCCCTGCCGGCCGCCCGCCCCCCGCCGAGGCGCCGCCCGCGCCGCGGCCGCCGCCCCGCCTCCGCCTGCAGGTGAGACCCCCGCGCCCTGCGCCCCCGGCCCGCCTTGCAGGGGGCAGCTGCGGCCCCGGTGGGGCACCCGCACCCCCAGTTTGGAGGGGAGACCCCCCCCCCCGGTGCGGGGTCACCGGGCCTTACGGGCGGGGGGACCCTTACTTTGGAGGGCGGCCCCCGGTCCCAGACTGGAGGGGGGACACCGCCACCTCTATTTGCAGGGGCCCGCATTTCGGAGAGGGGAACCCCCCCTCCCCCCCCGTTTTGGAGGGGGAACCTTCACCCTGTACTGAGGGGGCTACCCGCCACCCCGTACGGGGGGGGCTGTCACCAGCCACCCCCTACTTTGACAGGGGCACCCCGGTCCCGTACGGGAGACGGTGCAGCCCCGGCGCTGCTTCGGAGGGAGGAACCGCCACCCCACAGCCTGGACGGGCCCCCCCGCCCCATGTTGGAGGGGGACACCCCGCCGCCATTTAGGAGGGGGGACCCCCGCCCCGGTGGTGCAGGACCCCGCTGTGCCCACCGGGCTGGTACCGGGCGGCGGGGCCGGGCCGGGAGCGACCGGGGGAGCGCGGAGCGACCCGCTGCGGGGCGGCCCCGGGGGCCCGGGCTCCGCGCTGCTCCGCGCTGCTCCGCGCCGCTCCGCGCCTCCATCAGCCCCGGTAATTCCGCCTCGGGAGACCGACACCGGAGCAAAACAAAGCCCCGGCCGGGCTGCGGGCTAATGTTTTCCCTTGCACGGAGGGTTTCCTTGGTAAAATTCAGATGTTTCCTTGGGTCTCGATTAAAATAACAAAGTGGGGTATTTACTAGGATGTTATTTCAAGTCTCTTAAGTCCCTGGTTATGTCTGTTGCGATTTCTCCGCAAATACAAAAACAAGTGCTGCGATGATTTATTTGAAGGAATGTAGGTGTTTCGCCAAAACAAACACGGCTTTTTTTTCCTCTCCCCCCAAACAATCGCTTCTCACGAGCATTTGTCACTGCAGCCTCTGGGATTTCTTTCTGCTGTAATTCTACAGGTGCTTTGTCACAGTATCGCGAGTGGGTTTCTAATGCCAACCAGCGGATTCGCTCGGTACGTACGCGTGGCACGAAGCAACAGAGGCAGCTCCCGGTGACAACGTCCCGAGAAATCCCCGTCCCACGCGGTGCGGGATGGCCTGGCCCAAAGCCGTTTGCACACCTCGCACAGCACCTTGCGTGGCGTTCGCACGGTTCACGTGGCGCTTGCACAGCCTTTGCGTGGTGTTTGCACGGCTCGCCCGGCATCTGCACGCTTTGCGCGTTTTGCACGGGGCCTTGCATGGTGCTGTTGGCACCGCGCGCTCGGCAGCGCCAGGACCGCCGGGAGCCCTCACCTGGCTGGGGCAGGAGGTAGAGGAAGGGCTGGCAGAGGAAGGCTTCACTAACTGTTTCTCTTCTGTCAGCCACTTATTACATCCAGCCTGACACTGTTCAGATGCTAAAGGTCACTTTAAAAAAGCATCCGACAAGACCTTCCACCCCTGATGCCCCGCTCCCCACCGGGGCTGGCTGCTGGGACCCCAGTTGGGTGCCCTCACAGGACCGGAGCAGGTGGCAGTGGGGCTGAGCACTCAGGGCAGCCCTTCCCGAAGATGGAAAGGCTGAAAAACACTGTCCTGTCCTGCACCTCTCAATCCCAGCTCCACCGGCAACCCCAGACCCACGGACTGCGGTCCTGATGCCCCCGCCGTGGGGTACGGCAGCGCTCCCTTCCCAGTGCTGCCCAGGGAAGGGACCAAAAGGGTCAGCAGAAGGATGGAAGGCTGATGTGATGGGAAGGACTGCCGAGCTTCAGAAAATGGGCAGACAAGTCTATCCATAGACCTCTGGGGTTCTTGCAATGGTTTCTGGAGCATCCTGCCTGGATTCCTCACACGCAGCAACTTTCATGGGAAACAGTGAAAGGTACAAAAATGGGGAGTGCGGGCCCTGCCCTGGGCCACCTGGGTCTCTACATCCTCCCACGTGTTGGAGTGCATGTACCTGCCACACGTGAGGACCCCCAGGCTTCTCCAAATTCCCAGGGGCTGGAACTGTCACTGCATTTTTTCCGTATATCTTTTAAAAATTAAAATTACATTGATGCAACAGCCAGCCAGCCTGTGCCCTCTGGTTTTTTGTTTCCCCAACTTTTTCACCCCCAAGATCAGTCCTCTTCTCAGCCCCCAGTGTGGGCAGCAGGGACAAATCCCCGTTTGGTGCAAGCCGGCACAGCTGAGCGACAGGTTCCTCCGCGGCGGTTCGCACCACACCATCCTCGTCCCCGTGCACAGCCGCCCCCGTGGTGGAGCCGTGTGCTGCTGGGTGATGAGAGCCAGATCCCTGTCCTCACCGTCTGTACGGAGACCCAAACACAGGCACGCACACACCCACACAACCCCGAGCGACACGTACACACGTCTGCACGCGCCAGGCACACATGCCCGCACCAGCTGGTGTGCACACACACACGGGTACACAGACCCAAGAAGCAAATCCTGCCTGGCTGTGCCAGAGGGGAGACGTGAAATCCCTCAGCCCATTCTCTCAACCATGCAGCATCGATCGAGGTGCACAAGCCCAGAGTTTCCCATCTGTTCTCCACTGCAGCTTCATCTAAACCCTTTTGGGCTTTCTTGAATTTCCATCAGCCCAGCCCAGCTGCAGGACCTTCCCAAGCTACCCCAGCCCTGCGCAGCAGCACGGCAGCTCCTGCCCCAGCCCTTCCCCGCTCCGAGGACGGGCTCCCATCTCTCCCAGTGCAAACCTTTTGCGCATAATTTCACACTGGCAAAGAGCCACCCTCTACCAGCCCCCTTCCAAAACCAAATTAGCACGCTGCTGCAGCAGCAGAAATTGGAGAGGAAAGGCTGCAGTTTTATTTTACAACTCAATTAGCAAGTTTATATAGAAAAAACACCCATATAACCAAGGGAGATTTTATGTCCGTTCAGCTTCACCAGCAAATAGACTTGTTCCTCTTGAGGGCACTCCCCATTGCTGTGGGTACAGCAATGTGCTCCTGCCCATGGTATCCTTCAACCAACATGGTGATGCTGGCTCCGGCCCTGCTCACTTGCTCCATCTCTCTTTGCTCTTACACTTACAAATCCTCTGGGTACCTGGGTACCTCAGAACCTGAAAAACATGGTTCTGAGACTGTCCTGTCACCCCGTTCACTAAGTATGAAATGAACCAGAAGTCTGCCAGAACATAAGATGAAGATAAAGGGCTACATTTGCCTCTAATTTTTCCCTAAGAACCTGTCCCAGATAACATGAAGCCAATGGCTGTATGCCCAGGAGGGATACTGACTCTGGTACCTTAACAGCTCACACCGTGTCCCACCAGGGTCTCTCCCTTCCTTCACCAATAGGCCCTTCTGGGCAGGTTTTTGGAAAGAAGGGGGCAGTCAGCTCACTACTGGGAACGTTTTTGGGATACTGATTCCTTCAGGATCAGGAAGGAATCATTCCTGCCTGGCAGACACTTGAGCTTGTCCCCTCTGTTGCAGTCTCCCTCCCTCCGCTCCCTCTCTTGGTCACCAGCACTGCCCTGCTTGCCCTCCTGGGTCGCCCGTGGTGGTCGGGGACCTTTGTGTGTGGAGCACTGATTCATTTCCATGTGTGGGGCTGAGTCCTGGGCAGGGTGGACTCTCCTACCGTGGCTGCATCCTCTTTTGCAACTGTAGGCAAGGTCCCAGCCTGGGACTCTCACAAGCCAGACAGGGGCTGCCCTACAGATGCTGTTCAGCAAAGGAAAGAAGGGGGTATTTAATTCAACCAGAACCCCACCAGCTGTGGAAGACCACTTCTCAAAGGAGGAAACTGAAGCAGAAAGGAAATCCTCAAGCAATAACCATGTACCTGGTGTCATAGCCATGTTGCCAGAGCCCTATACCTCCACAGATGTTCACCTTTCCTGTCATCAGCACTTTTTGATGGAACAAAAATAAACTGCAGTGACAAATCCCCTCCACGCTTCAAAATTGGAGGTGTTTGTGGATGTTTCCATCAGCCAAGCCAGTGAGGCGCAACCAAATTTGCAAGTCTTGAGCAAGTTCAAAGCGGTCACAATATTGATGCTACTGGTTGTTTGGAAAAATATGTTTTCATGTAGTGACCACACAAGAAGCCTCTTGTGGCTTCACTTAACAAAGGTCTTCTAGCAAGATGGCTACAAGTGACAGCAATGCCAACTCAGCAAGTAACCAAGCAACAGCATCATTTTCTTTGCAAATCTTCCAGCAACTCCTTCCAAAACTTACTTAAACTGAAGCCAAGCCGAATTCTTCTTGATTGTCTGCACGGGGATAGCCAGGGAAGATAAGACAAATCAAGGTACAATCTCCCTGCATGAAACATCAGATGGATTCAAAGACCCATAGGGCTGCTTTTCTTCAGACCCAGAGACCTTGTGTCACCCAATCTGGATGTCTAAAGCTATGCTTGTCTCACATCACTTTCTATTTGAACACTATACCCTAGCTAAGGGACAGGAGAGTTATGGAAACACTTTGCTGAGACTTCAGTCTTTCTGGAAACATAAAAGCTTCTTGGATTAGACTTTTCCCCTTGGGGAAAATTGTCCTATTCAGCATCTGGTCGACAGGGACTGGCATAAGCCATCTGAAGATAGCAAGTCAAAACACAGTTGAGTGCTCAGTCAATTTTTAAAAAAGCCCATTTGCTTTTTGAAAAGTGCAGAGTCAGCAGGTAATTTGTCAATGCACCAAGCCACAGATGCCGAATGGGGGCGATGTCTCACTCCAAGTGTCCTTATGGTGGTAGTCTAGGGTAGTGTCTGGTCAGAAGGGGTGGGATTCACCTTGCTTCATTTTGGCTTCTTTCTCAGTCAAACTAATCACCTTCCTCCCATTAATAGTTATTGGAGGGAGAGCTGTACCTCCGGAAAGTGATTCCTACAGCGTTAACCAAAGAGCCCAGCTGAGATTGCTGTTACAGAGGTTTTGGTCTTCCCATGCAGAAAGACCTCAGCTGCCTCCTGAACCCAGATGTCCATGTGAGATGTCAGCAGGGGAAGTGCTCTCCTACAGCTCTCCTCAAGCTCTGCTCCATGCTTCCTTATTTCTACATATTTCACCCTTTGACCTCCACTCGGTCCCTTTTTCTGTCATCTGTCTCCCAGATTATTGCGTTTCTCCCCAACTTCTTGTCCTCCAACTCCCAGCCCCTTTGCGAAGGCTCCTCAGACCTGGGGTATCAGCCAGTCCCAAAGGGGAGACCGGGCTGGGAGAGCGTCTGCCAGTGGGCACCCAACGGAGCATCAGAAAGGGACCATTGCACACAGTACTTCACCCCAATCTTCCCAGGAGACCCCTTCTGTGCCCTCTCCCCATCCCTCCCCAGCCAGGGCTGCTCATGGCTGTTGTGTCATTCTCACTTCTCTGCCACTTGAGACAAAGAATTTCTCCATACAAACCCAAGTCCTCTTCTCTCTATCCCAATGCAAAGTCTGACCAATAGCCTCAGTTATGGCTTACTCCTAACTTTCTGGATGCAGGTGTTCACCACTATGAACATGGGAAGAAAGTGGGCATTATTTTTTCCCCTTTAGGTTATCTTCCCATCCTTTGGTATTGTTTATTTCTTGTCAGACAGCTACTTTGGCTCTCTCATTCACTTCAGTGCTCTTAATCCCATGCTTTTATTTTCTGCTGTAGACCAGTCAAACGGAGCTAAACTCTGAAGTCCTTAAGGTCAGCCCAATAGTTCTCCACAGTGACAAGGGTCTGGCAAAGAAAGTTGTGTCCCCAAGAACTGATTTCCCTCCCTTTTGGGAACATCACCTTGAGCAGGAATCAACAGGTGGATCCATCCTACCTAAGTGCAGCTAACAACGCAAGCTACCTAGTTGGAGGTATCAACTTTGGTTTCCTTGACAGTTACTCTGGGAACACCAATGAGCCACAGGAGTCAGCTGAGGTGTGCAGGGGCCAGAGCAGACCTGCCACCCCCTCTGCTTCAGCCCTGTCTTCCTCCCTTCACTCCTCTGTGCCTGCTGCTGTGCTGGGCTTCGAGGAGGAGGAGGTGTGGAGGAAGATGAGTGTCTGGGTAGGGAAAAGGATGTGGTCCAAAGTCCTGTCTGCAATTTTGCATGTCCTGGATCACTTCTCTCAAAGACTATGTCTCTCTGACCTTCTTGCCAGGGCAGTATGTCCTTCCACGACAAAGGGGATGTGGGTGATTTGGACTGGGCACCTGACAGTTGGGAGAGATGCCTCTCACCTAAAAGGACCCACAGAGACCAGCATAGACCATGGGGCAAACTGAGCAGCTCATAAACTACTCTTTACCACCACTGTATCTTCTGGCTTCCTGTCCAGTTCTGCATTTTAACCCCACAATTTCTCTTTCCTTTTCCATCTTGCCTTTTCCAACTATTTTTGTAGACATTTCATGCCCTGGGCCTCCCTTCTTCTTCAGCTGTTGAGTAGCATGAGAAGCTCAGAGGAGAAGACACCGTCCCACAGGGCCATCCAGACCCACCTCAGCAGAAGGGCTGGGTGGCTGCAGGGGGACCGAGCCCCAGCAGGCAGCCGAGTACCGGGGAGTGCCCGGGCTTGCAGGAGGGATCACTCCCAGGGCAGGAGCACCATCTCCCGGTGAAGACATTCATAGCAGCAAGCCTCCGTGCAAGGTGTTTTCCAAAGCACAGATGAAATGGGGAAAACGCCAGTGGGCTGGAAGACACTCGCTCTGGTTTCTCTCCCCTTGGGTGAAACATATGTAAAGCAGCCCGGTACAAGTATGTACCGTATATAAGAGAGGGAGATGGGAAGTTGGCTGTGGAGAGGAATACATTATGGCACACATTCCTTTTTCGTTGCGCCATGCTGTCAGAGGGACTCCTGAGTGTGTAAGGCTTACAGGATCAGCTGTTACAGAGCTTTTACTATAGGTGTATCAGGTGAAGCCCCATCTTATTTTGCATTGCTCCAACTCTGTCTCAAAGAGCCCTCAAGTTAATAAAATGAGCAAATCACGTTTAAGGGTCCTTTGCATAGTTTTACTATATACATGAAAAAACGAGCTTTTTGCCCACATATCTTTGCCTAGATAGATGTATTAAAAGCAGATATATGCAATGTATTAAATCCTGCAGTCCCTGCACATTTATTTAGTGCTCCCACCAAAGTTAACGGCAGGCCCCCGGGCAGCGACAGCTGCATGGACAAAGCCACAGATACACGCTGCTCGGTGGGATGTCAAATGCTCTGTTAGCAACGACCTTGCTTTCCTAATGTGTTACAGTGGCACGTGTTCACAACTGCCTATCTACAGCTCTTCGCAGAGACTGCAAGTTGGTGTGGGCTGTGCTGCCATTAGTATTTAGGTAGCCTATGTTTCTGCCTTTAATATTTGATGCAGGCAATATGCTCTCTTTGCCTTGCCCGCCTGCCTGTTCCTACCCACCCAAACACTCATGTGCAGGTTCAGGCACCTGAGACCATCTCAGATGCTTAAAAGTGAGCATCTGGTGCCACCTGAGATATCCGGACCTCCAGTTGCTGCCTCAGAAAAGAGTGGGTCTGTCCTACACCTTCTGCCGCATCTACCAGCACCATGTGGATGTCTTGGGTGCCCTGCAGCCTGCAGAGAGACCCCAGGTGCCTATTTTAGCACCTGAGAAAAGCACATTCCCTTATGAGAAGATCGTCAGAATTTAGTAGGAAAAAATATGTAAGATGGGACTTTCCCATATTGAAGAAATCCTTGAAGAGCACACCACTGTGTGTGGGTGACTTCAGCAGTGTATGGGGAGCTCTGCCTGTTTCTGTGGTTCACACATTGATCCCACCAGGTTAGGTCAAAATATGCTATTTTGGGCTCCTTGCTCTGTGTCCAGAAGAAAAGTGCAGCTGAAAATGATTTGATATGACTGGCTCCTGTATGAAATGAAATGATTGTCTGACAGGCAGCTGCCGATTTGCTAACAAGCACTTTGCACTTGGAACAAGGAGGTGTTAAATTCTGCTTCTATCCTTTCTGAAGGGCCTCACCCTGCAGCACGGATTAAGTCTGGTCTGACAGTTTTAATAAGAGCCAAAGGCACAAGGACAGTTAAAGGTCTTCCCTGGCCTTTGATTTAGCGGTGTGGAAACTGCAAGTGAACCCAGCTCTGAATCTTCTCTGTGTTTTTTTCCCCTGTATAGTGATGGCTTGTGGATACAGTATTTATAAGACAGGTTGTGAATGTAAAGACTCGTCCCATGAGCTCTCCAGGTAGACATAATTGTGCAAGTAGAGCTAGCCACTTAGGCTACATCTATACAGGTAAATTAAATGTTTGTAGGACCACTCTTTGGCACCAAGGTCAATTGCTGTGGATCCCTGTCCACGTGGCTAAACTCCCTTAGCCTCCAAGGCTGATGGCCATGTGCAAACTGTCGGTTGAGAATGGTCCCTGGCCCATGTTAACAACTGAACTGCCCCCAGGAACCGTTCAGCAGAGCCCTAGGCTGAAAACATGCCAGGGATCCTTTTAACAATGTGACAATGCTGACATCGCTCCCTGGCATTATTTAACCTGTGTAAATGGAGCGCTGGAGACCCTGGAGACCAGGGCAGGGCAGCTGATGGGCTTGTGTGTTGGAAACCTAGCTCATTGTCAAGATTGTCTGTAGTCTTGCCTTCATTCCTTCAAAAGCTTATTCCAGCAAGGTTAGGGAGAACCTTAGCTATCCAACAAACAGTGGCTTTTGTTTTGAAGAAAGAAAGGTCCGGACCTTTGGTATTTGGTGGGGAGCTGGGAAGTTGGCAGCGAGAGCAATGAAGAGCTGGAGATGGACCTAAGCCAACTCTGGCCGGGACCTTGGGACAGCCACACCCCCTCACATCTTAGTTTTTCCCTCTGTAGTAACGCATGAGTTTCTCTCTTGCAGGCAGCTTGGGCAAAGGATTAAGGAAATACTATAGGTGTATTTCCAACCTTGCACAGAGTCGGTATGGACGTTCCTGATGGAGTCTCGGGAAGGAAGATCACCTTCCATGCAATCAGTTTTTCCATGATTCCTGGGTCTCCCTTTCTACTCCCCAGCTCAGCACAGCCCAGATCAATTCACCTGACTGTGTAATGTGTGGGTAGCATTTATCATTCTGGTTTTGTAATTGTAGCTTTGAACACCTGAGTGACTGATTTCAGCAGAGGCTCCAGTCATATGAAGAGGGAATGGATGCAGCTGGTTGTAGGAGCAGCTAGAACAACGTGGCCTCTCAAGGAGACTTCATTTCCATTCTCCTCAGTCTGACTGTTTCTCTCACCAGGTGGTGGTTGCTTCTTCTTGCATTACGGAAAGCTGAAAACTTGACTCATGAGAAAATATACAAAGTGTGTGCTACACCATTGTACCATAAATGGCTACATCTATCTCTAGAGCTGTATTTTCCTTTGTCTTTCTGAAGGACAATCATCCATTTCTATAAAATCTCTGACACCCATGTAGTATCATTTTAGTAGTTACTGTTTTGGAGGAGTGTGATAAGGAAGTATTTAGGGTGGATTCATTTCACTTGATCTACAATGTAAATGTGAGATTTGCTAGACACGCATCAGCTGTACCACTCTTTTAGCTCCACAGACTGTACTGACTTGATTTTCAATTACTGTAATAAGTACATACATACTTAATGCACATGAGGGCACCAACATGGTGACACCTGCTTCTAAGGTCATGAATTTCAACCACTTAGGCCTCATTCCATTGCCTACACATAGACACTGTAAATCAAGATGTACCAGAGATCCAAGACATCTACCTGGAGATGCAGACATAGCACGAGACCACCATGAGACCCGCAGCCCTCTAGGGCAGCAGCTGGAGGCCATGTGGGATACACCAAGGTCTCTTCAATGGCACCAAACCATAGCTGAACAGCAGAACTGAGACCTGAACAGCTAAGCTAGTTGCTACATTCCCCCTATAGCCACTGGAGAAAAGTGGGCACTTTTAGGGCACAAATCAGCATATCTTGAAGTGAGCACCTGAAAGACATCCCAGTAGTCCCAGAAATGTGTCCCAGAAACGCTCTTTTCTCCATTGACTGCAAAGCCAGTCTACCAGATCAGCACAGAGGAAGATGCTAAGCAGGTCAAAATCTAATTTTAAGCAAGAATAATCTCACTGTGTGTAACTGGATATGCAAACTGTTACGGCTTTATAACACCTTTACAACCGCAACCACTAATACCTTCATTAAAAAACACAGATTTTAGAAGCCCATGTCCATGCCCTGGTGAAACCCAGAGTCTGACTGCCAGCCACTTTCCAAGTAAGAGTCAGAGCATCTGACTTAAAATGTTTGTTGCAAAACACCTGTGAGCAAAACTCAGCTCCTGGATTAAATACCATTGACCTGGAAAGATATTCACCTTCCTACTACGGCTGTGAATGAACGACTGATTGATGAGATGGGTTGTACTGGTTGCGCTATGAGACAGAGGCATACTTACAGATCTCCCTGGACAATTGGGTAACGCTATCCTGGCTTGCTGTCACCAAGAAATGGTTGGGTCATTGTAATCTCTCTCTCACAGCATCTGCCAAATTAGTTATCTTGAATTGAAAACAGAGCAGCAGAACTAATGCAACTCAGTTTACCAAAAAATCTGTATTGTACTTCCCTTACACTTCCATCCGACATTGGAGGTACACAAGAAGTGACTGGCCTACTGGCAAGCCAAATCAAACAGGTATCTGCTGAGTTTATGCTTCAGTCTCTCCCTTAGAGGGACGCAAATGCCGGCCTCTCACCTATTGAGCTGCCAGGTTTTTACAATAGTTGGAGCAGCTGAAAGTTGTCCAGCCATCTCCTCTTCTGTTGTATTTGGTTAAAATTGGCCATCGGGTTATTACAATCTTATTAGGTGAGGGGCAGACACTTAGACTGGCAGACACATGGAGTGACAGACAGACAGAGCAATTGCATACACCTTCTTTTTTTAGGAAAAGATGCTGAAGAATAACATACTAACACCCTCTCACCTCCCAGCCCCTTCTCCTTTTCTTGCTAATTCAGAAAGTTGAAATTTTTCCATTTGGGAGAATTTCAGTCAGGTCCAGAATCACTCATAAAATGGAGGAATTGTTCCAACAATGTCCCTGAAAAGTTTCCTTATTTTAAAAAGAAATCCAGGAACAAAATCTGGCCAGCTCTAACCTGACTGGCTCGAACTGTGCTGCGATGGGTAGTTCAGCAGAGGAGCCTGGGTCTCCATGAACCTCAGCCTTTTCTTACTCCTGCAGGCAGGATCTTCATAAAGGGAGTCATCATCACACTCCACACAGGTAATGAGCAACCAGAGTCAGCACCAAAGCCAAGCAGACCTTGGGCTCTTGTTTATCTCCAACCAAATAAGTTAGCATGGACATAAACACCTCCAGAGCTTATTTGGTGGGAGTGAGGGAAACCAAGGTAAAGTCCTTGAGCAACAGCTTAGGTCAGGTGTGTGGTGAAGATGTATTTGCAGAACTTGGCTATATATTTGGGAGTCTACCTGGAAACTTGTGCAATTACTGACTTTCTTCACCTTTCCTTTTCTGGGGAAATACTCTTTTCATTGCACCTATGTAAAGAGTCAACTACCCCAAAACCAACCTTTCTTTGCAAAAAAAAAAGTCTACTGTATCTATCTACTGTAGCTGTGAATTTTGAATAATATAGGCAATTTTCTGTATTTTAAGGTTGGTTTTACTAAACTCGGGCAAACCAGGAAATCTCATATTTTCTTCCTCACTGGCTACCATGAAATTTATCTGTGATTTACCTAGGACCCCCAAACTTAAGAGAAGTGGAATTTTAATTCCAGGGCTGCAGCAGGTCAAGAGCCAGGTTTATCTTTCAGCAGGGATTACCTACGGTTTCTACTAGATTATTCCTGACATGTGGCTCATCATATTACAGGTTAACTGTTTAAAGGGGAGGAAAGCATGAGGCATAATGAAGAACAGCTATATAACTCTCCTCCCTTCTCCCCAGAATAAATCTATGCTGAGTTTAGGAGGTGTATAGATTAAAAGACTGCCTTGACAGGCTATCAACAACCTTACCACATCATATACCAAGAGTGAACTTTAAATCTACCATTTTGGCTACCTTTGAAACTCACAGAGAAGCCCCGTCCTAATATAAAATCTCCTAGTGGTTCACATCTGGGTTTTGTAATTGTCATCTGAAAACAAATAGCGCTAGGAGTGATAAGTGATTGGTCATCTCACTGGAATCCTATTACTCTAGTGCAGCCTTTTTCAGTAATTAAATAATATTGTATTTCTCCCCATATGAATCAAGGCTGAAAAAAAGTTTCATGTTCAGCTTTTAAACTGTGTTTTCATAGCCAATTTATTTTGTTTTTAAATATGTTCCTCTGCCCTTGCTTTTTTTCCCTCCATTTTATTTACTATACCCTAAGCAGGGCTCTGATTTCTCCTCATCCTGCCATGATTACAGGCAGAGTCCTCTGCCAGGGACTCAAAAATTGGTGGACAACTCCTCCTGGGCTTATAAACTCACTGTTGTTCGCCTGCTGTCTTGGGGGAGATGAAAAGCAAATCCACGAGCTGCCAAGAATCACACCCAGGCAGGGATGCAGTGCTGCGAGAGCTGGTCCCTGCTCGGCAGCCAGGAGACAGACGTGACCCTGGGACAAGTTCATGGGGTCACACCTTGGCCCTGATGGAGACCCCCATCCCCTTGTGCCCTCATGGGGAACAGAGAGGGATTAAGCCGAACGGCTGCAACCCGTTTGCATCAAACTGAATGAACAGACCCCAGCCACAAATCACTCAATATTTTAACAGGCTTTGGGAGGTTTTTCTTCCTTGCTTTAACCCTTTGTGGGAACTCAGGGCCTGCAGAAGATGACCGGCGGGCAGTCTTCCAGCACATGTGGTGAAAGGCTACCTGGTGCAAACCTTTTCCATGTCCCAGCCAGGGCTGAAGGGACAGAGAGGACTGTCCTCCCCATCACCTCTCAGGTCTGGGGTCTCCGCTACAGCTGCCCTCCAACGCACTCCTCCCCACCGATATTTCCCGTTGCCTGCTCACCAAACGGGTCCCCAGTTTGGCACCAAGCCGTTCCCCAAGGAGGCCAGGACCTGATTGTCAGTTATCTCACAGGCATGGGATCACAAGCTCTGCAGAGGACCTGGCTATCTCACAAGCATCAGATCATAAGCTCTGCAGTCACCTGCCAGCCCCCAAGCCATCTGAGCTTGCCCAAGTGCTTGCAAACTTCTTTCACACCTTTTTTAGGTTGCCACAGGGAGGGCCAAGGGGAGAGCTTTTTAGTCATGGCTGGCAAAGGAGAGCAAATGTGTTTGTGTCCCTTTCTGAGCACTGGGGAGGGGGACGGTTGCTGCATCTCCATCATTTCTCCCTGTATTTCCTCGCCTGTCCTGCCCCAGGCCGGTGGATGGAGAATGATCTCTTCTCTGGCAGAAAAGCCCTGTGCTAGTGCAGGGAGAGGTCACAGAGACCAGGAGCTGTAGGCTGATGATTTCTAACCTTTAACATTTCTTTTTTCTCCCTCTTTTTCATCCCACTCCCACTTGGTCCCCTACAACCCCCTTCATGCTGAGGCAGGTGGCTGAGAAAACTCCTCTGGGCTACGTGCCAATGAAAGGCTCTTAGTTTAGCTATTGGGAGTAAAACTGTGTACAAAAAGTAAACACAAACATCAGCCCTAACTGCAAATGCGGTCATATCACTGTCTGGCTTCAGCTCCGTAGAAAATCCCAGTGTAACTGGTCCCAGAGTCAGGCTTTGAGCATGAACTGAGGGTTAGACTGGAGTCAGTGGGACTGCCTGAGCAAGTAAACGGTGCCAGACGGGAGCTGGGCAGTGGACTCCCAAAGGGCGAGACACAGCTGGGGACTGCAGTTAGCACCAGCAACCCGTCCCTGGTCTATAGGTTGTATTTGAGTGCTCTCTAGTGGACAGAAAAATTAGTCCAGACAAACTGTGCCACAAACACAGCTGATGCTCACTCTCCCTGAGCCGAAGTCACCCTCACCTGGGTGCCTGAGGCATTGGGTCTGTGATATCTACTCACCACGGGTCTGTGCCGAGTGTCTGGGAGCAGGGTTTTGGAGGGTGGTTCAAAGCAGGGTCTTCTCGACCTGTGCCCCTGCAGGGCAGAGGTTTGATGCAGGAGCGGTGCAGGGTTGCGGGGGTTGCACACCTCATCGGATAAGAGCTCACGCACGGAGCACAAGGAAACATCCCAACCCCTTCCCCATCACACGGCCTTTCAGTGCTTCTCCTTGTGTGGAAGCAAACAGCTGCAGGACCTGCTCCTGCGTTTGCAGTCAGCAGGTAGAAGAGCAGATAGGTACTGTGGAAGGAGAGCAGAAACATTTTTTGGTCATGAAAGGGATTTCATAAAGAGGTGGGGAAAAATGATGATATTGACTCATTTCCCAGCCGCGGCTGAGCCTCCAGCAGCCCTCTGCTCCGAGAGCCCTCCAGCGCTGGACATAGTTGCTCTGAAGGAAGGTAGTTCTTGTTTCATAGCATAAAGTGATAACCCACTAGATATAGCAGAAACTTAGACTACTTCAGTACTTTTATGGAAGTCAGCTCAGGACACAGGCCATAAAGTGGTTACGTAGTGGGTGCTCCCGGATCAGCAGAATTGTATTGCTGAACCCAAAAGTTCAAAAGGTGTCCCAAAACCATGAGATTTATAAGGATACTGTATTGCAATTGGGATTTACCTACAGTAGGTATCTGAGTTTTGAGTTCTGAGAATAACTCATGGCATTTTCCTTTTATTTCTGTGAAATGACAGCTAAAAGATTTTTTATCATGGTGATGGTAAAAACTGAAACAGCCACTTGACTCAGGAAACAGCTACACCAGCTATAGAGGTTATACGCATCTCTCCTTGAATTCTTTGTTTAAAACCTGGCTTCTCCATTATCCCTGTATTGTGGGGGCTGCCATTTTAGGTTTTCAGGATGATACCGTCTGTCAGCAAGAGCTCCTCTTATATGGATACTTCCCAGTGCTCAGGCATCTTGAACACAAATTAAGCTCCTTCAACCTCCTACTGTGATTACTTGTCTCTCATTCATTCTTTTCCTTCACTTTCTAGAGGCCTTTGACTGAAATCAGACTGGCCTCCTTTTCTTTGAGCGTCTTTCACTTGGAGCAGTCATCTTTGACCTTGCCTCATCTAGTCAGAAACCACTGAGGCTCTAACACAGTACCACACATACCTGCAGTAAAAAAATATGGGATTGTATATGGGCAGTTATTCTATGCAAATTCATTAATAATTTTGTTATAGAGATGATGCAGCTATGCATAATTTAGGTTACTGAATACTGACTGCATAAATATGTTGATTCAGTTTGTTGAGGGTCCAGAGAGGAAGGAAGAAAAAAGAATGGATAAAAATAAATCAAGCAACCTACCAAACCAGTCAGCACTGGAGAGTTAAGAGGCAGGAAAAAAGCCAGCAGTCCCAAAGAGAAGAGGCCTGAAACTTCAGAGAGTTTCTTCCTTTTTCTTTCACTCATTCACAACTGAACTGAGGCAAGGGAGACCCATGTAGGTGAGAGGAGCAGCTGAGGGTAACCCAAATATTGGTAGGAAATAGTAACTTCATTAGTGATGACTGTTACTGGTATTGGTTCTCAGATTCGCTGCACATTCTCCCATAGGCCTTACCCTGCAGGTTTCCAGTTGACCATCACCTACACTAACGAGTCCCAGTGCCACTGTGCCTGATGGCCTGGGTGCAGGGTCTGGCCAACGCTCATCAATGTGCTCTCTTCTGCCAGAAAAAAAGGAAAAAAAATGGGTCCAATGGAAGAAATTTTCTATGTAGCATGCAAAGCAACAACGGAATCAAACTCCAAATATTCTGGGAGGTTGCTTCTGAAAAAGGCGAGATTGTTGCTCAGCTCCAGCAGACAGCTCTATCGGCATATTACAGTTTTCTTCTGTCAGGTTTGATTTTTGTGCACCTTTTATGCTGAGATTCACTCTCCACAGTCACCACCTGATGAAAGACCCTACCCTAACCTCATGGGTAAGTCAGCTCATTCTTTCCACAACTTCAGAGGTTAGCAACATGGAGACATTTGTTTTACTTTCCAACTACATTATGTTTTTGATGTTATGGGCTCTGGAGTTATAAAAATGCCACATATGATAAGGCTTGCTAAGAAATTGGATAAATAGGCAGTGCTTGGACTTCTTCATGAGCGTACTGACATAGTGCACACAACCTCTCCAGATCAAAGACAGACCCCAGCAGCATACTGGGGCTGAGCAGCCACTTCTGTTTGGGGAGAAAACCCCCAGTTTTTGAAGCATCTTTACAGGCACTGGGCAACGTTTGGATGGACACCGCTCAGCGAGTGCCACAAACACTGCCTCAGCTGGGGCTCACGGCTCAGGTCCTGCTCTATTTTTGCTGTCTCAGGTGGCAAACTGCCAGCTGCTTACTCCTTGTTACTATCTGAATAAATTGGATTATCCAGGAAGCCGACTGGGGGTAAAAATGCCATTAGAGAAGTGATTCATTTAGACATATAACTATTTAGGATATACTTATGCTTTCAGGAACTCCAGCCCAGAGCTTCTTAACCCTTCAGACGCCACATGAGAACGATTCATGTCTCAAAAGCATTTTCCAGTGGCTTGCAGCACATCTGGCAACCACGGCTCCTGTGCCAGGAAGGCTGCAGCCATGTGGTGGTATTTACACTCTGCTGAACAAAAGGTTTCCAGTGGCAATAGCCAGGGAAAGAAAACAACCAGGATTTAGGAAGGAACTCCACTTATGAAGTCTCCCTTTTATTGTTTGTTTTGACTCATGAGTTTCATGCTCCAGACTTCTCGTTTCACCAAAAGCAGCAAAAGATCGTTCTGTATCTGCCACCTTTGCATCTCTCTTGGTTTTTACAGACTTCCATCACATCCCCAACTCCTCCAGCTGTTTCATTCTGGGATGAAAAGCCCAAACCCACTCCCCAGGTCCTCTTTTAGGGGCTGCTCCTCTCTGGGGGCACCCCTGGACCCCACTGCATACCCACTCGGGGTGCAGAGCCTGTTCAGGGGGCAGCTGCACTGATGCAGTGGCAACGTCTGGTTTCTATTGCTTTTCTAATATTCCCCAGCATCTCCTTAGGTTTCTGCCGTGATATTGAGGCGTGAGCAGCAGACAGCAGAAAGCTCTGCCTGGTGCAAAGCTTTTTTTTTTTCTCGGTGCTTCTCTGCACGGGTGTGCAAGGCTTCTGCAGGGAAGCACCGACAAAAAAAAAGCACCCAGGTGGACCCAGAAGCGTGAAAACGAAGCAGGGGTTCCCAGGCCAGCTGTGGGTGCCGGTGAGGGGCAGCAGAGGGAGCAGCTGCTTGCTGCTTTCCTTTCAAAATACAGGCTGGAGCAAACCGCACCTCTGAGCAACCCTGTAGCCAGGGCCGCGGGGCTTTGCAGCGCCCTGCGCCCGGCGGCGCTCTCTGCCCCGGCGGAGGGGGAAGAGCCGTCGCGGCGGAGCCAGCCACCGGGCTGGGTTTTATTAAAGCTAACGCTCTCCAGCAGCATCGTGCCGATTGTTTTAAGGCAGGTGGATGCGTGCGAGCTGTTGCCACTTAGGAGGAGGGCACACGGATGCCGCCGAGACTTGGGGGAAACGTTTTGGTCCCGTAAAGCAAACAGAAAGGGCGCGGAGGGTGAATTAGTGGAGCTTCCGTGTGAGGAAAGCTGCTCGTCGGTGTAGTCGTGGCCGAGTGGTTAAGGCGATGGACTAGAAATCCATTGGGGTCTCCCCGCGCAGGTTCGAATCCTGCCGACTACGAACCGGGTTGTTCTTTTTCTCCCCCGGCCCGGACGTTTTCCTCACCCCGCTCTTCCCAGCGATCGTTTTGCACCAAGGCCGCCCGGCGGCGAACATCCGGCAGGGCGGCCGCTTCCAGCCCGAGGGACGGGAGGCGGGACCCCGTGACAGCCGGACGTGGCCTCTCCTCCCGGGCCGGCGCCGATCCGGAGCGACGCCGCTTCCCCGCGCCATGCAGCACAGCCCGGCGCCCGCCGTGCTGGTCACCACCAGGTACCGGGGAGGGCAGAGAGCAGCGACCCCGCCGCCCTCCTCAACTTCGCCAGCCGCTACGGGCGCTGCCGCCGCGGAGCCGCCCGCCGCGGCCTTCCCTCTGCGGGACGGGCCCGCGCAGCCGTCCCCGCAGCGCCGGGGGCGGGCGCCGCCCGGGGAAGGGAAGGAGCGCGGCGGGCGGCGCCTCACGGGGACCTCGGGGCAGGCGCTGAGGGGAGGCCGCGGGGCGGCAGGCGCCGAGGGGGCGCTGAGGGCGGTGGCGGAGCTGAGGCGAGGCCGAGGTGGGCGGCGGGTTGCTGGTGCGTGGGTTTGCCCCCAGGACACTGCGGATGTCTGCGTTTCCTCGAGATGTTTGGCATTTCACAGCCGGGAGAGACCCCTGGCGTCGTCTGGCCCGTCGTGTGTAACACCGGCCGTCTGGTCCTTTCCTCCTGTGGTAGCTTAGGGTCGTTTCCCTTCCACATTGACACTGCCGGGGACGCAACGTGTGCTCCCACCCTCCGGAAACGTGTTTTCCTTGTCAGTATTTCGAGGTGGGTCAGAAGACATTAAAATTCGTCCTGAAGTGTACGCCGGTGTCTTTGAGGCGTGGTGTTGTCAGTGCTTTTGGCTGACCCCCGTTCCCTGCCGCCATGCCCTGCGCCCCGATCCTCGTGTCCCCAGGCCACGGGGAGCCCGTCTGGCTTGAAGTTAGGCCGGGGATGGGCAAAATAAGTTTATTCTGTTTTCCCACATTCTTGAAACCGTGCACTAAGTGAGTGCAGCGGCACTGTTTTCAGTTGCATCGAATTTTTAAAACCTGTATTTTCCTAGATGTGGCAAATGGACCCTCAAGAGAAATGCCTCAAGAAGAAAACACTTGTGGCAATCTATAGAGAAATGATAGAGATATTTCTCTCTGGTTTTTACCCCTGCAAGATATTTGAGACCACATGGAAGCAGTTCCCTATCACATGTGACATGAGAAACAGAAGTGTTGATTCAGCAAGGTCCTGACTCTTGCACGTACTTCCTAGGACATAAGTAGAAACTATTTCAATCACATTAACTTCAAAGTCATTATTTTAATCCTTAAATATTTGGCTATATCAGGGCCTGACTTCCTTTGGAGCAGTGGCCTTGAACCCTCAAACATATCTGACTTAAATCACATACATGTTTTGTGGGACTGACTTTATATTATGTTTAGCCTTGGAAATGGAAATCTGAACACCTGGATTTATTCTACAGTCAATAGACTTTACCACTTGCAAATTGTTCCACTGATATTGGAATGCTTTCAGTGATAAAATTGGATATATATGTATGTGTGGGATTAAGGCTTTAGGAAGTGAATATATTTTATAGCTTGTGAAATAAGATAGTTGTATAGTTGTGGCCTTTTTCACTCTTTATCCATACTGGTTTTGGGAGTAGGATTCCTAGTTGTTATGGTGATATAAATAAATAATAATCTGTATATTTGTAGTTAGACTATACAGGGAAATAAAAATATTCGCTGGCTAATTTGTATCTGATATTTTGCCTTCACTTAATCAATAAACTAGTTGTACAAGTTTTTTCTCCTTTTACTATGACCTGGGTCGTCACAATTTGGTCCCCTGTGGGCAGAGGTTGCTGGAGCTGGGTGCTGCTGATAGGGCTGACTTTATTGAGGCAGAAAGTGCAGAGTCCGCTCTCCTGACCACACGGACACTGGAATAAAGTTTCTCTGGTCACAGCCCTTGCATCCCTTACTTTGCTTTCTCGCTTAGCAACGGCTGCTTTCCCTTCTCTCCCATCTTGGCCTTTCAGCACAGAAAGCAGATTAATTAAAATACAAATCCTCTACATTATAGCAAATCAAAAGACAGGAATGAAAACCAGTGGCTATTCTGTGAACCGTGGAAACTGCTCTGTTCAGCTGATCTTCACATAGTCTCCCTTTCCTCTGTCCCATGCCGATCCCGCATGATCTGATTGTGCAAGCACAGTGTTACTAGTATGAATGGTCTCGTTGTGTTCAGGTGAAGCAATTCATGTTAGGAAGGTTAACCATGTGCCCAAGTCTCCCCTGGGCAGTCTGTATTGTAAGCAAAAGTGTAACTTACAGATACACGAGCTAGATTTAAATAAGGAGTAGAAGCAATAAACCTCTGTGTCCGACTTAAACAACCAGCCTTCTCTTGTTGCTTCTTTTTTAATGCTACTAGTGTAAAAATAACTACATGTGAAAAATGCAATGAAACTATATTCTGTCTTGGGATTTGTAGGTGCTGCTTCCGTTTTGAATAACAACAATAACAGTCTCGAATGAATTAAAACACTGGGGGCTGCTTATTTTGAAACTAAGGCATTTCAAGAACTAGTGTGCACTTTGGATATTATGCCGTATCTGTCTCAGCCTCCCTGCTAATTTCTGTTGGTTTAGAATCATTTTTGTGTTTAAAAAAACACACAATCCTGTTGCTATGGAAGAGATAATAGTGGTAGGTTTCGTGTAAGAGATGATAATGAAAGTGATCAGAAGGCCTAAAGCAAACAAACAAAAATGTAGCTATTCCCCCTACCTCTAATCGCTTTCCATTACAGTCATTTTAGCTGAGACTTTTAACAACTTTAAAAGAAAAGCCCCAGGTGCAGGTAAGGTACTTACTAACTTAACGACATTTTTAGAACTCTTTGATGCAGCAGCTCTTACAGTGAAGTTGTTGTTGTGTCATCTCAGAACATCTGTACGTGGTTGGTGTTTTAAGCTAAATAAGGCCATTCGGGAAGGATGGTTTACTGATGGTTTTTCCTTTTGTTTACATCAGAGGTGAAAAGCGGGTTAATTTGTCATTTATACTCTGTGGCCATGTTAACAGAAGTAAGTCACTCCTGAGTACCATCCAACAGACCTTTTTGCTGTCATAGCTGCAGTCACAACTTTTGAGTGACTGCACATCTGGAAAGCATTTCCTCTGCTGCAGATATATTCTAAAAACCCCAAAAACTGCTGATTTTATTGGCAGGTGTCCTTCAAGCCAGCTTTTTGCTGCCACTGAAGGAGACAACACTTCAGGTAATGACTCTTACTTACAGGTTCGACAGACCGCTGTGTGAAAGCCAGGCACCTATGTATTTATACATAAGCACTATTGATTCTGTGTTTACAGCCTGACAACGTGTAACTGAGAACAAAATTTTCTCTGTTAGTGTAAAGTCAAGTCCTTGGCTGGCAGGAAATGAGAACAGAATTGGAGCAAACAGTATAAAATCTTGGCAATGGTAGAGCTGTTGTTAAAGCCCTAATGTTTTAAACATGGTTTGCAAAGAGGACTGGGTACAAAATTGGGCCTGTGCCTTTGTTTGTTGCTATCTGATTTATCAAGAACTCTCGAGATACTCTCTTTAAAAAGCATTTTTTTCAGTTTTGCGTTGGAGATTCAGAGGTTGTCTTCTTGGGAAAACTCAAGTTTCAAAAGAACTGGTCAACTTTTGACATGATGAGAGGAGCCTTTTGAAACTTTGTTTGAAACTAGGTTGTTTAAGCCTCTTTAAAGTGTATTTTACGTTCGTACGCCTCATGTATCCTTAGGTGAAAGGGCACCTGTGTTAATGAATCTAAACTTCCTAAAGAAAGAGGCAAGAATTCCACAAGACGCCTGCAATCCAGGAAGTCCAGGGAGGTTGGGACTTGACATTCCCTATGTGGCTAAGGTTAAAAAAAAAAGGCAGAAAAAATGTTTAATGAAAAGAAAATTGCTTTTTTTCAACAGTCCCTGCTGATTTCATTAAAAAACATTCACACATAGGAAGGACGGACTCGGAAATGTGTTCAGAGAGTATTCAATGCTCTGGATGATAAACCTCTTTCTGCTTCTGGCAGAGTATTTGGTTCCAGTGACAACAGTAGTGAGTGTGCTGTGGCTTGGCATGGGGGTAACTTTGGGGAAAAGATCTCTGATCAATTTTGTTTTCCAGTCTATTGAAACAGACTGTTTATTTCGTTAAACATACCATTCTCTTGTGCCCCAACAGCAGCTGCTTGGTCTTACCCTTATCTTAATACGATCCTGGTGTTCCTCTTGCAAAAATGTCATAAATAATTCCTTGGGTGGGAATCCAGGGGGAAGGTGATGGCACAGTTCGGTGGATCTGAAGCTGGCAGGAGAAGAAAATGCACTGAGTAACTGCAGCAGCAGTGCCTTTGTTCCATTTTCCTCCAAGAGGAGCCATGGGTGGTTCTGACTGTTGGCAGCTCTCGGAGGTTAATGCTGTGATTCTTTGTCTACCTTAACTGGTTATGAAAGGACAGGTGGTTTTGTTTCCAGTGGGATTTTCTGTGAGAAAGCTGAGATACTTTAGCTAGTGTACCCTTTCTGCTATTTGGCAACAAGACTGTCAGTCAGACAGTCAAGACCAGAAGGCAGCTCAAAGAGGTCATGTACTCCTTCAACTTGCTCAGTCCTGATGGGTGTTTGCCTAATTTTCCTCAAGGACTTCCACAGATGGAAACTGTGTGGTTGGCCCAGCAGTCTGCTCCAGCAACTTCTCTTTGTATTTCAGACTTTAATCTAGTTCCCTGGTTGGCTCTTACAAATCTCACATTGTCCCTGCACTCAAGCAAGCTCCTTCTTCCTTTTGTGGTCTCTTTCAGCTATTGTCTCTGCCATTCCTGGGGGTGTCCTAAGACAAAGGAGAGGTGGATAGGGCTTGGTGAGAATTGTAGTGAACAGACCTTTGCTTCAAAACAAGCTGTGATGAGAGATCTCATCTGCCCTGCTGGGTAGGACAGCACCTTGCACTCCTGTGAGTGAAGTCCTGTTCTCAATGAATCCCCATCTTCTGTTCCTAAAAATGCTACATTCCTGGCATTTTGTCTGCAGTGGCCAGTGGCAGATGCTTTGGGATAGAATATAGGAAGCAGGCCATGTCCAAATTTGTATTGTTGCAGAGTAGGAACAGTGGTGGGGTAGGTTCTGTCTGGTGTGCTGTTGAAATGGGAGTCTTTGCACTGAGTTTTCTTGAGCTTTGAACTGGATCCTTGGAGAGGGTCGCTTAAAAGTCTTTGTGCCAATGCCTGAACTCTGCATGTGTTTTCTTCCCTAGGCAAATTCAGAATACACACACAGGGCTGGATTTGTCAGTGCCGGAATACCAGGAAATCCGTGGGAAGATGATGTCTGGACACGTAGAGTATCACATTGTCGCTGTTACTCGACTGGCTGCCTTCAAATCAGCAAAGCACAAGCCTGAAGATGTAGTTCAATTTATGGTAAATGTTTAATCAGTGCTGTATTAGTGATAAGTTTCTTACTTAACTGTGATTATTTTGGTCCTGATGTAGCAGATACTTTGTCATCACAGCCTCCCTGGGTCAAGGTCCTTGGCAGGACAACACAGTCTGTACCGTTTCTGCAATAGGAGTATTATACATATATTAATTGAACTTTTTATTCCAGGAGGTCAAAGCAACAATGACTGTTTGTTGTTGCCTTTAAGGCATTTTGTATTATGGGTCAACAAATAGAAACCAATGAAGCGTTTTAGAAGCCCTGCTACAAAATTAGTTTCTTTGATATATGTATCAGCACTGGGACATGGTACATAAACATGAAATAAATATATGATAGTTTACTTGAATAGAGGAAGAATCATGTGGGTCAATAAGAGGAATTAACCTTGTAGTAGGTTAGCCTTGACCTATTAGCCTTGATCTATTAGCCTTTATATGTTCTTTAAAATCCTTAGTAAGAGAGTTTTACAAGGAAGTGTCTGTATAAAACATTATTGAGTTGGATTGTCTGTTTCATGATACATGCAGAGTAAAGGTTTGAAATCATAGCACATGAGATTTATTTCACCTGCTTTAAGTCATCTATAGCGTGTGCATGTTCATTTGAGCTGTCTCACCTGGGACTATCTATTGAGTCGGTGGAAAAAGGTGCATTTAGGGTACATTTCATTTGATCTGTTTTAGCTGTCTGCTGAACCGCTCCCAAGAAGTGCATTTCTCTGTCCATTGACTATAAAGGGACTCTAAAGGGATGCACCGTGTTGCATGCTGTGAACATTTGCTCTTTTCAGATGTTTTGGGGATAACTGTAATGTCGGAGTGATGTGAGTGCATGGTTACCTGGTAGACCATTAGCCCTAGTGTAACTCATGCTTCGTAGGTGATAGCTGATAAATGGATATTTACACAGTCTGATTTGCAGATAAAGCCACATCTGCCAGTGTTGTGAAGAGGTGCATGGTGAGGAGATGTCATTCCTTTATTGCACTTCTTATGCTATATATAACTTCATGGTAAAAGCAGCAATGCTGGCATAAGAGTCTGTTCTCTTCTCCTTCCTTGTCCCTAACTGCTTGTTCTCGCTCCTGCAGTGCTTCCTTCTGTGTGCCAGTGTCATGTGGCTATTCTGTAATGTCAGCTGTGGAACTGGTCCTGGCTAAAAATGGGTATTTGGGGGTTTGTTATTTAGTACTAATTTACACCTGTTTCTTCAGCCTGGGAGTTGCGTAGCCCCATTAAAGTTTGTTTTAGGACAGCGGAAGGGCCAGATATGGGCAAATAAGAAAGGGGATGTGGAATCGCTTTTTTTTTCTGCAGCAATGCCTGCTTATATTATGTAATATTTCCATCCAGCTCTGTGCAAGAAAGAACCTGACTAAACCCGAGATGTTACACTGACCTATTGTCATCTAACATTTTGCTTCACTTAAGAAAAAGTAGATAAAATCAGCTTGTCTATAAAGAGGAGAAACAGACTTCCTACTGTGGCTCCCTTGCTTGCTGAGATCGTCTGTTCCCATGTCCACTCTCTCTAGGAGGATTTTCAGCACTTAGTTGCTCTTCTCAAGTGAAATGAACCTATCTGATTCCTTCTCTGGTCAGACCTCCTGACATTTCATTCTTCATGAAGAAGAAAACTGGTGTAGTCTGACGGGAATAACATTTATCTCATCAGATACTTTTTTTTTCAGCAGACTAAGTCTGATATATTATATAGTTTGGTGTATGAAAGTAATTTAAAACCCTGAGCTTGGAGGTTGGAGGATGGATGCTTTGCATCCATTCATTCCGATGAGTCTTTTCTGTATGTATTACTGGAAGGAACAGAGGGATTCACCTGTCCTAACTTATCTCTCTGTAAATTGGATATTTTAATCTGAGTCTGTCCCTGCTTTTATGGTCAATGGGGAGAAGGGGAATGAGGTGACTCATCCTCTGGAAATGCCTCTCTCCTTTGACCATAAAGGGAAAGCATTTTACATTTTAGACAGCTGGGGCAGGGGGCTTCAACTCCAGGCTAAAATGCTCAATTGAATTGCACACAGCGCACTGTCTATACCACTGGCAGCTGGGGTTTTCCACCTAGCCTTTAGAAGGTTGTGGGTCTCCCATAGGTCCTGTGTGATATTTGCCTGCCGCATGCAAGCCCCTTGGATATCCCAAAGCATCTCAGATGGCATGAGATGCCTGTCTTTAGGCAGAACAATCTGCTCTCTATGATTAGATGTCTGCATTTGCTGCGGATTTCTAAGCTCCCATCCTAGTCAGTGCAGTACTGTTGAGAAGAATGTAGCTGAGCATCTACAGTTGTGCGGGAATCCACTTCGCATAACATACACAGCTAGTACCATTTGAGAAACCCTAAGTTATGCCAGGTGTCTGCACAGGGCTGGCAGATGTGACACAGGACATAAAGGCATTGGCACCGCCCTGGAACAGAGTGAGGTAAGATACAGTACACCATCCAAGGTACCACTAGCTGCCTGTGTTCAGATGAGTTGAGTTTCAGTTGCATCTTGCCAAAATGTAGTGACTGTATCTGACCGTCATGAGAGCTGAGACATCTCCTGCATGTAGGCAGTTGTCTTAACCTGGAGGCAAATCCCAACCCTGTGGCTGCCAGGTCAGGTGAGTTGCACCCGTAGTGTCTGCGTAGTGCCCTGTTCTGCTGGATGTTGTACCAGCACAAACAAGAACCACGACCCTTCCCCAGAGAGTTTGCAGGTGAAATGTAAGAGAGCCAGGCGACTGGGGAACAGCAGAGAAGAAGGAGGTTATGTTGGACAGCAGGTCAAACACATCAAATTAGTACAGCAAAGGGGAGTGAGATCAGACGTCTGAAGGAGGAAAAAGAAACAACTCTGTGCCTGTTCTGCCTTCTCAAGTATGTGAGCAGGATGGGAGAGGGAACTTATTTTTGCTACTGTTGAAATTATCAAATTTGAGAGGCTGAAGGAAGGAACCAGTGTCACAGTGCTGAGATGACAGGTAGGTTAGAGAAGACAGGTAGGCGTGGTAGGATTTTCATTGGCTCTGGATACATTAATCCAATTTGGCTACCTCAGGAGCCAGGTCTGTGTTTTGAGACCCTTTGTCTTTCTTTTTCTTCGTCCTCCTTCCCTTCTTTCTCTCCCTGAAATATTAGCTAAATTGATTTTCCTTGTCTAGCTGTTCTTCCCCCTGCTTGCAGTTGAAGTGACTGCCTTCCACGCTCTCATGCCCTAGGTGGCAGCAGCGAAACTGGCTTTCTGTGCGTTAGGCTGTGAGCAACTGCAGGCAGCGATGTGATTGAGCAGCATTTATGGCTCAAATAGCTTCTCTGTATCCCCTGGAGAAAGATGGTGAGCGGGACAGAAGCGTCCTCTAAGGTAACTGTGATCTCTGGGCTGCGATTTAGACCACACTGGATCGCGATATGTTAAGGGGCTATGACCAAGACCAGATGAACAGCAAAAAGAGATTTCATATTTGACCTGTGGAGTTACTAGCCTTTAGTGTGGGTCTGAGCAATCCAGAGTTCCCTGTTCCCCAGCCTTAATGGGACTATGCAAAAGCAGTATCATAGTGTTTCTAATTGAAACGTTTGTGAAGCATTAACAGAAGAAGAAATTTACTTCTGACTTTCAGATCTAAATTCTTAGAAACTGGAGCGATTTTTTAATTAAAAAAATGCCATTTGTAAAGTAGGACAAATGGGTTGTAGAACTGCTTAACCTTGAGGTTATATTTGTTAACCAAAGGAAAATTCAGCTGCATTTCTTTCAAAGGTCAGAATACTCTTGCCCTATTGAAAGAGTGAAATTGGTTTTATCTTTGGTACTGCATCAGAGATACTGCTGCAAAGGTGATATTTAATTATTGCCTGTAGATCTGCCATTTTCTGTGAGAAGAAGAAAAGGCTTTATTTATCTTAAATGCATTTCTTCTAGCCACACCTTACCTCTTGTAGCAATTAACTTCGCTCTTCCCAGCCTTATTAAAAATCCCCCCAGCCTATAGTGCCTTCTCTTTCTATCTGTGCCCAGTTTAATTGCTTCCTTTTTACAAGTTACTTCTGTTAGTCAAGTTTGTTCTTTTTTAAAGCTGAACAAATAACTACTGGTGTTTGACAGGCACAGCACATTTTTTGGAGGAATTTACTATAGAACTGTCTTCCTCTCATACAATGAGGGCGTGTAAGTATGTGGGTGTGTATTCATCTATGTCTTCATCATTGCCTGTTTGCATATGTTGGCCTTCTTTCTGTGGGCCTCAAAATCTGTGCGTTGGAGTTGCTATTTCCTGATCATACCGGTGTGTTGTGAAGATAAATTCCTTCACATTACAATGTTTGTGATGGGGGGGAAGGAGGGGAGGAATCCCTACTCAGTGTAGCAATAGGTTCAGGAACCATTAAGAATTCATGTTGATTAAAAAGAAATATTAGAGTGCTTGCTCTTCTGCTGGGCAGAACAGGTGGGAAGAACAGCATGTGGTCATGTAATTAAAATCTACCATAATGCATACCCATGAGGTCACCAAGCAACATTAATTCTGGTATGGCTTGAATTGGGAGTCTACAAGTGAAAGCTGGGTTTGTGCTCTCTATGAGAAGTGACGCTTTTGATTCCTGAATCCAAAGCTGGTGGTTCTATAAAGGACAATGTTACTGTACCTCCATTTTGTGACAGTGTTAAGAAGTGGGCTTTCTAAGAAGAAAGTCACAGTAGCCATTAAGTATTTCATGTAATACTATAAAATCAAGAGTGCTCTTCACTAGTGTGCATTGGCTGGCCAAAGGGCTTGAGTTAGCTCTATCTGAGGCCTCCATTTCATTGAAATCCTTGCAGTAAATATAAAGCATATGAAGACAAGTTTGAGGTCAGAAATGGAGCATTAAAAGGAGCCTAGGGAAAGGAGGCATTAAATCCCGAATGGGATCAAATTTTCCTATGCACATCTGAGAGTCCCAGGCTCATATCCTACAGGCATTCTGGTGTGTGTACTTTCGTGCATGAGGTTCTCCTGAAGAAGGGGCCAAGGCACATGCATAAGATTTGAGGGATTAGCAGCAAACTTCAGGCTTTCACTTTGAACTTCCAGTGGTTTTCTTAACCTTCTAGCTATATTTGATCATATTCAACTTACTTATTTGTTCCTGGTGCAAAAAATACTCAACCCATCCCTGTCTCTCTTTCAGTTCTATGTTGGATGTTAATTGTTACAGGCAAATAGGGTCTTGACCTGGCAAATATGCACATGCTTTGCTGTATTTGCATGATTAACTCTTTTGAAGTGAAGTAGATTAAGCCTTTGATATTGTGACTTGACAGAACTCCTTGAAGTGTGTGCACTCAGGATGACTTACAGGTGGTGGGGGTTTAGCTCAACAGTATTCACAGAGTTCAGTTAGAGGCATGGAGGGGGAGAGGATAATTGCAAGATCAAGACCTAAAGGAGTTACAGGCAGCAGAAGAAAAATAGTTGGATATTAATCAAATAGGACTTTGTATACTTAATAGGAATGATAAAATGTATTTTAGAGCAGATTTTTTTTTTTAACCTGACATTTTGGGCCACAGGATCCATTGACTCTTTTCAAAGTTGTGAGTTGTGAGGGGTTGTGAGCGGTAACCAGGAAAAGCAAGATTTAATTTTGTTACATGCTGATACACCTTTCTCCTGGAAAATTGCCAGAGGACGTCAAATTGAAAGAGTCCAAAATTGTCACTGCAAAGCAGTGCTTCCAGACTGGAGAGGTGTGAGAACGTTCTGGGTGGCGTATGGGACTCGACCTGAGAAAATACACTCTGCGAGACCTGGCCAGCGCTGTGTAAGGCCCCTCTGTGCTGCTGCATCCAGCTCAAGTTCCCGGCACAAGGCAGACATGGGCCTGTTGGAGCGGGTCCAGAGGAGGGCCACAAAAATGATCCGAGGGCTGGAGCACCTCTCCTGTGAGGAAAGGCTGAGAGAGTTGGGGTTGTTCAGCCTGCAGAAGAGAAGGCTCTGGGGAGACCTTATTGCAGGCTTTCACTATAAATAGGGAACTTAAAAGAAAGATGGAGAGAGACTTTTTACCAGGGCCTGTAGTGACAAGACAAGGCGCAATGGTTCTAAACTGAAAGAGGGTAGGTTTAGATTGAATATAAGGAAGTAATTTTTTATAAGGATGGTGAGACACTGGAACAGGTTGCCCAGAGAAGTTGTGGATGCCCCATCCCTGGAAACACTCAAGATCAGGTTGGACAGGGCTCTGAGCAACCTCTTCTAGTGAAAGGTGTCCCTGCTCATTGCAGGGGGGTTGGACTCGATGATCTTTAAAGGTCCCTTCCAACCCAAACCGTTCTGTGATTCTAAATGCATCAGTCTGAGGTTGTTGGATTCAGCCATTCTTACTGCTGCATTTCCAGCACCAAAACCAAGGTAAAGATGGCAGTCGTGTTGAGTGAGGATGTAGAGGAGCCAGCGGCAGCCAGGGTTTGAGACAGAGGGACGGCAGGCGAAGAGCCTCAGCTGGCAGGGGCTGGCAGGGGCCAGCATTGGGCTTAGGTAAGTGGGGAATGGTTTAGGCTGGAGGTTTAACATCTTGCCTGTGTGGTAGGTTATCCCAGCAGAGGGCATCCCCACACTGTTGGATATTAGCTGGCGTGGTGTGCTGCAGGCGTTTGGGTAGCAGATTAGTATGCTCTGGGTTTAGCGTTATCACACTTTGTATGCTGTGTCGCGTGTTATGGTTGGTGGTGTTGTTCAAAGCCCACGCAGATTCACAAAGGCTCAATTAGCGATAGGATGTGAGGGTGTGCATTTACTTTAGGTTCAATGGTGTAATTAGACATAAATTGAGATTTATGAATAATTTAGAGTTTGGTAGAGGAGGAATGAAAATTAAGTGAGGAAAGAAATAAGTTTGTATGTCTCAGTTCAGTATTATTTTTTGAGTATTTTAAAGTTGTTTTGGCATAGTCTTGTTGATTGGCTGCTCTCTTGTAATGCTTTCAGACACTAATTTGTTATTTATTATTGAAATTAATTAGATGTTAAACATTTTTCACAAATCGGACTTGATTTTTTTTTTTCTGGGTGGAAAGTAATATTGTTTATTCTTTTGAAAAAGTACCAGTGAATTCCTCACTGCCCTTACATTTGTGCCTACACAGTGTTTTTGGGAGGGGCTCTGGTATCGTACCCTGTTCAGAGTGCTACTGGGACCTAGCAAACTCGAAATGTACAGCAATTCAGAAATTCCAGAATTGCTTTCCTCTCTCTTTTGGGGTATCTTTCAAAGGGAGGATTGTCTTATTCTGGGAACATCTCTTTATTGCCATCACTTTAATGCTTGGCTGCTGAATTGCATGTCAGACCCTGCATGCAGGGCATATTGTTGCTCACACTTACCTGTGTTCCTTACAGGAGACAAGTCTAAAATTCTCATTTTTCCTTCCCCTGTTGACTCAGGTTTAGTTTTGTGTTTCAGATCTTTCCTGTAGAGCTGCTTGCCTTTTGTGACTGGACGATGAACCCATAGTGAACATTGTACAACTGAAATGCAAATACTTTTCAAATCAGCTAGCTTGGTTGATAATTACTGCAAAAGGCAGGGAAGCATGAAAGCTAAGGTGGTTATTGCTCTTTATACCTATATCTAATTTAGTAAACTAGTTGAGGTGTGTCTGTTAATGTCAGGACCTGTTCTCTGGCCTGGAGGGCAGCTAGCACAGTCTGGCTGCCTCCATAGTATGCAACTTTCTTACCATCTACAGTGGGCATTGGTACCCAAACTGGCTACTGAGTGGTCTCTGCACCAGGCTAAGTCTTGGGCTGAAAAATTATCTGGGGCAGTGCTAGCTACCCAGAGTCAAAATTGTGCCAGGCATTGTCAGGTACCAGTAGACGCTATAAGGTTCCTAAAAGACACTCTCAGGTTCCAGTGCCTGGGAATATGCCCTGATACTGTTTAGTTTGGGAGTATAGATGCAGTTTATGGATTCTGGATTAATCTATGACTTGTTTCCCTTCTACTTCTGTGCTTTTTGTTGGGTTGACTTTCTTTTATCACTGTGTTGGTGGAAGAACTCTGCCTTCTTCCATCCCAAGATGTGGTGCTTGAGTCTCTCCATCTTTTATGTGGCAGTATTAATTAGAATTCACTCCACTAGAGTTCACCAACACGTGTTACAGGAGGATAAGAACTGAAGCCCAGTAGAGGATCTGTCCCATACGCACCCCACTAGCACTAGTTTTTGGGGTTGTTTTTTTTAATCTAACTCTGTATTTGTTGAAACACATTAACAGATTAGGGGGGCGTGGAGGGCCAAGATGAATATGTCGTCTGTATAATACCACAGTCACAGAGCATGACAGTCACTCCCCATTATGCCTCTAACGTCAGTTAAAAGATAGTGTTTTGTTTGTGTGTGGGTTTTGTGTGTTGATTTTTTAAGGTACTGAATTCAAAACTTAACGTGGTATAGAAGCCACCCCATTTCTAACCAGTGTTCCCATGGTTATTGCTTTCCTTGTAATATCTTGGGCCTTATTTCTCCTCAGGCTTCCTGTCTTTGTCCGCAGAAGGAATGACTCCATTCACCGTTGGCATCTTCTCCCTGTATAAGAACCTGTAGGCCATGGCCAAGTTGTTGGCTTTTATTTTCTCATGGATAAACTGAATAGTCAGGGGTCAGCTGAGGTCTTTGCCCTTCGGTTTCTGTATTAGGTGCTCTGCAGCGCAGCAAATGTGCCAGTGTTTTAGGCCTTAACAGCAAGAAGGGCACTGAAGCCCACTAGGGCTGAGAAATGGGTCTTCTGGCTCAATGGTGAAAAGATTTGGGCTGCTTTCTCCATCAGAGAAATGTCTTCTCTTCTCTCCTGTCTCTCAGGGCTGGGCATCATATAGCTCATTTTTAGTGGACAAGGATTTTTGCTGTCAGAGAAAAGTACCTGGAGCAATGACCTTCCCAGTATTTCATTAGTTGATGAGTCAGACAAATGGACGCTGGGTATCTGGCATTGAACTTCAATTCCATTAGGGAGCGGATTTTAATAACAGAATTAAAAGACCAGCAACAATGCTTGGGGATTCACTGTGTAGATAACAGGCTTTTACTAGGCTATATGTAAAGCTCCTTGGTAATACATGTTTTTCCACTTCAGTTTCCAGGATTAATGTTTCACAGCGCTTAAACTGCTGCTTGCTGCTCATGTCTCACCTGTAAAGAAACTTACCCAGACAGTGTATTTCATTGCAGGTTTCCAAGAAGTACAGCGAGATAGAAGAGCTCTACCAGAGACTGGCAGCACGATATCCACATGCTTCTCTTCCGCTCTTGCCTAGAAAAGTTCTCTTCGTGGGGGAATCTGACATCTGTGAACGAAGAGCTATGTTCAATGATATCATGAAATTCATCTCAAAAGATGAGGATCTAGCAACGAGTCCTGAGTTACTGGAATTTTTAGGTAACTAAAAGATGTGAGTGTCCCCTCTCTCATGAATGTGCTTGATAAACACGTTATTAAGTTCTTGACTCAGGTAGTTGGAAACTAGAGAATGCCAGAATAAAGGCTGTCACTGAAAATATCCTCTTGTGCATCTACAGTGGTGCATACTCATGTTTGCTAGTTTTCTCCTCTTCTCAGTAGACACATGCCTCATTCAGAAGCGTTGATACCACAATGCTCACTTTGAAGATATCTATCCCACCACCTCTGTTTTCCCTTAGGCATATACCTAAGCTGTGATTCAGAACACCTAAGCTTAGAAGGCTAAATAATCATATATTGTCAGTGGAGAGATGGACCCTAAAGGGACAGTGCAGGGTTTCCCTTAGTGATCAACTGTTCCACATTTTGTCTGGTTTTAATTCCTAATAAAATTGCTAGGCCTTGCTGAAGAGGGTCCTAAAGCGAATTATTGATCCTGAGAAAGATTTGAATAAAAGGCAGATTCTTCATTAGTTAAATCCATTCTCTGGCTTTTTTTTTAATTATTATTATCTTTTATTTTCCTTAGCCTCATGTCCAGCTCTTGTTGCCTCTTCCAGTGATTCATATAGTTCCTTTCTTATGTTCCTTAGGCATAGCAGGGAGTCAATGAATGAATGGAACAGATGGGCTCTCTGCTTTTAATTCAGCGGAGAGCTGCTGAGCAGGGAATACTCCAGCCTGTGCTGTGCAGGAAGATTCTCAGTGTAGCATTAGTTTTAAGGAAGTGAAGTTGCAAGGTGCTAGCAAGTCACCATGTGTGAACAGCCGATTTTGCAAAAGTGTCAAGTGTGGAGAGATTAGAAGTTCTGTGAGACTGGCAGCTTCCTAAAGTCAAGGGGGGCAAAATTGCGTGATATTTGGCAAAATTATTTTGCTAATAACGTTTTGGATTTTTTTTTTCTTTTTTCCCTGGCAGTGTGCTCTTGAAAGTAGACCCCTTGCACAGGGAATTCAGAATTCATGTTGATTAACCTTTGCATGCTGATTAACCTAACCGTGGTGCACATGTCTACAGCTGAATTAGTCTGGACTGTCTTTATACTGTGAACAGATTGGGTGCAAGTAATATGACCTGTTCATCAAAATCTGCCTTAGAATAATATAAGTCTCACCCTACCAAACCAGGTGGAATTCAGTACATACACTGCAGATCCTCAAGCTAGTTGTGTACACTTTCCTTACAGATGCTGGAGACATAGTCGCGGTGTTTGGGGGAATCAACATGGTAAAACACAGATGACCGTGGCACAAGATAAGCAGCATCCTAATATCCACTTCCTACCCTGACCAGCACTCTCTTGCCTATAAGGGGAGCATAAGACCACTTGCTCAGTGTAGGCACCCACATTTAGTCAATGAAGTCTGCCCTGGGTGATTTGGCAAATGCAAGCATGAAAAGCTGGGTGAGATGAGTCTCCCATGCCAGGTAACTTTAACAGTCAAAAGGATGAAACCATGAATTTTATCCATCGTGGTTTTCACTAGCCTATTTTTAGCTAGTCTCATTATTTTAAATTGCTTTCCTGATCGTCCAGAGACTCCACAGCAAGGAATAGTTCTCTCCTCATTCTCCTGGGCTTTGTGTATAACAAGTATGGTGAGAAGACTTGGTCAAATCGCATGTTTCTTTTTGCTGAATTTGCTCAGTTGCATACTGAAGGGAGTTAGAACTTCAGGCTTCATTTTTTGAGTGTAAATTGAAGAGCTGCTGTGAAAACTCTTTTTCATGCTGTCCAAAGCTCTAATTTTAGCCCAAATGAATTAAATTAGTAATAAAAAGTGGACTTTATCTCTACTAGCTATGTGAAAATTAGCTACCTACATCTAAGCGGAGTATTTATGGCCTCTCTGTAGCCAGTGGAGAGAAATAGGCAATTCAGAGGGAAACTCCTCAGACAACTTTATTTGGATGCGATGAATCACCATGTGGAAATTCTATTGTTTCTATTGACTATAGAAGGAACATAAATAAGCAGATTAGACATGCGCTGCTATGTCTCAGATAAAGTTCATTTCCTCTGTCTTTCTCTACTTAACTACTTTAAATCAGTAAACAGATCAGACACGTAATGACACATCAGTGGATAGAAGGGACAGACAGGAATGTTGAAAGAGTTTCACAAAAGCTGATCGTGTCCGTCATTCCCCAAATAAAACCATCAGGAACAGGTGCAAGGTATTAAATAAAACATAGTCGTTGTCCTGTGTACTCAGTTTTGCATCCATTATTGTATTTTGCAGGAACAAAATCTACTAGTGCCATGGACTTCAAGGGTAAAAACATTCCTGTTGACAAGGAGAAAGAAGACGAAGAAAATGAGGCATTGGATTTTTTCAAAGAGGAGAAGACACCTGACTTAATCTCACAGCTTTCAGCAGTGGAAAATGCCAAAAAAGGTGGGGGAAAAGAAGAGGAAGAAGAGGAAGACGAGGAAGAAGATTTAGACCCTCTTGGTATAATGAGGTATGGCTGGTAGTGCCTTTGTTATTTAGTTTGTAGCCTAGTTTTTTAAACAAATAAGGCTGTTCTATGTCACTGTTCCCTCATCCCAACATTTTATAACATTGACTATTTTCAGCTGAGCTTCACAGAGGAGGAGAGGCCTCTGCAGTTTATGAAGAGGCATGCAGTTCATGCCTCAGTAGAGGGAAGAGACTTTGTAGTGCCTCTTTAGTGCATTCCTCAGGAAATCCAAGTGACAGAAGGACATTGTGAACGCCTCAATAACACTCTCAGCTACAGTAGGCATTTTACTGGATACTGCAGGGTCCCACCACAAAACATAAAGCTACCAGGGTCCATTGGATGTGCCACTCTGGAGTACACTGGTGTTTACAGTGTCTGGAACTGCTTCTGAGCTCACTTGTGTCTACAAGGAGGTAAAGTTATAGCAGCGTAAAGACCAAAAGAGCCCACATTTCAATCATGATGTTCACAAATAGGCTTTTCTTTCCTTCTTCCGTTATCTGAAGGTGTCACATGCTAAATGCACCTGAGACATAAGCAATAACAGCTTGAGAAAAAATAATTGAATCAAAGCTTGCTGATGTTAGTATCTGGGTTTGCTTTATCTGGGTTTGCTTACTTGTCCGCTAATTTTCAGACAGTTGTTTTCTTCACTTCAAGATGGAATTTCTCACTTAATTCCCAAAAACATTTCTAACTACTGAAGCCTGGAAGCAAATTTAGTTTCTTAGTGGCTGGGATCGTGAGTAGTGACTACTTTTCTTAGGGTGTCTCAGGCTTTAGATGCCCAAGTGGAAAAGGCTTAGCTGTTCTTCGTCTTCAGTAGCACTGACTGACTCAACTGAATTGTTTCAGCCACCCATAGTCACCAGCCACTACTGAATGTTCTTTGTCTTGGACCCAGACAGTGCTTTCAAAATGCTTCTTCATAGCAATAGGCAGTAACTGATAGTAACAAGCCAGAGCCCTCTCTTGGTGTTTCCCAATTACCTTGAATCATTTCCAAGGAGATCATTCACTCCAGGCTCTAAGCTGGAGTCTCCCACACTAAGTCAGGTCAACTACAATGACTAATACTGGAAGCGCCACTTGGACTTTGCTCCTGCTATTATAATCACATGTAATTGTTGATCTCCAGATATTGTCCTTTTTACTTGAAGTATTTAATTCTTTACATATCACCAGAAAACTTTAAATATTATTCTTTTGACAAAACATGTGCTTAATTACTCAGCATCAAAATTATTCTTTTGTTGAAGAAGAGTTTAAAAGAGTTAAATAACTATTTACAATGAGAAGTTAGATAAAGCAGTACTTCCCACAAAATGGTCCTTAGTTGGTAAGTTTACAAAAGAAGCTGTCCTTTTTTGGATAGGAAAATGATCTATTGGGTTAGCAAATGCAATGTTGTATTTTCCGACTTAAAACAAGTATAAGCTGTAAAGAACTTGCTGTGCCAAAACAAGCAAGAAGTTTGCTTTTCTACTCTGCACAGTTTGACATAGCATTTGAAAGTCTTGATTATTTTGGTCTTTTAATGCATTGCAGGATGACAAGAGCTGGTATTTAATCCTCATTTAGTTTATTGCTTCCATTCCTTTCGAGAACAGAATTCTTACTGAATCAGAATAACTTCATTTATATAAGAAGTATGGTCTTTACTGGTACAGAGCGGCAGCATGACATGTTATGCAGTCAGATGTTTTTCACTCTAAACCAGTGATTGGCTATCTATAAAAAACCCCTGTCCATATGTATTTATTATTATTTTTATAAATCTCACATGTACAGTGTCGAGGCAGAAACATGAAAGTGGAAATGAGAATCCTGAATCTGATTTTACATTGTCTCTATTCTCCTGTAACTCACCCTGCTTCCATGGAAGATATTTTCAATTCACATCAATGGAGATCAGATCGGATATAAGCATCACATCCCAGCTTTATGCCATCTAGTAATAGGTGTCTAGGTAAGAGGCCAAAGGCAGGAGCTTAGCTGTCAGTGGGTGGGCATTTCTTGGGTGACCATTTTAGGGTGTCTTCTATGTCCATTAAAATGTTAGGTGCTTACCTGCTTTAAAGAGGGAGCTTGGAGGCCTCACAGTATTAGTGCTTCAGATGTGCTTGAAGTTACTTTGGCATGGGGATGAATAAAAAAGGAGGTGATGCAGACTGGATAAATGTGATTAGTAGTAAACTGCTCCCTAATGTATAGTAAATTCAGATTAAAAAAAAAAATCCACGATCCTTTCCTCTGTGAAAAACTTTTGAAAAGGTGTAAAGTCAGCACTGAAAGAAGCCAGTCCATTCCAAGCAGTATCAGTGGCCAGGGTGCTTTGAGTAGCAGAGCCCTGACCTAAATTGAATCATGTGTTTGGCATAATCTTACAGGTTTTTTTTCTTTCTGGACGAGGATGAAACTGCTCCAGTAGCACAGGCTTCCATATGTTGTCAGCACGCTTCATTTGGTAACAACTTTTCCTCCTGGGGCAGAAGGCTGTGACTTGGATTTGGCCCAGCACTGCTGCTGTGCTGCTGAACCACCAGATATCCAGTTAAATGTACTGGCCTTAAGGGTAAAATGCTAAACTAGGGCCTTTTTTTTGGTTTTGTATTGCTGGTGATCATCCAGGTGGAAGCTCATAATGGTCTGGTTCCTTTTGCCTGGAGGAGACATCCCAGTTGTGCTGATTCTCTCCCTCGCATTCAAGGCTGTGTCTGAGTTGCTCTTTCATGGCTGGTGGGCAACTCACTTGCCAATTGTGCTCTTCAGCTTTTGTGGGTATAATGATAGTCTACAAACTTCGTGTTTCTCTGCTATATGACTCTCATGCCCAAAAGCTTTCTTTCTGTTAGCAGGGTGATCTTGGGCCATGCCTGGGATTCTTAACAACAGAAAGACTGTTTTTTTTCTTGTCCAAATCAGGGACATTTCAAAAACAATAATACATATTTCTGATCAAGTTTCAGCTTTTAACACCCCTCCTCCTTTTTTTTTTTTGCCCCAGGCCTTGTTCTTCCTAGAATAAGGGGTGCTCAAAATTAGGTTACATTTGTGAGGTGCACTGTTGAAATTCATTTGAAATATGTTTTTGAGGGGTATATCTTCTCCTCTTTTCTCACTGCCCTTCTTGATAGTTTGGAGTATTGTTATTCCAGTGTATTGTCAGTTACTGTCAGTCCAGTTACTCTGCAATTTTTGCTGGACATTTGTGGAAATCTTTTCAGCTTTGGACAGAATGTACAGGTCCTGTAAGAACAAGCACTCCTAATACCGAGTAAGAAGGTCCTTTGACATCAGCTGTGCAGCAGGGAATGAATATAGTGTACTCACTTTTGTAGCAGTGGCACATTTCTAGCTTTATTTCATTTTTCTTGGCAGTGTAAGTGTACAGTGACTTGTAAGTCACAAGGCTCTCATAGCCAAACTATTTTTTTTAAAGTTAGCATCTCTTTTTTTCTTTTTATTTTTTTTCTGGTAAGCCACGATCATTAGAATATCCCTTTGTTAAAATGTTTTAATCCCTTTATAAGTGGGAAACCAGATATGTATTATACTCCACATTGTAGGGACAATATTACATTGACTTATCTTTGTCTCTATTGTTCTCCTTAAAGTGAGCGCAATACTGCTCTTTATCACTCTTCTCTAAATCCATCTATCTCAACATTTGCAGAAACATATATTTAAGTGCTCAGTAGGCTACCATGGTGCTTTGACAATACATCTTGGTTTTTAGAGGTGCAGTATCTTTTAACACTGCTGTCTTTTAAAGGATTTTCCTGGTAAATTATAAAATATTACTGTGTGGCTAGTCACAATTGCAGGGGTATCTCCAACTGGAATGCCTTCAGGAATGAAAGAAGCAAGAATACTAGATCCGAAAGAGGCTAATCCTGTGAAGGGAGAGGCATGGAAGACAGCCATGAGATGGAGGAGCTCTTCACCCGCAGCTAGGATATTCTTGATGATACTGCTGAAAATTCTGCAATGGAGAAAGGTGTAATTTGCCAGTGGTTTGAGAACAGATTTGCATGGCGTGAAGAGAGACGTGTGAAGCAGGAATCCTGAGCAGCGTCAATGCTCAACGTGCCAGGGCACGCTGGCTGAGGCTGACTGGGCAGTATCTGGCCACGTCTATGCTGTTACATTCCCCTGTCCTCCAGATTATGTTTGCTACATCCAGAATGACCACTGGAAATGGCTGCTGGCCTGTGCTGCCTCCTGGGCAGCGATTAGGATGGTTTAGGAGAAGGCAAGTTGTCCCACGCCAGGGGAGCACCAGGGGCTGTCCTAACAGTTGAATTGTTGAACTGAGCTCCTGTGCTCAGGCCCAGGGTGTGAAGGAACTGCTAAAAAAAATAGTATGGCCCTGAGCTGCTCTGCCCACAGGGGTTAGCTTTCTGCCTGCTGCTGTGTTTGCTCCCAGTCTGCCCTGAGGGTTCCTTAGGGTTTTGCTTTCTGTAGGAAATTCAGGCAACTGGTTGTGGATTAGTTTTTTACTTGATCCAAGCAGGATCAAGTTAGGCATTTCTAGCTCTGAATCTTAAAATAATTTAAAAAACACATCACAGACATCACAGTAACTGAATTGGGTTTTGTCTTCTCCCGCTGTGGATGAACTATGCAGTTTTATTGTTTGTACGTTGAAGCCAAGAACTTTAGCATCTCTTGCCTCTCACTTTGTAGTTAAAACAACTGAATTTAGTACTTGTATTCAGTTTACTCCAATAAACCTGAGACAGCAGCTGATTAAAATGACTCAGAACCAGTTCCTCTCAACAAAACAGCAGCAATTTTGCAAAAGGAGTGTGACTGCTTCGTGGGTTAAAGCATGCAGTAGCCCTGTGCATGCATTTCTTCAGCTGCATTAACTTCTGAAGTAATATTTGCTCACCAGCTTGGGAAAACCCACCTTTTCCTTTGCTTTCCTTTCCTGCCTCCATCAGCTCTCCGCAGCCCTCGCAGGAGCCTCTCCTCCACATGCGGTTCCCTCCCTTCCGTCCTTTTTCCTTTGCCTCCCTAAATCTTTCAGTGACAGCATATCCTCCCTCAGCCCTAGGTTTTTCCTGGCAAACTGCACAGAGCCCAGAGGTGGGTATTCCCCAGGCAAGAGCTCTTCTGTCTCCTCATGAGTCCTGGAGAGCTTCTGTCTCCACTCTCTACCTTTGCTATTGTTTCAGCAGATTTCCCGTTGTGGCTTCTCCTCATCCAAATTTGTGCCTTCCCAGAGGAATAAAGGCACGTGGGTAGGTGGAAGCTTTGCATCTGTTGTGTATAAACACAAATGCAACTAACTCCTGACAATAGCTAGGAAGGGATGGGGCCGGTGAGGGCTGACCTTTTTGGGGCCTGCTGCCAAAAGTTTTTAAAAGCCTTGTAGCTAGTTGTTGCTGGGGTCAAGCTCACCCACCCCTGGTGCCAGAGGTTTGCTGTTGCTGGGTTTAGTTGGTAAGGAGATGATTATTAACGGACTCGGGGTCTTTTCTGGCTGCAGATGAAATGGGCAATTGCTTTGAGCAACAGATTGGCAGGGAAGGAGCAGCCAGGCAGCCAGCCCTGGCCTTGCCAGAGCCCTGCAGAGCCAGGCTGGCTGCAGGAGGAGGTGGATCAGCGCAAGAGCCAGCAGTTGTTTCTGGGTTGCGTTCAACACCTTCACATCTCCCAGCCCCTTAATGGCAGCCAGGCTGGAGTTTGACTCCTGAGCTGTTCATCCCAGTGCTCCCTTTCCTTCCCTTTTCTTCCCTGTTGTGGCAGAAGAGCCTAGGATGGCCTCAGCCTTTTGTCTTTGGGGAGGAAATGAGTGGCAACGTTTGCTCTTGCTTCCTCTGCCAGAAACCTTGGGCTGCTGAGAATGGCTGATGAAGAGGCAGAAATCAGCTTAAGGGGAGTCCTGCATTTACCATCTTTCCAGGTTTCATTGATGGAGTGCCCAGAGCTGTAATAGGTGAGGGCAGTGTGCTTGCTGGTGGATTTTTACCTCCAAGGAAGAGAATTTCTGCAGGCTGGATCAGTGTCACGGCACAGCTGCTGTCTGCTGGACAGATGGTCTGGAGCAAACTCGTCAAAATGTGTGTTCAGCTGCTGTGCCTTCTGGTCCTTGGTTGGCAGGATTGTACTCCTGCCACTCCTCAGGATGCCACTCCTCAGGCATCCTCCTACTCCTCAGCCACTCATAAATTTACAAGTGCCTTTTGGTCTAGCCAGGTACGTGCATAACTTCCCCTCTGAATCCAGTCGGATTCATGCATAGCAGTAGAAACACTGCTCTGTCTGTCCTGATCAGCTGAGAGAGAGTGAAGGTGTCAAAACATCAAAGAAGAGGGAAGATACAGGTTATATTTCTTTAATGAAATTCAGATAGTTAAAACAATGAACAAGAAAAGAGTGAGTGAGCCTTGTTTTCCTAGCAGTGTGTGTATCCACGCTCACAGCTGTGAAGCCTTCAGAGATTTAAACAGGCAGATCTTTATTTTCTGTCAGTTGTTGAGTCACAAGCTTAGGTTGCAAGGCATGCTCGACCGTCACTTTGCCAAGCGACACAAGTATTTGTCACAATTCCAATCCAGCTGCTGTCAGATTGGCAACGTGCAAAATCCCAGTAAACAACCTCGTTGGTCTTCTACTGAAACATTTCTGACAGTTGAAATTTTTCCGAAAACCAAGGACATAGTCTGGGATAGTGTTCTTCCCCATCAAAGAGAGGAAAAAGAGGAAAAGGCAGCAAAAAGTGTGTATTACCCATCCAGTTAAAGGATGAGACTTACTTTTCATTATTTGTCTGCTCTCAACCCTTTTTGGGGGCAGCCTTATAGCCTCTCCTTGGAGGTGTTTTAACTGAGTGGCTAGAGAGTAAAGCAGGATGGCAGGGATGCTGTCCTTGCAGGAATTCAGTCCCTCCAGTTTGTCTGTCCTGAACTTTTTTTATGTTTATAGGTGCTTTATGAGTGTTGTTTTCCCATGTCATGGGCTTTCCTTTCCCTTCTGCCTCCGATCCCATCTCCTCAGCACAGCTTCCCACATTGTTTCTTTACTGCAAATCTTGTTGTCCCCCCACAGATGGAAGGTTGGGGTTGATTGAAAGAAAACAATTGAAAATGAAACTATGTTTAGGTATTGAATCTCACAGAATCATCCATATTCATTCTGTGTTTTGTCTTCTGAGTGATTGCTCTTGGAATATGTTTTCCTTGGGAGAACTCTACCAAGGCCTGGGCGGCTCCAAAGGGTGGGACTGAGAACCTTTTCCATCTGTACCTTCCAACCAGGGGAATTGAGTTGGATGTGTGAAGGACTGAGCCCTCTTCTCTCATTGAAGTTCTGGGGTAGTGCTAACTGAATGTAAGTGCGTTCAGGAAAACTCAGATTTTCTGGTACTCCTGGGCTTGTAGTTGGCGTAGGTTACATCTATAGGCACTCCTTCAAGACAGCATATTTGACAGGTGATTGAAAAAACCCTCCTGCTATGTCCACTTCTGGCAATCAGAAAGAACTGCTCCTTGGGATCAGAGCTAGGGCACTCACTGTCAGAGAGGTTTGGAGACGAGTGGATGCATAACTTACAGATCTAAAGTTGGCTGTTCTGTGTCTTCTTTTATTCTGGAAATAGTCACTTCCCTGACCTAAGGAAAACTTGTGAGAGTCCTCCCTTGTGCCAGCATTGTCCTTATCTGCATTCATATTTCCTGCTCTAATGTTGGATTTTTGGTCCCATAAGATTATGCAGTCATCATTTCCCCAGGTTTTATGTAGCATGCTGAAGTAATTGCCTTGGTTAAACTTCAGTGATGAGTTTCTGTCATGGCTGGCTTGAGTGATTCCAGTATGTACACAGCTGGAATGTGAGGATCCTTTGGGAAGGAGTTTAAGTAGTTATTTTAATGTGCTTCATTTTCTTTCTGATTAGAACACTGAATATGCTTTAATGGGTTTTATAAATAGTAAATTTGTGTTTATACCATCATCCTAAACCCAAAGGACTGCAAATAACTCTATAGTCTGTGTAGTGTTATAGCTGTGTATGCTATCCGGCAGTGTTTTCAAGCAGAACACAAATGTAACTACACCTGGGGTAAAATGCAGCAAGGACTTAATAGCTTAGTGCAACACCTCATTGCAGCATCAGACAGGAAGTGAAGAACATGTAATTCGACTGGAAATGCAAGGGGAATTGCACCGATGTAAATGTAAATACCCAGCTTGGAATTTGACTAGCTTGCTGAAGTAGGTATGTCTGCTTTTAAGAAAGATGTCACAGGATTTTTAATGGATCTGGTTCATTGTTTACAATGTATTAAAGCAATAAAACTTACCATACACTTTTCTGTATATAGAAGAATTGTAGAGCCAAGTAATGTCAGGAAACTGGAATGAAATACCTTTGCCACTAGCTGGCACCATCTTTCAAATAATTCCCTTAGTCCTGTGAGTGAACTCTCAGCTTTTGATTTTCCCATCCTGTTTAACAGCAGTGTGCGGTCATTTGTAGCAGTGCAGAACTAAACAGTGATGAAGGCGTGCAGAAGCTGCCGTGAGCCATTCTGCAGGCATATTAAGCAAGTCCTTAGTTAACTGAGACAGATTCGTAGGAGGCAGGAGATCCTTTAGAAGGATACAGGATAAATTTACAACTACACGGATCAAAAGTGTCTTTTTTTTTTACTTCTGCTTTGGAAGAGGATTGAACATGATGTAATTGGGCAGATTTAAACATGTTTTGTTTCATGGACTTTACAATAATAGGATGACTCAAGTCCTTAATTAGAATAAAAAGCATTACCTCATCGATTAGCCTGCTCCTTTCACCAAGGCTCGGGAAATCTTTAATCGGCAGACCCGGGGAACTGCTTGTAGATGAGACAGACTGCTAATGAGGGATGGATTCAGAGATGCCCTGTTGTTTTTCTGTTCACCAAGTATAATATAATTGTTTGCTCTAGAAGAAGCTGTCTGTGGGGTGAATGTGTGCTCAGTTTAAATTGAGATGGGAGACTTGCTTTTCCTTTCATCTGATGCTGTCAAGTTCCTAACTCCACAGACTTAATAAAACCATTGTTCCCTTTTCCCCGTGGACCTGCTGCAGAAGTTTCTGTCTTGGTTTCAAAGGATCAAAGAACTGGCTTTTGGAAAACCATTTTTGGAAGTGATCTGTAAAACCTTGCCAAAAATGCATGAATTAGCCATTGTAACTATGGGCTGGTACTAGTTAACACACCTGTGGATCACATGCTCTTGCTACTGCTCCTTGCAGCAGTTGGCCAGGTCTGGAATAACCTGAAGTGCCAGCAAAAAGAGGAATGTCCTTAAGGACCGACACACATCTGGGACTCAGCAGCTCTTCATTCTGCGCTTTAATTTCTCAGGTCGCATCTTGGGTACAGTACTTAAAAGTTAGATCTCTCCATTATCCCTTTGGTAAAAGGAATAAAACTGATTTCATAGGTCGGCCTGTGGAAAAGTTTCTGTTTGCACAGAAATGTGGCATTCAGATCATTGTTAATGGCAATTGTCATTGAAGTGAAAGAAATGCTTTCTATTACCTTCCATAAATTTTGGATAAGACTCAAAACCTTTCTTTCCATGTTGCCTGAGATGCCCAGTTATGTCCAGATCATAAGGGGTAGTAAGATTTATCATCACAGTGAAATATGCAGCTGAGGTAGGGTGATTTGACTGTGAGTGAACTAGTAAATAAAACCGGACAGGAACTGTAGTCTTGCTCTGTGCCAACTACGATGAAGTAGCTCCTGTCCAACAGCTAAATCCTTCCGCTCCCCAGAGCAAGCTGGCCACGTCCAAAACAGGAAGGGCCCTGAGCTTGTACTGATCCCTAAACTATGTCCAGGCATCATTTGGGAAAGCAATAATTAGCCTGGGCCAAATTCATGCTAGGAAGCATGCTAAAAACTCACAAGACAGATAGAGCGTGCCATTATCTCAGCCTAAGCCCTGACCACGTTTATTTGCTAGTATAGATGTTGGCTTTTCATTGTCATCAGGACAGGCTGAAGAAGGTGCACATTTAGGAGTCAGAATTGCAGCTGTCGGGGTCCTGTAACGAGGGTTTTCTTGGTGCAGGTGGTGCTGAGTGTATGATGTCTGGCACTTAAGGATGCTCTGTGAGCATAAAACACCAAGGACATTTTGCAGCAAGTATGTAGCTGGCTCCTATCAGCTAGCACTCTTTTGGGTGATGGTGGGTGCAGCTCAGGAGCTGGCCCAGGACTGGATGGGTGCAGCCAGCCTGTTTTGGAGTATAACAGAGTTCAGCCGTGTGGGTGTGAGCCATGGTGTGTCAGTTGGCTAGGAAAAGATCTTGACTTGGGTTTTTGCTAGTATAGGGTATTCTCTGAAGTCTGCTCTCTGAACCATGATTTTCTGTAATAACTGCTACTTATTTGGCATGATACACAAACTGGTCAGAGTGGCTTGGATGGAAGATTTCCAAGCTTCTCTCTGCCTTGCTTTATTGCTTTTTGTCTGTAATAGCATCCGAGGCATTCTTGAAGGCGTCATTAAACACAAAACATGGTGTCATGCCCTCAAAACCACCTTACAACATTATCTAGACCCATTTGCTAAAGATGTCTCATTTTTCATCTGTGTGATGGGTTATCTGCCAGCATAGGCTGTTGCTGTGTATAACAGTCTTGTCCTGGAAACTTGTTCCCGAGTCATCCGTCTTTCTCATCTTGGCTATGAGTGACAGAGCCATGGCTCCAACTGTTTCTGTAATACGAAAAGAAGCCAATGCGTTCTTAAGAGGCTCCTGAGGGCTAACCCTCACTTCCTCCCTCAGGAGCTGTTACAGCAAACCCTGACCTCACTGGAGTTGTTTTTATTTGTTCAGTGGTGCTGCCAAGAGGCAAGGGCAGTGCCACACAATGCAGGATGCTCAAACGGGAAGGAGAAGCATGTGGTCCAGAGCCGCTGGCCAAGGTCTCAGGGGAATTAGTTTCAATTCTTCGTTTCAAAGACATCCTGTTTAGGCTACAGACAGCTCATTTCTGGTTTTCACGACTGCGTTTCATTCCCGATCTGTAAAAGAAGAGTGCCGGCATGCCCTGCCACGTAGAGGTGCAGAGAGAGTGAATTCTGAAAGGTTGTGAGGTGTTTGGGGGCTATCCAAACGTTGCAGTCTGTTGGCAATAGCGTTGTTTTAGTTGCCCTTGGGGGGTGGTGGGAGATGTAACCCACCCTGTCGTATCCCTTACTCTCGTGGAGGAACTTGCTTGGTCTCCCAGTCGTTTGCCAGCTGTTGGCAGCACAGCACCATTGCTCACGGATGGGGAGCCATCGTGGTGCTGTTGAGTGCTACAAGACGGATGCTACTGATGGATATTATGAAGGATGCCAAGGTATCCTTAAACCCTACAGACAAATGGACAACATGGCAAAGGACAGTCTGCTTTCTCCTCTCTGCTTATCTGTTCTTCCTGGGAGGGACTGGTACCCAGGACCCCTCGCAGGGACCGTTTCCAAAAGGTGACATGGAGAGGACTGCATCAAGTTTGTCTCTGTACACAGTCCTTTGGCAGTATCTCATCAAGCTTTGCTCCTTCAAACACCACCACACGCCTTTGTTCTGTGCCCAAAGCCTGTCATAAGCACCCTCTGTTTCAGGCTATGACTTTGCAGAGCTCTAGCACAACCCTGAATTATTTCAAGCGCTTTGAATTGAAAATCCGATGCAGAATAAATAAGTCCAGGACACCACACAGAGCAAGGGAAGCCCAAGGCCAAGTGTTTTATAGTACGGATACAGTCCTGCCCTAGCCCTCTTGTTCAGCAGGGCAGGGGTGTGTGCCGCCTCCTGTGCTCATGGCACCTCTGCTGTGGAATTCTGCCAGTCATGGGAAGGTGGCAGCCTCAAAACCCTTCCCTTCCTTGGGAGACCACAGGCAGGTGTGGTGGGTTGACCCTGGCTGGATGCCAGGGTCCCACCAAAGCCGCTCTATCACTCCCCTCTCCTGGCTGGACAGGGGAGAGAAAATATAATGAAAGGCTCGTGGGTCAAGATAAGGACAGGGAGAGATCACTCACCAATTACTGTCATGGGCAAAACAGACTCAACTTGGGGAAAATTAATTTAATTTATTACCAATCGAATCGGAGTAGGATAATGAAAAACAATATTAAAACATCTTCCCCCACACCCCTCCCTTCTTCCCTGGCTCAACTTTACTCCTGAATTCTCTACCTCCTCCCCCTGAGTGGCTCAGGGGGACGGGGAATGGGGGTTGCGGTCAGTTCATCACACGTTGTCCCTGCTGCTCCTTCCTCCTCAGGGGGAGGACTCCTCACACTCTTCCTCTGCTCCAGCATGGGGTCCCTCCCACAGGAGACAGTCCTCCATGAACTTCTCCAACTTGAGTCCTTCCCACGGGCTGCAGTTCTGCATGAACTGCTCCAGCATGGGTCCCTTCCACGGGGTGCAGTCCTTCAGGAACAGACTGCTCCAGCGTGGGTCCCCCATGGGGTCACAAGTCCTGCCAGCAAACCTGCTCCAGCGTGGGCTCCTCTCTCCATGGGTCCACAGGTCCTGCCAGAAGCCTGCTCCAGCATGGGCTTCCCACGCTGGGGGGTCACATAGGAGGGGTCACAGCTCCTTTGGGCATCCACCTGCTCTGCTTCTGGTTTCCTCCATGGGCTACAGGTGGATATCTGCTCCACCATTAACCTCCACAGGCTGCAGGGGACAGCCTGCCTCACCATGGTCTTCACCAGGGGCTGCAAGGGAATCTCTGCTCCAGTGCCTGGAGCACCTCCTCCCCCTCCTTCTTCACTGCCCTTGGTGTCTGCAGAGTTGTTTCTCTCACATATTCTCACTCCTCTCTCTGGCTGCAATTGCCCAGTTCTGCCCCCCCCCCCCCCCCCCCCCAAATATGTTATCCCAGAGGTGCTACCACACTACCAGTGTCTTGCTTAGGAGAGTTTTGTGTCTCCGGTGCTCCCTGGTGTGACTGTTCCTACAGACTGACCTCCAGCAGCTCTGTAACATCAGAACTGGAATTGCTTTGTGCAATAGGTATATCCGTGGCCTGGGGAATATTTCACCCAGAGCAATTTTATCTTGCCTCTGTTAAAAAAAAAAAAAAACAGCACGAGAAACCTCTAGGCAGGAAAGCTGTGCTTTCTTTTTATGGAAGAGGTTTTGATCTCGTGATCAGCAGGAGAGGCAGCAGCCGGAGCACAGGGCTGTGTCTGCAACAGCGGTATCATTTAGCTCTGACAATGTCTCACTGTCTCCTTCGCTATTTTATTTCCTGTGGAGCCATCTCTGTGTTGCAGTGAGAGGTTTGTTTTACCCATGGCGCAGCCAAGAGAAAAAAGTGACCTCTGTGAACAGCAAGATGTGGGGGAGGGAAGACAGTGGGGCACCAGGCTCAGCCCCATCTTCCCTCCTCGGCCATATCATGGAGCAGTCGAGACCCTGCGCTTGTGAAGCAGTCTGCCTCTGAGTGCAAATCCTGCTGGGCTACTGCTGGAATCTGCTCACTGCCTTGGTAACCGGCCCTTCTCTGGCTTTTCATAAGCTCTCTAGATGTGGTGTGACAGGTATGTCAGGCAAAATTTTAGACTGGAACATCACTTGTAGTTTGCTAGAGGTTTTCCATAGGTTGGGGGTTGGACTGTGGAGGTACCAGGTGAAAAAAAGAAGCGCACATTTCAGACATTTTTACACGGAGCCTCTGGGATTAGAGAGGCCAGAGGTTTTTTGATGCAAACATCCTCTTGTTACGTTATCTATTTGAGGCTTTTCTGTTCACAGGCAGATAAAAACTAGAGTTGTGCCCGCAGTCTGTGTTCTTGTACCCTTTCTGCTTTTGGATGCAGCGAGGAGGGAATTCACATGAAGCAGCAGCACAGGGGAAATGGTCTCCTCCTGAGGATACAACATGGCAGGAGATGCTGCTGGATATGATGGCATTCTGTTTGCAAGGAGGTGAAGATTGGGTAACAAAAAATTAAATCTTTGCAACGTAGATGTGGAACAGTCAGGCTGCCTGTCCTTGGGAGGAGGCACCAAGCAGTTGCAGGTCCTGCTGATTTGACTTTACCAAGGCCTGTAGTGACAGGACAAAGGGCAACAGTTTTAAACTGAAAGAAGGTAGGTTTAAATTGGACATAAGGAAGAAATTTTTTATGATAAGGGTGGTGAGACATTGGAACAGGTTGCCCAGAGAAACTGTGGATGCCCCATCACTGGAAGTGTTCAAGGTCAGGTTGGATGACGCTTTGAACAACCTGATCTAGTGAAAGATGTCCCTGCCCATGGCAGGGGAGTTGTACTGGGTGATCTTCAAAGGTCCCTTCCAAACCAAACCATTCTGTGACTCTGTGGTTCTGTGATTTAGGGGTGTGAGTGCCGAACGCTTCTGGAAATGAAGCATCAACTATTCATGTGTTCAGTGCTTTTTCAGAAATTGTTCAAATACATCTAACAAGAAGCTGCAGTGGTACGTTCACGTGTGTATTTGGCTTTTTTCGCCATTTCAGTGTTGAAGAAACTAATTACTTTTCCAAAATAGTTGCTGTTTGCATTTGTTGCTTTTACTTGCTAGTTGTAAGAATTCTTACCACAACATTGGATACTTTCAGTACCATCAGTTCCCTATTTGTGAGGCCTTCTTTTTTTGTGTTTGCTCCTGAATCTGTTGAGCATGTGGCAGATAACATGCTCACTAGCTAGTTTTTTTCACACCTTGCTTGTTTCATCTTGGTTGACTTTGATTGTGAAGCTGCTCAGGACATTTTGTGAAGAATGTCTCATAAAGGGACCATGTTGGCAGGTTGATTTCATTGCAGTTGTCGTATTTATATTCTTGTCACACATTTTATTGCTGAGTTATACTGCATGTAGACATCAATTTACAGGCATGTAACACAGTACTTGCCTAAGAATTTGCTGTCTTTGGAGCTACAGACCTGTAACAATTATTAATTAGTGTAAGGGAATTGATTTTTTTCTTAGAGTGTAATTTTTGTAGGGTCAAAACATAAAGCTAGGGCTTGTTCCCAAAAGTAACTCCATTAGCTTAGGTGGTGACCTTAAAGGAAATAGATCAAGGAATAACATCTGGCAGAGTTTAAGTCGAAACTGTTCATCCTATTTTTTTCCTGAAAAAGCTTCCTTTCTCCAGAAAGATTTTATGTTTAAGATTTAACATGAATTTTACCTTTTATTGAAAACTGACTGGTAAACGTCCTTGTTTATTTTTGGTGGTCAGCAGTTATAGCTGGTTATCATTTGTGATCAGCTTCAACCTCTTCCCTTTCTCTTCCTTTGCTAACTTGCCTTATCTCTGGTTAATCATCCTTAATTGTCAAGTCTGGAGGATAAGGCAATACTGCAGATCCTGGAGGTGGAGCAAGAAAGTGCCTGATAACTGGCCAGGAATTTGGGGAAATGGATTGAGGAGAGATGAAAAGGGGAAATAGGATTATATTAGGCAGAAATTGCAAGGACTAGACACAGGGAAAATAGAAAGTGCTCCAGAAGAGGGAAGAAGAGCAAAAATCAATGTTTCTCTCCTTTTATCAATTTGAAATCAAGTCCTACCAATCATACAAATAGAGAAAGAGAATTATGGGCATAATAAAAGCTGGCATACACAAAGCTTTGATGCTGCCATCATCACGCTTGCCTTGTAGCTCTTTTACTAATTCATAGACTGAACAGCAAGACATAATATTGTCTCCTCCTCACCCCACCAAAGCCATGGAGAACCAAAAAGAGAGCGTTCTGGTTTCATCCCTCCTTGCTTGAGGCATCTGAGTGCCTAAGTTAATGCAGAGATAGCTCAGGCTCTCTCTCTACAGAGAAGCAGATACCTGCAATGCTGCAGTGAGATCCCCGTCCACAGGAGCTGGAGGATAGGGAGCTTCCATTGTCCTGGTCCTGCTTTGGAAGAAAACAGTGGGAAGTCTCAGGACTGCTATGTCAATCCTTGGATAAGATACCATTACTGACCAAGCCTGTAGGCTCATAAATGGAAAACAGCAGCATGATTTTGTCAAGACTTTAGTAATGAATGTTCTCTTAATTACTTACTGGTTATATCTGATTATCTGCCTTTCTTTACCGAGCATCAAGGCAACACTCACCAGTGCATGCTTCTTTGTGTTGTACTTTTCTAACTTTTCTAATTTCTAAAATAGCTTTATTTTTAGCCCTCTGTAACCTCCCTGAAGTTCTAAAATGTGTTGAGTAGTTACATCCAGGGTGCAGAAAGATGCCTGGCCAATTTTTTTCCAAAACACGTTAGTGCATGTTATCTGGTATTGCATATTTGAAAATGTGCATCATTAACATGAGTATTAGAATAAGAACTATTTCACTGTTGTCAGAAACTCTGAAAGTACCATTCTGCTGCTTTGCAGATGAAACCCAAAATACTAGTGAGTATTTTTGGCTTTTTCACTTCATTATTGGCAACTTTATTATGCCCGTCTTGTTCTGGACCACTGTCCTTGCTGTGGTTTAATTTAGTCATGATTATATTTTGAAACTTGTCTTTCGTTGTCCTTAACTTGTTTCAGCAAGTCTCACATTCTGGTTTAGTCTAGAAAACCAAAGGAAGATGATAAAGAAATTTCCTTTATCTTAATTTTCTTTCTTTGCAATCTGCTCTGTAACCCTTGTTCCCTTGCCAGGCATATGAGTGCCTATGTACTTCATTAGTTATTTAGTTGAAAACTTTTTAGGAAATGTTTCTGTATTATGATTATTGCTAATGAGCTGTATACTAAACAAAAGTTGGCCATCTACGGTCTTGTCATCTGTTTTCAAATTATATTGAAAAAGGATATAATCAAAAAGCTTAAGGACAGATTATAAAAATGGCTTGGCTTCTTTTAGGAAGAGGTACTTCTGGGTGCTGAGCCCTTCAGAAAATCTCTCCACAAAAGCAGGTCCCTAGATGGGAGCTGAACTCTTGAAAATCTCTTCCTTCAGGCTTTCTTTCCATCTGTTGCTCTGCTGGAACAATAGTCCAAGGCTAGCCTTATCTGGAGGCTGCAGCGGGAGAAACTTTGCCTGCAGTTGAATGCTCTTCTTCCAAATGATTTCTAATAGGACATTTATTCCATCTATTATGCATTATCTCATTTTGGGATATGCCAGGGCCATTTAAAACACTGTAAGTTACTGTGATGTCCACAAGAAAAAAGATTACTGTGTGAGGTAAAATATCCCTGCAGCCAGTGCTTGTCACGGTTGCTTAACGCTTAGCAGTCAGGCTGTGTTGAGCTGACGGGCTTAGAATTTCTATTCAGCATCCCTTGCCCAAAGCAGATGAGAATGACCCCTTTTGTCCTGTCTGTTATCATCAGGCAGCTTTGGAAAATGAGCACTGTTGAATGAAAAGAAAGCAGCAGATGACATTTTGTTTTCTGCATGAACTAGTGTATAGGTTCTTTGTTTTTCAGAAATGGTTTTGAAGAAGATGTGCTAATATTGCTGCTATTTTAGCAGTAGTTCTTTTGTTCAAGCCTGAACATAGATTTGTGGGAGTTGGGGTGTCCATTTATATTAGTGAGCTCTTTCCTTGTAAAATCCCATGGATACCTAAAATATGAATATGTATATTCTGAGTAAGTCTTTTTTAATATTACTGTAACATTCCTTTCCTGGAGCATAATCTTATTTCTATAAAAAAGAGATGATCATATTTTCAGAATAATAAGTTCTGAAAATTTTTCTCTGTGTGCTGAGATTAGACTTACTCTGAATAATTACACTCACTATTTTAACCTCGTAGTGAGCATGGGTTAGGGACTCCTGTCTGTATTGAGCACAGTAGACATGCCCTTTGATTTAAGCTATGTGTCACCAAGCGTTAGGTCTGGAGATCCAGTATTTCAAAATACAGCTATGACATACACAGGTCTGGAAATTTTCTGATTTTGAAGTGTCTTAGTCATCCTCATCGCTGTTTTCTACAGCTGACCAGAAAGCTCTTCTGCATTATTGATGTGCCAGTGAGACATGGAGGCTGCCAAACAAGTGACCTACATTGTGTCTGTAAACAATAACATGAGGATTGAGCTCACAAAATGGGTTAGTTTTGAAAGTAGGTGTCTTCTGAATACAGGTTTTGTTGACATTTTCATGGGTGATTTGAGAATCATTTGGGAGCCAGGAGTCTCAGCTGGATTTTCAAGTGTGCCAGTAGCCTGACTAGGTGGATTCATATACTCTAATTTTTGATCATCCAGTTTTGGTTCATGTCAGTTAGGAGGCTAGTCTTTATCTACAGTCACTTATGAGGCAGTTTGACTCCTTTTGGACTCAGAGCAGAAGATGGTAGTGTTATTTGAGTCATTCTCGCAGGGCTTCATGTATAGAAGTCAGTGAGCTCAACTGAGTAAATAGGATCAGCTGAACAAAGGATACATCATCTTTAGGGCTGGATTGTTTTTTGTTAAGATTTTAAAAATTCACTAGAGCGATGTGCCAAGGTTCACTTGTTTCAGGAACAAAGAAATAGCAATTATATGGGTCGTCTTCTGCCAGCTGGATGCAGGTAGTTTCAAAACGTCAGATGCCAGGGTTGTGAGTGTGATGTATGAAGAAGGTGCTAATGAAGTGCAGGGCTTGAGTATGGTAATACTTTGGGAGACTAAATGTTTCTTCATTTCTGTCTTCCCAAAAGCCTCTACATCCCTGCACCAGCTAACTGCACCCTGACACATCATGATCATTGAATTAGCTATCCTTGCAGCTTCTCCTCTGCATGCCTACCAGCACGTGGCTTCACCATCAGCTCAGTTGCAGCTAAGTCCCTGGTCCACTGCTTATGGGGAGATAGGAATATATAGAAAGAGGATGAGTGGGCAGGCAGACAGACACTCAGGCCAGCTGAAGCTGATTGTGAAACCAGAATCTCAGACAGGCTCCAAAACTTTTTACACACTCTTTCTCATCCCTTAACCTCTGCTCAGCAGTGCACAGCCTGGACTGGCACAGCTAAATACAGAACCGTGGGAATCCTGTTTCCCAGTTAGAGACTGACCTCAACAGAGTCCCTGTATGGATATGCTGGAATTACATGGCAGTCCAACTGTGGCTTCCTTAGAAGGGTAGTGAGGGGGAACAACTTGAAAGCAGAAAAACAACTTATTCATGTTCCTACTGGTAGCAGTCAAGCCCTGTGGGTTTGGCCCCACGCCCTGTAACTGCCAATGGAGTCCCCTGGCAAAACAGAAAAGTGAGGCAGTGTAAGTGGGCCAGTTTGATGGCTAGAGTAAACAGAGTGTTATTACCAGGACTTTTCAGTTCAATTAATTTTCCTTTACGTGCTGTTCTTTATGACTCTCTTCATACCTTTCTTCGGTATTTCCCACTGTTCTGGTACTCTTTGCTGCAAATACTTTAGCTAACTATTAGTAAACTCCTTATTAACTTCACTGTGGTGGAGACCTGTTGCTTAGAAATGTATTGGCTCATGTATGTAAGTACCTGTGGCATAACAGGCTCTTATGCATCAGGACAGCTGTTGTAACTCTCTGAATGGACAAGGGATCTTGTCAAAGACTTTTTGGTGTTCTGTAGACTGGCAAATCCTCATCTATGTTGTCATTTGCTTCTCAAAGAATACTTTGCAAGGCATGAATTATGCAAATAAAGGTTGCTCCTTCCCCAGTAGATTGGATTTATTTGTGTCTACTAATTCTATTTTTAATTAATTTGTCAGCTCTGAAAGACTCAGTCTTACTGTTCTTCTGTTTTTGTTGTTAAATATAATGGCTCTCATTTTTTACCTTTTCCTTTAATACTTCATTTCAGTGATAGATTAATAGTTCATTTGAGTGATAGATTTCTTACCACAGTTAATAAAGCAATGAATTTGAGTTTGTGTAGAAATCCTGGGTGAAAGCTGTCTGGCTTGTACATATTATAACTTCAGATTTTGTTTTGTCACGTTTTGCAAGAAGGCTCTTTTACAAGTGCTTCAGTTCGAGGCAGTTCCTTGGAGCTGACCTTTCAAAAGTAGCTCAAATTCAGAAGTCACTCAAGGCATATCCATAATGAATGCAAATGTGAAATAAAGCAAGCCATGGAAGTTTCTCCTGCTTTAAAAAGAAGTTTTGTATCATAAATAGTTCAGCAAATTAGCCGCTGACAACTGCAGACACCTTTGGTATATTGAATAGGGTATATTTCCAAATAAGGCCATATTTAAGTTCTACATGGGGCTTGCTCTTAGGCCTCTGAAGTGCAGCATTTCCCATTGCTAAGAGACAAAGTGGTGGTAGCAAGGTAATATCATCCATGAGTTCTATTTTGGTGAATAAACTTGTGAAAATAACTGGAAGTAACTGCACTCCACTCTTTTGTGTGCAGCTGTAACTGGAAGAGGATTTTACAAGATTCTTTAATGTAGTTGGAATGTATGTGTAATCTTTTGACCTTGTTCTTAGTTTTTGATGACTATGGCATGTTAAGTGCTGATAATTGGGTTTGCTCTAGGCTGAAACCTGACCTGCTCTCTGCAAAGGAGAAGATCAGATCTTCTATTGTAAGAGGCACTCAGAGGGGCTACCTTAGAAATTGCAAGGCCATGACCACTAAGAGTAAGGATCTCTGAAATATGGCAATTTCTTAGGAAGGGCATGCTGTCCTAAGGAAGGCATCTCTTTTGGCTTAGTTTGAATTGGACTTTTCATCCAAAGGTTTTTGTCCTGTTCTCTAAATTTTCTTCTTTATGCCATCTGGTTTGCCTTATAACTCAAGCTGCCCTACTGTGAAAGCTGCCTTGTAGCTTCAGCTAGTGGAACGTGACTCCTAGATATGACAGCATGAGGCACACGCTTTTCACTGTTCTTGGTAGGGGATTCAGCTCTCCTTGTTTAAGCCAGGTGCAAATCCAAAGGCCTCTAATCCAAACTAGTTTTTGGCTTCCTTCTCTAGCCAGGGGGAGAGGAGGAGATCTTCAGAGATTTATTGCATCCAAATATCAGTGTTCAAAATAGATGGGATTAATTGTCCTATGGAGATGTCTGTCTCTTTCCACTGAGTTGAGAAGAAGCCTAAAAATTAACTTTGTCCCACTGTCAAATTTTTAGAAGACTAAGTTTAGAGGAAGTTAATCCTGTCCTTGGTTTGAGAAAGTACTGAGTGACATTTGTAAATTCTGCAAATAGCAGTCTATCCAACCAAGTATCTTCCAGTCCCTGCTTGCTTCAACTTAAAGGTGATGTAGTCTTCCTATCATGCCTCCTCTGAGGAGGATAAGGGGAGTGTCTGACACCTTTATGAAAGGAGTATGCAGTAGTCAAAAGCAACAGCAAGCACTGACAAGGAAATGGAGCCAAAGAGATTTTTAAAAACCTGTCCAAAGGGATCGATATGATGGTCCAACCTGCACTTTGTTTTTCAAGCCATCCCCTTTCTGTCTGTCTATGACAGTGTTGCTGGAACTGCTCTTCTTTCTCCTTTTAAGCATTCTGTGTGGGACGAGTAAGCTGCTTAAAACAAATGTGATTGAGTGGTAGTTTGCACAGTACAGCATTCTTAACCCTCTTCCAGTTCCCACTGGGTTCCTTCATAGTTCTTAATACACAATATGAGTACAGGTAGAGTATGTCAGACCAACAGTCCCTCCAGCTCAATATCCTGTTCCTGCCAGCGACTAACAGATGCCTATGTACCTTTCTTTAATCCTTTCCCAGCCTCCATTTTCAGCTATGAGACTTTCTAGCCATAAATCTTTCTTGTTGAATGAAGAATTGCAGCTGACTTTCTTGTCTCTTATGTTTTAGAACTAAAAAAACAAAGAAGGCATCTGCTCATCCAACCAAGGAAGAGAAGCCCAGATTAACCATTTTTGAAGAGGAAGTAGATCCAGATGAAGGACTCTTTGGCCCAGAAAAAGATTTCTCATCAATTGGTCCCAGGAAGAAGATGAAAGAGAGTAAATCTGTTCTATATTTGTATATACACAGATTGTTTTATCTAAAGTATCTGTATAACTGAGCTTTTAAAATGTAGTGGAACAGAGTATACAGGCTAAATAATGACTTTGGAATGTTAAGGCACATCTTCAGCTGGGGCAGAATCATCTAGAATCATTCAGAAAGAATAAATAAGACCTGTAGTTCCCATAGCTGTTCACTGTTGACATTTTGGGCTGGGATATTCTAGGTCTGTGGGAGCTGGCTGTCCCACAGTCACTCATGCCACACTAGCAAGAGTAATGTGACCTACTTTTGAGTACAAGAAGAAAGCAGAGTTACCAATTCCGGAGAGTGCACAGTATCACTGCAGTTTGTGGATTGGAAGTCCTTGTAAAAAAAGAATTGTCTACATGATCTTTTTTTTCAGCCCAGTAGCCAGATTTACAAGCTAGTGTTAATGCAGGTATTGTTTTATGGAGCATGATTTAACTGCAGCATTTTCTGGTTCCCCTTTCTAGATCTGAAATTATTTGAAGATCCAGACCTTGGTGGGGTGGTAAGACTGGGTGACTCACTACTGCTACCAGCTGCCTGTAAGAACAGGGAGTATGTGCTGAACACAGGTCCTGAGGAGGACACTGAGAAACTGCTGAGGTACTCATCTTAAATCTGTCATGTGGGATGAAGGTGATCTGAGGAGTTATTTGGACCTCAAAAGAGATGAATTTGAGGGCAAAGCTTAAATACTTTGAAAGCTAACTGTGAATTAGTATTTGTACTTACAAGTAAGAGGTAAGATATGTGCCATGGAGCTTGGAAATCAAACACATTAAAAAGGGAATTAGGAAGACCCTTTGAGAAAGGTAGGGTACAAGGTATTATTCTGTGACTCCAAAGGAAGGGTCTTGAAGGCCCAAGGAATGCCATCTAGTCTTTGTTTTCTAACATGACACTTCTGCTTTCTGCAAGCGATCCGCAGGGGGTGAGAACTGACTGCCATTATAAAAAGTGAGAAACAAAGCCCAGAAAGAGGAACTCAGCTTCAGTAAGCTGAAATCAGGGGCTCTTGCCACGAGAGGAATGATTTTCTGCTGGTGGCTCACAGATCTCCATGCACACTTCCAGGAAGAATCCTGTGCACACCTCCACAGCTCATTAAAATCTCTATCACCCTGCATTTAATTTTTAATCTAGTGGAAAGGAGGGCCGGAGCTCAGCGTTACAGGAGGGAATAATGTACTTGCTCTTAGACTTACCTGCCCTCTTGATAGTGTAGTGCTGGAACATATCATCCCATAATGTGTTTTATTTCTGACATCTCCCTCACAAGGCTAGATTGCCTGCATTGATAATCCTCAAGAGATCAAGCAGGGAGCCTATGCTCAGAGACCAGCATCAGTAAAGAGTCAAATTCATGCCTTCTGGATCTCAGGCTGGCATCTGAATGATGAGGCCAACCTGCTTCAGGTGCTAATTCTTGCCAGCCAGCTCCTGTTAGGATGTATGATTTCCGCAGCAGGTACTAAACCCAGGAGAGAGAATCTGTGTGTGGTTTCAAACCTCTCCTGAAGCAGGTAGTTTTGCAGCTATTGCTTTCTACGCATGCAAAAGTGCTAGCTATCTCAGCGGTAATACCTGACTTAATTTAAACAAAGGTTAAATTGGGTTGGGTGCCATCTCGCATTACATCCTGACAGCCCACCTGATGTTTATAGAAGCTGATGGGGCAGGACATGACCTGATTTAGTGCTGTGGTATATTGGGAGCAAACACATATGTGCTTGCAATATTTTCAGAGTAAGCTGGTAGACTGAATGCAAGGCAATTTGGGGTAAAGGAGAAGCTGTTAAAGGGGGTAAAAGGAGTGGCAGTGCTGTTTTAACCTAGTAGAATACTTCACTCGCCTCTATGTAAATTCATTGCAGTCACCTGAAATCCTGTATCTGAACTTTCTCAAGTGGTTATACGCAATGTACTTTTTCTGTTCAGCTGGAAGCCTTAGCAGAACTGTCAGGTCTCATAAATGCAGAGGCAGCATTTGAATCATCTCCCACCTTCCCTTACCACCAGACTGGTGTTACATGTTCTTTCAGGGCGGTGCCACAGTCTCTTTTCCAGGCAGTGACCCTTTGTGGTGAGAGGAAATGTTCAATGTGAGCTGAACCTTGCAATCTCTTTGGCATGGGCGCTTGAGCATATTTTGAGGCCTAAGAATAAATCTTGCCTTTGCCCTGTAGATGTTGACAATCCCTCTCCCTTCCCAAAGGGGACTGAATAAATCTCTCCCCAACCCTCAGATCAAAGCAGGAGCTGTGACAACCCATTCCTTTAGTGGGCTAGAGCTGGCTAAGCTACTAGAGGAAAACTGGCAAACATCGCGGTCTGTTGGACATACTCTGTTATACCATACAGAAAATTTTCCTGGACACATTTTGTCAAGACCTAAGACCAGCTTGAGCTATGATGCACCAGCAGGTCTGTGGTAGGTCTAGAAACCTAGACATGTTCACTGTACACGGATGGATTAGCTGAATAATGCAGATGTGGTAGCTCTTGATTTCATGTAGTGTACATTTGCATGTACCACATCATCTGGTCACATGCATCTGGTAGATCCAAGAAGTGTCTGACTTACTGGAAAATGTATTTTCCAGTGAATCATGGGCAGAGATAGGAGAGCACTACCTAAGGCAGAGGAAGGCAGAACCTTCTTCTTCCAAAGGGGAGACAGGAAAAAGAAGATGTTCAGAGCAGAACACAAGAGCAACCAAGTCCTTCGTGATCTTTATGGTACGTGAGTGGTTGTAGCAGCAGTAGCACCACAGTGCTGTCAGCACAGCAGTGACTTTCAGCTCTTGAGGAAGAGACTGTTATGGAGACAAATGAGTCTGCAAAATGTGTGTGGGCTGTGCTTGTCACAACATGAGGGAGAACAGAATATGATAAACGTTCTCATTGCAGACTGAAGACTCTGCTCTCTGTGGATACCTGCTCAAATGAAATGAGAATTACTATTTTAAATAGAATCACCTACTTTACATTAACAGGTGTTGAGCTTTGAGAAGAACCAATGCTTTGTAAGTGTAATTAAAGATTTCTTTTTATGGCAAAATACCCATGTCCATTCAAACAAATATCTTCCCTCTTCCTGTCCGTTGACCAGCCTTTTACTGGTTACTAATTTCTTGCCTTACCAACAAATATTAAGTGATGGTGATGGAGAAACTAGGTGAGCTACCTCACTCTAATCACTGGCATTGTAGATGCAGGCACTCTTTCATACCACTAGGTCTGCCATAATACATCGGTGAGGTGCCTGTTGAGCACTGTACTTGCATGTCCTTCCAGAACTTTTGGAAAAGAGATAAATTGCTGTGGTAGGAACCAGCAAGGTCAAGTCCCATCACGTTGCCTTCAGGAAAAAAGGAGCACATCATATTCTTCCTTCATGGGATGTGCTTTGAGAAAGGGAGGGATAGGTAACCAAGTCTTTTTGCTTATCTCTTCACCACAGGGATACAGAGGAACCCAGGCTCTTCCGAGAAGTCCTGGGTCCCATTGCTTTTGACTGTTCCAAGGTGCAAGGTGACCAACTGCAGTGAGATGAAAAGGTAGCTGATCAACCCTTTCCCAGATGTTAAAAGAATTATCCTTGGGAATGGATTTAGGACCAGGCTTCTGTTTTTCTCCTGTCATTTTCCTGGGTCACATCATACCGTATAAAGATTCCTTCTGGATGCATTCAGCCATTTAGCTCCACTCTCAAAGCTCCTCTTCAGGTCCGAGTTCCATTTAAGCGAGAGACAGAAGTCAGCTTCTGCAGAAATCAGTATCCTGCAAACTCTCCCATCGTGGATTCTCATGCCATCTTATTTTCTCATCGCCGTCCACCCAGTGGCCACAGATGTGCAAATTAAGTTCTCATGCAGCAGGACTGCAGTCGACCTCTTCTGCCTCATTAATCTAAATTGTGCCTGCCTGCTGTGATGGATCAGGTTTTTGTGGAAAACCAATGCTAGAATTGATCCTGTGAATGTTGCAGCAGCTCTGCGGGCCACAGAATTACAGCCTGAAATAATTATCGCAGTTGTCTGAGCAGCTTTTTAGGAGAGATTTAATTAACTTCACCTTTGATAATGAATAAGGAGTTGAACTGGAAGGAAGCAGCTGTCAGCATAAGATTTGTCTTTTTCCAGTGCTGAGAACAGTGTCAGCAGCGTGATCCCAGTTCTGCTGCCCTGTGCTGGTAGACCTGGTGTATTCTTTCTTAGGATTATGCTGATCTAAGGCTGCTGGTGTTGAAAAGGACAGTCCAGCTCTTACCTTTGTGCTACAGTTGCATCATCCTGCCCATGCCCTTAAAAGATGAATTTTACAGGTTGATCTGTATTTAGAGCTGTGAGCTGTGCCATCAGTGATGCAAGTGATGACCCTTTCGGGAGCATTACGTTGCAGAGGCTGAAGCTGTTTGTGAAACCACGTCCTAACAATGGCCATTTATAAACAACATTCAGTGCATACAGCTTCTTGAGTAGGTTTGTTACCTTCAAGTTTGCCAAGGAACTGTTGCCACCCTTGAAGCAGAAAAAGTTTGTATGTTCTTCATTCAGTAGTCCATTAGCAGCTGCTGAATTCAGAGCGCAACACTTATATTCAGACTAGCCAGGAGTCATATGGGACACCACCTCCAGCACCACGTGATGAGAAGAGCTTTCTTGCTGTCCTGAGGATATGAGAGCAGCACCATGGGTGGGAAAAGAGCTCTGAGAAACTCCAGAGGGTTTAAATCTTGATGCTTTGGGCAGAGAGTTGTTTGGCTGATGGGCAGGTGGTAGAGGAGGTTGCAACAACTGAGTCAGAAATCTCCTGACCACTCTAGGGCAGTTGCCCTTGCTTGTTGTGACCTGACTGTGGGGAAAGAACCTTGATTTGGCTGCAGTAGCTTTCAGTAAACAAATAAATAGCTGTTCTTTTCTTTACCAGTTCTTGGTGGGTTTTCTTGCTGCCCAAGAGCACTTTCCATGATGGTTTTCAAGCATTTATGTTGTTCTTTTTATTTTTCATGTGATGTATAGGGATGCTACTTACAAACACTGGAAGAGCCACAAAGTAAACTTGGCCAACACAATAGAAAGGCTTTTGCCAGATGGGAAACATCAGTTCTTGCCCCACCCCTAGCAACAGATATGGGTTGTATAGAATAATGCAGAGAGGTGACCTAGAGTCCTAGTCTCTCCTAGTCTAGCAAGAGATGCTTTTTTTAGGCTTGAGAGTCACCAGATTTCAACCATCTTGCCCCAGGTTACTTGCATTTTCAACAACCATCTTCAGCTGGGTGGTAAAAGCTGCCTGCTCTCCCCTGCCCCAACTATGCCTTTGCCTGGTAATTGGGGAACTTTCTAGGGAAGCAAGAGAGAGAGGTTTGAACTTCTTCAGGCTGGGGAAAAATTGGACCAGCTCTCAGGTTCAAATTGTAATTGAATTGTCTTATTTCCTGGGTGAGTGATCTAACCAGTAGGCTGCTTTCCTCAGAGGGCTTCTTGTGGGCATATGCATATGCATATGTAGGACTTACTTACTTGTACTAATGAGTCTATTCTCTGGCCCTCGGCCAGACAGCACCACCGGGCTGCATCCATGCTATTAGACTCTCTCCAGCTCCAGAACAGGGTGACTGTATGCAGCTGCCTGCTGGGAATGGTCCCTGTCCTGCACCAGCTCCGCGTTGTGCCTGGGAGTTTTTTGGAGGAGGGCTAATCTGTCCCAGACCAAAGCTGTGCCAGTGGTTATTCTAGCATTTCAACAGTACAGACTCACATTCCAGTGTCCAGACATATTTCCTGGCACTGGTTAAAGTACCAGTATGAATTTACCTGTAATGGATTGCAGGGGAAAGCAGGAGCAGGCGTGGAGATACCTCCTACACAGCCCCCTATGCTTTGCACTCCTGTGGTTAATGCCAGCCTATATAATTTCCATGGGCCTTGTTAGACATCACACTGTCTCTACTGACCATAGCAGAAGTGATGGTCAACAGCTACTTCGAAGCCTCCTGCCTGTTTTGGGGCACAAGTCTTTTCCCAAGTCATATATGTGATATTACACCTCTCCCCAAGGCTTCACTAAGGTATCTCTTGTACTTGGAATTAACACCAGACAAAATAAAGACACCGATAAGAAGATAGGGAAAGATAAAAGTCTATTCTGCAAGAACTGCTCTAAGTTGCATAACCTAGCTTCAAGCGTGATCCTTTTGGATACTTTAGCAAATGATGCAAGTCTTTGCCTCTTGCTTTCATTACTGATTCTCCTCATTAGAGCATTCCCAGCAAGCAGAGGTCACTGTCCCCATCGTGCTAGATGCCATACATGCACATAGTCTTTCCTGTCCCAAAGATCTTGTTCAGATAGACAGGACAGAGTTCAGAGAAGTGGCATCTAAAATGTTGATGTTCCGATGGCAGCTGCGTCTGTCTCCAGTCAGAACTCGTTTACTCTCTTGAAGTCCACATGCTAGCAGTCTTATCATAGGGCTTTGTGACAGCCTTTCTTCAGTTAGGGTTTTGATTGCTTTCTGTGTCTGGAAACAAAGAGATTTTCCACCAATAGAGTCTGTGAATCAGCACAACAGTATGGCAGGAATTTTAAACAATGTGGCGCTGCTTTTCCATTACAGAAAAAGACTAATTAGAGAATGATTAATTACATGGATTCTTTGCCTGATTGTCTATAAAAAGATGGAGGATGGGGGTGGGAATGTTCCTCCTTTAATCTCCTTGTTATTTCAGAATAGTTGCGTGATTTTTTTCTTCCTCCTCCTGGCCTGGAGTTAAATATGGTGGTAGTTATGCACTGTAACAATTCATTTGCTCCTCAAGAAATAGAAGTCCTTGTTTCTATCTCTGCCTGAGGCATTTTGCATTTTACCTCTTTAGTTTTTCAAAGACAGTTGTGTCTCACATGATCAAATGGCAGTGGATCAAACAGTTTGCCTATCACTGCAGCATTGAAAAGCAGGTTTTGAGACAAAGACCACATACTACCTGCTCTGTTCTCTGTAAAAGACTTCTGTCTAGCCAAGGTCTTTAAAAAATCCAGGACAAAAAAAGGAGATTTCTATGATCAGCTTCCAGACTTTGAAAAATCATCTCCTGCAGAATTTTTGGCCTAAAAGCACACTACCAAAAAACCCCACAGCCTACTGGACTGCATCTTTTGGGGGTATTTTATGACCACGCTGAGTGGTTTTGTTTCTGTGGTTAGCACAGAAATTAATATAGAGCCACACAGGACTAGAGAATTCAGGAAGCTGTACCATATGATCAGGTTAATGAGCTGTATTTACTGCTGCCCCTGCTGGGCAGTGCACCTAGTTCTCAGGCAGTGCACCTAGTTCAAAATCATGCTTCCTCCATATGATCTGTATGTACATGTATGTACTGTTCATCTGGTTATTATAGTTTCTGTTATTTATGACCAAAGCTTTATGACATGGACACTGATTCATTCATTTGTTTATGCCAAGGAGGGAGGCATCAGATCAGCTAAAGAAAGCTAAGCTTCAGAAATACCAGCCCTAACATGTTTTGTTTATTACACAGCAAAGAGAACAAGAACATGTCTTGGCAATGTGATCACAGGTGTAATATCTCTTGGATATCAGAGTTTGCAGCAAACAAAAATGCCTGAGCTTAAATTAAATTAATTTCTTCTATGTAGATGAGGAGTTCAGAAGGAAGAAATATACTGACAAGGTGTTTTGTAAGTTAGGTGGGATATGTCACCCACAGGGAATCACGGAAACTAAGACACATCAGAAATCTTATTATCTAAATAAAAGAGAATATAATCTCCAGAATTACTTGGGGCATGAAATTTGAGGTAACAGCAGGAGCTGCCTGCTGGAATACAAAGTCCACAAGGTAGAGTTCAAGGTGCAGAGCTCTGAGACAGTGGCCCAGCTCTGTCCATCAGTTGGTCTGTTTAGGTATTTCCTAGTTTTAGATACTAGTATTCGGGCATTTGATTTTACAAGATTAGCCTTGGTTAAAATTGATCCTTTTTAGATTCCCTTTGGGAGTCACAAAAAGATCTGACTTGAAGAATGGTTTTATCGTAAAGGGTTCTGACCATCTATACAGCAGAAAATTCAGGCTAATCCTTGTTCACTTTATGGCCAATTCATGATGAGTGTAGTTTGTTTCAGCCTGGACAGTGCAGTCATAAGTTCCTCACAGCTTTTACTAAGGGCGAACATAAAAAAGAAACCCTTGAAATTATGCAATTTTTCTTAATAATAGTGGGATCCTTAACTGAGGGTGCTGGAGCTCTTTTAAGTACCTGTGTTTTTAACATTCAAACAATGTGCACTAGGGATGGAGCAATAAAGTGTCTCAGATACTTTGATTCTTCTGTTGATCATGTTCCCCATGGTCCTGGCCAGTTACCCAAATAAGTCACTTCCCAAATTACGGAAGAGCTCAGCTTTGCTTTAACTGCCTACTTTATTTTAACTGTCTGCAGAAGGCCCCACCAATTGTTCTGCCGTGTGGTAGAGGCATTTACAGTATCTCTCGTAAGGCTACCAGTGAACAAAGAGAGAAAGGGAGAAATCACAGTCCCATTTGGTCAACAGAAATTATCCCAGTGGCTTTGCAGGGGTCTGGATGACACACCACCCCCCCACCTCCCCTCCCAAGATGGCCTCATTGCCTGGCAGTGAGGAAGATACAAATTACAAAAGACAAATGTGTGCAAGGACCAAAAAATGCCTGACATGAAATGAGGTGAGACTCATTCATGCTCCAAGGACTGCCTACCTATGGGGCTTGTAGAAGAACAGACTAAAAGGCACCTTCCTTAGACTCCCTGTATGGTATCCTGTTCCAGTGAGTGGAGCTGCTGGAGAGCTGCTCCAGCAAACCCCTTCCAGTCACTAGGGGCTCAAATGAGGAGCTTCAGAGAATCCTCCCAGAGAGAAACAGCTGTCATCTGTTCCCTTAGTCACATCTCCATTTGCTCCTTGCCATTTGCCACAAGATGGTTATGGGTGCTGTGACCAACAGAGAGCATCCAGCCCATCCTCCTGGATGGAGGGACTTTGCCACCTCTTGATGTAGTCTAGCAGAGACAGAGGGAGAGGATGGGCTGCACATGTGCTGCCAACATCTTTCTTGTTTAAGAATCACTTGACCAGACTTCCTTATCCTTAGAAGTCCTCTAAAAGTGAACTAAGTGGAACTATTTGAAGGGAATTTTAGCACCGAAGAAAATTCCAGTCCCTTTAGAATAACTCCTGCACCTTAATTTTGTCTCCTAGTTCATTTGTAGCTTCCCTGACAGGCTACCCTTTGGCTGAGGCACAGGGAGTTTTACTGCTGGCAGTGTTACAGCCTAGTGGGCTGATTCAGTTGATACTGAAGTTTGGTAAAAACAGTTCTTATATCCATGCTTGTAAACAATTAAACAGTTAAATCATTTCACTGCTTAAGACGCTACGGTCGTGGAGTAAGTGTATCACACTAGAGCTGGGGTTTGGCAAGGAGATACCTACATATTACAAAACTGCTGTTCCTCTTGATCTTTGGTTCCTTGTCCCCCATGTAAAAGTTTTTGCTTGCACTTCTTATGCTTTAGCTTTCTTCATTTTGTATGCTACAGTTAGGGGTAGATCCTTTTGGAAGTCGTGTATTTTGTAAGCGTATATGAGGTATGCATTTAATCAAGGGCTTCGCTTTTGTAGCTGGTCATTACACAGCTGATGATCCGCATGGATTGCTGGTTGGGTTTTGACTGCTTGACAATTATTTATCAATCAAGCCTTTGGGAAATTAACAACTGTGTTTACTCCTTATGGTATTTTGTTTGACCATTGTGACCAGAGGACCAGAACAAGAGGCTGTTTTCATTCAGAGCAGAAATTACTGTGGCCTGTAAAGACTTCTCTAGCTATGCTAACTTCTACTTTGCCATCTCTGCTGTATGTTTTAGAGATGCGATGTGTCACAGCCTTCTTTCAGTTTCCTTCACATACTCACTTTCCAAAGGCAGCTAGCTCTTGGAGTCACAAGATGATCTGCTAAAAGGGGTCTCTCAAAATCGTTTTACAGCTTCGATGGGAACAGAGTTGGGCACATACAGCATGCTGTGTCTTTTGATAAGGTCAGACAATCCAGGTAGAAAACATACTTAACTGTTTCAGGTGCTTTGGGATATTTCACTAGGAAATAGGACTATTTCCTAGTGAAAGAGTCACCAAAAAAAAGTTGTTGAATACGTTCACAGATGGCAAAACTCCGTCAGTTTCTTGGAAGCAAATGTGAATGTAATATTTTTAAAGCCATTAGATTTTCCAATTTCTCATGATTGAGCATAGGGGATGCTCAATCTCAGTCTTGGGGGATGGGGATGAAGAGGAAGCAGAGCTGAATGTGAAAAATTTTACTATCCCATGAAAATTTCTAAGCTCTTGAGGAAGCAAACCATCCTGTCAGAGATCAAAAGCAATTTTTTTTCCCAAACTAAAATCAAGTTCTTTTTATTTTGATAATTGCAAATTGCTTTTAATTTAGACATTTGAAAACATGCTGTAAAATTAGTTAACTTGCATGGTGAACTGAAAAATCACACTACAAAAAGACAGTTTGGTAACATTGAAACTTTTATGGAAAGCTCTTCCTTAAAAGAGAAATTCATCAAAATTGATCCTTTCCTGCAGAAAGTTTTATTTTGCAAGAATGCATTTTCTTACAAAACAAAAAGCAGTTCAGAAATTCCCAAAATGTACTGATGTTTTCTTCTCATTCTAGAGTTGAAGATGATTTAGAAAAACTTTTGAAAGTAACCTCCAAACCAAAACCTAAGGTGCCATCAAAACCACCATTGCCTCAGAAGCCAGCAGTTGCCCCCAGGAGCACTAATTCATCTCCACTGGCAAAGCCAAAGGAAAACAGGATTCAGACAATGAATGAAGTGGACATTCTCCAGTATATCCAGGAAAATGAATCTATCAACAACCAAGACACAAGTCTTTTTTGAACATACATATTTTTAAAATGTAATGATGCCTTCTTGACCTAAACTCCCAGTGAGCTCAAGTGATGGTAGCAAGAATTGACCAGATCTCTTTACTGTCACAGTGCTTATTTGTGTACCATCATATAGAGAGCAGCAAGTTTGACTAGCAGAGGTTTGATATGATGTTTTCAAAACAGTGCAGTTGTGGTATATGTTGCCTTAGATTTTCAGGGTTTTACAGGGAATGGGGACAAGGACATAGCACTACAGATTGTCTGCTACTGTTTTAGTATCAACGTAGTACAGCTTCAGCCAGTTTAGTCCTGACTGAACATGGTAAGCGTGTTGCACACATGGCAACTGTGAATGGTGTCCAACAAATAGCCCGAGGCAGGACAGGATGCTGTTCCTTGTCATTTTAGACAGCGTATTTCAGCTCACTGGAAGGGTCATTTTCCTTTTATCCTGTGCATTTTTGTAGCAGCTCTTTCCTCCCTGGCTGGTATTTCAGTAATTTATAACCAGGAACTGTTAAGTATAGGTAACAGTTCCTCTGTAGTTCAGAGAAGCACTGAAATCCCAGCTAAGCCTGACTATCTGCTGCCTTTGTTGTTGCGCAAATGCCAACTTGTAAGAGAATTTGTAGGACTGCAAACACTAGACGCTATGCATCTCTGGCCCCTGGGGAGAACAGCAAATGACTGAAGATGGCTAAGAGTGCAGCTCCAGACATATGTGGAGGTTGCAGTGTGTAGGAGGTTTGGATGCTGTAGACTCTTGTGAACCTACTCAAGATTCAAAAGGGCTAATTTTTTCCAGCCAAGTCTTCCTGGGCTCCCACTGTAGGTAGTGGAGAGAAAGAGATTTCTCCAGGAGGTGATTCAGTGCAGGTGTCCTAATGGAGGAACTCTGAATTGCTCTCTGGAGTCACTCACTCTCTCTTTCTCTTTCCCTTCTCCCAGAACTTAGAGAAGTCATGATGATTAATTCCACTAAGCTAAAAGGAGTTTTTTGATAAAACAGTGGTCTGTTCATTCCTATGGGAATGGTTAAAACAAGGGAGGACAAACTTGGGATTATCCAGAGGAAAAATAGGAAGAAAATATACTGGAGAAATTTTAATGTGCAGGAAAAGAAAAACATGGTAGAATAGGCATCCCAGACTACCCTTCTTCCCCGGCTCAGGCACTCTGGTTGAACATGCTGAATTTACATGTAATTTGGGTTGATACTTGCTGTCATGTAGAAAGAGATTCCTGAACTCATTCTGCGTGTGTTCTATCCAGATGTGAAGACAAGCTCCCCAGATGGAAAATATTAATATATTTAAGCCATATCACTATCCCCAAATTTGCCTTTCTAATATAGGAAAAAATAAATAGAAAGCATTATATATATTTTTTAATACTGAAACTATCTCTATTAGTATTCCCTTTTTAAGCCAATGGAAAATATGATAAAGGTATTTTGATTTTGATTTGATGGGACAGATAAAACGTAACCATTGGCTCTCATCTATGTACAGTATGTTTCAGTATAATAAAACATTTTGCTAACCTGCAGGTGTTATTGTTATTGTTGTTCTCTAGGTTGTACAGTAGCAGCAAATCAGACTTAAAGGATGGATTCCATTTAAGACATGAGGAGTGTTACATGGTGTTAAAGTGCATGCTCAGCTAAAACCTTGTGTAAATGAGTATGAAAACAAGAATGTAGCTGCGCTCATATTTCCTTTGAGAGCAGCTAAAGGTAAAGCTGTATATGGGCAAAGGTAGTACCTGATCCTGCCTGTTCTCACAGTGTCCTGGCGCAATTAGGAAGCTTGTTTATCCCATCCTGCAAAAGGGAAACAAAAGCACTGAGGAGAAAATAAATGACTTGCCAGAGAGCAGGCAGAGAATAGCAGGCAGGAGAAATTAATTCAGGACAGCCTTCCTGTTGCACTACCTGGTGTCATGAACAACCACTGTATATTTAACTGAGGGTTGAGGAATCTTGATCTCGACTTTGTTCAGCACTATTTGGGGAGACTGCTTGTGTTTCTGTATTTTTGGCCTACAGCCCATCACATGGCCTGAATGCTGCTAAAACTGCCATATTGAGGGCCATGGATTTAATGATCAGTAGACTGAGTGCAGATCTTCACCCTTAGTGGGGGATCAACAAAGGAAAAGGATTAAGATTTCGTCAAGTAAATTAGAGAAATCATAGAAGAACAGAGCTGGCAGTGGCCTGGGAAGACCAGTTTGTCCACCATCCTGCCCTAAGCAGGAACATCTGGCCTGTGTCCTGCTGGTGGCAGTTCTTACTGGCCAGGACAAGGTGTTATTGATGTGAGGCTGCAACTGGAAGAGGAGTCAGATGCCAGAGCAGGACATGGTGGCTGAACACGGTTAGGCTGGAGAGATACCTGAGCATGGGCACTGAATTATTCTTGCAGTGGCAGTAACTATGCCTGTGTTATCTCTCATAGACATTTTTCTAACCTGTCCTTAAAAGTTTGGCTGGAGAGCAGCACTGGAGATGTCATAGCCTCCCTGGGTGTGCTATTACAATTCTTTGCCATCTTGTTAGAAATGTTTTCCTACTGTTTGACATAACTGTTCCTTCCTGCAACTTAAGCTCGTTACTTCTAATTCTCATCATCACAGAAAGAGAACAAAGTATATTCCTTTCAGTCTCTTTTCTAGACTGAACAACTCTGCCCAGTGCGGGCGGCAGCAAGACAGGTCAGGACATCACTATGGTACCAGCTTCTCACGACTTGGTGTGCCCTAGATGAATGTTGTGATCTTGCATTGGATTTCTCCCAACTTTAGAATTGCTACATATCCACATACCGATTTACCAGGGGCAATAAAGGATGCCAGCATCCCACAGCCTTTCATTAACACCACTTGGTGCAGTGACACAATGTGCAGCCTCTGTTCCAGCTGGGACTATGTTTTTCTTTCACCGTTCCTCATAGCAATGTCATCTGTCTGCCTTCCACCACCTCTAAGAGCTCCACTCAGAAGTGGCTCATGCTTTTGCAAAGCAGTGGGAGGGTAGGTATTATATATTACCATCATAACCATGGGAACATTCCCAGTAATGCTGATGTAACAATAGTATAGCGGTATCCATTTTGAAAGGCCAAGGAATACTTTGCCCCCCAGTCCTCCCTAAAATTGTCAAATTACCTAAACAACACAGGGAAGGATAAGCTGTCAGTTGTTTCCTGTGCTAGATTTTTAAGATTATTTTAAGGTCAATGTTTTACTTCAGAAAAAAATCTATCTTTCCTGTCAAGGAACTAACATAAAAAGATCCTTCATAAATCCCAGTGTTACACATTTGTTTTACAATGCAAATGTCTATCTGCAGTAATATTTATAGGCACTTAGAGGTGAGTTACAGTACTTGAATAAATTATATATAATGAATCATAATTATACAAGAGAAGAATATCAGACAAATGTAGCCCAGAAAAATCGAACATATTATTTGAAATGACATAAGGAAACCACAGAACATACTTTGCATCCTGCCAGACCAGAACTAACTTTTTTTTTTTTCTCATACATCACTTCTAGTAGCAGCTATTTTATTAGCCTGCTCTTGACAACTCTTGAAATTCAATTATGGACTCTAATGTAGTTCTTGGCTGACAGGCATCACCTTTCGACATTAGTAATAGCTTGTTCATCAGAAGATTTGAAAAGCAAGAGAGTTATATTTAAACCCTTACAAAAGATGTTTTCTTTAGTGATTAGAACTCATAATAGGTATTTCTATTGCTTTAGAAGCTGCTGCTTGTTTTGTGTAACCTTCCGCTTGTTATGCAGTACAGCACTAATTAACAAATAACACTATATACTTCATTATTTGGGTTGCAGTTAAAATACTGATTCCACCAAGCTGGGTATTTCACAGATGGCCTGTGGGTCATCTGCTCAGGTCTGTTCTGTTGCTAAATTTTTAGGAAAGCTAACTCCCACATAGCATTTAAGGTCTAGTTCTGTCAGTGACAATTTGGGTTGAGTCTAAAATTATATATTAATTGAAACTGATATTTCTGCTAATCTTTGCCCAGATGTTAACTTCTGCAAAGAAGCTGAGCTTGCTACAGCAGAATACACGAGGCAGCCTGTGATTTAAGGTCATGAAAATCCAGCACACTCATGGGGCACTAAGGTATTAGCTAATGAAAGGAGACTGTAAATGATCAGTCCCTGTGGTCATTAGATTTAATATAGAGTACAAGAAAGCACTGATATTTCACTTAAAAATGTGACTGTCACTAATGTCACCAAGGATTCTTGAATCTGCGTGTGTGTGCATCAACCGCTTTTTTATCGATCTATGTGATCACACATTTGTGACAGTTTAAACCCCTGTAAGTCAAAAAGAGAGAGGAGTTTTACTGTGAGGTTTCATCTGTATTCTTACTTTTCATCTCAACAGCAATAATAACTGGACTGAATAAAGTAATTCAGTTGCTTTCTGTGTTGCACCCATTCCTTCCTTGATTCATCTTTAAACCTCTCTGATGCAATTTTTCAGCCCTCACCATATCAGTGATCTTCCTTGATAGCCTTCCACGTAGTACTGGTATTTAAAGTCATGCGTTGAACCTAATGAAGAGTTAAAGTGAAGGGGTATCATGTGCCTGTGTTTCTAGAGAACCATCTGTAGGGTACACTGCTTTGCGTGAAAATACTAGCAGTGAAAGGTGATGATGGTAAATTAAATTAATTGTCAAATTAAGTGCTGCTGTGGGAGTTCAGAAGTCAGTGAAGCTGCTTAAAGGATTGATTAGTCATAGATACTTAGGGACTAAGTTTTATTCATACCAGGATGTTATGAATGCTAAAAATTTAGATGGGGTCAAGGAGACACTGGTTAGACTCATGGAAGAGAAATCTATCAAGGGTTATTAAAGTTGCTGCTTAGAGCTTGGGAAGTCCTTGAGCTACAAGTTGCTGGAAATGAGGAGAATATTCAACAAGCAAATATTTTCGTATTTCCCTATAGTCATCCGCTTTCGGCTGTTGTGAAGAATACTATACTGGGCTAACCCAAAACTCACACTGAATGAGTCAGTGAGGATCTGATGACTGAAAGAACAGAACATCCTCAGTGCTTTATCATCCTGCTTCCCGGGATCCCCAGCAAGATCTGTCCACTGGCCTTATAACAGCAAAGCCATTACTCCTGTTTACTCAGGAGAGATTCCTGAAGTCAGTGGAAATTTTCAACATATACTTTCTCAAAAGCCACTTTTGACATGTATGTGTTATATTTGCAGTGAGCAGTAAAAGCCTTATTGGTATCAGAGGAAGATTTCAACTATTCTTGAATGCTCCTCCAGATCCCACCTTTAATGGTAAGATTAGTAGATACTATGATTTGCCTAGGAAGTCAAATGTAAAAGATTTGCTAAGGCTAACTGGGCAACAAATGGCATCATCAAAACACCCAGCAAATTTCAGTGGAATAACCCCTAAATAGAACATCTGAAGTTATGTTATGCTGTTTTTCAGCGAGGTGCTCAGGAACCTTAAGAGTTTGAAGTCATCACCAAACACAGAAAGACGTGACAGCCCACTGCCCCTGCTGCATTAACAGCCATCATGGTTTGTTACCCTCAAGTATATTGTTTTTATTATCAATTACCTAGGAATCATAGTATCAAATTTGGAGGTTTGGAGCTGTTTTGAAGCATTGTGGCCAGTGTGCCATCTTAATGTGGGAGTTTCAGTCACACAGTCAAATCAGGACGATGTATGAAAATCATCATTTTGTTGTTTTCTGGCAAAAAAAATGCAAGCCAGCCTCTCCTTGAACTCATTAAATGCTCTCTGAATGCGATTTAGCCATTTTCTGCCAAAGGCAATGTTTCTGTGCCATTTACGTCACCAAAGAGTTGCTTCCTGCGACTGCTGGGAGAGTCGTACAGTCAATCTGATCTGTCAAAATCCCATGCAGATCATTAGAAGCCTAGTGAGGCTGATGCTTGGGAGAGGAGGTAAAGGAATAGGATGTGACACCACTGTTCAAGCCTAATCGACTTGGAGATCACCACTGAGAATTGGAAGGATATGACAGAATGAAAGAAGGCATCTGCCTGATTTATACACAGAGCTCCAGAGCCTCTCACTTCCCTTGAAAGATCGGGGCTGTAGAGCTGAAACGAACAATTTGTTTAATGGTTCTTTGGTGAGATAAGCGCCATGTTTTTTTCAAATGAACATAAAAGCAAACAAAATAAAATTACAAAATTCTTGGTGTATTTACTGAGCACTTCTAGTACTTCTCTGCTAATTTCTCTGCTTTTTAAGTTCATCCAGAGAATTTGTGTTAACGATCACAAACTTCCCAGATTATTTTGTTGGTAATAATAATTTGAGGCCACTGATTTCACCTCAGAGGAGCTTATAGAAATGGTTCAGTTTGATAATGTCCAGGTATGTTAGCAAGTTCTTACTGTGAACAAAAATAATAATTTCTTTACCTTGACTGCTGAGAAGCACAGCTACCTGGTGCTTTTCCCCTTACGCAATCAAATCTGCAGGCTACTATGATTTGTTTTCCTGCTTATGCCTTCCTGTGTCTTGTCCTTTAATAGTTTACATATTTAATCTTGTGGACAGTCCGTGAAAGGAATTTTTTGTGTCCAGAACTGCTGGCTAATTATAGTTGCAATGCCTTACCTAAAAAGAAAAACTAATTATACATGGGATGATGTGGAAAATTCATCTTTTTCACGAGGAATGAAAAAGAAATCTGGGGCTGTCTTCATCAGTGGTTTAGTTTAGCTCAAGGGAGCACTGTCATAGTAAATCTCCTGATCAGCTCCACCTGCCATGCACTGGTTCCCATCACAGAGCTGCCATGGAGCAAAAACCGGACACTTGGGTCCAGAGGACCCAACTAGAAGTAGAAGTAACTTCCCCCAGATGTGTACATGTGGGCAGTGGATACTCACCACCAGCTGTTCCACTTTGCAAATCCTCTCCTGTTGTGCTGCCGCACTTGCTGATGTCATCAGTGCCAGTTTGGTGGTAAATTGAGCCCAAAATCCAGCTGACCCCACTCAGCGTGTTTCCTTCCACCTTTGCAATAAGGGATTGTACTGAGGGAGCAAAGGGAGGAAGGGGCAAAATCACAGGGAGGTTCAGGTGTCCCCTGGTCTGCAGATGCTGGAGTGGATTTCACAATACCCAGTCGGGTACCCTTAATATAGCAGCTTAGTCTCTGCTCATCTGTCTCTGCTCTCTCAGCTGTTAATGAGTTTTGCATTAAGCAGACATTGGCTGAACTAAAGGAACAATTTTGTATTGTGGGGGAGTGGCAGGGGGAGAAAACAAATTCCCACGTCTCCTGCTCCCAAGTACATGTCCTTCTTACTCGCTATAAAATCCATGTTTCTTCTTCTAGGAATCCTATTTCTTCCAGTTTCAGCAGGGAAGGTAAGGCATGATTTTGGCACTGCCTTGCTTCATGTTTGCTGGAGAAATGGGAGATGGTGGTTCGAAAGTCCTTGAGGCTGAGGAAGGCAAAAGGCCCACATTTCTCCCCTCCTGGGTGAGTACTTCAGGCAGTGTACCAGAAAAAAATGTAGAAGAAATAAAAATTTCCTTAGGCAATAAGACAGGAGACTGTCTGTCCCAAGCCTGGCTCAAAAAACAGTGACTGGGGGTCACTATCAGACGCTGTTGCTTCCTCCCACGTCCGAGCTGGCACCCCACAAACCATGCTGGATCCGGCGGCAGGGTGTTGGCATGGCTGTGCCCCACCTCCCAGGCTGTGCCGGAGGAGTGCTTCTGGCTAAGGCTGACAAGCAACGAGGCTATTCTGAACAGCGTTGCACTTGCTAGATTTACCAGCTCCAGTTTTCCTATATTTGCAAGTCTGTGCACGACGACTCTGTTTTGCAGAGTAGTCATGAGCTGACCCATTTCTTTTTAATGCAGTAATTACCGGATTGACTGCCTTCCCCTTCAAGGTACTGACCTACAGTGGCTCATCCAGTAATTACTGTGGATGAAATCTGTAATGTCTGCACTTACCACAGCTTTTTTAAACCATTTCTGTTGCTGTTTCTTTTTCTTTTTTTTTGCTTTTTCTTTTTTTTTTCATTTTCCTTTTTTTTTCCTCTTTCTTTTTCCCACTTGACCTGCAGATTTACCATGAAAGAAAACCATGGGGTTTTTTGGGGTTTCATATCAGCCATATGATAAGAAGAGAAAAAGAAAAACTGAGAGTTTAGTGGAAAAAATAAAACACGTTTGAATAACAAATCCCACTTAATTCTACCAGAGATCCACACAGGGAGTTACACAGGGCACCATTAGAAACCAGTAAGAGACCCCAGGATAGCAGGTATCATTGTCGTCTGCTGTCTCGCCTTGCTGCGCAGACTGTGCTGCTTGGCAGGGACACTTCAAAATGCGCTGGACAAGAGTGACAAAGTGAGCGCAGCACCGTGGCCCTGCCCAGGGGCTGGGGTATTCACCTGTGTGCGATTGTCGGAGACCTGCTGCCTCCCTTTCCTTTTCCTGCAGCTATTTTAATAATAGCCATTTCATGAAAACACTATTCAGTTATTTTAGACGCTTCAGTAAAGACTGGGATTTAAGACTTTGGAGTCATTTATAGGCTCTGTGTTTCTCTCTGTCTGATAATGTGTATGTATATAGTACATATGAGAACATGGAAAAAACAGAGAGGCTTATTAATCTTCCCACAGTTAAACAGGGACCCAGTAGCAGAGCCAGCAAAAGATTTGTCTGGGTTCCTATCTTGGCCATGAACCTCAAGGCTAAACTAAAAATACAAACAAAAAAATCTTGTGGGTTAAGAGATTTTCTGATTTGTTTTTGCTTTTTTGTGATGTGCATAAGGATGACCTGAAATATTCTCCCTCTGAAAAATTTTTGCCTGCCTTTTCTCTGTTTAGTTAGAAATTCAGGAAGATGCTTTGACTGCTGGACAGCCAGTGAACTGGTGACATTGCAACAGATGAAAGGGAGGGAAAACTAGCAATAGGACAGGATATTTTGGTATTACAAGTTTTAATTTCTTTTCCAGTTGAATTCCTGTTTCATTTTAAAATGTCTAACAATGTTTGTGAGAAAAACAATGTTTGTTAGGATCGCTAATGAGTTTTCCCAATACTAAGGGTGTGAGAATCTGGGTTTCCTCCTATTTTTTCCCAATAAAATATAAGAAGGAAACGAATGACCTTTAAAAATAAAAGAGGAAAAGCTTAACTGTTTTCCTTATTATGTCAGCAAAATAGGCCCAAACTGCAAATTCCTTTAAAAGTCACCTTTCTCTTCCCGTCCAGTCTCCAGTCCCTGAACCAGTCACAGTTCAGTCACTACAGACTACTCAGAATCGGTGTGAATTTACTAGATTTGTGTCAGAACACTGTAAGACAGAACTTTTTAAAGGGAAACTTTTTTTAAATCATAGTCAACTTGTCACAGCAAAAACCACAGATGCCTTCAGAGGCATAAAAACTAGAAAGCCGTCAGTGTGGCTTTCCCCAGAATTAAGCACTAGGACTGTAGCCTTTGCGGTTTCCTAAAAAAATAAGCACTGGATACAGATATGGGACAGGCCCCTTTTTTTTGAGGTTTTGCACAGCTTCCCAGAACCAGGGCTGCTCTCACAACAAAACAGAAAAACGCTGCTGCCCCTTCAGCACGGGCAGGGATGTAACCATGCCCGAAATGGAAATGGTATCAGCCGCCGCAGAGGCTGAGCTGAACGTTCTCTTGTTGCAGGCTGAAAGCCATGTCCTGATGGCAGTCTTGATTCTTAGAAACACAGTTATGAAATACTTAAAGCGTGATGAAATGCTAATGAGCAGTTATGTAGGAGCGTGACTATGCACTTCACAAGAAGGGAAAGCAAGGTCAGTGGTTTAACACGGAAGCTTCCAGGTCACTGAAGCATGGCGGGCGATGGCAACGGGGCTTTCTGCCATCGCTGCACCTTGTTACGTGGGTGTGTAGGGCAGGGGACTTGCAGGCAGAGTGAGAAGTGAGATTTCTGGAGTATGAATAAAAGCATAGTTTGCTGGGATCTGAGTTGTTTCTAATCATTGGAGGCTTCCTGTTATTCTTTCCTTATTGATTACCCGTTGCAAATGAGACCATAGTCCCATTTGGCACCTGGTTAAACCGACAGGAACCTGATCGTTTTTAGTATTAAGTGGCAAGTTATTCCTGCTGCAGGTAAATACGTCTAGCCATTTCCTTTATAGGACACTGGGTTTAGTTCCTTAAACTTTGCCAGATTTTAATTGTTCAGGATAACATTTCACATGCTTGGTTATTTGGCTCCAGTTCAGATATTAAGACAGCTTCAGCTCAAACAGTTCAGCAGTCTTCAGATGAGGAAGTTGTAGAAAATTCCTCTTTTAGTCCATATAATTTTTTCTTAAAACTGTGAGGATGAGAAGGCTTTATAATCCCGTGTCTTGAAAGAAGGGTTTGGGAATCGGCATAGAAATCACTTGGATGTTAGAGTTGTGCCTTTTGCCTCATTAATTAGAAGCAGACCAGTAAAACCCAAACCTTCCAAAATTTATCTGTATGACAAAAAGAAAAGGAAAGGAAAAAAAAAAAGGAATGTATATACTGCCAGTACTAAAATATCGTGGGCAATTCTGTAAATTCTGCGGTGAATGTGGTCTCCCCTGACAGTGCCCATCTGCAGCCAGCCCAGGGACACAACATCTCCCCTCCGCAAGCCCAGTGCAGGGGGAGGCTGAGCAAGACTTGCCCTGCAAGCACATCTTTTGGCCGCCAACGCCCAGCTCCAAAGGGGCCGTGGCATCTAGCAAGTGATCATCTTGGAGCTGGACGGGACCTAGAAGAAAGACTTTTGGGGGCCAGCAGCTGCAGGCCAAGCAGATATTAGAAATCCGCGTTTAGGCAAAGGAACCAAACTCGAGGGTGGTGTTTCCTGTCTCAGAGCTGGCAGCTGAGAACCCTTTTTTAGTCAATGAAAACAACTGGTGTTGCCAGGCTGCTTCATCTGACTTTTGTCTGACCCGGGGTGAGATGAAATACCCTCTGGAAGTGCCTGTTTTCCTCTAACAGGGACCCTGGTGGACTCGCTCAGCTGCAGACTGTAGGCATCTAAACTTAGGTGAAATGGATCCTGCCCCAGGAAGCTTTCTCCGCAGCAGTCATGCTGGGTCTCCCCTGAGCTGTACGCGAAGGAAGCGGCCGCTGCCGCCCACCAGCTGCCGGGAGGCTATTCCAGGCCGGGACCCATCGGCTGGAGCCGTGCCACGAGCATTATTTTGGGCCTGTTCCTGCACATATGCTTTGGGTCATTTGTTAGCAGAGAAGCCAGCCAAAAAATGTACTGGCAGCGGGTACGCGAGGAGGTTCCTGTCAGCCGATGCAGGGAAAATGGAGAGATGGTGGTTTGTCCTGCGTGGGGCTTGTCTCCTCTCAAGCCGTGATGGGCCATCTCCTGTGGGTAAGCAGAGGTCTGTCCCTCTCTGCCGTGTGCTCGCCTCGTGGCAAAAGTGCATTGTCACAGGGAGTCTTTAAAAAATCGATTCGTACATGTTAATCCTGGGAGACCTGTAGCTGGAAATGTTGGGGTGGTGGATCTATTCGTAAGGAAATCTGAAGGTTTCAGAAAACATCTCAGTTTCAAATCACCACAGAAAGGCAGAATCTCAAACAAACAAAATCTCCTAACCACAACCGTAAAAGAAAGCACAGACCAGAAACAATGGAAGTAGGTTTTCATTTGGAGTATCGCTTTTCCCCTAAAGCTATAAAATTGTAATTTAATTTTAAATTTGAACGAAAAGCCAGGGATGAGATATGTGAACAACTGTGACAGCTTTTTTAAAGAAAATAAAAATTTTTAAAACCAGAAGTTCATTCAGAAAGACACTGCCCTATTTCAATTCCATTTCAATAGAGTTTCATTTTTGGGTGTTAAAACCGAAGCAATTTTCTGCCCTGCCACAGACCTCAGCTGTGCTGTGCCACCGCACCCTTGGAGGGGTACGACTGCTAACCTGGGATGGAGGCACTCGACCCCTTCACCAAACTGGCGGTAGTTTGGTACAGGCTCCAAAGGAGGCAAAGGCCTGAGCCGTCAATGAGCCAAGAACTCCTCTAGTTCCAATCTGTTCTCTGAAAACCCACAAAAGCAGAGTGACACAGTGAGCATCGATGCATATGAGCTGGGAACACCGATCATGCGATCAACACATGAATAGCGGGTGGCTTTTCCAAGACTCATCTATCAAGGAACAAAGAAAGTTGTGGGTACAAGGAGTCTCATGCATACCTTTCCCATCACATGTAATTTGACTATGAGCCAACCACTTTATTCCACAAATATGACAGCCTAAGTGAGCCTTCTTTGAGCTCTCCCGGCTGAGGACCCTGGCTGCACGGCGGTGATCTCCCCTTGAGCTGGGACACCTCTCAAGGTTGCTCCTCGAGGCAGAGAGACCTTTTACCAATGACAGATCTTTAGTAAGCGACCGATATCGCACATAACCTTGTAGTATGGTAACTTTGATTTGTGCATTGGTAACTTTGATTTGTGCCTTGGTAGTTTTAAATCATTGTTCAAATGATTGTGCCATACAGCAACAGAGTGAACCTTGCCATCAAACTTTAAGTCGCACTTTTACAGCATCCTATTAAAACCACTTTTGCTAATACCTTAGCCGGTGATTCTTTAAATGATCTGAATCACCCATTTGCAACGTAACCACTTGCAGGAGGAAGGGAGTCGAGCATCGTCTCCTCAAGACTGACAGCTCATGTGAAGAGCTGCCTCCCTAAGCAGAAGAGCAGAGGGCTCTGAGACCTCCCGTCAGTGGAAAAAAAAAGTACATTCTCTGGCTATGAAGCCATTAAATATTTACAGCGTCAGGTGGCAGACCGCGGCTGTGGCATGACGTCGGTGGATTACTTGCCCGTCATGAAGGTGGTGTGCCAGGGATGAATCCGAACCCAGGCGTGTTGCCTCGTGTGCCGTTAACCCCACCAGCGTTTCCTTGTCACCGTGACCCAGTGGAGGGGACAAGATGCCAGCAGCAGGCGAGGGAAGAGGGTGTCTGGGTGTCTGGAAGTGGAGACGGGATACGGCAGCGGCCCAAAGGGGAGGCACATCCGCGTTGTGCAGCGGAACGCTCTTGTTGCTCTGCAGTTTTTCAGGCTTGCATGGAGGCGATGGGAAGATCTTTGCAGAGGGTTTCCATCCTGCTCTTGCAGAGTTCGTATTCACTCCAAGTTCCTTTCAAACCCAAAGTGGAGAATGTTTTAAAACCACAAGGGGAGACATTTGAGGAGAAAAATACCTTTTGCTCTCCTGCAATTGGTTGGATTAGTGGTGTATTTGGAAAGCCTGGGTGATAAATATTTCAGGAATAATGGAAGGGAACTGTACCTGCAGGTGGCCCGTGGGATTTTAATGAGACAAGCTCTCTGATTTGCACTGCAATATTTGCACCCAAAACCAAGCACCATCCTGACCTCCTTGTGCAGACGGGGGATTAGAGAGGGGTGCCCCCACCTCTTTCATTCCCCCAAAGGGCTCTTTTTCCTGATTTTGCAAAAGGTGCATTTGGCGTCAGCCCGTGCAGCCAAAGATAAGAGCTACTTATCTCATGCAATGATGGAACAATATTTCATTGACAAGTTATCCAAAGGACCACGCACCTACATAAAACCTTGTATGTGTAAAATTAAGATCGTGCCTTTCCTCCACGTGCCCTGTTACAGAAGCTCCAGGCTCTTTGCAAGCAGTAATTAAGCTCAGTTTGTCAAAAGGAGCACAAAGGCACAAATAGCTCATCATGCCTCCTGTCACATCAAAATGAATCTAACCTGATGTGGGCACATGCTTCGTTATAAAACAAAACCTCTGAGCCCCCTTAGAGAAACGCAGGGACGCCAGAGAGAGCTCTGGGGTGCTCTGACGTCCTTTGGTGCTTCATGGATGGACTCCAAAGTTACCTGGAGATGATCTCTTAGCAGCAGTGCTGGACTGAGGGGCTAAACGAAATCACACGCGTGTGCCCAAACCCAGGCTGTGCTAGTCCTGCCCCAAGCCTGGACAGCAGAAGTTATGCCCGGCGGTGGACACAGAGGGAGCCCTTGGCCCGTTATTCCATTTCTCATGTGCGTGCAGAGAAACCCAACCCAACCCCATCCTGAGACGCTGCCTTGAGCAACCGAGTCAAATAAATACAGCACGCTCTTGGCAAGGGGCTCGGGGGCCCTGCCTTCACAAACAGTCACGGGAGGCTGGAAATCAATTAGTGGGGTTTGTTCCGACAGCAGCTAACAAGGAGCCCGGCTTCTCTTGCCAGCTCCCTCGGGGGCCTCCTCGGGTGTCGCTGCGAGCCGGCGCACCCAGCCCCGCGGCTGGGGTAGGAGAGGTGCTTGGAAATAGGGTTCTGCAAGTCTGCATCGTGTGACAAGGAAGGGGAAACACGGGGGGTAGGTGGGAGAAGGAGGAGGCAGCGTGGGGCGAGGGGAGCAGGGTGAGCTGGTGAAAGCCAACGTCAACGCCCCACTGTTCACTCTGCATGGTTGGGGGCTGCCTTGAGGTACCTCTTGCAGGTCTCGTGGGGCAAGGGCCCTTCAGGAGTGCCCTCCAGGGCTGCAACACCTAGTCATTTCATCCAAAAGAGTCATTATTTTCTCCAGGACCTTTCCTTGATGTGAACTGAAGCAGTACTGGGGAGAAGGGGGAGAGTCTCTTCAAAAGTTCACACTTGATCCAAGGCAAAACACTCAGGTAGATGCACCCAGGTTTCCTTTGCTGGTTCCAGTGGGGAGGCTCATATGGGTACAGACTTGCAGGACTGGGTGTTGTCTTTGTACACAGGATGAGATATATAATTTTTTGATGACTGAAAGTACCTGTTGCTGTTAACACCAACACAGTGCCACCAGGGGAGAGACAGAGATGAAAAACAGCAGTGCTCAGCTTTGCTATAAAAAGGCTGAAAACACTGTTAACAAAAACCCAAGCGCTTCCCTGAGTGTTGGGGTGCCCCTGCTTGTCCCCACGGCTTTTAGGACCAGGAAGCCGTAAGTGCTGCTTTGGCAGGTTGCTGGTCTGTTGCAGCAATCACTAGTTCCTTATTTATTTGCCTGTTTTTAACAACCGCCACTGTTGCTACCTGCTTGCGGTCAGCCTGCTCGTGAACGTGGTGATAGGGCAGGCTTTGTCCTGAGCAAATTTGCAGCCCAGGGACTCTGTGGCCAGCTTGTAAAAGCAGAGACAAGCCCTTGGGAAAGCCACAGAGTAGCTAAAACATGAGGCTAATCCAAGCAGAGCATTTGAGGGGGCAAGGCAGGGTGTGCAGGGGTGGGGCAGAGGGCTGGAGCCGCTGCCAGAATTGCAGCCTGGCACCGAGGCACCTCCCTTCTAGGTGTCTGTTCTGGTTCTGGAGCATGCATCCCGACAGGCCTGAACTTTGCAGATGAGAAGCGTTAGCTGCAATGTTGCAGCAGTCGTGATCTAGGGACACAAGCAAGGTGAGATTTGTAGGGAAGGTCTATATTTTTCAATAGTCCCATTGATGTAACTGGGGGAAAAAATGGATCTTCTTTTGAGCACGTGATCCAGGTCTTACCTCTTGGAGGAAGGTCATACACAAAAGCAAATTCCTCAAGGAACAGATAGACCTAAGCCCTTAATCTTCCCCCCTCCTCCTCCCCTTCCCTCCCCTTCCCTTCTCTCCCCTTCCACTCCCCATAGCAGGGCTGGAAGAGGCACGATCATTTACTGCTTGGCTAGTAAGATGTCTCCAGACATGGGAGACCACAGTTCACTTCTCCCTTCTCTCTGAATTGATTTTAACCTAATTGACTACGTTAAAAAGTGTTCTGGAGTTTGATGTTCCCCTAAACAAAAACATTATTTCATGTTTTTGTATGCATAGGAAAAGTGAGTGTTCTTTAGGCCATCGAGTGCATGTAAACAAGTATGTCTCCATAATATAGACATGAGGGTATGTATCTGATTTTAGTCCCCCCCCTAAGATGAATGGAAGGATGATTATTTTTACACTAGCTATCCCCTGAAGTGGGGGTTGATAGCAGGTCTCCCTACTCCCAGGCAGTATCCAGCACTCACACCCTTTTTGTCCCAGTGAATACAAAATAAAACACCTTTCAGAAGAAAAACTTACTGTATCCCTGTCCAGAGTCTCTGCTGGCTGGACACTTAAAGCACTTACAGCCGGACACCGCCCATTAGGAAGGAGGCACGGGTTCGTCTCCCCTAAGGGAGGCACAGCTGGACACGTTTTCCCCGGCAGCTGCCTAACCACTGGCCTAGAACATAAAGCACGGGTCTTGCCACATCCTCCCCACATGTGTTTTAAACATGGTTTGATCCTACTCAGCAAAGGAAAAGGCTGAGGCATTTCTGGGTGTGCCCAGAAACATGTTTAAACCTGTGACATTCAGTTTTGCCAATGTGCAGACCTCAGGGTGGGTGTCCACCTCTGTGTGATGAGAATAAGCCTGCTGACAGCAGACCTGGTTTTCAGCAGCTGCTCTGAAATTTGAAGAGGTAGGCATCAGCTCACAGATGCCGTGAACCATGGATGGAAAATCACTGACCTGGGGGACCTAAATGTCAGTGTCTGAGGGGTTTGCAGACACTAGATGCACCAGGACTAGGCAGCTGATGAGTTTTCAAAGGTCAAAATCTGAAGCTACATCCTTCAAATGGTGGCAGCCCAAGAGTCACCTGAGTCTTTTTGTGCATCATAGTCAACTAAAAAGGTTCTCAAATGTATGCATATATATATATAATACATATATGTATATTTCATTCTTTGGGGCAGCGGCTCCTAAGGCAATCTGACAAATTTTTGACATCTACCTGGATGTCTGGGCTCAGAGAAACAAGGAGACCCAGCTCCCACTGGCTTCTATCCTTAATGAGGAAAGTGTGACAGTGCCCCGGGGACTGAGAACAGAGGAAGCTGGGGAAAAAGGAAGGTGGTTTAGGCCTTGCCAACGCTTTCTCATCTCCTTCCCATTTACAGCTTTAGGAATGTGGTGCTATAATGCAGCTTGCAGATTGTGCGTGAGGCTGATAAACACGAGAGAAAGCTACACGTTCCTAAATGTCCAAAAAGCTGCACGGTCTCCACATCCCTAGAAACAAATTTCTATCTGTGTAGGGATGTGCCTTTGGGATTGTTTAGCAGATTTTTGCACCCGAGGACAATGCGTACATTAAATCGGTTTGTTTCTTATCTGATTCTGGGGCTTTTTCACTCTTTTCAGTATGTAAATTGCTCCATCCTTACAAAGGCTGTTCTGCCTATGGTCTGAGCAGCCCAGGATGTCTCCTGCGAAGCCCCATGAACTGAGTACAAAGGGTGGCCCCTTTTTCCTTTAGCATCACTGCCTTTGATAAGGTCTCTAACAGTCCTAACCCCTCCTATGAGTGTGTGAACATAATGACAACCCAAAGGAAGCGCTTACAGGAGCCAAAAGGAAAGCGTGCTTTGTGCTCTGCTTTTGCCACAGTGGGATTTCCAGCAATGAACCTCGGACTGGCACAGGATGCCAGAGCCCGGCGGCTGGGCACCAGCGATAAGCAGCCGCTAGCACGGTCTGTGGGGCAGACGCGGCCGTGCGGCGGTGGAGGCGATGCCTCGCTGTGGGCAGCCGGACCTTCTTGCTTTCTCCAGTCCAGCACACGTGAACGTGAGCAGCTGCACCAAGACTCGGCTACTGCCTTTCTCATACCAGCCTGACACCTCAACAAAATAAATACAGCAAATGCGAGCAGAAGCATCAAGAGAACCTGGAACCTGCGACTGCTTTAAAGAAAATCTCCACAGATATTTTGATCTTAATGGGATTACCATGTGGCTTTTGTATCTCGAGCAATTATTTGGCATCGCCTTCACGTCATATAGGAGGGATTGGTGTTTACTTTAACTGAAGTATTTGGTAGTGAATTCAAGAACAAAAGGACAGATCTCTATCTCTGTTCCCAGGTTTTCCCCAGTGTTGAGATATTTCTCCTTTACAGGGCCTGGGGGACAGCCAGAGCCCAGCCCCTGTGCTCCACACAGACAGACACAATACTTGTGTGATTTGGAGCATTATGCAATTAAAATGCCAAGGAGTGACTTGCTGGTTATTTCTATTGTTCATTTGCTCCTATAGCCAACTTCCATTTTCCCGTAGAAACAGCTAACAGTAGAGAATCTAACAGGTTTCCCAATGTTTCCCTGCCCTTCAGGATAAAACTGCTGGGTTTAGAGGTTACATTAAAAGAGTCAGGAAATTGCTTCAATAAGCTGAAATTTCTGTTGATACTGAAACTTTTCAGAAACCTTTGCTGCATTCTGCCAGTTTTGTCCCTAATCTGAGTAACCCCTCTACCACCAGGGTTCAAAAGAAGAAGGTCAGGTTGAGATGAACGTGGTCTCTCCCGAAGCTAACAAAACCCTCAGCTTCACGGCTGGCCTGGGACCACCCGTTGAGCCGGAGCTGGGGAGCGCTGCACAGCCAGGATGCATCCGCGCATCCCTGGGACAGCAAATGCCACGGCCGCCACGTCCTGAGGACCATGACACTGGGTGTCCCAGCAGAGGTGCTGGCGCTGAGGGTGGCACCTCCTAATCACAGGCTGTGGTGGGGGAGCCGGTGCAGAAGAGCTTTCTCCTTCAGCATCCCTCCTGTGGCTGCTGCTTCCTGAGGCATGTCCCTGTAGCCCCAGTGGGGTGGGTGCAGTTTTGTGCAGAGCTGTGCTCCAGGCCAGCCCTGTCCGCAGAGGTGATTTACCTCTGGCCCGTATCCTTCTATCCAGTACAAATTGCTTCTTCCTAAAGCCACGCATCCCATTCTTGGCCAGCCTCCACTCCCCGCTGGTATGTAACCACCTTTTGGTAAAGGCAGACTCCTCCCATACAGAGAACAATTTTTTTGCCTATTAGCACACCAGAAGGATAAAGACATCATTGCTTCGACCCACAAATATGGGGCTGAGTTGTTATTGGAATGGCCCAGGAGCTTGCTCTGGCCCGTGTCTGCAGGCGACCAGCCGAGACAGCCCCGTCCACCTCCCCCATCCCTGCGGCGCAGGAGCAGGGACACCCTCACATCCCGGCTTCGGAGCATGGGGCTTGACTGCTGCAGGTGGCACTGGTACATGGAAAGAGTTTGCACCTCCGTTCTCTTTTCTTATGAAATTATCTGCTGTTACCAGTGTCTACAGAAAAGTGCCTTTGCCCCTGTGTTGCCTTTTGTTCCTCCCAGCTGCAGGAGGACACCCGGAGCCATGGTACCCTTTGCTAATGGCGAAGAGCTCCTTCCCCATAGCCCCGGGATGTCTGACTCTGCAGGAAAAGCCTCTCCCAGGCCTGATCCTTGGATTTAGTTGTACAAAACCTCAACAAACACTGAGAGTAGAGCAGCACGACTGAAAAAAAGAGGGGATGCCACTGACTCTTCTGTGAGAAAAGGCCTTTCTGCACAGCCTTGTCACCCTCACAGTGACACTGTGTCCTCACCTGAGCTCAGCCAGATTTTTAATTTATTACAGGCTAATCAAACCAGGAGACATCCAGAGCTTTTTTGGCCGGTTTGATGAATCCCCTGCAGGGCAGGGTGGCTTCTGAAATGCTGTTGCTTTGGTCTATCCATCTTGAATTACTCTGGATCCAAACACTGAAGTTCTGGGATGGGATCCTTGGTGGTAGATCTTAGGTCCATGCAGCTGTGCTCAGCTCTGCACCAGCCAGCAATGCAGAGGTGGGACCGAGGGTCATGCTGCTGGTTTCCTGAAACTGAACTTGTTTGGCTGTCAGCTGCCTGTGTAGAGGGCTGGGCGTATCTCTTGCTGGTACCCACTTTGTTCTCGCACAGCGTGGAATGGTGGCGGTGTCAAGCCCCTCCTTTCCCTTTAGAAATGCTGCATGAAAGAGTTCCCCTAGAGAAGACAGGCGGTTAAAATAACCCTGCGGGCAGCGGTGACCAATGTGCTCATACACGCAGAGCTGCTTCCCCCTCCCTCTGTTGCCGACGGTCACATATGTCTCCTGTGCATGTCTGCGGTCTGCAACCTTGGTGGGTGCTGCAAAGTGAGTGATGGATTTACATTCGCTGGGAGAACATCCATTATCAGTGATGCTCTGGGTTTTAAGGTCTTCATGTCACTACCTTCATAACTGCTATAATCTGGTGGGAAAATTGTGTAGTTTCTAGCAAACACCCTTATCGAAGGCCATGGTAGCCACTGTCTTACGATGCTACCTGGTCCTGAGTTCAGCCCCACAAAGGAGAGACCCGTTTGCTGAAGAGTGATTTGTATGTGCAATAGAAAAGAAAGCTCCGTGTCCTTTTTCAGACACGCTATTTCATGGCCATGTGCTTCAGCAGCTCTGGTTGCCCTCTCCTGGGGAACATCATTTCAACAATACATCCTCCAGGACTCCCACCTGGGATGGTGAAATCTCAGCTTCTGTTGAGGAAAGCTTGACGCAGCATTGCAAGGCTCAGACGTGGTGTGAGAAGGTACCTCCTGCCATGAGAATGATGCTCCCTCTTGGCCCCCAGCAGTGCTGCCTAACCTCTTCTTGCCACAGCCTGTGCTACTCCCATCCTTTCTCTGCTGGCCCGGGACATGCCCAGGATGGTGAGCTGCGCTCAGGTGCAGGTCTCAGCATGCAAAACCAGCCCTGCCCGATGAGATGTGCACCCTGAGGCACTGGAGTCCAGGTATATACAGCCATGGCTGCCCTCTCCAAAACTATTGACGAGTTTATGCTAAAAGCACAAATGCTTTAGCTCTGGGGTGCCTTGTCCTGCCCCAGGCACCCGAGCCATACGACACAGGGCAGCTTCATGTTGTTGTGGTTTAGCCCCAGTCGGCAATTAAGTACCATGCAGCCGCTCGGTCACCCTCCCCCCCCGGTGGGATGGGGGAGAGAATCGGAAGAGCAAAAGTAAGAAAACTCGTGGATTGAGATAAGAACAGTTTAATAATTGGAACAAAATAATAGTAATAATAATAATGAATTGTAATGAGAAGGAAAACAACAAGAGAGAGAGAGGAACAAAACCCAAGGGAGGGAAAAGAAAAAAAAAAAAATTATACAACCGCTCACCACCCGCCAACCAACGCTCAGCCAGTCCCCGAGCAGCGACCACTACCCCCCGGCCAACTCCCCCCAGTTTATATACTGGGCATGACGCCATATGGTATGGAATAGCCCTTTGGCCAGTTGGGGTCAGCTGTCCTGGCTGTGCCCCCTCCCAGCTTCTTGTGCACCTGGCAGAGCATGGGAAGCTGAAAAGTCCCTGACCAGTGTAAACGCCACTTAGCAACGACTAAACCATCAGTGTGTTATCAACATTATGCTCATACTAAATCCAAAACACAGCACTCTACCAGCTACTAGGAAGAAAATTAACTCTATCCCAGCCAAAACCAGGACACAATGTGCAGCCAACGCAGTGCTCGCACAGCAGAGATGGTCCTGTGCTCTTCTGACCAGAGTCTGGCCAGGCACAAAGCAGAGCTGCTGCTAGTCCTCTTCCCCCTGCACAGCTCAGTGTTTAAAGAAACCATCCAGGACTATTCACACTTAAGAATAAGCTGTGGCTTTTGAGCAATTTCAGTTGGCCTGCATCTGCCCTATGAAGCAGGCTGTGCTCTTCTCTTGAGGACAGAACTTCCTTTAGGTTGAGTCTTCCAAGGACAGACTGCACCACTGCTGCTGAGAAAGTGTTTGGCTGAGAGATAACGGCTTTCTCTGCAACGCGGCAAGCACGTCTGCCGTGCCGGGGCCTTTCTCCTCTGTGCCTGCACCTGGGCACTGAAACACCTGGGGTTTAGTGAGAAAACCTCCAGCACTGAAACCCAGGACATGGAGATCCGTTTTCAGGACTGCAAAGTTCTTGGGGAGGAAAGGAAACAAGAGGAGGTGGGTTGGAAAATAACCTGATCATGGTCTATTAATATTTACAGGAGGAGCCCATAGCTGCTAATGAGCAGCTCCTGAGTCTGCCTCTTTGGGGAGCAGATATCATTCCAGACCAAGAGGTAGGCACAAGGTGTTCAGGTGTTTATTAAAAGCACCTTGCAACCCTACCGGTAGGTGACCCCCTGCAGGACCTCCATCCTTGAGACCAGTTGGCACAGGGGGACCATGCTATTGTAGGAGTGGTCCATGGTGTGAGCTGGCTCCCAGACCTGGGGAGACCATCAGGGCCAGACGTGTGCCAGGGACCACCAACCACCTCAGCATCATAGGCAAAGTCCTTCTGGTGCCTGGCCCCCAGGGCTGGTGCAGGTGGCCTTTCCCCAAGGGTCCGACCCAAGCGGACCCAAGCGCTGGGACTGCAGCTTTGCTGGGGCGTTTGCTGGAAGTCGCAACGTGAAGCAAGAGCACAGCAGTTCCTGTAACTGCCTTTTTTCTTGCTAAGCTACACGAGCTTTTTACATTGACTTAGTCCCAAGGAAGAGGTTTTCTAAATTAAAAAATTCCCAAGCTGACCATGACTTCCCAAAGGATGTTAATAAACAAAAAAAATGCGCTCACCATGACGAAAGATGACTGGCAAGGACACGTGGAAGATAGTAAAACTATTTAGTGGCACGTGAGCTCAGAAGGAAAGATCTGTTTCCCATTACCCAGCCCATTTCCCATAAATCTTAGCTTGAAGCCATTAGTTCAATGAGTGCCAGCCAGGCTTGTATTTTTTTCTGTACAGTTTTGAGTAACGCATGACTAACGGGCCTAGCCTCGCTGATAAGCACACAGAAGGCTTGTTGCCGATGCTTTGCACCGGTGTAATTGACTTTTATGGAGATGCTCCTGATTTGCACTCGTTAAGAGGCTCCAAAACATGACTGCAGATTGGCAAGTTATCACACAGCACCTCAGCAGCAGCAAGTGCCCAAGCGCGATCTGAGCCTCTGGCAGCAGAGGTTAGGTGTGACATCATTTAGCTTGCAGTGAGAGAGGATACAGCTACACCAAATTGCCTCCTGTCTCCTGAAGGCTGAAATGTCGGTCCAGACAGTCATCACAACTCCCACTACGCATGGGAACAAATGTGTGGGACCCTCTGCTGGGCAGAATATGCTTCCCATTCCTCAGGATATTCTCTGTGACCTTGTCATTCCCTGGATATTTTGGGATGTGGTGTCCACTCACATCCAGCAATGCCGGCTCCAGCCAAGCTACATGTCCTGCCACAGACACACCATGTGCTCGAGCCTTATACTGGCCAGTGCTCACCAAGATCTCATGGCCGTTTAGCATTGTCAGTAAATGCATGCCTGCTGAGGATGGCTGGTGTCCAACCATTGCAGCTGGAAAGAGCTAGTTGGCGCATGGGGTGGCACGTGGGATTGCCGTGCACCTTTTGGAGGTGCACCATTTGGTGGCACTGCCTCCTCAGAGATCTCCACTTCCAGAAGCTTCATCCAACCCCAGTTGTGAACAAGGAGCAAGATGTCCCTGCTGAAACCCAGAGGGCCCTGCAGTAGCAAATGACAATTTTAGGAGGTGATACCAAAGCCACAGATGGGCAGAAGGAGGAAAGCACTTGCCCCTGCCTGTTTAAAGTCAGTGAGAAATCAGCCTGGCAATGGGCTCTGCTGCCCCATAGGCTTAGCCCATGACTGGGACTCTGTAAAACCTGCCTCCCACTAACTGACCCAGCCCCTAAGGACCTCCACCCAGTGCCTCACCATGCATGTTGGGGTTGCAGACCACAAAACTGCACTGGCTGTGTGCTGGCCTGCCAGGGACCTTCCACATTAGGCAAGCACCCCGTCCTGTTTCAAGAAACAGACCTTCTTTGTTGAGCTGTAACCTAGAGCAAAGGTATATTTAGTGCTTTTTTTTTGCCTAGATCAGGCAGTGGGTGCTGCAAACTTGGATGCAAAGAGGAAACAGGAGAAGCAGCAAGGATGGTGTGGAGGGAGTTGGTTAAGCTCGTTGCAAGCAAGGGAATGGTTGGTAGAGAAAGAAAAGCACTGAATTTTTTAATGTTACTGGTAATTAATAGTTCAAAACCTCCAGCAAAATAAAACATTTTAAAATATTGTATGTTTCATGAAGGTTTTATACATGGCATTTTTTCCAGCAGTCCCAAGTGTTTAATAAATTGTATTTATCTCTCCTTTAATCTGCCCTTTTGTTCATGAACTAGCTAAGTGAGGTCAGAGAGAAAGAGTGAAAGAGCATTTTTGGCAAAGGGAAGCTTTCAATATGTCACATTTAATAGAAGTAATAAGTACACAAAATCCCAGGATCTATAAAGGGCTTTGTACTAGGAGATTAATTTGCATTTCTATGGGATATCTTTCCCTAATTATCTTGTTGTTGTTGTTGTTCTTACTTCGTTTACTGTGTGGATGAGTATCAAGGCATTTCCTCTGCCAAGTAGGGAATGGTTGACACAGTTCGCTGCAGAGCTGGGACCCTTGAGCGCAGACCAGTCATCGAGAGTGCTGTGTCACACCAGAAGTGAATCGCTAGGGAGAGATGCCCACAGGGACTTCAACTTCTTTTTCCCTGTCTTTGCACTCACGTTTTATAGCCCGCGAGATCGCCTGAGCAGAGGCATGCTAGATGTTATTTGTGAATCTGTGGATGGAGTTGAAACAGAAGGCTGGAGTCAAAATAATCCTCTTCCTGGTTTCTGAGGCACCCTTTATGTCTGAAGTGTTGGCAAATATTGAAGCCTGTTCTGTGCCAGCAAGGCCAGGCCAGAAAAAACCCTCTCTTACATGCAGTCTCTTCAGCAATGATGCTGTTTTACCACATCTTTTAAGGACTGGCATATTTTCCCATAAAATAGGAGGAGTAAGTGCCTGAAGTCTGGAGAAAAGCAAATGTTGCTCCTGTCTTCAAGAAGGACAAGAAGGAGGACCCAAGGAACTACAGGCTGATCAGCCTCAACTTCATCCCTGGAAACCATTTCCAGGTACATGGATGACAAGAAAGTCACCAGGAGTAGTCAGCATGGTTTCACTAACGGGAAGTCACACTTGACCAACTTGACAAACTTGTGTGATGAAGTGACTGGCCTGGTAGATGAGGGGAGAGGAGTGGATAGTGTCTACCTGGACTTCTGTGAGGATTTCAACACTGTCTCACATTAGATCCTCATAGATGAGCTGTTAATGTATGGGTTAGTTGAGCAGACAGTGAGGTGGATTGAAAACTGGCTGAATGGCTGGGCCCAGAGGGTGGTGATCAGTGGCACAAAGTCTAGTTGGAGGCCAGTGACTAGCAGTGTACCCCATGGGTCTATACTGGGTCCGGTCCTGTTTGACATCCTCATTAATGACCTGGATGAGGGGCAAGAGTGTACCCTTAGCAAGTTTGCAGATGACACAAAACTGTGAAGAGTGGCTGATATGCCAGGGGGTCATGCTGCCATCCAGAGACCTCAACAGGCTGGAGAAATGGGCCAACAGGAACCTCATGAAGTTCAACAAGGCAAGGTGCAAAGTCCTGCACTGGGGGAGGAACAACCCCATGCACCAGTGTATGCTGGGGGCCACCCCACCCCAAGCAGCTTGGCAGAAAAGGATCTGGGGGTCCTGATGGACACGAAGTTGAACATGAGCCAGCAGTGTGTTCTTGTGTCAAAGAAGGCAAATGGTATCCTGGGCTGCATTAGACAAAGTATGGCCAGCAGGTCAAGGGAGGTGATCCTTCCCCTCCCCACTTGTGAGGGCACACCTGGAGTGCTGGGTCCAGTTCTGGGCTTGCCAGTACAAGAGAGACATGGACATAATGGAGAGAGTCCAACAAAGGGTCGTGAAGATGATTAAGGATCTGGAGCATCTCTCCTATGCAGAAAGGCTGAGAGAACTGAGACTTTTCAGTGTGGAGAAGAGAAGGCTCGGGAGAATCTTACCAATGTATATAAATACCTGAAGGGAGGATGCAAAGAAGTCAGAGCCAGGCTCTTTTCAGTGGTGGCCAGTGACAGGACAAGAGGCAATGGGCACAAACTGAAATATGGAAGGTTCCCTCTGAACAACAGGAAACACTTTTTCACTGTCAGGGTGACCGAGCACTGGCACAGGTTGCCCAGGGAGGTTATGGTGTCTCCACCCTTGGAGATATTCAAAAGCTGTCTGGACACAGTCCTGTGCAACTGGCTTTAGGTGACCCTGGTTGAGTAGGGGGCTTGGACGAGATGACCTCCGGAGGTCCCTTCCTACCTCAGCCATTCTGTGATTCTGCAATGGCCCGCAATAGCAGGAAAGTCACATATTGAGGTATTTTGGTGGCCTCTGTTGAAGGTGGTCACTCTGGAGATCACTAGCTCTTACCAACCCAGCTTTGGAGCTGAAAGAAGAGCGGTGAACTGCTACAAGACTCAGGGCCTACCAGCCCCCCGGGGACAGCCCTCCCTTGACGTTGGAGCCCAATTCACTGGCTTCACCCACTCCCGTGTGCTGGGGCAGTCTCCCTCGCCTGCCACCCCCCTTGCAGCAGCTATGACAGCACCCTGCCAGCTCCCCACAGAGCATTTCTGTGGAAGTCAAAGAGGACTGAGGGCAGGATAGGAGAGGGGGTTTACACGTCATTTTGGGCGCTGTGGCTCCCCACCACTTGCGTTACCTGTGCCTTCGTTCTAGATGGAGAGGCTGCCTGTTATCACAGGCCTCTTCACTTAAGCTACCATGTTTTTCCTGCCAACTTGCCCTCAAATCCCATGCTGTTTATCAGTGTACTTACTTTCTCTGGAGGAAAGTGAGCAATTTAATTAACGCTGAATTTCAGCTTGTAAGAAAGAAGGCTCTCTCACTAACAGATGAAGATTAATGCAGATCCTTTCCCTTTCTCAAGACTTTATACTTGGCTGGCCTGACTCCTTGCATGGATGCAGCCTGCATGTTTGAACAAGGAGCAACTGTTTTTCAGGCATCTTTGGCTCATGCTGTGCTGAGATCTCCTTTGTTTTCTGCAGCACAGTGGTGACTGATATATCTTGCACCCATGCCAGTGCCTGAAGCTCAAAAGCTGAGGATGCTGGGCAGGCTGGAGCTGGTGAGCTGCAGGGACACCAATGAGCTACTCTTTAGCACCCTCCAGACATCTAAATTAGGAAAAGGAAGAAGCACAAAAATGGACTTTTTCTGAAATACTGAGACAAACAGCTTAAAAGCTAGCTGTTTCGCAGCAGCAGAGTCCACGCTGTAGTTTGAACAAACTCACAAACCCCCTCTGGCTCCTAATATTGTGTTCACATTACATGGAGACCAGCCCAGACCCAGCCATGAGCTACAGGTGACATTTGGTGCTGTCTAAATGGGGAAAGCCTGAACCCAGGCTACCTGGGAGCACTGGTTCATGTTCATCATGTAAATCTACCCTCTTTCAGTTTAAAACCATTGCCCTTTGTCCTATCACAACAGGCCCTCCTAAAAAGTCTGTCCCCATCTTTCTTATAAGCACCCTTTAAGTATTGAAAGGCCACAATAAAGTTTCCCCACAGCCTTCTCTTCTGCAGGCTGAACAACCCCAACTCTCTCAGCTTTTCCTCGTAGGAGAGGAGCTCCAGCCCTCTGATCATTTTCATGGCCCTCCTCTAGACCTGCTCCAACAGGTCCATGTCTTTCCTGTGCTGAGGGCTCCAGAGCTGGATGCAGTACTGCAGGTGGGGTCTCACCAGAGCAGAGTAGAGGGGCAGAATCACCTCCCTCAGCCTGCTGGCCACGCTGCTTTTTATGCAGCCCAGGATATGGTTGGCTTTCTGGGTTTTGAGTACACACTGCCAGCTCATGTCCAGCTTTTCATTCACCAGTACCCCCAAGTCCTTCTCCACAGGGCTGCTGTCAATCCCTTCATCCCCCAGCCTACCTTCATCCCCTAGATACCAGGGGTTGCCCTGACCCAGGTGCAGGACCTTGCACTTGGCCTTGTTGAACCTCATGAGGTTCACATGGGCCCACTTCTCCAGCTTGTCCAGGTCCCTCTGGATGGCATGCCATACCTCAAGCATGTCAACCACACCACTCGGCTTGGTGTTGTCTGCGAACTTGCTGAGGGTGCACTTGATCCCACTGTCTATGTCATTGATGAAGATATTAAACAGTACTGGTCCTGATACAGACCTCTGAGGGACACCACTCATCACTGATCTCCATCTGGACATTGAGCCATTGACCACTACCCTCTGGATGCAACCATCCAGCCAATGCCTCATCCACTGAACAGTCCATCCATCAAATCCATAGCTCACCAATTTGGAGAGAAAGTTGTTGTGGGGGACCATGTCAAAGGCCTTACAAAATTCCAGATAGATGACATCCGTAGCTCTTCCCTTGTCCACTGTTGTAGTGACTCCATTGTAGAAGGCCACTAGGTTCGTCAGGCAAGACTTCCCCTTGGTGAAGCCATGTTGGCTTCACCAAGCCTCGAATCACCTCCCTGTCCTCCATGTGCCTTAGCATAGCTTCTAGGAGGATCTGTTCCATGATCTTCCCAGGCGCAGAGGTGAGGCTGACAGGTTGGTAGTTCCCAGGGTCCTCCTTTCTACCCTTTTTAAAAATGGGTGCAATGTTTTCCTTTTTCCAGTCACCAGGGACTTCACCTGACTGTCATGACTTTTCAAATATCATGGAGAGTAGCTTGACAACTACATCAGGCAATTCCCTTAGGACTGTGGGATGCATCCCGTCAGGTCCCATAGACTTATGGAACTTGAACCTGAGTTCCGTAAGTCAAGTTCCTCAGATGGTCACCATCTAGGGGAAGAGCTGTGATCAGCGTGAACATTGTGTCCCTTGAATTAGAGGTCTCCACCGCTCCTCCCAGCGATGTTGTCCTCCACCTGTGCCTGCTGCCTCTCCCTCCAGACCTTTTGAGAAGAAGCTCTGGTAGAGGCAGGTGCTGCTCTGTAGGGACAGGAGCAGTTGTGATCCTCCTTCAGATGCCAATGGAGTCAAACTGGAATGGCAACGCAGGTTTTGCTCTTCCTTTTGAGTCATCTCTGCCCCTGAGGACAGCCTCCGCTTATCCGGGCTGGTTGTTGAGTGGCATAGTGCAAAGGCATCCCTCCCTCATTGCAACTGCATGTCCCTCAGACCGTGATATCACCTTATGGGAAAGATCAAAACCTGATCATCAGAAGGGCCACAGAGATAAGGAAACTCTTCTACTTCTCATGCGTCTGCTCTACGAAAAGAAGGCAGCCCTCATTCCACTTGCTTTGGCAACGAAGAATTAGAGGTGGGTTGGGGAAAGATGCAGAAACTGAAAGGAGAGTAAGAGGAAGTTTATGGAAACCCACCAAGGCTGCTGTCACTCAGAGCATCAGCAAGGACCTCTGTTGACTGTCAGGCCAGAGGAGCAGCTGTGAGGACACAGACCCTGCAAGACATCTGACATTATTGCTGCTGCTGGCCCTTTGCCTGCTATTTTCCTCCTCCATCCCTGGAAGGAGGCGGCCAGTGGAAAAATATTTGCAACTTATTTAGCATCTATCCATGCAAAATTTGTGTGTCCAGAACAGTTTTCCGGCTCTGCAGGTTCCCAGAGCGGTGCCAGCAGCAGTTTGCTGCAGCTTTTGCTCTTGCACATTTCTTTCTGTTTCCCTCTTCACACGTTTTTGCTTCTGCTTCTCCCTCCCTTTCAGCTTTCCACTTGATCTTCAAGCCAGCATGCCTGCAGTGAAGGGGGAAAGTTTGATTCAACTGGCTACTGGAGAGATCCCAGACCAAAAAAATGGCCCCCGGCAATGAGGTCTGATACTGGGTGACTCTGATGATACTGAACCCCCTAATCCTTTCCCTCCTCCCCACAAAAAGAAAAATAGGTAGATAGGTACATAATATAGATTCTGATACCACCAAGTACTGCTGTGTACTGTGGCTGGATTCACCAGCAGGGTTTGGAGGTATGTCAAAGATGTCTCAGTGATCTCCCCATCATTACCACCACCTCGACAGCCAGTCTGACTGGGGCATCACTCCTGGCAGCTGCAGAGGAGGAGGGTGCTGGAGCCTTCCTCCCCTTCTACAGCATCACACCCAGCTCAGGGAATTGCCGAGGCTGGGGAGGGAGCGGGGCTTCGCCAGCATTTGCAGAGCTGTGCAGAGCCAGGCCCAGGAGCTGAAGGAGCAGTCTGATCACCCAGCACTTTTGGTAGTTCTTCACATTGCGTTGTAGACATGTGGAAACGCAATGCGACACTTGGGTATCACCCGTCTGAAGATAACGTGCAGCAGACCTGTAGCAGGCAGGCATCCACAGTCGCCCTGGTGCCTCGTAGCCTGGGAGGCTCAGCAAAGCTGCAGTCCTCCCTTTCCTCTGCTCCATCCCTCCTGCTTCTCCACAGGAGTCAAGCCAAGTCCCATTCCTACCTGAAAGCAAGTAAGAGCTTACTTTGCAGCCAACTCGAAATGCAATGACAGAAATAACCCTTCTCTAATCCTTCTTCTCTAGGAGGGACTGAATCTCCTCTTTTCATCAGGGAGACTGCAGTTTGACTGCCTCTGCCTTGCCTAACCCTCTGCTTCAACATGCTTTATGCTATATTTCGATTCCTTTTCCTCTTCACCTCCTAGAAGTTTCTGCTGTTGCCAGGACTTTTCAAATATGCCTGCCTGCCTTCAAATGGGCCTCATTGCCACTTCTTGAACCATTTAAACTTTCAGTAGCGACCTGTTAAGCCAAGCCTTTATTAACATCACACAGTGACAGAACTAAGAGACGGTCTTGCACTCAGCACATCACCATCAGAGCCTCTGGGTTCAAGAGGGCGATGAGCAATTGACTCTCATATGCTCAGAGAGAAGCAGTCATGACACACTGGGTGCTAAAAATAAGTATACAGTCGTAGCTGGTTACTCAAGCACTGTCAGGCTCTCTGTATAATCCGCGGGGAGAGACGAGAACCTCCAAAGGATAATTCAACCTCCTTAAGATAGATATTGTTTTCTGTTTGTCTCCATTTTCTCAGTCTCATCTTATCTACCTTCCTAAACGTTTCTGCAGAATTTCAGTGTTGTTCAAGGTGGCATTTAAGGTAAAATATCCATGTAAATTAGATTAGTTCTGGATTGTTAGATCCCTTCCCAGTTTCTGAGCAAACACTGCCAACCACTTTCAGAAGTGCCAACACCCGATGAACAAACCACTATTATCCTTGCCATTGCGGACTTGTCTCCCGAGATGTAAGCAAACAGCCGGCGTTATTCTACACCAGTTAAATAACATCATTTCACAGATAATTTACACTAAGGGAAAGCATATCAACAGGTGTTTTAATACCTGGGAATATAATTTCCAATTTGGGAAAGCGAGAACTCTGGGAAGTGGCGTAAGCAAAATGCCATTAATGCAGCTAAAGTGCAGTTTACACAGAGTTTTGAGCTTAAATTCATAGAATAATCGAATTTGGGCACCAGACTACTTTTCCAGGTGCCACATTATACCCCGGCTGCTGACACTACTCTGTATCCTCCCGCATCCAAGGCCTCAGCAGCTGCTACCTGGGCATGCCTGGCACAAACCAAGTGTATTGCTGTCAGCAGCGTTTTAGGATAGCGCAACGTCTGCGTTCAGGAACATACTAGCAAAGCTGCTATTCATCTTCTGTGTGGCAGCAGTCAGAGCTTTCACCTGGGGGAAAAATCCTATTTTCTTGACTTCCTTTGCCCCACCCTCCCCAAAACCTGCACCCACAGCTCCTGTATACAGGAATGCTTTAACCCACTGCGGTATGAGGATATTTCAGGTGAAAAACGTCTCCATGACTCCCATGGGGGCTATAAGGTTGGAAGACAAGGCTCAAGGCTTGGGATCATGAATGATGGAGGCCTTCAAACCCCTGAGTTTGGAGAGAGATGGATGAGGGAATGCCTGCCTTGGCAGGGCTGTGGGGGTAAGAGCCTTTCCCTGTTGCCTTAGTGGGTTGTGCTGTCACTCTGTGGTCCATGGGGTAAGGTCGGGTGGCCAACAGCAGGGAAGTCTCTCCTGGTAAGGCAATTTGCAGTATATCTTCAGTTATCTCGGGTGAAAACGAAACTTGTCCCAGGAGGGCACAGCCTTGCCTACCTAATTAATTACTGCATGGGGATGTGCTTCAGGCAGCTTCATATAACATACAACAAGCAGTTTCATATAGCATCGAAGCTAAATCGGTGACCAAAATCCCACTGTCAGAGTCCGCAAAGAGCCAGCTGCCATGTCCGTATGCACAGAGTCATTGCAGTATTGCCTTTCAATGTCCCAGGGGACACACAAACATTGGCCACAGATAGAAGATCTCAGGACACGAGATCACATAAATCTGAGCGGCACAAAGAAAGCCCGTCAGCTGAGCCAGACTGCTGCAACGAACCTACAGTTCCTGACATTTACTATTCTGGGACAAAGCAGCCTTAAATGCTCCATTTAAACTCTGGCTTTGAAAGGCTCCTATTTAAATCCAGACAGACACTGCCGAAGCCAACACAAGTGACACAAAGGCACATGGGTGCCTGGCATTTTCCCACGTGGCACTCCAGTTACCCCCTCAGAATATGCAAAACCCAGCATCCCGTTTACCAGAAATGGTCTGGAAGGGCTGAATCGCCCGTGACTATTTGTGGAAAAGGCCTCTCGACTCCAAGCATCCTCCAAAACCCAGCACAGAAATCTGCTTATCCCCAAAATGGGGTGTGCCAGCCACAGTGCTAATGAACGCAGCTGGCAGAGTTGCCTCTCACCCTGCTAAATTGCCAGTGAATGCAGACATTTTACTTTCTGGACAGAGGGAGGCACAGGAGGAAGGTGTGACACCTCTCGTGCTGAGAAGGACCCCGTGTCCCCCCTTGCTCGGAGAGCGCGTGCAGGGAGCGGAGCTTGCGGTTCTGGGAAGCTGCTGCATTAGCCCGTGTCGTGGGGACTGGACTGGATCCCACAAGAGCAACACAGTTCCTGCCTCGAGGTTTGCAGAACAATAGTCCTTTCAATTAGTGATTAAACCGGTATCTTTGCAAACTCTGGTTATTTCTGGTTTGCAATTGGCATGGATAACAGTGTGTTGCCCTTTTTCTTATAAGCCGGTTTTAGAGTAAGTGTTTTCATCTTACTGAGCTCTTTTTAATGAATCTTCAGCTGTTGCAGCACAAAAACTAATCTTCCCTGTGAAATTGAAACACAAGAATCTAATGTTGTTTATGAGATTGTTATCCTCAAAAACGAGAAGGTGATGACCGAAGTCAAAGGAAGCACAGGCTCTCCCTCTTATCCCAGCAGGACACAACTTAAACATGAGGAGGAGGAAAGGATCACTGCTGAACTTTAAAGCCTAAAAATAACTAAGTCAGAGAAAGGCCTGGAAATCTTTTGGCCCTTAAAGAGATCAAGTCTTGTAGTAAGAGAGAGTAAAATTAAAGGGCAGTAGGTGCTGGAGCATGGTCGAGCAGTGAGGCAGGGGTATTTTCGTTGCCGACACTGGGAGCAGCGGGGATTTTCAGCCTCCCCAAGGCAGCCGTGCTTGCAGGGACAGGGACACAAGGGATGGCTGGGACAGGGAGAGCACTGGGCTCTCCTGCGCAGGCTCTGCCTTCTCCCTTTGCACTCCAGCACTGGGCAGGAGCAAGTCCCGGTAACATCCCAGAGGCTGGTGTTAGGGAGTGTCACATACCCGCATATCTGCAGTGGTAGCTGATGCCTCGGCAGCCAGCTGACTTTTAAAAATAGCATGGAGAGGAAGAGAAAGGCAGGTGCTCTCTGGCTTTCATGCTGGTCCTTCAGCTGCAGGCTCAGGAGAGGGTGATTCAGGCTGAACTTGGTCTTCTGTCCAGTGAAAGAAGAGCAGGCTATTAAGACTAGATCCAGGGCTTTGTGCTGTAGAAGTAAATCAAATGAAGGTAAAGTCATTGCTGGGATTCAAAAGATGAGCCTGGGCTGAAGTAGGCTCTTTTTATTTAATGAAAATGCAAAGAAAAGGAAAGTGGGCTTTTAAGACGGTTGGTAGCATTATTTTCTGTCCTGGAGGGCTCTTGTCTGTGAGAGTGCTGTTTCCCAGGAGCAGAGGTGTGCAGAAAGGCACAGAAAGGCTTTCAGGGCCGTTCACTGCAATGCCATAGATCTCACAGACCTGGAGGGAAACCTGTGCGCAGGAGAGCCCATAGCTATTGACTGCTAAAGGTAAACGCACAGGAGAAAACTACTGAGTAAAGGGCTTTTCATGAGATGAGCAACCTCAAGCGGTAGGCTGGGGCGGCAAGTGTCCCACCAGCTGGGAAGTGCCAGGTCCTGGCACCAAAACCCACCGATGCCTCTGGTCTCTGAGCAGTGCCTGGACCCCCACCAGCAAACATCCCAGTGCCTGTGTGTCCTGGTGATACACACCCACTGCTCCCCAGAAGCCCTTATTTAGATACGTAACCTCCTTAGCCAAGAAGACAGCTGGGTAAGAAGTCATGTTTCTGAGCAGCCCAGCCTGGGAGGTGTCCCGTCTCCCACGCTGCTGGCACTGCGGGTTGTCCCCAACGCCTCCATGCGGGAAGGAGTAGCGTGTGCTGACCCAGAGCAGGCAGCAGCCAGGACAGCAACGTCCCTGTAGAAGATTACTTCAGTGTTTTCAAAGCCATTAAGCTTTGGTCGAACTCAGCCAGTACCAAACTTTGATGGGACCAGAACTGCATCCTGCTGGCGATGGTAATTAACCTATAAATGTTTTTTCTGCACCTTGAAAAGTGAAAAATAATGTATGAATGCAAGGTCTTGTTATTAAAACCAATCTGGTTCACATTTCTCCCATATAGCCAACTTTTTTTCCCAAAAGTATTTAGACCTCAGCTTGCTATTACCACAAAACAGGAAAGTTTAACAGTGGTTAGAATGAGCTTCCCTGGTTCACTTACAGCCATCCTGGCTGTAGCCTCCTTGCAATAGACAACATGATTTAAATTAGTGAGAAGAAGACATAAACATTAGTTTGATTTTATTCTGAAAGGCTGTGTGCATTCCACGTAAATTTTAAGAGCACTTCCAACGCTAGCTTTTAAGAGAAACTTTATCACACTGAGGTTAAAGGTTTAGAATTTAAAAAGAGTTCCTAGACAAGCCTGAAAATTTACAAAAAAGGAAGAAACATGTTAGAAGGAGATCCATTGTGAACACGGCAATGTCTCTTTCTAAAAATTGTAGAAGAGAGTGATGTTCTCCACAACCTGATAAGACGCTTCTTCCTTTATCCATTATGATTTGAGAAATGGAAACCATCTGAAATGAATTTCATCTGGCTGGATTAAATGGGCTCCGCAGGAAGTTCTGTTTTCAGTCGCTTAACAGAAGGGATTACACAGCGTGCGTGTTCCCAGCAGATCCTTTTGCATAAGCCTTGATTACCTTATAGCAGGAAAGCCTGCTCACCCCAGCAGTCGCTCTGCCCAAGGGGCATGGTGCACTTATAAAAATGCATAATAATTGGCAATTACAGCGTCATGATACAGAATTCTTGATAGCTGAATCTGTAGTTTATTGATGGGATCAGATTAGAGGCTTAGAGCCTGCCTAGGTGAAGGAGATTTTTTTGCTAATGAAACTCCAGGTAAATCCTGCAAGTGCCTCAGGAAGCCTTCAGGCAAATTTGACTCTGCTCCTGGCACTACTCTTCTCCCTCTGGGCCCTGTTCAGCAAAGTACGTAAGTACATAAATATATACCCAAAGCTAAAGAGGTAGGTAATGATAGCTCTGAAAATGAACAGGGTTTTTTTGTACTTTTCTGAGGTATCAGTCTTGCTTGTGCCTGGGATAGATGGTGTGCTGCGAGTGTAGGAGCTTAGCTCTGAAGAGGTGTGAGTGGCACAGATGCTCTTTGACAGTGCAGCCAGGGAGTTTGCATCAAGAGGACTTCACCAGGGCAAGCCTGTGAACCTGGGGGGTTAAAATGTGTTCCTGATACCTCTCCTGCTTCCAGATCTCTTCTGATGATATCTGAGTGATGGAGAAGAAAGCCTCCACTGAATATGAAGAAAACTTTCAAACAGGAGAGGACAACATCATCCAGCTGCATCTTCTCACAGTCTACATGTTGGTGACCTTGAATCCATGCACCATCTAACACAGCTGACAGTAACAGCACTTACCTCCTCTCAGCCAGTTTCAAAGCAGGAACAAGCATGTCTAGATTGTCCCTGGTGAAGACTGGTCTAACCTGCTCTTTAAGATGGAAGAAGTTCAGGAACTCCCCAGGCTGCTCCTTCCACCGCTTCACCACTTTACAGTTAGAAATATTTTCCTACTATCTCATCCAAATGTTGTTTGCAGCAGTTTCAGTCAAATATGTTTTGCCTAGTGCTACCAGACAGACATCAAAAGCTGCTTGCTGTCCTCCTCACTACATTCAGAGAGACTGCTGCCCGCTCCTCTCCCCTCGGTCCTCTCTTTTCCAGAGTAACTTGTCTGCCATTCCTCCTGACTCAAATTTCTCAAACCTCTGTCACAGCTGCCCATCCTGGACAGTAGCCAACCTTTCTTAAACTGGATTTAGCACGCAGGCCCAAGACTTATCAACAAAGAGCAGAGCAATATCACAGCCTGTGACATTCTTACCGGTACAACACAGAATACATTTTCCCTTTTATTTAACATTTCATCTTCTATCTAATATGAACTCATGCTTGGATAAGTTTGGGGGTTTTTTTGGGGGGAGGACAGGGGGGATGCTGTTTTGCTGCCTCCTTTGTATTTGCACATTTGATCCCCCCTTCCCAAATTCAACATTTTACTGCATTCGACTTCATTGGTTGTGCTTTTCCCCTGACTTACAGATTGCCCTGAGTCCTGCTGCATCCCTCAAGTAGGTTTGCAAACTTCCCTCCAGGGGCCTCATGACTCCACAAATGAAGTGCATCCTCTACTCCATTGTCTGAACTGGAAGTGAAAAACAAATTGACTAAAATCTCTGCAAACTTTTGTAAAGAAAAATTCGTTAGAGAGTGAACTATTGACAGCTTGCCTTTGGGTGCCATATGTCAAGCAGTTCAGCACCTACCTTGTTATGATTTAATCTCTTTAACATTCTCTTAGGTTGTGTATAAGAACATCATCTGGCCATGACAAAAGCATTTCTGAAGTCCTGATGCAACATATCAGCTACTTTTCCCCTGTTCACGGGACCAGTTATTCTGTCAAAGAAAGGAGTCAGACTGGACTCATGTGAATTGTTTTTGAAAAATCTACTTTTGATATATTTGCATTTTATCCTGCTGGTGCTTATAAAGTTGTGAATAATTCACGCAGAATCCTTCTGGGTACCAAAGCCAGTCTGACTGGTCTGACTGGTTTGACTGGTCTGTCTTCCCTCCATCCACATCCTTCTCCCTTTCCTTCTGTTGTTTGCTCTTCTCCAGCCTGCTGGGATCTCCTCTTCCACCCTCCTTGCGCACTCAAAGATAATTGCTAATGTTCAAGGAGTGCTTCAGCTGGTCTCTCACTTACCCTAGGGTGATTGTCATCTGTCCCTCCGGGCTTATCTAATTTCTCTAATTTATGCCTTACATTTAAAACATTTAACTGATCTAAACATTTCAACACTGAAGAAATTACAGGGAAATACCAAATAATGGTTATTATGCATTGATTTATCAGTCTGCTGACTCAGGAGAATAATGGATCTTTTATGTCCCATTACTTTCAAAGATACTTTCAAATAGAGATAAACATTAGATTTATTAGGTCTAATGATAATAGTATGTTTATAACCCTGTTTTGAAAATAACATTTTTGCTACAAAGAAATAATGAAAGATCAAGTTTGAATTTCCTCTTTATATAGCTGTGACTCCTTCAAAGGCTATTTTTTATCTTTTATAAAGCCAAAATCTGCTGTAGTTTTGCTTTAAAATCAAACTAGTTTTTTAACCCAATGGTAATGGAAGTTCATAATTTTGTTTCTTTCTCAAATCACTCAAACTGTTGCCATGGAAATAATTCTATATGGAGATGGGTCAAGAGAAAATAATCTCTCAGAGAAGATTGCTGCTTGAAAAGCACATAAATTATAATAATGTAATCAAAAGCATAAAGTAGTCAATCTAAAAACCTATGCAAGTATAATAATTCAATTCAACTGCCTGATCTTTCTCTCCTGTGCATATCTTCTACACTATTGTTAAAAATCCATTACTAATTAATCTGCTAATATGGTTTTCCAGGACACAGCCCAGTTGGCCACTGAAATTATTCTGCAAAAGAGATGAGAAAGGATTGCTGTTCGATAAAATAAAGAGCATTGTTCTTGCACTTGCTTGTCACTTCGAGGTAAATGTGATTTCTCCTGGATATAGAACCCTTTATCTTCTCCCTTTCTGCCCTGCCATACTGCTGTGGGAAGGCTTGCGATGCTTTATCCCTGTCTCAGATGTGGCTCCACACCCACTGTGAGTATTTTATCTCCAGGAACATGGTTCCAAGCTCAGTGAAAAAAAAAACAAGAATCTTTGGAAAGAAAACATTGCTTTTTTGAAGTTAGAAGTGGTTGTAGATACTAGCTGAATTATAAACTATTTTGCTATTGAAACTGGGTTTTGTGTTAAAGTAAGGAAATCCCATATTAATATTGTCAAGTGAAGACCTGATTATTTGGGGGTAAAACAAATGTATCCCAAAAGTTCCAATTTACTTTACTTTTGTTCTTCTCATTAATTCTCCTGTGAACACTTGTGGTGTATCTGCCACATCTGTGCCTGTGAGCTCTATTAACAGAGATTTTCCCTGGGCTTTCTCCTGAGAGGTCACATTGTCCTTCTCATGGTCCATCTCACTATCTATTCTCTGCACAATGTTTTACCTGGGCCCAGATACATTTTTATCTGAGAGCTATCCAGTGCCCTTCGCCCAAGGCTGTCTAAGGTGTTATGTTTGAAATGAGCTGCAATAAGAGATTGGCAAGAATTCTTCCCATTTCAAAGACAGCTGAAACAAGATGGATTTGTTGAGTGATTTGCTCCTGGCTATGATCCCACGCTGCCAGAAGTGAGTAAAAATCCAAAGCACCCAACTCCAATGTTATCCCCCAATTCAGCTTCTAATGCCATGTCATTTCAGTTTCAAGGGTGGCCCATGAATGTGCGAGACCTATTTTTGCCTAAAAACTTTGGAGAAACATGGAAGGAGAATAAAATTTGAAGAAAGTTACAAAATATAGAAGAAGAAAAATGACAAAAATAAGACCAAGTGTACCAGGACAGCAGGATTAACCAAAAAGATCTGAAGGCTTATGATTAATGTCACTAACAGAGAAGTGATTTTTCCTTGCAGGAATGATATAGGGGAAAGTATAATCTAAAAATAATGGAATAGCAGAGTTATTAGGCCACTGTTTATCTGGTTTTAAAGCAGAGAAGGACAGGCTTTTACCTAAACTGGTGATAAGATTTCTAGAGAGAGAGAAGCAGGAAAATAAGGAAGTCTCTAAGATAAATCCTAAAATAGCTTATGAAGGCTTCAAGCCTCTTGATATTGACAAGGCATTAAGTGCAGACAACATCCGTCCGAGGGTGTAAAGGGAAGCGGGGGCGGGACAGGGAGAGGTCCACCAGATTTTTTTCCAAGGTCGCACGTCCCCCTGCGCCGGGGACAGACCAAGTAAACACAGATGAGTCAAAGGCGCCAGCAGCTGCCAAGGCTGTTCAATGGCAGCAGCGGAGAAAATCCCAAAGTTTGCAGGAATACGTTGGGAAGGGCTGGAGAAGGGAGGCTGTTTGGCACCAGAAGGCAGATCTAGGCTTTCTGCATCCCTCCTCGGCAGCCCCCAGCTCTCCCCATTAAAGGTGTGGGGAACACCAGGAAATCGCTTCTAGCAGAGGTGCCTAAACGTTGGCAGCAGGAATATGCTTTTCCTCTTTGCTTTTCCTTCCTGCACCTAGCAGAGGGTGGCCAAAGTGCATGACAGCTCACAAATATACACTTCAGCTCGGGAAAGTATCCAAATTTAGGAAAAACCCTGGGCATTTCTTTCAGTCTCACTGAAGTTAAAGGAAGCAGACACATGTGGTAAGAGTTTTAGATGAATTCCCAGATTGGAGTCAAATTAATTTAGCTGTTGACTTTTTAATCAAACAAAGCATTTCTGCACTAATAAAAAAAGAGATTTATTACTAATATGAATTTACCAGGCAGTTTAACTTTTTTTTCAGATGATTACTTATTCTGACATGACAAGTCTGAATATTGAGGGTCAGGTTTAGTAACAGCTTACCCAAAGGATGCTTTAGTGTTCCTATTCACCGATTGGTTTTGGCTTTTGAGCAGAATAATAAAAAATAACAGTATAAGAAGTGCTATAAGAAATTCAGTCCAGTAATGCTCTTGTGCTAAAATTCTAAAATACTAAACCACCTCTGACTGCCGAATAATTAATTGTTACCAACAATCAATGTAATAACTCTAAACAACAAATATCACAAAACAAATTACGTGGTGGTGATACAGCCTCCAAATTAGTCATACATTCACGTATCTTACTGAACTTTGTCACATAATATTCATCATTTCAGGTAAGAAGGTAGCCTTGTCCCCAGAGGCTTTGCATTTTTCTTCCTTATTGACCTACCATTGTAAAAACGTATCGTTGTAAAAGACCACTATTGATTTTCAGAAGCTCTTTGGAAAAGCAGTATCTTGGCTTCATTAAAAATTGAACAGCTTGGTATAGCAATATGTCTAGAGGAGAGCTGAGATGGTCTGCATTTAGCCTCCAACTGAATAAAGAAATAAGGCAAAACCCCAATAAAAGGTGTAGAAATCCAACCGGGACTTGCAGTTTCAGTCTTAGTCAAGCTCAGACCTGCAGGTCTGAAGATACCTCCGCAGCTGCTGCCTCTCTGTGGAGGTACCTGAACTGCATGGGCAACTCAGGATTTTACCTCAGATTTTCTGAAGAACCAGAACTTCTTCACTGAGTGCCTAGATACATTATTTTAGCTGGACTAAGTCCACCTTACACCTAAACCTGCCCGTGATCCGGATAGCAGGTGTGCCCTGCCCTCCCCAGCTGGCTTGGCATGCTCGGGGTTGCTGCCGTAGCAGATGCTTGCCTCCATGGCCATGCTGCTCATCTTTGATACCTAAAAGACAATTCCTGACAGTGCCTCATTTCAGTGTCTTGGGCATGCAGGCTACTTCAAACCCTTATTTAGGACTCAACTCTCCCACGTATGTGTAAGGTCCCTAGATCTCCTCCAGAACTCAATGTCAGATGTTGCAGCATGTGGCAGCAGTGATGAGCAGCCCATCATCAAGGCCTGTTGTTGGATGCTGACTCTGGTTGTTCCTACTGGTTTTTGGCATCTTCAGGAGTTAGGCAGAGCCAGAGAGATAAGTTCTCCATGGCTTTCCAGAACTCTCTGGTGTTTAAACTGCTCTGGTGCAGCATCTGGGGTTTATGAGAGATCAGCTGAGCTCTGGGTTGGCAACTTGGTCCCTGTGTGACCTGGAGGTTCTTGATGTTTATTGTCCTGTCTGATGGATAAGGCCATACAAATGCTACAAAAACCTCAGAGGTAAAGAACAAAGCAAAAGTCTCAGACAGGATTTCTGAAAGTTTTAAAACTTTTTCCATCAGGCCATTCCCAGCAGGCAGAAAAATCCTGGCTGAAGAGTAAAGGCTCCTGAAATGAATAACATAAAAAGATGTCTTTTATTATCTTGCTTCAAAGTACAGATCATGACCATTAAGTTATTCAGGGGTACAAGTTCCAGGCCTCCTTTCTCCCCCCCTTTCATCTAACCAGCAGAGGAAAAGGCTGTAACAACTTCAGCATTTAGCACAAGCTAATGCATCTTTCTCTAGAACAAAACATAACCCCTCCAAAAACCCCCCAACTGACCCCCAGCCCCCAGTCAGCCTTATTTCAACATCTTTGCAATGTGCACAATGACAGACCAGAGACAGCGGTGTTTGTCAGCCGTCTCCTTGCTGACCTTTAGATAAGAGCAGCCTTCCCCACTTCTGGCGACCAGAAAGGAAAAGGTCTGCACTCTAGACGTGCCCAAGCCAGGGAGCGAGCTGCAGCTTACGGCTTCGCTTTCCCAGTGTGCTGGGCTTTTTCACCAGCTGGGAGTGAGCCCCCCTCCTGTCTGCACAAAGCCATGCTGATGTCATCGCTTGGGCATCTGATGCATAACGCTAAAAATGTGAGTGTCCGCTAAAAATGTGAGCGTCTGCTGTCCCTGGGCTCCCCGAGGAGGCTCTGCCGAGGGGTGCCAGCCTGCTGGAAACCCTCCTATCTGCCAGGAAGGGGTGGGAAACACATCTGGTTGCTCAAAAAGCAGCATGTAGGTGTTCCTCTGCCATCCCACCAGGCACCTGGGACAATGCCTGTGGACATCCCCGCTGGCATCCCCAGGGACCAGACACCTGGGGTGAGGGCACATATCCTGCTCCATGCATCATGGCTGTAGGATCCCGCTGGGTGCCAGCCACCTCGAACGCACACATACACACCTATGCTGTGGGTGTCGGTGTCCCGGACCCCATACTGCCTTGTGGTATGCCTTCAACCTGAAACTCCCATGGTCTTTTTCTCCAGAGGGTTGCTCTCCCCCTCTTCTGCTGCTCTGTTCTCATGGAGTTTGTTGGAAGTTAGCACCTTTAGTGCCACTGCACCAAATTTGGCTAAAGCTGCTGGGCAAAGGTCTTGAAAAGGTGGGTCCTGGTCCCACAGGGAGCAAATCAAAAACCGTAACAGGTATGTCGCTGCTGCCCAGAAAAAATATCTTCATCTGTATGGAAGGCAGGAATGTGCCTGAGGCAAAGCAGCAAGTTGAGGAGCTGGGAGAGGTCATCTCGATGTTTATCCTCAGCCCATCTCAATACAACTGCAGACGGGTTCATGGCAGCCTGAGTGGGTCTCACAGGTGTCCTGCTCCCTCCCTTGCCTCCTCTCCCTGCCTTCACCCCAGCGCTGGGGTGCGTCAGACTTCTCAGCACCCTCATCCAGCAAAGCAGCTAAATAGCTTGCAAAGGCATTAATGCTCCGAAATGGCTCAGGCAGGCTGCAGTGAAAGCTGGAGTATGGGTCTACAGGAGAAGATGGTGATGAGTTACTGGGGTAAGGCAGAGGGCAGGCCCCCGGGAGCTGGTAATTAAAGGGCTGGGGACCACCACAGCAACTGTGAGAAGGAGGAGAGAAGCCTGGGCACCAGCAGCTCTCACATGGGTGTACACAAGCATCCTCCCTGGTCTCAAAACCAGTGCTGCTAGCCAAGTGGCATGAAACAGTGTGTTCGATAGTTTCATACTTTTTGCGGCAGCTGACTTTCCCCTTTAAATGAGAGTTAATTTGATTTCTTATTTCAGATAAGACTACAACCTGTTGGGCTCATAGCAGGAGGTTACATATGGAAATGCAGAGGACGATGGAGGAAGTATAAACTATCCAATCTAATATATTAGCATATTTTTAAGTGATGAATGACCATTGCCTTGTGAACAGCTTGCTGCTACATCAGCCTTCTGCAGCAGCAAATATATAATATGAGCTATTTGCTAGCATCATATGCAGGCTTTTTTGAGCCTCCTGCGTTCATGCATGGTTCCCCAGTAATCTGGAGCAAGCCATATATCACCTTCACACCCTCACAAGGCTGAGATGAACTGGTGGCCTTGTGAGATGATGGCCATCTTCTGAACGCCTCCAGCTCTCCTTCAAGTGAGCAGAGAGGGTTTCGCACACCCTGGATGTGCTGAGGCTCGGTGCACAGATGTAATCAGCAAAGGCTGGTTGCCAGCTGGTGCTGCCCGCCTCAGCGGGGCACAGCGGGGCCGTGCAGCGGCTCCCTGCCTCCCGGCCTTGTGCTTCCTTCGAGCCTCCGGCTGGGCTGGGGCTGCAGGGAGGTGAGGCTCACCCAGCAGCACGGCCAGCTCCCACCCCTCAGGGCTTACGATTAACGTGTGTGACTGGGAGAGCAGGTGGAGGCTCCGAGCACGCAGAGCGCCTGAGGACATCCCCGCTGTCAGTGCGGTGACCGCCGCACACCAGCTGGCTTGCCACTCTCGAGGCACTTGTCACCAGGAGGTGACGGGGCCGGTAACGCCAGACAGATGGCCCTGCGCCGGGGCTGGCGGCTCTGCAGCCTCTGTGGTGCTTTTAAGGAAACTAATTGGTGAGGAAAGTGCCTGCATGTATCAGCGGTGATACCACAACCGCTAGTGCCGTCGGCCATATTGGTGGCTACCTGCAATGAGCTTATTAAGGCGGTGGAGCTGGTCAAAGAGGCAACATGTCCTGGCTCTGCCACTGCTGTGAAACACTTTGGGGCAGGACAGAGCAGGAGATTCCCTGAGCAATGCGTGAGATTGCTGGATTTAGGTCATGCCGGATGAGGCCAGGGCCACAAGGCACCATGGGACGTGTGTCACAGCCATGTCCCCACCCGGCACAGCCAAGCCCACATGTGCAAGCCTGGGCAGCTTCATAGTGCAGGGCGCAGCAGGATTTTGGAGGGAGGAATGCTGCCAGTGGCATGAAGGAGAAAGAAAGAGACGCTTGCTGGTTTAGGCCTCTGCATCCAAGACCGCATGGCCAGGAAGGCAGGCATCTCCACCACCCTTTGCTTTTGGTCTTCATGACTGGTGTGTTTTGGGATTGCTTCAGCCAGAGCTATGGCAAAAGCAGAGAGGGCTCTGGTGAACTCTGTGCTACCACTGCCCAGAGGTCAAAATAATGTCTAATTTTGTCAGGATCATCCCCAAAAATGCTGTAGAAGTTAGAAATAGGAGAGGAGAGAAAATGTCATGGCGGGGGGGGGGTTAACGCAGGAGTGGAACTTTATGTCAGGTCACAGAAATGCGGTTCCTTTGCAGCAGTGCGCTCCCCAGCAGACCTCCCTCGTGCAGCGCTACGTGAAAGGCGTTTATAAGCCATTTTTCCAAAAAGCTTTCCCAAACATGCCTCTGATAAGCTCCAAGGCCAGCGATGGCCTCATGTGCAGGCTGGCGGGTACTGGGCAGAGAATTTTGCTGTGGCTGCACCTTTGTCTTTACGGCACAAAGGAGGGAAACAGCCCTTGCAGCAAAGAAAAGCAGCATTTCCATTTAAAGGCAGGCCAAAAGGATGCGAGACAATTTGTGTGTGGCCGCAAGGCAGCTCATTCGAGACAAAAAGGAAAGCTGTATCAGTGCAACTTTCCCAGAAGACAGCCAAGCCATAACTCAGAGAGCCCTTTTGCCGTCTCCTGCAACGAGCTTCCCCTTAGCTGCTGCCACCTCCGCTCATTCATTTCCTCCCCTCCCTCTCTGCTGCTCCTTTCATTACCCATTACAAGACCTATTCATGGACATCCCCTGAAATGTCCCATTTGTCGAGGGGGCTGCAGCGCTTGCTTTCACTTCCAGCTACTGGACATTTTGAGCCAGAGGCCCAGTCCTAGGTAATAAACATCGCCTTTGTCAAAACGAAGCAGAGTTTAAGTACCAGTGAACAGTGTCTGTCTGCTAGGTAGAGGGCTGGTCTGGCCTTAGCCAGCTATTGAGATGTCTTTGTGCCATGTTGCCATAGCTACCCTCCAGCTAAATAGGGAAAGAGCTCCTTTGTCCCAGATTAAGACCAGCAGACTTTTGGAGCGGAGCCTGCCGGAGACCGTGGGGAAGGAGCTTGTCTGCAGCTGCTGGGACTTTTGCATTGCTGCTGTGTGTGCATTGGGCTGGGCGGAAAAGGAGACAGAGGATTGCTTGAAATAATTTGATTCTATGTACATATATATGTATGTATGCATATGTATGTATATTTTTAATATATATATATATATACACACGAAGAAGGCTGTGGAACGGCGGTGGTTGAGGGACAGGTTTGCCAGGAAAGGAGGTGAAACCTGAAGTAAAGAGCACTTGAAATAAATCAAGCAGGAGCCCTTGCGGCACTTGACACGGCCCCCAGGGACGACAACCAAATCCCTTGAAAGGGGACCACAGGCCCTGACCAAATAGGGTATTTCCAGATGAGGCTCCCAGAAAACTCACATCAAACTAGCAGGCACTGTCTTTTCTCCTGCCTTGCGCTAAGCAGTGCCAGTGCTGGCCCTGCACGTCCTCACACATCCATCTTTGCAAGCCCATCGGTGCCCGGGATGGGGGATGCGTGCGTCTTTGCAGCCACTGCACAGGCAGCGAAGCGTGGCCAGACCAGGTCGGCAGGGCAGGCACAGCAGCGGAGGGCTCAGGATAGACTGCAAAACCCCCACAGCGAAAGAAGGAGGCATTTGCCTAAATGCTAAATACAAAGGGGATTAGCCCAGAACTGGTTTTTTTTTCTGCCTTGACTGGACCTTTAGCTCAGTAAAAGCGAGGCTGAGTATTCCCACACTGCACAGTAGTGCCGTAGACCGACACAGGCAGGGTAGAATCGCGGTGAGTGGTGAACGCTTGTGTCTTGTGCTTGCCGTTTTGCACGTGCACTGCAATGCCATGTGCAGCCATTACTTTCTTCCTGAGCGCACTGAACCAGGGGATACTCCACAGTTCATGTGCTCCCATTAAAAGGTGGGGGTTTCCAGAGAGGTAATGAGCAGCCTCAGAATCAACAGGCCTGATTTAGCTCCAGCTCTGAGTTTTGTTTCTGCCCACCATAGACTTCCTAAAACGACCCCATTTCTTGAGGGTGCTGAAGCAGCAGGGAGAATTTCAGACCTCGTGAGGCTGGGATATGCAAGTAACATGGACTGCTTGGGGGCTGAATTCACATTAATTCAGAGAAAAAGGGCTGGATATGTTCAGCACAAACTTTGGATGACATGTAAAATAATTTTGAAGGAAGGATTGAAGACACAGAAGTAAAGGAAAAAATATGATAAAAATATAACAAGGCTTTACCAAGGTCAATTGAGTCAGGCTAACTTGATAGCTTTTGGTGATAAGAAAAGAAAGGAAAAAAAAAAGCAAACAAAGTACTCCATGGGCTTTTTTAGACATGGGAAATGCTTTAGATCTAATCTGTCTGGACCTTAGCAACACTTTTGATAAAAGAGCCACATGGGAAATTATTGTTTGTGTTGGAAGAAGTGGGGACTGGTATTCGAGCTGAAGGTCTGTCAGGAAATAGCCAAGAACAAACACAACAGGTTCTTCTGAAAGGAAAATGATAGGAGCGGGGGGACATAATGGGTGAAATTCCTTGGAGCCAGTTTTAGTTAGTTTTCTTCTGGAACAAAAAGTAAGCAAGGGCTAATGATATTTGCAGACAATACACAGTTGGGAGGCATCAGTGAATTGGGAATATCATAAAGGAAAAACGCGCTACGTTTGAGAGCTGGAACAGCAGACCTGGAGCGAAGAGTTCAAAGTGCCTGTCATGCACTAAGGTTCCCTCTACAATAATTAATTAAACCGAGCCAGGGCAGGTTTATGAACTGCCCTGTGACAATCGGCGAGGATAAATGTTTATGTGCCTCCTGGCACTGTTTGACCGGGGCCAACCAGCTCCCTGCTAGACAATGCCCAGGCATGGTTTGGGGATCAGCGCCGGCCGGGGACTGCTTCCAGCAGGCTGTTTGGATGAGATCACTCTGGTTTAGAGATTATGAGAGTCGAGCTGCGTGGATGCGAGCCGTGCCACGCCATCAGGCCCTGGCTCGCTTTACTGGCCTGCCGTAAGAAATTACACTGTTTTGCTGTAAAGTGGAGTGCACTGATCAACCACAAAATGGCTGTGAGCACCTATGCAACGTGCTTGCACAAGACAGCAAATACAGTCACAGCTTGCATCAGGAGAGAGAATTCTGAAAGACCAAAGGCATATTTTTGCTCCTTTACAACCTTTTCTGGAAAAAATGTGTGTAATCACAGCCTCCCCTAGCCTAGAGTCATTCCAACTGGAGCGGGCTGGCGTGCAAAGAAGAAATGTTGGAGGGAGCAGCAAACATGTCCAATGAGAAGGAATTGAATGAATTTGGCCAGTTTAGTCTGGCAAAACAAAAGCTAAGAAGCAATTCACTTGTGCTGTCTATTAATACATCAAGGAGGTAAACACCAGAGAAAGAAAAAACCCATGTAAGCGAAAGGCCACTGTTGGCACCAGTACAAATGTGTATCAGCCAGCCACAAACAACTTCAGGCTGGAAATTCAAAGTAGTTTTCTCATCACTGGAGGAGAGTGCTTCAGCTGCAACCTTGCAGGAGGAGCACTGGAGACAGAAATGAAACTTGGTTTAGGAGGTGATGGCTGCACACCTGGGAATATATGTGATGTGATGGCTTGTGACAGCAGAGGCTGGCCCCACTGACCCACAAGGGCCCCCAGTCCATCTTCTTCTCTTCCTAAATAATTCATAGGAAAGCCTGCCAATAATGACCACAAGAAGTGATGCTGGGCCTAATTGTTCCCACCATCCATCGAGCTCTTTCATTGACCACAGCCCTTGTGCACATTAGATGAGGCAGGGCTGCTAATGGAAACCGGCGTTACGATATGCACGAGTGCCAAATGCTGTGCTTGCCCCTGGGTTGCTGCTTGAGCATATTGCTTCCTGAAAGACTTGGCCTCACACACGTTACTAGAAATGAAAGCATGTGAAAGAAAGAAATATAAATTTAAAAAGGGGGTTTCATAGTATGTGTAATAAACTGCAACCTGAAAATGGTTTAGAAGGCAAGAAATTGGATAATTGCTCTGGCTAATAACTCTGCACATCCAGTTTACTACTTTTTGCTTTTTTCCATGCTTGCTTGTCTCAGCTGTTAGTAGTGTTTTGTTTATTAAACCAGTGCTTTTCAACCTGTGGTCTACAGATCGTGGAAGGTGTTTGGGCTACGTGTAAGCAGTTGTGCAAAAACTAATTAAGAAAAGGAAATCTGTTGTAGGAGCCCTACATTTGCTATACAGAAGTAAGTCTCTGTTGCAGAGCAGTCCAAATCCCTAACTAGCAGAGTTCAGCTGTTCCCCAAACTGTGTGGGAGCAGGACTGCATTTACTCAGTGTCCAGCACAATCAGACTCTAACTCATCCAGCCTCTATGGACACATCCACCGGCATATCCTCTCTCTAATGTAGCCCAGAGATATAGGGCCTGCCCTCAGTGTTTCCATGATATAAAATATATGTATACAGCACACAAAGCCTGCAGCTGGATAGGAAATACATATCCACGTGAGAGAAGTCAGAGAAGGGTCTTTGCTTGTCAAAAGGCAGCAAAACCAAATTATTTTGCCCTGCAGTACCTCCTGTGCTCTCACAGTGGGAGATGTCTCTTAGGGATTTGGGGAGCAGTTGAGAAGCTCCAACTGTTGCGGAGGAGGAAAGGCGGCAGTAAAGCAGCTGCTCTGTTTCAGTGCTTCTTTGGACACTTGCCTTTTACCCAAGTCATTCAGCCCCCGTATGCAATAGTCATAACATTGCATAGTTTAGTTTTTATCTGTTATTTAGTCGTGACCTAATGACCCAAAAGGCAAAATCAGCAGCACCATTCAAATCCTCCAGTAGGAGCAGCAGTAGCTCTGAGATGTCTCCTAAGACACATTTTACAAATCCCTTCTGCTTTTTAGGCATCAGCTGCAAAGTTTGCATACAGATCCAGGGTTATCTGGATTCAAAAGCTTAAATTTATTTCTAATATTTAGAATTTGAAGCCAGGTGCATGTGCCCTTTCTTTAAAGCTGCCAGTTGGTTACAGGTGATATTGGAATAGAGAGGGAAAGTGAACCAGTGTTTCAGGTATGGGGCTCAGGTGAAGCAAGTTGATGTCCCTGTTGTGTCTCAGACAGGGACAAATCATTTAAACTCTTTTTTTCCTATATCCTGGGCCACTATGAGGAAAAATGTGCTTAAGAACATGGGAAGTTCAGGCTACCATGATGGGAGCCTTACAAACAGGCTCCACATCTACAAAGGTCTTTTAGGCATGAATGATTTCAAAAGCATAAAGACTCCTAAATACTTTGGTAGCTCTGGGGTGAGAGCTTGCATGTATGTTGAGTTGATTTCTTCAGCAGTGTACCTATACCACAAAAGAAGTTGCCCCCTTCACTGGAGGACAGCAGAGAGACAGAGGCATTGCCCTGGCCATCCACATGGGAGCAGAGGGTTGCTGTGGCCATGTAGCTTGCATTAAAGCCAGTGCTGCTTTGCCACCACAGTTGGTTGCCCAGAGAAGTTGTGGAGCCTCAATCTTTGGAGACATTCAAAACCTGACTGGAGATGGCCCTGAATGACCTGCTGTAGCTGACCCTGCTCTGAGCAGGTGTTTGGACTAGACGATCTCCAGAGATCCCTTCCAACCTCAGCCCTTCTGTGACTCTGTGATACATATATACATACATACACACACACACATATGTATATACACATATATAAATATACATATACACACACGCCCTCAGGGCTCGGATGCACAGCTGAGTTGCAGAGGCTCAATGAATTACTATCCATCAGCTGATGCCAGCGGAGCTCATGCACCCATCTGCACCCATCTGCAGACATCTGCATGTGCAACATAGTGTAAACCCCTTTTACTGAGGTTTAAAATCAGCCACATGACTTTTCTCCAGAGACGGGCTGGAAGGGCACACCTGGACTACAGCAGCACAGTCACCACGGCTCAGCTGGCACGCAGTAACCTGTGAAGTTGTCATAAGATGAGCAGGTTTCTGGGCCTTGCAGGTAAGTAGATTCGACTGCAGTGATCTGTGTTCACTGGAGCAATGAGGAGAGGTGGTGAAAGTTTGGTTAACTTAACCTGACATAGATTCAAACCCATTTAAGAAAACAAGATATAGCAATGTTCCGCCACTTGTTGGAGCATATTTCACTCGTAATTCTTGTGACACCTCTCCCTAAGCCTTTATGGGAAAAATGATCTATAAAACTCTGATGAATAAATAAAACTTTTTTAAGATATTAAAAAAATATGTTTGAGTAATAATGCAGTAGGGCACAAAGCACTGTTGCCAACAGTAAAAGCTCCTAATCTGGGTCAACTAGTGATTTAAAGCAAAAAGAAAAAAGCTCTTCAAGAAGATTGCTCTTTAACAGTTGAGTATCGGGAGCCAGACTCACCACTGAGCTCCATCTGCTTTGACGCAAGCCCAGATCTGAGCATCACTGGGACCATGCGGAGCAGCTGGAGTAGATGAGGAAGGCTGGGCTCACAAGCCTTCATCAATTCTTAAGAGTTTTACACATTCCGGGGGGGTGTTCTTTGGTCTGTTTCTTATGGCTGTTCTTCAGATATCACAATGACGGGCTCCCAAATGCCAAATCTGCTGAGCTGTGGGATGGTACAGTGGCTGGCCTGACCTCTCAGAGGAGGAAGTTTTCTGCTTACAGGATAGTGAAGGGAGACTCTACTATGGGGTTTCCATCCTCAACCAGGAGCTACCTGCCCTCTCGTACCGCCTGGCTCCCTGTGCAGGAAAAATTCACATCACTTCTTCATCCCTGGCTACTTTTTGTCTGTCTTGGAGACCAGAGGATCTCTGAGGACAGAATATCTCTTGCTAGGCTCATAAAGTGCCCAGACCCCACAGGGCCTGTACTGCAAAAGTAAAGGAAGATGCTTGCTAGGAATTTGAGCTGTATTGCCTACCTCTAACAAGAAACTTTGCGGGTGCTGTCTGCAGAAAGCCTGTATACATAACCTTCTGGGAAGAGACATTTAGTCAATACACTTGGTGTGGAAAGTAAAATGTAGGTAGGAGCAAGGAATGAGAGCTCTCTTAATCATTGTCATTGATTTTCTGAAATGGCTCCGTGTCTGTTCATAAGAAGGATGCAGTGACATCCTATGTTTATTCAGTGTCTGCTCTGGGTGGGAGGAGATGGCCATGCCAATTAAGAAGTTTAATTAAAGCAGCAACCTTTCTGTTCCAGAGGTGGGGGCCTGTCATCTGCCAATTTATGTTCATGAATAAGTCATTAAAGCAGGAGCTGCTGAGGACTTAAACCGCTCAGGTTTGTAGTGCATCTTCCCTGGCTGCTGGAAATCATTGCAGATCTGATATCAAGGCCTTGAGGTGAAACTCAAGAAGATGAGTCTAAACAGATCAGAATTATGTCTGTGATGTTTTACTGCAGTATTGAAATCTCCCAACAGCAGGGACATGCTGTTACAGTCTCTAGCAAGATTAATATAACTGAATTTCATATATATGTCACACCAAATAAATCTTCAGGAGCACGCAATTCCCATTTTTTGTCTTGTTGCTCACTGTGGTGGTTACCTCTGTTGATCATGTTGCTGCATCAAAGAGAAGAGGTGCTTATCATCTCCGAGCCACAGCTGGCTGACTGTCCATCTGCCTGTGCTGCGGCAAGTTCCTCAGTGAACAGATGTGACCAAACTCAGATGGTGCTGTGAGAGAGGAATCAGAAATGACAGCTTATGACCTTGCTTATGACTAACTGATAAATTAATTCTGTATTCAGATGAACAAGCTCAACTCTGAGTTCAGGCTGCTTTGAACTACCTCTGGAGGTTACTTCATTCCACCTGATTCGCTGCCTTGAAGCTAGTAACACCTGTCACAGTTGGTAGAGGAACACTGGTCTGCAACTTAAAGTATTACTGTTTTGATGGAGGGAGGTGAACTCACAAACCATTAAAAACCCCTATTCGGTAGAGATTTGTTAGCACTTTGTGACTATTCTGCTGCTTTCCAAAGTAACTGAGTCATCTGTACTGAAGGACAAAGCTCGTCCCCCTGGACCAGGTGAGACCTGAGTCAGCATTTGGGTGCTGCTCATCACCTCTGTGGGCTCCTACAACCAACCTGTTTCTTTCACTATTAGGATAGCCATGGCTCTTCCAAGCCAGACTACAGATGAGGAGAGACTGGCATCAAAGGAGAGCAACTACGCAAGAAGCAAAGCTGGTCTGCTTTCAGGAGCAATAGCCAGTCTGGCTTTGTGGGGATTTGTCATAAGCAAAACAGGCAGAAAGGCCATCACCATTTCAGTGTTGTTGGCTTACACATCCTGATGCTTCATCATAGTCTGTTGAATGTCTACTACACTCTGCAGATGAAAACAAACAGTCATTTTGTGGAATTGAAGAGATCCCCCCCTAAAATGTTAGTCCAAAGAAATTTAACATGCTTATAGACACAGGTAAGACAAACCCCACGGATTCGTGCTGGTGCATGTATAGATTTGTGCAGGTACACATAAGTCTGTGCATACAAGTACTCGTGCACACTACACAATACATTGAGAGTCAAAATTAAGTAATTTGGAAGCTGGCCTAGTCATTGAATTGACAGTGATGTTAAGGGAATATTTAAACATTGGAGGGGACTTAAAAAACCTTAGGAAAATCAAGTTGGAGGCTGGGAGGGATGTCCACTCTGTGGAACAACAGGAAGAACCAAACAGCTGAGGTTTCCAAAGCTAATTCAGGGTGGCAGCTACGTGATTCCCACAAAAATAAATGCAAAATTATATGGCTGAATCTTCTGGTCTGTTCCTGTTTTTCTCCATTACAGCTGTGGCTGAATCCCTGAGCCTGCTTTGAAAAACTGATCCAAGTGTCCAGGCTACTCAGACAACAGCAGAAAAGCTCTGTGTTGGAGATTGTGTAACACCAGGGTTGGAGAGCCAAAATTCAAGCTGATTCAAGCAGGTATAGCTGGAAGCAGTGAGGTGAAACTGAAAAAAAAGAAGCTGCAGATTAAATGTCAGAACTGCTTTTTCCAAAGCCAAGGTCTATTAGCCTGGGGGACATCGTCCAAAGAGAGTTATGGAATCCCCATTAGCCAGCCCTTTTGAAAGCTTAGCTATACCAATAACACACAATAATACATTTTTTGGAACAAACTTATGTTGGCAGAGAAACAGGAGGTGAATTAATAGATCCTTTCTGGCTCTCATCTTTATAACTTTTCACATTGAATCCTAATACAAGAGGTTATCTTCATAGCAGGCAATGAAAGATTTTCCCTGTAGATTATCACTTGAAAAGTACATGCTGCACGTCTTTAAAGTACAGGACATTTTATACTTTCATTTGATTTCAAGTGACTGGAGTACTCTATAGCCAGCTTCAAGTTAATATTTTAGCAAGAATCAATGGCATAATTAAACTTTATGGATGTCCCTGATCAACAGTTCCATGTGACCAAGTTTACAACATGGTGCTACTTGGATAAATAATTTTTTATTTATGGATGGCTCATAAAAAGGCGGGATGAGGACTTAGCCACGAGGGATGATGCAGTAATTACACTGAGTGGTACAGTTTTAAACATAAATGCAATTTGTTATTAGTGCTATGAACTGAAATGTGTTTGATTTAAAGGGACAGTGCTATGTCATTAAAAAAGCCCCATGATAGGGCCTGGTGTTTGGGTTAGCTAGTCTTACACTTCACCTCCAGAAGGATGTTCCCTCCTAGCTTTCTGTCTCCATTGGCTCGAAATGTCAACATGTGAAAAATGGTCTAATTGTTAGAACCATTCTGGGATGGTTTCTTTGTCCCAGTGGAAAACACAACTGGACATGGATATCAGATTTAAGTGCCCAAGTCAGGCACTGTAACAGATGGCTATTTTCCCTCTGAAAGGCTGGCGGCCTCTGAGCAATACTGATGGCTTACATGCAAGGCCAGGACTGTCTGGCCTGGGCAGCTTCTTCTTCCTTTGGCAGTCACCCCTCTTCAATCCCACAGCTACCTTCAGAACATTTTCTGAGCCCATCAGAGGAAAAGGATGTATTTTGTCACATCTTTCCGAGCAGGCTGGGTACTCCTTTTCCCAGTTCATTTCCTGGCATTGACTAGCACACACAGAGCCCAGCCTTAGCACAGCTCAGCCCAATGGGAGCCACCCAGGATAGAGAAAATCCTCGCTAAAACCACCCACACCTAAGCATGTCTTCAAAAGAGAGACAGCCTTCCTTGCAACTAACCCTGACAGTGCCTGGAAAAGGAGGTGGGTTTGAGGAACCACAGTTGCTTTGCCAGTGTTGGGGTTTGGGTAAGAGCAGGACGTGCCCACCCCAAGGGGAAGCAATCCCCAACGAGGTATGCAGGCTGGTTTCCTGCCCCCCAGGTCTTCTCTCTGCATGGGGAGGCTTGTGTCCCAACCGAAGTGCAGACTTGCTGCAGCTGGACATTGCACCTCCTCTTCCAGCCCAGCTTCCCAGGTGTTTTTACCAAGGACTAGCCTGCAGTGCAGGCAGAGGCAGCCTTTGATTCCCAGGAGAAATAGTCATCCTGCCATGTAATTGCAGAGCAACAGCTTATTCCTGATTAATGGCAGTATAAATTAATTCTGATAAATAGATGAGGAGAAATTAAAAATGAGCAAGCTGAACATCACTGGCACAACTCACTGTCTTCTACTGCGACAAATGTGCAATCCCTGCAAGGTTTTTCTCCAGTTTACTCCTACTGCTTCATCATTGCTTCCCTTAAAAAAAGGTAACAGTTCTGATGTCTGCCTATCTTCTGATGAGCGTCTTTCTTAAGACAAAATAAATGAAGATTTTCTCTCTGCCTAATATACAACCCTGCTATCACTGACTCCTTTTGCTCACTGTGCAAGGATTTTCACGGGGTCATGCTGGCAAAACTGTAATTACAAAGGATTGCAAAACAGGGGGCAGATCATGTTGCTGATCTTGAAGCAAGTGAGGAGATGGAAGATGAAGGAAGAACAGGTTGAAAGGGAAAAGCAGGGAGGAGGGAGGGAAAGGATGAATAATTAATGTTATAATTTGCTACACTGGGGTAGCCATCTCAGTTAATAAAAGCTATAGTGCAGAACCGCGATTTAACAAATTCCTTGTAAACCTGATGTGCTCCTTGCATGCGTGCATGTTTGGAGGAGAGGGGTCTCTAGGTGGTTACTGGCCAAAGCATAAATACCTCTAAACTGAACACTTGCCTCTTCGGTGCTATTGAAAGAGCACACCTCTATCAGGGAGCAGCTTTGATGCGTCGAGTTCTTCCATTTTTTGAACGAAAAGCATGAAAAATGCTGATCTGTGCAGCTGGAGCTCTGTGCATGGTCTTTGAAGAGGCAGAGCACCTCGGTGCTCAGCAGGAGCAGGCACAGGGTGGTGGGGCTGAACAGGTCTGACCACCATCTGCAAGGGCTGAGCAGAGCACCATCTCCTCCGCAGGCACCACCAGCCGCTGCCAGAAGCAAATTTGAGAAAATATGGTCACATTTGGGCTCCTTTGGACATAATCTGGAAGCACTAGCAGGCCCTATATTACAAGCGTAAATAGTATCATCAATATTCCAGCATTTTTCCTTAACGTAAGCCTTCCTCTCTTTGGGAAAGATACTAATTTCAGATACTTGTACTCTGATAAGATAGCTGTGTCCTGGGCCATGCTGACCACTGTTTGTAGCAGCTGGTTGCCGGCAGCCTGCAGCCTTGCTATGGTGCATGTCAGTCTTTTGAAAGCTACAGATAAACGCATTGTAAAATTTATCTGAATTTATTTAAGCACAAAATAACCTGTCAGAAGGAGTTTGAGTTTTCTCTGACCTTCACCTGATACACAGCTACAAGCCTGGCAGTACGTCAGTATATTTAAATCTGGATTGTAAACACGGACAGCCTTGCTGTGCTCCCCTTTTAAAGGACTGTTTAGGTTTCAGAAACCATCCATGGACTGAAAGAAATTTGTTCAACCAATTCATGGTGTTTCCTTCCTAACTAACTGCTGCTGATCTGATCAGAGGAAAGCTGCCCCTTTTTCTGTTTGCTGGAGGTTGCTATATCAAGGCTCAAAGCTGCCTGTAGGGAAAACAACCACTTACGAGCTGAGACACACTTAAAGTGCCATTTTGCCAAACAAAATGCATCGCTACTGTCATGCCAGGGACCCTCTCACTTTGCACATCTTTAAGCATCCAGAAAGGACTTAATTACAAGCGGCTCATATTCTGTTGGGGAGGTTGCAAATGTTCTTGGCTGGTTTATTTTGTTTCATCAAGAAAGCTTTTTCCTTAACCTCCTCATGAAACTGAATCTTCCCTGGCAGCTTTAAAGCACAGGGTTAGTGCCTTTTCTTTCTGTCCCACAAATTCTTCAGTTCCATCTCCAAATATTTCTTGTTCATTTGGAAACATGTTGAGATTGCAATCTGTTTCCAAGGACAACCAGGTCCCCAGTGGCAGTTTTATAGGCTCCTCAAAACAATGATACTCAGTGTCACACAACACTGAGTATGAGAAAGAAAATAGAAGCTTTTAAGGAACATAAAATCCCCAAATTGGAATTGTTCTGGCTGGTTCCAGAAAAGCCAAGGACTGAGTAGACGTTTGGCTGGAGCTACCTTCTTACCCCTGAGCTTGTGCTCTCTGGCCAGCTGCTTGAGTGCTTCCTTGGGTGATGGCACAGGGAGCTTTGTCCCACCACTGCTCCCTCCTGACACCTCAGCTCTTGTTCAGGATCCCCCAAAACAAGGACACTGTTTGCCATGGTGTTATTAGGATGGTGTATCCCATCAGAAGCACGTTTCTCGTGAAGCTGGAAAGAACGGTGGTCGCTGCACCTCACCCATGCACTGGTATCTCACCCGAGTTCTGGCCACAGGGAAATGTTAACTATCACTTGGCTGATAGCTTGGTGGCCTGAAGTGGGGGGCTGATGTTGGTCGTCACTGATGAACCAAGCAAATTATTTCCCTACAGACAGGGTGGTCTCACTCCAGACTGCTCCTCTGCTGATTCACTAATCAGGCCTTCCTCTTCGGCCATCCTCTTCAGCACTACCCAGACAGCGTGGAGGAGAAGACAGCCCTGTGAGAGCAGCCTGCCGAGCCACCTTCCTGGTCAGTGGGAACTTGCTCTTGAGTGTCATCCTGGATAGAAAGGGGAATCCTTTGGCTTGTCTGGTGTCCAGATGGAGGGCAGGTGTATGGAGAAGAGGATCATCTCCAATTTGGTGGGTTGTTTGAGATTTCAGAAAGAGAAAGGCAGATCAAAATAGGCTGTAGTAGTAGTTAGTGAAACAGTTACCTGAGCTGTGGCATTTCCAGAGTAATCTTTGCTCTGAATAAAGGAAACAAAGACCTGAACCCAATCTCTAATTTTCTGAGTGTATTCATTCAGAAGTGACTGACTACCAAGGCTACTGTGGAGCTACAAATCTTTATTTGACCAAAACTAATATACTTCCATTTAAAACTTCTATTTTGAAAAGCTGGTATGCAACAGTTAAAAAACAAGAGTTGAAAAATTCTCAAACAGCTCCATTTTGGATCTTCTCTCTTCCAAATATCAGGATACTGTGATAAACTGGAAGCCTCTTGGTATATTTGTAATGTCTTAGACGCCTCTGGTTTAGAACAAAAAGCATTCCTTGAGATTAAATAGCAGCACTTTGTCAACATTTTGGAGTTTCCACTCAGTGAATACAAGGATTAGTTCAATGATCCAGCCAGCTCAGCTCATTGCCAATAAGAACATTATAAATACAATACTAAGAAGACTTTTTTGTTTCAACTTCTGACCTCAAGGTAGCAACTGCAGTAACGCATGAATACAGCGGGACATGGCTTGCAGTGGAGGCCTGACTTGTTTTCCTGCTTAATGCCAGCTGATACGTGTGTGTTTGTAAGATCTCTTGTGGGGATGCATTAAGCAGAGGAGTTAACTAGTGTCAAGTGATGATAATGCTTAGTGCTTCCTCCGGGGAGAGCCCTAGAAGTAGGCTGGGTAAACACCACGCAGACTGCAGACAATATGGCATGTTTGCTGGGGGGACCTTAAACTGGTGATGCACAAGCAGTCTGGATAAACCAGTCTCTTCTGAAACAACAGGCCCTACTCTAGCCGAATGTGAATTTGTTTCTTCTAGATGAGTTAAAGGCGCCGGCAAAAATGATGAGTTATTAGGCTAGTCTTTAGCAACAACTTTGCAAATGTTGCTGAATTCCAGCTGACTCCCGTTATCCTGGGAAGACTGCAAACAGCAGGTAAATGATACAAATAGTTGATGAGTCAGGGAAGTATTTTTCATACGATTTTGAAGAGGTCAAATATGCAGTTTTCCCAAGTGGGCCATTCCATTGTACTTTGCCTTGTGCCAAGCACATTCATCAGTTTATTTTTATCTGGCCCCTTTTTTTATATTGAAAAGTGCTAGATCTTAGTCTCAGCATGTCTGGAACATAAAGGTTATTGCCAGGAGAACATGGGAACAAGCACAGAAGCCACTTGCGGGTGGGCAGGGTGGATGTTTTGACACATCTCCATGGGATACCTGGTTTGCACAACCATTATTAGTGCTTAGAGTACATCTCGGCTAAGATCAAGGTTCACGAAGTTTTGTATACCCATATGTAGTAAGAAACCACCCAGTCCAAAAAGAGCTTTGGCCCAGGTCCTCCACGGTATTTGGAAACACTGTTCTCAAGTTACATACCTAACAACTTTAAGGACCTGCCCTGTAGCCTAAGTAGATGATGCACAGTTTGACACAGGAATTATGACTCAATTTTGTGGCTTACAAACTGATACAAAGAAATTCAGTGGCTTAGGCAAGAAGTCTCTCATCCCTGATCCACACATCCAAAAGATCACCCAAAAGATCAGTTGCTAAGTGTGAGTAATGGATAGGGAAGGGAGATGTCTGGAGGCCAGGGTAGGAGAATAGGACAAATGAGGAGCTGCGCTGATGGGCCTGAGGTTGGCTGGAGAAATGGGCTGGGAACGGGGGGATACAGGGGGTAGCTTGGATAGGACTAGAGCTCCTCAGAGGTTATAGAAGGGGTTTGTCTCTGGTCCTGAGCCCGCACACCTCAGAATGCCTTGCCCATACCCCAAAGCGTTGCAGACTTTGACTAAAGCCAGGCACATCAAAGTGGAGGGAGCCAACCAAGAGCCTCATGCCCAGCTAATTGCCCCAAGCCTCATCAATCACTTAGCTGTAGCCTCCAAATGAAGGACAATACCTGACTATCAGCATGGTTTAAACCCACTCGTTTATGGTTATGAGTTTATTTAAAATTTATTTACGTACATAAATGTACTTATTTATAAATTGCTTATTACTAATATTATATTTCATTTTTTACAAATTATTTATAAATCTATTTATTTACATAAATCCTTTTTTAAGGCAGAGGCAATTTTTTCAGGATAGACAATTTACTACTCCCTCCCTTGACACTGGGTACCAACTGAGGCATCAAACAGACGAGGTAAATCCACCCCGAAGGGCAGGTGGATGCAGCTGCGCTTTTCCTGCACAGACCTGCGGTATGTATAATCAGCTGGGGCTGACACTGCTTAATCTGGGCTGGCAGGAAGGCCATTTAGCAGTGTGTCCTTGACAGGAGTATCTCTCCTCTGTGGTTATCACGGAGCCCAGACTCACTGGGTTTCAGGGTGTGCAGTACGGTTCAGACATGGAATTTGATTCTTTTGGGCTTTCCCTATGGGAATATGTGTGTGCGGAAGGGGGAAGCCGGATCTCAGCCTGCTCAGTACATATATTATTGATCCTGAGCAGGGAAGTTTTCATGTGTTAGATGAGGGGATGTGAAGCTAAGGAAAGGGGTTTTCTTTTACTGTGGTTGCTGCTTTCATATGGATGTTGATCCAGCAAAAATATTGCTGTGGGTTTATAAATTGTGGGTGTCCAAAAGGAAGGACTGGTAAAACCTCCCTTTGTCCTCATGGCAGTGTTTGTTAGATGAAGATGGATTGGTTGCTTCTTTTGACATGAGCAATGAAGCCAGAATTTCTCTCGTTGTAATTGATCATGTAAACGGACAATAGGAGAAGACACTTCTCCAGCAGATCTGTATTCCTCCTCTGCAGCACGGCAATTTGTTACTACCTATAGAAGTGTTTAAGGAGAAGCTCTGAGCCACACGCCTGAAGCCACCCTGCAGCCTGTGCACCCCTATCAGCCCGCTCCCTGGGCTGCCCAGACCTCTGGCATGCAAAGGTTAACTTCACCATTGTATCTCAGCGGTTATTTTCGTGCAGCCTGTTTATCTTCAGTCCCCAGGTCATTAATAAACATCCTCTTTCAAATATTTTGGACATCTGGAATATGGCTTTCTTGTCTTCTGAGACAATGACATCCTTTTAGGCTGGTAAGGGAAGGATGAAAACTAAACAGCTCCTCTTCTTTGGAAAAATACAGTCTAAATGGTCTTCTCTTTTACTCCAATGAATGCACCTGTCAATTGGGATTGCAGGAGCATTTAAGAAGGTATCTAACTTTCATGCACATATGCAGCCCCACTGGTTTCACCTCCCTGTCACCATCACTGCAAAATGTTATATTTGCACACTGAGTGCAGGCAGAGTCATTTGGAAAAAAGCAACATCTGCTCCTGTTATACAAGACTAATTACTAACATACTTACAGCAGGACAATGAATCTGGTAATTTTCAGTTCTCTTTACTTCCTTTAAGACTTGCTTAAACAAGAACCCAAAAAGTCTTTTTCCTTTTTTTTTTTTTTAAAGAAAAATAGCCAACACAAGAAGTTCTTCAGATGAGAGCTAGGAGAAAATACCAAATGGTTTTATGGGTCTATTCTGCTCATGGCAGTCAGCTGCAGGGGTCCGAGAGGGGAATTTGTCTGACCCATTTTACACTTCGACTTGAAAATGAACCAAATCCTAAAGGTGTCTTTTTCTGCGTAATGACCAGAGAGGGAATTTATGGTTCCTAGTTCAGACAGAGCAGGCATCAAGAATTAGGTGAAATGAATCCCTCCCCTCCTGGCTTCAGTAGGATGTGATCAGAGCCCTGCGGTCCCTTCTGTGCTTTGGATGGTCTTGTGTGTTGCTGTGCTGTAGCATCTGCTGCAATTCGTGGGGTGGTGGGACAAGGCTCTGGGTGCTCTAAACCCTCAGTTGGCCCTGGGAGGTATGGGTCTGTCCACTGACTGTCAAGAAAACCCTACACAGCTCACTATACATGACTTTTTAGACCAACCCCTCCTCATGGGCTTCACTTTGCAGGGGAGGTCACAACGTTTAACTTGGGTGGAAGATACCAAAAAATAGCCCCAGGATTTGCAGCCAGAAGCTGCATCTTGGCCTTTTCTCCAGCACCTTGTTGAGGAGGCTGGAAACTCCTGTGCATGTGTGCACCCTCTCTCTGCAACCCAACAAGTCACGCATCCTTGGCTGACCACATCAGACATACGAACTGAGCAGGCGTGGAGCTACCTTCAACATTGCGCCTCGTTTTCTACCTATAGTAGCTTTTGCTAGAAACATTTTAATGACGCCTTCTTAGGCTTGTAGCTGCCTCCAAAATACCAAACTGCATGTGTAGAACCTGCAGCTGGCAGAGCATCTGGCTAATCATCTATTGATCATTCATTAGCCCCTGATAAACTATGAAGATTGAAACCTCTCACTGAATGCTCTGCAGATGTCTGCCATTGCTGGGGAAATGTCCTGCAAAATTAACGTGCTTTTTGGGGCCACCCTCCACCCCCCCAGACTGGGAGAGAGAGGAGAAGAGCCCCTTTGTGAGCCATCTCCCACCGAGCCCTCCCGGCACAGTGTCGCCTTAGAGGAGCAGTGTTTTATAGACTTCAGTGGTTGCTTTTCATCACCCCTCTTTGAGAAGACCCTCTCTCCCACAGTAGTAAGGCAGGAAAATTGTGCCTGGAGCTGGAGTGGGGTTAGGGGTCAGCAGGCAGCCCCGGGTGACTCAGGGCTGAGGAATGTGCAACCGGACCCTGCTCCTGTGGCGGGCACAGTCCTCCCACGGCACCCACTCCCTGCCCGGCATCCAGTGGTCTCCTTTCAGTATGAGCACCCTGGTGTCACCTTTGCTAATTGGAGCAGCTCCCATGGCACACTGCAGATCAGAAATGGCTCCTAAGGCTTTCCCAGTGTTATTTGCCAAAGTGTGGTGCAAATGGAAGAGGCACGGGGCTTGGGTAGCCTCTTGGTGAGGCACATACCCCCACCCCAGAGCAAGTGACGAGGGACAGAGACTGCAGACGTCTTTCTTGGAAAAGATGCAATCAGACCAGCTATTTCAGCTGGGGGCAGTCTGCTAGCAGTGGTTTGTAGCTCCAGACAGTCATCCTGGCCTCTCATCCCTTCCAGTCTCACTGCCAGAGGTTACTGCCACCTCGGTTTTGCCAGATTCATTTGCCCAGCTGTGTAAAATGACCCAAGTTTAAATAACCCTGTTAACCTTCAAGAGAGGGGCTGCTCTGTGCTCCCTGCATAGGAGAAATTCCTGGAGATGATGATGTAAGTCTTGGCTGGATCAGAAATAGGGTCTTTCTTCCCACAGCTTTTTGCCAGATCACATCTTTGTTTACTGCCTCAAAACCAGAGAATTATTAGTGAAAATTATTTGCTGATAATGCCACTGGGCTTGGCTAATTCCCCTACCCTGTAGGAGCTGTTGGTGGCAAATGCATATAGCAAATGCTAACATTAACTCAAGAGGCACGACAGATGATATAAAAGGAAGTGTTATTGCCTTTGATTCTCAGAGGTACCCCGAAATACCCAGGCTCACCCAGGGCCTCTTTAAAGCATCACTGTGAAGCAGGGGCTCATTGAAACACGGAGCCTGCAGCAGCAGCTATTTGTGCAGGACCAGCTGTGGCTCTCAAGGTGAGAATGAAGGGAGGCTGGCAGTGCATCACCGAGCACAGAGGGAAAGGAGCTGGTGTGATTTTCAGAGTTCAGGGTTGTGCTATATCCCCTTTTTGTCTGCCATATCAGTGCTCCTAAAGCCATAGGTCTGTCCTTGAAAAATGTGCATATAAATCCAGATCATGTTTGCTCTGGGGAGTCAGCTGATACCGAACTAAAATGGTCTCTATATGGTCAGGAAGGCTTTTGTGCCAAAATGTCTACATGACCAAAATATGCCTGGCTGGTGCTCCTCACAGCCTCAAAGACGCTGTGAGATGCTGAAGCAAACTAGCCAAGGCCAGCATCTCACCCCATAAAGCACAGCCTGCTCCAGCCTGTGCTTGGTGTTCATGTGAGAGACGAGCGCGTGGGTGCAGCACAGCCTCCTCCTCTCCCATCTTGTGCTCTGGGTCTGCACCCCTCCTTCAGAAGCAATCTTTCCTGTGGGGTCTGCTGCTGGTTTCAGCTCTCCCTGCAGAGGCACATGCAAGAGGTGCAATTTCAGCCCAGCTCCAGTGCATGCAAACTGCAAATGCTTCGCAATGGAAAAGGGATTACCAGGAGAAACTCTCATTTTCTGTGTATACCTGTACAGACGTGTATACCCTCATGTGTATTTGAATAGAAGAGTCAGCACCGCTGCCTCTGTAGGACTAGAAAACTTTGCATTGTTTCTGCTATGTTTCATCTGCTGTGAGCTTGGCTTGTCCGGGATTTATCTCAGCTCCTAATGTGTTTACAATGAGATAACTCTTGGCATGCTCTTTTCCAATTACCTAGACAGGATCTATCACTCTAGAGATGGCAAATGAAATGCAGGACCCCAATAAAGAGTATGCATTTCCATGGCATCCATATAAGAAAAGCCATTTGGCAGACGATGCATTTGTTTTTAGCATTCCAAACTATTGCAGACATCATGGACCAAGGTTTACTGAGCAAAATTACATTTGCTGGTGACTGCTTGGGTACATTTGAGACAGATGAGCTTGCACTGGGTTGCTAGGGAGCAACTCTTCTTTGTACAGGACTGTATCATCAAGGCACACAATTTATGGTCTTTGGGGAGTCATGTTCTGCAAAGGCTTTAAGCCTCAGGCAAAATGCACAACTCCCACATAACCTGATTCCCTCCAGAAATCGATAACCTCCCTCCTTTCAGATCAGGCATTTAAACTGAGGTTTTGACCATTTGCTGTCCTTAAGGATTGCAGGACACGCCTCTCGAGCTATGCTGCTAATTAAAGGCTCTCGGTCAGATTCCAGCTCTGCATTCCCGTGCTGTGTCCATGGTCTCTGCACTTCAGCTTTGAGCAGCTCCGCAGCACTGCCACGCACTGCGAAGGTCCTACGGCACACCCAGAACACCACTTGTCGGGGAGAGATGACTTTCCGTGACAAATTTCCACGGGATAATAGCATCAGAGAAAATCAGCCTGAAAGCGAATTCAAGAGGTCACAGTACAGATCCCTCACCCCAAGACAGGATCAATGGTATTGAAGCGAATCCTGCCAGGTGCTTCTCTAATCTGTCCTTAAAAAAAGACAGCGATGTGAAGACTACACAGCTTCCCTTGGGCATCCAACTCAGTGCTTCATTATTTCTAGGTCGAGAAAGTTTTTCATAATTTCTAACAGAAACCCTTTTGCTGCAGTTAAAGTCCATAATCTTTGACCCCTTTCCAGGCACAGAGGCAGATTATTCCCTTCCTTTCTGAGGCCACTTTTGTCTTTTTTGAAGCGTTTATCTTTCCCTGGCAGTCATCTGTCCCCCAGACTGATGTTCCCCAAGTCCTTTGACTCCACAAACCTTATCTTCTAGACCTTAAAACATTTGTGCTGCTCCCCTCTGAAGCCCCTCCAGCTGCTCTACATCCTTCTTCAAGTGCAGTGACCAAACCGCATATGAGGCCCCAGCCAAGTCCTGACAAATGCCAGTGCTCCAGCTGTCATTGGGATCAGTCCTCGAAGAACAAGGTGACCGAGGGATGAGACTGTTCAACGTTGTCACTGTCATCAAGAAGGAGCACACTGCCGGCACACTCGCAGGCACTGCAGGCATGAATAAATACCCTCAGCATGTGAGTCACGAATACAGTTGTTGTGTGGATCAATTGGCTGTTGTTGCTGGTGCATCCCTCACCTGGCTCGTTAAATGTTCAGATTTAACAAGTTCAAATGTTCACTGAGACGTCTGAGATTGTGGCTGAGCCTTGGGAAGCCAGGTTTCAGGAGGCTTTTATAATTTTTGCAGATGTTACATTGGACTGAGAATGTGTGGGCAAGGAAGGGTACTAACAGCTCGCTTCTGCAAAGTCTTTGCACGTCCTTTAAGAAAGAGCCATGCCCTCATATCCAGCACTCGGCTGAGAAACACAGACTGGTCCTTGGGGACCCTGGAATGCCACTCTGCCTCCCTGCCTTGGTGCTCCTGTCCTGCTCCAAAACGAAAGGAAGAGTTATTTGCTGGACATACTAGCATTGACTAATGAAGAGAAACCCATACCATCAGAAAGTGATTCATGCAAGGGGAACATATGAGCAAAAAGGTGTGCCCAAAGTTGGTTCTGATCCACTAGAAGACAATTTTTTTTTTCTTTTCCCCTGAGATAGATAGTTTTCAACCAGCTCTGTTCCCCGATAGTACAACTGCACGAGGCCTAAAATGTCACAGGCAGCCTGGAGGGAGTGAGTGGCCAGAGCCAGGGGAGGGAAGGTGAGGATCGCCTGCCCCTTTTAACAATGACTTAACTTAATGCTGACTAAGTTTGTGTGATTTGGGTGATTCCCACCCAAACTGCCTGCTGTCTCCTCTGAGCCCTTTGACATTGCACTCTGTATTGGCAAACAGGGAGCACATTTCTACAAGGGATACAAGCATCTCCCTCGCTCCTTTAAGGTGTGGTGAACATCTGCAAAAGCCCTGTTCTTCCAACACACAGAGGCACAGCAAAGCAGCAGATTTCCTTTTTGTTTTCAGAAGATTAAAGTATCTAAAGGTCCAAATAATTTCCTTTATATTTTTAAAAAATCAGTCCAGTTTTGTGAGGCATATGCAAAGCAAGAAAATATCATAAAAATGATAAAAATATATCATAAAATATATATCATAAAATAGATAAAAATATCATATCTGAAAAAAGCATATTTTTGTAGGTGCCTTTTTTCAATTATACAGCAGCCAAGGCTTCAGAGTAGGCAAAATTTCCCTTTAAGAATCTAAATGCTAATATGTTTAAACACAAAAGAACCCTCATCATTGTGCTTGTTAAACTTCAGTCTTGACTACACCAGTGTAATGAATTTATTAAGCCATGACAGAATTAATTGCATTAAAAGCACAGGCTCCATGCTGTCTGACTATACAATAATTGCCATTTCATTCTGCTGGGTTAGGCTGTTCATGGACTTTTTCTTCCTAAATTGTTACCTTCTTACATAGCCTACAAAAAAAAGCGCATTTTTGGTGGAGCGCATCAGGTAGCTATCAGCAGGGAGAATTAATTATCCTACTTTAAACAGTGACTGCCAATAATTTAAGTGCTGAAGCCCTTAAACGCTGACTCCGTTCTTAGGTTTCACATGACTCCCTTGGCCCTCCTGCTTTGAAAGGTTGGATGACAGCCAGCGAGAGATGCTTCTCCTTCCCAGTGCCTGGGCGTGTGCCCCAGGCAGGATCTCCATCTGTAGCCAGGCCGGATCCAGCCAGCAACCTTCCCATCATCACAAGGCAAAGCACGAAAACTCAGCCATAGGGTTCAGGTGAGGACTTCGGCATGATGAGATGCTGTGTCGTTAGCTGAGGGACACTCTACAGTGCGCCGACCCTAAGAAGAGCAGATGCAACCCAAAGTTCCCCCAAAGTGGGAAATTTTTACATCCAGAACTGCAGCCTGCAACTCCCGCCTCATCCTGGGGCATCTAAACTTCACCAGTGCCTTGTGTTTTAGCATCTGGGTTTCTTTAGCATCCAAAAGGGAGCTGGCCCAAGAGGTGCTCTGGTCTTGACAGAGTCAAGTAGATGGATGTGTAACTCCTGCCTTAGCCCCAAGGGCTCCCGGACCAGCCCCAATAGCTGACTGGGGGCTATTTCAATTTCCAGAGACACTCCAGGAGTTACGATGAAGTATCAAAATGCTAGTGCAGACAAGATTGTTTTAAATGGTTAATCAGCTTAGGGGAAGCCTATGAGGGAGAAGGGAGTTGCAGGTAATACCTGCTAACACAATGACAGGCCTTGCTGACACCTAAAAACACACCTATTTCTTCAGGGCTTTGACTGACAAACTTTTATGAGTCTCATTCGTGCTGTTCCGACATCCCAGTTTCATCTAAAGAGCAAACAAAATGCTGCCAGAGCACGTTTCCCGAGGGCAGCCAGCATGCTCTAGTCATGTCCAGACCATCGAGCCCTGCTGGCCTTTAAAACAGGAGGGGATGGTCCTGGGCCTGTGCTGACCCTGAGGTGCCAGGAGTTGTTTGAAAAGGGCAAGTTAACCTCAGATAAACCTGAACCAGGTTTTATTAACAATTTAACAGTACAGCTGGTGCAGTTGCAGTGCCCAAGTTAAAGGCCTGATATTGACATTTACTGGCAGAGACTACAGTGCATTTTCCCCACACCTCTGGCATGAACTTTGGGATCTTACCCAAACTCATCCTTACCACCACTTCAAGAGGAGAGGCCATGGCATGGCCCAGACCCAGGCTGCGGCCCACTTTCCTTTGGGGACAATAGGGACATCTTGGCCTGTGGCTCCAGCACTTGTCCGTCAATTGAATGTGATAATCCGCTTGTCTTAAAAGACCCACTTGTCACCGGTTCAGATATTGCCTTTTCTTTGAATATGTCTACCTCCAAAGCCTGACCAGCACGTACAGCAGGTAAACACACCTTTAAAGGTATTGTGCATTTCCTAGCAGAAACCGCCCCCAAACAAACAATGTTTTCTCAGTGACTCAGGAAAGAAGGCCGTTAATTTTAGGTCTCTAAAAATAATCTTGACCTCTGCGTGCTTCTGCTCGCTTGCTGCTCTCACTCTTCCAGCGGCTGTGTTTGCAGGGTGTGGTACAACACGCCTCTCCTACAGCGCCTGGCGTGCACAGGGGCAAAGTACCGCTGCCCTGCCTGGCGCTGGCTGGCTTCGGTGTCCCACTCCTCTACCAGCCTTGGTCATGACATTTGTCTTTGCTGCCAATTCCCTGCACTTTCCTTCATGATTCAGGCCTAGACTATGAAATTAATCTTGTGCAGGAGTGGTAGAAAGTACAGTCATTAAAAGTGGACTATCATCTATTATAGCTGGAGAGGCCAAGCAGAGGGTTAGGGAAGTCTTATGTTGCCTTAGCTACAGCAGCAACATGATGCCAAAGGGCACTGGAGCAAACGATCTTCTGATCTTTCCCTTACTTTGGGTTGGTTTATTTCTTCCTTTCCTTTTCTTTCCTTGTTGCTTCACTATGTATTGCTTAGCAACTTTCAGAGCCTTATGCTTGGACGTTGCACAACTATATGTATGTTGGCATGGGATTGTTAATCTAACCGCTGGGAATCTATATTCAAGCAAAGAGATTTCTGGGGAGTAGCAAGAAGTTTGCTCACACATAGTGGCTCTGTATTCATCAAACTTCACAAGCTGGCCTGGGATGTTTCTGAGAGAGAAATGAACATTTCTAATTGCAGTGGGTGTATGTTCTTTTCCATTGAGAGCACTGGAATAACTTTTGTAGTCTAGCATATTTGTTTAGTTTGGCCTAAGGGAAAACATGGAATTTCTGGCCTTCGGTTGTTTATTACTGTCCAAAATTCAGACTGAAAAATGAAAATCTTGCAATTTAGTTTCCAAGAAAATATCTAAAATCATTGCTATTGTAGTGGAGCATTTCATTTCATCATTGAGTGTTGGATTCATCTCAGTTAGCATTAGATACCTACAGTGTAGATATCAACATCTGAGCCAATTTCCCTGCTCTCCTTTTACAATGTAGGGAGGCAAACAGGTGTTTTCATGTTATAGTTCATCAGATTTCAGACCCCCATTTTTTGGACAGCCTACTTACAGCTCTCCACTGGCTGTAAGAGGATTCTAGACAACTGGGACTAGATTCAGCCACCTCCTCATCATAGTCTAGCACCCTCCAGATTCAGTAATGTATCCTTCCTTGTTTCTACCACAGGCCAGTCCTGTGTGGATATCTCAGACTGCCCAGAACTCCTCAAATGGCACCATGCATCTATTAATATGCAACTGAATCCCTAGTTTGGACTGTGGTTGCTCAGAATATGCATTGGCCAGTTGAGCACCTTTTGAGTTTGACCACAACATTCACATTGTCCCAATGCTTAAATGTTTGTTGCAGTTGGTAGCATGGCTGTCACCTCCCAACAATGATCTGCTTTGAGTCAAGATCAACATTAAACTTCATTTTCCCTTGGTGGCACACTGCTTTATGGGAGTTATAGTTTATGAGACTGCACTTGAATTTGTCTGGCTTCAGTTTCCAGCCACTGCTTCTTGTCATGTCCTTCTCCATTAGATTTAAAAAGCTCTTTAACATTTTAACCTTTTTATTGACTGTAACTGAGTTGCCACTAAATCTTCTTTTCCTATATAAATCAAACTGATCACTTTAACTCTCTTAACGTATTTTTCCAGGTCTCCAAAGTCTTTTTTTTTGAGTCTTCCGAATATTGGCTCCATTTTGTCAAGTCTCTCCAGAAATGCACAGGCTAAGATGCAGGTTGCCTTCTATTAGGCATCTCAAAGGCACACATCTAAGTCTGAATGCACAGTTCAAAGCAGCTTTCAGTTGGTGGAGGGAAACAGGCCTCTCCAGAGGGCAACGCATCTGGCTTGAACCTTTATTTTTGAATGAAATGAACCACCGTCTGGAGGAGGCTGTACCAGTCATGAAGGCAGCTGAAAGCACAGCAAGGCAGATGGGAAAAGCATGGGAAACAAAGTCTGCCAGGAAAGCATCTCTGGGTGCAGATCCCCTCATCAGTCAGCCTCCACCAGGGAAAGAAAAGGAAATCCCAATGGAGGTTGGAGCCTAATTTCCTTATGTGGTCAGGGTAAATTGAGATAGTTTCCTCCATGATGTGAGTCAGTGTCTCTAAAAATGAAGTTCAATGGGACGGTAAACCTGGATTTGGGGCGTGTTAGTACTGGACCAAAAAATGGGATGGAGATACATTCTTTGCAAATTTTTGCAAAAAAAATTGCAAAAGATTTGCAAAAATGCAAAGTGCCAACAAGGTCCAAATGCATTCTGCCAGCTTTCCCTCATCCAAAGCTTGTTGATATTTTACTTCAGTGGCCCATTTAAAGCTGCCTTGGGCACTCCGGTTGACATGGTGGTGTGTTCACAGGTGCACCAGAGCCAGATGTGCACGTGCTGATGCTACCAGTCAAGAAACCAAGCCAAAGCTTCAGGAGGGCACGAGTGAATGGCAGGGGAGTCAGGCGGTGAGCAGGAGGAAGCTGACCAACAGGTCATTTATACTGCTTTGTGCCTGTGTTTCATATACAGAAATGAACAGAAACCGTGCCATCACAGACAGCACGCGTGGTACAAAGTAATGACAGATCCTAGGGAGTGGTTAGAGACGTTCACCTCCCTTCCCATCCCCAGCTCTTCCTTCCACGTGAGCATTACCTATAAGGAGGACGGTGCCAGCCCCCGGGGTACTGGGGCATCCTGCTGATACCGCCTGTGTTTTGTGTCCGGACACCACAGTGGCAAGGTGCACGTAGCGTTAGCGCTTTGGGGGCTGAACATAATAATGTGGCTGATGCTGGTGATGCAATGACAGGATGATAATTTTGCTTTATGCTTGTTTTATCTGCAGTCTCTCTGTTTGCTATCATGGAGGGAAATACCAATTACCCCCTGTAGGGAGGATAGATTACTTGGTGCTGCATCAGTCACTCTACCACTGGTAGCAGGATAACACAAACTCATTTCCCAGAGGTCTCCAACCAGCTGTCAGAGAATAATGACTTTCAGTTGCTTCTAGCCCACACCAACTCTGAAGTGGTGACCCAGAGGCAAAAAGACTGAGTCACATTACAAATCCCTTCAGCTTTCAGATGTGCCTCCATTTGTTCTCTAACACAAAAGATTTAATTAACAGGGATTATAATTTTTCATGGCACCTCTCATTTGTGCAAAAATTGGTCTGGAGACCAATTTCCAAGAACTCATTCTCTTTAGGAATTTTTCCTGTGATATGTATTAGCAGTCTCCCTATCAATATTTTTTCTTCTGTTTTAAAGCTTCAGGAATAAAATCTAACCACTCACTACACAAGTAAGCTTCCTTAATTGAAAACTGGTATTTTTACATGGAAGAGAAGGCATATAGATAAAAATACTCAGTAATGCATCATCAAAGAATAAGACTTCAAAGCTGAAAAGAAGCAGTTGTAATGCCATGTCAGGATTCCTAGATTCCCCTCAGACTCTCACATCCCATTTTTGTTACTTTTTATGTTGCAGTTGAACTGAAACATCCATTCCTTGGTTTTGAGTTTTATTTTCATTTCTGTCCATCCTCAGTGTCTGGGGTTAGACTTGCCTCTCATTTATGCTGCTGTATGGAGAAGTCTCACTGAAACTGCTGAGATAAAGCCAAAAAATATGAAGAATCAGGTGCCCCAGCTGTATGAAATCATTTCAGGTGTTATTTCCCTTGCAGACAGACTCGGGTCATGGTCGTGTTATAGTCGCACCACTAAAACTGTGATCAGAATCTGCCTTTGATACGTTTAGCATACATGGTACATACCCACAGCAACAGCTCTTGGTAACAGTGACACTTACGTCTTGCAGGCACAAGAGAGGGCCACTGAAAGACAGAAAATGAGAAATTTTTCATCAAAATAACAAAGCAGTTTACAAATAAGCAGTTTTTTACCGTGTAAAAAGTGAACGTAATACAGTGTGTTTCCACTATGCAAATCTAGATGAAAAAAAGGATTGGATTTTTCCATTACATTGGCAGCTAATGTTCCAACCCGACTGAGGGTTTATGAAAGGGTGATGCAGCTTTGGTGGGTGCAATTGACAATTGGCTCTGGTGTGGATGGGAAGAGCCATGTGTTGACATCAAAGGAGCAGCAAAAGTTCACTCAGGAAGCCTTTTGGCTTTAGCAAAGGCATTGCTTGATCTTGCAATCCTGTCCCCAGTGATTTTAATAATCATCAAATAGCAAGCAAAAAGCTTAATCCTTCCATCAGCACAAATCCACTAGAGGGAAATCAATTTAGGGAAATCTCTACAGAGCCAAATGAGCCATCCTCTTCCTGCATGGCTTGTGAAAAGAGCTGGAGGGTACTGACAAAAAATACCTTCATGCTTCAGGAAGGATAAGAAGAGGTCAGAACAGCCAAATATTAACCAGCAACCGTAGTCCCTGCAGAAGAAACAGCAACAGCATCCAAGCATCAACCAAATCATTCACATTTACACGCAGTGAAGGCAGCAGAAGAGGACCTGAGCACCTCCAAGACAGTTGGGAGGATTCACTTCTCTTACTTGGCATGTCTACAACGTAAATGTCTGTTCCTGGGCCAACTACCATGGTTTCCTTCTGTAGCTTGGCCACGCACAGTGTTAGACCATGCCAGCTGCTAGAACAGTCCCCAGCATTATTTCGACCTGGGACACCTAGTGCTCTGCCAAAGGCCCGGGGGGCTCAGGTCAGAGTGGTAACAGTCAGTCTGGGGCAACCTCACTACTTTTGATGGCAAGAGCATTTAGTGTCATTCATCACCCCTCATCTTCAGTGCCAGAGAATGATCCCTGGCATTTTAGTTTTGTAGTACAGACATAGCCTGGACATCATTTCAGGTTCCCTTTACAGCCAGTGGAAAGAAACAGGCACTTTCAGGGTGCAATATCAGAGACGCTGGGATTAGGATAAGGAAAAATGCATCCTGAAGTGCCTGTATTTCTCTGTTGACTATAAAAACAGTCTAGACACTTAGCTCATAGGCAGAAATTTACAGTGTGAACATCTGGAGTTGGTCAGACAAATCCCACCTCTCCTGTCAAACATTTACAAACTTCTTCCATAAAGACACCATTAGTGAGGACTACATCTGTAGCACACTTGCAGACATAGATATTTTCCCTTATTTGTTAACCAAATATTGCAAGCAGAAATGTACTTCTCTAATCTAATAAACAACAAAAAAAAGAGGACTATAGCAAGGGTTGTTATGAAAATGCATAGTTAAATACAATGCTTAATTTAGAGATAATGCAAAGCTTAGTCAAATAATGGAAATGGTTTTTGAGGTTAGCGTAATCTGCTATGGAAAATTATTGCAAGTGTTACTCACTAGGAAACAGACCAAGTTCTCAAAAATTGTGTTGGTAGGATAGTCTCTGCCTGACAGACTAGGTGACCTACTACGTCTTTTCCATCTGACATGAAGCTGGAGTGACACAAATAAAAACTGTCTGATCCAATATGAAACCTGCCCATAAAAAGTTAACGTATCAAAATGATGTGAGCATGATTGAATCAGTGCACTGAATTTTCACCAGATCAGCATTTTGCATGTCTGGCTGCAGTGTTTCTGGTAAGACACATATTTACTGCTTTTCTGTGCTCTCTGGGATGCTTCCACTGAAATGCTCAATGGTTCAATGAGGGGAAAATTAGACCAAAAAAAGTTTGAAAATCCCATCCTTAATCCCATTTTAAATGTACAAAATGACATGAAGTTTAGCCTCAAGCACAAATGAAAAGCTTGAGTGTTGTTGATAACTGGGTTTAAATAGGTGTAGCTAAGCTAACGCTGCCCTATATTTTATCACCTTCACACCTTTATTTATTGCAGACAGCACTTTAAGCATTCCTGTGGGTGAAATCTTCCTTGCATGCTGAGTATGGACATGATTCAGTGTTGATTCAGTGAATGACAAGTGTTTTGCAACTTGAAGCTTCTGCCCCCTGATGAATAATTTGCAGCAGAAGTCCTTTTATGAGGTGAGCGGATAGTAAAATACTTATGCAGCTCATGAACCAGTGCGGGGATGGACTTGATTGCCTTGACCACAGCCTGCCTTCGTGAGCGGTGGAGCTGGGATGGGAGCCTCCCCTTGTTTCCAGCAGCCAGGGAGGGCATGGTGCTGGAGACCATGAACCACCTCCAACACTGGTACGACCTGGCTGTAGCCGGTCATTGTGGTGGGGCAACGTGCACCCATTTTTTGGACGTATTCCAGCGTAACATACCCATCAGCGAGAGAGCCTGGGGCTTGGTTTTTTTGAGTGTGAGGAATTAATGGCAGATGAGCATTATATCTGGGTTCCCGCATGACCTCATCGAGGTCCCCCTTAGATGTTGTTGGGTTCCTCGCTGGCACCAGCAGCGACTGCGCATCTTGTTTTCTTTCTGAACACAGGAAATCTCCCACCTCGGGATTCACTCGGACAGGATGGATGATTCACTCAGTGCTCCACTGCCCCTTCCTCAGGCTACAGCTGGGGACTTTAAATAGAAAATTGTCTCAGACAGATTGCGCACCGGGGAAACCCTTTTATGACCCAGAATATACTCTCCGCACAGTATCTGTTTCATTGTCAGGGGCACAGACTTCCTGAGCTCCATCCCCTCTCCCTGGCCTCCGGCTGCCTGACGTCAGCAGTATTTCCTTGCATGCCTGGGATGCTTGAAATTGTTGGGGCTTAGCTGGGAAACAGAGAGGCTTTGGGGAAACAAGGGTAAGATTCAGTTTTCTTTCCTACAGGAGGAATTTGCTACCGGCCACTGCTTTGTTATGCACTGGCTGTGTTTACTCCCCGTTTTGCCACAGCTCATTTGACCGCTCAGGCTGCCGCAGTCTCTGAAGCAGATGTTTCCTGCCCAGATCCTGCTCTGTAAGAACTGATGAGGTAGGAGATGCCCCAGTAAAAATGTGACTGCTTAGTTTTGAGCTGATGTGTCTGTGAAATATCTGGGAGCAAGAGGTAGCAGCACAAGTGCTGCCTGGTGGGTGCGAGCACCCCTGGCATGGGCACAGAGCTGGGCAGGGGATGCAGCCCCTCGTCTTCCCTCCATCACCAAGAGCCTTCAGGCTTTGTATGGAGCCTTAGGTACTCCCAGGGTGAGGCTCCATCTTCCAGAGGGAATTAGACTGATATTTTCCCTACATAGCTTCCTGAAGTTAGATAATTTGGGTCATGTCTGATTTAGGAAATCAAATAGGACCAGGGTGCAGGCCTGGAACCTTCCATATCAACAGGACATTAGCTCCATTGCTGGCATGGTTTTTGTCCTCAGACCATCTAACATTCTCACAAGTAACTGCTATACAGGGCATGACCTATGGACTATTCCCACCATGCAGTTTCTCTGTGTTTACCCTGTTTTTAGGACAAGAGTGTAGCCATGAGCCATTCCAGGGCAGGTGGCCTCATGATGTCCCACTCTGCATGATGGAGCTGAATGCACACCTGGCTGGAGAGAGGAGCAGGGCTGGGGAACCACTGACCACACAGAGCAGCAGTGATGGCATGCACACAAGACCTGGGGAGGGACTAGTGACAACTGAGTTATGTCAGAGATGGAAAAGGGCTAATTCAGACGACAGGGCTGGGGTCAAAATCAGTGCTTTGGAAAGGAGAGAAGCAGATCCGAATTGCCACCCAGTTGGCCACCATGTCCTGGGAGCAGTGTGTCTGGCCAGCAGCGGGTAGGCAGGACACAGCCAGACAAGAGGTCTCCATTGCTCTCATATTAAGAATATCTTCCATGAATGCCGACTTCTAACACAGTAGCATGCAGATGAAAACCAATCTCAGGACAAAGGTGGGGAAAACAGCGTTGCCTGGCTCTAACTCTGCATCCTCTGCAGCTTTAATCACTTATAACTGCAGCAATGAAAGCCCAGTTACAGCCCTGGCAGCGACAGTGCTGGGGGAAGACCAAAGGACAAATACATCTGCGAGAAGCAGGCACTGATCCAGACCAACAAATGATCTGCAATAATGATTCCATAAGAAGGTTTTTCAGTGCTAACCAGGCAGAGCAATGGCTGGGGGGACACAGACGTAGGTCTAGCAAAGGTTCTGTCCCTGGGGAGGGGTTTCTTGGGGCCTGCTAGACCTCAGCCCTGGAAAAACTGCACTTCAAGACGATTGTGTGTAAAAAGAGCTGCTTAAAGGTTGACTGCCATTCTGCTTTAACAGCCAGGTTTGTAAAGAGAGGTCTAATCTCTTAGATTAATTGAGCAAAATCCTCATCCCATCATGGGTGCAGCAATGCTACTGCTACCACACAGGCAGCATTGACCACTGCAGTTTTAAACAGAGCCTACACATTTCAGAGAGTGAAACCAGCCTAAACACCAGGATCTGTTTCTAGTAAACAGAGAGAGACTTTTCCTCCTCTCCTTACAGTTCCTGCCTTGCTTGTAGCATGACACCCTGGCAGTCACAGAATCACAGAATCGTATAGGTTGGAAAAGACCTTTAAGATCATCGAGTCCAACCGTAAACCTAACACTGCCAAGCCCACCACTACACCATGTCCCCAAGCACCTCATCCAAACGTCCTTTAAATACCTCCAGGGATGGCGACTCAACCACTTCCCTGGGCAGCCTGTTCCAATGCTTGATAACCCTCTCGGTGAAGAAAAATTTCCTAATATCCAGTCACACAGCTTCGACTGTTTGGTGAAATCTGCCACCTCCTAGATGCTTACTGTCTTGCTGCCCTTACCTCACCTCCCAGAAAGGATGCCCTGCAGCCCCAGTCCCCTGCCTCCACCTTGCCGCTCTCCCAAGAAGGGAAGAGCAAGCAGCAGGTCAAGCCCAATAGTGAGGAGGAGCAACGTGCTAAACCAGCCTTGTTCTCTCGCACTGTCATCAGTAACTAAAAGAGAGGTGTGAGAAGCCTGCAGCACTTCTGTTAAGTAAGCAGGACAAAGCAGAGCAGATTTCTGTATGGCAGCCACTTTTCTCTGCTTTGGAAATGTTTTTTTCTGTGTCCTGGCTGTTTGCTCTGATCCATGCCCTGATCCATGCCCTGCTTTTCCTCCTATTGCCTCTTTCCTTCCTGTATCTCCCTTTTCCACTTTCCTCCTCCACCACAAGTGAAAGTATTGTGGAATAGGCTGATACATGTGGCTCTCTCATGGTTTGTGCTGCCTGAAGTGTATTCCTCCTTTTATCAGTCCATCACAGACATTTCAGCTCTGACTCATCAGCACAGACCCATAGCAAACAGTCAGCGACAGCACCATGGGGACTCACACTCAGGTAGTGCCAAGGAAGTATGAGTATTAGCTTGGTTAATCAGAATTAGGAAATAAACCATTGGGCAAGAGATGACCGAGACAATATTTTCCATGAAAGCAATGTTTTCCACCATCGGCTTCTCAGATAAAAGGCAGGAATTGCTTTCAAACAGACTGTAGGGCACAGGTCAATAAAAATGATCTGTTTACAATGTCTACTGTCAAAACAGTATATGTTCGTAGATCTCAAACAGCCTTGTAATCCGTGGTTATCATTTCTGTGTTTGTTTTCCAGTCGAGACCTTAAATGGCTTCTCAGATTGTGCCACTGTGCAGTGGACATGTTCCAGCTCCTGAGCGCTCTGTTTGGTGATTAAGCCCATGCGCCTCCATGCCACCACTCCTAGCCAGCTCTGCAACCCCCAGGCAGGGTGCGGAGCAGCACCCCTCTGCCTCTCTCTCTCGTTCAGCCAGGGAAAATGCACAGCTCGGCATCTCTGCCTTTCACTGGCATGTCAGGATAATTTTGGGAACCCAAGTGCAATTTTGGGAATAAGGGAAGGGAGCCGCTCTCTGACTAGTTAAGCTGGTGACACCACGGTATTAAAATGCCTCCTAATGACGTGCTAAACCAAAAGTCACGGTGCGGGATGGTCTTTCAGGGATAGCAGCAAGATAAATTTCAAAGGTCCTCCTGGCTGGCACCAGACACGTACACAGCACTATGCTCCTATGTCTAGGAGCACCTATTGGCAACCCCCTATCTGTCCAAGTCACGTTACCGCACAGCCATTGACACCATCCGGCATGGCAGCTAACACAAGGTGACGTTAATGCAATGAGATGCATCAGGGAAGCAAGAAGGCAGAACAACATGCTGTTTACATGTCATAGGTAATATCTGACCATGCAAGGACACCAGCTTGGCCATCATATTACACAGCGAGGTGTTTACAGGCCCAGGGAAGATAGTCCAGCACGTAGCCTTGACAGTGGCAATACTCAGTAGCGGCTGCCTTCAGAGCATCATCAGTGATACTGTTACTAATGTGATTAGAGGTAGACATTAGTAGTTATTACTAGAGTTCAGGACTGTACAAAATAAAGGGAAGGTCATTAGAACATGTACGTCCATGAACCAATGTTGAGATTGACCTGCTAACGTGTGCGGAAAGCGTCAGCAGACTGTGCTTTTCTTCCATCGCAGACTGCTGTGCACACAGCAAACACGGCTCTGGGACAGGGGCAGGTTGTGGCAGTGCTAAGAGCTGCCCAGCAGCTCTGCTCCATCGCAAATAACTAAATACATGCTCTTAGCCGGGACATGTGTAATGATGTTTATCCCCCTTTCACCACCCTATTCTGGAAGCAGGGCATGCCCCAGCTGGGGAGATGGTTTGTGTTCAGGAGAGGGAACACAAAGCAGAGATGTGGAGATGGTTTGTGTTCACCCTCCTGGCTTGGTGATACAGGAAGGGCATTTCACCTCCTCAGGCACCACTGGGGAAGGAGCTTGGTCCAGCTCTGCTGGCTCCCACATGCCCAGCAAGCCAAGGCAGCACTGATATCTGTGGTAGATCTATTGGGTCCCTATTACTAACTTGCAAACAAAAAATATATTTATTTGCAAAAATACGTCCCTGTTTTGGAAAGGTCCTGTTACAGGGCTAGTTGGCATACCTCAAATTTCATTTCCCCCAATAAGATAAGGGTGTTCTCAGGGGAGAGGCGGTCGTACAAGGAGGACACTAACAGGGGTCTTAGGAGATCAGTCTTTAACTGCTGTCTGCCACAGACTGCCACAGGCATGTCCCTTAATCTCTTTCCCTTTATCTTCCCAGCCCATAAATAGGTATAACAATAATGTTATCTCCTACTTTCTACTTACCTTGTCTGTGTAGATTGTAGGCTGTCTAATGCCATGTATTTCCTCATGGCAAACACAAAAGGAGTGATGCATTAGTGCTCCTAGCAGAGACTGTAACGTAAGCAAATATGAATGATCTTGTGACCTGAGAAACCTGAGATACGTACGTTCAGGCAGTCAGGCAAGGGGATAGCAGTAACCCAACCTGCACCAGCACTCCCCTCCCTAAAATGCATCTAGCCTCCACCGCTCCAGGTGCCCATGCTGATTCCCGTTTGATCTCATGCAGTTAATTTTCCATTGATCATTTCTTCTCTATCTTGATTGTAACTTCATTTTGGAAGCAAAATTTGGTACAACTATGAAAAATATGAGGACAACTCTGCTAGAATAAACTGGCTATGCTGAATTGAAGGAGAATATACCTACATATACCAGCCAAATCACTGGCCCCTAACATCAATATTTATTAATTTCTGTACCAGGAATGCTAACAGCAAGTCTCGATGTGGTGAAAATCAAATATTGATCTGTTTGCTTAAAAGTGAGATTAAACTGTGTCCATAGGTAAATATTCCTGCTAGCAAGTAGAGGAGAGGTTGTTTCCCCTTCCCCCTTCTTGAAGGCAGCCAAACCAAATTAAAAAAAAAATCTATTTGATACCTAGTGAGTTTTTAATTAAGGAGGTACCAAACCTGAGGGAAACAGAAGCCCTGGGGAGCTGTCAAGTCACTGTTGTGGTAGTTTTGTGGCAGGGAGCACGGCTCATCAGGACAACCACCTATTAGTGCCTCTGCTCCTTCTGAGAGGGGAGAAACAAGATCAAGCCTCTTCATGAGCAGTGGCAAAGGTACTCAGAAAAATCTGGCTGAGCACAAGCATTTCACATTTTAGTCTTCCGTTTGCCCTTCAGCTCTGTTGCTCCAAGGCGATCACTCCCAGCACTGACACATCCTCCCCTTCCTCCCGGCATGTCTCGCATGGAGATAAAGACAAAGGCCAGATTCAGCCTGGAAGCAGCCCTTCGCTCGGCATCACCGGCATTTCTGGCTGTGTGGCAGTCTCCTGCCAGCACCCAGAAACCCACGCCAAGGCCGCCTCGAATCCGTCACAAGATGGGTTGCAGGGGTTGCTACAGGGTGGTGCTACCCGTGGGCTGGCGGCACAGGCAGGCCCCCAGACTGCGTGTGTGTCTGCGGTGAATCCCTCGTGTCTGCACAGGGCAAGCTCAACTCAGTAAAAACCAACCCGCCTGACAAGCTCTCGGGGTGCTCCAAGGGTTACTGAAGGGAAGGGTTGCTCAGGAATTTGCCAAACATCAAATCTGGCCAGGGGACAGCTACCTGCTTTTTGTGCTTTGTGCTGATTTTGCACTGCTGATCGCTTCCAGCCCAGCGTAAGGTGTCTTCAGGCCTGAGGCCATGCACCTCTATTTCCACCTCCATAGGACTGGGGAGATATCAGCCTCTTGGCTTCCTGAGGAGGCAGTTCCTAGTTCCCAATGGCTGCAGGAAACCTCTCCATCATGCCCCTTGGTCACCGAGAAGACTCTCTACCTCTGTCCCTCATCGTGGCAGCGCAGGGGCGGATGGGCAGGCAGGACGTACCCACACTTTGAAACCTCCTCATGCGGGCATTGGTTATCCATCAGGGGTGGTTTCATCCCACTTGGCAGGTATGAAAGGCTGAATTAAGATCTGAACATGCAGTTCCAGGGAGTGCAATTAGTTCAAATAGGCTGCTAAATATCTCAGCAGCCTTCAGCTAGCAACAGCAGGTAGCAAGCCACTCTTGTGAACATCTTCCCTGCAAATAAAACAAACCTCTTGCTTTTATTCTGGTTATTTGCCTTTCCATTACTGAAGAAATATACCAAAATTGGAGGAAAATTCACAGGCTCAGTTTCGTTATGCCGAGGGACTAAATCAGCTTTAAGTCATCTTCTCACTGCAGAAACCAAGACGGGAGTATAGTCAGAGGTTTGCTATTCAGAGCCACCCCAAGGCTGCTCTAAAGCTGCCGGGGATGGTTCCAGAGGGACTGGTTCCCTCTCAGGAGAGGGGATGGAGACATCTCTCCTAAAGGGCAGGGGCACTCACAGAACGGGGTAGCCCAAATTGTGAGCACTGGACACTCGCTGCAGCTGGAAATTGCTCTTGGCTGGCACATCTTGCATGTGTTGCTGGTGGAACCCAGTTACCCAGTGTTCCGACGTTTCAAACCTGTGCACAGCAAACACAAGAGCAGCGGTATCCTATCTACTGGGTGGTACAGCCACATCAACTCCACTCCTCTCCCTGCTCCTGCTCCTCCCGGGGGAAGGCTACACAGCACCAGCAGTCTGACTCGCTTCTGCTTCTGTTCCCGAGACTAAAAGCTAGTTAAAATGCAAGCGATGCTTTTGTAATTCTTGAGAAAGCAACTGAAAAATGTTTCCTCTTCTTCTCATCTCTGAGCAAGGCCTGCGGTGTCTTGTTTTAGCCTATAAATGCTCTAGCGTGGATTGGATTTTGCTTCGTACAGCACCTAGCACACTGGGGATCTCACCTGAGACAGAAACAATTAGGGCATAACCCAAATAAGCAGCATCTTTAATGATATATTTCTCCTGGTTGCTCCATCTCTGCCTGTAGAGAGCGGCACTTAACCTAGGAGTAGACTGGATCAGCAAAGGGTTATTTCTTTCACCATCACATCAGGAAAGATGCTAATTTCTCCTGTGGAGCCTATCTCAATGAGTAGTCACTTGTTTCTCATCTCCCAGACCACATATTATTTTATAAGTTCACATTAAAAAAGGTTAATGGGGAAGCAAGCACTGACAGTCATTTTCACTCCCCTGGAATGATTCACTGTATTGCCATAATTCAGCTCAGTGTAAAGCTCCTTATAACAGTAATACCTACACAAACTAACTGTTCGCAAAACCTTTTTTTTTATTATTTGCTTTCAGCAAAACTTTTTTTTTCCTTGACCCTTCTTTGGATGAACTTTGTCTTGAATAAACAGCAACATCTGGAATTCAGCAAAACACACCATAAAGGGAATAATATGTCCACAGCAGTTTCGCTGAAAAGGACAAACCCATTTATTACTCAAACGAAAAGTTACGATTGCTAAATGTCAGATGAAATTAGAAAAAAAAATTGAATCCTCTGTGTGTGTCCTTTGTGTCCTTGCCAGCTCTGTGTGTGTAGAAAGCTGTCCCTCCGTTATCGTTGTTCTGTCTTTCTTCTTCCTGGCTTTGTTGAAAGTCTGTGAGGACTTGCTAATTGCAGACACACAAGATCAATTTGGTTACCTTTATGCCAGGGCAGAGTTGCAGGTGGTGCTTTTTCCGCTCAGATAAGGAAAATACATCAGACAGAGTGTCCGTGATCGGACCATGCTGTGACTCTAACCAAGCTGTATTCTCGTGGCCCCTTATCTTGTTCAGGCTGAACTTGGAGGCAAGCATCCTCCAGGCTGGGCTGGCCAGTGAGCTGGTGCTCAGAGGTGATCAGCCACCCCAGGAACCCCCTGGGGCTGCTGGGGACAGCTGAGGACATGCAGCTAGTGGGGTTATGGGGGGATGAAAGCACTGGGCACCTCAGAAATGGCAAATGTCATCTCTCCCTCCCTCCCTCCTCCCAGCTGAGCAGCACACAGATGCTCCCGGAGGAGCAGCACCTCCTGCACGCTCTGCAATCGTGAAGGCACACGGCACCTGAGCCCTAGGCATGGAGCACAGAAACAGACTGAATCCATCCCCCTTTGCTTTGTTTTTCAGTGGGTAACTCCTGGTTTCTGGCCCAAACTCGCTTTCTTTGGAGCACGTGTTGAGGTCATGAAGTCACAGCTCACATAAATCAACAGGAGCCGAACACATTAATCCTGAAACAGAAGGAGGACTTCAGCTAGTTGGGCAATTTTTGTCTTAGAAGATTGGTCCAAGGGTTGAAATGCTGCCAGTTTGGAGAATAAACATCACTTGAAGGAGTGACTCTCTGTGCATTTTCATTTTGTACAAGGAAGCGTTTTGGGTCTTTGCAGCACAAAAATAAAATTGGGAAGGTGAGAGAGAGATTGGGTTTATTTGCACAAAGCTGGGGTGGACCCTGCTTCGACCCTTGCTTCTCCCAAACATTTCATATGTGATCACAGATGTATTTCTGGTGGCCAGACCCACCAAGAGGTGAGACCCCCTCAGCCCTACTGACACTGCTGTACCTGGGATCAGGCAGGTAACTTTTAAGCACATGTGACTTTTAATTACACCAGTAAGTTCAAAATTGGGTATTACTGGCTCCATCTCAGCTAGAAAGCTAAGCAATGCATGCCATTAAGCTGGTGGGAAATTGTTTTGGCACCGACCAAACTGCAGGCAGCACTGCCCTCCTCGACAGCACTGCGTCTGCACCGACAGCCCAGATCTGAGCCACTGGGGTGATGCCCGTGGCCTTCTGCTGCCTTTTTCATGTCCTTTCACAGCAGTTGTGATGTACAGAGTCTCTTATCGCTTGTGAAATCAAAATCTAAACAGATTCCAGCCAAGTTAATGTATTAGCAGGCAGCAGTTTGGGTAAGTGGCATAATAGTTTATGTAAATAAGCGAGAAGTTTTTCCTGTTTCCTCTCCTTCCCCGTGGAGAAAACAGAGGTTACACCCGTACTAATAAACTCATCCTGAAGGTCCAGGTTTGCAGGTTGAGGCCCTGACACTTGCTCACATGTACTGTTAAACTGGCAGCGCTGGCATAACACGGTTTAGGTCTGCGCGGCCAGAACTGCCCTCGCAATCCCTGGGGACAGTTTAGGACTTAACAGGGGCCAGAGGCTATTCCCAGCTGGCTGTTTGGATGTGGCCAGCCTGACTGGAGATGTGGAGATGACACTAATGGGCAGACCACCTGCCTGAGGCCGGGGAACTGGTCCTGGCTGTTTAAATTCACTGGTGAGGATATACCCTAAAAGTTTGTGTTTCTGTCCTTGGGATAACTGCGACCTGAGAGCAGCCCTGCAGGGCAGAAGTGACAAACTCATATAGTCCTGGGTTATACTAGAAGAGAGCAACACCTTAGACCATAGGTAAGTAAAACGACATTAAATATAATGTAGCCCTCACTGTGAGCAGGAACTGCTTAAGAGCATGGGTTACCTATTGGTTAACCACAAAAATCCCATCTCCATGGAGTACATAATATCACTTTAGTTACCACAACTACCTAAGGGTGTGCTCATGTAAGATATAATTTCCTGCTACCAGCAGGTCTGAAGTCTCAGCAGAGGGTGCAAGGGACCCTCCCTTCCCTGGCTGGGGGGGTCACCATCCCGGGGGCATCCCCACCTGCCATCGGCCCCTGGGAACAAGTGCCTGGGAAAATAGTCACCTTGTTTTCCTCTAGCAAATTATGGCTCGCATCCCCGCAGCTGCAAAGGACAGGTAGCCAAAACCGCGGCGTGTGCTTTCAGCTGCCTGCGTGCTCAGGGTAGTGTGTCGAACTGGGCAGTGCCTCCGTCCTGGCTGGCTGTCACCGAGCCACCCCTGCCCATCAGGTCCCATGGCACATTCGGACCTTCTCTTGCCCATTGCATTTCCCACGCGTGTCCAGCGTGTCCATTGCATTTCCACGCGTGTCCACGCGCGGCACCAGCCTGGTGCCGTCACGCTGGGCTCTGCCGGGCAGCAGCTCTGCCCCACCACCGTCCCTGCCACCGATGGGGCAAACCAGGGCACCGGGGTGCTGAGCTTCAGCCTGGCCTGGGCTCCCAGGCTGCTTGGGAAATGCGTCCGCCCCAGCCCCCCGCTCTTGCTTCCTCTGTTTTGACAGCTTTTCAGGGCTATTCCTGCTGCAGACTGGGGATGCTCCTGGATTTTTGGCAGCTTCTCAGGCGGGGGAGTTGTTTTACACCCGGCTCGAATGATGGGATATGTGTACAGTACCAGGAAAATGTAAATTTTTATAAAAGCTTTACATATGAAGACAAGGTTTTACAGCAACAGATATGGAAATGAGGTGGCCGGCTGCTGCCTGCTCCCCTTCTCTAGTTTCAGGAATCCTGTTCCTTGCTAAGAAAAAATAATGCGTATTTTAGATTTTACTTTAAACCAAAATAGACCCAGGATATAAGTGGGAGAGTGGATTACTCCTGGTGTCCTTCAGAAAAAAAATTCATGCGATTCCAGTAAGAAGCGATGAGGCAGACCTTCAATTTCCAATAATAAACCTACAGTCCATATAAACATATGGTGCCATCGGGACGGAGATGCTGGGAGATATAAATCTTCAGTGGCTAGTCGACTGTTTGGTATGTGCCTTGCCTCTACTAACACATCACATCCGTCCAAGGACCACCATAAATTTTATGAGTTTCACATTCTCTTGATCCTTTTTCTTACAAGTACTCGGAGGAATGCAGCTTTTACCCCAGTACATGCAGCGCTGCTATTTATAACTCTGGACCTATCAGGATGATTTTTTTTTTCCCCCTGAAATCTTGGAATAGTTCAACTGAAGGAAAAACAAATCATCTTTCATTTCTTTTATTTAATGCGTTTAACTACCAGGGCTGAGAATGTGGAAACAATCCCAATAATGTCGTCTCAGATGATACTGAATCCTCGCAGACAATTTATCTACGACCAGAAGGACAGCAATTCAGCATCCACTGTACAATCTACAGGGAGCCATAAAGAGCCTTGCCTCGCAGAAATTAATGCCTGCGTTTGGTCACTCTGCATAAATAATAGACCAGACCTGGGAATGCCCTAAACTCTGCAGAAAGTCATGCATGATCTGGGCCCCAGCAGTATTGCTGTGCCCACAGTAAAGCCGGGCAAAGGCACGCGTCTATAATTATCCCATCCTTCCCCGCTCCCACATTTTCATTTCATTCACCTGTTACATCTGTCACTAAACAAGAGAGCGAGCTCTTTGCAGAAAGAACCTTTGTTTTATTCCTGGTTTGTACAATGCTTGGCACTACAAGAGCCCGTCTCATCCTAGGCAGGGCTCGTTATGGTAGCATTGCAGTGTGAATAATAGCTATATTTTGAGTTCTTGCCTCCTTTCCTCTTGCTCACATATATATGCACATGCACACATATACCTAGGCTCTCCAGGGCCCAGCCCCCTCAGGAGGCTTGATTCTGACCTAACTTATGCCCATTTTATAATGAGTAACAAAATTCACCTTGGTAGAAATTGCTGCTGATTTATACATGTACCAGAAATAGGTGCTGGACAGACATTGCTGGAACTGGGTGTGTGTGATTATCCTTTCCAGGAGATGAAGAACAGAAACAGAAAACTCAAACACAGGCATGAGAGGCAGCGGAGGCAGGCGCTTACAAAAGCAGATTTGGGGTGAGCCCAGCGCCAGCCTGACCTGCTCTCCCTGCACAGCCCGGGCACGGTCAGGCATGCACAGGTGATGCACACCGGTCACGCTGCTGCTTCTCCTGCACCTGCAAGGGGTCCGGGGAGTGCAAAGAGCTGCCACCCTCAATTGTCATTTATGTCACTTCCGAGGGGGAAGGTATTTTCACATCAGGTTTATTTTTGCAGCTGTGGGGATGTTTTCTTTTCCCCAGTGACACACCGTGATTGCTTGGGCCCAGAAGAGGTAAGGACCAGGTTTGCCACAGGCTTCCCCGGAGGCAGAGGGATGTAAACGAGCTGGGAATTGCTAATGGCTTGAGGAAAATATGGGCAAAGACTACATCTTGGTAAGGTGAAAGCACTAGAAATTCAAACTGGGATAGCTGAATCCACGTAGGAGGTAGAGCCTCCAGCCATAGATATGAGGCATCCCGTGAAACGACAAAGACTTCCTACAGCCTGATCCTTTACCCCAGGCATTTCCCACTGGGGAGATCACACACTTTCCTCACCTCAGGCAGAGTGAACGGGCTCCAGTCATCCAAGGATGCACTACCAAGATGCGAAGGGTTCTTTCACATGCCGTGAACGTGTCATGAGGTGACATGGAGGGTTTCACCCCCCCACCGATCCCATCTTCCCAGCTGGCAGACATGGACCCCACTGCTGCTGTCCCAGGAAGAGAGCAAGGTGCAGAGCACCAGTGAGCCCAGGCTCTCCCGCACCACTCCAGCTCCTCACCTCAGAGGAGAGATCAGGTGGAAGGGTCCCAGATCAATGCATGGAAAACAGGCAGCCGCAGCCTCCCAGAGAGTCTCTCATCTCGCTGGCCTGGTACGTCCCACCGAGGAGCCGCTTCCCGTTCACCCCAACACATCACAGGAGAAATTTTACCTTTACTGACAAGTTAGGACCAGATAAGGTTTACTCCACTTGAAACTGAGGGATCCCAGCAGCTGCGTTCCTAGTGCTGTAGGAGTAGATCAGCTATACAGAGAAACACGTAAAATTCCTGGTTGGGAAAGGAGGGTTGAGCAGAAATGAGATCACAGGCTTATTGCTGTATTAGAGCAAAAGCTGGGATTTTTCTTCTTTCTTTCTCTTGCGTGTGAATAGTTTTAGATGGTAGGTTTATCTGTAAGAATAAAATTCTGCTCAAGCCCCTTCTGCTTTGTCTGTTTTCCAATCTAGGGAGAATGAATTAATTTTAAAAGTCCAAGAAGAACCTCCTTTATCAGCTAAAACATCCCCAGTGTTCTGAGATAGGGATTTATTTCAGCAGTTTCAAAGCTCTCTTGCTGCCCTTCCCCAGCGTGGGGGTTGCTGGACTCTAAGATTTGGTCATAAATTGTGCAAATGCTCCCAGCATTTTTAATTAATGTAAAATTTGCATTTTAATGAAGGGGGTGATGGAGCCCTCCAGCAACAGAAACAATTACACATTGACCTGACGAAATAGCAGCAGGATTGTTGCAGCAAGCACATTCAGCTTGGTTTGCAATGGATTCAGAGTGCTCTCCTGGCGCAGGCTGCGCTGTCCCAGCCCTGCCCACAGTTAATGAGCAGAGGTGCAATGCCCCCGAGCGAATGCCAGGAGAAAGCGAAGCTCCTGGGAGTCCTGCTGATCTGGGCAGGTTACATCAGGTGCTAGCAGCTTCACCCACCTCTTGCTTGGATTTGCTCAAGGGGCAGAGAGTGGAAGGAGGAAGGAACGGAGCCCTCCTTTCTTCCTTGTCCCCAGCACTGGGTCCTGGATGCTCTCTGGGAGATCCAGCGGTGACCTTTCCCTAACACTGGGAGTATGAGAGCAGATATTCTGTACTCTTCCTTGCTTTTCCAGATTTGCTGCCCTAAACAGAGGCAAATGGCAATTTAGCTCCGTTTCTCAGTTCAAATCAGCATGAAACATAGAAAATTATTATCACACTTTTGCAATCCCTCCCTCCAGCAAAGCAATTTTCACTTTTTCCAGGTGATGATAATCTGTCATAGCTGCATTTCAATATGCAGGACCTGCTTTGGAAGCTTTGAAAATCTACAGCACTTGGCAATGAACCAAAAGGACAGCCATTTGAGTGTTTTATGTATCAGGGAGCTTGCCTCAGCATGCATTCCTGAGAACAGGGCCAAGGCACTAGAAAATGTTTTGCATCCAGAAATTATTTATAAAGCATAGAGGAAGTTTAACATGACAGGAAACATTAAGACTTTCCAGCCTGTTGAACAGAAAGGAACATAATATAGTTTCCTAGCAGTTCTTGCTGGTTCACAGGATATTTTATACATTTCCTCTCTCCGGATGCTTTACAGTAAGTAACAAATGAATGGCCTAGTTTTTTTTTTTTCATTTAGACAGGACAAGTAAAATCTCAGTTGAGTTGAGAACTGATTTCAGATCATCTCAGCCCAAATTCAGTCTTACTTGTGTGACCACTCTTCCCACCAACACATCTACCCCAATGAGAGCGTGAGCTGTACTTATGTCCAAGCCCTTAGAAACAACAGAGCAGACATGGTGTCAGTACAAGTGGCTCTGGCTCAATTTACCTGACTGTCCCTATCTTATTATGAAGTTAAACACAGGGAATCGGATCTCCCCAAACACTCATTCATCTCCAGACCATTGACTACCAGAATAAAAGGGGACACCACTGGCGAGGGCAATGGAGGCAGGACATTTTATCTGCACATCACAACAGAAAAGCTATTTAGTAAATCTCCTGAAACGATAACAGAGTAAGGTTTATACTGTAACATCTGGAAGCGAGCGATTCAGGCAGATTTAGCCAACCACAGTAATGGGGTTTTCCTAGTTTAACCTTCGAGAAGACCTTTAAGTCCTGACTGTACTGCATTTGCTAAAAACTCAGCTCCTCTTAGTCTAAATAGCAGCTCTCTTCTCCTCACCCTCATTTCTGCGGTCTTGACCTCGTGTGCAGTCTGTGCGGTTATGCTGGTCTTATCTGATCAATTCCTCTGTACTTTCACTGCCTCTCCTGCTCACTCAACCTCTGTTTTTCTACTGTAGGGATAGAGGTACATAGTTATTGTTGTTATTATGCTATTAAGTGTCATCTTGAGCAAACCTGCCTACCATATATAATCTGTACCTCGGCAATCCTTCCTAAACAGTGGTTTGCACAGCTGCTTGCAAGTAAGAGCATGCAATGAAGGTAACATGGGAGCATGCAAACAAAAGAGCACTCTTGAACGCTAACCAGGACATTACAGAAAAGGAGGCAGCTGGTTTTGGATTTTAAATTCTGCTTAAGTCCTGCATTAGGTGCTCAAGTGAGGATTTTTAGTCTGGGAACTGTATCTGGAGTATCTCAGTCTGTACTTGGTCCTCACTTCTTTCATTCTTCTTGTTCTATTCATATGGGCAAAGAACATTTTGCTACTTCTTAACTGTCAGGTCTAACTTATCTCCCCACTCAGCAGTTCTCATTTTACATCTCCCTTTCCCTAGCTCTGACACAGCTGTCTCTATTTGTCAGTCTTTTTTTTTTTTCCCCCTAAACCTCATTAATTGTCTACTTACTGTAGCATTGCCCTTCCCTGCATATTTTCTTCTTTAGAATACCATTTCTGGATAGTTTTAGTAGCTGTGCCTTAAAGAAATCCAGCTTTTCCACTCTCCAAGTTCTGAGCTCCTCCGTCCAGGTGACTTTGTTAGTTTCCTTAATTTATCAAAATTCATCCTTTTGAATACTGTCAACCCTGGCAAATGATATACTTCTTTTTATTCTTCATGCAGCTTAACTTGAATCCACTTACAGTCACGCAAGCTGAGGCCATTTCCTACAGCCAGTTCTCTCTCACAGCCACAGCATGACCAACATTAGATAATGAAAATCAGAAGATTCAGTATCTCCAGTCTGGTCATTAGTCAATTAATCTAAAACAGACACCAAGAAAAAGTGCAGCTCCTTTAAATCCTAACTTAGTCCCTGTAATTGTAATAAAAAGAAAGGAGAAGGGACAAATTCTTGTCTGCCCCTTTGAGAACCAGAGGATGCTCTGAAGCATGACAGATAATTGTCCATAGTCTAACCTGCAGATTTATAAATTTCGGTGAGTCTAATATTATACCATTCACTACTTGACCCTGTTACCCACCATCAGCCTTAAATGCCAGGTACCTCTAAAGTGCAGGAATACTTCTAATCTCAAAGAAAGTTATGCAAAGGGGTCCTTGAACTTCTTCTGTCCTTGTGGGCTGTAGAAGAAAAGCCAGACAATTTATTACTGCCCATTTCTTGGCATCAGGAGATCTTTTGAAATCTTGTAGAGTTTTTCAATTCTGCATCTCAAAATGTAGGGGAAGTTATTCCTTACAGCAGATAATAAATGGATGCGAAAATATCTGGTTTCTCCAAAGATGTGGTCATTGTTTCCCGGTTTTGTGCTTGGGGATTTGAAGAAACATTTAAGATAAATGGACACTCACAAAATGAAAATCAAAGACAAACTAAGAAAAGTATGTACAAATTAAAATTAAGAAATGTCTGCTTCCCTGGTTGGACAAGGCAGGACAGCTTTTGTAAAATGTTATCAATATGTGTGCCTCGCATATAAAAAATCCAAGCTTGAAAAATACAGCCTATAATTGCCACTAGTTTTAGAAGGGCCGTTGTGCAAAAGATAATATGATACAATTATCCTATATATAAAACGCACTGCTTTGGCTTTCAAAAAATGTGCTACATTTAGAGGAGCAACCCCACTCAGGAGCTAAAAGTTAGCTTCTGATTTGTGAACCCCCACCATCAATAAAGCTCCTTAGGGATAAATTCTCCCCTGACTTAATATGGTATCGCTCTATGCCCACAGATTTGGAAATTACCTATTACCTCTTATGAGAAGAATGGTTATTTTTAACTGAAGTAAGAAAAAGTCACCATCTGATCTTGTCACCTGATGAAGAGGGGAAGACAGAGATATGAGACATTTTGGGAAACAGTAGATTTGTCCCCCGTAATGAATTTTCAGTCATTTCAGTACATTCATCCTGACAGATCTGCGATAATGGTGACCTGCTTGAATTTTATCCATTTTTTTCAGTTGTAGAGATATTTATCTTGCTGGCAGATGTACAACTCCTTTTCCTGCTTGGTGGGACATAATGATACAGGGAAATGCCCAACTGCAAAACTACTGGCATTCATGTGGGACTCTTTACTACTGCCTTTTGATGCTTCTCTCCTAAAAACTCTTTAATGCAGAACAGGCAACTCAGCTTCTTCTCAGTAAATAACCCTTTAGTTGGAAATGACTGTGTCCCACTTGCATGCAGGCCAGCCCAGCAGACTGCACAACCTCTCTGGGCAACCTGCTCCAGTGCTTGACTGTCCTTATGGTGGAAACCTTTTCTCTACATCATGTTTGAACCTCCCAGGAACACTTTATGACCAGTGTCTCTCTTTTTGCTGCTGCACACCTCCAAAAAGAGCCTAGTTCTGTCTCCTCTGGCAGATGCTGGCAGGTTGCCATTAGGTTCCCCCAAAGTATCTCTTTTCCAGACTAAAAAACCCCCATGTCCCTTAGTCTCTCCTCACAGGGCAAGTGCTCTGGCCATGGTCCCCACTGATGCCACTGAGGACACTTACCTGCAGAATACTCCATGGCCATACTCTTAAAGTATCTGCCAGAAAGCTTCAAATCCACATTATGCCTAAAATGAAGAATTGTTTACATGCAGCACCCTGAAATATTTATTTCTTATGACTAAATCATATACTATTGAGATTATCTGGCAGCATATGGGAGCTACTTTTGTGGGTAGGTGGCAATAATGGTTAAGAAGAGAAGTTGACATATCTCACTGCAAAATATTTTCAAGCAGAAAAAAAATAGGTTTTCAAGGGCTTAAATGTATTTCTGAAAAAAAATCTGCTTGCTTTAAAATTAAAATCTGGAAGTGAAAAAAATTTCCAAAAAACCCATTGGAATTCCAATTTTCAACCAAAAAAGAGGTCAGTTTTTGGTTACCCTTAATGTAGGAGCTTTTTTCCCCCAATGGGCAACCAACTTTCCTGAGGGAAAAAAAACCTCCTATTGCACTTTTGTGAACATTATTCATGGAAAAAATGAGGATTTTTCTAACCAGCTCATACAGAAGACATGATCACTCCCACTGCATGTCATAAATTTGCACAGTAGAGCACTCATGACAGTCTTCTGACGGGACCATTTTTTAAACTATAATAGGTAGATCTCCTCAGCCTCTCCTTCAGTCTTGTCATAAATCTATCACACCAGCCCCTGGCTTTGCATTTCAACCTACACACACCTGCCTTATCCCCTTATACTTTCTCTAAAATACTTTATTTGTGCATAGCAGCTTTTCTCAAGAGGATCTCACAGCTTGGGTGCATGGCATCATCCCTGCCTGCTTCTGAGTATTGCCTTTCAGCTCAGCTTCCTCTGGAGCAGGATGAGAAGTGCCGTTGAGGTTGTACCAGCCAGAAGTCATGACAAACAGCATAGCAAGCTGCACAAAAGGCCCATTTGGGCACTGTGCCAAAAGCCCTTCTTTGGGTGAGGTGCCCAGGGCAAGGAAGTTGTCCTGGAAGAAGGTGCAGAGGTTGTCAAAGCAGCTGGCATTCCTCAACCTTGCCCAAGACAAGAAGGCAAGACCAAGATCATAACCTTGTATAGATCTGACAAGAATATCAGTACTTTCTTTCCACTTTTGAATGGGAGAAAGGGCCTGCTGGAGCCCTTTCAGTGGCATGCTCCCGTAGGAGAAAAGTTGAATTCATCCGTATCTCCTCCTCCAAATCCACCTTCCAAACCTTTTACCATCCCATCTGTTCTTATTTCTGAGTCCAGACAACTATACATCATGCTTATAGGTACAACACACCATGTAGCTCTTACCCTAAGAGGTATGGGTGCCCAAACTGAGCTGATGACCCTGAGAGCAGAATCACGGTCTTGTACCTATTTTAATCATCATGCCTTCTGTGGGGCATGGCCAAAATTCCTGCCATCAGAAGTCATGTTCAGAAATTTTTTATTTTCTGAGAATCCCCCTCATGCCCCCAGCACAGCTGACACCACGGTCCCATGTAATTCCTGCTTCCCCAGCCCCTCCTTGTCACATCCCAGCTTGCCTGGCTCCCACAGCCACAACCTGCATGCTGCTCCATCGCAGAGCCCAGCTATGCCACACCTGCATCCCCAGCTCCCTCAAATTTTCTGCAGTAGATTCAAGACCTGGACAGCTGCAGCACCTCCTGCCTCACCTTCCCATGCCCCCAGCTTAGCCAATTCTCTGCAGTCTCAGATCTGCTGGCCCCTAGAAGCTGCAGCACCGTAGAGTCTCCAAAATATGCCCCAGGCATGGCCAAGCCCCACAGCCAGAGCCATGAGGGCAATTCTGTGGGGCTGTGATCTCTGTCTGTGCTGACACCCCATGTGCCAAGTGCAACCCTTTGGCACAACCTAGCATCCATCATTCAACTACACATAGAAACCAAAGCAACTTGGCAGGAAACATCCTCTCAATGTGAACCATGCAGTGGAGGCTTCCCAGCAAGGCCTTCAAGGTCAGAGTTGAAGGTGTGCATCAGGCTCCTGCCTCCTGCCACTGCCTTTGCCCAGGCACATCACTCAACACCCTCAAGACTCTTTATGAGTGACCTTAGCGAAGGCAGCCCACCTGGTCACAAGCCCAGCGTACTGAGCCTGTAGCAGAAAATGAACAAGAAACCCAAACCTTGTTAAGTCTGTGAGTTCTCGCTGAGCCTCTTGGTTTAGGCATCATTCCTCTAGACTGCAACAGAAGCAGCTCCTCTGCCCTGACTCAGGCTCCCACAGCATCACGGATGAATCACATCCTCAGTCTGTTTCTCTCTGTTGACTTTATGGGGAGTCCCAGACAGCTGGCTCAGATGCAGGCATCAACTCTACAGATGTCCAGGATCAGACCTTTGGATCACCTGCTCTGGGCCAGCTGCTGGTGAGAAGTAAAGCCCTGTCCCTTCCCACCCCTCCAGCATGCCTAGAGCTGCCTGAAGGAGATCACAGAAGCTTTTCTCCAGAAAGGGGATATCCAGGACCAGGATCCAGATCTGTGCTAAGTCCTCCACAGCCGCTTTCCCCCCATCTCTTCTGCTTCCTGTGCCACGGTGGGACAAGCAGAGATCACGGTGCTCTGGTTCATTCCCGACTGGGAGGCAGCCTTCAGAGGTGGAGTCAGTACCCAGTTTAGAGAAGTCAAAAGGCCTTCTAAATTATGCCAAGGGCTTTTTTAGCACTCAGCAGCCTTAGGATTGGGGGAGGAGATGAGGAAGATAGCTTTGACCCGCTCTCCTCACATTTCGCAGCTCCCCGGGTTGTTCATGAGACCCAGCTGAATGCTAAGCCTCAGGTTTTCACCCAGGAACATTAGCATATTTTTAATACAAGCATTTTCCATGCAACTTGTTTAACATTTTACTTGTAAAATCAAGTTCGGGTCATCTGCTGCATCCTGCTGTATGGGCATAGCTCAGCACTTTGATTGCCACGCAGTACCATGTCGATAGCCATGGGGCTGGTCTCTCCTAATCCCTTTACATACCACCCCCTTTGAATCCACGTCCTCTAAGAATGTGTTTCTCATATTCCATTGCCTTGGCCCCTAAACATTTATTTGAACAGGCAGCTACAGCTGGGGATTTTTGTCTCTGCACAGACTTTGAACAGCTGCTTGCGGTTGCACCCAGCCCAGCTCGCAGAAGTGCTGTGCTCTGCCTCTGGTGGGAAGTGCGTCAGGCTGGGAGGAACGAAATAGCAGCAATCCTCTGGAGGTCATCAAACAGAATCACAGAATCACAGAATCGTATAGGTTGGAAAAGACCTTTAAGATCATTGAGTCCAACCGTAAACCTAACACTACCAAGACCACCACTACACCATGTCCCTAAGCACCTCATCCAAACGTCCTTTAAATACCTCCAGGGATGGCGACTCAACCACTTCCCTGGGCAGCCTGTTCCAATGCTTGATAACCCTTTCAGTGAAGTAAAATTTCCTAATATCCAGTCTAAACCTCCCCTGGTGCAACTTGAGGCCATTTCCTCTTGTCCTATCACTTGTTACCTGGGAGAAGAGACCGACCCCCACCTCTCTACAACCTCCTGTCAGGTAGTTGTAGAGAGCGATAAGGTCTCCCCTCAGCCTCCTTTTCTCCAGGCTAAACAACCCCAGTTCCCTCAGCCGCTCCTCGTCAGACTGGTGCTCCAGACCCTTCACCAGCTTCGTTGCCCTTCTCTGGACACACTCCAGCCCCTCAATGTCTCTCTTGTAGTGGGGGGCCCAAAACTGAACACAGTAGTCGAGGTGCAGCCTCGCCAGTGCCGAGCACAGGGGGAGGATTGCTTCCCTAGTCCTGCTGGCCACACTATTTTTGACACAAGCCAGGATGCCGTTGGCTTTCTTGGCCACCTGGGCACACTGCTGGCTCATATTCAGGCGGCTGTCAACCAACACCCCCAGGTCCTTCTCTGTTGGGCAGCTTTCCAGCCACTCTTCCCCAAGCCTGTAGCATTGCATGGGGTTACTGTGGCCCAAGTGCAGGACCTTGCACTTGGCCTTGTTAAACCTCATACAATTGGCCCCAGCCCATCGATCCAGCCTGTCCAGGTCCCTCTGCAGAGCTTTCCTACCCTCAAGCAGATCAACACTCCCGCACAACTTGGTGTCATCTGCAAACTTACTGAGGGTGCACTCGATCCCTTCATCCAGATCATTGATAAAGATGTTAAACAGAACTGGCCCCAACACAGAGCCCTGAGGAACACCACTTGTGACCGGCCGCCAACTGGAGTAAACTCCATTCACCACCAGTCTTTGGGCCCGGCCATCCAGCCAGTTCTTTACCCAGCGAAGAGTGAGAACAGCAATGGGAGCGGAGCACAGCCCCAGCCAGGTGGGCAAGGTCAGCATAGAACCAGCTGATGGATTATACAGGTCAAATGTGGAGCTCACTTAAAGTCATCGATGAAAAATGGGGGCTTTTTATAACACAAATGGAAGACAACCCTGGCTGAGGAACGGCTGACTGCATGGGAAGCAGTTTTGCACACCCAGGCTACACCTCTTCTATGTGTATGCCAGGCCCAGGGGAGTGTTGCTGGGATGTGCTCATAATACCTAGATATGTTCATGGCATTTATAGATGTGCATTGAGCAGAGATGATGGCATCAATATAAGAAATTTTTACCACTTGAAACTGGAGGGTCCCGGAAGACTTTGCAAATATGAACTGTGCGCTTCCAAGGATGCAGCTTATGACTGGCTTAACCCCAGTGGTTGAGCTGCCAATAAAAGGAGCGGTCCTGCTCTTGCACCATCCCATCCCTGCTGTCTTCTCCTCCCTCCTCACCATTTTTGCTGAGCAACACTGGGAGTTTTGTGGAATGGCTTTGCTGATGTGGCTGGAAATTAGGTTTAGTTCAGGTTTTAGGGTTTTTTTGATGGGCTGATTTTCAAGCCTGATCACTGACCTGATCCAAGGAAGAGCGTTTAAAACACATGAAAAAAGAACTGCCTTGTCTGCTCAAATGAGGCCAAGGAGCAGAGAAGATCTCACTGATATGGACACTACAACCTGGCACAGTTACGTTTTCCATGTAGTGCCTCGCACTGTGTGTCAGTATGCTGACGGTGTTGCTGCAGTAGAGGTTCACGATTAGGCAGGAGAAGACTTTCCCTCAGAGAACCATCTTCCAGGCAAGCCTTAGTCTGGAGGTTGTTTCTCTCTCTGGAGAAAAGTAAAATCTGAATTGCTCTGAAGGGGATGAGAAAACAACCTAGATTTCTTGCAAAAATGATCCCAGACACACCAAGATTTTTTCCCTCTATCCAAAAAACAGGAGAAGAAATTCAAAACCTCTCTGTGGTTTTAAGCAGAAGGCTGCACTAACACATCTCTCGAGTGAGCTGTTGTTCAGATGCTGTCCTTGTCATGGAAAAAATCAACCATGGTTTTCTCTCCCCTCCCACCTGCTCAACAGGTCTTCAAGGAGACACACAACCAGGATCAAAATCTTGTGTTGCAAGGGGCATGGTGATTTGGATTTGTTTTCTCGTCAGTTACAAATCATCCTGAAATTTCATGTGTCTTCACCAAAGTAATATTCTCTCAAAACTATTGTTTTGCTAAGATTTAATTTTTTAATTTTAAACTCTGATACTGAACAGTGCTTGAAAAACAAATCAAAAAACCCACTTCAAAATACTAATAAAAGAGATGTTTTATTCTGAAATTATGCTGAAACCAGACACATCTACATGATGGGAACCTTCTTTGCTTTTGAAGTAAAATTTCAGGCTAAATCAACAAGGCTTTGCAAAGCATTTTCATTGCATGGGACTCTTTTTTCTAATGCAAAATAATTTCTCAGCAGGTTACACCCCAAAACTTGGGAATGTGGGAAATCCAGATCAGGAGCAAACAGTGAGTGTGCCTACTCGGGCTCTTCGCTAATTGAGACGAATGAAGCCTTTGCTGTGGACTGGAGATTTCTCAAAGGTGGGGCAACAACGTGTTGTCTCTGGTGAGATTAGGAAATCTCTTTTTTCCTTTTCATTGCTGATACCCCAGACAATATAAATGTGCAGAATGTGATCTTGTAAAAGCTTTCAATCTCAGCTGAGGCTTTGCATTCCAGCTGTCAGGTTTTTACTTGTTTACCTTGGAGCCTGGCTTCAAGGGATACGATGGAAGAGATAATTGGAGCGGAGTGCCTGCCAGCAAGCAAAAAAAATGTTTCAATAAAAAGTATTTTATTCTGCTAAGGATACTTATATGAACAAATGGCACCCTTGGGTACAAAACAGAAATAATCCTAAGCATTCCTCTCCCTCCCTCTCTCCCTACATACCTCCCCTGCAGCAGGTTTCATACCACACACAGCACCGCTGCATGCAGATTTCTATCGATGTTTCAACGCCTCTCCGCGATGGGCCCCAGGAGTTTTCGGGGCCAGGCTTGCCATGCTGTTAAAGAGGCACTGTGGATCGGGGGAGTTCAATAGCTGGAGATGAGCGGGGACCCGGGCTGTTCCCCTCCCGGGCACCTGCCTCCGCTCCTGGGCATCCCCACCGTTGCAGACCTGCTCTGGCGAAAGGCTGTGCCCTAAGGCTGCCCCATCCTGCTGTCCTGCCCGACACCAGCCTCCAGCCCTTGCCCACCCCCTGGATCTGGAGGGTTTACTGCTGTGATTTGTCCAGTGCAGAGATAAGAATAAACCCTGAAACTCAAATAGGACCTCACACTTTGAACTCTGTTTCCTTTCCTGCAGCAACCCAAATCTGGCTTTCACAAGAGACAAAAGGTTTTCAGGTTGTCCAGGCCCAACCTTTGAAAACATGTTCATGACCAAGTAACCTCCTTATTTATTATTAGCACCTCTCTAAACAAAACCTTCTGGAGGAAGCACTGTGTTTATGTGCTGAGCCTGCCATGCCTTCTGCTTCAGCAAGTCAGGAATGCGAAGTCTGACTGCAACAGCAGCCACAAAGTCAAAGGGAAAATGAGTCAAGGCTACCAACGGCTCATATTAAATTTTTGCTGCTTAGCCCTGCCTCCCTGTGCCCCCTCAGCAGCTAGGCCTGTGAGTCGGATAAACTATTTCAGCTGGCCCATTCAAATCCCCTAACCAGCTCTCTAGCAAGTCACTTAAGTAGCATAGCGCATGAGAAACCCCCGGCACTGCACATTTTGGTTAATACCACCAAACGGAGCTTGAACGCCAGTGAAGACGCAGCCAGGTAAACCAGCTCTTCCATCCAGCGGCTGGAGCCCACGTGAGCACCTTGTGTCTCACAGCCGTGATGGGAACTGGGGTGCTGAGAGCGCTGAGCTGCACCCCGGCCAAGCCGGCAGTTTGTGTCAGCCCGAGCGGGGAGCTGCTGCCTCTGTGCCGCGTGAGCCACCGAAGTGTGGCCCCGTGCCCAGTCCCGGGCCGCAGGATGGAGGACGTCCCGGGGCTAAAGCTGCGCACAGCGGCAGGATCAGCTGCTGACCTGGGGAGCGACCCTGCGGGACCAGTCCTTCCCACACCGTGAGAGCATCTTGGAGCAGTGGGTCAGCCAACTGCTGTGGCCGCAAACGCGGCCAGGCCAAAAAGGTGATTAATTTTCGGGCTCCCTGACCTGGCTGCTTGCAGGAGCACCAAGGCCAGCACAGGCGGCCCTGATTTAGAGAGACTGAAGATGCTGCGGCCTTTGCCATCATGATTGCTGCGGTGTAAATTCGAAAGCCCGCTCTCTCCTGCCTGGCCCAGTCCCGCACAGTCGATGGAGTTAAGCACGTGCACTGTTGGACTAGGTAGTCTGCCCTTGGTGGCCGCATAGGGAGCCAGAAACCACTTCTACCTGGCTCCTCATCGCGGTGTGTCTCTGCTTTCTTGCTCTAAAGCATACGTTAGCTTGCAAAGGCAAAGTTAAACCCTTCAGGTTTATCATTTCAATATGACTCTCTGCAGGTCAGTGTCTTCACTAGTAAACGCATGTATGAATTTTCACTTCTTTTACGCCTATCCTTCTTACCTTGTCCTAATAGGAAAAGTGATTAATGACACCAATATTATCATGTCCTTCTTAAGTGATAAATGTCTTTTACATCAACTATGCAAAGATCAGGGGAAGGCCAGTGTGTTTTACTGCACGTTGCAAAGTATGACAAAATGAACCAAGTTTCCTCTTCCACTGAGCACTCAAGAAAACAATGTTTCCTTAATTAGAATGTTTGGTTTGATATTTGTTTCTCAGCAGGAGGAATTTAAAAAAATGAAGCCCCTGAACACCAATGGTGAGTATAAATTTGCTTTTGCTGAATGTTACTATTATTTTCCAGTCACATTTTTAACTGCTGAACGCTTGCTGTACCGGATTTCCACCAGACTTCTTATATGTACTTGCCCCAACGTGCAGTTATCTCCATCCTTCACTCAATACAGATGCTCACATACAGAGATAATCTGATTTTTTTAAATGCATATGATGCTGTAGCAAGAGCACATCTGAATGATCTTGAGACAGCTATTCATCCAAGGCTTAAATATTTCAGAAAAAAATGTAAATTCCTTTTTGGTTTAGTTTTTAATATTCAATAGCAGATTCTGCTGCCAGTGACATGTGCATGAATCCTGAATTGACCTCTCTGGTCGTGCTGCTTTGATTGCACTGATTCACTTGAACGTGGTGTTTGTGTACACAATGGGAAAGGGTGTCAAAGCACTTTGATTTATGCCAGGTTTATACTACTCTCACTAATGCCATGCTGTGGCTTACCCTCTGGGATGTCTGGGAGCTGGTAGTGCTGTGGGCTCCCTTGGAAGGACCTTAATGTCCCACCACAGGTTCTCACAGGGCTGGGAAGGGGCAATTTGCCTTCTTAGATCCCAGCCCAAACTGTAAGGACTACCACAGAGTCTTCTCTTTGCTCTTTTTGGGCCGTAATTTGGGGTATGAGGCATAACAAAGAGTGAAAGCTTGGAAGAATGCAAAGTTTCTCAAATAAAAATTCCTTCAAAGTCAAGCCCAGTGTGAGGCATTCACAGAAAGCAGTTCAAATAAGTAAAGCATGAGCAGTTATGTGTCAAAATAACCCTTTTCCAGGTAAACACAACAATAAAATAACTACCATAGCTGGCACGTCTCAAGCAGAGCCAGCAGGAAAAGCATGAAAATGCAGAGAGCTGAGTTTATATCCCTGGTGACAACCCCCGGTCAGGGCTGAGGGTGCTGGAGAAGGGGCGGGGGGTGTGAAGGGAATTACCAGTGTGCTGTCTGCATCAAACTGGTTTCTGAGATAAAAAGAGGGCCTGTCAGCTCACTGATATTCAGAAACCCGAAAAGGGAAACGCACAAACACAGGCACGAAACAGCAAAGCAGCGAGGAAGAAAGCTCATTCCTGCTTTATCCTAGCAGAGCTCGTTGTTGCTTGAGCCCAAAGGGACGGCAGAAATGACCCCGAGGTCGGGATCTCAACTTGTCAGCTCAGATTATCCTTGTGTAAATCCCATGAAGCAGAGGGCATTCCTGCACGGTGTCGGGGGGCTGCTTTGCTTGCTCAGCCACCAAAGCGCCTGCCAGGGTTTCTGAGCCTGCTTTGCTCTGGCGACAGGACTTTGCCCATCCTGAGGCTCAGCCCTGAGCCCGGCATATCGTGCTGGGCCACATCAGGCTCCCTGACCCAGCACGTGGATGACAACAACAAAAGCCCCCTGCTCTTAGGGGAGAAAGTAGAAACCACAAGTCCAGAAAGATATAAGGGCTTGAGCAGGGTGGGTCAAGCCTTTTTAAGTGCTGTATGATCAGATTAGACAGAAGCGGTGCTAATAAAAGGCCAGATACTGGTAGATTTAAAGCCACTGGGAAAAAACTTGTGAATTTGAATGGGTGCAAAGGAAGGCCCTGCCACAGTGGGGTCTGAGGGGACAGGCTTAGACCCTGATGCTTAAAGCTTTCAGCCCTGCTTTAGGCAAGGGTGGGAGGCTGGACCACAGGCTCTTCAGAGGTCCCTTCCAATCTGAATTATCCCCTGAATCCGTGAACATGTTCTAAATGTGCTGAAAAACTTCCTGAAGTTTCTAAAGTTTCTTGAGAAACTATTGGGAGAAGAAACACACCATCATCATAATACACGCTTGCCATGTCTTCTGGTGAATGCCCTGTGCTGAGACTGAAAATACCTCAGTTCAGTCGCTGACACTGCCTCAGATTTTCTGAGTAATGCTGAAAATAGAACCAAAATATCAAAGCAGTCAGACTAAATGTCCCATTAACACAGCATCCTTGCTTTGGCAGGAGCTAAACCAGGTGCTGGGTAAATTGTTTAACCAGTAATCCCTGTGCTGTGCTTTCGGTGCCCACGTGTTCAAGGATGAGAGTAATCCTTTCTTCCTTCTACTGTTTGCCTGTCTCTAGAGCAGAGCCCTGTTTTTGCTTTGTGTTTGTACAGCACCCAGCACAAGAAACCCCAGGTCTCACTGAGTCCTTGGTGCAGTCAGCTACAAACTCTTCTCTCCTCTGAGTGGCCAGGGACATGGCACCATGAAAATGTTGCTTTTTGTAACTTAATCTACCGTGATTTGTCACTGAAGAGCAAACCCTGGAGGATAAATTCAAATAATACTTCCTTTTTCTTTTTTTATGAAATTCAGAAATACCTTTCCACTTCTTTTTGGCTTTGAAGATGGTTTTATGAAAAGCTAGCACACAAGTCAGATGGCAATATTCCTGCTTGGCCTACCAATAGCGTAAGATACAGTGAGGATGGCCAAAGGATGGCCACTGCTACCCTCTGGGTATGGTAAAGCCTCCAGCACAGCTCAACTGCCCTCCCTCAGCGTGCGGGGAGAGGGCCTGTGCCAGGCAAAGGTGCAAAACTCCTCTTCCACTAGAGACAATGCAGAGCCAGGGGTTAGTTTGTCGTGATTTAGGGAATCCAAAGGTTTTGCTCAGGTTTTGTGCCAAACCCTAAACCCAACACTTGCATTGTCACTGATACTGTTGCAGGAGGCAGCCAGAGGCATCAAGCAGTAAATTCAAGAGAATTAAGACCATCTGCTGCCCAGGACTGCCAGCCCATGGCTCCCTGAGGAGTATCCAAGTTAAATTCTCTTGAAAGCCACCTAAACCCAGTCATTAATGTTCTGTACCCCTTGCACACAGCAGTAGGTAAAAGCCAACCAAAGCAACAATTTTGCTAGAAATTCTAGAAGTTCTTTACACAGAGTAGTCAGATATATGTACATAATAAGTGAATACACACATAGACATATATACACATTTTCTGGTTGGATCTGGGTTCTCACATCAATCAAGTACCTGTCCTAAGGAATCTTGCACATAAATGGGCATCCATGTGAGTCTAGTTTTCATAACCCTGTAAACGATGCTCTGGATTCAGTCTCTGGGATTCCAAATGCGGACAAAATGTGACCAGAGACAGTGATAACACAGTTCTTTACAAAGGGATGGGAAAGAGGTCTGATTTTTAGAGGCCTCCAGATCATTATTTATAATGTAGAGGCAAACACCATCAAGGGGACAATAAGATCGTTTATCATCGGACTACACAAGGCTGAAAGACAAGAGTCCTCTCGATCTCTTTCTAAATGTCTCTGAGCTGAAAGCACTCCTGTCTCAGCAGCAGTTTTCTTCAGAAGCTAGCTAGTGCTAGCAGTGCCTTTTGCCAATAGCAACTATAATTACATTAAATGGTTGATTTGCAGAAGCAGAAGGAGAACAACATGTGCAGAGCAATGTTACACAACATCGTGAAGAGTTTGTACATTTCTGTCACTCCAGTAAACCACTTACAATGACACTCACATACTCCTGTTTTCTCTCTGTATTTTGGAGATAAGCCTGTTTTGACTTCTTCCGTGGAATTATCTGATGACTGCACACAGCTTGATTCATTGCAGCCATTAGAGGGGAGCTGGATGACCCCCAAAACAATTCCCTGCTATGAATAGCCATTGTGATCCCACACAAACAGTGGCACAAGATGTCACGCATCCTTTCCTGAGCTTCAGAGAGGGACGCTCAGACACAAGAACATAAAAATAAAACAGCATCATTTCTATGAAGTGGAAGTGACTGCAATATGCACTGCCTCTTCTCTTGGAAGCATACTGGTGTTCGTGTAAGTGCTTTGTACCTCCAAATGCTGTCCTTTCTCCCCAAGCCTGTGCTGTAAATAGAATGGTACCTTTAAATCTGAGTGCACTTTGTAGGCTTAATAAGACAACAGGCAGCAATAATGGCAGTAATTACAAATATGTTCGGTGTTCAGAACTAAAGAAAAATACACTAAAGATGAAAAATGCCATCACTCAAGAATTTTTTGGAAACAGCACAGGCAGAAATGGGCAAGTTTGCATGACTATAAATATCACAAGCACAGAGCTTATATTATTTAGGGCACGTGTGTGATGAGCGTTCTTTTGAAAGACTCTGGGCAGCATTAAAGCATGAGAGCACAAGCGATCTGGGAAATATCAAAATATTATAATCTGCTACGGAGACACACAGCTTTTCTTTATGGCTTGCAAAAATATACTTGAGATTCCAGATGCACTCCGCTGCAGGAGCGCCTGTTTATGGCAAATGGAGAGCACACAGGGAAGTATTGCTAAACAAGTTGGCAATGGACCAGCATAAGCAACTTGGTAACGAGTTATTTTAATGGTATTGTATATTCTGTCCTGAGTGTCATGGTGAAACGTCTCAGGGAACAGTTTGTAACGAACACCTTACAGTCATCCCACATGTATCATCAGGATCCAAAACATACGCAGAGTGGATACAAGACAAATTGGTAGGGATCTTGGTTGTCATGAGGAGCTCCTCAGCTCCTCAGGAGAAATTGTGCTGGAATTTGGCAACATCCTGAACACAAACTGCTCCCAATAAGCCATCAGGAGACCTGAAGTACTCCGTTTTCCCATCTGTCCTCCAAAGGGCAGAAGGACAAACTGAGTACGTCTAAACAACAAATTACTGTAACTCATCTTCTTCTTATTTTATGACTTTTCATTTGCCAGTATCCATGAAGCACTTCCCCAGTAGCTCCTCTCAGACACTACTAGACTTGGCCCATAACAAAACTGGGAGGTTTCCCATTTTTGCAGCCTGGGAAACGAAGCATGTTAAGGTAGAATTTCTCTGAAGCTTTTATTTAACTGCAAGCTTCTCCTTTCTCCAGCCATCATGCAATGTGGGTCCAAGCTGCACACTCGAGTGGCATCTGACTCCAGGCGCTTGGTCTCAGCACATGCTATACCATAAGGAACAAGCCATGTTTTGAGACAGTTGCAGTTCTTTGCTCCATGGGCTCCTTCTGGACTTTCCCACTTGTCCTCCAGCCTTCAGCCTCTCAGGAGGAAGTCTACATGGGGCTCCCCACCTTGGATACTTCAATACTCCAAAACTAAGTGTTTCCAACCTCAAACTGCAAGCTGGTCTACTTCCCCAATGCTGTTTTCAGCTTAGGTGTTGATGTTGGTGGTAAGAGAAGTGGCCCTCGTGACACGCAACATTTTTACACAGTTGAGAGTGGGAACACAGAGTGCTACTGAAAAAACAGTCATTTTGGGGCCCTGCTGAGCGAGGATGCTGGAAATGCTCTGTTCAAGCCAGCAGGGCAGCTGCTGCGGAGCCGAGGCTCCGGGTATGGGCTAGATTCACCATTTATTGCTTTCTCTGCAAAAGACAAGGGACCCACCCAGACTGCCCACTGCGGTCTCCTAAAGGCTGCTGCAAGGTCCGATTTGCCATCTTTGCAAGCAGCAAGCCTGGAGGGAAGTCTCCTGGTTGAACAGACCAGGTGGGTTAGTTATTCCCAGCCCACGGGAGGGTCTTAGTCCCGTGGGTCCCCATCACTGGGGACCCCTGAGAAGCTCAGATTCCTGTGGGCTGTGAAGTCCCTGCATGCAGGAGAAGTGGGTAGCTGGTCTCCCAGCTGCTCTCTTCAGAAGTGGCATTAGGCTCAATTTAGTCGCCTAACCAGCAGTGCCCAGTGCTATTTAAGATGCCCTTTGGCCTTTGCTCCCTTACTGCTGCAAACTCTGTGCCCATCTCCTAACCGCAGCAAACATTTCAGCTCCCCTGGGGCATCCCACATGACACAGGGTGCCTACATTTCAGCTTGGAAACCAGGCCCACAGTCCTCAAATCCCCGTTTTTTAAAATTATCAGCATCAACAAGACAAGCCCAGACTTACAAAATACAGTGCCTGTCAGTTCATGTTTATGTATGTAGGATCCGGTGCATGTGGATGAAGATATAAATACATGCCCAAGCTTATGCAAACTTTCTACCAGGAGAGCAACAGCTCAGATGTACTCGCCCACTTGCTGGGGGTTTCTGAATCTCATTTTCTAAATATACCTTGCCCGATTCATGGGGGGAACACAGCATTTGGCACCTCCCGACGGGAAACACAGATGTTTGGCTCCTGGCCCCTGGAATTTCTTGAACTTCTGTGGACAAAAGGGGAAAGGCCAGAGGTCGAGCAGCACTATTTATTCTGCCCAGTTTCCTACCAATTGTTCAAAACCGCTCAGCAGATAAAGCACGGGCATTTCTTATTGGCAAGACCCGCGGGGGCTGCCGGCATGGCATGGCGAATTCCAGTCATTCCTGCAGGCTGCTGGGGGCTGCCTGAGCCCCACTGAGGAAAACCGGCCCCACCAGCCCGCAGCCTGCCAAAGAAGGACCTGCCCCCAGACAGACCACCCCATCCCCATGGCACTGGCTCTGTTTGTTTGCTGTCACCCAGCAGGGGAGAACTCCTGGGCCTCAAGAGGTGTCTCGCCCACCAGAAAGCCGGGTACCCCGCAGAGGCAGTCCCGGTGAGGATGCCCGAAGGGCTTCTTGCTTTTCAAGCAGGACTGCAAGGGAGAGAGGGAGAGAGAAGAGGTGCTTGCCTGGACTTTAAATATTTATTTTTTCATGCCCTTAAGCTTTAATTTAATTAAATTAGAGAGGGTGAGACACTGGAACAGGTTGCCCAGAGAAGTTGTGGATGCCCCATCATTGGCAGTGTTCAAGGTCAGGTTGGATGGGGCTTTGAGCAACCTGATCTAGAGAAAGATGTCCCTGCCCATGGCAGGGGGGTTGGACTAGATGATCTTTAAAGGTCCCTTCCAACGCAAACCATTCTGGGATTCTGTGAATTTCATAGAAAAGAGTCTGGAGCACATCCACAAAGTAAAAGGTACTTGCTCAGAACTAGGTCCTCAGGATCCAGGTAAAAAAAACCTTCAGCCCTAAGAAAAGAGCTGTGATCAGCGCAGTCCCTTCTCATGGCACTCTCCTAAAACCAGTCTGCTCCCACAAGGAGACGGGCTGTCCCATAGTTATTTTTCCCAGCCCAAGCAGTCACACACATGGCTATCAGACAGCAGCCCAGACCTGGGCACTCACCAGGACGGGCACCTGAAATCTGCTGTGCTCTGAATTGCCTCAGCCCGCGGAGAGCAGCAGCCTCCGGCTGCACCAGTGCTCCCTGTGCCACCAGCGGGTCTGCACTCACCGCGGGCGGTGAGCATGGGGCGTTTTCATCTCAAAAAAAAATCTAGAATGTGCTACAGCTGCTTTTTCTGTAAATATGTTCTGTGCTAAAAACAAAACACTGCAGTAACAACTGCAGTGGTTCCCTGAACAGCAGGTTAGAGTGGCATAAAGCTCCCTGGCTGGTGTCCCTGGCATTATTGCTACTCACGTAATGGGGGGAAAGACTGCAAGTGGTGGCCCAGCTCTCCATTCTGCCCTCACATCACCTGCAAGGGCCATAACTGAGTGGTACCTGTCACATGAAAATGCCCCCAGCTTGCAGGATATCCCTGCCACAGAGGTGGCACTCATTCTGCGCTACTTTCAGGTATTTCTACAGTGAGAAGAGAGAGAACTCTGAGACATCTGCATCCTCCAGCCAGTCCTGATCACCCAAAGAACCTTTTGGGGCCAGAGGGGTTTGTGCATCAGCTGCAGTGTCCCCTTATGCTGGCACCCATCACCATCTGGCACTGGGTGGTTTCCCTGCACCAGGGAAATGTGAATGTGGAGCAATGCTGTCTTCCCTCCTTTCCCTCCTTCTGTTCCTGCCCTAGGCATGCTCTGTGCTTACTTACTGCGTGGACATCTGCAGCTTCAAGGGCTGCAAATACTAATAAAGACCTAAGAAAATGAAAGCTTCAGCCTGCATTCTCTTGAATGCAATCAAGGTTTTTTTAGAAACAGCCTTATTTCATTCACTTACATGTTCTCTGCTGATTTAACCTCTCACAGAAGTTTTTTGGGGGGAGCTTTTAGGTCCATAAAGTGGTAACATTCCATGCGGCCCCTCTCCTCCCTTTCTCTTCTCCCTAGCCCCCAAGATGGTCTGAAATGCACCCTCATCCCCCTTCCTCCTCCAACAGGTAGAAAATCTTTAGAAATAAGAGCAAGAACATGACCGCCTCTCTGGTCATTATTGCCATGACTGCTGCATGCCAGCACCACCAGGGTGGGCTAATCTACCTAGCCTGAGTTCCTACAGTGAGTATTGAAGTGATTTCAGGGGGTGCTACAATCCAAACAGGTGTCCATGCAAGAGTTAAAGCAACCAGTGCTGTGTCTTCATCACTGAGTCGAACCAGCCTAACATTTTGCAAGTTGGATGTACCCAGGTCTCTATTTTGTTCTGTATTTCCACAGTACCTAGCACAGCAGTACTCTGATTCATACATGATGTTCCCAGGCATGGTCCCAAAGCAAACAAGAAGTTGCAACTCAGCAATTGCAGGCTTAACTGATGGGGCTTAAATCACCTGCTGCAAGCCCACTAAAATGAAGAGGACTGTGGCTTGGTTTCCATTGCAGCAGAAGCACTTTCTGTATCATTTCCAGAACAAAAAGCAGAGCCCAAGAGGTCCAAATTCTTTGGCCTGGCCACCAGACGTCAGTTTTTTGTGGGGGCACAGTACAGCTGGGTTAACACTTCACCATTCCTGTAAAGGAGTTTGATCACACAGTGCTGTTAGCGACCACCTCCCAAGCTAGCGGCAGCCGTGCGATGGTGTCGCTGGCATAACGTCAGTCAGCAGGACCCTGCACCATGGCAGCGCTGGTGAAACTCCCTGCAGGTAGTGGGGAAAGGCTGTGCACAGTCCTTTGGGGCCAGCAGCACGGCCAGCATGTGAGCGACATTGCTCACGAGACCCATGTCTAGAAATAAATAACCAACCATCCGCACTCCAGCTTGTCTTCACTTAAACTGTATATCCCTCCCTGCCACTGTTCAACTGAATTTGGACTCTGACCCAATGAAGCTTCAAACACGTGCTCCCTTTTAACCACTGTTCTTGGTGGAGCAGAGAGACGGGGTGATGGCATGTGTGGAGTTTGTCTTTTACGCTGGCAGGGACAGCGGCCAAGTTCATCCCTGTGTATTTGCTGATGGACAGTAGTAAGCACATTTGAAGAGGGCTGGTGTCCCCTGCTCAGCTCGTCCCCAGGGGAAGAGCTGCGCGGTCACAGTGCCTCTGCTCTCCTCTGTCCTGACTGCACTCCTCCTTGTCCCTCCTAGCTGTCTTGCCAACCCTGGCAGACTTGTGAACTAGGCTAGATCTGTCCCAATGTGCTGGTGGGGTCTTGTTGTAATTTCACCCCAGCCAGCAAGTAAGCCCCACACAGCCGTTTGCTCACTCCCTGCCCCCTCCCCCCCAGTAGGATGGGGGAGAGAATCAAAAGAGTAAAAGAGAGAAAACTCGTGGGTTGAGATAAAGACAGTTTAATAGGGAAAGCAAAAGCTGTGCACACAAGCAAAGCAAAACAAGGAATTCATTCACTACTTCCCATCAACAGGCAGGTGTTTGGTCATCTCCAGGAAAGCAGGGCTCCAGCACACATAGTGGTTACTTGGGAAGACAAAATGCCATCACTCCAAACATCCCCCTTTCCTTCTTCTTCCCCAGTTTTATATGCTGAGCATGGTGTCATATGGTATGGAATAGCCCTTTGGTCAGTTGGGGTCATCTGTCCCGGCTGTGTCCCCTCCCAACTCCTTGTGCACCCCCAGCCTACTCGCTGGTGGGGTGGGGTGAGAAGCAGAAAACGCCTTGACTCTGTGTAAGCACTGCTCAGCACCAACTAAAACATCTCTGTATTATCAACACTGTTTCCAGCACAAATCCAAAACATAGCCCCATACTAGCTACTATGAAGAAAATTAACTCTGTCTCAGCCAAAACCAGCACAGGTGTCTGCCCGGGGCTGCTTTCTGCTGCTCCGTCATGCTCACAGGTCTGTGCAAGGGGAGTGGATAGGGTGGGCTGCAGCCCAAATCTGGACAGGGCACACGGCCCCGTGGGGAAGCTGTCTCCTTCATGAGTCTGGTTAGATGGAGAGCCCCAGCTCCAGCAGGTCCCCAAATGCCAGCAGCAAAAGAGCCAAGGACAGGGTTCTCTGCCCCACTCCCAAGTAAAAAGGGAAGGAAGGGGCATGAAGCAAACAGCAGAAATTGAGGGTGCTCCATGCCTCGGAACAGCTTTCAGCCTCTTGTTACATGAGGTCCAAGTGCAAATATGGTCCTGCTCAGACAGATGATAAGGATTGATGCCATAAGCAAAGCAACGAGCTCTTAAAACACTTGCTACAAGTGTGGGAAGCCACTCAGAGGAGCTAGAAATCATGCAAAATGATGGGGGCTATGAACTCAGGAGCTTAGCTCTGGCCTGCTGGGATTGCTCTCATAACTCCAATCTTAACACATGATCTGTTTAAGGGAGAGAGGAAAGGGAGAAGGAGTGGAGGGGTGCTGTTATTCATCAAGTGTACATACCACTGCCAGCAACCTGTCACTTGGCAATGAAGAGCATGGTGATGGAGCCCACTGAGTAAGTGCATACGGCATGTGAAATGAAGGGGAAAGCAGTGAGGTCTCTGCTCCGGACCACCACGACTGGTGAGCAGGAGAGAAAAATGTCTGGACCGACTCTCAAGCTGCCAGAAAAGATGCAAGGGAGAAGCTGTTGTCACTGACTGGGGCTGCTGGTGGCTGCTGGCAGTCAGACACCCCCGTGTTTATATTCCAGCTGCCTCCTGTGGAAAGTGCACAGAGTCCGGCATTTCATAGCAAATGGGACTTTGATTCACAACTGGGATTTATCTAGGTACTGCCCGTGGCCTTTGTGTTAAGGCTCAGATTTTACGTTCACTGCCCCAGGTTGTGATTCATGGTGAGAGAGGCCATTAAAAAGAGATTTACAGAAGATACAGGAGAACTGCCCAAATTATCCACTAAGGCTAAGCAGAGAATCAAAGACTTGACTCTGCCTCTGCAAGAGAAAGTTGCTTCCCTTCAGCCAGAATTAGACACCTAAGGCTGCTCAGTCCTTTCTTTCTTGCAAAAGAAAGATGCACAGAGGAGCAGTGCGCAGCCAGACAGTACCTATACCAGTAAGGTGAGCAGGGAGAGGGCTGGGCCATGGCCCTGGTGCTTCACACACCCCTTGTCCATTCTGCAGGACTCTTAGCACAGTCTCCAGCATAGTTTTGGCCCAGCACAGAGAGCAGTCTCCTTATTTGGAAGGGAAGAGACGTTATCCTCACAAAAGTTAAGATGGGCCATGATGTTGGCATCAGAATGAGAAAACAGGGTTTTGGCTGTTTTATTTACTCATTAGTACAGGCACAACATCAGACACTGGAGATCTGGTTTAGATTCCCCTAGATTCAAGTATTCCATCGCTATGGAGAGTGCAAACTATACGATGTGGAAGGACAGGGCTCGCTTTGTGTCTGCTGCTGAAGGAGTTCTAGTATTATAAAATGAGTACACATTTATTGAAGCAGATACTGGACACTTGAAGCAGACACTGGACACCTCATCCACCAACCTTCAGACTCATAACCCCTAGCACATTATAGCTGTTGCTGGCCCAAAGAATTGTTTTATGTAAAGGGAAAGATCCACAAAACCCAGGATTTAGAAAGCCCCACTCCAACATCAGACAGTCTGGTACCTAGGATGCTCTCCAGGGCTGCCAGAGAGACCTGCATCCATCTCCTTATCCCCTCACATAATGACCCTAGCCCTAACCCTGTAAGTACGTGTTGTCATTAGGCACCTCCTTACCCTGGCAGTATTGGACTCAAACTTCACCCATGCCCAGGAGACCTTGTTCTTCTTAGACCAGGCTCAGTGTCACCCAGGTTGAGGTAGAGAGCTATCCTTGTGCCATGCACATCCCAAAAGAAGTCCAAAAAGCTGTAGCTGCATTAGTGTCCTATTACACCAGTGAACAGGGACACGGGGTCATTTTCATGTGATATACTACTAGTTAAAATAATAATATGAACTCCTTGCCTCATGTACTGAGGAATTTAGTCCAGCCAGGGTGAAGCTGGCCATGTTAGACTGAACTGCATGTAATCTCTGACTGGGCCACAACAGAAGAACTCAAATATGCATCCTGAGGCAGATACATGACTGTTGTTGGTTGAGTGGTTAGATGTTTTGGGTTTTTTTTGTAGTAACATCATTTTCAACCCAGATAAAGATGCACAGACATGTGTGTGGATTACATGAAAATGATGAGGCTTGAGGAGTCACAAAGGGCGGCCAACACTTAGATAATCCTAACTGCTGTAAATGCATCAGGAAAATGAGAGGGAGGGACAGGCTGTGCCTGTGGGAGAGGGGCACAGCTGAAAATACTCCCAGGGCCCATGGCTTGACCCTTAGATGAGCTGAATCTTTGATCTCAACAGAGGACTCTCACACACTTTGCAAGCACAGCCAAGCGTCAGCTCGTGGATGTGCACAAAGCTACTCCTCCTCCCTCCTTCATTCCCACAGGGGAATACCCTGCAAGGTACATCTTCACAGCTCCTCGCTTCAGGGTCAATTCTAAATGTTTATTTGTTGACTTGAGTGCTTCCTAATATGGCACGTACAGAAGATTTATTACTGGTAGTTATTTCCATTAATGACACAATAAATGATCATACTTACACGCTCATATCTAGAGGCTGTAAACGTGGGTTCAGCAGGAGAGAGAGGGCTGAAGGTAACCCCGACCTCCCAACAGCCAGGGAGGGAGGCCAGCCTCCCCACACTGGGTAGGTGACACGGATACGAAGCTCCCTTCCCCTCTTATTCAGGCAGAGCTCGCTCTGCCCCCAGGCTGTGTTGTTAGACTGGACAAGAACCCCAGTTTTTCACATCCCTTGGTTGCCTGAAATAGGATTTACTTTCAAATCCACCTCCAAATAAGACTTGTTTTTCAGAGGAGAGAACTAGGACATCTAGAAATTAAGACCTGATTAGACAAGTGGTATCAGTTTGAGGAGTCTAAATACTTCATCATCCTCCCTTGGCAAGCCTTTGTGTCCCAGCTTTTTTCTTTACTTTTTTATTTGTTTCCTCAAGAATTACATTTTACATGGGATTAATAGGTTTTGGCGTTGTACTTATGCCAATCCTACCTAACCTGGAAACTTTCTCTTGCAACATCTTTAATAGTAAGCCATTTGCCTTCCCTCCTGTCTATCCTACCAAACACTCCTATATTAAAATAAATAACTGCAGTGTCTTGAACATGTTCCAGGGAAGGGTAAGACACTGCATTGGGAAACAACAAATGTCACAGTCTGCATAGGGAAAAATACAAGCTTTGTTTAATCTCTGCCTCATTACAAGCACTGTGTCCTGGCTCTGAGAAACACGAACTCAAGCTGAGTCGATTTCCTTGCGAGTGAGTAATGGACAATCCAGCCGGCTTGCCAGGAAGCGCGGCCCCAGGGCTGTGCAGTACACGGCTTCCAAGAAGAAAGGGCCATATTTGTAAACAGCAAGCAACAGCACACGTCGTTACGAGAAGCAATTCCCTATTTGACAGGTGCTGAAACAAAGCCACTGAGCTCTCTTTATAGGGAACGAGTCTACCAAACAGGAAGGTCAAAGATGTCACAATGTCTGGATAAAAGAATAAAAAGTACATATATATCCTCCTGCCATTATGCTGGACACAAGACTAGTAAATATTTCATGACTGTGGAAAGTCTGGCATTGTGCAAGTGCTTTTGCTCTGCAGGATGGTGGAGCCAGGCCAGCAGGGACCTGTTTGGTCCCACTCCTCAGAGAGGGTTTGCACCTGCCCTGTGCTCACTGGCAGAGCGGTGAAGGTGTCCGTGAAGCATGAAGGGCGTTGAGCCAAACAAGAACTAGTGCATCTCATGGGTATCAGCACTCACTGGTCAATTTGTCTAACAAAAGGGAGTACAGACTCTTCTTCATGCTCCTCAGAAGTTCACGGGAGAGCCAGAGAGAGGGGCAGACGTCAAAGGGTGAAATGCTGGCTCCTGCCAAATCCAGAGCACAACTCCCATTGGTTTCAATGGACTCAGTTATTTATACTTAGATTTCAAGGCTGAGGCAGACTACTGAACGTCTTGTCTAAAACTCCCACGAGCAACAGCAGTTCAACACACCATGCCCCAAACCTGCTAGTGAACCACAGCAGTGGTCCCCAGCTTCCCTTGTCCCTGGGCTACACAACAGCAAGTCAGACTCTGGGAGGAACAACACATCTTTCTCTCCTCATAGCCTCAGGCCTAATTTTTTATTTACTAGGGCATAAACAATGTCATGTCTTGTATGACAAAGACACCTGCTCATCATGGATGGAAGGCTGCTGATCTCAGAGACATCTCTTACAAAGCTGTCTAGTCTTGCTTTGATTGTTTCAGGTAGCAAAGAACCCATGCGTGCCCTTGGAAGTTCTTTCAGTCGTTAATTGTCCTCCTCCATGTGCACTTAATGGATCTGTAGAGTTTTCCTTCCCCCAGCTGCTCTTGGGGGCACGTGGTTTGGGTACTAATGCTGCATGCTGGCACCAGGCTGTGTTTCACAGGGAAAAACATGCAGTCCTCCATAAGCAGATTAGGAAACAAACACAAAGACCAAGAACTGGATAACAGAGCGGGAAAAGAACTCATCTCCAAACAACACCCAAGGCAAGAACCAAGGCCTCCCCTCGGTGAGGAAACTAGGGAAAATGTGGGATTTAAAACTGAAAATGATGGGACCCTCTGTTACCTTGCAGCATTAAAGAGGTACAGTAGTGCTCCGACTCCCCTTATAGGCCCATCATGGCCCTCCTTATAGTCAAGCTCAGTTCTGTATGAACAAGATGTCCCTTGTTCAAGTCAGTTGCACAGTGCACACAGTGTCATTTGGGAAATCAAAGGCATCTGGATCGTTCAATGTTTTCATGGTCTTGTGGGTCTTGTTTTACATGAGCAAGGTGCTTGGACCCCACTAATCTACTGGGCACCACAACTAAAAGAAACCATTGTAGCTTGAGGTAAGATGGACAGTTGCAGAAGAACTCATCTTCAACAGACAGCTAGTCCACACAGCTGCCACACTCTCTGGTATTTGCCCATATCTGTGGATTCTACAACCATTGTTAAGTGGGCTTGTACCGTGATATTGCTAACCTAGCACAAACCACTGAATGGACTCTGTCCAAATGATCCTCGTGACTCACACTCTACATCTGCCCTCATACGCGTGGGTGAATCCCACACACTGCTCCTACCTCCTCCAAATCTCCACCTCTCTTTCTTCCTCTCTCTGCTTTTCTCTCCACCTTCTCCCTTGGACCTTATTCCATCTCCACTACTCAACACTGTATAAATATCGCTAGCAAAAACTGGGCATTACAGAAAATAAACCCAAAGGCAAAAAGGAGGCAGAAATACTTAATACATAAACGAGCTGGTTTGTAGAAATTCTTATGTCATTACTTTAGGAGAATAAAAGAGGACTGTAAATTCTAATGCAAGTCTCCTACTCAGTTGTAAAATATGCTGCTGTATTTACACTAAAATAATCATCAGACAAACAGTTACGGGTTTTTTTCCCAGAAAACTGTATCCTGAATTTGTTCTCAGAAAGGAAGTTGCTCATAGCCTCTCACACTCCCCTCTTTGATGCCTGCTATTTTAGGATTGTTCTACTCCTTCTTTGCCTCTCTCCCTCCAAGACTGGAATCACTTTAGCCCACAAGATTATTTCATAAAGCCTCCTTCTCAGCATATGAATCCAATTTTAGATTTTTAGGCTTAAAAATAAATATCTGACAAAAAAAGAAGGTGATCTACAGAGGGAGGAGAGAAAAGAAAGCTCCAACATCCATTGTTTCAACCTCAGCAATCTCCAACATATTCAGCAGAGTCACATTCATTTTACTGTAAGGGATATGTAATCTCTGGATGGATCTGCTTAGTAAAGATTTAGTATTGAACGGGTGATGCCTGAAATAATAGGAGTGCAGTTGTAGCGTGTTGCCCAGGGATGGCTGCTCAGTAAGCTGCCCAGAATAAACAGTGTATGCATGCAAATTAGAAAACTCTTTGGAAAAAAAGCCACTTACATAGTAATGGCCCAGCTCTCAGAAAAGCTGTTCTGTAAAATTTGTTATTTGTGGAAGACTGCACTTTACTTTTATACTTTCTATTAAGTGCATAAAAATATATTATTGACCTTTTGCAAATCATGGCCGGGCAGCATTTGGAGTAGACGTGGTCGCTCAGTAGCTGTATTAAGATGTACAGACATCATTTTAACACAAGCCTGAGACTTCAGGCTGTTAGCTGGAACAAGGGGCCAAAACAAGCCTTCTGGAGAAAGCAATATGAAATACATTTGAGGCTGTCTTCCATATGAGAAATTGTTTCAGCCATTCCCTAATAATCTTCTTCCCTCCCCAAACCAAGACTCTTTGAAGAGAAGGGGGTTTGTATCTGAGGTAGGTGTCCAAACCTCAAAAAGCAGTGAAGATGTGCCTCAAAGACAGAGCAAATGTCCTCGCCAAAGCTTTGGTTCCCATGCACAATCCCTCTGACACCATGTGGGACTTGGGGGTTTTGTTTCTTCTTTTCTTGCTGCCAGGCTGCCAGATCAGCCCTTCCAATCCCAGCTCCTCACCACCTCACGAGATCCCCAAATCTTCATATAGGCTATTGCATTTCTCAAAATTATTACTGGAAATGTGCCCAAAAGGATGTTGACAATGAGCAGACACTAGTGATGTTTTGGGTTGGTTTAAACAAAGGAATATCCATTCTAAACACCGCAGAACGAAAAATTCTGGAGGCTTAACACTTCGACAGAAATCCATCCTACCTGCATTTAACTCTACCAGTCCCATTCAATTTATTCATAACTGGGCAGTTCTCACAGCACCCAACAGAGAGCAGCAATACATACACACTAACTAGAGTTAATTCCTTACCAGACTTGATCCCTGAAGAAGTTACACATTGGCTGATAAACTGTCATGCACACATTTATCTCACTGTATTTAAACACTACTTAACCACATTTTAATCAATGAAAAGTCCTCTTCTACATGTAGCCAATAAAGCACTTGAATAAGTACACTTTCATTCTGGAAAAACATAACTTCTATGATCTTCCTCTTTTGCATGGGGATATCACTTTTATTTTGAGTTTAATTCCTACCCAGCAGCATTTTTAAGCAGAAGCATGGCAGGCAAATGGGATTTTTGGAGCTCAAGCATACATAGCAGTAATTCTGTGCTCTCATGACACGATGCAAGTGGATTTGCACTGTACAGCACTACCCAGCTGCTGGGGTCCCATTTCAGGATGTGAGGCTGGTTGTTGGGAAGAGACCGCAGCTCATGCATCGCCCTGGGCATGGTGTCAGGGGAGATGCACAGAGCTGGGACCTGGGGCTCCTGGGACACCTGGGTCTGCTCCTCCCAAGGGATTTACCTGGGCAGCTTCAGCAGCAAGGACTGTTGTACCCCCCGCCCCCCGCCCCGCAATGCCCAATAAATCCCTGAGTTACAGCCTTTTCCTGAACACAGGTTCAAACACCGTCAAGAAGAAAGGCATTTTCAACTCGGATTGCCTCTACCTTGGGAGAACCATGGAAAACCTAAACTGCACTGTAAAAAGGGACAAACACAGCCCCACTTTTACACCTATGCTCCTACTCTGCTCTTTCTTTGTCCCACAGATACCAAAAATGAGAAATTTCATAGCAGGCCTAAGTTGGCTGGTTTGGCCAAAATCAAACACTATTTTTCAAAACAACTTTCGATCCAGAGAGAAATGCCTACAAAGCTGCAGAACACATTGGCTTTGATTGGCAGCTAATTTTTCTCCCTACTTTTCTGTCTGGCTGCACAATCAAGAAATCAACTATTCCACACAAATTTTCAATACAGAACCTCTTTACCAGCCTTCTGGATGTGGTGTCACTAGAGTACATTCTCAGGGTTTCCAAAAACCTGGGCTTCATGCCTGGTGGCACAGTACCAGTGGTGGAACTTTTAAGACTTACAATAAATATTGGGAGAGCTGGGACACACTTACTATGATTGGCAACAAAATCAGAAATCACATCCCTGGCTTTCTCCTGGTTTACATCTATCATATCATGTTTTATGTTCTTGGCAAATCATTTACGGCAAGGTTTTTGGAAATGAGTGCTTAGCATTAGTCTTCTAAGTTAAAATGTAAACACTGCAATAAATGGCTTGATCTTCAAATGTATTCAACAGCCTATGGCTCCTTCAGAAATCAGAGCTGTTGAGTGCTCAGTGCTTTAAAAATGAGTCTGATTTTCTCTTGTGCCCAACTTTGGATAAAAAGACTAAACTTAATGTTCAGAAATGGAGGATTTGCTTATACTGCATAAGCATTCTGTAATCCTTAGAGCTTCTAAATGCGAAGTGCTGCTGTTAATTCACTTATTCTGGTGTGGTTTTGGAGGTGTTCAGTGGAATAAATTGGAAATGTAACTTGGAACATTTTTTAAATGCTTTGAGGAAACAAGATCCAGATGACAATTGATGTGACATACTTATCACCTGCAGCAGAAAACCACCACTGAGAGTGAAACCATAAGGCTTCTCCCCATGCCCGCAGCATTCTGCATAATTTGTGGTACAACAAAAAAGTCTTTGCAGCCATGTATTTATTTGTCTTTCTTGATGCCCTTTGTGTTACTCCCACACATTGGACTTTAAAGCTTTCTTTGACAGTTTTATTTTCTTTCATATTTTGCAGCCCTTAAAGACATTGATGTTGCAGCCTGTCCTGGGGAACTGGTGGCAAAGCTCTCTTTGTTTCTCTTAAGGAAAGACCCCAAAGGCCACTAAAGCTGCTCAGCAATGTTTCCTTTGCTTTTAAGGGTGAGCTGAGGGAGGCAGCCCGCTTTCATCCTTAAATCTTACCAGATGAGAGGGAAGCTAGTGCTGACGACCAGGCAATGACGACCAGTGCTGGAGCTCAGCAGCTAGTGGAGATGCAGCATCAGCCGGTGGGCAGGCACTGCCAGGGCATTAAAAGCCGGGGTCTGTGCTCTGCCCTGCTGCTGTCTGCGGCTCTTCCTCAGCATCTCGTCTGCAGAGCAGAGCTGACCATCTCACCGCATCTGCTGGCAGACTGCCTAGCAAGCCCAGGCGTTGCTGAAGGACGAATACTGGTGTCAGCGGCACAGATCCACGTGCATGAGAAAGCAAAGCTTTTCCCAGTGACGCTTGCCGTAGCCCTTTCCCTAGTGGGATCACTGCCATGCCTTACTTATTTACAGAGATCCCCCCTTTCCAAGCAGGGAAGGTTTGAAACTGTATTTGAAAGAGGGTGTATTTAGACGCTTATCTCCTTCTTGCTGGAAAATTTTTTAGTGACTTTGTGTTGTAGGAAAGCTCTTTTCACAGGCACAAATGCTGAGCAAGGAAATACTAGCTAATACTAAAAGATGGACAAATTATCTCAAAAATATGAGCACCTGCCTTGAGTGCAGGACTATTCAATGCTGAAAATTAATCATGCTAACGTGAGCCTCCACTGTAAAAGCAAACTGTGTCATGTAATCATTTTCAGCCCAAGACATGAATATGTATACTGCAACACTAAAAATAAATCCGTGTCTAGCAATAAACAACCATCACGTTTCCTGCTGGGGGTAAAAAAACCCAAACAAAAACAAACAAAAGGGAGCTGTAAGGGAGAGGAAAAGGGTAAGGAGAGAGATGGAGAGACTTTTTTGGCAGGACCTGTAGTGACAGGACAAGGGGCAATGGTTTTTAAACTGGAAGAGGGTAGGTTTAGTTTGGACATAAGGAAGAAATTTTTTATGGTGAGCATGGTGAGACACTGGAACAGGTTCCCCAGAGAAGTTGTGGATTCCCCATCACTGGAAGTGTTCAAGGTCAGGTGGACATGGCTCTGAGCAACCTGATCTAGTGAGAGACGTCCCTGTCCATGGCAGGGGGGTTGGACTAGGTGATCTTTAAAGGTTCCTTCCAACCCAAACCATTCTGTGATTCTATGAGGTTATTCTGGCAAAAGTTATCCGTGCAAAATCCTGTTCTGTATGGGCCATCACCCCCCAGCCCATAGAGACCCTCGCTCTCAGGGTCTCCTGCAACAGCATGCCATGTTCATATGAATTTAAGGATGGTCACCAGATGCTGCAGCCTGATGATGTGGTGTCTGGTGGTCCCTCTTCCCCAGAGGGTCGTCTGGAGACTCCCCCAGTGCTGGCTGCTCAGGCAGCTCTGCGAGCAAAGCTCAGGCCTCTCCCACGGGCTTTACTCCTTTCCCAGCTACCAAGTTCACATCTGACTTGTCTGTTTGTAGCCTGCCTGGACCCAAACACTTGCACTCCTACTGGCATGAAACCAAGGTCCAGCAGGAGAGTGGAGCTGTGGGAGCATCAGGGCAAGGGTAAAGGTATTTCAGCTCTGCTTGCATGATGGGGTATCTCATTCCCAACGACATCCCATGGCTACCTCCGCTTCTCCACCTCTCTCCATGTGGAGCTAGCTGCTCTCCTGCTGCCTTCGCCTCCTTCTGTTCTCCTTTCCCTTCTCTAGCTCAGTCAGTGCATGCTTCAAGTCTGGTTCAGCTGCTTCACCGGCCCCCACGATCACAGGTTCCACTGGGACATTTTTCTTCCTGTGGATTAATCGCCTAATTCAACATAGACCTCAAAATATTGAGCTGCCTAATATCCCCTTCACAGCCTCCTCCAAGCCCTGTCTGAACTCCAGGATCTTCTTCAGCTTTGTCTCCCAGCTTCGTCTTGTCTCCCACAGGTTCCTCAGATACCATTTCCCACCTAAGGAGTTTCCATTAAAAATATTAGCCAGGATTATCTGCCTCCCACAGCCAGGCATCTTTGCTCTCTCTGACTTTAGATGACATTCACTGCCATCAAAATTGCCTTCATCTCCTTCCTCAGCTCTGCAAAAACATCATATCAAGCTGTCCCTACAAACTCCAGGCAAAATCACAACCCCCTTCCCCGGTCAAGGCCTCCAGCAATCATCCTCTGCTTGGATTTTAAAGCTTTTTGCCTGAATCAATCTTGTTTTGAAATCGTAAAGATAACAGCTTGCAAAGTACATACATTTACATACCTCACTTCATTCAAATTAACTGGGAAAGATAAGAATCTCCAGCAAATTAATTCTGCTAATGTTCTAAACTGTGAATTTCAATCAAAGCTGAAAACCAAACCAATTCAGCTAAATTGCTGACTCTTGTTACACTTTAAATGATCTAAAAGCATGCATCAATAAGCAAAGCAACTTTGCTTTGTGCAGCTGAGCTCCAGACTGATTTGCTGCTTTCCAGGATTGTCTGATAAAAAAAGCCACAGTCAGCTCCAGCTAATAAGAGAAAATCAATCCAGAGCCAAAGAGCAATAAAAATGTGGTAGCAAGTTCAGAACATTTTGTCACAGCTAAAATTGGTTTCCTATGAACCATCTGAAACAACATGCACTGCAAAGCTTTGCAGATCACAGCCATTGAAATAGCAAATGCCTGGTTGAACAGCAGTTCCAGAAGCAAGGAGGAAATCCACTTTCTGTCCCAGAATGAGGGACAGTGCCCAGGTGAAGAGTTAGAGATGTTACACAAAGGGTTTGGAAATTAATTAACTGTTCAGTGTCCTGGGACACTTGAAACCCAGGAGTTTAGCTGGAGAAACTTTGTTTGAAATGTTCAGACTATCTGCATGTTCCTTTGGATAACCTGAAACTGAACTGCAGCGTCTGAGACAAACAGAGCCTTATAGATCAGAGATCAAAGCGATGCAGAAAACGTAAGAGCAAATCCAAGCGAAAGGTCTGGAAACAACTGGGAGATTTTATTTCCACCGTTCCCACACTGCCACAGCGGCTGGGTGCCCCACAGGCTCTCTTATTTGGATTTCTAAATATAAGTTACACTGGTGCAGCTAAATCCCAGAAGTGCATAGGGAGAGAGAAGAGCAGCGTTTACAGACTCAAAGATGAAAGACTCCTCTGGGGATTGTGGGTTCAGTGTGGACATCCTTACCTTACCAGCGGCCAGGGCAATTCCCAGCAGCCAGGTCTTGGAGCTCAGAGCAGAGGGCAGGGGAGAGGGCAGCCCACAAAGGGCTGCAAGCAAATAAACCAACTACACAAGGAGCAGAGCTGCCTGTGACAGTATTTTGTATTTTTTGTGCCCTGGGAGGCTGGGGCTGGTGATGGCAAGCGCAGGTACCACCACACCTGTGATGGAGACATGCCCATCCAGTGGTGCCATCCGGCACAGCCACAGCCGGGCTGCTGCCCTCTGGAGACTGAGGCCACCTCCTCAACATCCAGTCCCCCTGAATTACAAGGACTTGGTCTTGCTTCTGTAATCGAGAGACAGAAACATTTCCTGCAAGCCAAAGCAGCCCCTGACCGTTTTTTTTTTTTTAAGAAAAACTTGTGTTTCCGCTGCTGGAGGAAGCTGGAGCCCTCTGTTTGGCCACGAACAGGCTTCCCACAAGCAGATGTGCTCAGAGTGTCCACCCACACAGCCCCGAAAGGGCGAGCCTTGGGAGGGAGCAGGCGGCTTGGTCTCCACCAACTCTTTTCACACAGATCAATGAACACTTGCTGAACAGAAATGCCTTTTCATCCACAGCAGTCGAGGCTATGCTCCGGCCCATGACCCACTCCCTCCCTGCAGGAAACGTGATTTATGATAAAAGACTGCTTTCCCTTTTGTGCTTCTCCCTGTGGCACCACACGGCTTGGGCAACGCAGCAGTTTCAAAACGTTTTAAAGCAGGGCCCTGCTTCTACTTTCGCAGCGGCATCGCAGCCCTGCGAAGTTTGGTGGCTGCTGCTTATGGTGTCAACGGTCCTCCGCGGGCAGCGTGGGAAGTTAAGCAAACAATCCCCAGCTCCGGAGGGAATACAATAAATAACTCCATACGATTCACATGGAAATGGTTTTCAGTGGATAAGGCAGCTCCAACTCTGTTGCCGCGGCGGTGATGAGCACATCTTCCACGCACGGTGTGGTGGGGCTCCGTACGTGCTGTGTGTCACCCTGACAGGGTGTTCATCTGCTGTGGTCCACCTCGTTCCCATGGGCAGATTGTACATTTAATTGAATGTGCTGTGCATGTTTCATTCCTTGCTGATCATACAAGCTGATAACTACCTTGATAGGACTATTAATTTAAAGCATTTGAATATTTTCCTTGGCATCTGCTATGAAGAAATCAAGTGCTGTCCTCCCCGAGCGCTGTGGGTAACACTTCCTTCCCCTAAGCTTCAGAAATAACTTCTCAGCAACGTCAGACCTATATGCCACTTATTTTCTCTGTCAGATATTTTTTCTCCGTGTGAAATGATCACACTTTCTTTACCCCCTTGTTCATTCAGACTGCGAACCCTTGGTGGAAGAGTCTATATTTTGCAATGGTTTTGCAAAATGGTTGCGCTGCTCTGCTTGTGCTTGAGAGCCCTCTGTGCTACTGTGATAAAATTGTAAAAGATAAGTAGCGAGAGAGGAAGCTGCAGGAATCACTGTGATGAGTTTTACACACACAGTCACCACTTTTGTATTAATTATAATGCAGTTAACAGTTGCAAGATCACACAGAATTTTTAAGCGCTATTAGAGAAGCAGTGATTTTATATCAAGGCATAGGCAAGAAATGGAGCCACAGGTAGAGCTAAAAAATGGCGTATCACAAGAGACTGGGCTTGTGCCTATGCTATTCAATGTCTACATAACTGTCCAGTCGAGCTATTTAGGCAGACAAAATTTTATGTTTCTGGAAAGTTTCTGAGTGGACACCCAAACAGTGACAGAAAGGACCAAAGATACCATCAGCAAGTGAGTTTGTTCTAAGAATAAAACAGGCATGCGTGTGGGGAAAGCAGACTGTGAACCACCGTAGGCACAACCAGGACTACACGAGGGCCCTTGCAGGAGCCTGGGTTTGGGAAAAAAAAAGCATCGCTGCAATAAAAGAACATAAGAAACTGAATAATTTAATGGTGATTGTGTGCATCACAATAACTAAATTCAAAACCACCCCAGCCCTGAAACGACAGGAGTCACAGCGCTGACAGAGAGGAAACAACTGGAAGGCAATAGGGGAAGAGGCAGACCAGCTTCCCAAAACCCACAGCTGCCTCGCTGGCTCTGTGCGTGACTCAGAGTCCTTCGTGAAGACCTTAATCCATCATTGCTGGAGGGAAATCAAAATTGTCACGGTGCTACCTGGCAATCACTCTCCACACGCTGCCTGCTGTCCTGCTGGGCATGGCGTGCATGGTCATCGGGAGAGCGCCGGTTGTGCAGCCAGCCTCTGCCCATCGATGCAGGCTGCTGCCATGCCCTTTATGTCTACGCCTGCTATTACAACATCCGGCTCTTCTGCCAGCCAGGACCCCACAGCACATGCACAACATGGAACAATTATGCTTACTGGTGGCATGGTTTCCGCCCGAAAATTAGATTCTTATTGATTACGATAACTAAAGCAGCCGTACAAGGAAACTATTTTGGTATTTGAGCTATTCTAGCACTATTATTTGTCAGAAAATTAATGACATCCTTCAATTTGCTTTCCAGATGGACCATATAAGCGTCTTCAGGCTCCCCTGAAGCTCCCTTCTGCTGCTAGCTCTTTGCAGCTGTGTTCAGCAGAGCCCTGGCCGGCTGGAGCTCAGCAGCCAACTTGAGCAGGAAGAGAAAAGTTTCTGAGTTTCGACTTGCGTTAAAATGTTTATCTGCTTCATACACAGCTGACGCTGTTTTATAATATATAAACATACTGTTGCTAAAACTTTAATGGGCATAATTACTGCTCTTTGAAAATTCTAAGTATATGGATTATTAGGAAATAACTTAAGAACTTGGATAAGATCAGGGGATTTGGATGGGCTGTCAGTGATGCAACCTCTGCGCCTATAACTCCCTGTAAATGAATCATTTTCCACAGTTTATGTATACATTCCACTTCTCCACGTAATACGACACTGCAGGCAATGTGTTTCACAGGGTGTATTTCACATCCTGCCTTGCTCAGTCTCTCCAGCTTTGGCCCTGTGCCTCCCCAGGAATGCCATTGCTTCTCTGCAAAGAGCCGCTCGTTGTACCTCCTTACAGAGCAGACCGTGCCTGCAGTCCCAGCCAGCCCCCCAGCCCCCAAATTCTGGTGCATTCTGATATTCTCGAGGTTTTCTGCTTATTCCTGTCTCACATGAGTAAGGCGTAATTTCACTTTTAAAATATCTGTCTTGAGGACTTTTCTGACGGACAATTTACAGGTTTACGCTTTCACTTCTTGAGGTTTTGCGTGTTTTGTAATCAGCTCTGTGTGATAACAAGAGCCAGAGTTGCAGAGGAGCAAAGCTACGAATCCAGCATAAATCCAGTTTTGTTCACTCACATTTGCCTTAAATGGGTTCTTACTCTTCCTGTTGGATGTTATGGGATGAAACCAGGAATTGAATTATTGAGTATTGTGAGAAAATGGCTTGCCAATTTATAGACTTATTATAATACGTGGTCTAAAATGTTAATCTGCTGCTAAGCAAATTGCTGGCTCCTTGTATTAGAATATATAAAGCTGTTGTTCTCAGTTTGGGGCAGCATAGACCAAATTTCACCTATTTGGCACCCTTTGTACACCATGAATTTGTCCTGTAAATAGACCCAGCCCTACGACTGGGATAATTTTTTCTTGCAAATCAGCCAAATTCTGTTATAAATGGAGACAATGCTGCTTGCAGGCACAGTTTTCTGGCTCATACTTGGAAACTGCAGGCTGCCATTTCCTTTTCTGAATGTAAAAATGTAGTTAATATTTAGGTATTTTGTACAAACCCTCTGCACGGAGCTGACCGAGGAAGCAGACTTCTGGGTGCTGCACGGCATCGCCACTGCTCCCAGACCCCACCACGGACCTGGGGACAACCCATATCAAGCTGTCTCTGCAAACTTGCTGCCCCTCTCACCCCGCAGATGAGGTCTTCGGGACATAAGGATGTTGTATCGCCTCGTGCTTCAGGAGAGGGAAAATATTCCGACGGACCCCGTTACGTGCTGCTGATTCAGCAGTCAGCTGCACCCGCTGCTCACGGACATCAAGACCGGCTTGAGCCAAGTGTCTCTCCGGCCCCTGGAGAGGCTCAGGACATGTGGCAGGGAGGAGAGACCTGTGCTGGAGCACCCTCCATCTCTGCTGTCGCTGCCCCGACAGCCACCCAAGCGGGAATCCATGTTTGGAAACCTCTCCTTGACCTTCCCATCCTGCCGAAGGCCCCCCCGAGGTTTGCCAGCTCTGACCTACCAGCCAGTGCAGCCCCAGCCGATTGCGTTCTTCATGCAGACACAAGTTACAGTATTATCCAGAGTGTTAGAAAAGCTCTTTCCGATTTTGGGGACAGGTATAAATTACCTGCCAAAATTTAATTAAATTAAATTTCTGTGAAGACACAGAAAATTTCAGCCCATGAAATGTTCTCAATGTACTATGCTACCAGCTTTTATTGTGCATGGAAGATTACTTATATAGGTATTTTTCTAAGACGTAAGAAACCTCAGTGTGGTTAAGAAACCTGTTCAGCACAGTCCTGGAAAGGAAGCAAGGAGGAAAGCTGTCAGCGAGGCTCAAGCAATTTCCCAAGCACCGCACGAGAGGTTTCAGATGGCCACAAAGTGAAAATTGATGTCTGGGCCGCTCACCGGCACCATCACTACCTGCATATTCTTCGCAAAGGAAAAAGATCTGGAAAGGTCACCAGTGCAAAAGACAGGTTGAGTGAACCTGGGAGAAGGTCATGCACAAAACACTTAGAGCAGCCACCACAAACACGCAGAATCAATAATCCCGTCTATTACAATATAAAATCAGATCAACAGGGCTGGCTTTCATCCCACATAAATAGCAGTTCCTGTCATTGCAGCCCTTTCACAGTATGCTTTTAAGCGATTGCAAGCAATTCAAAGATTTTCATTTTCAGAAATGTTACATAAATAATTCTAGGATTTGAAATGCTCTTTGAAACTTTAAGACGAAAAACTGAATAATCCTCTCCTTTCAGGGATTATCTGTTCTTCGTCTTTACACAAAATACAGGAGTGCATTAAGTAAAGAACATTTGGGATGAAGCTGGTGCGGTTACTGAACAGTGACTATTTTTTATTGAAAACCTTGTTATGACTATCAGTGATCAAATACATCACATCAGTATGGATAATTTAAGGTAAATGTCCAAGTTCAGCCTTCAAATAGTCTGAGCACAATGTTTCTTTCTATTCAAGATGATAAATTTGGTTCTACAGTTTTTAATTAGTTGGTCACCATTATGTTTAAGTGCTAGTGACAGAACTGGGCAAGTAATTCATAGGGAATAATTTACTCAATTAATTCAGCCATTTTTCTGCTTGTTTACTGTTCATAAGGAGATTGTAATATTCTCACACTTATGCTCTCCTTTAATGCATTCACCAAATAAGCTTGTCACATTATTATCTGCTTGTAGCCCCTGCCTTGATCCTGCTGGAGCAAGGCACTGGATGTGTTCAGGGGAACGCAGCAATCACCAGAGAAGAGAGGACGTAAAGATGGGGACCTCTTATCTCAGAGAAAAGATGATTAGAAGAGAAGCGGTTGAAGTAAACAAAATAATACAAGGGTAAAGTGAAGAAAAGGAAGGGCAGTTATTTTTCCTCGCATAATACAAGAAAGAGAGGGTATTCAATGAAATTGCAAGCTAGAAACTACGCAGTGTAAAAAAAAAAAGACCTCAAAAAATATCACAACGTTGGAGCCTACTTCACAAGACAGTACCAGTGCCAAGAGCTTAGCACAATTCCAAAGAGGATTAGACATTTGTATGGATAATGGTAATAACGGATCTTAGAATATGAATTTAAAAGCAATATAAACCCTTTTGTTTCAGGGCATCAGCAAGTCTTGAAAGGTCAATACCTTACAAGTGCTTGTACTTGAAATTCAGAGAATGAGCATCTTGGTTTCCCACGGTCTAAGGACACAGCTTGCATGGTGTCTTTCTGTTTCTTGCTGGATAGGTGGAGATTCACACCCCGTGCGCAGTTTATACACGTGGCCTTGTCAGTTTATTTTTTACGGCACTATCTTCAGCAGCATCACTTACCTCAGTGTTCCTGGGGGTGAGGAGGGTAGCCAGATCATAATCTGGAGCACAGGCTTTCACTGGGTGCACACAGGGTGTGAGCTCTTTTTCTAGAGGACATTTCTGGAGGCTTGTCTCGGAGGCTAACCCTGTTCTCAAGGTCTGCTCTGTGGCATCAGCTGTGGCTGCAGGGGAAGAGGAAGCCAATTCCCTTTTGCAAAGGACCAGGGAAGGAGGAGAGCTGGCAGCTGGAGATGCTCTGTGGCTTCGCTGGGAGCAAGGGGCAGCACTTGGAAAGACGTCATGAGAGACCAGGGAGCATCATCACCTCTCGGCCCTAGTCTTCTCCCAGCACTTAGAGTCTGTATTAGATACACGGAGGAGAGACAACTCAAAAAGGTACCCAGAGGTCCCCTTCCCATTTCAGTACTTAAATGTTGTGGGATGTCAATGCATTCAGTAACAGCTTTACTCATTTCTATTAGCCAGGGTTTGGCAGTGCCAAGAAAAACTGAAGCTTGTTTATAAGTGGGGAAGCTGAAGATGTTTTCCAGATCCTGTTTTGTATAGATTTCAAACCTTTAGAAGTCAACATTCAATGACAACATTTTGTACTTCAGGTTCACCATCCTTATGAAATCTTCCCTCTCTCCACAGCACTAGCAGGCCATTTTATGATACGTGATTTGTAAGAAGGCAGGCGTTTAATCAGCTTAGACATTAAATAGGCTCTGACACAAGAGCCTGGACAATGCTTGCGCAGTTCCAGTTCCCTCCAGACTCGCTATGAAAAATCATCTCGTGTTCTGTAATGAGAACAGTAAATTACAGAAAGCACATCAGGTAAAATGGCCATGAATCTCCCGCACTCCCTGCTGAGACCCCCACTAATTAGAAAGGTGAAAAAGGCTTTACCTGGAGCAGAGCCAGACTTGTGCCTGTGTCAACATTTCACAAGGTTACTTGGTGGTTTGCAGTGCTGGGTTTCCACTTCTTCAGGGTATTTCGGTCCACACAGTTGTGGCTGAACCCAGCCATGTTCTGCTGATGCACATTAAGTGATGGCAGCCAAGGTCATGGCTCAGGATTCCTCAGGGGAACTTTTCCTGTTCTGGTTTCACTATAAATAAGTGAATAACATTGCAGGTGCAAGGGTCCTAACCATCTGGACTCCAAGCATAGTTTTGGCTAATCTGCTTCTGTCTCAACCATTTCGTCTAAGATATCCTGCCCAGTGCCGCTGTGTGCCCACACACACCTGCTGAGCCCCAGGTGCATCTGTGCCCTGCCCTGAGGCCAAATGGCATAGCCTGGCCTCATCCATATTATTAAACTCTCCTGGCCTCCAAAACTGTGTGGCTACATCCAGGCAACCCCAGGGGAATGGCCCCTTGCTGGCTCCTGACCCAAGACTGAAGTCCCTGAGATGCCGTCAAGGAGCCTTTGCCCAGCACTGGTTATTATGAGGCAGATTCCTGGAAAAAAATAAGGACTATAAAGGCCACTGCCTGGCTCTAATGGGCAACTGGATGCCATATGGGAGGGAAAAGTCTCACTTTAAAAGTTCCCATTTTATCTGGGGCAAGAAGCACAGTTTGTTCTGGTTTGTTACTAAAAAAAAGCAGAACTGACAAAATGATTTAGGAGACTGTGATTTTCCAGTCTGTTCGTCACACCATATCCTGGCTGGTCCATCCCGTTTGAGGCTGTCTAACACTTTGTATTGTTGCACCTTGAATGCCATCCACCTGTGGGAACCGAAGATCATCCCCATAAGATTAACCCAGCCTTTGACCATCACACAGAGCATCAAGTCACTGGCAGGGAGCAAATATCCTTCCTGTTAGCAAGAGATAACATTCATTTTCTCCATCAGCCTCTCAGTGCAGAATCTCTGTCTGTCACCAGGAACTGATCTCAGAAATCTTTCACAAAGGGCATCCTAGACAGTAATGAAGTTTCAGGAATATCCAAATAAATATCACTCCTATAATTGTCAGTCATCTCAGTTATGTTTAAATAGTATCATCCACACACAGAATAGAAACAGAAATTTGCCATCTACCCTTTTCTTCTTCCTCTTTTTTCTGTTAAAGAGGAGCTGGCACATCAGTTCTTCTTCTCTTTCCCTTTTTAAATAATATCACTGCATTTTGTGGACCACACCTCCTGCTAGGTCTCCTAGCAGGGTCAGAGGGACAAACAACCCAGAGACGAGAGACATTATTAAAAAGATGCCTAAAGGGTCTCGCTAAAATAGTCCAAATGGGGTGTTGCTGAAAAAATGGCTCCAGAACAGGGACAGACAGCAACACGGGACTGTCACGTACAAATGCTACACCAGCTAATGGTCCAGCCCTGCACCGTGAAAGCATTTTAGAAAGTGCCAGGGAGGAGCCATCACAGCTCCTCCTATTAGCTACCAAACCCCAGCAATGCGTGTGCAGTGGGGAGAGAGGGGAAAAGCTCATTTTCATCATAGAACCATAGAATGCTCTGGATTGGAAGGGGCCTTTACAGGTCATCTCGTGCAACCCCCCTGCAAGAGCAGGGACATCTTCAACTAGATCAGGTTGCTCAGAGCCCCATCCAACCTGACCTTGAATGTTTCCAGGGATGGGGCATCTACCACCTCCCTGGGCAACCTGTGTCAGTGCCTCACCACCCTCACTGTAAAAAATTTCTTTCTTAAATCCAGTCTAAATCTGCCCTCCCTTAGTTTAAAACCATTGCTCCTTGTCCTGTCACAACAGGCCCTCCTAAAAAGTCTGTCCCCGTCTTTCCTATAGGCCCCCTTTAAGTCCTGGAAGGCTGCTATAAGGTCTCCCCGCAGCGTTCTCTTCTCCAGGCTGAACAACCCCAACTCTCCCAGCCTTTCCTCACAGGAGAGGTGCTCCATCCCTCTGATCATTTTTGTGGCCCTCCTCTGGACCCGCTCCAACAGCTCCATGTCCTTCTTGTGCTGAGGGCTCCAGAGCTGGATGCAGGACTCCAGGTGGGGTCTCACCAGCGCAGAGCAGAGGGGAAGAATCACCTCCCTCGACCTGCTGGCCACGCTGCTTTTGATGCAGCTCAGGATACGGTTGCCCTTCTGGGCTGCAAGCTCACATTGTTGGCTCATGTCCAGCTTTTCATCCATCAGTACCCCCAAGTCCTTTTCCGCAGGGCTGCTCTCGATCACATCATGCCCCAGCCTGTATTGAAACCGAGGATTGCCCCAACCCGGGTGTAGGGCCCTGCACTTGGCCTTCTTGAACCTCATGAGGTTCACACAGGCCCACTTCTCAGCGGCCAACAGTGATATTTTAAGGTATCACTGTTGTCTGCATTGAGAGCTGGTAGTCGCATCATGGGGTTGTAGCACCCACCACTGCGACAGCCCAGGAAGCTCTCAGCTTCTTTGCTCCCTCTCAATGTCTCAGCCTATGGGGCAGGAGGCTGTGAGGACTGTTGCAGGATACTGGTGAGAGCTCTGTCCTGTTATCAAGGTGCCCTCAGCAGCAACAAATCTTAACAGTTCAGGCTGAGACAAATCAGTCAATCTGGCTTGGTACCCTTGGTGTTGTCTACTGGAAATTAAGGGCCAAGCTAAAAGAAAAGACTTTCGTCTCATAGCAGACATACTGCTCACAGCCTGCACACTCCATACGTGCAAGCAAATGTACTGCATGTAGTAAGCATAGATATTTTGGCAGGCACATTCTCTGGAGCTCTTGAAAAATGTGTGCTAAAAGCCAAACATGCATCCTCAGTTCTAAAGCCCAAGGCAAGCTTTGGAAAGGGTACTAGTCCCAGTTAACACAGTATTTTGATGTACATTCAAAACAAACCATATTCTTTTTCCTTAAAATGAATGTGATAGACCCAGTGTGAACACTGGAGATACGAGGTGCAGCATTCTAGTAAATTAGAAGTGCCAGGGCACCAGGCTGGGCATGGGAATTCAATTTTCTGTTTCGGTTGTCCTTGGAAGGCTTTTGGCCTGGATGTACCCCTACTCCCCATGCTTTCCGTCCATGGCTCAGGAGTGAGGACAAAGCAGGGGCCATTCACAAAGGCAGTCTGGACAGAGCCGCACAGCTCTGGAGGTGAGGAGCGGTCCGTAGCATAGACCAGGGCAGACAAGCCAGCCTGCCTCAGGGCAGAGACCAGGCTCTGGCAGCGTTTGGTTCATTAGTATTGATGTACAGCCAAAGTCCCCTGGGCTCAGGGAGTTGGTTTCTGTTGGGTTTGCTGTTAAGGATGATTAAGAACATGAGGCTGAGAAGGAAAAATGTTTTTCTCTATCACTTCCCCATCCAGCCTCTCTACTCAATGCCAATACCAACTGCAACAGCCCAATGATCTGCTCTACCATGACATTGGTATTTTCTTGCAGACAAAGCATGCTCTTCTTGAATGGTTCTTATATTCAAAAACACGTTGCAGACACTCTCAGTGGGTTACAGACACTGCTGGTACACCAACCATATTGCAACAGCAGTCAACCCATCGACTGCATGGATGAAAGGGAGGGCATCGACAAGGGACCATGATCCTTAGATGTATCTACAGTCACAATCCCTCCCCTTCCCTCTGCTGTGAGCAGAGAAATGCCGAGATCCTCAAAGGTTCAAAAAAGATGCTTAAATTCCTTGGAGGAAATGGGCTTCAATTACTTTCTTCATCTGTATTCCTTCCATTTGCCTGGTTAGCTGCTATAATCAGAGGGGAAAGAGATGCAGTCAGATATCTTCCCATCTCCTGCACTTCCCCAGGCGCTGACTTATGGTAGACAATAGAAGCGTATCTGCTCATCACAGCTGGCATCGCGACCTAGAAAAAAGGATGATGAGGAAAATAAAAGAGTTGCTTGCACACAAGTATGTGTGTACACAGACACAACAGAATAGAACGCAATAAGCGACCTTCAGGGAGGTGCACAGAGAAGCTTTGTTGTTCTTACATTTGGTGTCAGAACTCAACATGTAAAACAAGAGGGGTTTTTTACTTTCTTTCTCGTTCACAAGCGTCTGCTCTATAGAGCCTAATTAAAGCCACTCCATTTCCAGATCAGTGAAAATGTGCAACCTGTATATAAATCCTTTCTCTACAAACTGAAAAGCCAAAATTATTTTATTCATTTCTACTGAAGAAACAAGCAAATTTTAAACCTGGAGCAGTCTCAGAAGTAACATCTAGCTATAAAACAAAGCAATGTAAAAACACAGCTTTGAGAAAACATGGCCCTGCCTCTCATTTACACAGGCATATTTATTGATGGTAAGACATAATGCACTTCAATCCCAGCTGAACAACTCACCTCAAAGGTTTTGAAAAAGACACACATCTATTTTGAAAATATATTTCCTTCTGTAATCATAAAATATGTTCAATTTACATTTTTCAAGTATGTCATCTTTTCTGAGCAGAAAAGCACATTAAAAGGTGAAGGCAGAAGTCTGCAACTTGCAACATTCTTTCCCAAGAACACGCATTTTATTTGTGTCCTAATAAACATAAATAAAGCAAGGTAGCATCTAAGAAAATTAAGAGCTAGGCAGAAACGTAGAGGAAGGTCTGACAGCAACAGAACAGAATATAAAGCACTGCTTATGCATAAAATGTATATTTTGGGAAGGTTTAGTGCCTAGCACTGTAACGTGCTTAAGTAATTGAGTCCAAAGAGCAGAGAGATGGGCTGCTGGACTCTCTTGCCAGGAAGAGGAATCTCCTTTTTTTTTGATGGCAGAAAAATATATAACTGACATCAAAACATCACCCTGAAAGGGGACCCAGCTTATAGACCCTGCTCTGGGCAACACTGCTTTCGCCTTCCGTGAGACCCCAGTTTTTACAGCCTTTCCCTGCGGTACTGTGTAGCACTGGGAAAAACAGAGATCTCCTTCCCCATCTGAGAACAGTTAGCTTTACATTTGAGTTGAGATCCATTTGCACTTTCCCGTGACATTTAGTCATCTTTCCCTGCCTGGTTTCCCTGTATTTTATATCCAGTAAGCACTGAATTTAAAAGCGAGTAGTGGCTTCGCATGGCGATAAGGGTCCCTGGGAATAAAGGTTCCCCTGCCCCGCAGTGCCGGGCACCCCCCGGTCCACGCCGGCAGCTCACAAAGACAAAGCTGAAGCAGGTTTCTGCCTGCCTGCAGGGTCCACCTGCGCACAGATCGCTTTAGGCTAGGATTTTACCATGTGCATATGGCATTACATCTTAAGCAGGTCTTGTTGTAGTTAATATCTGATAATCAGCTGCTGGGAACAGCATCAGCACTTCCCCAGTCATTTCCCGGGGGAGGATGTTAAAAACCTGGCACTGTGGCAGCTTCCACAGCAGTGTGGGCACAGCTCCGACGGGGATATGCTGTTACACAACAGATCCGCGTCTCTTCCGACGGAGACGGGAGGCAGGGGGGCTATGGCATCCTTAACCTCCTCTGCTAAACCCATCCCTGCGTTTATTTATTACTAATGCCCAGTGGTCCGCTGTAATATTAGAGGTGTCATTTTGGGAAGGAACGTGGGAAAGGATAAGATGCTGGCACAGGAGATGGGAAACATTTGCTTCTGCAGAAGACATTGCACCGGTGAAGTTCTGGGGAAGGCTCATTTGATCGGGACACGATTCCTGCAATCCCCCTTGCAAAGAGGCCGTGTTTGCAGTGGTGGTCATCTGTGCCACAACATACCACTAACAAACGGCATAAAACAGAGGGATATTAGCTAAATTAAGTTTACCAAATTGAGTTGTTTTACCAGCAGGAGTCTTGGGCCTGATCCAGAGGGTGGAATGTCATGGTGGGACCTGCATCAGGTTACACGGCTGGGAAAGATCCCCTGACTTTCTCCTGCACCTGGTCCCCTGCTCCTACGTGTGCGGATGCGACTGTGCCCGGCACACAGGACTGAGCTGTGGCTTGCCCGCCTCTCAACTTGCCCCAGTGACACCTACAGACCGTTCGCTCCCCAGACTATTTTTGCTGTTTGCTGAGACTTGTTGAGGAGCCGAGCAAACACAAAACCTAACTACTAGGCCATAGTCAGCTCCTCAGAGCAAGAGGCTGAATAAGAGCCCTGAAATGCAGCAACAAGCAGTGAGGTCTTAGAGGGAGATGTCCTGTCCTGTCCTGTCCCATCCATCCATCCAACCCTCCGTCCCTCCATCCCCTCACTGTTTCCCTGAGGACGAATCACACCTCCCATGCACCATGAGTTCTTTTTTCGGCACATCCCATCCTTCAGCACTTCTTCCATGCAGCCGTTCAGGAGCCACAAGTTTGCTGGCACTGTGCTGGCCTCCAGCGAGCAAAGCACCCGAAGCAAAGCACTGGAAAGCCTGCACCTTTTTTGTAAATTTAGCTCCTAATCACGCTGTGGCTTGATTCCCTGTTTGCAAAATGAGCATATTAATCCTTCCTTTATCCCACTGTTTATCAGCCTTGACTCACAAGATTGTAAACTCTCTGAGGCAGCGCTGTCTATTAGGATGTGTGCTTGGTTCAACCAAGCTTTGAAACCCTTAGGAGTTTCTAAGCACTGCTGTTCCTATATTATCATATTATTCATCCTGATTAATTTCTGGGTTGCATCCTTAAACAAAGATTGCTATTTCCTGAACCTTAACTCCAGAGTCCATGATCCAAATTTATCCCTGCTGTCATGCCATTAAGTTACATTACTGTTAATAATTCCTTGCTCTGAATGCACTGGCTTGTACATTCCCATTTTGTACTTCTTTTACAAGTGATAAAGGATTGCTTTGAGGAATTTTCATTGCAAAAGAAATCAATTCTCTGCTAGCAGGGGAAGATAGCAAGGTCCATATAAGGTGATCTCATAGCACCACTGCTCCCTTGAACAACAGTGTATTTTTTTTGCAAGCTATACATCTGGATGCCAGCTTCCCAAGTGCCTGGGTTGATCTATCAAACACTGCAAAACAATCTATCTTTAAAATGAATGATGATGCAAATTGTTCTCAGAAAAGAAATCTGTCAAAAAACCAATATAAATTACAGACTGGACATGTCAGTGCAGGAGGAATGCTATGTGGTTTATATCAAGTTAATCCACTGCCAAAACTTTCACTGATTTATATACTGAAATGGCAACCCTAGGCTAAAGGTAAAAGGGGCACATTGCCAACAAAGACCCTGTTTCTGCAGAGGCTCTGCACATGCCTAAGCCTTTGCGTTGTCCTACGCTGCTCGAAGGAAGAGCTTCTTAATCCACTGCCACCTCGGAGAGGCCAAGGTGCTTCTGGATGTACTGCAGGGCAGTGGGTACCTGCAAGGAGCAAAAGCTGCTCAGCTGGATTCCCAGCCCCAGCTGTGCTACTGGGACAAGGAGGGGGTTAGCGAGTGATGGCAGCTTCTCCACACTCGGCAGGCCTGGATCCAAGCTCAGTCCTGCTCTCAATTGCCGAGGACTTACGCAGGCAGGGGAGGGTTGTCCCGGAGGTCCCGTTAGTCCCAGCTCCTCCGCCACGGTGCCGGCCAGCCCCAGCCCTGGGGCTCAGCCACAGCCCCAGAGCAGTGGCTGAGGCGCTGCTCACATCGTCGTCACCCTGGCTGGCAGGACCCCAGAACTGATCTGGAGCAGCATGCTTATTGTTAGCAATAAAACCATTAATAACCATCAACCTGTCCCCGCCGTGACCCTTTCAGCCACTCAGCAGAGCCTCCTGCCCATTTCACTTGTCGCAGCAACTCCTCTCTTTGCAAACAGGCTGAGAGCAAGTCGCACCAAGGCTGGCTGACCCCAGCAGCACCCCACCTTTCTGGGCTATACCACTCGGTCCTGCAGCAAGGAGCTCCATGGCAGAGAGGACAAGTAACCCTATGGGTGCTTATGCAGGGTGGTTGTTCAATGGGACCCAGCTAACCTCGGGCCCTGTGTGATAGAAAAACAACAGACTCGTTACTTACTGTAATCACTTACAATATACAGTGCACAGCTGAGACCCTTTGATATTTCAGTGGCAGGTGTTGTTACTTGAGGGATATTTAATACTGTCTATGTTGCAGACAAAAATTAGATTGCATGAACATTCAAACTGCAGCGTCAGGCACTCAGAAGTTGAGAAGTGCCAGAAATAAGATTGCTAATGTGTCCTTCATTTAGTCTGCTTTTGCATATGGACTTGATAAGGTCTTTAATTACATGATCTCATGTTTATAGTTGTATTATAAAACAAGCACAGGGAAGCCCAAGTGAAGCTGTATGGCAACTTCAAACAGGGTTTTTGCTAACTTCTCAGTTCTCAGTGTGAGGAAGGCAATGTATTTTTAGAGCCTCTTTTTTGTTCGTAAAATGCGCATTTGCCAAATCTATTTTGTTTCTCACACAGTTCTGCTTTGCAGTACCTCTGATACAATGCTAACTGAAGCTATTAGCAGTGCTGGGAAGAGCAATCAGAAGCCACATGTGAATTAGGCAGTCTCTATTACAGGCTGAGCGAGGTTTCAGCTAATTGATGAGACAAGGTAATTTCTGTGATTGAAAGTCTTTACTGCAGATAAAGCACCACATTATTATCAGGTACAGCTTTGATTTTTCATTAATTACTATACTAACTTTGGAGGAAGGGGGAAGTATTTATCCCACATAAGGCGAAGAAAACCAAAATGTATACTTGGCAGAGTCACACTGTATTTGTCTGGGCTGAAAAACAGGACGTATCTGCTGGTAGAGAGCTATCCAGTGAGGTATTTTTCCCCTGCTGCACTGTTTCTTTTGGCAGCACAATGTGCTAACTTTAGAAGTGTCTGAATGCCTTTGCTAAACTATTAGCAGAAAATAAGCTCCTTTGTGTTTTACCCATTCATGCTTCTTAATTTATGTTCTGGCATCACTTTTCCTTGTATTGTGCAAGTCAAGAGCCTGCACATGGGGCCAAAATCTGTTTGTGCATGGGCGACGATCAGGATAAGTGCTCTTGAAGTCGATACAACTGCACCCGAGAAAGCCAGACCCACTGTGTCTCTTATTTACAATCCAATTCGCACGTGCCTACCTTGAAATCTTTCTCAGAAAGTAACAGTGCACCTTCCTCTGCCTCGAGAGTCGATGACAGGCTAACCAGAAACAGGAACAAGCCATGGTGCGTGGGGCCAGCGCCGTGCTCCCCGCAGTGTGCAGGTCTGGACCTCCAGTTTGCCCCATGCTGGGAGAGCCAGGGGCCACCATGAAGTCCATCAGCAGAGCCAAAACATCCCTAAAGTGAAACGATCCTTTTTCTTTTGATTTTTCTCTGTGTTACAGCAATGTGTTTTATTGCCTGGGAATGAGAAAAAAAATCTGCAGCAATAAATCATGATGTGAAACAGGATATTCAAGAACAATAATCCAAAGCACTGCATGAAGTGAGAGCCTTTCCCTTAAAACACTGCACACTGCAAGTTCCCTAGGGCATCAAAACCCATTCTTCATGTTCTTTATGGAACCATGGGAATTGCTGGTGCTCGACCTATCAAGAAAATATATATTTTATAAAGGGTGATACCAAGCCAAGAAGTCTAATGCTATGAAGCTCGGCTGAGTGACACCATTTGCAGAAACAGCTGCAGCCCAAGAAATTTACAGCTTCACTTTTCCAAACCCAGAGTAATTCACTGCCTTCCCAGTGAAAGGAACAGAGAAGCAGAAGTGCTTTGGGAGCATTTACTTCTAGGGCAGAGGGGTACTACTTAAGTTAACTCCACCTAAGGCAGCTCCAAGGATTGTCCCCAGGGCAGGCTGCTCAGCACTGGGATGGGAGCTCACCTGGAAATCCCAGGTGCTGGAAAAGGGCTGGCCAAACCCCAGGAAGGGCCAAACCAGCTGGCCAAACCAGCAGACAGGCTGCTGATGCCTGTCGGAGCCCCTTTTTGCAGATGGGTGGCAAAAAAAGGAAGAGCCTGTTTAACAGGAGCCTTCAACCTCCTTGGATCAATCCATCCCTGCCCTGACCGAGCAGCAGTGCTACCAGTTGGGAGGTCAGAGTGGGGCACGGGGGCTTGGTGTTGGGGCTGCCTGGCCTCGCTGCCCCCAGACCTCCAGGGACAGCAAGGGCGGACTGATATCTCCGAACCTGCTGAAGCACCTGAGGTTTGACATCCCAGCAGAGAACTGACCTCTGACTCTCTGTGGCCTTTCTTCTCATGCACGTGTCCCCAGGCTGCACAGATGCCAACAAAACTGCATGCTGAAAACATACTCCTCCATCCTGACTCCTTGAGGGCTTTTTCTTCCTTTTTTCTCAAATTTCAAGCCCTAGAAACAGCCACGTTTCATCCTTAACTGTGCCTCGTTCCACCCCCTTCACAAGATGATGCTCCTCCAACGTTCGTGAAAAGCTGCAGCTCCAAAGCAAAGCTTAGCTCACATAAGCAGCTCAGACTACAGACGACTGGTAAAGAGGAAAAGAAGGATGGAAAGCAAGAGGAAAAGATCTCTCCTGCAAGCACCAGCAGACCCAGAGTTGTGTTTCAGCCTACCAACACACAGCCCAATACAAAGACATGATGACTGCAAAGTTGGCAGGTAAAAGTTAAATAATGGTACCTGCCAACTACAGGGTGAACATGATGCTAAGAAAACATGGCTAAGTGCAACACATGAAGCTGTGCAAAGGAAAACAAAATAAGCATCTACATTATCTCTTTTGAACAGTTTATAGCTGGGGTCTGATCACATTCCTATTAAGGTCAATGGAAAGATTCCAGGTAGCCAGGGCTGAAGTTGGGTTTGGCTCCATATCTTTGGCTCTGTAGCTTCATTCTGGGATGCTGAAAAATATGTTTAATGGTGTAAGAGGGCTAGAAGCACCACCGCTGCCTCTTGGCTGCACAATTCAGAACAAGGAACTGGCTCAACAGCCTTGGGGGAGAAAGGCAGCTCTGTCTGCTACAGAAACACATCGCCTGATTCAGATGCAAAACCTCTAATTTATGCAGACAGACATACTTGTACACATACAAACACGCTGGTTCTTCATCACAGCGTGTGGATGAGTGGGCTAATAAAAAAAGATGACATATCTTTCTCCTACACACACGCAGTCACCTACACAAAACCGTGCTAAAAATATTTTGTAAAGGCAGCAGTCAAGTACACTGCATAGGGAATGGCAGAATTAAGACTGCCTGTTCATTTTGATACAGTTTTAAGGATTAAAGTTAAGCAATAATAGTATTGTCTTCAGTGTTACGCTAACAATTCCTGCTCTGTTCATTCTGAGAGAACACATCTTGCATTAAAAATATCTTCTTTTTTTTTTCTATCTGAAGTCTTGAGGAAAAAAACAGGAAACAAAAACCAAGACTCTATTTGTAAAAGTTTCTGGAGAGTTTTCTCAGGAAAAGCAAAAGCAAAAACCCAGAGATTAGGAAATGTCAGAGTTAGGGCTGCCCAAACATGGAGACACCTTTGATTTTCTCATGTGCCCGTCTCCAAGGAAAGTGAACCAAAACTGCACAGCCAGCCCTGACTTTTGAGTGACTAACTCTGCCACCTCAGTGGCAGTCTTTTAACAGCAGACATTTGTGTATTTAAATTCCAGGGGGGCATTTGCTTGTTTGTTTTTAGAAAAGCAAGACAAACACCATGCCGCGGTAGTGTGCCCCATCACTGGTGCTAGCCGAGTCACTGGCAGTGGTCCAGGCTGCCATCCCCTGTGAGAAGAACAGCCTGAAGGAGGCAAGACTTCAGATGTTTGGTGACTGAGCTCGCACATACTCTCCTTCACATCTGTTCCCTGCCTGAGCTCTTCTGTCCTTTCCCCTCCAAACCGTCCCTGCTCTAGGCCTGTCATATCATTTCTCCACTCACCAAAGTCCCAGTCTCCTCATCTTGCCAGCCCTGTCCCTGTTCCTCTCCTTCCTCAGCCCTTATCTCATTGCTTAGCCATTCTCAGTTCCCTGCGCCCAGTCTCTTTGCTATGCATTTCCAGTTCTCCCTTATTTTTCCACCCTTTCTATCCTTCACGTCTCACTTTCATCCCATCCAGCTCCCTCTCCTAAGTTCTTTTCCCTTCCATTTCAGTTCTATTCAGGGAGCAACATCCTTACTGCCTGGGCTCAATGGCATTCAGGGAGACGGCGGGGACAAGCCCTGTGCTCTCAGACGTGGCAGTGCGCTGCCATCGCTGGGAAGGTCCTGTACGTCCCTGCACTGGAGCATGCTCTGTGCAGATGCTTCATTTGGGGTGCAAATCGAAAAGTTCAAGTGAGTGTCTGCTGAGCATGTGAAAATCAGAATTTTTCCTAAAACTTGCCACTGAGGCAGATTTTAGTGACTACTGGAATAGAAGGGAAGCAGTAAAAATACACACTAGATTCAGGATCAACCTGTGGCAAGTATACCCTCCCCATTCAAAACCAGTGACTCTCCCATCTTTAGTATAGGCAAATGAACCATTCAAAATCTTGGTCATTTCAGGAATGATTGACAGTAACAGTTTTTTGCATCTCTGTAGCATCTCTTAACCGAGACTTTTGGACATGGCTTGTAAGCCTCAGACAACTCTGTTCTCCCAAAAGGGCAGGGGAATGACAGATAAACAGATGGAGAATGATGAACAAGCCATCAGTGCACCCACGACCAGCCCACCTGCCCAGCCTCCACGAGTGGCCTGCAAGGCACCCTCCTGGCAACTCCCCAGAGCTGTGATCTTTCCAGATTACACTTTAACTGTACAGTCACCACATCTAATAAATGGGGAGAAATAGAAGGTTTGCTCCACGTTTATCACCACACAATTAATTATTTTACTTATAGACAACACAAAAGCACGTGCAGCTTATTAAGATGGTAAGAGATCTATCTCCTCCTTCAGAATATAACACCCATTTATTTTCACGCGGGAAGTAACCCAAATGTTTGTGTTCCCTGACTTCATTCCTCCCTTAGCTAAGCCAGGACCTCTCACTAGGGAGCCAGGACCTCTCCCCAGAGAAACCTGACCCTCCCTTTCTGCATTCAGAGATTCTGCTCAAAGAGGCTCTAGTACGCCTGTATCTGCTGGCTTCTAGTTAATATCCGTACTGTTCCATGCCTCCCTTTCCTGCTGAAAAAAAGGAAAAAATGGCTTTTTTTTTTTTTAATCATCACCTGAACATACTCATCATCACTAAAAATTCAACTTGAACTTGCAGACATGGGCCATAATGGCATAATCTCAGCCTTGGTCTGGAAGGGACAGAGTGGGTGATTTATCAGCAAATGGGTGAAAAAAAAAGCTTTTATGCTTTCCAGTGTCTAGGAGAGATCCAGAACTCTATCTCAAATCACATCCAAAAGGTAAAAGCCATAAAGACTTGAAAGACAGCTCTGAGGCTTCCCAGACGACCTTCCTATACTGACTTTACCACTGGGACCGGAAGAGCCTGAACAACATGTTTTGGTTATTACGGAGAACTTCACCAAAACAGGCAGGTGCTGGCATGATTTTAGGGCTGTAGATGAAGTTCTCAGAGGAAAAGTTGTGCTCCACTTGCCAGTCTGTCTCCCCAGTCTATTTCTGCAGCCGTAACTAAGGAAGTTGTTTGCATAAAGACCATGAAATGCAACTGTTGAAGTGCAGTAACATACATTGGTTCATAGTGAATGCAAAAAAAGGAGGTGGGTGGAAAGGGATTTCTGGTGATACGTGATGCATTTTGAGGGCTGGTAAACCACAGAATTAGAATCTCAACTAAGGATTTTCTGAATTTTTATAATTTTAAAACTGAATGCCCACAGTCCTACAGCTCACTTTGTACGATTTCTTCTCAGATCCTATATGGACTATAGATAAACAATTTCTTTTCTATTCTCTCATAACTTGGCTTATGTTATGCACTTTCAGCAACAAGTAAACTCATGATTCTTCATGTCATCCCTTAAGTCTGCGTTGACATATTCGTGTCTGAGATTTCTCAAAATAAAATATATGTCCACACGTCCAGGAGGTCTGCAGCTACCACGGTGTGAGTGCCCAACCTGCTCCCTCCAGCTGGTCCTACCCTTCTAACACATTTCATGTTGACTATACACATCAAACAGCTACAGTCACACCATGTAAGTCCGCCGCTTCCCTGAATTGCACGTTTACTGTACCTGCAATGTACAGGCAATACACACATGTGCAGTAAATCTGTCCGGCACAGTGGGAGTAAGATCTGTCGCTCAGGCGCACAGCAACTGTGCTGTGCTGGCACAGTAAGTGCAATGCTTTCCAACAGCATCAGACTTCACCTGTACACACACCATGGACATGACCAAGGTTTCTGGATGCACGGCAGCCCAGATGGATTTATTATCCGTTAACTCCAAGTTGATCACTGAACATCTGGAAACCCTGAACAAACACAGAAAACGCTCAAGATTGTCTGGGTAAAGTTTCTAGTCAAAAAAAGTGACCATGCCAGTGGAAATGCCAAAACATCATGGTCTAAATTACAGTTTGGCATTAGGATCCACTGGTATGGTCTGCCTGCATCCAGACCACAGGCTGATGGATTTAAGTGGTAGGCAAATGAATGGCTGCATAGTTTGTAAAGAAATTTTTTATTATTTGTGAAAGAAAAGGTTGTTTGAATGCCTATTGTCAATGAAGCAGAATTACTTTGCTTCATTGACTATCTTTTGCTTCGCTGACCAATCTTTTGACTATCACCTATGGCAGATCTACAGGAAAGCATCCTTTTAACTAAACATGTGACTGTTCGACATATTTGATGACAATATATTTCAAAATTATCAAAGTCAACTGTCAGAGAAATTAGATTAGTCATTATTAGTCTTCAGTAGTTCCCATGAGAACCTTAAACAATTGGTGGTTCTTCTTAAAGGATTAGAGTAAGTCTTGTAATGTATCATGATGAAAGCAGTAAAGATTTGGAATAAAGGGCAGAGTGCTGTCTTTGTTTCTGAAAGTAGGCAGTTTCTAATTCAGGCTTTTAATTGTACTGAATTTTATCAACCTGTAATACAGAAAACATTGGAAAAGGGCTTATATCTTTCCATGAACTGCTGGAAATGGTATTTTAAATTCATTCCTCTGAAAGAATATGGTTCCTATTGGCCAGCATCAATGGCAGTAAATATTCTTATTTCCACGCCATTTCTCCTCACTCTGTTCAGTTCTTACTAATGCCAAGATGAGAAATGATGCTGATAAGCAGTCACAGGACTAATTATTACACACTGAATCCCACAGCCTTATCAGTGAAGCTGAAACAAAATTGGCAGTATATTAGCCATGACCTAAAAGTAAAGGTGGGGAGTTTCAAAGCAAAATGAGATGAGGCTTCAGCCATTACAACTGCTGGCCTGCAGTATAACAAAAAAACTTCTGCATTGACTCTTTTATTCCTTCCACAAAGGTAAATTTGTATGATGTGAAAAACTCTGTGTGTAATAGTGGAATTCCTATAAATTCAAATAATACAGAGTATCACTTAAGTAATATTTAATGCAAAGAGGCATTCAGATAATCTAGAATATCTGCGAACAATGATTTCTTCAAAGCAGTAGCCAAGATTTCTCTTTGAAATGGCTTGTTTGAAGTCTCTTTGCACGGCCGTAAAACAAAAGACTCTCTGTTTAAAGGATTAAATTAAAGGATTTCTTTTTCTGTATTTATTTGTTGGAAAATGCTGATGAGGGAGAGACCCCCAGACTGCTATGGAGAGTATTATGACTGTCATTTCAAAGAAGACTGATAAGTTCTTTAGATCTTTCTCCAACAGTGAGATAATCATGCATCCTTGTCCTTTCATTATTTCTTAGCCCAAAATCTATCAAAGAGCAAAATTTTACTGCATTTTGATGTTCTTTACTATCAATGCTTTCTTTTTATTTTTTTCTTTTTATGCACCCCTGAAGCACATACCTCAGATAACATAAAAGGACTTAAAGCCTTAAAAGCATATAATAGCATGGGACTTACAAGAATAAGGTATCTTATTTTTATACTTTACATACTCCTTACTTGTGCAATTGGTCTACATGATGTTAGTTAAGCCCATTTTTTCATTACATGTGAAAAATCATAATGCAAACAATGCGCAGTCATTGCTGTGCTGTGTGGCTTTTGGTTACATGAGGTCCTTCTGGCAGCAGCTTTTTTCCTGGTTTACCTAGTCAATGCAGCCCCTCCAAAACCATTGAAGCAACAACAGCAGTGACACGTTAAGTCCTTATAGCCAGAGATTTTTAAGGACAGAAGGGATACCTGTGAGCATTTGCCTGGCCACCAGTGGCACAAAGGCCATGGAAATTTACCCCTGGGTTCCCACAGCCAGCCTGACAGCCCCAGGTTGAACTAAAGCGGTGGTCTCAATCTTACCCAGCCTGCACACGGTTGCTGGTTTTCCAAAGCAATTGCAGGCTCTCTGTAGTGAATTTAAGTTTCCACAAACCCCCTTAGAAGCAGTCTGTGGGGTCCTCAGCTATACCAGCACCAGTGAAGTGATGAGAACTGTGATGCTGGCTCCGATGCTGCCCCAAATCGCTCACACCACTTGACTTTTAGCACTCTTCCTGCCTCAGGTTTGGCCCTGGCCAACTCTTCCAGATAATGCTGAGGTACTGTTTGGGAGAAAGCCTGGCCAGAGACCATTCCCAGCTGGTGATTATGGACAAGGCTTCCTTGTTTTGGGAGGGAAAGGGATGGAATCTAGCCAGATGGTTGTACATCAGGCCATGTATTTCTTGCCCTCGTGGCCAACAGCCCCTGTGGTTCAGGGATTTCTTGAGTCAGAGCTGGAGGTTTTTTGGGAGTTTAACTGTTCTCAATTAATTTTTCTTCCATGAATTTGTCCAAATGCCTGTTGGACCCTTTAGCATCCTCAACATCCTTTGGCAAGCAGTTCCACAGCTCATTCAGTGTTATTAATACCACACTTATATTTAAGTGATAGTAAATCTATCACATCTTGGCAAACTCTTCCGGGGGATAATGGTTTTAATAAGTGTTAAAAAGGTTTGCTTTGCTTTCTGTCTGAGTATGTCTAGCTTGAACTTCCAGCAATTTGGTTCCTGTTAATGCTTTGTCCATTAGCTGGAAAAAAACCCATATTACCAAATACCTTCCCTGGGTAAACTGTGATCAAGACACTACTTAACCTTCTCCTTTATATGCTAAATGAACCGAGTTCCTGGCATCGCTCCTAACATGACATGCTTTCAAAACTCAGATAATTATCCTAAATATATTTAGACATTATTTTCTTTTCAAAAAGGAGCCCTTTTTGGCTGTGTAAAACACACCTTGACAGAAATAAATAACATTTACTCTCTCTTTAAGTTTTTGACATCCTGAAAATGTTGCAGAGAAACCTTTGGTCTGTCTCCATGGAGAAACCTTCTAATTGTAAAATAAACAATTTCACAATAAGCATCCCAGAATATCCCCTTATGTGCAAACTGTACTCCAAAATAAAAGTGGATTTTAGTCCAAAAATGTTAGTCTGAGTTGGAAGCATGCTAAGTATTATGGAATATAAACAGCTTATTCAGCACTATATGCTTTGGGAAATTTTTCCATGGAGACAAGCTCTTTCTGAACATGAGAATGGCACTAATTTGTCCATATGCATATAATTAACTTCATTCCACTGATTTTCTTGGAGATTAGTTAGAAGATGAGGAGAGATCTTTATAGAGGAGAGAGAACTTCATACCATCAAATGTGAAACAGCAGATCTTCTTACAAGATACATATTGCCAAAGGAAGAAAAAATAATGTCAATATAGTTCTATTGATTTGGCAGTAGAAATACTCAGTGTTTCATGTTAGATCTGGATTTCAGGTGTATTTTTTCTCACGTCCCCGTATTGTTCTGTTGTATATGATTAATGTTGAAACATGATATCCTGGTTGAATGAAATTATGAAAACTGAAAACTAAGCATGCATTAAATTTGTTTCATAGACATTATACAGTGATGATAGCTACTGAAAAAATTAACCCCTCTTTAAATCTGGATTTTCAAGTTCATAATGCTCCTTAGACTTCCAGGCATACACTATAGATTTCTGACTTCTATGGAAGGAATAGATCTCCCCGACTGTTAATCTTCCATTTTACACATCGACCTTGCCAAAATCGTATGACTCAATTTACTCTGCAGAAATTTCATTTTCTTTAGCGCTGACACTAGAAGCACTCACTGCATGGAGATGTAAATCACATTCAGGTATGCCGTATTTCCAGTATCCTTGCTGAGGTTGAAACAAATACCTTTTGAGCAAAAACTGGTGAAAGGACTTTTCAAAGCAGGTGACTTGGAACAATATTAACACAGAGAACTTTTACTCCATAAGTGAAAATATGTTTTCAAACTCTCTAAAGTACCTCCACAGTATCAGACACCATGCAAGTAAAATCGGTGACGTTTGAAGCTCAGCAGGAACTGTTCATAGCTGCTAAGCAGAAAGGATCCAAGAGGACATGAGAAGGCTGTGTAGGATTTTCTGCTGAGGACTGAGCACCTTCACGGAAACCCAACCCTCACACTTGTGCCTTGCACCAGGTTTCACCAAAGCCCTGCTGGAAACCAATGTTTTTACCTTGTGAAATAACTGAGTTAAAATCATTATGGTTGGAACCTGAATCCTGAATATGAACAAGATGACTCTTTTCCATCTTCAGAGGCACACCAGATACATTATACTACACATGTGAGAAGACAGTCACTTGATTCAGAGGACTGACAAACTCAATACCTACTACACTGGGATGTGCAAATCAGACAAGGGACTTCCATTTTGCTAATTCTCTCCTCCTTTGTTAAAATTAAACTTTAACATATCATTAGAGTCCATTTTGCCATTTACTGCAGGCGAAACAAGACCATGCCAGTTGCATTGGCACAACAGCTACAAAACAATATTCAGATACCTCAGGACTGTCTGAACTGCCTTATTCTGGGAATTTTCTAGGTTGCCAATACTTTAATAGCACTAACCTTGCTTTGCAATTAACATCAAAACAGACATCCAGGGATTTCAAACTTCTTTTGAAATTGAATTCATTATCATAAGGTTAACCCTCACCTTGCAGGCCGTCTACCCCAGTAGTGGCATGCTTTAATCTCAGAGGAAAGGGCTTGAAGCTTTCAAACAAGTCAGACTGGAGTGTGATTCCACTTACCTCCTCTGTAGTTTTTTCTCAACAACTTTTCTCATCATTAGTTTCAGATTCCCTTTAAAATATGTTTTCTATTTAAATTTGCTTTGTCTCTTGCACTGCAATTTAATGCCACCCTCTTAAAAAAAAAAAAGAACATTGTTTTACAGATTTAAAAAAAAAAAAAGCAAGCCTTTTAATCTTTCCTACATTTTTCTCTGGAGGGCAAATTTCTTTTAATCGCTTTCCTGAGCACAATTTAGCACATGTAATTATACCTCAAAACAAAAGGAAGTGAATCACTTAATATGATGCTTTGATTTTAGGAAATACTAAATATAGTTAATCTAAGGATTTCTTACTACTTTTTTGATACAGCTGTTTTTGCCAGACAGAAGTGCTTAAGTGCTTCTTAGGGGAGAATAAATAAGATGGTGTGGCACTTGTTACAGAACAGTCTTTCTGAAATAGAGAATTGCAGTCTGGAGGGATTATGGTTCAGGTCTAACATGTAAACCTGCTGCAAAATAACACGCTTAGGTTCTGGCACACTGCTGCAGTCCTGCTTTCAGAAAAATCTTTTTTTTGTTTGCTTTTTATTACAACATTCACCCTAGTTCACACTCATGTTCTAAAAGCCAGACCTTCCTAAACCTGTGCAACTGTTGTAACAAAAAAGATGTTTCCTGAAAGACATGCAGTCCCCTCTCCACATAGTCACCTACTGAACATCAGAGTAATAGCCTGCAGGCCATTTTCTCAGGGTCAGTATATCTATCTCTTAGGGCTTCCTTCATATCTGACCCTTGTTTTACAGTATCTTGGTGTCCCCTCAATGTCATATGTCTTAGCTACAACCTTCATGGCTGATGAGAAGCTGGTTTGCTCTGACATTCTTCACAAGGGTCGTTCTCCCACTGTGCAAGCATTTCCCTCCCACTGGTGACCCATCACGCTGACTTTGCAAGGCCTTTATTCATTAACAATCTTTATTAATTTATTTTATGATTCACACCCACTGTCACTTCCTAAGGTATTGTACACCATACTCTGATAAAACAAAGTAAAATACTAATCAGGATTAATAGCACTGCTATAACCCAATGAATTTGATAGAACTGTAACGACTAGAGAAGCATTAAATTGCAGCTGAAGAACAGATTCAGGAAACACAAGATGCTGAAAACCAACATCTTTTTTTCCAGAGTTATTCACAATTAAGCACCTGCAATAGACCCTTCATGTACCCTTCACTGTGCCTGCAAGCGAGGGCAAAATGAGCTGAATTTTGCCTTTGGTTTAGGATGTCAGAAAAAGAAAGAGTTTTGCACTGAGTTCCCCATTTTCTACATCATGCTTGCCTGGTCGTATGTGGGGAGAACCGACATTGCCAGTAGTGCTGGTGAAGAGCTAAGTAGCATTAAGCACTGAGATGCACAATAGTCTGTTCCCAGGCACTCACTGTGTCATACAACAGAGCTGAGTGAGGCATTTGGGTTCCCTAAACAGAGTTTCCTGAAAACAGGAGCCACAAATCAGCCAGTGGGCAAGGAGCCACGTAAGCTAGTCACTGAGAAATCTTGAGGTGGTGTCAAGCCTCACCCCACTCAAGGGTGCCTCACTTGGACAGCATTCACAGCCCCATGGGATGGAGAGCCCCATTCCCACCCTCTGCTGGAGAGTGGGAATTATTCCCGTAATACACAACCCCAGGATGCAGGAAACGGGAGTTAACATCATTCCCTGGCCTAAGGAAATGTTGTCTACACATCAGAGGGCTGGTTTCCAGGGTTTTTTTCTTCAGGGGGAAAAAGGAAGATGCAAAGCATCTAAACTGCAAAATTTAGCACTTTGAAAAGCTTTTCCAGTTCATTTTATTTCAACAAAAAAGTCAAAAAAGGGAAAAAGAACATAAAATTTTGGCCAAAGTAAAACTCTATACTGAGTGAGAAGGAAATTTTCCCTTCCTCTCTCCCACGAAAGCTACTGAGTGACTCTTGCTGTTCAAGGAATAACTTTACACACCACTAAAAGCCCTCTGCCTCTTAGGTAAAAGGCTAGGGGTGTGTAAGAAACAGCCAGCAATACTTTACCAACACTCTGCTAAACGCAGTGGTGATGAAACAACCATTGCAACGTGGTTAGTGGTGAAAACAGGAGCTATCGAAGGGCCTGATGCAGCACTGCCATGTGCAGCAGCATTGTGCCAAGGACCATGGCAGAGGGGCAAAGGAGGAGGTTTCCCTGCGGGAAGGATGCTTTGGCAGCCTGTGGTCACCAAGGTGAAGTCTGGTCCTCTCACCAGTCTCCCCAGGACCCACCTTCTTACCGCTCACTCCCAGCAACATTATATGGCAACAAAAGGGACAATCAAGCCACTTCCAAATGAAAACCTTCCGTGAATGTGTATATACGCTGATGTCTTCACTGCTATGCACAATGCCACTGCCTCCAGGTGGAAACACATGTGGTCCCTGGACACAGTTCCAATCCTTGGGCGTCTGAAGCAGGCAGGAAGAACCTTTTCTGGGGTGGGCTCTCCCCCTCTTCCCATTTTGGCTGCCTTCTTTGTACTGTGCTGGAAGTTTTCTTTTCCTGATCTGTAGTTAATCTGCTCACCAAGTCACACAGAATGTGAAATTATAAATGTGACAGGCGTTTTTTGTTGTCTGCTTTTTGACAGCTTTTGGAAAAGAAATTCAGCTTCTGGCTTTTTGCCAGAAAGATTATGTTCAGTTTCACTTCAGAATGCATTTTTCATAAGCAACTATTTTACATCGCAAACTCTGGGCTCTTCTTCCAGACAGATAGACTATTTTTAATGAAGTTTCCTCCAAGATCTCAGCTGGCTTTTAAGTCCATGACTGTTAACCTAGAAATACTGTACTTAGAGAACTGCACACAAAGGTATATTCATCAGGTCTGGGGCTGTTCTCAAACTGAAATAACCCTTTAGAAGTTAAAAAAATTACAATACATTCATAAAAGTGAACCCATTTGAGTATAACACACAATTATAGAGAGCCTGTACTCAGCCTCAGAAGGCTGTGATCGCGACCTGTGTCTGCGGCTGGGCAGGAAATGCTTTTCCTGCCTTGCAAATATTCCTGGGATTTTAGAAATGCGTCCCATTTCCATATGAAGAAAAAGAGATATTTTACAGTTTTCCTTTAAATGAAAGAGCAGAGAGACAGGCAGACAGCCCACAGGGCTGTGGTTAGGACTCTCACCTAGGATGAAAGAGACTTAAGATCAGATTAGCTGTGCTTGCTTTGATTTGCAAAGGGGACTGGAGCGCTGGGCTCTCGGGGCACAAGCACTCATTAGGCTGCTGCCTTTTGCAGCCCTTTCGGTTGGAGATTTTCAGTTTTGTACAGACAATTAACTGTTCACCAGATCAGGGACTTGAACCTAATTAATCTCCATGGGAGGCTGATGCCAAAACCATCTGCTTTAGGCACCCAAACTGGTTGGCAAGACAAGTACAAGTTAGAGGGGTAAGTCATCACAAGGGTGATTCAGCTCACCCAAATCCGACTTCTAGATTCCTGGCAGCACTCCTGGCCAGATCTGCTGTTTCTGAGGCTGTCTGGAGTGCCCATGCGAGGAGCTACCTCTGTCTGCCCACCGTGGGCAACTCTGAAGGGTGACTTCATGAGTGGGACATACCAAGAACCAACTAACAGGAATGGGTGCTGGCTGTGTCGCATGGCCCTTAGGTGCAAGCAGCAGGTCCCCCCTCTACCAGGAGTTCAGAAAACTGAGCTTGCTTTGGTGGGTGGATGGCTCCTTCTGCGCAGTGGCCTAGGAGCCTCCACCCTTACCCTTAGAGGGACATGATCGAGCCTTCAGGCTAGAAATTGGGCTAAAATAGAGGTGTTTTCTGTCCTTCATAAAGAGACCATGCCATTGCTGTGGAAAAAGCTCATGAGAGTAGAAGAAGAGATGACCCGAGTTGGGTTCAAGGTAGCCTCCTGAGAAAGAAGACCCTGTGGCTTTCTCCCTACACGTAGCACTGCCTATGGCCCTTGTCAATGGTGCCAAGCCAAACATAGTCCTCCTTACTCCTTTCTCACCTGCTCCTTGCATATCATGCTCACTGGACCAAAGGAAAGCCTCCAGGTTTCTCCAGGTCAAGAAACCGCCCTTATTTAAAAGTTTTCTTAAGGTGTTCATAGATTCCCAGTGTCATGGGGTGCTAGGCAAGGAGGGGATCTCATCCAATCTCCTGCATATCATAGGAAATTAATTATCACACAAATTCCCTAGCATGAGCCCAGTTCAGAGGAACAAAACACTACATTTCAGCATTTGCTTTTTATCCCTCTTTGTTCTTCTCTGCTTATTCTCTTCTCCACTAAAAAAACAAAATGAGGGTGCAGAAGAGGAAAAGTATGAATGGAAAACTCCTGCTTAGAAGTACTTTAGCTTAGCTTGTTATTCTGGTGAGGAGAGAAAGGCACTGGAAAAATTCTGGAAGAAAATATTTTCTACATTTATTTTTTCACTTTTTTTGTCAAAGTCAAAATCATTTTCAAGTCAGGAAGTTCACTTGTACTCAACCCACTTACTAGGACCAGCCCTGCTGTAGAGGGCTCATCCCCCATAGCACACCACATTTTGTGGCCCAGACACCTCAAAAGGGGTATGCATAATCAGGGGTTAAAGTATTTCTCATCTTTTCCTGTAGCTGCTCTAAACTCTCTATAAGTAGGTCTGATGACAGGCTGGCCGGGGATACACTTGCAAATGAGTGCTCTTGAGGTGATAGCCTAATGAATGAAATTTAACAGTGCATGATTTCAGATGTCTCTCACAAAAGAAGTCAGCATTTCTTGTTGAGTTTTCCAGGAATATCTTTAGAATGAGTTACAACATACAGCGAGTAAGGGTGTGTTTGCATGCACAGATTTTTTAGATCCTCCTCCTTTGACTCCATGGTGGTCCCAGCTGCTTATTGTGAAACCATTTCCAGTGTCTTATTTATCATATTTCTTTTTAAACTCATTATTGCCTGGTTAAATTTGATACTCTGTTTAAAGCAAAAGCAATTTATATCTCAGAGAGCTCAGAGAAAACAGATAGAAAGGAAGATACCCTGGATGTATAGGGTAAGGATGAGACTTCCCCCTCCTGGGGCCAGCAGGACCTTTTCATGAGCACATGTTCTGGGTAGGTCTGGGCTGGCCAGCTGCATCTTTGACCTTCACCCTCTGCATCTCACATCTGATTAGTCTGTGAATGCATTTATTTAAGGACCTGACTTTGATTTTTGAGCTTTCAGAAGTAGTTTACATCAGTGGCTAGAATGCTTAGGTGAGTAGACCCAAAATGAGATGGAAGAACCACAATTTAGCTCAGTGATGACAACCCCAAGAACCTCCATATTAATGGGAACTGCTGAGAACACTGCTTTGGTTGGATTTATTTCTAAAATCCTCAAACATAGGTTGGTCTTGGACTTTTATCCTTTTCAGAAAGTCTTGGCCAAGACATTTGCAGAGATGTATAAGGTGAGATGGGTAGACAACATCCAAAATATTAAAAAACCCTGGAATTTCCCTCTTATGCCTCCCCACCATTTTAGCTCAGCTGCCAAAGGCAACAGGGCTCCTGCAAGGGGGATCAAGTAATGCCACACTAGTCACTGCAGAGTAAAATGCAAGTGGGGGAAAAAATCATTTCTGTAGGGGATGAAGTGAGCCTCACTCTTTAATGCCATTAACTGCCCTGTTCCTCCCAGCCATTCTTCAGGCAGCAAGAGAATAAAAAGGATCCTTTTCAAATGGTGAAAAGGAACATCCCTGAAAAGAAACTCCTGGAACAGTTCGACTTAAGGTACAACAGCTGCGGCAGCTATAAAATGATTCTTGCTATTTAGGTTTGAATACTAATATTTTGTTGTATATCTTGACACAGGCTTTTCCTAAACATTTTCAGAGAAGATCTTGTAGCTGGAGTATAATCAGCACAAAGAAGAATGGTCTTTTGGTTTTTTATGCTTTTTTTTAAAAAAAATCTTGCTATTAGTCCCATCATCAGCTTTTGCATAGTCACTAGATGGAGGACAGACTGTGCGCATGCACATAAATACACACACACAGAGAAAACAAGCAGTTGTTTTCATAATATCCATATCCCATTCAAATCCACTCTACCTCTTGTTCAAGTAGACAACATTATTATCTTTACCCTTTACCCTTCAATTACCATGCACATCATGAGTTCTGAGGCTAGTCTTGCAGCACTCCCTCAACTTCAGTGCTGCATGGAGCTCAAATAAACAGACAAAACCAACCAAACAAACAAACAAAAGAATATTTACTTCCCTGGATTTCCATGCACGCTGATGCCATAGAGCAGAGAGGAGACTGTAAAGGGGGAAGCATGACTCTTAGAGTTCGGTATGAATTTTAGTTCTCTTGACCCTCATTTTGGGCTCTTGCATGTTTTTGAGAATCGTTTTGTAATGTAAAGGTGGTGAGTTCTGATGATGTGATTCCCTCATGATCCTGTTCAGCAAGTCATACCTCACACTCCTCACCTCTCCTAGAGCTTTACTAAGGTGGATATCACTGATTATCCTGACAGGAAAGGAAACAAGTAGATTATTTAAATATTTTGTCCATAGTTACACAAGGGATCACTGACAGCTAGGAACAACTATCCTGATTCAACACCTAACACTTATAGCCATCATGCAATGCATTACATTAGCCAGCAGGCCACCGTGCCCTACGTGGGAGTTTCTGGGACCTTCTCTTTTGAATATCAGTAGTGAGATACTGCAAGTCACCATCACTTTATTCATCTCCATGGGCCAAAGGTTCCTATTATGATCGTGTCAAAATCTGCATCCCTGTCCAGGAACATTTACTAGATGTCAGGTTTCCCATGGACTTGGAACTGCTTTGGAAAGGAGTAAGATATTGTAAAGTAAAATCCATTAACATTTTTTTAAAAAAACTATTGATACAAGAAGTTGTGCATCTCAAAATGATTGCTGATCCTTGATCAATGTCCTTTGTTGGACACTCTTGCTGTTCTTAAAAAAAAGGTATTGAGAATAGCTTGCACACAGAGGACAGTGACCACTATATCTTCAGAATATCATTTTGTGACTAAGAAACTATAATAGACTCTTGGGGCTCACCTGAGGCCAATACAGCTACTCTGCTTCCAGTTGATCTGCAAGACCAAGAACAGATTTTTCTCCCACAGCACCTAAAGGAAATACTGTCCACTGAAATACCAGCAGGGAGTTAAGCTTCCTGCAGTTTCAGTGGGTGCCCGTCACCGTGGGTGTATTGCCTTCCCACTTATTTTGCCCTGCAGGAAAAGAACAGAGATAGTGTGAACTGTCTTAGAAACATGACATATTTGAGACCTACCACCAAAGTCACCTACATAGATAATACTCAGGTGTAGTTTCACAACAGTTCCTACTCAGTCTTATAGGCCCTAATGCCTGGGGAGCAGCAGTGAGCACCCAGGCAGACCAGCAACACGTGCAGGAAGGCTGGTGTGAGGGACATGACCATGCTGCCCTTTCTCACCAGGGGTAATCCCGTAACTCCCCAGGAACTGCTACATGGATGTGCAATGTGGAACTGCGCTTCTCTCTCAGCTCATGCCCAGACCTTCATCTGATGTCCCTAGAGGTACGTTCAGTGAGTTTGGAGCTCCAGTGACTTACATGACTGAGTACTCAGCTTCAAGTTGAGCATGTCCTCCAAGGTCTCCCTGCAAGTGCAGGACAGACACTTCCATACCCGTGCTTCCCAGTATGAAACATGCTCCCTTTCAGGGGGTGACCAAAGGCAGTGCCGACAGACATCTCCACTGTCTCTCACAGTGTTGCTTTCGTATTTGAAGTCTCTTCGGCTCTCTGAGCTCCTTCCAAATACAGAGTGAGCAGAATCCATGCAGTGGCATATGCTCATCTCTGCTAAGACCCTGGAGCATTCATTTGGAAGGACACAAACACCCTTACTCACATCACCGTGCTCACCGGAAGATCAGTCAGGTAGTTTAAATGACATCCCAGTAAACTACTTTAATGTTCAAAGGAGATAAAGTGTATGCTATGCACAGTTAAACTAACATTGCCTAAAAGGCACAAACTCCTAATGACAGTGCAGAAAGATGTAGATGTGTAATAAAATAATAATAATAATAATAATAATAATAATAATAATAATAATAATAATAAAATAATAATTAAAAGGACATGTAATAATTGGCCCAGGGAGGGAAGCAATTGACTGAGATCTGAAAATTTTTGGCAGATTTCTCTGGGATGTGTTCTCCAGTACTTTATCAAATCACCCAAAAGAAAAAGACTTCTTCTGACTAAGGATGTTTCATCACCAAGAACATGTTCCCACATTCAGCAATAGCTTTTGCTCAACTTCAACTGACTTCTCTTGCATCAGAAATGTCCCTGGGCTCTTACATCAGCCTGGCTGTGGACACAGCTGTAAAATCACACCCTTCTCTAGTCAATGTAAGTCAAAATATTTATTTCAATAGTGCCAGCTAGGCCAATTTCATTCATAATTGAATCAGCAGTTTATTGCTAGGTCTTTTCACTGACCACCCATTCATCACTTCCAGCCACAGAGTTCAAAGAGCTTCTAGAAGGCATACTTTAAAAACTCTGTTCAAAAACCAGCACAAGGAGAATGGCAAACCCCAAGGGCCAGCGTGTCAGCCATCTGAGGCAGGCATGCTCTACCATCACAGCCTGTCAGCCTCAACTAGGACCCTAGAGAAGATATGCTAGGACACTCCAGCGAAGATTTCAACAGTAACTGGCACCTTAGGGGACACATTCAATGGCAATGGCAAATGCACTGGTTGAGTCAAAGAAGGCCCAACCCACACTCAACCCACTGTCCTGATGTCCCCTTAGAGCTGCTGATGGTCCCAGGGGAGCAGAGCTATTTGGGTCCTGTGATCTTCACCAGGGTGTGGCTACACACAATCCATCATGGATGCACACTGAACCCACGTTCTCATTTTTTTTTCAGGTATCTGATGTAGGCGACCAAGCAAGCTGTACCTGCTTTCTTGTAGTTGTTATCATTTCACAGCTCCTGTCCTCCAGACATGAATTGCCCAGGTGCACCAAAGCTCCCCCTTGCACCACAGTGCACAGCCACAGAAACAGTGGTACACAGAGGGATTTTTCCAGCTCTGCCCTATGATACTTCACACACACTGTAAGAGAAGAGGTCTGCAAAAGATTTAAAGCTAAGAGGTTTAGAGCAATGTTTTAGACCAGTGATGTATCTCAAGGGTATCTTGCAGCAATGAGTTCCCATGCACAGTAGTACAAAGAGAAGCCAGGTTCCCTTTTCAAATAACTGCATTGTACAGGTAGCAGAAGTAAAAGTGATAGCAAAAAGAGACTATGATTTGGAGTAAAGAACAAAGCCACCAGACATTAGTTTCTGTAAGCCCCAGCCCCCAGCAGGCAGGTAGTTTGACACATATCCAGGACAGATAGGTAAAATTTTCATGTGGATTCCTACCTTTTATCCCTCCATATTCTGTAACTTATTAGACTTTCCCATCCAAGCAGAATGGTTTACTCCGCTGCATCTCCTGCCTCCGTCTTTCCCAGTCTGACCCAGAGCTGCACTTATATCAAGAACACCACTTTTTTCAGCCAGTTCTGTACCTCTCCCTCTTGTAACCACAGGTGGCCATCTCCAAAGCAGTCAGGATATTTCCAAAGTGGTTAGGCCATTTCCAAGGTGATTAAGATGATCAATATTCAAATTGAACAACCTAAATCTCAATGAAGGACTCTTAAGTTTATCTCCAATTTTACTGCAAATTGATACCCTGTTAACCAGTCAAACAGCTGATGGAGAATTTGGATTATCACCACAGTTCAAATGATGACAAAAAGAGAAATACAGGTTTTTGCAACAACAAAAATTTCACAGTGACAAGACCCTAGTCTCCTTTTTGTGTTCCACATCTTGCAAATATTTTGGTCAACTTTCCAGTCTCTCCTCCAGCCACTCCTCCACTCCAGCTCAGCTAAATGTTTCATGGAGCCAAGCTCATTTGATCCACTAGAAATTTGTCCAGCATCCATCGCTAAAGCCAGTTGGAACACAATTTGCAAAAGGAGAACATAAATCAAGCAGTTAATTTGCGATTTTTATGCAAACCACACAGGAGCCAGTGACCACTGCTCGTTTAGCCAAATCATCCATTTCCCTGACCAGCAAAGTCTGAGGCCTTTTTCTCTGGAGAACTATACTGGAAAAAATCCTGATATTCTTGCTCTCAGAAGAGGATCCTGAGCTAGGCAATATTTATTTCAGTTGAAAAAATAATTATTTTATAGTAGCTTCTCAGATGGAAAAAATCTCTTAAAACTGAGCAGAAGGATGGGTATGATTTCCACTTTGGTAACATATTGATCAAGATAAGAAATAATTAATTATACAATGCCTCTGAATTATACAAATGGAGAAAATGTGTCTATCTGAAAACCCAGAAGTATGTGTCTTGGAACAAATCCAGATGCACCAAATGCCTATTTTTAAATTCAGTTACTCATGAAAAGAGAGCTGCAGTGATTAGTTACAGCAGCTTAAAGTGTTAAATAAACATAAACTAGGAATGGTTCTGACTGGATCTGTGCAAACTGGCCTCCAGAGTTGAGAAGTGACTATCGGACTTCAGAAGGACTTAGTACGTGGAAGGGGGAGATCTGCTTGGAAGAGCAGAGCCTGAGGAGTGCTGCATGATGTGATTTCCAGAGAACTCTTAGGAGACTTTGCCCCTGTTCTCAAAAAGTGCAAACACCTTTGGTGTCTTGCTGTGTGAAACTTGCCAGTGTGAAAATTTTGGGCCAATAATCTATGGAGGGGAACACTCCCACACAAGATAACGACCTGTGGCTGTGAGGGCACAGGCAGCAGTGATGATTAGGAACAGGCGCCCAAGGCCTGTGCACAGTGCTCCGACTCCTATCTTGTGTGGGTGGGTTTGCTTGCAAGAGCCATGAAACGCTCACTTTTTTTAATAAGCCATTTCGAAATGACTGTGTGGTCTGTGGTCAGGTCACACCTCATTTATGGAGTCCCACAGCCATTGCTGCACTCAGCTGCCCAGATATCTGAAATCCTGATTGCCCCATTCCCACTCTGCCCTCAGACTTGATCCCATTGATGCTCTGCTCCCTTCTAGATATCTGGGTACATCTACACCCGTGGGTACTACTGCTAAGCATGCACCCAAACGGTGAGACTGATCAAATTAGACCCCCTTTTTTCTCTTGGGTAAAGGTAAGTGTGAATCCAAGCCCTGAACTAAATGGTAACAAATCTTCAGGAATTTGAAGTGCAGACCAGACATAAGACTTGAGGCTCAGGCCACGTCTATTGCTAAATGTTTTGCACAAGACATATTTTATCAGATCAGAATCACACACATGCTAATGAATTCCATGAAACAAATGGCATTGCAACTACTGCCTGTGCGTTACACAGTAATTGTCAGACAAAGGATGGCAACAAAGCAGAGACTCACATAAAATTAGATTAAAAACTTTAACTCTTAGTGCATCATTCGCACTGTTTCCATGGGTCTGTAATGACCTGGGGGAAGAATTTGCAGTGGAAAGCAAAGAGGCTTTCTCTGAATTTGCAGCAAGCAATTCACTGCTGTTAAGGCTGCAAACACTAGCTATAGACAGCTGACATCTTCTGAGTGCACATCATCCCTGAACTCTGATTTATGTTTAAAGGCTTAAGAAGGATTTATCTTCAGAGCCAGCTCAAGGAGCATTATGTGAAAGGAGAATGAATAAAGCAAGAAAACCATAAATTTCTCTTTCAGTACAAAAAGCTGGACACGGAGTAACCATGCAGCAGTTGAGAATTGCGTAGAGCACATCAGGATGAGTGTTGTGATCTATGTTAAAAAGCTTTTCTAAATTCCTCATTAGCATTCCTTGATAATGCCAGTACAAGGAGGGGAGGGGGCAGATGTTTATGTATCATGATATTAATTTTTATTATTTTTATTATTTTATATAAATTAATAGTTAATAAAATGAATATAAATAATAGTTAATAAAACATTAATTTTTAGGTCATCAACTGTTTTAAATCACTTCCTCACTCAGCCACCTAACAAGCAGAGAAAGAAGTTAGGATCTGGGCAGAGAGATGCCCATCCTCCTGCTCTCCCTTTAACCAGGATCACTGCACAGACTAGCTAGAGCTAATTCTGCTTTCTGCTGGCATAAAAGGGATCAAACCTGGCATATTGTTTTAAATGTCCAGTGTGGCTACTGGCAACAGAAAGATGCTGAAAGAAGTACTTTTTTTTTTTTTTTTTTACTCTGAAGAACATAAACAAACTGGCAGAAATGACTGGATAAAAATCTAGGCTATGTAACGCTGCCTTAATTATATTTCCTATTTAGGTTTCATCTCCTAATGATAAGTTCTTCCTAACTCACTCTTGCCCCAGATTGCTTCCTCTGTGCTTCAGCAGTGTATTAAAAAGGCATTCTGAAAACAAACCTTTGTAAATTTTAGTGTAAAAAAATAAAGAATTGTCACTGATAATAGTCCTATGGCCACATATAAACAGAAAACTCAACCTCTCCCTTTAAGGAGTGTTGTCTACTAGTAGAAAGGAAGCACACAGGAAAGCAACAAGGATGTTGTACCTACAGAAACTGTAAATGAGTAACCTTTGAAATGTCATTCCTCCCCTGCAAGACAGAGAAGGTAATGAATAAGGAAACCCAACTCAGAGTGCAGAGCAGTCTTGAGGTCCATGCATGGGTGATGCGGGAACTCCAAACTTCAACAGAAAGTGATGAATGTTGAAAAACCAGCACATTTCCCAGATATGCACCATTGTTAATCGCTCATTAGTCAGGTTAAACAGGAGCACACAGGTTTACTTAGATGGAATAACAGTTCTTGTAGAACACAGCAAACAATGAAGAAGAAAAGGAAATTCACCTGGGAGAGAACAGAAGTAGAAAAAAGAAAGTGCTTATGGTAGAGCCAGGCCTAAGCCCTAAACCTGTTCTGCCTCCAACCCAGATTCAAGCACACTGAAACTCAGCCAACCTCTGAAAAATCCTGGCCAGGTACTTTTCAAACTGCTATGCTATTGAAGACAACAATTTACAAGCCTCCTGGAAGCAAAATGTGGAAGGGCAGCAATACTGCGAAAGCCAACTGCAAACTATACCAACACACACTCTCAGGACAAGTTGGATGCAAGTACTCAGTCTCTTCAGCTCTTCTTCACATTTATTTAAAAATATATCATCTTTTTTATTTATTAGTACTGATAAATTAGAGCTCAGCAATCCATGACATATTACCATTGTGCTGGACCAAGGCAACTGGAAACAACAGATTAACAACTTCAAGTTAATAAAACCATAAAATCACAAATAGATGGCCTTCTCTATTGTCCGTGGCCTCCTTCTGCAGCAACATTAGTGTGCCTTCAGAGAATAAACAGGGCTATATAACGGCAATTATTTTCATGGGCTCATTGCAGACATGACCTCACCCTCAGGACTTGGAATCTGCCCCCGGCTGGGCTGGAGTTCCCAAGGAATTTTAATGATGGGCTGTGAGGGTCAGGCCATGCTCGCTACCTCTTTTGCAAAATAGAAACCGATTTTGGTGGGGCAATGGATGGCTATAAACTCTTCAGAAGGGATAGGCAAGGAAGGAAAGGCGGTGGGGTAGCCCTGTATGTTAGGGAGTGTTTTGATTGTCTAGAGTTTAATGATGGTGACGATAGGGTTGAGTGTTTATGGGTAAGAATCAGGAGGAAGGCCAACAAGCAGATATCATGGTGGGAGTCTGTTATAGACCACCCAACCAGGATGAAGAGGCAGATGAAATATTCTGTAAGCAGCTGGGAGAAGCCTCACAATCACTAGCCCATGTTCTTGTGGGGGACTTCAACCTACCAGATGTCTGCCGGAAATACAATACAGCAGAGAGGAAACAGTCCAGGAGGTTCCTGGAGCGTGTGGCAGATAACTTCCTGACACAGCTGGTGAGTGAGCCAGCTAGGGAAGGTGCCCCACTGGACCTGTTGTTTGTGAACAGAGAAGGACTTGTGGGTGATGTGACGGTTGGAGGCTGTCTTGGGCACAGCAATCACAAATAATAGAGTTTTTGATTCTTGGAGAAGTAAGGAGGGGGTTCAGGAGAACTGCCACCTTGGACTTCCAGAGGGCAGACTTTGGCCTGTTTAGGAGACTGGTTGACAGAGCCCCTTGGGAGGCAGTCCTGAAGGGCAAAGCTGTCCAGCAAGGCTGGACATTCTTCAAGAAGGAAATCTTAAAGGCTCAGGAGCAGGCCATCCCCATGCGCCAAAGGACAAGCTGGAGGGGAAGAAGACTGGCCTGGCTGAACAGAGAGCTTTGTCTGGAACTCAGGAAAACAAGGAGAGTTTATGACCTTTGGAAGAAGGGGCAGGCAACTCAGGAGGACTACAAGGATGCCGTGAGATTATGCAGGGAGAAAATTAAAAGGGCCAAAGCCCAACTAGAACTTAATCGGGCTACTGCCGTAAAATACAACAAAAAATATTTCTATAAATACATTAGCAACAAAAGGAGGGCTAAGGAGAATCTCCATCCTTTATTGGACATGGGAGAAAACATAGTGATGAAGGATGAGGAAAAGGCTGAAGTGCTTAATGCCTTCTTTGTCTCAGTCTTTAATAGTCAGACCAGTTGCTCTCTGGGTACCCAGCCTCCTGAGCTGGAAGACAGGGACGGGGAGCAAAATGAAGCCCCCATAATCCCAGGGGAAATGGTTAGTGACCTGCTACACCATTTAGACACACACGAGTCTATGGAGCCAGACGGGATCCACCCAAGGGTACTGAGGGAGCTGGCAGAAGCGCTCACCAAGCCACTTTCCATCATTTACCAGCAGTCCTGGCTAACCAGGGAGGTCCCAGTTGACTGGAGGTTAGCAAGTGTGATGCCCATCTACAAGAAGGGCCAGAAGGAGGATCTGGGGAACTTCAGGCCTGTCAGTGTGACCTCAGTACCAGGGAAGGTTATGGAGCAGATCATCTTGAGTGCCATCATGTGGCACGTACAGGACAACCAGGTGATCAGGCCCAGTCAGCATGGGTTTATGAAAGGCAGGTCCTGCTTGACCAACCTGATTTCTTTCTATGACAAGGTGACCCACCTAATGGATGAGGGAAAGGCTGTGGATGTTGTCTACCTAGACTTTAGTAAAGCCTTTGACACGGTTTCCCACAGCATTCTCCTGGAGAAACTGGCTGCTCATGGCTTCGATGGATGTACGCTTCGCTGGGTAAAGAACTGGCTGGATGGCCGGGCCTGAAGAGTTGTGGTGAAAGGAGTTTACTCCACTTGGCGGCCGGTCACAAGTGGTGTTCCCCAGGGCTCAGTAGTGGGGCCAGTTCTGTTTAATATCTTTATCAATGATCTGGACAAGGGGATCGAGTGCACCCTCAGTAAGTTTGCAGATGACACCAAGTTGTGAGGGAGTGTTGATCTGCTTGAGGGTAGGAAGGCTCTGCAGAGGGACCTGGACAGGCTGGATCAATGGGCCAAGGACAATTGTACGAGGTTCAACAAGGCTAAGTGCCGGGTCCTGCACTTGGGTCACAACAACCCCATGCAAGGCTTGGGGAAGAGTGGCTGGAAAGCTGCCCCATGGAAAAGGACTTGGGGATGTTGGTCAACAGCTGCCTGAATATGAGCCAGCAGTGTGCCCAGGTGGCCAAGAAGGCCAATGGCATCCTGGCTTGTATCACGAATAGTGTGGCCAGCAGGAGCAGGGAAGTGATTGTCCCCCTGTACTCCGCACTGGAGAGGCCACACCTCGGATACTGTGTTCAGTTTTGGGCCCCTCACTACAAGAAAGACATTGAGGTGCTGGAGCGTGTCCAGAGAAGAGTAACGAAGGCGGTGAAGGGTCTGGAGCACAAGTCTGATGAGGAGCGGCTGAGGGAACTGGGGTTGTTTAGCCTGGAGAAAAGGAGGCTGAGGGGAGACCTTATTGCTCTCTACAACTACCTGAAAGGAGGTTGTAGAGAGGTGGGGGTCGGTCTCTTCTCCCAGGTAACAAGTGATAGGACAAGAGGAAATGGCCTCAAGTTGCACCAGGGGAGGTTTAGACTGGATATTAGAAAAATTTCTTCACCTAAAGGGTTATCAAGCATTGGAACAGGCTGCCCAGGGAAGTGGTTGAGTCACCATCCCTGGAGGTCTTTAAAAGACGTTTGGATGAGGTGCTTAGGGACATGGTTTAGTGGTGGACTTGGCAGTGCTAGGTTAACGGTTGGACTCAATGATCTTAAAGGTCTTTTCCAACCTAAATTATTCTATGATTCTATGGCTGACTGAGGCTGGTTGCCATCTGAGGTCCCCTTAGTGTCTCCAAGGAACAGTTTGGGTGCAACAGGTAGCCAAACATTCACACCCAGTGCCTAGTTACTGTAAGTGCCCTGACAGAAATATTTAAAAAATTTCTATGGTGCCAGCCACTACATCTGAACACTTGTTAATATTGTTAGGGAGAAACCTCTGGTTGGGGCTAACACTTGTTTTCCCCATGGATCTGGAACATCCTTTGCCTGTTGTATCCCAAATAACAGGACAAGGCTGTCTTGTGCTCTCAGCTTTTACCCATCTGTAGGTATGTGACTGTGTTATCTGCTAGGGATCCCCATCTTACCCAGAATTTCAGTAAGGCGTTCAGCAGCACCCAGGGAACAGGAGAAAAGGGGTGTATACCTGGCAGTGACCTGTTAAGCTACAGACTGCTCACGCCTGCACCCTCCGGGAGCTACCAAGCGCGATGGGAAGGCTGGTCTGCTGCAACGCACAACCATTCTCAACTCAGCTAAGAGATGTCTTTCAATTACTCTGCGGAAAGCTAACTCCAGCTCCCACTTGGCACCAAATATAAGTATCCCTGGGACTCAGTTTAACTGGTGAAGTCTTCATTTTGTCAGCCTCTGGCATAACAGTCCATTAACCTCAGTGAATTACCTTGTAGTCCCCATCCATCAAAGTGTCTTGCTACCTGATGAAATGAAGAGTTATTTCTTGGGTCTGTCACTATGTGTCAGCTCAATGGCTAAATCATTTATTTGATATGATTAATCCATTATATCCCAACTGTAGCATCTGCCCTGTCAACCTGAAGAGGTGGTCAGGAAAGTTCCCAGGAACACCAGAGACAATAGCAATGGGACTGACAAATCACACCCGTGCATGACATGCCAGGGGCATCCAGGAAGGCACAAATTCCCTCCATTCCAACACTGATGTTGGAGCACAGCTTAATTTGAGGACAATGAACTTCAACATGAGGCAGAAAGGGCAGGAACTAGTCAAGGGGCCGCAAGAAGCAATTTCATGAATAGTTCCTACTGTCTAAGTGAACTGAGAAGATGTATGGTGAGAAAGAGCTTTCAGGGTGAAGATAAGAGTGTTCAGATCCCGGGATGAGAATCGATACCCAGAAGTGCCATTCCTCTCACCTGGTGAAGCGTCTGGGATCTCCCAGATCTATACCATCACTTTGGTTTTAGGCTTGCTACACCAGAATTATACCTCACAACCTGCAGGGTTGCATGATCCCCAGTTATACACAGCACTGACTGACTGAAGTGAGTCAGTCGTAGCTGGCCTCCTGTCTGCTACCTGCTGTTGCACCTAATCTCCATCCAGCACTGCAGAAGAAGACTGGCTGGTGCCTTTCTTCCTTCACTGTCATCTAATCCTTGAACCTGGTTCATCTGCCATGAAAGAATCTGAAATGCTGCAATGTCCATCCGTCCAGCATGTGCTAGTGAGGAGCAGGCTGTGGACCAAGCCCGACAGCACTGGTGACAGAAGAAAGCATTCAGCACAGAGCACGTATACAGGGTGACTTACACAGAAGGATAGGCAGGTTCTCACTATTCATTTTTGAATATTTACTGGGCTTGCTTCAATTACAAGGCTTAGTGGCATGAACTTCAGATGTACAATGCTAAGTATTTCTCTAAGGTCATGGGCGGTAATTGAAAGTCAACTTTGATACTCACACTAAAAAATACTGCTCATAGGGAACTGCTCTGAAATCAGCCCAGCATGATGCCTTTCAGAGTTGGTAATAATGAATATACTAGTGACTCGTAACAGTCTACTCTGTGGAAACAAAACATAATTTGGCTGGTCATTTGCTTTTGTTCATTTTTTGTTGGGGGAATGGGAGGGGAGACAAGTCCTGTGGCAATAGCCTTGAACAGACCATCTCCATTTTGAATCTGCTGAGATGAAATATCTCCTTTCAACAACAAAGGCTGAACTCTGATCAAAGTCCAACCAGCAGCACGCCCTGCAGTGGTATACACCAGATCCTAATTCCTGCAAGAGCCCGAGGGGATGTGAGACTCCCATCAGTCAAGTAATACAAGGACAGGAGAAAACACTGTAATTTTCAATTCAGCCCAACAAACCCTGCAGCCTCTTGGCTTACAGTAACCTGGAAAGCATCCTGCAAACAATTAGCAAGATGGCTTTCCAAGCAGATCAACACCACACGGCTTTTCTTTGATATTGTTTTATTCTTCCTCCCCTCCCTCCCAGGAGCTTTTTCAGGAACTCCACACACACGCTGCTGGGAGTACAATTATAGGACAGTGTGTACAGTATAAATTCATTCAGCATGTTTCTGGGATCCCTCGTTTTTATGCAAGGGCCTCTGTGCCTGTGCTGCCTGCGCCCAGTGTGCGTGCAGTTATATGAGATGCTTGGACAAGCAATTACCCATCATGTGTGAATAAAGGCTTGTTTTGTCAAGCAAATATATATGTGCAAAAATGTACAGTCCTGTGTTGTAATTGTCTAAAATACCATCGTGGCACGATAGTGAGTTACAACATGCCAGAGACAGGGACAGCCTGTTTCTAAGTAATTACTTGTCTTCTGCATAGACCCTCCCAGAAGCTCCTCTCCATCTGTACTGCAGCCATTTATGTAGGACAAACACTGCTGTTAACAGACTGAATGAAAAGAAGTATTTTCTGTACTTAAAACTCAGATAGCACAAATTATACTACTTTTGAAAGCACCGGCTCAATTATACCTTTTTGCATGGTGAAAAGGGGGTCTGCACCAGCCACTTGCAGGCAGGCAGGGTTTAGCAGTGGACAAATGTGTCCTCCCCTGTCTCACCTTGCTCGCTTTCCCTTTGTCCCTACTCCTGCACCCAGCAGGAGCAAGTCTATTGCTACCCAGCCTTCTGCCTTACCCACAGGACCACACTATGGTCAACAGCCTACCAGGCATTGCTGCTGAGAAATTACTTGCCAAACAGGCAAGTCCCCACAGATAATGTGTCTGAAAATGGCAGGTTTGTCTGTTCTGTTCTCTATCGATCAGGAGAGGGGGCTTCTACTGCCAAGCCATTCTGGTTATGGTCACTGCATGGAAAAGGCAGGTATCAACTAGGGATAGCCCCCAGACTCATAAAACATCTCAGCAGCTCCTACTTTCCTGCTGCTGGGGGTGATGGTGCAAGGGGCAACAGCGCAGTACAAGGACCCTGGGCTGGCGAGGTTGACTGGCCATTTACTGCCCCAGAAGGAAATACGGCTTCAAATCTTGGCTGACCTAGGAATGGTCTATGTGATGTTGATCAAACTATCTGCTCCTCTCTGTCTCTGTTCCAAGGTGGAATCAGGGTTCTAGGAGTCTGTGCAAGTCACCGTAAGTGTGCGGTTTTTGGAAATTAGTAACTGTTAATGTAAATGTTTCCAAGTCAAATTTCTCCTTCCTACCTTTAAAAACTTTAGGAAGATGGAACCCACTCTAAGTCTGTAGTTTTATTCTGTATCTTTGGTCTAGAAATATATTGAGAATTTCCTTTTCTATTTTTAAGAGTTTAATTATTTTAAGAAAGTAAGTTAAATTTGTTGGAAAGGTACATTTCCATGCGTATCTTATGATCACTTCTGAAAGAGAAAACACTAAAACAAAAAGACTATCTCATATTTGTCTGTTAGCACTGAAAGATGACCTACCCAGCAATTAATAGTATAGATTCGATCATTTAAATATTCCTTATTCAGCAACTGGACTTAACTGCTCTGTTAAATTCCACTGAAATCCATAATATATAAACATGTAAGTGCTTTATCAAACGGGGAGGTAGTTACCTGCAGAGCCACGCTGCAGTGCAGAGAAAGAAGAGTGTGCACTGGCAGGGATATGTTCTTTTATTTTCTGTGATCCTGTGTTTATCTGTAGGTCTGTGAATTCCCTTTGTGCATACTGACAGCTGCCTGATAAATGCATAGCCACTGCAAAAAGAGATAAACCCTGCTGTAACAGTTTACTGATAGCATCAGTGTTCAATCTAAGGCAATGGCTAAATCATGGAAATCAACAGGTCATGCAGAGATCTGAGATTATTTGGTTTCAGAAGCTAAGAAGCACTGTGACTTTGCATTGGAATACAGGAAATCATAGTTCAACTTTCCATACAAGTGTAATAGTGAGAAAGATGTGGATTTGGCAAAGTACTTCTGGGAATTTGGGGGCAGAAGGAAAACTGCTTGTGGCTTTTAAAAAATATGGGGTTTATTATTATTATTTCATATATTTTCTCCACAAATAGCTCCTTCCTGTAGCTCTTTTAGAGGTGTTTTTTTGTATTCGATAAACACAATCTCAGATTGGGGACACACATCAAAAAGCATATTTGTGATCTCTGACTGGATAATAGTCATTCTCAGGTTCATATTTCCTGTGCCAGATTCATGATTATGAGCTCAAAAAATCACTTTATGTGCATGATTTGTAGTCATTGCTGAAAAGTCAGTAAACAATTCCACAGTTAACTCATTCTGCCAAATATTCTTACAGAGGAAATATAAGTGGCTGTAATTCAGTCAAGGCAAATCCAAAGCATATTTACAGAATCCTTGCTGTATTTCTTCTAAAATAATAGCTCCATCTGGCTATATTTTGTTGGTTTTCAATACAAAAAGTGCCAATAATAGCATGAAGTGATGAGATCAGACACCTTGTTATCTAGGAAAAGCCTAAATAACAGCCTAACCGTATATGTTTTCTTACAGTTTGCTTGGCTGTTGGTTGTTGACAGCATAAACTGTAGATCCAGGCAGAAATCCTAGCCCCATCTGATGTCAAAGATATGTTGTCTTTGATTCAAGAAAAAACAGAAGTTCGACTCCATTGATTCACCTGGATTCATATTGTCTTAATTGTCTTGAAAAAAGAAAGTTTCACATCATGACTCCCAGTGCAAATCAATAAGGGAAATGTTTTTGGTGAATGTTAGTCCTACAGAATTATCTGTCAAACAAAATGTCTTTTTCATTTCAGCAGAAAGTTTCTGTATTTTGCTCATACTCCTTGACTTTATAGAGATCTTGTGTGTTTCCCAAGATTTCTAAGCATTAATGTCTCCCCTTCTAAAAGATGCCAGCTGCTTTATGTTGTTTCTATCCAACTCTTCACACCATCATCAGTGCTAGATCCTTGGCATTAAAGGGTCTAGCTGTATCTGATAGCCATGTAAATGCACAGAAGAGTATAATTCTGAAAAGTTCATGCTCACATAAAAGCAAATTTTTAAGAGAGAGAGAAAGAGAGAGAGAGATTAATATCAAGATACTCCACTAACTTGGTTTCTTATGGTGTCACTATCAACGTCAGGAATGAGTATCACACAGAGCAAAGGACGCATCCCACTTCGGCTGGGGGCCATGTTCAACCAGTCCAAACTCCAAAGCACCTGAGTCTGCTGTTTCCTATGGCCTAAATATCTTTGATGGCCTGGAATTAGGCAATAAGAAGCTCTAGGCACCAACTTGAAGGCCATCTCAACCTTGCCCAAACCAACTAGTCAGCGGCCGCAGTAGAAAAAGGCCTTCATCGCCCCAAAGTCTGCCTGATCATTACCTAGCAATTAATTTTACTCCAGTCCTGAATCATTTCTATACCCCAATGTGTGTTCATCAAGAAGAAAAGCAGCTTGGGAGGGTCTGCTCTTCTCCCATCCATTCTGTACCCTTCCCCTGTGCTCTCACAGGGAATGGGAGGGGTACAGCTTTAGGGTGAATCCTCTCAGGCTGGCTATTGGAGGGACAAAGGGAGAAGCAAAGGAACCATTTACCCAGATGAAGAAGGAGTGGAGCCACTAAGTGCTGTTGAACTTTTTCTGCTCCTTCAAATCCTGTGGGAACAGGATCCTGATCAAGCAGAAAAGCTATGGCTCTTACCCAGGAATTTAGCGAGTAGGACAGGCAGTCTGCTTTCAGGTGGCAGTAAAATTTGTAATGCTCAGGGACATGATTTTTTTCCTAGGAGCTATATTTCTTCAGTTAGTGATGCATTATCACCTGGTGCTCTCCAAGCACTGGTTAGCACTGTATGTACATACGTGAGTAAGCTTCAAATCCATCAAGACTGTTCCAGAATATATAGCATAATTAATCAACCGTCTTTTCAACAGAGGTCACGATATTGCGCAAAGCTCATAGTTTGCTAAGTGAAACCAGAGGGCTGTTCTTTTCCTCCAGCAAGCATTTTCCTTGCAAAATCCAGAGCTATTCCATTTAAGTGTTCACAGTTTGCCGAAGGAAAGAACTTTTTTTTCTTAGTATGTGGTAACCAAAAACTAATAAAGTTTTTCCTGAGAGCTGGAGAATATACAACATCTCTCCAAAGTAATAAATAGCTGCTTGATGTCTGACTAAAAACAACTCAGAAAAATGCATCCAATTTTCTACAGCAATCACACACAAATATCCATGAACCTAGCACTGGAGGCTGCAGACAGGCCTTAGCTTAGGCAGTGACTTAGGTCTTCAGAGTGAAATGCTGCTTGAGACATGGGGCTGAAAGAAGGAAGGAGGGACAAATCCTGAAGGATGGATGGATGGATGGATGGATGGATGGATGGAGAGCCCTCTTTCTTTCCTTTCAGCAGGATCCACGTAAGCCAGATTCCATGTTGGTTTATACCAATGCAGTCTGCTCCAGGGATGTGGGGGTTTTGCTGCCGCTGCTGCTGCATTTTTTTAGTTTGTGCTAGAAAGTGAGAAACTAGATTGTTACCATCAAGGTCTCTGGAATCCAGTACCAGGTTTTAGACCTGGATTGGAATAACTCTCATAAATTTCTGGTCTTTGGTAGCATAAGAGACAAAACCAGCTTTTTAGGTGAGCAGTGACGTGGGCAGACTGACAAACCAGTGCCCCACCAGAAGTATTTGCAAGATTTCCTTATCTCCATCTGTAGACCAAACTCAAGTCCAACAGGACAGATGCAGCAGGTTTTTTCTACGGGCTCAGATGTGTTTCTCTCTCAGTGCGAAGATTTTTTTAATTTATTGGGCAGTTTGCTAGTCAAGTTAATATCTTTTGTATTATTAGGAGGACAAGGAGACAGCAAGACTTTTCTTACTTTAATCACACAGTAGACTCTTGCAAGATCATTGGCAACAGCAGTCAATTATGCCATATACATTATGCCATGTATAATTCCCTTCCTCCAAGAAGAAAACAAACATGTGGTTAGATGCCAGCTCTATGTCTGGGCATGCATAGCGGAGAGCTTAGCCTCTGCTTAAAACCTGTGATAGGCAGGGGATAAGGTCCTTCTGATTATATCCTTGACGTCTGCCCTGGCTCTGAAGATAAGATTTGATGTGGACTTGTTGAGTAATCCAGGTGAGCTTCAGAGTTAGTAATGTGCTGGCAAATGGTTTCTGCCTTGCAGACTTTTTTGTCCAGTCACAGAACAAGTGAGCGGTGGAAGCTATAATAAAAGACCAAACTCTTGTTCCAAAGAACTATTCTCTACTCTTCGTTTACGGCTACATATCAAGTGCTCCAGCTCTTAACTCTCACTGCACCCTTCCCACAGTGACTAAGCTTGGAGCCTTTAAAACAGGAGACTCAAGTCCTATCCCAGCTAGACAAGAGCATCACATCAGATCAAATTTGACCCACTATTCTGACTACTCCAGAAAGCCTGTTATTTATTTCTCTTCCTTCCTAGAAGCAGAGGCTGAACAACTGATTAAGTTTCTGTTATTTACATAACCAGGACCTGCATGCAAAATTTTATCCAACAATTTGCACCACGCAGTGCCAGCCTGAAAATTTGATGAAAACCCCCAACCTCAGCAGGTGTCAGCAACTGCAATCCGCTGGAACTTGAACATAGAGGATCATGGCACAAAGTGGGTGAATTGCATGAACTCTGTGTTTAATCCCTTCTGTTATGCCCACCTCTTTAAAAACCTTTCTCTACTACACACCAAAGGCAATTTTCCAAGAGGGTATTAAGGGCTTGGCTGTTTCACTGTTACTGCCATAAACGTGCAACCCACCAAAGCTGTGGCTGCTCCAGCCTTTGTCAGAAATGCTGCAAGAATGGGTCAGCTTGCAGCAAGCAACAAAGCCCTTGCTTGAACGACCCCTTAATGTCCTCCTCTTCTCACAGAAGGGGGGATATTCGGTGCAGTTTCTCCACTGAGCTGAGGAGAATCAATGAGAAGAGGAAGCTCTGAGTTATAAATTGCAATAACACAGCTAAAGGTAGCTGACTCCAGGTCAAAGCACAGCGTGCCCAGACGCAGCAGGTTTCTCGCACGGCACCAGGTGCTATCACCAACAGGCCGAAGGACTGAGCAGCAAAAGAGAGGGTTATGGTGGTGACTAACACAGACTAAGTATGGGCAGGAAATGTTCTCGCAACAGTAGATAACGACGTTCCTCCTGCCGAGCCCTGCCAGGGTGGTTTTGGATGGCAGCACACGCAAACTCAGATTCTCCTGCCCCGACCTCACAGCCCCTCTGTTGTTCAAGGCAGAGGTTAGCTGCAGGTTTGCTTCTCTACCCTGTCACAGTCACCATGCTCACGTGCCTCTTGTGCATGGGTTTTGGTCTCTGTTTTCCCTGCACCCCTACGCTGTCTCCAGAAGCACGGAAACGGGGTCTGTAAGACAAGCAGAGTCGCTGCTCCAGGAAGTGCCTGTAGGATAAAAGAGAAGGGTAGCTGCAGGTCTCATCACGCTCTTCACTTGTCATAAACAAAGCGAGATACCCTACATGCAGTTTAATGTCCTTATTGCTTCACTTCATGCTGTGTTCTGTTAAGTGTAGGTAACTCAGTGTTTCTGGGAGCACAGGGAAATAACACTTGCAGAGGGTCATTTGTTTTTTCTTGTTTCAGATGCTTCAGGATTTGTTTTGTTTTTCCTGTCCTCTTTATGAAATGAAGATTGCAAAATGCTGGTAATGTGAAATTTACTAATGAAAGTGCCACTAACACACAATTACTCAGAGCTCTGCTGCTTCAGAATTTGGGAATTAACTCTAAACAACATGAGTCAGTCCTGCTCAAATACAATGTATCCTCATTAACATCAAAATCATAATCTAAATGAAACATTGAAAATTCTAATTTTTTTTAAGATACATTTTGGTTATTTGGGTTTTGCCTTTTTTTTGAGGCTTCTGAGTTTGCTCATGCCATTTATGACAATGATGTATAAAGATTTCAAAAGTTAGGACAAAAATATTAAGCTGAGAAAGAGAGAGAGCAAGTCTTGTATTAAAGGAAAGAGAAGTTAGTGGGAATTAGGCTCTTTGATCACCTTTAAGTTATCCTTTTGCAATACCTGGAAAAGCACAGTTTGGGTTTTTTTCCTTAGAACAACTAAACTAAGCCCCCTAACTCATTGCTTGTCTACAGAAATTTGGACTTTAAGCAAAACACTAAACACATGGGACTGATAATAGAAACAAGTGATAAAACTGGAACTTGAAGTGCTGCCTTATCCCACAGTATAGAACTATGTTTAGACTGTCCTTGTCTTCAAAATCAGCCTGCCCATAAGCCTCTGGACCTCACAGTCAGATTCAGTTGGGGCAAGCAACAGGGCTCGTGACTTTATTACCATGTTCTGCCTTTTCTAAATGCGTGACAGCACGTAAATGAAAAAAGGGGACATTTCCTTAGCAGCTTTAAAATACTTTGTACTTGGAGTGTTGACTGGTTGCCATGGCAAGCAGGCATTTTTAGACAGCAAACATGAAACAGGGACCTGCTTGGCCAATAATGTGGGGTGGGAAGGCGCTGTGCGTGCAGCAGTATGGTGGTTTTGCCACTTCAAACCTCAGATATTGTAAAGGTGGCTGGGACTCTGCGTCCAACTGCTTCCTTTTGGTAGCTTCATTTTAGACAGAAGTATCAAGGGTAAATGAATCATTGTTTCCAAACCAGGAGATCAGAACAGAGTTTTGACTACCATGAGACATTCGCATTGGTGGTAAAATAGCATGTCTTTCTTCCCAGTTTCCCTTACACCCACCCCATACATCACAGCTTCCTTGGTTATGCTCCATTGGCATAACCGCAAGGCCGCAAATCACTGGAATGATCTGGATTAAACATCTTTTTTGGAGAGCTGTTTAAATATGGGAGGGATGACCAACACTGGCATCTGAAAATCTAAAAATCAGCTGCATGGTCTGCACGCATGATGCCTTTCCTTGAATACACAGGGAGTTCAGTTGGGAAGAGAAAGCAACAACCTAGATTCTACCAAGGACCAGCCTTATCCCAAAAATATATCTGTATAGTATGATCCACAGAATAACACAGATTGGAAGGAATATCTGCAGGTCACCTCATCCAGCTGCCTGCTCCAAGCAAGGCAAACCTAGAACACTTGGTGCTTTGTCCACTTGAGGTTTGAGTGTCTCCAACCTCTCTGGGCAACCTGTGCCAGGGTTTGACCACCCTCAGGGTGAAAAAATATTCCCTTATAGCTAATTGGAATTTCTCATGTTCCAGCTTTTGTCTATTGCCTGTCATCATTCCACTGGGCACCTCTAAGAAGAGTCTGACTATGTCTTCTCTGTCTCCTCCCATGGGCAGTTGAAGAAAGTCACAGGATCCCCCATTATCTTTCCCTTCTTAAGTCTGAACAAACCCACTTCTTTCAGCCTCTTTGAGCCATCCAATGTATGCTCCGGTTCTGTGGTCCAGCCCCATGGTCCAGCCCCCTGACTATCTTGGTGGCCTTTGCTGGACTCACTCTTGTTCATCAAAGCTTTTGTGGAATGGGAAGCCCAAAACAGGACATGGGACTCCAGGTGCAGTCTCACAAGTGCTGAATAGAGAAGAACAGATTCACAGGGTAATTCAGGTTGGAAAGGACTCGGGGAGGTCATCTAGTCCAACCACATGCTCAGAGCTGCGTCAATAACCACCTCCCTGGGCCTGCTGCTGAGCTCTTTCTAACACAGCCCAGGATGCAGCTAGCTGTCTTCACTGTAAGGGCACACTGCTGACTCATGCTCATCTCACCCATCCTTAGATGTCTATAATGTAGATCTCTCTTTCTGAGCTAGGCACCAAAGGCAGCCTTTGAAAATAAGGACAGAAACAGGTGTCTGACCCATTTCAGACATCTACTTTAGCAGGAGATGAATCACACTCCAGCAATGCCTGTTTCCCTCCACTGACTATAAGGGGAGACCAGGGTGATTAGTTCTGATATAAACATCCATACCAGTGGTATTTACTTTCAGCCAGATTAATCCTGCCTTTTAAGTTTTACCACATCCCCAGATTTTGCTGGAAGATGTTTCATATTTGCATGTGTGTGTGTAAGTGTGCGCTTGTAGGTTTCCTTTGAATGTGAAGAGAATACAATTAATAAGGATATAGCTACACAAAAATGCGCTGAACTGGAGGTACTTGGAAGAGTTGATTAACATTTCAATGGCAGATATTCTAGCAAATAACCCCAGTGGTTTCTGAAGGTTAGTTTGCTTTAAATATATGCCTGAGATTTTATTTTTAATGCTCTAGGTAGCATGAAGATCCTTTCTTTTTCTTTTTCTTCTTTTATTTTGGTAATATCAATTTGATTTTCTATGGGAAAATATAAAATTCTGCTTTGAAGCAGTCAAGAGTACCAAATTCTGCATGCTACCCACATTGAGATCATCCTTAATTCTGCTTTTTCTTAATGAGAGCTGCAAAAAAGAGCATGTAGTCAGCAAATCTGACTGATTTTAGCTCCTGGTGAAAGGTCAGATAAAGTTCAACTCCTTTATAACAGAGCAACAATTCAGGAGATCTTTAGTCGTTTGTTCTGTAGACTAGCACGATCATCGTCTTTCAGTGAACATAATGGTTAAAAATTACATTAAACCTCCCCTTTTTGAACAACAGCTCTCCTTTTGACCTCTCTGTAACCCTGAGTATTATGGCCTATTATCCAATTTGAATCACAGATGAGTGTTGCACTTTTTAAATGCATATTAAATTAATTTGCCACTTTCTTCTGACTGAAGATAGACACACCATCTATGCAGGAAAATCCAGGCAGATAAGGGAAAAAGCATCACATCCTATTCCCAGAAGCCAGCTCAGACAAACGATGTGTGTATTCTTTTAATAACACTGTTTTGAAATGTTGAGAAACCATTGATCTTAATCTTAAGAGCTGACTTTAGCCTCCTTTCATGTACTTTGCAGCAGCTGCCTCAGAAGTCCACTGCAAGTCTTCCCAGTCATGATGATGGCACAGGTGAGCAGCAGCCTGCATGTAGAAGGGATCAAGATAAGCACCTCTGAGCAACTGACTGCGTAAATACAAAATAGAGAAGGGGGTTTCTTTATGCTGGTCAGACAGATAGGAAAAAACAGCCTGGGACAGAGAAGACAGGACTCTTCCAAAGTCATTTTGAATGATGAGATTTATTAGCCTCTGCAATTATTACTCCATGAAAACTGTGGATATCCAGCTGCTTGACTCATAGGGTACAGCATACAGTATTGCGTTTAGACTTCTGTGTTAGCAGAGGATGGTCTAAAGATCTAATTCAATGCGAGGAGGTTTTCAAATCACCTGGTTAGGTCTTAGCATAGTATTGCCAAGCCTTCCTTCAGTGATGAAGTTTTCTGCAAATATCTCTCAGATAGGTCTCTCGAGAAATTCCAAGGCATCCTTGGAGCAACTGCCTTCACAACGGAGAAGGAAGCACAACCGAAGAGGAGTCTGGCCCATTGCCCTAGGAGGTTTCAGAAGTGGAAACTGGTGTTCTCCAGTTGGTTCCATCTCTTTACGCCTTTCTGCATTCTTATGCTCCTCAAGTTCAAAAGCTGGCAGTCAGTTCCTCTCTTAGCTTCCTGTTTCTCTGCTAATTTAAGATTTGGCGTCGCATGTAACTCTAACCACACTGGAATTTAAACCAGGCCTGGGAGGATAAAGCTCCATGTTCCTGGGGAGAGAAGTCTGGGGCTGAGAAACACAGTGAGATTTGTCCCAACTGCAGTGCAATCCCTGCACCCTCAGAGACAGGGAATGAGCATTACAGACAAACAACGAATGGACGTGAGGCAGTGCTATGCTGTCTAAGCTGTACATGGACCATATACTTCAGAAACATGACCAGCACTTTGGACCATGCTTATCTTGCTATCTGACTGCTGGGGAGTCACTAATATTACAGCAGAAAGAAAACTACTCTGAAGCAAAAATGCTGTCATTAAGGGTAGCAACACAGCCCAGCCCTAGCTATTTTAAATAAGCGTCTCATATTTTGCAGAGAATCGGTAGGATACAGCAGAGGTTCAGCACAAGAGGACCATTTTCTACTTGAGATGTGAGTGATTTAATAATAAATGTGGCCTGAGGATTCAAATTTATAGCCTGGTCTTATGGGAGCTTCTGAGCACTCAGTACCTTTGAAACAAGCCAGCAGTGTCTGTGAGATGTATTAAATGAGTACCCCTGGGCTGATCAAATGCTCAGGCTGTGAGGGAAATGCTTCAGCCCAGGCAGTGCGCAGACAGATGCCCCTCCCCAAGAGCAGCAAGATTGTCCTGAGGACTCCTCCTCAAGCAACCCAGCCTCCATCCACTGCTGAACCTGCTCGGGCCATGACTGCTCTGGGGCTTGTTGTCGCTTCCCACAGCCTCCCCCTCACAGTTCAGTTGGACAGTCACTAAGCCTGGCCTAAATCCATTTTCAAGGTCACCACACCCACGCCATACACTGCAACACTGACTTCCAAAAAAAAGATATCCCTGTACATTACTTATTTCTTATTTTGTTGTCTGCTTCTACACCTTTGCATTAAAGTTGTAGGAAATACCATATGTTTGCACAGCAGGTGGAGGGAAGAAGGAAGATTAACACTAATGCAAAGATCAAGTAAGCATTTTATCACAATAAAACCCCTGGCAGTTTCTTGTTACTCTCTCACAAGTTCTGTGGCAGGACCAAAAGAAATGCTAAACATCAGAGACTTCATTGTGGAAATTCAGCTCTTAAAAAAGTTTTGCAAACATACCATTTGTTCCCCAGATCATCCTTTTTCACCAGCCATTTGTGAGCAGGGTATGTGCATCCCGCTATAGATGTATATGACTGCAAGTCAGGTATTACTTTTGGGCCTTTTCAGCAGGAAAGGCAGCAGCGTTACGATCGCCTGATGCACCACTACCTACCACTACCTGAGATGACCTTGCAGTCATCTAGAAATGCCTGCTGTCAGCGCATGCTATCTTCTCTAATGTCTGGTAAGGTGTTGATTTTAAAATCTGCATGTTACCTCACCTACCCCCAACTCCAACTACCAACTTAACATATTAGAGAGTTACTTAAGCAGTTTATTGCAGGAATAGAAGTCATGTGCCTTTCATAAGCAGTTTTGTTAAAACATTTTGCAGATATTTCTATCAATCAAATGCATTCTTTTATGTCATTTGTTGAAGTGAATAAAGACTCTTGTGAGGTCTCCCAAGACCCTGATTTGTGTTTATTTGCAAATCTCATATATTACTGCTAAAAGCTACATGAAAAGAAAAAAATACCTCAATATAGGGAATACAACGAAGGACACACAGAAGGCACACGCTCAGCCCAGGTGCACAGCAGCCTCCGGGGCAGAGCAAAGACAAGCTCAGATCCTGCATGAGCAGCCCAGGAGCACCTCCATGGCTAGAAAGATTCATCAAAAGACAATTTGCTCTTCTCTAGCACAACCCAACCTAGTAAGGAATGAAACTGGGGGCTGCTGGGGGCTGGAGATGGATGCCTGGGGGGAGGTCCCCATGGCAAAGGGAGTAAGTGCACCCCGAGGGGCTGCAGCCGTGAGCACCCACGTCGATGTGGGGACACCCCTGAGGGACTGCAGCCCTGGGAGATCCATACCGATGTAGGAACACCCTCTGAGGGACTGCGGCCATGGGAGAAACATACTGATGCAGGGACACCCCCGAGGGACTGCAGCCATAGGTGACCCACACCATAGTGGGGACACTAAGAAACAGCTCCATGAAAATGAGTTAGAAGCAAAGAGCAGTAGAGAAAAACCTGAAGAAGCAAATGGTGGCAGAGAAAATAAATAAGCAAAAAGCAGCAGCCAGAAACAGTTCCACACGTGGCCCCAAGCTCTTATGCCACCAGAGAAATTGGGACAGGCTAACTGTAACACAGGGTGAAAGTCACGGAACTCGAGGCTAGGAAGGAGGGATGACAGGTGTTTGATTTTAAAGTGAGTCAGGGGAAGGAGGAGAAAAGGTGCTTGCTTGTGTCCTTTTTTTTTTTTTGTCAATACCCTAATCTGTCATCAGTAATTTGTGCTGTTTGGAAATAAATTAAGTAAAATTTACCCAAGTTGAGCCTATTTTGCCCACAACTTCCCTCTCTATAAGAATGAGTCTGCTCAAGGCTTTTATCAAGGAGCTTCCCTAGCAAATTGTCCATCTCTCCTCAAAGAAGCAGCCACAGAGTGTTGTCAGGCACGCCTGATGGCAGAGACCACACAAAGACACAGTTTATGCCTGCAGACTTGTTTGGGAGGCTGAGGGGAGCGGAGTGTTTTGCTGCAGTCTGTCTGGAGGCCGTAGAAGTCTTAGTGCAATTTGCTTTTGCTTTACACAGGTGCTTGTGCCACATGTGCTGGAAGGAGACCAGGCACTGAAGCAGAATTAGCCAATTTCCAGCATTTCCTCCGTGCGGTGGCCGTGTTTGCTGTGCATGCATCCCTCAAACCACTCAGGCCAGGCTTGAACCAGCGAAACTGCTGAGTGAGCCAAGGAGAAACTTCCCTGTGCCCAGAGTGGTAAGAGCTGAGGAATAGGCTTCTCCACTACAGCTCTTCTTTAGTGAAGCCTGTCTGGTGGATGCCTGATTCCCAGGCTTTTTTAAGATGTACAGATTTTCAACTAAATTTGAGTTCATAAACACATGTAAATTGCTCAGCGAAGTGGGATGTGTGCACACCTATCTGCATTCCAATTTGGATGGGAATAATTAGCAGCTCTCTACTTTTTTTCCTGCTTAGAATGAACAGGTTATAATCTTCATTAATTTATTTCTTATTTGAGTTGTTGCCTATCATATACCACACGCTCTCCACTTGTGGCTCAGCACCTTGCTCTCTTCCCAAGCACACTACACAATGTGCCTTAGTTCCTTTCCTACTGATCAAATGTGCAGGGTTTCCTATTTCAGACCTACTAGCTGCTATCGGTGCCACTGACTTAATGAATGGAATCAAGTTTTCTAATATGCCTGACTGTAAACGCCGTTTCCCTGACTGTTCTGCAGCACAGAGCTAGAGACTGCTCTTTCAGCAAACACTCCTGCTAGTAAATTGTTTGCCAAGATGTTTGTGGGCGACAAGCACAAAGATGAGCGTAAGTCAGGGCAAATGTGTTTAAAATTTCAAACAACATGTTTATTTTTATCTTTTCCCAATATTTGTCCAGCTGTCTAATTTTCCTAAGAACTACATAAATTAGGTTAAGTCTTGTCCACTGAAAAATTCTATGCTAAATTCTCATAAGCAGAGCTGGAGGTGGGTTTTTCAGTCATGTCACCCCCATCCTTCCCACACACACCCCCCAGCAAAACAGTCCAACAAAATAATGTCTCTAATTTTCACCTTAAACAATATGTTGTGGTAAAAAAAAAAAATTTCTTCAAAAATCTAAAATAACTTTTGTCAAAGAAAATGTTCTTCCTCCAATTCTAACCCTGAATCACAGTGTCACTCAGGCTATGAGATCTATCCATTATTTCAGTTATTACAGTCTTCAGCACAAGTCATTCTACCTTTGGTATGCTGCTCCTGTCTTTGCCTTTTCAAAACCAAAATTTTCAGTGTGTGCTAGTGTAGGAGCCCCAGACAAAAAAAAAAAGACCTCTATTTCCCTGCATGCAAAAATCAAAATGAAGCTAACCACCTAGCACTGGTATCTCAGAAATACACCCCCACATTTTCCCTTGCTGTTCTCACACACTGTGCTACCTTATGAGACTCAGTAACTTGGTTCTCAGTCACAGATTATGCAGAAATATAAATGGCAATAGAACTGTAGAAATGGCAAAAGAACCCCCACTCCAAATCTCACACCATGCCACTACACATGGGTTGGCCTAACATGAGCTGCACACTTGGTGGGCAGCTTTGCTGTGTCATCTTAGCAAGGTGTTAAGAAGCCCATATCCTAGGCCAGTATGACACAGTCACTGGACATGAAGCCAAGAATAGGCCATGAGGGTCTTTAAGGATCTCAGCCATTGCAGCAAAATCATGACAAGTTTGACAAAGGGAAGGCTGGAGTTGTTGTTTCTTGTCTCCTCCTGCCTCTCTTCCTTCTCAATGTCCACACAATAGATCAACTTTCACCATGCCCACAGGTCGTGATGCTTCAAGGCAGGACTCCCAAACCCACCATGGACAGAACTGCAGAGCGGGAGATCTAAGTATATGCACGGAGAAGTCCCACCTGCCCCCAGTACTACATTTGCTGCATGAACTGTGGCTTGCATATCCACCAATGGTGTGTTTCACATTCAACAAGATCATCCCACCTGGTGGCTTAGTGGATGCTACCAACCACAAGTCTAGTCATGCTTTCACTCCCTGTTGTGTCTGTGGGTCCTCCTCAGTGAGTCTGCTGGGATGCCAAGAGGGACCCGATTCTTCTAATCAACATACACATGAGCAGATGCAATTTTGTCCCATGGCATGGGCAGAACAGCTAGAATTTCAAATCTAGCATGATTTAATGTTGGAAGGTTGTAACATCTCCAGTAACACTGTAAAGAGCAAGGTGCATGCTGGTCTCCACTGGTGAAGAAAGCAAGACTAAGTTAACTCAAAAAAACCCTATGACTAAGTCAGAAAAGGAACGTGGAGTATACTGAGGTTCAAGATGGCAATGACCAGAATGTATAATCAGTATAATGAGGTTCAAGGTTGGGAGGATCAGATTGGGCCCTAGGAAACTCTTAAGCAGGAGAATAATACAGTCCTGGAACAATAAATCTCTCCCATACAGAGGGATGGTGGAGTCTTCATCCTTAGAGATGAAGTGTAAATCAGACTAGCCATGGCTTTGTCTGGTGCTGGCAATAGTCCTGCCTTCAGCTTGAGGATGGACTAGAGACCTTCAGAGGTCCCTTACAACCAGCGTTCCAATGATTCCATGAAAACACAAACTAGCATTGAGAACTGTATACAACTGCTTGATTATCTGCACAATCCCATCAGCTCTATTTGCCTGGAAGTTTATCCCTTGCCTACATATTGCAGCCTTTCTTTCTAAAAATACTGACTATGGTACCCACAAGCAGTCTGTTCTTTGAAGGCTCCCCTTCTGTTAGGCTGAAGCATCCTCTTCTTCCCTGTGTAGGAATAAGTACAACAGGGAGTAAAGAAAAAGGGATAACCCCTCAGATAAGGTGAAAACTTAAAGCTGACACACTTAATGAAGTTTGTCATCACGTGCTGCAAATGGATCTGACCTTTCCAAGTATAAGCTCTGCATTGCTACACACTGTTGCACATCTATGTCATTAACTTAGAGCTCATAAATAATGTTAGATAGATTCATCTCTGATTATACACTAAATTTAATATCAGAAAGGACTATCTGAACATTTGTTTTGGCCTTTGGGATATCCCAGACTTTTACACTTAACTCAGACACTCTCACACAAGGACTACAGGCTTGTGCTTGACAAAGTGTATCTTCCAGAAAGACTTCCTTCTTGCAGAAATCAAGAAGAGCCATCTACCACGCCCACTGATAGTCAGTATCAATGTTTTTTCACTATCTCTTAGAAAAAGGTGCTCTGTGACTAGAATTTCTGTGACATCAGCAATGCAGCTCTTGGTTCTTATTCTGTCTTTTTCTGCTAGATCATTTGGCTTACATATATGCAGTATTTTTTCCTTCATTAGGTTTACAGTACTGACCTCAATCTTTTCCTTTGTAAAACAGAGATTTAACTCTTTAAAATCTTCTACCCTGTGACTTTTTTGCATACAGTTCTTGAATTATTTCTGTACCTCGAATGATTCCTCTGCACCTTCTCCAGGTTTTCAACATCATTTTCAAAATATGGAGAGCAGATCTGTCCCCAATTTCACTGTACCAGTCTCACCTTGTAATCGCTAGGTAAAGAAAGAGGATTGTGAGGTGATTGAATTTCCCAATGGAGATTCCATTATGCTGTCAGATGTACGTAGCTTCTTCCCAGATACATCAGGAGGCTGTAGTTCCTCATTTGCGGGCCTAGCCTTTACTTTGCATTAGCATTGATCTCGCTACTGAAACAATTCAGAAACTTGTGCAGTAGCTCTGTCCACGTTAACATTTGCTATCTCACCAACCCACGTAAATGTTCCACTGTTTCTTATTTGAATACTTCAGCAACAGTGATTCTACAATTGATTCATATTAGATGCAGAAGTGGGACAGCATCACGCCTTGTGCCAGTCATTAGGACGTAAACAGAACTGTTGCTTACTGTGGGAAACAGTGGAAGACATACTTGTGTTGCACAAGTAACAGAAGGAGGTGGGCTAATGCTGCACAAGTAAGCATGTTTCTGTATTACTCTGACCCTGCTGGATCTTCCCTGAAAAGGTCTGTGAAATGTTGTTTCCCGGCTCTACTCCCTTTAGTCTGATTTGCCACCCCTCAAACCCTGATGGATCAGAATTCACATGAGGAGACTAAAGTGTTGTAGGAAGAGTGACACCACCATGGTGGATTTGTTCCTTGTTACTCGGCAGTTTTCAGCATGCCCTGTTATGATTCTTCACTCCTTATGCAAAGCGGCTGAAAAGGTCAGTCATTTCTGAGCAGTGTTGACAGGACTGAATTATAGCAAGGCACGCTCACTAGATTTGCACAGCTATTCTAAAGATTAAACGTGGTTTAGACAGCTGGCAGGTCCTTCAAGCTGATGCTGTTTCAGGGGAACAACACTAGTACAATCCAGCCACCTTCTCCATGGTATGAGAGGGAAGATGTCATTCCTACATCTACAAGGATCATGTAACATCTATCCTGGAAGGCTAGTTTAAAGTCAAGTCTCTACTTTCCTATGGTTCTGAAATACATTTGTGAAGCTATTCCTCCTTTGTTCCTACAATACCGAGCCAGAGCAGAGCACATTTAGTCGTTTATCTGTTAGAAGAACTGTTGCCTTCATGCACATTTGTTTATAGATCCAACTTAATGGTTTTTTTTGCCAAGAAGAAAGAAAAATTTGTAACTTTCTCCATTTTCTCCTTCCTGATTTTATTTTTGCCCTAAAATTCATAAATACTGCCTGAGTTCTCTCTCATAGCCGGTACATCACTTGGACATTTAATTAATAACTCTTTGGATTAACTGCTTGTATTAACGCCACAGCTTACATGCTTAGTATTTAGTGGTCCCTCGAGGATCTCTATGCTCCTTCTCAGCTATCTCATAAAATATTTGTTCATGGAGTGGAGTTGGGTGGCTTAAGAAATTGCTGATGCAACACAAAGCTCTCAGATCAGGTTACTGCTTCAAAAGAGATGAAATTAGGAGTCTATCTGGTCATTTGGGTTACCTGAAAAATACTGTCATTTGGCAGGGATCAAGAAATTGTTTTAATCTATATGCCTTCCTGTCTGAAGCCTTCTCTTTTGTCAGCCTAAGTTCCTTAGCTCTTCATTGCCTAAAAATGCTACCTGTCCCCATTCATAACTCCATTCTTCATGCTACGGAAAAGAAATACCAGGAAATGGTCACTGTTGCTCTGTCCTCACAGGCACGTGTTGAAAGCAGGTGGGAGACCATGGGCTGGTGCTTGCCCACAGAACAGTTTTACTTGTCTTCCCTGATGGGGAGGATCACTGGAGATGCTCATGCTGCACAGAGAAGCATACTGCAGAGATTCCCCCAGACTACCGTGGAATTAATCCCTTCTACCCTCATGGAGTGGCACAGCATGGAGCCTTCACCATGGGCACCCCCAGTACTTCTGCATCATTCTTCTTCTCCAGCCAGGCATAGGCAGTCTGAGTCTCCCAGCTCTTCTATGTGCTTCCATATCACACAAAAATCTCCCCACAGCTTCATTCAGCAAGACACCCACACATTTCTGAAGAAAGTTAGAAGTATCTACTGTTTTGTGGAAGTGAACACGAAATCCATGTGCCTGATTTTTAACAACTCTTTAACAACTACTTGTAACAACCTGTAACATATGTGATGTTAACATGTAATAAGGACAAGGAGCAACACTTTCGTAAACAAGTATGATATATTTTCTATAAACCATTCCCTGGAATTTTCTATAAGACATTCTCTGGAGTACCAGCAGCTTCAATGATAATTACAGTGTGATTCTGCTATTGGGAATGCCTTCAAGGACAGCCTGTGAAAGAGCTGTATCATCAAAACCACTCCTAAGAAGGAATATCTGACAAACTGCCTATAAAAGCCACAACAGCAGCACTATCAAGAAAGCTGGGGAAGCTCAGGTCAAAACTGACTGAAGGTAATGATGTAAGCGCTTCTCCAACAAACACTATGGCAGAAGCACTGCTTCAGGACAGAAAGAGAAATGTGAGTCTAGCTACCATTCACTTCCAGGGGTGGGGAAGAGAGCTAAGATGTGGCACAGAAAAAGGATAAAGCTGTAAGTTATTGACCTGAAATAACAGTTTGCTGGTTTTCAGATTGCTGAGGCTTTTCTACAAAGAGATTTTGATAAACAAAATCAGGTCACAAAACGGGTTATTAAAAACAATCAATTTGCACTAAAAACCCCAAGGTACAGGAGTCTGTGAGCTTTTGCAAGAATATAAAATTCGCCATAGAAGGCTGGACTGTGCCAAAGCTGGGCAGCAAGTCAGAAACACGTGGTGTTTTTCTGAACTGAATGGCAAGATGCAACCATTCATGGTCAGAAAAGAAGAAAAAGTATTGAATGACACCGCAAAACAAAAAAAAAAACCAAACAGGCTTGAAGCCCAAGCATTCTTGATAAATGTTACACCAGCTCTTCCCCAACATAGAAGGTGTACGTGGAGGAAGAACCAAGAAAGTAAGTTTGTGACATTTGTGCCCAAAAGATCTAACTCAGCTCCAGGATGAGAACCATCACACCATACACTTGGCAAACTTTTGCCAAAAAGGACCTCAGTTAATGAAAATGTAAGTGCTTCTCCAACAAATGCTGGGATAGATGCATGACTTTGGGACAGAACACAAAGTTAACGCATCATCTGGGCTGGCATCACCTGTAGACCAGGAGCGAGAAGCAGAAGGGGCTCCCCACGGTGGCACGGCATGGCCTGACACCCAGGGCTCACCCCACCACCCCAGCCAGGGAGCAGGGCAGGCAGGGGGCTGGCAGGAGCAGCCCCAGCACAGACACTGGACACCACCCTGGGGATGGGGACAGGTTAAGGTCAGGTGAGACTCAAGAGGGCCAGCAGGCAGTTCATGGGGTCTCAGAGGGGCAGCACAGGCCAGGACCTGGGATTTGGCCCTTCCTAGTGAGAGGGCAGAGGCTTTGTATGGCCCTGCACAGGGCCAGGTCTAGGGATGGGGTGGGTTGGCCATGCTCCAGCTGTGCTGAGCTTGGTCCAGCTGTGCTGAGCTAGGTCCAGCGGTGCTGGCCATTGTCCAATGCTCGGGGGACTGTCGCCTCCCTCGGTTCAGCTCAGCTCGGGGAGAGCCACCTCCCCCCATTGTCCCTGCATCACAAACATTGCCATAGCTGAGTGCCGGTGACACCAAAGATGGTGACAGGGTGGCAGCCCGTGTCATGCCTGCATCACAAACACGGGCGGGATTTGCACACGGGGCTGAGCGAGGCCGGGCGGCACTTTGCGTGCGACCTGACGGGTGAAGAGAGAGGCCCTTGAGCAGGGAAGGAAGAGCAAGAGGACTGCGAGCTGTGTGCGGCTGCTCCTCCTCAAGCTCTCCTTGTCTCTGTCTGGCACGATCCAGGCATGTCTGTCATGCCCTGGGAGATGAGCTGGTTCGTCAGCGTAGCGGCCTTCATCGCCTCCTCTGCTTTCCTGTGGTTGCTGCTGATGGTGGTTGTCTACCACCTCGCCGTGATCCTGGCCAAGCCCCAGGTAGGAGTCAGCGCTGGTGCTGAGCCGAGCCCTGGCCGGCAGGGTGGGGGGTCAGCAGGGGCCCGGGAGCAGCCCCAGGGCAGGCTGGAGGGGCCCTGCCTGGCAAGGGAGGCCGTTTCCCAGCCGGGCCCTGGCCAGCCTGGGCCAGGAGGCTCGGGGCAGGCACAGGTCTGGCCCTGGTGGGCTCGGGTCTTTTGCTGGTCTCTTCGAGGCTGCTGGGGACGTTCACCTCTCACCCGCTGCTTTCCTTGCCTGTGTAGGAAGGGAGACGGAAGAAGCGCCGGCACAGAGGCAGCAAGTGGTGTGCCAGACGTAAGCAGGCCCTGGGCAAGGGCAGGTGCCCTGCAAAGCCACCCGCTGGCCCCACGTGCCCACTGCCCCATCAGAGGATGCCCCATCCACTCACCCTGTCTCCTCTGCCTGCGGCCTTTGCCCTCCTGGAGTCTTCACAGCCCTTGAGGACACAGTAAGTGGAGCCGTCCCCCCTGGAACACGGTATCCCCCTCTCGTATCCCCCCACCGAGGGAGGTCCCACTAACGCTGCCCTCTGTCCCTCTGCAGCTGCCCCGTACACCTGGAGATGGATGGCGTGTATGAAATAGTCCATCAGTTCAACAGGACCCTTGAGGACCTAACAAGATACCTGGACACGTAAGGCCACTGCAGAGGGAATGGGGACAGGGACGGGATGCATGGCTGGGGACAACTGCTTGGGGAGGGCATGGGGAAATCCATGGACCTAAAATGTGAGGGACGATGCCTTGTGGAGGCATTGACCTCCATGCTGCAGAGCTGACAGTGTCCCCCCATTTCCTGGGGCCGAGGGAGATGCTATACCCGGCAGGCAAGGAGGGGGCCTCGGGCACACACTGGGTGGCACCCCATGGCAATGACACAGCCTGCTGCCTCCTCTGGGGCAGAAGGGAGAGCCCCAAGGCGCTCGGGAGTGCTGGGCTCAGGCTTTCCCTCTCCCTCCTCACACAGGCTCAACTGGGAGATGCCTGAGAGCAGTGACAGCTCCTGGACTTCCATTACGCCCAGTGAAGTCGGGTCCTCTTCAAGGGTCTCTCTGGCCCCTTCTAGAGAAGCCTCCCCTAATGCCATCATGACTAGCGAAGCCAGTTCCTCTGCAGAGATGTCTCTGTTGCATTTGAGAGAAGATCCTCCCAATTCCATCCTGGCGAGCGAAGCCAGCTCCTCTGCTGTGGTGTCTCTGTCGCATTTGAGAGAAGATCCCCCCAGTTCCATCCTGGCGAGCGAAGCCAGCTCCTCTGCTGTGGTGTCTCTGTCCCCTTTGAGAGAAGATCCCCCCAGTTCCATCCTGGCGAGCGAAGCCAGCTCCTCTGCTGTGGTGTCTCTGTCCCCTTTGAGAGAAGATCCCCTCAGTTCCATCATGGCAAGCGAAGCCAGCTCCTCTGCTGTGGTGTCTCTGTCCCCTGTGAGAGAAGATCCTCCCAGTTCCATCATGGCGAATGTCATTGGCTGCTCTTCACGGGAGTCTCTCCCCACTCTTGTGGATGGAGCAGACATGGCTCATGCCTCCAACGTCCAGCCTGGCCTGGAGCATCCCAAGACCGACTTGGAGGAGCAGCCTGGCCCAGCAACTCACCCACCCTGCAAGGAAGAGGTGGCCAGATGCCTTGAGGCCAGCAGCGTGCAGCAGCTCCAGCAAGATCTGGAGATCCAGCTGGGTGCTCCCACTCCACCTCCAGAGGTGCCCAAGGTCCACTCCAGGGAAATGGAGACACCTCTCCACCACAACAAAGGCCAGGACACCTTGGAGGGCCTCATCCTAGCACCCAAACTGGAGCAGGAACTGGGCCTGCCAGCCGATGTGGATGAGACTGCGCAGAGTGTTCCAGCCTCAGCTCCTCCAACACGTCAGCGACCAGAAAAGCGTGATGTGATGGTGGTTCCCATCGTGCAGGACCTGCCCTTCCTGGATGAGGCTGTGAAAAGGGAACTAGAGAATCACATTATTAAACTGAAGATACAACGGCGCTATGGGCTGCAAATGAGGATCCTGGACTGTGAGCGGAGCTTTGAAAACCTCATTTTGAGATAGGCCTCTCAGCCTTTCCCTCCACAGAGGCACCTGGGCTGCCCTAACTGATCTCCCTTCCATCACTGGAACATGCACACTCAGACCAGGAAGTCAGAAGGACAGCCCCTGGACTGGAAGAAGAGTCCGCAGAGCTTGTGGGCGCATGCCTGCTAGTGATGCAGGCTCCAGTCCACTCTGGGCCAGCAGTGTGGGCGAAGAAAAGGCAGCATGGAGGAACAGCTGGCAGCAGCACGGACAGCAGGGAGACCCTGCTGGGCACCAAGGGGAAGGCGCTGAGCCCTGGGACTCAAGGGGATGTGCACAGTCCTCCCCCTTCTAGCCAGGCAGCGTGGGCACTGCCACAAAGTGGCAAACATTTCCTGTTCAAGAATGACCTCAGTTTGTTGATTTCCTGAGCTCATGTAGCTAATCTAAAGGAGAATAAAAAATACAAATCTGGACTTGGGGCCCCAGCAGTCTGTCTGTGACTTGAGTTGTTCTTACTCTGCGCTATGAAGGGTTTGGAGGTGGCTTACACAAATGGACTTGTGTCTGCCAAGGAGAAGGGAAACAGGAGGCAGCTTTCCAAGAGAACTTACATATCAAGACAGAAAGGAAAGTTTACAATCCCTGTTTTCTCTAGGGGAAACCAAAGGCTATGGGCAGAAATTCTGAGCTGGTTTAAGAGGTTTCTGCCCCTCAGATCCGTCAGGACCACTGTGCACATAGTGTCTTCCTCACTTCTGTCAGAAGGATGCAGGTTTAAGAATATACATATTGAGAACCTTTAGGCTGACCAGGGATCATTTGACTGGACCAGGCTAAGGAGCTTGAAATACACATGAAATAACACCTGCAGATTTGAGGAGACAGGAACCCAAAAATTCTCACCCAAGCTGTGTCAATAGGAAGCAGAAATGGACTTGGGGCAGTAAGCTCAAAACTCACTTCAGCCACATCATTACAAGGGTCGGCCATGTCTGCCTGAGGCTGTGGTATCACCTGAAAGGCACCCCAAGCTGAGTACAGACAAACTTGTATCACATCAAGCAGTATATAGGTTATACCCCCTGGAGCTGGGCTAGTTGGTTGGTGTTGCAGCATGGTGAGGCAGCTACTCTGCTCTTAGTTCCTTAAAGAGTTTGTGGGCTCTGCACAATATTGTGTTCTGCAGGTACACTCTATTAGTCCCCAAAAAACCAATGTGGAAGTGACAGCAGCTGAACCTGCACAACAGCACATCCATCTCTCTCTGCATCATCCCTGCCTCACAAACTAACTCAGGTCACTGCTGTCTTAGCTGGCCTTTCTGCGAGCTCCTGATTTGTATCCTTTGTCCCAGGCATTCATTTCCAACGTAAGCGGTTGATCCCACTAAGTCTAACACACTCTGTCCAGCCCTGGCGCTTCCTGGCAGGCTGGCAGAGCACAGTCGGTGACATTAGCATGATGGTCCCATTCCACAGGGAAAAGGTTGTAGAGGCTGCTTGTGCAGAATGATCCTACTGTCCAGAAGCCTTGGGTGCATTTTCACCTCAGCCTGGCAAATCTTTCTGGGATCCTGCCAGAAGCCTTACAAAACAACTGCTTGCTCATTTGCCTGGATAGCAGCTCTCAGAAGAGTGGAGAGAGGGTTGGCAAGGACAGCTTTTTTGCTCGAGGGTCAGTTTCATTGCAGGGGAAGCATTCATTCCAGTCGGGCCTAAAGGCAAGCCATGGGAGAAATACCCCATTTCAAGGGCTGGGTTGAGGAAACAGACAGCTGCACTGCTGCTGGGCAGAGCACTTGCACAGATAAGGACCATGTTGCCAGCATTTAAGCTGCCAACACCTCTGGGTCTCTGGCATTAGAACCAGCTCTAGCAAGGAGGGCAAAGAACTTGTGTCGGTCACCAGTACCTGTGTTTACATGTTCAGAGGAACGATCTGTCACCATTTGAGGGAAAGGCAGAACAAGTACATCTGACGTTGCTGACAAGCAGATGATCACAAGCTAACCAGATCCTGGTCATTTCTTAAGGCCAGATCTCCCCATGTGCTTAGAACTGCATGGCATTCAGTGTGTTGCAAGAATTAGTTAAAATCCTTGCATGTGATCAAATAGCAGTACCGAATAAAATAGCCACAGCACCTGAAATGGGACATAGAAGCAGGATTAAGGATCTGACAGTCCCATAAGAGAGAACAAACTTGGTCTTCTGCTAGAGGGACTGAACTGGGAAACTGGAGAATGGAGCCAGGATGTGGGTGTTACACCTCTCTCCAGCTCATTGAGCCAAGTAAGTCTGCTCTGCAGCTCAATTCCCCTCAAAAAATGAGAGAAGGCTACCCTGCCCCATTCCTGCCCTCTCAGTGCCATCTACTTAAGCCTATAAAAGTGTAGATAAGCTCTCTTGCATTGCATTCATTCACTACACTAGTAGTTGAGGGGGGCTTCATCTGACCAAATGTCAGATGAAGCCAATTTTAGTCATCCATGAATCCCTCCATGGCTTGTTTAGGATTGTTCTCCTCATCCTAAAGGAGCCACCTAAACTGGGCCACATGAATTGTTCCCTGAAATACCTGTTTCTCTCCATTGGCAAAGAAGGAAACCCAGGGTGGTATCTCAAATCAGGGGAAATGAATCACATACATTTTCTAGCTTCTCTAGTTCTCAGAGTGTAAAAGTAACAGACGTTCACATTTCACAGATACCTGAATGGTCATGAGGAGTAAGTTGCAACTCGATAGATAAATGCCTAATGAGACAAAGAAAACTTTGCCATCAATTATGATTTAGCAAAACAGTCCACCCATGATGGCAAGGAGACACAAACACTGCATTTCCTTTCTGGATAAAGGAGAGAGAAAAACAGAGGAGGAGCCATCTGCTGCAAGACCCAAAGAGTCCATGCCAAGTGGGATGGACAAGATGACTTTCAGCCTTCAACCACCCTGTAGAATGGATAAAAGAAGTCCTGATCAAGCTCTGTCATGCTGATCTGAGAGATTTCATGTCACAGTGTGGCAAATATAAGAGGTTCTCTTACAGTTCTGAAAACTTGGCTGTGATTGCTTACAAAAGATGTGACTTTTCTCACAAAATCCTCCCCTACCCCCCAGAAATGTCACTGCACCAGAAAAACACAGCTTGCTTCTAGAAGAATGACATGACTGAAAAACAAACATTTCACACTATTGCAAGCCAGAAATATCGTTGGGCTGGCACACAAGGAACATGATGCCAAATGGGGACAGGATGATGATGGACAAGATGAATGGAGTCATCATGATCTGGCACCACTCTCGCACGTGTTTGTGGTTCACTAAAAGGCACTACAGAGGGATGGAACAAAAGCACAACACTTTCCCGGTGATTCAGTCTCACTGTTGAATGAACAAGGGCATCTTTCAGATTTTCAGAAAGATTCTCAACTATTTGCAAAAATATCAGAAGAGCAGCCTGACAATTGTGAGAAGAGGGCTGGCTTCAAAGGATATTAGGAACGAGCAGGGAGTCTCTCAGGAATGCAAAAAAGGGACTTGCAGAGTCTATAACACCACACACCAACGTGGGCCAGACCTCGTAAAAAAAACTGGGCAAAAGGGAAAGAAAGGGTGTGGAGTAACATCTGAGGATAATTTAGGCAAAGCCTGAAAGCAAAAATAATATTTTATCATGTTTTAACCAGGATGCCATGGTTCATTGTGTGGAGAAGGCAAGGTGGCTAAATGGGAATAAGCACAGGACTGGAAAGGACAGCGTCTGAGGGGAAAAGTCAAGGAGTCTGATGCACTTGAACCAGGGACTAAATGACCTCGATCCCAAATATTATAGGTATGCATATTGTACAGGAAACCAGGTCTGGTAACAAGTTTGTCTGAACAAATCTATCAAGGAAGGATGGCTTTCTGGGTGGCAGCCAGGGCTTGGCTTTCTGAGCCTAGGAAACCAGAGGCTAAAAAGGTCTGTTACTGCTTGCTTATAAATAGAGCAGGGAGGAAGGGAGAAGCAAACAGGGGAGAGGAAAGGATACATTTAACCTAAAGCACAGCATTGGCAGGAGAACAAAGAAGTACAGACTGTCCACAAATATACTTAGGCTGAAAATTAGAAGGCTTCTTACCTCTAAAGTGATCAGGATCTCTTCCAAAGACAAAAAATAACATTTCTTTGAAAACAGACTTTCAAGCTGAACTCTTTCAAAAGCTTATAAAAGAGATCTCTGTGATAGCAGGGGAGTTGACTAGTAAGCTGAAAGGTCTCTTGTTTCCAAAAACAGCTGTCTAGATCCAGAATAGTTATAAGAAGGTGGTTTAAAATATTTATTTTGCGTGCTCAACTAGAAATCATTTGGCAGGCAATTATGCAAAACCCCATTGGTCCCTACATTGACTTCAGTGAAGTCAAGCCCTGTTTGTCAATCTACAACTCACCTATCACTACTTCAGCTCCCTGAGAGCAAAGGAAATGGGGAGAAGAGCCCACAGAGCTGACACAAAAATCAACAAATGCATTTCTTCCCCAAGACCATATGGGATAAGACAGAAAAAGGATCTGGCCTTCATATGCTCTACTGTGGAGCAGCAGAGCTGTTCTGAGAGTGTCACCGGCACCTTGGTTCTTCTGAAATCAGTGCCTGCACAGAGTTACTCCAGTGCAGCTGTGATGCTTCAGCTTTATGCTGCACCTTATTCTGCAGTAACCTCACACCGTGCAGAAGTCTACTGGAGTTGGCCAGTGCTACCTGCCAGTCAGGTGCGCCTGACTACTGTCTGAATATTGATGCTGCGTCGAGGTACACGGAACAAAAGCAGGGAGGGACACATAATATATGCAAATCTTTGAAGCTGCAAATGACTTTGAAACAAAACCACTAATGGTTAATTTGCTAAGTGACAGCAGTCAGAAGGCAACGTGCCAAATTTTCCTTGCGTTTCCCGTGGAGCCCAAAATCTTTCCCAAGGCAGCAGCTTTGGAGGGGGACATAGCTGAGCATTTGACACGTTGTCGTGGTTTAACTCCAGCCGGCAACTAAGCCCCACACAGCCGCTTGCTCACTCCCCCCTGGTGGGATGGGGGAGACAATCGGAAGGGTAAAAGTGAGAAAACTCGTGGGTTGAGATAAAGACATTTTAATAGGGAAGGAAAAAGCTACACACACGAGCAAAGCAAAGCAAGGAATTCATTCACCACTTCCCATGGGCAGGCAGGTGTTCAGCCATCTCCAGGAAAGCAGGGCTACATCACGCGTAATGGTTACTTGGGAAGACAAATGCCATCACTCCAAACGTCCCCCCCTTCCTTCTTCTTCCCCAGCTTTATATACTGAGCATGACATAATATGGTATGGAACAGCCCTTTGGTCTGTTGGGGTCAGCTGTCCCGGCTGTGTCCCCTCACAGCTTCTTGTGCACCTGGCAGAGCATGGGAAGCTGAGAAGTCCTTGATTTAGTATAAGCTCTACTTAGCACCAACCAAAACATCCCTGTGTTACCAACACTGTTTTCAGCACAGATCCAAAACACAGCCCCATACTAGCTACTATAAAGAAAATTAACTCTATCCCAGCCAAAACCAGCACACACATGCACTAGTTTGGGCAGTAAGAGTTGTTAATAGCTTTTGGAAAAAAACAGTCCCCTAAGTTTGCTCCCTGTTCCTTTCCAGCCATTTTCACTGCCTCATTTGCTGGGACTTTTTATTATGATAGAACATTTTGGGTTGCTCATTCTGTGTTGAGATATTTTAGCACATTGTTCAAGACACAGCACTTTGCATTTGAAATAAATGCTGTGGTCTGCTTTTCTGGATTTTTTTTAAACTCTGGCAGATGACTGATGAGGGCCAAGCTGACCTGCACTTTCTCAGAGCATTCACATTTCTTAGATCTGTACAGGATGAGACATGGTGGCATGTGGTTTGTACCTCCGGCCATGGACAGATATGCCATTCCTTACCAGAAATTCAGAAATACCTTTTCTTTACATGGGCATTTCCCTCTATTCTAAACACCACTGCAGCAGCGCCAGCATCAGGGCCTACTGTAGGCAGCAGAAGCTGCAATTTGCGCTGGAGCAGTTTCTCCTGCCACGCAAGGTGCCACTCTCCTGGTCTACACCAGCAGCCTGTCCTCAGAGAGCCATGCCTTTTGCTGAACACACTGCTGGAGCTGGGACCAATCTGCAGCATGGACATCTGCAGCAAGAAACCTACCACAAACAGAGCTACTTCAGGATCTTGCCAAGGGGAAGCAATGGGCAGAGCAGTCAGAGCACCACTTCCAAGGGGAAAAAACCATGCCAGATTGGAAATTATTCCAGATCAGTTAAGGGTGTTCTGAGTGCAGCCCTTACCTGAGTCCAGACTCATTTCCCTGCCTAAACAAGCTGGACTGAGCTCTCTGAACCTACGCACTGCTGAAGCCCCAGCTCCAAGAGGCCTGGATTTCCTGTAACCTCAGGCAATTCACCCACTGTCTGCCCTAGGCCAGGGCAGTTTTGCTGAAATAAGTGGAGCAGCCAGAGCAGGTTGGTCCTGCAGGGCTGTGAAGGGGCTGCCAAGGTAAGGCGGGGGCTGCCAAGGGAAGGCGAGGGCCACCAACAGCTTTCAGTCCTGGCCACTTCTGTATGGGAGCCCCAGGTGGTGGGTGTCCCTTTTGGACTTGTTGTTCTGGCTAGGGTGAAGGGGTAGGAGAGGGTGAGGGTTAGGTGGCAGAGCAAGTACAGAGCCCCAGCGTTGGTGGGGCTGTGAAGGGGCTTTCCAGGATCTGAAGTAGAGGCTTCCTGGTCTCAAATTCACAGGGTCTCTTTCTTCCCTGCTTTTAAAGATGGATGCTTCTGTCCTTTGCCAAGCTGCAAAGGTTGTCTGTGTGCTCCAGGAGCTCTATAAAATAAACCCTAATAGTTAAGAAACTGATCTTGCTGGCCCTTAGGTATTCTACAGTACATTTCATCAGACCCTTCCTCATTTGAATCCATCTAACCTGCCTGGATTTAAAGCCTCAAATATGATGTCTTAGATCCCTTTCAAAAGCAGAAAGCTTTCAGTTTCTATTCAGAGCATCACTGACTTCAGGCTAGTTACCCACAAAGCTGTATTTCTTATTACCATCAAATTGAGATAGAGTCATATCAGCATTTGAAAGAGCCTGAAGATCCTGAGCAGAAAGGATAAATTATCACACTGAGTGAGAATTTTCACTTTTGTAATTTTTAACAGGACTTTACTGAATCAGATGCTCCAAATCTGTCCTATTTTTTACTGGAAGTTACTATTTCTTTTCCTGTAATTTCCTGATTTATTGTTATTGTCTATTTGCCTTTAGCACACCAGTCCAAAGGCTGTTTATTGTGGGAAGCACGCACACGACTCTTCCCCATCCAAATTGAGTACTTTGGGTTTTGTTTAGAAATGCTGTGCAGCAGATTTCTGCCATTTCAGGTAGTATCATAAACGTCTCTGTGTTCAGAGCCTGTGAGAATTTGTTGTAACACTTAATTCACTGCTAGAAGGTGTTCAAAACAGGGCAGATGAGCCTGGTATAAAAGTCAACATACAGCAGAATCAGCAGTGTAACTCTACTGTAAGAAATTGCAAGTTGTTTCTATTTGAGTAGAAGTTCACAGAGAAGTTACTTGCTCAGCTTTGAACTAACTTTTAAGTCAGTCTGCCTGCTATCAGATGACAGAAATGAATAAAAACAAAGGTAACCCCCAATGTTTTGTAATGCAAGATGCTTTCCATAAAGCTAGGACAAAATTATAACTTGTGTGCAATAATGCTGAAGACCCTTGGCCATGGCTCAGTATCCCATCACATCACACGATGCACAAAGCAAACCCACTGTCCTCCTGCAGCTCACCGTTCACTTCAGGACACCCACTTACACCTCTCCTGCGCTCTCCTGTTTCCCCTCAGGAAATCTCACTGCGGCAGCGTACCAGGGAAGGAGCCACGGGACCAGACGTGGCTGCAATATGGGCTGAGCTGCACGAGGGACTCGACTGAGGCACTGGCCAGAGCGAGCACCAGAAGGAAAGATGTACATTTATGTCCTATCCCAGAGGGTCTCATTGCTCTGGGACCAGACAAGAACCCGGGTTTCACAAGATGGACAGGGCTGCTATATTTCATAGAAAAAGCATCACTTGCCTATTATTTTTCTTTCAGAGTCCTTTTTAATATGCAATTTATTCAACTAGGGGTCATGATTAAAGCTAAAGTTAACAACCTACTTAAAAATATAAAGTTACTACATTGAGACAAAAGGATGAGCTCTCAACTTTGAGACAGAAAGGCGTTTCTCCAGACCATGGGGATTGGTGACTCTGAGCACTGCAGGATCTAAACATCTCTTGCAAATTTGTTTTTCAATAAGCACTGACTTGCAAATTAACAGAGCAAGTCCTGCTTGGAGCACATGAGCAGCGGCAAGCACTTGAGTTACAAATGTACATTTAAAAACGTTCAACAAAATGGCAGTTCCCTGCCATAAAATTGTGGCCAGAACAAAATCAAAGTGCGACTGTTGCACAAGTGCTCCTCCACCGAACCATGATAACCAGTTCACTGCACCCACAAAGGGAAACAGTCGCAGAAACCCCCTCGGAGGCGCCAGCAAGAGTCACGCAGCACCTGCTGCTAGAGGAATACGCAGAATCACCCTTGACAGCCATAAACGATGCCCCAGGCTTAGTCCTCTGCTCTGCCCACCCCACCACCCTCCCCAGGAAGCTCTCCACACTGAGCATGTTCAGTTGCTCTCAGTTCAGGTTCAATTTGCCTTTATCACCAATAAGTTTCACCTGATCCAAAGCACAGACGTTAGAGGCAGTTTTCTTCTCAGCTGCCAAACCTCCACCCAGTAACACAACAGCAGAGCTAACAAACAGTAAATTTTTTCCACTGTCCACCAGTCTGATTCATGAAGGGCTTCCAAAAGCTTACATGCAAAGGCAACAAATACCCTTTCTGAGCATTTGCAAAGTAACACATTGGCTTGTGAGTTCAGGTCATTTAAAAAAAAAAAACAACACACTCCTTTTTTGGGGAAGTCTCATCCTTTTCCCTGGTCCTTCCATGCACCTGCTAAGTTTTGGCATTTGAAAATTGTCTTGGCCGAGGACAAAAAAATGCCAGCCAGGCTTTTCCAGAGGGTGCGATATATACTGTAAGAGATATTTCAGACTCACAAAAGGAAATCTCTGCGTGGTGAACACTGTCCAATCAGCTGGTGCTATCGTTTCTGTGATTGCCACTAATGCTGACAGCTGAGCAGAAAAATCCAGGAGGCCTCCTCAACCGTGCCATAGACAAAGTATACTTCTACAAAAATGTTTGGTTTTCATTTATAGAACAGGGTATGTCATGTAACTGTCCTCAAAGGTCTTTTATGATCAGCTGGTACACCAAACTTAGAAGACATTTAAAATGTGTACTGTGACACTCTGCTTTAGATCCAGTATTACTCCATATTTCTATGAATTGTTTGGACGATGAACAAGATGGTATACTTTAAAAATTTGCCGGCAACAAGAACATCCCAGTAGATAAGTTCAGAGATCAAAAAGCTTGAAAAAAAATCAGAAATTAACCAAACTCTGCAAGATTTAATTCAGTACATACACATGCAAAATACTAAACTTGAGAAGGATGAACCAGAGGCACGGACGCAAATGAGGAACATGCAGGTTGGCAGCAGTGCATCAAAAGAGGGCCTGGAGTTATAATGGATCAGAAAATAAACATGCACCAACAATATGAGGCTCTCTGTGGGACAGGAGATAATTATCCTGTTCTGGCCCATGCTGGAAAAGCCTCAACTAGACCACTGTGGCTCAATTAGAAAGAACATAGATAAACTGGGGAGACTAAAGCACAGCAACCGGAATGGTGAAAGGATTCAAAGCTATGACCTAAGGCAAAGGCTGAAGAACCAGGGTTTGTTTTGTCTAATAAAGGGGAAGGTTAAGGGGTTAAAAATTGGAGCTTTCCATTATGTAAAAAGGGCAATACTAAGTTATTCCCCAGGTAAAGTAAAGATAAAGATAAAAGAAAAAGATAAAACAAAAATATCTTTCCAGCAAGAGAAATGTGTGTAGGTTATTGTGTACCTGTACAGGCGTAGACCCTTTGACATAAACAGGAGATTTCAGACAGACTAGATATGCTTGATCCCATGTCAGTATTAATTATGCTTAATCCCATTCACAGGGAGTTGCACTGCTGGGGCTATGCCTGTGTAGATTCATATCTGAGCCTACACTGAGCACAGCATCCTGAGCAGAAAGAGTTAGTGCCGGACAGCCGAGAGGGGCCAGGAGTGAAAAGCCGCAGTGATCTGCACTGGATGGGTGTGTGATCCTCTGCTCTGCTAAAAGCAAAGCTCATGCGTGGCCTTACCTAAATCCTGTCTCTGACAGTATGGGAAAGGGAGCACGTGCTATGCAGGAACTGTCTTGGTGACTTACAGGAAGGTTTCTTGCCTGTTCTTCTGGGGAGGGAGAGGATTTTGTTGTGGGATAGGCAAGTGAAAAAAAGAAGGGGAAGTTCTTTAAACCAAGGAGATTGCTGCACCACATAGGCCAATCTCAGTTTCATAATGCAAGTAAACATTTGAAACAAGGCCACAACTGTTCTTAGTAACACTGGTATTTTTCTACAGCAAATAGCTACTTCCAACAGTATCCTGTTCTGGCATAGCCAAATCATGACACAGAGCAGTATTTATTGAATTTCTGTCCTAATAACCCCCAAGAGCTTGAAATCTGCCAGGGTAAGAGCTTACCAATACCTGCAACACACTCCTACTATTGCTGAAGGGAGTTAAAAGGCTTGAATCAAACCCACCCTAAAAGGCAGCAGATATAACTTCCATCTTCTTGCTGGAGTTGCATCCAACTGTGCTGCACCCTGGTGTGAGAGTTGTCTCTGTCCTGCATTTTCCTGTCCCATGCAACAGCAAAAGACTCAGACCAAAACCTTTCAACCGAGTGGAGTGATGGGCTTCTGCAAAGCAGTTCTTTCTTCTGCAAAGCAGTTCTTTCTAGTGCAGTAGCCTTGATCTCCGTGAGCTGTTGGCATAAGAAAGGTTTGGCTGTGTGAAAAGGGATAAAGAAACAGGTCCTTAAACACTTTGTCTGAAACAACCTGGGAATGCTCCTCCATGCTGTGAGCAACCTGGCACTCAATCATCTGAAGTAGCTGCTCTGACAGGATTTTAAGTCCCCATAATTAGGTCTTTCAAATAAAAATCCAAAGCACAGCCTTTTAGTTTTAAATAGTTCTCGCCTGTATTCTCCCTGCTGCCTGGGTTTTGCGCTGCTCTGCCTTGTGTCTGTGGAGGCTGTGTCATTATCCACCCACAGCAGCAGCAGGAAATGTTCTTGGGCCTGAACCTAACTTTTGTTTTAGTTCAGTTTCTGACACCTCGCTCCCACTCCAGCCCTAGGGAACTACTCCTAGAGAGGGTGAGTCACTTCACAGGGTTGTGAAGACGGAAATGAGAAGCTCGTTCTGGCTCCAGCGCCTTCCTAAAACAGTTTGCGCAGCCTCAGGGTGTACGCGGGTGCAGCCCCTGGAGCACTGCAGCCACCAGAGACCTTTCCCTATCTCTGACTGGGGAGCCCAAAAGAAACAGGCTTTGCAGAAGGTCTCGAGCATTTTCCCCTACTTCCCCAGCACACACACACAAACACATTCACTTTTCCATGGGCTCTCCCAGCTAAGGTGCGACTGCAAACAGGAAGGCATAAGCCTGCAGGGACGGGCAGCTGGTGGCTGCGGGAGCTGTTGATGCCTTCTGCTCTGGCTTTCACAGAGCTCCTTCCCTCTCCCTTACCTGAGCTTGCTCAGGTGGTTTCATCCTCTCTCTCTGTCCTAGAGCCATCCTCACTGCCATGCTCCGCATTGCTTTCCTGGCAGTACCTCAGTCACAGAGAAGTCCCTAGACACCAGTACCTGGGAAGGTGGCAATGGTGCTGTTGACCACCTCTAAGCCCCTGGCATGGTGAGAGGATAGTGGGGAGGTCTCTGGGTAGCAGCTGCCAGCTGGGAACTTGCTGTGGACACAAGAGGCAGAGAGCTGGCAGCTGATAGATAGCTCCACAAGCAGAAGTAAGCTGATTTTAGAGACTTTTTAACAACTGGAAAGAGTTAGTGATAAGGTCTAAACACAATCTGCTGTTCAAAGGAGAGCTCATGTTCAAAGCAGGAGACTTTTGGACAACTTCAGTGGCAGATAATCACGACTCCCATCCTTGACACACAAGTTGTTGATGTGTCATAATGAGCTTCAGGGTGCTTCCAAGAGAGGTGAGAATTTAAATGTCCTAAACACACATGAAAATGAGGATTACTCACAGAAAAGCGACATAAGGCTAACCTAATTGGCTTACTGTGCCTGCAAGATTATTTGTCTAGTGATGGATAATTGTCAGAATATTTAGAATTATGGTTTGGAAAAGCATAAGAGATGTGGACATCAATCTGAACCCTCTGAATCACCTCTTTGCAAATGAAGGCTGGCAGCCTCACACAACTGGGCTTTCCTGTTGAGTCCCCTGGCACTATTGTGTGTTCCCGGCTAGACATGCCATGCGTGAAACCTCCCTTGTGTGAATGTGGTGGTCGTGTTTGCAGTCTTAGCCAGGAAAGCAAACAAAACTGAAATGCAAATGTTATCTGACCACTTCTAAATTTCAAAAGCATTTAAGGTTAAGCTGTGATGTTGGGATATAGATATGCATTAAAAAATAGCAGCAGTCAGAAGGGCAGAGCAAAGAAGCTTCCTGTGGTTGAGGGTTTTTTTGCCCCAGACTGGATTTCCTGTCCAAGTATACTCAGTATCAGGAGAAAGGCACAATTGTGCGGATCAGGAGGAAGAAAGTCAAAGCTGATCCCTGATGAGGACTGAACAGGTAGGTGCTGTGGGTATGACTGAACTCCAGGACCCCTTTTGCAACCTCAGCCTTGGCACTGAACGTGCTCCAAGCAGTCCGTGGCACATATGATGCCTGTCATCGAGCCCTCTGACGCGCAGGCATTTCCTCACAGGCACTTCCCCAAACATCTCCTGTGCAACATGGACCTGCCCATTACTTAATGTTATACATAACCAAGTAGGAGAGACTGAAAAAAGCACAGTGAAATCAGGCACAGGTGTTCAAATTGCCATGTCAAACTATAACATGACATAGATATTAAAGTTAATTATAGAAGTTTCATTTTTTAGCCCACCTACTTGCTTTTTTTCTGCGCAAATTCACAATTCAGGTATTCTTTGCCCAATCAAGCATTACGCAACTTGTTAATTAAGGCAGGCAGAGACTTTGTAAACCTAAATTCAGCCTGAGAGGCTGCCCTATGGCACAGGGCTCCCCTGGGCTCCTAAGGGCAAGCGACTGGCTTTGGCCATGTCAGGAGCAAACACTGCCCATCTTCCACAGCAAAGCTCTCTTTTACAGCATTCCCATGGTGACGGGGGGACTAACCTAATACACTTGCAGCCATCTGACCCAGAGAAGCAGGAAAGTCACTTTTGTTTCAACTCAAACTTTTCTGTATGAGTGCAAAGCCACTAAGGGATGTGTTTTGCCAATGTATGAGACTGGCAATTTCTGTTTGCAGAGAGATCATGCAGTTTTCTGCATCTGTGGTGACTGAAAGGCAACTGATCTCACGAATAAGAGCGCATGCGACTCTTTAGGGCCAGTCCTTCCTTGGCACATCCACTCAGAGTCTCCGGAGAGCTCAGCCGGGGTGTTGGTGGCACTAATGCAGTGGCAACAGCCCAGTCTCCAAACCAGACAGCACACAGCAACCTGCGGCTGGCTGTGACTTGGGCTGGAAAGGTAGGTGCCCTGCCTCATCACTGCGCCAAGCAGTCTCCATCCTCGGGACAAGCCCTTGGCAAAGCTCTCATCGTGTGTTACCTGCACTTACAGACAGGGCTCAGATAAGCACAAATAAATCAGCATGAATTCAGCAGCTCACAGAGCTGTGTAAGGCATCTGTTGGTCCACTTGAGTGGCACATTGACTGCATGCAATAGCAGAAAAGTGCTTTGGCTGGGAGGAGGCTGCTTCAGCAGATCCAGACGGCAGAGGGTCAGTGGGCTAGGACAGCCAGCGCTCCACTAAAGCCTGCAGGGACCCTAGAGATGGGGACAATCCCATGTAATTGTAACCATGTGACAATGCTGCCTTTTCCCAGAAAGACGGACCTATCTGCCTGCTGAGTCCACCATGGCAGCAGGCAAATTCATCCCTTACAGGTGTACATACAGCTAGCATCGAACTTAGTGACTGCGTGACCACCCAAAGATGGAGATTCAGCCCTGAATGCATAAACCTAGATGTTGCCTTGAAAATGAAGCCAAAGTTTCCCTGCTTCTTAGGGGAGATGTGAGCTTTGCCACGGCTGACAGCGCTGTCTTGTCAGAGGGCACCTTACTCTCATTTTTAGGGTTAAGAGACTCAGCTCTGTCCCCTTGCCTCAAATGAGTGCTCCTCCTTCAAGGCTCATGGAGGTTTGAGCCTAGAGACCCAGAGGGTTTCACTTCCAGCCTAGAAATGCCAGGGCTGAGAGTGTAATGGGGCTGACGGCTCAGCAGGCAACAAAAGCACTGAAAATCAGCTCTGTGGGTTTTCAGGAGCAGGCATGAAGGAAAGGACATGTTTTAGGGTTGCTGTCAGAGGGGTAAAGGCTGCTTTCATGTCACCTTAATGCTGGAGAAGCCTGACCGGGTTTCAACATTGCTCTCAGCACAGCGCAAAGTCTGCTGCCCTGGCCAGGTGAGAGATGGTTATTCATTCACCAAACTTCAAACGCTAGAGGAAGGTCATTTAGCACCTGAGAACACGCACGTAAATCATCGGCCGTGTCAAAGAGTCTGAAGAGTTTTAAAAGGCACCCTGCCTCCACACGCAGCCTCTTTGGTGCACCAGCAAAGGCACCACCAGCCTTTGATAAGGGAAGCAAAGCAAGCAATGACTGGCACAGGCAAAGAGCTAATTCTTGGCTACCAGCTTCAGCCCTGGGCCCCACCTCACAACACAGCTTCCTCCTTCAGCCTGTGGAAGCAGAGAGAAAACCAAAGTGTTATCCCAGTTTTAATAATTCATTGCTTCAAGCCATACTTTGGGGGAAACAGCAGACTGAAGGTAAAGAGCATGGAAAACGCAAGGTGTACCTTTGGGACAAGGTCCCCAGCACATGTGTCTTTATGATTGCCCACTCTTGGCTCATTTGGCATTTAATTGCTAAGGCTACTCCTGCTGTGTCTTCTGCATAGCAGAAAATAAGGATGGTCTGGAGAAATGAAGGTCACAGCTGGGTAGCAGATATCTCTGCCACTTAACGGCTTGGTAGATGTGAGTGGGGATGGCCGGGTTAGGGAGGGCTACAGCATTACAACACTTTCCCTCATCCAACACAGAACTTATCAGTCGGAGTAGCATTACAGCTCCCTTTGCCTACTGGGAAAAGGACCTCTGCTGAGAGGTATCATTTTTGTAAGGGCCAACTGCACTGGTGCTGTTCCCATGTTGGACAGCCTTGAAACAAAGAGCAAAGCCAGCACCCAGAGAAAATTGTTCTATCCCTATACGCAATCCCAAAGGCCCTGCTGAAACCAGGGAATTCCTAAAAAGCCTTCTGCAGGTTTGAAATAAGGGATTCAAGAGATGGAGGAAAGGGGATGTATCCATGCATCAAGTTCTCCCTGTTACATGAGCAAAAGGTGAAAGATAAATCTCCATTCATGGCACAACTGCCTCCCGGGCACCCCCTCTTTGACTAGGAAGTCAGCCCTTATGGGCCTTTGATTTGCCAGTGGCTGAGAAGAAAATAATACAGAAGCAGAGTAAGATGTCCCTGCCTTCCAGCTGGCTTACAGCAGCCCAGGGCTATTGCAGGAGAGATGAGGGGTTTGTGAATCAAATCAAATCCTGCCCCTTCTTACTCAAAGTAACAAACCATCCCTATGCCGAGCGATGGAGAGGAAAGCCCACAAATGGCCAACTCTTGGGCTTCTTGGGAAAGTCTTGCCTATAGGAGCTCATTTTCTCCCAGAATTAAACTCACCTCCTTTTTAGTTCAGATGTCATTCCCTGTAAAAATTCAGAGGACTGAAGAGGAGGCGAGATTAAAATAAAATGAATCCCTCAGGCCAGGAAGGCAGCCATTAATTCATTTGCAACCAAGGTTGTCTGACTGCAACTTTCTCGGCACAGCCACTTGGGTCTTAGGAAGGTCCTCTAGACAGAAGAGCAAGAAGTGCTCTAATATGAGTGTAAGGCTTTGGTCTCTCCAGCTGCACCATGGCAAACCCCAGCTCTTCCAGCTGGTAAACAGGGCACTCATCCCCACAGGCAGAGAATATAAAACAGGGCAGCAAAGCACACCCTTTCTGAGGATAGATAAGGCTTTCTACACTTTCCTTTCCCCCTCTGTTATCACAGAATCACAGAATCACAGAATCATATAGGTTGGAAAAGACCTTTAAGATCATCAAGTCCAACCATAAACCTAACACTGCCAAAAACCACCACTAAACCATGTCCCTAAGCACCTCATCCAAACGTCCTTTAAATACCTCCAGGGATGGCGACTCAACCACTTCCCTGGGCAGTCTGTTCCAATGCTTGATAACCCTCTCGGTGAAGAAAAATTTCCTAATATCCAGTCTAAACCTCCCCTGGCGCAACTTGAGGCCATTTCCTCTTGTCCTATCACTTGTTACCTGGGAGAAGAGACCGACCCCCACCTCTCTACAACCTCCTTTCAGGTAGTTGTAGAGAGCGATGAGGTCTCCCCTCATCGCTATGATCATCGCGATGAGGTCTCCCCTCATCGTTATGATCAATCCAACCTAACAGAGCATCTGTATTTGTGATAGATTGTTCCTAGATGTCCACCGAGCAACTGGATGTTGGAGCAGCATTGCCCCATCGCAGAGCGTGTTTAACAGGGGCATGGCAACATGTCAGAGCAATGGCAAGCCTGCGAGTCCTTGCTGAGACTGCAAGGGAGTCACTTCAGTAGGCAAAGATGACACGGCGTATATGGGAATCAGGCTGCAAGGATGGGGCTGATAGAGAATTAGGTGAGCACTGAAGAGGCTGAGCTGTGTTGGATGGTCATGGAGCAGAGACGTCGCTGCTGCACAGCCCCTGCAGCCCTCAGCCACCTGGTCAAGGGCACGAGCCAACCCGGCCGGGAGACACCGTCCTCTTCTGCACTCAGGCTGCAGTTACGGGCGGCCTGGGCTGGTCATCAGGCTCTGCGACCGCGCTGTTCGAGGCTCACCACAATATTCACAGCCAGACACCATGGTCGTCACGTTTCCATGGCTTTCATGTTTGGCATTAAGTGTATATCTAAATATCTCAGCTGAAGAGAGGCTTTTCTTCCTGTCTGGCTGGCTATGTACATTAGCAAAGGAAAGCTTAACTAGGCCTTTACAGATCTTCATTTTTCTGTTACACTTGCCATATCACAAGTTTCATCACTAAACTGAAAACCAAGGCATTTCTTGTGGCATTGAAGCTGCAAATTGGAATGTCAAGTAAAATGAAGACTTATAGGGTCGTAATTCCCCAGGAGAAAAGAGGGGCTGCTTCTATAAAACACTTCTGTCAGCTCCTTGGAAATCATTCCACCAGGTTCGGCCTCTGAAGGAGGAATTTAGAAGCTGGCAATGATTAAAAGCCAGAATTGTGAAAACGGCTAGCAGCCCTTGCTTAAAGGGCTACTTTGGTCCAAGTCAATAATAGCACAGCTAATGGAAAGGCAGTAAGTATTCAGTACATAATTTCATCCACTGTCACAAATGCAGGGTGAAACTCCACCACAATCCTGGATATTCGTCCTGATTGCAAGTTGCAGATCTGTCACTTTGCATCAGCACCTAAAACCTCTCAGATTCCCTTCCGAGGAACATTCCTGGCCTAGCACGGATCTAGTTAAATGCACAAAAATGGGGTGAAATCCAAAACGAATGGCTAGATTCTGCCTTCCTTATATTCGGGTCAGGTTTCGGCACTGAACAAAGGGGACAGAATCTGGCCCTGAAGCCCCAAAGATATTGCGAGCCAAGGCAGAAGAGGCTGTGCTAGCTCTGCCCACTGCTAGTTTCCTTCTCATGCGACTCCAGTCATGCAGTATTCCCCAAATAGAAGTTCATACCTTTTCACCTTCAGAGCCGGCCTATTTCTGCTCTCTGGTATTCAGAAATAAGTCTCCCTCCCTCCCAGGAAGGAGCCACGCTATAAATATCTCCATGCAAGTTTCCTGAGTCCTAACATTTCTCTCAGAAGAGTGCGGCTCCTTGTGCAGCAGCGACAAGCCTGGCTGGGTTTTGCAATGCCTTTAATAATGTCAGTGTGCTGCTACAGTTCCACGACCGCAGAGAAGAAACGGAGACACGTGCAGGAGCAGTAGCGTAGCTGTAGCCATGGTGGTGTAGACACCAGCGAGACAAAGTTAGGATAATCTCTTCTAACTTTAATATATCAGTTCATTCAGGAGGAGGGCTTGATTGTGAAAAGTGAATTAACTCATGAGTGTTTTCAACTGTTTTACATTTGGCCCAAGGCCCTCAAAAAATAAGACACCAGTTTTCTTCGGTACTGGTTGAACTGATGGAAACAGTAAGGACTGTGCGAGGGGAGAGGGGGCCTGAAGGGATGAAGTGTTTTGCCCAAGAGAATCAGCAGCAGGCCCCGGAGCAGAGCAGAGGGCTCCTGACGCCATGCGGCAACGCACTAGTAGGCCACACTTTTCCAGCCTGAAAGGAGCTTATAAAAAAATAAGCAATGGCAAACTGCAGGGTTTTAGCTGCCTTATGATGCCTGCCAAGAAGGAGTAATTGTTGCTTCAACACAACTTCAGGCAGGCGGTTTGCAATAGAGCTTCTCAGCAGATGTTGGCACAGCTGAATTTTGCCTTTAGGACAAGGAAAAGTCAAGGTTTGGTCTGGGAAGGGGGGGGAACAGGGAAAGAGAGAGACCTGCAGGGAAACCTACAGCATCAGGGAGCAGGGAAGTGAGGATGAGCCTGGGGTGTTGCTGGTGCTGGCTCTGACCATCCTCCGCTCCCCAGCTAAACCCTCTCGGCTTTCTTGGGCTGGAGCCCTGGGAAGGGAGGCAGCCCACTGTGGTGGCTCTTCTCTGCTCCTTGCAGCCCTTGCTGGCAACCTCTGATCCCCATCAAGAGCCAGGAGCTGAGCAGCAGCTGCCTCTGCCCCCCGTCAAACTCTCAGGACACAAAGCCAAGGGGTGCAGAAGAGACTCAAAGCAGAGGAGGAAATGCTTTCTACATCGTGCGTAATTAACTCAGCGCCGCGAGCATTTCGGAGTCAGGCCATCCACCTTGTCTGCACACAAAAATTGGCACTCCAAAAGAAATATAAACCCTGTAATGCAGAAGCAGTCATAGAGGCATAAACGTGTTGTAGCTATCCCATATGGGAGGGAGACAAGCTAACTGGTGTATAGCAGCTCCACACTCCGAGCTGCACTGACAGTGCTATTTCAGGAGATTTCTAAATCACCTCCTTGTCCCAAACAGTTTTCACATGAAACTAATCCCAGAAGTGCATGTGAACCAGGCCTGCTGAGGAGGATGCAGAGCAGAGCAGATGTTTGGGGTGGCTGAGGGTATTAGGCACAACTGAGCCAGTAATGAGAAACATTCATAAGGTACATCAGCCCTCCAGCCTCAAGGTGTGAAAAGATTGAGGGGGTATCTCATGCCCAGCTTATTTCTCCTGAGAAAAAGATTTTCACCAGAAAACCCTTTCTGAAGCATCAAACCCTCCCACCGACAGCCCAGCGCGACCTGCCATGGAAGAGCCACGACCCAGTGACAGCCCCAGAGACCCAAAACCAGCTGCTGGATTAAATGGACTATGTAGAAACCCCAAATTTGAGTAATCCCAAGAAGTACAAGCTCTATGAGTAAAAAAGATGCTGTCAGACTGTTAAATATTTAGCGGCCTGCTGGGTTACTACAGAGAAGGGCGGCTCTGTATATGTTGTGTACAGTAAGGAACACCAAGGGACACATTTGCTTTTGCACATGCAAAGAGCCTGAAAGGAAGAAAAGCAGTTGGGACAACAATACGTGTAAGTATAAGATGGACAGATGCAAGTCCAACACCTTTCAGGCTGTTCATTTAATGCCCTGGTGGCATCTCCTTTGCCTCACATTTTCTGGGTCCTGTGAACAACAGGCGCTTGGTCATCAAAAGGAGAAGAAGAAATACTGAGAGGGGAAAAACCCCTTGTGAGTCAGCTATAAATGAACATGAGGAGAGGAAGGAGAGTCAGATGTCCCTGGGACCTCCTCAGCCTCCTTTACTTCTTATCTACACGGGAGAAAACATGAACAGGGAGAGCCGAGAATTTCCTCAGCCGTCCAAAAATGACACGGGTGAAGGGCAAACATGGTGCAGTTCATATCTGTGGCCAGATAAGAGCTGTGCAGAGATGCAGATAAAGGTGACATTTCTTATCCAGTTATCAGGCAGTTTGGGAGTTTGGCAGGCATGCCACATGTTTGATATGAGAGGAGAGGGCTCCCCACACCCCCTCTGCACCGGCTGCTCGCTGCGGGCTCAGCACTGCCCGGCTGACAATCCTCTCCAGCCCGGGAGGAATACTGCTGGCTTTGGAAGGGCTGAATATTTTCCTCTGCTAAAAAAAAAAAAAAAAAAGAAAAATTAAAAAAAAAAGCTCATACAAACTGTTTCCAAAAAAGCTCATACAAACTGTTTCCAGAGCTGATTAAACCATTGAGCAAGCCTGAAAAGCAAGCAGTGCCCTACACACGCTTAATCCACGAACTCACCTAGGAAGCATCCCTTCATTACGCTAGTGCCTACGGCCTGAGCGGGGAGAGGACGCACCTCGGGCTTGATGGCGCAGTTTGGTAAGAGTAATTTGTTGATCTCGCAGTAGGAAGCTGAGTTACCGAAGGTGTAGGAGGAATAAATGTTCTGCAGGCGCAGTCTAGCTCCATCAGTCCCAATCACTAATAGGTGGTTGCAGGCTTTCACTGCCGTTTTTCCTTCCTCATTTAAAACAGAAAAACAAAGCTGCTTTCCATGACTGACAGCTATGGAAAATAAAATCAGTTGTTTTGGCCACAAAAACGGGCCGAGCGTGAGAATCAGCAGTGACTCAGCTCCCTCTCACCTTCCCCACTTCTGGCTTGGCCTCGCTGCTGGCGAGAGGCGTCCGTCGAGGGGCAGGCAGCGAAGGGGGCTCAGGAGCGTGGGGCACCCTCAGAGGGGGTGTCCGCGCCGCAGCGATCGACACGATGCCGCTCAGAGGAGCCCTGGAGCTGCGCCCACCGGCGCTGCGTCCTCACCTGCGTGTGCCCTTGGGTCTGGGGGGCACGGCCTGCAGCCCCCTGTGCTGCAGCTACCTCAGCTGTCCCCCAAAACTGTGGCTGAGCCTGGGTGCCTTCCCCGGTGGCGGGGGAGTGTGCTATATTTGTGTCTGTACTCTTCCCCGTGACAAAAGCTTCATCAAATGCAGGTAAGATGGTTCTGCGTGAAGCCAAAAGAAAGGCTGGGGGTAACACTCAAAATGAATAGTCCTTGCCGGCTCGTACTTACATTGGGAAATGTTGCACACGTGCTGCTGCATCACAGGGACGGTGAATCTCCCCTAGAGATGCTCAAGAGAAAAACAGGGACTGAAACACCTCCATAGGAGAAGTCCAGCTGAAAATTTTCCATCTGTAAAGGCGGGAGCATCCATCAGGCTCAAGTTCTCCCAAGAACATTTAGGAAAGGCGCAAAACTCAGGTACTTGCCAGGACAAAGGACATTTACCTTCTTTCTAAAAAAGTCAGACTCCTTTATGAAGAGTGGGATGAGGGACAACAGTCAGGGTCAGACAGGAATGACTGGGAAGTGCACAAGCAAGATGTGAATCCCAGTGACAAACACAACCTTCTCAGTGCAGAGTCTTAAATGCTTCCCATTTAAGAACTGATTTGATCCAACAGCTCCTCTCGGTTTGTACAGACAGGAAATACATGTATTCAGTAATTTAGCAATATGGTTTTCCTATACCAGGGAAAAGGTTCGTTAATCTTGGCATATTAATAAATGGGCATCTATTAGCAACAAATAGGCTGGAAATCAGATTTCAAGTGCAAGGAGGTGATGCTCAGAGCAGCTTTCTGATGCCAGAATTAGAGGTTGGGGACGAAAAAAATTAAAATCTGACTGACTTCCAGAGGGATTTTGATAATATGGGAAAATCACAGGGGATTAGCATGCCCTGGGGTAGAGAGAGCACACAGACACTCCAGTCGGGATGGGGCCAGGGTCTGCAGCCAGGACCGGGGCTCTCAGGTGCAGCCCTGGCTGTGAATGCCCATGCAAAGGGGCAGCGCCTGGGACACCAGGGTCAGCTGTGGCTGGACGGGAAGGGGCTGCTGGGCTGGCATATGCCCGCTGGCGTGGTGGGTGGGCTGGGGGGATTCCTGGCCTCCACGCTTGCTCAATGGCTGATATCCCGTGTGGTCCTGTCCTGCCGAAGGGGCAGCGCAAGAGCAGGAGCCATGGCTCAAGCACGTGGATCCCTGTCCAGATATGCGTGACGGCCGGGATGCCATCAGCACTGCACATTGTGTGGGGAAAATGCAAGGAAAAGAGTATTACGTGGCAAAGCAGCAATCCAGTGAGATTTTGCTGGGTGTTCGGCTGCTGTCCGGAAGACAAAAGCATCGCGCAGTACGTCTCAGTTTGTCAGCAAAGCTGTATGGACACGTTGGCGATGGGGAGTCACCCGGGCTCTGCTTACACCAGAAATCAGCACGCTGCTCCCGGCTGCGAGGGGCCCGAGCAGCTCGGAGGGTCCCTGACCGCTGGCAGGGCACTGTCAGCTGCACGGGCTGTGGAAGAGGCTCCGGCTGCAGGCATGAACCTTCCTGCTTCACTTCTCCTGCAAATGCTGCCTGTTGCGATGTGCAAGCACACAAGGTCCCTGGTAGAGCTGTATAGAAATAGGTGCAAGAGCACACGCCATGGAGCAATCCCAGCCTCAAACCCCAACGGTCGGTAAGGAAACGTCCTCCCAGTGCAGGGCACGGCCACTGGTTTGAAGAAGCCCTGGTCAGTGGACAGAGCAAGCTGGGTGAAGGTCCTCCCCTCTGCACTAACACCTCAGCTCACTCATCTCGTGTCCCACGCGCGTGAGGACTGGATACTCTGGTCCTTGTTTCACCTGTGAAACTGACTCATCATGCCTCAATTTAAATAATGCCCTCAGAGTTTAGCAGGATGGAAAGAGGTCACTTTTGATCATGCAGGCTTGGTGACTACCTGCATAAGCTGTAGCATGGTGGGCAGGACAGTCAACATGACATCAAAGCTGTCCCTCAAAGAGGAGAGATATCTGAACATAAGTCTACCCAGGGAATAATAATGAAAGATGAGCTTGCCCCCCTCCCAACTTTGTGAGTGACAGCTAACCCTCAACGTACAGAAGTAGCGTAATTTAGGTTGGAAGGACCTCAGGAAATCACCTGGTCCAAGGGTAGGCTAACATTGACATTAGTTCAGATGAATCACTGGCATGAATTTCTTCTGAATTCACAGGTTGATCAAACCTCTGCTTGGTGGCAAATAACGCATCCAGCAAAGAAAAAGAAAAACAACAACCCTGGCTCTCACCATGGGCTGGGCTTTGCCATTCCGTGCCCTGCTCCCCAGGGACACAACCCACTGTCTTGGTGAAAGAGCTTTGGGTCACAGGGAAGCGAAGGGGTTAACAAACCCCTCAGCAAATGAAGCACCATTATAAAAAGCAGGACTGCTACTTTCTAGGATCTACGACCCTCAGCCAAGGCACTCAACTTGTAAGGAATCGGTCCCAGAGCACCGCGGTAGCCCAGACAGCGCGGCTGAGCGCTGGTGTGACGCCTTTCGCACAGGGAGATTTTTGCTGAAAACATCTAATGGTTTATTAAGAGCTGCTGTTTCTTGTGGGTTGTTGTTTTGGTTTTGCTTTTTTTTTTACTTCAGGGCTATTAATTATTTTTATAGCATCATTTTCAAGCACAACAGGAGTTGTCTAATCGGAGTTGTTTAAAATATAAAAAAGGCTGAAGAGCTTTATGAGAGATGTCAGGAAATTCTGCAGAACAGTTATGAAAGTCACAAATTCTGAAAAATTTAAATCCTGCCGATATTATGCATTAAATCGCATTAACATAGCTATTTGCATATGATTTTGAAGTCCTAGCTTTTGTCCAGAAAAATATCACCCATCTATGTTGCCTACAGTGTTGCTGAGACACCTCCATAACCCTTTCTGCAACAGCTCCCTCGCCCAGAAATACATGTTACAGTCTCAAATCCACCAGGGCTTTACCCTGGGTGGACAAAGACTTAAAATATGATTAGGTTGTATCTGCCCAACAACAACAACAATAGCACACATTGGCTGTAAGGACAATATTATTATAATTTCATAAAGACTCAAATTAATACATCATCCAACAAATGTTTCTGGACAAGAAAGCAGTCTTTTCACCACCTTTACTTGAATTTGCTTCAGTTTGTTGGTAGTAGCTTTGAGAAGCTGGTGCCTGAAGCCTGGATACGGCCCCCGCTTCATTTCACAGAGCATGCAGCAATCCTCAGTGCCACCCAGCAGGGATGCCAAGATGCAAGGATGCAAGTCGTAGCCAATCCACTAACCGGGGCTGGAAAAGCCCACCAGCCCCACAGCCCAGCCCCACTGCTGCAGCCTCCCCCATTCGTTTCATCCACCAATCTGGCAAATTTTGGCATGTGAGCACTTTCTGGGTTGCTTTTTTTGTTGTTGTTAATCTTTAAGGCACGGCCACTGGATTGCCTTGCAAAATTAACATGTGAGAATGCATATTTTTCTTGGGTTTATTAAAACCATTCATGTACAAAATTAACATGGTCTGACAGTGGAAGAGCTGCGAGTTCTCAGACCAGTGTGTGAATACTTTATGAAAAAGCCATCTGGGAATGCCTAATAAACAATTGCTTTTAATTTTAAACATCTGTATCTTTAGCAATAAGAGCAGCTGATGTGGCCCTCCATCAGTCCCAGGCTCAAGCTTTAGTTCAGGCTGCAGCCTGAAACCTATCTTGTCTCGCCCTGCTTCTTTGCATGCCAGTAATTCTAGCCCTCTGTGGCTTGTCCTGGCTGATTTTCCCCTGAAACTTGATCCTTTTTCAACAGATCAAAGGAGCAAAATGAGAAACAAGAACCTTTTGCAGTGAAATTTCAGCCACTGCAGCTTGAGCTGTGTCTCCAGTTTAATCGTAGGTCCCGGCCAGCCGGCTGCTGCCTGCGGAGGAGCGTGCTGGCGTTTCCACCCTCGTGTCCTCATCCTGCTGGCACAGTTTGCCACATGGACACTCCTACTTGGAGGGGGCTAACCTGCAAAAGGGGAGCATTGCTCCCAATCGCACGGGGAGTTTTACCTGTGCAATAACAGTCGTACAATTATGCTGATAATGGGATGATTTCGCTGATAAACTGACCTCCTGAGATAAACCGGTAATAATCCCAAAGTTTAACGAAGAGTTCACGAGCTCAGTATCACCAGCAGAGTGAATCAATACATTATTTACACCTTGTCTATATGGTTTAGGGGAACGCTGCCTCCCTGCAAGGTGCTTGTGCACCAGCCCCCCAGCCCTGCGTGACAGCACGGCCCCAGGGCAGCAGGGGGCTGGCACCAAATGCACCCTCCATCAGCTGCCCGGAGGCAAGAGCATGGCAGCTACCCGGGCCCCGCAGCACTTGCACATCCTTCAGCAGGGTGTAGGTAGCAGTCAGTTAGGGAGCAAGCTAGGAAAGAAACCTTCAATGGGCATTTCTGCAGGGGTGTGCAGAGGAATGGGGGTCCCTAAAGCTGCCAGATAGCTACACCGAGTTCAAGGGCCAGTCTTCGACTCCTTTAAATGACTGTGGACACGAGTTTCTCATGATCACATGGAAGAAATATGTCCAGCTTATTCCTTTGTCTAGTATGTGACATGTAAAATTTCAGAAGTTTATGTTTCAAATACATGCTTACACTAAGGGGATTAAAAAGTGGCTGAAACCAATGTCTCAGAATACATAGTACCACTGATATAGCCATGTCAGTCTAAGGATGCAAGTGAAGCATGCTGTCATCCTTAGCTGCTTCCCTGGCACGATGAAGAATTAAGAACATTCTTAGATGAAGAATGTGCAGAGGAGGAATGGCTTTTTATTAAACCCAGTGGTACAGCTGGAAAAGACAGAGAAGCCTTCAGGCACCAAAGCCCTTCTTCCAGTCTGAAATCTTCCCAGCTAAATACAGGCTGAGAACAGTTCCTCTGAATTTCACACGACAGTGTTAAATCAGTGAGCCCACCCAGAAGGAGAGGCCACTGGTGTGTGGGAGCCGAGGTGGGCTGTTTGCAAGGAGCCCAGGCATTAGGCACACCTTTGCTAAATTCCTAGCTGCAAGGTAATTACTACAATTTGCTTCCCTTTTTACCATTTACTAGTATATGTGTGCCTTTGTCATGCCAGCATCTCATGCTAGTTAATCCTTAGGAGTGTTTTGAGTGAAATGCAGCAATCGCCATCAATGCAAAGTGTCCTATTACCATCAGGAGGGACTGAGCTCATTTCTGGCCCTAGCTGAAGGGCACCTTGTTTGGGAACACTTCGATAAAGAGCAAACATTGGAGCGACATGCATCGTCCTGCCCATCGCCGCACCGTGGGAAGACAGGTTGGTACAAGGCTGTTTTGACACAAGCTCTGTCCCATTCATTCTCCTTGGTCCTCTAGATGCTGGCAGCTTTAGTGTTTCTCACGCCTGACTGTCAGAGAAAATCAAAAGAAATTATGAGTACTTTTAGAGTAGCCTGAAACTTGGAGTTTCTTCCAGATGCTCATGAGGTCATGGTTGGTTTAAGACCAAAATATACAAATTATTTTCCCCTCAGGGTTTAAAAAAAAGAATATATTCATCTTTCAGGGTGACTGTATAACTTCTACCACTGATGTTCAGTTACACTTGCACACCAGGCAGTGATGTTCCTTGATATCTTCAGGGATGATGAGGCTGAAAATACAAAGCACCCATTTACTCCTATAAGAATCTCAAATGCAGAAGGCTGGATTTTCATCTTTCTTGAGTTTTACACAGATAGTGTGACTACATCTAGCTATGCACATACATTATGAAAAGTCCAGGTCTAAAACTCACTCTATTTTCATGGGAGGAGAAAATCAGCTGTCACCAGGAAGGGTCAGACCACTGCCATCAAACCCCAGAGAATCCTGCAAAGCAGGACCCGATTCTGCAGTCCTGGCTTGTTCTGCTGAGGCCAGAGGGAAGAGCCCCACAGAGCAAGGACTGTGGGGTCATACTTCATTGTATAAAAAAAACCCGCTGCACAAAAGCTTGGGAGCAGGAGAAAAGGCTCTTCTTCCAGGGCTGTTCCCCGCCAGCACCTCCCTCCCCACCTCCAGGGAGCCCTCGGTGGCTCCCCGAGCTGCCACCACCCTCCCCTTCCTGGGAGCTAAGAGGGAAGGGGACATTATGATGCAAATGAGCCCACCAGGAAATCCACTTTGTTTCCAAATTCCTATCTCCAGCCCTGCCACATCAAGCTTTGAATGCAGAAGAGGATGAATGGCCTAAAAGCAACAGAATTAGCACAAAATCCCACCCACTGGTCCCCTTTACTTGGAAGCAAGATTTAGCACACACACAAAAACCAGACAGACTAGCAGGCTAGGGGAAAAATGTACACATACATTTCGTACGTGCTGTAGGCACCAATCTACTATTCTTCCTGCTATGCTGCTCCAGTTCAGTGCAGGTATCGCATCAGTGCCTCCGGTTTTAACCCCACTCTTACACCCCACCTTTTAGCGTGAGTTTGACAGCTCAATCATGTAAGAAAAGCAGCTACGCCTGTAGTTATTATTATACCAAATGGTACTTGCTGCTGAATTACGGATGGATAATACACTGCTGACACATATAGGCACCTCTGACAAGTAACCGCAAAGCCTCTCGCTTCATGGACCCTCTGAAGAACTGGAGAGAGGTCTGTCCTTCTGCACAGGGCATGAATGTCTGGCCACGAAACTTAATCTACCTGGCTGCTGCTTATCACAGACTGTGGCTTACCACTGTCACTGGGAGCAAACTTGAAGAAAACTCCTCGCTCTCAATATGAACTTGGAAAAATTCAAGGGGGTAGGCAAGAAGGGGGAAGAGCAACTCATTGCCTTCCTCTAGTGGCATCGAAAAAAATGTTCATTCATTAGTTCAGGCTACTCAAATCAAGCCCTTAAAGACACAGAATCACAGAATGGTTTGGATTGGAAGGGATCTTCAAAGATCATCTAGTCCAACCCCCCTGCCATGGGCAGAGACATCTTTCATTAGATCAGGTTGCTCAAAGCCTCATCCAACCCGACCTTGAACACTGCCAATGATGGGGCATCCACAGCTTCTCTGGGCAACCTGTTCCAGTGTCTCTCGTATAGTTCATATAGGTATATACACATAGCCTCCACATCCTAGGCTTGATGATGTTGAGGCTACAATCATCCTCACAAACTACCTCACCCTAATCTGCCCTCTCTGGAGTTGCTTACCCAGCTGTAGCAAGCTGCTCCGACTCCCTCCCTAGGCAACGCTTCTCCCACACCTCCCTGCCTGCCCCAGCCCACTGCCAGCGCCAGCGCTGGATGAGCCCCGCACTGGTCCGGCTCAGCTCACCAGCCCAGCAAAGAAACCGCTGCTTCCCTGCAGCAGCGGCTGGACGCACCCAGCTGCACACGGGTCCATACCCTGCTCTTCCTGCTGACTGACCAGGGCATGGAAACAGCCATGTGTAGCCCAGACACCTCCCTCGTAGTCAGGTAAAACTGGAGGGGGTGAATTCTCCCAGTGGGAATAGACCTGCAGTGGTGTGAGCCAGCCTGGTGGGAGGTGGGAGGCAGTGGTGTTGGCAAAGCCCATATCACACAGCTTCACCTGCAAGCCCTTCCAGAAGGTGAGGATGCCCCTTCTCGGGCAGTGGAGAGAGGTCCTCTGGAGATGCCTGTTTCTGCCTGCTGGCTGTAAAGGGACCTTGGACAATTACCTTACATGAGATACATAACTTTGAGACTGCTCAAGTGAGCTGAAATCCTTCCCTCCCTTGGACTCCACATCTAAAGATGTCCACAAGGAGCTCCACAAGGTTTCAGAGAGACCCCTCCAGAAATGGATCTAAGCCTTTCTTCAAAAGCTTCCTTGAAGTAGATGCTTATCGGCTTCCTCCACCCCACCATCTCTGCTGGCTGCCTATCTGTGGAAAAGGCTTTGAGTTCCTGACCTGGAGCATCTGTATCTTCACGCACAGACTGGGTTAGCCAGACCTGCAAACAGTTCTTTGGATCTGTGTGGGCAAATGGCTTGTCTTAGATAGATCTTTAAGTTAGCTTGATGGATTATTAATGTGATTTCTATTTATGAATAGATATTGTTACAGAACCAGCAAAACCAAAAGAACTGGATTCACTAGTGCTACAGTCCACTAAAATCTGAAGGATGAAACTGGGCATTTTTTCCTTTCTGAAGTCAAGGAATAAAACCTGTGAGTGAATTAGTTAATGACACTGATTCTAGTAAAATACTTGTGGACTTCCTCAAAGTACTTTTTTTTTCTTATTGCAGTGAGTTTGTGTCCATTCTTTATTGAATTGCTAAAACAGACTTGCAACCTGTCCGACACACTGTAAGGCAAATGGAGCTAAATTAAGTTATTGCCGCAAAACCAGAAAGCCATATAAGAGGACATTGCTTCAAATTCTGCTCCCACTTACAGTCATGCAACTCCACTGTAGTATGTGGAGTTGCATGAGAGTTTAAAAAAAAATGCAAAAACATGCAGTTTAATTTCAATGCATAATAAGTGCATTAAAAACTATTTTGCTAAAACAACCAAGAATTTTTACTGATGTCTTTCTCCCACCAAAGATGATTTATCCTTTTTTTTGGCACACCTAGTGAGAATGCTTTCTACGCAAAGTCCCCATTTGATCATGCAAGGACTACTCACAGCTGCCGTTGCTGTATCTCCAGAAGGGCAGACGGTGACACTGACCTTCCCTGGGTGGCTTCATTTTCAGGCTGCCCAGATGAGACACCCTCACACTGTCAGAGGGTCCAACCGGTCTTGGGGTGGGAGTGCATAAGTGGTCTCCTCACCTGAACTGAGAACGATGGGGAAACAAACAGGCCTTTCAGTGAGGCTTTTCTAGATTCCCAGGATTTGCTGCTAAGGTTGCACTGGATCATCACGGGACAAACTCCCCTGGTGGACCTCTGACTCCCACCAGAAGAAACACCTTTTGCAGAGGTTGAACTTGGTCTGAACAGAGTAAGGGAAGGTGCAACCTCTCCTCAGCTGGGGACAACTGTGCAGGCATGTGGACACAGCCGGGAAAGTCTCTGCGTGCCCAGCAGCGTGCATGGGAACTGTGAGATGAGTTGGTTGTTGACCTTCCTTTGATGCTCTGACTAACTTGCTCCCTGTCACCTCATGCCAGTCAAAAGGTTACAGAAGACAGAGTGGGACCAGATGAACATGAGCTAGGGGACCAGATGAAGACAAGCTAGGGGAGGTCCACGTGAAACCAGTCCTTTGTCTGAACGCGTGGGGTGGGGTGGGGTCGGGGGGTGACCTGCCTCAAGCTCAGGCACCTGGCTGGCCCCAGCGGTGGGCAGACCCTCCCTGTTAAACTTGGGCAGGAGCTGGTCAGAGCGACATCCTCACACGGCAGCTGGTGTGGCCCTGGGGCGTCAGCCCGGCCATGTCAGCACGGCTGAGTCGAGGAGGGTGGGACGAGCCACTCCTCGTGTCCCCCTCCACCGAAGCGGTGACGCCAATGAGCAATGTGGCACAGAGCAAAACGAGTTACGGCTCTGATCCCACCATCTGACCGCGACGGGTGGACTCCCACACGGTGATCTCACTCTGTCGGCTTACTCACAGCTTCACAAGTAGCAGAGAAAGGTCACGCTCAGTTAAAACTGAAATGTGTTTTCTTACAGTTTTTCCCCCTTGGGCCAGATGCTGTAGCCCTGACTTGGGCAAAGGTCCAACTGGAAATAATGAATGTAATTACCTTGTAAGCACCTTAGTGGAAAATATTGCTATAGTTAATTATACAGGGATGCAATGCTAACTCATTTCCCAGTGTTTAAAATACAAATATTAATGCTTTCTCCTTTGGGGTTTTGAGAAGATTAGTTATTGCTGCAGTCTAACAGAATTTGTAAGTTTTGCAGCTATTGCAGTCAGTTTAAAGAAAAAGTTTCCAATGCTTATTTTAACATCACTGGCTGCTATTGCGCAGAACAGCACTACGCTGCACAGAACGAGGCTTTTGAGTGCCTTTGCAAGAATGAGGTCTTTGGCCATGGCCCTTTAAACATCCAAAACTTGGATTTTTTTTCAAAGGGTGTTTTAGGACCAAAAAGTGATTTTAGGATTCTCAAACGGGAAATAAACTCACCCTTTGAATATCAGAAGAACTGAAATCCTTGGAGAGAGATACCCAAAACCTGGGACTTAGGTACCTTTTAAGAAATCCTGGCTAAATTGTCTAAGTGAAAATGCCACTATCTTTCATTAAGGATCATAGGAAACAGCGCAATAAACTCATGGCATGGACTGAGCACATACTCTAGCATTTGAAGTCTTCAAAATGCAAACACAGGTATTTCCGCACTATTTCTGGTTGACTTTCCAGTTGTCAAACAAGGAGCCCACTATTTCTATGTTAGTCTGTCAAAAAAACCCCATTGCTTTCAGTCGGCAGCTGGCAGAGCCGTCTGTGAACGAACGAGCAAAAGCCACTAAATGTGTTTTGCTTGCCTTGGTATTTGTTAACATCTCTGAACAATCCAGTGCACCCTAGCAGATATTCATAGGCTAGAAAAACAAAAGGCTCGACTCCTTTCTCACACATCTGCAAAAGGAGTCAAGAGGATTTACAAAAATATAAAACTGTCCTGAGATTTCCCTTATAGGTACCTAAGGGAGTTTTTCAGGGAAAAAAAAGGGGGGAAAAAAAGGGGGGGGGGGGAAAGGGAGACATCAGCACTCCAGGCAGAGACCCAATTGTTCAGCGAAAACCATGCAATGTATTTTGCACCAGGCCACCTCCTCTGCCAGGAGAGGAGCCGGTGCTGCAGGCAGCACCCGCAGGGCCTCGTCCTCCTGCCTGCACCTGCCCGGGCACCCAAGCCACGGCAGGGAGCACGCCTTGAAGCACACAGACGGCGAGGGAAGAGGCAGGCATGATGCCCTGCTGGGATCCCCGACACGGAGAGGCCTAGACTTTTTACATTAATGAGGCCAGCGATTAGGAAATCACCTAGCTAGGCAGCTTAAGAGACTTCTGGAGCACAAGCGTAGCCTCCTCTGCTGATCCAACAGCAGGCCAAGCCTGTCCACATGTCCTGCTGCAGCAAACAGGGGTATTCACACCAAGCAAAGGGGAGGCCACTAATAAAAACTGCTTTTATCTACATATTTTGTTTGAAAAATAAGCCCTGTTGTCTCTGCTACTTTTCAGTTCCCTGCCTGTTTTGTTGCTACACCAGCCCAAAACTCGCCCCAGCCACCGACAGGCAGCAAGGGCAGTGGGTAAAGGAGCTCTGGGAGCCTGAGCCCAAGCTCACCATGCACAAGGCACGGAGGCTTGTGCTTAGCAGCAACAAGGATGGATTAGGAACTGTGAATTTTGAATACACTTCCACATGCCATCTGTACAGAAAAATTAAGGAAGCAGCTCCCCCAAAGGAAACAATAACCACCATTCCTCTGAAAGCTGCCAGACAGGTAATTCGGCCAGTGGAGAAAATACAACAAGGATTGCACACAGGCAGTGGGCAAACTCTGGTCGAGTTCAACACCATCCAGGTGTATTGCTGCAAGCTGAGGACAGCCTCTGTAAATCACAACACCACTCACAAGTGTCAGCATAGAATCTTTTAATACTTTACATAAAAAACTGCATACACAGTTCATAATTTTATGTAAACATCATATACATCTCAGTTTTTGCCATGTCAGTTTATTAAAAACAAAAACAGAACAGTCTCAGTACCACTGTTGAGGGAAGAGGGAGAAAAGTAAACAAACATAAATGGATACATTTGTTCTCTGAACCAGAGAAACACAAAATTATTTTCACCTGGGTTGGCTACCCTGTGAAAATAAAGTTTTTAAATAAACCTAGATTCTTTAAATTGCCCTTTAGTATTAATGTCTGATGTAGTCACTGCATAAGGAACAGTGCTTTCACCCATTTTTTCCAAGGCAAAAAGATACAGTGGTTTTATTTCATCTTGTGTTCAAATCACAATTTAAAACAAGATCCAGATGAGGTTACTGAGTAAGAATGCTTCCAATGCTACAGTGTTGTATGCAGATGACAAGTGCATCGAGTGTGTAATTTAGAAAACAAAAATCCACCAAGTTGTGCAAAGTAATTTCTTTTGAAAATAAAATTTTTAAATAAACCCAAATCAACATACTTGCAGAAGACAACATTAAAGAAAGGAGCAGGCACCAAGATCATAATATGGCAATATCATCCCCTTCCCCCTTGCTCATCCTGCCTCATCCGTCAGGAGGAGGATGTCCAGCAAGGAGGACAGAGCAGTTCAGCTTTACTTTCCAGCCTGGTGGCTTCTGCAGCTGGAGGCAGTTCAAGGCTTGCGTTACCAGCAGGCATCAGTCACTCAGGGCAAGTTCCTTTGCACAACACAAGTCCCAGCTGGGCACCCCCTCCCCACCTCACTTTAAATAAGCACCCCCTGCACTACCCCAGTTTGCACAAGACAGAAAAGGTAAGATATATACAGGCTTCGCTTGGGATGACCCTCCCCTCCCAGTCTCAGTCTTCAGGGCACTAACTTCCACAGCAGGTCAGGCTCAGGCCAAAACATCTGCGGGAGAGGCGAGGATGCTGCAGGCAGCCCAGGAGATGCAGCCCCCTTCCCCAGCCCACCCGAGGGAGGCACATGCAGGCAGGAGGCAGAAGTCCCTTCGAGCATCTCGGCTCCACCGCTCTCCTCTTGCAAAAGAGAGGAGGCTGTTGGGGAGCTGGGAGCAGCAGGTGGTGGGCAAAGGGGAAGAGCTGGGTGCAATGTTTGCTCAGTCCAGTCTCAGCAGCTTTTTGTTGTTGAGAGTCTGCAATTAACTTGCAGGGGCCGGTGGTGGGAGAAGGCTTCTCCCCACTTTATTCCCAAGACTCAGGACATGCAATCTCCCCCCTCCCTCTGTCCCCATGGCTGAGCCAGCATAACCCTTTTTGGCCAAGGCTAAGGGAGTGTGCTCCCTCCCTTAGCCCCCACCCCGATTCATCACCAGCCCCCATGGGAGGGGACAGGCAGATGCCGTGTGCGTGCATAACCCAGCTCCTCTCCGCCTGCCAACAGGTGACCCAGGCGCTGTGCCCAGCACCAGGCTCCAGCCGCACCCTATAGGACTTTGCAGCAGTTGATGCAGCCATTCTGGGTGCCGTAGCGCTTCTGCAAGGCTGCCCGGGTGGCAGTCTCGAAGACCTCCCGGACACCCTCCTTGGTCTTGGCCGAGCACTCCAGGTAGTCGTAGGCCTGGATGCGAATGGCCATGGCGCGGCCATCCTCGGTGCGCACCGGCTCCTGCTTCATGCGGGCCAGCTCATTGCGCACGTGCTCATCGTTGCGCAGGTCTTTCTTGTTGGCCACCAGGATGATGGGGACATTGGGGCAGAAGTGCTTGACTTCGGGCACCCACTTCTCCGGGATGTTCTCCAGCGAGTCCGGGCTGTCCACTGAGAAGCACATGAGGATCACATCGGTGTCTGGGTAGGAGAGGGGTCGCAGACGGTCATAGTCCTCCTGGCCAGCCGTGTCCCACAGGGCCAGCTCCACCTGCTTGCCATCCACCTCGATGTCAGCCACGTAGTTCTCGAAGACGGTGGGCACGTAGACCTCGGGGAACTCATCCTTGCTGAAGACAATGAGGAGGCAGGTCTTGCCACAGGCACCGTCGCCCACCACCACCAGCTTCTTGCGGATGGCGGCCATGGCCAGGCTCGCCAAGCTGGCTTTGCCGTGCAGCAGGACGATGGCAGCGCCCTCCTCCCCGCGGCCGCCGCCTCCCCCTTCTTCTCGCTTCTCACAGGGCACCGTGGTGAGCCGGGCCCGCACAGGCAGGCGGGCGCGCCCTCCTCTCTCCCCGCACCGGCACCGTGCCTCCGTTCCCCTGCTACAGGGGAGCGCTACGGCCGCAGCAAGCGCCGCCGGTCCCGCCCGACTCGGCCCTTCGCGGGGGAAACGCTGCCGCTGCTCGCCGGACCGCACCGCACCTGCCCGCTCAGCTCCGCGCCGCGCTGCCACTGCCGCAAGCTGCGGGCTGGAGCCGCTATTTAAAGGCGCTCGCGACTTTCTTAATATAGCCAGCCAATGGGAAGGTAGGGAGTGAGGTCATCCCCGGCGGAGAGCGCCGCGATTGGCGGGAGGCTGCGGGCGGGAGGCGGGGCGCGGGGAGGACGGGGGGAGCGGGGCGCGAGCGGCGCCCGGCCCGCGGCGGTGGCGGGGCCGCGCCGGGGGGTGGCTGAGGGCCGGGGCGGCTGGCGCTGCCTTGAGGGGCGGGCGGGGGTGACCGGGCCGGGCTAGGGGCATCGGGGTGGTGGGGTGGCTGGAGCCGGGCTGGTGGGCGGCGGGGCAGGTGGTTGTGAGGCGGCGGGGCCGAGCAGGCCGGGCTGGGGGGCGGCGGGGCAGGGCCGTGAGGCGAGTGGGGCCGGGCTGTGAGGCGGGCTCTGCAGGGGGCTCACGGTGGACGGCGGTGCCGCACCTCCGGAGGAGCCCAGGGCAGGTCCCCCGGCCGCACCGCGCCGCCGGCGAGGAGCCCCCCCCCCCCCTCCCCGGTTTGTGCCCCGGGGTGGCGGCTTTGCGGCAGGGCAGGGCAGGTCCGGTCCCTGCCGTGGCCCCAGTTGCGCCGCCGCTATCCCCGCCGCTCGGAATGACCGGTCTTAAGACGCTGGGCGAACGACGGAGAAAAACGGAGAGGGAAAATCGCTGCGTCCCAGGTGCACTCTTCAAAGCCCAAGCAAAGTGGAACTGAGATTATTGCAGGCGATTAAACAAAACAAAAGCCTTCACTGGATATTCCTGGAAAAAGGCAGGACTCAACCACTTCCCTTCCTTAAAGGAAAAAAATCATCATGTTTGAGTCTCTTTCCTGCCAGGTTTTGGCCAAAAGGGAACAGAGGAATTATAAACTGGGAGAAGTAGCAGACTTGAACTGAAATGCCCTCTTGGTCTCAATTTACAGAGATATCGGAAGTCACAGTAATGAAAAAATGAATGTGGAGAATAAATGAGCGCAAAAGACTGGAGTTTCAGATTGCTTGGAGGATAGGGTGCAAGTACCTTAACATAAACAGATGGCTCACGCTGTGTGCGTTAATAAAGCCGTGCACTGTAAAGTCTGACACTGTGAAATTATTGGAAGCAGCGTCCCTGTTGCAGCTATTGCTGTTTAACTGGGTGTTGTCTCAAGCTTTTTCCCTGCAAGCATTTTCACCTAAACGATGTCTTGTGGCTACTGCCTCTCAGGGTTGGATCCAGTGTCCTCTTTTGCTAGCCAGCACTGGCATTAGTGAATAGAACAAAAATTAGTGATTTGACAAATGTGATTGGTATTAAAAAGTGTATTTAAAAATATCCATTTGAAGACCAAATGCACCACTGACTATATCAAATTGCCTGATGAGTTACTTGCAGTAGACTGTTACAGAAGTGTGTGTCAATAGGGCAAATGGTTCACTTATGGTTCACTTAATCCTAGATATTGAAATACAATTCATCTTACGTGAGATTTTTGTAATTCCCATTCCTCCCTGTCAAAAGAGCATGTCCCTGGATGGTGATGGATGGATTTGTACCTTGATCTTACGTAGTTTTATGTAAAATATCTTACAGCATATTTTACATGAAGTGAACATAATAAATTCAAACTGATGTTTGAAAAAACCCAGAAATAAAGTGCAGTCATAGGCATCAGTCTTCTCCAGTACCTGTGGCCTTTTAACAGGCTAAATTTCTGATTTGCATGTCCCTTTACATTTGTTTTCATTGCTCACAGTTTTAAATTCTTCATGAGACAAAAAAAGTTACCTATGTGGAAATCTTCCCCATGCTAGCATGTCCTTCTGGCGATGGAGCTACTGGCGGCTTGTAGCTACTTTCTCTATAAATATAATCACAAGCACGTAGAGCCATTCTGATAGGCATTTAGAGTTAATTTGCTGTGTAATGTAAGTCTTCTAAATACATTTGCTGTTGTAAGTCTCTTGAAGCTCTTCAGCAATATTAAACTGATGGTGGACTTTTCACTGGAGTTCAGAGCCACCTTGCGGCGACCCCGCCGGCATGGATGCCTGCATTCCTTATGGCTCCAAAGCCAGAAAGCTCCACCTCTGGGGTGGCAGCAGGAAAAGCTCCAACTATACTTTATAGATCGTGAGAGGGGCTGCTTAAATATGCTTTTGAATCCGTTTTTATTTGACTTTTGGGTGGCACGAAGAATCGTGCCTGGATATTTGGTTTTGTCTTTTCATGAGCAAAACACTTCATTAAATAGAAAAAAGAATCATCTGAATGAGCAATTATGTTGATCATCTCATCTGTGCTGTGCCATGAAAGGTAGGGAAATACGCAGCTTATTCATTCCACAGCACACGGCTTTGTTGTTCACCCAGAGTGCTGCTGGCAATTATCCGTGTGCCCCGTCATAGAGAAAGCAAACTAAGTGGTCCACATTCATACTCTTTAACTTTTTTAGACTTCAAGGCAGGGTGGCCTCATCCAAACTGTCTACTGGTCCCAACGCTAAGGAAATACTCTGCAAAGGTCCAACTGACCCAAGTCAAACCCATAGCAGGGGCTCTTCTTGTAATTGAACAGCGCAGATAGAGTTCCAGCACCCACTTATGGTCTAAGCCATAACTGCTTAATTTTCTAGTGAAGTCTTGCATCTGTAGTCTTCCACATAGTTATGCTGAAGCCAAAGGGCCTGATGTTTCATCTCTCACCTTGCAAGAAAGACTGCAGCAAAGTCTATGTAATTCCTTCAGCTAGGGTTTCTAATGCCTTTTTTTTTTCCCCAGAGGCTTTATACCAGGAGGCTGTGACTTACGTAGGCTGAGATCACACTCATTTCGCTGTCCTACGGTAAATTCCAGCAATGGACTCCAGAGGGAACATGGTTAGCACTGTGGTTATCACACGTTTACACTTAAATGTGTAATACCTGGGACTTGATCATGGCCTGGATTTCATACTTAATGTAAATTTGCTACATGCCACCTTTCTCCTGCAGTGGATTTAGCCCATAGATATCAGTGCACTATGTGGTACCTGCCCTGAGCTGTCTAAGTGGAAGTGAAGAGGCCCTTTATTTGTATTATCTTTTCAGTTCCATGCATTTACTTCTCTTCTCTGGAGCATTCTTTCTTCAGCCCATACATGAAAGCATGAAGCAAGCCAGTTTCAAGAACAGTGGAAATCGGGAGCAGAGTTGTACACAGCAATCCTTTTCTCTTCTTGTTTGGATCAATGCATCAGGGAAAACGGGAATCTGACCAGCATCGCAGTGCTGCGAGGGCAGCAGAAAGAGGAACAGCAGCAGCACTGTAAATGAGCACAGTGGATAATAATCTGTGGAAGTGCTTAGGCTTCCTTCTTGGGGTGGTGACTGAGAGCAGAGGTGGCAAACCTGGAAAGAAAATAATGAAAATAAGCTCTGGGATGAGGTGGCTTTTTCCTCTCCTTAGGGAATTTTGTACAGGACCAATTCTGTATTCAAGCATGGTCGTGGTCTGGAAAGCACCAGGGAATGTAGCCAGCTCACATATTTTAGGGCTGAATTTGAACTTTATGTTGTAATTTTTATATTTTCTGATCAAATTTGCATGATATGCTAAACTATACTTCTTTAAGCAAGCTGAAACTTCACTTCCAGTAATCCCTAAATGTGCGCTCTCTAAGCAGAGCATTAGTTCTGCTGCACCACATACATCTGTATGATTGATGAAGAAAGTATGAAGTAGGAGAAAGAAGACACCACTTCTTTGCTTTCATTGCTTGTGCTGGTGGTTTTGAGATTAAACCTCAGCCTTTTGTTTTTTACTTGATTTAATCCAATTGGCATTTTTTTGTTGCTGAGAAGACAATTCTAGTCAATTATTGGAGATTGTTTCCAGATTATATTCCCCCTCTGCTCTTTTTGCTAAACAGATTTTCTAAAGGGCATGTCTGTAACTCAGACAATTTGTGTTCAAGCATAAATCTGTACCAAAAGCATGAAAGCTCAGTGGGGAAGGTAATCTTTCTCCTTTTTGTCAATAAGTAGGCAAGTAAGTACATTGCCTGCTGTGGCATAACGTGCTGAGGGAGCCGTATGTGCCGGTAATGGCATACTGAGTCCTGCACGCTGACTTGTACTGTAACGCTAGCAACAAGCATCCTGCAGTCCTCATGCAGGCAAAGCTTCTCTGTGAAGTAAGGAAAGCAAGAGCTAGCTAAATATGAGCAGTTTACAGGCTAGTGTGAAAAAGCTCTGAGTAGATGTGGGAGGACAGGCAGAAATGGTAAGTATCTGTCCCTCTAAGCTGCTAAGAGTTTCTGGCATATACAGAAACCAGACCACTTCTTGCGTGTCACAGCAGGTCCATTGCTTTCCAGTGTCCCTGAAGAAAAACAGAATTTAACTCTTAGATCCCCTTGTGCTCTCAGCAGAGAAGCCAGACTGATCTACCTAGAAACTGGAATGCCGAGGCACAAAAAGAGAAGGTGAAGAAGACCTGTGTATTTTCAAACAGCAGTTTAGGCTAAGTACAGCGCTTTTACGTAAAGCACATCATCCCAAACAAGAAATGCCTTCATGATCCTGAAGAGCTGTATGGGACCCACTGGCATTGCTCTTCCAGGGAATAAGTGGGGCAAGTCAGAAGCTAATGACTTTAATTTTGTCAAGTTCCTATGGCAAGACTATCAGATTCATAGCTGAATAGGACTCAGGAAATATGGTCTGGCAGAGTAAAATTAGACCACCACAGAAAACTGACGTGGCCTCAGTTCTCCAGCTGACTTCAGATTAAACAAAAACAAGTTCCTCATCCTTAGGCAAAAATTTTTAGACCTAAAAACCCTCATCTCAGTTGAAGAACTCTTCTGTAGCTGTATGAAATAAATGGGCTGACCACGTAACTATACTAATCAGCAGTTACATATCTGCATCACCAATAATGCCTTTGGAAACAGTTCTCTCTGCAGAGAGACCAAATTAATCTTCCTCCGGTTCCCTTTGTTCTCAGTTTTTAGTGGTTGCAGACACCTTGCAGTCTTTGTCTACCAAGAAAACTGAGACAGAGAGAGTAGAAATGACTTGTCCAATACCAACAAGATAGCAGGGAATTCAGTCTTCATGTCTGGAGTTCAAGATAGTATCCTTAACACTGGACAGTTCTTTCTCTTTAGACTCTCCAGTTGATAGGCTTCATTTCACTACTTTGAGGATGGTCAAACACTGGAAAAGGCTGCCCAGAGAGGCTGTGGAGTCTCCATCCTTGGAGATATTCAAAACCCAACTGGAGACAGTCCTGAGCAGCCTGCTGTAGCTGATCCTGCTCTGAGCAGAGCAGGGTGGACTAGATGATCCCTTCCCACCTCATCCATTCTTTGATTCTGCAATTCATTTCTCTACAATGCCTCAGCAGACCTGGAAAGGGGTGTCTTGAGGGTCTGTCTGGCAGGTCTACTGCTGTTTTACACTCTAGTACTGTCAGCCCCCCCCCAAAAGTAGTTTGACACACTCAATACTGAAATGCTCACTCAGGATGAGTCTTTTGCAATAGGAACAAGGAAGTGTCCAAAGTAAACATGCTGTGATTTGTTAATGAATTGTGTAACTTCCACTTTATTGCCAGTGAAGCAGCTTTCTTTAAAAAACAATGATGTCATCAGGTTCTCTTTGTAGATTGGTTGGCTATATTAAGAAACATTGACCTATTCCTTTAAATACTGTGTTCATCATTATAGTCTTTGAAGAGTGGTGGTAAGTTCTCTCTGCAGGGGAACCAGTCACTAAGGAAGCTGAGGTGGCAACAATATTAGAAGAAACCAATCTAATACTGAATATCAAGAAAGAGAAGAAGGTTGATGCTGGAAATTACTATCCTGTAAGTCCAACAAACTTCTATCTCATATAAATTAACCATGAATATATGAAGACTGAGAACACTTTCTGAACTCCCACATGACAACAGATCTATGAGCAAAAGCAGCATGGATTTACACAGGATAGCTATCGCCATTGGTAGAATTCTACTAGCAGACCATGGCAGGAAAAATGTAGTCAATAAAACCAATTTGGATATGTGTTTGTAAAACACAAATGAAATCTGTTATGGACTGAACACTGACCATAAACAATGTCTGAGATGATAAAACAGAAATATAGGGCACCGTAGGAATCCTGGTTACATCCAGATTTGGTTTATACCTTCATTTTTTGATCTATAACAATAGTAAAGAGCAAGGTACTCACAATTTCAGAAGATTCTAATACCAGAGAAATTAAAAGGGGAAAAAAATAGGGAATGAAGGTAAGACAGGAGTGTGGATTAAAAAAGGAGATAAGGGGAAGAATTCCAAACTAATGGGATTTCTCTCCTCTTCTCCTTCTACCCTCCACAAAACCTAAAAAAAAAAAAAAAAAAGCCCAGCATGGGAATAATCCATTGGTACATTATCTTGGTTTTCAAGGGATGGCTGCTCTCAGGAGGAAGCTAACTGTAGTCGGAGATGACCACTGTGGTAAGACATGCCTCCTCTTTGCTCTGCGTCATGAACAGTTTCCCAAGTCCTATGAGCCAACTCTGTTTGATGCTTACACCACTGACACAGAGGTAGACGGGAAGGAGATGAAACTATTTCTCTTCGATGTGGCAGGGAAGAATGAAATCAGTTACCGAAATCTCCGCTCAGTGTTCTACAAGGACACCGACGTTATTTTAATGTGCTTCTCTGTGGACAGGCCTGACTCACGGCAAAACATCCTTGATTTTTGGGTTCCAGAAATCAAACTGTTCTGCCCCACAGTACCTATTATTCTGGTGGCTACCAAGATAGAACTAAGGGGTGATGAAGGTATTAAGAAGAAACTAACTACTCCAGGCAACGAGCCAATTAACACTACAGAAGGAGAAGCTTTAGCTGCCAGCATTGGGGCATATGCTTACCTGGAGTGTTCTGCCAAGACAAAAGAAGGTATTGATACTGCCCTGGAGATTATTAGCCAATGTGCATTAAATGAGAAAAGGAGGAGAAAGAGGCACTACAAACGCTGCCAAATTTTGTAAGAGGAGTGAACATTATTTTGTTGTTGGATTTCATGATGTGGAAAGGTAAGTAGGTATCTTTGTTGCTGTTGTGTGGGTGCTATAAGGGCTGCTTTTATGTCATAGGAGGAAACAAATCCCTTATGTCTGCAAAGTGTCACATTTGAAAAGCTGGATTGGTTTCCTTCTCTACCTCCAATACAGGCTGAAGAGCACAATTCCAGATTTGAGTTGAGTACTGTTCTTGAGAAATGGAAATGACCAAGCCACATACAGTTCTCCACAGAGGGAGACACACACAGACTAGGACAGGAACCTAAACCAGAACCACTGGGACAAGCACAAGAACATGTTGTTCAGTGAATCTAATCCTGGCTTCCTGGTTGCAAGGCTTAGTGGCAAGCAGCTGTGCTGACAAGGTTTCCTAGTGTGCACTGCCTTCCATACACTTCCTTGAAGGATGTCCTTAGGGAAGGGTGTCACCACACACGTATCCAATAGTCTGCTGTGCTAATAGCAGTGGGTTTCTGACTGGTAGAACAGGTCTGACTTCTCTAGGATTCATTCGTAGAGCTGGCCTGGGCATGGTTCCATAAATGCATCAGGAACGCAATGTGTAGCATAGGGTACAATGAAGGCAGTGCTGTCTCCACCTCTTCTTCAGGCACAGGTAAATAAACTGGGGTAAAACAGCCTGGGTCTGGGGTAGGATAATCCAGTTCTTGATAGAATTTGTACCCTAAAAAGAGAGAAGTAAAAAGACCAGACTTCAGTTTCTAAACCTCTTTGTCCTTATGGTCTCAATGTATGTTAAATCTTTCTGTCTTTTCTTAGCACTTGCAGGCAGAAGACGTGAAGTGAAGGGAATGCCAACAACCACGCTCTCAGCTTTGCAAGTCATTAACAATCTGGAAAGAGACTGAGACATGCTGTCAACCTAAGCAGAAAATCTCAGAGAGGCACAGAGATGGACCAAAATGGAAAGACTTCGGGTGCATCTCCATACTCCTCCCTTCTTTGAATCACTGATTGCTGGCAGCCCAAGGAACTGAGATGTGGACTGACATTAAAGGTGCAAGTCTGGGAGCAGGCAAATAATGTGACTGCAGGATTTGAAGGCACATGCCGTAACACAGTAAGCAGACAGATAAATGTTTTAAGGTAAACCCCTTCTGATCCTAAAGGTACAGGGCTAATTGAGCATAACTGTCATGAACTAGGAGAACATGGAAGTCTATCACTTTCTTTTGCTGACTTCCTTCGTGGTGGTTTCAGCACTCTGGCAGCTTAGTTACAGTTTCCCAGGGGGAAACAAAATGAGAGTAAACACAGATTTCTAAACTGATTATGCCACCTGGAGCTGTACGCTTAGCAAACTAGCTTTTCCAGGTGAGAGACCTAGTAAAATACACACTTAAGATTTTTTCATACCTGTTCTTCCCACCGGTATTTGTCTATTGATGGTACCATGGGTAGAAATACTGGGGTTGGCCAAGTATTTATTATTGGATGGGTTGCTGCTTTCCTTCTACATCACTTTTTAGTAGCAGTTTTGAAGTCCACAATCACACTGTGGCATACTAACAAATGCTTTAAGGATGACACTTTACATTTCCAAAAGTACCTTTCTTCCAAGAATCTCTGAGCACTTTTCAACATGAATTACCAACCCACCTCTTGGTGATAAGTAGGTGTTATTTCCATTTTCAAAACTGAGAAACTTAAACTGCTGCCTAAAGTAACTGAACCACCTACTTCTTGGAGCTTTCTTTTTCTTGACTTGTTTTCTATGCCCTTTCCCTTTTCCCTCCTGGACCATTCTTAACCTCAGTTTTCTCTCCTCTCTGTCTATAATAAGTGCCTCAATGCAACCTGATATTGTACCCAAACCTTAAAACTCTTCTCCCCATGCAATCCGGATGTGAGTGTGTGCTGTGCATAAGTGCTCTCCTGATTCAGGTAATAACATACATTAGTGCATTTCAAAGAGCTGTATTTATGTAGATAGGTTTAAATTGTTATTTCCATTTTATATGTGTATGTGTGGGTGGGAAGGATTAGACTGCAGATAAGTTAAAGAACACAGGTGCTCTGGTGCCTGTGATGTGGGGTATTGAATTGGAGAGAGGCAGTTTTGCAAAGATGCTAAGCACTTACTGCTCCCACTACTTGGAAAGTTCAGACCACTTTGGCGAATCTGAGCAACTGCCTGTTGCTCAGTAGGACACTGGTCAGCGTATTGACTGGCGTCTGTTTTCAGTCCAAGTAAACAAGTATTTTCCTCGAGAAGGGTGCTTTGTTCAAGATAAAGGTAACTGGTTTCACTCCCAGTATTCACTGTATGTATCTCTGAATTAAACGGTTGTTAACTGATCTTAGTTTCTATTTCTTAACATTAACCTTTTTATTGTTTTTATGTGAAATACAAAGCTGGCAATCTGTTTCCACTGTATACTCCTCTGCAACTGGAAAAGAGAAATCTGTGGGAGGTTTTTCGTCATGCTTTTGCTAAAGCTGTATAAATTCTCTTTTTGCCACTTTTGTCAAAAAATCCAAATGCTCTTCCTGTTTATCTGTCTCGGAGCACTTTTGCAAGAGCAGGTTACTATGTGGTTGTTCAAGAAATCCGTTGGACAGTTGTCTGAATTTTAGGGCATCTGGCTCCCATGAGAAATCCACAGACTGGATAGTTTCCTTTTTTTGTATTTTAGCATTGGCCTGTGATTCAGAAAGAAGGGGATATAGCTCAGTAGTCAGGATATTAGCCTAAGACACATGTATCTGCGGTTGCTTCTCTATTCCACTGCAAGCTACGGTCTGTACGACCGTACAGAAGAGACTGTGCACGTCTGCACTGCAAAGTAGCTGGAAGGAAGCAGTCCCTCCATAGCAGTATGGAGCTCGACAGGTGCTAGTTCATCCTTCCCATTTAAGATTGTGTCTTCAGGAGCCTCTGCAGCCTGCAGCACACATACACCTTTCCAGCTGATGTCAGGCTTTCTACCCGCAGGCCTGCTGGGATGGTGGTTGTACTCATGCATGTGAAGAGCTCAGATATTAGCCATGGGAGAGCTAGAAAGTCTGTATGAGACTGACGCTGGGAAAGTGATACATGCCCATATCTTAAACCTGGAACAAAAATCAATAGTGATGGATCCATATAGAAGCAAACTGCCAGCAGTCAATATCCAGGCTAGACTTGAGCCACAAGTGCTATCCTCTAATGCAGGTCTTTCTTTCAGTTGGAGGGAAGAGGAGGGGAGAAGGAGAGGAAAAGGGAGAGGGAGAGGGAGAGGGAGAGGGAGAGGGAGAGGGAGAGGGAGAGGGAGAGGGAGAGGGAGAGGGAGACGGAGAGGGAGACGGAGAGGAAAGGAAAATCACAAACTGTTTTATTAACCATTTTTTAACTTTTGTGAATTTAAATATTAAATACAACTTTCTATTAAGGAAAATAAAAAGCAAAGGGAAGAAGTACTGTGAGAGAGGAGATGGAATTTAACTGAACATTCACGTATCATTCAACAGGGCCATTTCTAAGATGAAATACCCTGTTTACTTCCCACCACAACAGTTTAAGACAGATGTCCAATTGAAACAGCAGGGAAATTTATACTATATTAGGTGAATACGATGATATGTATTGCAATTAAATAACAGCTTCTTTGCGATTTCAATGAAGCAAATATGCAAATAATGATATTGATGTCTTTCAGTAGAAACAAAGAGAAAGAAAGAATATCAGTACATAGCAGTAATAAGGCAATGTGTGAGAGCAATTTTCCATTTTCAGTGCAAAGATAGTTTATGTATTTCATGCAATAGCATTGTAGTAGCCTGCATGCCTAAGAATGCCATCAAGACAAGGTTTGTAAGCAAGCTAACTCTGTTGGGAAAAAAACCAGACAAGCTCCTGGACACTCATGTCTTCAAAAACCTCTTCCAGATCTTGTCTGATAAAGGACCTGACTTCTCCCAATAAAGCTCTACATATTGTGATAAGCCATGAAAGCCATGACAATCTAGAATGTCTTTTGTACAGAGATTTAGGCAGAAGCTGTAAGCTTCAGTAACATCTACAAAGTGACATATCAGTAGTGCTTTAGCAAAAACATACCCACACAGCACACAGTACAGGGCTTTGGAAAGAAGTTTGAAACTAAAAAAAACCCCCATGTGTTATCTCCTTTTCATTGCCTGTTTCAGCGATGGAGTGGAGAGAGGGTAATATGTCTTGCTCAGCAAGACCATTCTCCATTTTGTATTAGTTTCCTGTGTAAATATGTCTCCCTAGTGGACAATCTATCTGTCTACCTACTAATTCATCTGTTTACTCAAAATTATCATCAGACAGGAAGCATGTGGTATTTTATGAAAATAGATTCTCCTAGGTTTTGTCTCAGTTTTCTTCATAATATCTTGCCACTTAGTCAAATTCATTTTCTGAAATGTACTGCATCTGTTTTAAATAATTCATCAGCTTAGAGTGTATCTCCACAATCACTTGGAGAATGACAAACTGATACAAGAGCCTGTAATTTGTTATGCTGTTTTGATGGAAATAAGGGGCTGGATCATGGTATTCCTCCACAGCAGCTCAGAGTAGCGTATGAAAAGGCAGAAGAACTGCAACTTTATTTGTCAAAACTAAATTTTAGGTGTCCCTAAGGCCTTGAAAACCTCTTTGTTCAGCTTCATCTCTGCTAGTGGACATGTCCATCATTGAAACTACCTACACACTGCTGATGTGTTCACATTTCAATCTGCTCAGTTCCCAAAAATGTGCGTTATGCCAGCTACCTCCTGTCTCAGGGTGAGACAGCTTTTGGGGGGGACTTGTCTCAGCACATCCCTTGGGCTGTGCCTGTTGAGGAGACAGACTGGTAGAGGAACATCTGATTCATAAGTCACACCAATGACTGGTTTCTGAGCAGTTCGATGCTGTTGGGAGCAACTTTGTCAGCTCAGGTGTGTCTGAACCAAGCAGTGTCGCAAGGTGGATGTGTCTAGGTGCTGGGAGCGGGGGATTTAGCTGCCTGTCATCATCCAACTTTGGCTGAGAGGAAGTTTGCAAGCTTGAAGGCATTAAAAAGAGCAATCATCTCCCTTTCAATCCTTTTGCTCAGGAAGTAGGATAGTCTTTGCAGGGGCTATCCTTGGCTCAAACACAACTGCTAGCCCAAGCGAACAAGTCATTGTCACAGGCTGCCAAATCCAGTGGCCCAGTAGAGGCAAGCTTGCCGCAGCTCCCTGCCCCCAGGTCCAGCTGGCAGTGGGGCTAAGCATGTATTCCCAGTAGGCACATGAGGACAAACACACATATTCAACACTTACCTGCATATATACATGGCTAGCAACACAGAAACACTCAACACACACAAACACAAACAGCACCAGCTCTCTGGCTGATCAGGCTGAAAGCCCATTAATGGAATATATATATATATATATATTTATACAGACATGTGTACAATGTGGATCCCTCTAGCCACTGGCCTGAGACACTCAATCTCCGCAATAGCTGGCCCCTGGATCCTCTCATCTCCAGTTGGCTCTTGCACAAACACACACAAACAGGTCTCTCAGTTGACTTCCAGACCCCACGATCTCCCCAGTAGCTGGCCAGGACCTCCTGGTCCCTCCAGTAGCCAATGCACAGACCTCTGGTGCCTCCAGCATCCAGCCCAGGCTTATGGTTGCTTTGATACCTGGCTCCCAAAGCCTCTTACCCTACTCACCAGCTAGTCTGGCTTGACGTACACCGGCAATCACACACTGACACATGCACCCACCAACACGCACACACTGTGGTCTCCCCACTTGCTGTCACTGCCAGCACATGGCCCCTGTGACATGTGGCCTGACCTAAATTGCTGGCACCCAAACCCCCAAACACACATGTGCACACAGAGTAGAGTCTCTCACCCAGGAAAAGTATCCGAAATGGTGTTCAGTCAGGCCCTGCTGACCAGGCACAGGGCATGGCCAGACAGACATACAACCAGCCAACTCTTGACGTGCTACTGGCCCCTTTTATCCCCTTATCACTCTGTTTTCCCATGCTTGTTCCTCCCCAAACCACCCAGATCCCTCCCTTTCCCCACCCTTGGTTCCCCCTCTAAACATCCCATAGTAAGTGCTGTGCAATCTCAAGACTCTCCTCCACAATGTGTCCTGCACCCCCAAGGCAGTAACTTAGACCCCTGGGTCTGTCAGAGCCTTTCCCCTTAGCTCCGGGTGCTGGGTGTCCCCCGGACCCTGGGCTGAGGCTCCCTGGGACCGCCCTGGGAGGGGCTGCGTTGGGGCTTAAGTCCCCAACCACGTTATTGGGGTTCCTCCCCCCACCCGGCCTCTGTGCTCCTTCGTGTTCATGGGGTGAGGCTTTAGTCACACTCCCCGGCCACCATGGGAAGACACTTTTGGGTTTGCCTGCTGCTGCTTGGTCCGCAGGCTCTGCCCATCATTGACTGCTGTTTGCCACCACTTACCCCTGGAAGCAGATGAAATGTGGCTGTGTTTAAGGCCTTTGGCAGGGTAAGTCTAAATAAATATTTATCAGCAGCCAAATGTAGAAGAGAGCGCTAATAAAAATGCATCATTTTGAAGGCTCCCTGTCCACTAGTTTTCTGCAGGAAGGTAAATTTAAATTAATGTTGCACTAAAGCACTGCTTTGCTATTAAAAAAGATCAATGGGTCCAGGTACGTTTCCAGTGACCTGCTGTAGGCATGGTATATGCTGCATTAGTAGTAAATTGCCAGCAGATAACAGTGCTCTGAAATACGATGGAGGCAGCTCAGACTTTCGCATCTCTTCATCCCAGTCCCATTGGAAAGGGCACACTGGCTTCTCCCCCAACAACTGGAGCTCAAGGCCCACAGGACTCGGTCAGCCCCTGCCGTGGTTGTCAGAGCATCGCCGTGCTCCCTTTCGCTAAGCCAATGCTTCAGCCTCAAGCAGGGGCCACAGAGGAAAAGCTGAGGGCTCGGGAATGAGCAGCATCCAATGTCTCGAAACCAAACTTGTTGTTTTCCTCTGCTACTAGCCAGACAGCTGGATTCCCATCACAAGACAGACTTGTCTTTATAATTGGACGGGTATGGAAAAGTCTCGTGGTAACACGTATCAGGCTTTTTTGACAGACTTCTGTGACAATAGCCATATGGATCAAGAGATAAGATTGCAAACTCAGCATCATCTTTTTGTTATGTGTTTGTTCAGTGCCTAACACGAGGGGCTGAACCATCCCAGAGGAGAGGGAGGAGCTCCTGCCGATGGCAGGGTCTCATGAGGTCCCTTGCTGCTGTCTGGCCACAACCCAAATCCTTTAACACAAGAGCAAACCATCATGTCTGGTAAACTCTGCTAACCGGACATCTTCCCAGATTCTCAGTCTGTCAAGAAAAGAGGTTAATACAGCACCAGCACCACAGTCGCTTCTCTACGTGGTCATACACCCAGTCTCAAAGACCCCTGGGGAGAGGAAGAGCCCAGGGTCAGTCCTTCCTCACTGTGACTCATCAGGAAGCCGTCCACCCAGCGCCGGACCCGATCCTGGCACTCAGTCTGCTGCCCTAACTCAGCTACGAATTAGTGTTAAACATAAATGTTATTTATCTCTAATTAATTATTAAGGCAGTATGTAACAGCACTAAAGAAAGATCATATTGGTATGTGTCTGGATGCAACACAGCCCTCCCTAAATCACACTGAAAGCTGATTTCCCTCCTGCTGTATAGCAGATTACTCCAGGCTCAGTGCTGGTACATAAGGAGAAAATTTGTTACCCTTCTGGAAAATCAATAGGCTCTTGGCAAACTGGGTTCGGTGCTGTTAATCATCTTGATGGCACCATCTGCCCATGTACCACAGTACAGCAGGAGAACCACCCCACCGCCCGTCAGAGGGCTCTGCCGTGGGCAGCTGCACAGGGACCCACTTGCACAGCCGGGCTTGCCCCACTCGCTGCAGCTGAAACACTTCCAAGCCCAGCTGAAGTTGCAGGAGGATCAAGGGACTGCGAGTTCAGAGCTTTCCAGGGACTCTGCCACGTCCCCACCAGGACTTCTACTCCATGGATGGGGGCAGTGCCTCTGCCTCGTGCCCAAAAAGCGGCTGAATGCTCAGAGGAAAAGCGGAGGAGTCAAAAAAGCTGAAAAAAATCCAGCTGCCTGAGGCATCGCCGCTGGTGTGTGCAGCTCCTCAACACCTCGCCGGCATGTGGAGGACGTGAGAAATCCCGTGGCAGAGCTTGCTGGCTATGGACCATCGCTTGTTGCCATATGAGGCTCTGGTATGAGGCGTTCCCAGCGAGGCAGGGTCTGCTCCGTCCTAACCGAGCTCAGTGTTTCTCCAGCAGACAAAAGCAAAAAGCTGCGGGAGGACCTTCCCTGCAAGGGCCAGGCAGGCTGGAGAGGCTGGAGCCGAACCCCAGGGAGGGATGAAGCTGGTGCATGAGCAAAGGAGCACTGGCCGGGCTTACAGTGGACATAGCTGTGGCAGAAGTCCTGGCTGCTGCCCCTGGAGACGTGTTCAAGAGCAGCTGCTGCTGGCTGCTGGGATGGGGAAAGGACCCTCGCGCCAAAGCATGCGGCTTCCCCATCCCATCTGCCGAGTCCCAGCACCGGCCAGCATCACACAGGACCTGCAGAAAGACAGGCTGACCCCAGCGAGCTGGGGGGAAACGGGCAGGAACAAACGGCAGTGCCTGGCTTACTCACGCTCGGTATTAATCAGCGCTTTTCGGAATCACAGACGTGGCTTTGTCTGTGGGATATCAACTATGAGATTCAGAAATTAATTCAGCTTGGGAGCTTTGGATGACTCAGACTGCTATGAAAACACCCCAGGGCAGAAATGAGATGTAGGGCAAATTCACCCTAGGGGTATCTCTCAATGGACTTTAACTGAGGATAAATTTAATTTGCAGAACTGAAGCGTATTTTATTTACTCTTTCTAAGTAGCATTTTAAATTGAAATATTCAAATAGACAATCAAGAGGCTCTTAATGGGTTGCATTTATTGAAAGAGAGTTTGATTTAAATTCTTCACCCTCGGAGTTCCAGGCATTTTTTTTCCCCCAAGCGAATTATCTGCTGAATTTCTCTATTGCACTAATGTATGAAAATCTGAATTCACCAAATAAACAGACAAGATAACACAGTGCTGATACTAGGTTGCCCACAACCCACCCAGTGATCCTGCTGGAAGATGTCTGGAAGTCTCAATGGAAAAGCAGGATGCAGTAGTCATATGTGCTTTTAGGAGTTTGTGAAGACAGAGCTCTTTCTCATGCATCACTGGGCTCCCAAAGATGGGTCTAAGTCATAATAGCCCTTTGGGTTCATTTAACTCTGCTGCCAAATGTCTGCCTGGGAGAAAAAAAATACATTTTGGTAGCTGGAAAAATATTGAGGCAAAGGATTTGAAACGCTGAGCCACGTGGACTCCTGCCTTAGCTCTCTCAGTGCAGCAATACTTCATTGCAATCAATAAATGTTTCATCATCATTTCTGGCACAGGGCAGGGAGGAGCCCAGGCTCAATTCTTGGCTCCACTCTCCACTCTCCGTGTGCTTTGAAGCATCATTTCAGGTCAATACAGCAGGACTTCAGTGCCCTGTTGTCTTCACGACAGGCAGGCTGTGTGCTGGGGACTCCCAAGGAAGAATCATAGAATCATAGAATAGTTTGGGTTGGAAGGGACCTTTAAAGGTCATCTAGTCCAACCCCCTGCAATGAGCAGGGACATCTTCAACTACAGCAGGTTGCTCAGAGCCCTGTCCAACCTGACCTTGAATGTTTCCAGGGATGGGGCATCTACCACCTCCCTGGGCAACCCGTTCCAGGGTTTCACCACCCTCATTGTAAAAAATTTCTTCCTTATATCTAGTCTGAATCTACCCTCTTTTAGTTTAAAACCATTACCCCTTGTCCTGTCACAACAGGCCCTGCTAAAAAGTCTGTCCCCATCTTTCCTATAGGCCCCCTTTAAGTCCTGGAAGGCTGCTATAAGGTCTCCCCGCAGCCTTCTCTTCTGCAGGCTGAACAACCCCAACTCTCTCAGCCTGTCCTCGTAGGAGAGGTGCTCCATCCCTCTGATCATTTCTGTGGCCCTCCTCTGGACCCGCTCCAACAGCTCCATGTCCTTCTTGTGCTGAGGGCTCCAGAGCTGGATGCAGGACTCCAGGTGGGGTCTCACCAGCGCGGAGCAGAGGGGAAGAATCACCTCCCTTGACCTGCTGGCCACGCTGCTTTTGATGCAGAATACGACTGGCTTTCTGAAGTGGGGTGAGGGGCTGGCGGGGGGTCTGGGGCAGCTCAGGGTGGCCGAGAGGATCAGCCCTCCACTCCCTTGGCGTGGGGGACAGACAGGCAGCAGGCTGCGGCGATGGAGGGGAGCAGGCAGTATTTTGGCCATACCCTGGGAAGCCGATGCTGATGGCCAGGAGCTGGAGGGAAGCCAGGCGGCCGTATGTCACAAGAGAAACCCCGACAGCAAAATCTGAGGAAAGATCAGCGAAAATTCCTTCCGAAAGAAAAGCCTCATGCTGGAGGACACATCTGGATCCCATTTGCTCTCCGCCGTCTCTGGCGATGCATGAGACTGTTCAAAAGCTCCCCCCAACCCACCCAGCCTGTGAGAGACAGGGAGCTGGATCTGGCTGCATTTTTATAGACTAAAGTCTGGGACAGGACCAGGGGCTGAAATGCACTTGGGGGAAGAAGTTCAGAGAGACCTGTGTGTCCCTCAGAGGGAGCTGCACTGGCCTTCGGGAGAAGCTCAGCAGTAAGTGAGGAGCAGTTTGGCCATGTCTGCCCCCAAAATGGCACTGCTGCAACAGAGGGGTGGTTTTAAGGCTTTGTGATTAAAATCATGCAGGTTTTATATCAGGTTCGATTTTCTTGCACTACCAATGGTTGTGCCTGTTCCTCCCCTACATCCTCCCAGCCAGGGATAACGCAGCACGTTATCCCAGGGGAACCAGACCGGGCGGCAGAGAGGACAACACAAACCTTCAGGTCAGACTCCTGCAGGAAACCAAGGGACGTGCGGCGTTCCCGCTGCTCAGCGGAGAAGCACGAGCTGAGCCTACACGGGGCCCGTTGCAGTGCCAAGCGCAGGGCTCTGTGTGGAGAGCCCTGCGCTTGGCACAGGGAGCACTAGAGGGACAGTGACATCCTCCCGCTGAGAAGTGACAGAGCAGCTCAGGTCACCTAAGCACACCCCCACACTCAGCACCCATCGCTGGCAGCCTCCACCATCCACCTGGGGAGCTCAGTAGCGAACAACAGGGCTATGGGGAGGGGGAAGAGGAGGGGCCAGGAGGTCCACCTGGACGTCCCCAGAGGACCTCTTCAGTGTCGTGGAGAGAAGAAGTGAGATTTGCACCCCTGAAGCAGCAGATCACTCCAGTGCCGGTCCAGGACAGTCTGCTCCCTGTCTCATTGCTTTGGGGACTGCAGGCACTTTGGGGCACAACTCCCATCACGGTGCCTGACTTCACACAGGGGCTCCAGCCTCAAGTACCATCTCTAGCTACTGCTCCCCAAGCACGTAAGAAATTATACTAAATATTGCAATGCTGGGTGGGAAAATGTCTGTTTTCTTTGGTTCATAATATGAAGATGCAAAAGACTACATCTCATTTGTACACTGAGTTAATCTTCCCCATTTCCTCCACTCCTTCACTTTGGTTTCCACCAAATCCTTTTTCTTCTTCTGTTTGGTAGCTCCAAAACTGAGCCCTCCCCAGCCGATGGCATTGTAGGCTGTGGGGTTGTCCCTGCTTCAACAAACTTCTGGTTCTTCCATCTCTTGGTCTGTCTCTCCCAGTGACTCCAAAAAGCCATCCAGGTTGACCCCCCTGCTCTGTTCTCATTTCTCCCTTCATCTCCTGACTGTTTCTTTGGGCGATGCGTTCACCACCAGGCAAAATCCCTGTGGTTTTTTCAACAAACCTCAAGACAGAACCCAAGTCTAAGCCAAAGCCACCCACACAAAATGCTGGGATAGTGTCCTGCACGGTGCAGATCTTCCCATGGAAAGGATGCTCAGCGTCCCGGGGGCAACATGCGTCCCAGGGCAGTGGCTTGAGAAAAGCCAGATAACGCATTGTAACCCTGGAGAATTGCTGCTCGGAGTAGTAACAAAGAAACAGCGTCATTACCAGGTCAAAGTAACCTGCTAATATCCAAAGAGCTTTTAGCGAATTAATTAGCTATAGCTAATGCCTTTCATGGCTGGATCACTACATCTGCCTAGGACATTTTCAGAGCAGACAGCCAAAGTTTTCGCCCTTTCCGCACTTTCTTTTCTATGTCCCCTTACAAAAGAAAGCAGGTATATTGTTTTTACATGTAGTCTTTGCTTTGCAAGCGTCATGATGTGGGTTATATATCTCCATTTCTGCTTGAAGCTGTACCAATACAAGACATCTCTGTGGCTGCTGATATGTCATGGGCATGGATCCAGGTATTCCCTGCAGGAGGGGCAGGGGAAGGAGATACATCCTTGTGGACAAGCCGAGCTGGTGGACTGATAACTCTGTTTTTCTTCTGCCCCAGGAGGACTGCGCTCCCCGCTGTCCTACCTGAGGGAATGTTGGAAAGGGAAAACTGAGTTTGTTTGCCAGTCTCTTCTAAGAAAACCCTCCTGGAGGAAACACTGTCCCACAAAGCATTTCCATGGGTCACGCTTTGCATGCATGATGCAAAGCATATTGAACTGCACAGTAATTGGGGCTCCAGGACATAAACTGCATCCACTGAAAATACAAGCATGTTTCTCCTGCACAGTTCAGGCATTGTATGGTGCAGTTACGCTGAGACAGTCTCTGGCAAAAGGTTTCATTTTTGAGGGGGCTTCTGCATATGTACAGCACCTAGCAAAATGCAAGTCCTAAATCCCAGCTACAGCTTCTCTGTTATGCACCAACCCATCATAAATAAATGCTAACTTTCTTCCACCAAAGCACCAAGCTATGGATAATTTACATCTAATTGCCCCTTTGCCATTATCCCATGTGTTTATCTGTTTGCACTCCCCTTGGACAGCGAAATGAAAAAGTCAGATTCACTTTGTGCTCAGTTACACAACTTGAGTCTTGAGTTTTACCCTGTGGGTTTCCAGCAAGCCCTGAGCTCAGCTGGGCAGGGTCCTGCATGCTCTGGGAGGCAGCTCCTGCTTCCCAAACAGCTTTGATCTCCAGACAAGACGAAGAGATGGGTTTTTAAAACTTACCTCTGGGGGTACCCAGCTCCAGCACGAAAGCATTTCATCTGGATTTCCAACATGGCAGGGGAATGGTTATGTTTCAAACACAGCAATGAATAATTCAGTTTTCATGAATCTGCCTGACTTCATAAGGACTCGTGCTGATTTAAGCCTGATAAGCTGTCTTCCTTTCTAACCACTACTGCTTTAAGCAAAAAAGCAACGGCCCTTATGAGAATCCCCTGTCCCAGGGCAGGGAGAGGTTGCTGCAGGGCAATAGTTGCAGCTCAAGAGAAGTCTCCCCGACGCTGTTCACCGGGCGGCTCTGGTGGGTGCTCGATCGCGGGTGCCTGGGGTACGGCTGAGGGGGCAGACGGGTGCAGGGGCCTGGGGAGGCCACTGCTGAGGAGGACAGGACTTGCTCCCATCTCGCTTCCAGCCACAGGATCGCCCTCTCCCGCGTACCAGAGCTGGCATTTGTCTGACCACGAGCAGAGCCGACTGATCTCACCCACCTGCCCCCAAAATCAGCTTTGCCGCTATTTCAGCGAATCGAACCGTGCCGTGGTACCACAGGGCGGGGGCCCTGGGGAAGCAGGGGGCTGCACCACCGAACAACTCCCTTGGCACGAGAGCGAGTCCCTCCCTCGGCCCCTCCGCACGCCCGAGCGCAGCTCCGCCGCCTGCCCCGCCCGGCCGCCTGCCGCAGGCGCAGCGCGGGGGCTGGCGCCGCCCGGCTCCCATCGGGCGGCTGCCACCGCCCCCTGCCGGCACCCGCTGCCCCTGCGCGGCCTCGCCTCGGCCGGCGGCTGCCCGGGGGTCGCCCCGCCCCAGCCGCCGGCTGCGGCAGCGGGGTCCTCACCCACGGCGTGCGGACACCAGCACGGGGGGCGGGCGCGCCCGCGTGTCCGAGCTAACGAAGCCGAGGTTTCGGCCCGAGGCTGTGCGATGCCCACCCCGCCCACCTCCCTCCCCGTCAGCCTCACCTCACCGTGGGTATTCCCAACCGCCCGACCCCTGCCCTTAGCCCGCGTTCAGCTCTCCTGAGAAAAGTGTTTTGGTGTTGCCTGAGGCGGTGTTTTGCATTGCAAATTTGAGGAATGGTGTTTTCTGCACGAAGTAAACTAAATGAGAGAGGAAAAACAGGCAGGGGGTTGCCGGGCGGGTTGGCAGCGCAGCCCTCGGGGCAGCAGGAGCAGGAAGGCTTGGCGCTGGGGGAGAGCAGGGTGAGACAACCCTTTGGGAAGGTGGTGAAGGCTGCGGGGGATTTTTTTAAGCACTGTTTCTGACCCCACAGTGCCTTGGAGTCCAGGCAGCACCAAGGGGATGAAAAGTCACCATATGCTTCCTCACCCACAGTCATGCTTGTGCCTGGTACATGGGGACCCTGACACGAACCCCCAGCAGGATCCAGTCCAAACTCTTCAGCTCACTCCAAGGGGCACAGCTCTTTGCCTCTCTGCAGGCATAGGGGATCGTAGGGACCTCAATCCTTGGGGTATTTTGCAGTGTCACCTGGACATGTTCAAATTGATGCTCCATATCCAACCTCCTCTGCACTGTCTCGCTGTGCACGAGGCATGGCTCCTGCCTGCAAGACATGGCCCTGATGGACTGGCATCCATCCAAGGACACCAAAGTGGTGGCTCGTCTGGATATGACTTACAGGAGTGGCCCTTCAACCAGAATGAAACCCTGCGTATTTTCTGCAGGCTCTACACACTTAATATGGAGTATAGGTAAAAGAGGCTGTTTGGCCTAGGGAGGAAGAAGCATTATTGGCATCATTTGCCCCTCCTGCTTCCTCTTCAGTAAGATGATTTCCATTTACTTTACAAACATGAATGAACTAAGCTTCACAGCAGCCCAGAAAGGCTTAGGTCTCATTAGCCTCCTTTTAAACAGGGTAGGATGCGAGTGGGAAGCTGAGCATGCAGAAAAGCCACAGCAAAGGGAGGAGGACAGCAGGACCAATACTCTGAGAGATCCCCGGGGCAGGTCTGAATCCCTAATTCAGGGACCGGGAGCAGTGGGTCTGTGGTGATGCCCCTTGTGCCAGGGCTCATACTTTCTGCTGAAAATCTGGGTTCATTCTGGAGCTGACTCTTCAGAGGAATCGTGACCCGTTGATGAAATATGGTAAGCACAGACTTAGCAACGGGAAAAGGCAAAATACTGAACTGTTGCTCTACTGTGTCTGTTAATGACACAGTTGTGCTGTGGGAAAAATAGATTATGCACTAAAAGGTAGGCCCAGATCACACAACAGAAAGGAAAGGAATCACTGCTGAACCAACAGCCTTATTCTGGCATTTCTCAACTCTGGCACATTTTATTGCTGCTTAGGTGTTGTCCATGTCTGGATTTTACACAGGTAATTCAGACATACAAGCCAAGACTTGTACATACAGGAATTCTCTTTCAATCTACTTCTCATTTTCCCTTTTCTCTGCTCCGCCATTGCCTGTCATCTCACTGTATGAAAACAAGGGCATAGTCCATGAAATTAAACAACAACAATTAACGACCAACCTTTAGAAGAAAAAGATGTTCATTTATCTGCCAGACACCCAAGCCATAGGGTTCACCGCCTCTGAGGACAAATTTGACATGGTAGCTTGATTCTAAAAGCAGATGAGCTATTTCACTACCTCTTAGTCTCGCTGCTAGTTCACAAACCTAAGACCACCCATTTATTGTATGACCCTGGGTCTGCATCCTTTTTTAGCAAAAATCATTCCTTGTTGAGGAATGAGTCACATACACAAAGACCCTGATGACATTCAACTAACCAGCCAATAAATGATGAAGTGCAAGATATAGCTCCCTCTAAACTGCTGGACTGTCATCCTGACGGGTAGATTTATGACAGCGTATCCAAAGTTTCTAATACTAGCACCAACTGTATAAAATAAGGGTTTGCCATTGCCTTCCACTGAGTCAGCTGAAGCTCTTAGAAGTGTGTACCCGACATAGCAAGCTAAGGCTACATCAGTGACTTGACATCTGGTGAGCAGGTGGTAATATGTGCCACAAGAGTTGAACCTGAGGCCAATGTTGCTCAGTATCTTTATGGGCAACCTGGATGATGTGACAAAATATGCTCTCAGCAAATTTGCGGGTGGTACTAAATTAGGGGGAGTGGCTGACATGCCAAATGGTGGAGCTTTGACCCAGAGGCACCTGGAGAAACTTGAGGATTAGGCCAGCAGATGCATCCTGCAGTTCAGCAATGAGAAGCATGAGTCCTGCATCTGGAGTGGAATAACCCCATGTGTCAGTACAGGCTGGGAACTGACCGGCTGAAAGGAGCTGGGGTTAGACATAGTAGCCTACGTTAGGAGAAGTACGGTCAGCAGATCAAGGGACATCAGTGTCCCTGTAGATTCGGCACCTGTGAGGGCACACTTAGAATGTTGCATCCAATTTTCTGACCCCTCCCAAGTTCAAAAGGGAAGCGGAGGAACTGGGGAGGGTCCAGGAGAAAGCTCCCAAGATGGTTAGAGGCCTAGAGCACGTCACCTACATGAAGAAGCTGAGGGAGTTGGGCTTGTTGAGTCTGGCAAAAAGAAGGATAAGAGGCAATCTAATAGCCTCTTGAAGGAGAGTTACAAAAATGAAGGAGCCAACCTCTTTGGCAGTAGCAGATGATACAGTGAAGGGCAACAGCCACAAGCTGTGGCTTGAGAGGTTCAGACTGGACTTTGGGAAAATTTCTTTGTCAGGAGAGCAGTGCAGAGAGATGGTGGGCTCTCCATCCTTGGTGTTTTCCAAGAGGTGGTGAGACAGTCACAGGTGACCTAATCTAGTGTGGGGAATAGTCCTGCTCCAAGCAAAGAGTTGGACTAGAGACCTCCAGAGGTCGGTGCCAACCCACACTTTAATGGTCTATGATTCCCAGAGTTGGCTGTATTTATTTCATCTCTGAAAACAGAAGCTCTACAATCCCCTCAGCATGATGACCTGGAGAGCAAGTCAGCGCTGCTGAGAGGCTCCAGAGAGGCCTTGATTACTCCCTATGTCCTAGGAAAGAGCAGGAGAGACTGAACACCAAACCCTCTGCACTGGCAGTGAACTGATAAGATAAACCCAGCCAATCCAAGCAGGTGAACTGTGTTTCTGCAACAGAGGAAAATTAAAATCATTATGGATTCTGTTCTGTCTCAAGCAAGGGAAAATTTCTCCTCAACCACAAATGATCACTTGAACTTGGGCATAGGAGCAAGGCTTATCAGAAAATCACCAAAGGAGGATTTCCTGTACCCTCTCACACACTGGACCATCCTTGACTGTCCCCCGGTGTAGCCCATCTCTGATGCCTCTGAGGAAGTCAGGAAAAGACCCAGAATACATTCAGCTTTGTGCACCAACGTAAAACTCCCAACTGGTGGTTGCAGGTTGCCAGCTGAAGCATGGGATTCAATTATACTCAGGGTCTGGAGGTGAAGTATAGATCTTATGATTACCTTGAGGGCAATGCTGATAGTCCGGTTTTCCTCAGAGCCCATGAAGGAAGGGGCTAAGCACAGGTCACAGGGATCTGGAGCTTCGGAGACAGACGGGACCAACATGATCTTACACACAATGTACACACGACCTGTCCACACAATGGCAGCTATGGAGCTCTGCCCACCATCATGTTTGTTACTGTGCTGTAGTAATCAACAGTAAGGACACGCTGCCTCTTCCTGACACTTCTACTGCAAATGTCTGATGAAGGAAAGAGAGATTCTGATTTGCATATGCTGGGGCTGAAAAGAGATAAGCAATCATTTTGAAAAATGAGTGTACACACATATAAGCACCCACGCATGTAGTTCAACCTTCCATTCAAGGAGAGATGAGCCTGATGCTGATTGTTTATGTTCATGCAGTAAAATTTCTAGGGAATCGTTTTTCTTGGATGAAAAACAGAAACAACCATGTCAACTCACTTCATTTTAATGTCCATTTTATTGTAATTATCTTGCCATTCTCTGAGCTTTCAGCATCTCATTTTGGCATTGTAAACACCTGTGCTTGCAAACCCTAGGCAACATAAATAAAAAGAACATCTTGTTACAATAATATCTATAGAAAACGAGATTGGTGCAAAATATGATACTTGCAGCTTTTCAGCTCCCCTATATCCATACATGAACCAATAACTTATAAATGCTACTTATCCAAAGTGTTAAGTCTTTTTGTGTTCATTATTATTGTTCATATGCCACAGGTGCACAGAGAGAAAGGATGGGCTACATGGTAAGATGCTTGACTGGACCTTGGGAGAAACAGTCACATTTTCCACACATTTCCTCTGTGACTTTGAGCAAGCCACTTAATCTTTTCATCTTCTCATCATCTGTAGTATACTACACCCATAATATCAAACAGTGGCAATAATCCTGTTCCACAAGAGTTATGTGCAGACAATACCAACCCTGATTGTACTTGGGTACGCAAGGATAGGTGGCTAAAGCCACAAATATTGTGCGTGTCTAGCCTTTAAATAAGCCCTTCAATTCCCACTTTTTGGATATGGACTGTAGATCTTCAAAAGAGCACAGTCCCATGCGGTAGGCTCCATAAATATGTGTGGGAAACAGAGATTGTTTCCAAAAAATTATAATCAGAGAAATAACATTATCCTCATTTTTAGGTAAGCAGCTGAGATACAGCTCCTTTAAGAAGCTTGCCTGACATCAGATGAAGAGCCTAGGGCAGTGGTGGGAAGTTAACCTAGAGCTCCTGAACTCATCAGTCCTTTAAGTACACACTCTCCATCAGGGTATACAGGGAGGGAAGACAAGGTGGCATCCCAAGAATTTTGCATTGTCGTAGGATTCAGGAGGGAAAACTGTTCCTTCATTGGTCTTTGTTGACAACTCCAGTGAAAAGGAGTGGAAGGAAATCCCCCCTAAACACTGTTTAAGCTAAGGATTTAGAAGATAAGCAGCAACTGGCTGATCCCATTATCATACCTAACACTTGGAAAAAAAGACTGTTGTTGCATCTCTGTAGCTGCTGGTATCACCACTCAGAGGAACACAAGGGGTGGCATTGCAGAATGAGATTGTAATCAGATACACAGCTCTGAGATGGGCTGGAAGAGGCCTGGAGGATCAAGTGACCCTGTTCCAGGAATGCAGTGTTAGGTACAGATCTGCAGAAGAAATGCTGATAGAAAGTTGACCTGAGTAACATTCGCTACTTTGAGACACAACAAGACATTTTAGGGACTAACACCTACACCTTTTTAGCCTATGACAGGACAGGTCCCATCCAGGAACAATCTGGACAAATGGAAAGAAAACAGCATAGAACAAGAGAAAAAGGGTTGAGCCTCAGGGTAATGGGAAACAACAGTGACTGCAGTGTGTTAGGTGTGGGTGAGAGCACAGCCCATGACTTTTTTGTGCTGTGCCTTTAGAATCATGGAAATTGGTGGAAATGGCAGTGGTGGGAAATGTATGAGAACTGAGATCTCACCACCTTCCTGCACGCTGCTCCAAGGTTGCACTGCCCTCATGGTGAAGAAATTTTCCTGAAGTCCAGCCTGAACATCTCAAGCCACAGCTTGTGGCTGTTGCCCCTCATTGCCACTATCAAGAAGAGTGTGGCTCTGTCATCTTCACAACTCCCTCTTGAACAGCAGGGCTCAATACTGGATGCAGTATTTCAGGTCTGTCCTCACCAGCATTGAGTCCAAAGGGACAGAGTATTTCCTTGATCTGCTGGCCACATTTCTCCTAATGTAGCCCAGTATGTGGTTTCTTTAATTGACAGTGAGAGTATCTTGCTGGCACATATGCTGTAGATTTTTTTTTTGCTCACTTTGTCACAAGAGAAATTATTTGTCTCTGCGGGAATTATGGGAAGGGTATTGGGTGACTGTCGGTACTTAAGTGACATTGCCTGTGTCCTCACCACGAATGGATGGATCCCAGATGACAAGTGCGTTCTCAACTGAGTAAACTAACAAAGCTTTAAAGCACTTCTCATCTCATGTCAGAGTTTTTTCTATGGGAGATGTAGGATGATTTGGGCTGAAACATGGTGGAACAATGTACTGAGACAGAGAAAGGATTGTTGTGACTGTGCACCTGGGACTGGAAGGAGCCAGGGAAAAACGCACTCCCAGAGTGAATACCTGAGTGGAAAAGGTTTTTTTGTTGTGAACATGGTGTGCCCATGCTTTATTTATTTGAGAAGCTCTGCGGTCACAGTGGGAAGAACTAGGTGGAAACAATTAAAGACATTGACAGGAATGGCTTAGGGTCACAGCCTGCTATAGGAATAATATTTCACTGTCAGTCTTTTGTTGCCTGTTGCCTTGAAATCTAAGAGCTAAGATTTTGATGAACAGCTCTTCTTGGGATGGAAAATTCAAAAGCACCTATCACTCTGGAATCTGCCAAGGCAGAGCTGAACATAAGAAAAACACGTCCCCCAAATTTTAAGCAAATGTGAGGAATCATGGCTCTAGTCTCTCAGCTAGATGTTTTGGTGACACTTTAATTCCACTCATTCTCCCTTACAGGAAAATATTTTCTAAGCCTTGAAAACCAAGGTGCTGGGATAAACCATGAGGGGCAGGCAGCCATAGGCCAGGAGGACGTTATCTCAGTTTGCATCCCTGGTGGTTGGAGCAACTTCCAGGAACAACTGGAGATGTAAAGTGACTCTCTGTAAAAAGTGAGGGTGGCACTTGAAGCGAACCAGTGGGAAATAAAGAATGATGCCACTGAAAATGAACAGGACAATGTAGAGGATCTCAATTTGGGGTTGATCAATGATGGGAGCCAACACCAGGTACACAGCTGCCATCAGCACGATTACAGGGATGATAATTGGGACCTGCAAAAACAAAACATCAGCATAAAGATTCACGTAATCCTGGGCCACTGTAGGTCTGGACAACCCTAAAATTTGTGCAGAAGGCTTTTTGGATCAAACCCTGCTGCAGCCTGAGGTATTACCCAGAAATCCGAATTAATCCAGACATCCTGTTTCCCAGCCCACCCCCACTCCAAGGTTGAACAACCCTGCAAGAGCTACCTTACTGCCACACACCCTCACCCCTGGTCTTCCCTTCCCTTCCCTGCTCCTAGACCTGAAGATGCAAACTGCTGGTTTTAGTGCCAGGTCTGTTCTTGCTCTCCCTCTACCTTGCATCCAAAAGCTGAGCTGTAGACAAAACACACAGCAACGTGCACAAATCACATAACTGAACCTTAATACCCTTGGGCAAAAAGCGTGTCACGTGGACAGGCAACCTCAGAGGCTATTTCTATAAGTTTGGTCATAAAGCATCTAAATTTGAAGCCAACCTCCCTCAAAGGCTAGTGAATGCACAAGACAGAACGATTTCACAACAAGGTGAAAAACTGAACATTCTAGCATAGTTTAGTAGTTTAAAAAATGTAGTTTACTTTTGTGCCTTTTGTCCAACATAAGGGCACTGATATAGACCAAAGGAAATGTTTATGGTTACCTGTGAGAGCATGGAGAAGACCTGCCATTGGCTTCATCTGCCTTAATGGGATGCTCCACTCTGCTCCCTCCACACTGTGTTCCAACACTTTTGGCACAATGCTAATAAAAATTATGGTTTTCAAACCAAGGGAAATCTTACCCTTAAATATAAACCTGCAACACGCATACAGATTCTGCAGGACATCAGCCATACATTGTCAGTTCACCTGGAACCTTCAGACCTGACCTGCTTCTAGTTAAGGAAAGAGTTAGGCCATCCAGCCAAAGGCTGCAGCAGGCTGACATCCTCAGGGGACTGACCTGCAGGACTGCAGGAGTTTTATACAGTGTATGAAACACTACTGCAGAAACAGAACTTCTTTTCCTTAAAGACCATTCAGCCAACAAGTTGGGTGAACGTCCTCATCCAGCATCCTAATTTCAGGACAGAGCCACAGAAGCCAATGACTGGAAGACTTAATAGAGCACTGCTCTTCTTCATGCTAAGCCCTCTAGGACACTCGATATTGCTTCGCACAGCCTGGCAGTGTCAGCTCGTCATCTGTCTCCTGGAGGAACCCCATGAAAACCAGCATGTTCATTCAGCTTGTCTCAGGGAAAGTCACTGTTTTACGTTCACAGTCTCATGACCCCCCTGTTCCTAGGATTTTTTTCTGAAAAAATATTTCCCTCAGTCACTGAGGAAGCACTGCAGCTCAACTCGCTCATGGCTCCAGGGGAAAGAACAGGTAACTCCTCATTTCCTTCCATTTAGCTGTTTTGTAGGGAACAAATGTGTCCCCTGGCCATCTCAAAGGACTTGGGGCATTCTGGCTGAGTTTTCTGTCCTTGCAAGGCTCTTACACCTGGGCTACTCTCTGAGGAGTGCGACTGAGCTCTGAGAGCATGAACAGGTGAATGCATTGTTGACCAGAATCATGCTTCATTTTCCTCTTAAATCTCTAAGAAAAAAAGAGGATATGGTAGATATATTTTCCACAGTGAGGGGGCAGTGCATTATTAACTTATCAAGACAGAGAATTTAACCTTGACTTATGCCTGTATATACACACTATCTTGCCCTCGTTGACTGTTCTGAGACAAAACGTGAAATTAAAAAAGGAAGGAGAACCACACTAAATCTGTAAGCAGCCAACCCCAGCACTCTTTGTTTTCTCACAATGCTCATTAGGCAATAAAGGAAAAGGGTTTGAGGGTTTTATGTTATTACTTCACCTTGTAAGATCTTGGCAATTCTGGTTTCTTGATTTTTAAATACAGGAGACCAGAAATAGTCATGCCATAGAAAAACCATGCTATAAAACTGGAAGAAAAAGAAAAAAAGAAAAAAAGACAGCATGAAATTTGGGGTGAGGTCATCCAGGAATCAGTCCTGTCTTCCAGATCCCAAATGTTCATATCTCCAATTAAAAAGGAGAATATTGATATAAATTTAGTAGTTCTTCCATTCATTTCCTTTCCAGCACAAACAATGAGAACTTTAGAATGATTTATTACAGATTCATTTCAATATGAGGATGAATCACATCCAGTTAAGTATATAGTGACAGAAGCATTCATGCGTTGCAAAGATGCTGGTTTCTAAGCTCTGTCTTTTCTTTCTTCCCCCCACCCCTCCCCTCCACAATATTGGATAGAAAGCAATAGCCCAGGCTCAAAAAAATATTACAAGAAAATACTTCTAAAGCAATGTCAAAAACCAGGACCACAGGGGATGCAAACAGAAACACTACACATACATACCTGAAAAAGTTCACAATACTGGTGAAGCTTCCCAATATTATCATTATTAAAGACATAGCAGATGTAAACAGCAGAGCAGGGGAGGGTGTGAGGCATCGCACATGAGCCATAGACAGAATGTCTGGCTGAAAGCCAAAGCAAAACAATATACCATCATATCGCATACTCGGAGATCCTTACTCATCCCCCTCAGCTGCGGGTGGGAGCTCTGCCTGCAGCCAGAGCCACTCTTAATCATCAAAAAAGCATCATAATATAAAAGCAGTTCAACTCCGAGGAGTGTAAACATGGAAACCCCCCTCAAGGATATTTTTATTGTGTCTCACTGATTTCATATCATATGTGCTCGGTTTAGGCAGACAAGATGAGGTTTTCAAACTACCAGTGTGACAGACCAAGGCTGAGTCAAATCCAAGCTTTCCTGATCATCATCAGGACCTTGTGCATGGTCCCACTCTTCTGCCCTCTGTCACGTCTCTCTGGGACTTGACTTCTCTGGGCTGACTGGAAAATGAGACAAGGACTACTCCTGAAACATTTATGCAACCAACCACAAAGCAAACCAGGATTTGTTCCAGAAGACGGAGAGAATTATTAGCCTTATTGCTTGGTTCCTTGGGAAAGTTTAATGAGAAGGCTTATTTTTCTTTCTTTCCAACCAAAATAGCATGCAAGCACTTCTGCTAGAGCTGAATGTCTGAGAAATGGCATAAGCATTCACTCTTAGTCTGGTATGGTCAAATTCAGACCATCTGTGAACTGCTCAGCACAGAGCTTGCCACGATACAGCAGACACTGTCATCAGTAAGAGAAGCCGTGGAACCAGTAACCACCAACCCAGTCATCTCCACCAACCTGGGCATTCATCTACATAAAAGATTCCCTCCTGTGTACAAGGAGGGGAGCTGGGGCAGAGTGGTATCCTTCGCACCTGAGAGCAGAAATGCCAGATGGTGTGGGGAGGAAGGACCAAAGAAGCAGATAGGTCCATACGGAACACAACATGTCTGCTTAAAAAAGAGGAGGACAAATGCAGCTCAGCTGAGCACTGAGAGGGAGAAGAAGTATGGGCAGGTGTGGGGGTGTGTGCCTGTGAGTGAGGAGGTCCATACCAGCAGCTGGAGTGGGCAAGCAGCCTCAAGGGCTTGTATGCCCAGGTACCAGCAACTGGTGAGACTGGGATCCAGGGGCAGCTGCTGGGCAGGCTGAATGTCTGAGCCCAGCTGCTGGAGGGACCCACATTGTACATATGTTTATATATATGTACTTCCACTAACAGATCCCTGATCAGCCAGAGAGGGGAACAAGATGAGACCCTTGGTGCCGCTTGTGCTAGTGGCTGGGTGAGCGCTGAGTGTGTCTGTATGTGTAGATCTGTGTGGCCTGCTGTATATATATATATGAATGTATACGTGTATCTATACATTGTATACTTGTGTTTGTGTGTGTGTGCCTATTGGGAATACATGCTCATCTTACCAGTTGGACCAGGGAGCATGGAGCTGCAGCAGCCTGACCTCTGTTGGGCTACCAGATTTGGCCCCACCTAACAAAACCAATTAAAAACCCCAGCTAGGGTAGATGTAAGGCTCGGTGTCACCTTGTAATTGCTATGAAGCTTGAAGAGCAGAGATATCCTACGCTGTGTCTGAACTGGACTACCCCATGGGAAGGCTGGAACACCCCCGAGACCAGTTGTGTAGCCAGTATTGCCTGCAAAGGCAGCTTGCCAGTGCTGGGCTACCTTCCCAGTGTGAGCAAGGGTGCCTTACAACACGCAAGCATGGCCAGGTTTCCCCTCCCTGGCAGGTATACTGGCTAGGTCACCCCAGAGCCTGTGCCAGGTGCTCCAATACAGCAGTATTTCAGTTCTTCTTTCAAAGCTGTTCTTAAAATTCAGGGTAGATGTAATTATGTATCTTTCTGAAATTACGTGGCTGAAGAAGAAAGTCAGGAGACAATATATACATTACATTTGAAAAAGAGGGGGAAGAAAGTCTTTGAGCAAGAAACAAACCACCGCAGAGCTATCACTCTACCAGTTGAACATACACAGTGTTTTCCTCTCCGCTTTAGTGTCGCAAGAAGATAAAAGTTGCTCAAAGCAAGCCAGGCCCCCTTTTTTTTGTCCTTACCATATGGCCTTCCCTTGCAGCAATGTAGCACACGCGGCCTCCGCTAAAGAACGTGCCGTTTGATGAACCAAATGTAGACAGTGCCACCGACAGGGAGATGAGCCATGCCCAACTGCCCAGGACTTTGTCCCTGAGGTGGGAAAGAGTTCACAGCATAACATTCAGCTCGTAGATGTATCAAGTACTCATTGTAGAGCCACACAGGTTTCTTCCCTCCATTATTCTCACTGAATTTTTTTCCAAAGCTTTTCTAATGATTTAAAGCCATCTTCCAGTTCCCATAATATTTAGTCGCTAGTAACTTTGTCTTGTCCAGAAGAGGCAGCTTTTCTTCCTGCCTGGTGTATATGTATCTACATCCGTCTACATTGCAATGGTGTGCAAAGCTGTCACAACAGGCAAAACCCCCTTTTTTGTGTACAGATGCTGTGGCGCGAATCCTGGAGATATTGTTATTACAGCCAACAGTATTCGCTTGGAAATCGCAGAAAAACTGTTCCCACCAGATCTCAAGAAATATCCTGCATTATAACCGCTTCCCCAATATGCATAAGAATTTAACCCTTTAATCCCATATGCACATATTTCTGCTACCCTGTGACTCAGACTTAAGCCAAAGCAATCATTTGAATTTCAGAAGTTTGGTTCTACAACATGTTCAGACATTTATGGTTTGCTTTCTCTGTAACAGAAGAAGTAGCAGGGTTACAAATAGAGTTCAAGGTAAATATTTGGAAGATATGATAATCTTCTCACCTAAAAGTGAAGCTTGTGTTCTGGAATGAAGCAGCATGAAGAATATTAATTGAGTAATAAATGCTGGTGTTTGGGGTAATTATCACATACATGTACACACACACATACACAAACAAACACACTGTTCATCTAATTGGCAAAAATCAAAAATTCAAAAGTTTTTTAGAACACTTTATATTTCCATCTAAATTGTATGGCTTTAAGCCATATGTACTCTTTTTAAGTATCACCTATCCCAAACGTTCAAAAATCAAGAGTTGGGCTTTCCAAAATCATAGCAGGAGCTTATCTACCACAATAATTTCAAAAATGTAGTTTAGAAGCTTAATATCTGGGTTATGGTCCTTCAGGCTTCAAGTTATTAAGCTACTTGCAATAACCAGAATTAAAATTTTTCCCTTTTTCAAAATGATGGAATCTGGGCATCTCCTATGATCATGCGACTCCATAACTGAAAGATCTCAAGGGAAAACAACATATATCACAAAATTAATAATAAAATCTTTAGCAATTGTGTATTTTGCATTTATGAGATCGGTGCTTTGCTGTTTGGACCCTGAAAATGAACTACAAGGGCTACTAAGAGTAACATCTTACAAGCAAACTGAGATCTGCAGTTGCCGTTAAGAAATGCTGGGGAGAGTTTCATGAGCTCCTTTTGTGGCTGCACGTCTCACCACTGAACAATGTTTCTCTCTAGCAGTTTTCTTCTTATACAGGAACTAAATGCATTTAAATGTGATATGTGCTCCTCTGGCCTCTTTAGACTCCTCCTGTCCTTCCTTAATGGCCTGAATAGCTGCTTTTCTTGCTCATGAACCACAGCCATTGCACCCGCCTTGGCCTGTGGCTATCTACCTGTCCTCCAGGCTTTTGAGCGCCCAGCTTTCTGGTTGCTAGTTCAATGTTTCTTCCTAAATTGCTCTCTCGGGGTGAAAAGGTTAATCAGGCAGGAAAAGGAGATGTGTTAAAAAGGAGGAAGCTCACAAATAACTTGTTAATCAGAAATGATGGGAAAGGAAGTGCAGAGAAAGTTCATGACACTGCAGCTTAGTGAGGCTTTGTAACCTGTTCAAACACAGCACTAGACCTTTAAAAGCTCCTGCTTATAATGACATGAAAGGCTATTAGAGAACACATCTAGCAGGAGCTCAGTCGGATCTTCAAACTGGAGATCTTGTGAAATGCACACAGAAGCAAAGGCACTGTTGACTTTTTAGGAAGAGGATGAGCAGCAACATAATCTCTGGATATGCTGTGTCATCGTTTCTGCCAGATGACTCATTTAGGGCTATCATGGATTCTGTGTCTTTGGAAATATTTAGACTAAGGCTGGATGTTCTGGTGGAAGATCATCTGGTTAGAAGTTGATGGCGCCTACATATTTAAATAAGTAGGTCCCTTCCTTCTCTTCCTAAAATCCTTGTCTTGCACAGAGCCTGTTTAATATCACCAAACACTTCAGGTCTGTGGAAGGTACAAATAGTTTCTGTGCAACTCTGGAAAAGCACAAGCCAACTTAAAGATACAGTTACGAAAGGCTACCCAACCCATGTATAACATTTCTCCTTCTCAAAGGTGTTGTAGAGATCAGTGTCATTTTCTGTTTCCCCACAGATGGAGAAACTGAACCAAAAGACTCTAGTCTGGTCTAATTTCCAGGTGCAAAGCAGACAGGATTCACCCAGTTGGCTCCTGTCTCACTCCCAAACCACTGCCTCTGCATTACTGGGGCAGCACATTGTCCCCTCCGCTTTTCTGCAAATATCTAAAATGCGGGGCATCTCCCAGTCCCCAGGTCTGGCTATGCACCCTCGCTGCATCCTCAGTCTGTGGGGAGATGCTCCTGGTGTGCACTTCATCCCCTCTTTATGGCCACTTTCCATGGGAAAAAACATGAGCTGGAGGGGAGCCACAGGTTCCCAGTGGGAATGAATGGGAATGGGGAGTCAGGGGTGTGCTGCAGAGCACCCCATCTTGGCAGCCTAGGTGCACCTCGGAGACCCTGGGCCAGGCGGGGATGGTCAGCCTTGGCCTTTGGTGGGGGAAGGCTACACACTGCCCTGAAGGTGACAGAGCAGGGACTGGCAGCACGCTTCCCTGTAACATGGCCTGACAGGTCTTCCTGGCCTGACCGACACTGGGAACAGCACCTAAACCTCCCGAAACTCAGGGGACAACCCATGTTTTACAGCACTGCATTGGCTGTGTTGCCACAAGCAGAGCTCACCCCCAGGTGACGGCCACAGCTCCTGAAGACAGCAGTTCAGATGGAGTCATGGCTGCTAAGTAGCTCACGTTTACCAGCAAATACAGGCATGTAACCAAAGGAATGGCAATCATCACAGCTCTGGGAAGGGTCACCTGGAAGAGGGATGACAAGAGTGTTACGGGCAGCACATTTATGCCTGCGCTGGGCTTTTTTTGTTTGTTTTGTCTTTGCCACCACCCAAATCTCTCATCCAAACTCCTTCACTCACTAAGCTTTTCCACAGAATAAGACTTAGATCCAGATTCACATGGCAGTTTTTACACCAGTCTCCCAAAGATGTCAGGCAAACAGTAAGATTGTACATTTCAAAACCTAGCCTTTAGCCACCCCCCCCGGAAAAAAAAAAAAAAAAAAAAAAAAAAAAAACCCACCCAGATCTTATTCAAAAAGTCTTTGGTTCATAGCTTCCCAAGATGTCTGTTGCATACTTCTTGATTACTTTAATATTGATTTATTTGTTACCAGTGTGTTATGTCTCCTGGTGTGCCGCATCTTCCCATGAACATCCCACTGACATGGATGAAGTACCAGTGTGTGTTGCATCACATTTAACTGCTCTAAGAGCTACATCAAAGCTGGGCAGCACAAGGGAAAATTGCTCTAGGAAGGAATTATTTTTTTCTTCCTAGTGACAGGATGCTATCTTGGAACTTCATGGACCATTTTAAGGCTCAATAAAATCAGCAAACACTAGCTTATGCAGCTGAAAGCACTAGAAAAAAGCAAATAGTAAGGTGATCACAGAGCAACTGTATACATCTAAAAACCTGAAATATCAATTTTGCATTCCCCATTCCTACTGTAGGACAAGATACAGCAATTCCTTATGTTGTTGCTTCCACCCTGCAAGGGTCTCAATATCAGTGCTCACAGTCTCATGGGAAGGAGTGCCACTTGACCCTAGGATCTTTGCTGCCATTTAGATTAATATTTAACTGTGTATTTTCATTTAATCTGTAAAATCTTGTGTGCTGCACTGGTAGACAGCACACTCTATACACCCTGCACTCACACAGCTCTTTCTAAAAAAGGGTTGGTCAGTGCTGTAATGTCTGATCTGTGAAAAGAGGTGATATGGCACAGAGAGGGCTGATGTGAGATGCAAGTGAGCTACTTCAGTGCCTATAGCATGGACAGAACAATGCCTAAAAAGTAGACGAGGGTCATTCAAGCCTCTCCAGTGAGGCTTGGCTTGCTCTAAAGTTCCCCCTCCATGCAATGAGGAGAGGTAAGTGGTTTTTTGATGCATACACTATGGATCAAATCTTTCAGGGAATATGGGGTGTTAAGAAACTTTTATGGATTATAGCATTGAGTGCTTTTCTGCATAAATCTAGGTGTCTACAGTGAGATCCTCTAAACACTAAGACAAAGCTTCATCCCCAAAGCATCTAAGTGCTGCCTAATAGCTTTTTTCCAGTCAGTGGGGTATTTTAGTGCTTTCTTGTAGGTAGGCTGTTATTTTGCTTAGAGACTCATTTTTATCCTTTCTGGACACATCCATAGGTATCTTGCCCCAGAAGACAGAACAAACCAGGAGGAAAGCTCAGTAGTCTTTCCTTGATGCTCTAATCCCCTGATTACCCCTCTCAACACAATCACAGATAGAATCAAACATATTAGCAGCAGGATTAAGTAAGTAAAACCCAGCTCACTCACTCACCTCAGGCTTCTTCAGTTCCTCAGTTACATAGTTCAGGTTGTTCCACCCATCATAGGACCAGAGTCCCTGGTAAAACGCCACTCCAACTGCCCCAATACCTGCAGTCGTGTTTTGAAAAGCATTTTGAAAACTCTGAGTTTGTCCCTTGGCAAGCAGCACCAATCCACCCACCACGATCACCAGCAAAGCCAAGAGTTTGGCAGCTGTAAAAATGTTCATAATAGACGTCGCCAGCCTCACGTTGAGACAGTTGATGATAGTTAAAAGCAGGATGCAGGCAGCAGCTGTACATTTGACGACAACCTGTGGAGATGAGCATCCTGGGTAGAACGGCGCAACGGCGTATTCAGCAAAGCTCAGACAGACAGCTGCCAAACCAGCTGGTCTCACCAGGATAACAGAAGTGTAGGCAAAAAGGAAAGCAGGAAAAGAACCAAAAATCCTCAAGATGTAAATATATTCTCCTCCAGACTCTTTAATTATGGTTCCAAGCTCAGCGTATGACAAGGCTCCAAACATGGCCAGGAGCCCACACGCTGCCCAGATAAGCAGGCTGCTGGCAGGGCTCCCCATATGATGTAGCACCCACTCAGGGGACATAAAGATCCCCGAGCCTATCATAGTGCCTGCAATTAATGACACTCCACTAATCAGGCCAACCTCTTGCCTCAGTCTTAATTTCTCCTTCCCTTCACTCAGATCTGTGGATGAATGACGTGAATCTGTTGTCTTCCTTTTCCTCATTCTGGAAATGTTAGGAGATGTTGTTGTTAGGCGATAATATGGAATAAGACTGAGGCATTTGAATAAGGACTATCTCAGGCTTTTAGGGTTAAGTTAATAATTACAAAAGTCACGCTGAACACTGTCAGGAAATACGAACTTACTTTCCACGTTTAGCATTCTTTCATTACCCGTCTTATCTTGACGATTTATCATGGTTCAGATCCTGCCAAGAGTGATTACCTTTGAATCTCACTGCAAGCAATGGTAATGGATAGCACTCAGCACCACCTCAGAATCACTCAGCACCTTACTGGACTGTGTCCCTGATTATCTCTCCTTTAAATTATGGTTCAAATGGCATCTGAAATAAGGATGAGGTAAGCAAAATCCCCATGCAAATCTGCACTTTCTTCTTTGATTAAAAGCCAATGCTCAAGCACCTGCTTTAGTGCTCAGTCGTATTTTCATTCCCCACTATAAAGTGATCAAACAAACAAGCCTGTCACCCAACATTCTGTGGCTTTGCTCAACGAGGAACATTTCCAGTGTCTTAATCAAAGATGCAGAAATGTTCTGCTAAAAACAGTCCAGAGACTGTTTTCCTGCACAACAGTAGGGGGCAATTCTGTTTTTTCAAATTTTAGAAAGTGCAGGAAGAGAAGAGTGAAAAGGCTGTAATTACATTTTTAGGGGCCCTTTTTGCCAATGTACATGAGGTATGCACCTTCTTACCAGACCATGATCTTCAGAGGATTTTGTCGCTGCTCATCATATACACATTTCAGTGCACTCCCAAGAGAAACGTAGAGGTACAAGCTTTTGGGAATGCCACTGACCCCTACTTAGATATCTAACACGTAAAATTTCAGACTTTGGGGAGGGTCCTGCTATAAATCTGAATATTGTTACAGTGCATGAGGTGTATTTTGTGATGTGTGATATGTACGAAGTATTGAGCAGAAGGGAACGTCCATATGGATTCCTTTGAACTTAAACTAAACATTAATGACTGCAACTGTAAAGAAGGAGAGTTACTGTCCTTGGTGGTCTCTTGCAGACTTCTGTTGTGATAAGTACCAGAAAACAGGAGTGAGACCTTCCTCAGCCCTTCATGGAAACAGCAGACCTTGAATCTTTAAAACTATCTGTCCTCTTCAACCATTTGAGCTAAAAAAAGCATGAATATAAACAGAAAAGTATTTTTATTGTTTGTCTAAAAATTCCTTCTCTTCTAAATCGTTTAGATTTCTCTTTGCTTGCTTTTTTTTTTTAAATCATCTCACTAGCTTTGCAGTTTTCTTTGCAAAACTCTTGGGCCCGTAAGAAACAACATATATATACACATACATATACAAGTCACATAATTTCTCATGCTAAAGCAAATAAAGTTGCACAAATTTTAGCATCAGGCTGAAGGCCTTTAATTTCTTCAAAGAAGCAAAGAAAGAACTCAAATCTCATTAAAGAGTAAGGGGTTTTTACACTATAAATCTTATTATTAGATGAAGGAAATAATGAGAAAAGTTGGGGGGGATTGTAAGGGATACTAGAAGCTATTCCTACTACCAACTCACTAGTATTCACTAGGTAATGGATCCCGGCTGGATTTCTCCTAATTTCCACGTCTCTTATAAAAATTCACAGCTGATCAAGTTGTAGCTTTAACAAGAGTGAAAGGTTACTTTGTTTGTATCAAGTAGGCTTTTTAAGTCTTCCTAGTAAAGGTGTGAGTTCTCAGAATAAACATACACACCTTGTACTGCAAGGATGCAAGTTAATGCATTGCAAGTTAATGGTTTGCAAAGTGCTTGAGAACTTGGAGGGAGGCATCCCAGTAATGCAGAGTATTTTGTTTTACTTCTACTAAGCGACAGCGCTCTTGTTAGCTGGTTTAGCTATTTGTAGTGTATTCTTTTTAAAATTGCTAATCACAGTGTTAGGCGATGCTGGAATCCTTCAGAGGTGTAAAGGTCTGGTTTTTTCTGCACTACAGACACTCTACTTCTGTGTGCATCCATACGTGTATTATGTATACCAATCCTAATTGAAAACGTATTTACAAAATACGGTTAAATCAATGCTAAAGGAAAACTTAGTATGACTACAGGTAGTTAAGTGTCCTTCTAGGAAGGTTACAGATATGTTTCCATAACTGTTCTCCTGTTTTAATGAAGGAGCTTCTTTTCTAAAGTGTAAATGCAAGGTTCTTGGAGGGCCTGAGAGGATCTTTTCAAACCCTTACAGTTCCTGCTCCTAGAAATTAAGAACTTTTAATCTAATGTTGTAGAAAGAATCAGAATTTCTTCAAATTTGACCATGTCAAAAAATTTTCTATAAGACGACTCAGATAACAAGGATTAATTAACTGGTACATCAATAGCTTCAGTCAGTTCCTAAAGGGAGGTCTACTTCAATCCCAGGATCATTGTTACTCAGTTCTAACTGCTTCTACCTAAAGTAATAATGAACCTAATTAATCATTATAAGAACTTGAGGCTATTCCTGTGGAAGCTAAGACAGTCTGATTGCTTTAGGTTTTTTTTTCCATTGACTTGCTCTTTTTTTGACTGGTATCATCAGTAAGGAGCAGCCATAAGATACTTTAGTCAAATGGATTGTCACAATTATCATTTGTCAAAACTGGCTATGTCAAAGGGCATCTCACTGCTCCCCTTCCAAAGATGTGTGCGAGCAGGAGTAAAAATAAAGTACTGCTTTCTTCTTACGTGGAGTAGCAAAACTCTCTTGCTCAAGCTGTCACATAATAAATCCCCTACCGAAACAACTCTCACTTTTCATTTACCTTTGACATTGCAATGGGTGGTTGCCATCTACTGGTCTCAAAACAATAAGGCAGCTTTGTCCAGTGAAACATGGCTCACTCTACATTTTGTTTTGATATTTTGCATTACTGATTAAAAAAGAAACCCTACAATAAGTCTTAGTTCTTCAATATTAAGGTAACACAAATAGAGAGTATACTTGAGTCGTGAATGAAAATTCTCCTTAATGTGTTTAGGGCTATTTTTATCCCAGTAATAGCTACAAGGACTAGAGAAAGCTAATTTAAGGTAAAGGCCAATGTCAGTGGTAAGAACTAGACAAAACATGTGGGCAAATATTTTGCAATATTTAATTTCAGGTCCCAGGAGTGGTATTTGGAACACAGTTACGGGCTTGGCTTCCCTGTCCCATGCTTGGGAAAGAGTTATAAATCTCAGAATGGGGATTAAAAATAACCCACAATTTGAGTACGGAGTGGCCAAAGCCATTGCCGGTAACTTTCTTCAGAGGTAGACAACAATATTATACTTACAAAATTGCGCAGGGATCGAGATTTTATTTTTTTAAATACAAAAAAACCCAAACCCAAACCCCAAGTTTTATGAGATGAACTAAGGGTTAGAGAATTCATCCAGGACATAAGATGGGGGTTCAATGGCCTTCTCTACTCAAAAACATGGAAACCCACAAATCCAGATTGAATACCTTCACCTCAAATGCAGGCTTTGAGCTGCAACTGCAGGCAGATCTTGGTACCTGCACTTGTGATATAAGTAGAGATGCCTGCTTGAAAAGAGGGAGGAAACAAAGGCTAAGAAAGTGGAGGTTTGAAATAGGTCTTGAGCCCAGAAGAAAAAATGGGGCAGGAGAAAAGATGTCCCAAGTGCCCTGTGTGAAAACAGGAGAAGGAAAGAGGATGCATTTAGAGGTGTCTGCCTGGGGAAGGGGTGCCCTATAGTGTTTGACTCTAAGCCTCTACCTCCCCAAGTGCGTCCTGGTTCTTCTCACATCTGAGCCCCCAAACAGCGCAGCTTTGGGCCTCCACCCCGCTGGAGAAGACCTGGACTCCCCATGTCCTTTTGTGGTGCTGTCAGCCCCTGTGCGCCCAGGGGCCAGCAGCGCTCGGTTGCCCCCAAGGGACCAGGGCCCCTGGCATGCCTTGCAGCAAAGAAGCTCTGGCTGGGACTATAAAAATGCCAACGTGAGCTGCAGCTAACAAAAAAAAAAAAACAGCTTGGGCTACTGGGAGTAGGATGAGGGAAAAAAAGGCATTTTTTAGGATGCATGACATCCCTAGGCTTCACAACAAGAATAATCACTAAAACGGAGCTTGTTTAAGTTTGGACAGTAACTGCCTTTCCCTGTCATGTTACAATAGCAGATCTGAGCCCAGGGGATTAAGAGGGAATCTAAAAAACAAGAATTTACCGTAAACTGGGTTAGTGCTTCCTGTCTGGGTCTGCAGACAGCCTGCAGCAGGGGCCACAGAAAGGTGAGCTGGAGGCTCCCCGCTCTCATTCAGTAAGAGCTCAGCATATTCTGGTTCTGCAGCTATTAAACTTTGAAATATTTGCTTTCGTTTTACAGATATTCTGCATTAAAACATATTTGGTATCCCACATGTTGCTAATCAGATACTGAACATTTTGTTTAGTTATCTTACTGCATTCAGGTGGAAGCTACTAGTGTCGTACTGCCTGTTCTCTGTGCTGCTCTATGGAGCTGGGCATAGGGCAACAACAGTCCCACTCTTATACGTTACATGAATGTACTCTTAAAAAAAAGAACTGTTACAGAAAATAGTGATGGAATAACACAAAGTAAGAACCACAGCTGAAAATAAAATAATTACAACTTTCATGAGTACTGGTCCCAGCCGCTGCTTGGAAAGGTCAAGAGTTGTGACTTAAAGTTCAGTTTACAAACATTTTATTTTTATTAGAAATATAAAATAATTATTAGAAAGGTTTATAATAAAACTAGAACAGATAATGCTGCTTCTGATATGATTAGAATAGCATTCTGAAGCTAAACAAGCACATAAGGATTGCATTTTTACCACTAGACATTGCAGACATTAGAAACCAATAAAACAAGAGAAGATCCTCAGCAAAGAAGATCTCAATCCTAAAACTGAGAGCAACAGAAGAGTATCTGTGTAGGTGTTTATTCCCCAGGCTGGTGGAGCAGTGACTTCACAAAAAAAAAAAAAAAAAAAAAACCAAAACTGCAAAAAAATCAACAGTCTTAGATGCTGGCTCCAGGATTCCACATTTTGGCACTGCAGGCAGTTACTGTATCAAGTGCCATTGCTACATTTTCTTTCACTCACTGAGGGAGTATTATACAAATTTCTTCCCTCATTCCTGTTTACATCCGTATTTCCTGATTTTATGGCTATATATATACACAGGGTATAAATGTGTATACATACACAGCATTCCAAACCTGTTCTGTTTTATTTTCCTTTTCCTATCAGTGCTTTAAATTAGCCTCAACAATTTCTTTGTATTTGTTTGTACTCTTAAGAACTCCTTCTAAATTTTGGAATTAATTTTTAATTTATTTATTAGGTTTCATTCAAGATTAGATTATCTTGTCCTTTATGAAGTCTGTTTTGCAGAATCATTATCAAATGAATGCTGTCATTTTAAATAGCAGAATACAAAATAAACATTTTCATTAAAACTTTCTACCAAGCAAGGGAAAACCAGAATTAAAACATGGCTATATTTTCAACTTTGAAATTCTGTTTAATCAGTGAAATCTATTCCTACATTTATGAGTAGATGTATAATAATACTTTCACTAATACTAAATAGTTTTATTATTTTTGAAACAAACTTTTACAAAACATGCTTAGAGCTTAACCTGTAACTTTACATTCACTGTGTTAGGTATCATTTCATAATAAAATAGTGTCCTCTGTATGATTCTTGTCAAAAGCATCATAATAATACTGGCCCAAATAATTCCAGTTTTTCTTAGGTAAAAAGGGGACACAGTAACTGAAGGTACTTAAGTTAGTGCCTTAAAGATTTCACCAAAACTGATACCTATTTTTTAATGAAGCCCTGGACCAGAAGTGACATTTAAGGCCCACAGAAGGCAGCTCCCTTCCCCAGCCCACCCCACTGCTGCCGTGACAGCATCTTCCTCCCAACAACCCAAACGACGGCAGGGCTGTTTGCCTTCCTGCCTTTTTTGTTCTTCTTATTCACTGGAGCAAAAGGGAGGGAGCATCCAGCTTTGGTAGCGCAGTAGAGCAGAGGACCTGTGTGGAGGACTAGGAAAGACACTCAGAGAGAACTGTAGCCAGTAAGAAAAACAGGGTAACATTGTTTGCAGCAGCTCCTGAAAGTCGTCTGGGCTGCCTCTGCCTGTTTGCTTTCTCTCCGCCACAGCATGAAGTGCAGGGTGGGGCTGGGTAGGCTTATCCCTGCATCGCACCAACTGCTGTCAACACGTGTGGGACAGATCAGATCACTCTTCCACTGCTCTTCCCCCGCGCTGGGGTGGGATGTGCTTCAGCACGCAGTCAGGGCCAGCGTGAGGTCAGGCTTTGCCCCTGCGTGCCCAAAACATTTCGTTTGTGGAGTAGGTATAGGCTGTACGATGGGCTCTGGGCCATACTTAGAGCACCGAGGAGTTGATCTCCTGCGATAAGCTTAGTCAGGGACAAGGGGGCTCCACCTGCCTCCATGCCAGTTACTGCCTAGCTTCTCAAAAAGCTAGGACAAGGGATTAATTTTCACACTCTGTTTAATTATAACCTCACTTTGATTCTGCCAAATACCAAGGGAAAAAAAAAATGTTTGCCTGGAAAAGTCACATAGGTTATGACACTCTTTTATATCTCTGACTGGTGGTTTATGAAGTTGTAACAAACGTATTTTGCAGCTAATGCTTCGTCTTGTACAATTTTACCAATAGGAAAACTAATGATCTCGGGAAGATAGTGATGTGTTGAGATTGTAATTACTCCCATCTGTATGTTTTGGTTAAAGTTATAAATAGATATGAATAAAAGGAAGGATAAAACGGATTACACATCTTTTCTTGGCCTTCCAGGGGAAGTATGTGTGGGAGATGGGAACCAGGTTTTAATTCCATTTGGTAAATTTTCACTTGAGATTGTATGAAGAAAAGAACTGTGCTTAAAGGCTTGGAGGACTCTTTCTGGTCCCAGATCATAGCTTCCTAATTGCCCTTGTCAGTGATGCAGTCAGCTGATAAATTCATGGCGTAATGATGATGTCCGAGAATCACTCTGAAGTAGTATTGTTCTCCTGAATGCAAATTGGATGAATCTACAGATGTTGTCTTCTAATTCTTAGCCCTTAGCCAAAATGAATGGAAAGGTACTCATATTTACACATACAAACTTCCTGTTTTGCAGTCCACTAACAGGATGTATTACGAGGGAAGAAGAAGTTTTCCAGCTGAACTGGATTTCCATCTGGCGCCAGCTCAAGCCAGTAGGCAAAGCATGCCGCAGGCTGCAGGGTGTGGTCTGGTGCCTACTTATCCAGTGCCAGGGAAATGGGAATTGATTATTCCCGTTTGAACAGCTAATCTCTGCTTCCCACTTGCAAAGCTCTTTGCTCTGTGTTACAGGAATGGCAAAGGTATAGCTGGGTGGGTGGTGGGTTCCTCCCCCAGCAGCTCCTGAAGGAAAACAAAGCGCTGCTCTTCCTTCTTGCCCTGCCTTTTCTATTTTCTGCTACAGACGCAGGCTCACCCTTAGGCCCCCACCCCAGCACTGGGGTGTGCGGATGCACGAACGGCTGTTGGGCCCTGATAGGAGATTAGCTGAAGACAGGGGTCCTGTACTGCAAGGGAGGGAGAGCTGACTCAGAAACAGAACTTGAATTTTGCAGTATTAAAAAATACATTATTTAAGCTCGACGAATTTTTTGTTTTGTCCTGTGTTTGACTAACTGCCTAGGAAGAGGGATGCATTGGAAACAGAAGAGGTACTTCAGAAGTCTGTAAAACCTGCAGATATAGGTAAGTCCACATATGTATGAATACACTGTCGCTATTTATGTAATACTTTATGCAATACATGCACAACATTGACACCTACTTTTCAGTATTACAGTGCTCAACCGTCTTGTTTATGCTCAGGAAACAAGCTAGGATTTCCCTTCCTGAATATATCTCTGGCATTGTATATTCACTGCGCTATGCCTTGTTGCTCTGAAGGCATGTTTGGCATAGAATAAGGTTTGGTTTCTCTGCATGGAAATGGGGGCCAGTGGTGATGTCTTCATGCTATAATGGTGAATCAGAACGGGGGTCTTAACTAGCTCCAAGCTAATATGTCTGTGCAGTGTTTTGGTATTCAAATGATGGGTCCAGGCATGTAGACATATCTTGTTGCTTGTGGTCAGCCCTCTTGACACTGTGTAAGAACAGGAAATTCTGGGGAGCTTCAGGTATGGTTAAGATAGATAGAAGAAAAATACATAGTCTAGTGATTACACCACAAGACCAGACGTGACCACAGATGCCCAATGTTACCCTAAGCAAAGTCCACTTGGTGTTGGGCTGCTTCTTCAGAGCGGTATCAGAAGAACCTACTGCAGTTGGGAGGATCAGTATTCGATACGGCAAGAGGTAGAAGGGTGTTGATGAACCTAGACGACAAATTATGTAAGCCAAAGTACTGTTGCAGATCTTTCTTCTAGTTTATCCTCTGTACTATGGCTTCTTATTTTTGAAGACACAGAATTTCTAGTTCATGCAAGTTAAGTTGGTGAGACTTTTGCAACAACATTAAACTTACGGATATGCTTTTAGGATTCTTAGAATGTTTTTCCTTAGGACAGAAAAAAACCCACCTGCATTCTTCTCACTTTTCCTTGTTCGGATATGGTTGAACTATCTTATTCTAAGTGTACAAAAAAAATACTGCCTCTTATTCAGAGCTCTTGTGATCGCTTCCATTGCCTGGGATGTATCTTTGAACTTTTTTCCCTTTTTAGAAATTAGAGTGTTTACTCATTGCTGCTTAATGTATTAAATGAGTGGGAATCAATTTGATGCTCATCTTTAAGGTTTCATTTTTTGTACTGAGTATGGTATGTGATCTTCAGTTCTAAGAGCCACAGTCTTCTTTCAGTGTGAAGAGTTCCTGGAACTTAATTCTCCACTGGAAAGAAAAATATACTTCTATTGAGACACGCTGCAGGCTTTTTTCTTAAGATAAGCACTGATAGCCACTCTGTTGTGAACAAAGTGAATGTGAAGCTAAAAAACAGCTGGCGTTATCTCTGGCTTTGCCATTCCAAAGCTATTCACATTCATGCACATGAAATGATGCCATTAGTTCCTCTTGTTGCGTTACAATGACTGTCTCTGGTGGCTGTGACTCTGAGGTATGTTTATGAAGCTTGTTTATACCTCAGCCAATTATGAGGGGGTGAATGACTCAGGGACAAAAGTTGTCTTGCCGGTGAAATGAGTCTTCAGCTGACACCTTCTCGGCCGTTCTAGCACAGACTTACTCAGGAAAGCACTTCCACGAGAGACACTTCTTCCTGGGGACAAGTTCATGAAGGTACGTGTTGCAGGGCTGTGCACTCCATTCGCTGACACCTCCTCTCATGCATTTCTTTTAAACCTCTTGCAGAACAGCTTCTTTGGAAAAGCTGATCATGTCTACAGGAGCAATGACCGTGTAACTGAATGGCAAGTCAGCATCCTCGCATCTTAGAACAGTAGTATAGTAATGAGTAAGTCCAAAAATGGAATAAGTGACAAAATTTATTATAATTCAGCTGTGAATTTTCTGTTGGTCCTAAACTGAAGTGTTCTCATTTGCACTAGCTCAGTATGTTATGCCAGTTGCTAGCTAGTCAAGAAAAAAAACCAACAACAGAATAGATGGTCTTCTTTGAAGAAACTTACAGTTGCACAGACAGGTAGGGGAAACAAATGGAAATACTACCACAATTTTGAGCAATAGAGGAGACTGGGCTTTTCAGCACACTGAGAGTCTGGCTGTTGTCAAATGGGTTTACAGGAATCATACTGAAACAAGGCCTTTTTGTACCAGTTTTTGTATTAAATGGGAAATTTGAAGGACGCTAATGTAACTCAGAAGAGTTCTTCCCACACATGGGGAAAAAGCCTAAAGATGTGTAGTTTTAAACATTAAAATTGGACAATGGATGCAGTTGCGTATAGTGGGCCAAATGTTTCTGTATCACAAGAGAACGGGTTGAGACAGGAATAGGCTGTGAAGGTGGTAGGAATTCAGGCAACAGTATTGGTACAGTGAGATGTAGCAGGAGCTGAGTTAATGAACAGGTTATGTGGCCAAAAGCAATAGAACAGAAGAGTCAACCCTGAGTTAGCATGGTGAATGGTTATGGCAGGGAAAGGCTGTGTCTGGGAAGCAATGGTGGGGCAAAAGGATGTGCAGATGGGAAAGTCACTGTACGAGGAGTCTGTGGCTTATAAGCACATTTCTCTGAGGCCCTGGGGAGAGGCTAGCCAAAGGGGACGCTGGGCCCACTGGGCCTTCTTATCTCAGTAAACCCTCCTATGTGTTACGGTCACTGCTGGCCTAAAACATGAAATACCGACCGATTCCTGTAGCAATGCATTTAGCAGCAAGTCTTGTGAATGTAGTATTTCAGACCCATTGATTTTTTAATTAATTAGTTGCACGTCTGTTGACAAAGTGGAATCCAGAATTGTGCATTGGGTGCCTAGATTTGCTACACAGTATGTGGGAAAATTAATAACTTCAGAATGGGATCTGTTCCTCTAAATGCATGAAACACACGTCCGCCTCAGCGTATCTTACAGAGATGTAGGTAACAAGGGACATGCTAAGGATGTAAACCACCATTCCAGGGCCCTTCTGTGGAACGTGGACAGATAGCTCTAATTGCTTTTGAGCTGCAGTGCTGTGCTTCTGTGAGGGTGGTAGGTAATTAACTGCGGCTGTTCTTTCAGAGAACTGAACGAGGCCCACCTATTTATGACTGCTCCTCTTAAGCAGTCAGATGGTAGTTAGACTGGGGCTTAGACTGGGAGTAGTTAGACTTGGGAGTTGGACTAGAGGATCATTAAAGGTCCCTTCCATCCCAAACCATTCTATGATTCTATGACTGCAAGGCCAGCAAGGCCATTAAGTAGAAGATCCGAGATTAAAATCTTGAATTCTTCCCTGCAGAACAGCCCAGCTGCAGCAGAGGGCAGCCAAAGGAGTCTGCTGATTTTCGGGACTCTCTCTAAGGAAGTCAGACCTGTGAATCTTGAGCAAGGGAATCAAATCTGGGTGCCCCCAGTCCTGGGAGTAAAGGGTGTTGCACACTTTTTTAAAAGAGTGCAACCTTTTGTAGGTATCTGCATCTTTTCTGGAGGTGCTTTGAGAAGGTCTACCACATCTAGGTTTTTTTCATTTCCACAGAGGAATACCTTGGTTTTAATTATTAGGGGTTAATTATTTGCAACCCTGCTAGATCTAACAGCACTGTCTGTCAAAACTGCTGGGGGACGTGGATGTCGTGGCACAGCAGCACAAATTCTGTTCACGCAGAGAATTTTAGGTCCCAAAGTTTGTGGCTTTAGAAAATGTAGACATCTTCAGGATTAGACACTAGCTGAGTGCGGGTGGGTAGGACTGCAGCTTTCAATTTCTGTGAGAGCTCTTCAATTAAGTTACTTGCCCAAGGTCTCATAGGAAGACTGTGGAGGAAGGCAACAGCATCCAGGTTTTCCATATCCTCGGGTACTTTTCCAAACTGTAGACTGTGTATTTGTTTAGTATTTTTCATTGAGGATGCTTATTCACAGAAAAAACAAAGCATAACTGTGTTAATGGAATTTATCTGAAACGTTTGGAGTGTAAGCAGAGCCCAGTCAGCTGTTAACACCTCCTTAAAAATAGGAATAGCTAGGAAAAGCATTTTGTAATGGGGTGATACCAAGTTAAACTATCTAAAGCATTAAGTACTTTTAAAGTTTCCACTCAGAACAAAGGTGAGAGAGAAAGACTTTTCTTGAACTATTTTAGTGTGAGCCAAAAACTTCAGTGCCATTATTAAATTTTGAGTGTGTGGTGGTGGGATTTTTTTGGTTTTTCTTTTTTTAGAAAAATACTTTAGAAAATAACCAAGTAATTGTATTTCTCAGATCAAATCCCAAACTGATTGCACCTGAACATTTTTCTGTTTCGTGATCAGGTTGGGTTTTTCAGTACTGAGAAGCAGACTGATGTAGAATTCATTCAAGCTTATGCTTATCAAATGCTTTTTGAGTCCTTCCTGAACATTTCATGCTTTATACAAACACTGACCAGAATTATCCAGGTCAAATAGGGTCCTCAAAAGGGTCTGAGCTGGAGAGCTGGTGTAAGTAGACCAGCTGCTGTACATGTTTGGGATGCCAAGGGCGTAACAGGGTTTTCTTCAGTCCCAGCCGGTCTGCATGAAGGGAAGGGCTGACTTGGAGGCTGTGACTTAGAGGCCTTCTCTCCTCAAGTAAGCAAAGGAATTGGCTTTTCAGCCCTGCAGCCTCCCTGGAGACAGCCCAAAGGTGGCAGTGGGACAGGACACTGGGGATCACAGGGATTAGCCACACGAGCAGCAGCAGACTGCAGGCATCTGGGTACTTAGCTGACTAGTATTAAGCCAAAGAAATAATTTTCATTTCTTGGGAAAACATTTCTACCTTTACCAGGAGCTGTGAACTTTCATGTTTTTAACCACATCTATAAATACTGAAAACAGTGAGGGTTTTTTCCTTCGAGACATCTCGGTTTTTAAGGATGCTGTTGGTAGTCACAGACATCTCATCGCCACAACGGCTGCTGCCAGCAGCAGCACCAGTGTACATGGCACTCCTGCAGCCTAACTCGGCTGCTCTCGCCCTGCGTACCCAGAACGGGTCACTGGGACTGGCAGAGCCTGCCTCCTTTCTGCCTACAGCAAAAAAAGGCCGGTAGCAGTGTTTTGAACAGCCGCCGCAGGACTGATAGCTGGGTTTTGTCTGAAGGCTTGATCTGCGGACAGCATCTGTGTGCTGTTTCCTGAAATGGAGTACTCTCTAACCAGACTCCTTTAAGAACTGGTAAAAAGGCAAAATAGTGGATTTTCTTGTGAAATCCGTATTTTAAAATGTCACCGACAGGCAGAGCTCCCTCTCTTTTTCAGGGGCTGCTAAAATATGTAGAATTTATGCTCGTAGTGAGTGAGGCTACTAAAAACCATCACTAGGAGTGTTTACTAGCATCCAGTACCGTATTTACCACCCAGCTGTATCAGAAATCCTGTATTTAACTCTCTCGAGGGCAGGAAATAATTGACTTTTTTTCCCAAAGTCATCACGCAGCAACTATCGGCACAGTAGTTAAGTAATAACTATGGTGATGCGTTCCTGTTTATTGTAAAAACAAGGTACCCTCCCCCCCCGGGGGTGCTGGGAGCGAGGCTCTCAGGAGCCACCGGGTACCCCTAAAAACGGGCCTCGCCTTCCCCTTTGTCTCGCCACCCCAGGCCTTCGGGCGGGCACCACCTCCCGGCGCCACCCCTCCCCGAAGGCGAAGAATGGAAAAGAGGGAAGAACCCCACAAAAGCCGTGTTTTGACCGGTTTGTTTGGCGGGAGGGAAGGGGACAGCCCCTTCTCTCGGTGTCCGCCCGGCGCGGCCGCGCTGAGGGGCGGGGGAAGCGGAGCGCTCGCGCCGGCCGGCCGGCGGCGCATGCGCGGTGCGGGGCGGAAGGGGCCGGGGGCCACCGCCTCCCTCTCCCTCGCTGCCTCCCTCCCGGGCTGGGGCGCGCAGGCGCTGTGGCGGCGGCAGGGGCGAGCGGCGGCGGCGGCGGCAGGTTTGCCGCGCTCTCGCAGTCCCTCTCCCTCCGTGCGCGCCGGGCTCGCCCTCCCGCCATGTTGTTGTGAGCCCCTCGCGGCCGAAGGGGGGGAGGGGAGGCAGGAAGGAGAGGTGCCGAGAGGAGGAGGAGGAGGGCGGCGGGCCGGCGGGCGGGCAGGGGTGTCCCAGGGCCCGCTCCGGCTCCATCGCAGCGAGCAGCGCCGCCAGCCAGCCCGTGAGTATTCTCGGGGGCCGGGACCGCGCTGGCTAGGCCGCGGGCGGGCGGAGCGGGCGGACGGGCCCCCCTTCCTCCAGCCCCCTTTTGTCTCCGGCCTCGGCTGCGCGCCGAGGGAGGGGAGGGGAGAGGGAGGGGAGAAGGAGGGCGGGAGGGGGCCATGTTGTGGCAGGTCACCGGGCGGCGCGGGGCCTGCTCGGCGGCCGCCTGCGCCTCGCCGCCTTTGTGTCCTCCCGGCTCGCCGGGGAGCGGCGCCGAGGTGGGGAGGGAGCGCCGTGAGGGGAGGCGGAGGCGGCGGCGGCGCCGTCGGAGTGAGGGGGGCGGCGATGCTGGGAGGGGGGACAGGCATTGTGCTCTTGGCGAGCCGAGGGGGACGGGGACTTGGGGGAGCAGCTTCCATCCCAGCGGGGTCTGGGGGGCGAAGCTGTTGCCTGAGAGAAGCCTGGGGGCCGGGCCCTCGGAGGCGGTCGGGGGTTCAGGTGGGGAGAGGTACTGGGGCGCGTACACGCGTGAGGGTGACTGGAGTTTGGGGCAGGCCCGTGGCGGCGGACACACAGCGCCGGGTGTCACAATAGGCTTCGGTGCGAAGTGCTGTGAGGCGCTGAGGGAGCGGGGGGACATGGGGGCGTCGTTCCGGCAACCCCTCGGGCAATTGCGTGCGTGCAGAATTTGGATAAAATGGGCTTTGTCTAAACGTACTGAAAGCGTGAAAACTTGTATTATTCTTTTTTAGTGCTCTTAGGGATAACGACTGCTTTCTGAGGGTGGAGCGAGAAGGCCAAATGCTTTCGGTAGTTGATACCACACAATGAAGCGTTAGGTTTTAATTTTTCTTCAAACGTGGCTGCGCAGACAACAATAACAAAAAGTTGAGAAAAATGCCAGCTGCCCTGAGTGGATCGTGCTCACAACTAACAGTTTGGTTTTTAATCTCCTTGGCAGTCATTGTGCAAAGATTTTTTTTTGGCATTGTTCTCTTTCGTGTATTTCATAACCTCAGACTCTTAATTCCTTGAGAGAAAATTAATATACTCGGGACGCTTTATATTATTCTGGCTTACTGTTTGAAGCAAGATGGCTTAACACCAAAATGTGTAGCATGTTTTATATGGGATGTGATAAAGAGGTTATATCAGCTGATTTGGGGATGTTTTTTTCTGAGTAACGTAGCTGTGTATGAGCTATATAGGTCATTGCAAATGAGAATTGGTAAAACTTATATCGCCTAATTGCTCATCGCTTATATGCTACATGTTAACAAAATACTTTCAGATTTATTTTAGTTTCTCTTTTACTGAAGTCTTTGTTGCATCTCAACTGAGAGATCAGGCCCTTTTAGTTACCATAAGTTAATGGTATAGCTCTTCAGGTATGTGGGATATGAATGCATTTGAAATATAATTACTACCCCATGTTACCATTTTTACATATAAAACATAGTATTTTGTTATATTTAGTCATGTCTAGGTTTAAAACCAAATGTTAACAGGAGTCGTAGTTTTGTTGAGAAGCTGAGAGAATTATTGTCTACCTTTCTCTGCTCTACAACTCAATTTGTGTCAATGCGAATATAAATATGTTAGGTAGGAGGGAGAAGGAAACTCAAATAAAAAGGGAAATTATAATTTAGTGGTGGTGTAGTTTGGGTTATATGTGTAGAAATGGCACTAAATCACCTGACCATTTTCTGAAGTGTTCAGAGTGTTGAAAATTTGGAATTTGTCCCAGCAGAATGGTTAATAGGCAAATGCATGTGAGAAACTGCTTGATAATGCAGATTCTGCAGTTTATTATGTGGATATTGCATGTAGGAAAGTCCATTCAATGTTATTTGAATAGTACTTTCTCTGCATTAATAGGGAATGGTGCTTTTTTCCTATAGTATCATTCTGTAGTACTTGATGGGTTTTTTTCCTATGTTAGGGATATTGTCAAAGTGCTGAGGCAATTGTAATCATATCTGGTATCATAATTGAGCTAATAGTGCGAGAAACAGTTGGCTGAAAAAGTTGGACTCATCTGTTTTTTGATGAGAAGATACCTCTTATTATGGGAGTATATATTAAATCTAATGTAGGATTCTAGTGCACATTGAAAGCTTTCAATGTACGTCTTTTCCTCAAGATTTGCTCTCTGAAGCATTTCTTCGCAGTGCTCTCACTGGGCCAGATATTGCAGATGTTAACAGGACATGAGCTTGTTGAATACTGTGAACTAGATCTGATTTTCAGCAGCACTTTGTAGTTCACTTTTAGGTATTTTTTCCCCCTTGATTTAATGATATGTGAGTGTGCATTGAATAATCATCATATATAGGATTTTCTGAAAGCATTCCCCATGATAACTTCATCTTTTTTTTTCTTTGTACAGTGGTTTCTAAAACCCCAAAATGATTACACCAAGTTTTTATACACAGAGGCAAGTAATCCAGTAGATGGTTTGAATTCCTGCTTGTATGTCTTCATGCTTCTTTTTGAATGTGGAATTATATAAAAATTCACTGTCTGTTGCAGTAAAAAGAAACCTAAATTCTCTTGAATGTTGAATTTCTGTGTTGGGAATCTCCTATGAAACAAGCATTAATACATTGTATTTTCTTTTTAAAAAGTTTCTATAATAGAAACTCTACGAAGGAAACAACATAAAACTGTAGAGTAGACATGCTTTATAAATAATTCTTATTGTGTGTATTATACGTATAGGTATGTGAGAGAGAATTATCAATCTTCTTTCTCTTCTCTTCAGTAAATTTAGTTGAAAATGCTTACTTCATTTAATGTGAATTTTCCCCACCCATAACATAGCTGTTGTCTTGATTATTCCACACAGTGCAACCATTCCAGTGTTGTCACAAAGCCAGTGCCCAGGCTCTTGTCTCAGAAATGGGACAAGAAGTCTTTCGTTTAAAATCTTGTTTTCTCTTCCTATAACAACAAATACCAGTTATGTAGTGCTTCTAATAATGAAGTTGGAGGCACTTCACAGTCATGTAGTGGAAAAGAGTTTTAAATGACAGAACATGTAAACATATTCAGTTCTAGCTGCTTGGGTGTAATTTCAAACAAGTTGTATAAAATTTATTTTATAGTAACGGCTTGCATACTGAAACTTTATAGCAAGGTTTAGTTTGAATCCCACTCAGAATACCTGCTGTGGCTTTTAGAATAGTAAGCAAGAGCTTTTCAAGCTGGTATGTGAAATGTTTAGCTTACAAATAAAGACCAGATGTCATCTCTAGCAGTATCTTTAAAGATTATATTTCATTATTGGTTAACAGATTTTTTTTTTAAACATGGCTATTTAAGAGCAGTTGTAGACATGTAGAAGAAATATGTCTGAAGAGGTTATGATGACCATCTTAGGAGTTGAGAAGGAAATGTAAAACTCTGAAATGTAGCAAAAGTATCTCTGTAATAATCCACATTTGACTTTTTTGCTAGCTGTTCTATATATGCATCTATTTCCACTACACTTTAGAGTGGTGATATGATCCTCTGTCCTCTGCTGGCTGTGCTAAATATCACATCTGCAGCCTTTCTAACAGGCAGATTTTTACAACATATATTTGTGTACATTGGACTAAGTAATCTGGTGTACATTTTGTAATTTTGATTATTTTCAATTTTAATTTTTCCATACAATTCTAAGGTGGGTTACCTCTTGCTTCATGAGTGCTATTGAGGTATTGGCAAAACTCTCAGTTACAAGTAATAGGTCTGGTTGTCTTTCTTTCCATTATAAAGCTCTTGGCATGTAAATCCTAATGAAAATAAGGGTTGTGTCAGACCTATGTTCATAACTTTGCTCTTAGATTTTGTCCATGTTATTTCGAGGAAGAATTTCGAGTGATGTATTGAACTAGTTGTATACATTTTTAATTTGTGTGGCTGATCTGAAGTTTCATATAGAATTTGTTCACAAATCTCTTCAAAGAGAAAGTGAATTTTTAAAAGCTGGGTTGGCGTGTTTAGTTCCGTAAGTCTTTACATGTGCATATTGATTAAATACAAAGCTAGACTTGCTGGAGATGACTTTGTGTAGTTGAGCTAAAAATAAAGAGTCTGTCTGCTTTGACTCATATTTTTCAAGTGTCTTGCTGTTTGTCTCCATTATGATATATATTGCTTAAACTCATTATGATATGTATTGCTTAAACTTTAGTTCTGGGCATACTACAATGATGAGTTAGTCATGTAGTTTGAAGAAGTTGGAGAACTGATGTTAGTAGGGTATTTTGACAATAAGCAAATTATTTTTGATTTTTTATTTTTAATTTTAAATTTTTTTTATTACTGTAACAGTAAAAATACTGTAAGACTACTGTAATAAAACAGTAAAATACTGTAAGATTACTGAAATAAAACAGTAAAATTACTGTAACAGTAATAATAAGACAATGTAGCTTTAGATCTTGTGTTACAAAACCAAGATTGTTCAAGATTATAAAAAAAATCCTCCTACCATGTATCTATATATAATATATCTCCCTGAAGACTGGACATTCAGTAGTCAATAAGGCTAGATTAAAAATGTAGAATTGTGTAAAGGGATTAGAGGACTGTGGTTTCTTTTGTCTACATCTTCAGATCTAAGTGTTCTATTCTGACTGAATATCTTTCCATATATGTCAGTTTTTATTGTTTGGACTTAACACTCTTGTTTAGCATGAAAAGTGAGGTGTTTCTTGGACTTGAAAATTAGTTTTTTTTTTTTCTTTCTCAAAAATACTTAGTTAAGATTGTAGGGGATATTTTGGGTTTTATGTATGTAGTACTCTTGCCTTAAACAGTCCATTTACATACTAAAAGATTGATAATACATCAGTTATGGTAGATTAAGAATATGTGTGGAGAACATTAAGTGTATGTGTTCAGGGGCATGTATTTTTTCGTGCAGAGGATTTTGTCAATATCGGAGAGAGATTTTTCCTGTTGTCATTTATACTTGTTTCAAGCCAAGACTTAAATGCTTCAAAAATGAGTTGGCAAACATCGTTTTAATCTGAGCCTGAAATCTTTATTTTGTGAAAACCCCAAAATGTACTATCGTGTGGGTTAGAGAAGTTTAATGTCAATTACTGTGTTAGAATCTTGCATAGCTAAACAAATTTGAAAGAAAAACTGAGGCTGGTGTGTAAGAATGAGATGTAGTTCAGGTAGAGAAGTTAGTTTTCTGTGCTACTTCATTACATAGTCTACAAATGTATAAAATCAGACATAGCAGTATGACAGAATTAGTGGTTTTACACATCATGCTGAGTAATAATGTAAAAGAAACTGCTGCCATTATGACTGAAAATTGTATTTTGATTGTTTTTAGCAGGGAAGTATGGGGGCAAGCATTTATAATATATGGAACGCTACCATATTAATATATTGTCTTGTAAAAAAATATCTGTGGTACCTTATTTGTTTATCTTAGAGGCCTAGTTTGGTAATGGTATTTAAAATTTAAAGTTTAAATCAATAAACATTTTGGCAATGAATATTGTTCTTGTATAGCTTGGACTTTTAAAATCCTAATTATAAGAACTACATATTTAAAGATATGTGGAAAAGCCTTTTATGGTATCAAGACTTTTTCTTTTTAGGTTTCTACATGTAATGAGCATTCCATGTGTTCTCCTAGGCATGAATGAAGTGGCCTGGCTGGAGACCAGAGAAATGATGCATGCAGACATTGGTCAGGAAGCCAGTAGGGTTGGAGTAGGGGTTGCCCCAGCTGGAACAGTAGTTGGAGCAACATCAGGGCCCAGTTCAGGTGGAAACACTCCTCACTCACACCATCCCTGCAGCTGCAGTATCAGGTGTTTCCACTGTCCAGGTACCCCTCAGTGGATGTTCTCAGGATGATGCCACAGTTGGGTATTTCTTCCAGAGGCAGGCTGGTGAGCAGTTGAGTGGCTACTCCAGCAAACACCACTGGCCCACAGGAGATAGCATTCATATAGATTGTTGGGTAGGTTGGTTGGTTGTTTTTCATTGAAACAGTTCCTGTGTTTTGTGTTGAATCCACATCTTTAAGAAAGATATGTGTGAGTTAACCTAGTTTTTTCAAAGCCTGTAGTAACCCAAACTCTAAAACTTCCAGTTGACTTTGTTAAAGCAGTTATACATGAAACTGCATAAAATATTTTTTAAATGTTCAGTTTGAACCATTCATGTAACTGCATTTCATATTTTTGTGAGTACCTATTTTTTATCAGAGTACCATCAAATCATTAGGTTTGAATTTATGCAAAACAATTGGTTTAATTTGAAAAGAGACTAGCTTCTGGTAGGCTTTATGAGAAGTAATATGGATTTTGCATGTAATCTTACATGTTACACTTACAGGTAAAAAAAATTTCTTCTGGTGAAATAGAAGTAGTAGAGTTAAGTGTAGATCAAAACTTAACCTTCTCCTTCTGCAGATAGTAACCTAGAAGAAAAAAATCCAGTTTTAAGCTTTTACCCCCAAATGTTTAATTGATACCGCTTCCTAATTTTTCTTCAGAAACTTCATTCTGAATTTCAGATAGGAATGTCCCCCCCCCGACTCTTGTAGTGTGCCACACTTAAGTCTGTGAGGAACTTTTTGCACCTTCCTAAGCCCAAGGACTTATGGAGTATTTTCAAAAAATGTAGTACATATAGGAATATGTGAATATTCCTAATAGGCAAATGTGTATAAACAAAATTTGCTGACCTTAAAAGCAGGAATATCTGTTGCATTTGGTTTTTTCTTCATATGTTTCTTCTCATTCTTTAATTTCTTTTGGCATTTTTTTCTCATTTCACTCTTACCTTTTTCTTCCTCTTACTCTGATCTACATAGCAAAATAAAAAATCTTTTCCCCTGACATCCTGCTTCATGCTGTATCACATTCTGTATTACACTTGTACAGAAACTGTAAAGCAGTTCTGTAAATACAAAATTCTACAATATTCTACTTGTCCACTTGAACACACTTCCTGAGTATGAAAATGTTGGTTTTTTCCTTGCCAGTGTTCAGTCTGTTATACAGGCAACTGTGGCAGTTTTCACTAGAATTTCACAAGGCTGATATGTTGTATAGATAAAATTATTCACTGATAAGTAAATGCTGAGTAACAGTTGCATCTCTCTTCTGCCACCTGCTTTCCATCGCCAGTGGGAATCAGGGCTATGTCTTAATCAGCAGCTTTGTTTAATAATCAGTTAGGTCCATCAAAATATTTCTGCATTCCTCCAGCAGGTAAATGTCATGAACCCCATGCATGTTTTCTGGTAACTTGAATGGGGGATGCAGGAGAAATACTCTTATTTTTTAAAGTGCTACCATGGTTTTACGCATTATGAAGATTTAGTGAAGGGGCAACTACTCTTACTGTGCTATGTATTGTTACCCATGTGAAAATAGTGTTTTCCAACTTACTGTAATCAGTACCGCCTTTATGTTCTGCTATTTTTCACTGTTCCCATTCTTCCTTAGCAATATGAACTAAGAGAAATCAAGTACAGGTCAGGAGACTTCTCCATTGCAGTTTCTTTGATTTGAGTGTTCTCTGTGTACCAGTGTTTTCAGGGTTTTTGTTAAGACAAGTTACTGTTTTGTGTTGTGTTTTCTTTTTTTTTTTTTTTAAGAACAGATGACTCGGGTTAGAAGTACTAAAGAAATGGGTTTTCTAAAATCTAAATTTGTGCAAACTGTGGAAGGAGTTTAGTTGCAATTGTGTTCTGTGAGTATTTGGTAGACAGAATCATCTGTGTAGATGAATATGTGAAAGATAGAATTTTTTTATGCATTTAGAGAAAAATTGGAAAGAAAATTAATAGAAGCAAGTAAAGTAGATAAATATCACAGAATGGTTGAGGTTGGAAGGATCCTCTGGAGGTCATCTGGTCCAACCCTGCTGCTCAAGCAGGACCATGTAGAGCTAGTTGCCCAGGTTGTTATATAGATATATAAAAGAAGTAGAAATTAGGATACTGAAATCTTTGATTCAACACACGTTATCTAAGCATATCTTAAAACTGTGGATTTTACATAAATTTTAGCATGTCATAGTGCAGTCAAAGAATGTAAGACAATGCCAAAGTAATAAAAAAGCATTTTAGATAAATAGAGCAAGACTGAACCATATTTTTGTGAAGACAGTGGAGCTCTAGCCCCAATGATTCAGTAGGAACTTAAAATGTATAGAAAGTAAAATACAGAAATGGAAAATTGTAAATTCAGCAGGGATTTTTCAAGTTAAAATAATCACAAAAAATAACAAATTTCCATATATTGAAAATAAGGATTGCATAAATTATCTTGTGAAACCCTACTAGTCTTCTGACAGGAAACTTGCATAAGCCTGAGGCATTAACAGGTGGATTCAAGTAAATACAGAACATGGAAAAACCTTGTATTCTCTTCTGTACCGGAAGATACCTGATACTTTTGACTGGTACATAGAAATGAGTTGAAAGAGGAGTTGTTGTGAGCAATTTGTTTTTAAGAGGAACAGATAAAGTTGGCTGTAACCACTGATGGATTTTGAAGAATCTTCAAATTATTTGAGGTGCTAAAGAAGTTGAGTAACAGTCAGAAAAAGAAGTTAATGAATATACTTGATTAATTCCAAGAAAGGAATTCCTGGGAAGACGAGGGCAACATTATCTTGGTCTTCTGAAAGGCATCTGAAATGTCTTCAAAAGAAGTGAACATCTTATTAAGCATAAGGCAAGACAATGTCTTTAGTAAAGATAATTATTTGTCTAGTAGGATATTTAATTTTTACTCTGCGTAAAAGACTGAAGAATTGCTTTTCAGTGTCGCTCATAAGGGATTATTGAGAAATGGACTATGGGAATTATCAGTGATGTGGCAATATTTGGAAGGCAGTTCATGCTGTTAGTAACATCCTTTAACTTTTGGTCAGCCCTGAAGTGGTCAGGCAGTTGGACTAGAAGGTCCCTTCTAACCGAAATGTTCTATTCTGTGTTAATACACAGTAGCATTAGAGGCCATTGATAGCACAGGGAAAGATCAAGTGGGATGTCCTGGAGTTCCATGGTAGTACTGAGGCTTAATGTATGCTGAATTGGAAATTATCAAGAATGCGATAGAAAAATTTCAGGTGCCACACACATTTAAGAGAAGAGCAGGAAGTTCAAACACACCACACTTGAATGGAATTCAACACTTAGTTGAGATGGAAAAATCTTTTTGATAAGTGTACGCTTGACACATTGGTGTCTAAATTTAACTAGCCACTCTGACTCAAAACTAGTATCACTGGCTCATAGAACATTTCAGAATAAGAGGCACAGAAATGTGTGATATTGTTAACATTTGCATTCTGTCTGTGTACTTCTTAAGGTTGCTTCAGCTGTAGCAACAGAAATTGGTGATGGACAGCAGTTACTCATATGGCAAAAACTTTGGAAAGTTGAACTAGTTTGCTGGCAGAGGGGGAGGCTATACAGAATAATTGGCAGCATAAGGGAGGGCAGAGGCTAGAGGAGTACTCATTTGCACGAGAGATAACCAAAAATCAGCAGTGAGCATCTAGTCACTGACTTGACAGGATTAAGTATAAGCTTCTTAATACAGAAATAACCACCTCTGGTCTCATTCATCTTCCTTTAAAATATTTAACGTTGGAAAGAGTTATAAAGGATAATGAACTAAGTATAAAAATTATCTCGCTTGGGTTTTTGACTTCTTTTTTCCTCCCTTTGAGACCAAAAAAGCACTTCAGGCTGTGTCCTCAGCACAGCATCTGAGGAAGACCACTGTCCACTGTGGCATCATCCTTTTGTTAACATCCCCATGAGGCTGCAGATAGGTTAGTGATCTGTTTGTCATTAATTCACATCACTTCTGTAATGAAGAATTGTCTAGGATACAAAGGCTTAGTGATCAGCAGGCAGTCCGTAATACTTGGAGTTACAGAGATGAGGTTTTTGGGAAGCTTAGGATATATGTTCTTGGATGTCAGAGTACTTGCAAATGTTCTTCCCATGTGCTGAAGGAAAGAACTACAGCAGTGTGATGTTGCCCAAGCTATTTGTCCTGCCTTTTACCCTATCTGCCCTATCTACTTCCCTCCCTCATGGCAAAGGTACTTAAGCACTTCAGCAGTTCAAGCTAAATACATCAGGATATGAATTTTAACATGTTCTTTACTGCTTCTGCTCTCTCTGCTTCCAGTAGAAGGAAGAGGGTAGGAACTGATGGTGAAAACTTCATAGAGTCCTGCAGCTAGGTCTACCAGAGCCTTTGTCAGATCCTGAAGAAACGAGAATTGATAAGCAAAAGAATGCCAGAGAAGTGCTCCGATTGTAGCAGCCTTTCCAAAGCATCTGAAGGATAGTAGTACTATAAACAAAAGAATATAAACTGTGTCTTTGCACAAAGCTTCCGTTGAGCTGCAGTTGCTGTAACTTATTTTTGTTAGAATTTACAGACTTCTGGAGAAGTTTTGTGAATAGCAGCTGAAACAAAGAAAAATCGGTTTTTTTTTTGGGGGGGGGGGTGGAGAGGAAGGAAAGAGTCTTACTGAGTTCAAGAGCTTTTTAGCACTTCTGTGGTATGGAGGAGATGCTCTACATACCAGTTTTTGCAAGTATTCAATATGACTTCCATGGGGATCTATTACAATTAATACAGCCATGAGAAAATGTGTGGATGTTGTTAAACTAGTAAAATGTGCAAATGTTTAACGTTGTTGTCTCCAGGATAAAATGGGTAATTTCTAGTGAAAATTTTGCCTTGATTTTAAACAATAAGATTGGTTTGTTTGGTGTTCAAATAAGATATGGTAATATGTTTGTGCAATGGAAATTGGGAAATAATTTTCCCATATGAGACCTCGGTCATGTAGCCATCCCTTGGAACAATGAACATAATCTCATCATTCAAATTGGGAACAACATCATCTGTTTCCTGACCTTACAGTGGGAGTCGCATTTCCTGAATCATTAGTTCTTCCTTTTATAAAACTGTCCCTAGAAATCTAAGTGAGCTTGCAGTCCATATTTTTTTTATTTCCTAACTTTGTCTGCAACTTTTACTTAAGTTTAAAAATAAACTATAATTGTGAAATATAACTATTTTAAAGTGTTTTCAAAATAACTTTCATAAACAGATACTTTAAGACTTTTTCAAGTGCTAAGCAACTATGCAGCACATAAATACTTTCCTTTTATTGCTAGTCTACTGTAATAAAAGTTCAAGTTTTATCTTAGCTGATTGATGGCTGCTCCTCCCTGTAAATGTAACATCCATCTGAAGCTGTTCTGAAGATCACTTACTTATTTCTGTTTCTGCAATCAACAGGTTCTGTAACAACTTTATTATGTGTTCTCTTTCTGTGTTTAAGTTTGCAGTGGTTTTAATTTTTTATTTTGCTATTTTCTTCAATGACTTGCAGTAGCATTTAGCTCCACTTAACTACAAACCCAGATATGAATGTCTAATGAATGATTTAAGCAGCTTCTCAAACTTGCAAATTAGTAAAACTTTTCAAGCCTCACAAACTAGGAAATCTTAGACTGGAAGGATTTTCCATTGTGGTTAGGGGAGAGCTGGGGGGAGGGCATTTGATTCCGCTTTTGGAAAATGTTGTATGCCCTGTTAAAACAACCTTGTTTAAGTTCTTGGTGAGATTTTTCCATCGTACTAGTACTGTATAATTTGGAGCAAGTCTCAAAAGTTTTTCAGATTAATTTTAAGGTTGTGGCTTTTTGTGTGTTTAAAAAAAAAATAAATGTCTTGCAACCTGCGTGATTGAGACATCACCTTATTACCTGCTTGTGATTCTCACAGTTCTGGCAGCAGACAGCTGGAAAGAGGCAACTTGTATGTCTTTCCCCCCTCTTTGATTTGAAATAGCTAAAAAGGGATATGTGGTGACATACTGCAAGGTGTTTTAATGTAATTCGACTGAAAGAAAAGCATTGAGAACTTTTCTGTGATATACTTTAAATCTCTTCCCTAGTTAGAAGAAAATCGCAGTGTTGAATTTTGCAGATACTTGATTTGTATTTTTAGTAGTTTCAAGCACGTAGTGTGTGGAATAGACATCGTATTTTTTCCTTAATCACCCCTTCCAATCACATTTGTCTTTTTGATGCATCTGCATAGCTTCTGACCTTTTCACCAACATTTCGAACTGCGGCTGATAGTTTCAGCTTGTGAGATACTTGACCAATTCCCACCCACTGCATATTGCCTCATATGCTATCAAGCTGTGAACTGCTACCCCCTCTTTGTGGATTGCAGTATTAGTTTTCTCTTTATTAAGTATATCCACAAGCGTGCTTGTCCTTTCTTCAGCTTTTTTTATGCTTTCCAACATACTTCTTGAGTTAGTCTTTACATTTTCACCTGCCTTGATGTCTCCAAATGCCTGGCATTCACGCATTGTTGGGTGTCTTAATGTGAATGACTACTTTATTCTTACTTTACCAATTCAGTTTCTCATTGTATCCATCTTTGTAAATTGCCTTATGCTTAGACTGAGAGCTCTTTGAAGCACAGTCCTTTGTACTTTAGTGCTTATTCAGTAATTAGCATAGGGAGGCTCTGGTTTGATACTACAGCAAAACAAATAGCATGTGGTCAACTGCGTGTTGTCTTTGATTTACAGATAGATAAATTATCCTGTATACTTGTGCAGCAATAGCTCTGTGCGGAATTGGTTCAGGTCTGTGAGGAATTATTGACAGCATAAATCTGAATGGTAGTACTGCTTCTGGAGGTAACGTGGGCTGGAAGCAACCTACACGTATTCGTGCACCTTGGAGCCTGACATAATGGGAACCAGAGACCCGAGCTGGCTGCTTACAGAGCCAGTTGAAGCTTCTTTGCATTTTATTCCCATGTGCTTCAGGTTCTAGGTAGGATTACGAGTGAGGCCTCGTTCCAGACATGATTATTATGTGGTTGTGGAGTTTTGTCCCAAAGCTAAAACTTGCTTTAGGCATTCTAGGAGATTTTTGCATCGACATCAAGGATAAGGTGGTGGGAGCCAGTAAGTTCGGGGGGAAGAAAAGGCTGCATGTAGTCATTCAGGCATTTTGCATTTGCAGTATATTTCTTCATATTTTCTTATCCACTTTCTTCTGTTATTCAAGGTGTCCAGTAAATAAAAATATTTTAAATTTGGGTCAGTGTTATTTTGCTTAATCTAAGTTCTTATCTGCAGGTTTAGAATGTAGTTTCTTTTTTTCATGTGATTAAGGTTGGGGCCTATGGAAATGTGTGACACTGCTTTATTGCATGAAGGAACTACATTTAGTTTTCTGCACTACCTTGGTTTGGTACAGTTTACATTACAGTCAGGGTGATAAGGGCCCTTGGGTATCTTTGTGAAGGTAACGGAAGAGTTAAGTGAAAGCTTTTCCTCTTTAAGGAAGGCAGTAGAGGTTGGAATTCACAGGGAGCAAAGCAAAGTGGTGGGTAAGTATGTGAAGGGAAGCAGGGGGGCAGCAAGTACTCAGGTAAACGGTTTGAGGGAATATTTTACTTTGGATGAGAATGAATAACCTGGAATTTACACATCTAATCAGAAGTTTTGCTTGTAAGATCACTTCCTTTATTTTGTTAGAACATGGTAGTTCAAAAATGTGTGTCTCTGTTTGTGTGTCTACAGTTACTGCTTCTGCCTACCCTAAGTTCTGCTGTTGACGTGCTGATAGCTGCCTTTACATATAAGTGCTCTTAAATTTTTGGCTTAAGTGAAAAGGTTGAAGAATTTGGTTTTAAATCCATTGTAACACAGATGTATTAAAGCCAGTCTTTGAACTAATTTTGTTACAAAGCTTTTATTACTTTAATTTGAATTGTAAATAGCCTACTTTATTTCCAGTAGCTTAATTGTCATCAGCATAAAGTCTTCGGTGTTGTTCTAGATTTTTTTTTTTTACTTCCTTTGAAGGACTATGCTGGCCAACATTTAATGAGATATTAATGTCCAAGGCTAAGCGGCTGGTCTTACTGAATTGAAAATAAGGCTTATTGAATTAGAAGTAGTCTCTGTAGGTTTTTAGTTGGCTGTTTTTTTTCAGCTTTTAGGCAATCTGTGGTTAGTTTAAATACACATATTGTCCAAAGAGAACATCCTTAGAAAACAGCTGAAAGAATTGATAACAGCAATTTCTTTAAGTGTCCTTTTCCCTGCTATAGACAGATAAAGTAGAAAACACATATGCTTCCCTGTAGTAATTCTTTTAAAATATGTTAAACATGCTTTAGTGTTCTCTGGCTGTCCTTGAGGTTATGCAGAGTTTAAAGGCTAGAAGAATCAAGGTAGATTTTGAAGCAGGCTGGCATATATTTGAAACTTTTGGGTTTTTTCACTGCCAGTTTATGCTGGTGATACAGAGAAGTTGTGTGCTTTATGAGCAGCTTTCTTTCGAACAACTAGGTATTCATAGTGGAGTGAGAAGTCTAAAAGTTCTGAATTTCTTCTTTGTACTACCCATGATTCAATTAATTGCCTAAAGACTAGGTAGTTCCATTTCTTCATCTCTGGTTTTAGCACCCACTTTGAGAAGATCAGACTGTGTTGGTGTTTCCTGGTTTCCTCTTGCCTGCTGGAGGAAAAAAAAAAAGACCAACAGAGCTTGTTCAAAGGGTACTGGACTGCGAGTAGGAAGAAGTCATGATGCTAGAAACTTCTGGGCAGGAGAATTACTGGCGGAACTTCACTTTTTGCATCTAGTATTCTTGAAAACTATGTTCTTGAAAAATGAATGTTACTGTAAACACATCTGCCATATTCAGGAGTAAAGAAAATGAAAGTAAATGGTCTGAGGAAGGGGAATGCTGTGTGTCCAGAATTGCTGGGGGTGGGAGGAACTTTTCTGATACCAGTGCTGCAATAACACAAAACTGTTTCCTGGAAATTCTGTCAGAGTGAATTTTGTCATTTCCTCAGCCCCACTTTTAATGGGGGTGTGTGTATATACATATGTACAAAATCTTTTTCTTGGTATAAATTATATTGTTTATAAATCAGTTATGTTCCATGGGATTCCTTAAAATCATTCTTTTTGAGGTGGTATTAAAAAATACATAATTTTTTGAAACACAAATTTAAAGCTTGTTTTCTCGTGGGGGTGGGGGGATGTTCTGTTTTGGATTCTCGGGAAGCAAATAGAAAAATGAAAATAATTTAGATATCTAAAGAAAACACATCAGCAAAAAAACCTTGATTGCAATGTAGACAGTTAATTTATGGAAATTTTTACTTGATTGTAGGCCTGTACATTTTAATTGTTCCGATTCTTGTTAACACATTTAAGAAAAGCTTGTTGACTCTCTATTAGAATGAGTTACATGTTTCATTAATCACTACAATACATATTGAGATAAATTGTCCCTAGTTCCTGCTTGTGTGTAGATAAATTTTGGGATTATACAGAGTTTTCATCTTCAGAAAAAGCAAAGTTTTAAGTCTTTTTTTTTTTTTTTTTTGTAGCATATTGCTTAGAGAGCACTCAAGTTTTTTGTTTTTTAACTTACTAAATAAAGTTTTTGAATAAGAGATAATGACGAAGTAGCGAAGGCTGATGTCTCAAAACAGCAATGCAGCAAGTTAATGTCACATTTCCTTGTAGAAGTAGCTGTGTAGTGTTATTACTCACAAAGCCTTTCAGTGTAGAATGGAACAATAATGGTTAGAAATTTGTCTCATGAATTCCCCTAAACTTCTGTTACATCACTGGTAGCACTTATTACTCTGTTATAAGAAGGTGATGCTAACTGACTAGCTTAACAAGAAAAGTGTAGGTTTTTAAAATTAGAACAAAGAGGTTTGTCATGTACATATACTAAGTAATCGGCACCAATTAAATAATAAGCGTGTTTAGACAAGAACTGCAATTCAAATTTCATTTCACAGCTTTGTTTTCGAACTTTGGATTATATTTACTGTCTGTCTTTTTTGTTTGTGGTATATTTATGCAGGAACATTGGAGTGAGAGATGCAGAATAATATACGCATGTCTAAGTGCGGTGGGGGAAGGTGAAGAGTTGCACCAAACAAGATGGGATTACACCTGAAGTATTTCACATTGAAGATTAAACCTGTACATTTTCTTGTGTGAAAGACAGCTCTTCAGTTTGATTTACAAGCAGTAAAGGACCAGTCAGCCCTTTTTCTTCCTTTTTTTTTTAAAGAATTACCTTTTCTTGTAGCTCATTTAAACAATAAACTAAATATGAATTGATAAATATTATTTTATTTTAATCAATTGTTTTAATTAAATATTAAAAATAATTTCCTGTTTACAAAAACTCTAATTGGACAAGTTTTTATGGGATTTTTCTATTTTATAAAATTATAAACTTTTTATCTACTGTCTCTTCTCTAGACTTTTATTTTACAAACTTCTGCAACATCTGTCACCCTGACTTCCTGTTCTGTACATTTCTTAGAAACTCTTTTGAGTGGATAATTTCTTACACGATTAAAAGACTTTGAGAAACCTGCTAAGTTATTTAGTATAAACTATATGCCCTACTTATGTTGGGAATATATCACTTTAGCTCTTCAAATGGAACAAACAGTGTAACTGTTATAAATAGTTATAAAATCTGGTTTCAGTACAGACACATTATTATTAATTTATGTGAGGCTGGTAGTTCTACCAGTATTTGACTGTAGGGATTAAAATCCTGAGCTTGAGGGCACCTGACAGTAGTTTAGAAAAACTTGTGCCTAAACAGTTCTGCCACTCTTAGAGCAAAGCTTGAACTTGTTGGGTGGGAAGACAGGCATGAAAGCCTGTGCAAGGAAAAGATAAGTTTCTTGCACGAGGGAATAGTTCATGTTCAGGGAGAACGAGTGCAATTAACTATTTCTTGGCATGTTTCATTCCATAGCTGGGAACGGAACCCAAGGTTCCTGAGTTGTCTTAGGCCAATGAACCATCATGTAGCTCTGAAACAGGTGGCAAGATGTGCTTCATTTTCCTCTGCTTTTCTTCATGGGAGGTTGTGTCCTGTTATGCTTGCTCTGTATGGTCTGTTGCAAGTAGATATGTAATTTCCAAACTTGGCGGTGACTTAAGAGATGCTATCCAGCATAATTTTATATATATTTATAGATATATATATATGTGCTGTTGATAAAAACCTAGGAAATTCCTTTCTCCTGTGTGCATGTTTCCAGATTACTGCTATTCCTATTGAAAAGAAAGCAAGCAAAACATTTAGTCAGTGTTGTGTATACAAGTGTCAGCTCTTATGATCACCTTGCTCCTTTGTGACTTAGCTTTTTCAGCAGACTGGACAGTGCTTTTGCTGAGTGTATGTATTTTTTCCCCCTTTGCTACATACTGCAGAAACCCTACCTTGAAATCTCCTAGTTTCATTTTTTTCATTGTTAGTGTCCTCAGCACTGGTAGGATTGCTTCTCAGACTTGCAATACAAAGTTTACAAGGAAGTAAAACACAAGAACATTAAGATCCAGAGTGATTGCTGAGCCAGGCCAACTGAATTGATAAACTGTATTTGTTTTTGTTGAGAGTATTTGAATGTATTAAGGGTCAGTATAGCTTGATCTGAGAACATGAGTTAAGAAGCCTAAAATACAGGGATTGAAAAATTATTCACTTGCCTGCAAAAAGTTTGAGTTGATTTTAGAACATTATATTTTAATGCAATGAAAATTGTTAAATACTTACTGGGGGAAGATGTTATGCTTTTGAGATTATAACCATGGAAATATGTGTTAGAACATAAAATTGGTCACCTAAGTGTTTTGTCAGAAATGCCTAACATCTTGTTTATTCGGACTGCTTAAGGAGTTAGCATGTTTTGGAACATTTAGTTAAGTCTGCAGTTGTATTACTGTTCCATATGGTCCTCAGCAAATGTTACCTCTTTTTAAAACGTGGCATACCTGTAGACTTTGAATTACTCTGGAGCAGCAACTTTTATTAACCAGTTTGGTGGTAAGTGAACCTTTGGTTCCGTGATGCTTCAGAGAGGTATGAGAAGATGCATCTAGCCAAAGGCAGCTTTAATCAAACAAATGCTTTGTTTTCTCAAAATGTTACACAAAATATTTAGTATTTTGTAACTACTACAAAACAGTTCAGTTGTGATTCCAGTAGTTGCCTGTTCAGCTGCTCAACAGCTTTTGTTATCTGGATGCACTATCGGCTGGCCTCTAAACTAAAATAAGGACATTTTAGGTAATCTGGCAAAATATTCTAGGGTAGAAATCCCTATATACAGCCCTAAACCGTAGTATTTCATAATAGAGGTTTGGGGATTTGCAGTTTAGGCTTGCATAGTTTTCCCTTGTTGTCCCTTGTTATAAATCTCTGCTAGATTTGTGTCTAATGTTTTAATTCATATTAAAATATTATTTTTATTTAGTAGTTTCAAGCTGGCTACCATCTGAAATGTTTTTGGGGTTTTGGTGGTTTGTGTTTTTTTTTTTTTTTTAATACCTAGTCAAGTGTCTGACACGACTTTACAAGACAGCATTTGACTTAATGGAGGGCTGGCAGAATTGCTATGTATTGGGTTTAAAATGTAGCCATTTTTGTGTTCTTAGATTAGTTTAACTTTATAGTAATGCTAAGTCTCTGCCATAAGCGTATATCATATGTAAGATAAATGCTGCAGAAGAGCCACCCCTGTAGAAAACTGTTAGAAAGGTATTTTGCGTTAAAGTCATTCAGCAAAACAAAAAGGCTGAAGTATTTGCAATGTGAACAGCAGCTTCCCTTTCTTTCCAGTCACAGTACTTTAATTACCAGGTGTTTTGTGTTAAATTTCTGGCCTAGTACCACAGCTTCAACTGCAAAATGTGTCCTTTTCTTTGTCAGGTGGTTAGGGTCACAGTGGTTGGGGTATTCACCTGGGAAGGCAGGGATGAGATTTGGAATTTCTTAATGCAGAAAAAGTGTTTTTCCTACTTTCTGGTCAGCTGGTTTAACCACTTTTGATGTGTAAAATGAAGTAATATCTTTCTCTTTTATATTTTGTTGTCGTTATTTTTCTCCAACTCTTTTTTTTTTTCTTTCTTTTTTTTCAAAGAAGGGGCTGATCTTTGCTTTTGCAAGAAAATGGTTAGAAGCTTATTTCTGGCCGGATTCAGGGTTATTGGAGAGAGTACTTGTCCCTAGATCTGAATCTGGGTGCCTGAATTCCAGAAATGGCTATTTTTTTAAGCAGTGTTTCTTGCGGTAATCCTAGATGAGTATCCAGCCAACAGTCTGCCTCCTGAACTCTGTCCTGAGTTATGTCAGGACATGGTTTTATGTTAGTAGTTTATCATCCAGCTGCCACTAAGCAGGTACTCCTACTCCACCTTTCTCCAGACCAGTTTCTCCGTGTTGCTTTCGCCGTGTCAAATCTAGTGGTCTCGCTGCTGTGGTTTTAGCCAGTTCAGCTGGCTGATCTGGTGAAATTCTCATGCACGGAAAAAGAAGGAAAAAAACCTTTTGAATCAAACCTTTTACTTGATGATTACCAAGTTCATTGCAAGGGAAGTGGTAAAAGCTGTTGGGGGAAGGATGGAAGGACTGTCCTGTTCATCAGTAGCTGCCTAGATGTGCTTAGCTCTGTCATGAACTCAGTTCATTGGCTGAATGTTGCAGCATTCAGGACTGAGGATTGTCTTGTGGACATAGCGTGAGGTAGTAGTGAAATACAGTAGAAATGAGATAACTACTCTTACTAGGAGTTTTGACAGAGTAAAAGAAGGTTTTTGTGTAGGCCTCTAGATTTAAAAGAAATTATTTTGTAAATGTCGGGGAGAGAGAGTTTAAACTTTAGTGATAAAGAGTCTACTAAATATAATTTTGTTTTTACTCTGTGTTAAAATCTCATTCCTAATGCTGTGATGAAAAATGGACTAATACATGATGGTATGTTGTATCCAGTTTCTATGGAAGGAGAAAAAGATCAGAATATTCTATTGGTATGTCAAAGGGGAAAAGTTCGTGGGTATGTGTAAGCTGTTCTATCTATTTAACAGCCGTGTGCGAGGAATTGTTATGCCTAGACTGCTTTGGTGTGTAGTATCCATTTGCGCATAATTTGGGGGCCCTGAGGAGTGATCTGATGTGTATCAGAAGTGTGGACCGTTGCCAGCTTCTCTTAGTTGGAAAGGCTTATTAGCATTCGACTCTGAAAACTAAGATTAGATCTAGCAACTAATCCCAAAAGCAGGTAGGTGGTAAATGGAGAAAGAATAGTCTTCAGAGTGATTGTGGGGGAGAAAAATCAAGAAAAAAGACGTAATCGATCAAAACCAGGAAAAAATTGTAAATGTTGAACAGTGTTTCATAGGCCTCTTTTGATTTATGAATTATTCCAGATGACAGAGAATGAATAAAAATAGAAATTTTTTAAAAATATTCTGAATTTGAGGTAAAAAACCTGTATATTAAAAATGTTTATTTCTCGAGCATATGAATTGGGTGAATGTTGGCATTGAATTAGAGAAAATAAAACTTCCTAGTAATATAGATCCTAACCAAAGTTTTTCCTTCAGGGAGAGGGCATGTCTTTATATGTAGTAGATCTAGCTTGGTTGTCATTATTCTGCATGCTTTTGTAGTGATAGGGCTAGCATTGAAGAAAGCAGATTCTCAGAAGATGTTAGTGCTGCCTGTATATTCTCCAGTCTGTAAACTGATCTGTGAAGCATATATCCCTGATATGGGACAGGATTTTGTGGGCTGCTCTTTTTGATGGAAAGAGAAATGGAGACCCTCTTTGCTGCAGTAAAAAATACTGTAGTATTTCTCTTGCTGCTGATAGCAATAGATAACACTAATTTAAATTTCGTGTTTGTAAGAAGGGGGGCAGTGAGCAAAATCGGTGTTCAGTGTACTAAAGTTTATTTACAGTTTTGGAAGATTTCAGTTTCTTAGAGGTGACTCCGAACTGCTCAGGAAAAAAAGGAATTCAGTTGGAATTGGATTGTCTTTTCTTAGAGACTTGGAACTGTGTGTGGCCATATTTTTTAACTTTGCTAAATTGTGAAAAATATTTGGTATTAGGTCTTGCAGCACAAAAATAAACCCCAAAACAAATCCACAACCAAAAAATGTAAACATCTTTCAAGCTTGGTTGGTTTTTTATCTAACAGTGATTTTGGGTATTGTTTATGGTAAATACAGTTTGGCAAGCATTAGCCACAAATTTTGTTTAGAGGTACTGTTAGAACAAAACCACGTTTTGAGACAGAAGTATCTAATTTACTATTTGATTGATAATTGAAACTAAAGTCCATAACTTCAGCATGGGGAGTGGCCTATGGTAAGATGATCAACTCTCTCAACCATCTATAGAAGAAATTCTGTTTTCAGAAACTGTAATATCCAAATTAAGAAGTCTTCAAAATTTGAATTTCTAATTTTTTTCTTTCTAAATAATTCCTCTTCTACAGTTAATTTTTCTATATGCATGCACAAAGATTTGATTATCCCTTGGAGCTAATAAAAAAGAGCTTTTTTCACGTAAATTATAACTAATCTATTTTTAAATTCATTTTAAAAAATATCTTTAGCTTTCTTAAGGATACATGAAAATCTGCTTTCAGTTTTTAAAAGAATAAAATCAACCTAATTTATTTAAATGTCAGCAGCACTGGAAAAAGGTCAAGGTGCTGATTTCCGCCCCGCCCCCCCCCCCCCCCCCCCCCCCCCAATAATTCACTGTGAAACTAAATTTGCTCTTCAGTAGATCACTGAAATTGTTGGGAACTGGTTTCAGAATCTATCTTAACTGAAATATTGTTCTTTCTGAGGGAATGTTTCTTTGAGTTGTGAAATTTCATCCTCAAAAATAGAGAGGCACTCAACCTCAGAAGTTAATGGCTTATAGATTATAGGGCAATAACAGTATTTTGAGACTAGAATATTGAGACTAGAGCATCTATTGACAGCTAATTAACACTTTTCCAACACTAAGAAAGAATTGGAAAAGTTGTTTGCACCAGAATATTAAAAGCACAAGATAGTTTCTTTGCCTGTTTTTTGAAAAGTGATCTTAATGTGTTATCAGCTGTATGGAGTAACTTCATTTTGTTTTATTTGTTAATGTGAACAGATGGGTTTACTAGGTGGAATTAACTCCTCAGGAGAGACTGGTATTGGGAGGGAAACTTAGATTTTATTTTGAACTTAAATAACTTCACCATTTTACCCTGCTGCATCTCACTGTTGAGAAAGAAGGGAAGGGGATAAACAACTCTGAATTTCCCTTTTTTATTTGTTTTTCTAAGCTTGTCACAGCTTTGAAAATTCCTTGTGGAAACCATTTTCTCAGGAAAGAATGCACCCAGTGCATTGTGTCTGCATGCCATGGAAAAGGAGGTGGTTTGTTGCAGCAGCAACTCTTGCTTTAGTAATATATGTTCCATATTTACAACAAACAAAAAAAGACAACACACAGAGGAGGAGTGCTATTTCCTGGAAGAAAGCACAAGAAATTGTGATAATGCAGTCAGTTACTAGATTTTAAAAGCAACACATTGCTAGTAGCTTTTGTGACGTGTCTTGAGCTTTTCTTTGCTGCTAAGTGTACTCAGTAACATTGTGTGTGATGGGTCGTCTCCTTTCCAAAGGATATTGTATGTCTAAATCTTTAATTTAACTTTTTTTGGCATTTGTTGCAAATGTAATATTGGTCATTGTTTCCATAGTGAGTGATACCCATCTAGATATATGAAGATGAAAATTTTTGAGTGTCTCAGAATTTCTTGCATGTTAGTAGCATGGTGCATTAAATTGGCCACTAACTGTATCCGTTCACAAAATCTAAACTCATGTTCAGCCTAGGTTGAGATTTTGCGTGTGCTTTCAGTTGTCTAAAATCTTGTGGAGTATTACAAACTCAATTTTTGAAAATCTATTTTACTAATGGAGCACTCTTTTGTTTTTCTTTCTACAGGTTCGATCTGTGGATGAGATGAATCATGAGTTTCAAGCTCTTGCCCTAGAATCTCGGGGAATGGGAGAGGTAATTATTGAGGGCTGAAAATCCAGTTGGTGGTTTGGAAATGTTGATACAATTTAAGAAGTCTGAAATAATACGATATGAAGCAAAGAGCTTCTCTTAAGACCAAATTGATTTTTCAGGCAACTGAAGATTTTGGTTCTAAGGTGAAGATAAACTAAGTAGTTTGCAAGAACACTGGGTGGTTGTTGACTGGATTTACTGTGTTATTATGTCAGTCTTATTAGATGAGTGATACTCTTGGGGATGTGACAGGGTAATTTGTTCGAAAGTTTGTGCAATTCTATGAAATATGAGGCATGTTTTCAGTGTCACTGTATCTAAGCTAGTGAAAAAATTGCTTACTACCTCTGAGAAGCCAAGGAGACTGGGATCTGAAAAAGTTTTGGCTCCAGAAAAAGTGAAACTGGCATACCCTAGCAGAAATGTGTGGTAATTTACTATTTTTTTTACTGGTAATTACGCTTTTAAAGAAGATTTTAACCAAGGTTAATAGTGCTATTGTATAATTTAGCTAGAGGGAAGAATTTTTTGATTGGTTTGGGTTTTTTTTAAGTCAGTGTACTTGGGGGGGCGGGGGGAAGGTGTGGAATTTAAGATCATGGAGGATGACTTATCTCCTTTAAAAGCAGTTCCCTGAACTGTATAGAAAGTAATCAACATGCATTAGGGTTACTTGCCCTGACAGGACATGGTAGTGAAATAAATTCATGTTGAACTAAGACTTCAAATACTGATCCTTTTGTCTTGCTGGATATTTACCTAATGCAGTTGATAATTGAACCAGTGACAGTATTTCAGCTTAACTCTCTTAAAATGATGATAGGACTGTGATCTCTACGGAAACAGTAACTTATTGATGAAAAACAAATGCCATGTTCTAGTTGCTGAACGTTTCTGGGCAGACACAAGGCTAGTCTTACTTGATTTTTTTTTTTTTACTTGAATGAAGCATTTAACCAATCAGTTGGCTTTTCATCAATTTTTGCTTCATCCAGGGTTCCATGTTGACTTTCTTGAGCCATCTCCCATTTGAAAAAGCAATAATAGATGAAGCCCTGTTCTTTAGAAAGCTGAGTAGCCACATTGGATATGCTTGCTTCCCCCTGCCTCCCCAGCACTTAAAACTCCTTTTGAAAGGTAAAGGTGTTAGTAAGGTATCTGTGATAGTAGCAATGGCGTGATAGAGTGGATGGGTAAAATTCATATTGGTGTTTGTTCTTTTGCCACCCACGAAGTAGTCTGAAAGGCTGAAAGCAGTGGAAGTGAAGGATGGCATAAATGCCTAGGAATTAAGGTATATATGACTGCTCATACAGATCTTCGTTTTAGGTTATCTCAGATTGAGGGAGATACTTATGCATGATTATGACTTTGTTTGTTTTCATGGTATTCTGTGGATCTGTGAAGATGCTCTAAAAAAGAAAAAAAAAATCCACATACAAAAAGCCAGCGTTCTGATACATTAATATAGCATCAGAAATTGATACTATATTGTGATCTTGCACTTACTAGGTTATTATGTCTTTCATTCCAACGGTATCTTCCAGGTATCTTGAGGTAACACAGGTTCACATAGCTAGGTTGACTTACTCAGTAATTTTCTTAATGTATTGCACAACAATGAAGTAGTTCTAGAATAGATTCCATGGCTGTTTTAACCTTCTTTTTGATTATAACCTTCCAAAATATTAAAGGAAATGTCCTCATAAATACCCTTGTAAGCTAGAATTGGTAGTTGTATGTTCTTATGTCTGTCTGCTTTGAAAGGTGTGAAAGGGAGCTAAGTGATCTGCTTCTAGCTATTGGGAAGTTGTTCTCTTCCTCATTTTCTCTGTCTCGATAGATTTTTCTCTGAACTGAAATTAATTTCTTGTTCATAATTCTAATCCTTCTTGGTCTTTTTTTCCCCCAGTTGGGAATCAATACTTGACATTAGGAAGCTGATGCTGTTCATATCATTACTAAAATCAGGATTGTCTTGAGTCCTCAAGCAAGTATCTCTTCCATGTGCTAATGTAAAGGGATATAGTATGAAATCTGTTTTCATTGTACCATAACACATTTTGGAAATAATATGTACTGGAAATCCTTCTGTTAAGCTATCCATCTGAGCTGCATTCAGATGGAGCCTGGTATCAATCAGTATCAGGAATAGGACAGCATAACATGAGCCAGAGATATGGTTTGCTTGATCTGTTTCTGTCTTGCAATTCTTTGTTAATTTATTCTGTAAAGAAACAGACTAAAGTTTTATTAGCAAGAGATCTGCTGTATTGCAGGTGTCTTTCTCTAAATGTCTCCTAAAATTTTAGCTGGTAGATCAGCTATGATTCTTCTGGCTCCAGCTCCCAAAAGCTATAATGACCCTTAAGGTTGTGGTAATATTCTGAAGAAATACTGACACATGGTGCTATTTCTCTTCTCTAGGCATCTGTTGTTTGCTATTTCAGGGCCAGCATAGTGGGCTTCAGGACCTTTAGTGTGACCTAATACAGGCACACATAGAATTAATTGCCAAACCGGATATAAAACTAAGTCTTTTTTTGATAATGTCTGTTCTTACAGAAACTTACAGGGTCAAAGCACACACAAATTTCAGGTTAGGGACAATGTATCCGTTTCTGGTGTCAAAACTTCAATCAGAGAAATTGTAGAAGGCTCTGTAGGAATAACTTCTGATCTTAAATTTTTAAAAAGTCCTTAATTCAAGAGCCAGTAGTCAAGACTGTGCAGTTACTTATCGGAGAGCTGGTTAAGAGGCAGCTTTAGCATAATTGGTTATTATCTATGTGAGACAAGGGCTTTGTTCATCTGGCAGAGACATAACGGGGATCAGTGCTGATACTGAAAGAGACACTTCTTAGCATACTGTTGGAAGAGCTTAGTAAGAAATATGGCAATCTTTTCCACTGTTTTGAATTAGGATTGGATGTATCTTTGTAAGGTTTCCTTTTTATTGGATTAAATGCAGGAAGTATTGAGCAAAACGCATGTTATCAAAGGGTAAAGCACGATGATTTTAGCTACTTGTATTAATTTGTGATGACTTCTTGATTAAGTCTTTTTCAGTAGAACTAATAAAGTGGAGGGTTTTTGTTGTCTGTTAAAGAGGAACACACTTGTTTTGTTTTTCTGAAAAGTACTCTTTTTTGAGTTCCTCAGTGAAATAGTTGACAGCTGCAAGGGGTGCTCACTTATATGGCAATCCAATAGCTGAAGCGTACCTTTAAAAAGAGCATAGTGTGTGTCATATCCATCATCTGTCAAAAATAAGTAAATAATAAATCTAAATCGCTGACCCTCAGGGAGGTGCAAAATTGTAAATTTTAAAAAATTCCATTTATTTAAGTATTTGAGGGACAATTTTGGTTTGTAGAAATTTAAATGAAAACTTTTTCTGTAAAACTGTTTGATCTTCAGTAGGATACAGTTTAAATTTAGCCTCTTGAGGTATAGATGATGCATTATGTTTTGTGTTACAGATATTCTGTATTCTTCGTGTACCAGAATACATGAAGACTGCAAGCAGTTGAATATATCTGGAATTTGAGAGTGTGTAGTTAAAAAACAAACAAAAACCCCACAAAAAACAAGAAACCAAAGCAAACCTAAAAAAAAAAAAACCCAAACAACAACAACAAAAAACCAACACCCCCCTCCCCAAAACAACCTGTACTTTTGCAGTGAGGATTATTGCTGCTTTCTACCAGTGGTCAGTTTTTTCTTCCAATAGAAATCCTGCAAATGAGTTTTGAAATCAAAACCAGTATTGCAGTGTGTTCTGCTCTAAATTTGCCTATGTTCTTAACACTGTGTTCTCTGAACACCTGTCTGATAGTGGAATTTACTAATTTCAGGGTAAGCATACTTTAAGGTGATGCTTATTTTATGACGCAAGATACTACGTGATCTGTTTTATTCTGACATGGTTGTTAGGTTGTGACACCTTCACTTCTGTATTTCTCATCGCTCTCATCTCAGCTGGACACATATTTGAACTTGTCTTAGACTGCATTTAACATGAAACGTTATTATCTTTCTCAAAACCAAGGTTTCATAGATAATCATGAAATGCTTGCTTTCTGTTCTACCACTGTCCTCCAAAGTGAAAAATGAGTAGTATTGCAAACTTGTTACAATATAAAGCTAAAAAGGATGAGTAGATTTCATAGGCTGATCTGAAATATATAATCTTTTGCTTTTAGTTGAACTGCAGTTGTAAGATTCCATTAATTTATTTCTCTGTTCTCTGATGGCTAACTTCATCCCTTAAATTCGGGGTAAACTTAATATCCTGGTGCTCCAAAAGTGTGTTTGGTTGACATGCATTGAGAAAGTGGGCATCTCTGTCAGGGCAGGTAATGACAGTATAACACTCTTGCAAGCATAATACTCTCCTATAGTTTTGTTGAGCTTTGCCTGTTTATCATCCTCCACCCCGAGTCCTTCTGTGTTAATGAATTTATGTAAGGAACCCAGGGATTTCAGTAGGTTAGCTAGTCAAAATGCTTTGTTTCTGGTAAGAGGTCTGGGCAGCACAGAAAAACAGCAATCGGCAATCCTTAAGTTACTCCAGAGGAGCTCTTGTCTCCTCTGTTTCAGTGTTAATATTGTGGCCTGTTAATGACAGTCTTATCCTCTTCTTTAAGCTGTTTTCATGAGCTCTTTCAGTGCTACATTAAGAAATACCTAAAAAATATTCTTGTTAGTAGTTTCATCAAGGCTTATACTAAGCAGCTGTGAAATTCAGAAGGATTTTTTAGTCACTTAAGTAACAGGAGAATCAAAGCTCCAGAATGTACTCATTTATTGCAAACAAAGCTTTATCAGATTACATTTTTTTCCTAAATTCACAAAATTTAAAATTTTAAACTGAACATTACATTTTGCAGAATGTGATGGATTACGATGCTGTCTTCAGAGCTCTTCCCTATTTTTTTTGCAAGTTGTTTTCATTGTAGTTTCAGTTGATGGACCTTGTAAAGTATGTAATATATAGTCTGAGAATAGTTTTTTAATTACATATTCAAGAGAAAATGTGATAGGTGGAGTTTGGCAGTTGTACTGCTACTGATGGGAAAAGTTAGAGGAATAAAGTAAAAGTAGTAAAATAAAAGTAAAAAGAATGCTGACAGTTGAGGTATTTTTGTTTGTGCGGTGCTTCTGTCATGTCGCACTGAGTTTTCTGTCCTCAAAGACAGTACAGGAAGTGATACTGATCTAACTTGAAACTTTTTCCACTTTAGAAGTAGTAAAGAAAAAAAATCATATAGCTAAATGAAATTGTTGCTATGTGGAACTTCAAATTTGAATGTCACAGATTTGTAACCAGCAGATCCCTATGGTCTAAAGGAGCTGACTTGCCACCATGTGTGTTAGTCGCTTTCTAAAATTTGGAACATGATGCATTTTTAAGTGAACAGAACGTTACAATGAACTGCTGCTGTTTCTGATTTTCATGATCGTATTAGTTAAAGTCCAAGCTTTTGAGCCAACATGGAATAGAAAGCAGTGTTAGTTAAAGTTTCTGAGAGGATTTGGTTGCTTTAACACCAGGGATTAATTTGATTAGCTTTTTTGACAGCTGCTTCTATATTCTATATCTGTCTCATAACTTCAGAATCTCAGTCTTGTTGGGGTCACTTGAGCAATTTCTTTACACAGCATCACCTTCAGTAAGTTTTAAGTGTTTATGATTATTCCTTGGCAATGCATGCTTCCTTATGTAAAGCTGACTTTGGTATCTAAAATGAATTACTTGCATATCCTCTTAATAGTATTGGTATTTTTTGCCCATTTATAAACATATTTTAAATAAAGCTGTTTTCTCTTTTGGAACAGCTTTTACCTGCCAAAAAGTTTTGGGAACCTGATGATTCGGCAAAAGATGGACAAAAAGGGATATTCCTTGGTGATGAGTGGAGAGAGACTGCATGGGGAACTCCTCGTAAGTGATTGATGTATATGTATTGAAAAATCAGTCAAGTTTACTAAATGTTATTTCAAAGTAAACTAGTATTATAAATTTTAATTGTGTATTAAATTTTATTTTCCTTTCATTTTAATTGTGAAAATGTATACTGCGCTGGTAGTCATGTGCCAGTAACGCTTCTTGAAACTGGGATTTGACATTTTTTATTTAATTTTGGTCTTGTTTAATATTGCCTCTGTAATGAAATGCAAACACATTACAAGTTGTATTTAAAAAAAGCCAATAGTTTTATTTATTTGTTTGTTTTTAACAGACCATTCTATGTCCCAACCTATTATGGTACAGAGAAAGCCTGGACAGGGTTTTCATGGCAACAGTGAAGTAAATGCTGTATTGTCTCCACGATCAGAAAGTGGCGGCCTTGGAGTGAGCATGGTAGAATATGTGTTAAGTTCCTCTCCAGCTGATAAATTGGATTCCCGGTTTAGGAAAGGAGCTTTTGTAAGTAATGCAGCGTGTGTTAAGCTTGCCTAGTTACCTACTGTGGTCTTACTGTCTTACATGGTTATATTTTCTACTCTATTTGTCCATTTTCCTTTTTTAATTCTTCTCTTTAGAAGGAGGTGTGTAGTTGCTATCTGTCTGTCTTCCTTGTTTGGAGGGGGCAGAAGAGGGAAGTGGTTTGGGAATCTTGACTAAATAGCTGTCTTAAAAAAACGTACTTTTCTAACACCTTTAAATAAAGGTAGGAAAAAGATTGCAAATAGCTTAATTTAAACTGTGTGATGGGCTTTATTCTAGATCTTCCTATTGTATGTTTCCATATGGGTTTGTTTTGTACTAGATGTTTTAACTATATAAAATAAACTTTATCTAATTTGAAGTGTTACTGCTTTAACAGCACCGCTATAGTTAAGGTTGAGTTAGCTCTTCCATTATAAATCTTGGCATTCCTTTTCACATTTTGGCAGTTACTAATTGCATGTGGTTGAAACTTGATGACCAAGTTACCCACGAAATGCAATTTCATTGAAAACAAACTGTTTGTATTGTTTACGTGCACTGTAGTGTAGAATTAGGTCACCTTGTGGTGCTCCTATTGTGTTCTGTTCAATATTCAGAATCAAACAGATTCTTTTTCCTCAGGGCACTAGAGATGCTGAAACAGATGGACCTGAGAAAGGAGATCAGAAAGGCAAGGCTTCTCCGTTTGAGGAGGACAAAAACAGAGATCTTAAACAAGGAGATGATGAGGATGTTACTAAAATAAATGGCAGAGGTTTGCCAAATGGAATGGATGCCGATTGCAAAGATTTTAAGTAAGCTTTTAACTGTTTCTCAAGAAGACGAGCATGTCTCTTAAGGGCATTATTATAGTTCTGGTTTGTGTGTCAGCTTTAAACATTATCCAGCTGCAGACTGATTCTTCCTACCTCACGTCCTCCCTTTCCCACTGTGCCACATGTTTCTTAGGATGTCATTAATGTGTGTGTCACTTCTCATGAGACAAATTCATCTTAATATAGTAATTATTCAAAGTAAATGGGTACCTTCAAAATGTGGTAAATTAAAGAGGGATAAAAACTTTAACCCTTTTAATTTCAAACTAAATTCCTTTCTCTCGCTGCTTCTTTTAATACTCAGTACAGATACTTTTGCATCTGATTGTTGTTGTAGAGAGTAAGTCCTACAGAATTTTGATTTCCTTCTGATTTTGCTAGTGGGTACCACAGCCTAACACAATTATTTCCCCACAAAAGTCTTTACAGAAAGCATTTATTTGACTAAGGAGAAACAATGTATTTCCCTATTCACATAGTTAAATGTCACTATTCACAGTATAGAATGATGTTGTGGTTTGGTTGTTTTCTTAGGGAAAAAAAAATTGGACCAAGCTCGAGCTTTTGAACTGTGAACTCCTATATGACAGCACAGCCAGCCTGTTTTTTCCTAATGCTAAACTGCATTTTAAATTGGGTATTTTTAAAGGACTAATCTTTGTTTTTAAATGACTGTGATGCATTTGTAACTGTCATACAGAAGAATTAACAAGATCAGAAAACTAGAGTGCTGCTCATAACTTTGTATTAATGTGATGAATGTGACCAAATAGTTGTGGTTTCATTAGTTCATAATTGAACAAGTATATTAAAATGCATGTTTGAATCCCATACGTAAGTATTTCCTACCCTTTAAAAAAAAAAAACGTATTTACCTGAGGCTAAGGAGGGATTCTTCAAGTCTGTTTTTCAAGACATGTTACTGAAAAGAATGTAATACCAAGCATATTAGAGACCTCAAATTAGCTCCTTTCGGATGCATGCTGCAATATGCACAAAAAACAAAGTTGCCTTCAATATTATATGTAGAAAATGCAGAATAAATTTTGTCCTACTTTTCTTTACCAGTATCTATTTCAATTTTGAAATAGTTGCTTGCGAAGTACCTTTTTGTATTATTTAAAGAGAGAAATTATTAAAAAATACACAAGTGCAAAAAAGCATCCAAAGCCAGTAAACCTCTCAAAAAAAAAAAAAGTCATCTAATTTAAATGGGCTGTATAAAGTGGTGGTATAAAGCCCTCCAGACAGAGGTTTATAATTGAAGTATTGACACAACTTTAACTATAGCAACAGAACAGCACCAATATAAGGAGCAACCTATGTTAGCTAACCATAAGTATTAACAAAGAAACTTTGTCCTGTCCTCCTCCTTGTATTTTTATTGTACTTACAGCTTTTTTAAACTAAAGTATGTCCTGAAATAACTGCCTGTTTTACTTTGTTCTTCACTTTGTTGATACTGTATGTCACTTGAGTAGAATAAGGAATCTTACACAGCTCCAAACTCAAGTTTTGTACGTTGAGTAAGATGTGGTTGCTAGCTAGGATACTTAGATGGTAGACAGTATGTTATAGATGATCATCATGAGGTTGGTTGTTACATTTAAAAATACCTAGCGTAGCTGCTTTATCTTTGAAGTATTTTGTCCAAAGTAGTAATCATACAGTATTGCTGAATAAACTCAATAAAAGACTGCTTTCTAGCTATACAGTCTTTAGAGTTGGTATCAGCAAATACATAAATACTAGCAGATTTCTTTGCATTAATCTTGTGCTCCAGTGAGGAACAGATACTTCAACTTTGGAGCCCTGAAGAGGGAGGAAAACAGTAGTGTCTCTGTCCTAGAGTTAGCAGTATACCGTACTGCTCTGGCAGTGTGCTGCTGGAATAAATGTAGTTTCATCCTGCAAGATGGCATTTTGTATTTGAGCCCAGTTTTCACAAATAAAGCAAACTTAACTGGAAGTTGTATGTTTCCTGAGAAACAATATATAATTATCGAGTTCTGCCAATACAGTAATGCTGTTAAGGGATCATAGATTCTCTCACATGACTCCTTCCTAGTAGTTGACTTAGATTTTTGCCAGTAAAAATTGGTAGTCTAAACAATATGGCCTGACACAGGAGGTGGGATACCACTCCAAATTAAGGTACCCTAAATCTAACCAAACATAATATTGGGAATCTGTTGATATCTCACTTCAGGTGTTTGCCTGTAAGTGTTTATGGGTGCACAGAGATTCCCCTGTAGTCAGTGGGGATGTAGTCAATACAGCTGATGGAGACAAGAGAACAATTTAGCTTTTACCCTAAAGTAAACACCTAGTGACTGGTCAGTTGAGTTGCTGTCTAGGCTCTGTCAATGGTATTGATTAGATTTTCATCCCCTCTGATGGGAATTTAAACACTAGTGCACTTAGAGATGTGTAAGTGTAGCTATCTGCATCTCAGTCACCACCAGCCGTTCATATTTGGAAACTGAACTTTCAGGGGTTTGGCATAGTAAACGATTTCCAGCTCCATATCTCTATCTCATTGTCAACAGAAATCAAACACATACGTTTTGCTCCATCCTAAAGATTTTCTTCTGCAACAACAAGCTATATTTATTCTTAGGGAAACTGAGATGGAATCAATGGGATTATATTAGGAACACTTTTTTCCCCCTAAGCAATCATCAGGTGTAGTGTAGTCTGTTAAATGAGTTGTGTAGGAAATGAAATGTTTTAGTCAAATGCTAAATGAGGCAGTTATTAGTCCATTTTACTTAAGGTAAAAAATATATTGTTTGCTTTTGAGATGTGAAAGATACTTGTGATATTGCATGTTTGCCTCTTCCAGTTGAAGTTTTATTGTCTCTTTTTCTCCTTTGGCATGAGATGTACGTAGCCATTTCCTTTTTTGTTCTGTTTTTCCGTTTGAACTTTCTTCAATATGTTTTCTAATAATTCCTGTCACTTCCAAAATGCAATAAAGAGCCATCCCAAAAGTTACAGGTGACCACAGTTCACTCCATTTCACTCAAAACAGCCTCAAAGATTATAGTTTGTTTTTCTCACAGTGATTTGAAGAGCTGTATAGTCTTAAAGTTTAAAAAAATAAATAAAATATATGCTTTGAAATGAAATGTGTCCTTTATCTTGAGCCATCAATACATGTTGGTTAAAATCAGTCTGTCACTTCCCTTTGTAAAGTCTCTGAGTTCAGAGATCCTTTTAAAATAGAAATGCTGTACTCTGTCCATGGACAGCTTTATTTAAGACTGAAGAGTCTGTCTTGAATTTCTTCTAAACAGTCGTACCCCTGGAAGTCGACAAGCCTCCCCAACAGAAGTAGCTGAACGCTTGGGCCCCAATCCCAGCACCACAGAAGGATTAGGTCCACTTCCTAATCCTACAGCCCACAAGCCTCTGGTAGAAGAATTTTCAAATCCAGAAAATCAGAATCTAGATGCCATGGAACAAGTTGGTCTTGATTCTCTACAGTTTGACTATCCTGGCAATCAGGTACAAATGGACTCTTCAGGAGCTACTGTAGGACTTTTTGACTACAATTCGCAGCAGCAGGTTAGTACTGGACTTGAAAACATGCCAAATTGGTCCTTTAAGTTGTGCATTATCCTCTTTGATAACCAGTCATTTAAGCATATAATGCATTTAATTTTGTTTGGTCTGTGACTTAGTCAAAGGCAAATAAATGTATATTTAATCTAGAAGAATAATGGTGCATAATTTTCTAGTTTAGTAACTTATTAGGATAGAAGCTTGGGTTAAAATCTTTTTTTGTAAGTAAATCCCAGCATATTATAGCCCTGACTTTTGAAAACTGAAATGCATCTTTTTTTCTCTTCCAATAGCTTTTCCAGAGGACTAATGCTCTGACTGTTCAACAGTTAACAGCAGCCCAGCAGCAGCAATATGCACTGGCTGCAGCTCAGCAGCCACATATAGGTGAGGTTTTTGTAAAGTGCAGCAGGCATCCCTGTCAAAAGTGGGTGTGGTGCTTTGGTATGATCCTTTCAGTTTTACCCACAGTATTCTAATTCAAATAGATACTGATCAATTGGCCCATTTTAGCGGTTCTCCTGAAAAGTGCTCAAAATGACTGCGTAAGACTGTCCTGTCCTTAGAGAAAGTTTTCTGTTGTGTAAATTTTTGCCTACTTTGAACTGTTGCATACAAAGAGATTATTTTTGCTTGTGTAGCACAATAGTTGAATTTTGATGGGAAAAAAAGTAAAAAAGCTTTTCCGCTATAAGTAGCGATAGAAACACTAGCTTTATTTACTAAAATAACAAAAATATGCAATTCTATTATTCTATTGCAGTTTAGTATTTTTGATAATACAGTTAAAAACCATTGTACAGTTGTTGTGTTAATTCATTCTTCCTTGTTAATGGCACCTTTTAAACAGATAGCTCTTTATTCTTGTGGGTACCTTTCTTTGTGATGGAATTATTCTTTAGCAAGCATTTTTTCTGTCCCTTTAAAGTAATTCAGTGAATTAAATGCATAAAGTTCTTAGCGTGCTGGCAACTCAACAAGGAGGCTATATTTCAGTGACAACAGTTTTATCTGCCACTGTAGAAGCTGTGTGTTTGGGGTGAGGGAGGTTGGAACGCACATGGAAGCAATTCCTTATTTAAGGAAGGGAGCTCTTCAAATTCTGACACTGTAGGCCAGATTTAAAGATTCCTGCCCTTCCCGCTCTCTACCACTAGGCTGTTGAAGTGTGTGCACTGATCTCCTTCCTCTGCGAGGGAAAAAGAGTTCTTGGGATCAGAAGGGCAGACAGAAATAGGAAGCAGCATCTCCAAAGGGATGTGTCCATGTTCTCCTGCAATGCAGTGACAGTTAAGTTTTCCCACCAGCTTGTTTAGCTGGATTGTGAGGTCTATTCAGACAGGGATCAGCAGCCTATAGCTGGTGTTTAAAAGTGGCAGCTCTTTAGTGTTATGTAGCTAAGACAGTCTTAGAGCTGGAAGCATGGCAGATTGAGATGTTTGTGTGAGTCCACAAGTCGTGTCTTCTGTCTTCTTCTTGTCTCCTTCATGTCTCCTTGCATTACAATCCTTATATCAAATTTAGATTCTTGAAAGCAAGATTAGCATCTCATAACTGGCTGTTTAAAAGCCAGATATCTGATTTAAACTATCTGGTTAGATTTTTTTCCCTATTGTCAGTGAAAAGAGATTTATATCTCTGGCAGGTGACTCATTCTATCTGGCTGATTCACTTAAGACACTAGATTATTTGTCTGATACAGGTTTAGTTGTAAGACTAGTGTAACTTCTAGATAGTTAAAGTTGTATTCCACTTAAAGGTAAATTCCACTTTGAATAATCCCTTCTGTATAAGGGCAGGTAGATACATATGAGAGAAATTTCCTTGGAGTCTGTAGACCCAGCAAAACAAAGCTGTTAGGCCTTGGGATTAGTAAGAAAGAACTGGTGAGAAGAGAGAGAAGTGTTGATTTCTGTAATGGTGTACCTGCTCTTAGAAACTTCCAAAGTACAAGCAGTTCTGATTTTAACAGATATGCTTTGTGGTTTGATTGGTTTGAATATGATGATGCTTGCTAAGTATGTTAGCTATAATTAAACTCTGTTTATTACTGTAGCAGGCGTATTCTCAGCAGGCTTGGCTCCAGCTGCTTTTGTGCCAAACCCATACATTATCAGTGCTGCTCCTCCAGGTACTGACCCATACACTGCAGCTGGATTAGCTGCAGCAGCTACCCTAGCAGGTAACTGAACACTTTCTAGTGTCTATCTTGGTAATTTTACTGAATGAAATCAGAAAAAAGCTGAAATCCATCCTGTTTATTCTCTGTAAATATATTTCTAGGAAGGAGGGACTTGTAGGAAAATTAGTATTGTAGTTTTGAAAATTTTCACAAAAATGTAAAGTGATTCAGTTTCTGTTATATATGGATACTGAGTATTTCTTTCCCCTGGACTTTTATATGCAACAATTAAGTTTCTTCTGTTCTAAAAATGTTTACCCTTAATAAAGTTTTGTCTAACATTAGTATGTATTATTTTCAAAAGATGAGACAGCTAGCCTTTCCTTGTATGTTTTTACTCGGTCCATTAATTTTCTAATTCCAGGTTTTCTCATTCCCAGTGGGCATGAGAATAAAGATGGTCTCCAGCGTGCTAAAAGGCCCAGACAACAGATAAACCCCAAGCCCAGGAAAATCTCTTAAAAAGTTAATAGATACCTCTGTGAAACAACACTACTGAGTATTCAAGTCCCAGCTCGTGCTCAGACCTGAGCATACATAACATTTTGAAAAAAAACCCTGTATCTCCAGTTGGTGGTTTCGCAGGAAAGGCAGTAGAAAAACTATATATATGTATACATAATGCATTATGTGTACAATACAATGATATAGAGAGCTCACTCTCCTATGGGTTCTTTATCAATAAACTGGTAGAGGTCAGTGTGCCCATTCTGAACAGTGTGATGTAGTAGGCAGGGGAGGCAGAGGCAATAGTTGTGTTTATAAGCAGAGGAAGCATACAGAAAGGAGGAATAATAGATGATCATAGTTTCAGTATATCACTATCAGGAGGATGAATTTTGGTTCATTCTATGATGTTCTGAAATGATCTTTCTTCCAACCATGGAAACTGATTTTGAGTGTTCTTTGGTATACAAGCTTTGATTACTTTAAGGTGGTTTTTTTTTTTCTTTGTCACCTGAGTCTCACAAGGGTATTTATTTTTTCATAGAGAAGGTATGGTTTAATGTGAATCCTTTAACCTATTTGTGTTCATGTATCATTTTGGCTAATATGGGAATTCATTTCTTTTTAATACTGATTTCTGTTTTGACGTTTAGAAGATAGATCAATGAGGGATGCTACAAACAATATAAATAATTATTTTAGCTAGCTGCATTAGCTGGAATAATCATGTTTTTTGTTTTTAGGTCCTGCTGTGGTTCCACCTCAGTATTATGGTGTTCCATGGGGGGTGTATCCAGCCAATTTATTTCAGCAGCAAGCTGCAGCAGCAAATACCACAGCAAATCAGCAAGCGGCTTCACAGGCACAACAGGGACAGCAACCGGTATGTTCTTCATAAAAAGGAGATGTGCATTTAAAGCCTTACCTTAACATTTTCAGTGTATAAGGTTCAGCTTCTAGAAAATTTTACATAATTCAGATGTTGTGTTGTATCAAATAATAAATTAATATTAAAATTTCTCAATTTCCTTACATTACTGATTATCGTTGTCTTTAAGAATTCTTTTACTGCATACTAAATATTCGTCTTATTTTGCAGTCCCAATTTTTAAAATAAAAAAATATTAAAAATAGTTGCTTTAATCCAGGTTACCGTGCTGTTATGTTTATGTCTAGATAATGCTGCCTGTACAGTTATTCAAAAATTAATGTAAAGTTAAAAACTAATCTAGACAGCTAACATAGGGATGAAAATAGATGTTTTAGTAATTTTAAGAGGATATTTTTTCTTTTAAGTTTGGGAAAAAATTTATCTGTTTTTATTAATTAGCTGAAAAATGGAATGTTACACATTTTTCTTTGTCTCTTTAAAAACTAGGGAAATAAAGGTGTTAATCAGTAGCTTTGTTGCTTCATGGGGAAGAAGGATTGCCGTGCATGTTTTTCTGTACAGAATAATTGTATTACAGCATCACCATGTGCCATATATTATTTTTGCCTTGGTAAATCAAGAGTAAGCAATTGTTACAAGAACTTGCTGAAATTTCCATTTCTTTAAGTGACTTTAAAAAAAAATGCTAATTTTCTATTGTTACTCTGGATGCATTTTTAAAACCATTATATGATCTTTCAGTATAAACAAATGGCCTTTTTCTACAAAGGAAAAACACAAATCTTATAATGATCTTATGCTTGAATGAATGTAACTTTTTTTGTTTTTACTAGCAATATGGTTAATTTCAATGCCATTCTTATAAATTTAATATGAGAAGTGACTTTGAGTTACCATGAAGTTCCAGAGTAGCTTCATCACTGTTTTCATATTCAGGTGGATCTTTCCTCCTGCTGATTGTTGTTATCATTGAACTGCATTGATAACTGAATGTATATAATCTCTCCAGTGGTTTTTTTGCTTTCTCTATAAAATTAATATCCAATTTATGCAAATCACATGTAAGATATTTTGTGGGGGTATATTGTAAATTGTATTTCCCTCTTATTTTGGACTTGGAAAAGATTATTTTAACCAAGTGGAATAGAGTAGTTGCAAGAACTTAGATTGCTTTTCAGTCAGATTCCCAGAGATATGCTGTCAGAACATAATAAAATAAGCCTGTGTTGCATGGTGATGGAGTGTTATGTGAATTCTTAAAACTTAGTGGGTGCATTTTTTACATCACTATTGGCAGTGTAGCGTTAATTATTTACATGAGTTACGACAAGGTCTGAAGTATTCAGACTTAAATCATTCAATGGCCTGAAAATAATGTAAACAAATGCATTTATCAGGGAAGGACAAGTGTTCGGTTAATAATAATGCAGCTCATAAACGTATCACTCTTACAGATTTTCTTCCTTACTTTATACTCATTACCATTGATGGAACATACATGAGTTCTGCTGTCCAGAGCAGGGCAGATATTTTATTGTCACATTTGTCAGCAAAATAGTTTCTGCCTTTTGTTCTTTGCATGTATATATCCTTGAAAACCAATAAGGTGGAGTATTCCCAAAATGAAATTCAGAGCTAAGTGGCACCAAATATGCAAAGCAACTGTTCTAGATCTTTTTTAGAGCTTTTTTAGCATAATATAATGGGCTTGCTTTCTTACCTTTTAAGGAAAGGGTGTCATATTGGTCTTTTCCAGGTTCTGCGTGCTGGAGCAACTCAGCGCCCACTTACTCCCAATCAGGGTCAGCAAGGGCAGCAGGCAGAGTCACTTGCAGCAGCTGCAGCAGCAAATCCAGCTTTGGCTTTTGGTCAGGGTCTTGCTACAGGCATGCCAGGTATGTATGTTATCAGTGGATTAACAGAATCACTGCAAGTTAAAATATTGGTGGTATTAGATAGCAGATTAACTATCAAAGTCCTGCTATGTTTATGATAAGCTGCTTAGAATTGAGTTTTATATAGTTTTATGTTGTTCGGTAGGATTAAAATACTGGCACGGGATTCTTAGAGCACAAGAAATTCCTCTAGCATTTTTTTATTTGGAGCATTTTCTCTGTATTTGTTGTTACAAATGTATGCACAAGGTGTATCATGGGTTTTTGCACGATAATTTCATATAATGAAGTAACTATATGCTGTCTTAAAAGGTCATCAGTTGTCTGAATGGTTTACTTTGATCCAACAGGAAGTTTTAATTTGTCTTTCTAAAGTAATTTTTTTACTTGTGGAATATAATAATCTAAAATTTGGAATCCAAAATTAGGAAATTTAAAAGAAAACTACTGCTTAATTATCTCTGAAGATCACAACGTGCTTGAAGTAGAAGCACTCCAAAGCTTTGGAGCCTCAGATCCTTTTAGTGTGCATGGCTTCTGACTTACCCAGGGAGTGATTTATTCTGAGTCTCAGTACACGTGTCATAAATGCACAATGTGTTAGCTTGAAGTTCAGCATCACTTTTAAGTGTTTGGTACAATAATCTGAGCAAGAACAATTTAAGTGTACTTGGCTGTTCTTCAGTATGAAAGTTAAGATTTTACATAGTTAAGTTAGATAATGTTGGTGGTAGCTGCAAATGCATTTTACTTGTACAGGTTCTCTCTTCTGTCAGCACTACTTTGAAATGCCTCACAACCTATAGAAGTCAGAGTTAGTTCGTTGCTGGATGCTCTGGGACTGCACTGTGCACTTTGCCTCACACAATCAGATTTTACACCTCTAGCTGCAGAACAGACTGGTTCTTGTGTTTGTCTTGTCTGTTTTGGTTTTTAACTGCCATTTTTATTTCTTCTCATGCAGTAGTATCTTCAGCTTTTAGCATCTTTCTCTTTCACCCAAAATGAGAAATCAGCAAAGTGTGCTGTCACAGCACCTGTCAAGTGGTATCTCTGCGCCTCACCAAATCATGGATAAGGCCTGCAAACAATGAGGTGTATCAGAGATGCTATAAGCATCTCTGCAAAAGCCTCAAAGGCTTTAGCTATACCTTTTTTATGTGTGGGTGGGGTGGGGTGGTGTTTATAGTTACTTATTAGTTCTTGCTTTGGACATGGACCTCTAAGACTGGAGTGGTCCATGCCTTGTAAAAAGCCTGTGACATTTAGTTTGAGACAAATTAACATGTGAGACCTTGACCCAGCCCAAATTTTTTGCTTTGTTACAGGAAGACTTAAAAAGAGCATTACTTTCAAAAAGAAAAGTTATCTATTTTAAATAATTCAAGGGTAGTTCTTAAAACCCACAAAAAGGCTCCCTCTCCAAACAGATGATTGAAAGTCATTCTGAGTGGTCAGATATATAAACTTGGTAACGCAAGAGCCTGTCCTGTGAAGATTGGACTGGAAGACTTTTTTCCCCCTCTACAAGCCCCAGGAGGTTTTCTGTGAGGGCAGAAACATTTTTATTCCGTTTCCATTGTAGGTTGCTGCTTTGTCCTATCTGCTGCATGCCTGGATGGCCAGAGAAAAACTTTATTCCTGTGAACGTTATTTCAGACTGTTCTATAATAGGAATTGTGTGCAACTGGCTTTCAACCTTACTGACCACACTCTTATAGGCAATGGGGCTCAAAATACGAACAAAAAGGACATTTATTTTTCTCAGTCATCATAAACTGGTTTCGTAGTGCCTCATAGGGAGCGCTAGTGATTCCTCTCTTTAGGTGAAGGAGGAGGATATAGGATGATGAAATGAACACAAGCCATTTTAGATGGGAATCATAATACTGTTTTAGATGTCTATATTTGAGCTAGATACTTAAGGCTCCTTTGTAGCTAGTGAAGAGAAATAGGAACTTTTAGTCTTGATTCATCTGCCTCTTTTAGTTACCTGATTTAGGATAAAGTGGGTTTTGCTCCAGAGGTGCCTTTTTCTATTCACTTATTATAAAATTGCGTCAAGATCACTAAATTACATCTAGATACCAAAATGTGATTAAGTGAACCCCACATAGTAACCACCAAACAACACATATAACGTAATAAACAAGCAGAAAATGTGTGGAATTCTTGTTTCAATGGACTTGAGTGTTTTACAAGAAAGTGTAGGTCCAAATTGAGTTTTAAGCTTTTGAATATTCTTTACCGAGAGAATATTTGTAGTTTGCTTCACTGCGAGATAATAAATGAGAGTATATTATTCAGCTTGTCCGTACTGCTGTCTTTAAATCGTTCCAGCTGCTTTCTCCTTGCCACAGCCTTCATGTTGGATGAAATTAATGAGCTATTCCAACTATGGGATTGTTTTATTTTTCAAATTTGATATTTCAAGTATTTCTGTATTAATTATTTAGGGAGGTGTATTTGTGTAGCACTTAAGGCACGTATCTCATTTTAAGTGCAAAGAGAAAGTGTCTGAAATCAGGTTACTTTTCACATAATGTTTTTGTTAAGTCTCTTTTCAGAAAAATTCAGTTGCTTTTTTAAAACCATCAAAAGTGAAATACCTTTTGCGTTGGAGTTGTGCAATTACATTTTAAATTCTTCCAGTCCTAATTTAGCAAGTCTTTCAGTAACAAGGATTCTTAAAAAATCGAGTTTCTGATTGAATAAATGTGAAAGACAAAGTCAGAGGGTACTCCCAATTTCATCATAATATGATCAGTATACATTCTTTTCTACGAAAAAACAACGGCTGGACTTGGCTTAGTCATCCAGATTCAGGAATCTGCATGTGACCTCAGTTGTCTAAGGAGCCATTGTGCTCAGTGGAGATCTCCCTAGTGCAGTTGCTGTACAGAGGCTGCAGAGCTGCTCAGCTTACCCTAAAATAGATGTCTAGTGGCGGGTCAGCTGAATCCCTCCGGAGGCTTCATTGACTGCATTGGCTAGATCAGATGCAACTTAGTTTTATTGAGTTCACGCAAGTGAAGCTGTTAGCACTGACTGTAGTGGTGCATCTAGTATGCAGATGGGCGTGTAAATTGAGTTGTCTGAAAAATATGCATAAAACATTAAAATCAACAATTTCTTTCTATTGGCATTGCATTTGTTATTACCTAGAGGAATTTGAAGTGTGACATTGCAGTGGGTTGTGCATTCTGTGCTTCCCGGTAGTACGAAATAGAAGTCAAATCTAATTGTGCCAGACATACAGGGAGTTACAGTATTGGCAAAGTTACAATGGCTATAGAAAGTATAAATCATTTACTAGTAGGACAGTAAGTTCTGAATTCAATTTGCGAGAGGACAAGCGCAGAGATCAGGCTGTGCATATCTTTTGTCAGAACAAACAAAAGGTTATAGTGGTTCAGGTTTTGGTGAGCTTGGGAGACTGAAGTAAAGACTGCAGCATTTAAGGAAAGATTGAAGATGAAGAGTTGAATAAATTTTCAAATCTGTATGCAGAAGAGAGTGATTGGGTCTCGGGAATGTTGAGAAGGGAGAAGCTGTAAGTTTTCTACATAGGGAGAGAGGACTCTACAGTGACTTGCAGGTTATGCTCCTGAGTGGGGAGAGAGAGAGGTGTCAGGATGATAGTGTTAAAAGGGGCAGGTAATTGAGTTGGCAATAAGAAGTGTCACATCTGTTAACTTAAATTGAATAGAGACAAGTGACAAACTCTGACATACGTTTGGGTGTCATCAGCAAGGGAAGTTGCATAGAGGGAAGGGAGTAGGAGATCTGGGCAGAGCTTTGTGGTATTACATACAAAGATGTGAGAAGAGAGTGTGAAGTATCCAGTGAAAGACACTGAAGAAATTACTGGATGGATAAGAGCAACACTAAGAATGGGCTGCACGAGCCAAGAGAACAGATTTCCTCTCATTCTTTAAGAAAATTTAAGGTTTGTGTGAAAAGAATCCAGAAAGTTTTCAGAGTCTGTGGTTTTGGAGACATTTAGAAATCATTTCAGCAAAGCACAGTACTCGCTAACCAGATTGTTTACTTTCATATTCCCCGCTGTTCTGGAGACAGTAAGAGTAGATAGAGCAGTTGAATTCTAAAATAAAAGGTGTGATTAGGAACTGATTAGGAAACAGAGTATGTTTTTTGGTTGCAGTGGAAGACCACAGTAAGCTGAATGTGAAGGCACTGAAATGAGCTTTGGTAGTTGCTAATTTGGAGGGGAAACTGCACAGTCACAGGGAGATGATGATGTGATGGAAAGGTAATAACTGAAACAGGAGGAGAGAGGGAATTAGAGAGGAGAAGATCTGGCAAGTCACCATATCTTTAATAAGAGAGAAATCTGGAAAATAGTTTTTATCTTTGTCATCACCTTTCTGGGATGGGGTGCAAAGTTTGTAGAATACTGTGAAGGAAGGGAAAGCAGAAGACTTAAGTTTTGCTATGAGATCTGTTCTTCAATTATTTGATCCGAGATGATCTCTCTGAAATTGTATTTTTGAGGTCAGAGCAAATAATCTTATACCTCTGAGGCTGCAGATGCATTTACTAAGGTCTCAGCAATTTCACAAATAGTCCTACATTGCTTTGTTTTAGTAGATTTGAGTAGAAAGCTGAGGCGCCTCCTATTCCAGGTCAGAATGTATTCATTTCAGAGATTAGGAACATAGCAGCAAGCATCAGTTCTCATGCATAGCTTGAACCTTCTATGGTGGACGGTATCTTGATGCTAATGACCTAGCTTATTATTACTAATTTGAAATGACCTGTCTGTGGGTGGCATCACAGTTAAGATAGTGGCAAGGAAGTATCAAGAGAAATTGGGCATTTTGTAGTGCAAAGAGCAAGTGCAGGTTGCTCCCATTTTTTAATTCAGCAGTCATACTAGTCAATTATTTTAGAAAAATCTAAAATTAATATATTAAACTGCATTGGTATTAATCCCAGTAAACTTAAGTTATGCAATACTGTGTAAGTTATCTTTTTGGTCCCGTCGTCCCTCCCCCAGGTATTTTGCATTGGAAAATAGGCTTGTTTACCTTGTGGGCCTGAAGTAATATAAAATGATGTGTATTAGTTTCAGATGAGCACAAGGGTGTAAATATATGATCAGTCCTTTTTTATACAGCTATAGCATTATCTGTGGATTTGAACATCTGAAGAGGGTAGGTGGACAGAGTAAATACTGGTAAGTATTAGCCAGTTCTGTGTTCTGAAAAACTGGGTTTATATGATACAGCAGTAACAAATGGCAGGACCAAGACGGTATTATCAATTGAACAGGCCATGAGTAAAAGTAGAAATTATGTAGTTACTGGTAATTAAACATTGCTCATGTATGCAGGAACATATGTGGTATTATAAAGAGCTTTCCTACTGTGTCACTAGTCTTCTAATATTCTATGCTGTGTTCTCTACAGAACTACAGTAAAACAGACAGCAGTCACTCTCACCTTTCCCTACCTTGGAAATGTAGCAATCTTTCTTAGTGGTGAAGGTGGTGGAGCAGCACAGCACAGTTTTGTAGGCAGAAGAGGCAGTGGCACCTATAATGAAAGTTGCCTAACCAGTTCAATTGTAAGAATCTGTTTTGGTTGTTTTTAACTAGCCAGACTTTCAGACAAACTCTGTGGAGGACAACTATCTTCATGTGCTGTTGGTGGGAAAGAGAAGGTAGATGCACCTGGAATGCAAAACAAGTAGTGAGCAGTGGGAACAAACAGGTTTGGAATGATAGTAATGATAAGTTTTCATAACCAGTATAGTGCATTCGTCTCCAGAACTGTAAATTGAACCTAAAGATCTGGATTTTCATCACTCTGTCCTGTTCAGTTACTATCTGAGTTACCTTCATATCTTCAGATTTTCTTAGTGGGAGAGAATTTAGACCTGTGTCTCCAGCTTCCCTACAGAGTACTGTAACCACCAGGCCAGTAGGCAGATGGTGTTTCCAGTTCTGTTTTTGGAGCAAAGCATCTAGGTAAAAGAGATTACACAGATGTTCTAGAAATTGAGGAGGAGACAATATGACTTGGAAGCCTGGCAATTGAGGTACTCACCTGGAATTAAGAGGCCCAGGTTTTTATGTTCAGGTCTGTATGTATTTCAGAGAGAACTCTACTAGAGCTAGTTCTTAACATACATGGAAACTGACTTAAAATAGTATGCAAAATCTTGGTTTTTACACGTACAAAAATAGATGTGTGATTTTTGCAATCTTGACTTTTTTCTTAATAGCATTAGTACATATTTGAACATGGGAGGAATATTGAAATTCTCTTGCGTTTTGTTTTATTACTTTATAAGAATAGTCAACCTAAAAATTAGATGGTGTTATCTTTTCCTTGTCAGCACCCTTTCTTAGATTATCCTAGTTCTTGTCTTCCATTTTTTAGGGATTCTTATTCCAATTCTTCTACTTCATTATCAAGTGTCAGAGCTTTAAAATTAATTCTCTTGCTCTTGTCCTAAATAAAGGGTTTTTGTTTTGCTCTTTTTTGTCTTTTTCTTTCCTTCATTCATATCTTGTATCCTGTTTTCCTTCCTCCTGCTTGCTTTTCTCCTTTTTTCAATTCCTCCTCCTTTTTCTCCCCCAGTTCCAACTCTTAACTGTCAACCGAATGAAATTGTACTTTGATTACAGTCTGTTTTCTGTGAAACCAACTGGAACTAGATAATTTTTGTTCTGGTCGAAGGTATTCCTGTATATAGAGCATTCCTTTCCTAATGTGGTTTTGTAGATGGACTTTTAAGTGTGGCTAGGTAATGTATGGAATCGCCAAACTTACATTTAGTTCAGCCCTTTAATTGTACAGATTTCAATACCTTTTCAATGTACAAAGGAGTACAAGAGAAATGTAGAATATTTTAAATTGCTAAAAGAAGTTGATTCAATAATGATCCAAATATGGCCAGTTGTGTTGTTCCTGTACCTTTTCAGCTATGGTGTTAGAAACTTACTTTGTTAACTCTGAAAATAAAATTCAACTTTAGGCTACTAAATTTAGCTGGTTATTCTAGTTTTTAAAAGTATGTAGAGCATTCCTAAATAAGATTTTGTCATACTCTTTTACAATGTTCACTGTTTTTAGTTTTGATGTCCAGTTGACGTTCTAAGGCAATTTGGCAGAAATGCTGGTTTCCCCCTTGTAGTTTGTTGTCAGAACATTTCAAGGAGAGAAGAAATGCTGACTATATGGGACTAGCTGTACTACTAATTCTTGTGTTCTGTGTTGTGTAGGCTATCAAGTACTAGCTCCCACTGCCTATTATGATCAGACTGGTGCCTTAGTAGTAGGCCCTGGAGCAAGAACTGGCCTTGGAGCACCAGTCAGATTGGTGGCCTCAACTCCTGTTATAATCAGTTCTGCAGCAGCACAAGCAGGTAAGTATTTGATCCTGCATGGAGGTTTCTTCCACTTTGGTATTGAATCTTAACAGTAATGTTGGTTGATTAGTATTTGATGTTGTTGATGTGTTTTGTATGCATCTGTCAAGTTACCTAGTTGTGAAGAATATACCATACATGCTTGCTTTCTTATTCTGTCGCCTCCCTTTCTCTGAGAGACACTGCTGTTTCTCAGAGATGTAGTTTTCCTCTTTTTAATTCAAATTTACAGTCTTCTCCCCATACATATACAGGCGTGTTTCTGCAAATGTTGTTGCTTGTCAGATATGAACATTTTCCTCTTTCCTCTCCCCATGCATATAACATGCACTTCTCATCAATCCCCTAAATAGTGTCCTTTAGGAAGCATCATTTCATTGCTTCGGCCTGGCAGAAGATGATGGAGTGCTCTGGGGCCTTGCTGTGCTTTTCTCCTGAAAGTATTTTCTCCTGAAAAGTGTGGCAAGGAAAAAAAAAAAAACAGAATGGACAGCAGAAGAGGAGAATTAGTTCTATCGAAAGTCTCTAGTTTTCTTTTTCTCTTTTTATCAGTGATAGGGTTTGGTACTACTTTACTGAACCATTGTATTTATTGCATTTGTTAAATTAAAATCCAAAGTACTAACACCAGATTAATTGAATTAATCTGTTCAGAAAACTAGATTTTAAGTTAATCTATAAGCTTCTTTCTCTATGCAGAACTCACTTTTGACATTAGTAGCTGAAGATGTCTTTGAATGACTCTTAGCTGCAACTCTGCTATTGCGACTTTGGATATAAAAGTACAGTTCAGTAAACCGTAATGTTTTATGATGTTTACACTGAAAATTCCCTCAATTACATTAACAATTCTACAGCCTTGATTAACCTACAACATATGCTGTCTTCATCTTTTTCCTCGGGTAATTAAGACTGCGTAATACTATAAAGTCTCTTTTAGTCCTTTAATATGTGAATTTCTGCTTGTTTAAGAGGGCTTCAAGAAAAAAACAATTTAGATCTGAATAGTCCATTTTCAGTCAGAAATGTTTGAGAGAGTAATTATGATTGAAAACATGTGTTTTACAGCTGCAGCTGCTTCAGCTGGAGGAACAGCAAACAATCTCGCGGGAGCCACGAACGGTCTATTTCGGCCACTTGGTGCCCAGCCACAACAACAGCAACAGCAAACAAATAGTAGCCTACAATCCAATTCATTTTATGGCAGTAACTCTTTGACCAATAACTCCCAGAGCAGTTCCCTTTTTTCACATGGTCCTGGCCAACCAGGAAGCACATCTCTTGGCTTTGGAAGTAGCAGCTCTTTAGGAGCAGCTATCGGCTCTGCACTTGGTGGATTTGGCTCATCAGGTAGGTTATTAATATAGTGAGGAAATTCTGTGAGACTTGTGTTAAGCAAAAAAATGTATCTGTATCCAGACATATTATATACACATACATTTCTAAAATAATGCAAAAATAGATTATTCTAGTTTAAAATAAATTATAGGGGAAGAAAAACGGTTTTTTAAATTCACTTGGACTCTGTATACCAGATGCATTTTTGAAGAATATCCTGTAGTCATAGATATCTCCAAAATACTTTTCGATATTGAGCACGGTACTCTGCCCCAGAGGTTTGTTACTGTTTTTAGTAAGCTTTTTTATTTTAAAGGAACTCTTCATTCTGTGTTTAAAATAACAATTGATGGCTTTTGAGATACACATTCTTTTGTTGTAGTTTTCATGTCAGGAAAATTCCTAATTTTTGAAAAAATTAAATAGTATATGACCTTCTAAATTTGATCTAATATTGAAGACTTTGTTTCCATAACATTTTTTATAGGATTTATAAAACAGAAAGACTTAATACCCAAGAATAGTCCTTGTTAACTTCAGTAGGTTTAATCTTAGATACAGTTAGACATAAATAGTTTGGTGCAAGTTTGGGGCCTTAAATTATTGCAACAGATGCTCCTGAATATTATCAACCTCTTTGTATTAAAAAAAAAAAAAAATCAATTTTGCCATCACATTTCTGCTCTATAGCAGAAATTTCTTATTCTCACATTTTTTAAACATGCAAGGTAGGGTTTTTTTTTTTATATTTCAGATTCAGTATTAGTAAGGCAAGCGAAATACCTTTTCTAAAAAATATTTCCTTTGGCTATTAATTTCTAAGTTACAGCAGTGAATTGCTTATTATTATTATTTTAATTAGTGGAGCATGTTTATAATCTTGCGTATCTTGCAGATGGGTAGAAATTGGGGGAAATTTATGTACTCTTAACAGTTTTCTTTTCAAAGTTAAATGCCCCAAGGGAAATAATAATTAAAAAATTCAATGTTGAAAGAAAGATCATTACAAGATAGCTTAATATATGGGAAAACAAAAGGAAAAACTTGCCCTTCAGTATTAAAACATGATACCTGTTATTTGGTAACTAAGTGGAAGTGAATAGTGACATCAAATATACTGTGTACCAACACAGATATTTTCTCAGTGTTGTTTTTCACAAAAATAATATGAAAAGTTATTTACTTTAACAAAACTAATGCTAGGAAATCCGGAATCAAGTTTTACACTGATGCTCTCTAATATCTGATTTTAAAGAGTGGAGTAGGAGACTCTAAACGTCTTTTTAAAAAAAAAAAATTGGGAAAAAAAAAAATGTAGAGGCTACTCAGTCATGTAGCGTTTCTTAATTTTCTACAATACCACAGCAGGTGAATCTTATTTACAAAGTAATTGTGCTGTCCAAATCCTGTATTTTGTAATATAACTTGTCCTGAGCTACTTGTAGGATTTCAGTGAATTCTTAGCAGCTGTGTTTTGCTCTAGGAACAGTTTCATTTCATTGATAGATAGTGATCATATGTGTATCTGCATATTTAATGCAGTGCACCCATTTTAAGTCTCTAGGTAGAATAGTTTTACATCATAAAAGTCTTTATCCAGCATTATCACAAGGGCCTCCATAGAGTACAAATTTTAGCTGTGTATCTACTTAAGAAGAATCAGCATAGTTCTTTCTGACACAGGAGATTAAGCCTTTTTTTTTTTTTGTAGCAAAGGTCAGTTCCAGAGCTTTGTCCAAAGCCTTCAGCATAGACAGCATATGCTGCAATTTTGCAGCAGTATCCTAGGTGATTTAGTTAGCATGGTAGTTTCCACAGGGAAGCAGGAAGCCTCTGCTTTTGCAGTTTGAGAAGTGCTGATGAAAGGTGCTATCTAAACCTGAAATATTTTTAGTAGTATTATTGGAATAAAAGTATATTGAAAGTGCCCGTCTGCCAAGTATAAATTGTACTTGCCATAATAGCCACTTAAAAAATGCTTCCTGGTCATTATTTTTTTTTAAAGAGTTCCTGAGCTGTATGTATATATGAATTGAATTACACAGATGAGTACTTACACAAATGGTGTTAATGCATGTTGAGGCAAGTCAGAAACAAGTTTAATTTTTTATTTGCCAAAGTTTCAGCTTCTTTGTAACTCCCCTCAGTGTGTTGTAAAGTTTGAATTTCAGTTAAAATATAGCCATGAAGACTGACAGATGGCAATACAGATCTTGCCCTTATGTTTTCAGTTGTTGCAGGGAAAAAAAATAGCTCTGCAAAAAAATGCAAAGATGAGCATGTTCTAGCTGAATGACTGAACAATAAAGTAAAAAACAGGAAGAGGCAAGCATACCATGTAAATGGCTGTATGTACTTTACAGTCGCTGCTCTTTTATTATATTCATACTCCATTTTAAATGTTTGGGTACATGATAAGTTACTGCAGCTTAACAGGTAACTAAGAATTAGATCAACTACGGCAGCTTTCCAGATGCCTGCTTGTGGCTTGTGACAAGTGTAAAGTAATTGCATTAGCTTAGACAGTGGTGAAGAGGGGTAAGCTAATTCAAATTACCTTCTGGTTTTTGTGAGCTTTGCTTGTGTGTGTGTGAAAATGCAGCTCAGCTGGTTCATGGTAACTTGTTAAGCTGCAGTAATTTAGCTGAGTAAGAAACCCTGGAAGAAAACTTAAGTTTGCTTAGCTTTTTTCATAGTTGGAAAAATAACAATCCTTCATGTAGCATTGTATTAACATTCACATGGTTCACCAGCTGAGCCAGAACCTGTAGAGCTAGTCTCAAATCTTGAGATTTCTTTCAACTGTTGCCTTAATTTGCTCTTCTGATTTCTTATTCTCAATCTCCTTGCCTAGTTAGTCCTGTATCTTTCCTTCTGGCTTCTCCTCTAGTATGTCTTCCTTCCCAGTTTCTAGGCAACATTTATCTCCCGCTTCTCCTCCCCCTTCCAAATACGTTTCTGTTTCTCCTTGTACGTGTGATGTTCCTATCATCAGCTTACTGTTCTAGTCTTTTTGCCCCATAGTCACATATACCTTCTACAGCCTGACTTTTATTCACATCAGCTTTCTTTTCATTCTCAGTCCCACTGGTTTTGAAAGTGCTTGCCAGTTTTCTTGCAGTCTCCTTATTGGCTCCTTTATCTGACCTTTCTCTCCTCCTGGTTCTGGTTTCCTTTTTTCTTTTTTATCTTTTTTTTTTCCTTTTTTTTTTTCTTTTTCCCTGGTCTATTTCTTGTGTTTGGCTTTTGTCTCCTCTGCATTTGAAGTAGAAAACTTCCTTTTCACACTGTCTGATGGGCCTTCTGAACACAAGGTGGGATCTTGGGCAGTAGTTTCAGAGTCCATTTTTGGCACACAGAAGCCTAGAAGATCAATTACAGGAAAAACCTTTATCAGCCACCTGAGATATGCCATGTGTGGACAGGAGTTTTAAGTTTTCAGCTATGAGTCTTTAACAGATCTGTGCTGAACTTGTATGAACTGTGATTTTTCTAAGATTTTTAGCTCAAAGAGAGCATGAAAATAAAGGTCTCCTGTTGCTGGCATATTGGTCTGAGTACGTGAAAGCATTAACTTCTCAAATAATAGGTAGCTGGATTATTTTGCTAAGGATAAAGCATCTTTCCTTGCCTGTTTTTCTGAAATGGCAGTGTTGTTTGGGCAGAACTTCTTTGAAAAATTTGGTCCAAGCAGGTACCTGCCATGAAAACTATTAGCCAAGTTGCTAATGTTAGGAGGAAACAAATTAGTGTCTTAAAAAGGGAAGTATCAGGTGACCTTTATAGTGGGCCATGCTGCCAGCTTTAGTACGAAGGTACCTGACAAGGGTAAAGATTATGGAAGTATAAATTCTGACCTTTTCCTTTTTAAGTTGAAGGAGAAATCAGTTTTCCAAATTCAGCTTAAGAAGCATCTTTGTTACCAAAAATCCATCATCTTGGTTTTGTTAATGAGTATAATAATGTTCCAGTGTTTAAAATAGACACTCTAGTTTAATATTTCACTAGTATGCAACAGATACTAGAATTTTAACATTTCTAAAAACTTTTTTATTGTTCTCCTAATTTATCCTAGACTGTTCATCGCCCTGCTGAATGATGCTGTGCAGGATAACCAGTCCTTCACTAATACACTGTTATCCAAAGCTTCTAGTCTAATTTGACTTTCAGAAATACTGGTAGCAGTAAAACTGCATTTTTAGTTTCTCACCTTAATTTTCCTGTCTCTGCTCTGCTTCTCATCATCTTCTTAGCCTATTTCTCCTTTATAATATCTTTTCAAAACACTTCTTTGAGAACCATAATTCTTGTAGGAAATTTTAAGTAGTCATTTTTTTCCTACAGGTGAGGGGTTCACAAACAAGAGGAAGTTCAGAAACAGCTGAACAGCAACATAGGTTATTTTCTGAACCCTTAAACAACAACAACCTATTGTCTCTAGCCTTTTTCCTGAAATAAAGTATCACTGTCTGACTAATAATTTATGGTGGAAAAAAATTTATCAAAGAGTTTAGTGGACATATTTTTAGAATCCTTTATTCTGTAAAGTGACAGTGTAATCTAATCTCATAAATTCCATATTTGTCCCAAAGCCTGAAGCCAGGCGGTTAAAACAGAGTACTGCAATATTACTGTGAGAAGTCTAGAATGAAATGTTGAAAGTCATGGGCATTGGTGAAATTACTTTTCAGTGGTATGTTTATACCCACTTAGATTTACGTAAAAGCATGTGTGGTTATCACAGTAATTGTCTTTGTCATAACGATTGCTGTAATTATTGTGATCGCATCTGTTATTGCCCAGCTGTAGTTGGGGATAGGTTTTATTCAGTTGACACTGTGTAATTAGGGTCTTTTTATTTCTTCTTCAGTTGGCAGTTCTGCAAGTAGTAGTGCCACAAGGAGAGATTCTCTATCTACTAGCTCTGACTTGTACAAAAGATCTAGTAGCAGCCTAGCACCCATAGGGCAGCCATTTTACAATAGTCTGGGATTTTCCTCCTCTCCAAGTCCAATAGGCATGCCTCTGCCAAGCCAAACGCCAGGACATTCACTTACGCCACCGCCATCACTTTCATCACATGGATCCTCATCCAGTTTGCATTTAGGTAAAAAAAACAAAAACAAAAAACCAAAAAAAACCACTTTTTGTTTGTATGTGTGTATGTATTTCTATGTGTAAAATATATGTTGCATAAGAGATGTCACGTTACCTTTGCTGTTAAACAGTTTTGTAATGAAGAGGGGCCATTCCTGAAAGGTGAAGAGCACGCTCAAATGCTCATTGATTTGACAGTGGAGGGCACTCAGCTTTTTGCAGTATCGGGCCAACAACAGATTTTTCTTCCCTTGCAGAAGCCCGATAGAGAGCCCAGTAAGACTTACTCATCCTTTTTGTATTATGTTTCTACAGTATGACAAGCAAAGGTGCATTATTTTTGTTTCTACTTCAGTGTATTACCACTTTAAGGACATTTTAAGATGATACTGTATTTAATAGTGAAGTGACTTTCACTACTGCCCCTTACCATGATAAAGTAGGAAAGTGAGCAAAACTCTCAATGTGAAATGTATTGAAAGGTGATTTTTGAATCAGTGAGCCTACTACCTCGTGACCCAGATGCTTTGCCAGGAAGACAATAGTTTATCACTAGGCTGGTGGAAAAAAAGAAAATACATTTGTGAAAGAAATAGCAACGGCTTTGCCAGTGGTGGCTCTCTGTTATCGAAGGTATTTTTTAAGGAATTATGGTAGTAATCTTTTAGAAATTTTTTGAGCTAGTTAGATGACATGGGAGCTCAACCTTTTTAAAAAAAAATTAAAAAATCTAAAGAAACCCCACCACAGCCTACAGTATACTTAGAAGAGAAAGCCTCTAACCTGAGGTTACTTGATAAACTTGCCCTTTTTTTGCTGCAAATATTTATGGTCATTTAATTTGGATGCTAAAATAATATAATGAAACTGGATGTAATTTCAAGATTGAGTTGCCTGTTGCTCCAGTAACTATTCAGTGCACAGTTTTACGCATGTAATAGGCAACCTAATCCCCTATACTTCTGTTAGTTCAAATAAAACAAAAAAATTTAAAAGTGCCTACCGAAATACACTTTAAGTGATAAATGTGTGAGTGGTTTGTATAACAAGGTTAAAAGTAATTTAAATATATTACATTTACAGTTCAGTATCCCCTTCACGGTTAAGTGCTGAATACCCGAAGTAAAACAGGGCAAGGGGATGTTTCAGCACATTTTATTTTTTTTACTTACCTTTTTTCCTTTTTCAGGTCTACAAAGTGCACCTTTGGGCTGAGACCAAGCATGGAAAGTTTCAGCCCAAATGGAGGCTTTTGAGAAAGTTCTGAACATCTGACAATGGGGTTATCATGGAAATCTTTTTCTTTCTTTCTTTTCAAAGTACTCTCACAATAGTTTTCATATTACTGAAAACTATACTTAAACCAAATTTTGGAAGGCATTATCTAAAATCCAAAACATTTAAAGTTTTGTGGTGTTTCACGTTTGATAAATGTTAAAAGACTTTTTTCAGTTCTGAGAAAATAAGATGTGATCAGTATAGAGGATTACCTCTATCAGCAGAAATTGTTAAATACTGATTTTAATCCATTTCGGACTGTTTGGCAGTGTGAACTAAGCATAGTAGTTTGTTAAAATCATGTACTAGATCAGTGTGTAAAGGCCAGAATATACAGTTGTACTCTGAAAATTGACACAACCTTGTTGGCTTCCATGTGTGCTGCCTCTTCATCTGCCAAATGAAGTGGACCTTGATTACGGGTAAACTTTTTGCTACCTTACCAAATCAATCTGAAATCTGGAAATTTAGATCTTCTGGATTTTTGCGTTCACAAAAGTGCAGTAATTCTTTTTAGCATTTTCTGCACTCTGCTCTGTGTCTCATCTTTGCACAGTTACATCCAAAGTGCACCATCGCAAAAAGTTGAAGGCTATTTCTGCAGTTAATTGTCCGTCCTGTTAAATTTATTCTGGTGTGTTCATCAGCCGCTCTTGGAAGCATTTGTTTTGTTCTCACATATTTTAAAAAAAAAAAGCAAAGCTTTCTCACCAAATGAGAAGTTATACCTGAAATCAAACAGGGATTATATTTTAAGAAGGGTGTGATTATCATGTAGTCACTTTTCAGAGTAGAACAACATTGTAAGTTCATGTCTGCATGCAGTTTCCATTGGTGTTCTGATAATGCCTGTCAAATGCAGCTCTCCCTCCACCTTCAAAACTTGTTGTCCTGCCTGCTTATATCAACAGGTTCAGCTAAGTTTAACTGCTATTTTAAAATGGGCATCAAACTCGGTTGCTCCTGTTTCAGCCACCAGAATACTAGAGCACAATACTGGGAAAGGGTGCATGGTTTTATAACCCCTTTGTCAGACACTGCTGCAATTTGTAGCTTGAAAGACCAATTTCCCTTTTACGAGAAATTAGTGATGTTTTACTGTTTTTATCTCTTCTCACCAACTCTTATCCAACATCCTAAAATAGGAATGTGCTAATTACTTTGTTCTAGTGTCAGTTTTCCTGTATTTGAAGGGATTTGTCAGTTGTCTGTAGCTGCTTCTTTACTGTAATCAGTTGGAGCAGTAAGGTCATGAATTTGAACTACCCTTTCACTCCCAGGGACAAAAAAAGTACAAGAGGAAGTATTTTTCCTATGTTACAAAAAAACCCTTTTAGATTGGTAGTGCTTACTCTGTTTGATGGTACATTGCAGCATTTTAAGGGTTTGGTGTAGAGTTGGATTTTTAAAATCTGGGCTTTTGGAGGTAATTATTTGCTGTGCGTTGCAAGCCAAGCTTGTTAGTAGTTCAGACTGATGTTTTACCTTCAGAAGTAGTCATTCTGGGTAAGAGTGAAGGCCTCTTGGCAAGACAGTATGGGGAGCTTTGCATTGCCTCTGCTGTACTCTGTAGGGCTACGTACTCTGTAGGGCTTCGGCATAATAAGCACTTGCATTGACTCATAAAATATACACACATATATATACATATATGTGCACATATATATGTGTAATTTTCCATATGAAGGTGAAATTTTTAGCTGAGGATGAGATGAAGCTACTTTTTTACAGATGAACAAATACATTGTAGAGATCAAGTTTAAAGTGTTTATATACTTGTATGTATTTTACTAGAAAATAATATGCTGACTGATTAAACAGCAGTTACTGAGCAGTATATCTGTTTTATGTCTTGGTTAGAAACAATTGAAGAAATATTTTGGTAATAAGTACTAACAGACTAATACTATCAAAATAAATGTGCCTAGATCTAGTTTCTAATACTTTTTTCATGTTCTCCTTTACATTAAATAATGCTATCCGTGTTAAGGAGTTAGTAATTTAACATGCTTTGTGTCCTTGAAGCTTAGTAAGGCTCTGTTTTAGATGGTCTATAATCCCCTTTATACCTCTGTGCCTCTTCTTCCCTATGGACTAGCCTCAGGGATTTAGGTTCAATTAAACTGTAAAACAATTTAATATTATTTGTTTTACGAGATCAGAAGTGATAACTAAGTTATTATCTGAAGACTGAACTGCACGCTTTATTCCTCAACAGTTCGTAATTGTGTGGCTATACTGATGCCTGATAAAATCTCAGTGTTTGCAGAAATGTTTAGACTAGGTGCTTTATTCAGTAGGGTATGTTCCTCAAATAATTTATAAGACCTAGTCTGTTACCTTTCTGGTTTGGGATCAGAATCTGTAAAACAAGTCTTCTGAGTTCTTGAAGAGCATGGGGATGTCATAGGCTTTGCAGGAGGATTTGGGTAACTAGAATTCAGATTTCAGTTTTCCATTTCTAAGCTGCTCACACTCAGGAGTTTTCAGGAAGGAGACCAGGTGTCCTTAATGTCCACACTAATGCTTGGTGGTTTTGGACTGAGAAAGTAATGAGTACAATATTTAAGAAAATAGTCTATTGTATACAGGAGTATATCTGCATATAATAAGTACGCATGACAATATGCTTTTATTTTGGGGGTTTTACTATTTTTCAAATCTGCAAAGTTGCCACTGAGCTATGACACTGCTGCTGTAATAAAAGGTTACATGAGAAGGAAGGCTAATTACCTATGAAATTACTGTTTTTTATAATAGCATCCAGGGTTTTACAAGGTTAAGCTTTCTGTGTGCTTTTGAAGTATGACAGGTTCTTCTAGGATACCTGGATATGTTTTCAGCCTTCCTGTATTATGATCCTGCTTAACGTGATAGTCTTAAGTAGCCTCACAGGCTAGACAGGAGTCTCCCAGCTGTGGCATAGTCATCTTACAAGCCTTAAAAAAGGGATGGTTCCCAAATTAGACTGAAGAAAGGCTTGATAATCCTGAGTGTGAAATGTATTGTATACGTGCAGTTCTACTACACATATTTGTTAAAATTTTAACAAATATTTTTTAGCATATTTGTAGTATATTTGCTACAAAAATTTTGTAGCATATTTGTTAAAAGCTACCAAGTTTCTTAATTTCTGTTTGAATTGCTGATAAATTGTCACATTTAATTTATACTTACCTGAAGGCTCAGTTAAAAAAAAAAAAAAAAAAAAAAAGGCTGAAACAATTCCTGACTCTCATGTGCAATTCCATGACTGTGTATGCAAATCAGAGCCATGCAGTTTGTAAGCATATAATCAAAACGGCCCTATTAGTTTTTGGCACAGAATTGAGCATATGTGATCAGTGGAGCAATAGAGATGCTACAACAGGGAAGTAACCAGTAAGACTTCCTTTTAAACGGGCTTTGCTGCCCTCTCGTGGCATTAAGTAGTGTTACCACACAGCATTTACAGGGAAGCTAGGATTTCATTCATATATTAAATAATATAGATGAGAACTACCATGATTTCAGGTGCATAACTTTTTTGTTCTTTAGAAGGCTGTTCCTGGAAGATAAATTACTGTAGAGCATCACTCTGCATACTGCTTCACCTGCAGAATGTTGGGTTTCTTTTTTGGTTTTGTCTGTTAGTATCATGTCGCTGTCCGCTCTTTTCTGGAAATAGTGATTGTCAATGGAAACTAAAAGTGATAGTTAAAACTTGATTTTTTTCTGGCTGTAGAGAATTAAGAGGCTTTAATTTAAAAGAAAACCTAGTGGTTTTTTTAAAAGGTATTGTGGGGCATAAAGTATTTACTGATTCTTTACTGATTCTTACCACTGAATTTTGAAAACTAATAGTAAAATAAATACTAATTATTTCTATGTTAGGGCATAATCCTATACAGTGCAATAAATGTGATGCTTGATATGTCTTGCAGAGCACTAACATCTCAGATTCTGGTATTGCAATTTGACCTTTCGAAAAAGATACTTTATCATTAATACATTACCAGCCCACTGTAACACTGTTGTTGCCTGGCCTTATAAATATTTGGAACCAAAAGAAGGCTTGGCTGGGGCACTGTCAGCTGATTTTTTTTTTATTTTTTTTTTTAATTAATTTTGTAATAGAGCACCATTCAAACAGCACATACTGCAATTTGTTTTAAATTCAAATGTAGATATTTATTCTGTTGACTTTGAAAGGGCTTTCAGTTACTATGTCACTTTCTAGATAATTTGTAGGGAAACTGAAAATGCTTTCTTTTTCCAATTCATACTCTATAATTTTAGGTTGTCTGGGTTTTTTTCCCCAAGTAGTAGAGTTGAGGTTTCTAGATGGGAATTGTCTTTGAATATTTCTGCTTATAGTATAGGAGCAGTATCCCTTTTAAAAACATACTCTAGCTGGGAAAGATTCTTTGTTTGCATGCTTATTATAATTGCTGCCTGTTGTAAAGTGGAGGGGAGAGAGGCCTACTGGAGGAGTTCAGAGTGACATAAACTGATTAGAGAGCAATATGTGAGGAGAAATTCCCAGGACTGTGAGATGATGATAGCTGTAGGTGGAATCACTAGCAGAAAGGAGTAGGACCTAAACATAGGAAGGTAATTCAGTTCTTAGAAAGTAAGGAAAGACAAAGTGTAGTGAGAGTGATGAATGTTGTCACAGCAAGGAAAGGACTTCATGTTTCTAAAAGGAACTTCAGTTTGTTATATCTTTTGGTCATTTTAGACTTAAGTAGAGCATTCTTACTTACTTGGTTTGAAATTTGACATATTTAGTGCTTACAAGAGGTACCAGATGGAAAGCCTGGGATGCTGAAGTCATGAAGTATCCTGTAGAACAGGTACAGCATGACAGGAGGCACCATGTATGCCTCCCCAAAAATGCCCTTTCACACTGTAAATTGGAAAGGTACCTCCATAGGGACTGAAGGGTAGTTCAGATTTCATGGTCTATTTTGAAACAATTGGCTAACTTTGAGACTACTAACAAGGGTATAAGTCAGTATTACTTGTGAAGTGGAAATCTGCCCACTAAGCTAAGGCCCACCCAGTTCTAAAGTTTCTGTAAGTCTGAGTGGGTGCTCACTTTACTTGCTTCGTTATATTCTTCTAATGACATTTCTTTCCCTGGTGCCCTTCACATAAAGTAAAAATGAGGAGGAGAATGGTTTTATTTATTGGAAGATAAAGCTATCTAACTCCTCCAGGCATAATGAGGTAAATATAAATAACAAGACAACACTGTTGTTCTCTTTGGCTCCAGGGTGTATCCGTAGTTCTAGTACACTTACTGTTTTACTGTTTCTTATTTTCCTTACGGCTTTTACTGACAGAACTGCTTCCTTGTAGGAGGACTGACAAATGGTAGTGGTCGCTATATTTCTGCAGCACCTGGAGCCGAAGCAAAGTATCGCAGTGCGGCAAGTACCTCCAGTCTTTTTAGCTCCACCAGTCAGCTCTTCCCTCCTTCACGCCTTCGTTACAGTAGGTCTGATATTATGCCTTCTGGACGTAGTCGATTGCTGGAAGATTTCAGAAACAATCGCTTCCCTAATCTTCAACTAAGAGACCTTGTTGGACATATTGTTGAATTTTCCCAAGACCAGCATGGTTCTAGGTAATTATTATAGTAAAGTTAATAACTTAATAATATTTTACTGCTTTGATATTGTTATATTAACATCAAACATTTGGATGAGCTGCTAGTCATCTTAATACAAAGCATGCCATTAGTTGGAGCACATGCTCTTACACTGACCTTTTTCTTCTCTAGGAAATTTCATTATGGAAGTAGTATAAATTTAGCTGCTTGTAGAAGTTCTCAGTGTGGAAATAGCCTCATAACTAGACTTGTAAACTCTAGTATTTAGGTATCAAAACGGTGTTGATTAAGAAAACAAAGTATCTGGCATCTGGAATGTAAAACCATTTTTCAGCAATACATCATGAGGTACTTGGTTATTGTTATTCTTTTCATCTTTAATCCTTTTCAAATGAAAGTTTTTAAGTATCGTTTTACTAAAATGTATCCTTTTATATGCAAAGGCACTACTTTCGTTTTAATAAGTTTTATAAATGTTGAATATTTGCTTTAGAATTTTGAGGTGTCTCATTGAAACAGTGTTTGAGAGGTTTTCCTGTTGTTTATGTAAAGCATAATGTACCTTTTTTGCACTTAGATTTATACAGCAAAAGCTGGAGCGAGCTACTCCAGCTGAGCGCCAGATGGTATTTAATGAGATCCTGCAAGCAGCATATCAATTGATGACTGATGTGTTTGGAAACTATGTAATACAGAAGTTCTTTGAGGTAAGCATAACACTAAGTGTATGAACAGAAATGCGAATGAAATGCTGTAAAATCTGATTAACTGTTTTTTTTTCATAACATCATAGCAGAATTCTACTGGACTTTTACCACAGAGCCCAAGCGTATAACACTGCACATGTGTGTTCTGTCCTGTATCCCCTGCTTTGTTTTGTAACAGGCACAGTCTCTTTACACTGGTGGTGCATATGTTGGTGAACATTGGTGAACGTACAGGCTGCACACTCAAGCTTTGCAAGCCTTTTAGCATAAATAACGGACACTTTCAGCAGATTATGGGGATTTGAAGGATACTTTTTTTGGTTACTGCATCGTGGTAAAGAGTGGGTCTGGAAAATGCTCTTGTACCCAAATAAATAGCTATGTGAACTTCATCCAGTGCTGTACATGAAGAAACTCACATAAAATGTATTGAGGCAGAAGAATTTTGAGGAAGGGATGTCATAAGATACATCCAATATTCCTAAAACTAGTATTTAAAACAGCTTTAGCTTTTCCTAAAAACTATAGGGTAAAAAAAAAAAAAAGCCTTATCAAAGAGTTACAAGATTTGACTTAGAAGAAAAAGCAATACTTGTGTTCTGGAAAAAAGTTATATGTAGGAAAGGTATCTAGCATAGTGTACTTAAAATCAAGGACCGTATCAAAGTATCTGGGTGGATAGAAGGGGAAGCTGGAAAATGTCCAATAAGAAATAAGATGGTTGCTGTAAACAGGAATGTAGTTTTTGATGAGTAATCTATGAAACAATGTGCTCACTTTTTTTTAATTGATATTCTTTTTTACAAATCAAAGTATCTTCTGAAAAGCATGGCTAATGTATGGTATGTAAGATCTTGATCTTGTTCAAGGGTCATCAATTGCTGTTTTTTTCCATAATGTTAGGTTGGATGGATACATAGATAATCATTGTCAATTGAGTGTTTTCATCTTAATGCTGCGGAGGAGTTCTCAAGAAAAAAGTGCACTAGGCCTTAGGTGTTAGTAGGGGACTTAGTTCATTATTTAAGTAGGAGGGTGAAGTGTGTGAGCTTTCTTCAGAGCCTTAGGTGACTACAGGTGTGGGATTTGACAGTTCTAAGCAGTGCTGCATGAATATTGCTGGTGCCACCCAACTGATTGTCCAAGTGATCACTTCTGTGTGGTCTCTTGTACTGTGCCAACTCAGGAGCCTTGTGTGGGAATCTGGGAACGGGGTTATGTGTGGTGTTATGAAGCTTGACTGGCTTCTACTTTGCTCAACATGGAGCAGCACAGAAGGTTGTAGTAGCACTGTGGAGGGAATACTATGGGCAGGAATTAGCTACTGCTGAAAAACATTGGTTGAATTATACTCTAATACAGCCGGTGTACAAAACTATTTTGATTTTGCTCTGCAGAGCCCAAGTATTTCTAGATTTCCCAAGTGCCCATGGTAAGAATGACCCTTCAAGCCACGTGAAGTTACGAAGAAGCTACTTCAAGGGTTGAAATCTTTCCCCCCAGCCCCCTCCTGTTACAGCTTGCTTACTGTATACAAGATGTAAGATACACTGACCTGTACAAATTTGAGACACCAGAGAAAACCTGATTTGAATAAATACATTACAGTAATCTGTAATTAATTTGCCTGGTATAATTTGTCTAAATAAGTGGGTTATTGCACTTAAATATTCCTACAGACAGTCAAGTATGAACTACTTCAGTCTCTGTTGTCTTTCAAGGTCATGCATTTGATAGCAGGTATGTGACTGGAATGTGGAATACGACAAAATGTTGCGTTTAGAATATAAAAGCTTCTGGGAAATACACCCACCAAAAATACAAAGGGAAAAATCATTCAAAGCGCACTGTAAACCTGTAATACATCATGAAAGTACTTACTCTGACATGTAAATTCCAGCATGCTGCAATATGTCTTCATTTGTTAACAGCATGTTTATTTTGTTTTAGTTTGGAAGCCTGGATCAAAAGTTAGCCCTAGCAACACGCATACGTGGTCATGTTCTGCCGTTAGCCCTACAGATGTATGGTTGTCGTGTTATTCAGAAAGCACTTGAGTCAATCTCACCTGACCAGCAGGTAATTGTAAGTTAGAGCAATACTTTTTTAAAAATTTTATTTCTTTTTATTGCATCCATCTTTTTACTTGCTTAAATTGTTGATTGTTCATTTCATTATGAAATGCCCTAGGGACTAAAATAGTTGTTTAAATTAAATTGCTGAGGTACACAAGTAAACCACCAGTGAATATGAAGATTGGACAGTTAGGATGAAATGGAATATTCCTTTGGAGAGGAGGGGGAACAAATCATTGTAAAGACAAGGATAATCTTTTTTTCCAGAATGAAATGGTGAAAGAGTTGGATGGTCACGTTCTGAAATGTGTGAAAGATCAAAATGGAAACCATGTTGTACAAAAATGTATTGAGTGTGTTCAACCCCAGTCGCTCCAGTTCATCATTGACGCATTCAAAGGACAGGTAGTGTCAACAGTTCATTTCCTCTTCTGTAGGGTTGCTTTGATTTGCAGGTCTTTTTCCATCGTTAGCATGTGCAAGATAGTGTTTGACACTTTGCAGTCAGCTGGTTTTAAGTAGGATAAAAAAGGGATGATAAAATGGAAAAGCTGTTGAAGAGACAGTTAACATGCTGTGAAAAGATGATCTGTTGGAGATGAGGCTCTAGAAAGACCTGTTTGGATGTATTATAAATACAAATAGAGGTATTTGGCCTAGGGCCAGGCTTTCTGAGTTTTGTGATATGCCATTTCAGCTTTTGTTTATAACTTTTACTATTGCCATTTTTGATGTAATAATAAAGTATCTGCTCTCTAGCATATATTTTTAATTAAAATTTCCATTTTTTTTCTTCTGTTGCTTATGTTGCAAGTCTGTCTTTCAGTGTTTCCCAATTAATGTCCATCATTAAGGAAATACTTTGAAGAAATATACTAATCTGTTCCCTACATATGGGCTAGTGTTAAGTGAAGGGGGGTGGTATTTGTTTATCTAAGGTTGGGGTTTTTGTTTTGTTTCCAAAAAAGTTATTAATATAAGATTGGTATTGTGCTGCAGGCTAGAGAATATGCTGCAGCTGAATAAGATTTTAATACTCTGACACAAATGTGTACTTTTATAGTCTTGAGAAGAATGGTAAAAATCTTACTAACTTGGCTGTGTTACTAAATTTTACTTTAATGGATGGCCAAATGTATTTCTTAACAAAATGTACAATATTCTTCTCTCACGTTTTACACAACAGCAAAACCTGAATTATTGTTTTACATAGCAGTAAATGGCATACCAAGGTTTCTAGGGTTGGGTCTTCTTACATCAAAAAGTGTGTATGCAGTAGATGAGATGCAGTTTCTAAACTGTAAATACAGCCCCTTGACTAAAATGTGACTGTTTATTTACTGGACATCCATGCTCAGCTCCAAGTAATTATATATATATTAAAAATATTAGCTAATCTGAAGTGGCAAATGAAAAATAACACACTCTAGTCATGTCATGTAACAATATGTATCTTTTTCACCTGCCTGCATCATTTGGATCTATGTCTAATTAGACAAGATTCTGTGTTCAGTTCTGACCAACACTGACTCTTAAATCTTCTGAATTAATCCCCGAAACACAAACCTGGCTTCTGGAGAAGCAAGCAAAAGGAATAAGCAAGATTTTGACTGTATGTTTTGAATACTTATTTACAAACTTTATATCTGTAACAGGGAGCCTGTTGTATATGCTGGAATGCGAAATTAGTGAAAATCAGCCACAATAATTGAACTTCTTTTTATAAATGTCAAAATCTTAAAATTTGAAAATGAAGTACAAAGATAAAAGGAAACCTTTAAAGGTAAACAGTGCTTAACTAAGGGTCATACTTCCAGCCTTTCCTTTGCAGCTAAGTAGGCTAGAAACATTGTAATGAAAACTTGGGTTCTTAGTTGTATAATTACAGGAGTCCTTGACACACAAAAAACTGCATTTTCATCTTTTCCTGACTTCTATTGGAGATGGAATTCTGATATTGGCAGGCAAAACTTTTTTTTTAATAGAAGTAGTTGGCATGTTCAATTCCATTTTGAACATGGTAATATTACTATATCTGTAAACTTCGGTTGGTTTAACTTCAATTTGCAATCCTATTTTAAGGTATTTGTACTTTCAACTCATCCATATGGTTGTAGAGTAATTCAGCGTATTCTGGAACACTGTACTGCTGAGCAGACTTTGCCAATCTTAGAAGAACTGCATCAACACACAGAACAGCTAGTGCAGGTTAGTGCATATATTCATTTTTTAATGCATTTTAGAGCTTTTTTGGTCATAATTTATTCCTATTTCTTAGTTTAAGAAATAGTTTAAATGTATTTGCCTCTTTTTAGTTTTATAGACATTGATTTTTTGTTTTTCTTTCCTTCCATAGTTTTAATGAAAATGAATTTGGAAGTTGGGAGGCAAAGAAGATATAAAAAGCCTTTTTCTTACACTTTTGACTGTAGCTTCAAATATACATTGTAAATGCACAGAATTAGTTTTCTTTTTTTTAATTGCAAAGATTGCCTTTTTGTAGTTTACCTTGATTCGCTCAGGTGTCCTTCAGATAACTTCTAATAATGTCTAAACACAAATAAATTGTCAAAAATATACATGTTGCATATTCTTACACAAAAAGGGCATCTTTTCTAAAAGAAGGCAAAAGACCTTATACAACATGATTTCCTGTCTTGGTCTCAGACGAACAAAATGAGTGCTACAAATGGCTTTGAAATTGAATCAGTTTAAAATACTGGAAGGGACTCGGTGTTCAGCAGGAATTTCCACCCATAAAAAGGCAAGAATTGCCTTTTGCTACATATTCACAGTCTAGTTTATTTCTCAGTGGTTTCTTGTATATAGAAGTCTCTAGTTAAAACATAACTGTCTTGGGGAACCAAAGTTCAGGGAGATATTATGGTTGTTAAAGAATGATGATCTTAATTTTGAGGACTTCTTTCTTTAAGAGATTAAAAGGTACTCTAGCAAAATGCTGTTTTTACAGATTATTTACACTTTGCATGTAGATTTTGTGCTCCATTAAGTAATTCTTGATGCAGTATTTCTTGCATCACTTTGTTTCTATAATGTTGACATTATTGTATTTTTCCTTATATCTGTGCAAATAGTAATTTGACAGTTTATACAAATAAACAAATGCTGTATAGATTATTTAGTATGAACACAAAAGAAAACTGAAGTCATCTTATTTTCAGGATCAATATGGAAATTACGTTATTCAACATGTACTGGAGCATGGTCGTCCTGAAGACAAGAGTAAAATAGTTTCAGAAATAAGAGGAAAAGTTCTAGCTCTGAGTCAGCACAAATTTGCCAGGTATTGCACAGCCTTCATATGTTAAAGATTCACTTAACCTTTTAAAGTTGTAGTATTGGATTTATTTATTGTGTTACAAAAAGGGTAGGATAGGTTTTTTCTGTTGTGTAACTTGCCTCCTCAAATTTCATATTTTTATAGAGATGAACAATAGTGGTATTTTTATACTAGACTTGGGGAAGGGAAAGGAGAAATGCTGTTCTGTAGCAAAACGAAGAAGATTCCACAGGTTTATGGGATGTTTTTTGTTCACCTTGTACAAGTGCAGGGAATGGCTTCCAAGCCTCCATGTGAGGATCCCCAGAGCCAGGTGAAAAGCTCTCCTAGAATTTGCTTGATACACTGATGATGATAAGCTGGGACTTCCTGACTGTCTGTCAGTCCAGCCAAGCATTTTACAAGTATAAAGAGGCTAGCCTTAAAAAGTGGTGGTTCAGCCTGACGAGGATTTTATGCATTAGAAATCTCAGACTATTGTAGGAGTCCTGAACTACTCTAAAATTAGAACCTAAAACTCATCCTTCAGTGCTCTTTGCTGAAACATAGATTATGTGCCTTTTGCTAAGGAAAACACACCTCAGAATTCATCCTGGATGATGTAGTGAGACTAACCTTGTCATTAAGTAGAAATGCACTGTGATACTATGGGGGCATTAGTTTTAAAAATTGATTGTATGCAAACTAGCAAGCTTATCTGGATTTTATTTTTCTTTGCCTAAATAGAACTGTTCATAATCCTCTCCTTGGAACTTGCTTAATTTCTAGAGCACAAACTTAGGACCAGAATCACTTTGCTGTCTTATAAGCATTGATGGCCTTTCCAGCTTCTGTGGTATCTGGAAGGTCAGGGACTTCCTCTATAAAAAGAAATATTTGACAGTATCTCTGATCTAGGCATGCTCCTGAAAAGCACCTTTATTCAAAAAGCAGGAAGCCTCATATCTGGCTTTCTCTGTTGTGTCTTAAAAGGGCCCACAACCAAAATAGATGTACTAGAATACATCTGCATCCTGAGGTCCAGTATATCTACTGTAGGTCCAGTGGAAAATCTCTTACAAAATAATAAGTATTAGAAAGCTACTTTTTTTGCATGAGTAGGAGTGTATAATCTTTTAACTTCTTCAGTCATTACAGACTAAAGATTTGGAAGTCAAGACTTGATGTGTTTACAGTGCGCTCTTTAGTGGCATTAAGACACTTGAACTGTTCAGATAAATTTAAAATTGCTACTTAAAAGGATGTTACATCTTAAGTCACAGAATGCATTTGTCTTATTTTTCAGCAATGTGGTAGAAAAATGTGTAACTCATGCTTCTCGTGCTGAAAGAGCTTTACTTATTGATGAGGTCTGTTGCCAGAATGATGGTCCTCACAGTGCCTTATACACCATGATGAAGGACCAGTATGCCAACTATGTTGTTCAGAAGATGATTGATATGGCTGAACCCGCTCAGCGGAAGATAATAATGCACAAGGTATATTTGTATATAGTTTTATTGGTTCAGAAAATATTATCTATACTAATTTTTCTACTAGAATACCTTTCCCTCTAGATGTAAAACCCACTAGTTCTGTAATCGAGAACATGTAGTATCTGTCATCTTTGTTAATATAAGAGAAGAAATACAGGTTTCTCTTTTTTTATTTGCTGGTTGCTGGTATAAATCCATTCTGCAGTTCCCCCAAAAGATTCCCACACTTCCTAACGTACGGGCACATTTTCTACTTAAGAATATCCAGACATGGACAACAGTGCTATTTCCATAATTGCCCTAGGCTATTTAACACAGGGCCCAGTATATTCCTGCAGGAGCTCAGCTTCCCCCAGTCACCAACAGGGCACTTCCACAAAAGGGCTACCTGCCTTTTCCTGTGAGAGGTATGTCAGTTGTTAGGCGACTCAAAATGACCAATTTTATGTCTTTCCAGAAACTTCCAAAATTTTGAAATACAGGCTTCTGACTTTTTTTTACATAATACTTTTAAAGTGTAGTAACCTCTACTTACAATTTTTGAGGGGGAAAAAAAAAATAACAGGTTTCTTCTTACAGATTCGACCCCACATCACAACTCTGCGTAAATATACCTATGGCAAACACATTCTGGCCAAGTTGGAAAAGTATTACCTGAAGAACAGTGCTGATCTGGGGCCAATTGGTGGACCACCAAATGGGATGCTGTGAAAGACAAAAAGAAGTGGAAGAAAAATTGAATTGTGAATGATCAAAACATACAACTTAACTATAAATGTTCTGATTTTTTTAAATCTATTTATTGACTTTGTTCATCCATTTGTAAAATTTTTATTCTTGTGTATATTTTTGGGGAGTGAATTATTAAAAAAAAAAAAAGAAAAAAATATCTCCAGCCCTGATCCGGAGACCTATCAGATTGGATGGCTGGCAAAGCACAGAATGCCTGTATATGATGTAATTGTATCAAAATAGCTGTCACATATTTTGTAAATTTTTACCTTGTAAAGTCACTGAAATAGTTTTTAAAGGGAAAAAGTACAGTATTCTTTTAATACACTGGCTTGCAATCTGGTAGGTCTACCCAGCATCATAGCACAACAGGTTTATAGAGTTGTATATAGAATTAATCCTTATTTTTCCCTTTTGTGTGAAGTCTTTTATACCAGATTAAAATTGATCAGCTGCATAAACATTATTTAACATGTTGAAAAGTTAAGTTGTATTTTGGTGGTTCACAACATACTATCCAAATAATAAACAGGGCACAGCAAATTAAAGTAGGGAATAACAAAACAATGGAAAGTTTAAAAGACTAGCTTTCATCATTTGCTGTGGATACAGGTTTTTTTAAATGGTGCCCTAAGGTTTTCTCTAGCGATGTATTAAAAATAAAAGTGCTGTATATACTTATATATTTAATTGTTGTACAAGGTAGAGGGATTAAAATGATGGTGGTACTTCCACTCAGTAAAGTACACTATTGGAAAAGGAGTGAACCCTGTATTAACTTTACAGTCAGTTTTACAACGCAGGAAGAGTAGAGATTTGTATTTTTTTATTTTGCATATAGAATTGTAAGGATTTGAAAGTGTTGAGCATTTATTTTGCTTTCTCACTGTAGATGCAAAAAATAGGTATTGATGAAGAGAAAAGGGGCCACTGAAAAGTAAACTTGATAGCTCAACATTTAAGCATGACTGATTAAATATTCAGATAGCTTTTTTGCTTCCTATAAATATATGCATTGTATACGTGTAGTTAATAGGTGTAAGTTTACAGTTTGAAAACAAATCTCTCGTTTCGATGTTTATTACAAGCCTTGCTAATTTAGTAGTGATGCTTACCTTGGTTGTACAGATGTACATTTGTAAACCTTCATGCTGTAAATGTAATTTGTTTTACCCCTTTTTGGGACAAAAATTTGCATTTTAGTGTATATTCATATCCCCATTCCCTTTTCTCCCCCTGGCATATAGTGTTGTATAATGTAAATTTATTTCAGCAAATCAAGAGTGATTTTTTTAAATTCTATCTTTATATGGTTTCAGAAATATGAACCGGCTTTCTTTTTATCTATTGTGAGAAACATTATGTTTTGTTTATAACATAGCTGTTGATTCTGTTAATACAGACACTTTGGGAAATCAATCTGTTCAAATTTTAAGTCGGGATAATAAGCATAGTAAGAAATGGACTGAAATATTTGGTTATCACAGAAACCAATGCTTCTTCCATCTTAATAAATGTGGCATGATTTTTTTGTACAGAAGAGTACTGTATTTTTGAATAGCCTTCTCCCAGCGTAAAGCAACTATGTATGATACTGTCAATTTTTTTCTCTGGACATATGACATTGTAACAGTAACATAAAGATGATGTACATTTACAAGCGGCCTTATGTACATTTCCCAATGATCTTTTTAAGGCAGAATTGTGACCATATGTGTATAATTAAAATCCTTTTTAATCCTTTGCCTATGGAAATATTTTGGAAAAAGCTTACTTTGTATATTCAGTTTCTGAAAGATAAAGAAAGTGCTTTGTATGTTGTTGAAGTAAGTATTTTGTGTAAAACATTTGTTTGGATGGCTTAACGTAAAGTTTTGATCAACAAGATAGTTTGAAAGCAATGTTTTGAGCATTGATCAAATAAAAGGCTGTTACGGTAGGGGTCTGATCATGAGGAAAGAAAATAGCAGTGGTATAAACTTGTATAAGGAATTCTGTCGTATTACTGTTTATATCAAGTTTACATAAATCTTATTAAAGCATACATTTGAGGCGCTACTTTTTTTAACAGTAGCGTTAACTCATTCATAGGCAAATGGGAAAGTTTGTTCTGGCCTACTTCCAGTTTCTGAATCTGTCATTTAGTGCCTGTATTAAGTAATGTAGTAGGCCTAATTATTTTTAGTAAGCACAATTCTAATTGCCAAGTAGTTTTTGCATGGCAGTTCACAAAATTCCTCGAGAGGTATAAGCCCTGTCACCGGAGCCAGAGCTTTCCCGTAGTCACACAAAGGATGACTTTTGAGCCACTTCCTCGGACGCATTAGTTGTCCTCAGTGACTATTTTTACCCTGTGTACAAATGCTGTGTGTTATAATCCACAGAGCCAACATTCTCTTCAACATGTAAGACAGTAAGTTGGGCTTTCAGGGGTGTCCAGGCAGAAACTGATAATGTCCCAGTACTTTGTCCCTGTAGCACTCTTGCCATGGTTGAATTTAAACAGTCCTATAACTATCATCCTTAGTGCTTTCGGTATCTTGAACATAATCTTCCACTTGCTCTCCTAAAATCATTTTGCACAAATTTTATCCAGGAACATGAAAATCACTGGTTTTCCTTTCAACTATTTTAGGCTTTGGGTAGAACCACTAGACTTTTTGCTCGAGTATCGCTATAGATTGTTTATGGACCAGTTTGATTAGGTTTGACTCCAGGTGGCTCGTATTGAATAATGTAATGTTCACATGTATATACTGTAAAAATCAAAATGAAAATGTGTGAATAACACTGTGTGAAATACATCTGGTCTTGTGTTTTTCCTGTAGGAAACCAGCCATTCTTTATGTTCTCGGGTATGTGACTTGTCTGCTATCTGTGGAGCTCAGCTTTGAAAAGGTACTCATTTCTAGTGATCTGGTGGGAATCAGTCAATTATTGAAGAACCCTCTATTAGATCATTAAGTTCCCAGAGGCCAGTTCTGAGCAGCTAAAGCTTCTTACTGTCTTACAAAAAATCTTTACTGGTGTATAGTTAAGGCCTGACAGCCTGACAACAGTCTCTTCATACGCTACTGGATCCAGGATGAGTTCTTGAGCATTTGAGAGGGTGAGGATTGTTAGCTGTCTATGGCAGCGTTGGATCCACACTCGTATCTGTTACTGCCCAGGATTTTTTTCAAAGGACCATTTTTAGCTTAAGGTGTGGAGCGAAGTGGTCTAACTGCAGGGGTGTGGGTCTGCTTTTTAGTGTTAAAATAACTCGCCTAAGTGGCCCCTTACGGACAGAACAACCATAATGCTATTACCTCCATCGCTGACTGCTAGATCCACTGATACTTTTTCACCAGAGTATGGGGAAGATTGAGGTTTCTGGGGGCGTAATGTCTAGATGTTTTAGAGTGCTGATGGAGATTCAGAAACCAGTGTAGTCACTCTTCTTCCCTCTGCTCTAAGGAACAGGCATTTGAAGAGATGCTCATGACTCACTGCGTAATAGCATGGTAATTGGGTTGATCTGTCAATCAGTTTTGTTCTGTGAGAATGCTTGATGTTCAACATTCTAGTAACTAGCAAAATGGGTAAACAGTGAGGTGACGACAACTCTCACCATGCCATTCAGGGACATAAAGCGGAGAGAACAGTTGCAAAAGCATTTTTACAATCTAGTGACTGGTCATTAAAATTGCAGGTTGCAGGGGGAGATAAACCCACCGCTAACTCTATAGAAAAGCAGTTTGCTACTGGACGGTTGCAGTCCGGTCAGCCGCAGTGCTCTAGTGCTGAATTTTATACAGAGAGCGGTGGCTGGTCATCGTGTATCCTGAGAGCGGCAGATCATTTTGTAGCTTTGTTCAGTGATGATGTAGTTCTGTGTTGCTGCTTGAGGAAGGAAAGGGAAAAACCACATGCTGATCTGATCTCAGCTGTCCCAGCCCTGGTCCCCAGCCCACGGCAGGGTAGGAGCATCTGTCAGTTTAACACAAAGGGTCGCATCTTGCCAAGCTACTGGTAGTGCTTGAAGCGATCCCATGGTCTCATTAGTCTGTGGGCAACACTGATGTTTCAATGAGTGTGTGCTATAGGCAATGCTTTACTCTGCCTGAAGAGTTTCAATTTGAAGTATTTCCTGTGATTGGAAGCAATGTCAGAAACACTCGGAGGAGCTATCTGTGCCCAAAGACTGCTGATTCAAGCACCTCTTGGCTTGGGGATGGGGAAACTTGGTTCCTGTCAGGGATGGTATAGCCCTCTCAGGGCTCTGCTTGGTTCCCGAAGGGCTAGTGTGCAGAATTGGGCTAGAGAAGTTTGGGAGAACTTAGCAAATGTAGATCCCACCACCCAGGAAGAGAAATTTGAGTGATGCTGCAGAATGAGCCTGGGGTGTCAGCACTCCTCTGTGGCAGAGCAGCCCAGGCCTCCCCCGTTCCGTCATCAGAAAGGGTTAGAAACCAGCACTGTTATCATGGAAAGACCAGTCACAGGCCACCTCCTCCCAGCAGAAAGGATGGAAGGATGTCCACCAAGTGTTGGCAGCGCTCCAGAGCCAATACAGTACATGGGCTTTTCCCTGCCAGTGCAGTGCCCATGTTAAGGAAAGGAGGCAACTGCTTTTATCCAAGAGAGTGAACCAAAACCCCAGGTTAACATATTAAGTTTCAGAATACAGAGGCTATCAGGAAGCTACTACCCTGCATCAGGGGCAGAGCGCCAGTAGGGAAGACCAAGCGTACGGGTTTAACCGAACTGCTGGCGTTCCTCAGTGAGGTGGTGCAGGAGCGTTTCCTCCATCAGCCCTTTGGACGGGGCCTGCTCCTTTTGCATGCTAGCTCTGTGGTTAGGGAACTTGCCCAGCAAATGAGATGCTTGAATTAGTTTCCTTTATCAGCCTCAGGGTTTTGAGCCCACCTCCCTCACTTCACAGGAGTATGTCCTAACCACAAGGAGCTGGGCGCGTTCACTTTCTGCTCCTGAATTTGGGCTGGGCTTTTAGCGCAGCTTGAACTATTCGTTGCATCACGAACAGCACAAGATGGAGCATGACTCCTAAAGCACGCAGGTGGGAGGGGGTAGGTTCTGCTTTCCAGATCCTTGTCTCCACCTCGATTCTCCCAGACTCGCTTCATGCAAAATATATCTTGGGAGCAGCGTTCCCCCATCATTAACAAATTGGAAACGCTCCAGAGGCTTTTTATATAGCAGCTGAAACGTAGAAGACCTATTCTAAGGACAGTCTTCGTTTCATTAGTAAGAACAAACATAGGAATAAAATGTTCACCTTCTCACCAGCGTTAGTACTCTGGGCACAAGAGGCCTTCTGCCTCTTCCTCCTCTGCTTGCACAGGACCTTCCCAGCCCTAAAGTATCTAGACCTGCAAACAAGGGGCAGGTTGCAGGTGACACAGCTCGTGTACTGGACCATAGGATAGGGAGAAACCCCTTACTAAGCTGAGCTGAGCAGCCGTAATGAGCTTTGTTTGAGCTTAAGACCTGCCTGGAGGGTTCAGATTTCCTGGCAGCCACACAGCACCGCAGCCCTTCCCCAGCTCGGCTGCCGGATCTTTTCCCAGCCAAGCCTAAGGGGGAGCAGGGAGGGAGACAACCCTTCCCTGGCACAACAGTGCTCAGGTGGTGGAGGCTGTTTAGGGAACGCAGCCTGCTCGGCTGCTGATCACAAGGCAGGTTCAAATGCTACGGTTTCTCAAACTCACTTCGGTTGCCGGCTACAGATCGTATCCACAGCAGTGCGGAGCTACCATGGTACTCGACCACTGCAGGGGAATGTCACTGGTGGGGACCGGTGAGGAACTGGCCAAGCCTGCTGAGGCCCCTCTCCTTGCAGGTCAGGTTTGCTGTGCCCTCTCAGGCTACAAGACCACAGTCCGCTCCTGTCAAAGGGCTTTTCACAGTGTTTTGGAAGCAGAGCTGTTTCAGGTGTCACTTAAAGTAGGTCCCAAAATAAAGTAAGATCCCCAAAGATACACAGCTGCTTACTGAGGGCCAATGGGAACTGCACGAAGTGTTACGGCAAGGGCAATGCACAGGAAGGTGGTGGCAGAAAGCACCAGCTGGCCTGGCCAGAGAGGGAGATGATGACAGAAAGCATATTCACAGCTGTATTCTCTTCTCCCATGAGTGCAAATGTAGGCACCCTATTCCTTGTCTGCCTCAGGAGAACCAGAAGTTAGAGGTTCCCTCGTGGGAATGAAGACCTCTCTCTCCTCCCCTATATAATCCTTACCTCCCTTTCTCTAAGAGAGCTGAAATACAGCATCAGAAAGTATTTGCAATTCTGTCCGCCCCACAGGATCGATCCAGGAGGAGAGGCTTCAGGAGACCATCTGCTCGTACAAGCTAGGATCTTGGGGAAGGATTCAGCCCGGTTGCTTCTCCATTGGGCTCAGGTCTGGTGGGTCTGGCTCAGTGATGTTCTGTGCTCCGCATCTTCGTATATAAACTGGCTTCCCAAGGCTGGTAAAACAATCGGAGCGATCTCTTGTTAAGCGAGGAATACAGAGGGCTGAAGCTGGGCTGAAGAGCTGAGGATGGACAAACTCAATGCAAGCCACAGAGTCAATTCCAACCCCCTGCATGGAGGGATGGTTTGAATGGAGCAGAGTTCACCCCTGTCAGAGCTCCAGGCTATACACTGATCTCATTCAACTGTGTCATTTGGCTCTTAAAAAGCCTTTTTGTTTGAAAACTGACTATCTTAAGTACTCCAAAATTCACATGATGTCTCCTATTTCCTTGAAATGTCATGTGTCTCATGAGAACCAAGGGTTTGATTATTCATCCCAGTTTGGGAGTCATACGAGCTCGTATCCTGCTGGGAAAGGGGCTCACATCCAGCCCTACCCCATGTGCCATCCCCTCCACACGTGGGGAACCAAAAGCCCAGAGATCTCATCAGGGCATTGAAGGTCACCCACTCTACACTTCGTGAAGTGCTGCACGGCTCCTGCATCCACTTTGAGAAGGGATACTCCCACAAGGGTCACACAGCTATACTCCATCAGCAGGGCTATGGGGGAGGCACCATCCCAGTTTAAAACCACCTCTGTTTAGGTGTAGACACTTCCATGCAGATACATACACTGGGAACAGATCCTGTTGCCTGCCTTGGTATCTGGTGCCATTTGAGAGACCCTTGAGCATCCAAGACACCTGGACAGGGCAGGTGAACATCCCCTAGGAGCTTGCCTCAGCCTAGCCTCTAGGTTCCACTCCAGAAGGACATCTAAGATGGCACTGGATACCTTCATATAGACAATGGGTCTCTTCACCTAGAAGGTACCAGAAACCGATAAGCAACTTTTTATAGGTCAGTGGTTAAAAGGGGGAGGGAGGGAATAGAAGGCAGGAATAGGCCCAAAGGGTTTGTTGGGGGTGGGCATGAGAACAGCTTTATATTGCAGAATAGGATGGGATGAGAGATGGAGAAACAAAGTGTACACATCCACACACACACACTCAAAGCTACTGTGACCACCAGGTAATATACAACCATAATGACTTTTTTGATTATAAATACTGGGAGGAGGGGAGGGGGAAGGGAGAAGGAGCACCTTGGGAACCCGGTGGTATCTTTAAAAAATAGTAATAATAAAAAGACACCATTATGCACAGCAAAACCTTCATTCCAGGCCTCCCTGTGAAGTATAGCTAACTTCACAATCACCTAAAAAGAAATCTATCTTCAAAAAGGAAACAAAGAGGAAAAAAATAAGCAACTAAAATATCTGTGTTCACCATGCCAGAATTAGTGCTGCTCAGAGTGGGGCAGGCATGCACACATGCCAAACAAAGCTTAAACCCAAGGTAGAACCCCAGCTCGCTCTCCCCCATAGCCATGGAGGTCCTCTCTCCCCCATATGGAGGTCAGCACTGCAGAAACCCACCCCACAGCCCAGTGGGGTTACAGCCCTTGCTCCCCTCCTTTCTTCCAGTTCCTCACCCATGTACGTCCCCTCCCGTGCCCCCCTGCTCTCCTCCCTCTGGCCGTGCACCCTGCCTCCCACCTGGGCAGGTGTTCCCATGATGGTGGTTAGTCACCAGTAATACGTGCTGGTGGGCAGACAGTTCCAGCACACCTTGGTCTCTGCTCCAGCCTTGCACCAGCTCCATCCCTCTGGCACAGGAGCACAAGCATACCTGGGGTAGGGGTTACACCAACCCCACTCCCAGGTGGGGTGACAACAGAAGCTGGGCAAAGGTTCTCCTAATGAATTCGTGAGAAGGTCCAGGACAAAGGATGAGACAGGATGGGTGGGGAATCAATGGGTGAATCAACACTATGGCAGCAAGGGCTGAGAGACACTTGTACCGCCTGGAGGGATACGGCAGTGGAGTGACTGCACACAGCCCTGAGACAGCCAGTATCTGCGGAAATGGGTAAGTGGCCTCAAAATGCTAAATGAAGGATGATAATTACAGCAAGATGCATCCTTTTGGTTAATCAGGAAGAAAACCTGTACGTTATATCATATCAAATTCATGGCATAGTCATGACGGATAGCAAGAGTAAATGATAAAACCTGAAGTTAGCCCAAGAGCAGCATTCCTCAGAGACTCCCAGCGAGCCTGGGGTCTGGATCGCACCAGCTTGATGGAAAAAAAACCCAAAACCCAACAGTATTTTTCCCAATCCTGCAAATGTTGTCTGTTCTAACAGTTACTAAAATTGAACTAAAACCTCTGATGCAGCCTAACCCTGCTCTCATGATTGCTCTGCTACAGCATCTGCTTCTTCCAAGACCACAGCTTTTTGCATACGTAGGAGTATTAAACCTGCTTTGGCAGAATTCCTGGAGCTATACGTGCTTACTCAAATTCTCCATGTAGCAGAAACACCTAACCCAAGTCACCTGGCTGTTTAAAAGTGACAGTCTTGAAGCATACACTTAACATGTTTCATGTGGATGAAATACTTCTGTATTTTGGTTAAAACTCTTTAGTTTTCTCCTTCATTTGGAACTTTTTAACCAGCAGTACAGCACTGGTTTATACAGAAACTGATAGCTAACTTCAAGACTACATTGTATATTTGGTATGGTCAGCGAGAAATAGGCACTACATCCCACAAGGAGAACTTTTAATAAAGCTTTATGCGAGTTATTCGAGCATCCAGGAGCCTCTGTCACAAACAAGGACAGTAAAGGAGTACAGAGAGGAAAAAACAGGAGTCCTTTGATAAGAGATTATACCTCATTTGACCTGGAGTCCCCACCTCTCCCAGGCAAATAATGGGTCTCTGTGGCACTGCCAGAGCCAGCTGTAGGATTAAAACTATACATCTTTTTATTCTCACGGCAGTCACTGAGGCACTAAAAAGGCACTAAGTATCGCAGCCCCTATTTTGCAGGATGGCAGGCAGCTATGAAGGGTGCAACTTCTCGTCCACGGTCAGAGGATTTGCAGCTCAGGCATCCAACCTGCAAGTCTTGGTCTGAAGAAAGCTCCTGTCCCTCGTGGGACCACAGGATCAATGGAAACCCCCCTGGAAGAGCCAGGCTGGCTGCCAGAAAGTCAGCAGGTACCAAGCAGAGGATGCAGTGGAAATAGGTGGGCTCTGTCCTCCCTGTGCCTCTTGCCTCTTCTCCAAAGCTCCCAGCAGCAGCAGCCGCCCGTCTGTATGCTCCTGGGAATCGTGATACCCTTCTCTCCGCACTCATTTTCACATCAGGGAAAACCCCAATTGTGCTCAAATTATTTAGGGTCACAGAGGTTAAGGGATCACGCACTGCAAACCAGTGCTAGTCACTGCAAGTGAGTTGTCCTGAGTTAATCACATGGGTAAGTGAATCACAGAAATGCAGGAGAGTCTGTCCCTGGGCAAGGAAAAAAACAACAAAAAAGGTGGTTATTCAGGTGAGTGCTTTGAGAAATACCTGCCTAGTCTACCAGCCCTGAGACTGGTGGGCCAAAATTGTTGAACAGCGAAAGCACCAGCCAGTATTACAGCAAAGGACCTCATTAAGAGAGAGCGAGTCAGTCTTTTCTTGTGGGCAACATCCATGTAAACTTCAGCCAAACCCCACGGAAGCTAATGGGAAACCCCTCCATAGATTTTGATGCATGCACCCCCGAAATCCAGTTCTGAGGCTCTCTCTAATGAGCGTGCAGGATCCTACAAGGCCCTCACATGCAGCATCAAAGAAATGCAGCTGGTTTTATTACAGCTGTTTATGAAAACTATCATAAAAGTGGCATGCCACTGCCAGCTAGGTTTTTGCCAAAGGAATCTCTGCTAAATTAGGTCGAGAAATATTTGGTTAGTGGCACAGACACATTTATATATATTTTTCAGCGTTCACCCAGAAGTTCTCATTAGCAGGACACAGGGAATGGGGATGGAGGAGAAGAAAAAAAGCCACCAAATTCTGAGTTGATTCAGTTAGTATCTATAAAGCCAACACTGCAGCTACACTGACACTTGGACCATTAAACATTGCATTGTTTAAGCTGAAAAAAAAACCTCAGAGTTTTTGCAAGAAGGCTTATTCTTGTCCAAATAAGCAAGGTCATCCCTTCCATCAGAGCATTACATGGGGGAGAAGAAAGGAGATCAGAGCAGACATCCCCTCAGGCTAACTTCACACTCCACGCCTTGGGGTGGGCCAGGGGGGAGCCTCCTTTGGTCTCTCACTTCCTGGGAGTGAAAGCCAGGAGGCAGATGGAGTTGCTCAGAGATGTCTGACTCACTGCAAAGGCGGCCGGACAGAACAAGCAAAATCAGATATCACTGTGCAAGCATACTGGGTGGGTTCAGGTGATCCTGATATAAATCACAGTCAGCATTTGACAGGGTCAGAATCAATTATTTCTACATCAGTGGAAAAGGACATCCAAAACAAACTGCACAGGATTCGCCAAGGCATGGGAGGAGGCGGGAAGAGAGTTAAGTGTATTTGGTGCTACCAGCCTGAACAAAGAGCGAACATCTTGGGAACCGGGGTCCACAGTGTCTGGGCTCCCAGAAGATGAGCCAGCACAGCGACTGGATGCCAAATGTTGCACACTGGCAGACAAGTTTTGGTAACGCAAGGTTGAAGGTCCAGGCTGCTTCCTCTGCAGACTTGTTCTTACACTCAGTATTGATTTAAGGAATGGGTGGATTGCTCTTTTGTTACTGCATGGAGTTAGAAAGAGGAGGATGTGGTGTGAGCCATGGGTAATAGAAACACTGGCCAGAGGGACTTTAAAGGGGAAGGAGCAGAGAAGCTCCAGGCCAGCAGGGAATGAAACTTTGCAAACCTTCCTGGTCTCTGCAGTCTCCAAACAGACCACCAGCCACACTGCCTCAACCTCCTCCCGGCCCTCTCAGTACAAACAATCCTTCCTCTTCCATCCCCAGGTTTTAGGCCACTGATCAAGACCTCTCATTGCCAGCTCACTGTTCTGAGGCACCATGTGCTGGAAAAACCCTGATGCCGAAGGGGACATCAGTGAAAGTACTTCAAGCCCTTACCAGGCACCATCACTTGTTTTGGGTGCATATCATACCTCACTTCAACCAGTTTCTGGGGCAGACTCAATGTGAATGCATTTAACGGAATGTGTTTAACATCCTGTAACTGGCCCATGCGTCTGAAGGCACCTTCTTTTCTCTCTGTCCTGTTCAGCGATCACCACACAGATTCAGCGCTTTCACTCAAAGCCTCATCGACTCATCGACAGGCAGGCTGAAAGAAGTGGAACTCATGAGGAGCTGTGGGTTTCCCATTCTTATAATCCCCCTTTAGCTAACAGAGCTACCACATAAAAAAAAAAGTTTTATCTCTCTGGCACGAAAGCAACAACTGAGAAACAGGCAATCATCAGCAGGGAAGCCAACTATCTGAAGCCCACCGGAGACAGCACCCGTTAGCAGTGAGCTGTCGACTCCACGACCCCAGTGGGCAGGCAACTGCCTGAACACTTAAAGCAACCTCAGTATCTGCATATAGTCTAACCTTCCACTGTGTATTAGGGAATATACTCCCCTTCTCCATCCCAAGGTGTCAGACTGTAACATCCTCAACCAAGCTGGTCAACAGGTGAAGCCACCGAGATGTGATGTGTCAACCTATCCAGCTTGATGCCACAGATACAATCCAGCCCTTGTTAAGGAACTTGAAACTGAATCAGCTTTTTCTAACCCTACCCCATCTGGTCACAGTCCATTAATAAACTATCTAAGGACACATGGCACCAGACTTCAGGAGAAGAGGCAGCATCTGCTCTGCAGGCTCCACCACTGCTGGTGCGCAAACGTGAGGTGAGGACACACGGTGAAGTGGCCTCATCCTCACACAGTACTGTGGGCAGGCCTGACACCTGGAAAGACAGGCAGGCAGCTCCTGCTGCTGCGTGCTGCTCACGTTCATTAGGGGATAAGGAACGATGGCTTCTGCTGCAGGACGCAGTGAAGAATGGTGGCAGTTGCCCAAAAGCAACAGTTGCCATCCCTCTCCCTTGCCTCTGGTGGTGGCGGAAGCAGCGGGCTGGATTCCTCCCCTGGCTGTGTTCCCCTCTTCCCATGGCAGGACACAGTTCAAACCAGCCCCTTATCCCCCGGGAGGCTGAGTTCAATTGGGCTACACTGCTGGAAGCCCTTGATCCAGTTCTGGGAAATCCCCACAGCTCCACTGTACTGGGCAGAGGCAACCAACTCCTATCATCCCCTGAGCTCAGGGCTGCCAAAAAACTCCTTTCCATACAAGTCTCATCTGGCTTTTCAGCATGGAGCTCTTTTGACTGAAACCACAATACTTAGCATGCTTCAATGATCAAGCAGAGGGCACGGGAATGTCACTGAAAACACTTGGCTTCCAAATGCAGTATTGTTCTTCCCTTACCCCATTCACAGATCCTGACCAGAACATCCCGATCAAGCTCTAAATATTTTCTAGCAAATCCAGAGAGAAGTACCACAGCAGTATTCGATCTACCGTCTCCCCGAACACACACGCACCCACACTTGCATGAAACCCATACGTCGCGCAACCCCACCAGCGCCTCGCCACTGCTCCCAGGAGCAGCCCGTGTGGAAGTGCTTCCTCCCTCCTCCGTGGGTGCAAGGGTCCAGCATCAGGCGCAGCCCTGGCCAAACCGGCCTCTGCTACATGGAAATCAGCTGAGACGAGCAACCATGCCCGGAATGCATTTCCCAATTCCCAGTGGCGCCATCACAGCTGGATGTCAGAAGCTGCCCACCAAGCCCAGGTGACATTTTCAGCCTCACACTCTGCAGGCCCCAGGACCAAGCATCTCTGTCCCAAGCCCCATCCCAAAAGTCTCGTCTCCAATGTCCTGGTTGCATCAGGTTCAAGATGTGGCTCGGAAAGGTCACTCTCCCCCCATCCCTCAGCGGCAGCTGGCTCTCCCACCCAGGAGCTGCTGCTCTGGCACACCCACCCACCAGGCACCCGCGTGCCCCCATTACTTTTATTTTGCATCCTTTCCCCTCCCCGCCTTGCCATTCTGCCCGGCCACCTCACACACCAGTGGCTATCTTGGCTGTGGGGCCCCAATGCGTGCCATCTTCTCCCCATCAGCTCCACCATGGAGAGAAGAACATGGTGGCCATGGCTCATCTGAGGGAAAGGTGGTGTGGTAGGAGTCATTCCTAGGAAGGCTGTATGAGTAATTTAAGAGACAGGGAAAGAAAGCAAGCTAATTAAAGACACGTGATAAAATCCCAACAGTTTTAGCCACATTGAATATCCAATTAGGTCTATTAAGCCTCTGGGCCACAGCTGTGGGAAGGGATCCTGGGTCTGGCAAGATGGGCCAACACCCACCGAAAGCCTCCTGAGCGACCAGGAAGCACCGGTTATGGGTCTTTTTTGGGTACTCCCCCCACGAGCAGTCCTGGGGCAGCACGGCCCCACGCCTGCAGGCTCAGCCACATCCCTCATCCATCCAGCTGCTCCACGGGCATGGGGTGCCCATCGGCCACGCAGCCAATGTGCGCTCCTGCAGCTCTCAGCAGCAGTATTAATTCTTAAAAACTGCCTTTTTTTTTTTTTTATAATGTTTGCACACACATTCGGTTGCATTGTTTATAGCCAACACTTCAACATGTGCTGGCACACACACAGGAGGAAAAAAAACAAGACAACTGAATTGACTGGAAGTGAACAGGAACTCCAGCCCTGACCCTGTAAGCAGGATAATACAATTCAGCTCGTGGTGTATTTTTTGCGGGATGGTTGCCTGCCCCATTTTTGCTATCTACAGTGAGACGTGCAAAGACCAACCCGCAGCAGCGCTGAGGAGTGCTGAAGTTGCTCTTAACCCAAGAAGAAGGGGTCATTTGCAGGACGGCGCTTCTTTTGAAGCAGCACTTTTTTTGCTGCCAAACTGTCGCAGCATTTTACACTGCCCGAAAACCTGTTCCGAGCAGCAGAACATCGGATGCAATGAAGGCACGGGCAGAGGGTGCGGGGCCAGGCCCGGGGGTCCGCGGGCAGGAGGGAGGGCACCCCTCCCCAAACCCTTCTTTTTTCGGGGAGAAACCCCCGCTGGCGGTGGGCGGGAGCCGTCCCGGGAGCGGGGCCGTCCGGGGAGCGGTGCCGGCCCGGCCCGGCCCGGCGGGAGCGCTCCCGGGGAGCGGCGCCGGGGGAAGGGGAGAAGGCAGAGCACCCCCGTGATTTTCCCACACTGGAAAGGGAAGGGAGGGCTTTTAACATTATTATTATTATTATTATTAATTCTTATTTTTAGCGAGAAGGAAGGAAGCTCGGCGGGAGGAATGCCGCTGCCGCAGAGGAAACCTGGGAATGCAATGGGAGGGAAGCGGCGGCTGCCGCCGGCCGGGGAGGGGGGACCGGGCCCGGGCGGCGCAGGTAACGCGGCGGCAGGAAGCGGGGGCGGGCGGCAGGGCAGGGCGTGCCGGCCGGGCCGGGCCGGGCCGGGGCCGGCGCGGGGAGCCGAGCCGAGCCGAGGGGAGGGGAGCGGAGGCGGAGCCGGCCGGGGGGTGGCCGTAAGGTGAAGGTTGTTGCAGTGGGTTCATTAAAAGACAGAGTTCAACTCCTCGCCGCCGCAGAGCGCTGCTGGGAGGCTGGTTCGGCGGCTTGCGAAGGGGGGGAAAAGAAAAAGAAAAAGGAAAGGAAAAAAAGAGACAATAGAAGAGGGAGAAAACCCGCAGCTGCTTAAAAGAACACCAAGAGGAGCGGGGCAAGAGCGGCGGAGGGGACGGCGGGAGAAGGGGCAGGCTGTGCGCTCCCGAGGCCCGGCGAGGAGGAAGGATGATAAACGTGGTGGCCGTGTGGCTGGTGGCCCTTTGCTTCCAGGCTGCTGTCCCGGTGAGCCCGCTGCGAGCCGAGCGGGGCGCGGCGCACGTGGGGCGGCGGGGCCCGGGCGGCCGCGCGGAGCCGGGAGCGGGAAGCGGGGCGGCGGGGTAGGGCGGGCTGGGCTGGGGGCCGCCGTGCCCCGTGAGCCGCCCGGCTCCCGCCTTCCGACAGGTTACCGCGGGCGAGTGGAGTGGAGTGGAGTGCTGCCCTGCCCTGCCCTGCCCTGCCCTGCCAGGGGGGCTTCGGTGGCCTTTTGTGCTGGCGGCGGGCTCCAGCCCGGGCTGCCCCGGCAGCCTTAATTCAAACCAGACCCGCTGCGGCTGCTCCCGACCTGCCGGCGGCTCCGCCCCGGTGCTCTGCGGGGCGGGTGGCGCTGCCCGGTCACCCCCCGCCGGGGCGCGGGAGTCCCTCGGAGCGTCCGGGAAAGGCCGGGGCGGGGGCGGGGGGGGCGATGCCCGCGCCCTCCCTCCGGCGTGGTGCGCCCCGAGGGGGCGAGCGGGGAGTGGGGGCGAGCGCTGGCATGTGGCCCTTTGTGGCTCGGCCGTGGCCGGGGAGCCCTCCCCCCCCGCTCCGCGCTCACGGGTGACTTCTGAAACCGGGGTGCGCCTGCCGTGCCCCTGGCACGACCCGGCTCCGAAGGGAGCTCGGGGTCGGCTGCTCCCCGGCCGCCTTTGTGCCCGGAGAGCCTTTGGCCAGGAGAAGGTACGCCCGGATGCCTTGTATTTCTGCCCACTAACACAAAAATCCTGGTGGTCCCCTCGGCGCACGAATCCTCCCGCTCCCCCGACGCCCGTGCTCGGCACCAGCCCGGGAAACCAGCCCGGGAAACAAACCCGTTTCCCCTCCCGGGCGGCGGCGTGCGGCCATCCCGGCGCCCCGCCGCTGCCTCCAGCCCCCCGGAGCCGCCTGGGCCGGGCTGCGGGGCCATCCGCTCTCTCCCCCCCTCAGCGCCTTCCTCAGCTCTGCGCTCGTTGATTTCGTGCACCCCTCCTGGCGTAGTAACACTGCGATGGCGAGGCTGGCACCTTCGCTAAACTCGGGCGTTTCGGGAGCAGCTCTCCCGGGGAGGCGCCGAGCGGCTCCCGAGGGCCGCGGGCAGCCTGTCGGCCTCGGGAAGCTCCGCTTCCGCGCAGCGGCCGCCGCCAGATGTCATCCATGGATAGAGGATGGCTCTCCCGCCGCTCCCTGCCTCTGCTCCGCTTGCGGAGGGCCTCTCCGCAGAAATCTGGCACCGCAGCCTTGTGAAAGTGCTTTGCTGGGGGCCTGGGCTCTGCGTCGTCCCCCAGCCTCTGTGTGGGGTTCGCGAGTGTGGGATAGAGTCCTTGCGGCCGCCTCTGGAGGGGCACAAAGCCCGAGTCGCCATCCCTTTCTCCGGGGGTGAGGGACGCTCGCTCCCCGCTTCCTGTGTGCGTGTGCCGGAGCTGTGTGCGCGTCGCTCGTGGAGTCTTCTCCTTCGGATGAGTTAGAAGGAAAAAGCGGAGCATGAGGCTTTGTGTGAGCAGACAGGATCATCAAAGTCAAAACTGGGGTTTTTTTTCTTTCTGAGAGGGAGTAAATGATTTGAAACTTGGCTGGAGATGGACTACAGCAGCAGTTGGATAAGGAGTGGCAGAACAAAGTGCACGGCAGGATCCGAGCTGCTCAAAATACCTCCAGTTTTGCTGTACCATTCTGTCGGTGAACTCTACCTGTAGATCTGGACACGCACCCTTCTAGCCCACGTGGTAGGGAGTAGTTATGAGATGGCTAAAAATGACAAGCATGTGAGCGTAATCAACCCTGTTTCATGGGAAGAAGGCTTTGCTCATAGCTTCTGAATAAGCTTTCTACTGATTAAAGTGGTAAAACTGCAGTTAATTTGCAGCCTCTGTAGTGCATTTGGATAAAATTCCCCTATGATAAATATTCCTTACTAGAAATGATAAGGACATGACGTAAATGCTTGTCTGCAGTTTTCCTGTGCGTAAGGGACATGCAGGCCTGGATGATGCTTCAGATTGAGGGGTTTCCTGGGTGAACACATGGAGGAGCAGAAGTCCTTGGGGCTGTCCGTGGTGACTCAGTGCTGAGGCTGTTCCCTTCTCATGATCACATGGCCTTTTTCCCATGTTGAAATGTCAGTGACACGGACTAAGCTGCCTTTCCCACCCGTCTGGAATAATTATGCTTTTGCATCAAGTGGCAGAAAGCCTCTTGTGTTGGGCACAGAAAGCAGAGTTGCCTTACACAGTCCTTTGCATATGCTAGATCAGTGCTATGGGCACTGGCATGGTTGTGTTGGGTTCTTGGTAGTCTGATTATTGGAAAGCGTGCCACTGCTGCCGGCACATCACTTGACCCATGGCTATTGCTGCATGACTTGACTCGTCCATGCATATTGTCGAAGTAATAAGCAGGAACAAGAAAGTGGCCAAACGATAGCAGTTTTCTTTCTGAGTACTCTTACCCACAGGAATGGTTGGGGAGGTTCCTATTCTTCTTCAAGGTGACACTTTATTGCTCAAAACACCTTGTATGAGAGTAATTGCCCTCTTTGTTATGATGGGGGCATTGATTTCCTTGAAATAAGAAGGCTGATGCATCTTAATGGATTAACCTAGTTATTCTCTCAAATGGAAACTTTTACATGGTATAACCCTGCCATGAAGCCAACTGAGCCAAGATGCATAGCCTGCTGCAGGACGGCAGTGGACAATCCAGCCCATATCATGAGGGAGAACAGGGTTTTGATTGTTTCACCTGGTGTCGGTGCATGCTGGCGGTTAACGCAAGCTTAGCAGAGCAGGCAAAACCTTTTTCCAAGGGTGATGTCATTCCTATCTGAATGTAAACTAATTAGAAGAAATTAGGTAGTCCAGCTTGCGTATTAAACATGTAGGCAGTGGATAAGGAGGAAACACTTTCTTCTATAGTACATGCAGAGCAGCGTCACATTATTTATCAAGCACTACAAACAGCGCTTCTCCATCTAAACACTCATTTGCCGGTGGCTACCTCCCAGTAAAATGGTGACTCTATTGTATCTGGTCAACTCTGATTAGAGCAGAGACAAATAAGCTGTGGTTTGTATCGTGTAAGGGGGCTCTGGCGCAAGTTCGTAGTGTTTTGTTCCAGGTTTCTCTTGGTTTCAAGTGGCTAGAAGAGCTAACATTTTTAATGGGAGCACTCTGAAACTTCTGGAAACCAATCAATCCTCTCTAACAACCCGAGACAAGTTACAGCAAGTGCAAGAAACCTGTAAGCCTTCTAAAATTAAGCTAGTGCACTAACCTGAAATGTAGGCTGCTGTTTTAGCAGCAAAATTGGTCCATTTTAAGTATGTGTTTTGCATTGCTGGTGCTTAGATGTCTCCAGGTGGCCTATATGGTAGCACTTTGTCCTAACCTTGTTTGAAGTGGCTCTTGTGTCCAAGAACTATACTAATGCCTCTGAGGGGGACATTCCACACTTGTTTGTCATCTGGCATCTAGGGAGCTGGGATTTTAGTAGGGCCTGCTACAGGGAGGAGGGAGCTTCTTGGAAGAGAGAAGATACAGGACCCCTGTTCTGAGGAGGTGCTGTCAATGATAAAATTGCAGTGCTTCAGCATTGCAGCGTTAGTATTTTTGTCTTGGATGTCTCCTACTCTTTATTAACTCAGAGCTATTAATACAGCACTCCAGGACAGCTGGAGATGGATGCACTCACTGAGACATAGGGTACTTCAAATGGCAGTAGTCCCTCAGGACAATGTTCACTTGATGTTAAGGCACCTAAATGTAGGTGTCTATGTGTGTGCTAGGTGCCTAAGCTCTCATTAGAGTCATGGGGATGTAATCAGTGGAGCCAAAGAGAGCGATTATCTGACCAGCCCCTGCACGTCTGCTTCGAGGTGAGTTGTTTTGTCAGGGCTCTGTTGACTAGATCTCATTTTGCCTATAAGGGGAGCATAGACACCTTTACTTTAGTGTCTTTATCTAAGAGCAATTTAGTCAAAGTGACAGTCTTTTTACTTTTATGGTAACTCTCTCCATGAACAGACTGGACAGCTGCTGTTTCTGTGCCAAGAGAACTAGCAAAGCAGTGGGAAACATCGGCTTTCAGCTAGAATGACAGCTCTTTCCTGTTCTAGTGCAACAGGATCAGTGCCTCCAAACAATACCGTAGTCTTGCTCTGCTGAAGGCTGTGGAAGAAACTAGGGAGTATAGTTGGGTCCTGTATCAGAGTTCTGAAGTGAGGAATATGAGCAGAAACGTAAGTGGATGTATTGGGGGGGGCGGATTGTGAGCTGTTGAGGAGGTATCAGAGCATTTTAGTATTTAAAGGCACTGTGTATTTGTGGATTAGAAGTGAGGAACCTTTGTTACTCCCTAGACTTTGATACAGGCAGTGAACTTGCAAAGTGGAAGCTGTTTTGACCAACAGTACAAGGACTTCTGGTGTTTCTTATAGGTTCACTTGTCTTCTGAGCTCAGAAGATACTCTAAAATGCAGAGAGCATGTGGTGTCTCCTTAGGAGTGCTGAGTGTCAATTTTGTTAACAGGTCTCCAAGTTAAAGTTGACTAGCGTACTTCATTTGAACTACTGCTCTGCTAAAATTTCTGTACCGCAGAAATGAGCTTTATCTGGCCTGGCTAGAAACCTGGGATAGTGCACTTTCTCCTGTGGAGATGCTAGTGGAAAAGTTACTGCACTGTGAAGCCTTACCTCAAGGTGAGATAACATTTGGACCTCCTACAAGCAACTCTTGTGGAGCAACATCTGCTAATGTGGTGGTTTCCCAACCTCTCAGTTTCTCAAGCAGTGCTTGGCTGCAGTTGATGTTCTGGGTCTTGTGGAACCGGCATGGGTCCAACGGAGTCTGTTAGCTTGGGCTCCTTGCCATGCTTGACTGTAATGTTTGTATCTCACTGCTGAGACCAGTCTTACCAGTGAGGCTTGCTTTGCTGGATGGGAACCAGTGTGTTAGTGGGATTTGGATGGAGTTGGTAATAGAACTTCCCGTTGAGTCACTGGAGCTGCAGTACAACTGAGTCATGGAGGTGTTGTAAGTCATGGCTTTCCCTGCTAGGCTTCTAGTTTGAAACTCCTTCGGGTGTTGATCAGTTGAAGAGCTCTTGCTGCTTCACTTAGTTCTGCCAGAGAGCACAGCAGCAAGATGCCTATCTTCTCCATAGCCCTTGTTTTCGCGGTATAGTTCTCTTTAATGTCCACTCATTTTGCCTCTTAGTGTTCAGGGCTTTTCTAATAACTGAAAGGTCTTCAGGATTGCTATTGCAGAATGATTCCTGGCTAAATTGAAGGCACTGATAAAAGATAGGGAACTGCGTGCCAACCAGCTTATAATACTCATGCGTATCTTGCCTTTCATGGAGGGTCTGTGTTCTTGTCATACTCCACCTTGTAACTTCTCTGCACTGCCTGTGCAGTAATGACAATGTCTTGTATGCCAGTCATGGAAACAAGTGCTGACAGTCTTGATTTTTGGCTGTAGGCAGTCCCAGGCACACACTCCTGTCAACCAGCCTTCTGCAAAGTACAGCCAGTTCATGCGACAACTTCTCTGAGTGCCCTGGCTCCATGACCTGAGCGTGCAGAAGCCATAGCTAGAGAATGGGGGTTGCTCTTTGTCTGCCTGTGCCACGTGATGAGGAGCTTATTGCCTCTAAAATGGAAGGAAACTTGAACTCCATTCCAGTTGTAAGAGGAGCATACCGAATGCTTTCTGGGCAGCACTGCAGACCATGACTGTCTTGCGCTGTACACAGGAAAGCTCTTCTAATTAGTTTCTAATGCTGGTGGCAGTACACATCCTGGTCAGAGCTGCAGTCCAGCCTTGCATCTAGGGATTACTAGACGAGCAGACTGTATATTGAAGCCAGAGGTGGGCAGGGGAGAGTGGAACCAGTCTACCATCTGGAGAGCAAGCAGTGATTAATGTAATGATTTCCAGATGAGAGCTCTTGTGAAGCTCCATGTTGTAGCAGTGGTACTGCTGTGGCTGTGTTGGTAGGGACCCTTTGTATGTTCCCTGGGGATCAGAGCTGGCAGCTACAGCGCTGTAGGAAGAGACTACCTGGCTCTTTCCTGTCCCAAAACAGGACTCTATTGCTGGCTTATTGTATGCTTTGAGACCAGTAGAGTGGAGAAATATAAATATAGGTATGTATATATTTATACAGAGAGATACCTATCCATGTTATGTGCTATTTGTTGACCAGCTCACAGCAGGATTTGGAGGCTGTATGCCCTGACCCCAGGATGGTGGTCTGGGAGATTTGATGCCTGTGCTCTGCACAACTACAGGAGCTCAGAGCAGCCTGTCTATCTACCAAAACATCAGTCTCGGGTACGAACATCTCTGCAGAAGAGAGAACCTGTTATTCCATTGACCAGATAATAGGTATCTTCTTTAGGGACAGAGCCCAGGCTTTCTTTGGTCAAGAAGTTGAGGGGTAAGAGGAGTAAAAGCTCAAGCTAGAGGAACCACAAAGCTTGCTTGAATTCATATCCAACACAAGCATTTATGTTGTGATATTTTTCACTCCCCTGGTTATAGGGGTGCCCTGTGCTTATAGAACTGTAATAGAGACTCTCACACCAGCATATTTAATGGCCAAATGAGATTTGTCCACCTCACTGGCTCTAACAGGGTGTAAGTGGCACCTACGTGCAGTGGAAAAGTGGCAGTGAGGCTTGCCTCGAAACTTGCCTAATAGCCTGCAGCTAGACAGCTTTGACTTCTAAATCTCTTTCTGTCCTAACAGAGGAATCATCTAGATCATGACTACTTTCCCATCAGTGAACAAAGCACCTAACAAAAGAGGCTGACTCTGGCATGTCTGGGCAGTGGCAAAGGAGTGCTCTGCTATCGTGCGCTTACATCAACTGACTCATGGCCTCGAAGAGGAAAGCTGCTGGCTTAATCCTCCAGCAGCATCGGCTCTGCTCTGAAGCACATTTAACTTGCAAAAAGTTCCTCAGTCTGCATCTGCAGTTGCACTGAGCTGTGAAATGGTGGTGACCTTCTTGCTTACAGAAGCTGGAAGATGCAATTATGAATAATTAGAAGTTATTACTATAGTAGCTGAAAAGTGCCAAATGCTCGGTATGCCCCCACCTCCCCAGCATGCAGCCAAAAGGGATTAAAAAGATCCACCAAACCTCCTTACACTGTTCCTAGTAAGTAAAACAGGCTGGACACTAGTTATCCTGTGACCAGCTTAAATGCTAGAGTCCCAATCATATAGCAAATCTTATTTTCTGACCTATCCTTTAACACACCACACTCCCCCCCCACCGCCCCAATTGCCTGCTGGGGAACCTTCCCATGCATTATTTGGGGGCATACCAGTTGGCAAGGCTTGAAACCGTGCCAGAGATCATTCTAATAATTTGATGGTATAGATTGTGTTCCAGTGCCCGGGGATGTTCGCTGATGTTGTTTAATTTACTAGTGTGGATGTAGGCAGTGGGTCTCTGGCAGCAGGCCCAGAATATTATGAAATTGTGAAAACTGCAGTATCCAGTGAAAGAAAGTGAAAGTTTGTCATAGGAGATCATGACTCTCTCTTTGAAAACTGAACCTTTTTGGATGCTTCAGAAGGATGAGCAAGTAGAAATCCTGTGTAATCAATCAGCTGAGGTTTGTGAGGTGAATACTACAAACCTGGAACAGCAAAACATTTAGTGTAGTAGTAATGGTGCTGGTACGTGCCAGTGATTCAGCCTGTGCTTTTAGAATTGGCCCATAAGGTGGTCCTTCAGCATTTTATGCTCTACTTTCTTTAGAGATATATTGTGATGACTAGAGTTGGTGGTCAGTGAGTAGACCCAGAATTTTATTCGTATATGAAATATCTTTAACTTAGTGATGTTTGAACAGTGTCTTACAAGTTTGGTCTATTGTTATGTAGCATCTAGCTATTCCGATGGTACTCCTTGCCAGAAACTTGTCTGAACTAAGGGACATGTTGTACTAGGAATAACTTGGTACTAAAGCACTTCACCTTGCCTTGCAGTTTTTAGTAGTGTTTTATTGACATGTCCTAATGCCTGACAGTCCATCAGAGGTGGCATTAGTGATGTCTCTTGTCTCTTCACGGTATAGATGTTTAAAATACAGGGATGTCCAAATCACAACTTAAGTCTTACAGTTGCCCATATGAGGCAGAAGAGCATCTAGACTCCACAAATGTGGTAGCATCTCCCCCTAAATTCTAACCTCCTCAATTGATTTGGTGACTGCTCTGAAACAAGGCCATGGGGAAGACAGGTGAACAAGCTGTATACCCAAAAACGAAGGCATGAGGTAGCTGAAGCTAGTATCTGTTACAGTGAGACTTGGATAATAGCTTGGATCAAAGGGAAGCTCTCTGATTTATTCTGCCTTTGTTACAGTCCCTTGTTCAGGGCTCCGCTGTACAGATGTGGTACTAAACAGTGCAACTGAGTGACGCTAGGTCCGAGTCGATTAGTTTAAGCCATTAGGTGTTTGGTCAAGAAATGCCTAATGTTCATTTCTGAAATGAGCACAATTGCAGCAGGTTTTTTTTTTTTTTAAGGCTGTTTCTGATGGGAGGATTTCATTTGATGCTTCAGCTTTGAAATGATACTTCAACACCCTCATGACTCAGCTTGGAAGTACACCAGCCAGCTTCCATAATCTCATTGAGGTGTTGCATAATTTAACTGTAAACGGGGCAGTAGTAAGCAACTGGTGTCAGAACTTTGTCTTACATGCAGTATTGCCAACTCTTTTGTAAACCTGAACACAGAGACCATTAGTGTCCTAGGAAGAGGCACAGAGAGCTTGATCTCCCCACCATTTTATATGGGTAGATCACTTGCTGTATGGTCCAGTGGTTATGAGCATGCATATTTCTCAAAGGGAGTTCATGCAGTCTGAACTGTGTTCTACATTAGAGTAATTCAGTGAAATGTGGTCCAGCCTGTGCCCAAAGACCATCTGGCCTACTGCTGTTTATTCCAAGGAGACTAGTACTACCTGAAACACTTAGATGCTGCTTTTCTTTGGCACCTGCACTCAGGAGCTGCTCAGACTATGTGGAAGGAAGGGGTGATGCTGAAAATGTCCCTTTGAGAAGACTCTTGGGAGGGGGGAACGGGGTATTCCTGATCTGAGATGTGGCTCCTGCATTAGGTGGAGATGTTTCAGGCCTTTTGTGCATGGCTTAGTCATGCTGGTGTAACTGCATCTGTTTGGCAGGGATGACTTCTGCATTATAAACAGTCTAGGCTTAGTCAACACTGTAAGATCCTGTGGATAAAACAGGCCTGATAGCATGCCTCATGATGTAGGGAGAAACTTGATTTCTTCACATCCATGCTGGTTTACTTGAAACTGGAAATGGTGAGGCATAGAAGCAAATGCAAAAAGTACACTTAACCGTGTGTGTTAGTGTAAGACCTGCTGAGGTGCAGGAACTGCCCTGCATTGGATCAAAACCAAAATCTAAAGCTGCTTGCACGGTCTGCGTGAGCCCAGCAACTGGCTGCTGATTGAGATTCGCAAGTTCCTTCTTAACAGACCGGTGGCTGACTGTTGTGAGTCCTGCTGTGCAAGAGCAGAGTTTCTTAGAAGTGGTTAGAGCTTAGCTATAGGGAGTGTGACCAAATCAGAAGGGAGCTGCTGAATGCCAACTGTTGGCTCATTTTGCTGCCCAACTCTAACTTGCTTCTGCAGCTCCCTTGCAAATAGTCAAGGTCTTCCGTAGCAGACTGACAAATAACAGCACCACGGGATCAGGTTGTGGGGTGTGACTGGTCCTGCCATCTGGTGTGCGCATGTGAGATGGAGGCTGAGACAGTGTCTGTTCAAGCCAGGCAGCTCTTTCTGGATGCTTCTAGTTCCCTGATCAATCAGCTCTTCAGTGGGGGGTGTGCCTGAAAAGGGTGGTTGTTGGTGCTGTAACTAAGAAGGTGGGTATGAGACTTAAAATGAAATACAGCATTCAGAGGTAACAGATGTCTGGGATGTGTGTATGGAAAATACAGATTGTTAGCAAAAAAACATTTCATAAGCATTGAAGACTTCATTGTGCTTCCTTCTTGAGAAAATGTGGAGTTGACAAAAGTGATTAAGAAGGCCTTGTCTTGGATTGTTGAGTCTCAGGCTGGTTGTCATGACATGAAGGACTTGATGTATGTCCTGTAGGGTAAACTACAAGCTGATCAGCTGGAAAGCCAAAGCAGAGTTTGATAGCAGCAGGCCTTACAGCTGGCAGGTGTTTCTGCCACTGAAGTGTCAGCAAATAGAAAATAATTTTTGTTGTCTTGTGCATAGGCAGTTTCTATAGGATATATCTGGTTGCTATAGGATATATCCTCCTACAAAACCTTAAGTCTGGGTGGTTCCACTGTAACTTTATGTAACTAATGAGAATACCTTGTCAGCTTTTCTGTTGTTGTAAGGCTAGCTATTTGTACGTTTAAGTAGTCTCATTAAGTTTACCAACTAACCTGCTTTAGCTGAGACCTTTAGTACTCCAGGGTTGTGAGTTCATCTTTCTGCTGAGGTTTAAATAACTTCCTAGCTGCTAGGAACCAGAAATACTGCCAGTAAACCCTTAGTTTCATGATACACTAGGGATTTTTATCTGAAACTTGGATTTCACTGACCTAGTGTAGCACTGCAAGCAGTTTGCTCAAATTAGAAACATGTATGTATCACTAATAGAGTGAAAATGCTTCTGTGGTCCTTCAAGAAGATCTCACAGCTTCGTCTCCTGGCTCCTTGGCCTATCTTGCACTAGGTAATTGCTAGAGTTCAAGGAGGAGAAGAGGGAAACTCCCAGGATTGAGATAACAACCTGGGTCTTCTCCTAGCCATGTGCCTGGATACCAAAGGCTGTTGCACTTACTCTTGCCTGATAATAATTCCTGGAGGCAGGAAGTATTCCTGGCTGCACGTTGGCTTCCCTTCCTCAGGTGAAGCAGAACAGCTTCTTCCCCCCCAGAATACTGTGTAGCATGGTGATGAGGTCGCTTCTGACTTCTGGGAACAGACCTGCTCAGGTCAGAGCACTCGTGCAGCTGTAGTGTTGCTGATCACACAAAAGCTGGCGTGGAGCTCATTTGAAACAGGTAGTAGTTCCACCAGCCAAGTTGTATGGCATTTGTCTCCAGGAAACAGGCTTCCCTAGGACCAGAGGCACACACATGTTTTCCTGGTGCTGCTGAGAGGTATCTGTGATTCATAGTGTGCCATCAGCCTAATTTGAAGACTTGAGATGCCATAGACCACGTCACATTTTCCTATAGACACGTCTCTGATTTCTGAGCTGGGACTTCCTGAGCTGAATGGCTGAAAATGAAAAGAGCAAGTTGTGCTCCTGTGGGACCAAAGTCCTTGAACTGCCTCTCTTGTGTCCTGACGTTGGTGTGCTGCAGGCTTGCGCTCTGTCAGGGGGAGTGTGGAGGCTTGAGCCTCTCGGCATCCTGGCACATGGCCTACAGCTGCACGGTGACCAGTTTGAGCTAACAGGCCTACTGGAAGAAGACAGTCTCAAATGGGACGAATGGAGGCACTAGCTGCTTTGCAGCTCTTCCCTCAAACCCAGTCTCGGACTACATTCATCAGTCTCAGGGCTATAATGCTAACTGTCTGCTTTACTGGGAGCTGGGTAGTCTCTTAGCTTTATGGGGCGATGAGACTGGCTTCTCCAACCCATGCATGCTGTCAAGGAGCAATCAGGCGATCTGAAGCCCACTATTGCACTTGCCAGGAAGTCTCGGTGGTTCTGCAGCGAGTTTAACTCCAGTGACAGTCCTCAGTGCTGATCCCATAAGACAGGGTGAGTGGGTGGCAAGAGATGGGGCAAAGAAAGGAATTTGCATCCAGATGCAAGTGAGACTGTTTGTTCATGGCAGTGGAGGTCAACGCATGGATGGGAATAATTAGCTAAGGATAGGGACTGGTTTTGCTGGAACTGCTGTTGAAGACATAAGGTCAATGTGTTTATATGTGTTGGAGGGCAACGCTACAAAGTCCAGTCTCCATTTGAGTGGCTGTAACTGCTGATGACTTGTCTGAGGTGAGTTGCTCAACCTCACCTGCCTGAACTCCACAGCAGGGGCTGCGTGTATGCCGTGGTCATCCTACATGTTGTAAACTAGCCATGTCGGAATACGTGGTAGCCAGGGGGCATGTGACTGTGCTACTGCAGAGGGAGGAAGAGGCAGCAGGGACCTTAGATCCTGTCACTTTTAATTTCTTCTTCTGTCAGGAGGGTCATGTTTATCTGTGGTGCAGTTTCTAGTATGCATGGGTAGTGCGTTTTGGGCTACTAGAGTCCTTTGCTGGATGGGTTTCCATTTCATAAAGATTTTCTGACCTGCTGCATACCCTCTTTTAACCTTACTTTGTCAGGGTTCCTGGGACGGGCAGCCCACCACTGGCTTTGGCTGAAACTAAGCAATTCCCTGTCTGTGTTTTTCTAAAGAAGCAGCTGAACTGGCTGTTACTGTAAGACTGAATCTTCTCTGCTGGTTTTGCTACGCTAGAAAGTAATTACTGGTGACTTTAAGTCAGAGGATTTTAAGACAAATTAGGTTTGTCTGGTCTCAGCTTACACAGCTTACTGCTCATCTCTCAAGCCAGGTGAAATAGCTTGAAATTAATTCCCCAGGATGAACTGGAGCTGTTAGCTGTATGGCCTCACTGAGCTGCACCTACTTTGCACAGCTCTTTGAGGTTATACATTGACTGTGGCTTTCTTGTGCTATCTGAAGAAACGAATGCCTGAACTGTCAACTATGTTAAAGAGCTGCAAGGAAGGCTCTTTAAAGAAAAGCAGTTATAGCATAAAACTGAACTGGCTGCTTCTCATGAGATTAGCTGCAGGGAAAAGAGCTTTCTCATTAGACTGCATCTTCAAAACACAGGCTGCCTTGAATGTGGGAGACAAAAGGTACCCCATTTTTGGCCATATTGTGACAACCCGCACCTGCCACTGATACAGAGTTAAGTTGAGTGCCACATCTGTGGATGTATTGACCTCTCAGTGAGATCCAGTCATTAGCCTGGGCTGTATTGCTTCGCTGGAAGGAGCAGGTTGGCATGAGTGAAAGCAGTATGTGGTAACTTACTTGTTTGATATATCCTTCAGGTGAAAAAGCAGGAGCACAGACTCTTAAGTCGCTTCTCTGTATTGCTGAAGGACTGACCAGACTTCTAGTGGAGCTGGCTGAGAGAGAACTGGGAGGCAGCTCAGCTCTTCTGTATCAGAACTGCCATGGTGCTCTGTACGCTCCTAGCAGCGCGCACAAGTAACGTGTTGTCACTGATGCTGTGTATGTTGCAGGGCCACAAGCTTCCCCGGCTGTGGTGTCCATAAACCCATTGGACTCCTACCCCTGGCTTTGCTCAGCCCTCTCTGCTGAAGGACATGCAGTATGCTCCTTGTCCAGTACTGAATTGCAATCGCACCGGACCTCCTCTAAAGTTCAGGTGGCTCAAGACCAAAGCAGTACTACTGCTTTTCTGAATAAGGCATCTATCTAGCCTCTGCTACTGTGTTTAGGAGATCAGGGAGGACTTAAAAGCACTGTTGTCAGACTTAGGAACAGACCTTATCCATCGTGAACAAACAAACTCTCTGCAGAAGAGAACTCTCCTTACAACCCCTCTTCTTGCTCCTTTTTGTATAAACCTGCGTGGCCCTTTGAGTCAGCCTCTGATTTGCATGTTGCCTGCAGTCTGAGGGTGCATTTGCGATGTGCATTTCCATAATGCATGGCAGCGGCAGGGTATTTTACTGTCCCTCTGCTGCAGGGTAGGTGAATGTGTGTCAGCATCCCGGGAACCCAGGCTGTGATTCTCTGTGAATTGCTTAAGCAGCCCTGGCTGCCACGCTCTGCCCTGTGCCAATACAAACACTTGTGCATTCATGCACCGAGCAGGATTGGGGAACTGGTCCTGCTGGAAAATTCTTTGCATGATGTTTTCTCCTTTTTTTTTTTTTTTTTTTTTTTAACCAGACCAGTTCCTTGATCTGTTTCACCATGAGACTGCACAAAGAGCTATACAGGGGATGGTCCAGGAAGCGTGAAGTGACACGCTCTCGTGGGAGGTGGTAGTTTAAAGGGCCCTGCTGCAGAATGTGAAACCCAGCCTGATGGTGACAGGCTGGTTCATTTTTGCTCTTGGCATGTTGACTGCTGTGTTTCAGCCCTACTTAATTAAAAAAGTTGCCCTGTCACAGTAAGGAGAAAATGTAATGCTGATTGGGCTAACTCACAGTAAGGAGAAAATGTAATGCTGATTGGGCTAATAGCGTGGTACTTGCCAGGTGAGCCTCTAGAAGTATTGGGACTGTGGCTGCTGTGCATATGGAGTAGCTGGATGCTCCTCTTCCTTGGCCACTGCATCTTGTTCAAAGGATCAGAATATGCTTCTAGAGCTGTGGCCACAAAACTTGACAGAAAAGGAGGATCAAAGCCTAGTGGACAGTGGGCAGAGTTTACAGTCTGGTCTGTTCTGCCCATAGTGGAATAGATCCTAAAAGCTCTCATCCTATTTTGAGTAGGTGTTGGAAGGTATTTCACTACCTCAAGAGCCCAAGTGCCAAAAGGTAGCTACTGTGTGATGATCAGGTAGTTCATGCTTCAAACAAAAGCAACTGCTGTTGCAGCTAGGACCTCTCCCTCAAAGATAGTCCTCTTCTCAAGTCACCACACAAAAATAGAAGAGGAGGCCAGTAAGAACTCAATTAACCAAGATTTTCCACATTTCTTTATACTAATGATGATCTGATAGAGAAGCTGCCAGATTAACTGCCATATTTACCTCTTGCTGCTAAAATGGTGCTCGCCTTGCTGAGCAGAAGAACATCCTTTAGTTTCCACTTGAGAGCTGCCTGACTGCTTCCCTTTGGAAGGAGCACCCTGTGAGCCACTAACCAGCCTTACTCCACTTGACATAAACTGATGGATGGAAGGGTGGGGATGCTGAAGCCTGTTGGTATGCAGCAAAAGCTTATTGGGGGAGGGGAGAAACAACACCATCTGAAATAGGGAGGGCAGATAGTTGTAATGCTTTGAACAGCCTTGATTGGAACACTAGTCAGGGATAAAAGTACTGCTTAAATCTAGGCTGTCCAGTCTGTGGGCTGTTCATGGGAGGGTTTGTAGCTGTCTTTCTGCTCTTTGGCCTGTGCTGTTAGTCTGCATCTTTGGCTCTTCTAGGAAGATAACTACTTAATTAACCTGCAGGGTCACCAGGCAGCACCGGTGCTTATCTTGAGCAGTGGAGTAACAGGAGAAACAACTGGAAGAGCATTTGGTTGACATCATAGAATCGTAGAATAGTTTTGGTTGGAAGGGACCTTTAAAGGTCATCTAGTCCAACCCCACTGCAATGAGCAGGGACGACATCAACTAGATCAGGTTGCTCAGAGCCCCATCCAACCTGACCTTGAATGTTTCCAGGGATGGGGCATCTACCACCTCCCTGGGCAACCTGTGCCAGTGTTTCACCACCCTCATTGTAAAAAATTTCTTCCTTATATCTAGTCTGAATCTACCCTCTTTTAGTTTAAAACCATTACCCCTTGACCTATCCCAACAGGCCCTCCTAAAAAGTCTCTCCCCATCTTTCTTATAAGCCCCCTTTAAGTATTGAAAGGCTGCAATAAGGTCTCCCTGGAGCCTTCTCTTCTCCAGGCTGAACAACCCCAACTCTCTCAGCCTGTCTTCACAGGAGATGGTGCCACACTCCTACTGACTTCTGATGTAGCAGACTTGCACACAAGCTTCACTACTGACTTGCAATATAAATGCATCAGTTCTGTTTCAGAAACTCCAGAATTTATGGCTGACTTAAAACTGAAGGTGTGCATGGTCAACTTAATGCTAGCAGTCTGTATGCCTGCAGAAGAAGGGGGGATAGGTGAGGATGCTGGTGGTTGGTGTGGTTTGTTTGTTTGGTTTCCCCCTCCCCCCCCCTTAACCATTGAAGCCGTCTGCAGACCATGGACATCTGGGATTGGAGTTAATCATGCGTGGGCTATTAACTGCAGAATATCAAGGTTTAACAAAGCTAAAATTTCTTTCAGCAGGTGGTTTTGTCTTCCCACACATTAATATCAATATTTTGAGGTTAGAAGCTCTTCAGGCTGCTCTGCCTCAGAGAGCATTTCTGTTAGCGGGACTACCTCTGCTCTTCAACATAGAGAAAAAGGTGAAAGACAAATCTTTCTGTTTGAGTTTCTTTTAGAGCTGTTCCAATCCTTGTGAAAGTCTTTTTCTAGGTGCTCCAGTGTCATATTTGGTAGCCAAACTAGAGAGCAAATGCTTCTCTGGTATTTATATGTCTCTCTCAAACAAGAGCAAACCATTGGTTTTGCTTCCCATAAAGTTGGAAGAATGCTGCAGGATGCTTAGGAAGGGGTTTGAGGTGGGAGAGCTCATTACAGCTCATTCCTTTTCAGCTGAATAAGAAGGATTTATTGGGAGAAACAAATGTGCAAATTTAACAGAATTATTCAGATAATGGAGGATTTCAAGTGTTTTTGACACTGCTGTAATAGGCTGATCACTAACTAGGATTATTAAGAGTGGGATACAAATCATCCTTAATCTAGTTTAGGGCTTGTAGCAGCTTGTGGCAAAGCCAGTGGTTTTGCTTACCTCAAAGAGCAATTTGAAAAAAGCTGCTTCCTTTTACATATACCATGGCTCCCCATTAAAGAAATGTGGTTCCCAGTTTGGGCGGGGTGAGATCAACTAATAAACTACAAATCTCCCCTTCATCACGAAAGAGTACTTCAGATCTGTGCTCTAGCAGGAGGGAACTCTGTGCAGCTGATGGGATGAGAACAGAAAGATTCGTGTATTGAGACTGCGACCAAGATGAAGACTGAAGAATAGTTAGAAATGATGCTTTTTTTAAAAAAAAAAAGAAAAAAAAAGTTGCGTATGTCAGACTTCTGGAGCCAATAATATTGCTAATGAGTTGTGAAAGCCTGGCCCGTTCTTGATTAAATTGAAGATGCCACTAGTAGATGGCACTTCTGGTTGTCCCAGCAGAATGGAGTAACTATTGTTCTGCAACAATACAGCACTCAGCAAGAGCAGAGGCTAACAGTCTCCCCAGGGTTTCCCCTAAACAGTCTGCTTTGATACTTGGGGAAGAGGGTTTTCCACTGGTTAATGCATATCAAAAATGCTGTTAAAAATTTTACCCCTCACATGCAACCAAATTCAGTGACCCCAAATCAAAAGGGCTATGCAAGTATTTCTAATCAGTTGTCTGAGCTGCTTGAAAAACAAACCTAAAAAAAAAAAAAGAGCTTGTTAAATGGTAAAAAAGCAACATGTTGTAGCTGCAGTATAAGAATTGAAAGTTTTTTTGACTAGAACACATGAGATACCATCAGAGATCCTTCAAAGGATCCACTACCTGAACTTAAATGCGTTCATCCAGCCTCTCTGGCATCAGTTACAATGTGAATGGTCCACAAACAGTCTCAGTGGACTGTCAAATGAACTGGTTGATGATGGAAGTAATTTCTAAAAGCATGTCCACATTAGCTGATTATATTTACCAGTCTGATAATAAAATTTTGAGCTAAAGTAATGCAAAGTTGTTGGTAGAGCAATCTTGCTTTAAGCTGGAAGTTATTTTCAGCTCTTTCATATGATGGCACAACCTGGTGATTCAATCTGTGTTCTGCGCCCCTAATCCTCTTGACTAATCAAAACCTTTCTCATTGGTGTAACTCGGCTGCAATAAAAGGTCATGGAAAAGCCTTGACCATGAGGTGTTTGTTGTCTGAACAGCACGGTCCATCTTCCTGATGGAAACCCAAGTTAGTTCAATCCCTTCCGATGCTGTCCTGAGTCAGTGTTTTATGTTAACCTTGCTGTGTCTGAAATCCTTCAGCAGCAGATCATTATAGAAGCATGACCTTTCTGCAGTACTTGTATTTTGTGGTGCCATAAGGAAAGGTTACTGCCTTTCATGCCTACTAAAGCTGTGGAGCAAGAAGTGTAGTCTTTATATAACTGTACAGTTACATAAATTAGGCAAATGTTCCTTAATGCTCATGTGTCATGAAATTGGGTGATGTCATGAAGTTACATCACTTTGTGGATATTCTGACTGGTATCCACATGTGCATAATCCTATACTGTCCCTTGAGTATTTGGGGAAAAGAAAGTCCCTCTCAGATCCCAGGCCTCAAACTACCTGGTCAGAGGAGCAGCTTGGGACAAGACCCTTTGGGACAACTGGTAGGACACATTTAGTGCAACTTAACTAAGTTCTCATATAAAGCTGCAGAAAGCAGACTTTATTAATCCCAAATCATGTTTTCTATTATTCTCTTGAAGTACAGTAGCCAACCTCAGGGAACAGGAACCGGTCTGAGTCTGCCTTCATGTTTGCAGGGTAGCTGCTGAGCAGCAGCTGGGCAACTCTACACTGGAACAGCATGGGTCTCCATTGGTTTAGACTGGGCTGCACTGGACTTTCCTCCTCAGAGGAGAACCTAGCTATCCCTTCTAAGATACAGAAATCAAATTAGGATTCAAACAAGTACATGACAGAGACTATGGAGAACCAGAACATGCAGCAGCCTGGGAAGAGGCTAAAAGCTCAGGTGTGAGGGGAAACGTAAGGGTAGGCTGGCTGAACAGGCTGGATAACAAGGAAGTGTGGCACGACTGAACAAGCCTCATCCGTTAACACCACAGCGGGAAGGGGTGCTGGCTCAGTAGTCAAGATCAAGAGCTGCTATTTCATTTCCTGACAGTCTGTGATCCTTTCAGGAGTGTTGCTAAGGTCTGCAGACCATCAAATCTGTCCAGGTGTTCTTGGGAATCCTATATGAGCTACCCCTGAAGATTCAGATCTGGGGGGAAGTTAGTCTTGATCCTAGATAAAGGTGTATGGTGACATGTCTTAAACTGTATTGGCAGTCCCTTTCTTCAATAAAAAGATGGAGAGATTGCTTTTGAACTGCTTCAAGGTAGTCTTCCCACTGGAGGAGAATGCAGCCTCCCCTTTTGCACTCAAAACCAAGCTGAGTGGGAGATCAAAGGATTGTGCTTGCCACTACCAGTGCAAGAAAGTAGGGAGAAAAATGGTCTCCAACCCCCCCATCAACCAAAATGGTGCGGTTTCTGAAGTCTGACTTCACGTCTGAACATAGTGGAAAGGACATTCAGGGGAGCAGAGTTTGGGAAGCCTGGCAGTTCTTTCCATGTTCTTTCTGCACCAACAGTTCGTACTCTAATACTTGAAGTGTAGTGAGATCAGCTTGCATGAGTCGCTGACCTTCGACACAAGAAGAAGAACATAGAGGAAGTACTTACCTGGCCGACTTTCCATGGATGAGGGCAAGAGCACAGTGCAAACAAGCAGGGACAAATCTAAAAATCGAAATTACCTCATGACATGCAGCTAAACAAAAGATTGAAGGACAGTTGCTTTTTAGAAATTACTCTAGAAATATGCTTGCAGAAGCTTCAGGAAAAGTGGTTTGTTTTGTTTCTTTTTTTTCCCGTAGAGAAGAAAAGTGCTTAAAAGTTTAACGTCTATATGAGGTTTTTTTTGTTCTTACTTTTTTGTTATTTAAAAAAAAAATCATTTAACTATAATGATTGCCTAGAAGGGGTGAGATGTTGGGCCTGATTACGTTGGTGGCAGCTTGCGTACTTCTTTGTCTTCAGAGAGGTCGAATCTAATGGAAACTAGTTGTTCTATGGAAATGTGGGGAGTGGATAAGGTATTAAGGAAGAGAAAACTGGATAAACCTGATATCTTAAAAGAATGAAAAGGAGATAGGGCCAATAAATACAGCCATGTAGGTAATAAAGTGACAATGAAAGAGCTCAACTGCTTTGTTTAACAGATCATACTAGTGCTGGCTAACTCTTTCCTAGGATGAAAATGAGCTATAGCCATTTTTAAGTGATACTGTGTTAATGCAAGCTAGAGAAATACAGTGGGCCCGGGTGCAAAGCTGGAAAGAATGTATGTTCTTATTACAGTAAAAAATGAGATTCACATTCCCAATAAAACAATGATCAACTTGGATGATGCAACACAATATCTCCTAAACTCGCACATGGGACAGTGCTGGAAAGGGATGACAAGGGCATCTTGAGAATGGCATAGAAGTAAAAATTCTGGAAAATGGGGAATGTAGTTGGATGGGGAAAGATGAACATTAGAAGAAGTGACTTATAGGGCTTTGGTTTGAAATCTGAGAAGGGAGAATGACTAGTTAGCTAATGGTAGGCCTGCAGAAATAAACCTGGGGCTAGTCATGAGCTGAGAGTCAAGCATGTTGTACTGGTAGGAACAGTAAGTATATGCAGCAGAGGCCAACAAGATGCATGAAGTAATTACTCTGCTTTATTTAGTGTTGTTTTCTTTGGATATCCTGAACAGCTTTGAATGCTGTGTGTTATGACAAACAGGTGCAGTAGAACAGGGGGCTGGCCTCTTGTTTCAGCAACTGAACTTCTGTGCTGGTTAGTGTACTCCTTGAAGCATAAATGGAGAAAGCTCAGGGCTGTATTCTCCTACATGGAAAGCTGGCTTTTGTCTCAGGACTTGGCCTGAGTGCCCACACTTATAAAAAGGGAATCTCATTCTACTTCCAGTTAGATGCTATCGTTTCAGATATATGAACAGTGCTGGACGGGCTCAAAAAGGCAGAGAAGCCAAACTACTTCGTCTCCTCTTCCTTTCTGCTCCTTAGAAGTAATGCAGTAATTCACAGCTGAAGTAGTGGTAGATAGCAAAGACATGAGCAGTCAGAACCTGAAGCAGAATGGTTATGTTGTGTAAGGACTGAGCATCAGCTGCTACCAGGATGCAGCTCTGAACGGATTCCTTGCTTTCTTCTTCTCCAAAGCAAGTGCAGCCTGGAAGCAGCGCAGAGAAGGGAGACAGCAAGACTGACCTTTCCAACACCAAATAGACTAACCAGAACTACTCTTTTTGGGAAGGGGAGATGGAATGAAGAAAGAGAGAAAATGCAGTCTGAACAAAGGAAGTTTGTGTAACCTTCAGGAGCCCTTAGAGGACTCTGCGCAGGCAACGTGATAACTTTAAATAATCTCATCACTAACACACCTTTTCCCCTTCTCTTCAAAGCAAACTACAAATCTTAACCTTCCTCCTGAAGATCTTGATTCATCTGGTGATGATGACGATGCGTTCTCAGGTTCAGGTGCAGGTGAGTTATTCACACTTGTACTGTTAGTGCTTGATCCTTCCAGAATGTGGCAATCGAGATCTTGATGAGCATCCAAGCTAAAAGCGGGGAAGGGAGTCACACACGTTCACCCCTGCCCCAGAATATGAGAGTTGGGAACAGAGAAAGAGCCTAATCTATTCATCTTGTATTGCTTCAGATACTAACAATTAGCAGAAAATGAGTTGTAGGAGACTTGAAAGGGAGCAGAAGCAGGTATACTCCATGTCACTGCTAATATGAAATATTGCGTGAAGAATGTTATGAAACTGGTGTGATTCTTTACTCATGGGAAGAGAGACTGTAAGAAGGGCCTTTGTCCTCTCTTATGAGCTGGTAGGAGATACCATTTGAGGGTGTGTAAACCCCAACCTGCCAACATACATCAAGTACAAATTTTATCTGTCATCAGATGTGCAAGTTCCCATGGGCCATAATTTTTTAAAAGTGGAATAAAAGGGGTTTAGGGTGGGGAAAAAGTCTATCAGAATGATTACTAAACTGCATGATGGAGACCTTTGGTGTTCAGTGCTGAAGTTGAGGAGATGCTACTGAAGAAAGAGCAAGCTATTGAAAGCTAAAGCATGCTTTCCTTCTACTTCCTTCCAGCCACATGCTTGTATTTTAGATTAAATTCTGCAGGAATGAGACCCTGAAATCAGTGCCAAATGTGCCAGTGACTAAAGGTGTTGAGTATATGGGTGACTGCTCTGAATCACATAGAAGGTATTTATGGGAAAAGAGTTGGATAACCATCCTGAGCAACCAGTGAACTGAAAGCAGACGTCCCCCCTGTCAACCTTTCTGCAAACAGACTAGCACTTGTGCCTTGGGGAGAAGCAGATGACTAACAAAGTAATGCTGAATAGTGCATTGCTCTGTCCCTTCCTTATTCCACTGAAAATGATAAGCAATTACAAACTGAACTGCTGTTATTATGAAAATTGGCTATACAAGTTAGGCATCCTCCTTAGACCAGCATCCTGAAGATACTATTAATAGGTCTCTAAACTGGCCAAGGATAATAATTTTGTTTGTTTGTTTTGCAGGTCCCCTGACTGACCAGTCTCACACCTGGAGAATCCCAGGAGAACCGACTAATTCCTCATTACTGGCAACACCAATGGATTTCAACGAACAGCCATTTCCCGGGATTGAGAGCCGAACTGAAAAGGAATTAGTATCTCCTTCTGCAACTAGTAATGTAGTGACAGAGGAGCCAGTTGTATCTGTGAAGGATGAAGTACCCATCCTGGGCTCACCTGATGAGAAACCAACAAATGATGTGGTTACAACAACAGTCAGAAGCCCCACTACTCACTTTCCTTCAGTGGTTCATGTAACTCCTTCAGAAGCCTCAGGCACAGTCCATGAGCTCGAACCTAAAATCCCTAGCTCTGATGTGCCAGACACTAGAGACGTGCCTGAGCCCCACTCTACCATCCCTCATGAGGGAGACATCACTGCCACCCCCACGACGACAGCTCCAAAGGATGTTGTTCCTACACATGAGGAGGTTTTTGAAGATGGCTCTGGAGACCCGGTGAGGACTAATAGCTTTGACACCTTTTCCAGGGAGACGGCTTTAGTAGTATGTAGTAAGTTGGTTTTGCAGGAAAGGGTGGTAATTTGTCAGAAATGATGATTGATTTAATAGGTTATATTGGTGGAGGGTTTTAGATGAGGAAAAAAAAAAGCTGTGGAAAGTCTCCAGTAACAGACATAATGAGAAACATGAATAACCTGACTTGTATGTCCCAACAGGGAGACTTCATTTTGACTAAAGATGAGGATTTGGTCCCCACCCGGAACTCAGAAGTACTGGCTGACTCTGGGAGGAATGCCAAAGCAGCAGGAGCCTCGGGAATTATGGACAGAAAAGAAGTTCTTGGAGGTACCTGATATTCTGGATTTCTAGTTGGTGAAAGCAGGCTCTCGTAGGAGTGTTCCAAGCAGCAGAAGCTGCAGTTCTGCAAGTATACCTCTGAGCGTGAAAGCCAACCTTTTACGTTAGACCTCTGAAATGAGGGTGGTGATTCATGAGTCTGTTGTCAAAATGCTAACAGGGGCAAATATTAGTCTGCTAATAGCAAAGTAGCTACTGCTAGTTATCTGGAATTTTATGTTTAAACCTATTCCTTCGCTCCTCCCAAAAATTACAGTAAAACTGCTGTAATGCTACCTGGGTCAAGAGTTGAACAACATAGCCTTGTGTGCTTTGCAGCATGGCCCGGTAGGAGATCAGTTTCTCTAGGTTTACTCAGTAGATGAGCAGGCTCTTGGTAATGGCAGGATCACTGGTTTGGGAGGGGGCAAAAGGACAAATTAATTTCTGGAAGTCGTGAAGTCAGTGACCATGCAGTAAGGAACAATCTGGAACTTACAATCATACTTGCATTATCTGGTGCAGCGTCTAGAGTAATTTGTGGCTTTTTTCCCCTTCTAGGTGTTATTGCTGGAGGACTAGTAGGCTTGGTGTTTGCAGTGTTTCTAGTTGCATTTATGCTGTACAGAATGAAGAAAAAAGACGAAGGCAGCTATTCACTGGATGAACCAAAACAGTCTAACGGAGGATACCAAAAACCACACAAACAAGAGGAATTCTATGCATAAATACTGATCTTCAGGACACTTCGTATTTCATCTTTCTTGGACCCTTCTCTCCCTGCACGTGGACCTCCTAGTGTGCTTTGCATTAAATTAAGCCATATGATCATTGGGTTATTTGCCGTTACCACTTTGCCACTGGAAATTTTATAACTACAAAGTAGATCTGGATTCATTGAACATTCCTGGCTTTCTTGCACAACTTCTTTTATTTTATTTTTTTTAAACAGAAGTGGGACTGCAAGTTCCTAAACTCACTTTGGTTTATCTAAAGACTGCTGGGGCAGGCAGTGGGGAGAAGATAAGGGAGCACTGTATGTATAAACCTCTTGATATTTAGGGAAAGGGCTAGCAAGAATAAACAATTACCAGTGCTCGAATTCTGTATAGCAGGGATCTTTCCTATTTAACTCATAGATGTGTTTTAAGTGTAACAAATGGCTGCACTGGGCAGACGTTTGGTACACTGCAATCCTCTAGCTCTTTCTAACTGCTGTATTTGGAGCACTTAATGCCTATGAAACATCAAGCTGAACATGATTTCTAGTGAAATGAGGTGTGAGGGCCAGGGTAAGCAAATGACTGTCACGTGGTTTAAAATAACTTATATTTTGGAAAACATCATCCCATCCATACTCAGAACCAGCTCCTAAGCAGTTGGTACATACACGAATACAAAACAAACTCCAAAGACCCCAAAACTAAGTGGAGAGTTCATTTTACCAATAGCGCTGGACTGTCCCACTACTACCCTCTTGCTCCTTCTAGGATTAGGTAAGAAATAGATTTTTCTAAGCAGTCTCATCTCAGACATTCCCTCTTCTTAGGTGCCGAATCTAGGCTGGGCTGTCATGCTGCAAATACTCTTATCCTGCGCTACTGTGTAGTTGCCAGGTGACTCATGGCGTGTTGTAGCACCTACCTCTCTGTGCACTGTTTACGGTGGTTGTCTCGGAACGTGGTCTGCTGTCTATGCCACAGAATACCTTGGCACACAGGGGTGGAAGGTAGAAAGCAGCATATCATGACTTTGCAGCTAAGGAGTAGAGAAGCATAGCATCTGAAACAAGCCTGATGAAGGCTAAGTGTAGATGGCCTTAAATATATACAACAGTGGGTGTGCTTGACTCTCATGACTCCAGAACGGCTCTTCACAAGCTGTTCCTGCACTTTGGAGAGAAGCAACTCCAGGGATGTCAGGCTAGTAAGGGCTGAAAAGCATCTCCTGAGGAAGGTCCGGATGCCTGAATCTGTTGGTGGTCAATGTGCTGTCAGATGTGAGGCACTGAGGCCTCATTGAGGGTCTGGAGTTCCGCAGAGTATCTCAAACCGAGTGAGAAGAAAACTGTGGCGTTCTGCACAAGCCTTACTTCTGCTCTGCCTTTGGTTAGCTTCTTGCAAGTTCAGTTCCTCATCATGCAGTGCAGAAGGTATGGGGTGGGTGGAGGAGTGTTTACAACTGATGTAAATATTTGGACTGTTGAGCCAGAGGGAATGATTGGAGAATATTGGAGAATATTGCAACAGTTGGTACAAATGTTGCACATTAACAGTAAAACTTAAAAACCTGTGTAATTTAAATGAAGTATAAAACACTCCTGAGCTGCTATGCAGCTAAAATTGGTGCCTTCTCTGCAAACCCAAGAAAAAAAAAAACACTTCTTGATTCCAAACTTTTCTCTATGCACAAGGAAAACTTGTGCATGTGTGTAGCTGGCTGTTTTTAATTAAAGCTGCAAAGTCCATTACATCTTTTTTTTTTTTCTGAACGAATTTTTATAGGTTAATGCAATGACCAGATGGTGTTAATTTCAGCTGTAATTCTTTGCTTTGTATAGGAATGTAGAAATGTTGTTTGATAGGTTTATCTATGAAAAGGTTCTTGTAAAGCACAGGAAGATAAAGTGGTAAAACTTCAGTTGTACCTCACAGCCTTGGTAGGGGGAAAGGAAAAAAAACTGTATATTTTGATAGTCTAAACTGACAGTTTGTGAAACAAACACGACAGTCTGTGTTATTTAAGTGGTACAAATGAAAAAGGAGTTCTAACAGAAGATGCAACATTGGGTTATCTGTATGCCGTGTAAAGGTATACTGCAATAAATGACATTTTGGCAAGAATGTGTCTTATCTGTGAACATGGCTGTATGTAATACTTCACAAAGTAGATGTGGTTTTTAAGACTGCCCAGGTCTTTAAGGAAGTTGGGTTCCAAGTATGAAATGTGAATTTTGGTGTTAAACATACAGAGGTTCAGCTCAGAATTTGAAGGGTATGAGTGTGGCCTGCTTCCCTCTTACCCTGCCCTGGATGTCCGGGTTGCGGTGAGCTGCTCTACTCTGAGGCAGTGGTGTGGGATATGAATGGGCTGTAGTGGAGACTTCAATGAAATCTCTTTGACAGAGCCCTGCATTCTGATTTTGGGAGCTCTCCTTGCTTGTGCAGTATGTCACCATCTGCAAAAAGGTGAAGAAAGTTGCAAATCTTCCACAGGGCTCCCTCTTGCTACCTGTCTTCTGCCTCCAGGAGTTTGAGAGCAGGGAGGGCTGCAGGAGGGGCAGCTCCAAGTCTTTCTATTAAAATGTGCTTCCCAAGACAAATTTGGAGATTGTACCTCCAAGGAGGGAGAATAGAGCAGGCCTGTCTTAAGTATTCTGCTGTACAGCATCAATTACTCTGGGGTGCTACAGCTTGTGTGGGAGGAGATGGGGCAAAACAGAAGTAGAGGAAAATGTCCTTCACAAAATAGGGAAGTCAAAATCTGCTGCCTGTCTGGGTGGGTCTTATTGCAGCTTATACAATTATTGTCTTTTACAAGGCTTTGAGCTGTAAGAAACTTACTTTTTTTGTTCTGTAAACTAGCCACTGTATTTTTAGTTTATAATCTCCTCTTGCTTACACTGGAACCGTGTGGGCTATGTGTTTCCCATCAGAAAATGTTTGAAGGAATCTTGGTATTCGGAACATTTTGAGATCAGGCAAAAGGATCGAAGGACTGAGTTTAGAAGACTTTGCTTCCATAGCTAAACAAAGCTGGAAAGTGCTTTCTAACTGCATGCCAACTTTGCCAGTCCCTTAAACTAGGTAAAAGACGTGTGAGATCAGAGTTGACTGTCTGTGTCACTGATAAGGTAAGACAGTCACTGATCAGGTCAGACACTGATCAGTGTCTTACCTGCTATGAATTCTTTTCCTTGGGGGTTCCTGAGACTTTTGTTTCCACTTTTCTAGTAAGTGATAATGTGAGAAGTTAAGGTGGCAGGGAGGGAGAAAATGAACTCTTGAGGAAAGTGGTAAATTTCTATGTGAAAACCCTTACAAGCGAAACAATGTCTGATCCTCAGTGTGCACTTGAGAGAAACTTTATTGTACTAAGTGAGAATAATTTACAGAAGGGATAGTCTGCCTCTATTCTGGCACAGGGTAGCCTGGGTTTTCCTGAGTCACATTTCTGTTCACTGTGCTTCCTGACTCCTCTTCATCCATGCTGGAGCAATTATTACATTTGCTCTTGTTCACAAGTGAGATGCAAAGAATGTAGCTGGCAGAAAATCTGACCCCTTCTTTGTTCTGGAAAAACGAGCTTGAGGGTGTAAATGCACCGAATGTCAAGGAAGGCAAACTATGAGAGGAGGAAGACAAGGACTTTTCACAATTCTCACTTTGTCAGGTTGCATTAGACCCTATAAAGGAAGCTAAAGCAAATCGAAAAGGTTGTATAATCTTGTAATTGAAACAGAGAACAGGAAAAAAAAAAAAAAGAGGGCCACTCTATGGGGGTACTGAGAAGAAAAGCTATTTCAGACATTTCATAAATGCCTTACCTGAGTCTTCATCAGGACTAGTATGTATATTGATGAAAATGAGGAGTGGAATAAAGGTACAGGGTGAAATTTCCTCTGTTTGAGGTAGCAGCAAAACTCAAAAAACTTTAAATATGCAGGAGATGAGCTAGAGGCTCAAAACCAAATAGTTACTTGGCATTCTGGGGTGGTGTTTAGCTCACAGAACTGGAAGCCTGACAGACAGCATTTTTAATAAGCTTGTCAAATTCGCGGACAGTAATTTTACTGCAGAAAATGAAGTGCAGTGTCTGCACTAAGGAAAGAGGGGAGAAAAGGTATGGCCTTAGCAGTATGCAGGATCTTACAAAAGGATCTGACGGATAGACAAATTAAAAGATAGGATGCTCATACATGGGATAAAATATAAAATAGATTCACCAAAAGTAGATTGTGCCAGACTAATCAGATCTCTTGCTTTTTGATAGCAGTTTTCTCAGTCAAAGGCAATCTAATCTAATTGAACTTCAGTAAAGCAATTTATCAGTGCCACACAGAAAATGAATAATCAAAAGGAGGAAGCTGAGGATTAGTGGAAGAATTGTAAAGTGGTGAGGAATGGGCTAAGGAGGAGCCTGCAGCAGGCTCTGCAAGACAGGGAGTTAATAGGAAGAAAAGACCTCATTTTGGGGACATCTTTCTAAATATTGTCATTAAGCTGAAATGGAAGGACATACAGGGAATTACATTTGCTGTTGGGAATTTGGGCAGCCTCAACAGTGTGGAATATCAACAGTAGAATATTTTAATGTCTGACAAGTAACAATTAGGATCAATTTCACTAGGACAAGGTCAGGCATTGGAGGGGGTAGCAACAGAATTTCTGCTCTGACCTGGGAACAAGAGAGGGAAAGAAAGGGTTAGGTGAATTAGTCGATTTTAGAATAAGTATCTGTGTGATGCAGCTGTAAGAAAGGAATAAATAAATAAATACAGGATGTAGTAGCCAAGGCATTTCCAGCAAATAGAGGGAATTTTCAGCATTGTGGGTATTGTTATACAAAGAAGTAGCGAGCCCTCCGTTTACTATCACTTACATGCTCTAGGATTAATTCATGCTGGGAAGGAACAGAGGAAAAACATTAAAATGATGTGGGAGTAGAGAGCCTCTTCCCACAGTAAACTAATGGTGTTTGGTTTGTTTGGCTTGGGAAAACACAGACTGACAGGTCCTACGGTTGATGTCTGCATGGCTGTTGTGGTACAGGACAATACAAAAGATGGAGATGAGCAATTTAGGCTAAAGAATAATATGGGAGCAAGAAAAAAAAAAGAAAAAAGTGGCAAGTATAAACATTGAAATAATTAAATACCTTGAGAATCCTTCCATTAATGGTGGGGGCAAAAGATCAAAATGGATTGAATACAAAGTTTGATGTTCAGGAAGAGTATGGTATGAAATGTTCCTGAGCCAGCAGGATGTCTTTCAGCCAATAATCTTATGCAAAGGATACAGAGACCAGTTAAAAACCCCTTCCTCTCTTACCCTGTTTTTTCTCCTAACAATCTCTGGATCAAGACTGGAGTTTTTCAGGCCACTTCACTATGAGCTGAGAATAAAGTTCTTTGTCTAATACAGACAAGATCAGCTGAGCCACATTTCCAGCTGGAGGTTTCTGGAAGGCCACCTCTTTTAAGAGACTAGACTAATTAGGCAAGTCAGTGTCACTTCTGTTAGGACAAAATGTGACATAGCTCTTCCTCAAACTGTTTCCTCAAACTGTCTATCATTAAACTTTCCAAATTACACCTCTCTGCAAACACTGCCCGAAAAATTCCTAATTCAAACTTTAAACCATCATGTTTCTGCAGTTACCATTGCTTATAGCATAGTGCAGATAAGCCAGGCTGGGATTCTAACAAGATTCAGCCCCACTAGCATAAAAGCAGCAAATGCAAGAGGAAAGTGTGGGGACAGAAGGAGGATGATGCAATATGTAGCCATCTGGAGCAATATGCTTCTTCAGGTATCAACACTGCTGGGTTTATGAATTGCCCTTTAGTTTGCTCTGTTATTCCACACATAGACAGTCTCATCTTACCCTAGTGCTAATGGTCTGCTCTTATTTATCACATATTTTATTTACTCTAGTTTACTACTCTGCTTCCCCTAGTGTGCTTTAGTATGGGAAAAACAGATGGGCAGCCTTCTGGACCATTCTTTGAGGTGATAACAAAACATAATTGGGACAAATATACTCTGCTTTGTGTGTGCAAACACACATGTATATATGTACATGTGCTTATGTGTATGCATGCACAGGCACACACAAGTATGTGCTAACTAGAATCAAAACAGGAACTAGGTAAGGGCAATCACTACATTTAAAAGTCAGAAAATATGAAGTGCTTTTAGAAGTAGAAAATCCTACTTCAAAACGGCATAAAGTGAAGAATAAATAGGCACGATTTAAAAAGAAAGATTAGCATTTGGATAGATAGTAGATCTCAGAACACAGCTGTTCCAGTCTAACTAAAGCCATGTGACTTTGTTGTACAGAAAGCTCCTCAGCACGAACCCCTACTTGGCTGAGCCAACCATCAAAGCATTCCTGACCCCCGAAAACCTGTGTGGGGGAGAGCTGTAGGCTTAAAATGCGCCACCAGTCCAGTGGTCCCCAAACCATGGTACACGTACCCCTGTCATATGCAATGTATTTCCGAATAGTATGCAGAAAAAAAAACCAAACCTCCAAAAATCCACCATCAGAACCTGTCACACCTGCCTTATCTCTGGAAGTGATAGGCAGGAGCCAGCTAGATCCCTCCTTCTGTACACAGAGCTAGCAGCTGCTGCAGGTATGGGGGGGGACATTGAGGAAAGGACTGGGGCAGCATGGAAGAAACTTCTGCTGATGCCACCAGTGCATTTCTCCCTCTAAACAAAGCCTGAGAACTCATGTCTTAGGTGACTGGCTAGCTGTTTTCCTAGGGTGGTAAAACAGGTTGCATTTCTTTCGGAAACGAGAGGGTTTGAGTGCCAGCAGAAACTCAACAGTAGCTGAGAAATGCAGCTTCTGAACAAGATACATTTCTTTTCTGCAAGGCAGTGTCTCCTGACTCCCATCAGATTTGGAATTAGTAGGTGCTGAGAGCAAGGGGCTGCTCCTCTGGTAGATGCTCCAGGCTGCTGTGGCTCCCTAAGCATGAGCACATGCTGTTCATAAACCTGCTGCTGCCCTGCTTAGGCGATGTGCTGGATGCCATTCCCTGCTGCACGAGACCAGCCAATGTGTGACCTAAAGGAATCACATAGTTTTTTTATTATTCTAACAGATACACCCAGGCTTCCTCATGCAAAGCCTTAGCTGAGGAAAGCTTGGAAGTGTTAAAACTTGGGATATTCTCTGTGCAGAACAAAATCAAACCAACTGGAATTAAGGCTGAAATAATTTCAAAAGGCCATAAAAGAACATTATTGTCTTTTCAAAAAAAACCCCCACAAATTAGAAGCCCTCAAAATAAAGCAGAGATTGCATAAAAAGAGAAAGTTTGCATGTATCACAATCGAGTGTGCAGGTGGGCCATCTAATTACTTATCCATCCATACCTGCAGGATATCTGAAAAGCTACCTTTGCTGGCAATCAGAAATCATCTTCATCATCCATGCTCTATGGTCAGAAGCCTTCACAGCCCAGGTCTGAGTGGACACCAGGGTTCGGCCAGCCTTTCAGGGACTGTCACATGAAGTGAGTAGGACTGTCCATGCAGCTACATGCAGCATGCAGCCCTGCTGATGAAGGAATCCGTCCTTTCTCATTCAATACCTAGGCCTGAAGTTGACTTTATGAATAACTTAAAATAGCAGTTGGGTGTTCAATCTTCATGACCCAGAGCAATGGGTCAAGGTCTTCCTGGAGTTTTAGTGTTCTCAGGGTGGCACAGGGGAAAATATGGTTGTTTTGGAGCTACATTACCTGCCTTTTATGCAGACTGAAAATTTGGCTTTATTATTATTGCTATTAATGTACTACTGGAGGAAAAGACAGTTTGCATATGCTCTTGAAAATGTTGGTTGAGTCTGCTCTTTCTGCTCAAATACTGCTGTTAATGTTTGATAGCAGCCGCCTGAAAACAGAAGCCTTTGAACTGTTTATTGTTCTTGGGAGGTGGTTTGTCTTTTTTGTTATATATGTAAACTGGAGCCTAGCTGCAAGTTTCTTGGGCACGGCATAAATTATTACAGCCCTGTTCAAAAGTGTTGGGTTTAAGTATTCTTTTTGGATGTTACCATTTCTACTTTCAAACAAAACCCCTACTGCTGAAGTGCAGCTATGTGTGCTTGCACAGCTCTAAGGAGTGGTTGTGTGGTTACTCCACAGTAAGGATTAGTCACACATTAACCACAGCTGTAAAAACATGTCTATGGGAAAATCACATCCAAACACTGAGGGCCTTTGACTCTGCTGCTTATTACTGAGGAGGTGGGTTTCTGTTCCATTTTTCTTCAACATTGTGCAACATACATCTGGCCTGTTTACTTTGCTATCATGATGCATCATAGCTTTTCCTCTGGCAGTCTTCTATGTCCCCTACTTCCATGGACCATGGTCTACTGAGGTCTTACAGGTAGAGCTGAGTCAGCCAATGTTTCTAAAGCAGCAGGTCTTGGCAGGGGGCACTCACACTGTTACAGTGTTTAGCCACACCATTTCATTGCTATCTGAGACAAAGCAGGTAGTGCCAAATGATGACTTAGGGCTCTGTGATTATAACAACTTCAGGCCTGTGAGGAGCAAGGACACCCTTGCTCGTTGCCAAGATGACAGCTAAAGGCTGTAGCAAGTTCTCTTGCTTTTTACTCAATAGAAACCCACCATCCATTACCGTTGCCCTTCTCTCTACATGTCCCTACACCTCTTTCTGCATAGGCCTTCAGCAAAGCATGGATCCTGCACTCAATTTTCAAGTCCTCCTCTCCAGATCTTCTCAGAGGTAGTAAAGCTGAAGAGCTTAGAAGGGAAGGAGAAAGAGGACAGCATCTCCCCTAGGAACGTGTGACTCTGCAGGGCCACTCTGCATTGAGCTTTGGCCTCTGACAACTGTTGGTGCTGCAGTCCACACTTCAGGGCTTCCAGGAGAAGGTCCCAGATCATCATCAACCAACCATGGATTCTGTTATTCCCTGACTGCTGTTGGATTCCCTTGAAAGAGTGACAAACCTTCTTAATGTGAATATTTCTTGTAGGGGGGAAAGGCAGTGCAAATGAGACATACACAAATAGGAATGCTTTCTCCAAAGCTGCTTTGGGCAGAAGAAAAGCAGCACTCATGAAGAACATGTAATTACCATGTCCTCTGCCCCACCCTTGCCTTCTCAAGAGAAAGTTCTCTCTTTATACAGGAGTCTTGCTTCTGAATTTACTGATTTGCTCCAGGCCTGTGTCACATGGCAAGTCAGCAACCAACAAAGTCTCTTTCATATAAATAAGCCTCCTTTAGACTCAAGCTGCTTGTTGAGTATATCAAGGAGAACTGAGCATTGGGAACAAGGCAGTGCAGCTCTCTGGTATTGCTGGAAGTGATGTCCCTGTATTTGGGGACTGAAGGTGGGAATCCTCAGCCAGCTTCTGTGGTTCCACTCTGCTTTGTGAAGCCATGTCCTCACCCTGGCTTCTGCCTGGAAAAGGCAATTTAGACTGGGGTAGAAACTTACATATTACCCTAACGTGAGAAGCTGAATTACTCTGAGAAAGTGTGTTTTCTGTTCATTAAGCTCATTTCCCTTCTTAGCAAGCACTGCTGCCTCTAATACCTGCTCCAGCTTGTTTTCCTGGAGTTACCCCCAGTGGCACACATTTCAGACCATCCTTCCCCTTCCCTACCGGCAGTGAGTAATAGAAGGTTGCCTCAGGCTCCTCACGTTTTCTTTGCATGGGGCAACATAAAACTGCAACTTTGCCTTGAGCAAGCAGCCATTACTATTTATCTAGAAAACCCCTTAGAGAAAAAGGAGTCCTGAAATTATCCCATAGAGTGGGTTCCTACACTGATCCCCAGTTTCGTAAATGGGAAAATAAAGCCTGCACAACACAATTCCTCTGGCCAGTTAGGACACTTTGCATGTTATTTTACAATTGCCTCTTGAGAAGTTTGCTTGTGTTCCCATCAGTCCTCCAGCACCTTTCCATTGCATTCATCCATGTGAAATGAGGTAAGACCAATGAGAAACACCACGGTATAATCTTCACAGGGCACTGCTACCTCTTCTCCTCCAAAGGCCAGTTACACAGCCTGCTGTGCTGTGGTTAATGCCCACCCCTTGCTGCTGCTTCTTCAGGCACGCAAGGACTGTATCACAGGTAGGGAGCCAGAAAAAATACTGAAGTTTCAGGAATGAGTGTTTAAACCTTTTTCCCCCACAAATAGCATTAATGACATTCTTGGAGCCAAATATTCCCTGTTTATTCCACAAAGCAACTGTATGTTTTCAGAAGTCCTTGTACTATATGGACATGGGGTCACTGGCCTAGCTCAAGCAGGGAGTGCCATAGTCCCACTCCAGGGCAGGCCTGACCCTGGCTCTGCCCAGAGACGCTGCTCCAGGACAGCTTTGGCTTGGGCCAGGGGCAGGTACTGGGCTAGTCCCAGTTTAGGCCCAAGTTGGGGGGGGGGGGGTATCCAACTAGGTGCTGTTGGGGTGGACAGGGCTCAGCTGCCAGCACAGAGGCCATGACGGGTAAAGGCTCGGGACACCCCAGGCCACCCTCCTGGAACTAGCGTTGCTACCCAGCCCCATTCCAGACATGGGGGAAGCCCCAGATCACAGTGGAGATGGTTTTATGCTGCTATCCTCAGTGTTCCCACCCAGCACAGGTCATCCCCAGCCACAGTCCCTTAGGTCCTCTCCACTGAGACTGCCAACATATGTGCCTGCCTTTCCCATGCAAGGAGGGCTGAGAAGCGAGCAGGGGATGAAGCTGGGCCTGCAAAAGTATGCTTGCAGAAAACTGGTTCAGGTATTGGGAAACAAAGAGGACAAACATTTAAACGCTGAGGGAAAATGCCCCCCACCCCAGGCACAGCCTCCACTCTGCAGACACCTCTCAGCCCTGCTTCCTGCTCACCACGCCCCCAGGCAGTGCGGTGGGCTGCACGCCATCCTGCCGTGGGGCACCCCCTGCTGCTCCTCCCTCCTGCGGCTGACCGCCCTGCCTCAGGGCTGTTCTCTAGGGCACGGACGGGCTCCTCTCATTGGCTCAGAGCCACCATGAGCTCCGCTGATTGGCTGAGCTCTGTGTCCGTTGCAGAGCTTTCTGGAACAGGCCAGAACCAGGCGTGACGGGCTCCGGACAGCCCCACCCTCCCCTCACAGAGGCCTCCCCTGCAGCCCCCCCCTCCAAAACCTTGTTGTTAATGCCCAGCACAGGCCGCCCCTCGCCCCTGCAGAACAGAGATCGCAGACCTGCCGCTGGAGCGGTCGTTCGGGACGGGCTCTGCCCTCAGCACCATCACCACCTCCATCTTGTGGGGAACAGGGGTGGCCACAGGGACAAGGCCTCCCTGCTCCCGGCAAACCTTACCCCCCGCCCCTGCAAGGCACCGAAAGGCAGAGGGTTGCAGCAGGTGGGACATCTGTTCCTTACAAACTCCACCTCTTCTCGCCACGAAACACACGTCCAAGAACACCTCCAGCCGTTTGAGTGGTCCAATATCACAGGTTTCACACTTCGTCCCTCCCAGGGGGCAGCTTCTTGGCAGAAACTGCAGGATCAGTGCATGGCTCTGCACACCCCTCTCTTAGCCGATGCCCAAGCCTCGCTCCCTCCCACAGGGCAGCACTGACATGTGGCAGAAGCCCCCAGGTTCCCACAGCAAGGGTCTTTGCAGCCATCGGTTGCACCCCAGCAGCTCCGGGTTCCCAGCACCACCACAGGCGCTGCGAGGGCAGCTCCCTGGGGCAATGGCTGCGGGCAGTCCCGAGGGGCTCTGCTCCACCTTGCGTGGCAGAGAAGGGCACTTTGGGTGCAGTTCCGTGGCTCACAGCACAGGAACAAAGCCATTTTCAAGAGAACTGGAAGGTGTTAATTCAAAGCCAGTATAAAGAAAAAGCTGCAGTTTCACTGGCACAAGTCATCCCTGCGGCACCCATTATCCAATGTCATCTCTGGTGTCCCAATGTCCTGTTATGGTCTCTTTGGATCTCTCGATTTTTCAGGACAATGTACTCTGTCAATAAAACTTTATTTTATGAGCTCATTAGGAAAGAAAACAGGCAAAGATGGCAAACAAGGGCTCAATCCCCTTTACACAGGCTAATCTAAAGTCAATTCACTGATTCATCACTTAATTCATGAGATTTCTGACTCACAACTCTGTAATTCATAACTTGTGTCTGTAATTTATAACTTGTAACTCGCAACTCCCGACTCCCAACTTGCAGCTCCTGACTCCCAACTCCCGAATACCAGCTCGCGATTCCCAAGTCGTACCTTGCAACTCCTGAAACCCAACTGCTGACTCCTAGCTCTCAACTCGCAACTTCCGACTCCCAGCTCCCGAAACCTGACTCCCAACTCCCAACATTCAGCTCCCAACTCCAAACTCCCAACTCTCACCTTGCAGTTCCCAACTCCGAACTCGCATCTCCCGACTCCTGACTCCTGGACTCGCAACTTGTGACGCCCTACTCACAAATCCTGACTCACAGCTCCTGACTCGTGACTCCCAACTCGCATCTCCCAGCTCCCGACTCCTGACTTGCGACTCCCAACTCTCAACTCCAACTCATGACTACCAACTGCCAACTCCCGACTGCCAACTCGAAACTCACAACTCACAAAACCCAGCTGCCAACTCTCAACTCTCAACTCCCAACTCCCGAATCCTGAGTCCCAACTTTCAACTTGCAACTCATAACCCGCAGCTCCCAAATCCCAGCTCCCAACTCCCAATTCACAACTCCCAAATCATACCTCACAGCTCCTAAGTCTTGACTCCCGACTCCCAACTCACTGCTCCCAACCCCCACCTCACTACTCCCAACTCCCAACTCCTGACTCCCAACTGCCCGACTTGCCCATACAAGGAGGGACGAGAAGTGGGGCCAGGTCCTGGTCTCTTCGTACAGAAACCACCCCTGCAGCCCCCCAGCTACCAAAACCTTGCCACGTCAACCCAATACACCAGGAAAGAAAAGACTCCCATGAGTTCACTTCAAGAGAAACACATTTACTGGGAGAGCTCCTGCTGCCTCGTAAGGCCTGGCAGAGATGTGCTGCTCACAGGGTCCATGCCCCGCTGGGCCCTCTGCCCCTGGCCACCTGAAAGGGGAAGAGCACCCAGAGAGCGTGGTGGCCTGGTCAGGCACCTGACCAGGGTGGTGGCCTGGTCAGGGCACCTGACAAGACTCTGGGTCAGGCACCTAGAGAGCGTGGTGGCCTCAGCCTGGTGCCTGCTGGGCACTGGGGCTCTGCTTGCCATCCCCTTTGTCCTCTTCCCTTGGGGCTCCTCTCCTCTCCTCTCCTCTCCTCTCCTCTCCTCTCCTCTCCTCTCCTCTCCTCTCCTCTCCTCTCCTCTCCTCTCCTCTCCTCTCCTCTCCTCTCCTCTCCTCTCCTCTCCTCTCCTCTCCTCTCCTCTCCTCTCCTCTCCTCTCCGCTGCTGTCAAATTGGGCCTTGCCTGTGCCTAGGAGCTTGGCGCAGGCACTCTAACAGCAAACAAGGATGAGGGTGAGCACACAGCAGCTGCTGCCTGGCGGAGGTGGTGTCTCTGCCCCGGAAACACTCCTGCGTCTGGCTGCTCTCATGGGGGCACGAGCGTGGTGGGAGCACACTGCGGCAGAAGCCACCCATGCCGAAACACAGGGATCCGTATGGTGGACCCACAGACGTGGACCCGCTGTGATTGCTGGGCAGCAGCAGCCCTCCTCTGGCCCTGCTGCCTCTTGGCCCTGTCGTCGGGCGGACACCTTTCTCCCACTGTCCCTTCCCTTCCTGCGCATGGGGCTGCAGCATCAGAGGGAGCCCAAGTCTGGGAGCCCTCGCTGCCAGGCAGGCTGTGGCGTGGGTCTTTGCTGCACTTGGGGCAGAGTGTCCTGGAGCCAGCTCTGTGCTGGGCGCTCCCCTTGCCCTTCTCAGCTCCTCTCTGGCCGCGGCTCTGCAAGGCACCGGGGAGCTCTGCTGCCAGCTCTGTCTCTGTGCGCCCCGCGTTGACTGTGGCGTGCTCCAGCCATAAAGCCAGCAGCTGGTTCTGCAGGTCTTGGTTGGCTTGTCTGGCCCTGGAGCAGTCAGTGAGGGCTGTGAGGAGCTCTTCCAGACAAGAGATGTGAAGGGCGGTCCCCGCAGAGTCTGGAGATGGTGGCAGAGCTGAGGGTCTCTCCTCATGGGAGGGGGGTTGTGTCTGTGGGGAGCTGCTTCTTGGAGGGGCTGCCAAGGCTGATGGCAGCTCAGGTGTCCCCAGGTCCTCACTGGAGCTGCTCCGGCCTTCCAGGGAGTGGTCTGCTTCTCCCACGGGGACACTCTGCTCCAATAGCAGCTCTGGAGGCCCCATGTCCCCGTAGGAGGTGCTGGGGTTCTCAGACCCCTGCCCTGATTGCTCCCGGGGAGCTCCCTCGCTCTCTGGCAGTGCCCGCTCTTCCTAGTCACAGAATCACAGAATCATGGAATCACAGAATCGTATAGGTTGGAAAAGACCTTTAAGATCATCAAGTCCAACCATAAACCTAACACTACCAAGACCACCGCTATACCATGGCCCTAAGCACCTCATCCAAACGTCTTTTAAAGACCTCCAGGGGTGGCGACTCAACCACATCCCTGGGCAGCCTGTTCCAATGTTTGACAACCCTTTTGGTGAAGAAAAATTTCCTAATATCCAGTCTAAACGTTCCCTGGCTCAACTTGAGGCCATTTCCTCTTGTCCTATCACTTGTTACCTGGGAGAAGAGACCGACCCCCACCTCTCTACAACCTCCTTTCAGGTAGTTGTAGAGAGCGATAAGGTCTCCCCTCAGCCTCATTTTCTCCAGGCTAAACAACCCCAGCTCCATCAGCTGCTCCTCATCAGACTTCTGCTCCAGACCCTTCACCAGCTTCGTTGCCCTTCTCTGGACTCGCTCCAGAACCTCAATGTCTCTCTTGTAGTGGGGGGCCCAAAACTGGTAGTCGAGGTGCGGCCTCACCAGTGCCGAGTACAGGGGCACGATCACTTCCCTAGTCCTGCTGGCCACGCTATTTTTGATACAAGCCAGGATGCCATTGGCTTTCTTGGCCACCTGGGCACACTGCTGACTCATATTCAGGCGGCTGTCAACCAACACCCCCAGGTCCTTTTCTGCCTGGCAGCTTTCCAGCCGCTCTTCCCCAAGCCTGTAGATTTGCATGGGGTTGTTGTGACCCAAGTGCAGGACCTTGGACTTAGCCTTGTTGAACCTCATACAATTGACCTCAGCCCATCGATCCAGCCTGTCCAGGTCCCTCTGGAGAGCCTTCCTACCCTCAAGCACATACACACTCCCACACAACTTGGTGTCATCTGCAAACTTACTGAGGCTGCACTCGATCCCTTCGTCCAGATCATTGATAAAGATGTTAAACAGAACTGGCCCCAACACAGAGCCCTGGGGAACACCACTTGTGACCGGCCGCCAACTGGATTAAACTCCATTCACCACCACTGTTTGGGCACTCCTTCTAGTCAGAAGGAGAAGGGCTGTGCACATCCCCTCGAGTCCCAGGGCCCTGCTCCTTCCCATCGGTGCCTGGCACGGTGTCCATGCTGGCGCTGCTGCTGCTGGCTGTTTCCCCACGCTCTCTTTTGTATGGGGGTGTCTCCACATCCTCCTGAGGCATCTCTTGTGCTGCTCCCAGGAACGCTGCTGGCCCAGAGTGCACTGGAGCCCGTGTCCCTCGTGGGCATGTGCCCAGAGGGTCTGCAGACTCTTCCTGCGGGCCAGGGGGCTGTCCTGGTGATTTCCTGGTCCGAATGCACCAGGGAGTGGTGCGGAGGGGGAGTGGGGGGAAGGTGGTTTGAGTTTTGTTTTTATTTCTCACTATCCCACTCTCTTATTAATGGGCAAAAAATTAAATTAATCTTCCCCAAGTCAAGTCTGTTTTGCCCTTGACAGCAGCTGCTGAGTGATCTCAGCGGCTTTATTTCGACCCAGGTACTTCTTAATTTAACTCCTCCCCCTATCCTGTAGAGGAGGGGGAGTGAGAGAGCAGCTTGGTGGGCACCCGGCAGCCAGCCAAGGTGAACCCACCACGCCTGGGCAGGAGCAGTGGTTCCTGCTCACTACTCGTCCCTCCTTGTATGGGCAAGTTGGGCAGCAGCTCTGTTGGCAGCTTCTGTGGAGAGGACCATGATGGCCTTCCAGGTTCCTAAGGAGGAGGACCTGGGACTGGTCTTCTGCTTCAGGCTTCCAGAGACAGCGTGGGCTGCCCAGCTTCCTGGAGGTCCCCTGCACATCACAGCTGCGTTTCTGGGCTGGGAGCAGTGCAGGTCTGCAGAGGAGGAAGAGGAGGTGAGCAGGATCTCCAAGCAGGCAGAAGACAGCAGTGAGGGCTGGCAGAGCCAGGAGGGCAGGAAGGCAGGGCCTGGCACCCAGGGCCTGTCCCAAAGCCACAGCAAGGGATCAGGGCAAGCGTGGGACTGGTGGGGGCAGCCACAGCCACAGCCACTGGACACCACCCTGGGGATGGGGACACGCTGAGGCCAGGTGGGACTCAAGAGGGCCGGCAGGCAGTTCATGGGGTCTTGGAGGGGTAACACAGGCCAGGACCTGGGATTTGGCCCTTCCTAGTGAGAGGGCAGAGGCTTTGTATGGCCCTGCACAGGGCCAGGTCTTGGGACGGGGTGGGTTGGCCATGCTCCAGCTGTGCTGAGCTTGGTCCAGCTGTGCTGGCCATTGTCCAATGCTCAGGGAACTGTCACCTCCCTCGGTTCAGCTCAGCTCGGGGAGAGCCACCTCCCCCCATTGTCCCTGCATCACAAACGTTGCCATAGCTGAGTGCCGGTGACACCAAAGATGGTGACAGGGTGGCAGCCCGTGTCATGCCTGCATGACAAATACGGGCGGGATTTGTACACGGGGCTGAGTGAGGCCGGGCGGCACTTTGCTTGTGACCCGACGGGTGAAGAGAGAGGCCCTTGAGCAGGGAAGGAAGAGCAAGAGGACTGCGAGCTGTGTGCGGCTGCTCCTCCTCAAGCTCTCCTTGTCTCTGTCTGGCACGATCCAGGCATGTCTGTCATGCCCTGGGAGATGAGCTGGTTCCTCAGCGTAGCGGCCTTCATCGCCTCCTCTGCTTTCCTGTGGTTGCTGCTGATGGTGGTTGTCTACCACCTCGCCGTGATCATGGCCAAGCCCCAGGTAGGAGTAAGTGCTGGTGCTGAGCCGAGCCCTGGCCGGCAGGGTAAGGGGTCAGCAGGGGTCCGGGAGCAGCCCCAGGGCAGGCTGGAGGGGCCCTGCCTGGCAAGGGAGGCCGTTTCGCAGCCGGGCCCCGGCCAGCGTGGGCCAGGAGGCTCGGGGCAGGCACAGGTCTGGCCCTGGTGGGCTCGGGTCTTTTGCTGGTGTCTTCGAGGCTGCTAGGGACGTTCACCTCTCACCTGCTGCTTTTCTTGCCTGTGTAGGAAGGGAGACGGAACAAGTGCCAGCACAGAGGCAGCAAGTGGCGTGCCAGAGGTAAGCAGGCCCTGGGCAAGGGCAGGTGCCCTGCAAAGCCACCCGCTGGCCCCACGTGGCCACTGCCCCACCAGGGGGTGCCCCATCCACTCACCCTGTCTCCTCTGCCTGCAGCCTTTGCCCTCCTGGAGTCTTCAAAGCCCTCGAGGACACAGTAAGTGGAGCCGTCCCCCCTGGAACACGGCATCCCCCTCTCGTATCCCCCCACCGAGGGAGGTCCCACTAACGCTGCCCTCTGTCCCTCTGCAGCTGCCCCGTACACCTGGATTTGGATGGCGTGTATGAAGTAGTCCATCAGTTCAACAGGACCCTCGAGGACCTAACAAGATACCTGGACACGTAAGGCCACTGCAGAGGGAATGGGGACAGGGATGGGATGCATGGCTGGGGGCAACCGCTTGGGGAGGGCATGGGGAAATCCATGGGCCTAAAGGGAATGTGAGGGGCGATGCCCTTCTGGAGGCATGAGCTCCATGGCACAGTGCTGACAGTGCCCCCCTCTTTTTCCTGGGACAGAGGGAGCTGCTGTGGGCAGCAGGCAGGGAGGGGGCCTCGGGCACACACTGGGTGGTACCCCATGACAATGACACAGCCTGCAGCCTCCTCTGGGGCAGGAGGGAGAGCCCCAAGGCGCTCGGGAGTGCTGGGCTCAGCCTTCCCCTCCCCATCCTCACACAGGCTCAACTGGGAGACGCCTGAGGGCAGTGACAGCTCCTGGACTTCCATCACGCCCAGTGAAGTCGGATCCTCTTCAAGTGTCTCTCTGTCCCCTTCAAGAGAAGACCCCCACGCTTGCATCACGGTGCGCAAAGCCAGCTCCTCCACACAGGTGTTGCTGTCCACTTTGAGTGACGACTCCTGGACTTCCATCACGGCGAGCCACGTTAGCTGCTCTTCACGGGAGTCACTCCCCACTCTTGTGGATGGAGAAGACATGGATCAGGCCTCCAGCATCCAGCCTGGCCTGGGGCATCCCCTTCTCGACCTGGAGGAGCAGCCTGGCCAGGCAACGCACCCACCCTGCGGGGAGGAAGTGGCCAGCTACCTTGAGGCCGGCAGCGTGCAGCAGCACCAGCAAGATCTCGAGATCCAGCTGGGTGCTCCCACTCCACCTCCCGAGGTGCCCAACGTCCACCGCAGGGAAACGGAGACGCCTGTCACGCACCACAAAGGCCAGGACTCCTTGCAGGGCCTCATCCCAGCAGCGAAACTGGAGCGGGAACTGGGCCTGCCGGCCGATGTGGACGAGACTCCCCAGGGTGTCCCAGCCTCAGCTCCTCCATCACCTCGGCGACCAGAAGAGGATGATGTGATGGTGGTTCCCATTGTGCAGGACCTGCCCTTCCTGGCTGAGGCTGTGAAAAGGCAGCTGGAGTGTCACATTGTAAAAATGAAGGTACAACGGCGCTATGGGCTGCCAACCAAGGTCCTGGAATATGAGAAGAACTTTGAAGACCTCGTCCTGGGGCAGAAAGCCTCCCAGCCTCCCCCTCCGCAGAGGCACATTGGACTGCCCTACCGCTCCCCCTTCCAGCAGTGGGACAGGCGCGTTTGGACCAGGAAATCACCAGGACAGCCCCCTGGCCCGCAGGAAGAGTCTGCAGACCTTCTGGATGCATGCCCACGAGGGACACAGGCTCCAGTGCACTCTGGGCAAGCAGCGTTCCTGGGAGCAGCACAAGAGATGCCTCAAGAGGATGAGGAGACACCCCCATACAAAAGGGAGCGTGGGGAAACAGCCAGCAGCAGCAGCACAAGCATGGACACCCTGCCGGGCACCAATGGGAAGGAGCAAGGCCCTGGGACTCAAGGGGATGTGCACAGCCCTTCTCCTTCTGACCAGGAAGAGCGGGCACTGCCAGGGAGCGAGGGAGCTCCCCAGGAGCAATCAGGGCAGGGGTCTGAGAGCCCCAGCACCTCCTACGGGGACATGGGGCCTCCAGAGCTGCTATTGGAGCAGAGTGTCCCCGTGGGAGAAGCAGACCACTCCCTGGAAGGCCGGAGCAGCTCCAGTGAGGACCTGGGGACACCTGAGCTGCCATCAGCCTTGGCAGCTCCTCCAAGAAGCAGCTCCCCACAGACACAACCCCCCTCCCATGAGGAGAGACCTTCAGCTCTGCCACCATCTTCAGACTCTGCGGGGACCGCCCTTCACATCTCTTGTCTGGAAGAGCTCCTCACAGCCCTCACTGACTGCTCCAGGGCCAGACAAGCCAACCAAGACCTGCAGAACCAGCTGCTGGCTTTACGGCTGGAGCACGCCACAGTCAACGCGGGGCGCACAAAGAGCGAGCTGGCAGCAGAGCTCCCCGGTGCCTTGCAGAGCCGCGGCCAGAGAGGAGCTGAGAAGGGCAAGGGGAGCGCCCAGCACAGAGCTGGCTCCAGGACACTCTGCCCCAAGTGCAGCAAAGACCCACGCCACAGCCTGCCTGGCAGCGAGGGCTCCCAGACTTGGGCTCCCTCTGATGCTGCAGCCCCATGCGCAGGAAGGGAAGGGACAGTGGGAGAAAGGTGTCCGCCCAAGGACAGGGCCAAGAGGCAGCAGGGCCAGAAGAGGGCTGCTGCTGCCCAGCAATCACAGCGGGTCCACGTCTGTGGGTCCACCATACGGATCCCTGTGTTTCGGCATGGGTGGCTTCTGCCGCAGTGTGCTCCCACCACGCTCATGCCCCCATGAGAGCAGCCAGACGCAGGAGTGTTTCCGGGGCAGAGACACCACCTCCGCCAGGCAGCAGCTGCTGTGTGCTCACCCTCATCCTTGTTTGCTGTTAGAGTGCCTGCGCCAAGCTCCTAGGCACAGGCAAGGCCCAATTTGACAGCAGCAGAAAGGAGAGGAGAGGAGAAGAGAAGAGAAGAGAAGAGAAGAGAAGAGAAGAGAAGAGAAGAGAAGAGAAGAGAAGAGAGGAGAGGAGCCCCAAGGGAAGAGGACAAAGGGGATGGCAAGCAGAGCCCCAGTGCCCACCAGGCACCAGGCTGAGGCCACCACGCTCTCTGGGTGCCTGACCATGCTCTTCCCCTTTCAGGTGGCCAGGGGCAGAGGGCCCAGCGGGGCATGGACCCTGTGAGCAGCACATGTCTGCCAGGCCTTACGAGGCAGCAGGAGCTCTCCCAGTAAATGTGTTTCTCTTGAAGTGAACTCATGGGAGTCTCTTCTTTCCTGGTGTATTGGGTTGACGTGGCAAGGTTTTGGTAGCTGGGGGGCTGCAGGAGCTGGCCCCCATGTTGGGCAAAGCCAGTTCCAGCCAACTCCAAACTGGACCCACCCCTGGCCAAAGCTGAGCCCATCAGCGACAGTGGTGGTGCCTCTGTGATGAGAAGGGGCAAGAAATGCTGCACAGCAGCTGTGAGAGAGAGGAGTGAGACTAATGTGAGAGAAACAGTCCTGCAGACACCAAAGTCAATGAAGAAGCAGAGGGAGGAGGTGCTCCAGGTGCCGGAGCAGAGATTCCCCTGCAGCCCTTGGAGATCACGGTGGAGCAGGTTGTCCCCCTGCAGCCCATGGAGGACCATGCCTGAGCAGACATCCACACCAGCCCATGGAGGACCCCACGCTGCAGCAAGTGGGCACGCCCTGAAGGAAGCTGCAGCCAGTGGAGAGACCATGCTGGAGCAGGCTCCTGGCAGGAACCGTGGCCCGTGGAGCAGTCTGTTCCTGACGGACTGTACCCCGGTGGAGCAGGTCTTGAAGAGCTGCAGCCCATGGGAAGGAGCCATGTTAGAGCAGTTCATGAAGGACTGCACGCCGTGGGAGGGACCCCAGGGTGGAGCAGGGGGAGAGAGTGAGGAAGAAGGAGCGGCAAAGATGAAGTGTTATGGAGAGACCACAACCCCCATTCCCCATCCCCCCATGCTGCTTGGGGGGAAAGACATGGAAGAGCCAGGAGTGCAGCTGAGCCTGGGAAGAAGGGGGAGTGGGGGGAAGGTGGTTTGAGTTTTGTTTTTATTTCTCACTATCCCACTCTCTTATTAATGGGCAAAAAATTAAATTAATCTTCCCCAAGTCAAGTCTGTTTTGCCCTTGACAGCAGCTGCTGAGTGATCTCAGCGGCTTTATTTCGACCCAGGTACTTCTTAATTTAACTCCTCCCCCTATCCTGTAGAGGAGGGGGAGTGAGAGAGCAGCTTGGTGGGCACCCGGCAGCCAGCCAAGGTGAACCCACCACGCCTGGGCAGGAGCAGTGGCTCCTGCTCACTACTCGTCCCTCCTTGTATGGGCAAGTTGGGCAGCAGCTCTGTTGGCAGCTTCTGTGGAGAGGACCATGATGGCCTTCCAGGTTCCTAAGGAGGAGGACCTGGGACTGGTCTTCTGCTTCAGGCTTCCAGAGACAGCGTGGGCTGCCCAGCTTCCTGGAGGTCCCCTGCACATCACAGCTGCGTTTCTGGGCTGGGAGCAGTGCAGGTCTGCAGAGGAAGAAGAGGAGGTGAGCAGGATCTCCAAGCAGGCAGAAGACAGCAGTGAGGGCTGGCAGAGCCAGCGGGGCAGGAAGGCAGGGCCTGGCACCCAGGGCCTGTCCCAAAGCCACAGCAAGGGATCAGGGCAAGCGTGGGACTGGTGGGGGCAGCCACAGCCACAGCCACTGGACACCACCTGGGGATGGGGACAGGCTGAGGCCGGGTGGGACTCAAGAGGGCCAGCAGGCAGTTCATGGGGTCTCGGAGGGGTAACACAGGCCAGGACCTGGGATTTGGCCCTTCCTAGTGAGAGGGCAGAGGCTTTGTATGGCCCTGCACAGGGCCAGGTCTCGGGATGGGGTGGGTTGGCCATGCTCCAGCTGTGCTGAGCTTGGTCCAGCTGTGCTGAGCTTGGTCCAGCGGTGCTGGCCATTGTCCAATGCTCGGGGGATTGTCGCCTCCCTCGGTTCAGCTCAGCTCGGGGAGAGCCACCTCCCCCCATTGTCCCTGCATCACAAACGTTGCCATAGCTGAGTGCCGGTGACACCAAAGATGGTGACAGGGTGGCAGCCCGTGTCATGCCTGCATCACAAACACGGGTGGGATTTGTACACAGGGCTGAGCGAGGCCAGGCGGCACTTTGCTTGTGACCCGATGGGTGAAGAGAGAGAGGCCCTTGAGCAGGGAAGGAAGAGCAAGAGGACTGCGAGCTGTGTGCGGCTGCTCCTCCTCAAGCTCTCCTTGTCTCTGTCTGGCACGATCCAGGCATGTCTGTCATGCCCTGGGAGATGAGCTGGTTCCTCAGCGTAGCGGCCTTCATCGCCTTCTGTGCTTTCCTGTGGTTGCTGCTGATGGTGGTTGTCTGCCACCTCGCCGTGATCCTGGCCAAGCCCCAGGTAGGAGTCAGCGCTGGTGCTGAGCCGAGCCCTGGCCGGCAGGGTGAGGGGTCAGCAGGGGCCCGGGAGCAGCCCCAGGGCAGGCTGGAGGGGCCCTGCCTGGCAAGGGAGGCCGTTTCGCAGCCGGGCCCCGGCCAGCGTGGGCCAGGAGGCTCGGGGCAGGCACAGGTCTGGCCCTGGTGGGCTCGGGTCTTTTGCTGGTGTCTTCGAGGCTGCTGGGGACGTTCACCTCTCACCCGCTGCTTTTCTTGCCTGTGTAGGAAGGGAGACGGAACAAGTGCCGGCACAGAGGCAGCAAGTGGCGTGCCAGAGGTAAGCAGGCCCTGGGCAAGGGCAGGTGCCCTGCAAAGCCACCCGCTGGCCCCACGTGCCCACTGCCCCATCAGGGGATGCCCCATCCACTCACCCTGTCTCCTCTGCCTGCAGCCTTTGCCCTCCTGGAGTCTTCACAGCCCTCGAGGAGACAGTAAGTGGAGCCGTCCCCCCTGGAACACGGCATCCCCCTCTCGTATACCCCCACCGAGGGGGGTCCCACTAACGCTGCCCTCTGTCCCTCTGCAGCTGCCCCGTACACCTGGAGATGGATAGCGTGTATGAAATAGTCCATCAGTTCAACAGGACCCTCGAGGACCTAACAAGATACCTGGACACGTAAGGCCACTGCAGAGGGAATGGGGACAGGGACGGGATGCATGGCTGGGGGCAACCGCTTGGGGAGGGCATGGGGAAATCCATGGGCCTAAAGGGAATGTGAGGGGCGATGCCCTTCTGGAGGCATGAGCTCCATGGCACAGTGCTGACAGTGCCCCCCTCTTTTTCCTGGGGCAGAGGGAGCTGCTGTGGGCAGCAGGCAGGGAGGGGGCCTCGGGTACACACTGGATGGTACCCCTTGAAAATGACACAGCCTGCAGCCTCCTCTGGGGCAGGAGGGAGAGCCCCAAGGCGCTCGGGAGTGCTGGGCTCAGCCTTCCCCTCCCCATCCTCACACAGGCTCAACTGGGAGACGCCTGAGGGCAGCGACAGCTCCTGGACTTCCATCACGCCCAGTGAAGTTGGATCCTCTTCAAGTGTCTCTCTGTCCCCTTCAAGAGAAGACCCCCACGCTTGCATCACGACGAGCGAAGCCAGCTCCTCCACACAGGTGTTTCTGTCCACTTTGAATGGCGACTCCTGGACTTCCATCACGGCGAGCCACGTTAGCTGCTCCTCACGGGAGTCGCTCCCCACTCTTGTGGATGGAGAAGACATGGATCAGGCCTCCAGCATCCAGCCTGGCCTGGGGCATCCCCGTCTCGACCTGGAGGAGCAGCCTGGCCAGGCAACGCACCCACCCTGCGGGGAGGAAGTGGCCAGCTACCTTGAGGCCGGCAGCATGCAGCAGCACCAGCAAGATCTCGAGATCCAGCTGGGTGCTCCCGCTCCACCTACCGAGGCGCCCGACATCTCCTCCAGCGAAATGGAGACGCCTGTCACACACCACAAAGGCCAGGACCCCTTGCAGGGCCTCATCCCAGCAGCGAAACTGGAGCGGGAACTGGGCCTGCCGGCCGATGTGGACGTGACTCCCCAGGATGCCCCAGCCTCAGCTCCTCCATCACCTCGGCGACCAGAAGAGCGTGATGTGATGGTGGTTCCCATTGTGCAGGACCTGCCCTTCCTGGCTGAGGCTGTGAAAAGGCAGCTGGAGCGTCACGTTGTAAAAATGAAGGTACAACGGCGCTATGGGCTGCCAAGCAAGGTCCTGGAATATGAGAAGAGCTTTGAAGACCTCGTCCTGGGGCAGAAAGCCTCCCAGCCTCCCCCTCCGCAGAGGCGCACTGCGCTGCCTTACCGCTCCCCCTTCCAGCAGTGGGACAGGCGCGTCCGGACCAGGAAATCACCAGGACAGCCCCCTGGCCCGCAGGAAGAGTCTGCAGACCCTCTGGACACATGCCCACGAGGGACACGGGCTCCAGTGCACTCTGGGCCAGCAGCGTTCCTGGGAGCAGCACAAGAGATGCCTCAGGAGGATGAGGAGACACCCCCATACAAAAGGGAGCATGGGGAAACAGCCAGCAGCAGCAGCACCAGCATGGACACCCTGCCGGGCACCGATGGGAAGGAGCAGGGCCCTGGGACTCAAGGGGATGTGCACAGCCCTTCTCCTTCTGACCAGGAAGAGCGGGCACTGCCAGGGAGCGAGGGAGCTCCCCAGGAGCAATCAGGGCAGGGGTCTGAGAGCCCCAGCACCTCCTACGGGGACATGGGGCCTCCAGAGCTGCTATTGGAGCAGAGTGTCCCCGTGGGAGAAGCAGACCACTCCCTGGAAGGCCGGAGCAGCTCCAGTGAGGACCTGGGGACACCTGAGCTGCCATCAGCCTTGGCAGCTCCTCCAAGAAGCAGCTCCCCACAGACACAACCCCCCTCCCGTGAGGAGAGACCCTCAGCTCTGCCACCATCTCCAGACTCTGCGGGGACCGCCCTTCACATCTCTTGTCTGGAAGAGCTCCTCACAGAGGTGTCTCTGTCCCCTTTGAGTGACGTCTCCTGGACTTCCATCGCGGCGAGCCACGTTAGCTGTTCTTCACAGGCGTCTCTTCCCACTCTTGTGGATGGAGAAGACATGGATCAGGCCTCCAGCATCCAGCCTGGCCTGGGGCATCCCCGTCTCGACCTGGAGGAGCAGCCTGGCCAGGCAACGCACCCACCCTGCGGGGAGGAAGTGGCCAGCTACCTTGAGGCCGGCAGCGTGCAGCAGCACCAGCAAGATCTCGAGATCCAGCTGGGTGCTCCCACTCCACCTACCGAGGTGCTGGACGTCCACTCCAGGGAAACGGAGATGCCTATCACACACCACAAAGGCCAGGACCCCTTGCAGGGCCTCATCCCAGCAGCGAAACTGGAGCGGGAACTGGGCCTGCCCGCCGATGTGGACGAGACTCCCCAGGATGCCCCAGCCTCAGCTCCTCCATCACCTCGGCGACCAGAAGAGCGTGATGTGATGGTGGTTCCCATTGTGCAGGACCTGCCCTTCCTGGCTGAGGCTGTGAAAAGGCAGCTGGAGCATCACGTTGTAAAACTGAAGATACAACGGCGCTATGGGCTGCCAACCAAGGTCCTGGAATATGAGAAGAGCTTTGAAGACCTCGTCCTGGGGCAGAAAGCGTCCCAGCCTCCCCGTCCACAGAGGCGCACTGGGCTGCCCTTCCAGCAGTGGGACAGGCGCGTCCGGACCAGGAAATCACCAGGACAGCCCCCTGGCCCGCAGGAAGAGTCTGCAGACCCTCTGGACACATGCCCACGAGGGACACGGGCTCCAGTGCACTCTGGGCCAGCAGCATTCCTGGGAGCAGCACAAGAGATGCCTCAGGAGGATAAGGAGACAATCCCATACAAAAGGGAGCGTGGGGAAACAGCCAGCAGCAGTAGCGCCAGCATGGACACCCTGCCGGGCACCGATGGGAAGGAGCAGGGCCCTGGGACTCAAGGGGATGTGCACAGCCCTTCTCCTTCTGACCAGGAAGAGCGGGCACTGCCAGGGAGCGAGAGAGCTCCCCAGGAGCAATCAGGGCAGGGGTCTGAGAGCCCCAGTACCTCCTACGGGGACATGGGGCCTCCAGAGCTGCTATTGGAGCAGAGTGTCCCCGTGGGAGAAGCAGACCACTCCCTGGAAGGCCGGAGCAGCTCCAGTGAGGACCTGGGGACACCTGAGCTGCCATCAGCCTTGGCAGCTCCTCCAAGAAGCAGCTCCCCACAGACACAACCCCCCTCCCGTGAGGAGAGACCCTCAGCTCTGCCACCATCTCCAGACTCTGCGGGGACCGCCCTTCACATCTCTTGTCTGGAAGAGCTCCTCACAGAGGTGTCTCTGTCCCCTTTGAGTGACGTCTCCTGGACTTCCATCACGGCGAGCCACGTTAGCTGCTCCTCACGGGAGTCGCTCCCCACTCTTGTGGATGGAGAAGACATGGATCAGGCCTCCAGCATCCAGCCTGGCCTGGGGCATCCCCGTCTCGACCTGGAGGAGCAGCCTGGCCAGGCAACGCACCCACCCTGCGGGGAGGAAGTGGCCAGCTACCTTGAGGCCGGCAGCATGCAGCAGCACCAGCAAGATCTCGAGATCCAGCTGGGTGCTCCCACTCCACCTACCGAGGTGCTGGACGTCCACTCCAGGGAAACGGAGATGCCTGTCACACACCACAAAGGCCAGGACCTCTTGCAGGGCCTCATCCCAGCAGCGAAACTGGAGCGGGAACTGGGCCTGCCCGCCGATGTGGACGAGACTCCCCAGGATGCCCCAGCCTCAGCTCCTCCATCACCTCGGCGACCAGAAGAGCGTGATGTGATGGTGGTTCCCATTGTGCAGGACCTGCCCTTCCTGGCTGAGGCTGTGAAAAGGCAGCTGGAGCGTCACGTTGTAAAACTGAAGATACAACGGCGCTATGGGCTGCCAACCAAGGTCCTGGAATATGAGAAGAGCTTTGAAGACCTCGTCCTGGGGCAGAAAGCGTCCCAGCCTCCCCCTCCGCAGAGGCGCACTGGGCTGCCCTTCCAGCAGTGGGACAGGCGCGTCCGGACCAGGAAATCACCAGGACAGCCCCCTGGCCCGCAGGAAGAGTCTGCGGACCCTGCCCGCAGGAAGAGTCTGCGGACCCTCTGGACACATGCCCACGAGGGACACGGGCTCCAGTGCACTCTGGGCCAGCAGCGTTCCTGGGAGCAGCACAAGAGATGCCTCAGGAGGATGAGGAGACACCCCCATACAAAAGGGAGCGTGGGGAAACAGCCAGCAGCAGCAGCACCAGCATGGACACCCTGCCGGGCACCGATGGGAAGGAGCAGGGCCCTGGGACTCAAGGGGATGTGCACAGCCCTTCTCCTTCTGACCAGGAAGAGCGGGCACTGCCAGAGAGCGAGGGAGCTCCCCAGGAGCAATCAGGGCAGGGGTCTGAGAGCCCCAGCACCTCCTACGGGGACATGGGGCCTCCAGAGCTGCTATTGGAGCAGAGTGTCCCCGTGGGAGAAGCAGACCACTCCCTGGAAGGCCGGAGCAGCTCCAGTGAGGACCTGGGGACACCTGAGCTGCCATCAGCCTTGGCAGCTCCTCCAAGAAGCAGCTCCCCACAGACACAACCCCCCTCCCGTGAGGAGAGACCCTCAGCTCTGCCACCATCTCCAGACTCTGCGGGGACCGCCCTTCACATCTCTTGTCTGGAAGAGCTCCTCACAGAGGTGTCTCTGTCCCCTTTGAGTGACGTCTCCTGGACTTCCATCGCGGCGAGCCACGTTAGCTGTTCTTCACAGGCGTCTCTTCCCACTCTTGTGGATGGAGAAGACATGGATCAGGCCTCCAGCATCCAGCCTGGCCTGGGGCATCCCCGTCTCGACCTGGAGGAGCAGCCTGGCCAGGCAACGCACCCACCCTGCGGGGAGGAAGTGGCCAGCTACCTTGAGGCCGGCAGCGTGCAGCAGCACCAGCAAGATCTCGAGATCCAGCTGGGTGCTCCCACTCCACCTACCGAGGTGCTGGACGTCCACTCCAGGGAAACGGAGATGCCTATCACACACCACAAAGGCCAGGACCCCTTGCAGGGCCTCATCCCAGCAGCGAAACTGGAGCGGGAACTGGGCCTGCCCGCCGATGTGGACGAGACTCCCCAGGATGCCCCAGCCTCAGCTCCTCCATCACCTCGGCGACCAGAAGAGCGTGATGTGATGGTGGTTCCCATTGTGCAGGACCTGCCCTTCCTGGCTGAGGCTGTGAAAAGGCAGCTGGAGCATCACGTTGTAAAACTGAAGATACAACGGCGCTATGGGCTGCCAACCAAGGTCCTGGAATATGAGAAGAGCTTTGAAGACCTCGTCCTGGGGCAGAAAGCCTCCCAGCCTCCCCCTCCGCAGAGGCGCACTGCGCTGCCTTACCGCTCCCCCTTCCAGCAGTGGGACAGGCGCGTCCGGACCAGGAAATCACCAGGACAGCCCCCTGGCCCACAGGAAGAGTCTGCAGACCCTCTGGACACATGCCCACGAGGGACACGGGCTCCAGTGCACTCTGGGCCAGCAGCGTTCCTGGGAGCAGCACAAGAGATGCCTCAGGAGGATGAGGAGACACCCCCATACAAAAGGGAGCGTGGGGAAACAGCCAGCAGCAGCAGCACCAGCATGGACACCCTGCCGGGCACCGATGGGAAGGAGCAGGGCCCTGGGACTCAAGGGGATGTGCACAGCCCTTCTCCTTCTGACCAGGAAGAGCGGGCACTGCCAGAGAGCGAGGGAGCTCCCCAGGAGCAATCAGGGCAGGGGTCTGAGAGCCCCAGCACCTCCTACGGGGACATGGGGCCTCCAGAGCTGCTATTGGAGCAGAGTGTCCCCGTGGGAGAAGCAGACCACTCCCTGGAAGGCCGGAGCAGCTCCAGTGAGGACCTGGGGACACCTGAGCTGCCATCAGCCTTGGCAGCTCCTCCAAGAAGCAGCTCCCCACAGACACAACCCCCCTCCCGTGAGGAGAGACCCTCAGCTCTGCCACCATCTCCAGACTCTGCGGGGACCGCCCTTCACATCTCTTGTCTGGAAGAGCTCCTCACAGAGGTGTCTCTGTCCCCTTTGAGTGACGTCTCCTGGACTTCCATCGCGGCGAGCCACGTTAGCTGTTCTTCACAGGCGTCTCTTCCCACTCTTGTGGATGGAGAAGACATGGATCAGGCCTCCAGCATCCAGCCTGGCCTGGGGCATCCCCGTCTCGACCTGGAGGAGCAGCCTGGCCAGGCAATGCACCCACCCTGCGGGGAGGAAGTGGCCAGCTACCTTGAGGCCGGCAGCATGCAGCAGCACCAGCAAGATCTCGAGATCCAGCTGGGTGCTCCCACTCCACCTACCGAGGTGCTGGACGTCCACTCCAGGGAAACGGAGATGCCTGTCACACACCACAAAGGCCAGGACCTCTTGCAGGGCCTCATCCCAGCAGCGAAACTGGAGCGGGAACTGGGCCTGCCCGCCGATGTGGACGAGACTCCCCAGGATGCCCCAGCCTCAGCTCCTCCATCACCTCGGCGACCAGAAGAGCGTGATGTGATGGTGGTTCCCATTGTGCAGGACCTGCCCTTCCTGGCTGAGGCTGTGAAAAGGCAGCTGGAGCGTCACGTTGTAAAACTGAAGATACAACGGCGCTATGGGCTGCCAACCAAGGTCCTGGAATATGAGAAGAGCTTTGAAGACCTCGTCCTGGGGCAGAAAGCGTCCCAGCCTCCCCCTCCGCAGAGGCGCACTGGGCTGCCCTTCCAGCAGTGGGACAGGCGCGTCCGGACCAGGAAATCACCAGGACAGCCCCCTGGCCCGCAGGAAGAGTCTGCAGACCCTCTGGACACATGCCCACGAGGGACACGGGCTCCAGTGCACTCTGGGCCAGCAGCGTTCCTGGGAGCAGCACAAGAGATGCCTCAGGAGGATGAGGAGACACCCCCATACAAAAGGGAGCGTGGGGAAACAGCCAGCAGCAGCAGCACCAGCATGGACACCCTGCCGGGCACCGATGGGAAGGAGCAGGGCCCTGGGACTCAAGGGGATGTGCACAGCCCTTCTCCTTCTGACCAGGAAGAGCGGGCACTGCCAGAGAGCGAGGGAGCTCCCCAGGAGCAATCAGGGCAGGGGTCTGAGAGCCCCAGCACCTCCTACGGGGACATGGGGCCTCCAGAGCTGCTATTGGAGCAGAGTGTCCCCATGGGAGAAGCAGACCACTCCCTGGAAGGCCGGAGCAGCTCCAGTGAGGACCTGGGGACACCTGAGCTGCCATCAGCCTTGGCAGCTCCTCCAAGAAGCAGCTCCCCACAGACACAACCCCCCTCCCGTGAGGAGAGACCCTCAGCTCTGCCACCATCTCCAGACTTTGCGGGGACCGCCCTTCACATCTCTTGTCTGGAAGAGCTCCTCACAGAGGTGTCTCTGTCCCCTTTGAGTGACGTCTCCTGGACTTCCATCGCGGCGAGCCACGTTAGCTGTTCTTCACAGGCGTCTCTTCCCACTCTTGTGGATGGAGAAGACATGGATCAGGCCTCCAGCATCCAGCCTGGCCTGGGGCATCCCCGTCTCGACCTGGAGGAGCAGCCTGGCCAGGCAACGCACCCACCCTGCGGGGAGGAAGTGGCCAGCTACCTTGAGGCCGGCAGCGTGCAGCAGCACCAGCAAGATCTCGAGATCCAGCTGGGTGCTCCCACTCCACCTACCGAGGTGCTGGACGTCCACTCCAGGGAAACGGAGATGCCTATCACACACCACAAAGGCCAGGACCCCTTGCAGGGCCTCATCCCAGCAGCGAAACTGGAGCGGGAACTGGGCCTGCCCGCCGATGTGGACGAGACTCCCCAGGATGCCCCAGCCTCAGCTCCTCCATCACCTCGGCGACCAGAAGAGCGTGATGTGATGGTGGTTCCCATTGTGCAGGACCTGCCCTTCCTGGCTGAGGCTGTGAAAAGGCAGCTGGAGTGTCACATTGTAAAAATGAAGGTACAACGGCGCTATGGGCTGCCAACCAAGGTCCTGGAATATGAGAAGAGCTTTGAAGACCTCGTCCTGGGGCAGAAAGCCTCCCAGCCTCCCCCTCCGCAGAGGCGCACTGCGCTGCCTTACCGCTCCCCCTTCCAGCAGTGGGACAGGCGCGTCCGGACCAGGAAATCACCAGGACAGCCCCCTGGCCCGCAGGAAGAGTCTGCAGACCCTCTGGACACATGCCCACGAGGGACACGGGCTCCAGTGCACTCTGGGCCAGCAGCGTTCCTGGGAGCAGCACAAGAGATGCCTCAGGAGGATGAGGAGACACCCCCATACAAAAGGGAGCGTGGGGAAACAGCCAGCAGCAGCAGCACCAGCATGGACACCCTGCCGGGCACCGATGGGAAGGAGCAGGGCCCTGGGACTCAAGGGGATGTGCACAGCCCTTCTCCTTCTGACCAGGAAGAGCGGGCACTGCCAGAGAGCGAGGGAGCTCCCCAGGAGCAATCAGGGCAGGGGTCTGAGAGCCCCAGCACCTCCTACGGGGACATGGGGCCTCCAGAGCTGCTATTGGAGCAGAGTGTCCCCATGGGAGAAGCAGACCACTCCCTGGAAGGCCGGAGCAGCTCCAGTGAGGACCTGGGGACACCTGAGCTGCCATCAGCCTTGGCAGCTCCTCCAAGAAGCAGCTCCCCACAGACACAACCCCCCTCCCGTGAGGAGAGACCCTCAGCTCTGCCACCATCTCCAGACTCTGCGGGGACCGCCCTTCACATCTCTTGTCTGGAAGAGCTCCTCACAGAGGTGTCTCTGTCCCCTTTGAGTGACGTCTCCTGGACTTCCATCGCGGCGAGCCACGTTAGCTGTTCTTCACAGGCGTCTCTTCCCACTCTTGTGGATGGAGAAGACATGGATCAGGCCTCCAGCATCCAGCCTGGCCTGGGGCATCCCCGTCTCGACCTGGAGGAGCAGCCTGGCCAGGCAACGCACCCACCCTGCGGGGAGGAAGTGGCCAGCTACCTTGAGGCCGGCAGCGTGCAGCAGCACCAGCAAGATCTCGAGATCCAGCTGGGTGCTCCCACTCCACCTACCGAGGTGCTGGACGTCCACTCCAGGGAAACGGAGATGCCTATCACACACCACAAAGGCCAGGACCCCTTGCAGGGCCTCATCCCAGCAGCGAAACTGGAGCGGGAACTGGGCCTGCCGGCCGATGTGGACGAGACTCCCCAGGATGCCCCAGCCTCAGCTCCTCCATCACCTCGGCGACCAGAAGAGCGTGATGTGATGGTGGTTCCCATTGTGCAGGACCTGCCCTTCCTGGCTGAGGCTGTGAAAAGGCAGCTGGAGCATCACGTTGTAAAACTGAAGATACAACGGCGCTATGGGCTGCCAACCAAGGTCCTGGAATATGAGAAGAGCTTTGAAGACCTCGTCCTGGGGCAGAAAGCCTCCCAGCCTCCCCCTCCGCAGAGGCGCACTGCGCTGCCTTACCGCTCCCCCTTCCAGCAGTGGGACAGGCGCGTCCGGACCAGGAAATCACCAGGACAGCCCCCTGGCCCGCAGGAAGAGTCTGCAGACCCTCTGGACACATGCCCACGAGGGACTCGGGCTCCAGTGCACTCTGGGCCAGCAGCGTTCCTGGGAGCAGCACAAGAGATGCCTCAGGAGGATGAGGAGACACCCCCATACAAAAGGGAGCGTGGGGAAACAGCCAGCAGCAGCAGCACCAGCATGGACACCCTGCCGGGCACCGATGGGAAGGAGCAGGGCCCTGGGACTCAAGGGGATGTGCACAGCCCTTCTCCTTCTGACCAGGAAGAGCGGGCACTGCCAGAGAGCGAGGGAGCTCCCCAGGAGCAATCAGGGCAGGGGTCTGAGAGCCCCAGCACCTCCTACGGGGACATGGGGCCTCCAGAGCTGCTATTGGAGCAGAGTGTCCCCATGGGAGAAGCAGACCACTCCCTGGAAGGCCGGAGCAGCTCCAGTGAGGACCTGGGGACACCTGAGCTGCCATCAGCCTTGGCAGCTCCTCCAAGAAGCAGCTCCCCACAGACACAACCCCCCTCCCGTGAGGAGAGACCCTCAGCTCTGCCACCATCTCCAGACTTTGCGGGGACCGCCCTTCACATCTCTTGTCTGGAAGAGCTCCTCACAGAGGTGTCTCTGTCCCCTTTGAGTGACGTCTCCTGGACTTCCATCGCGGCGAGCCACGTTAGCTGTTCTTCACAGGCGTCTCTTCCCACTCTTGTGGATGGAGAAGACATGGATCAGGCCTCCAGCATCCAGCCTGGCCTGGGGCATCCCCGTCTCGACCTGGAGGAGCAGCCTGGCCAGGCAACGCACCCACCCTGCGGGGAGGAAGTGGCCAGCTACCTTGAGGCCGGCAGCGTGCAGCAGCACCAGCAAGATCTCCAGATCCAGCTGGGTGCTCCCACTCCACCTACCGAGGTGCTGGACGTCCACTCCAGGGAAACGGAGATGCCTATCACACACCACAAAGGCCAGGACCCCTTGCAGGGCCTCATCCCAGCAGCGAAACTGGAGCGGGAACTGGGCCTGCCGGCCGATGTGGACGAGACTCCCCAGGATGCCCCAGCCTCAGCTCCTCCATCACCTCGGCGACCAGAAGAGCGTGATGTGATGGTGGTTCCCATTGTGCAGGACCTGCCCTTCCCGGCTGAGGCTGTGAAAAGGCAGCTGGAGCATCACGTTGTAAAACTGAAGATACAACGGCGCTATGGGCTGCCAACCAAGGTCCTGGAATATGAGAAGAGCTTTGAAGACCTCGTCCTGGGGCAGAAAGCCTCCCAGCCTCCCCCTCCGCAGAGGCGCACTGCGCTGCCTTACCGCTCCCCCTTCCAGCAGTGGGACAGGCGCGTCCGGACCAGGAAATCACCAGGACAGCCCCCTGGCCCGCAGGAAGAGTCTGCAGACCCTCTGGACACATGCCCACGAGGGACACGGGCTCCAGTGCACTCTGGGCCAGCAGCGTTCCTGGGAGCAGCACAAGAGATGCCTCAGGAGGATGAGGAGACACCCCCATACAAAAGGGAGCGTGGGGAAACAGCCAGCAGCAGCAGCACCAGCATGGACACCCTGCCGGGCACCGATGGGAAGGAGCAGGGCCCTGGGACTCAAGGGGATGTGCACAGCCCTTCTCCTTCTGACCAGGAAGAGCGGGCACTGCCAGAGAGCGAGGGAGCTCCCCAGGAGCAATCAGGGCAGGGGTCTGAGAGCCCCAGCACCTCCTACGGGGACATGGGGCCTCCAGAGCTGCTATTGGAGCAGAGTGTCCCCATGGGAGAAGCAGACCACTCCCTGGAAGGCCGGAGCAGCTCCAGTGAGGACCTGGGGACACCTGAGCTGCCATCAGCCTTGGCAGCTCCTCCAAGAAGCAGCTCCCCACAGACACAACCCCCCTCCCGTGAGGAGAGACCCTCAGCTCTGCCACCATCTCCAGACTTTGCGGGGACCGCCCTTCACATCTCTTGTCTGGAAGAGCTCCTCACAGAGGTGTCTCTGTCCCCTTTGAGTGACGTCTCCTGGACTTCCATCGCGGCGAGCCACGTTAGCTGTTCTTCACAGGCGTCTCTTCCCACTCTTGTGGATGGAGAAGACATGGATCAGGCCTCCAGCATCCAGCCTGGCCTGGGGCATCCCCGTCTCGACCTGGAGGAGCAGCCTGGCCAGGCAACGCACCCACCCTGCGGGGAGGAAGTGGCCAGCTACCTTGAGGCCGGCAGCGTGCAGCAGCACCAGCAAGATCTCGAGATCCAGCTGGGTGCTCCCACTCCACCTACCGAGGTGCTGGACGTCCACTCCAGGGAAACGGAGATGCCTATCACACACCACAAAGGCCAGGACCCCTTGCAGGGCCTCATCCCAGCAGCGAAACTGGAGCGGGAACTGGGCCTGCCGGCCGATGTGGACGAGACTCCCCAGGATGCCCCAGCCTCAGCTCCTCCATCACCTCGGCGACCAGAAGAGCGTGATGTGATGGTGGTTCCCATTGTGCAGGACCTGCCCTTCCTGGCTGAGGCTGTGAAAAGGCAGCTGGAGCATCACGTTGTAAAACTGAAGGTACAACGGCGCTATGGGCTGCCAACCAAGGTCCTGGAATATGAGAAGAGCTTTGAAGACCTCGTCCTGGGGCAGAAAGCCTCCCAGCCTCCCCCTCCGCAGAGGCGCACTGCGCTGCCTTACCGCTCCCCCTTCCAGCAGTGGGACAGGCGCGTCCGGACCCGGAAATCACCGGGACAGCCCCCTGGCCCACAGGAAGAGTCTGCAGACCCTCTGGACACATGCCCACGAGGGACACGGGCTCCAGTGCACTCTGGGCCAGCAGCGTTCCTGGGAGCAGCACAAGAGATGCCTCAGGAGGATGAGGAGACACCCCCATACAAAAGGGAGCGTGGGGAAACAGCCAGCAGCAGTAGCGCCAGCATGGACACCCTGCCGGGCACCGATGGGAAGGAGCAGGGCCCTGGGACTCAAGGGGATGTGCACAGCCCTTCTCCTTCTGACCAGGAAGAGCGGGCACTGCCAGGGAGCGAGGGAGCTCCCCAGGAGCAATCAGGGCAGGGGTCTGAGAGCCCCAGCACCTCCTACGGGGACATGGGGCCTCCAGAGCTGCTATTGGAGCAGAGTGTCCCCGTGGGAGAAGCAGACCACTCCCTGGAAGGCCGGAGCAGCTCCAGTGAGGACCTGGGGACACCTGAGCTGCCATCAGCCTTGGCAGCTCCTCCAAGAAGCAGCTCCCCACAGACACAACCCCCCTCCCGTGAGGAGAGACCCTCAGCTCTGCCACCATCTCCAGACTCTGCGGGGACCGCCCTTCACATCTCTTGTCTGGAAGAGCTCCTCACAGAGGTGTCTCTGTCCCCTTTGAGTGACGTCTCCTGGACTTCCATCACGGCGAGCCACGTTAGCTGCTCCTCACGGGAGTCGCTCCACACTCTTGTGGATGGAGAAGACATGGATCAGGCCTCCAGCATCCAGCCTGGCCTGGGGCATCCCCGTCTCGACCTGGAGGAGCAGCCTGGCCAGGCAACGCACCCACCCTGCGGGGAGGAAGTGGCCAGCTACCTTGAGGCCGGCAGCATGCAGCAGCACCAGCAAGATCTCGAGATCCAGCTGGGTGCTCCCACTCCACCTACCGAGGTGCTGGACGTCCACTCCAGGGAAACGGAGATGCCTGTCACACACCACAAAGGCCAGGACCTCTTGCAGGGCCTCATCCCAGCAGCGAAACTGGAGCGGGAACTGGGCCTGCCCGCCGATGTGGACGAGACTCCCCAGGATGCCCCAGCCTCAGCTCCTCCATCACCTCGGCGACCAGAAGAGCGTGATGTGATGGTGGTTCCCATTGTGCAGGACCTGCCCTTCCTGGCTGAGGCTGTGAAAAGGCAGCTGGAGCGTCACGTTGTAAAACTGAAGATACAACGGCGCTATGGGCTGCCAACCAAGGTCCTGGAATATGAGAAGAGCTTTGAAGACCTCGTCCTGGGGCAGAAAGCCTCCCAGCCTCCCCCTCCGCAGAGGCGCACTGGGCTGCCCTTCCAGCAGTGGGACAGGCGCGTCCGGACCAGGAAATCACCAGGACAGCCCCCTGGCCCGCAGGAAGAGTCTGCAGACCCTCTGGACACATGCCCACGAGGGACACGGGCTCCAGTGCACTCTGGGCCAGCAGCGTTCCTGGGAGCAGCACAAGAGATGCCTCAGGAGGATGAGGAGACACCCCCATACAAAAGGGAGCGTGGGGAAACAGCCAGCAGCAGCAGCACCAGCATGGACACCCTGCCGGGCACCGATGGGAAGGAGCAGGGCCCTGGGACTCAAGGGGATGTGCACAGCCCTTCTCCTTCTGACCAGGAAGAGCGGGCACTGCCAGAGAGCGAGGGAGCTCCCCAGGAGCAATCAGGGCAGGGGTCTGAGAGCCCCAGCACCTCCTACGGGGACATGGGGCCTCCAGAGCTGCTATTGGAGCAGAGTGTCCCCGTGGGAGAAGCAGACCACTCCCTGGAAGGCCGGAGCAGCTCCAGTGAGGACCTGGGGACACCTGAGCTGCCATCAGCCTTGGCAGCTCCTCCAAGAAGCAGCTCCCCACAGACACAACCCCCCTCCCGTGAGGAGAGACCCTCAGCTCTGCCACCATCTCCAGACTCTGCGGGGACCGCCCTTCACATCTCTTGTCTGGAAGAGCTCCTCACAGAGGTGTCTCTGTCCCCTTTGAGTGACGTCTCCTGGACTTCCATCGCGGCGAGCCACGTTAGCTGTTCTTCACAGGCGTCTCTTCCCACTCTTGTGGATGGAGAAGACATGGATCAGGCCTCCAGCATCCAGCCTGGCCTGGGGCATCCCCGTCTCGACCTGGAGGAGCAGCCTGGCCAGGCAACGCACCCACCCTGCGGGGAGGAAGTGGCCAGCTACCTTGAGGCCGGCAGCGTGCAGCAGCACCAGCAAGATCTCGAGATCCAGCTGGGTGCTCCCACTCCACCTACCGAGGTGCTGGACGTCCACTCCAGGGAAACGGAGATGCCTATCACACACCACAAAGGCCAGGACCCCTTGCAGGGCCTCATCCCAGCAGCGAAACTGGAGCGGGAACTGGGCCTGCCCGCCGATGTGGACGAGACTCCCCAGGATGCCCCAGCCTCAGCTCCTCCATCACCTCGGCGACCAGAAGAGCGTGATGTGATGGTGGTTCCCATTGTGCAGGACCTGCCCTTCCTGGCTGAGGCTGTGAAAAGGCAGCTGGAGTGTCACATTGTAAAAATGAAGGTACAACGGCGCTATGGGCTGCCAACCAAGGTCCTGGAATATGAGAAGAGCTTTGAAGACCTCGTCCTGGGGCAGAAAGCCTCCCAGCCTCCCCCTCCGCAGAGGCGCACTGCGCTGCCTTACCGCTCCCCCTTCCAGCAGTGGGACAGGCGCGTCCGGACCCGGAAATCACCGGGACAGCCCCCTGGCCCACAGGAAGAGTCTGCAGACCCTCTGGACACATGCCCACGAGGGACACAGGCTCCAGTGCACTCTGGGCCAGCAGCGTTCCTGGGAGCAGCACAAGAGATGCCTCAGGAGGATGAGGAGACACCCCCATACAAAAGGGAGCGTGGGGAAACAGCCAGCAGGAGCAGCACCAGCATGGACACCCTGCCGGGCACCGATGGGAAGGAGCAGGGCCCTGGGACTCAAGGGGATGTGCACAGCCCTTCTCCTTCTGACCAGGAAGAGCGGGCACTGCCAGAGAGCGAGGGAGCTCCCCAGGAGCAATCAGGGCAGGGGTCTGAGAGCCCCAGCACCTCCTACGGGGACATGGGGCCTCCAGAGCTGCTATTGGAGCAGAGTGTCCCCGTGGGAGAAGCAGACCACTCCCTGGAAGGCCGGAGCAGCTCCAGTGAGGACCTGGGGACACCTGAGCTGCCATCAGCCTTGGCAGCTCCTCCAAGAAGCAGCTCCCCACAGACACAACCCCCCTCCCGTGAGGAGAGACCCTCAGCTCTGCCACCATCTCCAGACTCTGCGGGGACCGCCCTTCACATCTCTTGTCTGGAAGAGCTCCTCACAGAGGTGTCTCTGTCCCCTTTGAGTGACGTCTCCTGGACTTCCATCGCGGCGAGCCACGTTAGCTGTTCTTCACAGGCGTCTCTTCCCACTCTTGTGGATGGAGAAGACATGGATCAGGCCTCCAGCATCCAGCCTGGCCTGGGGCATCCCCGTCTCGACCTGGAGGAGCAGCCTGGCCAGGCAACGCACCCACCCTGCGGGGAGGAAGTGGCCAGCTACCTTGAGGCCGGCAGCGTGCAGCAGCACCAGCAAGATCTCGAGATCCAGCTGGGTGCTCCCACTCCACCTACCGAGGTGCTGGACGTCCACTCCAGGGAAACGGAGATGCCTATCACACACCACAAAGGCCAGGACCCCTTGCAGGGCCTCATCCCAGCAGCAAAACTGGAGCGGGAACTGGGCCTGCCGGCCGATGTGGACGTGACTCCCCAGGATGCCCCAGCCTCAGCTCCTCCATCACCTCGGCGACCAGAAGAGCATGATGTGATGGTGGTTCCCATTGTGCAGGACCTGCCCTTCCTGGCTGAGGCTGTGAAAAGGCAGCTGGAGCGTCACGTTGTAAAACTGAAGATACAACGGCGCTATGGGCTGCCAAGCAAGGTCCTGGAATATGAGAAGAGCTTTGAAGACCTCGTCCTGGGGCAGAAAGCGTCCCAGCCTCCCCCTCCGCAGAGGCGCACTGGGCTGCCCTTCCAGCAGTGGGACAGGCGCGTCCGGACCAGGAAATCACCAGGACAGCCCCCTGGCCCGCAGGAAGAGTCTGCAGACCCTCTGGACGCATGCCCACGAGGGACACGGGCTCCAGTGCACTCTGGGCCAGCAGCGTTCCTGGGAGCAGCACAAGAGATGCCTCAGGAGGATAAGGAGACAATCCCATACAAAAGGGAGCGTGGGGAAACAGCCAGCAGCAGTAGCGCCAGCATGGACACCCTGCCGGGCACCGATGGGAAGGAGCAGGGCCCTGGGACTCAAGGGGATGTGCACAGCCCTTCTCCTTCTGACCAGGAAGAGCGGGCACTGCCAGGGAGCGAGGGAGCTCCCCAGGAGCAATCAGGGCAGGGGTCTGAGATCCCCAGCACCTCCTACGGGGACATGGGGCCTCCAGAGCTGCTATTGGAGCAGAGTGTCCCCGTGGGAGAAGCAGACCACTCCCTGGAAGGCCGGAGCAGCTCCAGTGAGGACCTGGGGACACCTGAGCTGCCATCAGCCTTGGCAGCTCCTCCAAGAAGCAGCTCCCCACAGACACAACCCCCCTCCCGTGAGGAGAGACCCTCAGCTCTGCCACCATCTCCAGACTCTGCGGGGACCGCCCTTCACATCTCTTGTCTGGAAGAGCTCCTCACAGAGGTGTCTCTGTCCCCTTTGAGTGACGTCTCCTGGACTTCCATCACGGCGAGCCACGTTAGCTGCTCCTCACGGGAGTCGCTCCCCACTCTTGTGGATGGAGAAGACATGGATCAGGCCTCCAGCATCCAGCCTGGCCTGGGGCATCCCCGTCTCGACCTGGAGGAGCAGCCTGGCCAGGCAACGCACCCACCCTGCGGGGAGGAAGTGGCCAGCTACCTTGAGGCCGGCAGCATGCAGCAGCACCAGCAAGATCTCGAGATCCAGCTGGGTGCTCCCACTCCACCTACCGAGGTGCTGGACGTCCACTCCAGGGAAACGGAGATGCCTGTCACACACCACAAAGGCCAGGACCTCTTGCAGGGCCTCATCCCAGCAGCGAAACTGGAGCGGGAATTGGGCCTGCCCGCCGATGTGGACGAGACTCCCCAGGATGCCCCAGCCTCAGCTCCTCCATCACCTCGGCGACCAGAAGAGCGTGATGTGATGGTGGTTCCCATTGTGCAGGACCTGCCCTTCCTGGCTGAGGCTGTGAAAAGGCAGCTGGAGCGTCACGTTGTAAAACTGAAGATACAACGGCGCTATGGGCTGCCAACCAAGGTCCTGGAATATGAGAAGAGCTTTGAAGACCTCGTCCTGGGGCAGAAAGCGTCCCAGCCTCCCCCTCCGCAGAGGCGCACTGCGCTGCCCTTCCAGCAGTGGGACAGGCGCGTCCGGACCAGGAAATCACCAGGACAGCCCCCTGGCCCGCAGGAAGAGTCTGCAGACCCTCTGGACACATGCCCACGAGGGACACGGGCTCCAGTGCACTCTGGGCCAGCAGCGTTCCTGGGAGCAGCACAAGAGATGCCTCAGGAGGATGAGGAGACACCCCCATACAAAAGGGAGCGTGGGGAAACAGCCAGCAGCAGCAGCACCAGCATGGACACCCTGCCGGGCACCGATGGGAAGGAGCAGGGCCCTGGGACTCAAGGGGATGTGCACAGCCCTTCTCCTTCTGACCAGGAAGAGCGGGCACTGCCAGAGAGCGAGGGAGCTCCCCAGGAGCAATCAGGGCAGGGGTCTGAGAGCCCCAGCACCTCCTACGGGGACATGGGGCCTCCAGAGCTGCTATTGGAGCAGAGTGTCCCCGTGGGAGAAGCAGACCACTCCCTGGAAGGCCGGAGCAGCTCCAGTGAGGACCTGGGGACACCTGAGCTGCCATCAGCCTTGGCAGCTCCTCCAAGAAGCAGCTCCCCACAGACACAACCCCCCTCCCGTGAGGAGAGACCCTCAGCTCTGCCACCATCTCCAGACTTTGCGGGGACTGCCCTTCACATCTCTTGTCTGGAAGAGCTCCTCACAGAGGTGTCTCTGTCCCCTTTGAGTGACGTCTCCTGGACTTCCATCGCGGTGAGCCACGTTAGCTGTTCTTCACAGGCGTCTCTTCCCACTCTTGTGGATGGAGAAGACATGGATCAGGCCTCCAGCATCCAGCCTGGCCTGGGGCATCCCCGTCTCGACCTGGAGGAGCAGCCTGGCCAGGCAACGCACCCACCCTGCGGGGAGGAAGTGGCCAGCTACCTTGAGGCCGGCAGCGTGCAGCAGCACCAGCAAGATCTCCAGATCCAGCTGGGTGCTCCCACTCCACCTACCGAGGTGCTGGACGTCCACTCCAGGGAAACGGAGATGCCTATCACACACCACAAAGGCCAGGACCCCTTGCAGGGCCTCATCCCAGCAGCGAAACTGGAGCGGGAACTGGGCCTGCCGGCCGATGTGGACGAGACTCCCCAGGATGCCCCAGCCTCAGCTCCTCCATCACCTCGGCGACCAGAAGAGCGTGATGTGATGGTGGTTCCCATTGTGCAGGACCTGCCCTTCCTGGCTGAGGCTGTGAAAAGGCAGCTGGAGCATCACGTTGTAAAACTGAAGATACAACGGCGCTATGGGCTGCCAAGCAAGGTCCTGGAATATGAGAAGAGCTTTGAAGACCTCGTCCTGGGGCAGAAAGCCTCCCAGCCTCCCCCTCCGCAGAGGCGCACTGCGCTGCCTTACCGCTCCCCCTTCCAGCAGTGGGACAGGCGCGTCCGGACCAGGAAATCACCAGGACAGCCCCCTGGCCCGCAGGAAGAGTCTGCAGACCCTCTGGACACATGCCCACGAGGGACACGGGCTCCAGTGCACTCTGGGCCAGCAGCGTTCCTGGGAGCAGCACAAGAGATGCCTCAGGAGGATGAGGAGACACCCCCATACAAAAGGGAGCGTGGGGAAACAGCCAGCAGCAGCAGCACCAGCATGGACACCCTGCCGGGCACCGATGGGAAGGAGCAGGGCCCTGGGACTCAAGGGGATGTGCACAGCCCTTCTCCTTCTGACCAGGAAGAGCGGGCACTGCCAGAGAGCGAGGGAGCTCCCCAGGAGCAATCAGGGCAGGGGTCTGAGAGCCCCAGTACCTCCTACGGGGACATGGGGCCTCCAGAGCTGCTATTGGAGCAGAGTGTCCCCGTGGGAGAAGCAGACCACTCCCTGGAAGGCCGGAGCAGCTCCAGTGAGGACCTGGGGACACCTGAGCTGCCATCAGCCTTGGCAGCTCCTCCAAGAAGCAGCTCCCCACAGACACAACCCCCCTCCCGTGAGGAGAGACCCTCAGCTCTGCCACCATCTCCAGACTTTGCGGGGACCGCCCTTCACATCTCTTGTCTGGAAGAGCTCCTCACAGAGGTGTCTCTGTCCCCTTTGAGTGACGTCTCCTGGACTTCCATCGCGGCGAGCCACGTTAGCTGTTCTTCACAGGCGTCTCTTCCCACTCTTGTGGATGGAGAAGACATGGATCAGGCCTCCAGCATCCAGCCTGGCCTGGGGCATCCCCGTCTCGACCTGGAGGAGCAGCCTGGCCAGGCAACGCACCCACCCTGCGGGGAGGAAGTGGCCAGCTACCTTGAGGCCGGCAGCGTGCAGCAGCACCAGCAAGATCTCGAGATCCAGCTGGGTGCTCCCACTCCACCTACCGAGGTGCTGGACGTCCACTCCAGGGAAACGGAGATGCCTATCACACACCACAAAGGCCAGGACCCCTTGCAGGGCCTCATCCCAGCAGCGAAACTGGAGCGGGAACTGGGCCTGCCGGCCGATGTGGACGAGACTCCCCAGGATGCCCCAGCCTCAGCTCCTCCATCACCTCGGCGACCAGAAGAGCGTGATGTGATGGTGGTTCCCATTGTGCAGGACCTGCCCTTCCTGGCTGAGGCTGTGAAAAGGCAGCTGGAGCATCACGTTGTAAAACTGAAGGTACAACGGCGCTATGGGCTGCCAACCAAGGTCCTGGAATATGAGAAGAGCTTTGAAGACCTCGTCCTGGGGCAGAAAGCCTCCCAGCCTCCCCCTCCGCAGAGGCGCACTGCGCTGCCTTACCGCTCCCCCTTCCAGCAGTGGGACAGGCGCGTCCGGACCCGGAAATCACCGGGACAGCCCCCTGGCCCACAGGAAGAGTCTGCAGACCCTCTGGACACATGCCCACAAGGGACACGGGCTCCAGTGCACTCTGGGCCAGCAGCGTTCCTGGGAGCAGCACAAGAGATGCCTCAGGAGGATGAGGAGACACCCCCATACAAAAGGGAGCGTGGGGAAACAGCCAGCAGCAGCAGCACCAGCATGGACACCCTGCCGGGCACCGATGGGAAGGAGCAGGGCCCTGGGACTCAAGGGGATGTGCACAGCCCTTCTCCTTCTGACCAGGAAGAGCGGGCACAGCCAGGGAGCGAGGGAGCTCCCCAGGAGCAATCAGGGCAGGGGTCTGAGAGCCCCAGCACCTCCTACGGGGACATGGGGCCTCCAGAGCTGCTATTGGAGCAGAGTGTCCCCGTGGGAGAAGCAGACCACTCCCTGGAAGGCCGGAGCAGCTCCAGTGAGGACCTGGGGACACCTGAGCTGCCATCAGCCTTGGCAGCTCCTCCAAGAAGCAGCTCCCCACAGACACAACCCCCCTCCCGTGAGGAGAGACCCTCAGCTCTGCCACCATCTCCAGACTCTGCGGGGACCGCCCTTCACATCTCTTGTCTGGAAGAGCTCCTCACAGAGGTGTCTCTATCCCCTTTGAGTGACGTCTCCTGGACTTCCATCGCGGCGAGCCACGTTAGCTGTTCTTCACAGGCGTCTCTTCCCACTCTTGTGGATGGAGAAGACATGGATCAGGCCTCCAGCATCCAGCCTGGCCTGGGGCATCCCCGTCTCGACCTGGAGGAGCAGCCTGGCCAGGCAACGCACCCACCCTGCGGGGAGGAAGTGGCCAGCTACCTTGAGGCCGGCAGCGTGCAGCAGCACCAGCAAGATCTCGAGATCCAGCTGGGTGCTCCCACTCCACCTACCGAGGTGCTGGACGTCCACTCCAGGGAAACGGAGATGCCTATCACACACCACAAAGGCCAGGACCCCTTGCAGGGCCTCATCCCAGCAGCGAAACTGGAGCGGGAACTGGGCCTGCCGGCCGATGTGGACGAGACTCCCCAGGATGCCCCAGCCTCAGCTCCTCCATCACCTCGGCGACCAGAAGAGCGTGATGTGATGGTGGTTCCCATTGTGCAGGACCTGCCCTTCCTGGCTGAGGCTGTGAAAAGGCAGCTGGAGCATCACGTTGTAAAACTGAAGATACAACGGCGCTATGGGCTGCCAAGCAAGGTCCTGGAATATGAGAAGAGCTTTGAAGACCTCGTCCTGGGGCAGAAAGCCTCCCAGCCTCCCCCTCCGCAGAGGCGCACTGCGCTGCCTTACCGCTCCCCCTTCCAGCAGTGGGACAGGCGCGTCCGGACCAGGAAATCACCAGGACAGCCCCCTGGCCCGCAGGAAGAGTCTGCAGACCCTCTGGACACATGCCCACGAGGGACACGGGCTCCAGTGCACTCTGGGCCAGCAGCGTTCCTGGGAGCAGCACAAGAGATGCCTCAGGAGGATGAGGAGACACCCCCATACAAAAGGGAGCGTGGGGAAACAGCCAGCAGCAGCAGCACCAGCATGGACACCCTGCCGGGCACCGATGGGAAGGAGCAGGGCCCTGGGACTCAAGGGGATGTGCACAGCCCTTCTCCTTCTGACCAGGAAGAGCGGGCACTGCCAGAGAGCGAGGGAGCTCCCCAGGAGCAATCAGGGCAGGGGTCTGAGAGCCCCAGTACCTCCTACGGGGACATGGGGCCTCCAGAGCTGCTATTGGAGCAGAGTGTCCCCGTGGGAGAAGCAGACCACTCCCTGGAAGGCCGGAGCAGCTCCAGTGAGGACCTGGGGACACCTGAGCTGCCATCAGCCTTGGCAGCTCCTCCAAGAAGCAGCTCCCCACAGACACAACCCCCCTCCCGTGAGGAGAGACCCTCAGCTCTGCCACCATCTTCAGACTCTGCGGGGACCGCCCTTCACATCTCTTGTCTGGAAGAGCTCCTCACAGAGGTGTCTCTGTCCCCTTTGAGTGACGTCTCCTGGACTTCCATCGCGGCGAGCCACGTTAGCTGTTCTTCACAGGCGTCTCTTCCCACTCTTGTGGATGGAGAAGACATGGATCAGGCCTCCAGCATCCAGCCTGGCCTGGGGCATCCCCGTCTCGACCTGGAGGAGCAGCCTGGCCAGGCAACGCACCCACCCTGCGGGGAGGAAGTGGCCAGCTACCTTGAGGCCGGCAGCGTGCAGCAGCACCAGCAAGATCTCCAGATCCAGCTGGGTGCTCCCACTCCACCTACCGAGGTGCTGGACGTCCACTCCAGGGAAACGGAGATGCCTATCACACACCACAAAGGCCAGGACCCCTTGCAGGGCCTCATCCCAGCAGCGAAACTGGAGCGGGAACTGGGCCTGCCGGCCGATGTGGACGAGACTCCCCAGGATGCCCCAGCCTCAGCTCCTCCATCACCTCGGCGACCAGAAGAGCGTGATGTGATGGTGGTTCCCATTGTGCAGGACCTGCCCTTCCTGGCTGAGGCTGTGAAAAGGCAGCTGGAGTGTCACATTGTAAAAATGAAGGTACAACGGCGCTATGGGCTGCCAAGCAAGGTCCTGGAATATGAGAAGAGCTTTGAAGACCTCGTCCTGGGGCAGAAAGCCTCCCAGCCTCCCCCTCCGCAGAGGCGCACTGCGCTGCCTTACCGCTCCCCCTTCCAGCAGTGGGACAGGCGCGTCCGGACCAGGAAATCACCAGGACAGCCCCCTGGCCCGCAGGAAGAGTCTGCAGACCCTCTGGACACATGCCCACGAGGGACACGGGCTCCAGTGCACTCTGGGCCAGCAGCGTTCCTGGGAGCAGCACAAGAGATGCCTCAGGAGGATGAGGAGACACCCCCATACAAAAGGGAGCATGGGGAAACAGCCAGCAGCAGCAGCACCAGCATGGACACCCTGCCGGGCACCGATGGGAAGGAGCAGGGCCCTGGGACTCAAGGGGATGTGCACAGCCCTTCTCCTTCTGACCAGGAAGAGCGGGCACTGCCAGAGAGCGAGGGAGCTCCCCAGGAGCAATCAGGGCAGGGGTCTGAGAGCCCCAGCACCTCCTACGGGGACATGGGGCCTCCAGAGCTGCTATTGGAGCAGAGTGTCCCCGTGGGAGAAGCAGACCACTCCCTGGAAGGCCGGAGCAGCTCCAGTGAGGACCTGGGGACACCTGAGCTGCCATCAGCCTTGGCAGCTCCTCCAAGAAGCAGCTCCCCACAGACACAACCCCCCTCCCGTGAGGAGAGACCCTCAGCTCTGCCACCATCTCCAGACTTTGCGGGGACCGCCCTTCACATCTCTTGTCTGGAAGAGCTCCTCACAGAGGTGTCTCTGTCCCCTTTGAGTGACGTCTCCTGGACTTCCATCGCGGCGAGCCACGTTAGCTGTTCTTCACAGGCGTCTCTTCCCACTCTTGTGGATGGAGAAGACATGGATCAGGCCTCCAGCATCCAGCCTGGCCTGGGGCATCCCCGTCTCGACCTGGAGGAGCAGCCTGGCCAGGCAACGCACCCACCCTGCGGGGAGGAAGTGGCCAGCTACCTTGAGGCCGGCAGCGTGCAGCAGCACCAGCAAGATCTCCAGATCCAGCTGGGTGCTCCCACTCCACCTACCGAGGTGCTGGACGTCCACTCCAGGGAAACGGAGATGCCTATCACACACCACAAAGGCCAGGACCCCTTGCAGGGCCTCATCCCAGCAGCGAAACTGGAGCGGGAACTGGGCCTGCCGGCCGATGTGGACGAGACTCCCCAGGATGCCCCAGCCTCAGCTCCTCCATCACCTCGGCGACCAGAAGAGCGTGATGTGATGGTGGTTCCCATTGTGCAGGACCTGCCCTTCCTGGCTGAGGCTGTGAAAAGGCAGCTGGAGCATCACGTTGTAAAACTGAAGGTACAACGGCGCTATGGGCTGCCAACCAAGGTCCTGGAATATGAGAAGAGCTTTGAAGACCTCGTCCTGGGGCAGAAAGCCTCCCAGCCTCCCCCTCCGCAGAGGCGCACTGCGCTGCCTTACCGCTCCCCCTTCCAGCAGTGGGACAGGCGCGTCCGGACCCGGAAATCACCGGGACAGCCCCCTGGCCCACAGGAAGAGTCTGCAGACCCTCTGGACACATGCCCACAAGGGACACGGGCTCCAGTGCACTCTGGGCCAGCAGCGTTCCTGGGAGCAGCACAAGAGATGCCTCAGGAGGATGAGGAGACACCCCCATACAAAAGGGAGCGTGGGGAAACAGCCAGCAGCAGCAGCACCAGCATGGACACCCTGCCGGGCACCGATGGGAAGGAGCAGGGCCCTGGGACTCAAGGGGATGTGCACAGCCCTTCTCCTTCTGACCAGGAAGAGCGGGCACTGCCAGAGAGCGAGGGAGCTCCCCAGGAGCAATCAGGGCAGGGGTCTGAGAGCCCCAGCACCTCCTACGGGGACATGGGGCCTCCAGAGCTGCTATTGGAGCAGAGTGTCCCCGTGGGAGAAGCAGACCACTCCCTGGAAGGCCGGAGCAGCTCCAGTGAGGACCTGGGGACACCTGAGCTGCCATCAGCCTTGGCAGCTCCTCCAAGAAGCAGCTCCCCACAGACACAACCCCCCTCCCGTGAGGAGAGACCCTCAGCTCTGCCACCATCTCCAGACTCTGCGGGGACCGCCCTTCACATCTCTTGTCTGGAAGAGCTCCTCACAGAGGTGTCTCTGTCCCCTTTGAGTGACGTCTCCTGGACTTCCATCGCGGCGAGCCATGTTAGCTGTTCTTCACAGGCGTCTCTTCCCACTCTTGTGGATGGAGAAGACATGGATCAGGCCTCCAGCATCCAGCCTGGCCTGGGGCATCCCCGTCTCGACCTGGAGGAGCAGCCTGGCCAGGCAACGCACCCACCCTGCGGGGAGGAAGTGGCCAGCTACCTTGAGGCCGGCAGCGTGCAGCAGCACCAGCAAGATCTCCAGATCCAGCTGGGTGCTCCCACTCCACCTACCGAGGTGCTGGACGTCCACTCCAGGGAAACGGAGATGCCTATCACACACCACAAAGGCCAGGACCCCTTGCAGGGCCTCATCCCAGCAGCGAAACTGGAGCGGGAACTGGGCCTGCCGGCCGATGTGGACGAGACTCCCCAGGATGCCCCAGCCTCAGCTCCTCCATCACCTCGGCGACCAGAAGAGCGTGATGTGATGGTGGTTCCCATTGTGCAGGACCTGCCCTTCCTGGCTGAGGCTGTGAAAAGGCAGCTGGAGCATCACGTTGTAAAACTGAAGATACAACGGCGCTATGGGCTGCCAACCAAGGTCCTGGAATATGAGAAGAGCTTTGAAGACCTCGTCCTGGGGCAGAAAGCCTCCCAGCCTCCCCCTCCGCAGAGGCGCACTGCGCTGCCTTACCGCTCCCCCTTCCAGCAGTGGGACAGGCGCGTCCGGACCAGGAAATCACCAGGACAGGCCCCTGGCCCGCAGGAAGAGTCTGCAGACCCTCTGGACACATGCCCACGAGGGACACGGGCTCCAGTGCACTCTGGGCCAGCAGCGTTCCTGGGAGCAGCACAAGAGATGCCTCAGGAGGATGAGGAGACACCCCCATACAAAAGGGAGCGTGGGGAAACAGCCAGCAGCAGCAGCACCAGCATGGACACCCTGCCGGGCACCGATGGGAAGGAGCAGGGCCCTGGGACTCAAGGGGATGTGCACAGCCCTTCTCCTTCTGACCAGGAAGAGCGGGCACTGCCAGGGAGCGAGGGAGCTCCCCAGGAGCAATCAGGGCAGGGGTCTGAGAGCCCCAGCACCTCCTACGGGGACATGGGGCCTCCAGAGCTGCTATTGGAGCAGAGTGTCCCCGTGGGAGAAGCAGACCACTCCCTGGAAGGCCGGAGCAGCTCCAGTGAGGACCTGGGGACACCTGAGCTGCCATCAGCCTTGGCAGCTCCTCCAAGAAGCAGCTCCCCACAGACACAACCCCCCTCCCGTGAGGAGAGACCCTCAGCTCTGCCACCATCTCCAGACTTTGCGGGGACCGCCCTTCACATCTCTTGTCTGGAAGAGCTCCTCACAGAGGTGTCTCTGTCCCCTTTGAGTGACGTCTCCTGGACTTCCATCGCGGCGAGCCACGTTAGCTGTTCTTCACAGGCGTCTCTTCCCACTCTTGTGGATGGAGAAGACATGGATCAGGCCTCCAGCATCCAGCCTGGCCTGGGGCATCCCCGTCTCGACCTGGAGGAGCAGCCTGGCCAGGCAACGCACCCACCCTGCGGGGAGGAAGTGGCCAGCTACCTTGAGGCCGGCAGCGTGCAGCAGCACCAGCAAGATCTCGAGATCCAGCTGGGTGCTCCCACTCCACCTACCGAGGTGCTGGACGTCCACTCCAGGGAAACGGAGATGCCTATCACACACCACAAAGGCCAGGACCCCTTGCAGGGCCTCATCCCAGCAGCGAAACTGGAGCGGGAACTGGGCTTGCCGGCCGATGTGGACGAGACTCCCCAGGATGCCCCAGCCTCAGCTCCTCCATCACCTCGGCGACCAGAAGAGCGTGATGTGATGGTGGTTCCCATTGTGCAGGACCTGCCCTTCCTGGCTGAGGCTGTGAAAAGGCAGCTGGAGCATCACGTTGTAAAACTGAAGATACAACGGCGCTATGGGCTGCCAACCAAGGTCCTGGAATATGAGAAGAGCTTTGAAGACCTCGTCCTGGGGCAGAAAGCCTCCCAGCCTCCCCCTCCGCAGAGGCGCACTGCGCTGCCTTACCGCTCCCCCTTCCAGCAGTGGGACAGGCGCGTCCGGACCAGGAAATCACCAGGACAGGCCCCTGGCCCGCAGGAAGAGTCTGCAGACCCTCTGGACGCATGCCCACGAGGGACACGGGCTCCAGTGCACTCTGGGCCAGCAGCGTTCCTGGGAGCAGCACAAGAGATGCTTCAGGAGGATGAGGAGACAATCCCATACAAAAGGGAGCGTGGGGAAACAGCCAGCAGCAGCAGCACCAGCATGGACACCCTGCCGGGCACCGATGGGAAGGAGCAGGGCCCTGGGACTCAAGGGGATGTGCACAGCCCTTCTCCTTCTGACCAGGAAGAGCGGGCACAGCCAGGGAGCGAGGGAGCTCCCCAGGAGCAATCAGGGCAGGGGTCTGAGATCCCCAGCACCTCCTACGGGGACATGGGGCCTCCAGAGCTGCTATTGGAGCAGAGTGTCCCCGTGGGAGAAGCAGACCACTCCCTGGAAGGCCGGAGCAGCTCCAGTGAGGACCTGGGGACACCTGAGCTGCCATCAGCCTTGGCAGCTCCTCCAAGAAGCAGCTCCCCACAGACACAACCCCCCTCCCGTGAGGAGAGACCCTCAGCTCTGCCACCATCTCCAGACTCTGCGGGGACCGCCCTTCACATCTCTTGTCTGGAAGAGCTCCTCACAGAGGTGTCTCTGTCCCCTTTGAGTGACGTCTCCTGGACTTCCATCGCGGCGAGCCATGTTAGCTGTTCTTCACAGGCGTCTCTTCCCACTCTTGTGGATGGAGAAGACATGGATCAGGCCTCCAGCATCCAGCCTGGCCTGGGGCATCCCCGTCTCGACCTGGAGGAGCAGCCTGGCCAGGCAACGCACCCACCCTGCGGGGAGGAAGTGGCCAGCTACCTTGAGGCCGGCAGCGTGCAGCAGCACCAGCAAGATCTCCAGATCCAGCTGGGTGCTCCCACTCCACCTACCGAGGTGCTGGACGTCCACTCCAGGGAAACGGAGATGCCTATCACACACCACAAAGGCCAGGACCCCTTGCAGGGCCTCATCCCAGCAGCGAAACTGGAGCGGGAACTGGGCCTGCCGGCCGATGTGGACGAGACTCCCCAGGATGCCCCAGCCTCAGCTCCTCCATCACCTCGGCGACCAGAAGAGCGTGATGTGATGGTGGTTCCCATTGTGCAGGACCTGCCCTTCCTGGCTGAGGCTGTGAAAAGGCAGCTGGAGCATCACGTTGTAAAACTGAAGATACAACGGCGCTATGGGCTGCCAACCAAGGTCCTGGAATATGAGAAGAGCTTTGAAGACCTCGTCCTGGGGCAGAAAGCCTCCCAGCCTCCCCCTCTGCAGAGGCGCACTGCGCTGCCTTACTGCTCCCCCTTCCAGCAGTGGGACAGGCGCGTCCGGACCAGGAAATCACCAGGACAGCCCCCTGGCCCGCAGGAAGAGTCTGCAGACCCTCTGGACACATGCCCACGAGGGACACGGGCTCCAGTGCACTCTGGGCCAGCAGCGTTCCTGGGAGCAGCACAAGAGATGCCTCAGGAGGATGAGGAGACACCCCCATACAAAAGGGAGCGTGGGGAAACAGCCAGCAGCAGCAGCACCAGCATGGACACCCTGCCGGGCACCGATGGGAAGGAGCAGGGCCCTGGGACTCAAGGGGATGTGCACAGCCCTTCTCCTTCTGACCAGGAAGAGCGGGCACTGCCAGAGAGCGAGGGAGCTCCCCAGGAGCAATCAGGGCAGGGGTCTGAGAGCCCCAGCACCTCCTACGGGGACATGGGGCCTCCAGAGCTGCTATTGGAGCAGAGTGTCCCCATGGGAGAAGCAGACCACTCCCTGGAAGGCCGGAGCAGCTCCAGTGAGGACCTGGGGACACCTGAGCTGCCATCAGCCTTGGCAGCTCCTCCAAGAAGCAGCTCCCCACAGACACAACCCCCCTCCCGTGAGGAGAGACCCTCAGCTCTGCCACCATCTCCAGACTCTGCGGGGACCGCCCTTCACATCTCTTGTCTGGAAGAGCTCCTCACAGAGGTGTCTCTGTCCCCTTTGAGTGACGTCTCCTGGACTTCCATCGCGGCGAGCCACGTTAGCTGTTCTTCACAGGCGTCTCTTCCCACTCTTGTGGATGGAGAAGACATGGATCAGGCCTCCAGCATCCAGCCTGGCCTGGGGCATCCCCGTCTCGACCTGGAGGAGCAGCCTGGCCAGGCAACGCACCCACCCTGCGGGGAGGAAGTGGCCAGCTACCTTGAGGCCGGCAGCGTGCAGCAGCACCAGCAAGATCTCCAGATCCAGCTGGGTGCTCCCACTCCACCTACCGAGGTGCTGGACGTCCACTCCAGGGAAACGGAGATGCCTATCACACACCACAAAGGCCAGGACCCCTTGCAGGGCCTCATCCCAGCAGCGAAACTGGAGCGGGAACTGGGCCTGCCAGCCGATGTGGACGAGACTCCCCAGGATGCCCCAGCCTCAGCTCCTCCATCACCTCGGCGACCAGAAGAGCGTGATGTGATGGTGGTTCCCATTGTGCAGGACCTGCCCTTCCTGGCTGAGGCTGTGAAAAGGCAGCTGGAGCATCACGTTGTAAAACTGAAGGTACAACGGCGCTATGGGCTGCCAACCAAGGTCCTGGAATATGAGAAGAGCTTTGAAGACCTCGTCCTGGGGCAGAAAGCCTCCCAGCCTCCCCCTCCGCAGAGGCGCACTGCGCTGCCTTACCGCTCCCCCTTCCAGCAGTGGGACAGGCGCGTCCGGACCCGGAAATCACCGGGACAGCCCCCTGGCCCACAGGAAGAGTCTGCAGACCCTCTGGACACATGCCCACGAGGGACACGGGCTCCAGTGCACTCTGGGCCAGCAGCGTTCCTGGGAGCAGCACAAGAGATGCCTCAGGAGGATGAGGAGACACCCCCATACAAAAGGGAGCGTGGGGAAACAGCCAGCAGCAGCAGCACCAGCATGGACACCCTGCCGGGCACCGATGGGAAGGAGCAGGGCCCTGGGACTCAAGGGGATGTGCACAGCCCTTCTCCTTCTGACCAGGAAGAGAGGGCACTGCCAGGGAGCGAGGGAGCTCCCCAGGAGCAATCAGGGCAGGGGTCTGAGAGCCCCAGCACCTCCTACGGGGACATGGGGCCTCCAGAGCTGCTATTGGAGCAGAGTGTCCCCGTGGGAGAAGCAGACCACTCCCTGGAAGGCCGGAGCAGCTCCAGTGAGGACCTGGGGACACCTGAGCTGCCATCAGCCTTGGCAGCTCCTCCAAGAAGCAGCTCCCCACAGACACAACCCCCCTCCCGTGAGGAGAGACCCTCAGCTCTGCCACCATCTCCAGACTTTGCGGGGACCGCCCTTCACATCTCTTGTCTGGAAGAGCTCCTCACAGAGGTGTCTCTGTCCCCTTTGAGTGACGTCTCCTGGACTTCCATCGCGGCGAGCCACGTTAGCTGTTCTTCACAGGTGTCTCTTCCCACTCTTGTGGATGGAGAAGACATGGATCAGGCCTCCAGCATCCAGCCTGGCCTGGGGCATCCCCGTCTCGACCTGGAGGAGCAGCCTGGCCAGGCAACGCACCCACCCTGCGGGGAGGAAGTGGCCAGCTACCTTGAGGCCGGCAGCGTGCAGCAGCACCAGCAAGATCTCGAGATCCAGCTGGGTGCTCCCACTCCACCTACCGAGGTGCTGGACGTCCACTCCAGGGAAACGGAGATGCCTATCACACACCACAAAGGCCAGGACCCCTTGCAGGGCCTCATCCCAGCAGCGAAACTGGAGCGGGAACTGGGCCTGCCCGCCGATGTGGACGAGACTCCCCAGGATGCCCCAGCCTCAGCTCCTCCATCACCTCGGCGGCCAGAAGAGCGTGATGTGATGGTGGTTCCCATTGTGCAGGACCTGCCCTTCCTGGCTGAGGCTGTGAAAAGGCAGCTGGAGCATCACGTTGTAAAACTGAAGGTACAACGGCGCTATGGGCTGCCAACCAAGGTCCTGGAATATGAGAAGAGCTTTGAAGACCTCGTCCTGGGGCAGAAAGCCTCCCAGCCTCCCCCTCCGCAGAGGCGCACTGCGCTGCCTTACCGCTCCCCCTTCCAGCAGTGGGACAGGCGCGTCCGGACCCGGAAATCACCGGGACAGCCCCCTGGCCCGCAGGAAGAGTCTGCAGACCCTCTGGACACATGCCCACGAGGGACACGGGCTCCAGTGCACTCTGGGCCAGCAGCGTTCCTGGGAGCAGCACAAGAGATGCCTCAGGAGGATGAGGAGACACCCCCATACAAAAGGGAGCGTGGGGAAACAGCCAGCAGCAGCAGCACCAGCATGGACACCCTGCCGGGCACCGATGGGAAGGAGCAGGGCCCTGGGACTCAAGGGGATGTGCACAGCCCTTCTCCTTCTGACCAGGAAGAGCGGGCACTGCCAGAGAGCGAGGGAGCTCCCCAGGAGCAATCAGGGCAGGGGTCTGAGAGCCCCAGCACCTCCTACGGGGACATGGGGCCTCCAGAGCTGCTATTGGAGCAGAGTGTCCCCGTGGGAGAAGCAGACCACTCCCTGGAAGGCCGGAGCAGCTCCAGTGAGGACCTGGGGACACCTGAGCTGCCATCAGCCTTGGCAGCTCCTCCAAGAAGCAGCTCCCCACAGACACAACCCCCCTCCCGTGAGGAGAGACCCTCAGCTCTGCCACCATCTCCAGACTCTGCGGGGACCGCCCTTCACATCTCTTGTCTGGAAGAGCTCCTCACAGAGGTGTCTCTGTCCCCTTTGAGTGACGTCTCCTGGACTTCCATCACGGCGAGCCACGTTAGCTGTTCTTCACAGGCGTCTCTTCCCACTCTTGTGGATGGAGAAGACATGGATCAGGCCTCCAGCATCCAGCCTGGCCTGGGGCATCCCCGTCTCGACCTGGAGGAGCAGCCTGGCCAGGCAACGCACCCACCCTGCGGGGAGGAAGTGGCCAGCTACCTTGAGGCCGGCAGCGTGCAGCAGCACCAGCAAGATCTCGAGATCCAGCTGGGTGCTCCCACTCCACCTACCGAGGTGCTGGACGTCCACTCCAGGGAAACGGAGATGCCTATCACACACCACAAAGGCCAGGACCCCTTGCAGGGCCTCATCCCAGCAGCGAAACTGGAGCGGGAACTGGGCCTGCCCGCCGATGTGGACGAGACTCCCCAGGATGCCCCAGCCTCAGCTCCTCCATCACCTCGGCGACCAGAAGAGCGTGATGTGATGGTGGTTCCCATTGTGCAGGACCTGCCCTTCCTGGCTGAGGCTGTGAAAAGGCAGCTGGAGCATCACGTTGTAAAACTGAAGGTACAACGGCGCTATGGGCTGCCAACCAAGGTCCTGGAATATGAGAAGAGCTTTGAAGACCTCGTCCTGGGGCAGAAAGCCTCCCAGCCTCCCCCTCCGCAGAGGCGCACTGCGCTGCCTTACCGCTCCCCCTTCCAGCAGTGGGACAGGCGCGTCCGGACCCGGAAATCACCGGGACAGCCCCCTGGCCCACAGGAAGAGTCTGCAGACCCTCTGGACACATGCCCACGAGGGACACGGGCTCCAGTGCACTCTGGGCCAGCAGCATTCCTGGGAGCAGCACAAGAGATGCCTCAGGAGGATGAGGAGACACCCCCATACAAAAGGGAGCGTGGGGAAACAGCCAGCAGCAGCAGCACCAGCATGGACACCCTGCCGGGCACCGATGGGAAGGAGCAGGGCCCTGGGACTCAAGGGGATGTGCACAGCCCTTCTCCTTCTGACCAGGAAGAGCGGGCACTGCCAGAGAGCGAGGGAGCTCCCCAGGAGCAATCAGGGCAGGGGTCTGAGAGCCCCAGCACCTCCTACGGGGACATGGGGCCTCCAGAGCTGCTATTGGAGCAGAGTGTCCCCGTGGGAGAAGCAGACCACTCCCTGGAAGGCCGGAGCAGCTCCAGTGAGGACCTGGGGACACCTGAGCTGCCATCAGCCTTGGCAGCTCCTCCAAGAAGCAGCTCCCCACAGACACAACCCCCCTCCCGTGAGGAGAGACCCTCAGCTCTGCCACCATCTCCAGACTCTGCGGGGACCGCCCTTCACATCTCTTGTCTGGAAGAGCTCCTCACAGAGGTGTCTCTGTCCCCTTTGAGTGACGTCTCCTGGACTTCCATCGCGGCGAGCCACATTAGCTGTTCTTCACAGGCGTCTCTTCCCACTCTTGTGGATGGAGAAGACATGGATCAGGCCTCCAGCATCCAGCCTGGCCTGGGGCATCCCCGTCTCGACCTGGAGGAGCAGCCTGGCCAGGCAACGCACCCACCCTGCGGGGAGGAAGTGGCCAGCTACCTTGAGGCCGGCAGCGTGCAGCAGCACCAGCAAGATCTCCAGATCCAGCTGGGTGCTCCCACTCCACCTACCGAGGTGCTGGACGTCCACTCCAGGGAAACGGAGATGCCTATCACACACCACAAAGGCCAGGACCCCTTGCAGGGCCTCATCCCAGCAGCGAAACTGGAGCGGGAACTGGGCCTGCCCGCCGATGTGGACGAGACTCCCCAGGATGCCCCAGCCTCAGCTCCTCCATCACCTCGGCGACCAGAAGAGCGTGATGTGATGGTGGTTCCCATTGTGCAGGACCTGCCCTTCCTGGCTGAGGCTGTGAAAAGGCAGCTGGAGCATCACGTTGTAAAACTGAAGGTACAACGGCGCTATGGGCTGCCAACCAAGGTCCTGGAATATGAGAAGAGCTTTGAAGACCTCGTCCTGGGGCAGAAAGCCTCCCAGCCTCCCCCTCCGCAGAGGCGCACTGCGCTGCCTTACCGCTCCCCCTTCCAGCAGTGGGACAGGCGCGTCCGGACCCGGAAATCACCGGGACAGCCCCCTGGCCCACAGGAAGAGTCTGCAGACCCTCTGGACACATGCCCACGAGGGACACAGGCTCCAGTGCACTCTGGGCCAGCAGCGTTCCTGGGAGCAGCACAAGAGATGCCTCAGGAGGATGAGGAGACACCCCCATACAAAAGGGAGCGTGGGGAAACAGCCAGCAGCAGCAGCACCAGCATGGACACCCTGCCGGGCACCGATGGGAAGGAGCAGGGCCCTGGGACTCAAGGGGATGTGCACAGCCCTTCTCCTTCTGACCAGGAAGAGCGGGCACTGCCAGAGAGCGAGGGAGCTCCCCAGGAGCAATCAGGGCAGGGGTCTGAGAGCCCCAGCACCTCCTACGGGGACATGGGGCCTCCAGAGCTGCTATTGGAGCAGAGTGTCCCCGTGGGAGAAGCAGACCACTCCCTGGAAGGCCGGAGCAGCTCCAGTGAGGACCTGGGGACACCTGAGCTGCCATCAGCCTTGGCAGCTCCTCCAAGAAGCAGCTCCCCACAGACACAACCCCCCTCCCGTGAGGAGAGACCCTCAGCTCTGCCACCATCTCCAGACTTTGCGGGGACCGCCCTTCACATCTCTTGTCTGGAAGAGCTCCTCACAGAGGTGTCTCTGTCCCCTTTGAGTGACGTCTCCTGGACTTCCATCGCGGCGAGCCACGTTAGCTGTTCTTCACAGGCGTCTCTTCCCACTCTTGTGGATGGAGAAGACATGGATCAGGCCTCCAGCATCCAGCCTGGCCTGGGGCATCCCCGTCTCGACCTGGAGGAGCAGCCTGGCCAGGCAACGCACCCACCCTGCGGGGAGGAAGTGGCCAGCTACCTTGAGGCCGGCAGCGTGCAGCAGCACCAGCAAGATCTCCAGATCCAGCTGGGTGCTCCCACTCCACCTACCGAGGTGCTGGACGTCCACTCCAGGGAAACGGAGATGCCTATCACACACCACAAAGGCCAGGACCCCTTGCAGGGCCTCATCCCAGCAGCGAAACTGGAGCGGGAACTGGGCCTGCCGGCCGATGTGGACGAGACTCCCCAGGATGCCCCAGCCTCAGCTCCTCCATCACCTCGGCGACCAGAAGAGCGTGATGTGATGGTGGTTCCCATTGTGCAGGACCTGCCCTTCCTGGCTGAGGCTGTGAAAAGGCAGCTGGAGCATCACGTTGTAAAACTGAAGGTACAACGGCGCTATGGGCTTCCAACCAAGGTCCTGGAATATGAGAAGAGCTTTGAAGACCTCGTCCTGGGGCAGAAAGCCTCCCAGCCTCCCCCTCCGCAGAGGCGCACTGCGCTGCCTTACCGCTCCCCCTTCCAGCAGTGGGACAGGCGCGTCCGGACCCGGAAATCACCGGGACAGCCCCCTGGCCCACAGGAAGAGTCTGCAGACCCTCTGGACACATGCCCACGAGGGACACGGGCTCCAGTGCACTCTGGGCCAGCAGCGTTCCTGGGAGCAGCACAAGAGATGCCTCAGGAGGATGAGGAGACACCCCCATACAAAAGGGAGCGTGGGGAAACAGCCAGCAGCAGCAGCACCAGCATGGACACCCTGCCGGGCACCGATGGGAAGGAGCAGGGCCCTGGGACTCAAGGGGATGTGCACAGCCCTTCTCCTTCTGACCAGGAAGAGCGGGCACTGCCAGAGAGCGAGGGAGCTCCCCAGGAGCAATCAGGGCAGGGGTCTGAGAGCCCCAGCACCTCCTACGGGGACATGGGGCCTCCAGAGCTGCTATTGGAGCAGAGTGTCCCCGTGGGAGAAGCAGACCACTCCCTGGAAGGCCGGAGCAGCTCCAGTGAGGACCTGGGGACACCTGAGCTGCCATCAGCCTTGGCAGCTCCTCCAAGAAGCAGCTCCCCACAGACACAACCCCCCTCCCGTGAGGAGAGACCCTCAGCTCTGCCACCATCTCCAGACTCTGCGGGGACCGCCCTTCACATCTCTTGTCTGGAAGAGCTCCTCACAGAGGTGTCTCTGTCCCCTTTGAGTGACGTCTCCTGGACTTCCATCGCGGCGAGCCACGTTAGCTGTTCTTCACAGGCGTCTCTTCCCACTCTTGTGGATGGAGAAGACATGGATCAGGCCTCCAGCATCCAGCCTGGCCTGGGGCATCCCCGTCTCGACCTGGAGGAGCAGCCTGGCCAGGCAACGCACCCACCCTGCGGGGAGGAAGTGGCCAGCTACCTTGAGGCCGGCAGCGTGCAGCAGCACCAGCAAGATCTCGAGATCCAGCTGGGTGCTCCCACTCCACCTACCGAGGTGCTGGACGTCCACTCCAGGGAAACGGAGATGCCTATCACACACCACAAAGGCCAGGACCCCTTGCAGGGCCTCATCCCAGCAGCGAAACTGGAGCGGGAACTGGGCCTGCCGGCCGACGTGGACGAGACTCCCCAGGATGCCCCAGCCTCAGCTCCTCCATCACCTCGGCGACCAGAAGAGCGTGATGTGATGGTGGTTCCCATTGTGCAGGACCTGCCCTTCCTGGCTGAGGCTGTGAAAAGGCAGCTGGAGTGTCACATTGTAAAAATGAAGGTACAACGGCGCTATGGGCTGCCAACCAAGGTCCTGGAATATGAGAAGAGCTTTGAAGACCTCGTCCTGGGGCAGAAAGCCTCCCAGCCTCCCCCTCCGCAGAGGCGCACTGGGCTGCCCTTCCAGCAGTGGGACAGGCGCGTCCGGACCAGGAAATCACCAGGACAGCCCCCTGGCCCGCAGGAAGAGTCTGCAGACCCTCTGGACACATGCCCACGAGGGACACAGGCTCCAGTGCACTCTGGGCCAGCAGCGTTCATGGGAGCAGCACAAGAGATGCCTCAGGAGGATGAGGAGACACCCCCATACAAAAGGGAGCGTGGGGAAACAGCCAGCAGCAGCAGCACCAGCATGGACACCCTGCCGGGCACCGATGGGAAGGAGCAGGGCCCTGGGACTCAAGGGGATGTGCACAGCCCTTCTCCTTCTGACCAGGAAGAGCGGGCACTGCCAGGGAGCGAGGGAGCTCCCCAGGAGCAATCAGGGCAGGGGTCTGAGAGCCCCAGCACCTCCTACGGGGACATGGGGCCTCCAGAGCTGCTATTGGAGCAGAGTGTCCCCGTGGGAGAAGCAGACCACTCCCTGGAAGGCCGGAGCAGCTCCAGTGAGGACCTGGGGACACCTGAGCTGCCATCAGCCTTGGCAGCTCCTCCAAGAAGCAGCTCCCCACAGACACAACCCCCCTCCCGTGAGGAGAGACCCTCAGCTCTGCCACCATCTCCAGACTTTGCGGGGACCGCCCTTCACATCTCTTGTCTGGAAGAGCTCCTCACAGAGGTGTCTCTGTCCCCTTTGAGTGACGTCTCCTGGACTTCCATCGCGGCGAGCCACGTTAGCTGTTCTTCACAGGCGTCTCTTCCCACTCTTGTGGATGGAGAAGACATGGATCAGGCCTCCAGCATCCAGCCTGGCCTGGGGCATCCCCGTCTCGACCTGGAGGAGCAGCCTGGCCAGGCAACGCACCCACCCTGCGGGGAGGAAGTGGCCAGCTACCTTGAGGCCGGCAGCGTGCAGCAGCACCAGCAAGATCTCGAGATCCAGCTGGGTGCTCCCACTCCACCTACCGAGGTGCTGGACGTCCACTCCAGGGAAACGGAGATGCCTATCACACACCACAAAGGCCAGGACCCCTTGCAGGGCCTCATCCCAGCAGCGAAACTGGAGCGGGAACTGGGCCTGCCGGCCGACGTGGACGAGACTCCCCAGGATGCCCCAGCCTCAGCTCCTCCATCACCTCGGCGACCAGAAGAGCGTGATGTGATGGTGGTTCCCATTGTGCAGGACCTGCCCTTCCTGGCTGAGGCTGTGAAAAGGCAGCTGGAGTGTCACATTGTAAAAATGAAGGTACAACGGCGCTATGGGCTGCCAACCAAGGTCCTGGAATATGAGAAGAGCTTTGAAGACCTCGTCCTGGGGCAGAAAGCCTCCCAGCCTCCCCCTCCGCAGAGGCGCACTGCGCTGCCCTTCCAGCAGTGGGACAGGCGCGTCCGGACCAGGAAATCACCAGGACAGCCCCCTGGCCCGCAGGAAGAGTCTGCAGACCCTCTGGACACATGCCCACGAGGGACACAGGCTCCAGTGCACTCTGGGCCAGCAGCGTTCCTGGGAGCAGCACAAGAGATGCCTCAGGAGGATGAGGAGACACCCCCATACAAAAGGGAGCGTGGGGAAACAGCCAGCAGCAGCAGCACCAGCATGGACACCCTGCCGGGCACCGATGGGAAGGAGCAGGGCCCTGGGACTCAAGGGGATGTGCACAGCCCTTCTCCTTCTGACCAGGAAGAGCGGGCACTGCCAGAGAGTGAGGGAGCTCCCCAGGAGCAATCAGGGCAGGGGTCTGAGAGCCCCAGCACCTCCTACGGGGACATGGGGCCTCCAGAGCTGCTATTGGAGCAGAGTGTCCCCGTGGGAGAAGCAGACCACTCCCTGGAAGGCCGGAGCAGCTCCAGTGAGGACCTGGGGACACCTGAGCTGCCATCAGCCTTGGCAGCTCCTCCAAGAAGCAGCTCCCCACAGACACAACCCCCCTCCCGTGAGGAGAGACCCTCAGCTCTGCCACCATCTCCAGACTCTGCGGGGACCGCCCTTCACATCTCTTGTCTGGAAGAGCTCCTCACAGAGGTGTCTCTGTCCCCTTTGAGTGACGTCTCCTGGACTTCCATCGCGGCGAGCCACGTTAGCTGTTCTTCACAGGCGTCTCTTCCCACTCTTGTGGATGGAGAAGACATGGATCAGGCCTCCAGCATCCAGCCTGGCCTGGGGCATCCCCGTCTCGACCTGGAGGAGCAGCCTGGCCAGGCAACGCACCCACCCTGCGGGGAGGAAGTGGCCAGCTACCTTGAGGCCGGCAGCGTGCAGCAGCACCAGCAAGATCTCCAGATCCAGCTGGGTGCTCCCACTCCACCTACCGAGGTGCTGGACGTCCACTCCAGGGAAACGGAGATGCCTATCACACACCACAAAGGCCAGGACCCCTTGCAGGGCCTCATCCCAGCAGCGAAACTGGAGCGGGAACTGGGCCTGCCGGCCGATGTGGACGAGACTCCCCAGGATGCCCCAGCCTCAGCTCCTCCATCACCTCGGCGACCAGAAGAGCGTGATGTGATGGTGGTTCCCATTGTGCAGGACCTGCCCTTCCTGGCTGAGGCTGTGAAAAGGCAGCTGGAGTGTCACATTGTAAAAATGAAGGTACAACGGCGCTATGGGCTGCCAACCAAGGTCCTGGAATATGAGAAGAGCTTTGAAGACCTCGTCCTGGGGCAGAAAGCCTCCCAGCCTCCCCCTCTGCAGAGGCGCACTGCGCTGCCTTACTGCTCCCCCTTCCAGCAGTGGGACAGGCGCGTCCGGACCAGGAAATCACCAGGACAGCCCCCTGGCCCGCAGGAAGAGTCTGCAGACCCTCTGGACACATGCCCACGAGGGACACGGGCTCCAGTGCACTCTGGGCCAGCAGCGTTCCTGGGAGCAGCACAAGAGATGCCTCAGGAGGATGAGGAGACACCCCCATACAAAAGGGAGCGTGGGGAAACAGCCAGCAGCAGCAGCACCAGCATGGACACCCTGCCGGGCACCGATGGGAAGGAGCAGGGCCCTGGGACTCAAGGGGATGTGCACAGCCCTTCTCCTTCTGACCAGGAAGAGCGGGCACTGCCAGAGAGCGAGGGAGCTCCCCAGGAGCAATCAGGGCAGGGGTCTGAGAGCCCCAGCACCTCCTACGGGGACATGGGGCCTCCAGAGCTGCTATTGGAGCAGAGTGTCCCCGTGGGAGAAGCAGACCACTCCCTGGAAGGCCGGAGCAGCTCCAGTGAGGACCTGGGGACACCTGAGCTGCCATCAGCCTTGGCAGCTCCTCCAAGAAGCAGCTCCCCACAGACACAACCCCCCTCCCGTGAGGAGAGACCCTCAGCTCTGCCACCATCTCCAGACTCTGCGGGGACCGCCCTTCACATCTCTTGTCTGGAAGAGCTCCTCACAGAGGTGTCTCTGTCCCCTTTGAGTGACGTCTCCTGGACTTCCATCACGGCGAGCCACGTTAGCTGTTCTTCACAGGCGTCTCTTCCCACTCTTGTGGATGGAGAAGACATGGATCAGGCCTCCAGCATCCAGCCTGGCCTGGGGCATCCCCGTCTCGACCTGGAGGAGCAGCCTGGCCAGGCAACGCACCCACCCTGCGGGGAGGAAGTGGCCAGCTACCTTGAGGCCGGCAGCGTGCAGCAGCACCAGCAAGATCTCGAGATCCAGCTGGGTGCTCCCACTCCACCTACCGAGGTGCTGGACGTCCACTCCAGGGAAACGGAGATGCCTATCACACACCACAAAGGCCAGGACCCCTTGCAGGGCCTCATCCCAGCAGCGAAACTGGAGCGGGAACTGGGCCTGCCCGCCGATGTGGACGAGACTCCCCAGGATGCCCCAGCCTCAGCTCCTCCATCACCTCGGCGACCAGAAGAGCGTGATGTGATGGTGGTTCCCATTGTGCAGGACCTGCCCTTCCTGGCTGAGGCTGTGAAAAGGCAGCTGGAGCATCACGTTGTAAAACTGAAGGTACAACGGCGCTATGGGCTGCCAACCAAGGTCCTGGAATATGAGAAGAGCTTTGAAGACCTCGTCCTGGGGCAGAAAGCCTCCCAGCCTCCCCCTCCGCAGAGGCGCACTGCGCTGCCTTACCGCTCCCCCTTCCAGCAGTGGGACAGGCGCGTCCGGACCCGGAAATCACCGGGACAGCCCCCTGGCCCACAGGAAGAGTCTGCAGACCCTCTGGACACATGCCCACGAGGGACACGGGCTCCAGTGCACTCTGGGCCAGCAGCATTCCTGGGAGCAGCACAAGAGATGCCTCAGGAGGATGAGGAGACACCCCCATACAAAAGGGAGCGTGGGGAAACAGCCAGCAGCAGCAGCACCAGCATGGACACCCTGCCGGGCACCGATGGGAAGGAGCAGGGCCCTGGGACTCAAGGGGATGTGCACAGCCCTTCTCCTTCTGACCAGGAAGAGCGGGCACTGCCAGAGAGCGAGGGAGCTCCCCAGGAGCAATCAGGGCAGGGGTCTGAGAGCCCCAGCACCTCCTACGGGGACATGGGGCCTCCAGAGCTGCTATTGGAGCAGAGTGTCCCCGTGGGAGAAGCAGACCACTCCCTGGAAGGCCGGAGCAGCTCCAGTGAGGACCTGGGGACACCTGAGCTGCCATCAGCCTTGGCAGCTCCTCCAAGAAGCAGCTCCCCACAGACACAACCCCCCTCCCGTGAGGAGAGACCCTCAGCTCTGCCACCATCTCCAGACTCTGCGGGGACCGCCCTTCACATCTCTTGTCTGGAAGAGCTCCTCACAGAGGTGTCTCTGTCCCCTTTGAGTGACGTCTCCTGGACTTCCATCGCGGCGAGCCACATTAGCTGTTCTTCACAGGCGTCTCTTCCCACTCTTGTGGATGGAGAAGACATGGATCAGGCCTCCAGCATCCAGCCTGGCCTGGGGCATCCCCGTCTCGACCTGGAGGAGCAGCCTGGCCAGGCAACGCACCCACCCTGCGGGGAGGAAGTGGCCAGCTACCTTGAGGCCGGCAGCGTGCAGCAGCACCAGCAAGATCTCCAGATCCAGCTGGGTGCTCCCACTCCACCTACCGAGGTGCTGGACGTCCACTCCAGGGAAACGGAGATGCCTATCACACACCACAAAGGCCAGGACCCCTTGCAGGGCCTCATCCCAGCAGCGAAACTGGAGCGGGAACTGGGCCTGCCCGCCGATGTGGACGAGACTCCCCAGGATGCCCCAGCCTCAGCTCCTCCATCACCTCGGCGACCAGAAGAGCGTGATGTGATGGTGGTTCCCATTGTGCAGGACCTGCCCTTCCTGGCTGAGGCTGTGAAAAGGCAGCTGGAGCATCACGTTGTAAAACTGAAGGTACAACGGCGCTATGGGCTGCCAACCAAGGTCCTGGAATATGAGAAGAGCTTTGAAGACCTCGTCCTGGGGCAGAAAGCCTCCCAGCCTCCCCCTCCGCAGAGGCGCACTGCGCTGCCTTACCGCTCCCCCTTCCAGCAGTGGGACAGGCGCGTCCGGACCCGGAAATCACCGGGACAGCCCCCTGGCCCACAGGAAGAGTCTGCAGACCCTCTGGACACATGCCCACGAGGGACACAGGCTCCAGTGCACTCTGGGCCAGCAGCGTTCCTGGGAGCAGCACAAGAGATGCCTCAGGAGGATGAGGAGACACCCCCATACAAAAGGGAGCGTGGGGAAACAGCCAGCAGCAGCAGCACCAGCATGGACACCCTGCCGGGCACCGATGGGAAGGAGCAGGGCCCTGGGACTCAAGGGGATGTGCACAGCCCTTCTCCTTCTGACCAGGAAGAGCGGGCACTGCCAGAGAGCGAGGGAGCTCCCCAGGAGCAATCAGGGCAGGGGTCTGAGAGCCCCAGCACCTCCTACGGGGACATGGGGCCTCCAGAGCTGCTATTGGAGCAGAGTGTCCCCGTGGGAGAAGCAGACCACTCCCTGGAAGGCCGGAGCAGCTCCAGTGAGGACCTGGGGACACCTGAGCTGCCATCAGCCTTGGCAGCTCCTCCAAGAAGCAGCTCCCCACAGACACAACCCCCCTCCCGTGAGGAGAGACCCTCAGCTCTGCCACCATCTCCAGACTTTGCGGGGACCGCCCTTCACATCTCTTGTCTGGAAGAGCTCCTCACAGAGGTGTCTCTGTCCCCTTTGAGTGACGTCTCCTGGACTTCCATCGCGGCGAGCCACGTTAGCTGTTCTTCACAGGCGTCTCTTCCCACTCTTGTGGATGGAGAAGACATGGATCAGGCCTCCAGCATCCAGCCTGGCCTGGGGCATCCCCGTCTCGACCTGGAGGAGCAGCCTGGCCAGGCAACGCACCCACCCTGCGGGGAGGAAGTGGCCAGCTACCTTGAGGCCGGCAGCGTGCAGCAGCACCAGCAAGATCTCCAGATCCAGCTGGGTGCTCCCACTCCACCTACCGAGGTGCTGGACGTCCACTCCAGGGAAACGGAGATGCCTATCACACACCACAAAGGCCAGGACCCCTTGCAGGGCCTCATCCCAGCAGCGAAACTGGAGCGGGAACTGGGCCTGCCGGCCGATGTGGACGAGACTCCCCAGGATGCCCCAGCCTCAGCTCCTCCATCACCTCGGCGACCAGAAGAGCGTGATGTGATGGTGGTTCCCATTGTGCAGGACCTGCCCTTCCTGGCTGAGGCTGTGAAAAGGCAGCTGGAGCATCACGTTGTAAAACTGAAGGTACAACGGCGCTATGGGCTTCCAACCAAGGTCCTGGAATATGAGAAGAGCTTTGAAGACCTCGTCCTGGGGCAGAAAGCCTCCCAGCCTCCCCCTCCGCAGAGGCGCACTGCGCTGCCTTACCGCTCCCCCTTCCAGCAGTGGGACAGGCGCGTCCGGACCCGGAAATCACCGGGACAGCCCCCTGGCCCACAGGAAGAGTCTGCAGACCCTCTGGACACATGCCCACGAGGGACACGGGCTCCAGTGCACTCTGGGCCAGCAGCGTTCCTGGGAGCAGCACAAGAGATGCCTCAGGAGGATGAGGAGACACCCCCATACAAAAGGGAGCGTGGGGAAACAGCCAGCAGCAGCAGCACCAGCATGGACACCCTGCCGGGCACCGATGGGAAGGAGCAGGGCCCTGGGACTCAAGGGGATGTGCACAGCCCTTCTCCTTCTGACCAGGAAGAGCGGGCACTGCCAGGGAGCGAGGGAGCTCCCCAGGAGCAATCAGGGCAGGGGTCTGAGAGCCCCAGCACCTCCTACGGGGACATGGGGCCTCCAGAGCTGCTATTGGAGCAGAGTGTCCCCGTGGGAGAAGCAGACCACTCCCTGGAAGGCCGGAGCAGCTCCAGTGAGGACCTGGGGACACCTGAGCTGCCATCAGCCTTGGCAGCTCCTCCAAGAAGCAGCTCCCCACAGACACAACCCCCCTCCCGTGAGGAGAGACCCTCAGCTCTGCCACCATCTCCAGACTTTGCGGGGACCGCCCTTCACATCTCTTGTCTGGAAGAGCTCCTCACAGAGGTGTCTCTGTCCCCTTTGAGTGACGTCTCCTGGACTTCCATTGCGGCGAGCCACGTTAGCTGTTCTTCACAGGCGTCTCTTCCCACTCTTGTGGATGGAGAAGACATGGATCAGGCCTCCAGCATCCAGCCTGGCCTGGGGCATCCCCGTCTCGACCTGGAGGAGCAGCCTGGCCAGGCAACGCACCCACCCTGCGGGGAGGAAGTGGCCAGCTACCTTGAGGCCGGCAGCGTGCAGCAGCACCAGCAAGATCTCGAGATCCAGCTGGGTGCTCCCACTCCACCTACCGAGGTGCTGGACGTCCACTCCAGGGAAACGGAGATGCCTATCACACACCACAAAGGCCAGGACCCCTTGCAGGGCCTCATCCCAGCAGCGAAACTGGAGCGGGAACTGGGCCTGCCGGCCGACGTGGACGAGACTCCCCAGGATGCCCCAGCCTCAGCTCCTCCATCACCTCGGCGACCAGAAGAGCGTGATGTGATGGTGGTTCCCATTGTGCAGGACCTGCCCTTCCTGGCTGAGGCTGTGAAAAGGCAGCTGGAGTGTCACATTGTAAAAATGAAGGTACAACGGCGCTATGGGCTGCCAACCAAGGTCCTGGAATATGAGAAGAGCTTTGAAGACCTCGTCCTGGGGCAGAAAGCCTCCCAGCCTCCCCCTCCGCAGAGGCGCACTGCGCTGCCCTTCCAGCAGTGGGACAGGCGCGTCCGGACCAGGAAATCACCAGGACAGCCCCCTGGCCCGCAGGAAGAGTCTGCAGACCCTCTGGACACATGCCCACGAGGGACACAGGCTCCAGTGCACTCTGGGCCAGCAGCGTTCCTGGGAGCAGCACAAGAGATGCCTCAGGAGGATGAGGAGACACCCCCATACAAAAGGGAGCGTGGGGAAACAGCCAGCAGCAGCAGCACCAGCATGGACACCCTGCCGGGCACCGATGGGAAGGAGCAGGGCCCTGGGACTCAAGGGGATGTGCACAGCCCTTCTCCTTCTGACCAGGAAGAGCGGGCACTGCCAGAGAGTGAGGGAGCTCCCCAGGAGCAATCAGGGCAGGGGTCTGAGAGCCCCAGCACCTCCTACGGGGACATGGGGCCTCCAGAGCTGCTATTGGAGCAGAGTGTCCCCGTGGGAGAAGCAGACCACTCCCTGGAAGGCCGGAGCAGCTCCAGTGAGGACCTGGGGACACCTGAGCTGCCATCAGCCTTGGCAGCTCCTCCAAGAAGCAGCTCCCCACAGACACAACCCCCCTCCCGTGAGGAGAGACCCTCAGCTCTGCCACCATCTCCAGACTCTGCGGGGACCGCCCTTCACATCTCTTGTCTGGAAGAGCTCCTCACAGAGGTGTCTCTGTCCCCTTTGAGTGACGTCTCCTGGACTTCCATCGCGGCGAGCCACGTTAGCTGTTCTTCACAGGCGTCTCTTCCCACTCTTGTGGATGGAGAAGACATGGATCAGGCCTCCAGCATCCAGCCTGGCCTGGGGCATCCCCGTCTCGACCTGGAGGAGCAGCCTGGCCAGGCAACGCACCCACCCTGCGGGGAGGAAGTGGCCAGCTACCTTGAGGCCGGCAGCGTGCAGCAGCACCAGCAAGATCTCCAGATCCAGCTGGGTGCTCCCACTCCACCTACCGAGGTGCTGGACGTCCACTCCAGGGAAACGGAGATGCCTATCACACACCACAAAGGCCAGGACCCCTTGCAGGGCCTCATCCCAGCAGCGAAACTGGAGCGGGAACTGGGCCTGCCGGCCGATGTGGACGAGACTCCCCAGGATGCCCCAGCCTCAGCTCCTCCATCACCTCGGCGACCAGAAGAGCGTGATGTGATGGTGGTTCCCATTGTGCAGGACCTGCCCTTCCTGGCTGAGGCTGTGAAAAGGCAGCTGGAGTGTCACATTGTAAAAATGAAGGTACAACGGCGCTATGGGCTGCCAACCAAGGTCCTGGAATATGAGAAGAGCTTTGAAGACCTCGTCCTGGGGCAGAAAGCCTCCCAGCCTCCCCGTCCGCAGAGGCGCACTGGGCTGCCCTTCCAGCAGTGGGACAGGCGCGTCCGGACCAGGAAATCACCAGGACAGCCCCCTGGCCCGCAGGAAGAGTCTGCAGACCCTCTGGACACATGCCCACGAGGGACACGGGCTCCAGTGCACTCTGGGCCAGCAGCGTTCCTGGGAGCAGCACAAGAGATGCCTCAGGAGGATGAGGAGACACCCCCATACAAAAGGGAGCGTGGGGAAACAGCCAGCAGCAGTAGCACCAGCATGGACACCCTGCCGGGCACCAATGGGAAGGAGCAGGGCCCTGGGACTCAAGGGGATGTGCACAGCCCTTCTCCTTCTGACCAGGAAGAGCGGGCACTGCCAGGGAGCGAGGGAGCTCCCCAGGAGCAATCAGGGCAGGGGTCTGAGAGCCCCAGCACCTCCTACGGGGACATGGGGCCTCCAGAGCTGCTATTGGAGCAGAGTGTCCCCGTGGGAGAAGCAGACCACTCCCTGGAAGGCCGGAGCAGCTCCAGTGAGGACCTGGGGACACCTGAGCTGCCATCAGCCTTGGCAGCTCCTCCAAGAAGCAGCTCCCCACAGACACAACCCCCCTCCCGTGAGGAGAGACCCTCAGCTCTGCCACCATCTCCAGACTCTGCGGGGACCGCCCTTCACATCTCTTGTCTGGAAGAGCTCCTCACAGAGGTGTCTCTGTCCCCTTTGAGTGACGTCTCCTGGACTTCCATCGCGGCGAGCCACGTTAGCTGTTCTTCACAGGCGTCTCTTCCCACTCTTGTGGATGGAGAAGACATGGATCAGGCCTCCAGCATCCAGCCTGGCCTGGGGCATCCCTGTCTAGACCTGGAGGAGCAGCCTGGCCAGGCAACGCACCCACCCTGCGGGAAGGAAGTGGCCAGCTACCTTGAGGCCGGCAGCGTGCAGCAGCACCAGCAAGATCTCGAGATCCAGCTGGGTGCTCCCACTCCACCTACCGAGGTGCTGGACGTCCACTCCAGGGAAACGGAGATGCCTATCACACACCACAAAGGCCAGGACCCCTTGCAGGGCCTCATCCCAGCAGCGAAACTGGAGCGGGAACTGGGCCTGCCAGCCGATGTGGACGAGACTCCCCAGGATGCCCCAGCCTCAGCTCCTCCATCACCTCGGCGACCAGAAGAGCGTGATGTGATGGTGGTTCCCATTGTGCAGGACCTGCCCTTCCTGGCTGAGGCTGTGAAAAGGCAGCTGGAGCGTCACGTTGAAAAACTGAAGATACAACGGCGCTATGGGCTGCCAACCAAGGTCCTGGAATATGAGAAGAGCTTTGAAGACCTCGTCCTGGGGCAGAAAGCCTCCCAGCCTCCCCCTCCGCAGAGGCGCACTGCGCTGCCCTTCCAGCAGTGGGACAGGCGCGTCCGGACCAGGAAATCACCAGGACAGCCCCCTGGCCCGCAGGAAGAGTCTGCAGACCCTCTGGACACATGCCCACGAGGGACACAGGCTCCAGTGCACTCTGGGCCAGCAGCGTTCCTGGGAGCAGCACAAGAGATGCCTCAGGAGGATGAGGAGACACCCCCATACAAAAGGGAGCGTGGGGAAACAGCCAGCAGCAGCAGCACCAGCATGGACACCCTGCCGGGCACCGATGGGAAGGAGCAGGGCCCTGGGACTCAAGGGGATGTGCACAGCCCTTCTCCTTCTGACCAGGAAGAGCGGGCACTGCCAGAGAGTGAGGGAGCTCCCCAGGAGCAATCAGGGCAGGGGTCTGAGAGCCCCAGCACCTCCTACGGGGACATGGGGCCTCCAGAGCTGCTATTGGAGCAGAGTGTCCCCGTGGGAGAAGCAGACCACTCCCTGGAAGGCCGGAGCAGCTCCAGTGAGGACCTGGGGACACCTGAGCTGCCATCAGCCTTGGCAGCTCCTCCAAGAAGCAGCTCCCCACAGACACAACCCCCCTCCCGTGAGGAGAGACCCTCAGCTCTGCCACCATCTCCAGACTCTGCGGGGACCGCCCTTCACATCTCTTGTCTGGAAGAGCTCCTCACAGAGGTGTCTCTGTCCCCTTTGAGTGACGTCTCCTGGACTTCCATCGCGGCGAGCCACGTTAGCTGTTCTTCACAGGCGTCTCTTCCCACTCTTGTGGATGGAGAAGACATGGATCAGGCCTCCAGCATCCAGCCTGGCCTGGGGCATCCCCGTCTCGACCTGGAGGAGCAGCCTGGCCAGGCAACGCACCCACCCTGCGGAGAGGAAGTGGCCAGCTACCTTGAGGCCGGCAGCGTGCAGCAGCACCAGCAAGATCTCGAGATCCAGCTGGGTGCTCCCACTCCACCTACCAAGGTGCTGGACGTCCACTCCAGGGAAACGGAGATGCCTATCACACACCACAAAGGCCAGGACCCCTTGCAGGGCCTCATCCCAGCAGCGAAACTGGAGCGGGAACTGGGCCTGCCGGCCGATGTGGACGAGACTCCCCAGGATGCCCCAGCCTCAGCTCCTCCATCACCTCGGCGACCAGAAGAGCGTGATGTGATGGTGGTTCCCATTGTGCAGGACCTGCCCTTCCTGGCTGAGGCTGTGAAAAGGCAGCTGGAGTGTCACATTGTAAAAATGAAGGTACAACGGCGCTATGGGCTGCCAACCAAGGTCCTGGAATATGAGAAGAGCTTTGAAGACCTCGTCCTGGGGCAGAAAGCCTCCCAGCCTCCCCGTCCGCAGAGGCGCACTGGGCTGCCCTTCCAGCAGTGGGACAGGCGCGTCCGGACCAGGAAATCACCAGGACAGCCCCCTGGCCCGCAGGAAGAGTCTGCAGACCCTCTGGACACATGCCCACGAGGGACACGGGCTCCAGTGCACTCTGGGCCAGCAGCGTTCCTGGGAGCAGCACAAGAGATGCCTCAGGAGGATGAGGAGACACCCCCATACAAAAGGGAGCGTGGGGAAACAGCCAGCAGCAGTAGCACCAGCATGGACACCCTGCCGGGCACCAATGGGAAGGAGCAGGGCCCTGGGACTCAAGGGGATGTGCACAGCCCTTCTCCTTCTGACCAGGAAGAGCGGGCACTGCCAGGGAGCGAGGGAGCTCCCCAGGAGCAATCAGGGCAGGGGTCTGAGAGCCCCAGCACCTCCTACGGGGACATGGGGCCTCCAGAGCTGCTATTGGAGCAGAGTGTCCCCGTGGGAGAAGCAGACCACTCCCTGGAAGGCCGGAGCAGCTCCAGTGAGGACCTGGGGACACCTGAGCTGCCATCAGCCTTGGCAGCTCCTCCAAGAAGCAGCTCCCCACAGACACAACCCCCCTCCCGTGAGGAGAGACCCTCAGCTCTGCCACCATCTCCAGACTCTGCGGGGACCGCCCTTCACATCTCTTGTCTGGAAGAGCTCCTCACAGAGGTGTCTCTGTCCCCTTTGAGTGACGTCTCCTGGACTTCCATCGCGGCGAGCCACGTTAGCTGTTCTTCACAGGCGTCTCTTCCCACTCTTGTGGATGGAGAAGACATGGATCAGGCCTCCAGCATCCAGCCTGGCCTGGGGCATCCCTGTCTAGACCTGGAGGAGCAGCCTGGCCAGGCAACGCACCCACCCTGCGGGAAGGAAGTGGCCAGCTACCTTGAGGCCGGCAGCGTGCAGCAGCACCAGCAAGATCTCGAGATCCAGCTGGGTGCTCCCACTCCACCTACCGAGGTGCTGGACGTCCACTCCAGGGAAACGGAGATGCCTATCACACACCACAAAGGCCAGGACCCCTTGCAGGGCCTCATCCCAGCAGCGAAACTGGAGCGGGAACTGGGCCTGCCAGCCGATGTGGACGAGACTCCCCAGGATGCCCCAGCCTCAGCTCCTCCATCACCTCGGCGACCAGAAGAGCGTGATGTGATGGTGGTTCCCATTGTGCAGGACCTGCCCTTCCTGGCTGAGGCTGTGAAAAGGCAGCTGGAGCGTCACGTTGAAAAACTGAAGATACAACGGCGCTATGGGCTGCCAACCAAGGTCCTGGAATATGAGAAGAGCTTTGAAGACCTCGTCCTGGGGCAGAAAGCCTCCCAGCCTCCCCCTCCGCAGAGGCGCACTGCGCTGCCTTACCGCTCCCCCTTCCAGCAGTGGGACAGGCGCGTTTGGACCAGGAAATCACCAGGACAGCCCCCTGGCCCGCAGGAAGAGTCTGCAGACCCTCTGGACACATGCCCACGAGGGACACAGGCTCCAGTGCACTCTGGGCTAGCAGCGTTCCTGGGAGCAGCACAAGAGATGCCTCAGGAGGATGAGGAGACACCCCCATACAAAAGGGAGCGTGGGGAAACAGCCAGCAGCAGCAGCACCAGCATGGACACCCTGCCGGGCACCGATGGGAAGGAGCAGGGCCCTGGGACTCAAGGGGATGTGCACAGCCCTTCTCCTTCTGACCAGGAAGAGCGGGCACTGCCAGAGAGTGAGGGAGCTCCCCAGGAGCAATCAGGGCAGGGGTCTGAGAGCCCCAGCACCTCCTACGGGGACATGGGGCCTCCAGAGCTGCTATTGGAGCAGAGTGTCCCCGTGGGAGAAGCAGACCACTCCCTGGAAGGCCGGAGCAGCTCCAGTGAGGACCTGGGGACACCTGAGCTGCCATCAGCCTTGGCAGCTCCTCCAAGAAGCAGCTCCCCACAGACACAACCCCCCTTCTGTGAGGAGAGACCCTCAGCTCTGCCACCATCTCCAGACTCTGCGGGGACCGCCCTTCACATCTCTTGTCTGGAAGAGCTCCTCACAGCCCTCACTGACTGCTCCAGGGCCAGACAAGCCAACCAAGACCTGCAGAACCAGCTGCTGGCTTTATGACTGGAGCACGCTACAGTCAACGCGGGGCGCACAGAGACAGAGCTGGCAGCAGAGCTCCCCGGTGCCTTGCAGAGCCGCGGCCAGAGAGGAGCTGAGAAGGGCAAGGGGAGCGCCCAGCACAGAGCTGGCTCCAGGACACTCTGCCCCAAGTGCAGCAAAGACCCACGCCACAGCCTGCCTGGCAGCGAGGGCTCCCAGACTTGGGCTCCCTCTGATGCTGCAGCCCCATGCGCAGGAAGGGAAGGGACAGTGGGAGAAAGGTGTCCGCCCGACGACAGGGCCAAGAGGCAGCAGGGCCAGAGGAGGGCTGCTGCTGCCCAGCAATCACAGCGGGTCCACGTCTGTGGGTCCACCATACGGATCCCTGTGTTTCGGCATGGGTGGCTTCTGCCGCAGTGTGCTCCCACCACGCTCGTGCCCCCATGAGAGCAGCCAGACGCAGGAGTGTTTCCGGGGCAGAGACACCACCTCCGCCAGGCAGCAGCTGCTGTGTGCTCACCCTCATCCTTGTTTGCTGTTAGAGTGCCTGCGCCAAGCTCCTAGGCACAGGCAAGGCCCAATTTGACAGCAGCAGAAAGGAGAGGAGAGGAGAGGAGAGGAGAGGAGAGGAGAGGAGAGGAGAGGAGAGGAGAGGAGAGGAGAGGAGAGGAGAGGAGAGGAGAGGAGAGGAGAGGAGAGGAGAGGAGAGGAGAGGAGAGGAGAGGAGAGGAGAGGAGAGGAGAGGAGAGGAGAGGAGAGGAGAGGAGAGGAGCCCCAAGGGAAGAGGACAAAGGGGATGGCAAGCAGAGCCCCAGTGCCCACCAGGCACCAGGCTGAGGCCACCACGCTCTCTGGGTGCCTGACCATGCTCTTCCCCTTTCAGGTGGCCAGGGGCAGAGGGCCCAGCGGGGCATGGACCCTGTGAGCAGCACATCTCTGCCAGGCCTTACGAGGCAGCAGGAGCTCTCCCAGTAAATGTGTTTCTCTTGAAGTGAACTCATGGGAGTCTCTTCTTTCCTGGTGTATTGGGTTGACGTGGCAAGGTTTTGGTAGCTGGGGGGCTGCAGGAGCTGGCCTCCATGTTGGGCAAAGCCAGTTCCAGCCAACTCCAAACTGGACCCACCCCTGGCCAAAGCTGAGCCCATCAGCGACAGTGGTGGTGCCTCTGTGATGAGAAGGGGCAAGAAATGCTGCACAGCAGCTGTGAGAGAGAGGAGTGAGACTAATGTGAGAGAAACAGTCCTGCAGACACCAAAGTCAATGAAGAAGCAGAGGGAGGAGGTGCTCCAGGTGCCGGAGCAGAGATTCCCCTGCAGCCCTTGGAGATCACGGTGGAGCAGGTTGTCCCCCTGCAGCCCATGGAGGACCATGCCTGAGCAGACATCCACACCAGCCCATGGAGGACCCCACGCTGCAGCAAGTGGGCACGCCCTGAAGGAAGCTGCAGCCAGTGGAGAGACCATGCTGGAGCAGGCTCCTGGCAGGAACCGTGGCCCGTGGAGCAGTCTGTTCCTGACGGACTGTACCCCGGTGGAGCAGGTCTTGAAGAGCTGCAGCCCATGGGAAGGAGCCATGTTAGAGCAGTTCATGAAGGACTGCACGCCGTGGGAGGGACCCCAGGGTGGAGCAGGGGGAGAGAGTGAGGAAGAAGGAGCGGCAAAGATGAAGTGTTATGGAGAGACCACAACCCCCATTCCCCATCCCCCCATGCTGCTTGGGGGGAAAGACATGGAAGAGCCAGGAGTGCAGCTGAGCCTGGGAAGAAGGGGGAGTGGGGGGAAGGTGGTTTGAGTTTTGTTTTTATTTCTCACTATCCCACTCTCTTATTAATGGGCAAAAAATTAAATTAATCTTCCCCAAGTCAAGTCTGTTTTGCCCTTGACAGCAGCTGCTGAGTGATCTCAGCGGCTTTATTTTGACCCAGGTACTTCTTAATTTAACTCCTCCCCCTATCCTGTAGAGAGAGCAGCTTGGTGGGCACCCGGCAGCCAGCCAAGGTGAACCCACCACGCCTGGGCAGGAGCAGTGGCTCCTGCTCACTACTCGTCCCTCCTTGTATGGGCAAGTTGGGCAGCAGCTCTGTTGGCAGCTTCTGTGGAGAGGACCATGATGGCCTTCCAGGTTCCTAAGGAGGAGGACCTGGGACTGGTCTTCTGCTTCAGGCTTCCAGAGACAGCGTGGGCTGCCCAGCTTCCTGGAGGTCCCCTGCACATCACAGCTGCGTTTCTGGGCTGGGAGCAGTGCAGGTCTGCAGAGGAAGAAGAGGAGGTGAGCAGGATCTCCAAGCAGGCAGAAGACAGCAGTGAGGGCTGGCAGAGCCAGCGGGGCAGGAGGGGCAGGGCCTGGCACCCAGGGCCTGTCCCAAAGCCACAGCAAGGGATCAGGGCAAGCGTGGGACTGGTGGGGGCAGCCACAGCCACAGCCACTGGACACCACCTGGGGATGGGGACAGGCTGAGGCCGGGTGGGACTCAAGAGGGCCAGCAGGCAGTTCATGGGGTCTCGGAGGGGTAACACAGGCCAGGACCTGGGATTTGGCCCTTCCTAGTGAGAGGGCAGAGGCTTTGTATGGCCCTGCACAGGGCCAGGTCTCGGGATGGGGTGGGTTGGCCATGCTCCAGCTGTGCTGAGCTTGGTCCAGCTGTGCTGAGCTTGGTCCAGCGGTGCTGGCCATTGTCCAATGCTCGGGGGACTGTCGTCTCCCTCGGTTCAGCTCAGCTTGGGGAGAGCCACCTCCCCCCATTGTCCCTGCATCACAAACGTTGCCATAGCTGAGTGCCGGTGACACCAAAGATGGTGACAGGGTGGCAGCCCGTGTCATGCCTGCATCACAAACACGGGCGGGATTTGTACACAGGGCTGAGCGAGGCCGGGCGGCACTTTGCGTGCGACCTGACGGGCGAAGAGAGAGAGGCCCTTGAGCAGGGAAGGAAGAGCAAGAGGACTGCGAGCTGTGTGCGGCTGCTCCTCCTCAAGCTCTCCTTGTCTCTGTCTGGCACGATCCAGGCATGTCTGTCATGCCCTGGGAGATGAGCTGGTTCCTCAGCGTAGCGGCCTTCATCGCCTTCTGTGCTTTCCTGTGGTTGCTGCTGATGGTGGTTGTCTGCCACCTCGCCGTGATCCTGGCCAAGCCCCAGGTAGGAGTCAGCGCTGGTGCTGAGCCGAGCCCTGGCCGGCAGGGTGGGGGATCAGCAGGGGCCCGGGAGCAGCCCCAGGGCAGGCTGGAGGGGCCCTGCCTGGCAAGGGAGGCCGTTTCGCAGCCGGGCCCTGGCCAGCCTGGGCCAGGAGGCTCGGGGCAGGCACAGGTCTGGCCCTGGTGGGCTCGGGTCTTTTGCTGGTGTCTTCGAGGCTGCTGGGGACGTTCACCTCTCACCCGCTGCTTTTCTTGCCTGTGTAGGAAGGGAGACGGAAGAAGTGCCGGCACAGAGGCAGCAAGTGGCGTGCCAGAGGTAAGCAGGCCCTGGGCAAGGGCAGGTGCCCTGCAAAGCCACCCGCTGGCCCCACGTGCCCACTGCCCCATCAGGGGATGCCCCATCCACTCACCCTGTCTCCTCTGCCTGCAGCCTTTGCCCTCCTGAAGTCTTCACAGCCCTCGAGGACACAGTAAGTGGAGCCGTCCCCCCTGGAACACGGTATCCCCCTCTCGTATCCCCCCACCGAGGGGGGTCCCACTAACGCTGCCCTCTGTCCCTCTGCAGCTGCCCCGTACACCTGGAGATGGATGGCGTGTATGAAATAGTCCATCAGTTCAACAGGACCCTCGAGGACCTAACAAGATACCTGGACACGTAAGGCCACTGCAGAGGGAATGGGGACAGGGATGGGATCCATGGCTGGGGGCAACCGCTTGGGGAGGGCATGGGGAAATCCATGGGCCTAAAGGGAATGTGAGGGGCGATGCCCTTCTGGAGGCATGAGCTCCATGGCACAGTGCTGACAGTGCCCCCCTCTTTTTCCTGGGGCAGAGGGAGCTGCTGTGGGCAGCAGGCAGGGAGGGGGCCTCGGGTACACACTAGATGGTACCCCATGACAATGACACAGCCTGCTGCCTCCTCTGGGGCAGGAGGGAGAGCCCCAAGGCGCTCGGGAGTGCTGGGCTCAGCCTTCCCCTCCCCATCCTCACACAGGCTCAACTGGGAGATGCCTGAGGGCAGCGACAGCTCCTGGACTTCCATCACGCCCAGTGAAGTTGGATCCTCTTCAAGTGTCTCTCTGTCCCCTTCAAGAGAAGACCCCCACGCTTGCATCACGACGAGCGAAGCCAGCTCCTCCACAGAGGTGTTTCTGTCCCCTTTGAGTGACGTCTCCTGGACTTCCATCACGGCGAGCCACGTTAGCTGCTCCTCACAGGAGTCGCTCCCCACTCTTGTGGATGGAGAAGACATGGATCAGGCCTCCAGCATCCAGCCTGGCCTGGGGCATCCCCGTCTCGACCTGGAGGAGCAGCCTGGCCAGGCAACGCACCCACCCTGCGGGGAGGAAGTGGCCAGCTACCTTGAGGCCGGCAGCGTGCAGCAGCACCAGCAAGATCTCGAGATCCAGCTGGGTGCTCCCACTCCACCTACCGAGGTGCTGGACGTCCACTCCAGGGAAACGGAGATGCCTATCACACACCACAAAGGCCAGGACCCCTTGCAGGGCCTCATCCCAGCAGCGAAACTGGAGCGGGAACTGGGCCTGCCGGCCGATGTGGACGAGACTCCCCAGGATGCCCCAGCCTCAGCTCCTCCATCACCTCGGCGACCAGAAGAGCGTGATGTGATGGTGGTTCCCATTGTGCAGGACCTGCCCTTCCTGGCTGAGGCTGTGAAAAGGCAGCTGGAGTGTCACATTGTAAAAATGAAGGTACAACGGCGCTATGGGCTGCCAACCAAGGTCCTGGAATATGAGAAGAGCTTTGAAGACCTCGTCCTGGGGCAGAAAGCCTCCCAGCCTCCCCGTCCGCAGAGGCGCACTGGGCTGCCCTTCCAGCAGTGGGACAGGCGCGTTCGGACCAGGAAATCACCAGGACAGCCCCCTGGCCCGCAGGAAGAGTCTGCAGACCCTCTGGACGCATGCCCACGAGGGACACGGGCTCCAGTGCACTCTGGGCCAGCAGCATTCCTGGGAGCAGCACAAGAGATGCCTCAGGAGGATGAGGAGACACCCCCATACAAAAGGGAGCGTGGGGAAACAGCCAGCAGCAGCAGCACCAGCATGGACACCCTGCCGGGCACCGATGGGAAGGAGCAGGGCCCTGGGACTCAAGGGGATGTGCACAGCCCTTCTCCTTCTGACCAGGAAGAGAGGGCACTGCCAGGGAGCGAGGGAGCTCCCCAGGAGCAATCAGGGCAGGGGTCTGAGAGCCCCAGCACCTCCTACGGGGACATGGGGCCTCCAGAGCTGCTATTGGAGAAGAGTGTCCCCGTGGGAGAAGCAGACCACTCCCTGGAAGGCCGGAGCAGCTCCAGTGAGGACCTGGGGACACCTGAGCTGCCATCAGCCTTGGCAGCTCCTCCAAGAAGCAGCTCCCCACAGACACAACCCCCCTCCCGTGAGGAGAGACCCTCAGCTCTGCCACCATCTTCAGACTCTGCGGGGACCGCCCTTCACATCTCTTGTCTGGAAGAGCTCCTCACAGAGGTGTCTCTGTCCCCTTTGAGTGACGTCTCCTGGACTTCCATCGCGGCGAGCCACGTTAGCTGTTCTTCACAGGCGTCTCTTCCCACTCTTGTGGATGGCGAAGACATGGATCAGGCCTCCAGCATCCAGCCTGGCCTGGGGCATCCCCGTCTCGACCTGGAGGAGCAGCCTGGCCAGGCAACGCACCCACCCTGCGGGGAGGAAGTGGCCAGCTACCTTGAGGCCGGCAGCGTGCAGCAGCACCAGCAAGATCTCGAGATCCAGCTGGGTGCTCCCACTCCACCTACCGAGGTGCTGGACGTCCACTCCAGGGAAACGGAGATGCCTATCACACACCACAAAGGCCAGGACCCCTTGCAGGGCCTCATCCCAGCAGCGAAACTGGAGCGGGAACTGGGCCTGCCGGCCGATGTGGACGAGACTCCCCAGGATGCCCCAGCCTCAGCTCCTCCATCACCTCGGCGACCAGAAGAGCGTGATGTGATGGTGGTTCCCATTGTGCAGGACCTGCCCTTCCTGGCTGAGGCTGTGAAAAGGCAGCTGGAGTGTCACATTGTAAAAATGAAGGTACAACGGCGCTATGGGCTGCCAACCAAGGTCCTGGAATATGAGAAGAGCTTTGAAGACCTCGTCCTGGGGCAGAAAGCCTCCCAGCCTCCCCCTCCGCAGAGGCGCACTGCGCTGCCTTACCGCTCCCCCTTCCAGCAGTGGGACAGGCGCGTCCGGACCAGGAAATCACCAGGACAGCCCCCTGGCCCGCAGGAAGAGTCTGCAGACCCTCTGGACACATGCCCACGAGGGACACGGGCTCCAGTGCACTCTGGGCCAGCAGCGTTCCTGGGAGCAGCACAAGAGATGCCTCAGGAGGATGAGGAGACACCCCCATACAAAAGGGAGCGTGGGGAAACAGCCAGCAGCAGCAGCACCAGCATGGACACCCTGCCGGGCACCGATGGGAAGGAGCAGGGCCCTGGGACTCAAGGGGATGTGCACAGCCCTTCTCCTTCTGACCAGGAAGAGCGGGCACTGCCAGAGAGCGAGGGAGCTCCCCAGGAGCAATCAGGGCAGGGGTCTGAGAGCCCCAGCACCTCCTACAGGGACATGGGGCCTCCAGAGCTGCTATTGGAGCAGAGTGTCCCCGTGGGAGAAGCAGACCACTCCCTGGAAGGCCGGAGCAGCTCCAGTGAGGACCTGGGGACACCTGAGCTGCCATCAGCCTTGGCAGCTCCTCCAAGAAGCAGCTCCCCACAGACACAACCCCCCTCCCATGAGGAGAGACCCTCAGCTCTGCCACCATCTCCAGACTCTGCGGGGACCGCCCTTCACATCTCTTGTCTGGAAGAGCTCCTCACAGCCCTCACTGACTGCTCCAGTGCCAGACAAGCCAACCAAGACCTGCAGAACCAGCTGCTGGCTTTATGGCTGGAGCACGCCACAGTCAACGCGGGGCGCACAGAGACAGAGCTGGCAGCAGAGCTCCCCGGTGCCTTGCAGAGCCGCGGCCAGAGAGGAGCTGAGAAGGGCAAGGGGAGCGCCCAGCACAGAGCTGGCTCCAGGACACTCTGCCCCAAGTGCAGCAAAGACCCACGCCACAGCCTGCCTGGCAGCGAGGGCTCCCAGACTTGGGCTCCCTCTGATGCTGCAGCCCCATGCGCAGGAAGGGAAGGGACAGTGGGAGAAAGGTGTCCGCCCGACGACAGGGCCAAGAGGCAGCAGGGCCAGAGGAGGGCTGCTGCTGCCCAGCAATCACAGCGGGTCCACGTCTGTGGGTCCACCATACGGATCCCTGTGTTTCGGCATGGGTGGCTTCTGCCGCAGTGTGCTCCCACCACGCTCGTGCCCCCATGAGAGCAGCCAGACGCAGGAGTGTTTCTGGGGCAGAGACACCACCTCCGCCAGGCAGCAGCTGCTGTGTGCTCACCCTCATCCTTGTTTGCTGTTAGAGTGCCTGCGCCAAGCTCCTAGGCACAGGCAAGGCCCAATTTGACAGCAGCAGAAAGGAGAGGAGAGGAGAGGAGAGGAGAGGAGAGGAGAGGAGAGGAGAGGAGAGGAGAGGAGAGGAGAGGAGCCCCAAGGGAAGAGGACAAAGGGGATGGCAAGCAGAGCCCCAGTGCCCACCAGGCACCAGGCTGAGGCCACCACGCTCTCTGGGTGCCTGACCATGCTCTTCCCCTTTCAGGTGGCCAGGGGCAGAGGGCCCAGCGGGGCATGGACCCTGTGAGCAGCACATGTCTGCCAGGCCTTACGAGGCAGCAGGAGCTCTCCCAGTAAATGTGTTTCTCTTGAAGTGAACTCATGGGAGTCTCTTCTTTCCTGGTGTATTGGGTTGACGTGGCAAGGTTTTGGTAGCTGGGGGGCTGCAGGAGCTGGCCCCCATGTTGGGCAAAGCCAGTTCCAGCCAACTCCAAACTGGACCCACCCCTGGCCAAAGCTGAGCCCATCAGCGACAGTGGTGGTGCCTCTGTGATGAGAAGGGGCAAGAAATGCTGCACAGCAGCTGTGAGAGAGAGGAGTGAGACTAATGTGAGAGAAACAGTCCTGCAGACACCAAAGTCAATGAAGAAGCAGAGGGAGGAGGTGCTCCAGGTGCCAGAGCAGAGATTCCCCTGCAGCCCTTGGAGATCACGGTGGAGCAGGTTGTCCCCCTGCAGCCCATGGAGGACCATGCCTGAGCAGACATCCACCCCAGCCCATGGAGGACCCCACGCTGCAGCAGGTGGGTACGCCCTGAAGGAAGCTGCAGCCAGTGGAGGGACCATGCTGGAGCAGGCTCCTGGCAGGAACCGTGGCCCGTGGAGCAGTCTGTTCCTGACGGACTGTACCCCAGTGGAGCAGGTCTTGAAGAGCTGCAGCCCATGGGAAGGAGCCATGTTAGAGCAGTTCATGAAGGACTGCACGCCGTGGGAGGGACCCCAGGGTGGAGCAGGGGGAGAGTGTGAGGAAGAAGGAGCGGCAAAGATGAAGTGTTATGGAGAGACCACAACCCCCATTCCCCATCCCCCCGTGTTGCTTGGGGGGAAAGACATGGAAGAGCCAGGAGTGCAGCTGAGCCTGGGAAGAAGGGGGAGTGGGGGGAAGGTGGTTTGAGTTTTGTTTTTATTTCTCACTATCCCACTCTCTTATTAATGGGCAAAAAATTAAATTAATCTTCCCCAAGTCAAGTCTGTTTTGCCCTTGACAGCAGCTGCTGAGTGATCTCAGCGGCTTTATTTTGACCCAGGTACTTCTTAATTTAACTCCTCCCCCTATCCTGTAGAGAGAGCAGCTTGGTGGGCACCCGGCAGCCAGCCAAGGTGAACCCACCACGCCTGGGCAGGAGCAGTGGCTCCTGCTCACTACTCGTCCCTCCTTGTATGGGCAAGTTGGGCAGCAGCTCTGTTGGCAGCTTCTGTGGAGAGGACCATGATGGCCTTCCAGGTTCCTAAGGAGGAGGACCTGGGACTGGTCTTCTGCTTCAGGCTTCCAGAGACAGCGTGGGCTGCCCAGCTTCCTGGAGGTCCCCTGCACATCACAGCTGCGTTTCTGGGCTGGGAGCAGTGCAGGTCTGCAGAGGAAGAAGAGGAGGTGAGCAGGATCTCCAAGCAGGCAGAAGACAGCAGTGAGGGCTGGCAGAGCCAGCGGGGCAGGAGGGGCAGGGCCTGGCACCCAGGGCCTGTCCCAAAGCCACAGCAAGGGATCAGGGCAAGCGTGGGACTGGTGGGGGCAGCCACAGCCACAGCCACTGGACACCACCTGGGGATGGGGACAGGCTGAGGCCGGGTGGGACTCAAGAGGGCCAGCAGGCAGTTCATGGGGTCTCGGAGGGGTAACACAGGCCAGGACCTGGGATTTGGCCCTTCCTAGTGAGAGGGCAGAGGCTTTGTATGGCCCTGCACAGGGCCAGGTCTCGGGATGGGGTGGGTTGGCCATGCTCCAGCTGTGCTGAGCTTGGTCCAGCTGTGCTGAGCTTGGTCCAGCGGTGCTGGCCATTGTCCAATGCTCGGGGGACTGTCGTCTCCCTCGGTTCAGCTCAGCTTGGGGAGAGCCACCTCCCCCCATTGTCCCTGCATCACAAACGTTGCCATAGCTGAGTGCCGGTGACACCAAAGATGGTGACAGGGTGGCAGCCCGTGTCACGCCTGCATCACAAACACGGGCGGGATTTGTACACAGGGCTGAGCGAGGCCGGGCGGCACTTTGCGTGCGACCTGACGGGTGAAGAGAGAGAGGCCCTTGAGCAGGGAAGGAAGAGCAAGAGGACTGCGAGCTGTGTGCGGCTGCTCCTCCTCAAGCTCTCCTTGTCTCTGTCTGGCACGATCCAGGCATGTCTGTCATGCCCTGGGAGATGAGCTGGTTCCTCAGCGTAGCGGCCTTCATCGCCTTCTGTGCTTTCCTGTGGTTGCTGCTGATGGTGGTTGTCTGCCACCTCGCCGTGATCCTGGCCAAGCCCCAGGTAGGAGTCAGCGCTGGTGCTGAGCCGAGCCCTGGCCGGCAGGGTGGGGGGTCAGGGGCCCGGGAGCAGCCCCGGGGCAGGCTGGAGGGGCCCTGCCTGGCAAGGGAGGCCGTTTCCCAGCCGGGCCCTGGCCAGCCTGGGCCAGGAGGCTCGGGGCAGGCACAGGTCTGGCCCTGGTGGGCTCGGGTCTTTTGCTGGTGTCTTCGAGGCTGCTGGGGACGTTCACCTCTCACCCGCTGCTTTTCTTGCCTGTGTAGGAAGGGAGACGGAAGAAGTGCCGGCACAGAGGCAGCAAGTGGCGTGCCAGAGGTAAGCAGGCCCTGGGCAAGGGCAGGTGCCCTGCAAAGCCACCCGCTGGCCCCACGTGCCCACTGCCCCATCAGGGGATGCCCCATCCACTCACCCTGTCTCCTCTGCCTGCAGCCTTTGCCCTCCTGAAGTCTTCACAGCCCTCGAGGACACAGTAAGTGGAGCCGTCCCCCCTGGAACACGGTATCCCCCTCTCGTATCCCCCCACCGAGGGGGGTCCCACTAACGCTGCCCTCTGTCCCTCTGCAGCTGCCCCGTACACCTGGAGATGGATGGCGTGTATGAAATAGTCCATCAGTTCAACAGGACCCTCGAGGACCTAACAAGATACCTGGACACGTAAGGCCACTGCAGAGGGAATGGGGACAGGGATGGGATCCATGGCTGGGGGCAACCGCTTGGGGAGGGCATGGGGAAATCCATGGGCCTAAAGGGAATGTGAGGGGCGATGCCCTTCTGGAGGCATGAGCTCCATGGCACAGTGCTGACAGTGCCCCCCTCTTTTTCCTGGGGCAGAGGGAGCTGCTGTGGGCAGCAGGCAGGGAGGGGGCCTCGGGTACACACTAGATGGTACCCCATGACAATGACACAGCCTGCTGCCTCCTCTGGGGCAGGAGGGAGAGCCCCAAGGCGCTCGGGAGTGCTGGGCTCAGCCTTCCCCTCCCCATCCTCACACAGGCTCAACTGGGAGATGCCTGAGGGCAGCGACAGCTCCTGGACTTCCATCACGCCCAGTGAAGTTGGATCCTCTTCAAGTGTCTCTCTGTCCCCTTCAAGAGAAGACCCCCACGCTTGCATCACGACGAGCGAAGCCAGCTCCTCCACAGAGGTGTTTCTGTCCCCTTTGAGTGACGACTCCTGGACTTCCATCACGGCGAGCCACGTTAGCTGCTCCTCACGGGAGTCGCTCCCCACTCTTGTGGATGGAGAAGACATGGATCAGGCCTCCGGCATCCAGCCTGGCCTGGGGCATCCCCTGCCCGACCTGGAGGAGCAGCCTGGCCAGGCAACGCACCCACCCTGCGGGGAGGAAGTGGCCAGCTACCTTGAGGCCGGCAGCATGCAGCAGCACCAGCAAGATCTCGAGATCCAGCTGGGTGCTCCCGCTCCACCTACCGAGGCGCCCGACATCCCCTCCAGCGAAACGGAGACGCCTGTCACACACCACAAAGGCCAGGACCCCTTGCAGGGCCTCATCCCAGCAGCGAAACTGGAGTGCGAACTGGGGCTGCTGGCCGATGTGGACGAGACTCCCCAGGATGCCCCAGCCTCAGCTCCTCCATCACCTCGGCGACCAGAAGAGCGTGATGTGATGGTGGTTCCGATTGTGCAGGACCTGCCCTTCCTGGCTGAGGCTGTGAAAAGGCAGCTGGAGTGTCACATTGTAAAAATGAAGGTACAACGGCGCTATGGGCTGCCAACCAAGGTCCTGGAATACGAGAAGAGCTTTGAAGACCTTGTCCTGGGGCAGAAAGCCTCCCAGCCTCCCCGTCCGCAGAGGCGCACTGGGCTGCCCTTCCAGCAGTGGGACAGGCGCGTTCGGACCAGGAAATCACCAGGACAGCCCCCTGGCCCGCAGGAAGAGTCTGCAGACCCTCTGGACGCATGCCGACGAGGGACACGGGCTCCAGTGCACTCTGGGCCAGCAGCATTCCTGGGAGCAGCACAAGAGATGCCTCAGGAGGATGAGGAGACACCCCCATACAAAAGGGAGCGTGGGGAAACAGCCAGCAGCAGCAGCACCAGCATGGACACCCTGCCGGGCACCGATGGGAAGGAGCAGGGCCCTGGGACTCAAGGGGATGTGCACAGCCCTTCTCCTTCTGACCAGGAAGAGCGGGCACTGCCAGGGAGCGAGGGAGCTCCCCAGGAGCAATCAGGGCAGGGGTCTGAGAGCCCCAGCACCTCCTACGGGGACATGGGGCCTCCAGAGCTGCTATTGGAGCAGAGTGTCCCCGTGGGAGAAGCAGACCACTCCCTGGAAGGCCGGAGCAGCTCCAGTGAGGACCTGGGGACACCTGAGCTGCCATCAGCCTTGGCAGCTCCTCCAAGAAGCAGCTCCCCACAGACACAACCCCCCTCCCGTGAGGAGAGACCCTCAGCTCTGCCACCATCTCCAGACTCTGCGGGGACCGCCCTTCACATCTCTTGTCTGGAAGAGCTCCTCACAGAGGTGTCTCTGTCCCCTTTGAGTGACGTCTCCTGGACTTCCATCGCGGCGAGCCACGTTAGCTGTTCTTCACAGGCGTCTCTTCCCACTCTTGTGGATGGCGAAGACATGGATCAGGCCTCCGGCATCCAGCCTGGCCTGGGGCATCCCCGTCTCGACCTGGAGGAGCAGCCTGGCCAGGCAACGCACCCACCCTGCGGGGAGGAAGTGGCCAGCTACCTTGAGGCCGGCAGCGTGCAGCAGCACCAGCAAGATCTCGAGATCCAGCTGGGTGCTCCCACTCCACCTACCGAGGTGCTGGACGTCCACTCCAGGGAAACGGAGATGCCTATCACACACCACAAAGGCCAGGACCCCTTGCAGGGCCTCATCCCAGCAGCGAAACTGGAGCGGGAACTGGGCCTGCCCGCCGATGTGGACGAGACTCCCCAGGATGCCCCAGCCTCAGCTCCTCCATCACCTCGGCGACCAGAAGAGCGTGATGTGATGGTGGTTCCCATTGTGCAGGACCTGCCCTTCCTGGCTGAGGCTGTGAAAAGGCAGCTGGAGTGTCACATTGTAAAAATGAAGGTACAACGGCGCTATGGGCTGCCAACCAAGGTCCTGGAATATGAGAAGAGCTTTGAAGACCTCGTCCTGGGGCAGAAAGCCTCCCAGCCTCCCCCTCCGCAGAGGCGCACTGCGCTGCCTTACCGCTCCCCCTTCCAGCAGTGGGACAGGCGCGTCCGGACCAGGAAATCACCAGGACAGCCCCCTGGCCCGCAGGAAGAGTCTGCAGACCCTCTGGACACATGCCCACGAGGGACACGGGCTCCAGTGCACTCTGGGCCAGCAGCGTTCCTGGGAGCAGCACAAGAGATGCCTCAGGAGGATGAGGAGACACCCCCATACAAAAGGGAGCGTGGGGAAACAGCCAGCAGCAGCAGCACCAGCATGGACACCCTGCCGGGCACCGATGGGAAGGAGCAGGGCCCTGGGACTCAAGGGGATGTGCACAGCCCTTCTCCTTCTGACCAGGAAGAGCGGGCACTGCCAGAGAGCGAGGGAGCTCCCCAGGAGCAATCAGGGCAGGGGTCTGAGAGCCCCAGCACCTCCTACAGGGACATGGGGCCTCCAGAGCTGCTATTGGAGCAGAGTGTCCCCGTGGGAGAAGCAGACCACTCCCTGGAAGGCCGGAGCAGCTCCAGTGAGGACCTGGGGACACCTGAGCTGCCATCAGCCTTGGCAGCTCCTCCAAGAAGCAGCTCCCCACAGACACAACCCCCCTCCCATGAGGAGAGACCCTCAGCTCTGCCACCATCTCCAGACTCTGCGGGGACCGCCCTTCACATCCCTTGTCTGGAAGAGCTCCTCACAGCCCTCACTGACTGCTCCAGTGCCAGACAAGCCAACCAAGACCTGCAGAACCAGCTGCTGGCTTTATGGCTGGAGCACGCCACAGTCAACGCGGGGCGCACAGAGACAGAGCTGGCAGCAGAGCTCCCCGGTGCCTTGCAGAGCCGCGGCCAGAGAGGAGCTGAGAAGGGCAAGGGGAGCGCCCAGCACAGAGCTGGCTCCAGGACACTCTGCCCCAAGTGCAGCAAAGACCCACGCCACAGCCTGCCTGGCAGCGAGGGCTCCCAGACTTGGGCTCCCTCTGATGCTGCAGCCCCATGCGCAGGAAGGGAAGGGACAGTGGGAGAAAGGTGTCCGCCCGACGACAGGGCCAAGAGGCAGCAGGGCCAGAGGAGGGCTGCTGCTGCCCAGCAATCACAGCGGGTCCACGTCTGTGGGTCCACCATACGGATCCCTGTGTTTCGGCATGGGTGGCTTCTGCCGCAGTGTGCTCCCACCACGCTCGTGCCCCCATGAGAGCAGCCAGACGCAGGAGTGTTTCTGGGGCAGAGACACCACCTCCGCCAGGCAGCAGCTGCTGTGTGCTCACCCTCATCCTTGTTTGCTGTTAGAGTGCCTGCGCCAAGCTCCTAGGCACAGGCAAGGCCCAATTTGACAGCAGCAGAAAGGAGAGGAGAGGAGAAGAGAAGAGAGGAGAGGAGAGGAGAGGAGCCCCAAGGGAAGAGGACAAAGGGGATGGCAAGCAGAGCCCCAGTGCCCACCAGGCACCAGGCTGAGGCCACCACGCTCTCTGGGTGCCTGACCATGCTCTTCCCCTTTCAGGTGGCCAGGGGCAGAGGGCCCAGCGGGGCATGGACCCTGTGAGCAGCACATGTCTGCCAGGCCTTACGAGGCAGCAGGAGCTCTCCCAGTAAATGTGTTTCTCTTGAAGTGAACTCATGGGAGTCTCTTCTTTCCTGGTGTATTGGGTTGACGTGGCAAGGTTTTGGTAGCTGGGGGGCTGCAGGAGCTGGCCCCCATGTTGGGCAAAGCCAGTTCCAGCCAACTCCAAACTGGACCCACCCCTGGCCAAAGCTGAGCCCATCAGCGACAGTGGTGGTGCCTCTGTGATGAGAAGGGGCAAGAAATGCTGCACAGCAGCTGTGAGAGAGAGGAGTGAGACTAATGTGAGAGAAACAGTCCTGCAGACACCAAAGTCAATGAAGAAGCAGAGGGAGGAGGCGCTCCAGGTGCCGGAGCAGAGATTCCCCTGCAGCCCTTGGAGATCACGGTGGAGCAGGTTGTCCCCCTGCAGCCCATGGAGGACCATGCCTGAGCAGACATCCACACCAGCCCATGGAGGACCCCACGCTGCAGCAGGTGCTGCTTGGGGGGAAAGACATGGAAGAGCCAGGAGTGCAGCTGAGCCTGGGAAGAAGGGGGAGTGGGGGGAAGGTGGTTTGAGTTTTGTTTTTATTTCTCACTATCCCACTCTCTTATTAATGGGCAAAAAATTAAATTAATCTTCCCCAAGTCAAGTCTGTTTTGCCCTTGACAGCAGCTGCTGAGTGATCTCAGCGGCTTTATTTTGACCCAGGTACTTCTTAATTTAACTCCTCCCCCTATCCTGTAGAGAGAGCAGCTTGGTGGGCACCCGGCAGCCAGCCAAGGTGAACCCACCACGCCTGGGCAGGAGCAGTGGCTCCTGCTCACTACTCGTCCCTCCTTGTATGGGCAAGTTGGGCAGCAGCTCTGTTGGCAGCTTCTGTGGAGAGGACCATGATGGCCTTCCAGGTTCCTAAGGAGGAGGACCTGGGACTGGTCTTCTGCTTCAGGCTTCCAGAGACAGCGTGGGCTGCCCAGCTTCCTGGAGGTCCCCTGCACATCACAGCTGCGTTTCTGGGCTGGGAGCAGTGCAGGTCTGCAGAGGAAGAAGAGGAGGTGAGCAGGATCTCCAAGCAGGCAGAAGACAGCAGTGAGGGCTGGCAGAGCCAGCGGGGCAGGAGGGGCAGGGCCTGGCACCCAGGGCCTGTCCCAAAGCCACAGCAAGGGATCAGGGCAAGCGTGGGACTGGTGGGGGCAGCCACAGCCACAGCCACTGGACACCACCTGGGGATGGGGACAGGCTGAGGCCGGGTGGGACTCAAGAGGGCCAGCAGGCAGTTCATGGGGTCTCGGAGGGGTAACACAGGCCAGGACCTGGGATTTGGCCCTTCCTAGTGAGAGGGCAGAGGCTTTGTATGGCCCTGCACAGGGCCAGGTCTCGGGATGGGGTGGGTTGGCCATGCTCCAGCTGTGCTGAGCTTGGTCCAGCTGTGCTGAGCTTGGTCCAGCGGTGCTGGCCATTGTCCAATGCTCGGGGGACTGTCGTCTCCCTCGGTTCAGCTCAGCTTGGGGAGAGCCACCTCCCCCCATTGTCCCTGCATCACAAACGTTGCCATAGCTGAGTGCCGGTGACACCAAAGATGGTGACAGGGTGGCAGCCCGTGTCACGCCTGCATCACAAACACGGGCGGGATTTGTACACAGGGCTGAGCGAGGCCGGGCGGCACTTTGCGTGCGACCTGACGGGTGAAGAGAGAGAGGCCCTTGAGCAGGGAAGGAAGAGCAAGAGGACTGCGAGCTGTGTGCGGCTGCTCCTCCTCAAGCTCTCCTTGTCTCTGTCTGGCACGATCCAGGCATGTCTGTCATGCCCTGGGAGATGAGCTGGTTCCTCAGCGTAGCGGCCTTCATCGCCTTCTGTGCTTTCCTGTGGTTGCTGCTGATGGTGGTTGTCTGCCACCTCGCCGTGATCCTGGCCAAGCCCCAGGTAGGAGTCAGCGCTGGTGCTGAGCCGAGCCCTGGCCGGCAGGGTGGGGGGTCAGCAGGGGCCCGGGAGCAGCCCCGGGGCAGGCTGGAGGGGCCCTGCCTGGCAAGGGAGGCCGTTTCGCAGCCGGGCCCTGGCCAGCCTGGGCCAGGAGGCTCGGGGCAGGCACAGGTCTGGCCCTGGTGGGCTCGGGTCTTTTGCTGGTGTCTTCGAGGCTGCTGGGGACGTTCACCTCTCACCCGCTGCTTTTCTTGCCTGTGTAGGAAGGGAGACGGAAGAAGTGCCGGCACAGAGGCAGCAAGTGGCGTGCCAGAGGTAAGCAGGCCCTGGGCAAGGGCAGGTGCCCTGCAAAGCCACCCGCTGGCCCCACGTGCCCACTGCCCCATCAGGGGATGCCCCATCCACTCACCCTCTCTCCTCTGCCTGCAGCCTTTGCCCTCCTGAAGTCTTCACAGCCCTCGAGGACACAGTAAGTGGAGCCGTCCCCCCTGGAACACGGTATCCCCCTCTCGTATCCCCCCACCGAGGGGGGTCCCACTAACGCTGCCCTCTGTCCCTCTGCAGCTGCCCCGTACACCTGGAGATGGATGGCGTGTATGAAATAGTCCATCAGTTCAACAGGACCCTCGAGGACCTAACAAGATACCTGGACACGTAAGGCCACTGCAGAGGGAATGGGGACAGGGATGGGATGCATGGCTGGGGGCAACCGCTTGGGGAGGGCATGGGGAAATCCATGGGCCTAAAGGGAATGTGAGGGGCGATGCCCTTCTGGAGGCATGAGCTCCATGGCACAGTGCTGACAGTGCCTCCCTCTTTTTCCTGGGGCAGAGGGAGCTGCTGTGGGCAGCAGGCAGGGAGGGGGCCTCGGGTACACACTAGATGGTACCCCATGACAATGACACAGCCTGCTGCCTCCTCTGGGGCAGGAGGGAGAGCCCCAAGGCGCTCGGGAGTGCTGGGCTCAGCCTTCCCCTCCCCATCCTCACACAGGCTCAACTGGGAGATGCCTGAGGGCAGCGACAGCTCCTGGACTTCCATCACGCCCAGTGAAGTTGGATCCTCTTCAAGTGTCTCTCTGTCCCCTTCAAGAGAAGACCCCCACGCTTGCATCACGACGAGCGAAGCCAGCTCCTCCACAGAGGTGTTTCTGTCCCCTTTGAGTGACGACTCCTGGACTTCCATCACGGCGAGCCACGTTAGCTGCTCCTCACAGGAGTCGCTCCCCACTCTTGTGGATGGAGAAGACATGGATCAGGCCTCCGGCATCCAGCCTGGCCTGGGGCATCCCCTGCCCGACCTGGAGGAGCAGCCTGGCCAGGCAACGCACCCACCCTGCGGTAAGGAAGTGGCCAGCTACCTTGAGGCCGGCAGCATGCAGCAGCACCAGCAAGATCTCGAGATCCAGCTGGGTGCTCCCGCTCCACCTACCGAGGCGCCCGACATCCCCTCCAGCGAAACGGAGACGCCTGTCACACACCACAAAGGCCAGGACCCCTTGCAGGGCCTCATCCCAGCAGCGAAACTGGAGTGGGAACTGGGCCTGCTGGCCGATGTGGACGAGACTCCCCAGGATGCCCCAGCCTCAGCTCCTCCATCACCTCGGCGACCAGAAGAGCGTGATGTGATGGTGGTTCCGATTGTGCAGGACCTGCCCTTCCTGGCTGAGGCTGTGAAAAGGCAGCTGGAGTGTCACATTGTAAAAATGAAGGTACAACGGCGCTATGGGCTGCCAACCAAGGTCCTGGAATATGAGAAGAGCTTTGAAGACCTCGTCCTGGGGCAGAAAGCCTCCCAGCCTCCCCGTCCGCAGAGGCGCACTGGGCTGCCCTTCCAGCAGTGGGACAGGCGCGTCCGGACCAGGAAATCACCAGGACAGCCCCCTGGCCCGCAGGAAGAGTCTGCAGACCCTCTGGACGCATGCCCACGAGGGACACGGGCTCCAGTGCACTCTGGGCCAGCAGCATTCCTGGGAGCAGCACAAGAGATGCCTCAGGAGGATGAGGAGACACCCCCATACAAAAGGGAGCGTGGGGAAACAGCCAGCAGCAGCAGCACCAGCATGGACACCCTGCCGGGCACCGATGGGAAGGAGCAGGGCCCTGGGACTCAAGGGGATGTGCACAGCCCTTCTCCTTCTGACCAGGAAGAGCGGGCACTGCCAGGGAGCGAGGGAGCTCCCCAGGAGCAATCAGGGCAGGGGTCTGAGAGCCCCAGCACCTCCTACGGGGACATGGGGCCTCCAGAGCTGCTATTGGAGCAGAGTGTCCCCGTGGGAGAAGCAGACCACTCCCTGGAAGGCCGGAGCAGCTCCAGTGAGGACCTGGGGACACCTGAGCTGCCATCAGCCTTGGCAGCTCCTCCAAGAAGCAGCTCCCCACAGACACAACCCCCCTCCCGTGAGGAGAGACCCTCAGCTCTGCCACCATCTTCAGACTCTGCGGGGACCGCCCTTCACATCTCTTGTCTGGAAGAGCTCCTCACAGAGGTGTCTCTGTCCCCTTTGAGTGACGTCTCCTGGACTTCCATCGCGGCGAGCCACGTTAGCTGTTCTTCACAGGCGTCTCTTCCCACTCTTGTGGATGGCGAAGACATGGATCAGGCCTCCAGCATCCAGCCTGGCCTGGGGCATCCCCGTCTCGACCTGGAGGAGCAGCCTGGCCAGGCAACGCACCCACCCTGCGGGGAGGAAGTGGCCAGCTACCTTGAGGCCGGCAGCGTGCAGCAGCACCAGCAAGATCTCGAGATCCAGCTGGGTGCTCCCACTCCACCTACCGAGGTGCTGGACGTCCACTCCAGGGAAACGGAGATGCCTATCACACACCACAAAGGCCAGGACCCCTTGCAGGGCCTCATCCCAGCAGCGAAACTGGAGCGGGAACTGGGCCTGCCGGCCGATGTGGACGAGACTCCCCAGGATGCCCCAGCCTCAGCTCCTCCATCACCTCGGCGACCAGAAGAGCGTGATGTGATGGTGGTTCCGATTGTGCAGGACCTGCCCTTCCTGGCTGAGGCTGTGAAAAGGCAGCTGGAGTGTCACATTGTAAAAATGAAGGTACAACGGCGCTATGGGCTGCCAACCAAGGTCCTGGAATATGAGAAGAGCTTTGAAGACCTCGTCCTGGGGCAGAAAGCCTCCCAGCCTCCCCCTCCGCAGAGGCGCACTGCGCTGCCTTACCGCTCCCCCTTCCAGCAGTGGGACAGGCGCGTCCGGACCAGGAAATCACCAGGACAGCCCCCTGGCCCGCAGGAAGAGTCTGCAGACCCTCTGGACACATGCCCACGAGGGACACGGGCTCCAGTGCACTCTGGGCCAGCAGCGTTCCTGGGAGCAGCACAAGAGATGCCTCAGGAGGATGAGGAGACACCCCCATACAAAAGGGAGCGTGGGGAAACAGCCAGCAGCAGCAGCACCAGCATGGACACCCTGCCGGGCACCGATGGGAAGGAGCAGGGCCCTGGGACTCAAGGGGATGTGCACAGCCCTTCTCCTTCTGACCAGGAAGAGCGGGCACTGCCAGAGAGCGAGGGAGCTCCCCAGGAGCAATCAGGGCAGGGGTCTGAGAGCCCCAGCACCTCCTACAGGGACATGGGGCCTCCAGAGCTGCTATTGGAGCAGAGTGTCCCCGTGGGAGAAGCAGACCACTCCCTGGAAGGCTGGAGCAGCTCCAGTGAGGACCTGGGGACACCTGAGCTGCCATCAGCCTTGGCAGCTCCTCCAAGAAGCAGCTCCCCACAGACACAACCCCCCTCCCATGAGGAGAGACCCTCAGCTCTGCCACCATCTCCAGACTTTGCGGGGACCGCCCTTCACATCTCTTGTCTGGAAGAGCTCCTCACAGCCCTCACTGACTGCTCCAGGGCCAGACAAGCCAACCAAGACCTGCAGAACCAGCTGCTGGCTTTATGGCTGGAGCACGCCACAGTCAACGCGGGGCGCACAGAGACAGAGCTGGCAGCAGAGCTCCCCGGTGCCTTGCAGAGCCGCGGCCAGAGAGGAGCTGAGAAGGGCAAGGGGAGCGCCCAGCACAGAGCTGGCTCCAGGACACTCTGCCCCAAGTGCAGCAAAGACCCACGCCACAGCCTGCCTGTCAGCGAGGGCTCCCAGACTTGGGCTCCCTCTGATGCTGCAGTCCCATGCGCAGGAAGGGAAGGGACAGTGGGAGAAAGGTGTCCGCCCGACGACAGGGCCAAGAGGCAGCAGGGCCAGAGGAGGGCTGCTGCTGCCCAGCAATCACAGCGGGTCCACGTCTGTGGGTCCACCATACGGATCCCTGTGTTTCGGCATGGGTGGCTTCTGCCGCAGTGTGCTCCCACCACGCTCGTGCCCCCATGAGAGCAGCCAGACGCAGGAGTGTTTCTGGGGCAGAGACACCACCTCCGCCAGGCAGCAGCTGCTGTGTGCTCACCCTCATCCTTGTTTGCTGTTAGAGTGCCTGCGCCAAGCTCCTAGGCACAGGCAAGGCCCAATTTGACAGCAGCAGAAAGGAGAGGAGAGGAGAAGAGAAGAGAGGAGAGGAGAGGAGAGGAGCCCCAAGGGAAGAGGACAAAGGGGATGGCAAGCAGAGCCCCAGTGCCCACCAGGCACCAGGCTGAGGCCACCACGCTCTCTGGGTGCCTGACCATGCTCTTCCCCTTTCAGGTGGCCAGGGGCAGAGGGCCCAGCGGGGCATGGACCCTGTGAGCAGCACATGTCTGCCAGGCCTTACGAGGCAGCAGGAGCTCTCCCAGTAAATGTGTTTCTCTTGAAGTGAACTCATGGGAGTCTCTTCTTTCCTGGTGTATTGGGTTGACGTGGCAAGGTTTTGGTAGCTGGGGGGCTGCAGGAGCTGGCCCCCATGTTGGGCAAAGCCAGTTCCAGCCAACTCCAAACTGGACCCACCCCTGGCCAAAGCTGAGCCCATCAGCGACAGTGGTGGTGCCTCTGTGATGAGAAGGGGCAAGAAATGCTGCACAGCAGCTGTGAGAGAGAGGAGTGAGACTAATGTGAGAGAAACAGTCCTGCAGACACCAAAGTCAATGAAGAAGCAGAGGGAGGAGGTGCTCCAGGTGCCAGAGCAGAGATTCCCCTGCAGCCCTTGGAGATCACGGTGGAGCAGGTTGTCCCCCTGCAGCCCATGGAGGACCATGCCTGAGCAGACATCCACCCCAGCCCATGGAGGACCCCACGCTGCAGCAGGTGGGTACGCCCTGAAGGAAGCTGCAGCCAGTGGAGGGACCATGCTGGAGCAGGCTCCTGGCAGGAACCGTGGCCCGTGGAGCAGTCTGTTCCTGACGGACTGTACCCCGGTGGAGCAGGTCTTGAAGAGCTGCAGCCCATGGGAAGGAGCCATGTTAGAGCAGTTCATGAAGGACTGCACGCCGTGGGAGGGACCCCAGGGTGGAGCAGGGGGAGAGTGTGAGGAAGAAGGAGCGGCAAAGATGAAGTGTTATGGAGAGACCACAACCCCCATTCCCCATCCCCCCGTGTTGCTTGGGGGGAAAGACATGGAAGAGCCAGGAGTGCAGCTGAGCCTGGGAAGAAGGGGGAGTGGGGGGAAGGTGGTTTGAGTTTTGTTTTTATTTCTCACTATCCCACTCTCTTATTAATGGGCAAAAAATTAAATTAATCTTCCCCAAGTCAAGTCTGTTTTGCCCTTGACAGCAGCTGCTGAGTGATCTCAGCGGCTTTATTTTGACCCAGGTACTTCTTAATTTAACTCCTCCCCCTATCCTGTAGAGAGAGCAGCTTGGTGGGCACCCGGCAGCCAGCCAAGGTGAACCCACCACGCCTGGGCAGGAGCAGTGGCTCCTGCTCACTACTCGTCCCTCCTTGTATGGGCAAGTTGGGCAGCAGCTCTGTTGGCAGCTTCTGTGGAGAGGACCATGATGGCCTTCCAGGTTCCTAAGGAGGAGGACCTGGGACTGGTCTTCTGCTTCAGGCTTCCAGAGACAGCGTGGGCTGCCCAGCTTCCTGGAGGTCCCCTGCACATCACAGCTGCGTTTCTGGGCTGGGAGCAGTGCAGGTCTGCAGAGGAAGAAGAGGAGGTGAGCAGGATCTCCAAGCAGGCAGAAGACAGCAGTGAGGGCTGGCAGAGCCAGCGGGGCAGGAGGGGCAGGGCCTGGCACCCAGGGCCTGTCCCAAAGCCACAGCAAGGGATCAGGGCAAGCGTGGGACTGGTGGGGGCAGCCACAGCCACAGCCACTGGACACCACCTGGGGATGGGGACAGGCTGAGGCCGGGTGGGACTCAAGAGGGCCAGCAGGCAGTTCATGGGGTCTCGGAGGGGTAACACAGGCCAGGACCTGGGATTTGGCCCTTCCTAGTGAGAGGGCAGAGGCTTTGTATGGCCCTGCACAGGGCCAGGTCTCGGGATGGGGTGGGTTGGCCATGCTCCAGCTGTGCTGAGCTTGGTCCAGCTGTGCTGAGCTTGGTCCAGCGGTGCTGGCCATTGTCCAATGCTCGGGGGACTGTCGTCTCCCTCGGTTCAGCTCAGCTTGGGGAGAGCCACCTCCCCCCATTGTCCCTGCATCACAAACGTTGCCATAGCTGAGTGCCGGTGACACCAAAGATGGTGACAGGGTGGCAGCCCGTGTCACGCCTGCATCACAAACACGGGCGGGATTTGTACACAGGGCTGAGCGAGGCCGGGCGGCACTTTGCGTGCGACCTGACGGGTGAAGAGAGAGAGGCCCTTGAGCAGGGAAGGAAGAGCAAGAGGACTGCGAGCTGTGTGCGGCTGCTCCTCCTCAAGCTCTCCTTGTCTCTGTCTGGCACGATCCAGGCATGTCTGTCATGCCCTGGGAGATGAGCTGGTTCCTCAGCGTAGCGGCCTTCATCGCCTTCTGTGCTTTCCTGTGGTTGCTGCTGATGGTGGTTGTCTGCCACCTCGCCGTGATCCTGGCCAAGCCCCAGGTAGGAGTCAGCGCTGGTGCTGAGCCGAGCCCTGGCCGGCAGGGTGGGGGGTCAGCAGGGGCCCGGGAGCAGCCCCGGGGCAGGCTGGAGGGGCCCTGCCTGGCAAGGGAGGCCGTTTCCCAGCCGGGCCCTGGCCAGCCTGGGCCAGGAGGCTCGGGGCAGGCACAGGTCTGGCCCTGGTGGGCTCGGGTCTTTTGCTGGTGTCTTCGAGGCTGCTGGGGACGTTCACCTCTCACCCGCTGCTTTTCTTGCCTGTGTAGGAAGGGAGACGGAAGAAGTGCCGGCACAGAGGCAGCAAGTGGCGTGCCAGAGGTAAGCAGGCCCTGGGCAAGGGCAGGTGCCCTGCAAAGCCACCCGCTGGCCCCACGTGCCCACTGCCCCATCAGGGGATGCCCCATCCACTCACCCTGTCTCCTCTGCCTGCAGCCTTTGCCCTCCTGAAGTCTTCACAGCCCTCGAGGAGACAGTAAGTGGAGCCGTCCCCCCTGGAACACGGTATCCCCCTCTCGTATCCCCCCACCGAGGGAGGTCCCACTAACGCTGCCCTCTGTCCCTCTGCAGCTGCCCCGTACACCTGGAGATGGATGGCGTGTATGAAATAGTCCATCAGTTCAACAGGACCCTCGAGGACCTAACAAGATACCTGGACACGTAAGGCCACTGCAGAGGGAATGGGGACAGGGATGGGATCCATGGCTGGGGGCAACCGCTTGGGGAGGGCATGGGGAAATCCATGGGCCTAAAGGGAATGTGAGGGGCGATGCCCTTCTGGAGGCATGAGCTCCATGGCACAGTGCTGACAGTGCCCCCCTCTTTTTCCTGGGGCAGAGGGAGCTGCTGTGGGCAGCAGGCAGGGAGGGGGCCTCGGGTACACACTAGATGGTACCCCATGACAATGACACAGCCTGCTGCCTCCTCTGGGGCAGGAGGGAGAGCCCCAAGGCGCTCGGGAGTGCTGGGCTCAGCCTTCCCCTCCCCATCCTCACACAGGCTCAACTGGGAGATGCCTGAGGGCAGCGACAGCTCCTGGACTTCCATCACGCCCAGTGAAGTTGGATCCTCTTCAAGTGTCTCTCTGTCCCCTTCAAGAGAAGACCCCCACGCTTGCATCACGACGAGCGAAGCCAGCTCCTCCACAGAGGTGTTTCTGTCCCCTTTGAGTGACGACTCCTGGACTTCCATCACGGCGAGCCACGTTAGCTGCTCCTCACGGGAGTCGCTCCCCACTCTTGTGGATGGAGAAGACATGGATCAGGCCTCCGGCATCCAGCCTGGCCTGGGGCATCCCCTGCCCGACCTGGAGGAGCAGCCTGGCCAGGCAACGCACCCACCCTGCGGGGAGGAAGTGGCCGGCTACCTTCAGGCTGGCAGCATGCAGCAGCACCAGCAAGATCTCGAGATCCAGCTGGGTGCTCCCGCTCCACCTACCGAGGCGCCCGACATCCCCTCCAGCGAAACGGAGACGCCTGTCACACACCACAAAGGCCAGGACCCCTTGCAGGGCCTCATCCCAGCAGTGAAACTGGAGTGGGAACTGGGGCTGCTGGCCGATGTGGACGAGACTCCCCAGGATGCCCCAGCCTCAGCTCCTCCATCACCTCGGCGACCAGAAGAGCGTGATGTGATGGTGGTTCCGATTGTGCAGGACCTGCCCTTCCTGGCTGAGGCTGTGAAAAGGCAGCTGGAGTGTCACATTGTAAAAATGAAGGTACAACGGCGCTATGGGCTGCCAACCAAGGTCCTGGAATATGAGAAGAGCTTTGAAGACCTTGTCCTGGGGCAGAAAGCCTCCCAGCCTCCCCGTCCGCAGAGGCGCACTGGGCTGCCCTTCCAGCAGTGGGACAGGCGCGTTCGGACCAGGAAATAACCAGGACAGCCCCCTGGCCCGCAGGAAGAGTCTGCAGACCCTCTGGACGCATGCCGACGAGGGACACGGGCTCCAGTGCACTCTGGGCCAGCAGCATTCCTGGGAGCAGCACAAGAGATGCCTCAGGAGGATGAGGAGACACCCCCATACAAAAGGGAGCGTGGGGAAACAGCCAGCAGCAGCAGCACCAGCATGGACACCCTGCCGGGCACCGATGGGAAGGAGCAGGGCCCTGGGACTCAAGGGGATGTGCACAGCCCTTCTCCTTCTGACCAGGAAGAGCGGGCACTGCCAGGGAGCGAGGGAGCTCCCCAGGAGCAATCAGGGCAGGGGTCTGAGAGCCCCAGCACCTCCTACGGGGACATGGGGCCTCCAGAGCTGCTATTGGAGCAGAGTGTCCCCGTGGGAGAAGCAGACCACTCCCTGGAAGGCCGGAGCAGCTCCAGTGAGGACCTGGGGACACCTGAGCTGCCATCAGCCTTGGCAGCTCCTCCAAGAAGCAGCTCCCCACAGACACAACCCCCCTCCCGTGAGGAGAGACCCTCAGCTCTGCCACCATCTTCAGACTCTGCGGGGACCGCCCTTCACATCTCTTGTCTGGAAGAGCTCCTCACAGAGGTGTCTCTGTCCCCTTTGAGTGACGTCTCCTGGACTTCCATCGCGGCGAGCCACGTTAGCTGTTCTTCACAGGCGTCTCTTCCCACTCTTGTGGATGGCGAAGACATGGATCAGGCCTCCGGCATCCAGCCTGGCCTGGGGCATCCCCGTCTCGACCTGGAGGAGCAGCCTGGCCAGGCAACGCACCCACCCTGCGGGGAGGAAGTGGCCAGCTACCTTGAGGCCGGCAGCGTGCAGCAGCACCAGCAAGATCTCGAGATCCAGCTGGGTGCTCCCACTCCACCTACCGAGGTGCTGGACGTCCACTCCAGGGAAACGGAGATGCCTATCACACACCACAAAGGCCAGGACCCCTTGCAGGGCCTCATCCCAGCAGTGAAACTGGAGCGGGAACTGGGCCTGCCCGCCGATGTGGACGAGACTCCCCAGGATGCCCCAGCCTCAGCTCCTCCATCACCTCGGCGACCAGAAGAGCGTGATGTGATGGTGGTTCCCATTGTGCAGGACCTGCCCTTCCTGGCTGAGGCTGTGAAAAGGCAGCTGGAGTGTCACATTGTAAAAATGAAGGTACAACGGCGCTATGGGCTGCCAACCAAGGTCCTGGAATATGAGAAGAGCTTTGAAGACCTCGTCCTGGGGCAGAAAGCCTCCCAGCCTCCCCCTCCGCAGAGGCGCACTGCGCTGCCTTACCGCTCCCCCTTCCAGCAGTGGGACAGGCGCGTCCGGACCAGGAAATCACCAGGACAGCCCCCTGGCCCGCAGGAAGAGTCTGCAGACCCTCTGGACACATGCCCACGAGGGACACGGGCTCCAGTGCACTCTGGGCCAGCAGCGTTCCTGGGAGCAGCACAAGAGATGCCTCAGGAGGATGAGGAGACACCCCCATACAAAAGGGAGCGTGGGGAAACAGCCAGCAGCAGCAGCACCAGCATGGACACCCTGCCGGGCACCGATGGGAAGGAGCAGGGCCCTGGGACTCAAGGGGATGTGCACAGCCCTTCTCCTTCTGACCAGGAAGAGCGGGCACTGCCAGAGAGCGAGGGAGCTCCCCAGGAGCAATCAGGGCAGGGGTCTGAGAGCCCCAGCACCTCCTACGGGGACATGGGGCCTCCAGAGCTGCTATTGGAGCAGAGTGTCCCCGTGGGAGAAGCAGACCACTCCCTGGAAGGCCGGAGCAGCTCCAGTGAGGACCTGGGGACACCTGAGCTGCCATCAGCCTTGGCAGCTCCTCCAAGAAGCAGCTCCCCACAGACACAACCCCCCTCCCGTGAGGAGAGACCCTCAGCTCTGCCACCATCTCCAGACTCTGCGGGGACCGCCCTTCACATCTCTTGTCTGGAAGAGCTCCTCACAGAGGTGTCTCTGTCCCCTTTGAGTGACGTCTCCTGGACTTCCATCGCGGCGAGCCACGTTAGCTGTTCTTCACAGGCGTCTCTTCCCACTCTTGTGGATGGAGAAGACATGGATCAGGCCTCCGGCATCCAGCCTGGCCTGGGGCATCCCCTGCCCGACCTGGAGGAGCAGCCTGGCCAGGCAACGCACCCACCCTGCGGGGAGGAAGTGGCCAGCTACCTTGAGGCCGGCAGCATGCAGCAGCACCAGCAAGATCTCGAGATCCAGCTGGGTGCTCCCGCTCCACCTACCGAGGCGCCCGACATCCCCTCCAGCGAAACGGAGACGCCTGTCACACACCACAAAGGCCAGGACCCCTTGCAGGGCCTCATCCCAGCAGCGAAACTGGAGTGGGAACTGGGGCTGCTGGCCGATGTGGACGAGACTCCCCAGGATGCCCCAGCCTCAGCTCCTCCATCACCTCGGCGACCAGAAGAGCGTGATGTGATGGTGGTTCCGATTGTGCAGGACCTGCCCTTCCTGGCTGAGGCTGTGAAAAGGCAGCTGGAGTGTCACATTGTAAAAATGAAGGTACAACGGCGCTATGGGCTGCCAACCAAGGTCCTGGAATATGAGAAGAGCTTTGAAGACCTTGTCCTGGGGCAGAAAGCCTCCCAGCCTCCCCGTCCGCAGAGGCGCACTGGGCTGCCCTTCCAGCAGTGGGACAGGCGCGTTCGGACCAGGAAATCACCAGGACAGCCCCCTGGCCCGCAGGAAGAGTCTGCAGACCCTCTGGACGCATGCCGACGAGGGACACGGGCTCCAGTGCACTCTGGGCCAGCAGCATTCCTGGGAGCAGCACAAGAGATGCCTCAGGAGGATGAGGAGACACCCCCATACAAAAGGGAGCGTGGGGAAACAGCCAGCAGCAGCAGCACCAGCATGGACACCCTGCCGGGCACCGATGGGAAGGAGCAGGGCCCTGGGACTCAAGGGGATGTGCACAGCCCTTCTCCTTCTGACCAGGAAGAGCGGGCACTGCCAGGGAGCGAGGGAGCTCCCCAGGAGCAATCAGGGCAGGGGTCTGAGAGCCCCAGCACCTCCTACGGGGACATGGGGCCTCCAGAGCTGCTATTGGAGCAGAGTGTCCCCGTGGGAGAAGCAGACCACTCCCTGGAAGGCCGGAGCAGCTCCAGTGAGGACCTGGGGACACCTGAGCTGCCATCAGCCTTGGCAGCTCCTCCAAGAAGCAGCTCCCCACAGACACAACCCCCCTCCCGTGAGGAGAGACCCTCAGCTCTGCCACCATCTTCAGACTCTGCGGGGACCGCCCTTCACATCTCTTGTCTGGAAGAGCTCCTCACAGAGGTGTCTCTGTCCCCTTTGAGTGACGTCTCCTGGACTTCCATCGCGGCGAGCCACGTTAGCTGTTCTTCACAGGCGTCTCTTCCCACTCTTGTGGATGGCGAAGACATGGATCAGGCCTCCGGCATCCAGCCTGGCCTGGGGCATCCCCGTCTCGACCTGGAGGAGCAGCCTGGCCAGGCAACGCACCCACCCTGCGGGGAGGAAGTGGCCAGCTACCTTGAGGCCGGCAGCGTGCAGCAGCACCAGCAAGATCTCGAGATCCAGCTGGGTGCTCCCACTCCAACTACCGAGGTGCTGGACGTCCACTCCAGGGAAACGGAGATGCCTATCACACACCACAAAGGCCAGGACCCCTTGCAGGGCCTCATCCCAGCAGTGAAACTGGAGCGGGAACTGGGCCTGCCCGCCGATGTGGACGAGACTCCCCAGGATGCCCCAGCCTCAGCTCCTCCATCACCTCGGCGACCAGAAGAGCGTGATGTGATGGTGGTTCCCATTGTGCAGGACCTGCCCTTCCTGGCTGAGGCTGTGAAAAGGCAGCTGGAGTGTCACATTGTAAAAATGAAGGTACAACGGCGCTATGGGCTGCCAACCAAGGTCCTGGAATATGAGAAGAGCTTTGAAGACCTCGTCCTGGGGCAGAAAGCCTCCCAGCCTCCCCCTCCGCAGAGGCGCACTGCGCTGCCTTACCGCTCCCCCTTCCAGCAGTGGGACAGGCGCGTCCGGACCAGGAAATCACCAGGACAGCCCCCTGGCCCGCAGGAAGAGTCTGCAGACCCTCTGGACACATGCCCACGAGGGACACGGGCTCCAGTGCACTCTGGGCCAGCAGCGTTCCTGGGAGCAGCACAAGAGATGCCTCAGGAGGATGAGGAGACACCCCCATACAAAAGGGAGCGTGGGGAAACAGCCAGCAGCAGCAGCACCAGCATGGACACCCTGCCGGGCACCGATGGGAAGGAGCAGGGCCCTGGGACTCAAGGGGATGTGCACAGCCCTTCTCCTTCTGACCAGGAAGAGCGGGCACTGCCAGAGAGCGAGGGAGCTCCCCAGGAGCAATCAGGGCAGGGGTCTGAGAGCCCCAGCACCTCCTACGGGGACATGGGGCCTCCAGAGCTGCTATTGGAGCAGAGTGTCCCCGTGGGAGAAGCAGACCACTCCCTGGAAGGCCGGAGCAGCTCCAGTGAGGACCTGGGGACACCTGAGCTGCCATCAGCCTTGGCAGCTCCTCCAAGAAGCAGCTCCCCACAGACACAACCCCCCTCCCGTGAGGAGAGACCCTCAGCTCTGCCACCATCTCCAGACTCTGCGGGGACCGCCCTTCACATCTCTTGTCTGGAAGAGCTCCTCACAGAGGTGTCTCTGTCCCCTTTGAGTGACGTCTCCTGGACTTCCATCGCGGCGAGCCACGTTAGCTGTTCTTCACAGGCGTCTCTTCCCACTCTTGTGGATGGAGAAGACATGGATCAGGCCTCCAGCATCCAGCCTGGCCTGGGGCATCCCCGTCTCGACCTGGAGGAGCAGCCTGGCCAGGCAACGCACCCACCCTGCGGGGAGGAAGTGGCCAGCTACCTTGAGGCCGGCAGCATGCAGCAGCACCAGCAAGATCTCGAGATCCAGCTGGGTGCTCCCGCTCCACCTACCGAGGCGCCCGACATCCCCTCCAGCGAAACGGAGACGCCTGTCACACACCACAAAGGCCAGGACCCCTTGCAGGGCCTCATCCCAGCAGCGAAACTGGAGTGGGAACTGGGGCTGCTGGCCGATGTGGACGAGACTCCCCAGGATGCCCCAGCCTCAGCTCCTCCATCACCTCGGCGACCAGAAGAGCGTGATGTGATGGTGGTTCCGATTGTGCAGGACCTGCCCTTCCTGGCTGAGGCTGTGAAAAGGCAGCTGGAGTGTCACATTGTAAAAATGAAGGTACAACGGCGCTATGGGCTGCCAACCAAGGTCCTGGAATATGAGAAGAGCTTTGAAGACCTTGTCCTGGGGCAGAAAGCCTCCCAGCCTCCCCGTCCGCAGAGGCGCACTGGGCTGCCCTTCCAGCAGTGGGACAGGCGCGTTCGGACCAGGAAATCACCAGGACAGCCCCCTGGCCCGCAGGAAGAGTCTGCAGACCCTCTGGACGCATGCCGACGAGGGACACGGGCTCCAGTGCACTCTGGGCCAGCAGCATTCCTGGGAGCAGCACAAGAGATGCCTCAGGAGGATGAGGAGACACCCCCATACAAAAGGGAGCGTGGGGAAACAGCCAGCAGCAGCAGCACCAGCATGGACACCCTGCCGGGCACCGATGGGAAGGAGCAGGGCCCTGGGACTCAAGGGGATGTGCACAGCCCTTCTCCTTCTGACCAGGAAGAGCGGGCACTGCCAGGGAGCGAGGGAGCTCCCCAGGAGCAATCAGGGCAGGGGTCTGAGAGCCCCAGCACCTCCTACGGGGACATGGGGCCTCCAGAGCTGCTATTGGAGCAGAGTGTCCCCGTGGGAGAAGCAGACCACTCCCTGGAAGGCCGGAGCAGCTCCAGTGAGGACCTGGGGACACCTGAGCTGCCATCAGCCTTGGCAGCTCCTCCAAGAAGCAGCTCCCCACAGACACAACCCCCCTCCCGTGAGGAGAGACCCTCAGCTCTGCCACCATCTTCAGACTCTGCGGGGACCGCCCTTCACATCTCTTGTCTGGAAGAGCTCCTCACAGAGGTGTCTCTGTCCCCTTTGAGTGACGTCTCCTGGACTTCCATCGCGGCGAGCCACGTTAGCTGTTCTTCACAGGCGTCTCTTCCCACTCTTGTGGATGGCGAAGACATGGATCAGGCCTCCGGCATCCAGCCTGGCCTGGGGCATCCCCGTCTCGACCTGGAGGAGCAGCCTGGCCAGGCAACGCACCCACCCTGCGGGGAGGAAGTGGCCAGCTACCTTGAGGCCGGCAGCGTGCAGCAGCACCAGCAAGATCTCGAGATCCAGCTGGGTGCTCCCACTCCACCTACCGAGGTGCTGGACGTCCACTCCAGGGAAACGGAGATGCCTATCACACACCACAAAGGCCAGGACCCCTTGCAGGGCCTCATCCCAGCAGTGAAACTGGAGCGGGAACTGGGCCTGCCCGCCGATGTGGACGAGACTCCCCAGGATGCCCCAGCCTCAGCTCCTCCATCACCTCGGCGACCAGAAGAGCGTGATGTGATGGTGGTTCCCATTGTGCAGGACCTGCCCTTCCTGGCTGAGGCTGTGAAAAGGCAGCTGGAGTGTCACATTGTAAAAATGAAGGTACAACGGCGCTATGGGCTGCCAACCAAGGTCCTGGAATATGAGAAGAGCTTTGAAGACCTCGTCCTGGGGCAGAAAGCCTCCCAGCCTCCCCCTCCGCAGAGGCGCACTGCGCTGCCTTACCGCTCCCCCTTCCAGCAGTGGGACAGGCGCGTCCGGACCAGGAAATCACCAGGACAGCCCCCTGGCCCGCAGGAAGAGTCTGCAGACCCTCTGGACACATGCCCACGAGGGACACGGGCTCCAGTGCACTCTGGGCCAGCAGCGTTCCTGGGAGCAGCACAAGAGATGCCTCAGGAGGATGAGGAGACACCCCCATACAAAAGGGAGCGTGGGGAAACAGCCAGCAGCAGCAGCACCAGCATGGACACCCTGCCGGGCACCGATGGGAAGGAGCAGGGCCCTGGGACTCAAGGGGATGTGCACAGCCCTTCTCCTTCTGACCAGGAAGAGCGGGCACTGCCAGAGAGCGAGGGAGCTCCCCAGGAGCAATCAGGGCAGGGGTCTGAGAGCCCCAGCACCTCCTACAGGGACATGGGGCCTCCAGAGCTGCTATTGGAGCAGAGTGTCCCCGTGGGAGAAGCAGACCACTCCCTGGAAGGCCGGAGCAGCTCCAGTGAGGACCTGGGGACACCTGAGCTGCCATCAGCCTTGGCAGCTCCTCCAAGAAGCAGCTCCCCACAGACACAACCCCCCTCCCATGAGGAGAGACCCTCAGCTCTGCCACCATCTCCAGACTCTGCGGGGACCGCCCTTCACATCCCTTGTCTGGAAGAGCTCCTCACAGCCCTCACTGACTGCTCCAGTGCCAGACAAGCCAACCAAGACCTGCAGAACCAGCTGCTGGCTTTATGGCTGGAGCACGCCACAGTCAACGCGGGGCGCACAGAGACAGAGCTGGCAGCAGAGCTCCCCGGTGCCTTGCAGAGCCGCGGCCAGAGAGGAGCTGAGAAGGGCAAGGGGAGCGCCCAGCACAGAGCTGGCTCCAGGACACTCTGCCCCAAGTGCAGCAAAGACCCACGCCACAGCCTGCCTGTCAGCGAGGGCTCCCAGACTTGGGCTCCCTCTGATGCTGCAGTCCCATGCGCAGGAAGGGAAGGGACAGTGGGAGAAAGGTGTCCGCCCGAGGACAGGGCCAAGAGGCAGCAGGGCCAGAGGAGGGCTGCTGCTGCCCAGCAATCACAGCGGGTCCACGTCTGTGGGTCCACCATACGGATCCCTGTGTTTCGGCATGGGTGGCTTCTGCCGCAGTGTGCTCCCACCACGCTCGTGCCCCCATGAGAGCAGCCAGACGCAGGAGTGTTTCCGGGGCAGAGACACCACCTCCGCCAGGCAGCAGCTGCTGTGTGCTCACCCTCATCCTTGTTTGCTGTTAGAGTGCCTGCGCCAAGCTCCTAGGCACAGGCAAGGCCCAATTTGACAGCAGCAGAAAGGAGAGGAGAGGAGAAGAGAAGAGAGGAGAGGAGAGGAGAGGAGAGGAGAGGAGAGGAGAGGAGAGGAGAGGAGAGGAGAGGAGAGGAGAGGAGAGGAGAGGAGAGGAGAGGAGAGGAGAGGAGAGGAGAGGAGAGGAGAGGAGAGGAGAGGAGAGGAGAGGAGAGGAGAGGAGAGGAGCCCCAAGGGAAGAGGACAAAGGGGATGGCAAGCAGAGCCCCAGTGCCCACCAGGCACCAGGCTGAGGCCACCACGCTCTCTGGGTGCCTGACCATGCTCTTCCCCTTTCAGGTGGCCAGGGGCAGAGGGCCCAGCGGGGCATGGACCCTGTGAGCAGCACATGTCTGCCAGGCCTTACGAGGCAGCAGGAGCTCTCCCAGTAAATGTGTTTCTCTTGAAGTGAACTCATGGGAGTCTCTTCTTTCCTGGTGTATTGGGTTGACGTGGCAAGGTTTTGGTAGCTGGGGGGCTGCAGGAGCTGGCCCCCATGTTGGGCAAAGCCAGTTCCAGCCAACTCCAAACTGGACCCACCCCTGGCCAAAGCTGAGCCCATCAGCGACAGTGGTGGTGCCTCTGTGATGAGAAGGGGCAAGAAATGCTGCACAGCAGCTGTGAGAGAGAGGAGTGAGACTAATGTGAGAGAAACAGTCCTGCAGACACCAAAGTCAATGAAGAAGCAGAGGGAGGAGGTGCTCCAGGTGCCGGAGCAGAGATTCCCCTGCAGCCCTTGGAGATCACGGTGGAGCAGGTTGTCCCCCTGCAGCCCATGGAGGACCATGCCTGAGCAGACATCCACACCAGCCCATGGAGGACCCCACGCTGCAGCAGGTGGGTACGCCCTGAAGGAAGCTGCAGCCAGTGGAGAGACCATGCTGGAGCAGGCTCCTGGCAGGAACCGTGGCCCGTGGAGCAGTCTGTTCCTGACGGACTGTACCCCGGTGGAGCAGGTCTTGAAGAGCTGCAGCCCATGGGAAGGAGCCATGTTAGAGCAGTTCATGAAGGACTGCACGCCGTGGGAGGGACCCCAGGGTGGAGCAGGGGGAGAGTGTGAGGAAGAAGGAGCGGCAAAGATGAAGTGTTATGGAGAGACCACAACCCCCATTCCCCATCCCCCTGTGCTGCTTGGGGGGAAAGACATGGAAGAGCCAGGAGTGCAGCTGAGCCTGGGAAGAAGGGGGAGTGGGGGGAAGGTGGTTTGAGTTTTGTTTTTATTTCTCACTATCCCACTCTCTTATTAATGGGCAAAAAATTAAATTAATCTTCCCCAAGTCAAGTCTGTTTTGCCCTTGACAGCAGCTGCTGAGTGATCTCAGCAGCTTTATTTCGACCCAGGTACTTCTTAATTTAACTCCTCCCCCTATCCTGTAGAGAGAGCAGCTTGGTGGGCACCCGGCAGCCAGCCAAGGTGAACCCACCACGCCTGGGCAGGAGCAGTGGCTCCTGCTCACTACTCGTCCCTCCTTGTATGGGCAAGTTGGGCAGCAGCTCTGTTGGCAGCTTCTGTGGAGAGGACCATGATGGCCTTCCAGGTTCCTAAGGAGGAGGACCTGGGACTGGTCTTCTGCTTCAGGCTTCCAGAGACAGCGTGGGCTGCCCAGCTTCCTGGAGGTCCCCTGCACATCACAGCTGCGTTTCTGGGCTGGGAGCAGTGCAGGTCTGCAGAGGAAGAAGAGGAGGTGAGCAGGATCTCCAAGCAGGCAGAAGACAGCAGTGAGGGCTGGCAGAGCCAGCGGGGCAGGAGGGGCAGGGCCTGGCACCCAGGGCCTGTCCCAAAGCCACAGCAAGGGATCAGGGCAAGCGTGGGACTGGTGGGGGCAGCCACAGCCACAGCCACTGGACACCACCTGGGGATGGGGACAGGCTGAGGCCGGGTGGGACTCAAGAGGGCCAGCAGGCAGTTCATGGGGTCTCGGAGGGGTAACACAGGCCAGGACCTGGGATTTGGCCCTTCCTAGTGAGAGGGCAGAGGCTTTGTATGGCCCTGCACAGGGCCAGGTCTCGGGATGGGGTGGGTTGGCCATGCTCCAGCTGTGCTGAGCTTGGTCCAGCTGTGCTGAGCTAGGTCCAGCGGTGCTGGCCATTGTCCAATGCTCGGGGGACTGTCGTCTCCCTCGGTTCAGCTCAGCTCGGGGAGAGCCACCTCCCCCCATTGTCCCTGCATCACAAACGTTGCCATAGCTGAGTGCCGGTGACACCAAAGATGGTGACAGGGTGGCAGCCCGTGTCATGCCTGCATCACAAACACGGGCGGGATTTGTACACAGGGCTGAGCGAGGCCGGGCGGCACTTTGCGTGCGACCTGACGGGTGAAGAGAGAGAGGCCCTTGAGCAGGGAAGGAAGAGCAAGAGGACTGCGAGCTGTGTGCGGCTGCTCCTCCTCAAGCTCTCCTTGTCTCTGTCTGGCACGATCCAGGCATGTCTGTCATGCCCTGGGAGATGAGCTGGTTCCTCAGCGTAGCGGCCTTCATCGCCTTCTGTGCTTTCCTGTGGTTGCTGCTGATGGTGGTTGTCTGCCACCTCGCCGTGATCCTGGCCAAGCCCCAGGTAGGAGTCAGCGCTGGTGCTGAGCCGAGCCCTGGCCGGCAGGGTGGGGGGTCAGCAGGGGCCCGGGAGCAGCCCCGGGGCAGGCTGGAGGGGCCCTGCCTGGCAAGGGAGGCCGTTTCCCAGCCGGGCCCTGGCCAGCCTGGGCCAGGAGGCTCGGGGCAGGCACAGGTCTGGCCCTGGTGGGCTCGGGTCTTTTGCTGGTGTCTTCGAGGCTGCTGGGGACGTTCACCTCTCACCCGCTGCTTTTCTTGCCTGTGTAGGAAGGGAGACGGAAGAAGTGCCGGCACAGAGGCAGCAAGTGGCGTGCCAGAGGTAAGCAGGCCCTGGGCAAGGGCAGGTGCCCTGCAAAGCCACCCGCTGGCCCCACGTGCCCACTGCCCCATCAGGGGATGCCCCATCCACTCACCCTCTCTCCTCTGCCTGCAGCCTTTGCCCTCCTGAAGTCTTCACAGCCCTCGAGGACACAGTAAGTGGAGCCGTCCCCCCTGGAACACGGTATCCCCCTCTCGTATCCCCCCACCGAGGGGGGTCCCACTAACGCTGCCCTCTGTCCCTCTGCAGCTGCCCCGTACACCTGGAGATGGATGGCGTGTATGAAATAGTCCATCAGTTCAACAGGACCCTCGAGGACCTAACAAGATACCTGGACACGTAAGGCCACTGCAGAGGGAATGGGGACAGGGATGGGATGCATGGCTGGGGGCAACCGCTTGGGGAGGGCATGGGGAAATCCATGGGCCTAAAGGGAATGTGAGGGGCGATGCCCTTCTGGAGGCATGAGCTCCATGGCACAGTGCTGACAGTGCCCCCCTCTTTTTCCTGGGGCAGAGGGAGCTGCTGTGGGCAGCAGGCAGGGAGGGGGCCTCGGGTACACACTAGATGGTACCCCATGACAATGACACAGCCTGCTGCCTCCTCTGGGGCAGGAGGGAGAGCCCCAAGGCGCTCGGGAGTGCTGGGCTCAGCCTTCCCCTCCCCATCCTCACACAGGCTCAACTGGGAGATGCCTGAGGGCAGCGACAGCTCCTGGACTTCCATCACGCCCAGTGAAGTTGGATCCTCTTCTAGTGTCTCTCTGTCCCCTTCAAGAGAAGACCCCCACGCTTGCATCACGACGAGCGAAGCCAGCTCCTCCACAGAGGTGTTTCTGTCCCCTTTGAGTGACGACTCCTGGACTTCCATCACGGCGAGCCACGTTAGCTGCTCCTCACGGGAGTCGCTCCCCACTCTTGTGGATGGAGAAGACATGGATCAGGCCTCCGGCATCCAGCCTGGCCTGGGGCATCCCCTGCCCGACCTGGAGGAGCAGCCTGGCCAGGCAACGCACCCACCCTGCGGGGAGGAAGTGGCCGGCTACCTTCAGGCTGGCAGCATGCAGCAGCACCAGCAAGATCTCGAGATCCAGCTGGGTGCTCCCGCTCCACCTACCGAGGCGCCCGACATCCCCTCCAGCGAAACGGAGACGCCTGTCACACACCACAAAGGCCAGGACCCCTTGCAGGGCCTCATCCCAGCAGCGAAACTGGAGTGGGAACTGGGGCTGCTGGCCGATGTGGACGAGACTCCCCAGGATGCCCCAGCCTCAGCTCCTCCATCACCTCGGCGACCAGAAGAGCGTGATGTGATGGTGGTTCCGATTGTGCAGGACCTGCCCTTCCTGGCTGAGGCTGTGAAAAGGCAGCTGGAGTGTCACATTGTAAAAATGAAGGTACAACGGCGCTATGGGCTGCCAACCAAGGTCCTGGAATATGAGAAGAGCTTTGAAGACCTTGTCCTGGGGCAGAAAGCCTCCCAGCCTCCCCGTCCGCAGAGGCGCACTGGGCTGCCCTTCCAGCAGTGGGACAGGCGCGTTCGGACCAGGAAATCACCAGGACAGCCCCCTGGCCCGCAGGAAGAGTCTGCAGACCCTCTGGACGCATGCCGACGAGGGACACGGGCTCCAGTGCACTCTGGGCCAGCAGCATTCCTGGGAGCAGCACAAGAGATGCCTCAGGAGGATGAGGAGACACCCCCATACAAAAGGGAGCGTGGGGAAACAGCCAGCAGCAGCAGCACCAGCATGGACACCCTGCCGGGCACCGATGGGAAGGAGCAGGGCCCTGGGACTCAAGGGGATGTGCACAGCCCTTCTCCTTCTGACCAGGAAGAGCGGGCACTGCCAGGGAGCGAGGGAGCTCCCCAGGAGCAATCAGGGCAGGGGTCTGAGAGCCCCAGCACCTCCTACGGGGACATGGGGCCTCCAGAGCTGCTATTGGAGCAGAGTGTCCCCGTGGGAGAAGCAGACCACTCCCTGGAAGGCCGGAGCAGCTCCAGTGAGGACCTGGGGACACCTGAGCTGCCATCAGCCTTGGCAGCTCCTCCAAGAAGCAGCTCCCCACAGACACAACCCCCCTCCCGTGAGGAGAGACCCTCAGCTCTGCCACCATCTTCAGACTCTGCGGGGACCGCCCTTCACATCTCTTGTCTGGAAGAGCTCCTCACAGAGGTGTCTCTGTCCCCTTTGAGTGACGTCTCCTGGACTTCCATCGCGGCGAGCCACGTTAGCTGTTCTTCACAGGCGTCTCTTCCCACTCTTGTGGATGGCGAAGACATGGATCAGGCCTCCGGCATCCAGCCTGGCCTGGGGCATCCCCGTCTCGACCTGGAGGAGCAGCCTGGCCAGGCAACGCACCCACCCTGCGGGGAGGAAGTGGCCAGCTACCTTGAGGCCGGCAGCGTGCAGCAGCACCAGCAAGATCTCGAGATCCAGCTGGGTGCTCCCACTCCACCTACCGAGGTGCTGGACGTCCACTCCAGGGAAACGGAGATGCCTATCACACACCACAAAGGCCAGGACCCCTTGCAGGGCCTCATCCCAGCAGTGAAACTGGAGCGGGAACTGGGCCTGCCGGCCGATGTGGACGAGACTCCCCAGGATGCCCCAGCCTCAGCTCCTCCATCACCTCGGCGACCAGAAGAGCGTGATGTGATGGTGGTTCCCATTGTGCAGGACCTGCCCTTCCTGGCTGAGGCTGTGAAAAGGCAGCTGGAGTGTCACATTGTAAAAATGAAGGTACAACGGCGCTATGGGCTGCCAACCAAGGTCCTGGAATATGAGAAGAGCTTTGAAGACCTCGTCCTGGGGCAGAAAGCCTCCCAGCCTCCCCGTCCGCAGAGGCGCACTGGGCTGCCCTTCCAGCAGTGGGACAGGCGCGTCCGGACCAGGAAATCACCAGGACAGCCCCCTGGCCCGCAGGAAGAGTCTGCAGACCCTCTGGACGCATGCCCACGAGGGACACGGGCTCCAGTGCACTCTGGGCCAGCAGCATTCCTGGGAGCAGCACAAGAGATGCCTCAGGAGGATGAGGAGACAATCCCATACAAAAGGGAGCGTGGGGAAACAGCCAGCAGCAGCAGCACCAGCATGGACACCCTGCCGGGCACCGATGGGAAGGAGCAGGGCCCTGGGACTCAAGGGGATGTGCACAGCCCTTCTCCTTCTGACCAGGAAGAGCGGGCACTGCCAGGGAGCGAGGGAGCTCCCCGGGAGCAATCAGGGCAGGGGTCTGAGAGCCCCAGCACCTCCTACAGGGACATGGGGCCTCCAGAGCTGCTATTGGAGCAGAGTGTCCCCGTGGGAGAAGCAGACCACTCCCTGGAAGGCCGGAGCAGCTCCAGTGAGGACCTGGGGACACCTGAGCTGCCATCAGCCTTGGCAGCTCCTCCAAGAAGCAGCTCCCCACAGACACAACCCCCCTCCTGTGAGGAGAGACCCTCAGCTCTGCCACCATCTTCAGACTCTGCGGGGACCGCCCTTCACATCTCTTGTCTGGAAGAGCTCCTCACAGAGGTGTCTCTGTCCCCTTTGAGTGACGTCTCCTGGACTTCCATCACGGCGAGCCACGTTAGCTGCTCCTCACGGGAGTCGCTCCCCACTCTTGTGGATGGAGAAGACATGGATCAGGCCTCCAGCATCCAGCCTGGCCTGGGGCATCCCCGTCTCGACCTGGAGGAGCAGCCTGGCCAGGCAACGCACCCACCCTGCGGGGAGGAAGTGGCCAGCTACCTTGAGGCCGGCAGCATGCAGCAGCACCAGCAAGATCTCGAGATCCAGCTGGGTGCTCCCACTCCACCTACCGAGGTGCTGGACGTCCACTCCAGGGAAACGGAGATGCCTGTCACACACCACAAAGGCCAGGACCCCTTGCAGGGCCTCATCCCAGCAGCGAAACTGGAGCGGGAACTGGGCCTGCCGGCCGATGTGGACGAGACTCCCCAGGATGCCCCAGCCTCAGCTCCTCCATCACCTCGGCGACCAGAAGAGCGTGATGTGATGGTGGTTCCCATTGTGCAGCACCTGCCCTTCCTGGCTGAGGCTGTGAAAAGGCAGCTGGAGCGTCACGTTGTAAAACTGAAGATACAACGGCGCTATGGGCTGCCAACCAAGGTCCTGGAATATGAGAAGAGCTTTGAAGACCTTGTCCTGGGGCAGAAAGCCTCCCAGCCACCCCCTCCGCAGAGGCGCACTGCGCTGCCTTACCGCTCCCCCTTCCAGCAGTGGGACAGGCGCGTCCGGACCAGGAAATCACCAGGACAGCCCCCTGGCCCGCAGGAAGAGTCTGCAGACCCTCTGGACGCATGCCCACGAGGGACACGGGCTCCAGTGCACTCTGGGCCAGCAGCGTTCCTGGGAGCAGCACAAGAGATGCCTCAGGAGGATGAGGAGACACCCCCATACAAAAGGGAGCGTGGGGAAACAGCCAGCAGCAGCAGCACCAGCATGGACACCCTGCCGGGCACCGATGGGAAGGAGCAGGGCCCTGGGACTCAAGGGGATGTGCACAGCCCTTCTCCTTCTGACCAGGAAGAGCGGGCACTGCCAGAGAGCGAGGGAGCTCCCCAGGAGCAATCAGGGCAGGGGTCTGAGAGCCCCAGCACCTCCTACGGGGACATGGGGCCTCCAGAGCTGCTATTGGAGCAGAGTGTCCCCGTGGGAGAAGCAGACCACTCCCTGGAAGGCCGGAGCAGCTCCAGTGAGGACCTGGGGACACCTGAGCTGCCATCAGCCTTGGCAGCTCCTCCAAGAAGCAGCTCCCCACAGACACAACCCCCCTCCCATGAGGAGAGACCCTCAGCTCTGCCACCATCTCCAGACTCTGCGGGGACCGCCCTTCACATCTCTTGTCTGGAAGAGCTCCTCACAGCCCTCACTGACTGCTCCAGGGCCAGACAAGCCAACCAAGACCTGCAGAACCAGCTGCTGGCTTTATGGCTGGAGCACGCCACAGTCAACGCGGGGCGCACAGAGACAGAGCTGGCAGCAGAGCTCCCCGGTGCCTTGCAGAGCCGCGGCCAGAGAGGAGCTGAGAAGGGCAAGGGGAGCGCCCAGCACAGAGTTGGCTCCAGGACACTCTGCCCCAAGTGCAGCAAAGACCCACGCCACAGCCTGCCTGGCAGCGAGGGCTCCCAGACTTGGGCTCCCTCTGATGCTGCAGCCCCATGCGCAGGAAGGGAAGGGACAGTGGGAGAAAGGTGTCCGCCCGAGGACAGGGCCAAGAGGCAGCAGGGCCAGAGGAGGGCTGCTGCTGCCCAGCAATCACAGCGGGTCCACGTCTGTGGGTCCACCATACGGATCCCTGTGTTTCGGCATGGGTGGCTTCTGCCGCAGTGTGCTCCCACCACGCTCGTGCCCCCATGAGAGCAGCCAGACGCAGGAGTGTTTCCGGGGCAGAGACACCACCTCTGCCAGGCAGCAGCTGCTGTGTGCTCACCCTCATCCTTGTTTGCTGTTAGAGTGCCTGCGCCAAGCTCCTAGGCACAGGCAAGGCCCAATTTGACAGCAGCAGAAAGGAGAGGAGAGGAGAAGAGAAGAGAGGAGAGGAGAGGAGAGGAGCCCCAAGGGAAGAGGACAAAGGGGATGGCAAGCAGAGCCCCAGTGCCCACCAGGCACCAGGCTGAGGCCACCACGCTCTCTGGGTGCCTGACCATGCTCTTCCCCTTTCAGGTGGCCAGGGGCAGAGGGCCCAGCGGGGCATGGACCCTGTGAGCAGCACATGTCTGCCAGGCCTTACGAGGCAGCAGGAGCTCTCCCAGTAAATGTGTTTCTCTTGAAGTGAACTCATGGGAGTCTCTTCTTTCCTGGTGTATTGGGTTGACGTGGCAAGGTTTTGGTAGCTGGGGGGCTGCAGGAGCTGGCCCCCATGTTGGGCAAAGCCAGTTCCAGCCAACTCCAAACTGGACCCACCCCTGGCCAAAGCTGAGCCCATCAGCGACAGTGGTGGTGCCTCTGTGATGAGAAGGGGCAAGAAATGCTGCACAGCAGCTGTGAGAGAGAGGAGTGAGACTAATGTGAGAGAAACAGTCCTGCAGACACCAAAGTCAATGAAGAAGCAGAGGGAGGAGGTGCTCCAGGTGCCGGAGCAGAGATTCCCCTGCAGCCCTTGGAGATCACGGTGGAGCAGGTTGTCCCCCTGCAGCCCATGGAGGACCATGCCTGAGCAGACATCCACACCAGCCCATGGAGGACCCCACGCTGCAGCAGGTGGGTACGCCCTGAAGGAAGCTGCAGCCAGTGGAGAGACCATGCTGGAGCAGGCTCCTGGCAGGAACCGTGGCCCGTGGAGCAGTCTGTTCCTGACGGACTGTACCCCGGTGGAGCAGGTCTTGAAGAGCTGCAGCCCATGGGAAGGAGCCATGTTAGAGCAGTTCATGAAGGACTGCACGCCGTGGGAGGGACCCCAGGGTGGAGCAGGGGGAGAGTGTGAGGAAGAAGGAGCGGCAAAGATGAAGTGTTATGGAGAGACCACAACCCCCATTCCCCATCCCCCCGTGCTGCTTGGGGGGAAAGACATGGAAGAGCCAGGAGTGCAGCTGAGCCTGGGAAGAAGGGGGAGTGGGGGGAAGGTGGTTTGAGTTTTGTTTTTATTTCTCACTATCCCACTCTCTTATTAATGGGCAAAAAATTAAATTAATCTTCCCCAAGTCAAGTCTGTTTTGCCCTTGACAGCAGCTGCTGAGTGATCTCAGCAGCTTTATTTCGACCCAGGTACTTCTTAATTTAACTCCTCCCCCTATCCTGTAGAGAGAGCAGCTTGGTGGGCACCCGGCAGCCAGCCAAGGTGAACCCACCACGCCTGGGCAGGAGCAGTGGCTCCTGCTCACTACTCGTCCCTCCTTGTATGGGCAAGTTGGGCAGCAGCTCTGTTGGCAGCTTCTGTGGAGAGGACCATGATGGCCTTCCAGGTTCCTAAGGAGGAGGACCTGGGACTGGTCTTCTGCTTCAGGCTTCCAGAGACAGCGTGGGCTGCCCAGCTTCCTGGAGGTCCCCTGCACATCACAGCTGCGTTTCTGGGCTGGGAGCAGTGCAGGTCTGCAGAGGAAGAAGAGGAGGTGAGCAGGATCTCCAAGCAGGCAGAAGACAGCAGTGAGGGCTGGCAGAGCCAGCGGGGCAGGAAGGGCAGGGCCTGGCACCCAGGGCCTGTCCCAAAGCCACAGCAAGGGATCAGGGCAAGCGTGGGACTGGTGGGGGCAGCCGCAGCCACAGCCACTGGACACCACCTGGGGATGGGGACAGGCTGAGGCCGGGTGGGACTCAAGAGGGCCAGCAGGCAGTTCATGGGGTCTCGGAGGGGTAACACAGGCCAGGACCTGGGATTTGGCCCTTCCTAGTGAGAGGGCAGAGGCTTTGTATGGCCCTGCACAGGGCCAGGTCTCGGGATGGGGTGGGTTGGCCATGCTCCAGCTGTGCTGAGCTTGGTCCAGCGGTGCTGGCCATTGTCCAATGCTCGGGGGACTGTCACCTCCCTTGGTTCAGCTCAGCTCGGGGAGAGCCACCTCCCCCCATTGTCCCTGCATCACAAATGTTGCCATAGCTGAGTGCCGGTGACACCAAAGATGGCGACAGGGTGGCTGCCCGTGTCATGCCTGCATCACAAACACGGGCGGGATTTGCACACGGGGCTGAGCGAGGCCGGGCGGCACTTTGCGTGCGACCTGACGGGTGAAGAGAGAGAGGCCCTTGAGCAGGGAAGGAAGAGCAAGAGGACTGCGAGCTGTGTGCGGCTGCTCCTCCTCAAGCTCTCCTTGTCTCTGTCTGGCACGATCCAGGCATGTCTGTCATGCCCTGGGAGATGAGCTGGTTCCTCAGCGTAGCGGCCTTCATCGCCTTCTGTGCTTTCCTGTGGTTGCTGCTGATGGTGGTTGTCTGCCACCTCGCCGTGATCCTGGCCAAGCCCCAGGTAGGAGTCAGCGCTGGTGCTGAGCCGAGCCCTGGCCGGCAGGGTGGGGGGTCAGCAGGGGCCCGGGAGCAGCCCCAGGGCAGGCTGGAGGGGCCCTGCCTGGCAAGGGAGGCCGTTTCGCAGCCGGGCCCTGGCCAGCCTGGGCCAGGAGGCTCGGGGCAGGCACAGGTCTGGCCCTGGTGGGCTCGGGTCTTTTGCTGGTGTCTTCGAGGCTGCTGGGGACGTTCACCTCTCACCCGCTGCTTTTCTTGCCTGTGTAGGAAGGGAGACGGAACAAGTGCCAGCACAGAGGCAGCAAGTGGTGTGCCAGAGGTAAGCAGGCCCTGGGCAAGGGCAGGTGCCCTGCAAAGCCACCCGCTGGCCCCACGTGCCCACTGCCCCATCAGGGGATGCCCCATCCACTCACCCTGTCTCCTCTGCCTGCAGCCTTTGCCCTCCTGAAGTCTTCACAGCCCTCGAGGACACAGTAAGTGGAGCCGTCCCCCCTGGAACACGGTATCCCCCTCTCGTATCCCCCCACCGAGGGGGGTCCCACTAACGCTGCCCTCTGTCCCTCTGCAGCTGCCCCGTACACCTGGAGATGGATGGCGTGTATGAAATAGTCCCTCAGTTCAACAGGACCCTCGAGGACCTAACAAGATACCTGGACACGTAAGGCCACTGCAGAGGGAATGGGGACAGGGATGGGATGCATGGCTGGGGGCAACCGCTTGGGGAGGGCATGGGGAAATCCATGGGCCTAAAGGGAATGTGAGGGGCGATGCCCTTCTGGAGGCATGAGCTCCATGGCACAGTGCTGACAGTGCCCCCCTCTTTTTCCTGGGGCAGAGGGAGCTGCTGTGGGCAGCAGGCAGGGAGGGGGCCTCGGGTACACACTGGATGGTACCCCATGACTATGACACAGCCTGCTGCCTCCTCTGGGGCAGGAGAGAGAGCCCCAAGGCGCTCGGGAGTGCTGGGCTCAGCCTTCCCCTCCCCATCCTCACACAGGCTCAACTGGGAGACGCCTGAGGGCAGCGACAGCTCCTGGACTTCCATCACGCCCAGTGAAGTTGGATCCTCTTCTAGTGTCTCTCTGTCCCCTTCAAGAGAAGACCCCCACACTTGCATCACGACGAGCGAAGCTAGCTCCTCCACAGAGGTGTTTCTGTCCCCTTTGAGTGACGACTCCTGGACTTCCATCACGGCGAGCCACGTTAGCTGCTCCTCACGGGAGTCGCTCCCCACTCTTGTGGATGGAGAAGACATGGATCAGGCCTCCGGCATCCAGCCTGGCCTGGGGCATCCCCTGCCCGACCTGGAGGAGCAGCCTGGCCAGGCAACGCACCCACCCTGCGGGGAGGAAGTGGCCAGCTACCTTGAGGCCGGCAGCATGCAGCAGCACCAGCAAGATCTCGAGATCCAGCTGGGTGCTCCCGCTCCACCTACCGAGGCGCCCGACATCCCCTCCAGCGAAACGGAGACGCCTGTCACACACCACAAAGGCCAGGACCCCTTGCAGGGCCTCATCCCAGCAGCGAAACTGGAGCGGGAACTGGGCCTGCCGGCCGATGTGGACGAGACTCCCCAGGATGCCCCAGCCTCAGCTCCTCCATCACCTCGGCGACCAGAAGAGCGTGATGTGATGGTGGTTCCCATTGTGCAGGACCTGCCCTTCCTGGCTGAGGCTGTGAAAAGGCAGCTGGAGTGTCACATTGTAAAAATGAAGGTACAACGGCGCTATGGGTTGCCAACCAAGGTCCTGGAATATGAGAAGAGCTTTGAAGACCTCGTCCTGGGGCAGAAAGCCTCCCAGCCTCCCCCTCCGCAGAGGCGCACTGGGCTGCCCTTCCAGCAGTGGGACAGGCGCGTTCGGACCAGGAAATCACCAGGACAGCCCCCTGGCCCGCAGGAAGAGTCTGCAGACCCTCTGGACGCATGCCCACGAGGGACACGGGCTCCAGTGCACTCTGGGCCAGCAGCGTTCCTGGGAGCAGCACAGGAGATGCCTCAGGAGGATGAGGAGACACCCCCATACAAAAGGGAGCGTGGGGAAACAGCCAGCAGCAGCAGCGCCAGCATGGACACCCTGCCAGGCACCAATGGGAAGGAGCAGGGCCCTGGGACTCAAGGGGATGTGCACAGCCCTTCTCCTTCTGACCAGGAAGAGCGGGCACTGCCAGAGAGCGAGGGAGCTCCCCAGGAGCAATCAGGGCAGGGGTCTGAGAGCCCCAGCACCTCCTACGGGGACATGGGGCCTCCAGAGCTGCTATTGGAGCAGAGTGTCCCCGTGGGAGAAGCAGACCACTCCCTGGAAGGCCGGAGCAGCTCCAGTGAGGACCTGGGGACACCTGAGCTGCCATCAGCCTTGGCAGCCCCTCCAAGAAGCAGCTCCCCACAGACACAACCCCCCTCCCGTGAGGAGAGACCCTCAGCTCTGCCACCATCTCCAGACTCTGCGAGGACCGCCCTTCACATCTCTTGTCTGGAAGAGCTCCTCACAGCCCTCACTGACTGCTCCAGGGCCAGACAAGCCAACCAAGACCTGCAGAACCAGCTGCTGGCTTTATGGCTGGAGCACGCCACAGTCAACGCGGGGCGCACAGAGACAGAGCTGGCAGCAGAGCTCCCCGGTGCCTTGCAGAGCCGCGGCCAGAGAGGAGCTGAGAAGGGCAAGCGGAGCGCCCAGCACAGAGCTGGCTCCAGGACACTCTGCCCCAAGTGCAGCAAAGACCCACGCCACAGCCTGCCTGGCAGCGAGGGCTCCCAGACTTGGGCTCCCTCTGATGCTGCAGCCCCATGCGCAGGAAGGGAAGGGACAGTGGGAGAAAGGTGTCCGCCCGAGGACAGGGCCAAGAGGCAGCAGGGCCAGAGGAGGGCTGCTGCTGCCCAGCAATCACAGCGGGTCCACGTCTGTGAGTCCACCATACGGATCCCTGTGTTTCGGCATGGGTGGCTTCTGCCGCAGTGTGCTCCCACCACTCTCGTGCCCCCATGAGAGCAGCCAGACGCAGGAGTGTTTCCGGGGCAGAGACACCGCCTCCGCCAGGCAGCAGCTGCTGTGTGCTCACCCTCATCCTTGTTTGCTGTTAGAGTGCCTGCGCCAAGCTCCTAGGCACAGGCAAGGCCCAATTTGACAGCAGCAGAGAGGAGAGGAGAGGAGAAGAGAGGAGAGGAGAGGAGAGGAGAGGAGAGGAGAGGAGAGGAGAGGAGAGGAGAGGAGAGGAGAGGAGAGGAGAGGAGAGGAGAGGAGAGGAGAGGAGAGGAGAGGAGAGGAGAGGAGAGGAGAGGAGAGGAGAGGAGAGGAGAGGAGAGGAGAGGAGAGGAGAGGAGAGGAGAGGAGAGGAGAGGAGCCCCAAGGGAAGAGGACAAAGGGGATGGCAAGCAGAGCCCCAGTGCCCAGCAGGCACCAGGCTGAGGCCACCACGCTCTCTAGGTGCCTGACCCAGAGTCTTGTCAGGTGCCCTGACCAGGCCACCACCCTGGTCAGGTGCCTGACCAGGCCACCACGCTCTCTGGGTGCTCTTCCCCTTTCAGGTGGCCAGGGGCAGAGGGCCCAGCGGGGCATGGACCCTGTGAGCAGCACATCTCTGCCAGGCCTTACGAGGCAGCAGGAGCTCTCCCAGTAAATGTGTTTCTCTTGAAGTGAACTCATGGGAGTCTTTTCTTTCCTGGTGTATTGGGTTGACGTGGCAAGGTTTTGGTAGCTGGGGGGCTGCAGGGGTGGTTTCTGTACGAAGAGACCAGGACCTGGCCCCACTTCTCGTCCCTCCTTGTATGGGCAAGTCGGGCAGTTGGGAGTCAGGAGTTGGGAGTTGGGAGTAGTGAGGTGGGGGTTGGGAGCAGTGAGTTGGGAGTCGGGAGTCAAGACTTAGGAGCTGTGAGGTATGATTTGGGAGTTGTGAATTGGGAGTTGGGAGCTGGGATTTGGGAGCTGCGGGTTATGAGTTGCAAGTTGAAAGTTGGGACTCAGGATTCGGGAGTTGGGAGTTGAGAGTTGAGAGTTGGCAGCTGGGTTTTGTGAGTTGTGAGTTTCGAGTTGGCAGTCGGGAGTTGGCAGTTGGTAGTCATGAGTTGGAGTTGAGAGTTGGGAGTCGCAAGTCAGGAGTCGGGAGCTGGGAGATGCGAGTTGGGAGTCACGAGTCAGGAGCTGTGAGTCAGGATTTGTGAGTAGGGCGTCACAAGTTGCGAGTCCAGGAGTCAGGAGTCGGGAGATGCGAGTTCGGAGTTGGGAACTGCAAGGTGAGAGTTGGGAGTTTGGAGTTGGGAGCTGAATGTTGGGAGTTGGGAGTCAGGTTTCGGGAGCTGGGAGTCGGAAGTTGCGAGTTGAGAGCTAGGAGTCAGCAGTTGGGTTTCAGGAGTTGCAAGGTACGACTTGGGAGTCGCGAGCTGGTATTCGGGAGTTGGGAGTCAGGAGCTGCAAGTTGGGAGTCGGGAGTTGCGAGTTACAAGTTATAAATTACAGACACAAGTTATGAATTACAGAGTTGTGAGTCAGAAATCTCATGAATTAAGTGATGAATCAGTGAATTGACTTTAGATTAGCCTGTGTAAAGGGGATTGAGCCCTTGTTTGCCATCTTTGCCTGTTTTCTTTCCTAATGAGCTCATAAAATAAAGTTTTATTGACAGAGTACATTGTCCTGAAAAATCGAGAGATCCAAAGAGACCATAACAGGACATTGGGACACCAGAGATGACATTGGATAATGGGTGCCGCAGGGATGACTTGTGCCAGTGAAACTGCAGCTTTTTCTTTATACTGGCTTTGAATTAACACCTTCCAGTTCTCTTGAAAATGGCTTTGTTCCTGTGCTGTGAGCCACGGAACTGCACCCAAAGTGCCCTTCTCTGCCACGCAAGGTGGAGCAGAGCCCCTCGGGACTGCCCGCAGCCATTGCCCCAGGGAGCTGCCCTCGCAGCGCCTGTGGTGGTGCTGGGAACCCGGAGCTGCTGGGGTGCAACCGATGGCTGCAAAGACCCTTGCTGTGGGAACCTGGGGGCTTCTGCCACATGTCAGTGCTGCCCCGTGGGAGGGAGCGAGGCTTGGGCATCGGCTAAGAGAGGGGTGTGCAGAGCCATGCACTGATCCTGCAGTTTCTGCCAAGAAGCTGCCCCCTGGGAGGGACGAAGTGTGAAACCTGTGATATTGGACCACTCAAACGGCTGGAGGTGTTCTTGGACGTGTGTTTCGTGGCGAGAAGAGGTGGAGTTTGTAAGGAACAGATGTCCCACCTGCTGCAACCCTCTGCCTTTCGGTGCCTTGCAGGGGCGGGGGGTAAGGTTTGCCGGGAGCAGGGAGGCCTTGTCCCTGTGGCCACCCCTGTTCCCCACAAGATGGAGGTGGTGATGGTGCTGAGGGCAGAGCCCGTCCCGAACGACCGCTCCAGCGGCAGGTCTGCGATCTCTGTTCTGCAGGGGCGAGGGGCGGCCTGTGCTGGGCATTAACAACAAGGTTTTGGAGGGGGGGGGCTGCAGGGGAGGCCTCTGTGAGGGGAGGGTGGGGCTGTCCGGAGCCCGTCACGCCTGGTTCTGGCCTGTTCCAGAAAGCTCTGCAACGGACACAGAGCTCAGCCAATCAGCGGAGCTCATGGTGGCTCTGAGCCAATGAGAGGAGCCCGTCCGTGCCCTAGAGAACAGCCCTGAGGCAGGGCGGTCAGCCGCAGGAGGGAGGAGCAGCAGGGGGTGCCCCACGGCAGGATGGCGTGCAGCCCACCGCACTGCCTGGGGGCGTGGTGAGCAGGAAGCAGGGCTGAGAGGTGTCTGCAGAGTGGAGGCTGTGCCTGGGGTGGGGGGCATTTTCCCTCAGCGTTTAAATGTTTGTCCTCTTTGTTTCCCAATACCTGAACCAGTTTTCTGCAAGCATACTTTTGCAGGCCCAGCTTCATCCCCTGCTCGCTTCTCAGCCCTCCTTGCATGGGAAAGGCAGGCACATATGTTGGCAGTCTCAGTGGAGAGGACCTAAGGGACTGTGGCTGGGGATGACCTGTGCTGGGTGGGAACACTGAGGATAGCAGCATAAAACCATCTCCACTGTGATCTGGGGCTTCCCCCATGTCTGGAATGGGGCTGGGTAGCAACGCTAGTTCCAGGAGGGTGGCCTGGGGTGTCCCGAGCCTTTACCCGTCATGGCCTCTGTGCTGGCAGCTGAGCCCTGTCCACCCCAACAGCACCTAGTTGGATACCCCCCCCCCCAACTTGGGCCTAAACTGGGACTAGCCCAGTACCTGCCCCTGGCCCAAGCCAAAGCTGTCCTGGAGCAGCGTCTCTGGGCAGAGCCAGGGTCAGGCCTGCCCTGGAGTGGGACTATGGCACTCCCTGCTTGAGCTAGGCCAGTGACCCCATGTCCATATAGTACAAGGACTTCTGAAAACATACAGTTGCTTTGTGGAATAAACAGGGAATATTTGGCTCCAAGAATGTCATTAATGCTATTTGTGGGGGAAAAAGGTTTAAACACTCATTCCTGAAACTTCAGTATTTTTTCTGGCTCCCTACCTGTGATACAGTCCTTGCGTGCCTGAAGAAGCAGCAGCAAGGGGTGGGCATTAACCACAGCACAGCAGGCTGTGTAACTGGCCTTTGGAGGAGAAGAGGTAGCAGTGCCCTGTGAAGATTATACCGTGGTGTTTCTCATTGGTCTTACCTCATTTCACATGGATGAATGCAATGGAAAGGTGCTGGAGGACTGATGGGAACACAAGCAAACTTCTCAAGAGGCAATTGTAAAATAACATGCAAAGTGTCCTAACTGGCCAGAGGAATTGTGTTGTGCAGGCTTTATTTTCCCATTTACGAAACTGGGGATCAGTGTAGGAACCCACTCTATGGGATAATTTCAGGACTCCTTTTTCTCTAAGGGGTTTTCTAGATAAATAGTAATGGCTGCTTGCTCAAGGCAAAGTTGCAGTTTTATGTTGCCCCATGCAAAGAAAACGTGAGGAGCCTGAGGCAACCTTCTATTACTCACTGCCGGTAGGGAAGGGGAAGTGCACTCTGGGCCAGCAGCGTTCCTGGGAGCAGCACAAGAGATGCCTCAGGAGGATGAGGAGACAATCCCATACAAAAGGGAGCGTGGGGAAACAGCCAGCAGCAGCAGCGCCAGCATGGACACCCTGCCGGGCACCGATGGGAAGGAGCAGGGCCCTGGGACTCAAGGGGATGTGCACAGCCCTTCTCCTTCTGACCAGGAAGAGCGGGCACTGCCAGGGAGCGAGGGAGCTCCCCAGGAGCAATCAGGGCAGGGGTCTGAGAGCCCCAGCACCTCCTACGGGGACATGGGGCCTCCAGAGCTGCTATTGGAGCAGAGTGTCCCCGTGGGAGAAGCAGACCACTCCCTGGAAGGCCGGAGCAGCTCCAGTGAGGACCTGGGGACACCTGAGCTGCCATCAGCCTTGGCAGCTCCTCCAAGAAGCAGCTCCCCACAGACACAACCCCCCTCCCGTGAGGAGAGACCCTCAGCTCTGCCACCATCTCCAGACTCTGCGGGGACCGCCCTTCACATCTCTTGTCTGGAAGAGCTCCTCACAGAGGTGTCTCTGTCCCCTTTGAGTGACGTCTCCTGGACTTCCATCGCGGCGAGCCACGTTAGCTGTTCTTCACAGGCGTCTCTTCCCACTCTTGTGGATGGAGAAGACATGGATCAGGCCTCCAGCATCCAGCCTGGCCTGGGGCATCCCCGTCTTGACCTGGAGGAGCAGCCTGGCCAGGCAACGCACCCACCCTGCGGAGAGGAAGTGGCCAGCTACCTTGAGGCCGGCAGCGTGCAGCAGCACCAGCAAGATCTCGAGATCCAGCTGGGTGCTCCCACTCCACCTACCAAGGTGCTGGACGTCCACTCCAGGGAAACGGAGATGCCTATCACACACCACAAAGGCCAGGACCCCTTGCAGGGCCTCATCCCAGCAGCGAAACTGGAGCGGGAACTGGGCCTGCCGGCCGATGTGGACGAGACTCCCCAGGATGCCCCAGCCTCAGCTCCTCCATCACCTCGGCGACCAGAAGAGCGTGATGTGATGGTGGTTCCCATTGTGCAGGACCTGCCCTTCCTGGCTGAGGCTGTGAAAAGGCAGCTGGAGTGTCACATTGTAAAAATGAAGGTACAACGGCGCTATGGGCTGCCAACCAAGGTCCTGGAATATGAGAAGAGCTTTGAAGACCTCGTCCTGGGGCAGAAAGCCTCCCAGCCTCCCCCTCCGCAGAGGCGCACTGCGCTGCCTTACCGCTCCCCCTTCCAGCAGTGGGACAGGCGCGTCCGGACCAGGAAATCACCAGGACAGCCCCCTGGCCCGCAGGAAGAGTCTGCAGACCCTCTGGACGCATGCCCACGAGGGACACGGGCTCCAGTGCACTCTGGGCCAGCAGCATTCCTGGGAGCAGCACAAGAGATGCCTCAGGAGGATGAGGAGACAATCCCATACAAAAGGGAGCGTGGGGAAACAGCCAGCAGCAGCAGCGCCAGCATGGACACCCTGCCGGGCACCGATGGGAAGGAGCAGGGCCCTGGGACTCAAGGGGATGTGCACAGCCCTTCTCCTGCTGACCAGGAAGAGCGGGCACTGCCAGGGAGCGAGGGAGCTCCCCAGGAGCAATCAGGGCAGGGGTCTGAGAGCCCCAGCACCTCCTACAGGGACATGGGGCCTCCAGAGCTGCTATTGGAGCAGAGTGTCCCCGTGGGAGAAGCAGACCACTCCCTGGAAGGCCGGAGCAGCTCCAGTGAGGACCTGGGGACACCTGAGCTGCCATCAGCCTTGGCAGCTCCTCCAAGAAGCAGCTCCCCACAGACACAACCCCCCTCCCGTGAGGAGAGACCCTCAGCTCTGCCACCATCTCCAGACTCTGCGGGGACCGCCCTTCACATCTCTTGTCTGGAAGAGCTCCTCACAGAGGTGTCTCTGTCCCCTTTGAGTGACGTCTCCTGGACTTCCATCGCGGCGAGCCACGTTAGCTGTTCTTCACAGGCATCTCTTCCCACTCTTGTGGATGGAGAAGACATGGATCAGGCCTCCAGCATCCAGCCTGGCCTGGGGCATCCCCGTCTTGACCTGGAGGAGCAGCCTGGCCAGGCAACGCACCCACCCTGCGGAGAGGAATTGGCCAGCTACCTTGAGGCCGGCAGCGTGCAGCAGCACCAGCAAGATCTCGAGATCCAGCTGGGTGCTCCCACTCCACCTACCAAGGTGCTGGACGTCCACTCCAGGGAAACGGAGATGCCTATCACACACCACAAAGGCCAGGACCCCTTGCAGGGCCTCATCCCAGCAGCGAAACTGGAGCGGGAACTGGGCCTGCCGGCCGATGTGGACGAGACTCCCCAGGATGCCCCAGCCTCAGCTCCTCCATCACCTCGGCGACCAGAAGAGCGTGATGTGATGGTGGTTCCCATTGTGCAGGACCTGCCCTTCCTGGCTGAGGCTGTGAAAAGGCAGCTGGAGTGTCACATTGTAAAAATGAAGGTACAACGGCGCTATGGGCTGCCAACCAAGGTCCTGGAATATGAGAAGAGCTTTGAAGACCTCGTCCTGGGGCAGAAAGCCTCCCAGCCTCCCCCTCCGCAGAGGCGCACTGCGCTGCCTTACCGCTCCCCCTTCCAGCAGTGGGACAGGCGCGTCCGGACCAGGAAATCACCAGGACAGCCCCCTGGCCCGCAGGAAGAGTCTGCAGACCCTCTGGACGCATGCCCACGAGGGACACGGGCTCCAGTGCTCTCTGGGCCAGCAGCATTCCTGGGAGCAGCACAAGAGATGCCTCAGGAGGATGAGGAGACAATCCCATACAAAAGGGAGCGTGGGGAAACAGCCAGCAGCAGTAGCGCCAGCATGGACACCCTGCCGGGCACCGATGGGAAGGAGCAGGGCCCTGGGACTCAAGGGGATGTGCACAGCCCTTCTCCTTCTGACCAGGAAGAGCGGGCACTGCCAGGGAGCGAGGGAGCTCCCCAGGAGCAATCAGGGCAGGGGTCTGAGAGCCCCAGCACCTCCTACGGGGACATGGGGCCTCCAGAGCTGCTATTGGAGCAGAGTGTCCCCGTGGGAGAAGCAGACCACTCCCTGGAAGGCCGGAGCAGCTCCAGTGAGGACCTGGGGACACCTGAGCTGCCATCAGCCTTGGCAGCTCCTCCAAGAAGCAGCTCCCCACAGACACAACCCCCCTCCCGTGAGGAGAGACCCTCAGCTCTGCCACCATCTCCAGACTCTGCGGGGACCGCCCTTCACATCTCTTGTCTGGAAGAGCTCCTCACAGCCCTCACTGACTGCTCCAGGGCCAGACAAGCCAACCAAGACCTGCAGAACCAGCTGCTGGCTTTATGGCTGGAGCACGCCACAGTCAACGCGGGGCGCACAGAGACAGAGCTGGCAGCAGAGCTCCCCGGTGCCTTGCAGAGCCGCGGCCAGAGAGGAGCTGAGAAGGGCAAGCGGAGCGCCCAGCACAGAGCTGGCTCCAGGACACTGTGCCCCAAGTGCAGCAAAGACCCACGCCACAGCCTGCCTGGCAGCGAGGGCTCCCAGACTTGGGCTCCCTCTGATGCTGCAGCCCCATGCGCAGGAAGGGAAGGGACAGTGGGAGAAAGGTGTCCGCCCGAGGACAGGGCCAAGAGGCAGCAGGGCCAGAGGAGGGCTGCTGCTGCCCAGCAATCACAGCGGGTCCACGTCTGTGGGTCCACCATACGGATCCCTGTGTTTCGGCATGGGTGGCTTCTGCCGCAGTGTGCTCCCACCACGCTCGTGCCCCCATGAGAGCAGCCAGACGCAGGAGTGTTTCCGGGGCAGAGACACCACCTCCGCCAGGCAGCAGCTGCTGTGTGCTCACCCTCATCCTTGTTTGCTGTTAGAGTGCCTGCGCCAAGCTCCTAGGCACAGGCAAGGCCCAATTTGACAGCAGCAGAAAGGAGAGGAGAGGAGAAGAGAAGAGAGGAGAGGAGAGGAGAGGAGCCCCAAGGGAAGAGGACAAAGGGGATGGCAAGCAGAGCCCCAGTGCCCACCAGGCACCAGGCTGAGGCCACCACGCTCTCTGGGTGCCTGACCATGCTCTTCCCCTTTCAGGTGGCCAGGGGCAGAGGGCCCAGCGGGGCATGGACCCTGTGAGCAGCACATGTCTGCCAGGCCTTACGAGGCAGCAGGAGCTCTCCCAGTAAATGTGTTTCTCTTGAAGTGAACTCATGGGAGTCTCTTCTTTCCTGGTGTATTGGGTTGACGTGGCAAGGTTTTGGTAGCTGGGGGGCTGCAGGAGCTGGCCTCCATGTTGGGCAAAGCCAGTTCCAGCCAACTCCAAACTGGACCCACCCCTGGCCAAAGCTGAGCCCATCAGCGACAGTGGTGGTGCCTCTGTGATGAGAAGGGGCAAGAAATGCTGCACAGCAGCTGTGAGAGAGAGGAGTGAGACTAATGTGAGAGAAACAGTCCTGCAGACACCAAAGTCAATGAAGAAGCAGAGGGAGGAGGTGCTCCAGGTGCCGGAGCAGAGATTCCCCTGCAGCCCTTGGAGATCACGGTGGAGCAGGTTGTCCCCCTGCAGCCCATGGAGATCACGGTGGAGCAGGTTGTCCCCCTGCAGCCCATGGAGGACCATGCCTGAGCAGACATCCACACCAGCCCATGGAGGACCCCACGCTGCAGCAGGTGGGTACGCCCTGAAGGAAGCTGCAGCCAGTGGAGAGACCATGCTGGAGCAGGCTCCTGGCAGGAACCGTGGCCCATGGAGCAGTCTGTTCCTGACGGACTGTACCCCGGTGGAGCAGGTCTTGAAGAACTGCAGCCCATGGGAAGGAGCCATGTTAGAGCAGTTCATGAAGGACTGCACGCCATGGGAGGGACCCCAGGGTGGAGCAGGGGGAGAGTGTGAGGAAGAAGGAGCGGCAAAGATGAAGTGTTATGGAGAGACCACAACCCCCATTCCCCATCCCCCCGTGCTGCTTGGGGGGAAAGACATGGAAGAGCCAGGAGTGCAGCTGAGCCTGGGAAGAAGGGGGAGTGGGGGGAAGGTGGTTTGAGTTTTGTTTTTATTTCTCACTATCCCACTCTCTTATTAATGGGCAAAAAATTAAATTAATCTTCCCCAAGTCAAGTCTGTTTTGCCCTTGACAGCAGCTGCTGAGTGATCTCAGCGGCTTTATTTCGACCCAGGTACTTCTTAATTTAACTCCTCCCCCTATCCTGTAGAGAGAGCAGCTTGGTGGGCACCCGGCAGCCAGCCAAGGTGAACCCACCACGCCTGGGCAGGAGCAGTGGCTCCTGCTCACTACTCGTCCCTCCTTGTATGGGCAAGTTGGGCAGCAGCTCTGTTGGCAGCTTCTGTGGAGAGGACCATGATGGCCTTCCAGGTTCCTAAGGAGGAGGACCTGGGACTGGTCTTCTGCTTCAGGCTTCCAGAGACAGCGTGGGCTGCCCAGCTTCCTGGAGGTCCCCTGCACATCACAGCTGCGTTTCTGGGCTGGGAGCAGTGCAGGTCTGCAGAGGAAGAAGAGGAGGTGAGCAGGATCTCCAAGCAGGCAGAAGACAGCAGTGAGGGCTGGCAGAGCCAGCGGGGCAGGAAGGGCAGGGCCTGGCACCCAGGGCCTGTCCCAAAGCCACAGCAAGGGATCAGGGCAAGCGTGGGACTGGTGGGGGCAGCCGCAGCCACAGCCACTGGACACCACCTGGGGATGGGGACAGGCTGAGGCCGGGTGGGACTCAAGAGGGCCAGCAGGCAGTTCATGGGGTCTCGGAGGGGTAACACAGGCCAGGACCTGGGATTTGGCCCTTCCTAGTGAGAGGGCAGAGGCTTTGTATGGCCCTGCACAGGGCCAGGTCTCGGGATGGGGTGGGTTGGCCATGCTCCAGCTGTGCTGAGCTTGGTCCAGCGGTGCTGGCCATTGTCCAATGCTCGGGGGACTGTCGTCTCCCTCGGTTCAGCTCAGCTCGGGGAGAGCCACCTCCCCCCATTGTCCCTGCATCACAAATGTTGCCATGGCTGAGTGCCGGTGACACCAGAGATGGCGACAGGGTGGCTGCCCGTGTCATGCCTGCATCACAAACACGGGCGGGATTTGCACACAGGGCTGAGCGAGGCCGGGCGGCACTTTGCGTGCGACCTGACGGGTGAAGAGAGAGAGGCCCTTGAGCAGGGAAGGAAGAGCAAGAGGACTGCGAGCTGTGTGCGGCTGCTCCTCCTCAAGCTCTCCTTGTCTCTGTCTGGCACGATCCAGGCATGTCTGTCATGCCCTGGGAGATGAGCTGGTTCCTCAGCGTAGCGGCCTTCATCGCCTCCTCTGCGTTCCTGTGGTTGCTGCTGATGGTGGTTGTCTACCACCTCGCCGTGATCCTGGCCAAGCCCCAGGTAGGAGTCAGCGCTGGTGCTGAGCCGAGCCCTGGCCGGCAGGGTGAGGGGTCAGCAGGGGCCCGGGAGCAGCCCCAGGGCAGGCTGGAGGGGCCCTGCCTGGCAAGGGAGGCCGTTTCCCAGCCGGGCCCTGGCCAGCCTGGGCCAGGAGGCTCGGGGCAGGCACAGGTCTGGCCCTGGTGGGCTCGGGTCTTTTGCTGGTGTCTTCGAGGCTGCTGGGGACGTTCACCTCTCACCCGCTGCTTTCCTTGCCTGTGTAGGAAGGGAGACGGAAGAAGTGCCGGCACAGAGGCAGCAAGTGGTGTGCCAGAGGTAAGCAGGCCCTGGGCAAGGGCAGGTGCCCTGCAAAGCCACCCGCTGGCCCCACGTGCCCACTGCCCCATCAGGGGATGCCCCATCCACTCACCTTGTCTCCTCTGCCTGCAGCCTTTGCCCTCCTGAAGTCTTCAAAGCCCTCGAGGACACAGTAAGTGGAGCCGTCCCCCCTGGAACACGGCATCCCCCTCTCGTATCCCCCCACCGAGGGAGGTCCCACTAATGCTGCCCTCTGTCCCTCTGCAGCTGCCCCGTACACCTGGATTTGGATGGCGTGTATGAAATAGTCCATCAGTTCAACAGGACCCTCGAGGACCTAACAAGATACCTGGACACGTAAGGCCACTGCAGAGGGAATGGGGACAGGGACGGGATGCATGGCTGGGGGCAACCGCGTGGGGAGGGCCTGAGGAAATCCATGGGCCTAAAGGGAATGTGAGGGGCGATGTCCTTCTGGAGGCATGAGCTCCATGGCACAGTGCTGACAGTGCCCCCCTCTTTTTCCTGGGGCAGAGGGAGCTGCTGTGGGCAGCAGGCAGGGAGGGGGCCTCGGGCACACACTGGATGGTACCCCATGACTATGACACAGCCTGCTGCCTCCTCTGGGGCAGGAGAGAGAGCCCCAAGGCGCTCGGGAGTGCTGGGCTCAGCCTTCCCCTCCCCATCCTCACACAGGCTCAACTGGGAGACGCCTGAGGGCAGCGACAGCTCCTGGACTTCCATCACGCCCAGTGAAGTCGGAACCTCTTCTAGTGTGTCTCTGTCCCCTTCGAGCGAAGACCCCCACGCTTGCATCATGGCAAGCAAAGCCAGCTCCTCCACACAGGTGTTTCTGTCCACTTTGAGTGACGACTCCTGGACTTCCATCACGGCAAGCCACGTTAGCTGCTCTTCATGGGAGTCACTCCCCACTCTTGTGGATGGAGAAGACATGGATCAGGCCTCCAGCATCCAGCCTGGCCTGGGGCATCCCCGTCTCGACATGGAGGAGCAGCCTGGCCAGGCAACGCACCCACCCTGCGGGGAGGAAGTGGCCAGCTACCTTGAGGCCAGCAGCATGCAGCAGCACCAGCAAGATCTCGAGATCCTGCTGGTTTCTCCCACTCCACCTCCCGAGGTGCCCAACGTCCACCGCAGGGAAACGGAGACGCCTGTCACGCACCACAAAGGCCAGGACTCCTTGCAGGGCCTCATCCCAGCAGCGAAACTGGAGCGGGAACTGGGCCTGCCAGCCGATGTGCACGAGACTCCCCAGGATGTCCCAGCCTCAGCTCCTCCATCACCTCGGCGACCAGAAGAGCGTGATGTGATGGTGGTTCCGATTGTGCAGGACCTGCCCTTCCTGGCTGAGGCTGTGAAAAGGCAGCTGGAGTGTCACATTGTAAAAATGAAGGTACAACGGCGCTATGGGCTGCCAAGCAAGGTCCTGGAATATGAGAAGAGCTTTGAAGACCTCGTCCTGGGGCAGAAAGCCTCCCCGCCTCCCCCTCCGCAGAGGCGCACTGCGCTGCCTTACCGCTCCCCCTTCCAGCAGTGGGACAGGCGCGTCCGGACCAGGAAATCACCAGGACAGCCCCCTGGCCCGCAGGAAGAGTCTGCAGACCCTCTGGACACATGCCCACGAGGGACACGGGCTCCAGTGCACTCTGGGCCAGCAGCGTTCCTGGGAGCAGTACAAGAGATGCTTCAGGAGGATGAGGAGACACCCCCATACAAAAGGGAGCGTGGGGAAACAGCCAGCAGCAGCAGCACCAGCATGGACACCCTGCCGGGCACCAATGGGAAGGAGCAGGGCCCTGGGACTCAAGGGGATGTGCACAGCCCTTCTCCTTCTGACCAGGAAGAGCGGGCACTGCCAGAGAGCGAGGGAGCTCCCCGGGAGCAATCAGGGCAGGGGTCTGAGAGCCCCAGCACCTCCTACGGGGACATGGGGCCTCCAGAGCTGCTATTGGAGCAGAGTGTCCCCGTGGGAGAAGCAGACCACTCCCTCGAAGGCCGGAGCAGCTCCAGTGAGGACCTGGGGACACCTGAGCTGCCATCAGCCTTGGCAGCTCCTCCAAGAAGCAGCTCCCCACAGACACAACCCCCCTCCCATGAGGAGAGACCCTCAGCTCTGCCACCATCTTCAGACTCTGCGGGGACCGCCCTTCACATCCCTTGTCTGGAAGAGCTCCTCACAGCCCTCACTGACTGCTCCAGGGCCAGACAAGCCAACCAAGACCTGCAGAACCAGCTGCTGGCTTTACGGCTGGAGCACGCCAGAGTCAATGCGGGGCGCACAAAGAGAGAGCTGGCAGCAGAGCTCCCCGGTGCCTTGCAGAGCCGCGGCCAGAGAGGAGCTGAGAAGGGCAAGGGGAGCGCCCAGCACAGAGCTGGCTCCAGGACACTCTGCCCCAAGTGCAGCAAAGACCCACGCCACAGCCTGCCTGGCAGCGAGGGCTCCCAGACTTGGGCTCCCTCTGATGCTGCAGCCCCATGCGCAGGAAGGGAAGGGACAGTGGGAGAAAGGTGTCCGCCCGAGGACAGGGCCAAGAGGCAGCAGGGCCAGAAGAGGGCTGCTGCTGCCCAGCAATCACATGTCTGTGGGTCCACCATACGGATCCCTGTGTTTCGGCATGGGTGGCTTCTGCCGCAGTGTGCTCCCACCACGCTCGTGCCCCCATGAGAGCAGCCAGACGCAGGAGTGTTTCCGGGGCAGAGACACCACCTCCGCCAGGCAGCAGCTGCTGTGTGCTCACCCTCATCCTTGTTTGCTGTTAGAGTGCCTGTGCCAAGCTCCTAGGCACAGGCAAGGCCCAATTTGACAGCAGCAGAATGGAGAGGAGAAGAGAAGAGAAGAGAGGAGAGGAGAGGAGAGGAGAGGAGCCCCAAGGGAAGAGGACAAAGGGGATGGCAAGCAGAGCCCCAGTGCCCACCAGGCACCAGGCTGAGGCCACCACGCTCTCTGGGTGCCTGACCATGCTCTTCCCCTTTCAGGTGGCCAGGGGCAGAGGGCCCAGCGGGGCATGGACCCTGTGAGCAGCACATCTCTGCCAGGCCTTACGAGGCAGCAGGAGCTCTCCCAGTAAATGTGTTTCTCTTGAAGTGAACTCATGGGAGTCTCTTCTTTCCTGGTGTATTGGGTTGACGTGGCAAGGTTTTGGTAGCTGGGGGGCTGCAGGAGCTGGCCTCCATGTTGGGCAAAGCCAGTTCCAGCCAACTCCAAACTGGACCCACCCCTGGCCAAAGCTGAGCCCATCAGCGACAGTGGTGGTGCCTCTGTGATGAGAAGGGGCAAGAAATGCTGCACAGCAGCTGTGAGAGAGAGGAGTGAGACTAATGTGAGAGAAACAGTCCTGCAGACACCAAAGTCAATGAAGAAGCAGAGGGAGGAGGTACTCCAGGTGCCGGAGCAGAGATTCCCCTGCAGCCCTTGGAGATCACGGTGGAGCAGGTTGTCCCCCTGCAGCCCATGGAGGACCATGCCTGAGCAGACATCCACACCAGCCCATGGAGGACCCCACGCTGCAGCAGGTGGGTACGCCCTGAAGGAAGCTGCAGCCAGTGGAGAGACCATGCTGGAGCAGGCTCCTGGCAGGAACCGTGGCCCATGGAGCAGTCTGTTCCTGACGGACTGTACCCCGGTGGAGCAGGTCTTGAAGAGCTGCAGCCCATGGGAAGGAGCCATGTTAGAGCAGTTCATGAAGGACTGCACGCCGTGGGAGGGACCCCAGGGTGGAGCAGGGGGAGAGTGTGAGGAAGAAGGAGCGGCAAAGATGAAGTGTTATGGAGAGACCACAACCCCCATTCCCCATCCCCCCGTGCTGCTTGGGGGGAAAGACATGGAAGAGCCAGGAGTGCAGCTGAGCCTGGGAAGAAGGGGGAGTGGGGGGAAGGTGGTTTGAGTTTTGTTTTTATTTCTCACTATCCCACTCTCTTATTAATGGGCAAAAAATTAAATTAATCTTCCCCAAGTCAAGTCTGTTTTGCCCTTGACAGCAGCTGCTGAGTGATCTCAGCGGCTTTATTTCGACCCAGGTACTTCTTAATTTAACTCCTCCCCCTATCCTGTAGAGAGAGCAGCTTGGTGGGCACCCGGCAGCCAGCCAAGGTGAACCCACCACGCCTGGGCAGGAGCAGTGGCTCCTGCTCACTACTCGTCCCTCCTTGTATGGGCAAGTTGGGCAGCAGCTCTGTTGGCAGCTTCTGTGGAGAGGACCATGATGGCCTTCCAGGTTCCTAAGGAGGAGGACCTGGGACTGGTCTTCTGCTTCAGGCTTCCAGAGACAGCGTGGGCTGCCCAGCTTCCTGGAGGTCCCCTGCACATCACAGCTGCGTTTCTGGGCTGGGAGCAGTGCAGGTCTGCAGAGGAAGAAGAGGAGGTGAGCAGGATCTCCAAGCAGGCAGAAGACAGCAGTGAGGGCTGGCAGAGCCAGCGGGGCAGGAAGGGCAGGGCCTGGCACCCAGGGCCTGTCCCAAAGCCACAGCAAGGGATCAGGGCAAGCGTGGGACTGGTGGGGGCAGCCGCAGCCACAGCCACTGGACACCACCTGGGGATGGGGACAGGCTGAGGCCGGGTGGGACTCAAGAGGGCCAGCAGGCAGTTCATGGGGTCTCGGAGGGGTAACACAGGCCAGGACCTGGGATTTGGCCCTTCCTAGTGAGAGGGCAGAGGCTTTGTATGGCCCTGCACAGGGCCAGGTCTCGGGATGGGGTGGGTTGGCCATGCTCCAGCTGTGCTGAGCTTGGTCCAGCGGTGCTGGCCATTGTCCAATGCTCGGGGGACTGTCGTCTCCCTCGGTTCAGCTCAGCTCGGGGAGAGCCACCTCCCCCCATTGTCCCTGCATCACAAATGTTGCCATGGCTGAGTGCCGGTGACACCAGAGATGGCGACAGGGTGGCTGCCCGTGTCATGCCTGCATCACAAACACGGGCGGGATTTGCACACAGGGCTGAGCGAGGCCGGGCGGCACTTTGCGTGCGACCTGACGGGTGAAGAGAGAGAGGCCCTTGAGCAGGGAAGGAAGAGCAAGAGGACTGCGAGCTGTGTGCGGCTGCTCCTCCTCAAGCTCTCCTTGTCTCTGTCTGGCACGATCCAGGCATGTCTGTCATGCCCTGGGAGATGAGCTGGTTCCTCAGCGTAGCGGCCTTCATCGCCTCCTCTGCGTTCCTGTGGTTGCTGCTGATGGTGGTTGTCTACCACCTCGCCGTGATCCTGGCCAAGCCCCAGGTAGGAGTCAGCGCTGGTGCTGAGCCGAGCCCTGGCCGGCAGGGTGAGGGGTCAGCAGGGGCCCGGGAGCAGCCCCAGGGCAGGCTGGAGGGGCCCTGCCTGGCAAGGGAGGCCGTTTCCCAGCCGGGCCCTGGCCAGCCTGGGCCAGGAGGCTCGGGGCAGGCACAGGTCTGGCCCTGGTGGGCTCGGGTCTTTTGCTGGTGTCTTCGAGGCTGCTGGGGACGTTCACCTCTCACCCGCTGCTTTCCTTGCCTGTGTAGGAAGGGAGACGGAAGAAGTGCCGGCACAGAGGCAGCAAGTGGTGTGCCAGAGGTAAGCAGGCCCTGGGCAAGGGCAGGTGCCCTGCAAAGCCACCCGCTGGCCCCACGTGCCCACTGCCCCATCAGGGGATGCCCCATCCACTCACCTTGTCTCCTCTGCCTGCAGCCTTTGCCCTCCTGAAGTCTTCAAAGCCCTCGAGGACACAGTAAGTGGAGCCGTCCCCCCTGGAACACGGCATCCCCCTCTCGTATCCCCCCACCAAGGGAGGTCCCACTAATGCTGCCCTCTGTCCCTCTGCAGCTGCCCCGTACACCTGGATTTGGATGGCGTGTATGAAATAGTCCATCAGTTCAACAGGACCCTCGAGGACCTAACAAGATACCTGGACACGTAAGGCCACTGCAGAGGGAATGGGGACAGGGACGGGATGCATGGCTGGGGGCAACCGCGTGGGGAGGGCCTGAGGAAATCCATGGGCCTAAAGGGAATGTGAGGGGCGATGTCCTTCTGGAGGCATGAGCTCCATGGCACAGTGCTGACAGTGCCCCCCTCTTTTTCCTGGGGCAGAGGGAGCTGCTGTGGGCAGCAGGCAGGGAGGGGGCCTCGGGCACACACTGGATGGTACCCCATGACTATGACACAGCCTGCTGCCTCCTCTGGGGCAGGAGAGAGAGCCCCAAGGCGCTCGGGAGTGCTGGGCTCAGCCTTCCCCTCCCCATCCTCACACAGGCTCAACTGGGAGACGCCTGAGGGCAGCGACAGCTCCTGGACTTCCATCACGCCCAGTGAAGTCGGAACCTCTTCTAGTGTGTCTCTGTCCCCTTCGAGCGAAGACCCCCACGCTTGCATCATGGCAAGCAAAGCCAGCTCCTCCACACAGGTGTTTCTGTCCACTTTGAGTGACGACTCCTGGACTTCCATCACGGCAAGCCACGTTAGCTGCTCTTCATGGGAGTCACTCCCCACTCTTGTGGATGGAGAAGACATGGATCAGGCCTCCAGCATCCAGCCTGGCCTGGGGCATCCCCGTCTCGACATGGAGGAGCAGCCTGGCCAGGCAACGCACCCACCCTGCGGGGAGGAAGTGGCCAGCTACCTTGAGGCCAGCAGCATGCAGCAGCACCAGCAAGATCTCGAGATCCTGCTGGTTTCTCCCACTCCACCTCCCGAGGTGCCCAACGTCCACCGCAGGGAAACGGAGACGCCTGTCACGCACCACAAAGGCCAGGACTCCTTGCAGGGCCTCATCCCAGCAGCGAAACTGGAGCGGGAACTGGGCCTGCCAGCCGATGTGCACGAGACTCCCCAGGATGTCCCAGCCTCAGCTCCTCCATCACCTCGGCGACCAGAAGAGCGTGATGTGATGGTGGTTCCGATTGTGCAGGACCTGCCCTTCCTGGCTGAGGCTGTGAAAAGGCAGCTGGAGTGTCACATTGTAAAAATGAAGGTACAACGGCGCTATGGGCTGCCAAGCAAGGTCCTGGAATATGAGAAGAGCTTTGAAGACCTCGTCCTGGGGCAGAAAGCCTCCCCGCCTCCCCCTCCGCAGAGGCGCACTGCGCTGCCTTACCGCTCCCCCTTCCAGCAGTGGGACAGGCGCGTCCGGACCAGGAAATCACCAGGACAGCCCCCTGGCCCGCAGGAAGAGTCTGCAGACCCTCTGGACACATGCCCACGAGGGACACGGGCTCCAGTGCACTCTGGGCCAGCAGCGTTCCTGGGAGCAGTACAAGAGATGCTTCAGGAGGATGAGGAGACACCCCCATACAAAAGGGAGCGTGGGGAAACAGCCAGCAGCAGCAGCACCAGCATGGACACCCTGCCGGGCACCAATGGGAAGGAGCAGGGCCCTGGGACTCAAGGGGATGTGCACAGCCCTTCTCCTTCTGACCAGGAAGAGCGGGCACTGCCAGAGAGCGAGGGAGCTCCCCGGGAGCAATCAGGGCAGGGGTCTGAGAGCCCCAGCACCTCCTACGGGGACATGGGGCCTCCAGAGCTGCTATTGGAGCAGAGTGTCCCCGTGGGAGAAGCAGACCACTCCCTCGAAGGCCGGAGCAGCTCCAGTGAGGACCTGGGGACACCTGAGCTGCCATCAGCCTTGGCAGCTCCTCCAAGAAGCAGCTCCCCACAGACACAACCCCCCTCCCATGAGGAGAGACCCTCAGCTCTGCCACCATCTTCAGACTCTGCGGGGACCGCCCTTCACATCCCTTGTCTGGAAGAGCTCCTCACAGCCCTCACTGACTGCTCCAGGGCCAGACAAGCCAACCAAGACCTGCAGAACCAGCTGCTGGCTTTACGGCTGGAGCACGCCAGAGTCAATGCGGGGCGCACAAAGAGAGAGCTGGCAGCAGAGCTCCCCGGTGCCTTGCAGAGCCGCGGCCAGAGAGGAGCTGAGAAGGGCAAGGGGAGCGCCCAGCACAGAGCTGGCTCCAGGACACTCTGCCCCAAGTGCAGCAAAGACCCACGCCACAGCCTGCCTGGCAGCGAGGGCTCCCAGACTTGGGCTCCCTCTGATGCTGCAGCCCCATGCGCAGGAAGGGAAGGGACAGTGGGAGAAAGGTGTCCGCCCGAGGACAGGGCCAAGAGGCAGCAGGGCCAGAAGAGGGCTGCTGCTGCCCAGCAATCACATGTCTGTGGGTCCACCATACGGATCCCTGTGTTTCGGCATGGGTGGCTTCTGCCGCAGTGTGCTCCCACCACGCTCGTGCCCCCATGAGAGCAGCCAGACGCAGGAGTGTTTCCGGGGCAGAGACACCACCTCCGCCAGGCAGCAGCTGCTGTGTGCTCACCCTCATCCTTGTTTGCTGTTAGAGTGCCTGTGCCAAGCTCCTAGGCACAGGCAAGGCCCAATTTGACAGCAGCAGAATGGAGAGGAGAAGAGAAGAGAAGAGAGGAGAGGAGAGGAGAGGAGAGGAGCCCCAAGGGAAGAGGACAAAGGGGATGGCAAGCAGAGCCCCAGTGCCCACCAGGCACCAGGCTGAGGCCACCACGCTCTCTGGGTGCCTGACCATGCTCTTCCCCTTTCAGGTGGCCAGGGGCAGAGGGCCCAGCGGGGCATGGACCCTGTGAGCAGCACATCTCTGCCAGGCCTTACGAGGCAGCAGGAGCTCTCCCAGTAAATGTGTTTCTCTTGAAGTGAACTCATGGGAGTCTCTTCTTTCCTGGTGTATTGGGTTGACGTGGCAAGGTTTTGGTAGCTGGGGGGCTGCAGGAGCTGGCCTCCATGTTGGGCAAAGCCAGTTCCAGCCAACTCCAAACTGGACCCACCCCTGGCCAAAGCTGAGCCCATCAGCGACAGTGGTGGTGCCTCTGTGATGAGAAGGGGCAAGAAATGCTGCACAGCAGCTGTGAGAGAGAGGAGTGAGACTAATGTGAGAGAAACAGTCCTGCAGACACCAAAGTCAATGAAGAAGCAGAGGGAGGAGGTACTCCAGGTGCCGGAGCAGAGATTCCCCTGCAGCCCTTGGAGATCACGGTGGAGCAGGTTGTCCCCCTGCAGCCCATGGAGGACCATGCCTGAGCAGACATCCACACCAGCCCATGGAGGACCCCACGCTGCAGCAGGTGGGTACGCCCTGAAGGAAGCTGCAGCCAGTGGAGAGACCATGCTGGAGCAGGCTCCTGGCAGGAACCGTGGCCCATGGAGCAGTCTGTTCCTGACGGACTGTACCCCGGTGGAGCAGGTCTTGAAGAGCTGCAGCCCATGGGAAGGAGCCATGTTAGAGCAGTTCATGAAGGACTGCACGCCGTGGGAGGGACCCCAGGGTGGAGCAGGGGGAGAGTGTGAGGAAGAAGGAGCGGCAAAGATGAAGTGTTATGGAGAGACCACAACCCCCATTCCCCATCCCCCCGTGCTGCTTGGGGGGAAAGACATGGAAGAGCCAGGAGTGCAGCTGAGCCTGGGAAGAAGGGGGAGTGGGGGGAAGGTGGTTTGAGTTTTGTTTTTATTTCTCACTATCCCACTCTCTTATTAATGGGCAAAAAATTAAATTAATCTTCCCCAAGTCAAGTCTGTTTTGCCCTTGACAGCAGCTGCTGAGTGATCTCAGCGGCTTTATTTCGACCCAGGTACTTCTTAATTTAACTCCTCCCCCTATCCTGTAGAGAGAGCAGCTTGGTGGGCACCCGGCAGCCAGCCAAGGTGAACCCACCACGCCTGGGCAGGAGCAGTGGCTCCTGCTCACTACTCGTCCCTCCTTGTATGGGCAAGTTGGGCAGCAGCTCTGTTGGCAGCTTCTGTGGAGAGGACCATGATGGCCTTCCAGGTTCCTAAGGAGGAGGACCTGGGACTGGTCTTCTGCTTCAGGCTTCCAGAGACAGCGTGGGCTGCCCAGCTTCCTGGAGGTCCCCTGCACATCACAGCTGCGTTTCTGGGCTGGGAGCAGTGCAGGTCTGCAGAGGAAGAAGAGGAGGTGAGCAGGATCTCCAAGCAGGCAGAAGACAGCAGTGAGGGCTGGCAGAGCCAGCGGGGCAGGAGGGGCAGGGCCTGGCACCCAGGGCCTGTCCCAAAGCCACAGCAAGGGATCAGGGCAAGCGTGGGACTGGTGGGGGCAGCCACAGCCACAGCCACTGGACACCACCTGGGGATGGGGACAGGCTGAGGCCGGGTGGGACTCAAGAGGGCCAGCAGGCAGTTCATGGGGTCTCGGAGGGGTAACACAGGCCAGGACCTGGGATTTGGCCCTTCCTAGTGAGAGGGCAGAGGCTTTGTATGGCCCTGCACAGGGCCAGGTCTCGGGATGGGGTGGGTTGGCCATGCTCCAGCTGTGCTGAGCTTGGTCCAGCTGTGCTGAGCTTGGTCCAGCGGTGCTGGCCATTGTCCAATGCTCGGGGGACTGTCGCCTCCCTCGGTTCAGCTCAGCTCGGGGAGAGCCACCTCCCCCCATTGTCCCTGCATCACAAACGTTGCCATAGCTGAGTGCCGGTGACACCAAAGATGGTGACAGGGTGGCAGCCCGTGTCATGCCTGCATCACAAACACGGGCGGGATTTGTACACAGGGCTGAGCGAGGCCGGGCGGCACTTTGCGTGCGACCTGACGGGTGAAGAGAGAGAGGCCCTTGAGCAGGGAAGGAAGAGCAAGAGGACTGCGAGCTGTGTGCGGCTGCTCCTCCTCAAGCTCTCCTTATCTCTGTCTGGCACGATCCAGGCATGTCTGTCATGCCCTGGGAGATGAGCTGGTTCCTCAGCGTAGCGGCCTTCATCGCCTTCTGTGCTTTCCTGTGGTTGCTGCTGATGGTGGTTGTCTGCCACCTCGCCGTGATCCTGGCCAAGCCCCAGGTAGGAGTCAGCGCTGGTGCTGAGCCGAGCCCTGGCCGGCAGGGTGGGGGGTCAGCAGGGGCCCGGGAGCAGCCCCAGGGCAGGCTGGAGGGGCCCTGCCTGGCAAGGGAGGCCGTTTCGCAGCCGGGCCCTGGCCAGCCTGGGCCAGGAGGCTCGGGGCAGGCACAGGTCTGGCCCTGGTGGGCTCGGGTCTTTTGCTGGTGTCTTCGAGGCTGCTGGGGACGTTCACCTCTCACCCGCTGCTTTTCTTGCCTGTGTAGGAAGGGAGACGGAAGAAGTGCCGGCACAGAGGCAGCAAGTGGCGTGCCAGAGGTAAGCAGGCCCTGGGCAAGGGCAGGTGCCCTGCAAAGCCACCCGCTGGCCCCACGTGCCCACTGCCCCATCAGGGGATGCCCCATCCACTCACCCTGTCTCCTCTGCCTGCAGCCTTTGCCCTCCTGGAGTCTTCACAGCCCTCGAGGACACAGTAAGTGGAGCCGTCCCCCCTGGAACACGGTATCCCCCTCTCGTATCCCCCCACCGAGGGGGGTCCCACTAACGCTGCCCTCTGTCCCTCTGCAGCTGCCCCGTACACCTGGAGATGGATGGCGTGTATGAAATAGTCCCTCAGTTCAACAGGACCCTCGAGGACCTAACAAGATACCTGGACACGTAAGGCCACTGCAGAGGGAATGGGGACAGGGACGGGATGCATGGCTGGGGGCAACCGCTTGGGGAGGGCATGGGGAAATCCATGGGCTCCCCAGGAGCAATCAGGGCAGGGGTCTGAGAGCCCCAGCACCTCCTACGGGGACATGGGGCCTCCAGAGCTGCTATTGGAGCAGAGTGTCCCCGTGGGAGAAGCAGACCACTCCCTCGAAGGCCGGAGGAGCTGCAGTGAGGACCTGGGGACACCTGAGCTGCCATCAGCCTTGGCAGCCCCTCCAAGAAGCAGCTCCCCACAGACACAACCCCCCTCCCGTGAGGAGAGACCCTCAGCTCTGCCACCATCTCCAGACTCTGCAGGGACCGCGCCTTCACATCCCTTGTCTGGAAGAGCTCCTCACAGCCCTCACTGACTGCTCCAGGGCCAGACAAGCCAACCAAGACCTGCAGAACCAGCTGCTGTCTTTATGGCTGGAGCACGCCAAATGTCCGCTATCTGTTTAGGTTCTTGAGGAGCATGTTGAACTGATGGGCTATTTTGTATGTGGCATCCACCTCTGTGTGTATGGGGCAGCTGCAGAGGGGCAGAGGGCAGCATTAGTGGGATCTCCCTCGGTGGGGGGATACCAAATGGGGCTGTTGCGTTCCAGGGGGGACGGCTCCACTTACGGACTTAAATCCAGTTGGTGGCTGGTTAGAAGTGGTGTTCCCCAGGGCTCAGTACTGGGGCCAGTTCTGTTTAGTATCTTTATCAATGATCTGGATGAAGGGATCGAGTGCACCCTCAGTAAGTTTGCAGATGACACCAAGTTGTGTGGGAGTGTTGATATGCTTGAGGGTAGGAAGGCTCTACAGAGGGACCTGGACAGTCTGGATCGGTGGGCTGCAGCCAATTTTATGAGGTTCAACAAGGTAAGTGCAAGGTCCTGCACTTGGGTCACAACAACCCCATGCAAGTCTACAGGCTTGGGGAAGAGTGGCTGGAAAGCTGCCTGGCGGAAAAGGACCTGGGGGTGTTGTTTGACCACCATCTGAATATGAGCTGGCAGTGTTCCCATATGGCCAAGGAGGGCAATCCTGGCTTGTACCACAAATAGTGTGGCCAGCAGGACAAGTGATTGTCCCCCTGTACTTGGCACTGGTGAGGCCACACCTCGAATACTGTGTTCAGTTTTGGGCCCCCCACTACAAGAGAGACATTGAGGTGCTGGAGCGTGCCCAGAGAAGGGCAACGAAGCTGGTGAAGGGTCTGGAGCACAAGTCTGATGAGGAGCGGCTGAGGGAACTGGGGTTGTTTAGCCTGCAGAAAAGGAGGCTGAGGGGAGACCTTATCGCTCTCTGCAACTACCTGAAAGGAGGGTGTAGAGACGTGGGTGTTGGTCTCTTCTCCCAAGTAACAACTGATAGGATGAGAGGAAATGGCCTCAAGCTGCACCAGGGGAGGTTTAGATTGGATATTAGGAAAAATTTCTTCACCGAAAGGGTTTTCAAGTGTTGGAACAGGCTGCCTGGGGAAGTGGTGGAGTCACCATCCCTGGAGGTCTTTAAAAGAGAGGTAGATGTGGTGCTTAGGGACATGGTTTAGTGGTGGATTTGGCAGTGCTAGGTTAACGGTTGGACTCAGTGATCTTAAAGGTCTTTTCCAAGCTAAATTATTCTGTGATTCTGTAATTCTAAATCAGTAACAGACCTTTTTAGCCTCTGGTTACCTAGGCTCACAAAGTCAAGCTCTGGATGCTACCCAGAAAGCCATCCTTCCTTGACAGATTTGTTCAGACAAACTGCTACCAGACCTAGTTTCCTGTACAATATTCTGGACAGTAGGATCATTCTGCACGAGCAGCCTCTACAACCTTTTTCCTGTGGAATGGGACCATCGTGCTAATTTCACCGACTGTGCTCTGCCAGCCTGCCAGGAAGCACCAGGGCTGGACAGAGTGTGTTAGACTTAGTGGGATCAACCGCTTACATTGGAAATGAATGCCTGGGACAAAGGATATAAATCAGGAGCTTGCAGAAGGGCCAGCTAAGACAGCAGTGACCTGAGTTAGTCTGTGAGGCAGGGATGATGCAGACAGAGATGGATGTGCTGTTGTGCAGTTTCAGCTGCTGTCACTTCCACATTGGTTTTTTTGGGACTAATAGAGTGTACCTGGAGAACACAACATTGTGCAGAGCCCACAAACTCTTTAAGGAACTAAGAGCAGAGTAGCTGCCTCACCATGCTGCAACACCAACCAACTAGCCCAGCTCCAGGGGGTATAACCTATATACTGCTTGATGTGATACAAGTTTGTCTGTACTCAGCTTGGGGTGCCTTTCAGGTGATACCACAGCCTCAGGCAGACATGGCCGACCCTTGTAATGATGTGGCTGAAGGGATTTTTGAGCTTACTGCCCCAAGTCCATTTCTGCTTCCTATTGACACAGCTTGGGTGAGAATTTTTGCGTTTCTATCTCCTTAAATCTGCAGGTGTTATTTCATGTGTATTTCAAGCTCCTTAGCTTGGTCCAGTCAAATGATCCCTGGTCAGCCTAAAGGTTCTCAATATGTGTATTCTTAAACCTGCATCCTTCTGACAGAAGTGAGGAAGACACTATGTGCACAGTGGTCCTGACGGATCTGAGGGGCAGAAACCTCTTAAACAAGCTCAGAATTTCTGCCCATAGCCTTTGGTTTCTCCTAGAGAAAACAGGGATTGTAAACTTTCCTTTCTGTCTTGATATGTAAGTTCTCTTGGAAAGCTGCCTCCTGTTTCCCTTCTCCTTGGCAGACCCAAGTACCATTTGTGTAAGCCACCTCCAAACCCTTCATAGCGCAGAGTAAGAACAACTCAAGTCACAGACAGACTGCTGGGGCCCCAGGTTGGGTCTTGTATTTTTTATTCTCCTTTAGATTAGCTACATGAGCTCAGGAAATCAACAAACTGAGGTCATTCTTGAACAGGTAATGTTCATCGCTTTGCAGCAGTGCCCACTCTGCCTGGTCAGAAGGAGAAGGGCTGTGCACATCCCCTTGAGTCCCAGGGCCCTGCTCCTTCCCATCGGTGCCCGGCAGGGTGTCCATGCTGGCCGTGCTGCTGCCAGCTGTTCCCCCACACTCCCTTTTGTATGGTGGTGTCTCCTCATCCTCCTGAGGAATCTCTTGTGCCGCTCCCAGGAACGCTGCTGGCCCAGAGTGCACTGGAGCCCGTGTCCCTCGTGGGCATGTGTCCAGAGGGTCTGCAGACTCCTGACTCCCAATGTTCAACTTGGAATTCATAACCCACAACTCCCAGATCTCAGCTCCCACCTTCCAATTCACAACTCCCAAATAATAACAGCTCCTGAGTCTTGACTCCCAACTCCCGACCCCTCCCAACTATGCACTTGTAATTTGTAATTCATAACTCACAGGTGGCATGGGAGCACCCAGCTGGATCTCGAGATCCTGCTGGTGCTGCTGCACACTGCCAGCCTCAAGGTAGCTGGCCACTTCCTCCCTGCAGGGTGGGTGTGTTGCCTGGACAGGCTGCTCCTCCAGGTCGGTCCTGGGATGCTACAGGCCAGGCTGCATGCTGGAGGCCTGATCCATGTCTTCTCCATCCACAAGATTGGGGAGAGACACCTGTGAAGAGCAGCTATCATGGCTCTCCATGATGGAAGTCCAGGAGTCATCACTCAAAGGGGACAATCTCCTCTGTAGAGGAGATGGCTTTGCTCGCCATAATGGAATGGGGGGATCTTCTGTCGAATGGGACAGAGACACCTCTGCAGAGGAGCTGGCTTCGCTATTCATGATGCAAGCGTGGGGGTCTTCTCTCGAAGGGGACAGAGAGACACTTGAAGAGGATCCGACTTCACTGGGCGTGATGGAAGTCCAGGAGCTGTCGCTACCCTCAGGCGTCTCTCAGTTGAGCCTGTGGGAGAAGGAGGAGGAGGAGGGGAAGCCTGATCCCAGCAATCCCGAGTGCCCTGGAGCTCTCCCTTCTGCTCTGAAGGAGGCGGCAGGCTGTGTCATTGTCATGGGGTCCCACCCAGTGTGTACCCGAGGACCCCTCCCTGCCTGCTGCCCACAGCAGCTCCCTCTGCCCCAGGAAAAAGAGGGGGGCGCTGTCAGCACTGTGCCATGGAGCTCATGCCTCCAGAAGGGCATCGCCCCTCACATTCCCTTTAGGCCCATGGATTTCCCCATGCCCTCCCCAAGCGGTTGCCCCCAGCCATGCATCCCGTCCCTGTCCCCATTCCCTCTGCAGTGGCCTTATGTGTCCAGGTATCTTGTTAGGTCCTCAAGGGTCCTGTTGAACTGATGGACTACTTCATACACACCATCCATCTCCAGGTGTACGGGGCATGACAGACATGCCTGGATCGTGACAGACAGAGACAAGGAGAGCTTGAGGAGGAGCAGCTGCACACAGCTCGCAGTCCTCTTGCTCTTCCTTCCCTGCTCAAGGGCCTCTCTCTTCACCCGTCAGGTCGCACGCAAAGTGCTGCCCGGCCTCGCTCAGCCCTGTGTACAAATCCCGCCCGTGTTTGTGATGCAGGCATGACACGGGCTGCCACCCTGTCACCATCTTTGGTGTCACCAGCACTCAGCTATGGCAACATTTGTGATGCAGGGATAACGGGGGGAAGCGACCCCAAGCTGAGCTGAACCGAGGGAGGTGACAGTCACCCAAGCACTGGGCAATGGCCAGCACCGCTGGACCAAGCTCAGCACAGCTGGAGCATGGCCAATCCACCCTGTCCTGAGACCTGGCCCTGTGCAAAAGCCTACTCACCTGCTCCTCTCCTCCTCAGCCTTTCTGTGTGCTCAGGCCTGTTCTCTCAGGGTGACATCCACTCCTCTCATTGGCTCAGAGCCACCACAAGGTCCGCTGATTGGCTGAGCTCTGTGTCCGTTGCAGAGCTTTCTGGAACAGGCCGGAACCAGGCGTGACGGGCACCGGACAGCCCCACCCTCCCCTCACAGAGGCCTCTCCTGCAGCCCCCCCCTCCAAAACCTTGTTGTTAATGCCCAGCACAGGCCGCCCCTCGCCCCTGCAGAACAGAGATCGCAGACCTGCCGCTGGAGCGGTCGTTCGGGACGGGCTCTGCCCTCAGCACCATCACCACCTCCATCTTGTGGGGAACAGGGGTGGCCACAGGGACAAGGCCTCCCTGCTCCCGGCAAACCTTACCCCCCGCCCCTGCAAGGCACCGAAAGGCAGAGGGTTGCAGCAGGTGGGACATCTGTTCCTTACAAACTCCACCTCTTCTCGCCACGAAACACACGTCCAAGAACACCTCCAGCCGTTTGAGTGGTCCAATATCACAGGTTTCACACTTCGTCCCTCCCAGGGGGCAGCTTCTTGGCAGAAACTGCAGGATCAGTGCATGGCTCTGCACACCCCTCTCTTAGCCGATGCCCAAGCCTCGCTCCCTCCCACGGGGCAGCACTGACATGTGGCAGAAGCCCCCAGGTTCCCACAGCAAGGGTCTTTGCAGCCATCGGTTGCACCCCAGCAGCTCCGGGTTCCCAGCACCACCACAGGCGCTGCGAGGGCAGCTCCCTGGGGCAATGGCTGCGGGCAGTCCCGAGGGGCTCTGCTCCACCTTGCGTGGCAGAGAAGGGCACTTTGGGTGCAGTTCCGTGGCTCACAGCACAGGAACAAAGCCATTTTCAAGAGAACTGGAAGGTGTTAATTCAAAGTTGTTAATTCAAAGCAGTAATAGAAAAGGCTGCATTTTCACCAGCACAGGGCAGCTCCCTCAGCTCCTCCCACACAGGACATCCCTGCAGCATCCCTGCTACAAAACATTGTCGAGCAAAACCCCATGCACACAGAAATGAGGTGCACCTGTGGGGACAGGGGAGAGAATACGAAGAACAGCAGTGAGAAAACTCATGTGTTGAAATAAAGGCAGAACAATCTGACTACTCTCTGACTACTGTCACGAGCAAAGGACACTTATCTTGGGGAATTTAACCTAATTTTAAACATATAATTACTGGTATGGGTATCGGGAAACAAAGATGATAAATATTTGGGCTGACGGGAACCTCATGAAGTTCAACAAGGAGAAGTACAAATTCCTGCATCTGTGGGAGATGCACCAGTATATGCTGGGGGCCACCCAGATGGAAAGCAGCTTGGCAGAAAAGGACCTGGGGGTCCTGGTGGACACCAAGTTGAACATGAGCCAGCAATGTGCCCTTGCAACAAAGAAGACTAATGGTATCCTGGGCTGCCTTATTGCCAGCAGGTCGAGGGAGGTGATTCTTCCCCTTTATTCAGCACTGGTGAGGCCACACCTGGAGTGCTGTGTCCAGTTCTGGACTCCCCAGTGCAAGAGAGACATGGACATACTGGAGAGAGCCTAACAAAGGGCTGCTAAGATGACGAAGGGACTGGAGCATCTCACATACGAGGAGAGGCAGAGAGAGCTGGGACTGTTCAGCCTGGAGAAGAGAAGGCTCAGGGGGTGAATCTTATCAAATACTTGAAGAGAGGATGCAAAGAGGATGGAGCCAGGCTCTTTTCAGTGGCCAGTGACAGGACAAGAGGCAATGGGCACAAACTGAAACACGGGAGGTTCTGTCTGAACATGAGGAAACAATTTTTCACTGTGAGGGTGACTGAGCACTGGAAGAGTTTGCCCAGGGAGGTTGTGGAGTCTCCATCCTTGGAGATATTCAAAAGCTGTCTGGTCATAGACCTGGGCAACTGACTCTAGGTGGCCCTGGTTGAGCAGGGGTCTTGGACCAGATGACCTCCAGAGGTCCCTTTCAATCTCAACCATTATGTGATTCTGTGATACAACATCCAGATAGGGTTGAGCATCATTTATAAGACTTTTACTGGCACTTCAAACCTGACTGCTTTGTTATTTATATATCTCTTCTAATACTCTCCTTATTGTTAATCTCATCAAGCTACTCCCTAATTTAGGATCTTGGACTCCCTGAATGAGGGATTGATCCCACAGTCACCTGATCTGAATTCTGCTCTGGCATTGCCTGTCTTCCCCAGCTGTGCAGGCTCTTTGGTTAGCTGGGTGCTCAGAGGTAGTGCAATTATTGAGGAACCCATAGATGCCTTATTGATACATTTGTGCAGCTGTACTCAGGTTTTGCATGGGCTACAAATGGGCCTGACAGTATCAAAAAAAGGAACAGAATTGGCTCTATTCTGCATTTGCTGTATTGGTTCAGTAAGACTAAATGGTTTTAAATAACCAAAAAAATGTCCCTAGCTCTGAATATGTGTTGGACATATGTCTGTTAAGCAAGAGAATGCCATTTTTGTATAATCATTCTTCAGAGTTGTACCATATTTGATACAATTCTGTGAAGCAACTTGTAAGTCTTCACCTGGTAGGGAGAAAGATCATACACATGTATAAAAATATAGGTTAAAAGCTACTTAAGTAAAAATGCTGTTTTCTGTCCTCAAATCTACTATTTTGCACAGAATCACAGAATCACAGAATCATATAGGTTGGAAAAGACCTTTAAGATCATCGAGTCCAACCATAAACCTAACACTGCCAAAACCACCACTACACCATGTCTCTAAGCACCTCATCCAAACGTCCTTTAAATACCTCCAGGGATGGCGACTCAACCACTTCCCTGGGCAGCCTGTTCCAATGCTTGATAACCCTCTCGGTGAAGAAAAATTTCCTAATATCCAGTCTAAACCTCCCCTGGCGCAACTTGAGGACATTTCCTCTTGTCCTATCACTTGTTACCTGGGAGAAGAGACCGACCCCCACCTCTCTACAACCTCCTTTCAGGTAGTTGTAGAGAGCGATGAGGTCTCCCCTCAGCCTCCTTTTCTCCAGGCTAAACAGTCCCAGCTCCCTCAGCCGCTCCTCATCAGACTTGTGCTCCAGACCCTTCACCAGCTTCGTTGCCCTTCTCTGCACACGCTCCAGCACCTCAATGTCCCTCTTGTAGTGGGGGGCCCAAAACTGAACACAGTATTCGAGGGGCGGCCTCACCAGTGCTGAGTACAGGGGCACGATCACTTCCCTAGTCCTGCTGGCCACGCTATTTTTGATACAAGCCAGGATGCCATTGGCTTTCTTGGCCGCCTGGGCACACTGCTGGCTCATATTCAGGCGGCTGTCAACAAACACCCCCAGGTCCTTCTCTGCCGGGCAGCTTTCCAGCCACTCTTCCCCAAGCCTGTAGCGTTGCATGGGGTTGCTGTGGCCCAAGTGCAGGACCTTGCACTTGGCCTTGTTAAACCTCATACAGTTGACCTCGGCCCATCCATCCAGCCTGTCCAGGTCCCTCTGCAGAACCTGCCTACCCTCCAGCAGATCAACACTCCCACACAACTTGGTGTCGTCTGCAAACTTACTGAGAGTACACTCGATCCCTTCGTCCAGATCATTGATAAAGATGTTAAACAGAACTGGCCCCAACACAGAGCCCTGGGGAACACCGCTTGTGACCAGCCGCCAACTGGAGTAAACTCCATTCACCACCACTCTTTGGGCCCGGCCATCCAGCCAGTTCTTTACCCAGCGAAGAGTACACCCATCCAAGCCATGAGCAGCCAGTTTCTCCAGGAGAATGCTGTGGGAAACCGTGTCAAAGGCTTTACTGAAGTCTAGATAGACAACATCCACAGCCTTCCCCTCATCCACTAGGCGGGTCACCTTGTCATAGAAGGAGATCAGGTTGGTCAAGCAGGACCTGCCTTTCCTGAACCCATGCTGACTGGGCTTGATCCCTTGGTTATTCTCTACATGCCGTGTTATAGCACTCAGGATGATCTGCTCCATCAGCTTCCCCGGCACCGAGGTCAGGCTGACAGGCCTGTAGTTCGCCGGGTCCTCCTTCCAGCCCTTCTTGAAGATAGGTGTCACATTAGCTAATCTCCAGTCAGCAGGGACCTCCCCAGTTAGCCAGGACTGCTGGTAAATGATGGAAAGGGGCTTGGTGAGCTCTTCTGCCAGCTCCTTCAACACTCTTGGGTGGATCTCATCAGGCCCCATAGACTTGTGAGTGTCTAAGTGCTGCAGCAGGTCACTCAGCATTTCCCCCTGGATTATGGGGGCTCCATTCTGGTCCCTGTCCCTATCTTCCAACTCCAGGGGCTGGGTACCCATAGAACAGTCGGCCCTGCTAATAAAGACTGAGGCAAAGAAGGCATTAAGTACCTCAGCCTTTTCCTCATCCTTGGTCACTGTGTTTCCTCCCCCATCTACTAGGAGCTGGAGATTCTCCTTACCTCTCCTTTTGCTGCTAATGTATTTAAAGAAGTGTTTTTTGTTGTCTTTTATAGCAGCAGCCAGACTGAGCTCTAGCTCAGCTTTGGCCCTTCTAATTTTCTCCCTGCACAACCTCGCTACACCTTTGTACAAATCTACTGTTTTGCACATCCACTTGTTTCTAGTGTCCTCTTACTACTTCCATCTCTTGTCCTATCCTTCACAGATCATTCTTACTGTATCTTATTTGAGGATGAGTATTCAGCCCTCAGCACAAAACACTTGGACTGTTAAAAGATCAAGCATATTGTGCAAACAACTGGGAATCTTGGCAACAAGGTATTGCTTTGAATAGCCAACTAGTTGGTCAAGTCCTTGACAGTGGATTGCTTGGGGGACACGTCCTTGAAGATTTGTGGAAAAAACATTGAGATTTGGAGGAAGTTGAGTTGTATCTGTTTACTGAATTTTGAAAGATCTTTCCTTTTAACTTGGGCAAGCCTGACAACTGTTCTAGCTCCTTTCTAGGTTCAGTGACAGTGCACCAGAGTTGTATTTCATTAGTAAATACAGACTGACTATGAAGTTCCTTGCAGATAAGATGTATCTAAATGCTTTCCTCATTCACAATAGAAAACTCCCTTTATAACTGTAACAATAATGGCTTGATAGACTGACCAGATAAAAAGAACCAAATGAGCTATTTTCAATCTTTCTGACTTCACTGGTTGAAAGGGTTTCATTCAATACACACAATTTGGCTAAGGAAAATAATCCTGGAGGTTTGGTTAGAAATGCTAGTCAACAGCAAGAGTTAGATAATAAGTATGACCTGGCTCCTATAGGAAACAATTAAACATCTTGTCACCAGAGTGACTTCAATTAGGCAAAGCAACACAACCAAAGATATTTAACAATTCTCCATTATCTGCAGGATATACCAGGTGGTATAGAAAAGAATCCTAGCTCCGACTTTATTGTAGACAAGAGAAGATCTGCAAATTCAGCCTGATGTAATGACAGCTGTTGCACAAAAGCTCTCCTGTTTGAAAAGCCAGATAAGTGACCTCTCTGTAACTTGGAGAGCTTGCACTGTGCCCACAGACAAGCCACTAGAACTTGCATAAATTATATTAACACCTCAAGGACACCCTCTACACATACCACCCTCTTCTTAGCTTACTGCACAAAGTAATTGAGTTCGGAGGAAGATCTCCACCCTGTGCTTTTACCTTGGGCCATCTTCTTTCCTAAAACAAGGCTGCTTTTACATTTTTTTCTTGGCAGTTGTTTTGAACAGTAAGTCCAAAAGATGGTGTAATATTAAGCAACTACTCTGCCTCTTTATTCACAAAGGATAGTTGGATCAGTGATTAACCGTTCACCCTACCCCACTGATACTTGAAGCTTTGGTCTTAAAAACCTCAGGGTGGAGCCTGGCCGTGCTCTAGTGAGGACTGTGAGACTTTGATCCTTGATGTTCAATCACGACAGTGCTGTCAAGGATGAATTCCTTATCAGCATCTGCCTCTGGCAAGTTCCCAAATAAAAAGAGGAAGCAGAAGAGCTGTATGATTCTGTGAGAAGTATCATAAAGCAGTGAGATTACCCTTTGTACACCGGATACTGTGCTTTAAATGGCTAAAAGCTCAGTGCCCAATTCTGTCTTGGAGGAACTTTAGGCATGTTATAAATTGGTTTTCAGGCTTAGAAAGAAGAATTCACAAAACGGAGATTGTTTACAGTCCTGTCTCTTCCCTTGTAAAAAGTTTAAATGGTCACACCAGAGTATTCTGTTCCTTAACAAGTCTGTAAATATGCAATACAACAAATTCGAGCTGAAACAGGTTTCAGTAGAGCAGGTAGTTTATTTATGGAACCTGGTCAAATTAAACTAGTCATGTCTGACACCCTGAAGTCTAGAGATGTGCATAAATATCACTAGCTAAGGGACAATATACAGTAACTCTACAGTGTCTTTTTCTAAGGGTCAGACTTTAAGCCCCTGACCAGTCAAGAAACTGGTGGCTACTACTGAATGCAAAAGCATATTTGTTAACTGGTTTCCAGCAGAGCATAATGACAGCAGAGCCTCCCTGCCCAGCACAGCCACATGCATCTGTTTAAAGTGCAGTGATGTTGTCCAAAGCCCCACAGCTACCTTCTGTTTTCTCCGTACAGTAAAAACCAGACCTTTGTAAAACTCAGATGTTTGAAACTCAAATGTGCCAGAACTTAAAGCACAATTAAATTTAAATATACATGCAATCTAATAGTCTAATCATCAGGCATCTTAAAAGAGCTTTAGGGCTCATCTAGCTAGTAATCAATTAAACAACTTTAATAGAATCTGAGATTTGTAAAGGTGTTCATTAACATGGGCCAGGCAGATATCTTTATTGGGCAGTACACGACTAATCCATTTTGGATCTCATATGTGGTAATGCTGTTCTCTACCAAGGTCATCACCTGTGTATCTAAGATCTTTCTCTATTCAGGGACAAAGCCCTCTTCCTTACAGTAATGATTTAAGAGTTAGTACAGACGGGGCTAAAAAGTTTTTACCAGCACACAGCAAAAGTCTATATATATGCATATAATTGATAGAAGACATTTGTTCGAAAGAATCTGTGCTCAGTCTTAAATATGGTCTCAGCAGTCAGCATCACTGCTGGAGCAAAAAAGGGGATGAATGCCTGTTCCTACAAGGATTTTATTTAGTTACCAGTCCCACGTCTGTGGTCACTGGAAACCAACAGCTGAGTTTTGGTGGAGTCATCTTCCTGCCCTGCCTCCTGTCCACAGCAGAGCTGAGGTGCTTGGTCATCCCTGGAGATGGGTGGCTTTGACCAGAACGTGTGTCCTCAGAGTGTGAAAGTTTCTAAGGGGCTTGAACATCTTAATTCTTTTGAAAAAGAAGTTCAGCTATACCCTGCCTGGTGTTTACATGAGGCACATAGAAAACAAATAAGATGCTATAAATACATAGATGGAGGTATCCACATGAGGACAAAAGTTTCATGGAATTTACTGAACTTGAACCAAATGACTTTTTTTTTCTTGAGAAATGAGCAAATAACAATTGTGATGGGCCTTAACTAAGAGAAAGGAATGCAAAACCTCAAACCAGTCATGCTCTGTTTGCAGTGTGTTTTTCTTTGGCTTGTTTGGTTGAAGTCTTGTGCTGTTTCATGCACGCAGTGTGCATCACCTGTAGTGTGAGGCCTGACCCCATTCGGATGTAGCAAATGCTCACTTCTCAGGAAACATCACACACCCCCGTGATGTACAACAAATCTGCCAGCACTTGCTGACTTTGTTGCTAGAAATTGAAGTGTTTTCACAATAACCTTTGAAAAACAAAGTGTATCTGATTAGAAAGAAAAAGAAAAAAAATAATTGAAGTTCAGGATGGAACTCCTCCACTGGAATAAGCTAAGCAGGGCCACCAAGTAGGACAGCACATGAAGATGCGAGCAGCTGGTGGTGATGAATCAGAAAAAGGCAGGAAATAATCTGCTGAAGGGGCAAGAGAGCAGCCTCATGCCAGCAGCCACCACACTCGGTAACATTTCCCATCTGTCTGTCCTGCAGTTGCTGTGTAGCGCATGGCTTTCGAAGTCCAGAGAGCTCAGACTGAAGGAGCCTGTCCTATGCAGGTTCTCGTGTTCCTATTATTCTTGTATGGTTCTGCTTATGCAAGGGAGGAAGGCCAAAAGGTTGTCTGAAGTTGAAACACAACACCACCACTGAATGTCTTAATTGCGGAGGCCTGTGCCTTTTTATGCTTCCTTGGGAGCAGACCTCTAGAGGCAAAACCTAGCTAGTGGAGCCACGTGTGTGTCTTCCTTCCTTCCTGCTGGAAAGCCAGTCCAGGGGGAAGAAGCAGCTAGACTCTGAGCATGTGCAAAATAGGGTGTATTTTTTATTATTGACACAGCCAAATTTCAGCTGCATTGATTTGAAGGACAGCTGTAACCATTTCAGGATTCTAGTATGGTTTAACAGCTCTTCTATTCACTCCCAGCTGCTAACATCAGATGAACACTGTGTGTGCTTGTTATGTACAGGAGCACTGTGGGAGGTCCTCCTACACTGACTAAGATTAGAAGTACGGCAAAATGGATTAAATTAACATAATTAAGAAATACTCCCTTCCTAGGGAATATACCCTGACTGTTGTGGTAACCTAGTGTTGATAAACTGAGTCAAGTACAATACCTACACAAAACCCTGCATTCATATGGACAGTTAGGAGCCAGTAGTAGGTAGCAGTTGCAAAGGTCTTTATTTCCCATGGGTTTCATAGCAATAGGAAAGAAAGCAGACCCCGTTAGTGCCTGTACTGACGGAGAGGCTACAGTCTGAGTTCAGCCCATATTAGATAACTGAATGAAGAGAGAAAGAGCTTTATACTGAACGCTTCAAACACGGGAAAAGACCATGTTTAAAAGGATGACTCATTTTTCCTGTCAATGCTCATAAGACTTCTAACACAGAGAGACAGGAATGATTTGTAAAGATCAGATAAACCCAGCAGGCAGGTTAGACTCTAGCAACACACCTAGCTCTGCTGCAGACCTGGTGAGGGGCAGTATCGATGCGCGTGGTCCCAAGTAAGTCCTGCGCTGTGTTTTGTAGAGGCAGCCCAGAGGTGACATGGTCTCCGACACCAGTGAGCCAGGTAAGCAGATGTGTTTATGGCAGATTATGGCAGCACACAGAGCTCCTGAAGCCTCCAGCTATTTTCTGATCACTTGCACGGTAGGGAAAGCAGGAGCTTGACAGGGGATGTGACTCCTGGGGAACCCACATTGGGAACTGAGGGGCAGTTTATCTCTCAGCTCCTCTGGCAGATGTGGTAGGTGCCATTTTAGCTAATACAGAAGAAGTTTAAAAGTTGACTTCTGGGGCTAAAATCGTGATGTCCTGCAGTTCAAGCTAGTCTGACCAGGCTGGAGATGCTTCTATTTTTCATTGGCACAGGGACGGCTGTGTACGAGACACTCAGAAATCAATGGCATAGGCTGTGAATTACATGAATTGTAATCTGGCCCTTCATTCTTTTTGCCAATTAAATAAATGAACTACTTTAAAACCTGCTTCTGCCACCAGTGTATAATCCATTTGCTATGTGGGATGCCAGCCATATTATAACTATGTAAATTCAATAAGGCGCTTTTTTTTTGTGAATGAGAATTATGCAAGTAATGACAGATAATACATCCCCAAGCTTTCAGCCCTAGTAGTTCCTGAGTCCTAAAAATGGTTACAGCTAAGAACTAATAGAGATAACACTCAACACTTCAAGTATCTATCACTTGCCTCAGGAGTAATGCAGCTTGTTAATTTCTTGCCAGGCTACAGGTGAATAAATTCTGCGGAAAAGGTTTTAAGCAGAGTAGCATTTCATTCCTGCTTTGCTAAGTGCTTCCTGAGAGCCAGGCAAAAAGCCTTACAGTGCTCAGTCACCATAGGAACCTGCCCGTGGGCTTCGGCTGTGTGGGGTTGCCTGGCAAAACCTGGCCAACGTCACCTGCCCGCACCCTCATTCACACCGTGGCTGAAGCTATCCAAGACATGAAGGTGTTTAGTGAAGAATAAATAGCAAAATAATGGTCTCTGTGGGCTTTATTTCTTCCTGACAATTTATCACGCTTATCTAGTCCTATTAAAGAAACCCTTCTGGTCCTTGACCCACCAGTCCTTGGAGGATGCTGATTAGCTTTCTTGTGCTCGAGGATGCTGACAAGATCACTGATGAAAATTTAAAAAAAAAGTTTTTGATTCTGTAGCGTGAAATCATCAGTGGCTGTGTGGGTGTTAAATTTCAGGATGATTTGCATTTGGTCAGGTTTTCCTAGGCCTTGTATTCTGAGTGTGCTCTGTCCCCTAAGCCATCTGCCTATGTATTTCTTCTGGTCTTTCTCATCTTTGCAGATGCAGTTCTTAAGCTTTTTCAGGCCAAGTTTGCACAGCTTTACACCCTGCTTGACCATAGCCATGAAGTACATAAGTTGAAAATTAATCATATAAATTGTGACATAAATTAAAAAAAAATTTCAACTTTTCCCATCCATGCTACTTAGGAACATATACTACAAGTATCTAGAAGGTAGCAGGATTTAGAGAACTAAAACTGGACAAAACAATTCTCACCAAGTACATCTATACCGGTAAATAAAATGAGGCTGGAGTGGGGTTCAGCCATGGGCACACAATTGTTCAGTTGTTAACATGCCCCCCATTATTGTTGGCTTGTACCAACCAGCACTGTCCCAACAACATCCCGGCACCATCTGGGGAACACCACGGGCCAGTGACTGTTCCCAGTGGTTAGTTTCGCTCAGCCACAGTGCATAGGGGCAGAAAGAGAGTTCAGCCATATGTCTGTGAGCTGCGCTGTGCCACTTTACCTCTGGGCTAGCAAATGGTCCCTGGCCTATGTTATATATTAATAAAGATTGAAGAGATAAGCCAAAACTGGATGCAATCTGTTAAGTGATTTTAAAATTGAAGTAATTTGTAAACATGAAATTGGGCATTTAAAAAATATTAAGTGTAAATTATTTCCATCCTGTAGACACGATGAAGGAACTGGGGTGGACACACTTGTGCACATGTTTTGGCAGAGGACAAGCACAACAGGGATAAAAGTTAAGAACGCAAAGTTCCAGAGGCATCCTTTAATTTTGTGGCTGGATTCATGAAAGCTGTGTACCTGGCAGAGCAGCTCGTGGAGCACTGAAGTGTCCTGTCCTCTGCTGTGATGATGGGTGGTGACACAGCTCCCCCCTGGGGTCCCCGCTGCCCTTCCTTCCTGTGGAAACCAGGATATTTCCAGGACACATCCACCTGAGCCCAGGAGTTCAGGGGCATTGCCAGCTTCACCGGCCTACCTGAAGCCAGAGTGATCAAGGCAGCACTGAGTGAATTTTTAAAGCAAAGACAGATTTTCCTTTTTAAAAAAACTCGTCCACTGGCTTTTGTGATGCCTGTTGAGGGTCTTTTTCATCATATTTTAATACAGTAGCGAGGCTGCAAAAAAACATGCTGGGCCTGCTTATCTGCCTTTATATCTTCTATAATAAATGCAAGCCTCATCTTTCTAGCAGCATTGTTCAGAAGAGGATTTTCTTTCACAAAACTCAGTTAAACATCTTTCAACAGAGTTTTTTTCCTCAGTATAAGCAACTACAAAAAGATGCGCCATCAGTCTGTAATCTGCCAGCAGATAGATAGGTGTTTAGCGGGTGGGAAGACTAAGAACATCAGAAAAGGAGTGACAAAAAGCCTGAGGGATGAAACGTTAGCCCGGGCAATTTTACTGAGGCAGTGAAGAGGGAAGAAAATAATTTACTCTTTTTTCATGCACTTCCATCTCTCCACAGTTCCCTCTCTGCAGCACTTGCTTGAAGTGTGCCCTGGTGAGGAACAGTTTCCTGGGACCATTGCTCCCCCCCTTTTTCTCCTGCTGGGACCTCAGCCATGAGGATGGGGTGGTGCCCCAGGGCAGGAGGGGGGGGAAGTTGGTTCCCCAAGGCGGTTTCCATGGTCCATGCAGTGAGGAACAGGAAAGCTTGGGGCAGACAATGGGCCCTATGGGTTGCTGCATGTGAAGTAGTGGGGCTTGGGACATAGGGGTATCAATACACAGGAGTGTTTGTGAAAAAGTCCAGACTGGGGTTCCAAACCACCACGCAGAAGAAGGGAGGGAGATTGGAGATCTGAGATCACCTTGGGTGTCACGTCTTATGCTATTTCCTGGGCCAAATCATGGATCTTTGTCTAATCCTGGTGGGCCTGCACTGCAGCCAGGCCGGTTTGCACAAATACAGCCCAAAGGGCTTCCACAGTGGATGTCAGTAATCATCCAGCCTTGATGGAGTTTTGTTCCCAGGAAGCTGCAGAACCTGCCTGAGAAGACAGGTGAGTACCTGGGCCCCAGGCAGCCCAAGTGCTTCCTTAAAAGGCTTTTGGAGACGATCCATGAGCGGTGTAACACATGGGATTTTGCAAAGTGCTCGTCTCCATCCTTAAGTCTGCTCCTTTTGCAGTCACTGGTGAGTTTTCACTGAGGGTGTGGCAATACCTGAGAGTGAATCACCTAAAAACCCTATACCTGAAATTTCACAGCCTATGAACTATTATCTTGGGAACGGTGTGCCATCGCTGCCAGCCCAGACATTCCTGCAGCCTGAAGCAGCGTCAGAGCTCCCTGGAGGGCCTCTTGCCTCAGCGCTTGAAGGCAGAGCAGAGGGCAAGTCCTCCTCCTCCTCCTTTCATCTAATGCGCTGAGCATGGCATGGGGTGAACGCCTCTCAGAAATGACATGTGGTGTCAAAACAGCAAATAACAACCTATTATTTATTATGTATTTATTGCTAGCCTACTCTTTGTCTGGGATAGTGGGATAATGAGCTGCTAATGGACTTGGTCAGTGATACTCAGTTAGTGCAGGTTTACACAGTGATTTTTTTTTTAAGACCTCAGAGGGTAAAGGGTACTAGGTATATAATTAATGGCATTCTGTCAATGTACGGACGGCATTATTTTATATACTGTGTAACAGAATATAAAGAATACTATATTTTATGGTATGTGTGGAGGCAGGATTGAGGTAGGACTTCTGAGCTCACCATCTCATTTTCAGATCAAGAAATCTCTACCTCACTGCTGCATTGTTTCTAGCTGTGTATATAGATTGACAGCAGAAATCATTTTGACCATTAAGAAACAGCACCTCTTTCTGAAATGCAGCCAAGTCCTGAAATGAAAGAGCAAACATTAGCAGTGTATAATCAGGATTCCAGCAGTTCAGGAGAGGAGGTAATAAATATCTCATTTACCTGGAACTGCAGGAGGAGCAGAGTATGCTGCATGCAAGGACCCATGTGGGCACTAGGAAGGAACCTCAAGCGTGTTATCCTGTTGCAAAAAATAGGCATAGGTGCTCCTACAACCACAGCACTTGGGCATAATTTTCATGTTTCATTCCTAAAAATTTCCCTTTGGCAAAACAGTGCATTTTCATGGTTTATGAGTTCATTAGTGACAAAGACAAACCGTTACCAGCCAAATCCCCCTCCCTACAGCTATCCCTGACCGTTCTGTGAAGCCAGAGTTACTTGGTTAAGTTTTGCTGAAATCAAGCAGATATTTTTCCCAAGAATCATTCACCAAGAAGAACTGTGCTGAGTCCAGGTGTGGAAGGAGCCACATGAAGCATGTGCCTACCAACCCTTTAGAGTCTAGTAAAAAGGCTGGGATCTCTTACAGGAGGAGCACAGGTGACACCATGTCTCAGTCCGTACTGGAGATCAGGCTTCAAATCCAGACCAAATCTACTATTTGATAGCTTTGACTATCTCAGGAAATCTCACACCCCAGGACTGTGTATCTGAATTACATCTTTTAAAAAGACTTTACTGCCTACCTACTGGGGTAGGAACTCAATGATGGGAGTTCGTCACTCCCAAACCCACATTCCAACTTTATAGTATATAAATGTGCCTTAGTTTCATTCTCAGTTTAATGTGTTACGCTTCTTTGTTGCTTCAACTTTAATAAAATATTTACTGCTTATAATAATACTGAGTCTGTAACATAAATGAGCACTACATGACTTTTATTTCTAACTTTAAATAATGGTGAAACATTTTTCAGAAGGTATATATTACATTCCCATATGCTATATACACTATGCTCACCTTTAAAATGTGTTTTAATGTATTAGTATACACATTTTATGATGGAAATTGTATCATGGCCAATTATTAAAGATGCTGCAGATCTGTAGTTGCCACTAATTGGTAAAATCACTTGTGTTCAATGTCTCTTAGGACTTGGTCTTCAGAGATCAGGCAGTGCATTAGTGAAATGATCACCAAATATTGGCCTGCTCTTACTCCTTTAAACTTCAATGGAAATATGACTGACATCAATGTAGTCATGTGTCAATACATTTCATTGACAAAAAACATTATGTTCAAAATTCCTTCCTTATTTGTGGCTAGGAACTTAGTTTTTGTATTGTTTGCATAGCTGAAAAGCAGTATAGTGTCAGAGTGACTCATGAATGGAAGTTAAATACATTACAGTGGGCAATAATGCAACCTGAAAAGGTTGGGTAAATATAACCCCCAGAAGAGAAATTTACTGTATTTTTTCCATGAAAGATCAGCTGAACTTTGTGTTTATCAGTCAGGAACATAACAAGTTCTGGCTAGTTCCTATGATTTAGAAACTTTTCACCCTGCAATTTTGATGCTTTATTTCCAAGTTCCCTGGGAGAATTTCATTTAAAGTTTAACTTAATCTGGATTCTATTATAATTTCTTCGGATAGAACAAAAGCAGAACTTTTATTTCAATGTGGTATGTTTTTAGTTTGGTTTTTTTAATGAAGAAGTCACATGATGACAATGTAACTCCAAAGTGCTACTTCTCAAAGCTGCACAGCGTTTCACATCTGTCCTGACTTGCATAACCTACTCTATGCACTGAACAACCATCTTTAATGAGCGAAGTGTTAAAATGTGCTGTGTTCCCGTAGTGAGATGTGTGGTCAAGAAAAGGAAAGATTTTCAGTTGTCATTAAGAGAATTCTGTCTTCCTCTGACTTATTATTGTCTGTCTTTATCTTTTAAATTTCATATAATAAACCCCTTTGGCTGTTTTTAGGAAAAGAGATCACATACCCATCCTCCTCTTTTTGACTGTTTTCCATATGACTCTGTGAATACTTGCTTACAAACATCCTCTGTAGGGGGGACCAAAAGAAATGAGTATATTCCTGCACCACGGTCACTTTTGGTTTGTGCTTTGTCCCGACCAGAATACAGCCGCACACGTTTATTTTCCTGCGTGTGCTGTGGTACTGTGTGTGTTTATTCAGGTAGTGGTATGCCGCCCACAGAAACACCCTTCCCAGGGGAAAGTTTTCACTCTTCAGAGTAAAAGGACACCTGGATTATCTATGTGCATCTGTGAAAGCTGTTGCATTTATTCTCCCTCTCTGTTGCAGTCAGCCTTGTGTAATATCTCTTGAACCCTCTGTGGATGGAGGGGTGAAGAACCTTAACTTGGTAGCATGGAAGAGGCTGGGAAATTGGTGCTATGTACAACTTGCCAGACATTATGCACAAGAAAATGTAAAAAGCAAAAAAACCCGTAATGGGCAAATAATTACACTTGTCCCTCCTGTACAGTTAACTGCAAATAATAAAATTACCTATAAATGAATAGTCACACCCAGGGAAGGTAAAATGGTACTGTTTGTCATTCCTCATGCATTACATTGAACTTTACATGAATACAGGTGTAACAGCCACAATTCACATTCCAAAAGGCCTTTTTCCCCTTTTGGGGGAAATAAACCAGTTAAAGGTATTCAAGGGTCTTTGTAGTATAACGGAGCACACTGTATATTGTGGCATGAATGTTGTCTTCTGTGGTGCATCAGATGTCAGTTTTTCAATCAGATTTTCAGTGAGTTATAGAAAAAAATAATTTGGAAGCAAGCTCTGGAGATATCTAGCCCAACCCCGATATCTAGCTCAGGGCAGGGCTAGCTTCAGAGTTAGATGAGATTGCTCAGAGGGTTTGTCCAGACAAGTTTTGAAAATTCTCTAAGGATGGAGACTCCACAACACCTTCACATGATCCAGGTTGTAAGTTCTGGAGAAAAAAAAAATCCTGAGATGATCCCAGAGAAATATTTGGAAAATATGTAATTAATTAACTCTCATGTGTACTGTGTAGTTCTGGTATAGTGTGGGGTTTTTGCTTTAAATTATTGTTATTGTGCCTTTGCAGAAATGTGTTGTATTGCACTCTGTTGACGCTGCATAAAGGTAAATGCATTAAAAACATGAAGAGGTGTGATGAGTGGTTGAGATAAGCTGAGAGATCAGGAGGCACCCGAGAACTTCACCCCCACCCAGCAGATGGGTGATGTTTTGCAGGAGAGAGGTCTATTTCTTCTTCCTTTCCTCTCTGCTGAGCAAGGTTAAATTTAGATCTTATCTGAATGCAGACTCTGTATGGCTTTAATGACAGGCACAATCCCTCAGCTGTGAACACAGTTATAAAAAGAGTTTATTTCTTTGTACATTAAAATTCAGCGGGAAAGGGAATAAACTCTGCTGCTGTACAGTATTTTAATACTGGGGATAATATAGGTATATTGATGAAAAATAATACGTATGTAAGTGGCATTATGACAGCAGTATGAAAACAAATGCTGGATGAGAATACAGGTATATAATTATTCATTGTACTGAAGCAAGTAGAGATGTACATTTAATTATTTCATGGACAATAGAACAGTTTCAGCCAGAAAGGTTGAGGGAGGGTCATTCCAACCATATAGGCTGATCGTGCATTTACCTGAGGGGAAGAGAATAGAGGTTCAGATGAACAAAGAAATCTTCCTGTGAAAAAAGTTTCCCTGTTCCTTGAAGAGGGACAATTCCCTCATCACTGCACGAGAGGCAGGCACAGCGCTGTTTGGAGAGCTTGGGAAAAGCAGTAAACAGCTGCCACCTCAGCATTCCCACGAAGAGCGCACCTCCAATCCACATATACATACATATATATATTTTTACATATATATTTATATGTATATATATGCTCTCCAACTAGACTTCACAGTCTCTCTTTCACAGGAGTCCATCAAGGGTTACTTTGGAAATAATCTTGATATCTTCCATGATAGCAAAAAATTCCATTTGTTCCCAGATCCCAATCCACTGCAAACACTTCTCTCAAATCTCTGAGTACTCAAAACCTTTTCAGTACTTAAAGTACATACCAGCCACTGTAACTTATCCTTAAATATCACATGCAAATGTTTACATTTGTGCAAACTAAGTTTCTCCTTCCTCTTTCTTTCAATCTTGGTCTCACAGCCACCAAATTCTTGTACAGTTATTGACAGCACTCATTAAGATCAACAGTTTTATTGTGAGCCCATGGCTAGAAAACCCGTGATAAATACTACGCTGATCCCTGCCTGCTTTCTGTACTTCAACATGGACAAGAAGTGTCAAGTTAAGCTCATCCCACCTGCCCAAGCTGGGCAGGACATCTGTGGTTTCATGCGGTTATTCATAGCGTGGGGTGCAGCTTCAGTGGGCAGCTTTTTAATAATGTAATCCAAAAGTGAAAGGGTAGTGTTTACCAAACCTGTTTCAAAATGGCTGATTAATCAAATAAATGGGTGTTTACTGAGGCTGTTGCTAGGCACTTACTGTTATTGAGATAATTGTATGACTCAGCCAAGCCAGACAAAGAGCTCTACTGTTACTCTAAAGTGCCGACTGGCAAAGTTTGGATCATGACACCAGAATAAGGGGAGAAACTTTGCCCTTTCTTCTCAGCTTTTTCACAAGGCTAATCGCTTAGTTCATTTATCGTCACATCATCCACTTTTACAGCCAGCTTCAAATGCCTTCCTCCCATAAAACCGAGGAGCAAACACTGACCCTTCTGCAGAACCCCTTCATCCGCAGCACAGTGGTGATGGGTTCTCGTTACGGACACCAAGGTTTGGGGACAGACCTTTCTTTTGTGTCTTTTCTGTATTATTATATTCATGCCTTTTTTTGTTAAGCATCTGCACAAACCGTAAGGTCCTAGCCATTCTAAGCACTTGTTTAGTAAATAATTGGGGCAAGTTTTGTGGGGAGAGGTAATGTTTTATAAGACCAAGTGATAAACATGGAAACAGCTGACAAGCTTTCAGGCACACAAGCTCTTCTTCAGGTCAAACTTGTTGCTTGAAAGCCTCTCTTCTTTTCCAACTAGATGTGTGTTTTTTCCAATAAAAGCTATTGCCTCTCCCTGAAATTCTCACTGCACATATTCTTAACTCTCACAGCTATAAAGACAAGGCCACTAATAAACAACAAACAGTACTTGATTAGGCAGGCTATTAATGGAGATTTTATGATAGAAATTACATTGTATAACTCATGTCTCATATTTTTCATCTAAAAAATTAGGAGCATTTGAAAAAGACAGCTACTAATGAGTATAATTATAGAAACCTCTCCTCGCTTCTCAGAGGAAAGCATGAAGTACATGAAGTCTGATGTACAGAAAGAGACGTATATCTGCAGATTGGGGGGAACACTAAGAACATATACCTGCCCTCCAATTAAACTCCCTCTTGCTTATATATTGGTTTTATTATTTTAATTTTTCATTCCAAAGTAGCATGTCTATGTTCTGCTGATGGTAGTTTGCATAGCTGAGTGATACAGGATATTTGAAATCATGAGGGCATATTTACTTCAATGTTTCCAGTCCATCAGTCTCAAGCTGTACCAGTCCAAAGTTGGAGTAACCCTATCAGCAGTATTGTTATAATCAGATTTACACCAATATATCTGAGAGTAGAGTTTAACCCTGGCTAGTCATACTCTGTAGCTGGTTTTATTTTTTTAATCTTCAACAAAATAAATGATATATTGTAATGAAACAGTATTTCACTTGCTCGAGATTGTATTTTGATTAGAAAGTCTGGTGTATGTCAGAGAGATCACTGCTTTTTAGCAACAAACACCTTCACTACCTGGAAATGCTCAACATTTATTCAAAACACTCCACCAACACTTTCTTTACTGTAACATCCAGTCATAACTGATAAAATAAAGTCTACCCTTTTAACAAATTCTGGAGGCTTATAGATCAAGGTCTGAACTAGGCTTTGAACCAGGAAGCGGGCTTTGTTTGAGCTGCCTAACCCTTGCATTTGATTTTTTGAATTAATGTTTTACCTGTAACTAGAAGTGTTTTCACTGAAGGAAGAGAGTGATCCTGCTGCTGATTTAACACCTGTTACACTCCCAAATATGTTACTGAAAAAAAATGTAATGCCTGAGGTGCCTTTTTGCTTTTACTGGTCATGAGCATAAATCACGTTAAGCATGTATTGGAGTTTGGAGCCAGCCTCCCAGATACGATGTTTTATTAATGGGTCTTGGTGGATATCCAGAGTGAGAAAACTGGGAGAAATATCACCAGAACAAGGCACTGTACAGTGTTTATGAGTGATTTGTGAGTGTTAAAGGAAAGTAAGTGAAGGGTGGAGCACAGATCCCCTCCCAAATTCTGCACGTGGCCCAGGGAGGAACAAATGACAGCATGACCCCAACCCTCTCTGTCAACCCCCTCCAACCTCTAGGATATAACCTGTAATTGTTATACTGGTACAATCAAGAGCCAGTATTTTTTCTCATATCATCACTTTGTGAGGTTAGGGTGGTACGGCTCCGCCCCTTGGGAAAGGGGAGGATTGTTTCTGCTGAGATTGTTGATGGCAGTGAGGCATGAAGCACGGTGGGAAAACTAGAAGTGGGTCAAGATCCAAGGTTTGATATTTATCTGATTTTCTCCAGAAGGCAGAAGGACTTTTCAAGCTATTAGCTGTCTCAAATGATTCAAGAGACTCTTTTGCAAGCATGTGTGAAGTGGCCACCATTGGAAGACGATAATGCTGTTAATTTTAAAAGATATTTTTAATACTAGAAAAGGTTAAGAGGCAGCAGCTGTTCATCAAGATGTCCCTTAACATGTCTCAGAATTGGGCCAGGTCAGCTCCCTGCTGAGAGGGCAGCAAGAGCCTTTTCAGGGTCCCTTATTCCATGTCCCTGCTGTGGGGAATAGCAACCATGAACACCTTTCTCCCCTGCAGCCTTGGGCAGGAGAGAAAACCATCAACCTTTTTGATATCAAATTATTTTATAGGCCACATGCTAAATATATGTAACCCTCCTCACTCAGTGTCTGCTAACAACCTTTTTTGGCAATGTAATTTACTAGCAAGTTCAGTAGCAACAACTTCCCCTCAAAACACTTCCCCTCAGGTAGAAAATTGGACTTTTAACTAAATTATTCTGTTTTTTTTTTAAAAAACCCCTGATTTTGGTTACATTGCATTTTCACTGAAAACAGTGGGAAACATATTTCATGGAGGGGGTCTAAATACTGAAAATACGTAGTCTTTCAGCCCCTTGAGGCTTGGAAAAAAATGGCATACTTCAATTTATAGCTGATTCTTGTTCTAAATTCCCCAGGTCAGCTTTTTTTTTTCTTCTTTTCATCTTTTTTTTTTTCTGTTTGCAAGCAAACAGAATGAAATAAACTTTTTTTTTTTTTTTAACAAAAAGTTTCAGTTTTCCCAGCTAAACACTTGCATTCGCCTCCTATATGGCCCAGCCAGACCTTGCTTACAGACTGGAAATCCTCAAGGGATTAATTCCACCAGAAGACACTGATTCCTTTCATTCCTTTTCCATTACCAGTTCCTTGGACAGTGCTAAACAGAGCAGGAATGCAGCTGCACACCCTTGGTCCTCCTGATCTACCATTTTCCCAAGTGCAAAGCAGCCTGTTTGCAAGCACTAGAAACGCTACCACCTTCAATGTGAGCAAGCATGACTGGCTGAACTGGTGAAATTGTTTTGGATTCAGGCTGTCTTGTAGCAGCCTTATTATGCCACACCTAGATCATCTACAATATGAACTGTCTTGATGAGGGACAAATTGTTTATTTTGGTTTTAACCCTGTAATCCCGTAATGTATTTGGACAATTTCAAAAAGTGGGTGGGAAGGAGAGAGCGTATGAAGGGAAAGCTGTATCAAAACTTTACCGTTGCTGAATGACTTGTCTGTTGAATGTATTTACCAGAAATAACAGGAATCATAGGAGAACAAAAAACAAAGTATCTGGGATTTGGTGCCATCTGATCCATAACCCGAAGCTGGAAAGGTGGTTTCCTAGTTTTCTCTCAAGGTAGTGTACGTATTCATATTGTTTGAATTATATTTGGACCATTAAGCATCCTATCCGAGAGCACAGACTGGCTTTCCACTGACCCCAACCTGTTTAGACACCTCTGTGCTGCAGGGAGCACCTACACATGCAATACCTCTACCGGGGGCAGGATCGCTGCCTGGGAACAGCCTCGAGAAGGTCAAGGGCTGTGTGTTCAGTGTCTGCTCCAGTGACACTCCTGTAGCCCTGAACCAGACGTGTGGGTGGAGACCTCCTGACCCTGCATGAAGGGCCTGTCCAGATCTTCTCCCAGACAGAGCAAATAAGTCAAGCACGTGGTCCTGATGGCGTTAGAGGGTTTCCTTACCTGCAACAGTACTTTTGTGTGTGTTCCTCACTTACTGCAGTGCAAAGTCATGCACTGAGCTAACATATTTTGCAATATGCATGCCCTTCATTGGGCCAGTAACTTTATTTACAGCTCTAAGCTGCTCTGTCTGGCCGTATCCCCGTATGTCTCTTTGCAGTTGCATCAGTTTGTCTTTTTTAACCCTCACCTATGATTAACAGTCTGAGCTGCTGTGCACAGTATATAGCACAGTGAACCGTGGGGTAAAGTTTGCAATATGTCCTCATTTCAACTTTAAAATACTAACCTCTGAAATAAAACCAGCCGCACAAAACAATTAGCAAGCATGCAAAAAAATGCTAAACAATTCGATTCAGGAAGCCTCTGAAGAGTGTCTGTGCTCATCTCCGTGGGATCTACAGCCATTTCAAGTTCAGTAAATAAATGACCTCTCTTTTTTTTCACATCCAGGCATAAAAGAAATTTTCTTTCATATAGGAAGACTTAAAAATAAATTTTAAAGACTCATGTATGCATGCACAGGAACACACACATGTGTACACATGTCCTAATTAAGCTGCTACAGCTGTAGCTATAGGAAGCCACATTTAGAAAATGGAGAGTCTGTTTTGTTTAAGAGTTATGCTTTGGCAAAGTGTTAAACAGCGTATATGGTGCATGCTGGAGCAATGTAATGCCAAGGCGCTGTTCCTGTAGCAGAATTCATGTCACTTTTATTTATAATAGCAGTGCTTGCATCTTGCATTAAAGAGACTGGGGTTTTTTTAGGTAAATTGCAGAAGTAATGAAAAGAGAGTCTTCCCTGGGAATTTCACTAGATTTCTTTTTCCCATCCAGAGGCAAACACCATTCCCTGATGCCTCTAGTTAGCGATGAAGGAGCACGCTGAGACGTCCTTAGCACCTTTTAATTGACCACAGGGGTTTTCTAGATCCAGCCTAGGGCTTGACACTGCTGCCGGGAGCACTGCTGCTTCTGCATCTCCTTTTCTGTCAGTGTGGAGGTGTCACCCCCATCCCCATCGCCGAAGCCCAGCCAAGGACCCTGGGCCAAGGCTGTCCCCCAGTTTTCCACCACACCTCACTGTGTCCCCCATGATGGAGGTCTTTGGGGGTGGATATGGGGGTAGACTGGTGGTCTCGCTTCACCCTCGCTGCTGCCCCCCTCCTCCTTCCCTCCTCACTTTTCTGTTTTCTCAAATTAAAAATAAGAATGGTGATCTTCAGCAGACACCTAGGGAAGAGCAAAAACCGGGTGAGTGCGTACAACGCTTCTCCAAGTACTTTCCCGGCCTCCAGCTACTCCAAAATCAGGGATTTTCTGAGCCTGTTCAGCAAACCTCTTTTTCAAGCCTCTCCGTGAAGCCCTGCAACCTCTCTGAATCCACAGCACCTTTTGGCAAGGGGTGCCACACATCTGCTATTCACTGAGTCTAGAAATTGCTTCTCTTTACCTGTTTTGAACCTGGCTCCGGTGTATTAGGTGCCTCACTTGTGCTCAAAGGCACAGCCAGCAATCCATCCCCGCCTGCCCCATAAGCTGTGCATGGCTTTGCAAACCTCCAGTGAGTCCCCTTCCATAATGAAGAGTTAGGAGCCCTTGAGAGACCCTGTCTCAGTGGGCAGCCTGGGGACTGCGCCGTCCCCTGGAGAGCCAGGTGAGAGCTGCCTGGCCCCTTTCTGGCAAAGCTGGCCATGCCAGCTCATAACAAATTTGAGCTGGCCATGCCAGCTCATGACTGAGCCCACAAATTTGGGGAGCTCAGGGAACTATGTGCGCCAGCAGCCCAGCAGAAACCATGATGTCCAGCAGTGGGAGCAGTGCGAGCTGTTGGGGACGGTACCAGACTCCCCCAGCAGAGCTGCTTGCAACAGGAGCGTGTGTCTGTGATTTCATTGCTAAATCAAAAAGGGCTGAAATGCAGCAGCTCAGCACATCAGCACATCAAACTAACTCAAAATGATGAAATCCTCCTGGCAGGGGCTGTTTCCCAATCCAGACAGGCCAGGCTCAACTGCCTAGAGGTTCCTCACACAAATATGCAGACACCTGGGAAACCAAATGACATGTCCATCTTGGTGGTGATTGGCACTTACCAATGTACATACAATGAGCCTGAAGGTTGAAAACAAGCTGAAATTTGTTGGGGAATGTCCAGTTCACTGCCTGACCCCAGCGGGGGCACCAGGGCTTTACCTCTGCCCCAGCAGAAGCAACCACAGAAGGCTCTCAGCTGCTGCTTCCACAGCTCTGAGTCCTCTGAGTTCTCTGAAGCTGCCGTTTACTCTCCTAAACTACCTCCACCATCTCAATTTACTCTTGGTGGCTTATGGTGAACCTGCATCACCTCAGCCCCTCGTGCCAGTCTGGTGGTCTCAGCTCTGGGCTCAACCGCAGGTCAGTCTGCAATGTCCTTGCTCTACAGAGAGGGATGAGCCAGAGACCACATTGCAGCAGACCCTCCCGAGCAGAGCCTTTCCCTCTCTACCTCTTCCCATGTTTTATTTCTCCCCGTGCTCCTTTGCCCCATAGCTGCAGGCTATAATTACTAATGGTAACTAATAAAGAGGCAGAACAGCACCAGATGAACCTAGAGAGGTCAACCTAAAAGCAATGGTTTAAGAGCAGCCAAAAAGCAATTGTCCAAAAGCAGTCTGAAAGCAATTATTCTCCAGCTAACATTACCCCTCAGTGTAAATAACTCCTCCTGACCTCTCCAAGCCTTTGATTTGCTCCATTTGAGAAGCTCTGCTGTTGCTGTCCATCCGGCAGGTCTCACCTTTCTCTTAGCAGCCATCCAGACTGGCATCCAGACTCTGCCAGCGCCAGCTCACCTGGAGCGGGTGACCTGAACGGTGTCTGCTTTTCCGTGACCTCCTGGCAGCTTCATGTGATGGCATCTAGCGGGCTCCTCACAGTGCTCTGCAGTCTCCCTCCAATACTTTTTGGATTATTTTTGCCTTTTCCATGGGGCTCATAAATGTACAAATCACAGCTTGAAGCTTTAAAAACTCCCTTTTGGTATCCACAAAGAAGAGCTTTCCCTATTTTTCCCAAGAACGCTGTAGAAGTGGAAGGGGCCCCTCAGCAGGTAGTTGAACAAGGAACATTTAAGCCGAAAAAACGCCTTTCCATGGGACGTTATGGATGTTAAGCCTTTACATGATTTCAGAAAAGTAGCTGAACCAATTCGTACCAGAAAGAAGACCGCAGTGGGTATTAAATGCGAAGTCACTACCTCTGGCGCAGGAGGCCCCGTGCCATGAGCGAGAGGGGCTGGGAGACCACTGTGGGGCAGGCTGGCTGCGTGTTCGCCCTGGTCCCATTGCCTGCCTGGACCAGACGGGGACAGTGGCAGCAACAGCAGACAGCACTGGCTGGATGTCTGATGTGACCTGGTGGTGTGCAGCCATCCTTACGCTCTCTTGTAGTGTGCCAGTATGACAGCGGGGGGCAAAAACTTCAGCTGATTTTAACATGATAATGAATACATTTGTAAGGGAAATTACATAATGTGGTGACTACAACGCAGCGTCCTGGATTCGCTCATCTTTTAGACTCCTTCCAGCCCTTTTCTTCTCACTTCAGTCAGAGCCCTTACCTTTTTCCAAGTGTCAGATTTGAAGGCGTGATCCATGTCATATCAAATAAAAACTCAAATCCCTTGTTTTTCCAGGAGTAGGGCCAAAAGTGAAACTCCTATGTTTTGTCTGGATTCAACCCCAATCTCTCCCTGAGATCAGAGATACCTGAAATTTGGCCCACGCTTGTCCACGCGGTTTACAAATCTCGGGAGCCTTGAGGCAAGTGGGGACGCAATGTCTGATTTTTGACAAAAGCCTATGCTAGGGAAAAACCTTCTGGTTTTAGTTTAAGTCCATGCAGTTATGCCTATTCTGGATGAATCATAATGAATCCTTTATCTTCATTGTACTAAGGATTTAATCACAGAGCTCTCTGCAGAGATTATGACATAGGAAGAGGAAAAGAAAGTGGTTGCAAAATACGGGAAATGCAAAAGAGACTTTTACATACACTCTGTAACAATGGACCGTTGTTGTCCAGGTCCCCAGTAAATACACAGTGCAGTATTTGTCTGCATTTTATAAAACCAAGAAGGTTAGAGGATTAATGAGAACACAATAGCTGGGTGTTGCAAAGCATTTCTGCTAATTAGATGAGCATCCTCTACCCAAACACAAGGATGAAATGTCACATAAGGGAAGTAGCAATGAAAAGTTTTCAAATGAATGCCTAAATACAGGGTTTTGGTCTATAGTAAGAACCTAAGTCTGTGGTTTGATCTTCAGAAAATATGTAAATAAGCAGTGCTGTTGTCCAGCATTTTTGAAAATCAAACCACTGTTTAAATACTTCACTGTGGAATTAAGAGCCTATTTAAGGTCTTGTTATTGATGCCTCACCTGGTAAATATTTGAGGAATTTGCTATAAAAATTTTTTTTTTCACATTTTTTTCTCAGTATAAGTCAACTAGTCCTGTGAATTTTTAAAGGCAGATGTGTGGTACTCCCTGCTGTGCAGTATATAGGAACTTCAGGTACCTTATAGAAATATTCAGAAACTATAAAGACTAGCATATAAGTTGTTGTTATTTTTTTCCTAAAACATGTTAGTTAGGTGTTAATGTTCTGATCTTGCAAATATTTATGCCAATAAATAACTTGAGTCAAAGGGGAAACATTGCTTATATGTGTAACATTAGTTACAATCACAAAAATGTGCAAGACTGGGGTTTTATGTTGTAAACATTCACTTGCTGAAAGTAAAATCATAAGAGGTCATGATCCTATTAAGAGTGTACATTTTGGCAATATCATTTGGGATATTTTATCTCCTAGGGCGCCATCAGTAATTTAATGGCTTATTACTGAAGCGGCTCTATTGCAACCACGTGGCAGGACTATTTGTACCTTCTACATGAAGGAATACAGGATAACCCATCTGACTCAGTCTCCCTCATGTTTCACTGCAGTTGCCCAGAACCAATCTGGGATCTCAACAACAAAAGTCTCTTCACCAGGAGATGTCAAAACACAAAATCGGTGTTTCTCAGAAATATGTTGGTTTCAATCAAACCCACTTTCACAGATGCTTTTAACAGTCAAAAAACCATTCTGATTAAATTTAGAGAGGCCCATTGCCGACTAGCAGAGCAGACAAGCATTTGCCAGCTTTCAGGAGCCCTATCTCCATTAACTGGTTTGGCCCAGGCAGAGACTTAAACCTTATTCTCACATATACAGGGAGAACAGCCTGACTGTTCAGTTTACCTTACTCTTCACTTTCCACATTTTCTGGCTACTCCCAAGGATAATGTGTACTCCTGACACATTAGTACATGTTGGGAATTAAAGCAAAAGCATCCAGTACTGCAAGCTCTTTAGACGGGCAGCAGTACCGCACAGCAAGTACCTCCATGCACTGGTATTGCATCTAACCTCTTAGCAGTAACATATCTAAAGAAAAAAATTATGCAAAAATGCAAGCAATCAATAAACATGTTTTCATGCTAGGAACTCTTTGCAAAATGATGAACTTTTTTTTTTTAAGGGAATTTATCCAGCTGCCTACCAGGTTATTACAGCATCAGAGTTGCATCATTCCTAAGCACACGACGAGAGCACCAATATAAAGGCATTAGAACAATGAAAAATGACTGTGAAAATTATTATGTGGGATGTATCTCTCGCCATATTAAGCAATCTGTTTTCCAGTCCTTTGGGGCCACCTCAGGGGTTGGTATTGGGACCGGTGCTGTTTAACATCTTTGTCGGTGACATGGACGGTGGAATCGAGTGCACCCTCAGCAAGTTTGCCAACGACACCAAGCTGTGTGGTGTGGTCAACACGCTGGAGGGAAGGGATGCCATACAGAGGGACCTTGACAGGCTTGAGAGGTGGGCCCATGCGAACCTCATGAAGTTCAACAAGGCCAAGTGCAAGGTCCTGCACATGGGTTGGGCCAATCCCAAGCACAAATACAGGCTGGGTGGAGAATGGATTGAGAGCAGTCCTGAGGAGAAGGACTTGGGGATGTTGGCTGATGAGAAGCTCAACATGAGCCGGCAATGTGCGCTCGCAGCCCAGAAAGCCAACTGTATCCTGGGCTGCATTAAAAGAAGCGTGACCAGCAGGTTGAGGGAGGTGATTCTCCCCCTCTACTCCGCTCTCGTGAGACCTCACCTGGAGTACTGCATCCAGTTCTGGGGCCCCTAACATATGAAGGACATGGACCTGTTGGAGCGAGCGCAGAGGAGGGCCATGAAGATGATCAGAGGGCTGGAGCACCTCTCCTATGAAGACAGGCTGAGAGAGTTGGGGTTGTTCAGCCTGGAGAAGAGAAGGCTTCAGGGAGACCTTATGGCAGCCTTCCAGTACCTGAAGGGGGCCTATGAGAAAGCTGGAGAGGGACTCTTTACAAGGGCATGTAGTGATAGGACAAGGGGTAATGGCTTTAAACTGAAAGAGGGTAGATTTAGATTAGATCTAAGGAAGAAATTCTTCACTATGGTGAGGGTGGTGAGGCACTGGAACAGGTTGCCCAGAGAAGTTGTGGATGCCTCATCCCTGGAAGTGTTCAAGGTCAGGTTGGATGGGTCTTTGAGCAGCTTGCTCTAGTGGAAGGTGTCTCTGCCCATGGCAGGGGGGTTGGACTAGGTGATCTTTAAGGTCCCTTCCAACCCAAACCATTCTATGATTCTTTGATTCTAACCTGAGTATGCTCTCAGCAATCTTGCTTCATTACCTGGCAAGACAAAGATTACAAGGCTTTTAGAAAACAGCCTGAGATGGGAGAACCCTTTTTAAACTATTCAGGGACTATTTCAGTCCCTGGTGAAAATTTGGTTTAGGTAAAGACAACGTAAAACCAGATCAGCAGGAAATTCCTGACAAGGACTTAGAAACAAACAAGTGCTGCACAGAGCATCCTAACTTCAAACACCTTAATGCAATAATTTGTTTTTAATCATCCATGAGATGGAAAATATGAGGAAAATGTAATATAAATGTCCAAGAATAACAGCGGTTAGTTGTTTGGATTTAAAATCAAAGGAAGTTTCCATGCTGTTGAAGGTTTCCATACCAATGGGCCTGGGGGAACTCAGGGTGTGGTAGGTTTCCATCTGCTGAGAACAGGAATACATTGCACTTGTCCTCCTAATATCCTCCTGCAGCTCCGTGCACTGGGACGGCACTGCAAGGAGCCATGTTAATGGGGCAGCGTGGCTTCATACACTGCAGCAGACGCTCCTCGGGGCGAGCGAGCCTGGTTTGAATCATTCATCTTGTTGAGATCCTTATGTACTGCCAAAGTTTCGCTCCAGCTATGCCTTGCAGCAAACTTACCCATACCCTGGTAGCTGTCAGCAAGCACTGGCATGGTGCTACCCTAGGCTGCAAGTGCCAGTACCCTGCTGAGCACTCAGAGAGGTAGTAAGTCTAGAGACAAAGTAGTTAGGAGTCCACCTTGGAAAAACATCTCTTATTTCCATGATGATAAAAATAAAATGTCTCTCCCTGGTCACTTCGGGTGAGCATTTTCTCCCCCTATGCAGGGACTCTCAAGCCTGGTTTGGGATAGAAAGGAAATAAATTTTTATCGTGGGGAAATGGAACACAGAAAATCTCCTACACACCTGTCTGCTTCTTTTGGTGCCTAAATACCTTTGAAAGTCCTGCCTTGAGTGCCAAAGCTATGATGGATCACACAGTATTTCCTTTTTATTATTGCACTGCATCCTTTGGGCCTCACATTAACATAATTAGGGCCATATGGCGCCAGAATCTCTGTTGGTTCAAACCGATGCAGCTCCTTTGAAGTCAAAGAGCCTGTGCCAGTTTATACCTGCTGAAGATTTGGTTTATGGTCTGGGAAATAAGGGGGGGAGGGAGGGGAAGGGACCCAGCCACTTTTTGTAGTTAATTAAGAATTACATAGATATATTTGTGCCCTGCTTCTGCTGTCCACCAGGAGCTGTGCCTAAAGTGCCTTCATGGTTGTAATATCCTTTGCATGATTACCTCTCATTGTCAGCTGCTATGCCTCTCCTTGTGACTCAGAGTATTTTAGTGGCTGTAGGTAAAACCGCATGCAGTGAGTCAGAGCCAGCCAGCCACCTCTGGGTAGCAATCAAAAACATCCCATTCCCATTCACTGGGTCATAAGGAGACAAAGAATTGCCTGAGTGACTGTAATCTCTGTGCGAAGAACTTAAACTCTCAGGTTTTTTTTGCTTGAATTCATTGTGAAAATATTTGATAGTTATAACTAAATAAAATCTTATAAAAATATCTGCTGGGTAACACCAAAAAGATATCAGAACTTAGTCTGCTTAGAAAGTAAGTAATGTAAGTCCAAAGCATAAGGCCCTGGAATGAGAGCCAGGGAGCAAGGAAATGTTGCCATGGGATGAAATTCCAAACTCCAGGACCAAAATTTTACACTCCTGAATTCTTATTCAAGGCACCCAGATAAAAGAAACCTATCTGTCAGAAATGCTGTAATGGACAAATACAACTACAGTCACTGAAAGCTCTGAGCTGTCAGTACCTGGAAAACCTCAATAACTGGCACCCTGGAAAGTAGGGTCATGTCTTTTGGGCAACTTAAACATGGGTTTGTGCATCCACATTCTGCCCAGTTCCTGTAACGATCCTAAAATGATGTTTGAATCCCAAACAATTCCCAACTTTGAGGTAGTTCATATCCACATCTAACCAAGGATTAGGGCATTTCCAGGTAAATAAAGAGCAGTAAATGCTACAGGAAGGACTGCCAGCCTGCTTCTCCCCTTGCAACAGCAGGGCTGTCCGTGACAGTAGCAGGAAAACATCTCATCACGACAGGGATTGCTGGATGTTGCTGTTACCAGCTTCCACATGCGTGCTGTAACCCCTGACTGGAGGAGATCTGAATTCAGTTGCTCCGTCTGGAGCAGAAGACAAAAGCACGAGGCTGCTCTCGCAGGGGTCAGACACCCACATCCTGCGCCCAGCCACAGGCCGAGCCAGGGGGCTGGCTGTTCCCCAACTTGCCTCCAGCACTCAGACCCATCCTGTGATGCAGCAGCCCAGATGACCACTGCACACATGAAATGCATCCTTGGGAGTCCCACAACAGCCTGAGTTAGCACCAAAATGGCCCCCATAAAGAGTTTCTTGTTTTGCAGTCCTGTAGCTCACATGGAGGGTAGGATAATCTGAGAGCTCAGCTGTGGACAGCAAATAGCTGAGCTAAGTCCGGAGCCCAAACATGCGTTGGCCACTTTGCAAATACCACCCTGTATCTGTTAGCTGAGGCACTCCGTGGTCACTGCCTGTTAAATAACCCCTTTTAACAAGCAAGGAAGGCAAACTTTTGGTCTCAGAGACTTCTCAAGAGGTGTAGCAACGGGGGACTGAGACTGCACTGTCTGCTTTTTCCAGCTCTATCAGTTTGTCTAAGAACATGTATTACCTCTCCATGCAACACGTGCTCTTCCTGTACCCTTGGGTGGTAACAGCCACAGCAGAGCGGCTCCTGCAGCGTTGTCACCTCTCTGTGTTCTCAAGCACTATGACTCGATTGAGAGCAGTTATATCACAGGCAATCAGATATAAAGGCAAATACCGAGAAAAGGGAGAATATCAGCTCTCCCCGTGTGCCTGCAGGGAGAGAGCACCAGCATGACAAGGGATGGAGGTGCTGGCTGGCCAGCTCCAGGCACTGCAGAGCTGGCAGGCAGAGCCCTTGCCAGCCAGGCACGGGTGTGCCGGATGCTGCTGGAGCCGGGGATGCTGTATGGAGGTTTGTGTTTGCTCTAGGTATAGTTGATTTTCTAGACCACATCTGTTCTTAATCTTCTGCTACTATGCACAGTTAAATATTTCACAGTGCTTTTATCAGCCAGCTCTCAGCTGGGACTGGGAGCTGGTTATTCTGAGGAATTTCCTGCTTCTAAATTAGACGATCACAGGGCAGAAAAGGCTTATCTCCGACTGCAGATTCAGCATGTGAGGACTCCTTCCATATCTCACTGTATGGCAAATTGATTTTATATGGCCATTGCCCCTTTTTAGCGATGATGTAAATCAGCGGTCTTTTGTAGGAAGATGTTCAGGTAGCAAACACAGCATTGAGCTTTGATCAGAGTAAAGATTTAGACAATGAGACCAAAATTTGGTCTATTACCTGTGCGAGAAAGTTACTTCCCAAAAAGAAATTTAAAAAATCTCCATTGTCTCATATCTGATCAGTGCAAATCAGTCTAATCTGAATAGAGAAAAAATATACCATTGAGATGAATGGATTGCAAAAGGGACTTGGCTAGTTGGGAGGACTTCTAATTAGGGGAGAACTGTACGTCATCCGGGAGAGCTGTTTGGAGTCACTCATGTGATACAGGGTCATCCAGTCCCTCATTCACAGGAAGAGGGGAAGCTTTGGCTCAGGCAGTTTGGTGGGGTGAGGGGTGGTACCTTCGTCCATCCTCTTCCTCCTTTCTGTGATGCAGAAAAAGTGGAGAATCATGCCACAGGGAGTCTGGTGCACCTTGCTGAGATAAATAGCAGCACACTGAGTAATTACCAAACTGTAGTGACTGTTTTACCAGAAAAATCAGCAATTGATTCCTCGTCTTCTGCATATGCAGTAATGTGGGTGAGGAGGTTGAATCCTTAGCACTTTTTGACTATCCCAGTTTGGAAAATCCTAGCTTTTGTTCAATGTTTTGGTGTTGATGCTACTGTTTTAATGTGGTTACATAACTCACAGCAATTCAAAGCATTTCATTAAACTTGTTTTGCAGGTTATGTATTGCTTTACACTTCTCAAGTGCCCTCCATCAAATTATCTTTGTACTTTTTGCAAGCATTCATGACATCCCATGCCACTCCAGCAAGGTCAGGCAGCAGTGTCACAAACGAATCACAGAGCGATTTGGCAGAGCGGAGAGTCAACCACTTAACAGGTGCTGGAAGAGATCAAGAAGATTGTTTGGGGGCTCAAAACTGCATCATTTGGACCTCTTTATCCCTATCCCAAACCAGCATAGAGTTGGGACAGTGGAAGATATTGAGCTTTGACCTTTAAAAGCCTTTGTGCATTCAGGTTTCAGAGCAAGGCACTCCCCTGGACATGGATGACTAGCAGAACAGTGATAACGCTGCTTAAAATGTAGGCACTGGAGAAACTGGGATGAGAGTTGTTTTGCTTGACTGAAACAGGCCAAAAGGCTGGGGCTGAACCGTCCCTCTCTTCACTGGAGGAGTCCCAAACTTACAGCAACCCACTGCTGCCAGACAGGAGGTGTTCTGCTGGGAGGAGGAAGAAATGAGTTAGCAGCAGCTGGACACTGTAGGACACACAGCTGCAGGTGAGGAGACCTGAGTTTGCCTTCCTGGTCTAGCTTGCTGGGATAATAGAAAATGCTCCTGGGAAGGGAAAGACATGAGTTTCCATCTGCTCACGGTGAGGACAAGGTCAGACCTAGACTGGCTTTCGCCTTGCTGAGAGCAGTGCTGGCTCCTCCCCAAGCTGTGGTGTTTCTGCACTTACTCAGGTGTTGAGGAAGCCGCTGATGCTGTGGTGTGGTTTCTCTGGACTGTCTCCTGGCCTTTGTGCCTCGTGTTAGGGTTGCAGACAAATGACCAGGCCCTTAAGTAGACCATGGCTTGAGAGGAGGCTAACTGAGCAGGATGAGGGAAACCACAGAACGTGGCATGAGAAATTGTTGAAGATAACAAACGGTGTAAGAAGCTGACAAAAGGTAGAGGCAGCATCGAGAAGGATGGCTGCATCTCACAGGTGTTTAAGGGGCAGTTGTGTGAGAAATGTCTGGACTCCACAGATAGCTGAAGGGCAGCACTGGGCACCTGTTGGGGAGCACAGTCTGCAAGGCCAAGAGTGCATAGGTAACCATATCCATAATCCCATATAAAGCTTGTCCTGGCTGGCAAGGGAACAGGCGTATGGAAAGGGGGAGCATCCTGGAGCATATCACCATGTTGGTGCCCGTGCCTGGCTGGCAGCATGGGCAACCAACCACCAGTTCATAACACCCAGGTCCTGCCCAGGCCCATCACAGACGCCAACAAGGGCAGTCTGGACCTTGCCCTGGGCTATTTCATCTTGCTCCCACTCCCCTTTTCTGTCTTACACCAGTTAGAAGTAAGTACCTAAGTGTTTCTGAAATCCGTCAGGGTCCCAGCAGTGTCCACCTGCGAGTGACCAGATTCCCCAATGTAAACTGTCCCTACCTATTTTTTTGCTTAAGTCCAAGCACACTAGCTTGTCATTATTGACTCTTTGATCATAATTTGGGCCTTACTCCTGGGCCAGGTCCCTGCCACCTAACTTTCAGCACCAGGCAGAGGTGCACGAGGTTGGAGCACAGCCACCTTTGCCTCCTCAGGGAAGTATGGTGGGAGGGGGAATCTGTCAAACCACTTTGGACCTCATATCACTGGTGTAATACTATTAACTGACTTGACAGGAGTAGCATACAGCTTAATTAATTGCTGTTTGTAAAGAGCATAAAGCTAATTTGAACCGCAAGTTGATCTATTAACCTGAAGGACTAGTCTAATTAAATGCTTGAAATTGCTATTAGATATCTAACGTTATTAGAGCAGAGGCTTTATATCAATATTTTAATGTGAGCACAGTTAAGGTTTGATTGTCTGTTTTGAAAAATATTGCCATAAGTTAATTATGGGCTGGTTAATTATCTTATCCCCATTAATTTAAGAATAGTCATAATGTTAAAATAGTGTTGGTTTCTCTATGTCTTCCATGCAGCTATGACTAACAATGGTCTTTGTTTCTAAGAAATGAATGCCTGAGCTGAAAACACAGGTACAGATCCATCTTTTTTTTCAAAATCATCTTTCAAAGGAGTGTATTAAGCAAACTTCACTCCACAGCAAAGTGGTATGGACGGAGATGTTAACTCTCTGTGCAGACAGATCCAGAGTTTTCTGGGATGCAGGTTCACGTTGCAGAGCCACGCTAACAACTACAGCTCATGAAAAGTGTCCTCCTGTTCCCCTTTCCCATCCCCTCCCGCTGTCTCCCTTGAACCAGTAACAGTACTCTGACCTCATTGCAAACCAGCTCATGGTGCTAACCCATGGGAACAATAACCCCACAAAATAAGGAGTAATTTCTGGGGGACTGAATCCCTGAACCAGCTTACTGTGGAGTCAGGAAAGCACCAGGGCAGGAGAGAGGTGGGGAGAGACTGTGCAGCCAAGGATGGAGAGAGCAAAGCAAGAGTGCCGTTTAAAATACCAACTACTTCCAAAGCTGATTTACTTGTAACATGAAGCTGTGCTGTCAGAGATGAGGAGGAGTCAGCAGCCACTGTGGCACGCTACAGTCAAGCAAAGAGAAAATAATTAATGGCAACACAAACTGGTTGTGATCAGAAATGCAGCTGATCTCAGCGGCCTGCTGCAATATTGATTTGCCATGGACAGGAGCCAGGCACAACAACGGCTCCACCAAAACCTCCCTCATGTTTCTCTGTTCATGCAGTGCTATAAGGAAGTAGGTCAACAGCCCATGTTTGCCAGTGTAGCACAGCCAAAGCCAAGCAGGCGTGCACCTACATCACACAGGAACAGAAAATATTCATGCCAGCACCAACCAGACGCTCAGCTAGCCTGTTTCCAACAGGGACCAAAAATGGACACCTAGGGAAAAATATACAGAAAATGCAAGCGTACAGTGATACTTTCCGCATATACTCTATCAGCCTACACATGCCCATAGCTTAGGAACTCAAGCACAGTGTAAAGAAGTATTTCATTCTGTGTGTTTTGAATTTATATCTCTTGTCTTTGTTTTCACAGAATCACAGAATCACAGAATCATATAGGTTGGAAAAGACCTTTAAGATCATCGAGTCCAACCATAAACCTAACACTGCCAAAACCACCACTACACCATGTCTCTAAGCACCTCATCCAAACATCCTTTAAATACCTCCAGGGATGGCGACTCAACCACTTCCCTGGGCAGCCTGTTCCAATGCTTGATAACCCTCTCGGTGAAGAAAAATTTCCTAATATCCAGTCTAAACCTCCCCTGGTGCAACTTGAGGCCATTTCCTCTCATCCTATCACTTGTTACTTGGGAGAAGAGACCGACCCCCACCTCTCTACAACCTCCTGTCAGGTAGTTGAAGAGAGCAATAAGGTCTCCCCTCAGCCTCCTTTTCTCCAGGCTAAACAACCCCAGCTCCCTCAGCCGCTCCTCATAAGACTTCTGCTCCAGACCCTTCACCAGCTTCGTTGCCCTTCTCTGCACATGCTCCAGTACCTCAATATCCCTCTTGTAGTGGGGGGCCCAAAACTTGATCTTGTATTGACGGTAAAAGAAGACAATTCTTCTCAGCTGACCCTCTTTCTTCATGATTTTACAGACATGTATCTCAAAGCCCTCAGTTGCCTCCCCTGGCAGAGAAGTTGAGGCACACATAGGTCTTCCTCACACAGTGACCATCCTCTGTCTCCACTCATCCCTGCTAGCCTTCTTGGGTGTTCCCTTTCTGTGTGGGGGAACCTGAATCCTTGCCAAATGTGAGAAAAGACAATTTTCTGCAAGGTGTAAGGTGATGACCATGACATAAAAAGAGGAAAGCCAATGCCATAAAAATATTGGGCACTAAACTCCCAGAGTAGATGCAAGTGAGAAGACTGGGGATCCTACACATGTTCCTTTTCTGTATCAAGGTCCATCAGTGAGTTATCATTCAGTCTTCAATGGAAAACTCTTGTTAGCTTGTTCCTAGTATAAGACTATTTAAGGAAAATTCTACTGTTGCTTTTATTAGTCAAATACTTTGAAGACTTTCCATACAGTTACGATTAGTCACTACTGACACATCCCATTTACAATGCTCTTAGAGCTGCACACCATGCCCACTCTATGACCTCTAAGGGAATGCTTTAAAAATGTTTAAGTGACGTACAAGCTGAAGTCCTTTTTAAGAGGTACTCCATGTGCTTAAGGTCAGATGTTTTAGGGACCTAAAGGTGCAAATTCTTACCAGAATTTGAATTTAAGGGCCACATATACATCACATGCCTAAGCACTACAGAAAATTGCACTAGAGCTGAAACACCCATGAAAGTGAGATTAGGCCTCTAAGATACTGTGGAGATTTTGGAAATCACAGTCTATGATTTATTTTATAAGTATTTGTATTTTTACTTTTCTTGCCATCTCCTTAGTGTCTCCACCCCATAACAAGAGCAAAAATACATGTAATAGGGCATTTAAGAGAAAGAAATGGGACGCATTGAGTGAAGCATTGCCAGCAAAAAATGGAAATATCGGTACTGTTATGCAAAGCCTTGATAAGACCTCATTTGGTCATCCTAAAGTCAGGAAAGAAGAATTCAAACTGGAACAAGTTCAGAGAAGACTAGCTTGAATGGTTGGAAGAACAGGGAGTCTGTTAGATATGGAGAAACCAAAACACCTTGGCTCTTTAACCGATCACATCAAAGACTGTGTTGTATAATATGGCTGTTATACAACACAGGACTACGTGCGAGGGATGGAAAAGATGCGTAAGAAAAAGGAAAATGTTGTTGCAGCAAAGTACTTATAAGCTAGCTATGAATAAGGTTAGGCTGGAAATTGGAAGGAAGTTTCTTCCAGAGGAATGAGGTTCTCTGAGCCTTTCCCAGAGAAACAAACAATCCAGTCACTTTTAAGCTTAAACAGTTTGTGAAAGGGATTATATCATAAGGCCACAAGATTATATCACAGCAAGTTTCTGCCAGTCCTATTTGCCAACGTGCTCGTATCCAGATAGGGCTGAGCCAGACAAAAACACCCTACATGAATGGGGAACTTGGCACAGGGACCAGACTTTATAACTTCCTTGTAAAATTGCAATCAGAAACCTCCTTTTGGGAGCTCCACAGAATAAAGTGAAAACATTCAATAAACACTTCTGTATTGGCAAGAAAGAGAACAGTGGGTTTCTGTGGCTTCCCAGTCCATTAAGAGTGCAACGGTGAACATATTTGAGAATCAGCAGGTCCAGGTAACTTGAACTCAAGAGCCATAAAGGACCTAGGCGAGGGAAACTTGGCGCACTGATGATAAACGTTGGAAAAGCTGGAAAGTTCAAGAGGGCTGGAAATGGGCCCATGTGAAGGCAGTCACACATGGAAATCAAGATTGTTTAGGTAACTACAGGCCAGTTACCCTGCCATTCTCAGACAAGGTAATAGGAATACTTCCATTAGCAAGATTCAGTTATCAAAGAAGGAAACAGTAAGAACATAATTAATGGCAGATACATGGTTCACTGTCTTTTTCAGACTATTTTAACTTATTATTGGGAGGACTGCAGAGTTGAGCGGTGATGGTAAATAGGCCTTTTTAGAGCTTGGTACTCCTGCAGCATTGCAATTAAAAAGAACAGCATACAATGTCAATAAAGCACACATTAATTGGATCGTGAACATGCTAACTGATAGGTTTCAAAAAGTGACTGTCAATGGGGAATCATCTAATGATGAACTGCAGGGATCAGTATATACTCAATGCTATTCAACATTTTCTGCACTGTTCTGGAAGCAAATATAAGAAACACTGCTGAGAATTTACTGTAGACAAGACAAAGTTTGACAGAATGATAAATAATGATGAAGATAAGGCTGTCATCTAGATCATTTAGAGAGAGAGCTAAACTGAGCTGCTTCAAACAACCGATGTTCTAAATCAGAGAGATGGAAAATTACAGATTTCATAGCAAAGAGAGCTGACCATCTGCAGAATGAGGCTGCCTCTGAAAAGCAGTAACACTGGAAGGATTTAGGGGTCCTATCTGACAAGCAACACAATGTGAGCTCCCAAGGTGACAGAAGAGGATAAAGCAATTTTTGTCTATACAAGCAAGGAAGTTGTTTAGTAGGAGCAGAGAAGACATTTTGCCCCTTTAATTGCCTAAAGCTGATCCTGGAAAAATTCTTGCAATGCTGGTGTCGTTTTTAAAGTATGCTGGCAAACTGGAGAAGTCAAGAAATGTGTCATGGGAATCAATTGAGCACTGCAGAAAAAAAGCCCGCTTCTAATGAGAAATACAAGCTCAATCTCCTCAGATTATCAAAAACTAGAGTGAAAGGAGTCTGATTACAGTATATGGATTTGTTGTATCAAAATGCAATGTGGAAAAAAAAAGGCATAATAAAAGCCATGGCTGCACACTGTATCCAGGTGAGTTTTGAGGAGACAAAAGGCATGTTTCTAACAGCCTGTGTGTTACAGCCTTGGAAATAATGACTCGTGGTGTATGCACCCAAGGGGCACTACACACCTCTGCAGCCACACACGAGCTGCAGGGCTCCAAGGAGGGAAAAATGAGTGATGGCCCGTGGTGAGCATGACACCTCTGAGCATGCACCCTTCATGCACTTGTGAAACTTGACTTATTTCTAGCTCCAAATCATTGCAGGATAGAACAAAACAATTTGTGAGTTAGGTCAAATAGCAGGACGATGCGTAACAGTAATAATTGAGTCTGACAGCGTAGCACTCTCCAAATGTTGATGAATTCAAGCTCTTTAAAGTACAGGCCATTATCCTCATTAGAGCCACAGCTCGGGTCTGATTGAAATCTGGCATTTTCTGCTCCCTGAGTGCTTGGGGCTGTGAGCATTCCTTCCAGCCACCACGGTGGCTGCAGAAACTGGCCCCATCCTGGCCCGGCCCCATTGTGGGAGGCTTGTGTTGTCAGACTGTCTTTTGTGTGAGCAGTCTCTACCCCCTTTCAGCCCCCCAAAAGCCAGACTAAGAGCATTTCAATAGAAAGTGTAACTTCAGGGGAAATAGCAGGGCGAGCGGGTATAGGAGAGCCTGCTCTGGCAGCTCTGGGAGGGTTGGCACCAACCATGGGGTGATGGGATGCTGGAGACTTGGCTGCAGGCTCTCCAGCAGGTCCCCAGCATGGGCAAGGGGATGGCACTGCGCAGCTCGGCTGTGAAACCAGAAAGCTGTGATGGAGGTTGAGCAAAAGCTCCCGGCTGGCATGTCCTCCCCAGCCTTTGTTTGATTTAACTGTGAGATGCCATTAAGGTCTTTTAGGAAACCATGAGCCTCAAAAGCCCAATGTAAGCACAGAGAAAGGCACTGATAACATGGGAATTTGATAGATCTCAGTGAAGAAGTTTTTCCGGGGATCATTTGGACTCTGGATGTGCAGATAGAGCAATGGATGAGCCTAAGACTGAGCAGCAGAGAGGCCCCAGCTCTGAAGCTGCAGGGAAGGCGGGCGGACAGCCTGACAAATCACAGCCACGTGCTGCTGGGGAAAGGGTGCAGGACAGCCGACCTGGGAAGAGCTCACATCGTTTGGGAAGTGTGATTAAAATAAAGCCAGTTGTGCATGAACAGTAACTTATTGCTCCTGTGTGCAGGGAAGCAGGACTTTCTTGCAGCAAACCAGCTGGTATAAAAGTGTTTGAACCCATCTTCAGTTTTCTCCCTGGAACTGAAATGTTTTACAAGATCCTGAATTTTGGTGAGCTCCTTGGGTTAAAAAGGTCAGTGAAGGTTTGAGAGATTTAACTCTGTGCCTGTGTGTGAATGTGAGTTTAGGCACCTCAAATTATATTTCAACTTCCAACTGAGGGCAGTAACTTTCTCTGCAATGTCAGCAGCCTGACTGGAAGAGCATGTTTCTAATGAGAGAAATGCAAAGTATACCCAGAGAGAATTTAGGAGATACGCTAGAAAAAGACAACTTCAAAATATTGTTGGAAATGAGCTCATTAAATGTCCTTGTTTTGATCTCTGCATCCCACACAGTACAAAGGGTCCACTGGCTGCATATCAAGGGGAATGGAAAGATCAATTCATATCAAGGACATCAGCAGAACTACACAAGGATATAGGTGTCTTGTTTCACTTGTGTTTTTTTTATCTTTCACTTATGACTACATTTCATTTTAAACTTTGAACCCAAGAGCAAAGGTGCACTGAGCGACAGATGTTGGAAAACAAAAACGCAAACAGGCAGCAGGGCCTTGGATGTCACAGGATGTAAATACGGGCCACAGAATATAAACATGGGAGAGTGGCAGGGTCACAGGCAGTAAACATGGGCTGTGCAAGGAGATCCTGTATAAACATGATATGTCTAGGAGGGGACGCTGTGAACACGGGAGTTATGCAGAAATAGTCTTCAGAAAGACTGAGAGAGTTAGGTCCCTTCTCCCTGGAGAAGAGAAGGCTTGGGGGGACCTCATCACAGTATTCCAGTACTTAAAGGGCGGCTACAAAGAGGATGGAGGCTCTCTCTTCACAAGGAGCCAAGGGTACAAGTTGCACCAGGAGATGCTTCATCTCTATATAAGAAAGAAATTTTTTACCATGAGAACAATCAGTCACTGGAACAACCGCGCCAGGGACATGGTAGAGTCCCCATCACTGGAGGTTTTTAAGATGTGATTGGACAGGGTGCTAGATAATCTCATCTAGGCGCCCTTTCCCGTGAAAGATTGGACCAGATGATCTTTTGAGGTCCTTTCCTTTGGGCTGTTCTATGATTCTGTGAACAACACAAGTTGCAAGACAAATGCTGGAGTGTGGCAGGGCCATGAGTTACCCATGCAGAGAGGATGGGGGAAGGAGGATGCTCATGCATGTGGGAACAGAGCAGGCTGGGACATGGGACAATAGCAGAACTCCAGAAGGCAGAGATTTGGGAAAGCAGCCACCCCTGGTTATAAACACAGCAGTACTGTGTTGCAGATGTAACACACGTCATAGCACAGGGATGAGGCTTTGGTCCTCAGATCCAGTAAGGGTAGAGAAGTTGTGAAAAGCATATATTCCTTCTTAAGGATGTGTGTATTATTGACCATATAAAGCACCATGAGACAGGCTGCCTTTTCACAGGGAGAGAGACATTGTGAAAACAACGTCATTATGGACATAAAGGAGATCATCTTCTGGAGGAAACTGTTCTGTGGAGAAAACTGAACACTGTTAAGTCAGTAGCTGATGCTTTACTGGTAAAACTGGAATGGATTTCACGTGCTTCTGCTCGTGATCTCATTGTTTCCACTGTATTTCATTGGGCTGAGCATGAGAATCTCACTTCTGTTACTACGCCCTTAAGATGATCCATACTGTGAAGATGATCCCATATACTGCGCCTTTGCTGGGGTCACCACATTTACAGTGAAGCTGTCCCGGTATCAGAGTTGTAGGGAGTGACATGGGAAAAACGATGCTGACAGGAGGAAAGGAATTAGGTTAAACAGTGGTTAAAGAAAGAGACCAGGAAATTAGGGTTATAACTACAGCACCTCAGTTAGGTGGCATGAATTCCCTTCTGTCCTCTCCTGTCTCATCGCACATGACACAAACCCACGAGCTCCACGTACGTGGCTCGCCTGCACCCCATCCATGGAAAACGCTGAGAGGCTGTGTGAGCCAGCCTGTGTTAAATCAGGTCAGAGATGATAACGGGGCACAAAACCATCCTGGTAATTTCACTGCTCCACCCACGAAGGGCTACAGTATATATTTCTATTTATATAATAAGAAAAAAGTTATTAAATGGGATTCCAGCTGCAGATGTGCCTGTTTGAAATTACATCAGTGTCGTAACAGAGGTCATTGACATCTGAACCAAGGAAGATGACCAAGAATTTAAGAAATCTGAGCATGTATTATTTATGGAAAGAGAGGCTCAGCAAGGAGCTGTGTGGCAATTTCTGGGGGCGGAAAGACTCATGGTGTCTGGGTAAGGAACAGTTTGTGCAATCTGCCTAGGAAGGGAGAAGTCATCTTATTCAAGGAGAGAAGTATACAGATAACTAAAACAACTGCAGGAGGCTGCTGCATGAAGGCTCCCAGGGCAGTACAGAAGGGACATTAGGATATGTTTTGGTAAACATGAAAGCTCTGCAAAGCACTGAGCACACAGACAGGAGTGAGGTTTGTTTTAAAGATTGGGCTTGCCACGGCAGAGGGAAAAGCCCAGTAAAAATATGAGACATCATCAAAAATCCAGCCAAACGGCATAAAAAAATGCAGATATTATGCAGTAGATAGAAGTAACCTCTGTTTGTAGCCTATTCGATCCTCAAGTGGCAATTGCTTAAAATGCTGGGACAGCTGTTTTGGTAGGAAAAATATATGTGGGGTCCTGACTGGTTTACAATGAGCTTTCCTCTTGACCAATGGGTTAGTCTTCCTATCAATGCTTTGGGCATGATAGCAAATCTGGCATTAGTATTTTTCTAAAATCTGAACTGTTAGAATAATGTGGTTTCTTAAAATTCTTCAGGGCTTTTTTTTCCAAGTTTCTAAGGACCTGTGCTCTCAGGTCAACTCGCTCATGTGCTTGGGTAGTTGCTCCTCAATGGGTTTTAGTAGCAGCAATGTAAAGAGTTTAAACGAGGGGACTGCAGCAAGTTGGCTCTTTTTGATCGAAACCTTTCAGGGAGGAAGCACATGATATACACAGAGGCAGCAGAGTTAAGTGCAGACATCGGCCTGGGCATCCAAGCCGTCCCCATCCTTGGCAGCAGGGGTAGACCCAAATATAAATTTTGTTTGCTATAAATCTGAACTGAATTTGGCGGATTTAAGCCAAGCCCGCCCTTCACAGTGCTTCCCTACAAACAGACATATTGATTTTATGGGAAAATTGAATAGAAATTTAAAATACGAACTTTTCAGAGGAGACCTGGTCCAGAGCAAGTTTGAATCTGAGCACATTTTATGGCTGAAATGTAAATGCCTTTGGGGGGGGGGGGGGGGGAGAAGCCAATAAACAAAAGAGATAATGTAATGGAAATAGTGTTTCCCTGCCCAGGACAGAGCTGCCGGCCTAAGCCCTGGCTGGTGTTCACACATACGCGCTGGCATCAGGAGAGCTACCTACTAGGTGAAGATCAGGCCCCACAGTCACGTTTTATTGAGACATTGATGTAGCGCAAATAAAGCAGGGCTAAAGCTGTGGCTGCTACAGGCAAGAGAAAAGGAAATGAGCCAAGTATGATTTCTTCGTACACTTGCAGGCTATAGGAATGCGTTTTGCTGGCCTTATGGTAATCCGGACTTTGAACTCCCATTCATTCCCATTTCTCTCTCCCATGACATAAAATAATTCCTCAGGACTGTCTATAACCCCCAAACTCCTTGGAGCTTGTTCTGTGCAATGTTACACCACTGGGACTCCTAAAACTATTGTGTAATGGAGTGAGATCACAGACTAGCTCAGTCCATGCGGCTTGCGCTATCTTGCCCGCCTGATGGTTAGCTGCAGTTAAAACACTAAAAAAACGTTCATGTAGGATTACAGGCATGATTCTTAATAGCGGTAGGAAATCCAGACATGCAAGTGATCTTCCATAAGCAAGAAATCCATTAATGTGGAGGAGTGTTCCACCGATGTTTATAAGCTCATTGACTCTGCTGTGGCTGCAGTTTGGGAAATCCAGCCTTTATTTGTTTTATGTGCTGTACAAACACATAAGGATGTGTTAATTGTATAGGCTGGTACTGGAGCAAGGACAACAGCAGTGTCATGTGTTCAGATGTGATGTTTGGCCTCTGAATGTTAAAGAGAAACCTGGGCAGTATTCATGGATTTAACCTCTCAGCAGATGCACCATGATGTTCACATTAAAGAGTCTCTGACAATCAGGAACTACCATCCCATGGTGGGATTATCCTTTGAAGTGAGTCATTGGCCTTTTTCAAAATCTCATGTTAAAAGGCCATCAACATGAGAGGTATAGAGAACAAGCACTCTAGCTTCCTGGGTTTTGCCCTCATGACTCCCAGTGTTGGGAACAGTCAGGGGGCTTTCGCAGCCCTTTTGTTTACACAGAGCCGCTGGGAAATGCAATATGAAAATGAGTCCAGCGTGTTTTGCTGCAATATATCCTGACCAGGAGATATGAACAACTGGGATGGGACTCAAAGCTGTAGCCTTGGTGATTAATTTAGCTTTCTAACCACCATGAAAATCACAGTGCAGCATAATGTGAAAAATGAGTGCTCTTGGTCAAAAATAAGGTTATTTGGGAGCTTCAGATAGTGGTCAGATGGCTATATTTTATTCACTAAAATTAAAAGTACTAAAATTAAAAAAGCTTGGACATGTGAATATGCTGATGCAGGATGGGCAAGTGAGAAAGCACAGTGCAATGACTAAAAATTATTTAGATCCTTTGAAGAGTGTGAAATCTGCCCTGGATGAAAGGGTAGGAGCACCAGGCTCCCAGCAGCAGCCTGGCAGCACATGGGACGTTTTGCTCTCCCCCGGGGCCAGGGTGCCAGTTCACCCGTCCTGCTGCTGCTTCCCTGATGTCTGTACCTGTTCTTCACTGTTGACTATATACAGTTAATGGAGCCTGAAAATATGCTTTGGGAGAGATTAATACGACCATGTTTTATCACGAGGTCATTTTCTGTTGGCTATAAGCTAGAGGGAATAGATGCCTTTAAAATAAGCCGTTCGGTCAGAGTGGATGAGCTGCAGCTGCAAAATGCCATGCGCTCTGTAGGATGGGCTGAGAGGAGAAGATTGCAAATGCCCAAGAGCTTAAACATTTACACTTGAAGGTAAAACTATGACAGGCAGTCACTCTGCAGCCTGGTGTTGGCAGTTTTTCTGTAGCAATGCCATCCCAGACTGATTAGAGACCAACCCCAAGCCAGACGGAGGATGGGGCTGTGCCTATGGGTCTAACCTGAGGGCCAGAAAATGAAGATTTGATGAGAAACTAGTTTCCTGTTTGCTTGATTAAATACAGCTATAAAATTAACGGAAAACATATCCACAGCCCCCTGGAGGTGTGTTGTGAGGATGCACCACTTAATGTTTGTAAAGTGATTTGGAAGTGAAAAATGCTGCAATAATGCAATGCCCTGTTCTCTTGCAAGAAAGCTGATTGCTTCTTTTATAAGGTAACAAAGTCCAGAAAAGTAGAGTGGAAATCAGCATATCTCCAGATCTCTGGCAGCAGTCAGAGCTATCCCTAGCTAATGCCAGTGGCTGCAGCTCCAATACAACATGATGCTGCAATCTTCTGGAAAGAGAGAAGAAGAAAGCCCTCTAGCACTCAGTGCCTTCAGGATGCCTGCAGAGTCACTGTTGTTATTTATACAGAGGGGTGCTCCTGCATCCCCAAAACTAGGAGTTCAGTCCTGGATCCAGCTGCCATCGCAGTGACTGGCATGGCTTGAGAAAAATCTTACCATCCCTTTGTCAGCGCATCTGCAGCATTTCTGACTCAAGGCCCGTGAGTGAATGCTTCTTCAAAAAAGGTTGTAATTGGTGCCCAGTGTGTTTTGAAAACTGGAAAAACTCTATGAGAGCAGAACAACTACTGCTCTTGCTTTTTCAGAAGCATTTGTGCTATGAGGATCAATGTATTATGAGCCTACAGGACATGGGACCATGAAAATCTTGGAGGGGCAAGACTATACCCAGTGCCTGTCAGCAGTTCTCTTGAAGAAGGCTAAAGCCTTAATTTTATTGAAGGACCTCTGTAGGATATACTGCCATGGGGACTAGTAACAAGCATAGCGTGAACAGTTTATAGCTCCCCCTTGGAGATCCATACCGAGAAATCTTGCTATGCAATGAGGTGCAAATTATCTTCCCATTTCTTCATGTCTAATATCCAGTTGCCCACCATATTATTTGAAATGTATTTCTTGACTGAAGGGTTATTGCAGGGATCTACTGCAACTGCAGTGAGCACCTACGCACTGCTTGTTTGGCTTCACAAGGGCCCTTCGTGTGCATCCCACCCCGTTTGCTCTCACCTTCTCCCACAGCTCACCACCCCTTCAGCTGTGCTGATGCAGAAGAGGATGTTTTTATTTTCAGTGGGGATGCTTTCGGTGATGCTGTGGCTAAGCGCAGCCTTGCAATTGGGCTGCCGCCCTGGAGGAGAGAGCAAAGATGAATAAGCAGGAGCCAAAGGGTGGTAGGGCAGGAAATTCTACACCTGGTTTGCTGCTGAAGGAAACATGCCATGTAATGACCCTCTCTTTTTTTTTCTCCTCTAGACTGAGTATAAAAACAGGCATGGGTTCACGAGGAGGAGAGACGCTGCGTTAAGGGGGTTTTAGTCACCAGTGTGGTCCCTCTCCCCTTTTGAGCAGGGCAGTGCCCGCTGCGGCAGGTGACTCGGCAGTTCACGAGATAAAGGACTACACAGCCTGGTGTGAAGACCACAGTCTCACCCACAGTAGTGGAGTTATTGTGGACAGGGATGGCTCAGCCACCGGGAACGGGAACAGGAGTCAAGAAGCCTCTGTGCCAGTCCCCGCTCTGCTACCCTGTGGGACCGGCAAGGCCCTGGGAAAAACAAGTACAGAGCAAACAGAGTATAATAGTCAGCGCCTTCCCAAAGCACCTCCCTTTATCATAAATGCTTTATTACACATCCATATATAAAGCTGGGATAGCAATATTGACCCACCTCCGAGGGTGCTGGTTTCAGCAAGGAAATTGGCCCCAATTCCTGATTTAAACTTAAATTTCATGTTCATCACCAACTCTTGCAGAACAAAACACCTCCCGTCTCCCTTCCCTCCCCATCCTGTTATTAAGAGGGAAAATAGCTTTTTAGGAAAGCCGTGTAATTCCTGCCTGAAATTCTCTAGCGTGCTGGTTCTTTTTGGTTCCTCCAAGCTATTTTTTTACAGTTTCTTAAGCCACAGATGGGAAGAAAAAAAAAGGCACGACAAAAATCCAATTAAGGAAAAGCCTTGGGAAAGAGAAAGTGCTTGTTGTTTAAACGTGAGCTGTAAAGGGAGCCAGGAAAGGTGGGTTAAATGCAGAGCCTAAATATCCAGCAGCCATAGTTGTTATCTGAGCCTCTGCGCCATTAGCGATGCAGCAATACTGGTTTGGGTTTTCCCCTCCGTTCTCCAGGTTCAGTGTGTGAGCAGGTCTCCACAAGTTCCTCGCTTATTGGTTTGATATCAGGAAAAATAAAACCCTGTTAAGAAAAGAAAATGTACAAAGAGGCAAAGTAGTGATCTCAGAGCTCTGGAAAAAATCTTGGCTCCAAATTATTCTACATGGGAGCAAATTCATCAGGTGCCAAGAAAAAAAAATACCCAAACCCAACAGCCTTGTTTTGATTTCCACCCATTCCAGCTGATCACTAGTCTCCAGGCTGAGCTTGTAATCTCCTCTTTAAGGAGACCTTCTTATTCAGTGAGCCACAAGCAGTGACTGCAGGGGGAAAGCAAAGCCTAGTTTTATTTAGGATGTTTCAGCTGTCAATAAAATGATGCTTCTTTCCTTAAATGTGGCAAAACTTATGCAACCAAAATATACCATAAGTGATACATATTGCAACAGGATTTCCGTGTACTCCATTAAACACAGACGACCTGAGACCCACTCACCCCATTTGCCCATGGAAAGGGAAATGAGATGAAGAACGAGAAGAAGGAGCAAGAGGATGAATGCGAAAGTAGAAGGCACCCACCGTTCATTCCTCACCCAGCTTTTGTTGCAGGCTCTTCCTCCGACTCTGACCTGTACGTTTAAAACCACTCTGTAGGGCTTCAGCCTTTTTCAGTTTGCTGGCCTTGGTGGAGGGAAAAATTCTGCTTTAGTAATTTAACTAACTGGCAATAGACTCGTTTTCTCAGATGCTTGCACAGATGCCAAAGGCCACAGATTGAGCACTGCTGACCTGCTAGGTAAAATGCAGCCATGGTTTTATGGGAAGGGGAGGAGTTTTATGCAGGTTAAGTGACTGAATCTGCAACTAGAGAAGACCAGAAGAAAATACACCAGCTCACTCTATGAACTAAATTCTGCCAGTGACTCCAAAGGAGAGCACAGCTGTACTAAGGGCAGTATTGGGCCCTGTGTGTATATTTGCGTAATTAGAGATTTCTCCTCCTTCCCAAGCAATCAGGATAGCTTTGTTTTATGTCTGCACCTCTCTCTGGTCTGTCCCGCCCCAACATGATCGAAACGTCTGTTCCCTGCTGCTCAAAGGCATGGGGCATGGCGGGATCCATGTCTTTGGCAGGGAAAACAGGGAAAGTTGATGCCTGTATATGTATGTGTGTGTGTATGTATACACATATATCACCTCTACTGGAAGCTATGAGGCACTGACAGCTCTTAGTTCAAACTGAAGTAGCTCAGGTATATGCAGGGATCTGTTTGTATATATTATTCAAGTAAGTATGCGTGTAGATATATACAAAACATGCACATATGGCTGTATATTCAAGGTGATGTATTTCCATATGAATTCATTTATCTTGAGAGGCAAGCAAGGAGCAGTCTCTGGAGCAGCTTTCTGCTGGAAAGACTCTGGCCAAGAATGATCTCCCTTTGGCCTTGTAACAAGTGGTGGGGTCAGATTGAGATCTCTGAGGCTTCGAACATTTAGCCTTCTCCTTTCTCCAACCTATTTGCCTTTCTTTCTCACATTATGCAAGAGATGAGATACTCTGATAAAAACACTTATTGTGGGAGAACATGACTCAGTTTTCACAAGTGGATACCCCATGAAACATAGCCAGCATCCCCTCACAAGTCTTCATATAACCAAAATAATATCAGAAGTGGAGGCAGGAGAGAAGCAGGGTCAGAGGGGTGAAGTGGAGGAGGAAGTCATAAACTTCCTTTTGTATTATCTGCACCCAACTCCTACAGCCTCTGAATCACAACTGTGTGCACAAATAACTCACAGTCATCTGCAGGAAATCACCACAGTTGTAATCATTGTCCTTTTTACTAAAGAATTTGCAGGGTTAAACTATTAGTGGCACAATGTATTTGTACACATCCAAATTATACCTCTATCATGTGGGGTATAATTCTTCTAATCTAATTTAACTGTCAAACATCTCTTGAATGTAGCTGGGGAGAAAATCTAATGCAACAAACCAGACCTTTATCCACCAAGGGAGACAAAAACTCATCATTGCTTCAGACCCAAGATTGAATATACCTAATTCAACCACAAATTGCTGGGCTGAGGAGAGTTCATGGCACAGCCAGGAAGACTAATTCCTTCCCTTGCAGGAATTACCATGTTAAACTCCCTGACCTGGGTTACACAGGAGGTCAGATTAGATTATTGCTGTCCCAAATTCTGGTCTTGGAAACCAGTTTTCAGTGCCCATCTGGCTGCAATCCCAGGTAAACATCAAGAAAAAAATGCAAGCGTGTGGTTAGGGTATCTCGTTTCTGTGTGCTGTGGTGGAAGGACTCTCATTGCTGTCGGTAAGAAGGCAGCAGACCTTCCTGAAAATGGGAGATGAGAAAAACTTTAGCAGATGTGAGGAGGGCTTTTTAGGGTCAGTGTTAGTCAATGTGGGGCCCTCCCAGCATGGCCTCTGTCTGCATGCAGGCAGTTCCCGCTGCTGAAGCAGGGTTCCCAAATGCCCTGAACTTGGTTAAATACAGAGAAACTCCCCCATGGCACAGTGAGTCCCAGATATGCAAACCATTTGCAATGGGCAGTGCTGCTTGTTTGCTCCGTTCTCGGGCTCTCCCCTGGGTGATTTGGTCCCTGCTGGAGAAGGGGATGGCGTCTTGCCCAGTGTGGCCATTCAGTAACCTCTTCTGCCGTGTCCAGAGGCTGGCCATACAAGCCCCAGCAAGAGACCGAACAAGCCTCACTGCCTGTCTTCTCTCCCTGCAGCAGCCAGCCCTCAGCAAACAGACCGGGAACGGCATCTTCCCATGCCATGGATACCCACAGCCACACCAGCCCCACGCATCTGCAGGCCACAATATGGCAAGAGGCAGCAGCTCTCTCCAATCAACCTAAGAAGCAGAACTTTATTTCTCAAAGAGCTGCGTGAACATCTGCTGCTCAGTAGGTCCTCACCTGCCAACACAGCTAGCAGATCCTGTTTCCCTGGTGTGTTGGTGCTCACTTACAACTCATGCTTATCCCTAGAGGTCCAGGATCCCTTTTTAGCACCTCCTGTGTGAAATGCTTAGGTAGATGGTACCAGCAGGGCTTGAGCTCCCATCTGAGGTGCCATGAAATTGCACGGTGGTTGACTCCCCCCAGAGCAACTTGCCTGTCCCTGATTACCAAACATTCGCCTCCGTCCGCTTGTCCTTTCCCCACCCCTGGAAGGATGGTGAATTAACAGCAGGGCTGTGACTAACGGCAGCGTGAGCAAGCAAGGAAGCCATTGGCCGTCCAAATCAGCTGAATCAGAAGGAGCAGGGGAAAGAAAAGAAAAAAGCTATCTGAACAAGCACTAATCGCTTACAAGCCACAACATGAACAGCCAGGCATATTAGTGACTCACAGGTGAAATGTGTGACAGCGACTTTGGCGAGCGGTGGGAAGGGCTTCACGCCTGGGTGGCAGGAGGGGAGGGTGTGCGGCCGAGCCAGGAGCGCAGCCAGCCAAGTGTTTCCCACGCACATTCCTCTACTCCATGCACTATGAAATTTGGTCAGAAGATAAAGCATGGAAGCAGAAAGAAGTTCCTAGGAGGAAAGTGAAACAGAAAAACAAAACAGCATGGTAATTTCTTGCTTGCAAAGAGCGGTATTTCCATGTGCAGGCTTGCTCCACCTGCAATTTTACATGTGTATAGTGATTACTGATCTATGCCTCTGGTAAAAAGCTTGATCTGTCTCAGGAAAATCCCTTCCTTGTTAATTTATTATTTGATATATATGTAAAGCAGCATACAATATAGCCTCAATCCACAGAGACTCATGTCTTCAGGGCTGCAGGTAAAGGAAAGAGTACACAAGGGATGAACTAGAGAGAGAGAAATAAGCTAACAGCTGAGCACCCTGGTTTCAGAGCAGTGACTGGTGTTATTTTTGCCATGATTACCAGCACTGTGGTAGCACCCACAGGCTCAGCTGTGCATGGTGCTGTACCTACACGCAGCAGGTACCTGCCGGTGGGCGTCCGTCGGTGGTGCAGCCCTACTGCTGGACAAACACAGAAATCCAGCCTAGGGGTTTTCAGAGAAGGGTAATGGGAGCCAGGCCCTTCGGTGGCACTGAATTGGGTAAGTAAGTCCCTCTGTGAATATCCTCATCTGGGCCCTTTGCAGTGGAAGAGCATTTCTGAAGGAGCTTTGTCTGTCCAAGGGTCTGTCCAGCCAGACCTCACCTCGATAAGGCATCTGTGCATGATGGATAAATAGCTAAAAATAAACCGCTCTGTAATGAGGAAACCATTATTTGCAAGCAGTGACCACGCAGCCTGCCACACATGCTGTGCCATTCAAGCACCAGGACGAGGCATGCTCTCCCGATGGTATTTCAGCCAGCTGCACTGACCTGCAGGTACCCGCTGGGACACCGACCCCGCGCCCAGCCCTGCGGTGCTTGGTGCCCTGTAAAAATGGAGCAAAGAGCTTGCGGATGAAGCAAAGAGCCAAACTGAGATTACAAAAGACACGGGAGATGCAAACAAACCCTGAAATAATACAGTAGCATTGCAAACAGCGGCCCAGAGCTCCCCCAGCCAAATCTCTCATTGGGTGTTGTCGTAGCCAGAAAGCACTGGAGGTAGCAGCTTGGAAGAGACCGCTCTCGACCAGCTCCTGCAGGGGAGGCACGGCCCTGTCCCAGCGTTTCAGAGCATGCAGCCTTTCTGCCAGAGCCAGCACACGTGATGAGCTTTACATGCAGTGAGCTGTGATTGCAACACAAAGACTTGCAGTGTATTAAAATTAAGCAAGTAGTTAAATTGTTTGCCGAATCAGGTCCTAACATGAAACAAGATGCAAAATCAGTCTAGTAGAGGAAGCGAAGGGGGCGTAGGAGAAAGGGAGCAGCACTCCGGATGTGTTGTAAAATAAACCAACAGCGCGCCCGACTTGATGGTTACCAATCTAGGTGTTTTTTCAGACATACCAGATAGAGGAGGTAAATGCCAGAAGCCCAGGGATACCGAGAGCCCACCACAAGCCCACAGGATGACAAATCTGCTGTCTGGTTCTCATGCATCTGCAACCTCTTTTCCACTTCAGAGCGTGGTGTGCAGCAATGCCTCATGGTGGCAGGGCCCCATGGGTTTTGTGTTGTGTCAGCACGACCCAACCTGGAAGCCTGTGTGTGTGGTGCTGTCTTGCTTGCAGACACTGCCAAGACAAGCACATGGTGCCTGCAGCCCCCTGCTCCCCTTCTTGCTGCCTGCCTGTGAAATTTTCCAGTGGTTCAGCACATCTTCTGTTGTTTATCACATCTTCTGTTTTGACCTTTGTACAAAAAACAACCTCTGTCTTTTGCAGTGAAGAGGACACTTGCACAGATCTAACATCGTGAGCCAAGTACCTCACCAGCTCCTGGAGCAACTTTGGGTGCTAAAAGAGTGCTAAACAGCCTTGTACATGCCTTGCACATGTGAGTGATGTGTGAGGTTTGTGGATGTGTGAGTTTTAGTTCACACTGTCTCAAGCAGATGCCCCGGAGGGGTTGTAAGAGATGTGCAACGGCCCTTCACAGACCCTTTCGTTACGTGTTAATGAGTTACCATGACCCTGGTTTCCAGGTGTCTGTTCAATTCACACCAGTTCCTCTCAGGCAGCGTAATTTGTGCACCTCCACCATTAGGAACAGCACCTTGAGCAGCTGGCCGTTTCTCCACCACAAATATATACTTGGTTTTATATTGAAGAAATCAAGCCTACTTCCATTCCAGTATGAAGATGAAAAGTACACTCGTCCTCCTTTTCTCAGTCCTGCGTCTGGCCTTTGCACCATCATTATATGGCAACAAGAACTTATACTGTAGCTCTAGTCCTCTGAAATGTCTTTTGCCTCCCAAGTACGTGCTCTTCTTTTTTTTATTTTTTCCCTGAAAGATTCTCATTTTTTTTTTAACTGTGGGTTAGAGTGAGGTGGGCCCTGGGACAGATGGGCAGGAGCATGCTAGGAAGGTGCAAGGCTCTTCCTCACCATAATTTCCATGGGGCAGATGACAGTTACAGTCCTGTCCTGGCCCCAAACTTAACTGTACAAACAAGATGGGGGGAGAGAGCCTGGCCAACACCTGCTGCCACCCTGCCGTGCCTGGCAGACGTCAGAGAGGCTTGGGAGGAGGAGAGACACCATATCGCTCAGCACCCTCTCCACGATGAAATGGGATTGCAAGATCCTATGTCAAATGAAGCTGTCGTTAATGCAAGCCGTATCTGCGGCCGCCGTAATGAAAACTGCACCGAGCACTGAGTTTCTGGTGCCACCAAAGAGCTCTGCCCTCCCCAAACTTCCTGGGAAGTGTTTTGAACTTTATTTTTTAAAGTGCAATTAATCACGGAGCAGAGCTTGAAACCAGTCCAAGTGCAATAAAAGCACCCGAGCAGAGCCTGCTCAGCCCAGCGAGCATTGTTTGCCACGGCCTGACTTCAGGCATCAGGAAACTTCCAGATGTGTTAACTTTGCAGCTCCTGGCTCCTGCAGGAATCTTAACTGCTACCATCTGTACAGGGGAAAGGCTTTGGAAAAGCATCTTTCCCTTTACTTACGTTCCTCCGAGCACTGAGAGTTATCACCTCACAGCCGCTGCAATTTCTGCTGGCTTCGCCCTCATGGACTAATGACTGCACCCTGCAAAGGTGCCGTTTCTTTCTGCTTCCATCCTTCGGCAGGGAGCATCCTGGCGGAGCCCCTCCGTCGGGTGGAGGACAGGCACCCTCCATCTGCTCCTGTTCTGCATGTGGTTTACAATATGCTACAGGAAGGCATTTTCTCACGCTATTAAGTTTTCACTAGATGCGGAGGGGGATCAGGAATGCCTCGGACAGCGTAAAAATTCCGTTCTTGGTTTGGTTATTAGGATCTAGCGGCGGCAGCAGGCAAAATTATAGCCTCCATGAAATCCGAGTCTGCTGCTCTGCTGCAGGCAAGGGGTGCACATTGTCCCCCTGCCAGGTACGCTCGGACACCTCCTGGGCCAGCCACAGAGCTTCTTCAGTTACTCCTAAGGCCTCTAACCACAGGGGTAATTCATACCTGTGCAAGCTCCCATGTTTGTGCCCACAGCCTGTGGGTCAGGCAGCTTTGGGGCTGAAAGGCTCCGAAACGGCACTTCCAGCTTAGTCCCTGCCCTGGGAAAGTTTTCCTTCCCTCAGTCTGCCTTTTTTTTTTCAAGAAGAGGTTGCCTTTAGCTGCGTGTTTGTCACCTTTTTCTCTTTCCCAAAGACTTTCAAGTAACAACCTCATGCACAAGCTCCATAGATGGTCTTAATCACACTTAGCACTTATAAAGCACCCTGCACATCAAAAGCTCCTCACACATGTAAGTTAATCGGCCTTTTCAATACCCAGAGGATGGAGGTGAGCAGGAGCTACAAACTCCGTTTTGCCGATGGGGAAGCTGACACACCGAGAAGTTCATTGCTTCACCCAGGGCCATGCAAGGGGTTAGTAGTGCAGCTGGGATCAGAAACTTCTGGCTCATAAACTGTGTTCAAACCACCAAACCTCATGGCAGAAGCAAACTGGAAAGATTGGGTCCAAACCGAAAGCGAGCAGTGCCCAGGACTATAAATAATTTTGTCTGACGTGGCTTTTATGAAGCTTGTGCAAAATACAGAAAAGGCTGGTGTTGCCCTGGGGTTTATGACTGTGTTTCCTTCAGAAACCTTGCAGATCATTCAGCCCCCCAGTACCCAGATGAGTCCTGGAAATGAAAAAACAGCGAAGCAGTTCGTGACAGCAGAGACCTTGTCTATGGCCAGGAGTTTGGGTACTATTGCAACAAAACTAATAACGAAGTGCAACTGCTCAAAAGCAAACCTACACGCGAGGCCTTGAAATAACAGAGCAGTGAGTGAAAAAAAAGGAGGAGCAGGGGACAAAGGAAAGGAGAATCCAAAAAGAGGGACTTTGGCAATCCAGGCTTCTCTGGTAGAAGCTAAAAAGAGGTGCTGGTTACCTGTCTGGTAGCAATATGGTTGGGTGTGCCTGCATCCAAAGACAAATTTCAACCTATGTGTTCAAGATATAACTTTACCTGCCTCATGCTCCTGGCTGGGAATAAAACAAATGGCGTGAGGCTGTATGATTTTAAGAGATGATCACGCTTTCCCATATTTTGCCTTAACACCCTGCAGCTCCAAAATGCTTCCCCTTGTGTGGGTTCAACTTCTTGCCCTGCTCCTTGGAGGAGAGGGAACGTGACTCAGCCACACTCGCACGGAGGAGCTCCAGTTATCATGCCAGCAAGTCAGACCTGCTGTCCTCAGGCTGTACGTGCCCCAGGGCGATGTCTTCTGAGAGGAGGGACGTTTTCATAAACACCGTGCCAAAGCAGAGGCAGGATGCAGAGACATCCGAGTTACTCATCCTGGCTTAAACCCCACAGGATGTCTCAAGTGACTGAAGTGTAGGCTGAAATACAGGCTTAAACTATAAGTTTGGGGATTTTGGCATTAGGTGACTGGCCACAGAGAGGTCCAACATGAGATGACCAAGTAGATAATCCCAAATGACAGCAGAAAAACTACCGGATGGAGTTGTCCGTTCCCAAGGGGGTTTGGCATCACTAGTAGCAGCTGAGTAGGATTTATTATGACAATATCAGAGCAGAGAAATTATGGTCATAGGGGGAACAATAACTATTTGTTGCTAATCTGTGGGTTTTTTTCAGCTGTTTAGAAGATTTTGAAATCAAAACGTTTCTGTCTTCTACATTTTTCTGCCAGTGCAGTTTCTGCTTCTGAGAACAGTCCCCAAATGGGGAGCACTGGAAATGAGATGTGAAATGAGAATTCAGATTTCACATTAGAATTAGAAATTGTGAAGGGCAGTTAGCTCACCCTCTCCACTTTCTATGGAGGACAAATTCACTCCCTCCAATTTTCAGTGGTTTCAGTGCTATTTGCTTAATCTGATGGAACAGACCTTTTATTAGGAGATTAAAATGTTGTAGTGTGATTTATCAGGAAGCAGATAAAATATATTTAAGGAACATAGATATGTCTAAACATGTTAAATAAAGCAAGGATTTTAGTATCCAGTCTATACAGAAGGTTGCAAGAGATTTATCTGAGCAGCCATTCTAATGCATGTGAATAGTGGGTGTAGTAACGGAAATGAGAAGCAAACTGGAAGACAACACCTGTGACAGTTGTGACACAGTGGAAATAATTCAGCATCACTCATTAAGGCTGAGCAAGGGGAAAGGAAACACAGAAGTCAGGAAGACGATGATACAGCAGCAGAAGGGAAAGAGCTGTTGTTGCTTCAGAATCAGACATAGTTTCTGTCATCTTTGCCATTTCTCAGCTCATTACCCCTAGAACAGGCTCCAGCTGTATTGCATTGACTTAGCAGAGTCAGCCATTGCTATTTCACAACTATCTTCTTGCCAAGTCTTTCGCTAAAAATGAAATCAAGACCATTTGGTTTGACTGACTTCATGTGATAGCTCTGTAAACTGCCGGTGATCTGCTGACTGGATTTCGAAGCCATTGCCCTCAAACATCTTCCCAGTTGGAAGGTTTTCCTCACTTGCTTGCTCTTTTCCTTACATTCTTGCTTCTTTGTTTTCACCCATATGTCCAGCAGTATCACAGACACTGGCTCCTCTACAGTTGCACAGACTGCTGTCCCAAGTGGTCTCATTAATATCTGTGTAGAGTAGGCAGGATTATAATGTTTTGAATGCTTTCTAGTGCTGGTTTTATTTACAGTGCTCCTCATTTCAGGGAGTGTTTGTGATTCCTTGTGACTGATGGTGCTACAGATGTTGCACCACAACCGTGATGGCAGCTGGAGTGTAAAACGTGAGAACTGAAACTCTGCTTAAAGCTTCTGCAGTAACCCAGGAAAATAATACTCATCCTATTCAAATACACACATGTGGACCACTATGGCCAGATGGCAGCCGTTACAATGTTTATTTCTGCAGCTCTTCAATATACTTTAGAGGAGATTTTCTTTAGGATCCACATCGAATGGTGTTTACTAGACTAAACTTGCTCAGCTGGCCTGATTCACTCTGATCAGATGCGTAAGGGTATGTTTCAATCTTTTGTTCATGAGAAAAAGTAAATAAAAAAAGACAAGTACATTCCAGCTTATTGTTGCATTCTGTAAAGGCCTGTGCTCTGCACTACGGTTTGCTTTGGCACACTAGGGTGTGCAGATCTGCGGATCTGGCTGTGGGTGTCATTTCCAAACACGTTCACTGTTAAAATGATCAGCATCTGATCCATTCCTATATAGAAGTGAGGTTCCCAGTATCTTTTAGAAGTGGGAGCGAAATAAAAACGTCACCCAAACATCATGGTGCCTTGTATAAATTTGGCCCTATGGCCAAGCTTCAGGACCTGTCTCTGCCTGCACAGTTTCAAACCAAATGGCATGCATAAAAAAAATGGACCTCATTCTCTCTAGGTACCAGGCTACATCCCCAAAACCTGGGTCCAAGCTTAGAAAGACTTTAGTTATCATCTCTATTCCAGAGGTCATTTCCTGTGGATTACTGAGCAATTCAGTGGCTCAGACAGCCTAACACGGTGCTAGAGCCCCACATCCCTGAGGTACCTCAGCAAAGGGTCTTTCATCTGCTCAGCCGCTCCCGGGTGTGAGATGACAGGCACTGTGCTATTGCCTAAGCTTATTTTCATTAAGGTCTGTCATCTGTGTGTATTTGTTTGCCCAAACCAGCAGGGTACTCAGGCTACACGTAATTCACTCAGGCTGCATCAAGGACTCATGGCATCCTTCCCTAGTAAATGTAAGCGAGGGGATGCTGGTGGAGTAGGGAAGAGGAGAAGGTGCCCCTTTGCTTAGAGATCTTGAGAGACCTAAAGGTATATAGGACAACAAGTGCTGAGGATCCAGACAGGAGTAAACAAGAGAGCTTAACTCTGTAACTTAGAACTCTACTGTGATAGCACAAATAAATAATAACAGCAACCATAATAAAAGTTGTGAGCAGGACAAGGGTGTTGATTCATGCGAACATCCTCAGGATGCATATATATACATATACACATACACGTATACTTAAGCATGCAGGTACCAAAGTTGCATAGATAAATATCTATGCATAGATCTATGTGTAGTTGTCACATGCATTTTATTTATGTAGCACTTTCCTTTCAAGGATCTCAGGGATCTTTGTAGACGTCAGTGAACTGCTGAAGCAAATAAATATTGAACATGCAGCTCAGATGGTGAAATCCTGACCCTGCTCTGAGCAGGGATGTTGGACCAGATGGTCTCCAGAGGTCCCTTCCCGCCCCAGTGATTCTGTGATTCTGTGAAACAGCCTACAACAGCACGGGAAATCTGCAGTAGGATCAGATCCCTGGGCTTCATTTAAGATTCATGTATTTGGTCTAGCCTCTCCCATCTTGCAGGGCACTGCTTTAAGGGCAGATTGGAGACCATAGACCTCATCAGTGCATGTTGCAGCTCTTTACAGTTAAGTCTGCATTTGCTAGCATGTCTCTTATTGGCAGTGGTGGTTTGCTACCTTAGATATGCAACATTGGAACAGTCCTCCCATTACTATGAAGAAAGTACTTCACCTTCCCATCTCTCAGAAGACCAAGCCACCAATTTGTTCTTGACTGCATTTTCTGGAACAGCTGAAGCAAAATACATGCCTGAATCATGCTGCTCTAAATGTCAGAAATAAGATATTGCTCATATGGGAGGGTCTAAGTCCTGCATTGATTTACGGACCAGAGTTTGCCAGAAGTCAGAAATCCACGCAGTGTCCCTGAACACTGAATCCTGCATGTGATCCTCTGTCAGCTGACATACACTAATTGTAAATTTACATATATGACATGCAGAGAACAACCTACTGACTTTGCGCCTGAGGGAGTTCCTGTGTGATACATACTCTGGAAAAATGAAATATCTAATGCCCATTAGTGAGCAGGAATGTGGGGTAATGTTAGAATCTGATGCGTGTTAAGCCTCACCAATCAATTTGTGATACATACACAGAGAGGCTAAACCTGTATAAGTAAATAAACAGTTCCAGGGAATATTTCTTCGTGAAACTGTTGGAATGGTCTCTGGCATGGCTTTGGACAGGCCTGTAACTCAGGAGTCAGTATTGGCCGAGGACCATTCCCATCAGGCAGTTTGGTTGTGACACCTTGTTTTAGTGGCTACCAGAGGCTAATACTATGGATGTGGAGTATCCGATGCTGTTGGCCTTGTGGCATTGAAAGATCCTAGGCATTTACTAGCTTAATATGTCTAATTAAATATAAATGGTCTAATTTATTTGCACAGAAGTAGAAAGAGCCATGGCCTACATCAGCATATGCGGTAGATTAGTATTCTGAGGAGTGAAGCAGCAGGTTGGCTGGACAATATTTGAGGTGATATCAAAATGTAAATCATCTGCTGAGCCTGTGACACAGTTTTATAAAGGTAACAATCTTTGGTTTTATAAAGGTAAAAATCTAGAGCCATTGGGATGAGTCTTAACCATATTTCTTGCTTTGAGTTCCTTTGCTTATATTTAGTCCCACGCTCCCCAGGGTTACCTGAGATGATGGATGCTGGTGAACCATCAGCGAGCTGGCCCCATCTCCTCCATCTTCATCATGCACCACAGGTGATGGTATCTGTGCTGGAGGAGCTTGTGATTTTTGCACTGAGCATGCAGCATTGCCACTAGAAACCAGTACCCTGCTACAAAAATAGTGCCTGGAACAAACACAAGAGCAGATCCTCTGATCGCTGATGAGGAATAATGGCTCGCTTACTTACGCATCAGTGCTGCTCTGGAGCCCTCCAGCTTACTTAGCTGAGGACTCCAGGACCACTAGCACTCGTAGTGTACACACATACACCCGCAGAGCTTGCCATACATGGATGCACTCTTGTTTTTCTTTTCCTTTCTCATTTGTGCTTTTCTTTTCCTAAATCATCTGCTGCTCCACTTGGTCTCTGCTCTTCCTCTTTCACCAAAACCCTGGCTTCTCAAGGCCTTCCATGAGTACATGTGATGTTGGCTCTTTCTCACCAACTTCCATCACCATAAACTACTCTATCAAGCAAGTGTGATTATAGTGATCTTAGGAGCAGAATTTGATCCTCAACATTTTTAAGGAAGTGAATTCACTAGGTTTTTTGAAAGAGTTTTAAAAATTGTCTATCCCATACTTTCTTATTCTCCTCCTTTCCAGAAAATTAACACCATTGTCATCCAACTTTCCTAAAATTTTGAATACTGAGGTAATACAGACTGCCGTGCTTTCATAATAACCCATGAGTTCCCTGTCATCACCTTCCTTGTCTATCCTGAAGATAAGTCCAAAGCAAAACCCCTGAAGACCACCATCCAGGCCTAATACAAGCTCAGAAACAGCCTGAGCGTCTTGCACAGATTGGGTTTGGCCTGCCTGCTCCTCAGTGGTCTTCACAGGGCTTCCTTGGATCTCTTCTTGGTCTCGGTTAGGGAAAATGCCTTGACAAAGATTTTGTGGAGCTAATAAGAAGAAAGGATATTTGGAAATGTACACTTAGGTACAGTGTGTCAAAGTGATTTTAGCCCTCTTTGCTTCACACTGAACTTTTAGGTTACACTAATTAAAAATCTCTGAGTCCTGTATATGATCACTTGGTTGCTCACAAGCTACTTATTGAGTAAGATTTAGTGGAATTGCTAGTTTCCAGGATAAACGCAGCACTATAATTCAAAAACAACAAAATGTTGTTTCCAAGTGGTTTTCCATTAAGATCAGTTGAACTGAAAATAGCCAAACCAAAATAACAGAGTAAAGAGGTGAAATAAAAGGGGACAAAAGTGAGTGGAAAAATTAACTGTTGAGAAAAAAAATCCCACTATAAAATAGTTGTCAGGTTTTCTGCTCTGCTACATCAGCTTTGAGCCAGTGTGGCCTTGTAGTTGTAAAGGGCGAAGTATTGTGGCCAGGCATCATTGCCACAGAGCATTTCTACCTGGAAATGGCCAGCCACAACAGCTACCTGTGCCCTTCTCTTATCTCAGTAATGGGTAAGATCTGGGATGAGAGTCACACAGCCGAAACCTCTCTTAGGAATAAAATGATGCTGAGCAGAGCATTCAACAGACCACTTCTTGGGACTTGGATGGAAGAATTTCCCATTTAGGAGTGTTGACATCAAGACTTTTATTCTGATCCCATGTATTTCCTTCTCAGGCTGCTAAAACTTCATCTTTTTCAAAGTCTTAGAAAAATTATTCTCAACAAGGCACAGCTTCCTTCTTTGGCTGGCTTTTTCCAAAGATCTCGGGCTTTGATTTGCTTCTAGTTGAATCCATGGGAAAAAAATAACACCTTGATTTCAATAGGAGTGGAGTTAGGCTGGTGCATGGAAAATTCCTCCATGTAGCTTTTAGTGAATAATGAATCTAGTTAATAATAAACACTTTTCTCTTTTGGTGCAATGATGTACTCAGGAGAAATAATTACTACTTGTTACGTTAACAGTTATAACAGAGGTATGTTCAGTGCTAGGTCAAGTGGCACTGGATCAGCAGCTATTTTTCCTTTATACTCCAAACGGCAGCCCACAAACCCCTTGCACACAGGGACAGACATTCATATGCACGTAGCCCAAAATGACTCGAGCCCATCAACCTCCAAGCAGCACTAGTCCATGCTGTTGTATGAGATTATTCATGTTCTCCTTTCTCTCTTCTGTGCTGTCCTTTTTCAGGGCTTCCTCACTGCAACTTATTTTCCTTTGTACATTGTATATCTTGTTCAGGTAAGATATTTGGATTCGGATGTCTTAGCTTTTATGGTTCGTAGCTCCACAGGACCTTCTGGTGAGGCAAATCAAGTTGCTTGCCTTAGTAGTTAGGTTTATCCCTGTCGTAAACCTTAAGCCTAGTGTGATGGGCATGTATGGGGGGCAGTGGGACAAGCCAGTTGGGAACATGCAGAGTGGGAGAGGGATGTTGCTGCTGAGAATATTTCATCCACCGTTCATGGGAAAAAAGGTCATTGAGAGTGAGCCATAAAGTGGATGAATTGCCCAGGCAAGACATACAGATGCCAAAGGTCATACATTAAGTATCTCTGGTCTGAACAGACAACACAAATCACCCTGGAAGCTCCCTGCGTATGCAGAGGCAGCTCAGAGACATGAGGTGCAGCCCTTCTTGTTTGATGGGTCTGCCCTAGAAGGCTTGGTGGGATCTGCATACTGGGTGAGATTTGCCTTCCAGGGCAAGCTGTATTTCCAGGCAGGAGAGCAGCATGGAAAAAGGTTTTACAAGGAGAGTAGCAGAAAGGGTGCAACGTATGGGGGACACTAGATTCAGTGGCAGAATAAAATGGAGGTGTAGGAGGGAGTGAGTACAGGTAAATGGGAACCCAAATGAGCGTATAGATGAAAATGTAGAGAGCCCTGGAGGGGAGAAGGGAAAGACTGAGTTTGGTAGAAGAGAGCAACGAGTTGCTCCAAAGAAAGAAGCAATACTGTGTAGCGGATAAGGAAAATATAATTCTGTCATAATTTTTAGTCTCTTTTCCCTCCAAACACAGATGTGTCTACAACTATGTGCAAGTTTGTATACATCTATATGTCTATGTCTATACATGTATATGTAAATAAAACACTCTTTTTATGAAATTCATTTAATGGGGTGTTCTGTATATCCTAAATTTTATTTTTCTTCTGACACGGGAAAATTCCCTTAGGCTACCAACATCAGCTGCTTTCTGTTATGCTGCCATCTGTTATGTAAAATAACTAGAATTCCTTTTTTCTCTTTCCCCAGTGGCTTTCCTGTTTTTCAGCTTTGGTCAGCTCTGGCTAGTTTTGTCTTTTTAGCTTTCTTTTATGATGCAAAATAGCCTTTTATTGTTATATAAATAAAATATTGCAAAATAGGATTAAAGGATTTATCTCTACATATAAAATGAATCAAATGTATCTACGTTAGTCATTTGAGAAATACCTTTTGCTTTGCTTTCTAGTTGCTGATTTAAATCACAATATATTCCAAAGTGTATGTGGCATTTATGATGGGAGTTGTAGCAAGTCCACTCTGGCGGTATAGTGGTATACTTCAGATCTGAATCCAGATTCAGATTTTAAAACATCTTTGAAATGCAGATGTGGTTCAATTAAGGGTTTTGATTTATAATTTTCATTAATTTAAGATCCAATACCCAAATTATTGTGCCAGGAACTAAATATCCTTAATATTTATACTGCCAGTATTAACAGGGTACACTATAGATGGCTTTGAAATCTTTGGAGACTTGTTAGGTTGACATGGACTTTGAAAATATGTGAAATGCACTGTAAAACAGACTGCACAGTTGTATTGTTATCTTATGTTAATTCTTTTCTTAAAATTAGAACTTTTCTTTTTTTTTGGTGACCCTTCAATAAGTTTTAGAGTAAAGCCTCCGCACATTTTCCTGTGTAGCCTATACATTCACAGTTTCTTTAAACTGAAGAAAGATTCACTATACATGTATAAAATTCAATTTATATCTGACCAAAGGGGTTTTACAGAAAAATGACTTTTCTGCAGGTTTTCAGACAACTGTATTAAAACCAGGATTCAATAGTCTATATTGCCCTCAAAAGACAACAAACGCTGTGATGCGTTGTCTACCCCTCTAGCTCATCTGTCCCCTGGGAGTCTGTGCAGCACCCTCTGTTCCCTCAGCTGGTGGAAATTATTTTGGAGTTTACAAACTCTCTACATCACAAATGTCACTCTATAAATGTAAGGGGAGGGGAGGCTTTGCCATTTTTTAGCCTTGATTTTGAGCTAGATTTCCAGGAGGAGGGAAAATGTGATGGCACAGGACCAGCCACAGAAGATTGCTGACCCTCTGTGGTTTTAAAAGAAGGGGCAATGAGAGAAAAGTTGTTCACTGGCTAGTGCAAAATAGTTCTGTGGTTGCCTCTTGGAGCTGATCAGGGAGAAGCAGAGAAGGAACAACAGGAACTGCTCTCATCTGGGACGATGAGATGAGCAGGTGGAAATAGTACAGCATTCATAAAGCTTATTGTTTCCTAAACCATCTGAACCTCTTTTTTTTTAGTCTTGGAGATGAAAAGCCACAAAACCCATGCAAAGCCTCCCTCTCTCTGTGTGTAAGTGCTAACTTGCCATGTACTCCTGCAGATGTATACTGTGGCTCCACAACCTCACCACCTTCCCTGGGTAACTCTCAGTGTATTTAAATGATCAAGATGTCCTACCTGAGAGCTGTGAGTGTCCTAAGGGCCAGCAGCAATGAGTCTGTGGGCCTCTGCTTCCATGAAGGACTAAGAGACAGAGATGATAGATCTCATACCACTTAAATTCAGATATGTAAAATTCGTCACCTGTCTCAGCTGCTTTTCTGGGCATCCTTTACAGTCATTAGAGGGAAAACAGGAACCTGCAAGAAACTTTTCTTCTAATCTAACTTTGACATTTCCCTTTCAGTGGGAAAAATACCCCCTCAGAGTGCTCCTTTGACACCACAGATGGCAGAGAGAGCCTAAACCCAACTTTTTACACATTGAAATTTAGATGAAGCTGATTCCACCTGGGTTCTGTGCCTGATGTGTCCCAGGAGGAGTCCTAGTGAGACACAGCAAAGCTGAAAGCCGGTGAACAGTGAGCTGAGACTCAGCGCAGTGGGCTGGGAGGTGTCCAAACATGGGGGTGTTGACCTGATCAGTGGCACCACTGCAGACCCAACCACACTTGCTTAAATTCACTGTCATATGCCAGTCACAGACTGAACCAAATGCAGCTCCACAGAGATGTTTACTGTCAATCAGTAAGGTGCCGTGGAGAAAATAAGCGGTGTGTTTTAGAGGTTCCTCTGCAAGAGCATTCAGCGCAGAGGTGTGCTCGCTGTGCGGGGAATTACCCAGACTTCAGTCTTGTAGAAACACGACGGTAGACTGAAGACACTTCCCTCTCTTGTAAGAAATCATGCTTTCTTGGATCACTTGAGGAATTTGGCAATAAATAATGGCTTTGAACATTATACCTTTAAGGCTACTAAATATGGGGGGAAAATTACAAATATACAGTTTTTATCCTATGCAAGCCCTCTAAGAAGGGGCTACATATCACAGCTTTACTGAATGATTTTACAGGAATTCTCCAGTTAGGAACCTGCAGGAAAAAGCTGTAACTAGTAAGTTAGCCAAGCCACAGAGCAGTGGAATTTGTTCCATGAGATGTGCCTTTTGGGGTTTTAAAGGGAGTTTAGAGAGATTTGTATATTAGGAAATTTGAGCCCGGACAGGAAGACAAACCTTTCTGTTACATGACAGACACACGGAGCACTATAATGTGTTGCTGAAACTCTTCAGTCATGACAACATGTTCAGTATCACTAACAGAAACAAGGATTTATCAGTGGAAAAAAACCCAATAACTCATCCTGTCTGTCACTTTAGAATGATATATACTTGGATTTCTTCCTCCTCCACTGACTTGCAGCCACCTTCAGGGATGGGACAAGTGCAGCTGTTCAAACAGCATGCGGCAACCCTAAACCATGCAAGGAAGTGGAGAGATTTATCATCACTCTCCATCTGCAAGGAATTCTAGGAAGACAGTTGAAATTACTTTGCATCCCCAAAATACTGCGTCTCTTCTGACAAAAATATGCCACGGTATCTTTAGTGTCCAAGCATATTTGACTTGTCTTTTGACCACCAAAGCAAGGGCTCACCATTGCAAGTCTCATGGAAGGAGCCGTATTTACTTCTCAGCTCAATTCTGATAAATTGAGAACAAGTGAGTGTTTTGACTGAGAAAGCATAATTTAATAGGAGTACTGAAAAAAACATGTTCTGAATTTTATTTTTTTCCTAATCTCTCTAAAAATGCAGAGAAGGTGAAAGAGTTTATGTAGAGATCTGGGCAAAACTCCTTTTGTTTATGGTAATTTCTGATTCTCCTGTTGACACATTACTTGATCACCTTCTCTGCAACCAATTTCTTTTCTCCCAAAAGAAGGTGGAATAGTCATTCCCATGTGATTATTTTCAGGGAAATATTCCAAACCTGAAGATACCTTAGGAGTATTTATCTAACCATGAAAAGAAACTGTTCTAGTTGTGTTAAAGAACCAGAACTATGTTGAGAAGTGCACTACAAAGGAGATCTACATGATTATACAGATAACACATCTAGCATTGTAGTGGAAACTTTTGCAGTCAATTTAGTTGAAACTCAGACACTGGCCTGGGCTGGCAGGGCCTCACTGATTTGTTCAGGGTGCAGGACTGGCTCCAGAGCCCTCAAATCATGAAGAAAATCACAAGCAGGGTGACTCTGCTCTATCTGCATGACCCAGACATGTTGTATTAGTGATACCTATCGTACATATTACACAAGTAAAGGGTATGATCCTACAGCTGGGCTTTGGATCTCTCACACAGGCTCTCCAACACTGAAGCAGAGCAGCTGAAAGTGAAAAGCTATCTGAGGCTTCACGCATCTTTAATTTTGGACAATGAAGCCTCCCTCTCTAGTTAACAGATCCAATGTTGCTCCTGGCATGGATTTAAGCAGCTGTAATGTCAAGGATTTACAAAAATTCAAGCAGTGGAGTATAGCCCAGGGCTCCAGCAAGCACAGTTTAAATGTTATAATCAGGCATTTATGGAGATGTTTCTTTCTGCAAATTATACTACCTGTTTTTCACACATACTTACAGGCTTTGTTACTGGAGGCATAAGGTACTATTGTAAGCCCTATTGAAATATTCAATCTACATTTAAAATGCTGGATTAGTAAAGCCAGCAATTCAAGCATTTATTCGGAATGCAATTTTCAGATCTTTACATGCAACCAGGAGTTGTTTATTACTAGCCAGGTCCATTGGACCTCACATATTCTTCAGGCATGGCCTACAGAAGACCAGCCTGGAAGTGCAGAAGAGCAGGGTTGTCCTTGCTGACCGGCACATCACTTTGCTGGTGACTTTGCTTCCTCCCTTAGCCTTCATCCCTCTTGTTTATCTGGACTGCAAGCTCTCCGGAGGAGGGACTCTTCCTCATGCACTTACATGAAGTAGTCCCAATGTAGATTGAGGTCTGTGAGTAGTACTCTAACATATACATATATAACATTTTCAGAGGAATAACAAGACATCTGGAAGCAGGAATTACCTGCTTTTCCTCTTTGAGCTCCCTGCAATGAGAGCTGCTTAGCAATCCACCAGGAGTCAACAGGTCTTGTCATCCTTTTTTCCCCTCTCACCCTGACCTTGTTACAGCTCTAAAATTTCAAGATATGATATTCTTAGTTGTGTTGAACCTTACTTTCTAAGAGACAAAAATCTGAGTACTCTCTCCCTGAAAGTGTGACTTGCAGCAGGAAGAAAAAACCTCACAGGAGGTCTACCCTTCCAGATTAATTCCTCTTAATTCTTCTAATTCTTGAGGTCAGGAAATTATATCAGGAAATTATATAACACAAACAAAACATGAGAAACTTAGATTGAGCAAATATCTTTCTTGTTAGGATGCTCATGATGAAAACTGCAAATGGCTGTCAAGGCAAGCCACCCAGGGCTGTGCTTTCTTTCCTGGTCTGAGTACTCTTCTCCTAAAAAATAGTTCACCTACAGCCTTACAAAAGATGCTGAATCTGAAGTCGTTAAGAAATAGCTGCAGTACAAATGTGCCATATGATTTTTAAAACTATTGCTGGTAGATATTTCTACAAAGAACTGCAGATATGATAGAAGTTAATGTAAAGGAAGCCACCCTGTGGATTGGAAGCATTTTCACTTCTGTCATTGGGGGTACAAGAAGTAAATGGCTTTGGCTTCTAGCTACAATATTTACCAGTACCTGCTGCTTTATATATATAAAAGTGGATGCTTAGGCTAGCACATCGTCTTCATTTTCTTCAGTGCTACTTTCAGGCAAACATTTGAGAAGCACTGTAAGCACCACAAGCCCAAAGGCTGAGCAGCCGTGGCTGTGCGCTGCTGGTGGGTGTCCAGGCAGTGCCCCAGCCCTGGCCAGGATGCCAGCATCACCCGGTTTGGTGCCTGGCCCCTCTGGAACAGCCACGGGGCATTTATCACTTGCAATTAACCCACCCCAGTTTCCCACCTCTGTGCAATATATGCTGTTTTCTGTATCTGCAGAATATGTAAGTCAAGAATAACTCGTTCTCAGTTATTGTGGCAGCCGAACGATGCTAGAAAGGAAATATCTAAGTTGTTTCAATTCTTTCTGTGCAATTTGTTCAGCTTCAGAAAGGAGAAACATGCAGTGGCAAGTCTCACTGTGAATGGTTTTAGGGAGGGTGAATCCGTGGGTGTAACTATGTCATCCAGTGTACCCAAGTTCACAAAACAAGCCTATAAGCCTGAGAAAAAAGGGCAGAGAAACAGAGAGACAGAGAGAAAGAGAGAAGAGAGAGGAAAAGAGAGAGGGAGAGAGAGAGAAGGAAAGGAAGACAGACAGACAAAGAAAGAAGACAGACAAAGATCAAAGAAAAGGAAGGAAGGAAGGAAGGAAGGAAGGAAGGAAGGAAGGAAGGAAGGAAGGAAGGAAGGAAGAAAACAGGAAGAAAACAGAAAAAAAGAAAAAAGAAAACAAAGAAAGAAAAAGAAAGAACAGAGGAAGGGATGGCAATTTATACATCTTGTTTATAAATTATGACTTTCCACATAGCCTAATTTTCATCACTGAGCCAAAATATGAGATTTAACGTAAAAAATGTACTTAGGAAGTGAAACACAGCAAACACCATAACGATGGAAATATAATCACAGAGAGCAGTAAACTGAAATGGCTCAAGGGCAGGCACACCAGCTCTGCAGACTGGCACCAAACAACACTCCATCCCCAAATATTGAGGGACAATATCAAACCAAATTAATATCTCTGAACAACTTTTGCTCTCAAACTGTTCAAATCCATATCTGACCTCTGCTGGCCAGGTTTTCCTAGTCTCTTTACGTGATCCACTTACAGAACACCACACGCTGGTTTCCCAGGCATGGCTGAGGCTGGTAGGTGATATTTTGCATATGGCTATTTTGGTTCCTCTCTCAGTGGAGGAATTACACCAAGTTTTTAAGCAACTGAGGAATCCAACCACTATTTCTAACTATTTTCCAGACCCTGAGCAGACACCATTACTTTGGAAGATAGTATTTGGCGGACTGAGGTATATGACCGGTCTCCTAACAGATACCCAGGCAGTGTGGCCTCATTTCGCTCGCCTACCTGGGAACTCCCTCGGTCAGGTTTCCCACGGGCTAACACACCTTACTGCCACCCAGCCACCGGGACAGCTACGACTGCATTGACAGAAAAAAACCCACCCTTTGCTTATAGAATACTTTGTGGCCAGACTATTATTAACACTGATTTTCATGTTCATGTTCTTGCTATGTTTATATAAAACAGAATTGACTTTGCTTGCTTGTTTTAAACTTTTAGGAAGTGCAGACAGAACATGGCTGCATGGGAAAATGTTGGACTGGCCATCAAAGAGGGATGAGTTATCCTCTTCGACTGCAAAGCTGCATCCAAAATGTATGTGACAGGTAGTTGATTAGTTTAATACATCACTGAGAGGCATTCACATACTGGGTGTGCTATGGAGACCTGGGACAGCACAAATAAACCACGGTGAGACGCATATTGCAGAGGTACAAGTCTCCACAAACATCCCAACCTTGTGCTCAGCCCTCACCGAGAGCCGTTGCCTCATGGGGTTTGGGGAAGCATCCCTCCTCCTGAGCACTGCGGGGCACATCCCGGCTCTTCAGAAATAATAACCATATAATTTCCTGTGAACATCTGACAATGACAGCTACATGAACACTAATCACAGGTGGTCTCTAAAAGTAGTTTCAGATACAAATTGTAGCATTCCTCAGAGTTACCAAGTCCTGTTTTAATGGCAGAATTTGTGAGCTCTTGCGCTATAATATATTATGCACAGGAATCAACAGCTTCACATGAACTTAAATGTACTTTCTTCTTTCAAGCATCAATATGTATTACAGTTGGGTTTACGCTGTAATCCTTGGCTAGCCACAAAAGCCTGTAGACTTTTAGATGCTCGTCCCCTGTTAATGAGCCCACAAGACTGATTTCTTGGTGTTATGACATCAATGCGACCTCATATTTACATGGAAAAAATCACCGGCAGGAAATATCAGCACAAGTCAAATCCTGAAATCCTTTCCTAAGCAGAAACTCGCATCAAAATCAGCAGGACCAAAGATGTAAGGATTACTCCCGTGAACGTTTCAGAGCTGTTCTTTCAATCTACATATCTAAAAAATACCTGTTAAAATGCGTCAGATCAGTTTGCTTTGTGTCTTTTCTTGCCAGCATGAAAAATGCCTTGATGATTGCACAATCACAGTCCTTCAAAGAATAGCTCTGATTTGACTTAAAAAACTTCATAATCCTGTCTTAGCCACACAGACTACACTTGCCTGTGGGATGAATGAGATGATACTTTCTGCCTATCAAGCTGAAATCCATGCAGCAGTTCTCAGATTTTAATGAACAGAAAATCTTTGTGGAAAGACAGATTAGACTCGATTTATTTTTTTTAAGATGAGAAAATACTGTCAGTAGCAGTGGGAAGGAGGAGTCGACGTCTGTTCACTGGTTACAGCAGTTACAAGATCTTGTATATGAAAAAAGGATTAGAGCAGCATGGGTTTCACTTTTTGCAGACCTGGAAAATTTAGTTACAGGTTCATATTGGTGAACAAATGCCATGATCTGATCCCACTCCTATCGACATTAAGGGGAATTTTGTCATTCATTTTCTAAGGAATAATTCTTATTTATTTTCTTTATTCCATGCCCAGGAATCTTACCTGAGCAGCTCAGGGATTTAACTTTGCAACACGCTCCCAGGACACCATAACACAGACAGTGCAGAAGACCAGATTTTAAAGATGTGTCTTAGTAGAGGCACTCCTATAGGAACAGGGAATGAAGATAGCAAGCAGCCATGGAAATCAAGGACCGCAGACTGGATTTAAGGGTGGCAACATGAGCTCCTAGTGTAAAGCAAAAGGGGAGAATGTGATTCATGGATGTATGAACAAGGAATTAGTGAGTAGGAGTGGGGAGCTGATCTTATCTCTCCCCACTGCTCTGGTAAGACCAATAGTGGCATACTGCAAAAAGTTCTTGTGCGCGTATTTTAAATGGGAAAAGTTGGAGACAGGTCAGAGAGAGGATGAGAGAAAATGTCTCTCTCTAGTGAAAGCCTGGAAGGGATCTCTCTGCTTACCTTATCAAAAAGATGGAGACATGACTTGATTAAAGTGTACAAGTACCACCACAACAAGATAATACCCTATGCAAAAGATCTCCTTCATCTAGTGGAGAAAGCATAGCAGGAATCAACGGCTAGAAGCTGAAGCCAAACAAATTCGTACAAAGAAACCCAGGCATGCATTATTAATAGTAAGAGCAATTAATCCTGGGAACTACTTACCAAAAGTAGGGTTGGATTCTCTGTCTCTTGATGTTTTCAGATCAAGATTGGATGTCTTCCTAGTAGAGATGCCCTAGGCAAACCCCTATGAAAGGGAAGCAAGGTGAAATGTAATAGTCCATGATATACCATCAGACCAGTTGACTGGATGATCCTGTTGTTACTACTCGCTGGCTCTACCTCTGCTAGTAAATTCAAGTGTCAGGACCGAAGCCCAGACTCCAGAATGTGATCACCTACGCTATTAAATTGTTAGGATAGTCCCTCACATGCTGTTGGCCTGGGTCAACTAGCCTTCTCCCAGACACACTTAGCACAGTTTGGGCATGAGTATAGTCCAGGGCTACAGGAAATTTGGACACAGACACCCTATTTTGGAGAGGAAAGGAATGTAATGGTGGTACATGCTGACCAGACCACCCTTTGGTTGGCCAAGTCCTTTTTTGCCGGTTGGCAAAGTCCTTTTTTGCCTGTATTACTTACAAAGGCTTGAGTCAGCTACGGCTGCACAAGGTTCAACGCCGAGCAAGAGAAACGCCTGTGAATCAGATATTCCAGAGCTGCCTCCAAGTAGATGGAATGATGTTGACACACTCACAGCTTTGATGAGCCCTAAAATGGAAGAAGGAAGAATGTTTTGACATATTTTGAATATTCAGAAGGAATAATTGGTTCCTGCAGTAACTGACATTCCATAGGAGTAGTGTATTCCTGCCGGTCATGTCCATACTAGATAGAGACGTTGAAGCAGTGCTTCCCACACAACCCTCACAATTAGGCAACACGGAGCCTGATAACTGGGATCTTTTAAATGTCAACATAGCTTCCTATTCCAGTGCTCATTCAGTGCTCATTAGCAGCATTGAGTTAATGTGTTTTGTTGCTGATGGTGATGATGTACAGGGACCCAACTGCTACCCCTCGATGTCTGCTGTAATAGGAAAACAAGGAATGCAAGTTCAGTACAAGATTTAGTATCTCATCTCAGGGATCCCAGAAGGATGCTCTTCACTGTTTCCAATTGCTGGAAGCATTTCTTGACTCCTGAATTTTAAACAGATACTAACCCTCAGGCTTTTTATAGAAGAAAAAAATCCCATATACTCTGACTAAAGCTTTAGCAGGCTCTAAACAATTTCTACAGTGAAATTGCATCTACAATGCATGTTTTCCAGCACTGTTGAACCTGGCAGCACAGTAAATATTGTATGGGCCATAAAGACAGTTGGGCAGTAGTTGCTGGGCTACCACTCTGAGCATCACATGTCCCTAATGCATAATTTGGTCCGTTGGGAGACATGGGACAAAAGACTGGCATTATAGTGAGCCTCTACATAAAGACTTCCAGACTTCATCGCCATTCATAAATCAACGAACACAGAATCCCCAAGAGAAAATGAAATAGTATTATCCTTTCTTCTAGTTGAAGAAATCAAGACAGAAAGGCTAGGTGCTTTTGGTTCACAAGACGTCCAAAGAGAACTGAAGGGTAGGTCTCCATTGCAGGTCGCTGTGCAGAGACACCACATAGCTTCATGAGCACTGCATACCTCCAAACAGATGCTTTCCTCCACGCTGAGTACCACAGTGCCAGGACTAACTTAGCAGACAGTATCTGAATGAGGGAGTTTAGCATTACTTCACATATCTCCACAAAACACCCAAACCAGCCTTGTGCTCTGTGTGTATCACAAGACTCTCTTGCCCAAGAAAACTGAGCAATTCTGAGTCTCTCTGAGACTCGCCCAAACAGTGCTACAGCTGCAGCAAGGGAATGCAAAAAGACCCTTTTCAGTTTTCTTCTGCAAGCCTAAAGATCCTATGCTGACAACAAGGTCATCTATCTCAGATCAAGGTTTATTATTTTTGTGAAACTCAGATCACTCAACACCTGGAGGCAATTTCCTAAGCATCTGCATTTTTACAATGTGAAGCCAAGGTGGGATGAAAGGGCAAAACCCACCCAGCTCTCAGAAAACCTGGCACTCCTGGGCTTTGCAAGTTTGCCTTAGCTGAGTAAAGTTGTCATTTGCAGGGTATCTGTGAAAAGCTTCTGGTTTAAGTGAAGCAACACTGTGGTTGTGATTTTCCCTTCATTATACAGAACACCCATATTTTAGAAAATTTCAGTCATATTTCATCCTGGCCTTAAAAAATTATGTTGTCAGAAGAAGTGGATATAACACTGAAAAGCAGCACTCTGAGCAGAGGATGCAATTATACTAGCAAAGTGTAGAGAGGCCCATGGGCTGGCCATCTCTCATCCCCGACCTGGGCCAGCTTGCACTCTCACAGGCACAGCTCAGGCACGGTTCAGGAGCTGGACCATTGTGAACAGGCATTTTGGATTTGGCCACTCAGTTTTGGGGGAGAAGGTTGCTTACCTGTCTGGACGTGAGGCATGCTGCAACTCTAGACCGTGGGGCAGAAAGCAGTCCTTGAACTATGTGCTATTCACAGTGGTGCCATCTTAGGATTTATCTTGCCAGGAGGACATGAGAGAACAAGAGCAAATGAGGCTCTTAGCAGCACTTCAGACATCAGGACTTAGCAGGAGGCAGTGAGTTACTGTAAAAAAGTAAAGATTCAACTTAGCACACTAAGTCGTGTGTGTTGAGGTGTCTACATCTAGGCGTCAGCATGTGAGGCAAAGGAGCAGTTTGGTTTTTACCACCTGAGACCTTCTTGGTGCCCTCTCTTGCTTCTGGACAACAGTGCAAAAGACTTTGGGTCTTTTCTGTGCTGTGTCATTTCTCACAGCACCACATAAATGTCTTGTGCACCCCAGGATATTTTTCTGGGCAACCAAGCTGAGCCCATAGCCTTGGGGATTGGTGACCTGAATTGCTCGCTGGGCTTCATTGGCTGTACTGACAAGCTCTTCACTGACCATGATGGTCTCATATGTAAAATGCATACTACATGTGGTTTGCATGTAGACACTGAAGTTCAGGAGTCTTAATACAGACGCAACTTTCTAAAGGATTAATCTTTAAATTCACAATAAATTTCATGAATTTAAAAAGATAGACAAAATCATATATTGGTCTTAATTAAGGTTATTATAAAGAAAAAATCAGAATATTACTCTTACTTGTTCTGTTCAAAGCCTAGAGAGGTACAGGTATCAAGGGCTACAAGTGCTGATTTCCATACTTTGTATTACTCTTCATTCTGCCATTCTAGGTACTGAAACTTTGTCTATGTGAGATGGTATTGCATTTTTAGAGAAGGTCATGGGTGGATCATGTCTGTGGATGCAGCACTGGTCTCTAACATTTTTCAATATTTTTATAGAGCATAGAAAGCAAGGGTGGTAATAAATTCCCAGGTCATATCTAGCCTGCTACCACCCTCTCCACAACAGTGACAGTGAGTCTTCTCAGATGGACGCACTGCAATGTGAGAACTTCCAACAGAAGAAATGAAGGGGCAGTAGCAAGAAGAGAGAGACTTGGCAAATGGCTGAGTAAGAGACTTTACTGGGCATATTCAGACTTGCCAAACTGGGCCCAAATACATGACCTGGCATCTGTCAGGATGTGTCCAAGACCACTATATGCTCAGTCTCGTGATGGACATGATGTCAGGCAGAGGAGTCTGACTCAGATCTGTCCTCCACCCTGCTGTTGAGTGTCTGCTGGATCCTGGGAGCATCCCTAACCTCTTTGTGCCTCTGCTGGTTGTCTTTCCATGTTTTTGGTCTCATTTGCTTACTCTTGTAACACTTTCAGCATGCGCTAAGTTGGGTCCAGTTTTGAACTATGCCTCCTTGAAAACTGGAGCAACCCTGACTCAACCTCCCATTCAGAAACTTGGGCCACAAAACAACGCTGTGCACCCCACATCGAGCAGGAAACAAAAGGCAGCATTAGTCTGGGAAACCTGAATTAACAGTCAGCAAGCCCCAGCCTTGCTCCTCAGCATGGTTATTAAGGAATTAGCCTGGACGCAGCTTTCCTGGACGCAGCTTAGCCTGGACGCAGCTTTCGGCACTGACAGTGCCGAAGGGACAACTGCTCCCTCCTCCCTGGCTGCACTTCCCTTGCAGCATGCCCATGCTCAGGATGGTTCAGTGGGGTGGCTGGTCAGGCTGCGAGTATCCCATGGACAATGATCCCAGCCTTGCTGCTGGTGAAGGATGTCCCCATAGAGTCCCCCGTCTAGGGAGATGCTCCCAGTTGCCCCAGATTGGTGCCCGGTAGCCTCCAGGCCATGGCTTTTGCCATGGGCTCCTGTGGCTTACAGGAGCCCTGCAGCTCAGCAGCACCACCCCTTGCTTACAGATGGGGACCTGTTCCTGTCTGCAGTCAGCACTCTCTCAGGCCACCTCCTCGCCTTGTCAGGGCCATCACCACGCTGGTATCCACCTGGAGCTCCCTTGGGAAGCTAGGGGTGGCTCTTCTCCAGGTTCACCAATGGGGCCAGAGGATTCCACAACTTTTAAGATGCCCAGCCATCACGTTTACAAGCTTTCTGGATGCAGCAGTTGTCTCCTACTATGTGTTTTCACTGTAGCAAGGCCAAAAAATATAAAGGTTCTAGCTATTACCAGTGTAAGTAACAATGATGGTTTCAATAATACAATGCTGTATGGTCTACGAGAGGATTATAACTCTACCAAATGGCCAAAAGTGATGGCAGTGCAAACGGGGAGGCTGGCTAAAAAAAAAAATCATGTAGGTAGTGAACTGTTGAAGCACTGGCCTCTTTGCAATGGAGAATGTGGTTGATAACCATCACCTCTCTGATGCCTGAGAAGAAGAGGGATATGTGCTCAGGTACGGGGGGAGGCATGATGCAGGAGGGTGAGGAAAGGAAACACAGGGAACAACAAGGGGGAAAAAGGATGAGCAGAGCACATGATGTGAGATGGGACAGGAGAGCAGGATGAGGCAGAGAAACAGCCGATCTGAGACATGGTGCAGCTGTTTCCTACCCACAATGTTCCATCTTCCCTGAGGATACCCCCCACCCCCCCTTGTCCCCCTTCAAGTCTTCATTACCAGCACACGCTGTGTGCTCGGGACTGCAGACCAGGACATCTCCTGCCTGGACAGCCACAATGGCACCAGTGCTACTGACATCCAAAAGAGCCGGGAAGTCCTCGTTTCCAACTGGTACCTCTCCTCCTCCCTCAGCATGCTTTGGCACTGATATTAGCCTTAAAGGTCCTTACATCAGGAACGAATTGCATTTGGTTCAGGTTTGCCAAGTGCTATTATAATCCATATTTGTATCTCTCCAAAGCCTTTCTACCAGGTCCCAGGATATATTCTCCCTCTTATTACGTGTTACAGAAGCTCCCTTTGAGCCGTCTCCCCTCCCCGTGCACACAGAGCAGCACACACAGGGTTAACTGAGCTCTTTACAGCATTCAAATTTTTGAAAAATGGGCCATGGGCATTGTAGCTTTCAGCATGTTTCCTCCTGTGTGGAGATGCGGAGCTGGGGCGTGCTGTGGGTGGCAAACGTGAGTGACATGGTACAACGTTCGGGCTGGTCTGACTCAGCTGAAGCTGCAGCTGGGTTAGAGGCAGCGGTGCTGGCTCAGCCCAGGAGTGGAGAAATGTCTCTGTTGGGTATGATAATGGAGCGTGAGAGATGTTGGGAGGTGAAAGACATGGCAGACCAAGCTGGCAGCAGGACCCTGAAAACACTCATCTCCCAGTGTCCCAGCCAGGCTGCCTCGCTCCCAAGGATGTGATTCATGGACATACAGTAATCAAGGCAAATGTGAAATATTTGATGTTGCCCCCACCCTCTCACAGCAAAAAAATGTGTTGGCTTTCATGGCCTGCAGGCAGCTCGCTCACGCACGTTGCGCATTCCTTGGAGCAAGGAAACAACCAGCGGTGTTTCACCGGAGAAGAGGAACACCCGAGCAGTGCCGAGGATGACGCGGGCTGAGAAGGAGAAGAATAAACAGTCCTCAGCACCCAGCACTGGGAGAGGCTGTCCTCGGGCCTGGGACGCGCCGGCAGCCCGAGGGGCATTGGGCCGGAGCGACAGTGTCATATTCCCTGCAGCCGACAGTGAGGAGTCGTGGGATGAAACAGAGACTTTCCCCGAGGAAGAGCCCTGGTTCACATTAAAAAAAAATTAAAAATTCGATCTGCTGCCGCATGCATAGCTTGGCTCTGTTACGACTTGCGTGTGATTTTTGAGCAGCCCTCCTCATGGCTGGAGAGGCATCAGCCATTTTGTGCTTAGGCACAAATTAAAGGATGTCTTGTCTTTGTTTTCCCATCGTCTGTCCTCTCTGTACCGCATACAGCTGATCTTTACTCATCCTTACTTTACAGGGAAGGGCAAAACACCCAAGTATTCAAGTGCATTGTATCAAAGATGCTATTTAAAAAAAAAAAAACAGAACACAAAAAACCCACCCTGAGTATGCAGTGAGAGGGCCTCCATCCCTCAGGTGGAGATGAGATTTTGGGACTTTGCAATATCAATCTGGCAGTTTGGGCTCCTGTTTCAAAGGAGCTTCTTCATTAAATACATCCTATTTGCATCTGCTTGTCTATCACCAGAAGAACCACTCTGGGCAAATCCTACCTCTCTTCCTTCTGTAAATGACTGCGATGAGCTCACTCGTGTGCACTGGATCTGCATTGCTTCAAGTTAGTAACAAACAACTTAGTGAAATAAAATTAGCATTTTAGCCATTTCTTTCTCAGCTTCTCATTTCCTGATTTCTCTTTGTTATCTACGTAGGAGGAAAGCAAGTGAGATCTTCATTCTTTCTGGCTGTGAGGCAATTAATTTATCTTTTTAATTGTGAGGGTGTTTTGCCATAAATGGTTTAATTTCTACCCAGCTTGTCTTCTGCATCCCCCACTTCTTCTCAAAACCTTTGAGAAATATAATGTGTTACCACTGCATGGGCTCCTTAACTTCCACATTGTGTTACTTCCGGAAAATACTTCCATGGGGATACTTATTATGTCAAGCACTTTTCAAAATTATAGGGGCTTTAAGCAGTCCTGCTCCCTGCCAGGCCTGATTACATTGCTGTGAGGACAGACAGACGGCCGGCGTGTTGTCCCTGCCAAGGCGGCCCCTCTGCCCCCTTCCCATGGGGTCAAGGTGGCTTGAATCCCTGCCTGCCCCAGGAAGGCTGCTTTTTGGGGAGCAATTTCATTTACATGCTGTGACAACTTCTTCCCTTGGTGGAACACGAAAGGAAAAGAAGTCACCCCACAAGTACCCTGACAGCTAGAGAGGGTTAAAAGTTTCCTCCAGAAACCTTCTTTATCTGAAAATTTTGGTTAATATGAACCAAAATGGTTTGCTAGAACATGTGTATCCCCTTTGGAGGGTGAAAAAAGGGAGAGATTTTTGCTTAACACAGGAGAAATTTACTCCACCAAGGTAGCTAACAGGTCAGTGTCAGAGACCTTTGCCTAGATCAGAGTTAGAATGTCCTTTCTACAAATAGCTGGACCTGAGGACAGGAACTCGACCTTTAGTCTACCATCTAAATCTGAGTATAAAAAAAAAAAGCATTTCCTGTTTAGTCAGAGGTTGAATGAATAGTTAGAGGGGAAATTTTGGCTTGGGCTGAACCTAGAAACAGAGATTTGGGGTTTCTGGAGAAGAGAAATACTTTCGTTACCATCTAAGATATTTTTGATCTAAACCAAAATGTTTTAAGACTCTTGGGAGAGATAGAACTTAATCCTTCAAAGGCTTGCTTTTGTAAATTTAGGATAATTTTAAAACTCAAGATGCCTTTCTGCAATGAAAAGTGAAAAGTTATGTTTGGCAAATGGCAGGAAGAAATACCAGAGTAATATTTTCAAAAAATATGCCTCCATTTTGAGGATCAATATTTTTGGCCAAACGTAACCCAGATCTATAAACAGATTTGGTCTTTCTAAAGGTGGGGGTTTTTTTTCAGGAAAAAAAGTACTGTTTGTAAAATTAAATGTAAAAAGCTTCCACATTCTCTCACCACACCTGAAATAAGGATCTTGACCATTTGGGTACACTGGAGTAGGTGAGAGGCTTCTCCCTCACTCATATTCTTTTTTCATCTCTAAAAATAGTGGTTTCCTCCTGGGGTGAAACAAGAAATCAGTTTTCTGGTCAGAGCTCTTGCTGGGAACAGCCCTGTCTCCCAGGAGGGGTGAACTCCATTGCAAACCTACTTTCCCATTAAATGCCTGACCAACGCATGGGAGCAGTTTATGAACGGGAACACTGCCAGCAAGGCCACATGCACTTCCCAGTCCTCTGGCCTCTCACCAGGCTGCTGACAGAGAAAGAGGTGGCAGAGGAATTATCTAAGACAGTGGCACAATCTCTTGTGGACTAATTCCAGAGGAAAGCAAGACAAAATTATCCTCCAGGTTTGAGGGTCTTACTGTCCAAGGAAGAGAAAAAACCACTAATGAACGACTTTTGGTGAGCTAAGTATCAGGACATGTACCTGTAGGTAAACGCGTGTTTAATTTCTTGAGCTGGATATCAGTTGCACTATTGTGAATAATATCAGCCGGATTATGACTGTTTTGCCACTCCTGCAGACTCAGAGGATGGCAAGTCAAAATCGTTGCCCTTATCTGTTCTGCCTGTTTGCTCTTGTGAAAAGCAAGGGACAGGCTTTCGAGTGGGACAGGTTTTTGAGGGCTTATTGTCAACAGCTGTAACTGCTTTCAGCACAATTCACACCCAAAGGCAGGTCAGCGAGCATTATTTTCACTTCCCTTGGAAATGTACTGAGAAACGCCGGAGATGAGCTTTTATGTAATGCAGCGATGTGGTACAGGACTCCACAGGCCATTTACTGGACCTGGTGATTTAGACTAGCATGAAGAAGCAAGGTTACTTTATTAAAAGCTCAATCCTGCCTCTACAGTATCGTCGAAACAAAAAATTTTACACGATCTCAGCATCAGGCATGCTGGTTTTCCATGGCAGCGTGATGCACTGATGCACATGGGAACTACAGTTTCACAGCCAATGCATGTGCCATAAATTCACACAAAAAAAGACTTTCCTTGTATTTATAGGGCCAGGATGTTATCATGCCTAAAACTGTATTTTTAGATTTTACCATAGTTCCCTTCTGTGGGCAGAAACCTTATTGCCCCCAAAATAAATACTGTGAAACGAAAATAAATGCCAAGGGAATACCGGCTTCAATATAAACGGCCTAAATTCTGCCTCCTTAACTGGTACCTTCCTTGTATAATAACCACTGAGTCGGAGTATGACCCTGAATGCTCGGTCGTTACCTCCTGGGGTGTCATGGGGAAAGCAGAGCTGCTAATTCTCAAAAGTGCGTAGTGAAGTATAACATATGAAAGGGCAGGACTAAGCTTTACCTCATTTTTTAATTCGACGACTCATTCATTCAAATAAGATTTACGAAGGCATTATGCAATTTTGCTGTACACAGTCATTAGGGGTGTGTAATGAATATCTAATTCGCAGACTGAGAGATTTAATTGGATGTAGATCGTCTTATGACCATGGTCAGAAAGCAAACAGCGACTGTGCACCAAATGAGCTTATAACAAAATGTCTTGAAGTCTCTGACTCAGTTGTTGTCTTATGTAAAAGAGAAAGGCTAGAGAATTGTGAAACCTTGTAAATTATGCAAGGAAGGAGTTTAATTACTTTTATTGAATTTATAGATTTTTTTGCACTGCTAGTAGCTTTTAATTACTCATTACATTTTGAGCACTTGAAAATCAGAAATAAGAACTGCAGGTAAATTTGTCCTTGATACTGCTTTTAGAGTAATGGAAAATTAAACATATTTGTACAGGTTATTTTACAGTGATATTTTAATTCATACATAATATACTGAAAGAGAAAAACAAGCAAACAAACAAAATCTTATTCACTCATTTCTTCCTGAAAACTTGTCAAAGAGATTAAGTAAACATTTCTCAGCAATCACGTAACAGCATTTTTACTTCCACTAGAACAGTTCTCCCACTTTGAAAAACCCCATATGTATTTATTTATGTTACCAAAGAGCATTTCAGAAAGTTGTAACACATACACACATCTATTTTCCAGCCTGCAATTTACTGGAAATACTGACATAGTTTCTTGCAAATAAAAGGTGGGAAAAATATAAAAATGTAATATTTATTCTAAATGTAGAAAAATCTAATAATAAACACTCAACACATGGATTAATTGAAAGAAAAAGCTATTTTTTCACATTTAAAAATTCTCAATATATCAAGAAGGAGAAACAGAAACTTAAGTATGCCTCATTATCTTCCAAAGCTGTTCAGCAGTAATGGAGTGAAAGACACAGTAATTTGAATTTTTTTACATGGACACCTACAACCATTAATTTTATAGAATATACCAGAAGAAAAACAAGTGAAAATGCATTTGATAATGACTCATACTTCCATTTGTAAGCAGGGCAGAAGCACTTGACACAAGGAAATGGAAGTCAGATCTGGGGAGTTATGGAAAGATACATAATGTACTTTAGCCCAGAAAAATTGCTGATTATTTCAAGTAATGCTGACCCCATTGTCCCTCATCCCTTAATGTAGTCACCTTGCCCACGGCAATGACAGTCACTGGACTTAACTGAATTCTCAATTACATTTGTGTTGCTGCTATTGGGTTTAATTTACCAATTTGGTTTATTAGGTAGTTAACTAGTTGTGTGAAACGAAGAGTGGAATTCAGGTGTCTGTCATTATCAATACCAATATTGCAATCCCAAGTATCGCATCTCCATCAATTTTATTGACCAGCGGGGACTACAGAGCCTAAATTGTGGTAATAGGGAGAAAAAAATATCACATTGGTGTTCCTGTATTTTCACAGTTATAAATTTCCACTTAGTCTGCACTCTGCACATCCTCAGGGTTCCAGCAATTCTTGCTGATGGCTGATCTCAGTTTAGTAATCTCATTTCTCTGCTTCTCATGTAGCACTGAGATGGCACATAAAAACAAAGCATGTCAATTTGATTTGAGTATTTTGACATCTCCTCTAACACCTTTACAGCATGAGCACAACAATAATAAATCACTACCATTGTTTATTATTTGCACCCAAACTGCCAGTGTTTAAGAGGCATTTGAACAACGCCTTTAATAACATGCTTTAACTTTTGGTCAGCCCTGAAGTGGTCAGGCAGTTGGACTAGATGATCATTGTAGGTCCCTTCCAACTGAAATTATTCTATTCTATTCTATTCTATTCTATTCTATTCTATTCTATTCTATTCTACTCTACTCTATTCTACTCTATTCTATTCCATTCAAAAGCCTTGACCAAGTTCAGGAGAAGACTGTAATAACGTCTTTCTGCATAAAAGTGATGATTAGGTCTTTGCCTCAAAGGTGCAAGATGGCTATAAAAAATAATTAGTATAACTTCAAGGTTTACTACCTAAGCCAGGTTCTCCTGGTAGCCAGGAGGAGGTGGCAGGATGTGGAGGGTGTTTTGGGGCTGGATGGCGCGGTGGCCCAGGCCAACACCATGATGTGAGTACCGGCGCCTGTGCTTGGACCTGCACCCTGCAAGCGTGGAGTTTGCTAGTACCAAACATGACTGACGAGACTGGGCTTTCAGCTCCAGCTACTTACCCCCAGTAGTTTACAAACCAAGCCCCAATTACGTGAAGCTCACTCATCCCACCACCACATATTTATGCTGTCTTGCCACTCTTGAGCAAAGTTTTCAGCCAAGCGGTGAAGAATTTGATGCTAAACACCGAAGCAAAAAAAAAGGATACGAGCCAGTGGTGAGGAGCTGCGAATCCCGGCAGTCTGTGGTGCCTCTTGCTCGCCTGCCCCAGTTTTGGGTTACACCGCATGTGTGACTCAGCCGGGGGAGAGTGAGCGCTGGGAGAGGTCGGAAATAAATGTGTTTGGAGGAGGAAATTGAAGGAAGAGAAGTGTTTTCTGTAGGGGAATAGAACAGTACGTAGGACTGTACAGTGGAAATCCAACATAAGCCTTGTGCAAGTCTAACTGCTATGATCCCCCACAACTGTCTTCTCATTCCTTAAGTAATTGAAGCTTCAGTTCAGCAAAGCATTTAAGCTCAGGCTTCATTTTATGCTGTCAGTAAGTGCTTTGCTGAACAGGGGCTTAAAGTATCAAGCTTGTTGCATGAGATTTATCCCACCTAATTTTAGATGTTTGCAATGCAGATGTCTACACCAGAGCTAGTGACTCCGGGCTCTCCTCATAAGTAATAGGGAGAAATAAGCATTTCTGGGGTGCTGTTCATTAGGCCTACTCTGCCTTAGAATGAGAAATACCATTTAGTAGAAGTGTTTGCAAGAAAAGCTTAAAATAGCTAGATCAGATGTAAACATCTACAATCCAGGTACCCACATTCATATACCTGAACCACAACAACCTCTGATGACAGATAAGTAGAAAAAACCATACCAACTGGAAGGTATCAAGCCAATGCAAACTGAATTTTTATAGAGAAACAAAACTGAAAATTATTTTCTTGGTGAGAAAGTTACAGTTTTAATTGTTTTTAAGACAAACAACGGAAGAAAAGAATAGACCATTGTGATTCCCTTGTTTAAGCATTATTTCTTTCATACTTTCATAGTCTGAAACTGCTCCTCTGCCTCCATCAGTTACTGAGGGTTCCTGCTCACCAGCCTAACTTTTAGAAAGCTGCAGCTAGGTAAGATTGATCTCCTCTTGTGTCAGACAGTATTTTTGGAGGAGGAATCCCAAACATTCAAGACATTTCTGCAAAGTTATTCGACTCGGAACTTGTGTTTCTCTGAACGTTGAAGACCACTGCTCTCCCTGTGTAGGCAACTAGGACGTAAACTTACGGGAATTACTGCAAATATAGCAATGCCTGGAATCTCTGTGTGAAATAACTGCAAAACCTTTAATCCTTGTTATCTCTGAGAGCACATATTTTTGTTTACCTGATTAGCAGTGGGAGAGGCTGACCGATTAGTGTGTTTGGCAGTAAAGCATTGCACTGTTTCTCTGTTTGCTCACCACAGACTGCCTCTGGGAAGATGCTGGTTCTTGGGCAAACACCATTGACTAGAAGAGCAGCAGCAGCCCTCGGTGTGGAGTGGTGGGGTGGTCAGGGAATGTGTGGCAACTGCAAAAACAGCAGCAGCAACTGTAGTTGTTGAAAGTACAACACAGCAGCAAATACACTTTTGTTAAACTTAAGGAGTTGGTGCTTAATGTGGTCTGACACCTACAGCAGGAGTCAACGATGCCCATTCAAGCACTGAACTGAGGCAGTAAGTTAGGAGTAAAATCACTTGACATTTCCTTCTATGAACAGTGGAGACAGCTCCAGAAAACAATTCATCCTATCCCAAGGAAAAGATTTAAAATTTGTGGGTTGAATGGCTCTCTGAATACAGCAGCCTCTTTCTAATTGCAAGAAAGTCAACAGATCCTTAACCAAGGTGGACAGCCCAGTCTTAAAATGTTACTAATACAAATTATGTGCTTCTCAGCACTGGAAAAGTCATCTTCTCTGCAATTCTATGACATCTACCAAAATGAGGACCATGCTGAGATTGCTGCTTCTATGTGCTATCACAGGGCAGCTGATAACAGAGCTCTGGGCTCTGTGAAACCTGCAGAGGGAAAATTCATGTACAGGACCACAACGCGTCTTTCTCTTTTGACGTTTAAAGCTTTCTGATTCTAACATACATTACAGCTTCTACCACAAGCAGTAGTCTGGGAGCTACATGGGGACCAAATCTGGTAAAGAGTTTATTTTACTTGGGGACAGATTCTGTCTGGGTGTTTTGTGGGACTCAAAGAAGAGGAAATGATTCACTGACAAAGGGGGGAACAGATGTCTTGACTCACAGTTTCCTGATTTAACCACTAGACAATTCCTCTAGCAATTCCTTCGTGCATCGAAAGGATGGATTAGTTTCTTAATTCCTTAAACATCATGAAATGGTTGTCCTGGATTATATATCCAGGCTTACCATACTGCCTATTGAGGGAAGATCTCTGGGTTTTTATTCTGCAAGTTTGTATAAAAAGTGCCAAAATAAGTGTGTTTGCCCAACAATCTCGTTGATGCTAATGGAACCAAAGTGCAGACTTGAGTCTGCTGCACTGCCTTTCTCATATGTACAGGGCTGGGGGCTTTAGGGTTGATATACTCAAATCTCACTTAGTTCCAAACATTCCAAACATAAAGAACATGGTTTTTATGCCCAATTCTGTAAGATTCTGAATGATGGCTAAGAAACACAAAAGGATTAGGCCTACATGAAAGCAAATTTAAGACATTACTGTTCAATTAAATCATTCTGGAGTTTCACTTTCCTTCCAGTAAACAGAATTTCTTTGTGTCTATGGCCACTATAAATTGTTTCTAGATCATACAAGGATAATTAAAAGAGTGCTTTATGAGGCATGGGGGGAGCCAAAAAACTTATAGTTACATTTAAGCTGTCAGCTGTACTTGAGACTCTTAAACTAAACTCCACTGCTACCAGGTTGTCTCATATATGCCGTTTCTTTTCTAAATTATTTCTCCTAAAGAGAAAATACAGTATTTTCAAAATCAGTTTGCTTATGTTGACAAATCAGTAGACTCACTCCACAGGATGCTCCTGCAGGAGCTTTCAGATTTGTAGCCCAGGCAATCTTTCCCCGTGGCTGCCTTGCAGACTGATTTTAGTTTTAGGACTGTGCCATCTGCTGTTGGAATTGCAAATTTTTCTGGGTCTGCACAGTCTGCAACTGCCAGCTCCGACAGTCTGGCCGCGCGTGACTGTGATTTGTTCCCATGTGAGGGACAGATGTTGTAGGGCGACTCTGTCTGCCATCCCCGTCGGAGGCTTCAACCTTCCCAGGATCGTTTATTCCACTGTTTTGAAGGGCTCTGCTTTGGCACGGACGTGTAAGGGCCTCCCTTTGTCCCTGTTGCTCAGAAGTAATTTTATCAAAGTTGGTATGACACACAGGATGCAGAGCCATATTCTGCAATATTAAATTTTAACAGAAAATTGGAACCTCCTTTCTCCTCTTCAGTTCCATGAGCAGAGAAGGTGCACAGACAACTAAGGAATGCGCAATTTCAGCTTCCCAGCATACTTGCTAGCTCTAGGTACCATTGCAATTGCTGTTGAGTGAGGCTGTAGCTCCAGGTGAATTGAGCAGGAAGGGAAGAGCCATGTTGGAGACTGGCCCCACAAAACAAGGAGCAAAGAGCACCACAGCTTCTCAAGGGCAGTGGGGAGCATCCCTCAGCAACGTGGGGATGCTGGGTCTCAAAAAGTGGTTTAAAACCAAGATACTTCTTAGGATGTCCCATGGCTTAGTCTGTCAGGCCCTCTGCCTGATCCTCATGATGGGGCTACTGCCATCCCTGAGACTCAAGAAATTCACTTGCTCACAGATGTGTTTTCCCAAGGTGAGGAAAATATGGCCCACTGGATTGCATTAGCCCTGCCTGCTTTTGTCTGGAAGCTGTCTTGGTATATGAGTTAGTAACACAGTTATTCCAGCTGCGTTTCTAATCACACAGATGGAGTCTCTTAGGTGTGACACAGTGGTCCTGTAGTCAGGGCTCCAAAACTTTCATCTGACTTAGGGCTGTTACTTGGGCTCTGCTGGGCAAGAGGTCGGGGGTTGTGGGTGATGCTCTGCTTTTAAGGTCTGATCTTGCAAAGAGTTATTTCCAGACTCTTGCAATGGCATCTTAACAACCTGTGATGCTCTGACCCCTCATCTGTGCATTCACACAGGACCATGTATTGAATGCATCACATGCACATGCAGTACTGTCTGCTGGTGGCTTCACATAGCACAGAGTACCTCTTTGGGCAGTCCAGTGCAGACCTCCTCACTAGTACCAAACAAGCCATTTCTTGAACTGGAAACAGCACAGGCACATCACCATAGTAGTGCAAATAACCTTATTGATGCTGTTGGGAGGCAGAGTGAATTAGGGTATCTGTTGTTCAGAGCTGGTACAGTTGTATGGTAAGGAGTACCAGTGCAGTATCTCAGGGCAGCATTTCACCCTCCTACATAGAACCCACATTTGTGCATTTGGAGCAAGCTGTGATAGCTTTACCGTGGCAATGAATCATGTAGTTGAGACATGAACCGAATGTCCTGCACTGGGAACTGGCATTTTTACTAGAGCTTGGACACAGACAGCACACAGCAGGATTGGACCATCAGGGCATGTTGAATTCCCAGTAAAAAAGTGCTAGCAAAGTTCAAAATGACATCAGTTTTCTGAAAAATTAGTTCTTGGAATAAACACTCTGCTCAGGTGAGTATTACGTTAGGTGGGGCTTAGATTGGTGCCATCTCATAGAATCAGAGAATCATAGAATGGTTTGGGTTGGAAGGGACCTTAAAGATCACCTAGTCCAACCCCCCTGCCATGGGCAGAGACACCTTCCACTAGAGCAAGCTGCTCAAAGACCCATCCAGCCTGGCCTTAAACACTTCCAGGGATGGGGCATCCACAACTTCTCTGGGCAACCTGTTCCAGTGCCTCACCACCCTCATAGTGAAGAATCTCTTCCTTAGATCTAATCTAAATCTACCCTCTTTCAGTTTAAAGCCATTACCCCTTGTCCTATCACTACATGCCCTTGTAAAGAGTCCCTCTCCAGCTTTCTTATAGGCCCCCTTCAGGTACTGGAAGGCTGCCATAAGGTCTCCCTGGAGCCTTCTCTTCTCCAGGCTGAACAACCCCAACTCTCTCAGCCTGTCTTCATAGGAGAGGTGCTCCAGCCCTCTGATCATCTTCATGGCCCTCCTCTGCGCTCGCTCCAACAGGTCCATGTCCTTCTTATGTTGGGGGCCCCAGAGCTGGACACAGTACTCCAGGTGGGGTCTCACGAGAGCGGAGTAGAATCTCCACCACATCCAAGTGCCCTCCCCTAAGTGCTAACTCAACAGTGGTAGTTTGGTCACCAGTATGATAAATGAGCTTGAAAATTAGCTGCTGAGCATTGAAATAAACTGCTAGTTTCTGTTCTTGGAGCTTGTTGAAGACTCTCATCATTTGTAGAGCGGCATCTCAGAGCGGTTGCTTGTGCATGAGAATGAGAGGATCAAGAACAAGGAATGAACTCTGACCACTGCCTTATATTATACTTTAGTTCCTGTTGTTTATACGCTGCTGGGATCACAGAGCTATTAAAAACTAGACTGAACAATACAGATATTTATTATTGAAACTGCATTACACTCTTAACCACAAGTATCTCTTATGTGACAACATGAAAGCAATACCACTTTGGGAAAACTGAAAACAACTGTGCATTTGGGTAGTCAGATTCCTCACAAGGGTAACCCACATCCTCTGCAGGAGCATTTCTGAGCTCAAAGGTCTGCCACAGAGGACTGGTCAGGGAAACCATCCCAAACATATTTTCAATTTTAAAATTTCAACAAGGGGCATCTTCCTGGCAGTCACTGCAGAACAGGCACACTGTGCTCCATACCTATCTGTGGCAGAGAGCAGAAGCACTGCACCCAGCTCAGGAAATCGGGTGGCTGGCATATAGATGAGCTCTCCAGGGTGAAAAAGTCATATTTCAAGAGACACAACTGACCTGGAACTTTGTAATCCCACCCTTGGTTCCATTAGAATTACATCCAACTGCCTCGCATCACTAGCATATTTATACACTGACACTACTAGAAAATAAAATGTCTTACATCTTAGACATAAAATTATGCTAACAGTTAGTTAATGGGAGGACTTTAGTACAAAATAGGATTTTGTTACTGAGAGTTGTAGGACCTGACATCTTTGGCATCTAGATGTATAATGAGGGGGTGGTATATGCCTAGGCATCAAACCGAGAAAGGCCAGCACACCACGCAAGAAGCTGTTTAAACAAGCTGGTTAGAAATACTAAGAAACATATGCCTTAAATCCCATTCTGCTTCAGGATTTAGGCAGTTTTTAAGGCTTGTTTTTCTCTTGACAGCATGAAGAACTCCCAGATCAATAAGTGTCATTAATACAGTTCGCACAACACCAGTGCTCCTCCAAGTACCTGGCCCCAAGGCTTTAGGTGTCCACCTTAACATCAACAGCTCCTGCACTGAAACATCACCCCACTGGCCACTAGCCCATGGCTCGTGGGAACTTGCCTCGATGCTGTTCACAAGCACAGGAAATTCGTAAGTTAAAACTGAGGCTCACAGGGAGAACAAAGTGTGTTGTTGCCTGGAAAACTTGTTGTCCCTTGTAGCCCATGAGCTGGTGGAGTTTGGGGAATGTTGATCGGAGGAGACAAGCAGATGAAGGATGTGAAAGCAAAGCCATTAACTCCTGAGCCAAAATGGCTTGGCCAGAGTTACCCAGCAGAACTGGGAGGTGAACACAGCCCCCGAGGGGCACGTAAACCAGAAGGTTATGTTTTCGAGTTGAGAAGTAAAATGGAAAATATCAAGAACATTAAAAAAACCCCTTTTGCAGACTGAAAATGTGGCTAATATTGCTGTCCCTCTTCTGCTTCATTTAATCATCTTAGAACTCACTTGTAGCAGCAAATGATTCATTTTCAGATAGAAACATGATGAAGTGTCAGCAGAGACTCTTGACATAACGATGGCCAGCATTTCCTCCCAGGACTTGAGCTTTTCCCACAGGACATGCCGTCCACTCCAACCCCTTTTTCTATGGTAGCTGCCTTCCCCCACACTGCCTGTAACCCAAGGCTAATTAGAGGAGAGCTGTTACGAGCTTATGTGAAGCTGAAGACCTTTCCAGGTTCCCCTGACTTCAGGAGGTTTCAGAGCAGGTCTTGGATCCATGGCAGGACTACAAACGAAACAGGAGGGCTAAAAGCAGGAGGCAGATTTAGCTGTGTCTTTTTGACCACGAGGGCTTCAGCGAGAGCAAGCTGTGATGGGAAGCGAGCTCTTCCCGGAGAGAGGCCTCGGGGTCCAGCCGTCGCTGCCAATTTCTCTTCAGCGGGTGGACCCGGGCATGGAGCCGCCAGCCCCTCTCCTGCCTGCCCCGAGGCCACCACGGCTCTGCCCAGCAGCAGCATGGCTCAGGAAGAAAGCTTGTCCTGCCTTGCCGTGGCTGCCTACCATTTCCAGCTTGGAGTTCCTCCTCCTGAGACACTTTGCTACCCACATTCCTGGGCTAGGCTTAAAAATAGGACTGTCTCTGATCCATGCTGGGTAAACAGATTTTAGTTCCCTGTTTTGCATGTGTTGAATTGCATGTTTTGCATGATATCTAAAGACCACAGTAAGCTGCAGGCAGCACAGTTATTGATAGCTGAGAAAAGAGCCATCTCATCTCTGGAGATGCCTTATACAGTGAATTTAAGCTCAATACCCTAAATTTAGGAAAATGTTAATGTGAAAGGAACCTGGGGTGTAGGGAACAGCTAAAGGACTTGAGCTTGGCTTAAACACGCACTCCGACAGAGGCTTCGAAAATTACAGGATACTCCCTTCTGAAAAACACCTGCCAAACACAGCCCTCCCTTCTGAAATGCTGCACTGTTTGGGAAGAAATGTGGAGGAACAGTAACCCTATGCAGGGGAGTCTCCAAAAGCGCTGCTGCAACAAAATGTTGTTGTATGGCGTGGCTGGCAGGGTGGTGCAACAATGGGATGGTGGGATGGCTTTGAATGGTAAATTATGTCATGTTTTAAGAGAGACAACCCCAGAAATTAAATTATGCTGGTCTAAGTTACAATATAGTTGGCGTGGCAATTATAAGATGGGAAACCATTGCCATTATTGCTTGCATTGTCACATGCCTTATGGTGAAATTGTGGCTACCTGGGCTATGGAAGGAGACAAAAAATGTTGGGTTCATCCCAAGAGGCTGCATTTTTTGGGGCAGGGTGAGCAGAGGAGCAGCAACCCCAACAAACCTACAGGTTACTCTGACTCTGGCTGTATCTTCAGGGCACAACTTAGGGACACAAGCCTGGGATCTAGACAAAACAGCAGTCTGAAAAACCTCAGGGCTTAGTCATTAATAGAGATTTCTTCTGTGGAGCCAGATCCAGAAGCATCTTTGTGATGACTCCAGGCCTTCAACTGGCTGCTCACAGGACAGAGCCTTCAATAAAACAAACCTTTGTGCTAACACTCGCATCCCAGGCAACTACCGACCACAGAAGAGACTCAGCCCTTTGCTGTGACATCTCCTTTGAAGGAACCGGGGTCACACATTTTGTCTTACGCAAAGGCCAGCAAGCTCCCTGGGCATACAGGGTTCACTCATAGGACACTTAGGAGCCCATTTCTGTGGGCCCAGGCGACCACAGCAGTCCACAATGTCTGAATTTTTTGGGCTTGTTTCAACAGCAATGCCCAAGAAGGATGATCTCCTTCAGGTATAAGGAGACCTGGGATTAAAGGAAGAGAAGACAAAGCAAGAAATCATCTACAACCAGGTTACCTCTCTGGGGCAGCAGCCCCATAAGTCTCAGGTCTGACTCCCCATGCTGAGATGATTTGCCCCAGCTCTCCTGGCTGTCCCTCTGGAGCGCGAGCTTCGGTGATGGGCCAGCTCTGGGTATTTCACTGTGGTCTTTTACAGCCAGCCTCACAACTTCTCTGCCTCCAACGTGAAAACACTGAACACAAACCAGTTCTGAGCAACCAGCTGCATGTGTACTGTGGGCAGAACAAATAGGCATGTACCTACAGAGCACCATGTAAATACAGCCTCTGTAAGCTACTTTTATTCTCAGGAGGGGTGCCAGGAATATAAGAAATCAAGTGCATTTCTAATAATCCTTCATTACAGAAAGTGATACTGCGAACAGCGCAGAAACAAATGTTAATCCACTGACCACACCTGCCATACAGATATGATGGGACAGACCATCTGAAAGCAACACTAACTCATCAGGGTTGTCTGCTAATGTTGTCATACTGACCAAGGTAACCACCCTATGCAACAACCATAAATCTCTTCAGTATCCTCAAAAAGATCTATCTGTAAGTGCTCCAGATTCCCTGTTAATCACAAAAAGATTAAACTTCTTGTTCCCAACATTGTGACGAGATTAGTCTGAGCTGACAAGATAGACTAAGTGCTGTAAAAACATTATTTCTCCTTTGCAGAGGAAGGAACCAAGTACAGGGCAGTACTTGCAAACAGCGAGTCCTGCTAGTTTGTAGATGTCATTTACTCTAGTAATCCAATAAATATTTTTGAATTGAAATTAGTAAACTGGCTAGAAAGCAGGAAAAACATGAGCAGGCATCTCCAACGGAGACCCTAATGCATTGGTGTGGAAAAGAGAGCTAAAATGGTCCCACAATGTATATGCTAGGAACAAGTGAATAGGTTCAAGAGGCTGAATATTACCTCTCCATATGATAGCACAGAAAAAGGATGTCAAGAGGATGTACAAAATAACAGCCTCCAAAAATAGCATGAGAACTGGTGGAAATGCCTTTTGGTGAGAACCATAAAGAGGTTTAATAACTTTTATTCATCAGAAGTGAGTTTAAGAGGTAACATACTTGTGACACTGAAGCACTTTCTCAGGAAGAATACAGCAGCTACAAGAAGGGTATCTCTGTCAGAGAAGTCACAGAAATCAGCGGTGGGAAAGGGAAACTAGATAACATTAAGTTAGCAACAAGATGTAGGTTTTTTCACATGGAGGATGACTAAACATGAGAAGAAACCATGAAGGATGTGGTGGATGTGGTACATTTTTCAGACCTTCATGTCTCCAGATCAAAGTGGAAGATCCTCTTCAGATACAGAGGTTATGTGAGCATATGTAGGGAAAACTTTGTGGCCTTTGATACCTAGATCACATGAGAATATGATATTGTCTGAACACTGAAGGGTGTAAGCCACCCTTTTATCAGTGGATATGTATTCCTACATTTTTGACACTAAAGCCTCCCTGAAGGTAATGATTGCTTCCCTCCAGCGTGTCAGCTGCACATCTCTGAATGCCGTTTTTGATAGAAATAAACTGTGTGTCATCACTAATTTACTCTGTGTTCACTGTGTCATGTGCCAGTTTGGAATAAAGCAAGGGCAGACACTTATCTTGATTTTAGACCTCCCTGTAGTCATTATTATCTTGAAAAAATGCACACATGCTGCTGATCTCTGATGAAGGGACCTAGGAAGTTTTTAAAGCAAGAGCCTGAACTGCCTGTCAAAAGAAATAGAAAACTACCAGTTGGTTTCCCAGACACATGGATCAGAGACACAGGCTGAACAGCACTGAGAACAAATATGCATGTAAAGAACATAAGAACAATCCTGTCTTCTGCTGCTAGACAAATCCATTTTTTTATTGTATAAAATATTGAAATAGTATGTTGTAGGTTGCACTCAGCTTTTTTGTAGAGAGGAAGGGAATAAATTCTCCTGCCAGATTCCCACATCTCCACTGCCGATGAGATGCGCAGAAAATCTACCAGTGCTGCTGTATACTCATGCAGCTCTGCACAGGCTTTCATCCAGGGGAAGAGCAGGTACTAAGGGTGCAAGAGTGACCTGGGGCACTTAAAAGCTTCTTTCTGAATTGTTTGACAGGGATGCAAACCTCTTCGCCTTCAGGAAAGCCAACTATGCATATTTTTATGTCTATTTCTGTTTTGCTCTCAAGGCCTTTCATTTTATCTTTAAACCAGCAGTGTTTATAGTTCTCAAGATGATCGTGCTCTGCTAAACTAGTTCCTTTGTCCCATACTGTTGCTGACAAATCTGCTAGTGAAACAATTTTACTATTCAGTAACTTTTTTTTTTTAAGTTTTGCCTCCAACTTTTTCGCTGTACCCTTTGCACTGACATTGTTGCATTAATGCCTGCTATGACTTTGTCTACCACGCATGTCATTGCTATAGCCTATTAAAAGCAGTTGCAGCCGTGCTTACCGCTGGCTTCCTCCTTCCTTTTGAAGCAGTTTTCTTTGACTGGTCTTAATTAACGCATGAGCTGGGAAAGTGCCTTCTTTCCTCCTTTCAAGATGTTTTTGTTTCTTTGTTTTAATTTCACATCTTTGGCTGAATAGATGTTTCCAGCATGTTCTTTATGAAAATGAAAGGGAAATTGAAGCTTGCACAACTTTTTATTGGTGAAAGAAACCCAGGCCACGGTTCTTCTTTGACTGCATTACCATTGTGTGCTTATTTGACTCCATTTCTTCTCCCTATTCAGAAAAGCCAAGTAACATGATTAAAGTCCTCTTCCAACTCAAAGACTTTGACAGCAAACAAAGATGGATCACTTACCAACCGAATGAATCATGTACAGGAAACCAAGGCAAGTGTTAAACATATTTACTAGGGGAATCAGTTAAGAATGGTATGCCAAAGATCTGTAAATAATTAACACCAGTTCCACGTACTGAAACAAGAGATTGAAAAGCTATTAGATAATTAGTAAAAATCTATAAAGCTGCATTCCCCAAAGCAGCCACAGATGCCGAAAGGAAGTGCTGGACTGCTAGGCCAGATATCAACTTGCCAAGGAATTAATAATCTTATTTAATGGCAAATACCTGGCCACATGGGCAGCCATGCAAAGAGATGAATAGTCTGAACAGACAGAGCACTCCGCTCTCGTTACTGGTTATTGACACTCTTTTGCCAGGCACGCAGCTAGCACGTGCCTCAGTTTCCTCACCGATAAGCTAAACAAGCTCCGTAGTTCATCAGTTTCACGTGTGTCCATGGAAAGTCACTAGTGCACGAGGGCTTCAGACGGGAGAAAAAATGGGAAGAGTTTGTGAATTACACAAATACGTTACAAATACGTCTGCGCATCAGCAGACGAACCTCAGGATTTGGTGCAAACATCCCTTCGAGCCTGTAAATAAGCTGTGGGTTCTGAGGTCATCTCAGCCTGTAAATTAGCTTCAGTACAGCAGAGCAAGAGGGCTGCAGCTGGGAGCAGGGCCCCGCAGCAGGAGTCGGTGCCCGGGGGACACGTACTCGCTCTGTGTTTCATTACCCGCGAATGCCTGAAATGGAGACCTGCGCTTTGATCTTGGCCACGTCCGAACATCCTCCTGCCTGCACCAGAAACAACTCCCGACCGAGGGCTCAGAAACTGGCTACCAAAAGGAGAGCTGCTCCATGTCGCTTAAACCAGTGCAAACCCCCACTGTTTTCCATGTAGTTACCCCAAATTCCCGTAGTCTCAGAGAGGGGAGGACGAAGCCTTGTAATTTTATGAGAAGGGTCTGTTCTGAACAACCCAGTAAGCACCGATTGCTTCTAGTAGGGAAGGGACAGCTCGTTCTCTCCCCTTACTGACAGTAAGGCTCAGAAAGCCCTACTGGCTTCCCTTACTGACAGCTGATAGAAATGAAACTCACCTGCCTTGTTTCAGCTACAGTTTTCTGAACTGTCAGGGAAGCTGATTAAAGAGTATTAAATACTGCCTTTTAAGACCGTATTAAATACCGTCTTCTTGCTGCCTCTCAAAAGGTGTTTTTGCTGAAGCAGTTTAAAAGCTTCCTCTTTACCTCTCTGACTTGTGTGAAATCACTAATTTTTCTATTGCATCTCTCACTGTTGATTAAACACGAGCAAGGCTACAGATACTCAGTGTCAGGGTAGGGTAGTGCTCTTAGCTTCCGTGGGTGAATCCTTAAGTCTACTACTAATCCATCAGGTCACGATCTTATAATTCCTGTGAAATGCTATTAAAACAATTATTTTGTTCCCTAATTTTTTCAGAAAATTTCATTTTTTCCACAATTCAGTAGAAAATAGAAAATTGAAATAAAAGTTTATGCTTTGCTTTCAGCATGAAAACTCCGCTTTGCTTTTATCGTGAAAATTGGTCAAAAAAAAAAACTTTTGCTTTTTTATTTCTCCATTTGCAATCTGGTTTTGTCAAAATCAAACTGTTTTCATGAAACATTTAAACATTAATAAGACAGGATTTTTCCCCAGAAAAACTCCCAAAGCCTACCTTCATCATTTCGCACCTCGAATAACTAACTCTGCACACAGAGGCAGACAGGTCCGAATATGGCCCATGAGGCATTAGCGACTGCACTGTTTTGTCAGTGTCCATTAACTGCATTTTGATTTGCAACAAATAGATGGTTCCAGCTCCTGATTATTGGACTTTCTTTCTGAGTCTGAATGGAGAACAACTCCCCATCAGACGTTTGCAATTAGTTTATGTCACACATAAATACCAAAATATCTTCTCAGGCTTGCAATAAAATTTCAGGCTTTCCATATAACACGACATCATGATAATTTGTGCTATTTTCATAGACCAATACTGTAAGTGATATGCCTTTAAATAAGTCTGTATTAATACTAGAAAAAGGTCTAATATGGCGATGCTTATCTTTGAAAATAAATGCCATTACAGACCGGCCACAGTAATTGCCTTTATTTTGTGGGGAAAAAAAGAAATAGAAAGGAATGGTGCAAAGCAGTAATCTCATACTCAATTAAGCAATGCTGAGTCCTGAAATGTCTTTCAGCTTATGTTTCCCTGGGAAAAAGAAAGGCAAACTAATTTAGATGAGCTGAAAGTAGTGATATTTATTTATGATCAAAGGTATAGATTGTACGCTTTTTAACAGCTCAGACCTGGAGAGATGTATCTTCATTTTATGAACAGAGAAATCAAGGCAGGGAAAAAAGAAGAGACAAGTACCACATTAAAATGTCATAAAACTAATCATATAACTGCCATCTTTTAAGTTCAGGGGAAGCCCCCCTGTCTCTGACATTTGCACATGACTGCTCAGTTACCAGCTTAGGGCTCCAGATAGGTACAAGATAGGCATATTCTCATCAGAAATCAGTACCAGGGCTACGAACAGAAACACTGAAATTTCTGAGGTTTCAGACCACAAGATTAGTCATTGCCGAACAACAGACTTTAGAAGATAAGCAGGATGAGACGGGCAGACAGAAGACAGATAATTTGTGGGACCCATGTTTAAACGGAAGCTTTCCATCCCAACAACAGCATTCGAAGTACCACCATACCCCCGCAGCCCTCTCCTGTGTACTAAGCATTTCTCCCTCCCTCCCAAAACCTTCTTCTCCCCATAAAGCCACTCAGCACATCATTTAATCGACAATCTTCCTGTATTTTAGTCTGGAAATTTCCAGAGTGCTATGACACCTTATTATGCTTTCAAAACCTAGACCTGTTCAGGATGAATTGGAATTAGGCCCAGGACACAGGAATAATGAATCTTGTGTCCCTGAAGAGTTGCTAATCCAGCGGAAGGATGGATAATGAGCCTTCCCCGTTGCTGTCTCTTGCATGGGTTATGAGTTTGGGCTTGAGCTTCAGTGCTTGGATCCACACTCAGGAGAGAGCAGTCTCCACTGGGTGTGAAATAAAGCCAAGACAGACAAACCCATTCCCTTACCAACCCCTTCTCTGCGCTGGGTTTGCTACAAACGTGGCTTTTTATGCTGTTCTGTCTAAATAAGCTCTACTTACTATCTTCTCTGTAGTAATGCTCCCTAGCCCTGGTGAGTCCCACAGAGTTTGTGCCAGGTGTGAGACACGGCCATGATGAGCGACACACTTCTGAATCAGGGGCTCGTTCCTTCCCGTCATTGCTCTTCACTGCTTCTTTCTCAGGGGTTGTCCCTCTAGACTGGCCGAGACAAAATACAACTTGTCACTTTAAACGAAGCTCTAAGACTTTGAAAAAAGACTTTCTGAGAGCATCACCTGCACTTATACATCAGGTGGGTGGAGAAATTTTCCATCCAGCGAAGCAAAGAGGTTTGTGGTTTGAGGCACTCTGCTTAGCGTTCTGCTAGCTGTAATAAACCGTTATTTCTCTGAGGATCAGCACTAGATGAGAACGCATCACGTGCTGCATTACACAGGCAATTCTTGTAATCATCACTGGGATGTTGCTCGATAATGACATATTTGTAGCAGTGCCTGAGAACAGATGTACATTCCTAAAAACTCCTCTGTCTAGACTGGAGAATTTCGCAAAAATACATTACTTGAGAACACCCCTGGGTACCCCGATCCTCGACCAAACATCCGCTCTCAAATTAATGCCGGCGCCCGCAGCTCCGCTGCTTGGAACCGCATCGCATTCGCCTTGAATTTACCACTTTCATTCTTCCATAGAAAAGATTCACTCGGCGCATTAACTCCCTCCTCCACCCACGGAAGAGCCCCCCACGCGGCGAGCGCCAGCGCCCGGGCTCCCACGTCCCCCCCGCCCCGCGCAACCTCACGGCCAAACCCTTTGCAACGAGACTCCCGTGAGCAGAGACGTGTCCGCGCCCCCCCCCCCCCCATCCTCCGCCGCGACCAGCCGGTCCCCCCGCCCGGCACGGCTCGCAGCCGCGCTGGTGCCCGCTCCTGGCTGCGGCAGCGAGCGCGGCTCGGCACCAACTTTCCGTGCGCAGGGGAGCGGAGGGGAGCGGAGCGGAGGGGAGCATCCCCCCGCCCCGGCGGGGAGCGGCGGCCCCGGGGGCGGCCATGCTGGGGCCGGCGGTGCGGCTGGCGCTGGGCGCGGGGGAGCTGCTGCCGGCGGCCCCGGGGCTGCCGGGGCGGCTGCTGGCCCTCCTCTGGCCGGCGCTGGTGCTGGGGGCGGCGGCGCTGCTGGTCCTGCGGGGGCTGCGACGCGGCTGGGCCGCGCCGGGGCCCCGCCGCCGCCCCGCCGGGGAGGCGCAGAAGGAGGAGGAGGAGGAAGAGGAGGAGGATGAGGAGGATGAGGATGGCCCCGCGGGAGCCGGCGGCCGGGCGGCCGGGGCGCTGCCGGCGCGGCAGCCGGAGGAACAAAGGCGCACGGCGCAGGTAATGGGCGGCGGGGGGGGGGTTCGCTCCCTGCCCGCCCCCGGCACGGGGGGCTCCCGGGACGAGCAGCCTTCCCCCTCTCCTCCCCAGCATCCGTTCCTCCCGCCTGTCCTGCGCTCTGCAGCCCCGCCGGGCAGCCCGGGGTGCACCCCCTGCTCCCAGCCCAGCGGCCACAGCCACCCGTCCCCTCCCGCACGCCCGGGCAGCCTGTCCTGCCTAGAGATGCTGCGTCCCAAACCTCTCTCTGGGTGGTTTAGGGGTTCGGGGGCTCAGCGTTCCTCTCTGAGCCCTGTGGGGGCATCAAGCCCCTCTCCGAGCTTACAGTGCAAGGCAGCAGGTTGCTAGAGCTCCTGGCCTGGGATCGCTGGTATTGGGCTTTCTTCCGCCACTTTGTCTAACACCATAACTCCATATGGGCTTGATCCTGTTTGCAGGGAATTGCGAAAGCTCCAGTTAATGTCCATCATGCTAAGAAGGAGGACCCACGTATAGTATCTCTGGTATGGTGTTAATACAATGTGCTAATAACATATATTTACTCTGAATCAAAGCTTTGTTATTACTGCCTTAATACATGATAGTAGCTGTGAGCTGATGACCATGGCCACCTTGTTGAATATATGTGGTGAGCTTGATATGATGCACTGTGATGAAGTTTCCGTATGATATTGTCATGGTTGTGTCGCTTGGACTTGCTGTAAGCTGTCTGTAGCAGAAAATCCCAGTATAAATTACAGAAAACAATTTCACCAAGGTATTGCGGTATGGAAAGTAAAGCTCTCAGGAGAACATACTGAACATAAGTAAGTATGTATTTAAAATTAATACATCAAGCATTTCTGAACATTTTTGTCTGTCACTGATATCTCCTAGGTCTTAATTCTGAGAAACACAAACCAAAAATAATTTGCAGAGGTTTTTTTAGGCAGGCTATGAAATAAGTGGGTTTTTTTCTTCATGAATACAAATGTGTCAGGCTTTCCATCATAACACTAGTTTTCAGGGTTCTGTTACTTTGTCATGGAAGTTTTAACTTTTATTTGTATTATAGTTGTATTTTAATATGCTATTCCATTTTAGGGTATTTTGTCTGTCATCAGTGAGAACAGAATGTTGGCCCGACAGCATAAGTATCCCTGAATTAGTAAAGAGCAATTAAATCAAAAAGCAATCCTAAGAGAACTGCTTCTGTCAAGGGATGAAGAGGGATTTCAGTAACAATTTTATTATAGCTTTATAATCATCGATACTTGACTTGGCTACAGAATGACTTAAAATTTTGCAGACCGACCAATTATTGGAGGCAGTGCAGGACAGAAAGGGGTGGACACCCACCTTGTTGTCAGAGACAGGCCTGGTGCTGTGACGGTGGTGGGGTTATTAGTTCAAGCTGAAGACATTGATTCAAATGGATATTTTCCGGTCAGAGATGCTGTACCTCACAGGCCTGAATAACAGAAACCAAAGAAGAAGGGGAAGAGAGAAACTGAAGGGATAAATTTGTTTACAGGCAACTGCAGTTTCTATCATTAATCTCATCTTTTGCAGCACTGAGCTGATTCCTACTCTTTAGGGGCCAGACCCTAGCAGTTGCATTTACAGAGAGTAGCATCATCCTCTAAATGAGACCCACTGATTATTCTGTAAGTGCAGAGGAGGCAAAATATGGTCCTAAGGAGGTAGAGGATGAGAAGAGCATGATCAAGAAAAATAACTTAAAAGGTCCTAAGGAAAGATAACCCGGGGAAAGCCTCTTACATGCTGAAATGAAAAAATCAGGCTTGTCCTCCCACGCCAGTACTCTGTCCTTTCTCTTCTCTATTTGTCTCTTGTTTTCTTTTCCCTACCCCCCTTCTCTACTGCTCCTTGTCATTTTCCCATCACGTTATCTCTGCCTTTGGAACATCATATCCTTGAGGCAAAAACTTTATCTCCTTACGTAAGTGTAAAACACTGCATGCTGCTTTGGCACTGAGCTGATGCAAGGATGCCAGAACAGCAGAACACCTTTAATATGCCAAAATTTGCCTATGAAAATCTCTACCAAGGCAGCATCAGAGATGTTATTAATAACAAAGTCTTCCATCCGTAGACATGGCCAATGCCATAAGCTGCAGTGCGCAGGTATTACAGGATGGGAGCCCCTCTCTGCTGCCTGCTGAGGTATGAAGCCAAGAGACGAATCGCCTCCAGTGCTCAGGTGTGTTGATACATCCCAGCAGCCAAACATCTGCATATCCCGGAGTGGTGGATAAGTCCAGATCTTAATTAAAAGAAACTAGGTGGTTAATTATTTTTTCAGTTTGGGAATGCGTGTTTGCCAGTGATTCCCAGCCTCTGCCCCATGGGTGGGCTGTGAGACTGCCTTCCTGGGGAATCTGCTCTTACAGGGCTGCAGTTCCTCTGATGTAGGACTGATCCTCTTTCCCCTGTGCGCCCCTATCCCCCATAGCAATAGGCAGCCAGCGCCCGTCCAGGGTGCCTTCGCTGGAGGGTGCAGCGTACCCTCAGCTCTCTGTGGGGCTCCTTCCCAGCCTGCAGCTCCCAGCCACAGCCCAGCCCTCCCAGCCACCTCCATCCAAATCCTTCCCAGGTCCAAGTCACTGAAATGCAACGGTGCACGACTATGTTAGTCTCTCCCAGTGCCAGTGGTGCTGGCAGGCGGCTTTAAAGCCTTTCATCTCACTTCTTGTTAACTTTGCGTATAGCAGAGTAACAGGATGGAGTGATTACTAGTCTCAGAGCAGGCTGTGCACTGTAAGACCCAGTCTGAACTGCTTTCACAGCCCATGTGAAATAAGTCTGTTGAATAAACTTCATTCAAATGGATGCATGGCCTCAACACAATCATACAAGGACATTTTGAATGTGATCTCATTATGTGCACACTTAACAAGTTACATTCTGGCTGTTGTCACACAACAAAATCTCTAGAAATGATGCCGGAGGGTGTTTAGTCTTTTTCAGGATAGCCTTTTCCCTAATAAAGAGTCTTTTAGGAAATTGCTGACAAGACTTGCTGGAAGCCAACTGATCTGAACAACGTTGCTGTTGAGTTTTGGGGTTTGTGTTTATTCAAAGTTTTTGGGTTGTTCTGCAAATTGGTCATTTCAAAAGAAGAGCTTTTTGCACAAATGCAGTGATACCATCTTCCTTAGGCAACTTATAAAAATATGTATGATCTGATACATCCCAAAAGAAAGCTTTCTGCTTTTCAGAAGTGTGTTTATAAACTGGAGATACTTTTTGCCTCTTGCAGGGATGGCTTAACAGCACCAGAACTAAAGATCAATCCCCTCAGCTCCAGAGGTATGCAGATAGACCTTTTCTCCTACCTTTTCAGGCTATACGGTACTCTTCATGCCAATGCAACGCAGTTGCACAATTATTTTCATAGAGCTGTCTTGGATGAGAATTGATTTCATAAGTATCCTGGAAGGCGTTGGAGTTTGGTAATTGCCTCCTTAAAATGGAGCCTTGATCCCTTGTTGTAATGCTGCTCTAATTAATTAGAATAGCAAATCCCACGAAACCGATTTCTTCATCACTCCTTGCAACAGTGGTTTTAATCCACTCACGCGAGGGAAACTCTTCTGTCTTTCCCCAGACGTCTCGTCAGATGATAAGAGCAGCTGAGCTGAGGCAGGTAACTGTCAGCTCCCTGTATTTATGGCCTCTCGTCTATCCTGGGAAGGCTGGCCGGCGGGAGGATATTTAACATAGGCAGCAGCATCTTAGGGCTGCTTCTCTAATGTTTCTCTTGGAATTGCCTTCGGATATGAATGGCAACAACTGCAGTTCTGGCTCCCGCTACTGGTCATCAGCCTGTATTTGTTACCTGTTAGTGCTCAAGGGGTTCCTACGGGCAACTTCATCCCTGGGAATATGTGCAGAGGAACAGGTTTTCTGTGCTGATGGCCCAGATCCTTTCCCACGAGGCTCTCAGAGCATCCATTTGATGGGAGCACCACCTCTTTCCTCTGCCAGGCGCCTTAAACGAAAGGAAAAATGTCACGTATTCCCAGTGCGTATTTCCCATATAATTCTGTCTAATCATTGTGTGTGTTTCCCATGCAATTTTCCCTTCCAACAGACTCTTCTTTCCTACTGGGAACACATTTGTCTGAAGTGATTTTGTCAGGGAAAACTTTGTATTAATGAATATTGATAATAGCTATTAATAATAAGGTGATCAATATTTACAATATTGATGACAAACCAAGATCCTGCTCTTTTTTCCCTCTCCTTTGCAGGAGTGTACGTGTGTGCAGTGTTGTGAGCGGGCATGCCCCAAAGAAATTCCTTTACGTTCTTCTGCCATGCATGAAGAGCCTTTCAGTTTCCTTTGCTAACAAACGCAGTATGTTTTTGTGGCTTCCCATTGTCACCTTAGCGGAAACTGCCATTGTGTTATCCTTTCTCTAGCTATTAGGACTGAATGAGTAATTTTCTTTGAAGCTGGTGCCTTCTTGTCTCTCTGGTGGACTCTTGCTCTACCTAAACCCCATCCTTTCTCCTCTGACAAATGCAAGCTTGTCCTTTCCCATTCACCTGGTTCCCATTGGTTTGGGAAATAAGTCTCCCAGGCAGAAGCCCATCATCGGCACAGGACCACGTGGCAAAGCCAGACTGGCCAGGATGTCTGCTTCCATTTATGAAAATCTGATTCAGAATTAATGAAACTCAGTGTGCTGCTTTATTTCCCAATGTGTTTGTCATGCAGCTTGCTCACTGTCTGCTGATGGAGCAATACAAGCCGTTGGCTGGCCGCAGCAGCACTCTGGTTTGCTTACCCTGTGGCTGAGCCTGTGCTCCTGTGCACAGGAGAGAAGAACCGAGAGCAAACAGTGGACTGCAAGCGGTATTGCAGACGTCTGACTCATAGTGCATAGTGTAGGGAGCAAAGACCAGATCTTCCAGAGGATGCTGAGAGAAATGAAGACTTTCTGCTCAGTTTTCAGCTTGTTGAAGGTCTCCTGAGAAAGCTGAAGAGTGCAGCGATATCTTGTTCAGTAGTAACACAGCATGGGTCAGGGAGGTTCTTTAGATCCCTGGTTAGAAAGTCCTTTTCTTTTTGTTCTTGTCTCTTTTTTCTTTTTTTTTTTTTTTAATTTTCTTTTATTTTTTAATTTAGTGCATGTTGGTGTTGCTTTTGCTGTACCAGTGTAGCCTTTTGGCCTAAGTCCACCACATTTATCTTGTGGTGTAACACAGGGAGAAAAAAAATTTAGGTTTTGCACTGGAAATGAGCACTAGGAAACAATTTAATTGAAGTATTTCTTAAATCTGGAAATGGTTTTGTGTTCACAGACCCCCCGCCAGAATGGGGTAGTTTTTGCTTCCTTTCATTTCCAGTGTCCAACCCACTTAATTGGAGTTTTCTGAAAGTGGTAGCTGAAAACAATTTTCTGAATCTTTATTCATGGTCTTAAACGAATTCCCTGATTTCCAATGTGTGAAGCGTATAATAGCTCCCCTTGGGTTTCATACGCTGAGTTTATTTGTCCTAGTATCCCTCTACTGGGGAAACCTTTGCTTGCCTTGTTAAGGAAGGCAGTTATAAGCACCTTCCCCAAGTGGGGCAAAGGGCAGTTAGTGAACCTGAAGCTAATGTTCACATAATTTTTAATTAATCTTGTAACCAGTTGGTGGCACTGAGATTTGAAAGCAGACTTCCTGACCTGATAGAGGCTTACCAAGGTGTTTGGTTTTGTAAAAATGACTAGTCTTAGGAAACTACTGAAATGCATAAAGGTAAGTGTCGTGGGTACAGTTTTATGGCTTCGAATACTCAGTTTATATATTGATGATTAAACCCAGTATTTTTTAACATTTGAAGACCTATCACTTTGCCTTCTTTCTTTGTGACTTTACGTAGAACTATATTAACAGCATAAAATAAATTAAACACTAGCTCAAGAGAATAAAGGTTTCAGAGCAATCATCAGAAATATAACCTTAGGTTACATAAAAAGGAAAAAAAGGCAGGGGGTGGGGGGGAAATCCTGTTCCGCTGGGTCATGAACGAAATGGCCATGAACTAAAAATAATCTTTCTATTGTTGCACAGAATGTGAGTAGAAATTAATATGCTCAGTCTGATTCCACTAGAAGTCTGCATTCAGTTTCTCTGCATATATTTAATGTATTTGGAATTGCACTGATGACTTTATACAGTGACTTAATGTGTCGGGTTTAGATGTGTTCTCCCTGTACAAACCTACATTTTTCATTACGAAAAAAATTACCCTGACAAGATTCATTTCTCTTTAATGAGTCTATTATGTTAAGTGCCATAAAATCATGAAAATTCCTTTTTCCTTTTCAGAATGGCCAAACAGCATGATAAAGAGGCATGACTAATTCCATATCCTAAAGGCATCGAAAGGGAAGAACAGGGTAGGGTGGGGTTCCTCAGCCATACAGCCGGTTACTGCCTGAAAAAGGGGCTGGATAAAGGCAGGATTTAATACAAAAGGTCAGGCTAGAATACGACCTTTCCACTGAAAGGAAGTTGAACTCGGTAAAAATACTTGGTGATGAAAGCAAGGGAGTTGCTGCTGTTACTGAAGGATGGTGGAGAAGGGACAGATACTTCAGGTGTGAAAGAAGAGCGTCACCGGAGTGGTGGGCTATTTGGTGGTCATCAGTCAGTGGTCAGGTTTGGTATTTTTCTTGCACTCAACTGCTCATTAGGAAGGATGCAGCAAGGTTCAGGAGTCCCAGGTGGGTATTTAGGGCTGAATAGCCGGTCAGTCAGCATAAAGACCCCTGGGATATAGTAAATGACTGTCAACAGTATATTTTTAACCTCTTAGTCAGTGACGGGGAGAGAGAGGGATGTTTACCTAGCAGATGAAATATCACTTAAGTAGGAAATGTTGTGCTCCTCTGGTAAAAGTATACAGCAGTCAGATTGGCAAAGCATTAAAACAAAGTGCTGCAGTTTTTCCAGCTTCTCGCTTGCTGTCATTTATATGGAGAGAAAGTCCAGGAATGTGATCCTCCCCCAGCTGAGATGAGTCTGTCAGAGCCAATATGGTTTGCATCTTCCCTAATTCTCTGTTGCACTCAACATTTCCCTCTGGAGTTTTCCCTGCCTCTGTGAGGGCTCTGTACAGCCTCGGGCTGCGCTCGCTTCTGGCAGCCTGGGGGAGGAAGACAGTTGCATGTCCCTAATCTTGACACCTCCTCGTCTCTCTGCATGTAGTCCCTCATGCTTGCAGAAGCATCTTGATGTAAAGAGAGGCCAACAGGAGGTAGGATGTCTCTTATCCTCTGTGTGTGTCTGAAAGAAGGCAAAAAAGCATCCTCCTCCTTGCTTCACAAGTTGGTGCTGCCGTTTCTGTTGCCGATGGTGGCAGTCTTGCTGAAAGTGGCTTAATTTGGGAGGTCCATTTGCAAAGCCTTGAGAGAACGCTGAAGATCTCATTATGAGAACTGGGAAATCACCAGGCTGTGTTGAGGCTGGAAAGGAATATGCGCTTACATGTTGTATGGCTTCCCCCAGTTATCCCTTCATGTACTTATGCTATAAAATGCAGTTTTCCTGAAGTCCTGTGTCACATAGTGGAAAACTGCCCCCCCCCCCCCCCCCCCAACATTTTATATTGCATAGGATTTCTTGTTCACTAAGACATGATCTATTTGTATTTTCACACATTTAATTGGACAGAAGCATATGCTGAGAAAAAAAGAATCATGTAAGCTCAAGATCTTCCCTAAGTGGTTCAAATTTTCACCAAGATTCCCCTGACTTCGTATTTTATGTCTCCCATCCTATGTGAGAGGCTGCTTCCCTCCCTTCTGCAGGCATAGCGGGATTTTTTGCTTGAGCAGAGCAGGATATGGAAAATGGTCTGGTTTGTGGTGAGGTTTATGGAGTGCCTCTAGTAAATGAACCTGAGAGTCTCAGAAGAGAGATGACTGCCTGTGGGAAAAACCAAAGATGGCTTTGCTAACTATTACAAAACGTTACTGGGTTTTAACACAGAAGTCATTATTTTGCTAGTGAATGTTCAGAAGAATATAATTGTAAACATACCAAATGACAGCTAAGGGAGACGAAAGAGATGTGGACCACTTGGTTTAAGCTTATAATTTGAAGCTGGTGGAATTACTGATGTAATTAGGCAGATATTTTGGCTCCTGTCACTGTGGTATTTTACTGGAAGACCCAGAATCAGTGTTGTCTGTGTGTTCAGAGAGTGGTATGTTGCAAAGTCCGCAATTTTGGGGCTCCTCCTCCAAATAATGTTAGGGGGTCGGTTGAACACCAACCTGCTGGGTCCATGCTACACCCTTGTACACCATGAGTTTGTAACTGGTCCGGGTTTCCAAGCAAGCACCTCCAAGGGCGAAGCATTTGCCAGTGTGCAGGTACCTGTTGTGCTGTCTTTAACGTGCATGTCAAATCAGACCTTTCTGAGACTTGTGAAAAACAGCTCTAAAATGTCTTCAAAATACCAAAGAACTAAGCATTAACAGGCTGAAGGACTGCAGCCCCGCTGGGTTTGCTGGGGACAGGCATGGGCAATCACCCACAGGATTTTATTTGCTGGTAACTAGTCATTGCAAACGTGAGCAGAGATTATTCTTGTGCTATCTAGGAAATAACTCTGGTTCATCTCGCAGAAGCAGCTGCTTCAAGTCCTGACGACATTTCGGAGTGCCTTTGGGATAACACACAAAAACTTGTTGCTCTGTGGAGAAGAGTTTCCTTATGTCCCTGTGTGTCTGTGTGAGAGCTGTAATCTCGCCTGTCGCAAGGTGGCTCTGAGTCTTTGCCTCTCACATCTGGGGTGGTGTCCCCATTGCCTAAAGGAATGTGGCCACCCAGTGAGCCTTTTTAAAAAAAAAAAAAAAAATCTTTTTTTAGCTTTCCTGATTTACCGTACAGTGTTTTGCGGAGTGTGCTGATTTCTATCTTTTTCATTAATTGCACTGGTTATTCTTCACCCTGCTAACGGCATCTGTGACGGCACAGAGCGGGTACCGCTCCTCTGCAGCTGAATCAGAGCAGGTTTCATCTTCCAGCGTGCGTGCGGTTAAACTCTGCCACAGTGTCTCGGGGACAGAGATGGCTTGTGAGGGTGGGGAGGAGGAGCAGATGGTGAAAAACATCAGCAGTCTTCCCTTCCCCAAGAGGACTATGGGCACCTGAATTCCCTTCATCACCGGTGTGTGAGAGGGTGCCCGCTGTCTCCTGATGCCGAGGGGACAGCTCTGGGCTGCAGCCAGGCGTTTTACTCCCTGCAGGGCCGCCTTCGCCTGCCAGGCATCGCCTTCGCCTGCCAGGCTTCGGGGCTCCCTGTCCGCCCCTTGCCCCAGGCAGAGGTGGAGGATGGATCAGGGATTGTGGTGACAGCCTGGGTCAGGCTCCCTGCTCTGAGCTGTGGGTTCAGCTCAGCAGCCCAACAGGTCTGGTGGGACTGAAGGAAACCTGGGCAGCGCTGATGGGGGTTGCATTGCACGAGGAGGGCAACCTGAGCAAGGGAGAAGCGTGCCATACATTCAGCAACATGCTCCTCTGCATGTCAGGGGGAAACAGAGGCACCTGTAGAAGGGGGGTCTGCCTTCTCTTGGATGCTGCTGCCTCTGTGTAGCGTGCAGTGGCCCTTGCTGGCACAGCCCTTGTTGTCTTAGCTGCAGATTTACACCCTCCCACCCCTGTAGCTGGAGGTTGGCCATTGCTAGTGAATTCTGAGACAACCGAGACATTAATCAAACTGTAATTTGAAAAGTCCTTAAACTTCCATGGTTTACTTTACAGGATCTAGGTAGGACAAAAGCTATTCTTTTAGTTGGTCAGATAGACTTGAGGGGAAACATAAGGTCCACGTCAACCAGTAAGCAAGAATTAAAATAAGCCTTCTCCTGTCTATGCTGCTTTTTTAAGACAGGCTTACCCTATTTGAAAAACAACTTTCATCCTAGACAAATCTTAGGATAAACCACAAATATGTCTGCTTTGGAATAAATCTACGTGGAGTTTCTGGACTTACATTCATAAAGGCTTAGCTAACACTAATTAATTTGGAATAAATTAACTCAAATTGGAACAAAGCCACAAATTCTAGCCCAGATTTGTACTGGAGGTTATTTAGCTGTGTCTTTCAGCCCATCATATGTATTATAGGAAGGTATTGAAATAATTAAATTCATATGTATGTTTACATGTACACACACATGCACATAGATATTCCATAATGCATTTTTTATTGTCCATCTTCTAGGTTCCAGTGAATGGCCAGCTTATAACATCAGTCAACGTCAGAGAGAAAAAGCTCCTCAAGGTACCAGAAAGAGTTTTAGAGTTTATATATTGTCTTTCAAGAGACACTTGTTTTAAGAATGTTCCCCTTTTTGGTAGTTCTTTTTAAAGATAATTTGTTCCTGTTGTTGAAGCACTTAAAAGATTACTTAGGAACATAAGACCCAGTAACTCTCTGGCAGTCACGCTGTGGTGCTTGTCACTGCCACCACAAGTGGGACGGTCTCATGGTCCAAGCCCAGAAGTGGGAGCTGGGATCTCCTGTATTTCAGTTCCAGCTCTGACACGGGACGTTTCCTTGGGTCTGGGCAAGGGTTTTATCTTGGGCACTGAGCACTTGCACTGGTGTGGAGGAAAGTGTCCGTGCTTTACAAGTGAGGAGCAGCCCCCCAGCCTGGGCAGGGAAGTGTGTTCCTGGCAGGGCTATCCCACCTTGGAAAAGTCAAGAACCGCTGTGTTAAAACTAGAACACTCAAAATTGAAGGCTTAAGGTTAGCTCTACTGTTTCATCAAGCCATATGAAAATGGCCTCGGCCACTGCTGTGCCCTTTCAGATTAGTGTAAACTACAGATACCTTCATTAATAATAGGCTGTTCCATGGGGGTTTTTTTGGTTAAGCATAGGCAGGGTCCTAACTCTTGATTTCAGAATTGCTGATTGTAAAGGGGGTAAATAATTTTAGGTTTTCCTCCTTTATAGGAAGAAAATTAGGACTTGGGAATGATGAATGCAAATCTTACTATAGAGCAGGTGCCTGAATTAAAATGTGAGTGTTCTAACCTAGCAGATAAGTCAAATTTTGTAGGCCAAAAGCTATAGCATTCATTGGTTTGGAGTTTGCAATAAAATCTGCTCAGGAAGACTTTTGCACCCACTTAAAGACTCCAGTGACCTACTGCTCTCTCTGAGTACCACCATGTGGTCTCCATTTCAAAACTATTGCCCTGGCTCTTTTTTTCTTCATGATGAAATGTAACAAACACCTGTTTATCTTTCTGCCATGTATTTCCTGTATACTGTAGCCTAAGAAGAAGAGGAAAGCCCAGTGCTCAGACAAGGAGGTGCCAAAAGATCTGCTTTCTGTGGAAAAAGACAAACTGCAAGAGGAGGAAGGTAGCAAAAGATGTGGTTCTTCTGTTATCTGATTTATATTACCGAATAATAACATGGCATGAAATATTTCAAAAGGGAGGTCTTCTCTATTATTCTAGTGTTCTGCGTTACTGGGGAAAATTGCCAGTTTGAGAGCTATTTCCTTCATCTGCTCCTTACTATATATAACTACGTGGACAGGGACCACGTGCTTTCCTGCCAGACTTCTCAGGTCCTTACTGCATTCACAGGGATGGCAGATCTGCAGATGAGGAACCATCTCTGAAGTGGCCAGAGGTCCACTGGGTAGCGCGGTCCTGTCTTCATGCTCTCACTCTAATCCTGTGGCCTCTGCCGTGCTGATACACAGCTGAAGCTGTGGTCTTCTCGGGCAGTGTTTTGTTATGCCCATGATTGAGGCTGGTAAAGGCACTGGGGTAATAGACAGCCAATTTCTAGCACACCCCTGAACAGAGCCAAGATCTTTGGTTGCAAGCAAATCTGCAGAGAAATCTGGCAGAGGCTAGCAAGGCTCAGGCAGCTAGAATTTAATTGGAAAATACATTCCATCCCATGAGCCCCTCTCTGCCTCCTCCCACCGTGGGTCATACTGAAAACAACAAATTCTAAGCTTTTCTGGGCTTAAAAGATTATAATGTGATTAGTGTGGTGGTGAGAGCAAGAGAAGCCCTTGCTGCTGTTGGACCGGAGTCCTCCCTGTGGGCCCTTGTGTCAGGAGCAGAGTGCCTGCAAGGCTGCCGGAGGAGAACGGGAAACAGCGGAGGCTTTCTTCAAACAGATGTTTAGTTTTTTGAATGGATGAGCCAGCTGAACTGTTTCACGCATTATTCAGAGATGGTTCAGGGAAAGAAGATGTCTACCTCGAGTGAAATCTGTGGACTGTTTTTTTCTTTATTAACCGTTTGTGCCAGTCCCTCCCCTGACTTCTTGGGTCATGGAGAGCATGGATGGAGGCAGAACATGGCCCCACTGGTGTGAATGACTGCGTGTGGAAATCAGCTGTGTGGCAGAGGGTCTCCACATCGCAGAACAAGTCTTAGGGTATGTTCAGGGGTAGAGAAAGCCCATAAATTGAAGCCTTGTTTGACAGTTAAGATTTTCATGAACTTCCCTCCGCTGTCTGATGTACAAGGCGGTTAATGCTTTGTTGTGACATCTGCCCCGAGGGAAAGGGGTGTCACATCAGGCTGACACAAAGGACAGAAGAATATGTGCAGTTACATGAGTCAGGACACATGACAGACAGGTTTGTGATGGGGATTTCTTATGTAACGCGCTTCTGCAGAGACAGCAAACGCTGCACGCAGGGGAGATGCTGCACAAGACCGGGGCAGCACTTGCCCTGATGCCACTTTTACAGCCAGCATCAGAAACTATCAGACAGCTGGTTACCTTGGTGCTAAGCAATAAAGGCAGTAAAGGAAGTTTCTCGTTAGCTTAAAAATGAACTGTGCTCTGTGTTGTAGGAGTTTGGCAGACCAAGATCAGCAGCCGAGAAAAGAGACACTTAAGGAAGGAAAGGCTGAAACAAAAAGGTAAATGCACAGGCTCAGTTTACACACCTGATCTGCCTGGGCTTGTCACTCCTTCTCACTTCCCAGCATCTTTCTGTCTGCTCTGTTTGTCATTCGGCAGCAAAGTCTTTGCACTTACTTAGGCTATTTACTTAGGAAAAGACAGCTTTGGGAGCTCTTACTTGGGAGCTTGCCTTTTACTCCAGGCTTTCATTAAAACACATAATATTACCCATAGGACTTTGAAAGCAAATGTGTATTAGATCTGAGATCTGCTAAAGGGTTGGTGTAATGTGGATTAGTTATTTTTGCATGACTTGACAGAAGTTTTCTGATAATGGATGTATAAAAACCTGTGTAATTTGCTCAGCTCCAAACAGGTTCTTTAATCCAGGCCTGCCCAGAGTAAACAGCTACAAAGCGCGGATATACTCTTATCTTAATGAGATAAAATGAAACAATGCTTTGTGCTCACTGCACATGTTTCCTCTGGGGATTTCAAAGTGTCTGCCATGCACTTATGCCTAAATACATTTCTACTAATTATGTTACTATAACCGCTGTATGAAAGCAGGTCATGGAATTAAGGCATTTGGAAATGGTTTAATTATCTGTGATAAAATTATTAATATAATAGATGAATCTGTAGGTTTAATATATTAGAGTAATTTAGAAGCTAAGATGGAAGTTTGGGATTGGGAGACAGCTGGATGAATGTGGGTGTTTGTGTACTGTCTGCAATAAGACTATCTTAAAGTGCTGTCAGATGCTCTACTAAAATTGAAGATCGGGGTAATTGAGCAACAAATTTTAATCTAAAAATATACAGACATTTTGGGACCACTTTCTCTATCATTTGGATTCTACAAATCAAGAGTTAAATATCTGCATGACAGTCTCTAAGGGTTTAAGGCGTTGAGGTCTCTACTTGCTCTCCAGCAAAGTAGATGGGTCCACATTTGGCTTTATTCACGTAAGTTGGCCTGTTGGCATGGGTGGTGCCAGCTGCACGTGCAGAAGGTTAACCACGCATGGTTTAACACTAAGCCTATGCAGGCGTTAAGAGCTTTGCTGGCCCAGGGCAAGGGAGCTCAGCAGACTAAGTCGCAGTTCAAGCACCAGAAGTCCTTGTTGCAGTCCTAGAGCCTGGGTTGTGCAGGAGGCTCAACCAGGTGATCATGGTGGTCCTGTTTAGTATGGATATTTACAGAGCAGTGAAATGTGCTCTTCCAGGAAGAAGCCCTAACCCTGCCAAGTGCTGATTGCTGTTTCCTAGCAGGGAAGAAGCAGCAGCAGCAGCATTAAGGTGTGTGAAGGTGGGGTTGATGCCAGCAGTGTTCCCCTCCCCACCAGAGTCGCAGGAAAATGGAGTCCTAAAGTGCTTTGGGAGTCCTTTGGAACAAAAGATGTTGGAAATTATTACCATTATTTATAATATACATATGCCTGGCATTGATTTCTCTAGCAGCCTTGAACTACCACCATCCAAGAGGTTTACTTTCTTTTTCCTTGGAGGTCCTGCTGTCCTCTTTCTCTCCCTTTACTGCTCTGGGTCCCCAGCTGGATTCTGGAGGCCTTGAGCCACCCTTGCAGTCAGGGAGGGATGCCCAAGGCCTCTGCGGTGCAGCGTCATCTCCTGTGGGACTCATTGCTGGACTGTGTGGTGCCTTCCTTCTCACATGGCCTTCACATTTGCTGCCTCAGTGTCACATCCCAGGGGCTCTGCTTTACTGTCATTGTATCTGTAAATAATTTCAGGAGTATAGCCATTACATCTGATGGGTTTAGATCAGGATTTGCTCTGTTGTTTCCCCTGTACAAACTCTTCATTGTAATTAAAAATAATGATGACCCTGTGATAATGTTTATTCCTGAGAAGACCCCAGCAGAGCATCCCTGGGTAGCTCAGCGGTTGAGCCAGCCTTTGACTGGGATGAGAAGGGAGCAGTGTGGCCAGTCACAGAGGACACCAGTGGCGGTGGAAAAGGTGCTCTCATTGCCAAGGCAGAGTGTGGGACCGCGCTGAAGGCCTCAGGAGCCATACGGGAAGAATCGGTGCTCTCCCGGTCAGAAGAGGATGTTTTCTCCAACGTCGGTGAGTGTCGATGTTCAAGCGTTGCAGAGGGAAAGCTTCATGAATTACTGCGTCCAGCAGAGTACAGCCCCACTGACACACACGCAGTGTTGTCCACCCCCTTTGAACCCTGCTAGCTGTCGTTTATGTTCCAGCCATGTGAAAAGAGGGGTCTTTATGGCAGGAATTTCTTCTGTGTTGCAGACTACCTGTTGGGTGCAATTTGTTTTCTACCCGCAGGTATTTAGTGTTTGGTTCCTTTGCAAAGGAACCAAAGCCTTTCCTTCTGAGGATGCTCACACATGGTCAGAGTTAGGCTTCAGGGTATATCTGTGCATTTCAAAGCAGTATGAGGCAGGGTATTCCTAAATCAGTTTGTGTATTTGACAGTTGGAAGTGTTCTGTTCGTGTCAGTGCTGTGCTGTACCTACACAGTTTCCCCAGCTTCCCATCTGATTCACCCCTTATGGTGTCCAAACAAGGTCATTTATAGCTACTTCCAGTCTCAGTTGTGCTGTTGGAACATTCTCTGTGTAACAGAAGCTGGAGGTGGGAAACTGCATCTCTAAAACCTCAGACACCTTTAAAGCAGTGAAGGGATGGACTGCCAGGCCATTAGGCTAAAGATTAGGAGACACTGTTATCAGCTCTCTCACTGGTATTTGATGACTTTTCATTTCCATTATGGTTTAATTTTTATGTCAAAGTTATGTCTCATGTTGTGTTTGTACTGTGGGTGATACTGTAGATTCTAGAGCAATACCAACAATTAATAACTAGGTGGTAATTGGACCTTTATATCTTTCTTTGTATCTCTCTTCCTGACTTCTTGGTGGGGCGGGAGAGTTACGGGTTACAGGTTAAAGTAGTTAATACTGCTTTTGGTTAATTTTCAAAAGCATTTGATTTTCATTACAATCTCATTGATTAATCGAGCTTGATGGCTGGATTTATTGGTATATAAGGCCCTATGGTGACTCACCTTCAGTAGCAGTAATCCAGTACTCTGGTGATTCAGAAAATGGTCTTAGGTTGCCCTTACATGAGTTGGTTTCTCTGCTACAGTCCTTTTTTTGCAAAGTATGGGGTTGATGGGGGGAGGACATTAGTACCATTTTTTTCTCTAATGCTTTCAAAAGGCCAAATTCCAAGCTGATACATGATGACAGCTTCTGCCAGTTGTGCATAAAGGGGATATTGGTTCAGATGAGTGAGGAATTTGATGTGTCATGCTGGTGTGATGTGCACTTTGAAGGGCCGAGAAGGTGAACATGGCGACTGGGCTGGACTCTCTCTGTCCATAGAAGATAATTTCTCCTTGCTTGATTCTTCTCCAGCAACAGCAGTGGCTGCAGGCTTGGGATGGAGAGAACATGGAAGGGCTGTAATGAGATTGGGAGTGTCAGGTAGAAACTGCAGTCGCCAGCTGTGAATGTGACATCGCATTTTGGGTTACTGTTTGTTTGCTTTTTAAATGCAGGAACATGGGATATTGCAGAAGTAAAATCCTGTCCTGTGACCTTTGGGACGTTGTCAGAGCTGTCCAGGGAGTTAGGTGAGTGATGTCTCTTTGGACTTCTATCTGAATTCTTCTATCTCTTTCTTAGATGCTTGGCTTAAAAGTACTCTCATTGCTTACATATGGGTCTTTTCCCTTGGAGCCACATTTCATTAGTCACTCTCCCTTGTAGAGCTTGGTCGCATCTGCAATCCAGCACTACCAGTGTTTTAAGGAGTGACGTCAGAGCGTTTTATTGAGTGCTTTCCAAACGTGTGTCTCATCTTGGAATAAATAAAAAGAATATTGCCTCCCCAGCAAATTCTTTCTCTGTTAGGTTTACTTGCACAGAAGGTTTCTGTTGCGTTCTGATGACCAAGAAATTCAGAGAATTTCAGACCGAGGGAGGAAGCAAACACCCAGGTTGGAGAGGCCCTGTTCGAGGCTGCCTAGCCAGCAGCTTCCTCTCCAGCACAGCGAGGGATTTTCAGCTTGAGCCTCTCCATGCACAGCCTTGAGAAGGATGGAGCATCTTCTGGTTTTGCATTAATCTTGAGCCTTGTTTCTGGCTTTTACTTTGCCTCTCTGCAACTGTCAGTCCCTCTCACTGCCTGGCTCTGAGCACTCCTAGTTCATACACTCTCTGCCTACCAGGAACTGAAATTTGTCTGGAGGTCCAACTGGCTGATGAATGCAAAATCTGGTCCTAAATCTTTTAGAGGTGCTAAAGCCAAGCGTAGGTATATATAGATAGACATCCGTGCACAAAACAGCATGTGCGGTGTAAGCCAGAATGCTGAAATATGCTTCTAAAGCCAGACATGGTAGTCAATATAATACATGCCATATTTTATCATCTATTTTCCAACACTGCATCAGTGGATTGAAGCAGTTCCTAATGTACAAGTACTCGACAGGGAGAAATATTTGTTAACATCTGCATTTATGCAGAAAAAAATCAAGCTGATACAGAGCAAAACTGCATGAACAGAGGAGTTCTTTAGGTGAAAGGAAGAAAGGAAAAATCAGAGATATGAAAAAAAATCTGTTGTGTATGAAGGAAATGAAGAAAACACTAGTCTGTTATGTACAGGCCTTAGAAAGGGGCTAAGGAGAGTTGTTCAGGGAGGCACGTGAATCCTACTGGTTGCTTTAGTTGTTGAAAATAATAATCAGAAAAACTTTAACTCTTCTTTTTCTTCGAGCAGCTCTCATCTGTGCTCTTTCTCAGAGTAATTCATTTGGTAATTATGGATTTCTGTTAGAATGAGCAGAAACTTTCTCACTGAAGTCAGTAGGAGCTGGAGCTGGATACACTGGATGTGGCTTTTGTTTTGCAGGAACTATAGCTCCCTTCTTACATCCCCAACAGAGATGTGTCGGAAGTTTACATCTCTGAATATTGTTAGTGTAGCCACTCCTGAGTGGGTTGTTTTTAATCACTTATGTGTGAGGTTTCCTCATCCAGCCGTTGTTAATAAATCCACCATGATGAGCAGCATAGATTAATGTGTAGCTTAAATTACATAACGTCCAGGCATCATGACATAGTGAGCAGATAAAGGCACGATTAATTGGTTTTAATAATGTGACTGTATCTATGTGATTATCTTTTAGGTTTTGGGGTTTTCTTTGTTTTTATTTTTAAAAAGATGCTTTTCCTGTATGCAGATAACATGAAGAGTAAATCATCTGAGGACAGCCCTTCCAGATGCTGTTGGCACGCCAGCTCAACTTTCCTTCCCGCAGACGATGCATGGCAGGGGCAGGGTATGTCTCTTTGCTCATTTTCTATTGAAAGATGAGTGTACTAATGCTGATACCCTTTCCAGTCTGTTTTCTAAGCCCCAAAAATCAGGGTCCATTTCCCACCTGGCACAAGGGTGGCAGAGGTAAGGGAAAAATTCAGTTTGGGTCTGGTGTTGAGCAGGCGCCCAAAGCTGCTGCAAGCTCGGTCAGAGGAGCAGGCGCCCTGCGTGGGACCCTTGAGAAGGGCGACAAAATGCAATTTATATATGTTTTTACTTAGAAGGCAACAAAAAAGGGATGCAGTAGGTGCAGTCTTGTTCGGTGCATACATACTGCTGTGCAAAGTGTAATTAGAGCTTCTGGGCAGCAAGGCCAGCTGTAGGGAGGCTCTCTGAAGGCTCCCATAGCCCGGCATCCTCTCTCCAGCAGTTGCACATAGCAGTTGCTGGCAGATAAGCACAGGAACAGGGCAAGCACAGGGCAATCCCCCCATGTCCCAGCAGAGAGTGGGTCAGGGACTTCCCGAGCCAGAGGCAACAATATGGGCTCTGTGCTTCAAAACAAACACCACGTGTTAGTAATCATCTCAGATTACTAAATTTGCAAAACGAATTCAAAGTTGGGTTTGGTTTTCGTAACTGAAGCATTGTGTTCCCCTCCCTCCCATCGCTGGGTGGGGAAGGTGGAGCCGAGTGGCCCCTTTCCAGGCAGCCCCCAGCCCGGGCTCAGTGGGGTGGCCGGGGAAGAGCTGCAGGGAGGACAGGGTGCTGCTAGAGCATGGGGCACCTTTGCCAAAACTTAAAATTTCCTCTATACCCAGAACCCAGATGCAGAATGCAACTCCAGTGGACTGTGGCAATCAGGATTTCAGTCTTTTTATGACTGATAATGGCCTTTTTTTAACTTTAAAAATCTGCTTGAAAGGCCAGCATGGGTCCTGAGTGGCTGGAATAATTTGGCATGAACAGTGTGGGTATTAGATGGGCTTTTCTCTTGACCTTTTGGTCAGGATCAAGTGAAGTATCTATTTATACCCCTGTTGTTGGGAGGCCTTACTCTGCTCTTGCAGGAATGATGTCTGACGAGCTGAGCAGACCCCTTCTTGCTCTAGCTGCTCTGATTGCCTTAACTACAGGAGAACCCAGAGTGGTTGAATGCATTGAGGAGAAAAGACTGCGGTTGTCTTGCTTCTCTGCCCAGCAGTAACTGAGACTCTGCAGCAGATGCATCAGCTTGGCCATCAGAGGATTTTATAAATAGCATAGTTTGCTTTAAAAAAAAAAACAAAACAAAACAAAAAAAAACCAAAAAGAAAACACCAAAAAAACCCCCAAACCAGCCCCAAGCATTCCCCTCCCTTAGTGCTGTGTTTGTTTACCCTCACGCTGCTGATGAGTGCCTGGCCCTTTGTAACTTCTGAGCCCAAGCTTGCCTATGCGGGAAGGAGGGAGGCAATGTAGGTAGCTCTTCAGCAGCGTTTCCTTGCATTGCATTTAGCACAGGTCACACTTGGCACACTCTGGATTTGATCTGCAGTTGCAAAGCCAGGCAGAGCTCCTCTTTTTTTGGTGCCATGTCTATCTGAGAGCAGAACAGATAGGAGCAAATTCAGCAGCTTGCTCTTGCAAACGTCGGAGCAGATGCATTTTGATTGAAAGCAGAAATGGAAGGATTTCTGCCTGCCTTACAGCTTGCTTCTTAGTAGTAGTAGTAGTAGTAGTTTTTTGCCTTTGAATTGTCAGCCTTGATATTGATGCAGAGGGGAGTGTCACGAACATGTATTCCCTGAATTTAGATGAGGTAATGGTTGGCATTAAGGTCTGCGCTGCAGGCAAAATGAGCTCTTTGACAGTTAAACAAGGCCTGTCAGCTCTTGCAGGCCTGTGAACTAAAAAAAATGCCATTCATAACCTGAATATGAGCTGGGGTCATTTTATCAAATCCAGATCAGTACATTTAATGAGTCTCTTTGCTCGGCGATGGGCTGGTGCAGAAGAAGGAGCTGGATGCTGGACTCCTGCCTCTGCCCCGGCTCGCGGAGCAGCCTTGGCTGGCTCCCTACGCCGCACTGGGTTATCTTTTTGTGAAGTACCAGTAATAATAACAGCCTAACTCACAAAAGGTTTGAGGCTTAAGTGTTGTTGCAACCGAAAGCATATATGCATAGAGGGAGAGAGGGAGTTAGTAGTTAGGGAACTGAGCAGCCGCTGTGATATGGGAGCGTTTAAAAGACTAATACATCGGGCTGGTTTCAAAGCAACACACTGCTAGGTTGACATTCATTAATGATACACGTTGCTGATGGTTAATTCTTAGTCATTGTCACACCTGGAGTGCTGTGCCCAGTTCTGGACTCCCCAGTACAAGATGGGCATGGACATACTGGAGTGGGTCCAGCAGGGTCCATTTGTGTGTATGAACACCTGATGCAGTGGTTGCCTCTGGTCTGCCCAGTGAGCGGACAAGAGGCAATGGGCATGAAGTGAAGTATGGGAAATTCCACGTATACATAAGAAAAAGCTCTTTTTTTATGGTGAGGGTGGTCAGGCAGCAGAACAGGTTGCCCAGAGAGGTTGCAGAGGTTGCCCAGAGAGGTTGCATGGTTACATCCCTGAGCAACCTTCTGTAGCTGAGCCTGCTGTGAGTAGCAGGGTAGGACTAGATGATCTCCAGAGGCCCCTTTCAACCTCAGTGATTCTGTAATCCTCATTCTGTCACCAGTCATTGTCTCTGCATATTTGAACAATTAGTCCTTAGCAATCTAAGCCTTCGTTAGCTAGGGGTATTCAGTGTCTTGGAGCCAAAGCCATGTGGTTAGCACTGATGGCTGCAGTCCCTCATGAGGGAAGGGGGTTCCAAAGTGGGCAGCTTCTTTCATCCTCGGTTTTCCCTGCTCATTGTTACTGTTTGCATGCTTTTCAGTCCTGCCACGAAGAGAAAATCTCTGGTGCTTCTGACATAGTTCACTTTACTTTCGGGCCCAGGAGCTGCGCTGGTTTCGCCAGACACCTTTCTCGCTTGTTCTGCAGGGTTGTTCTGGATCCACCAGACATCTCCTGCCTGCTCTGCCTCCTGTGCTCTACCTTGATGGCTTTACTGTTTGCACATGTTTCCCAATACTGCCTTTGTGCAGCTATACCACGTCTGCCACTGCCCCTTTGGTGACATTTATGTACTTATGCTTAGCTGTCTCACAAAATGCATTATAGGCTGTGGCTGGTTTTGCTGTTACAAAATGTGCAACCTGCACACTGTGGCTGGCTGGGCTGTTTTAGAGCACTTGTGTCTGGTTCCAAGGCAAGCAAATACAGATTTTATGCCATGTGTCTGCTTCCAAGCGCAGTGGGCCTGTGCAACAGCACAGGGCAGTCTCAGAAGACCCACATTCTGCTTCGCAAATGCAGCACATCTCATGACGACGAGGGCTGTCTTTTTACCTGTAACTTGGCATCTTCCCAATGATCCCTTCTTGATTGCCAAGGCAGATTTTCCCTGGAACCTTCAGAAAGCTCCTGTGTCTCATGACTCCCATGTTTCCTTCTGTCCTGGAGTTAAAATGAATTTTAATTCCTTTTTTTCATGGGAATAAGCAGCTTCTTTGGATTAAAAGAAGTCTTCAGTCTGGGATTTATTTGATATTTTTGCATCTACTGAATAATGCTAGAGGAAGGTGCCACATAGGGACTCCTACACCCAGCTGTTGGTAGCAATAATTTTGACCTGTAACACATAAATGCAAGCTTTAGACTGGAAATTGTTTATCCATGTTCACTGAACGGATTCCACTTGGTCTACAAGTGAGGGCTCAGCAAGGATTTGGGTTAGGAGCATGCTCATTACACAGGCACCTGCCCTTTGCAAAGGGACGGGTTTTCTACAGCAGCCACAGAAGGACTCAGCACCATAGACAACATGCAGTCCACTGAGGATTTTGCCCTGCCAGATGAAGGGCTGCTCTCCCTTAGGTTTCTGCTGACCATATCGGGGGAGAGCATGCCAAAGAGGAGTGCTGATAGCACAGGATCGAAACCTACAAATCTGGACTAAAAATTTTTTAATCCCCTTCTTGGTGACAGACTGCTTTTGCTGCCGTACTTTCCAGCTTCGTTTTCCAGGCCAGATAATTAGGTTCAGCCTGTAGAGTACTCTACCCTCTCTATCAGCTGGCATAAGGAACCTGCTGACTGTTGCCTTTGACCAGACCCTGCTGCTGTGGGGCCCTGTTTACCTGCTTCCCGACACCTCCCAGGGCACAGCCAGCTGCTCCCCAGCATTGCCCAGGCAGCTGGAGACCAAGGGCGTTCAGGTGGTTGGCGCTGGGATGGACTTTCTGCCTGCAGAAGTGCTGGCATCCTCCCTGATTTCTGAAGACACCTTCAAAGTAGTGCCCTTCAGGATCTTAAAGTATCTTCATTACATGGGGTATGTGGAAATCACCTTGGCCCCGAAATGCACGCTGCTAATGGGACATGTGCTGCTAGCAGGGAACAGAAAAGTATAGCTTTTGGGTGGAGCTGCTGGGGGACTGAGGTGGGTTGCAAGAATCTAGTTGGAAAATGGCATTTAACAGCACTGCTTTTGTAAAAATGAACAGCAGGAATTATCAAGATGTCGGTCTGTAGATGCGCTGGGAGATATCACCTCCATTAGTGCTAAACCCACCAAGGAAGCAGGAGTACTTGCTGCTGCATGGCACATTCCTTTTTGTGCTCATGGTTTTCTCCTACTGAAGGAATTACTGACCAGTTTTAGCCTGTGAGAGCAGTTGTGACCCAGGGAGGACCAGTTGCCGATTTAAAAATATTAGAGGTTATTCAAAGTTTAAAGCCATTCCAGGAGATGTCACTGTAGCTGGAAGGGAAATAAGCTACACAACAGGAGAGGTTTTAAACTAGAGCTCTAGGATAAGTACATTTAATCCTATTTTCCCATCAAATTCAGCAAATTGTAAAGAATCTTACATTGCACTTAATTTCACTCTGAGTTGATTTTAAACATCCCTGGGAAGAGTAATTCTGAGATGAGGCAGAGTCACCGCTGCCTGGCTGAGCTTCATGCCTACCCGCATGACGAGGGTGAAGCATAAACATAAGCCCACTGCAGCAATTTAGCCATTAAAACTATTTCCATGCTTAAAAATAAGTACATAAACATACTGTTTAAGAGATCGGAAGTTAAATAAGTGAAAATGATAGTCGTGGCTTCCGGTGTGCCTTCCTTAAGTTACAGTCCGTTCTGCTTGCACACCCACGAGAGCATCCATCGGCAGAGCTGCTGCCGTGCAGCTCAGGAGGGACTGTCATTCCTGAAGTCTTGGTGCTATTTCGCCAGTCCCTGCGTCATGCTGTGTACCTTCCTGGTAGCCAGAATTTGCCTTCTCTCTAGCAGTAGGAGCATGGTTTTGCCTATATTTTTTGCTGCCATGGCACACTTGTGGTATATTAGTGCAGGGGCAGAGTGTGCACACATGGGCTGCAGCGCTGGGACTTGTGTCCTCACCCTGATGTACCTTCTGGCATAGAGATGGGGTGGAGAGTGCAGGTTGGTATTGCCTTCAACCACAACAGCTAAATCATCTAGAACTTGTGAGCCAGACCTTCATGTAACCTAACTGGGGAGAAGCAGCAGAAGCTTTTTGGTGGTGCTGTCCCATGCTACAGCTTACCCAAACTGTTCTTCAGACATCTAAGTCAGTCATGTATATTATGCATCTCTTGAATCTGGATGCATTCATTTGCCTAAAATACTTAGACTGGAATTTTGGGGGGAATAAATTAGAAAATACTTGTTCCTGTGCCTTTTGAAGAAGGAAAGAAATACTGTCTATGGATATGGAAATACTGGGCATGGATTTTAAACCAAGAAACTTGAGCAATGTTTATAATCATGTTTATATCATTTGGCAGCAAACTGGACAGAGCAACATTTTGGAAACAGTTTTCTTTTATCATCCCCAGCATGCTTTTGGTTTTGGCCCTGCTTCAACTAGAAGTTTTTCCATCCAGCCTGGGATTTTTTTATATTTGTTTTTATTTTAAGATACATGATTAGCTAAGAGTTATTATTAAGTGTTGTGTTTTGAAAGTCTTTTTCCCTGTTAGGATAAGACTTAAGATTGTTACATTCAAACCATTAAAAAATAATCAAGTAGTCCTTTCAACATCTTATGCTGATTTATCTGCTTTTTTGCACCTCATTCAGTTTGGGCACACAAATTAGACTGGTCTGTTTTGCCTTCTCGCCTGAGGATCATTTGCCAGTGCTTTGTGGAGAGGCAGCTGAGGGGTTGTGGCCAGATTTTCAAAGGTACCAGATGCTGGCAGATACAGAAACCTAAAAGATTTTTAAAAATTTTCTGCCTAGCCCCCATGAAATGATCAGAATCTATGCGGGGTAGGTGTTAGCTACTTCATGCATATTTAGAGTTGCATGTTAGGGAGCTTTGGAAATCTATGCCATGTTGGTGCCTCTCTGGCTTACATTCAAGAAAAGAAAATGGAGGAGGAAGATGAAGTCAAGAATGCACTTGGTAGTATTTTTTTTTAGGAAAGAAAAGCCAATGAGAGCATTAACAAATGCAGAAATCCTTTGCTAGTATTACTCTTCCATACAAATAATTGCCCTGAGGATGGTGTGTTGCAGTGAGTGGAAGAGCCTGCCCTCTCTGCCAGTGTTTCTGGATATGCCTGAATCCTTCTCCCTGAAATTAAAAGAAAATATTTGACAAGCCATGCTATTAGTTTTGTAAAGCTTGTTTTATTGAAGCGCAGGCTGGAAGGGCTTTTGTTCCTGTATGTGTCTTCCTGCCCTTCTTTAATTTTTCCTCCCGTCCTGAAGAGTGCAGTCACTAACTGTGAATTAGCAGTCAGTGAATACTTTTTTAAATATGTTTAAGACGCATGTGCATACATGCACACCCAGACATCCCATCAGAAGATTCCTGCTTGACCAACCTGATCTCCTTCTATGACAAGGTGACCCGCCTAGTGGATGAGGGAAAGGCTGTGGATGTTGTCTACCTAGACTTCAGTAAAGCCTTTGACACGGTCTCCCACAGCATTCTCCTGGAGAAACTGGCTGCTCATGGCTTGGACGGGTGTACTCTTCGCTGGGTAAAGAACTGGCTGGATGGCCGGGCCCAAAGAGTGGTGGTGAATGGAGTTTACTCCAGTTGGCGGCCGGTCACAAGCGGTGTTCCCCAGGGCTCAGTGTTGGGGCCAGTTCTGTTTAACATCTTTATCAATGTTCTGGACGAAGGGATCGAGTGTACTCTCAGTAAGTTTGCAGACGACACCAAGTTGTGTGGGAGTGTTGATCTGCTTGAGGGTAGGAAGGCTCTGCAGAGGGACCTGGACAGGCTGGATCGATGGGCCGAGGTCAATTGTATGAGGTTTAACAAGGCCAAGTGCGAGGTCCTGCACTTGGGCCACAGCAACCCCATGCAACGCTGCAGGCTTGGGGAAGAGTGGCTGGAAAGCTGCCTGGCAGAGAAGGACCTGGGGGTGTTTGTTGACAGCCGCCTGAATATGAGCCAGCAGTGTGCCCAGGCGGCCAAGAAAGCCAATGGCATCCTGGCTTGTATCAAAAATAGCGTGGCCAGCAGGACTAGGGAAGTGATTGTGCCCCTGTACTCGGCACTGGTGAGGCCGCACCTCGAATACTGTGTTCAGTTTTGGGCCCCCCACTACAAGAGGGATATTGAGGTACTGGAGCGTGTGCAGAGAAGGGCAACGAAGCTGGTGAAGGGTCTGGAGCAGAAGTCTTATGAGGAGCGGCTGAGGGAGCTGGGACTGTTTAGCCTGGAGAAAAGGAGGCTGAGGGGAGACCTCATCGCTCTCTACAACTACCTGAAAGGAGGTTGTAGAGAGGTGGGGGTCGGTCTCTTCTCCCAGGTAACAAGTGATAGGACAAGAGGAAATGTCCTCAAGTTGCGCCAGGGGAGGTTTAGACTGGATATTAGGAAATTTTTCTTCACCGAGAGGGTTATCAAGCACTGGAACAGGCTGCCCAGGGAAGTGGTTGAGTCGCCATCCCTGGAGGTATTTAAAGGACGTTTGGATGAGGTGCTTAGAGACATGGTGTAGTGGTGGTTTTGGCAGTGTTAGGTTTATGGTTGGACTCGATGATCTTAAAGGTCTTTTCCAACCTATATGATTCTGTGATTCTGTGATGACAGAAACTTTTTGCAGCATTTGTGTTACTAGTGTGAGCCTGGGAAGTAGTATGGCTCTGAACGTAACTCATTCGTATGCTTGTCCTAATAGATGATCCTTCAGCCATTGACCTAGACTCTGACTGGAAGGCTCCCACAGAAGAGTGGGGAAACTGGACAGGAGATGAGGAGCATCAGACAGGGGATGAGAAGGAAAAGGTGAGGCAGCGGCGTTGATGACCAAGGTAGACCTGCTCCACTGGGGTCAGTCTCAGCCAGACTGGGGTGTCCAGTTCAGCCCTAGAGCTGGACTCCTCTGGTTGTGGGGGCTTTCTCATGCTGGGAGGAGGCACTTCGCATGGTCACTCCCCTGACCTGTCTGAAATAGCTGGAACTGGGGGACACGTTTGCAGGACGCGTGAGATGGGCTGGGGGAGATGGGTGGTTCTGGGAGTTCGGATGCCATCCGGATGGCATTGCTGTCCTGAGCAGCAAACATTGCATGTTTGCCACCCTGCGTGAATGAACTCTTTCTACTGCCGCTGACCTTCCTGAATACCTGGGGCTTAAAAGAGGTGTAGAGTCCACAGAAGACATCAGCCTTCACACCATCCCAGGTGGCTGGGACGTATTTATTTAAGTGAGAGGGTTTGCTGATAGTGATACAGTCGTAGCTTGGGTGGAGAGGTAGAAGCAGAAAGCTTGCTGTTTAAATGCTTTCTAGAAGCCCAGAGAAATGTCCCTTTTTGGCAGCAGTGGGAAGAGCATGCTGAGCTTTTTGCAAACAGCTGTCTTAAGCCGAGGTGTGTACCTTATCCAGAGAGACGCCCTGCTTGTACACTGTCAGCACACATTCCTGGAGGTAATCAGTTTTCCTGAAAAAAACATGAACCAGCTGTCCCAGGCCTCCTCTTACAAAATCTCTGATGCTTTCAGGATTTGCCAAAAGGCAAAGCAGGCATTCATTTCTGCCTTTCTGGACTCGAAAGCAAAACGCAGCGGAAGAAGAAGAAAATTGAAGTGAAGGAAGCAAAGGGTGGAGCTGGTCTGAGGCATGTGAGTATTTTGTATTCCCAGAGTAGCATCTGGTTTTCCAAGAGCAGAGGGGGATGTCTTCTCCATTAGGATGATGTGACCTAAGGGGGGCTTTTCTTCCTCTCCATCTTCTGGCTTCCACTTCTCTTCTTTTTTCTCCCTGCCTTCCCATAAAAGAAGGGTGAGCAGTGACCAGTGGGTTTTTGCAACACGATATTCCCTAATATATTTACAAAACAGTTTGATTTTGCAATGCAGAGAGGAGCAGATGGCTTTAATCATGGAAGCAAAAATGCTTTCTCAGGCAAATGCACTCCAAGTTTAGTGTACAACTGGGCTGTGTTTTATTTATGGCGGAAGGTCACCTGCAGATATTAACAGTAATGTAAAGGTCGTTCCCAAAAGCCAGTGAAGATAAAGCAAGACCAATGTTATACCAGTGAAAAGCTTATTGAGAGAAAAATGTCTCAGAGTACAACAGAGAAAGGCTGTGGAAAATGTCAGCTCATTTGGGATGGGAAGTACAAAGGAACAGAGTGTTTACGGGGTTTTGGACCAGTCCTTGGCTGTGATGTCCTTGCTGCTCAGTGAAATGAGAAACTGGCGGGGGGGGGGGACACCCCCCAAAATGTCCTAATTGTTTTTCATTCACTTCTCACTGAATGTGCTGCTCTGGACTCATACAGCTGTGTAGTATCATTTGTCTTCCCCTCACACCCACTGTGGTCTCTGCTGATCCTTGGGACAGTTTTGCTCTCTGAACTCCTGATGCTCCCAATTTAAGGGAAAAGCTTTTAACTAACTCCCTGACCATCATCCACATGGTCATTAGGACAGCCCATCAGTTACCGGAGTGCTGCCAGGCCTCTCTCTCTCTTGCACATCCAATTAGTTGCTTTAGCTTTGTATGTACCTTAATGAATAATCTTAATAGTGCTGTTCAGACTCCTCAGGACAGCATTGTTTCTTCTGGCATGTTTATGATGGGCCAGAAGGAGTTTGTGCTGCATGTCAGCCCCACATGCCGGTGTCTGCTGCTGTGCAAGCTCATCCTTTGGAGATGGACATAAAAAAAATGAAATTACTGATGAAGTCAGATATACAAAGTGGCTTGTCACACTCCCTGTGCTACCACCAGTATTTCTGTGGACTGTGGTCATTTAGCAGTCACTGGGCACATGTTAGTCTTCAGTCTCACTATACAATTACAGTACTTTCACCTCAATATATCTTGCTGTTCTTCTATTCACGGGGGAAAACAAGGGGAAAGATGGTAATGAAAGACAATTTCAATACTTTAATCCCTTCTAAAACAAATGAACAGGAGGTAGGTAGATGACATCCCAGAATATTCTAACCATTTAAAAACTAATTTGTCCTGCAGTTTCTTTAAATACCCTAATTCCCTCCAATAATGACATTTTCTCTCATATTTTGTACTCGCATATGCTTTGTTTAACTCATATGCTTAGTAAAGCATATTGTTTCAATTAAGCCCCAGCAAGGTTTGGAAACAAGAATGGAAGAAGGCCCAAGTGACTTGATATCTACAAAACATAGCAGTGATGCAGTCTGTGCTTCCTTCAAAAAATCCTTGGATGTTGCTAATAATTCACCCAATAGCGGTAAGTGATTGTTTCTGCACATCTGATGAATTTTGGTTTCAGAATAATGCGTAATCCGAGAAGTGTTCACAAATGCATTTTTAAGTGAATATGCAAAATGCTTCTCCTTTAGCTGTATGTGTTAATTCTTAGAGAGGCTCTATTATATTTTTTCTGTGACAAATACCTGTTCCTGCTCCCGCCAGAGCTATGAGCAAAACTGCTATTGCATTTAGTGGGAATAATTTTTGCACAGCGCTTTTAAATGTGAAACGGAAGCAAATGTATGTGTGAGTCAGAGCCCACTAAAAATATTCAGAGCCCTCCCCATGACTTTGGATTACCCTTGTAAGTAGGTGGCTCTTGTAAAACACATCTAAGAACCCCAAAATACCCTTCTTCAGGCAAAAAGCCAACAGTTCCCAGGGACATGATTGCACGTGGAATGTTCATGCTTGTTGTTTGTATGGCAGGTGTACCTGGAAAAAAGGAGAGGAGGAAGAGGAAGAAGATGAAGAAAGAGACTTGAGGGAGCTGTGCAGCTGCCAGAGTGACAACCCAATGGGGCAGGCATGCCGATGAGCTGCAAGGATTCTGCTTTCTGCGATGCTCTGCTGAGCCCAAAGTAAAGAGAGGCTCTAGGAGACCTCCCAGCGAGAGGAAGAGGAGAAGAGGAGCAGTGAGCCAGAGAGCATGAGTGTGTGAGAGAACATGAGCACGCTGTGCACAGGAGGTGGCATTGAAACAGAGTGGCTGTTCATTAGAAACTGCTGCCCTTGATTAAAAGCTGTTGAATGGGTTTTGACTGGTTGCATTAAGTCCTTTCAGTTTTTCACTGTCATGGTGTTTGTAAACTTGTAATGTTATATGCCATTGTAGAAATGGTCGGGATGTACCTGACCGTGATTGTACTTCAGTTCCATGGAGGGTCCACCAGATAGGCCGGTCTCTTGGCATTTTTGCAGAGGTGCTCATCTACAGGCTACTAATGTACAGAAGGAGGCACTGTTCAGAGACAAAGGGAGAATAATGTGGATTGTTCTCAAATGTCCTAAATCTTTTAAATTCTTGTTGGCTGCTACAGTCAGACTTTTGCCTCAGACCTTGACATATTTATACTTTTCACCCCACATCAGGCTAGCTTGCTCCACAAGGGAAATTCCAGAGGAGGTTTTAAACTTATTTGGAAAGATGGTGTAAACCCTCTTTTTCTCCTCAGATTTCATGGTGGGCTAAAGTTTAAACTCTGTATGTCTAAAGCATGTTGCATTTGTATTTAGAGTAGACTGAAGTAACTTTTTGAAATCATTTTTCTTAATCTGATGTTTGGAAGTTTTTATCATTTTATTACTTAAATATTCAAATACAAACTACATTTGTGAACAAAATTTTTAAAAATGTCATTTTAGTATTTATTGAAGAGTGTGTATTTCTCGCTGTCAGAGGGCTTATGGTATGGAGGAGGGAATGTGTTACAATTTAATACTGTGGTTTATAAATAGCACTGGGCTGACACCACTAAAAGCTGAAGACCTTTATCCCTAGAGGAGCTTCAGCTCTGGTGGTAGCTGTGAGGGTTTCTTCGATGGTCCTGAGACTGTGCTTCCACCTGACCCATCTTAGAGTACTGCCTCGAAGGATGAGATAATGGTTGTCAAATCTCCATCTGCATTCAACTTTGTGCTTTTGGAGATTGTATGGAAAGATTACCTTACTAATGCATGTTAAACATATGAGCGTTCGTAGGCATTGGGCTGATGCTGTGAAACTCATTTCATGTAGGACACTGAGTACCCAGGGATGTTAATGGCTTTACACTGCTACAGCAGCACTCCTGTTTGCATCGTTGAGCTAGAGGAGAGCTCTGTGCTTCTGCCATCACAGCCACCCAGTCCCTGATGCTGGCTTATCTGAGCTTTACCTGCAGCTCAACACTTTTACCTGATAGCCTTCATCTGTTGCATAGCTGTCAAAGCAGCTGTATCTTTCAGAGAAGCGATTAATTGCAGCAATGTATTTGTGTTTGGAGTTTAGCTACTACATGTTAAAGGGCAGTTCTCTTGTGCTGTGATTTTTGGGGTCACTAGCTGTACAGTGTGCCCTGAAATTTAGCACAGCAGGATTGTTTCAGACAGACAGATGAGGGGTAATCTTAACTGATGCCATTTAGCAGCCCACTGTCTAGAATCTGCACATCTTAGTGTTTGTGCCTCAGTGTAGGGGAAGTACAGGCAGTTTATGAATGGTCTGAATAGACCAAAGGACTTTTATCTGGAAAGTAACTGGTTTGGAGCAGATGCATAACAAGAAAATACATGGCCTCACTGGAGAAACAAGTACAGCAAGTTCAAGGATTTAGAAGATGTGTTAATGAGTATGTGGGTAATGAGTAAAGTTCTGCTATCTCTGAAGCCAATGGAAAACATTCATTGACCTCGTTGGGGCCAGGATGTTGCCCAAGGTCTTTGTTGAGCATTGAAGATAACCTCAGTCATCCAAAAAAAAAACAAAAGGAAGAATGAAGGAGATAAAGAGAAGCTCACAAGATTGGTAGACTCCAGATTTCTTCTGCCTTTTTCTCCATATCTGCCTGCAAACTTTTTGATGTCCGTGTAATTATGTTCTATTTCAACATGTTACAGTATTTCAAATGTTCATTGTTTTTACAATAAAAAATCAAAACTTTTGCCCAAAGCCCAGCACTCCTGAGCAGTTTTATTTAATTAGTTTGTATGTGTGTAAGAGCATGTGTTTTTGGCTAAAACCACTTCATTTTCAAGCTTTTTCAAGGTACTGTAAATGTTTTTTAAGAGATTTCCTTCATCTGAACCCTTTTGTGTTTAGGAAATCTTCATGACATTCTTCTGTTGTTGGGATAAAAGAACAATCAAGACCTGTGACACTGACAAGTTGACTGCAGTGCTGATGACAAGCAGCAGCAAATTATATTACCCAGTTTTTCTGTCAAATTCATCAGTACCACTCTTAGTGACATCAGCGGTATTGGGAGAGCTGTATTCTTCTGGCTCCACTGTTTCACAGATGGGAAGTCATCATTGTAATACAGACGGGCTCAGTAGTTTATAGCAGCACCTTATTTAATATCGCATTCTAATGTAGGCAAAGAAAATACACTCCTACAACTAAATACTGTTGCTCATAGGCTTTCCTAAGTAATTGCAAAGCTCTGTTCAGGGCAAATTTGGTGGCAACGTACTGGTTTTGTGTGATTCATCTGCTGTATCGGTACCATTGCTGCAAGTAGTTAGGAAGGGTATGTTGGGTGCCATTTGGTTGATATGGTTGTGGTAGTGCCAGGAGTCTTTCTGCGCCGCATCCCCCAGCACTGCTGCTACAGGGGCTCCCAGGGATGGGAAAGTGTGCTGACGGTCTGGTTCCTCAGTGAATGGACTGAGTTTAAAAAACCAACCAAACCAAAACACAAAGCACTCAGCAGCTGCTGTTAACTGCCATTCTTTCACTTTCTAGTCCTCAGAGGCTGAAAAACCATCGCTCAGCTTAACAAATGGTCTTTGCAGATGGCCAGAGCCTTTGAAAAGCAGACCTTTGAGCCCCTTATGAAATTCCCCTTCCTTTCATCACTGCATATTCAGGCTGCTCCCTGGTTTCTATGCTTTTAAGATGTCTCCCCTTCTCTCCTGTGAGAATTAACCATTCTGTGCAAATCATCAGCCTGCTATGCTGCTTCTGGCACCGGGAGTGTTAAATGAATGCGCTTGATACGCTCATTCTCCTAGTCTCTGATCTTTACTAGCTGGAGAGTAGCGTAAGTCCTCAGACAGGCAATTCAAGAACCCTCCAACAGGCTGTAGCATTGCTTGTGCTATAACTGAATGTTTTTATTCTCTGTATAACTTATCCCTTAGAAGGGTAAATCTAGAGTAGCCTCTCTTTGGTCATTCATCAACCCAGTGTAGTCTAATTGCCAGTTCATGGGCCAGATCCAGCTGGCTCCTGCTGCCTTTTCCCTAAGCAATTTATTAGTTGCTTGAGTGGCACATGCCTTGGGAGCAGCCAAAAGCTCTCCCTGCGCCTGCAGATGGCCCAGTGGCTGGAAATCAAGCCTCTGGTGCAGCCACAGTGTGGGAGGTGGGATGAAGTCTGGCTGGGAAAACATCTATGATCTGGTTAGGAGCAAGTAATTAATTGTTACAGCAGCAGCTGCAAATGATGAAATACAGTGCTTTAAGTTTCAACTTTCTCTTAAACTCAGTCTACTCTATTTTTGTAATGATGCTCTTTCTTGTGGGAAGCCTTTTGAAGGTGGAAGATTGACTATATCCCTAATAATAGGACCATATCCGTAAGCAATGGGTCCGTGAGTATCTTGGGCATTAAGATGTGGTTGATGCTGTAATTGATGAACTCCTGACCTACAAAGCTGTGTTTACTCACAGGCAGACTGCAGTATGCAAATGCAGAGCCTGAAGCTTTGCTGCACGCTCAAACCGTGGTGTAACACCGTCAGGGTTAAGTGGGGCAACTGCAGAGAGGAATTTGGCCTGCTGTGCCATAATTATCTGTAATTGATCATTGTAATTATCTATAATTACCAAGGTTCCACCCAATCTGCAGCTCAGTGGCACAGCTGACATATCTGCATGAGCCGAGTATCAGGTAGACATGCTAATCGCTTGGCAGAAAATAATTTATTTACTATGCTAACAACACAGGCCTGCTCCATAATACTGAAAATGCACTTGTGAGGAGAGAGGGTTTTTAAGTCATGGGCTATGAAGATCAGATAGAGGAAATCTTGTCCTTCTTCTCTGATGGTGCTGAACCAAACCCAGGGGTCTTTTCAAGGCAAATTGAACTTTCCAGTATGTGCCATCCCTGATATTCTACAGATGTTCACATCTGCAAAGGAAGCGTCCTCCCATACTGAAAGGACATTGTAATGCATTGGTCTCAGCAACAAACTTCCTGTGCCTTCTTGGGAAAAAGCCACTGTCACGATAACTGACCCTTGTACTATCCCATCGAGAGATGACTAGAAACTTGGTAAAATTTAGTTTATGTCAAACTTTGATTTCTGTGTCCATGTACTATTGTGAAAGTACTGAGCTACCTGAACTTGCAAGTACCATTTTAGATGGAGGAAAATGCTGTATGTTATTTTTAGACATTTTTATAGCTCCCCAGCTGTATGGAGGCTGATATAAATGAACCATGGCTCTTTTAGTGTAGCAGATTTTGATTCTGTAAATGAATACAAGAATTTTTATTCAGTGTTTGATATTCTGAAAACCTGAGCATACAGTGAGTAACCCAGAAACAGAGTCTTGTGCTAATGAAAGTTTTACGTCATGCTGTCATATTTTAGCTGCTTTCCTAACCCTGACTTTCTGATCCATCTGTTACAAATTAAAAGGTTTGGAACTGAGTTAAATTGACTCTTGCTGGTAAAAGATAATTCATATTTTTAACATCAATCAACTAGAACAAAAAGTACAGAAGCTTGGAACATTACATTAGGAATCTCAAAATGATGTTGATTAATTCAATAAACAAAAGTAAAATCCAATAACCACAAAACTCATCATGATACATTCTTATTACTTTCTTATCCCTTTTACAAGAAACCACTGAATCTCAGGATTAGCTTATTTTCTTCCAGCAGAATCCACCTTGGAGAAAAAGGCTGGTAAAATTTGTTAATGCTGACTTCAGGATATCTAGGATTTCACTGTGCGAGTCACCAACAGGAAAGTTTCCCTCCTGACTAATTTATTTTAGGTTTTTTTCCCCTCATTGATATGTTAATGCTTTGCTTTTACTCCAGTACACTTTTATCTTTTTTTGAGGAAGCAAAAAGCCAATCCATGCTCTCAGCCCAAGTATTTTTCACATCTTCTGCACTAGTTCTATTGATTTTTCTAAATTCTGTTGAAGGGATCCGGTGTTATATACTGCAGTATCTATGTAAAGACATTAGTTTCTCTGGGATGTTGAAAAACCTTGCTTTTTTGTTTTTAATTTAAAAATGGTTGTTCTGTGTGGAAAATAACCAAGTCTGAGAAGCAAAGTCCCCTTTGCTCTTTTTCTTATGTTATAATGTCGAGTAGCAGACACACACATAGAGTAAAGTTATAGAAAAAAATCACAGAAGTAGCTTGTTACTGCCCTCATAGTCAAATGCCTTCCATTTGGGATAGAAGAGCTCCAACATGTCCAGCATTGCACCCTGGCAAAGAAGCCACTGGACAGGAGACTTGCTTGATGTTCCTATTGCTTTCACTAGCCTTTGTGGTGTTGGTCAAACCAGTTCATCTCACTGTGCCTCAGTTTCCCCAACCCCAAACACGACAATATTTTCATTATAAAGTGTTATGAACTCTGCCTGTGGTGGTTACGTATGATTATCAGCTCATGGTCTGTAGGTTTCCCCTCACACACACACAGAGCAAGTGCTGAGGCAGAATAGCACCTCATCCTTCACAAGCAACCTGGCAATAGTGCGGTGCATGCAGAGGAAAAGTAATGATTGTAGTGTAAGTCTAAACCAACACTTTAGCCAAGGTTAGACTGAAGAATGGCACAAAAGGGAGAGGTTGTGGAATTACAAAGATCAGCATAAAACAGTCTTAGTGCTGTATCATTTTGACATCTTGCAGGTGTTGAACTTAATTTTTTGAAGAAGCTGAACAAGAATGCAACCTGGCCTCTCGTTTACATGATCCTAGCTGTTCTGCTGTCACATGTGTTTTTATATTATTTTCAAATATGATTATTCAAAAATGATAATTTGTGTTTGGTAAAACACTGCCATGCCCTCTCAAGACAGAAGTTCAAATCTCCTGTCTAGACATGGATTTCGAGAGACCTAACCAGTTTGGCTAATGAGGAACACCACGGTATCAAAACTCCTTCCCTCCCTACCTGCTGAGAGGGAAGGAGTTAAGTGTCATGCTCGTAAAGGAATCTGAATCATTCTTTTGCAGCTGCTTCTGACTTGCAGATATATGTAGGGCTTTCTGCTCTTACTGTTGTGGAAGTGGACGATTTGCTCCCACAATGTCAAGGTCTTTTTGCTATTTGGGAAGAAAAGTTTATCACCAGTACTCTCTGTCTCTGAGATTTTGCTCTGGCTGCCATGGCTGCAAGCTGAGCCCTTCAGAATTTTTCATATATTTAGCCTCACAAATCCTCTCTGAACTAGCTAAAAGGAGAGAATTAAGGCTCAGAGAGAATGAAGTGTCTTGCCTGAGGTCATCTGGGCTGCTCGTGGCATGGAAGAACTGAAATCTTCCACAGAGGTTAGGACTAAAATAATTAACCTATCATCTCTTCCCCCAAGTACAGGAAACAATGCAATCATTCTCAAAATACTCTTTAATTTTTTTTTTTTTTAATTGAGGGGAGGAGAAAGTGGAGACATTTTTTTATGCCCACTCAACAGTTCCACATCAGTCTATCCTGCTGTGGAAAGCTGCTTTGTGATGTTAAATGACATTCACATTATTCTTCCCAGTATCTTTGCTGTCTGCAGGGTATAACAAACAGTGAAGCTCAAGGGAATCACATCAATTTTTATTCTGAGCCTGGCTGACAAAGATATGGACACTTAATTAAGATTTTTTTCATCTCGTGAAAATAGCCCTGAAGATCTGAGCCTGACATGAGAGCTGCCAGTGATACCAGTGAAGGCAAAGTGTCCAACTGCAAGATCTCAGTTGGAACACTTGCCCTCACAAACCATTTGAATTGAGAATGGAATCTAGGTGTTTCCAAGTGGATGCCCTAACTCAAGCCAGAGGCTTTCTCTTCTGACTTACTCTAGTCCTGTGAATTCCTCTTTCACACAGGGACAGACCAACAGGAGGGAGAGCCTCTCTCAGCTCCGCAGGAACGATGTTACCAATTCAGGCGTGCATGCTGCAGAAACGGTTGGCTTAGGCTTCCCAACGTGCCATCTGTGAGAAAACTGATTTTTTAAAATGACTGATTACAACAAAATGCACATTCCTTTTCTATTTATTTACATGCATGTTTATTGATTAAAATTAGCCCATTTTTGCTACATTAAGTCAGAGTGTTGATAATTAAGCATCTGTGCACAGGGCTGAGAACATTAGGAGCACTAAAGAAACAAATAATAGTTTATAACAGGATCATTAGAGCAGTCTTAGCAGCACTTACAACACATTTATTCAAAAATGAAATATGCCCTAAGGAAGAAAAACAGCAATTATGGAACACAGGGGATTTAAAATTAAAAAGTCAGTTTTAAAGCCTTTAAAGTAAATCATTTCAAACAACTCAGCAACAGCTCATGTTTAAAAATAGACTAAGTAGCTAAAACAATAAAATGTGTTAATTGTAGGATCTGGAATATATCAAAAGGAGTACAGTCACCTTCACTACCTTCTCATTGTTCAGAGTGAAAAAACTCAGTATTAATACTGACATATGACATAGATCTTTGTGTATATATGCACAGCAAGTATTTATGGTTCTATGAGTGTCTCAAATTGGTTGTATGGCAAAGAAGGAAATACTTGCAGCTGGACCAGGGTTAAAATAAACTGTGTGCATATCTGTATCAACAGCCCAGGTCTGCAAAAACCATTGGCTGCCCTTGGGTCAGAGGAAGTTTATAGGTCTGGCTCTATATGGGAACCAATGTTGTGTCTAATTGGTGGAGCAACGTCTTATCGCACACATATATGAAGGCAGCACTTCGATTTATACACATTATTTCTAATTAACACATGTATCTGGCAGCACCCGCAATCTTCAGTGGGACTAATGAATTATTATCCACTCACAACCAGGGACTTTGACTCACAACAAAGTAAAGTGTGACTGTGGACTGAAACTCACCTCTTCCGTTTACCCTCTTATCGCATATCCTCTTAGCACGTAACACACAATATTAATAATTTAATCCAAGGAATCAATGCAAAAGAATAGCAAAAGGATTTAAGTGAATTAAACTCTCTGCAGTACTGGCTGAAGTTCAGTGAAAGCCGTGGGATGTTGGCAGTATCTCAAAGCAGGCCACTTCGGGCCTTACTAAGGAGACACCTACTCCAGCTTTTCTTGGAAGAAAGGGTTGTCGCTGGACAATGCAGTTTTCCCCGTAAGGTTTTAGATGCCTGCTTGGAGGCCAAACACCGGCTCTTCACTTTGGTCAACCTCCACCGACACTGCGTGGGGAAGCAGCACGAGCTGTGCCCCAGACACCAGGCGATCACGGCCAGGGGCCTGCCCCTACGGGACCCGCCATGCAGAGCGGTACCAGCCCCGAGGGGGCTGTGGCGGGACGGGCTCCCTCTCAACATGGCGGACAGAGGCCTCGCCTCAGGTGAGCCCCGCCCCGCCCCCCGCCGCCACAGGTGAAGACAGGGCGTTGCACCCAGCGGTGCTGTGATTGGCCTGCGGCGCCGCCAATCGCCTGTTGCCGCGGCAACGCGTACGCCCTCCAGCAGGCACACCCCCGCGCGTCCGCTGTCGGCGCCTGGTTGGCCAGAGCGGCGGTGACGCGCGCGCGAAGGTTTTACGGCCCTCAGCTGGAGCAGAAGTGGCTGGAGAGGGCGAGCGGCAGGCCTGGAGGCGGGAGGTCGGCGTCGCCGCTGCTGCTGCCGCCATGACGTTCAAGCGGAGCCGGGACCGCTTCTACAGTACCCGCTGTTGTGGCTGCTGCCATGTGCGGACCGGCACCATTATCCTGGGCACCTGGTACATGGTGAGAAACTGGCGTGGGGGGCAGCCGGCGCCGCCGAGGGGGCGGTGATTTGGGTTGTGCGCAGCGCGCATGTGTGGGAGTTCGGCGTTTGCCCAGCTTAGGAGCGGGAGCGGTGGGCGCGGAGTGGGCAGTGCGCATGCGCCGCCGGTGGGCTGGGGCGGGGGCTCCGGAGGGGGCTGTGGTGGCGGGCGCAGCGGGGCTTCCCTTGTCCTCGCCTGGGGAGTTGTTCCCCTTCGGGAGTCGGCTCTCGTCGTGCCAGCCGTCGCGATTGTCCCCTGTGCTGTTCCGTGTGGGGGAAGCTGCACGAGTTTGCTTGAGTCACCCGGCGTGGTTCGGGCCTCTCTCCTTCCTGGGTCCGTTTTCGGGCTTGCTAAACCCAGTTGTCCATTGGCGGCCTCCCTTGTTATGGTTAGAAAAATAAAATTAAGGGAAAGTTCTGAGCGTTTTAACCTGGGTCTCCGAGAGGTTCTGCTACTATTCCCGTTCCTTTTCTTAGATTGGAGGTGTAGGGTCTTTTATATGTTTCAAACAGAACTGAACGTGTCCTTGGTAAGAGAGGAGATGCTAACGTTTGGGGAGACTGGAATTTGGGGTATGTTGGGAATAGGATGGTAAGATGTGGTTCCCCCGAGTAATATGTAACTTCTGAGAGGAAGGTGAGGGTCTTCAAAATGAACATGACTTCTCCTTCTTGAAGAGCTCTGTGGAAAGGGAAGTTCCTGGTTATTTGGTATGCTGTGTTCTCAATACTGTGGTTGAGGAGCGATAGAAAGTTTTAGTTTCCAAAACACCTCTTGTTTTCTGACTGGTGGTGCTTTTTTTCAGAGAAAGAGCTGTGGTGGTGAAGCTGAAATATTAAAGATAGTTTTGAACTAGAGTAAAGTAGACATGTGAAAACAGTATCAGCAAGTTAAGGCCCGGAGCCTTAACTTCCCTTAGTTCTCTTAAAGGGGAACTGAGTTCCCCTTTATTGAAGTCATTTCCTTATCCTTCCTTCCCCTTACCCTCATGGGCAGTAAAAATGTGAGGATAGTTTAAAAACATTGCATCATAGCTTTTCTATTCTCCTGAAGCTGTAACCAAAGCCTGTATTCTCCTTCACCCTTCCCCAGATTGTAAAAATAGAGAATGCTGAATTTTTAGGCCTTGATGTGAAGGAGCCATGCACAGAAACTGCTTTTACAGGCATGGGGATTTAAGTTTGGAGAGTTTATGGTTTATCTTTAGCAAGTATGGGGAGATCCTTTACTTTTTTTCATCTTGGTCCTTCCATTGACAAAAAAAATTACAGGCAAACAATAAAATGGCAGGAGAGAGGAATGGAAGAAAAAGCAAGGTAGGGGAGTGGGAAGTGTAACTAAACTCTAGGAAATTGATTTTTTTAATTTTTCTTTTTCAAAAATAAATTGGAAAAAATGTCTTGGTGTTGATTAAGTTCTACTATTAGTTCATGTAAAACAGAAAAGTAAGATCCATGGCAGTACTGAACGTCAGACTTGTTCTGGAAACCTGCAAAACTTCCAGAAGTTTTACCCTGTGCTGATGGAAGGAGATCAAGAATATGCTTCTCGTACTTCAAGTAAAAGCACAAATTGTTAACAGTAAGGAGACATTCATCCTTGTTATGAAACAAATGTACCTTACTGCCTTCCCCACTTTCGTTTCTTGTTCGCGGGGTTATCTAGAAACCCAGGAACTTGGTGGGGGTGGTGGGCAGGGATGTGCTTTCCATGGCCACAGACCCAGTAGTACTTCCAGCTTCTACCTCTCTTGCTGTCCTTCAGTTTCATCTTGTTGCCTGGATGCAGCACCTCTTCCTCTTTTCTGAATCTGTGCAAATATCTGTAGTGCTTATGGACAGTGAAAAGTATGCTGGTCAGGCATACTTTCCACATACACCTGATGAGGTGACTGGCTTCAGAGGTGGAGTGGTGTCTGAGGCAAAGTGTTCCTTTGATGTCCTGTAAATGCAATGGATTGAGGCTGCTAGAGGGAAAAATATAGTTGAGTTCAGGGTAGCAGGGTGCATGCAAAGTACTTCATAGCTGTGTTTTTCTATAAACTGTATCAAACACTTTGTTAAACTATGCATTGAAAATTTTTATCCAGTTCTTCCCAGCTGTCAGCTGGGAAAAGGTGGTAACTCTTTTAAGTCTGACAACTGTTAGATGTTTGAGCTGAAATAAGGTCTTACCATGAAGTCTTAGGTGGTCTTGCCTAATGCTTTAAATCGGAATTCAACTATAACTCATACCTTTTGGAGGTAAAGTACAATTTGGACAGTGAAAATTAAACTTATCTTTCTGCTGACAAACGTAAAAAAAAATTAAATGGCCTAGGGTATGTCAGGTTGTTAGACATGTTAATGCACCATTTAAGTATATCACTAACTTCAGTCTTTCAGACACTAGCTTGTGATAAGTACTTCGAAATCAGTTTAATATTCTGTGCTTGTAAGTTACAGTGGGACAAATAGTAATAACTGTCTGTGTGGGGTTTCTTTGTTGTTTTTGTTTTGGTTTGTGGTGGGTTTTTGTTGGTGGTTTTTTTTTTCCCAAGGGAGGTAGCTTTTTGGTGGGGGAGAATGCGTAGTTCAACAATAGCTTTGTGTTACTGAAAATCTTGGTCAGCCTGTGTTTACCGGACAGACTGTGTTCTTGTGCTGTGCAGTCCTGAAGGAATTTGATACCAAACATAAAATGGAGTCTCGTAGCAATCTACTCCAGATGTTTTAGTCAGATAAGAGTTTTGGCTATTTAATACACGTGCGTTACTCTTATGTAACCATTTCTTTAGGCGTTTTCCTATTCCTTGCTTATTTGTATACTCTTAAATCTTGCATCTAATTAACTCACCTCCTCACTAAAACAGTTATATCACTGTCCTTGTGTACTTCTGTTAATCTAGAGAGAGCAAGGACGTTACCTTCTAAAATGTCTGCTGTTGATGCTGTGTGATCAAACTGTGTCTTTTAAGCATGCTTCAGTCCGTGTGCTGCTACTGTTTCTGATAAATAGATAAAACTGTATTTGGAAAAAGACAAGTTAAGAACATTTCTAGCGGACTCATACTTGAGTTCCAGGACTAATGCAATTTGGTTTACTCTGCAACACCCGCTACTGTTCTATGTAGGAAGGAAAAAGAAACCTCCTATTCCTAGCTCCATAATTGCAAACATGTGGCTTTGAAGTTTGTTTCTTCCTGTAAACTTTCTTATTAGGCACAGCGCTTTCCAGAAACCGGAAGTATGAACACTGCACTGGCAAAAATCAGATCAGAGTTCAATAAACAGTCTAAAAGTTATAACATTGTTTTGGAGGGAGTGGCTGTTTCATTCTGGCAGCGAACTTCAGCAATCGAGTCAAAATGATGCAATTGCTACTGGTTAGCAGGAGGGTGAGGATGATCTCTGGAGTTGTTTGTTCACTGAACAAGATTTCCAGAAATGAAGGAATGTAACTGGTCTCAACCTAATCTTGACAGTGTTAGAAGCTCTGAAATACCCTATTTAAAGTTATTCTTTGTCAGTTTTTATTATTTCAGTATAATTAAAAAAAAAAAAAAAAAAACAAAAAACAAAACAACAACAACAAAAAACCCCATCTTGGTTTGTTTCTTCAGGAACGTGTTTAAGGAAAAATACTGGAAAAGTGAGATGAAATGAGAAAGTGTAGTAGTGCAAGGCAATTTCCCTCTCCTTTCCCACTCATAAAAGGAACTAAGCAAATGATAAGTAGGAATTCTTGTTTATGTCCAAGACTTTTAGTCACTCAGAGTGCTTGGGGAAACCTAGACTTCATGTTCAGAGCACTTACATGATTAGGCATTAAATGTATATACCATGGAGATAAGCATTAGCTTTTTAATTAGTGGTTTTGTTATAGTCCCACTGTCTTTTGAATTCTGATCACATGGGGAGCTAATATTTCTGTTACCAGTTTGTAATAATTGCTCACTTTCTACTTTAATACTAGTTATTGGATTTTTTAAATTTTGATATAAGCTCCACCAAACTTCTGTTAAGCTCTATTATCCCAATTATAAGAGTAAAATACATTTCTTAAACTACTACAAAACTAAATTAAGGGTTTTTTTAGCTTAATGGAACAGTCTTTTGAACGAGAACTTGAACATGCAGTGTGTAATTTATTTTTTTATTATTATTTTTTTACTTCCTAACAAAAAAGACTAGAATGGGGACTGCTGGGATTTCTGAGGTGTTACCTCAGAACACTGCGCTATCCATTGAGTGCTGGCTTGTCAGGGTTGGTGGTTTTTTGGGGGGGATGGTGGTTTTAATCTTCAGATTACTCTGAGGCGTACCTGTGCTATTTTTTTCTGACAACTTCTCCATGTAGACCATTTGTGGACATATATTTTATTTGCAGTGAGTATATTCTTTTAAGCTCTGACGATGCTTTGCAATCCAAATCATACTCTTGCTGCCAGTCACGTTGACTATCAAGGTGAAACAAGCCTTGGTCTTGCTGTTATCAAGCTTTTGTGAAAGAAGAATGATAGAAGTTAAAATACAGGCTCTGGCTTTGTGCTTAAAAGGACTACAAATTTGGAGTTGTTGGCAACTCTTAATTGAAATCCATATGTTGAATTGCTCAGTGCTGTGATATGATTCACAAATAGCAGTAATGGAGTACTGGAAACCCTGCATGTTAATTGGCAGAGGTTTGGGTTTGTTGTTTGGATTTTTTTAAGTTAGTATTTTTATTCTGTCTCACTGATCCTAATAGATTGGATTTTGAATTACTCTAATTTCCTATTTTCCTTGCACGCCATTTCATGTTAAGAACATAAAGCTTTAATACTTTGAACTGCGCTCAGTAACTAGTGAAATTACTAAGGACTTTTGTATGCTAAATTAGGACCACGGATAGGATGAAAATAAAAAAAGTGACAGATGTAGGATCACACTCTCACAATTCCAAGGCATTCAAGTTCTTCAGTACTTCCATATTCATTCAAATGCTGCTTGCTCTTTATCTTGAGGCAGATAGCCTATCCTGGCAGTTAAACTCACTATGGAAGTAATTGTCTTTTGTCCTGAACTTTATCACTATTTACGTTAAAATGATGACTGTGTATAACCAATAAATGATTTAGCTGTAATTGAACATGCCTCTCTGTGTTTTATGAAGTAGAAATCAATCAGATCAACTGCCAGAGATCTGAACTTTGACATAGGTTTTTTTAAAACAAGTATAGAGCAAGAAATTATTTTCCAAAGTATAGGTTGATACCCCTAGTTCACTCAGAAGGAGGAGGAAATAGAAGGCTTGAAAATACATTGAGAGCAGAAAGCCAGAGTAGAGAAGGATGAAACAGGAGTGGTGAGAGAATACAGTATTCTATACTTTTGAACAATGGTGAAGCAAAGTAAAAGATTTAGACAAGTGGCAGATGAGCAACTTGACAGTTTGCCCTGTAAGAAGTATCTTGTGAGGGGGAAAATATGCTCATTCCAAGGCTAAAGATAATAGTGGCTAAACTTAGTTCTTTACTGCCAGCTGTACTAGTTATTATATTTTACATTCCAAGGCATAAAATGGGGGATACAAGTGGCTGAAAATAGCAGGAGTTTCTAATAAGGTTGTATAATACACGATGACATGACAGCATTTCTACAAAACGATCAGCTTTGATTTCACTAAAGGGTTCTTTTTAGCAGAAAGTGTAAGCAAGCTTATCACCATGATATATCTAAACCGGGGGGGGGGGAACCCAACAAACCCCTTTTTTTTTGTGTGTGGGGGGGAAGCTTGTAGGATCTGTGAGTCTTAAAAGCTAAAACTCCTTTTGAATGTTCAAAAGCTTTTTTTCCTTACTGAAAACTTCAGTAGTTGTACGTAGACTTGCCACTATTACTATCATTGACTCCTGGAACCAGGCCAGTAAAAGAAGAAATATCTGGCAAATATTCTTAAGTTGTGAGAAACTGCAAACCAGTCTGTTTTTTTTCTTTTGAGGCTAATTGTAAAAGATCCTGCCGGTGGTGGTGATCATACTGAATATTGATTGGAAAACGACTGCAGCTTGAAAATACCATCATGACCTTTTTTTGTTATGCAACTTTTTTCTTTGGCATGTCTCTCCAGATATTAGTTACAGAAACTATGCCCCTGTAAACCCTGAATAGGTTATAAATGCTGTGAAGGCAATTTTGCAGAGGCTTAAGCTACTTCTGACTCTTTGAGCTCTTACTGTTACTGAAAGCATTTCTGGTCTTTACCAAAATGGGGAAGCAGAAGTAGTCTTCAATGGCAGTGTAAGTGAGGAGAAGGACTGGTAAGCACATAGCCAATGCTGACTGCTTACAAATTTTGGGATTCAATCTTTGTGTGAGATTTCTTTTAACTTTACCTGTGTTTGTGCAGCCTTTCTGATAAAGACTGATGAGGTTTTAATAAATGATCTAGGAAGGGGAGGGAGCCAGTTCTCCCCTGCTGTGTTAAAACTGTAACGTGGGAGACACCAAGAAGCAAGCTACATTTGAGGATTGGAGCTGTAGTGGAAGTTTTCCCTCGTACTCAGTATTTACTGTGTGATGCTTGCACATCCCCTTGTACTGCTTGCCCCCCAGCACGATTTGAAAGAGTAGGGTGCAGTACCTTATTTGTGCATTAAATTAATGCTGCTTTTCAATTTGTTGTAGAAAGCAGAGACTCTCTCCAAATGTCCCTCATTGTGTCCCTTGTTGTACCTTTTCCTTCCTGGCCTCTTCTAACTGTTTCCAGTTTTCCAGTTCACATATCTGTGCATTCATCATGCAGCATCAGTTTAATTATGGCATTTGAATCCTTCCAAACCCTATCCATCCTCTTAATTTGCAAAGTTATTTAGTTGTGATTCGTTAAAAGTGTCCAGTGGTCTTCTGGGTTTTTTATAGTGGTTTAACTAAATCAGCTTGAAATTTAATGGTAAGTTGGGTTTGTGGTTTTGTGGGTTTTTTTTTTTTCCTTCCACATATAGGCAAAGCAAAGAGTTTATTTCTAACTGAAATAAAAGATTTCTTAGTGTGTCCTTAAAAAGATCATAGCTGTTGCAGTGTAAATAACCTTTAGGTAACTGTGATCTTTCTCAGGTGGTGAACTTGCTGATGGGCATCTTGTTGACGGTAGAAGTGACTCATCCAAATATAGTGCCAACTGTTGATATCCAGTATGAAGTCATTGGAAATTACTATGCTTCTGAGAGAATGGCTGGTAGGTGTATAACTCTGCTGTTTGATTAGAAAATAAAGCATGCAGTATCATGGTGTATTTGCCTTACATTAGTGTGTAATACATGCGTACAGTTTTTAAATGTGGTGGTCTTGTTTTCTGAATTTCTCTTTAATTATTCTGGGATTGAGGTCTTCTACAAGAATAAAAAAAAGCTCATATGGAATATTACTTTTATTTCATATTGCTCCTAAGCATCTTAAACAATAGGATTTCTAAAGATTTCTTGGCCTTCTAATGCTTTCAGGGTTGAATTATGTGTGGAACATCTCTAATTCACTTTCTCCATAAACATTTACTATACTTGCTGTGTCAGTAAAACAAAAAGCAGAAAACTAATTTTTTAAATTTTTTTTATTTATTTTTGGTGATCCTCATAGATTTAAGGAAAGCACTTACAGCTATTGTGTAGGAGTTTACTAAGAGGAAAACCATGCCATTTTTCTAACAACAGTGGAAAAATTAGGATGCCAAGTACTTGAGTGAAACCAAAGTATTTATCTAAAAAGTTTGACATGCAGAAGAAATAGAAGAGAAAGCATGATGAACAGAATTAAACCTACTTCTGCTCTATTGTTACGGATTAAGTGTATGATGTGTGCAAGTGTAATCAGTGTCAGACTTTTGCCTGTAATGACCAAGTTTCTTAACTGTAGCATGACATGTAAACTTTTGCACATGCTTTGTTTTTCTTGTTTTTAAATGTGCAAAAATATGTTGAGTGTGGGACTTCTAATGTGTCTTGTCTAAGTCTGTTATATTACACTGAAATTTAGGGAGGGTCATATCCAGTCTGGAGCAAAGAGAAATAGTACAGCACAAACCTGGCTTTTGAGAGTTCTGGTTTACAGTCTTCATATTAGTTGTTCATGACCTGAGTTGAGGATCTGTCAGTTCTGACCTGTGACCATAACTCACGCTTGTTAGTAATGAAATGAGAGTGGGAACAACGACCAAATACTTCATAAAGCCAAGATATTAAGTAAAATTACAGCAGATAGCTGTAAAATGTCGTATGTTTTGTAGCAAATGTCAGTGTACTTGGTAGCCTTAAGCTTACATGACTGAGAGATGCTTCTGAAGGTGCTTTCTCCACTTTTTAGTGTAAAATGGCTATCGCATGCTTTTGACTTGAAGATTCTTGTTTCCTGTGTTGGACTATGGGCTAGAGGGTTTTGTGTGCATGAAGGGATATTACAATTTTGATTGTGCGTGTGGATATTGTGAGTAACAAGTCCTCAGAAGAAAACCACACTTGTTGGTTATTGCTGAGTACTTAGGGCTCTCTGATTGACACAATGCGTTTCAGATATGGGAGGACCTCCTCCTTGATGCCATCTGTGTATGTAGATACTATTATCTTGTACTGAATTGGGTACTTAAGTGCTTCTACAGTGTATCTTTTCAAATCAGTTGCAGACTAGAAAGTGAAGCTACGATTCTCAGATCATGTGTTTCAAGCATGGGAACCACAACAGTTTGGCTTCAGTATTGCTAAAAACATTAGCTTACCACATCTGTAGACTCAAGCTGGTTTCTTTCTCTGTGTTTAAAAATGTAAACTGTGCTTGCTGTAGGAGAACGAGTATAATCTAACTCGTGGAAAGCAGCTGTGCTTCTGTCATCAGTGGCTGTGATGCACAAGGAGAATCTTTATAATTCAGTTTCCAGGAGTGTCCTGGATTCTGCTACCATTTGGCTTCTGTTCAACTGCCTTTTCTTGTAAATAACGGGATACCTTCCACACAGTGACTTCCTGTTTTCCTTAGTGTTATTGAAGGAGCAGTGCTGCTCCCACTGCCAATGACCGAATTACATAATCACACCATTTTAAAGTGTAAAGGTTGATGCTGTGCTAGCTTCACTTAAAATTCTTACCAGTTGTAAAGTTAATCATCCACATACTTTTAGCACTGACATACATTGCAAATCGGCATCATTATGTTGCATTACTATCAAACTATGTCAGGCTTCTAATTGATGTGTCTGAGCTTTGTTCAGGCTTTTGATTAAGGCAGAGGGATTTTTCCAAACGCCTGCTGGTTTTCTTGAACTAGATCTTTTTCCATTAGGAGAGGTCAGAGTTACTCAGTTCAGTTGCTGCACAGATGAAACAGTTGAGTGAGAACAGATCATAGTAATGGATAGAGCTTGTGGACCTGTCAGCTGCAGCATGACAACTTCAGGAAATGACTGATGCTTATTGTTTTTCTTTTAATGCAGAAAATGCCTGTGTTCTATTTGCTATCTCCCTCCTCATGTTCACAATCAGTGCAATGATGGTGTACGGTGCAATCGCTGTAAGTATATTTATAGTACATGGTTTTAAACTTGAATTTTTTAAGGAAATATATTATAGGCTGCTGCTTTTTTTTTTTTTTTTCCTTAGCATCGTGTAGGCTGGCTGATCCCATTTTTCTGTTACCAACTCTTTGACTTTGTGCTCAGTTGTCTGGTTGCCATCAGTTCTCTAACCTACTTGCCCAGGATCAAGGATTACCTGGATCAGTTGGTAAGTGTTTGTTCAGCTCAAATTGGTATTTTACATTTGAAATTAAACTTCGGTTTAATTAGATAAGTGACTGAGCTATAGTTACCTTCCTGTGCATACAAAAGAGGAATTCAGGCTGCAGCAGCCATAGGGGATGACTGCTAGGTTGGTTATAAGAATGAGAGCTTATGAGAGGTAGAAGGCCCAAAGGTGTCATTGCTTCCTAAAAGGAAAGCCAGGGAGAGTAAAGAAAGAATTGTGGTGGGAGTTGTTGGTTTAAACTGTCTCTGCTACATTTGCACTCGAAATAAAGATGTTCCTAACCCTTTAAGTGATGTGTTCTGTGGCAGGTTTGCTACTGCAGATGAAAAATGTGTTGACCCTTATTTGGTGGGGGAAGGGTTAGAAGAGTCTAGGTAAGGATTGATAGGATGTAGGGTCCTACAGCATTATGGGATGGAATCTGAGATTCTGAGGGTTCCTTTTTACGTTCTATATGGCTCTTCTCATTTTGCAACAATACCTTCTAAGGAAACTGTAATGGAGTTGTCATTAACACTGCCTGTGTTTTAACTGCAAGAAGACTCAATGGATAGAATACACTGTCAGTTAATGGGGATCACAAGCTCTTTCTGGCATGTATTTGGATCTGTTCAAGTAGATGTTTTTAAAAAAAAAAAATCCTTTTAAAACAGAGATTAAAAAAATTGGTTTTGGAGAGAGGCTTTGTTACTGTGGTAAAGGACAGAGAAGAGTCTGAAATTTGCAGAAGCTCTTTTGTTTTGGCTCTGAAGTTTGGGGGCAACTTTTTTCCTTTCTACTCTGTGCACATGTACATTACTGGTTGGACTGACAGGAGGTCCAACTATATAATACTAACTATATAATAACTGTATAGCTAATAACTATATAATAACTGTATACTAACTGTATAATACTGACAGGAGGTCCAACTATATAATACTTAATACTAAGTCATTAAAGAGTTATCCATTAGAGGACTGTAAGTACAAATGCTGTATAAGTACAAAAGCTGTATTAGCATGAGCTTGTGGAAGTGACTAAGGACATAGACAGTAGAAGCCTTCTTTATAGGTAGCCCTCTTCTGTAGTGACCACCTGTTCTTGCAGGACGGAGGCAGGATAAATACTGTGCTTTGTGGGCGGATAAAGAAGGAACTAGTGAGAAATGGCACTTTTTGTTGTTTCTGGGGAGTAGTTTACGCAAGAGTTTGTTTCATTTGGTGTGAAATTTGGATGTCCTTCTGTCATATTTGTGACTGTACAGTGTTTGTACTTACCTTCTCCCTTTCTCTCCCTTCCCTTTTTTTTTTTTTTGACTAGCCGGATTTCCCTTACAAAGATGATCTCCTTGCGTTGGACTCCAGCTGTCTCTTGTTTATTGTTCTGGTGTTCTTTGTTTTATTTATCATTTTAAAGGTAAGTTAAAACTTAAGCATATGTCTGTTTCATGAGTTACTATATTAAGATGCTATCAATCTGAGTTAATTCTCAGTGTTGAATTAAGAACTATTCAGTTCTAACTACAGCTGACTTCTTAATGCTGAGTTAAGAACTTCTTTGAGCAGAATTGTTAGGATGTTCAATTATGGTATGACTTTAGTCTTACATTTTGTGTACTGGTGTCTTCAACTAATTTGTTTTATGCAGTGGGGCTTGTTTATGCAGTTCTGACCTTCCTGAGTAGGAAGTAGGAATGCACAAAGACTTCAAATACCCTGTTTTTGCATATGTGGAGATAAATTTAATATTTGTAATTAAGCTTGTAGTGAAACAATATTGAGTTACTGCATACAAATTTTCTAAACAAAACTTTAAAAATCTCTCACTGTGCCTAACAAAACCAGGGTGCATGTTTTGGAAGGAAGATGATGGAAGGAGGAAATGCATAGGTTAATTCAGAGCTGCATCTTTCTTTCTACTGAAGGGTGGTATTACCAGTTATTTGTATTTAGATTAAAAAGAAGATTCATTCATTTGAATTACAAAAACTTGTGCAGACAAAGCATATTAGAGAAATGAATTGATAATATACATTGGGCATGACAATATTCCTTTGTTGCATTCAGATTGAATTTAAGAAAAAATGAAGTAAGGAAAAAGTTTTTTACTCATTTCCTGTACTTTCTCCAAGAGGAATGTCTGACTGAGGGGAGTGGAAGCCTAATACAGTAGATAGTATTTTTGTATTGATTGGGAAGTTCGGTACCTTGTGTATAACCACATACTAACTCGTCAATGAAAAATTCAGAGAGATTAATGTTATACAGATTAATAATAAAAAAATATCTAATCCTCATCAGAGCATGATGGTATGTCTTTCTACAGCAGTTAATGTTGACTTAAAGTCCAGGCTACTTTGCTCTACTGTCTTCTCCTTGCCACCCCAGTTGTGTGTTCGTGCCCTCTCCTTCGCTCTGGTAGCTGGACAAATAGTGATGTTAACTCAGGGATGAGTGGAATCGTGCTGTTGGCCTGTCCTCCTCTCCTCCTCCTCCTCGGAAGTTTGGACTGAGATCCACAGAAGCATAAGCCAGTTGAGGATTAATTTGATTAGCAGTGCTGAGGCAGATAGAGAGATTAGTTGAATGGATCTGTGAATTCTTTTACTAAAACCCTGTGTGGTTCATATTCTCTGAGTCACTATGGTAGCAAAGCTAAATGGGGAACAACATTGGTATGTGGCTGAATCTCTGAAATAGCAACCATTCCTCAGATATGTATCGACTAAGTTAATTTATGCTCCTTTTTGTCATATGAATGTAATCCAGCATCTGATTTCTGAATCAGCTAATGCATATGAGGGCTTTAAAAAGAGAAATCTCTCTTCTTTCAGGCATACCTAATTAACTGTGTATGGAACTGCTATAAATATATCAGCAACAGAAATTTGCCAGAGATAGCTGTGTACCCTGCTTTTGAAGCTCCTCCACAGGTAAAACCTCTTTTTGAGATAAAAGGAACCAGCATTGTTTAATTTTGAAGTAGAAAACCACCATATCCATATATGTTTACAAGCTTTCTAAACAAAGACTGGAAAGATTAAAAGAGTTAAAGCAGCTAATGTTACGGTGGGTTATTTCTTAGTTACGTTCTTACAGCGCGTAAAATAGAAGGAGGCTTTGTAGAGAGAAGTCTTTGAATGTTGCTCTTGTAATAGAGTGAAGCTTTCTGATTGCATCAGTCAAAATGTTCCCTGCTGCTCTGCAAAACCGAGAGGCAGTGGGGTGGATTGAATGACCTAGGGTTAGGTTCAGCAGAGCAGTAAACTACTGTTGCACCTTCTTTCACTTCCTCACTAGCTCTTAAAAACATTTGCCTGCAACAGAGGATTAAGTTGCTAATGGGGCATGTATGTTCTTGTTCTGTTTTTTTTCTAAACCTTCTGCATTAATCTCTTCAAAATGTCTTCTTTTTAGTATGTTCTGCCAACCTATGAAATGGCAGTGAAGATGCCTGAGAAGGAACCTCCACCTCCCTACATACCTGCCTGAAGCAATTTTTATGTTAATTAACATCTGTACCAGCTTCCTGGGGGTTTTGTCTTTTAATCTTGCAAAACTGCTTAAGTAATAGAAATATTCAGGGCTTTAGGAGCAAACTGTTCTGTTCAAAATATGTTTGATATAAACTTACTAAGCAAAACGCATCTGGGAGTGATTTTGTTTGCTTTAATTTTTGTTCTCCTTAATGCTCTTAAACATTTTATTGCCTTAGGGCCTTATGCTGCAAGAACTTATGCATGTGACTAACTTGTGGCTTTTAATAATACCAACTGAGCCAATCTACGATTGAAGTTAGCTACAATTATAAGTGTCTGCAGGATCGTGCCCTTAATTTATATTAATTTTTTTGTAAAGTAGTTCATAAAGACAATCTGATCATGCAGCAAAATGACAGTTTGCCTTTATCCATTTTTTGGAGGGGTAGGGGGTTTGAATGTGGTATATATGTGACTTTTTTTTACTTTGCACTTTTCTCATATGTTATCTTACCTTTATTGTGTTTTTTTGGTTATCCTATGTCTTGAAACACCGTATATTTCAGGAAGAAGTGAGGGTGGCACAGGAGTTGTATTACAATGTGCTGAGAATGCAAAAAAAAAAAAAATTGAAATGTGGAAGATGGTTGCATGCTTCTAATCTTATATGTATTTTCCTCTTTGTGATAAATGATACTTAAATAAATCTTTTAAGAAATGTTTACCAGTAGCCTTGGTTGATCTGTTTGCTGGTTTGTTTTTTTAAGTGCTTCAGTGTACTGCAGGTAGTCCCACAGACATGCAGCTTAGCGAACACTGGCTTCCTACAGGTTGTTTAGTGGTTGATCTGTGTTCTTCAGCAGAAGTCCTCCTGTGGGTGGAGGACATGAATTCCCTTTCATGTATAAGCTTGTATTGCAGCCTTTGCAGTTCAAGTACTCGGGTGTCTTCTACTTGTCTGGTTGCTACTTATACATAAGCTGGGAAAAGGGAATTGCACTGCAGCCCTCGGGGTAAATTTGATGTCTGATGAGCTCAGGTGTTAAGAGCAGGACAGACACCCGGTAGGACTACAACATTATTTACACTGGCAAATGTCTAAAGTTGTTGGACGTATGCCATAACTTCAGAAATGTTCTTCAAAAAAAAAAAAGTAAAAAACCAACCAAAACAAAAAAAACCCCACACCCAACTACAGACAGCAACTTTCTACTGTTCCTCCTCTGTGGTAAAAGATAATTTAATGATCTGCTAATATATCTGAAGAAAAAATGGCTTTCTACTTTGCAAGATAAAAGGGACCTGGGATTAAACTCTGGGGGAAAAGGACTGAAATTGCTACACCATGCAGGTTGTTGATTATGGCAGTCTGGTCGAGTACGTACCTCCCTGTCCCCCAACATGTTTAAAAATGCTCTCAGTCATTTCCACACTATCAGCAATAGGTTCCTTAGTTTTCTCTTTACCCAAGATGCAATCTGTGAGAGCACCTTGAACTGCAGTGGTGTAAGAACATCTTGTGGCACTGTTCTGGCAGCGTCCTGCCCTTCCAGTTACCCTGTGCACCCGGGTGTCTCAGCAACTGCACTCAGCTTCCAGGTTCCGAGGAACTGCATTGGATCTGGACTCCCAAAGAAACTAAAAAAGGGGAATTTTTAGATGCTGGCAAAGACTGTTTAAATGTGACTTCTGGAGAGGAGCTGAAAGGACTACATGAAACTAAAGTGGTCTAGGAAACGCACAGCTGAAACTATTAGGGAGTTGTGTGATCCCAGAGCATATACTCTGGCCTGGATCCATCTGCACCGAGAGAGATTCAGTGTGTGTTGCAGAATGAAGCCAAAAACCTGCTCCTCCAGTAGCTGTCTGACCACGAGTGGGCACCAAAGGAACTGGACAATGTTGGATATGGGTAGAGGGCTCCAGCCAAAGGGTGGGTGTTGAGAATTCCCAAAACGTGGGTGGGTGATCATAGGGGTCAGCAGTATTTGGCAGCAGCAGGCACTGCTTGAAATTCTTGTGGGGTGTGTGTGCATGCTGTTTGTTGCTCAAATGCAGCTGCAGCCCCCTCTAGGAGATGAAAGCCATTGTAGCCCACTGGCCCCTTGTCCTGTGACATTTGTCTGCATGAAGGGTGGTGGTCCCTCTTCCTCGATTTCATTTGCAGGCTTTGCAAATGTGGTGGTAGCCTCTCTCACTGTGCAGTCAAGATAGTACTCGCTGAAGTGAGTCAACACCTGCCCAAGACTATACTGCTGGTGAGTTGTGAGGCTGTGGTGGTTTGTTCCTGTTCCACATCAGGGCTTCCTGTTCCCCTTTCGGAGGTGAAGAGAGAAAAGATGGTCCTGCAATCCAGCATGTTGACTGTGGGTGCAGAAAAGGTGTCTTCTGAAAGACTGCTGGAGATCATAGTGGATTTGTGCCCTAAACTCTGCTTTCCGTTAAAGCTTGCTGCAGCTTCCCACAGGAACTGGCAGGATTTGCAATGCTAGGGACCGAACAAAATGCCCTAGGTTAGATTTGACAACAGGGAAGGCAGTTTCTTGTGCCTTGGTGATCACGCTGTGAGCTTTTTCTCCCATTCTTTGCAAACACTGCCTTGGAGATAAAGCCTGACGCTTGCTTGAGACCAGACGTGCAAAGTTAGCAGAGCTGGATCAAATAATTCCAGTGGAGGCAGAAAGGGCGAGTCTGTATTTCAGCTCGCCCTGCTCCCAGGTGTGGACCCTACCCTTACCGTGCCGCAACTTCCCAAAGTTTAGCTCTGCTCCTTACAGCCCTGCCCTCTCTCCCAGGCTGAACGCCCCCTCGGGGCGGGGGAGCGAGGGCCGGCAGCCCGTGCCTTCCCGTCCGCCGGCCCCCCCCGGGGAGGAGGTGGCGGGGGGAGCCGGTGCCACCCCGGTCCCCCCCCAAGGCGGCCGGCAGCTTTAAATGCGGGGCGGCGGGCGGCGGGGCGGGCGGCGGCACCATGCGGCGAGCGCCCGGCATCCCCGGCTGCTGCCTGGCGCTGCTGCCGCCGCTGCTGCTGCTGCTGCTGCTGCTGCTGCCGCTGCCGCCCGCCGCGCGGGGCTCCCCGCACCGCCTGCGCCGGCAGCCGCGGCCGGGCGGCGGCCTCTCCGGGAGCCACGCCGCGGCAGGTACCGTACTCCCGCCGGGGCAGCGGCAGCTCCTTCTGCCCGCAGCCGGCCCTTGCCGGGGGCGATGCCCTCTCGCTCGCTCGCTGCACGCTTTGCTCGCTGCTACCCGGCCGCTCCGGGCTACCCGGCCGCTCCGGGCACCGCCTGGCATTGCTTCTCTTAGGATGTTCCCTTACATGCTTAGTTTTACCAGCGATTACAGGAAAGTTATGCCCCAGGGACATCTTGCTGGAGCTGCAGTCGTCCACGGACCATTCGCTTGTAGGCAGAAGTACCAACTACCTTTTTTCACTCAAAGCTGGCCTTGCTTACCTCTAAAACCTAAATAATTCGTCCCTACTTGTGTTCATTTCTCAAAACATGTCTTTCAGACTCTCAGAAGGATCAGGCTGCTGAAAAGTATTTTTTTTCTTTTCCTGATCTAAAAAAAAAGATAATTCTGCCTACAAATCTGGGATTTGGTCTTTTTTTATAGGACAAACATTGAGTCTCTTTTTCTTTCATGTCTTAAGCTCCACATGCATGCACATTTCTTCATGTTTTCTCAGCTTTCCAAAGGGCACAAAGCCATTCTTCTAAATCCTTATGCAAAAACTGAGTTATGGGATTGCGTGTAGAATTATATATAATATACCTGGATGGGATCCTAAATGCATCCAGTCCATTCCTCTGTCCCCAGGCAAAATCAACTCTCTACTGTGTTTCCTGCTGGTAGTAAGATGTATCTATGCAATTTGATTTTTTCCCTCCAAGTTGCACAAGAGAAAAATGTTTTTTAATGCATTGAAAAAAAAAGTGCTGTTTTCACCTCTAGTTTTAAGAAATGTGTGATGAATTTTTATTTTTTTTTAACTGGAATAAAAGTCAGCTTAACAGGAGCTGGGAAAGGTGTGTCAGGTTCCTAAAACAGCTCTTCAGGGAGTATATTCAAACTGAACACCTCACATTTTGCTATTTAATGCACTGTTGAGCAGGAATGTCTCTTTTGTAGAAATACTGAGCTTTTGGGTTGTCTGTTTTTCATAAATCAGCAATACAAATCCATACCTTGATGGTATCGCCAATGTCAGGTCAGGATATCAGGACAGTGTACAGCTTCAGTTGCCTTCTATTGCTGTCTTGATTATTTTTTTGTCTTCCTAGAAGTGACGCTTGTCTGATCTGAGCTATGGTTTTTCTGTTTCAGTCTAGATTTATATATCAGTGAGGAATTTTAGAAGCTAGAAATATTTGTGTAAATGTTCATTTTTACATGTAAAATTACTTCATAAATAATTTCGTTTACTTCTCTGCTCTAGAAGCCTTCAGACATTAACAGCTTCTAAAGAAGCCTTTATCACAGCACCATTTGCATCTTTTTCCTGTTGGCCTTTATTTCTTCTTGTTGTGTACTTTGGATTGTGAATTACAAACAAGAAATAATTCCTAATCAGCAATCTATATTGTTACTATCCTAAAAAATATTGTTAGGATCTGTTCACTGTGTAATCTAGCCAGTTGTTTTACCATTTTATTTCTGTAGCTTATAAAAATGGAATTCAGGCTTTATCTTTATAAAAATAAAAATTAAGTACATTTATATATCATTGCTACACTTCTGTGCTGGCTGTTACATGTGAACTACAACCCTTTGTTTCAAGGATAGTTAGACATTTTATGGGCTCAAATGTGGACTTATCTTTTGCTTAGAAGTGTTCCATTTTTTACTACTTGTCAAAATTAATATTTAAGAATTTCTAATGTGTTGCTCACTATAATTTTAAGCCTCTTCCTAAAGAATCAAGAATGCCAACATTTATCTGGTAGGAGTAGTTTGCTATGACAGCTCTCACTGCTCTAGGGTGAGAGCTCCGGTCCTGTGTAGGAGATAACTGAAGTGTTTTCCTTCCTTCTTGACAGACACTGCCTGCAAGAACCGTCCCCTAGACCTCGTCTTCATCATAGACAGTTCCCGTAGTGTCCGACCTGAAGAGTTTGAGAAAGTGAAAATCTTTTTGTCAAAAATGATTGATACTCTGGATGTCGGTGAAAGAACAACCCGTGTGGCAGTCATGAATTATGCTAGCACTGTCAAGGTAGAGTTTCCCCTCCGGACCTACTTTGACAAAGCATCTATGAAGGAGGCTATATCTCACATTGAGCCCTTGTCTGCTGGCACAATGACCGGCCTTGCCATCCAAACTGCCATGGATGAAGTCTTCACTGAGGAAATGGGCACCCGACCAGCAACCTTCAATATCCCCAAGGTGGTCATTGTTGTGACAGATGGACGACCACAAGACCAGGTTCAAGACGTGGCAGCAAGCGCCCGGACAGCTGGCATTGAGATCTATGCAGTTGGGGTAGACCGGGCAGACATGCAGTCCCTGAGGGTAATGGCCAGCGAACCACTGGATGAACACATCTTTTATGTGGAGACCTATGGTGTGATCGAAAAGCTGACATCCAAATTCAGAGACACTTTCTGTGGTAAGGTGGTCAGTCCAAGAGGGTAGTGTAATTTGGCTCCTTTTGGCTCCTACTGTGGTTTCACTCCCTAAGAAAGAAGTTTTTCTTTTTGAGAAGTGTTATGTATCACATTTAAGTGATACATTTTGCTATCTGTTGAGCAAACAAGTCAACCCTTTTATTCACTGGAGGCAAAGTAATGACCTTTCATTTTGAATACTGACCTTACCATGCAAGTAACAGACCTGATTTCAGTGGACCTCCTTGTGCAGTTGGTCCAATTTAGTGCAAGAGAAAGCACGACAATCTGGCTGGGATTCAGCTACGTACATTTACTGACTTACTGAGAGCGCACACTGGAGCTGTGCAGTCTGTTCATCTCTTTTCCCATCTCACTGGGAAGCAAGGAGGGTGGAAGTGTGGTGCTGAAGGGCTCCTTATAGATTCAGAGTAGGAAAATCAGTGTGGCAGGTGAACCGCCACACTACCTTGAGAAATTTGGTGCAGGATGAAGTGCCCAAACACAACAGCAGGTCATCTCGGGATGGGCTTTCACTCTGCAGACATTGCTGGGCTTCTTCAGCATGCCAGACTCGCACCTTTCTCTGTTTCTCTGCAACTTGATTTAGACAGGGAGCTGTATCTGCACCTCCTGTTGGATAGGTTGAATTAGCTTCGCTCTTTGAGGGCTGGTCTCGGAAAAATGCTGGATGTATATTGGGTTTGGGCTAGAACTCCACTAATGATGCTAGGCCAGTGTGGGTTGTTACTGTCATTTACAGAAAAAAAAAGGTCATGTATCTGGAGTATTTAGAACTGCCTATAGATAGCTATGCCATAGCCCTACCCACAAAAATCAAACGACGACTTTTTGACAATTAAGAAACTTGTATGAAGTATATTTTTCCAGTAAATTTCTAAGGAAATTACTTGTAAAATAAGCCTCCAGCAAGTAATGGGTAAAATCAGGTGTAAAGAACATTGTAAGAGAATTAAAATAACAGCCATTGCCTTGGGAACTTGGTTGGCACTGTGTTACTTCGTTATTTCAGAGCCTTACTAAAAATTACCACCATACCTTTTGAATACGTTTAGAGTGAAGAGACCTCTTTTTCTAGGTATGAAATAAATGTGTAGGACCATCTGTAGACAGGATACCTTGGCCAATAATTAACATAGGAAATGCCTGAGGTTTGGCTTGAGATCATGTTGTGTTGCTGATGTGACCACATCCTCTCTCTGGTAGCTGGAAGCGGGTACAAGTGCCCACCTAGCTGGACAGGTAGGTATGCTGTGAACATAGCACTAATTTTCCACCTATGTTCTCGCCAAAGCAAGTCCTTTCATAGCACCAAAGAAAAATCGCTTGTTCTTAAGAGTAAATGTACTGTTTATTGTGCTGAAGCATAGGAATTACGGCCCTACTAAGCTGGAGGATAAACCAAAGAGAGCTCACACATACACACTTCCAGTGTAACTCTGAGTTGCTGCATTCAATTAGCCAGAATCTGTGGGGTTCATGGACAAAAATGGGGTAAAGGGAATAGTTTTTGAAAAGGTTCCTACAAACCAAATGAATCTAAGAGGGTCTTGTAAGACAGTGTGGGTAAACTGGGTCTTTTCCAGCTCCAGACTGCTTTTTGGTCAGAAGTCTAGACTCACCAGTGACAATTAGGATTTTCTTTGCTTTGGCCAAGCCAAAGAAATTTGTTTGTACGATGAACTGAAAACAGGAAAACTAATGTTCAGGGGCAAAATAGTTGGCTGAGATCAAGTTCTTGATGCATTAAGAGCATCATTCAACATGAGACCATCCTGGAGATGGAAAACCTTAGCCTTGAATTGGTGTCCAAGTCAGTGGAAGCTTGACTTTCCTACTATAAAATCTGACTATTTGAGTCTGAGCTTCTCAGTTATGGTTGAAAATGTCACCCACAGAGTTTGTTCACAAGTCATGGAGATGAATTCTCTTACTCCCAAGTGTGTAGCAGAATGAAAAGACGCTGTCTTGGTTTGAGATTTGTTTTTGCCAATGGAAATACAAGACACAGTTTCTATCAGCCTTATTAGGGGACATCTAAATGTTTCATGTTTAGAAAATGGGCAATGTTGCTTTGCATTCAGAAATACATGAGAAGATTCAAGCAGTTTTGCTTTTCATTTCTTATCTCACCACTATTGCTTTGGAGTTTGATTTTACCAGTAGTCAATATCCACATCATAACTACTTATCTAAGTAAAATCTCAGGTAATAACAGACTTGTCTTCCCATTTTTCTCCTTTTCCCTTTCCTTTCCTCCTTCTTTCTTTCCTTCCTTTCCCCCTTTTTTCCCCCTTCCCACTTTTTTCCTCCACCTTTTTTTTTCCCCTTCCCTCTCCCCTTCCCTTTTCATCTCATCTAAATTTAGTAATCTAAAAATCATCTAAGTTTAAGCAAGTATCTAGGATTCCTTTACAGTCTGTGGAGAGAAACAGAGGCATCTTGAGGTGACCAAAGAAGCAGCAGATCCAAAGCTAAATACACTTGAGAAAAATTGGTCAGAAGTTAATTAGTTAGTTACTTAGACCATCTGTGAAGGAAAAGACTGTCAGCACACATAGTGCATTGCAGAGACAGCCCAGTGTTACAACAGTCATTTTGTCTGCCCTGTCACCACAACACATTTATACCAGCTGCCATCCATCACGCAGCTTTTCCTATCACTATTTTCTGTTTTCTCAGTCTGATGAGGTAGCCTTACTGTCTGCTGGGGAATTAGCTGGTGTCCCCCCCCGAAAACTGAATCCCATTTTGTAGTTTGCAGTTTCAGCTTCTCAGTTCTCCGAGGTTTGGACATTATTTTTGCACTGTGCTTCAATTAGGAGGTTCACGTGCCTGTAAAGCTACCTTCTCTGAAACTTTGGTCTTGACTTTTTAAACCTGATGGAACAAGGCAGCTGCAGCCCTCACATACCCATCTTGCACTGGTGGGCTTCTTTGCTGGCTGATACATCTGGACCATCATTACGCAGACACCCTCTTCATCCCTGAGAAGACAGTGTCTTATCTTAGTGCCTCTGAGTAATTTTTCTTTTCCTCCTAGTCTTGATGCTCTATTGCAGTTTATTTTATTTTATTTTATTTTATTTTATTTTATTTTATTTTATTTTATTTTATTTTATTTTACTTTATTTATTGTGCTTTCTGTTGCATTTCAGTTTACATGGGAGTTTTTTACAGTGCAGCAGGTATTCATAAATCAGGTTGTATGCCAGTGAACAGAAGTTAGTAAGCTGCCAGACAGTGACTGATACATTTTGGGATTATTTAAACTGGTTGTCTGTAATAGAAAGGAACTGGATACAATAAGACAGAAAGTCCTTTTCATAGCTGAGTTCTCATTTCCAGTGTAATGTTACTAAGTGCTTAAAACCTCTGTCGCCCTGTTGTACCCTTTTCAGATTAATTTTACCTTTCTGCCACCTCAGGTGGTGAGTTATTTCAGTGCAGTTGTTCCCGTGTTGTTTATGACCTCTTTCTTCTGGCTACAGAATGATGCAAAAGATGCCTGTAACTTTTGCGATGGTGACACAGCACTGACGTTTACTACTACTAAACCAGCAAACAGTTCAAGATGTACTTTTGTATGCATAAATTATTAATGACTGTTTCTCTCCTTTGGGATGACTGAAATGTCTTTTCTGTAAATGCCCTTTGTAGCTGTGAATGTGTGTGCACTTGGGACCCATGACTGCGAGCAGGTCTGTGTGAGTAACGGCGGATCCTACCTTTGTGATTGCTATGAAGGCTACACTCTCAATCCAGATAAGAGAACCTGCTCAGGTATTACTCCTTCAGTAATGTGTTCAACTAGAAAAAAAATCACTTTTTAACACTGTGATAGGATTTGAGAAGCTACTTGTGTACTTCTCTTGAAACTGTGAACATCTGTATCTCCTTCAATAATAATAAATCTAATAATAAATAATAAATAAGTATACTGCAAGTAATGGTGAGAAGTAGTCCATCACCATGTTTTTATTATGCCTACAGAACCATTCATTAGGGCCAGATGCCAAAACAAAGTCTTCAGATGTAGACACTGTATAGATATTTTCTCCTACCACTTACTCTAATTCCTTCAATTACTATTGCCATTTCTGAGCTGATTCCAAATAGAAATATATTCGAAAATGTGAATATGCATTCCACCCCAAACTACTTTTTATTAATGAATTGTTTCTCCAACGTGTGTCTTGCAGCTGGGGACATGTGTGCACCTGGAAGGCATGAGTGTGATCAGATCTGTGTGAATAACAATGGATCCTATGTCTGTGAATGCTATGAAGGCTACACCCTGAATCCAGATAAGAAGACTTGCTCGGGTAAGAATTAAAGGCTACTATAATATATGAAACTCATGGAGACATGCACATGCTTTCTGTGAGTTATCTTTATTTGTTTCTAATTGAAAAATCGCTTACAGACATCAACTCTTAAAATGAGAATTCACCTGTACACTTTCCCCTTGGTTCCAGTAACAGTAAAATTGCATTTTTCTTTAAATGTGTTGATTACAAAAATGCAATTTGGCACTTACCTACCAGTTTATGGTCTTCACAGTACTTCATAAACATCACTTGGTCCCTGGGAGAGGTGAGCTCATCAGTGATGTCAAGATTGGAGGCAGCCTAGGCTGCAGTGATCCCGCATTGGTGGAGTTCACAGTCCTGAGGGATATGGCACAGGTGAGGAGTATAGTCAGGACCCTAAATTTAAGGAAAGCAAACTTCCAGCTCTTCAAGGAGTTATCAGTAGGACCCCCTGGGAAATGGTCCTCAGGGAGAGGGGAGCAGAACAGAGCTGGCAGGCCTTTAAGGATGCTTTCCATAAAGTGCAAGAGCTCTCTCTCCCCAGATGTAGGAAATCAGGCAAGGAAGGGAAGAGACCAGCATGGCTCAGTTGAGACCTGCTGGTCAAACTAAAGAGCAAGAGTGAACTGCACAGGCAGCGGAAGCAGGGACAGGTAACTTGGGAAGAGTATAGGGGCGCTGCCCACTTGTGTAGGGATGGGGTCAGGAAGGCCAAGGCACAGCTGGAGCTGAGCTTGGTAAGGGATGCAAAGAATAACAAGAAGGGCTTCTACAGGTATGTCAGCCAGAAAAGGAAAGTTAAAGAAAGCGTACCTCCACTGATGAACAAGAATGGTGATCTAGCATCAACAGACGAGGAGAAGGCTGAGGTACTCAACAACTTTTTTGCTTCAGTCTTCTCTGGCAACTGCTCTCCTCACCCCTCCCGAGTCAATGGACAACATGTTGGGGACCAGGGGGTCCCCAAAGCCCCTCCCACTGTAAGGGAAGATCAGGTTTGTGACCACCTGAGGAACCTGAACATACATAAGTCTATGAGGCCTGATGAGATGCATCCCAGAGTCCTGAGGGAATTGGCTGATGTAGCTGCAAAGCCACTCTCCATGATATTTGAAAAGTCATGGCAGTCAGGTGAAGTCCCTGGTGACTGGAAGAAGGGAAACATTGTGCCCATTTTTAAAAAGGGTAGAAAGGAGGACCCTGGGAACTACCAACCTGTCAGCCTCACCTCTGCGCCTGGGAAGATCATGGAACAGATCCTCCTAGAAGCTATGCTAAGGCACATGGAGGACAGGGAGGTGATTCAAGACAGCCAGCATGGCTTCACCAAGGGCAAGTCCTGCCTGACCAACCTAGTGGCTTTCTACGATGGAGTTACCACATCAGTGGACAAGGGAAAAGCAATGGATGTCATCTATCTGGACTTCTGTAAAGCCTTTGACACAGTCCCCCACAACATCCTTCTCTCTAAATTGGACAGATATGGATTTGATGGGTGGACTGTTCAGTGGATAAGGAATTGGTTGGATGGTTGCATCCAGAGGGTAGTGATCAACGGCTCAATGTCCAGATGGAGATCAGTGATGAGTGGTGTCCCTCAGGGGTCCGTACTGGGACCAGTGCTGTTCAATATTTTCATCAATGACATTGACAGCAAGATTGAGTACACCCTCAGCAAGTTTGCAGATGACACCAAGCTGAATGGTGCAGTTGACAGGCCAGAAGGATGGGATGTCATCCAGAGGGACCTGGACAAGCTGGAGAAGCGGGCCTGTGTGAACCTCATGAGGTTCAACAAGGCCAAGTGCAGGGCCCTACACCGGGTCGGGGCAATCCTGTTTCAATACAGGCTGGGGGATGATGTGATGGAGAGCAGCCCTGCAGAAAAGGACTTGGGGGTACTGATGGACGAAAAGCTGGACATGAGCCAACAATCTGAGCTCGCAGCCCAGAAGGGCAACCGTATCCTGAGCTGCATCAAAAGCAGTGTGGCCAGCAGGTCGAGGGAGGTGATTCTGCCCCTCTGCTCCGCGCTGGTGAGACCCCACCTGGAGTCCTGCATCCAGCTCTGGAGCCCTCAGCACAAGAAGGACATGGAGCTGTTGGAGCGGGTCCAGAGGAGGGCCACAAAAATGGTCAGAGGGATGGAGCACCTCTCCTGTGAGGAAAGGCTGAGAGATGTGGGCTTGTTCAGCCTGGAGAAGAGAAGGCTGAGCGGAGACCTTATAGCACCCTTCCAATACTTAAAGGGGGCCTATAGGAAAGACAGGGACAGACTTTTTAGGAGGGCCTGTTGTGACAGGACAAGGACCAATGGTTTTAAACTCAGGGAGGGCAGATTTAGACTGGATTTAAGAAAGAAATTTTTTACAATGAGGGTGGTGAGGCACTGGCACAGGTTGCCCAGAGAGGTAGTGGAGGCCCCATCCCTGGAAACATTCAAGGTCAGGTTGGATGGGGCTCTGAGCAACATGATCTAGTTGAAGATGTCCCTGCTTATTGCAGTGGTGTTGGACTAGATGACCTGTAAAGGTCCCTTCCAATCCAGAGCATTCTATGATTCTATGATTCCATGAATCTATTCCAGAGATGCCCACCAGCACTGTGTCTCCATTGGAGAGTGAGTGCCAGTAGTCCATAGATAACTTAAACCTGATGAGTTTCCCCTGTCCCCTCCATCTCTCCTGTCGAAAGTCTTTTTTTTTTACATCTTGCTGCTTCTGCTTCCAAGCTGTGCAGGGATCTGCGATGTAGCAACCCCAGTCTTACACCTGCAGCCGCTTCTTGAATTGTCACCCTGAAAAGTTAGCCTATTATAAAACCTTTTTTTTCTCAAATACTTCTCTGGAGTTGTTTCTTTAAATCCAGAAGTTTTGAGCAGCACCAGCCTTAGGGTAGCTATTTTATAACTGGTAAGTGCATCCCTCCCTTTGAGAGCACATAAGCTTTCTTCTCACTGAAGTTTTCACTCTTCTTATTTCTGAAGAGAGAACATAATCTTCTAGTGCTCCTGCTTTTTTGTTTGTTTGCCTTTGTTCTCACTAGGCTTTATATCTCTTTGCCATTTAATAGCATTTCTACATATCATGCCTGGCTTTTTGTGCCTGCCTTCAGCTCATGGATGAAAGTATGAAGTTAAATTTGGATTCACCATAGTTACTGCTAATATTGCAAGAAACAACTGCCTTGACACGTGGCAGGTTATTGCTCATCTCAGTATAGTGTTTTAGCTTCATCCTTACTGGGGATATTCAGGGCTGTTAGAATTGCTGATGAAAATCAGATTGCGTGAGATGTGGTATAGTAATGTTTTGCAGTCCAGATATCTGCCTCCTGCATTAAATAATTAGTAACTGAATTCAGTTCTCTGCAGCATAATGTAATAATGTAGTAGGGCACTGGTTGAATCCTAATTTGAATCATAATTAAATTGTACTTATAAACGTTGAAGCACTTAAAACGCTTGAGTGTCTGGGAGGGATTAATAGCTTTCTTCTCTAAAACATGGTTCACCGCAGCCATGGACGTGTGCGCACCTGGAAGGCATGATTGTGCACAAGTCTGTTTGAGTAATGATGGATCCTACAGCTGTGACTGCTTTGAAGGATACACTCTGAATCCAGATAAGAAGACTTGCTCAGGTAAGATCTGATCAAGGAAATATTGTGTTCAGCTAAAAACAACTAACTTGAAAAGATCAGGTTAATTTTATGTTATTTTTCTGACAAATTATCCAAGAGTTTCTGTACAGTTCCTGAAAACACAGTGCAACTTTTTTTCTACATGTTTCCACTAATAATTTGAGGCCCGTGCATCATGAGTGTGATCACTTTTTCTGGGGGATGTGTTTGGACCTTAAAAAATACTCCAGCCTTAGAGCTCTAGAGGATGGAGGGAAATGTTCTTTCCCAGTGCTGGGCTCTTGTGGAGAATAGGACCATAGATGTAGCTGCTACTTCAGGATGTACATAGGAGTATATAGTTCCTACAAATTAATATGTATTCTATATTATTTTCACTTGATTAGGATTTGAACTTCACTCTTCATTTATTTGGATGTCTCACCGATGATTTATTTACCCAAAATCCTTTTTTCCACTTCCATCATAATCACTTTCCTTACTACATTTTGTGTGACAGAGCGCTGAACCTAGGCTTCCAATTCCAGGAGGTTCCTAGCCAAATCTCTCCAATTAAGTCATATCTCTTGCATCTCAAAGAGGCAAAGCCAGAGGGCCTCAATATTTCTTCCTGCCTAGTTTAGGAGCTGATTTTGTAAATATAGTTCCTAAGATCAGTTCTCACCTGGCATTATATGCAATAATCATCCTTGAGGGAATGTGAATTCAGTTAGGCATCCCCTTTGGGAGTCTAATCCTGAACCTCCTTTCATAGAACTGATTCTCTCCCTGTATAGTAAAATTTCAGATTATTTCCCTAATATGCTTGCTTTTTTTTCCTTTTGAATCTCATTTTGCAGTATGCTGCTAATGATTTCTCAACCATCCAGGTTTTTGTGATACAATAAATTTCTTTTTCTTTCTTTCTTTCTTTCTTTCTTTCTTTCTTTCTTTCTTTCTTTCTTTCTTTCTTTCTTTCTTTCTTTCTTTCTTTCTCTTTCTCTCTTTCTCTCTTTCTCTTTCTTTCTTTCTTTCTTTCTCTCTTTCTCTCTTTCTCTTTCTTTCTTTCTCTCTTTCTCTCTTTCTCTTTCTTTCTTTCTTTCTTTCTTTCTTTCTTTCTTTCTTTCTTTCTTTTTTTGCTTGTGCCTTACTGGACCGCCTTACTGCAAAGATATCCAAATATAGGAACTCCTTGTCAGCCTGCCCTTTCAGAGTTGACGTGTTAAATTTGGCAGAAAACATCAGCCTCACACATAAAGTACCCACTTTGTAACTGGCCACGTCTCTCTTTTTTTTAGCAGCCATGTATACTCTTCTGTTTATGGTCTTTTCACTCCATAAAACAGTGTCTTATCCAACTCAATTAGAGCTGAAATAATGCCAAATAGTCTCTTAAAATCCAGATATTTGTTCTCTGAAATTCCTTTAGATAATTATTTTGTAACTGGGTCACTGCTAGTTCAGTTCCTTTTGAAATCTGTTACAACTGCAAAAATGTGTTGCCGGTATTCCAAAAAATCTTATTAATTTTGTTATGTTGATAGCCAGTTAAAAACACATTCTGTATACCCTGCTATGGCTAATAGCGTGCTGATATGCAATAAAAACATCCTGGTTTGAATCCAAATGAAGATATGTTTGCAAATGGGAATTACTAACACCAACTAAAAGGGCTGAAGTTTGAGTATTGATTAATATTCTTCTCAAACACCTTCCTTAGCTGTCGACATGTGTGCGCCTGGAAGGCATGACTGTGAGCAGGTCTGCGTGAGAGATGATCTGTTCTATACCTGTGACTGCTACCAAGGCTACACCCTGAATCCAGACAAGAAGACTTGCTCAAGTAAGAGCAGATTGCTGTTCCCTATCCCCCCATACCCTCCCCAGCTAAGTACATGTATTGAAATAGCTCTCATTAGAAGGTTAATATATTTGGATCTGTTTGAGAAACTTTCACATGTATTCAATCGTTAGAAGACATAAGGTTATCGTTAGATAACCCTATGTCACTCTGCCTTTTCCACTTCAAGCAGCATTCAGAGATATAAAGCACTTTATATGCAACAATGCTAGTAACTGCTTACCATTTGGTCTTTACCACCTTATAACTAAGGCCTTCACTGTATTTAAAAAGCTGCTTATGCAATATTCAGCAAACCCAGAACTGAGGAATAATTGAAGAGAGAAGAGCTGGGGTTAGTCACACAGTCACACACTCTGCAGTACTGTGGAAACTGCGTACCACCATGCAGGAGACAGTCTGAGGTGGTGTCCTCCCCTCCAGGCTGAATTTCATGTTGCTGTTTGTTTCTTTAGCTTCTCAGCTAACTTTGTGTTATAGTAAAAATGTATTTTTTAACAAATGTTTCTTTCCTTCCCGGTCTTCTTACTATAAAGTTATTGTGTGCCGAAACTTTTCATAGCATGCCTTTGGAGGTGATCTGGCACTTCACATCTGGTGGGGTTAGGCAGCTGCAGTCAGAGTGAGCATAACCTGTACGAAGTAAGGACTGAGGGAGACCCCAGTAAGACAATTAGTTCATCTCGCTGCTCCAAGGCAAGATCAGTTACACATCTCAGTAGTTCCTGGTAAGATTCACGTAAGATGGGCTCCTGGCATGGAAGAGCATTTCCATTGGGAAGTATTAAAAAAGGTTATCTTGTTTTCGGATAACTGTTTCTCCAAAATGCATTCTGTAGGAACTGATGTATGTGCACCAGGAACTCATGACTGTGAGCAGGTCTGTGTCAGTAATGCTGGATCGTATACCTGTGACTGCTATAAAGGCTTTACTTTAAATCCAGATGAGAAAACGTGCTCAAATAATAATTTAATGGTTTTTTTCCTGAATATATTTATTGAAGTACCTCTTTTTAATGTGTTCAATCCTTTTAATCTGTTTGAGAGACGTTCTATCAACTCACTAAATCCCTGAAAGTATAATCCCTTTTCATTCTTTTCTGCCTGTTTCCACTAATGTCTTGAGCTAGTTTGATCTTTCTTGTTTAGTTATAGCAGTTATGTATTTAAAACTACAGTTGACTCTTACCTATCACAACACATTTAAGGACTTCACCCTATTTAAAAAAAGATAATCATCTGTTACAATCTGCATTTCCTTATGAAGTGGGAATAACTGGAGGGATTGGCAAGGCAGGGTTCTGGGGCATCTGTCTCTGGGGCATGGGACTCAATTGCATACCAGCATTCGGAGGATGGTGGGGGGGGCCAGTGGGGAACAGAACTGGTGTCAGAAGAACCACTGCAATGCTAAACCGTATGTTCTTGTCCACTCCTCCAAGCTGAGTGGGGCAGGCATGAACTCACCAACCGCTTTCCCTTCACATGGGCAATAATGGCATCAACTGTTGGCAGAACCTCTGCACCATTTGATGTAGAATCATAAGTAAAGTTGGGTTGGAGGGGACCTCAAGAAGTACCTAGTCTGATCTCTGGTTCAGAGCAAGAATCACTTGCCATTACATCAAGTGGCTAAGGACCCTATGTAACAGCAAAGTTATAAAATAGGTGGATATAGCCAAACACCATCTGCAAAAAAAGTAATTTTTTGTAGGTCTGGACATAAACATAAATGCAGTGTAAAAACACAAATCTAGCATGTTTTGTATTACTTGTTGGGCATCCCAGTGGCAACAGGAGTGCCCAAGAATTTGAATATCAAATACTGGAAGACTCTAAATTTCACAGAAGGACCGTAGAAGACTTCAGGGTACGCTTGCGCAGTTGCCAAAGTTGGCTGGAAAAGTAATTTTGTTAAAACACACATAATCCAAGGAGGATCTGTATCTGTCACTGGAGAATTTAAATGCAAACATGAAAACTTAACTGGCAGTTGGTTGGAAACGGTTGGTGTGATATTTTGAACTGGCCTTCCTCCAGCTGAATCTTGAACAGCTCTTCTTTGTACATCAACCATAAAGCCGGTGGAACGTTCCGAAGAAGGGAGCTGAACAAAGACAGGTTCAGTAGAATGAAGAAGACACCAGTTTCAACATTGGCTCTAAGACAAATGAATTTCTGCACTGCTAGAAATGAATCTGTTCATAGATTTTTTCAGTGAAACACTGAATGAACAACCTTTTGAAATCGATATATTTCAGTCATTTTTCTGTAATTCAAGCAGCCATCAGTTTCCTCGCGAAATGGAAATATCAATGGCATGACTGATAAGCAAAAAGAGAAACCAGAACAATTCGGAAAAAAAGAGTAATTGTATGCAGGTATAATATTTCTATTGTTTTACTGTTACAACGCTCACATAATTTGTTTGGCATTGATCAGCTACGCATTTATATATCTGCAGAAAAAGTAACTGAATAATCTGCTGTCGTTGCCTTTGCAAGCAACGTAAAAAGTGTATAAACATGTATAAAGTGACAGGTATTACATACAAGTAATCCTTCTTGATAACTTGTTGAAAGGGTATTTCATAGTTGCAGACCCTCTTTTAAGGAGGCTCTGCCTTTGGAAGCTTATGATTCTGGTCTCAGACGTAGACGGTAATCTGACTACAGTAGTGGTGCTTCAGGAGCTGTTGACATGTTTGTTCTTAGCCTGCAGCAAGTGGTGCAGCTTGCTTTAACTCCTATTTTCTTTATGGAGTAGGTGAGGTTAAATTGCCTTTCATGCAGCTAAGAACTCACAGAACATCTATTGCTTAGTATTTAAAATTCATACATGTGTTCCTGCTTTCATTTTTGTATTATTTACCAAGTGGTAAATTCAATTCTTCTAACTCCTTCCCAAGCTGAGACTTAGGTATCTAAATTTCACCCACATCTCAGAAACTGATGCAAACTGACCAATTTCTGACACTGACCAGCTCTTTATGTGCCTAAAATCACTAGGTGCCTTCCTGCTTGGCTTGCAAAACTCCCTGGAAGCTTAACTTTGGACTTTAATGCATTCTCAGAAGTTCTGTGTTTGGGAGTGATGGGTACCCCAAATGTCATTACAATCCAGCTTTGACAGGGCAGCAATCTTGATTTTGTAGATAGGTAGATTTAGATATAAGGAAGAGATCCTTTTCTGTGAGGGTGGTGAGACACTGGAACAGGTTGCCCAGAGAAGCTGTGGATGCCCCATCCCTGGAAGTGTTCAAGGTCAGGTTGGATGGGGCTCTGAGCAACCTGATCTAGTGAAAGATGTCCCTGCCCATGGCAGGGTGGTTGGAGTAGATGATCTTTAAGGTCCCTTCCAACCCAAACGATTTTGTGATTCTATGATTCTTCTGAAAGAAGCCCAAGTTAGTCATTGCCTTAAATACAGCTAATTTTATAGATTCTGTTTACAGTGATGCCAGTGGCCTTCCTGTGTGGATAGTCTGATGGTCAAAGTACTATGCACAAGATGGAGACCTGAACTGCAGGTTCTTCTCAGTCTGCATCACTTGAACACACTCATTCTTCTTCCCAGGGTGCCTTACATTTTGAGGTGGGGGATATTCTGGATGAGAGGAAGAGAGAACATGCGAAGAGACGATTCATTCTAGTCTAGTGATTAGAGTTGATGGGGGAGGCTGGTTGGTCCCTGCACCCGAGCCTCTTTTTATTTTTTACTCAATAATGGACTAATTTAAGGAGTGCAGAGGATCCAGGTAGGCAGGCTAGGAACTCCCTGCTCTGCCCCCTGCTCGGTTAGAGTCAAGTTCTCTCTTGCCTGTCCTGTTTCTGGACTATGGCAGTCATGTCTCTGGCTGCACACCAGCCCCTGTTCACTGCCGTCCCTCCCTCCTGACTGCCCTGGGTTGCAGTGCATGCTGTAGTCTCACAGCATGAGTTCAACTCCCATTACAGAATCAAGCATTTTCCTGGGATTTAAATATTCAATAATTATCATAAATATTCTAAATGCTGTTTTCTCTCTTAGGAGCCATAACGAGCAGTCTTGTAACAACTGAAGAATCCTGTAAGTGTGAAGCCATAGCAGCCCTGCAGGACTCAGTCACCTCACGCCTTGAAGCTCTATCTGCAAAATATATCCTTTTTCTTACATCATCTTCTGCATTCAGCTCTTTATTGGTATTTTAGAGGTAGCTGTTTTGATATAAGCCAGGGAAGCAACATCCCTCAAAACAGAAAGCATTTTCATGGTGATTTTAGAAATTTTATGGAGCAAAATCTTGGATGTTGCAAATACCATTATGCTTTCACATTTCATTGAAGGGCTTTAGTATCAAGATACAGATAAAATGTCCCTAGATGCCCTAGATTATATATGCTGTGTTGAACATCAAGCATTGCTCTGTTCATAATTCTTCCAGATGACTTGTACTGTTATAGCAAATGCTCAGTTTTGAGCCCTCCTGTTATGTCCCAAAATTTTCAAGACAATTTCACAGGCAGTGTGACAACAGTCCCATTAGCTGTGATATTCCTCTGGTCCCACCTCCACAGGCAGGCACTGTCCCAAGCAATTGTCATGCACTTTCTTCTTTTCAGTGAAAATGTGCTAGCCTACTGATATCCAGCTGCTGGGATATACAAGAAAGGGTGCCGAGGCTGGAGGCACTGAGCAAGCCTCCGATCCGAGGTGCAGGCTGGCGGGTGCCAGCTACGCTGTGCTGGGATTTGCCGGCTTCATTTGCCACAGTGCGGCCCCTGCGGCAGTGAAGAGAAATGTGGTCAGCCCCCAGATTAGACATTTCACAAACATGTGGGAGAGAAAAAAACAACAAAAAAAAGAGAAAGTGGTGAGCTCTGTGGTACCACAGCAAACTTGAATGCTGGAATAAATGCCCTCAGATGGCATGGCAGGAACTAATAACTGGAAGTTAAAGTTGGGCAAGCTGTGATTCAACATAAGGCACAATTTTTAGAAGTGAGAGCAGTTGATCACTGTGACAATTTACGAAGATTTTCATCACTGGAAATTTTTGAGCCTACATGCTTTTTCCTGTAAAAGGTGCTCTTGTTCAAATAGTAATTGATGTAGGAGAGTACTTTATCACAAAGAACTGATGCTTTCTTTCAAAGTTATTCTTTGGTGAGCAATTTGTATCCCTAGCATCCTTTCAAGACAACCTAGAAAAAGCAGCAGAGACAACCACTTGCTGCTCCTCAGCCCTGAATGTCACTTGGCCCAACCCCTTCTAAGAAATGAGGGTTGTTGAGATCATTTGGGAAGTGGCCAGACCTTGACAGATCTCTAAAATCTTTTGAAATCTCTGGTTCAGGAATGTATTGACCTCATTTAGAAAACCGACTCTTTGTTGAAAATGCAGCAATGAGAAAGATTATAAATAAACCAAACCTCATAGCTATCTATTATATTGCCCTTAACAACTGATCACTAGATGAAGTGTCTGAGAAGCTGCAGGCCTATCAAGGCAGACAGCAGGTTGTCTGAGCTGTCATTCTACTTAATTTTAAAATAATCTTTCAGAAGCAATCCTTTTTATGGTGTTCAGCAAGCTTTATTTTGTTGCACAGCTTACAGCAGTTGGTTTGTTATTATTGACAAAGGTCAAGAAGACTTCAGGAAGACAACAGTCTTGAAAATACAGTGACCCTCAGGATCTTCATGTACAGTCACTTCATAACCATAAAGCTACCTATACCTGCTGCGCTTCAGTTTGTACTACAAGTAGTACAGCAGGTACTGCTTTTCTGCAGTAACTGCATTTTTATTCTCTTCTTTAAAAGTAAATACAGAAAAAATGAATGGATACAGTATATCAAATTATATAAAACTGTGAAATGGCAAGGCAGAGTAAAAAATGTGCCTATGTCACCTGTCCATTAAATGGGAAAGTAATTTGGGGTCTTGTAACTTATTTTAATAAAATAAAGTATGATCAGCACACTGATGTTGGAAGTTTTTTTGTATACAACTTAAAGGATGTGTGTTATGAAATAAAGTGTTGAACAAAAACAAGGAAACAAAACCTCAAAGATAAAGGAGGCATAAATGGAAGAAATACGCATAATTCAACAGGATACTATCCCCAAGTCACATAGTTTGAAAAAGAACCATTTGATTTTAAAATCTACAAGTCCTTGTTAATACAGATAAAAGGTTTAATAGTAATTTCAAGTATTAATAATGTTGTTTAACACTCAGAAGGATGAAAGATGTCCTTCAATTTAAGGTTTTTATCCTGCAAGTTTTACTTATATTATTAGTAAGTCATTCCTGTTCATACCACGGACTTTACTGGGACTACTTGTGTCAATCAGGCTTGTAGGATAAAACACACAAGCTAACAATTAAAAAATTTAGTTGTTAAAGGAATCCACTCGTTTTGCACACTTGGCATTTGTAATCATCCAAATGCTTTAGAAACTGTATTTAAATAAATTTGAAGATGGAGTCAAAACTATTATTATTATTTTTTTTTTTAGAATTGAAAAATCCAACGTATTTTCTAGAGCTTTGCAATATAATTACACAAAATATTGTATCAGTAGCTGGTATGCCGAGGACACATTATAACGACATCTGTGCTTGCTTCATACCCTGCACATAATAGATACAAACAATTGCAAGGAAAATCGGCAGGCAGAAGTTCAGTTACCATGTTCACTGCACATGTGAGTGAGATTTCAGATGTGTCTATACAGTAATGTTAAGTTAATAATACTAAATACTATAATACTATAATACTAAGCTATAATACTAAACTACAATACTATACTACTATAATACTAAACAACACAGGTGAGCATGGGACACAGCTTCAGCAAGGGCTAAAAATGAGATTATAAACTCTACAGGACTGCTGGCTTGGTCTCTGGTTGATATTTTGTGATGTGTCCCCACTGAATTAATTTGCTGTGGTTCAATTAAAGTTAGCGTGGGACAACCTAGCTATGCTACACTTCCTTCCTCGAAGTGCTGTGTATGCATATTTTTTCTGTAAGTCATGGAGTTTTATATCCAGCACTTTGCTTACTTTCGTGTCCTCTGCTTAGACACGTGTATTATATAGGGATTTATAGGGCCATAAGTATGCCTTGGCCTCTGTAATTCGTAAGAATAAACAAGTTGTAAATCTAATGCAAGACTTTTCAACTTCTTGGCAACTGGGAGTGGATGACATCAGTCCCATTTACACTAAGGCCAGTTGTCAGATGAGACGTATAATTTTATACGATAGTGGAAAATTGTCCTGGAGGCCAGATGTGTCTTGCAAGCTGTCAGCTGGGCAGGCTTTGTTTCATGCATTAGTATTCATAACTCCATTTTACGTTACAAATGATAGTATTTACATTCAATTCCTCTGAGCAATTATCTTGTCTCACTTTGTGTTTGTGAGCACCAGATAAAATTCCAAAGTGATATAAGCGATTCCTTTAAAATGGGACGTACCACCATGGCCTATTGACTGAACATTTTTATTTTAAATATTGATGTACTTGTTGATAGGGAATGAGTTATTATACTGTTTTAATTATTGGAGCAGTAGAACTTTAAGACTAATGCAGAGAACTTATGAAAAGAACTAAATTTAATCTTTTGGATGGTATTTAAAAATTATTTTTATTCTGCTTAGGATAGAATAGAATAGAATAGAATAGAATAGAATAGAATAGAATATTTCAGTTGGAAGTGACATACAATGATCATCTAGTCCAACTGCCTGACCACAGGCTTTTTCTACATTATGTTTAGCTATCTTACTCAGCTCTAAGATGCTTACAGGGGCTCAGCCAGCTTTGCTTTACAGTTCTAAGTTGGCATCAGTCAAAAAGCTGAATGCCCAGCGCTCCTCACTGTTGCATGTTCATGTAACTTCAATAAAATGATGTGACGATAACCTGTGGCTGGTTCTATTTCTCTACATTTCCAGATAGCCTCTCTGAGAAGAGGGAAACGCACTAAACTTGATGAGACACAGGTTTGAGAACTTGGCTTTGTCATGATCCTCCTTTGACATTGAACAAATCACTTATATTTCAGTGTTTGTGTGGTGGATAATTGCACTGTGGAGTGCTTAGCTGCTATAAAAGTGAGGGGAGTGCCCGGGGAGACATGGCACTTCTATTACTCCCGTGTCAAGCAGGCGAGTTTTTAGAGCAGGATGCAGAAGACACAGGACAGAACGTCTTCTGTACATCTCCCATGTTCCCCTTTTCTGTTGATCAGTTACGAAACAGCTTCAGTATGGAAAATATTTATTTTGTGTCTGGGTCCAACCTAGCCAGTGCTGCAGAGCTGGGCACAGCAGAGCCCGCACCCCTTGTGCGGGCACAAACCCAGGCTTGGTCCTTCCCCCTGCCCTCTGCGCTGCTCAGTGTCCAAGAGCTTTAGAACAGCAACCATGGGGCTTGCTTACCCTCTCTCATGCCCTGAATCAAGGCGCTATTCATCTGCGTATGTGAGTGACTGACCAGACCCGGCTGTGGGTGCCAGCAGCACCTTCCGAAGGAGCGGGAATGGCGTCCAACGCCTGCGGCCTCGGCCACAGCCACCAGTTACCTCAGTGGACAGTAACGCCTGGGGCGGCTCTGAGGTTGGGGTAACTGAGGATGTATTGGTATATGTTATACTAAAACCACTGTGTGCAAACACTTTGGGATTCGCAAGCTTTTGGATTTTCCTTCATGTATAAGCAGAGTGACCTTTATTAATGAATTACCAGTGCTTTCTACCCACGTTGAGTACGACCGTTAACATGCTGCCCGCCGCTGCCGCTGTGCCGGGGCGGGTAAACCCCCAGCCCACCTCCCCGCTCAAGGGCCCATCCTCCGGCGTCGCTGCCGGCTGGCAGGCAAGCGGGCAGGGTGGCAGGCTGGCAGGGTGACAGGCAGGCTGGCAGGGAGGGTTGCAGGCAGGGCTGCAGGCAGGCGCCTGCACAGACCACGACGGTGCCTAACGGCGCCCACCGCCTCACACGACGCCTCGGGGGCGCGGCCATATCTTGGCTCCGCCCCAAAGAGGCGAGAGCGCTTGCGCTTGGACCCAGAGGGCGGGCGGGCGGCAGCAAATGAACCGTCTCTTTCTTCTCCCGCTCCCGGAAGTAGAGGAGCGCGTGCCCGGGGCGAACTTCCGGCGGCCGTTGCCAGGGTGACGCGGTTACCAGGGAGGCCGCGCTGGGCCCGTCGTGAGGAGCGGTGTGGGTCGGCACCGCTCGCCCGCCCGCTCCTTCAGGATGTTCATCTACCTGTGCAAGAAGGTGCTCCTGGGGCACGGAGGAAAGTCGGGCGGCGGGGGACAGGCAGCCCTTGGGGCAGGCGGAGTTCTCGGCCCTCCCCACCTGGGAGCCCCCGGGGACTGGGAGCGCGGAGGCCTCAGGGCGCCGAGGGGACCCTCGGGGCTCCCTCCCGCTCTCTGCGGCCGTTGCGGCTCTGGTGGTGCTGGTGGTGCGGCTGCGGGCTTGGTCCCTGCCCAGAGTGCTGGCCAGCTCTGTCCGTTCTGCTCCCTCGTCCTGGCTTTGGGGCTTGGGGTTTCTTTGGCCTTCAGCTGTCTCCTAAGCAACTGCTCCACCAGGAGAGTTCGGACGCGGCTCTTCAGCTGGAGACCAGCTCGTGGCAAAGGCCTGTGCACTGTGTGGTCATGTCACCTCTTGTTGCTCATGGCGCCTTCTCTGCACACCTTTGGAGATGTTCTGTTGTTATTATTTACTGCATATGTTAGATTTCCCTTTTCTGTTGTGTTGCACAGTTTCACTAGTGCTTGTAATTCTAATTGTCTTCTGTCTCTTTTTGCATGTACTGATCTGTTAATAGAAATAAGTTTATCTTGTGTGCTATCACAGGTGTCTTTGAGGTGTTCAAACAGAATATTTTAAAATAAAACATCATTCTTAGAACTATGTAGAGATACGAAATATTTCTTTTTCAGATTGCAATTCCTGGTAATGTTCGATTAAGATGTATTTCCTGGAATAAGGATCAAGGTTTCATAGCCTGTGGTGGAGAGGATGGATTACTGAAAGTTTTAAAATTAGAAACACAGACAGGTAAATGAGCCTTTTTTTTTTTTGTTTTAAGAATAAAATGCACCACACTGCAGAAATCTGAAAGCATAACTCCTTCCACAAGTTACTTGACAATATTGCATATGTTTTAAATCTGTACATAGATATTTATGTATTTGCATAAACATCAAATGTGCTGTCACTTTCTTTTGAACACTGTTTTCCTCCAGCTTGTCTTACATGGCACACATGTAATTTGTCTACCTGTTATATTTGCTGAAGTTTTCTTCAGTGCTGCTTTTTTTTCAGGGCATACGTTTCATTCTTGTTCTTTTTGTATAGGCTTCCAATTTATTTTGGAACTTATTTCATTATTTCTTGATTTTGTTTGAATTTTCTCTACCATTTTAATTATTTTAGGGAGAAAGCTGTGTATTTTTTTTTAAATAAATATGTTCCAAGAAAAGTAAAATCTAGTATATTTTCAAATTCTTTTAAACCTTTTTCTGAATATAATGAAATGTGATAGCCATGGGTTTTGTTGTTGTGGGTTTGTTTGTTTTGTTGTTTTTTTACTGAAAAACTGCTAGACCATGAAGAGTATATGAATTTGGATGACAGATGTGAGTAGCAAACACATTGAACTGAGGGGTGGAAAATTCATCCTGCAGTTACAATTTACATACTTTTAGGTGAAGTAATTTTATGTATGTAAATAGTGATTAGAGCTGCAGTGTTGATAGAGACACAGTAATATGTATGCTTTATTAGGTTTATTTTATAGCTATTTTTGTTATTTTTAGATGAAGCAAAAATAAAGGGACTTGCAGCTCCTAGCAATCTTTCTGTGAATCAAACTCTTGAAGGTCATAGTGGTAAGTGTCTTTGGGCATTTAATGTACTTTCGATTAGAATAAAAAAACCCACAATATTTTGTGAAGTTGATGGAGTAATTTTGCTATAACTTTTTATTATAAGCCTGAAATAAAGATTATCAGTATTCAACTTGGGTATGTAACAGCTTGGCTATCTATTTTTACCAAGTTATCTGATGAAAGACCGACAGTTAGTCTTTCATGATCTGTGAGTGAATTACTGGGTTGAGAATCAAACTGATTTAGCCTTACCTCAATTCTCCTGGCTGATACGGTATGTGATATGCAGAATGCATGCTGCACAAACCAAGCTCTGCTCTGCCTGTTACGATTTAAAGTTTGCTTATGGATTTTGCAAGGTTAAGTCTGTGAACTTTGACATTACAGCCTAACTTGTGTTTTGTATTACCTCAGGTTTTGCTTTTTCCAAATTATTTGGTCCCCATTCATTATTCTGAGAAGGAAGTATTGATTTCTATTTAAGTGGATGATGCTATTGTGTGTGTTATATTGCAGAGGGACTTTTTTTTTAATTTTTTTTTTTTTTAATCATGCAGTGCTACTTGTATAGTATGCTGGTATAGTACTTGTTATCTCAGCATGGTTAATCTGGAGGTGCTAATCAGTTTCATGGGACTGGAATATATTTTTAGGTATTTACATAGAAGGTCATGATACATTTGCTCCCATACATTTGTTCACATACTGCCTTGGTAGATGACAGACAAAGAATGCTTTATAGCAGAAGAGAAAAGCTAAATTGATGCGCAGTTGATGCTGGAACTGCTGAGTTAAAGAAACAATGATGTTCTACTGTGTTGATTTTTTTTTTTTTTAAAAGGATAACAGTTTTCTCTTACACTGTATATAGAATATAAAGTTTTAATCTCTGTGTGATAAGCTGAAATGAGAAATGAGACTAAAAGCCTTCTTAAGCATTTTTTCTAGCGACACTTCTTATGACAGTCAAGTTTTGTCAGCTTCCCAGACTAACACGTCAGAGGTGGTCAGAAACCGCAAAGCTATGATTTGGGTTTTGCGTATTGAAGCAATATTCTGAGCAGAATTTGGAGACGATGTTACTCAAGTGCGTGAATACAGAAGCAAAAGGAGCTGTTTAGCAGAGTTTTGAAAGAGGAAACAAGTGATACAGAAAGAATGCCTAAAACGAAATCGAAGTCAGCAGTGCAAATTTCTGAAAAGCTCCAGGTTGATTAAGTTGGATGTGGTGGTTTTTATTAACTGATTTAAATGGTGTAAATAAAAAATTTGTATAATTTTCTAGGTTCTGTGCAAGTAGTGACATGGAATGAACAGTATCAAAAACTAACTACCAGTGATCAAAATGGACTCATCATTGTGTGGATGCTGTATAAAGGTATTTTACAGGATAAATTTGAGATGGGATAATATTCCATGTTGTGAGAAATCTTTTTTTCTTTTCTTTTTTTTTTTTCCCCAGCAATTTTTATAATTCTTTTTCAGACTTTTTATTTTGCAGACTGTAAAGCTCAAAATAGATTTAAAACAATTCCCAAGATTTTATTGTAATACTTGTCTACATTTTTCGTAGTGTAGTCACATATAAAAAGGCATTTGTCCTGCAGAGCTGCCTTAGGAGAATATATCAGTTCTTAGCCATATGCTTGGTAAACTGCAATAAATTTCTTATTTCCTTATCTCTGTTAGTTTATTCCCTTGGAGGAAAATAGTGTATTGAACAAAAAAAAGAAGCAGTGCTTCTTTGTGTAGGTTCTGTTCTGGATATCATTGTAATATTTAAATAGTTCTGCAAAGTGCATCAAGCACAGACATACTGGTAGAACTAGAAGAACTTAGCAACCCTGCTTAGAACATCAATTAAATACTTTTGTAAAAACAATCTTCAGAAATGTTTAATTAAGGCAGTGAACTAATATGACTAACCAGTGTATTGCTGTAATTGGCTTTTATTGTTCTTGACCTTTTCACACATACATGTACTTCTTTAATACACTTAAATTCATTTGAAAGCCAGCAAACCTCGGTCAAATTAACCACTTTCCAACACATGTGGGAAAGAAAAAGAAAATAAAGGGTTTTCTTTTTCTCTTGGGGATTTTTGTGTAATGAAAAATGGAAACAAATAAAGTCTCGGCTCAGCTTCTCATTTCAGGAATAAAGATTATCACTTGATTAGTCTTTCTGCGTGATATATGGTGGCTACTGTCACATAAATAATCTCTTAGTTTTGGAAAAGAACCAGTAAATTACTTAATACACATTCCTATCAAAGTCGGTTGTTCCCTCCGTTTATGTTTCCTAGTGTATTATTGTCAGTTCTGAAATTAAGTAAGCACGGATCTCTTCCTGTAGGGCCCCTCTCGGACTTTGGCTCCCCTCTCCGATTCCTCATTTATCAGGTTCTTCTTGGAAATAAGTAGCTCACATCTGAACACTGGGTTTCACAATAATTATATCTGTGTAGTCTGGGGGATTCTACAGTGTAGTCTTGCTAGACTTTTACAGAAAAGGCGGAACAACTTCCTTTTTAATTCCTTTCCAAAATTCATTGCGACTGTATCTTTTTGTTGTATATTACATTGCAGAGTCATATGTAACCTACTGTCTCATGTTTACTTATAAGCAGACCATTCTTAGGTTTCTCCATTTCATTGAACACCTAATTTGATTGTTTGGTAACTTTTATAGACTTCTAGTGTGTCTGTATTATGTTTTATTTGTTTTTTTTAACAACTTCAGGAATTCGTGTTGCTAAGAAATGTCATTATCATCCTATTTGCTTATCTTTTTAATTGAGAGTAATTTTACTCTTTGAATTCAGTGATTAGCATGTACCTTGAATCCACTAGAGGATTATCAAATCAGAAGTGTAACCCAGTTTTTCATTCACTACTAATAGGTGCTTGGTATGAAGAGATGATTAACAATAGAAATAAATCTGTTGTTCGAAGTATGAGCTGGAATGCTGATGGACAAAAGATTTGTATTGTATATGAAGATGGAGCTGTGATTGTTGGATCAGTGGATGGTAAAATTTAAGCTCTACTGATTGTTGTGGTATTACATAGCTTTTGTTTTCAGTATTATGTACATAGTGGCTCTGTTTCTCTAGATAAATACAATTAATAGTTACTTTCTAATTGTTGCTTTGGCTTTCTTTAGCTATTTCAATTTTTACATTGGTAGCTTGCATCCTAGTTTTAATTTTGTGGTATGTTTATTAAGTACAATCAATGTTCTGTTACAGGCAATCGAATTTGGGGAAAAGACTTGAAAGGTACCCACCTGTGCCATGTGGCCTGGTCCTCTGATAGCAAAATTTTACTCTTTGGAATGGCAAATGGAGAGATTCACATTTATGGCAATCAGGGAAATTTTATTGTAAGTTCATGGTGGCATAATAAAGGTATTAACTTCAACAGGCGTAAAACCTTACCTCCTCTTAATTTATTTCATGTTTGTTTGTTTAGTTGGTGGACTTCAGTACTGAGAACTGGACAAGGTCTTGTGCACAAAGTTTTTGTTCGAGATTTATGCCCTGCAGCTTTCTAATATAAATATTTCTTTCTTGGTAGCTAAATTAATATCACATCAACTGATGCCTTTTTTCCTTGCAATAGTTATTGGATATGTAAAAATATGTATGGTGATACTAATCAAATTAAATGAAGCTCACGTTAAAAGTACTCGCGTGCTTTTAGAATAAAGCAGTAGTTTATTTTCCTATTGCTCCTGTCATTCTTTATTACATAAGGAATGTTACATGCTTCAGAGAAAGCCTGGTAATAAGTGGAAAAATGAAAGGAAGTAACTATAATATTGCTGCATTCCTACAACTTCAGTTTACTTATGTTTATCTACTTATTTGGTATATTTGCATATGACTATGAAAAAATGCTAAACAGAAATAAAACACTGACTTTGAAAAGAGCAATGTGTTTGGAACCACGTTCTTGACTTTTAGGTGCCTATTATGGTGAATTTTCTCTTCCTTTTCTTCCCGAAGAAAATATCTGTTACCCTTCCCATTTTATTTTCTTTAACCTTCCACTGTATCTTTCTTCCCACTAAGTTAGTGTTTCTAGCATCTGCTGTAAATTACTGAAATTCTTTAAGTTGTTGTTGCTGCCCGCCGACCTTTTATCAACAATATGTGTGGTTGTGTGTGCCTGTCCTTCCTTCCTCCCTCCCTTCCATAAGTTACCTGGTAGCCCTCCTCGAAGTAATCCAGGTGCACTCTTATCTTTCAGAAAAAAACCTTACCTGTGTTACCAGATGTACAGGGCTAATTATTACAAAAGTGAACTTATCTTAATTGGTGTTCTAATTTGGACACTTATTTTTTTCCAATTATTTTAATATATTATTCAATACACTTTTATCAAGAAAAAGCTGACAAAAGGTTTCTTTTTTAAAAAAATCTTGTGGCCAGGAATGGTTTGAGATTATTTTTATTTTTTGCAAAGTTCCAGTGGGGTTCCTTGTGTGTGTGGTGGGGTGTTTTGTTTTCTTTGTTTTTAAGTTACTTTTCAAAGAATGAAAATGCCAACATTAAAGTACTTCTTTGTAGTTAAAATAAATGTCTTCATATGTCTGATCTGGCTTTGAATAAGGAAGTTTTTCAAACTCTTAAAATTTTTTGAGAATGTGAAAATTTTTCTTGGGAGAGGGAAAAAAACTTTGCATAGATATCTGGTCTTCTGCAAGGTATCAGTAGAGATATAAATTGTTCTTCTAAATAGCATGTTGTATATGACTTTAAATAATTAACTGTTCTTGTCTAGGTGAAAATGAAACTGAGTTGTTTGGTGAACTTAACTGGAGCATTCAGTATTGCTGGAATACATTGGTACCATGGTACAGAAGGCTACATTGAACCAGATTGTCCTTGTCTTGCTGTCTGTTATGACAATGGAAGATGCCAGATAATGAGAGATGAGAATGACCACAGTAGGTACAAAATGAGGGGTGCTAATTACTCAGCTACTCTTGACCCAAAACGTCTGCTTGTGTTCATATCATTAATGTTTATTTCTTAAAAACTAGATCCTGTTTTGATTGACACTGGTATGAACGTAGTATGTATTCAGTGGAACCACTGTGGAAGCGTATTGGCGGTGGCAGGCTCCCTAAAAGCAACTTCTCAAGACAAAGATGTAAACATTGTGCAGTTTTATACCCCGTTTGGTGAGGTAAAAATATTTAATATACTTCTATAACGTAAAGGATTTTTATCTTAGTGTGTTTTGTCTATGTGGTCATTACTGGTGGATTTTGGATGCCAAAACGTAGCTGTTTAGTGTGTTTAACGTGCTCTAAGGTATCTAGTATATCCATCTGGATCTGGAAAGATGACACAGCACCAGGTACCTTTTTAGAACAGCAAGTTAGTGGCCAGCACAAAAATCTGAGTGTATCTCATAAAACACTAAATGAAGGGATCTGTATAGCGTCTAACTTTGAACACCTAACTCAGATACCTGAGTTCAGACTATAGTCAATAAGCGGTTTTGAATGCTTAGGCAGCAGTTAAGATGCTCATTTAACATCTGTGTATCAAATCTGGAAGTACTTGTCTTTCTCCACTGGCTGCGTAAGAGACCTAGGCATCTGTAGATTAGGAGTTTAAAATACGGCAGTGAATGCTTCTCCCTATTTTTATGGAATCAGTGAAACTGAGAAAACGGCATCTGGTATCAGTAAAAGCAATGGGTCAGAAACCTCAGAAAAGGTGAACTCTTTCTAATTTTCATTTGTCTGTTGGGGATATTGTTTTGTAAATGTTTTTTGTACTTCCTGTCTCTTTTATAAGATGTTAAATGTTCAACAGTTGAGAGACTCCTCCAGTCACCATCCCTGGAGGAGTTCAAAGAACGTGTAGATGTGGCACTTCAGGACATGGTTTAGTAGGCATGGAGGTGTTGGGTTGGACTAGATGATCCTAGAGGTCTTTTCCAACCTTAATGATTCTATGATTCTAGGACAACTTTCCTATATATTTTTGTTCGTGGTGCTACTCTTGCCTTGCAAGGTAATTTCAGGTAATGTCACTTTTCCTCCTAGTAATATATCTGGAAATCAGTAAGTTAGTGTTAGGTATCAGAGTGTGAGGAAGTTTGTCCCTTGTACAGAGGAAGTACTCATCAGCCCTGAGGGTGACTGTGGTAACGGTAGAGCTGTGAGCTGTGCTGTGGAAGGAGTTAAAATCCAACATCATCTGTAGGGGTTTCCTTAGTTGAAAGTATTAAATGGGAGCAAAGGTTTTGGCAATAACATTACATCTCTGGTTTCTAATGTCCTTCAGATTAACTGAAACAGGTGTTCCAGATTCTGTGTCTAGTGCTTAGAGGTAAATTCTTTAGATTTTAGAATTGTTTTGTACTAGTTCTGATATTCAGGTACAGACTTAACTTTTTGGAAGATGGTATCTTCTGTGAATAATGTGTGACCAGTATTTGGATGTGATATTTGCATCTGATCAAAGGCATGAAATAGGTACTAAACTGTTTAAGTTCATTGATAACAGTTTATTTAGGCACAAAGTTATGCCCTCAAAAGGAAAGTTAGATCTAAACATAAGTATCAGTGTTCTGCTCAGTAAAAAGTTGTATTTTTTTTAAAGCCTAAGATTATTCAAAATCTTACAGTAAATAGTAGATTAATGTATCCTTTATTACATACATCTATATTATTTGCAAACAAAAATCTTCCCACAAACAAGTGCTCTGTTTGAAACAAGTTTTTGAAACAAGTTTTTTGTTTCAAAACTTGAAAACAAGTTTTTGAAAACTTTTTTTTTCAATTGTTTCCTTCATTCAACTTCAAATTCTACAGCAAAATAAAGATATAAAAAAAAAGATGGAAAATGTATTTCTTTGCAAGCTCTTAAATTGTAAATGGACATCTAACTGCCTTTCTTAGACTTTTTTTCAAAGGGAATAGAGAAGAGGAAAGTGTCCATCACCCCACTGCAAATTGTGTACCTCTGCAGCTGATTCACTGTATGTTCTTGACATAGATTAGCTATATGTTTTTATTTATTTGTTTGTTTAAACCATCAGCTGTAGTTAAGGGTGTTGTACATCAACTGACTAATACACTTCCAGCATAAATGAAACTTCTGAGGCATGTCAGGTATCAGTACTATTGTTGAATTTATTTTAGTAGTGACTGAAATTATAAAGGTGATTCAAATTACCAACCAAAGGAAAAAATGTTCATACTGTCATTCTCCATCTGTTATTTATTTTAGTAAGTTTGAACTATCAGTGAGTCCTATTTTTTCTTTCTCTCTGACAAAAAAAGAATTGAGGCAAAAGAACACTTTATAGTAATGCATGTTAAATATCTCCCCCTTTGTTTGGATGTGTATTATAATTTGGGAGTCATTATGGGGTACTGTAAAGAAGATCTATATTTGGTTTTCATCAACTATCAAAACTCTTGTTTATGTGGTTTAGAGTGGTTTTCCTGTTATAAAGTCAGAATCTCTTTCTTCCCTTGTTTTAAACAAGCATTTACGCACACTGAAAGTTCCTGGGAAACAGATATCTGCCTTGTCTTGGGAGGGAAGTGGACTGAAAATTGCACTAGCTGTTGATTCTTACATATATTTTGCAAATATTCGTCCAGATTACAAGGTATGTAGGAATGTGGCACTTTAACTGTATTAATAAGTTTCCTGTTAGTTATTCTCTTTCTGAATGGGTTGAAAAAGTAGATTTCTTTAATATATAAATCAATGCTTAACTTATGATTACTGTTTCATCAACACTACTGACTTGAAGTTTTAGTGGAATGTGTCTGTCTGTCTTGGTGATGGAATGACTTAGCCATTGCTTTTATAATGAATTTGTGATTTTATTTTCATAATAAGGAAATGTGTGCTTTGTTAATATTAACAGAATTGGGCATGGTTCTAAATTTGGTAGTAATTGAGGCTGTCATGTAGGTAAGGCTCCAGTGTTTTCATTGCTGTTTGGTTAAACTGAGTGGGCTACGTGATACAATGGGAATTCTTTGAACCTTACTTTTACTGTCATTTTTTTGGTGGTGAATTACTAGTTTGAACCAGCAGAGTTGTATAGAAACGTGAACAGTAGAAATGAATGCAATCTGATAGGCGTACTTCCTACTTACAATTCAATTCCCAATATACTTTTTACAAGTGTGTATTCAGCTAATTCTAAGTAATGTTTTTATCTTGTCTACCATACAGGGTGTGTGTGTGTGTGTGTGTGTGTGTGTTTGTCTGGGTTTTTTTAAGGAATTAGGACTATTTCACTTAAATTTACAGTTTAACAAAAAATAGCGATTACTGTCCAGTATATAGTATTGTATACTTTCTCTTTCCAGCACAGGATATGTTCTTTAATCATCAGTGTGTAACCACTGTGATTAAAGAGAGAGTTTAATGTGAGGAACATACTGCAGCTATATTGAAATGTATTGTTCCATTTGTGAAAAATCATAAACACAAATCTGCTAGGAAGCACTTTCAAATAGTTTGTTGTAAATCTGCAGGAAAAGACTTTGGAAATTTGAGCTAGAAATTAGCCTTGCAGGAAGTGCTACCTAATGTTTATTCTGGGAAATGTGTAACAGCTGGAACACAGGCCTATTGCTTTTTCTTAAACTCATCCGTATCTATGAGACCATGTGTATTTCAAGATCTGTCACAGTTTGCAAATGAATAATATTTTGAAACCTTAGTTTTGGAAACTGCATGTGTAAGCGCTCTCTTTTTTTTTTTCTTTTGCATATTTAAAGTGGAAAAAGATGTGAGCAAATAAATTGAGCAAATAAACTCTTAACCCAGTGGTAGTATACTCAGTTTCAATGTTAAATATTTTTATGGTGAATGATATGCGTTGTCCTTCAATAAATAATACATATTACTACCGCTATGTTCTTTCTGATTATATCAGTAACTCCCTTTTAGGAACTAGATATTCTAAAAGGTGACAGTCATTAAATGGTAGTGATTCAAAGCTGTCATTAATTTAGGCTGGATTGGAATTAATGACCTGGAGATGAAGTGTTAGTTACCAATCTACTGAATAATCTAGTTTCCTGTATTTTTCAAGTATTACCATAATAAGAGAAAGGGGGTTCTAATTTAATATGACAGTAAAAACTATGAATTGAGCTGATGTTTTTTAAACTATTCATAGTTTACATGATATCTTTTTGAAGTTGTAATACTAATTTAGAGTTTATATCTCTAGTTACATTTCTTCTGGTGTATATTACCTTGTTCAAATGTATGTTGGATTTCACTTTATATCCGCATCATCCAGCATTCTGGGATCCTTGGCCACTTCTTGAAATCAGTTTTAGATTTGACAAACATGATTTACAGTTTACTGACTTGTTACCTCATAATTTACTCCTTTCATATAAATTTTGAATATTCAGAATAGTATAAGGTCCAGTTTGCATCTCTGGGAAGGATCCTGTGGGTAGTGCTCTCGGTTGTCAAAACCTATCTTTATTCCAATCCTTTTATTGTTCTTCCTGTATCCAAAATGAGCTTGATTTTCTTGAAAATCCAAGTAGGTCATATCAGTGGGGTCATCTTCATTCACATGCCTGTTGCCTGAAAGATCATAAATAATAATAATTGATAATAATAAATGAACGAGGTACAACTTCCAGGGCTAAAAAAACCATGATGACTGTCCAGTGTGGTGTATTTATCCATGTCCATCTAATTCCTTTTTTTTTTTTTTTTTTTTTTTTTACATCTCTGCCTTGTGTGAAAGCTGGATTTACTGATTTGTGATTCCCAGAATCATAATGCTTTTTACATCTGCCCACTCCTGTTCCTCTGGCTATACTCCACAGCATTGTGTTCGAATTCCCATAGAACTCTAATTGAGTGAAAACCATTGGGTTCTGACAATTTACTACCATTCAGTTTATAGATCTATTCTAAAAGTTCTTTTGCTGATACTTTAGTTTATTGTCTCAGTTTCATTCCCTGTAGAGTGTGGGAACCCTTCTGGCCAGCTCTCTAACGAGCTTTCTCCTCTCTCTCTAGTGAATGCTGATGCAGGGAATTCTATTAGTTTTTCTACAATTGCATCATCGTCCTTAAGTGATTTGCTTTATATCTCGTTTGTTTGTCAGCTTCACCTCCTTTCTGAGATATTTTCTGATTCTGCTGTGTTAGAAAGGGTTTTCATTATTAATTTCTATAATTTAAATCAGTTGAATGCAATAAACTACATCTTCATGGTTTTTACAGTGTTTGGATATTCCATTTCTTCTTTTGCCTTTTTGCCCTTTCTTCTACTTGTTATGTGAATAATTATATTCTTCTGGGGGGAAGGGAGGGTTTTTCTCATGTTACTAATGTGGAATAGGTGATGTGAGTTACTATAGTGCTCTAATATAATTGCTTATTTTTGTCTGCTTCAGGAATTGCACTGTTTGAGGTGTTTATTATATTTCCCTTGGGAAATGAACTTTGGGTTTCCAAATCAATAGTCATAGAGCAAGCATTTTCATGGCAAAACCATCATCACAGTGGGTATTTCTGTGTACCCGCTGAACAAGGAAGAAATCTTGTTGCATTTTGAGGTTGATCCTCCAATTCTGATTGCGATAGGTTATTCTGCTTGATGGGAAGGCTTCTTTTCCCAGTTTAATATTATGCAAATAACTTATTACCAGAGCTGTGTTCACATACTTTTAATAAATCAGTTAATCCCTTGACAGGTAAAGAATATTGAATACTGATTGTGTATATGAAATAAACACTTTCTTTCATAGCTGTGAACAATTTATTATTGAATTCTTATAATTTCTGATAGGTTTTATCAAAATTGTTTCTCTTGGCAGTGGGGTTACTGCTCCAATACGGTTGTTTATGCATATACCCGACCTGATCGTCCAGAATACTGTGTAGTCTTTTGGGACACAAAAAACAATGAGAAGTATGTGAAATATGTCAAGAGCTTGATTTCCATAACAACTTATGGAGACTTCTGTGTTTTAGCAACTAAAGCAGATGAAAATCAACCTCAGGTAAAGTCTTGCTTTTAATTTTCACTTGAAATGCTCTGTTCCATATGTCAGTGCTTTACAGTCAGAATAAGATGAAATGTAAGATTCTGAAGCTGTCTGAGTGTGTCATTCAGTTGAGCACTTGAATGGGCTCAGTGTTTAAAAACAAAGAACCCCAACAATCAACAAATTAATAGCAAAAATCTGCAGAACCGATTAACTACCTCTATATTTTAACTCCTTGTAGCCATTAGTAACTTAATGAAAACTGCAGCCTTCAAGATTAACGTTCTTTAGAAATATTTAGAACAGTTCTCCAAAGAAAAGCTAAAAGCAGGAGAGCATCAGAATGGTAATGAATATTTAATCAGTCAGAAGTGGGGAAAAAAAGGGGAATTTTTTAGGTGATATAAATCACATGTAACTACAAACTGCTCTGTTTGTTTGTTTATTATTTATTTTAAATGTGACAAATGATATGATAAATGTATCCTGTGGTTAACGTACGTTCGGTTAGCGTGATGCTGTTACATAGTTTTTCTTACTGCGTTTGCTTCTGAATTATTTTCTATATCACTTGTATATTGCTTACAAAGGAGGAGCATGAGACGGAGTCAATTGGTGCAACGGTAAAAAAAATGCTTTAGCGCTGCTTTGCTTGATTGTGCAATAAATAGTGTACTGTCATATGGATTGAAAATATGGTATACATGGCCAAAACCATTTGGTGAAACTGAGTGCAATAAAATGAGATTTTTCTGGGCTGTATTTTTAAAGTAGGAAACAAACAGTGGAGAGACTTAGTGTAACTTTCTTGAGCATAAATAAGAGATTTAATTTTAGCATCTGAAAATTACAGATAATAAGCATCTTTCAATTCTTTCAAAATGGCTCCAGTGTAATTATTAACACTGTGGGGGGTCAGCTTTTAAGAAATGAACTGAACAAGCTAATCCTTTGGATAGCAGTTCATTAGAGTTGCTTTCTGAAAAAGAGATTTGTTTTGCAATAGATTTTGGTCTTGAAATTGTGATTTCAAGACGGCAAAATGAACAGCAATAGCTGATGGGGCAAAAAAGAATAATTTTGGCAGGAACTGTTTAAAGGTGTTGCAAGCGGATGTGAATGTCAGTAAGTTACAAAGGACTTGATACCCATAGCAAAGATACCCATAGCAAGGCTTGAGCTTTCTGCTTTGATCAAATCGGACGATGCAAATTCCCTTGTCCTGGCACCACCCTGTGTAGCTCATGCAGCCTCTGTCTTGGATACTGTTACTCCATCACCCCTTGGTGGTCTCTGATCCAAGATCTCTGATCTCTGGTCTCTGACTTCGAGTCTCAGAAATAAGTAAAAAGGGCATAAAAGAGAAATTGATTAAAGAGTGACTGTTGGGATAATTTACCAGAGAAGAATTAATATAAACATAATGGAAATGAACAATAAATAGTTTAAAAAGCCAGGTGTGGTTTCCCACAGAGGTGGAAAAGAGAAATTTGAGAATGCTGGTGGAAAGTTTAACTCATGAACAAAGAAATAAAAATACTATTTGTGAGAGGTGTTTATTGGTGGCAGAACCAGAAAAATAAATTATTTAATGAAAATAAATCCTTGTTCGGATCTTTTTCTTTGCAAGAATGAATTTCATACAGTAGCTGAAAACCTGAATTCTGCCATTCTCATGTGATTAATAAGCTATCAATCTGTCAGCTTAAAGGGGTAAACTGTACAGTTGCTATAGTCTGCTACCACAATTACATGAATTGTTCAGGAGGTGAAACAGCTATCAAGAACTAATTATCTTCCATTTCCTGGAGAGTCAGGATAACAGCTCTTAGGAGATTCAAGTGTTGGCAGCCCTGTATTTTTTTTTTTTTTTAATCTAAAGACTTTACAGTAAAAGTTGCTACTTAATTTCCACACTTCACATTCAAGACATTCTTATTTCCCTGTGCAATGATCATAAAGCTATTTAATCCTTGATTTAGTTTTGGAAAAATGAAAACATCAGCAACAACAATGAAGCATTGATGTCTAGGTCAATTTTTATTTATTTGCATCTTCCTGAGTTTAACAGACCAATCTGAGGTATCTGTGCTATCAAAGCCTTCCCGAGCAAGATTACAAGAAGGGCAAAACTAACAAAACTCATCAGTTCTGTAGTATCTGCGATACTGCAGGGTGGAGGGATAGCCTTATTCACAATTCTTCCCGCATTGTAGCCCTCTTGGAGGTTCAAGGAGATGGAGATCTGCAAAGGATAGAACAAGGGTCCTAACTTCTGGGAGCTAGCAAGGGGGTCTGATGCAGTTTATTAGATTATCCTTTGCATGAACAGCTAGGCGAGAGTTGAGTCACTGAGAAATTGCTGGTGTATCATGCTAGTAAATAATCGCAGTACAGTGTGTGTCCCACAGAGCAAGGGGTGAGACACTGGCTGTCTTGCCCGCATGTTATCTGTGGACCCTGCTGGTGGTACATCCTGCGTATTGTACTTTGTCTGGTAGATTTGCTCCTTCACTTAAAACAGCTGGTCCTTTTCCTGTTTTGTGCTTGGCTTCGTTTATAGTGCTAATTGGCAAATATCTCATTACTTTCATGCTTATGCTGCTTTATATTTACTGCAGTCGTGGTCCCTCTGTTTCCTGTTGCTGATCAGCATTAGATTGTGTGAAATGTGGGTTATGAGATACACCTTCACAGAAAACCTTGTACGGCTTACTAATTTACAAAAAATGTGGTAGTAATGACAGTTGCTCTTATTTCCATACAGTATGTGCTGGTTCTCTGCAATTCTATTGGCACTCCCTTGGACCCAAAATATATTGATATTGGTAAGCAACTAGCAATAGTCTTATTCTGTTGTTTTTTCTATAGTCGCTATAATTAATTTCTTATTCATGATAGTCTGTTGTTCAATGAAACCATCACTGTGTGGTAACACCCCTTGCATCTTGTGATGGAAGGTTGTGACCTTCCATTCTATACGTGGTTATAACTACGATTTTATATTGGCTTCTCACTTCTACTTGGACTCTTCCTAAATGTTATAAACATGTACTCAGGGGCTGCGATGTGAACTGTAATTTGTGTTGGAAATGACCTATTAATTATTCTGTTAATAAAAATAGTGGCTTATAAAACCAGTCCTATTCCTTGTAAAAATTAGCTAAATTTAAACTGATTCTTCCAGTTAATACAAACTATTTACAACAGAATTTTAAAAAATTGTTACTTTTCCTTTTTTTTTTTAATGGATGTTCTTGGTGATTCGACTCCTTTTTAAGAAAATGTACTTTTTTTGAAGAGGGTCCTGTTTCTCAGAGCAATTGAAATAGTTTGATCTGGACTTTAATTTAAAAATGTTGCTGTTTCCTAAATATCTTAAAGATCAATTTCTCATATTTCAGTGTTGATAACATCTTTTCCTTATCATCTTCCTCACAATTGTTTTATCTAAATAGTTTCAGATTATAAATTAAAAATCAAATTAAAAAATCAGTGGATTATAACAGAAGTATGAAAATACCCCCAAATCATAAATAGATCTGAATTCCAGGCTTTCCCTATTACTTGTTTGCTGCAGGTGTGGCACAGAACATTGCCAAATAATTGTGAACCACTGTTTTCTGGGAGTTTTGCTAGAGAATAAAGATCATTGATTTCTCCCTTCAAACAGATGAGGGAAGTGCAGACAAACTGACAAATTAATGAGCTTTTTGATTAATTAATCCACTTTTGTTTGATCTGGTTTTTGCTTTATTTTTGGTTTGTTATCCAAATAGATCTGAATTTGGATTCAGAATAGACACTGTGAACCCCATTTGCAGTTTTCTTTTTGAAGCTTGATTCTTTGATTAACTTTTCTGTTTTGTTGAAAGGCTAAATCATTTGTAATGAAGTTTTAGCAAAAATGTTTATTTGCTTTTGAATGAGAGAGGAGAGTATAGTTATTTAAATGAAAAGTACATACTTATTTTTAGAACCTCTTAGCTAAAATTATGGTAAGTAGAAGGTGTATTTGGCAGAAGGCATCTAATGTGATTCCACTATGTTAGAAAGGTGGGATATGCTATAGCACTGCTGTGCTCAGTCGTATAGCACTTTCTGAGCACACTAAAATACTTAGGAAAAAAAATTCTGTGCATGATTGATACAGCAGAGGAGCATAGCCATATTGGAACAGGTTATGGATAAAAATAGATTGCTTATTGTACATCTGGAAGAATTCCTCCCTGCTTATTTTATTAATGTAAAGGTGTCTACTTAATATGTGTATATAGCTTTGGAACTTACATGCTCTGATTCTGCAGAAATTAGGTTTAATTTTTGAACAAACCAAACCAAAATCTTTTCCCTACCTGTGCTAAAAAGAGATGTAGCTATTATGACAAGAAACCTCATGAACTTTTTTTGATGTAAATTGCCTCCTAGATCCATTGTTTCATCCTCTCTGCAAAAAGTAACTCTTCTCTCTAAATTAATGTCATTAGAGAAGTTAGTTCCAAGCCATAGTGCTAATACTTGGTGTTAGTATTAAACGAGAAAGAAGCAGCCGTTCTGTCTGAGAAAATAGATGGGAAAAGTGTCTAGCAAAGTTTTGGTAAGATAGAAATGATGAGGAAAGTAAGGAGAAGAATTATAAGACAAGGAAGTAACAACAATTCACAGAAGAATATAGGTAGGAAAAAAAAATCAACCAAAGAACAGAAATAGTTGAGATCATAAAGATTATTATTTTCTTCAACCAGTGCTACTAAACAATTTTATTATATATTAACTAACTTTGTAAGTTTCATTTTTCTAACATTGTTCAGTTTTTCAGTGATAGCAGGAAGAAATCGGCTGTGAGTCAAATACATATTGTGAAATTCATGCCCTATATTGTAGATCATAATTAAAATGAAGAGTATCCTGCTCTGATGAGTGAGTTTGACTTCTTTGTCCTATGGAAGGTGTATGAAATATTATGGTTTAGTCTCACAATTTCTGTTTATGTCAATTTGATGCTTTCTTGCTACCTTTTACAATAGGGGTGGCACATCAGAATCTTAAGGAATAAAGTGCCCAGGAAATTCAATACCAAAAATTTTACAATGGATGGAGGGGGAAAAAAAACAACCTAAACCAAAAACTGAGCACTGAAGTAAGATGATGTGGTGGGTGGTAGTGGTGTGGGTGGGCTGTCTGTTATGTCCCCCCCGACCCGTCCCCTCTCCTGATCAGATGTCTACGCTGTATGTGCCTACTCGTCTCCTGGACTTACTTGACAGGTGGGATTGGAGTGGTGGGAGGAAGATTCAGGGACTTATAGAGAGTAGTTTAATCTCATTTCTACAGCTGACATCTAAAATAAATTCAGTGAATCATTCCTGAAAGGGGTCTTTTTGCTCTCAATTGGGTACAAAGAAGCCCAGAGCAACCAGCTCATCTCTGTTAGAGATGTCTAAAATTAGGTGAGACAAATCCCACTCAAATGGTCAAAATTAGCTTTGCATGTACATCTCTAACTCTGCATTTAAACTCTTTTCTTTGCATTTTTCTAGTGTTCAGTTTATGTGAGCTTTCTAAATCTATGTGTGATAGTTTTATTTATTTACATTATAAACAAAGGTAGCAGTTTCTTTGATTCCCCCATTACGACCCATCTCCTACAGCTGTCTGTACACAAAAGAATCTTCTTCAGTGACTGAAAACAGTTAGAGGAAATGCTATTTAATTGAAAAATGCTGTTGTTGTTTTTCCAACTGTATTTGAATTGTGCTGAAGAGATTAAACAATCTGGAAAAGCTTCTCTTCCTTTAGCTTAACTAAGCTTTCTGCCGTCTGCTTCTGTTCCCTCCAGTGTCAGAGGATCAGTTTAGTGCATAGATTTACAGTGCTCTTTCCTAGTGAGTTCATTTGTGAAAATGCTAAGCATTATAGCCTTCAACCTCATAGACGGGCAAATACTTGAGGTTAGGAATATTTGCATTTTTGAGTCCTGAAAAATTTCTGTAATCTCAGTAGTTCAAACATAACAAGCAAGTCTTTCATTGCTGTATAGTAAACACAGCCAAAGATTTTTTTTTTAATATATGTATCCTGTAAGACTCCTTTAAAGTTAGCCCACCAACCTTACAGAAGGGATTGAAGGTGAAAGTGAAGAGCAAATGCCTATAAATGCAGCACTTTTGGAATGCATTGCACTGGTTTTATCATAGTTACTTTCCTTTTTTGTAACCTTTGAAGAGACAACTTTATAGAAAAACTTGAAATATTTATAGCATACGGTCAACTTGTGTGAGGTGTAGACACTTGTACATAGTCAAGGTCTTAATATACAGTGTATCATGCTGTTTATCACAGTTGGAGCTGCTTGGCAGTAGAAAGTATAATTGTTCCAGTTTGACAGGGTGCTGAACTTAAGCAGCTGGCTGGCCTTGTTGAGGTCAATAGAGAGAGATGACCTTGTAAAACCTTAAAGGCAGAAGACATTTCTGTAAGTTCTTTTAAGATTCCAGCTGGTGCATCATTTCTAACAAAATCATTATCCTTTTGTCCTGTTTATAAATGAAAAAAATCTGCTTCAAATAAATTATCAGGTGGGAGTAATCATTAGTAGTTTAAGATATAAGCAGTACAAAAGTAAAATTAACATATTGCTTACTCAAGATGACTGGAGGGGTGTTATTGACTTATGAAAAATATATTATCTGTCTGTGAAATTATTTTTCTTTCTCTTCTTTCTACCAAAACAGTTTTTCAGGCTATTCTCTTTTAGTAAAGTGATAAATTGTTGCATTGAGTTCTGCATTGTCCAGAAAATAAGTTGCTTAGGTAATTTTTGTTTTGAACTCTTGTTCTTGTTTCAGACTTCTAAGTGCCATCTTTCAGAGTGGTTTAAAAACACTTAGGTTGTTACTTTATTTGATTTTCACAAATGCTTACGAAAAATGTGTTCTCATATAGTAGGATGTTCCCCAACAGACCACTCAGTATCTGTATTCTCCTGCCTATTCTAAAGTGGGCGCTCTTGACTGCCATGAGTCTAAACTATCTTTTTTGACTGGCTGCAATTACTGCAAATTGAACACACAATATCTTTGTTTTTTACCAGACTTCCCCTTGTTGGAATAGCAATCACCTGGTGCTCTACTGAGCATAAAGATTTTACTCCTCCTTGAGGCTTTGGTGCCCTGGTCTCTTGGGCTTTGAGATGGTAGGAAATTGATAGTGGAGAAAAAAGATTGCTAATCTAGGGATACTAAGTAGCTGGACGGAGCATTTGATAATGCATCTGAGAACCTGTGTTAAGGCACAATTTGTGCGAATTGTCAATTTATAACATTTTATAAAATTGTTTCAACAAAGTGCTATTAATCTCCTAATGACAAAGTAATTGTTTACAGTGCTTAATGCTTGATTCACCCCCAGGAGATGCAAACCTTACATTGTTGGGCTCTAAGCCAATAGTTCAAGAAGGGCTCAAAAAAAAGTGCTTATTCCCTTTATTGTGTTGAATTTTTAATTATGTCATTAGCTTTCTAATGCTTGCCTCTGCTAATGATGGCAAAAAAGGATTAATCAGTCATTATCTGGTGAAAGGCCATCACTTCAACTTTCTTTAGACGTTGATGGATGGTTACACCTTAAAGCTCTTCCTCATATTGCCCTTTATTTTGTCCAAGGGCATTTTTCTTCCTGTGCTTTCTGTGCCTTGTTTTTAGGGTTCTTCACAGTAGCTAGTGTTTGCTAGCCAATAAATTAGTCTTTTCTCCATTGTGTAGCATTATTATATTCCATCCTCCTAAGATACAAATATTAACCAACACAGTTTCTTCTGTGGTTGTTTCACAGGCTCACAGGCTTTCTGTCAAAGTCCTTTCATGAATAACTAAATATAAACTGCAGAACGTTAAATATCTTGTTATATAATATATTTTTAATGGAAACACAACAGATGGTATCTGCTAAGAAAATGTCACTCAGGCTGGATTATATCATCTTCTTACATGTGCTTAGGAGCATGGACATAGTGAAATGTTGAGTTATCTTTCACGTGTGTGTTAGCGCCCAGTGAAATGAATACAACAGCCTGATCAGCATACAGGTGGATTAAAGGCAGAGTGCTGGAGTCATGCCTAGCTCTCTCACCTCCCTCCTGGACGCCTTAACAAGGATGACTGAACTGTATGTGAAACAGCACTTGAATTGCTGTTACTTACAGCTGATCATTTTAAAGTAAACTATAACTGATTTTTAGTATTCGTATTCTGTAAACTGGTCATTCATGCGTTGTCCCATGTGCAGTTCAGTTGTCCCTGCTGCTGTCTGACATTTTCTCCTATTTATGAGCTAACACTTCTAGAGACATTTGAATCAAGCTCTAAAATTAGGTAGATGTTATTGATCAGACTAAATTTGTCCCAGTTTCTCAGGAACAGCCTGTAACAGGCTGGTATGAAAAGAACAGTTTAGTCTTGTGTCTGTCTGTCAGATTGCTTCCTTTCCATCAGATTTAGGTGGGATTACTTGTCTCTCTTGTGTTTGTATATCCTATTTCATATACTAGAAAGTGTCTCAGCTTTTTCGTGCAGTGAAATAATATAGTCATGGATTAAGTTTGGTTTCCATCTACTATTTTTTAAGGAAGATTAGACATGAAAGCAAGTGTTTCCTAATTGTTTTGAAGTGAGATGGAGTGAGTGTGGGTGAAATACAGACATCGCAGAAGGTTGTTTGAGATTCCTGGATATCTAAGAAATAAAGTTTCTCTCCTTCAGGAAGGAGGTTTTATGAAGGAACAGTGAAGAGAAATGAGGTGAGAAGAGAAAGAAGGGCCAGAAAAAACTTAAAGGGCAGTTGTTTCAGGTGTTGGCGTTCTGATGGGATGGTGTGTTTAATCCTTTTCAGTATTTGATCACTGAAAAATAAGGCACCTGTTTAAATGTTTTCCATACATATTTTCAAGGTCTGAAAATTAACTATTAAGACATTAATACTGAAGTCAGCTATCTGCAAAATCAGTGAGAAGAGCTACACAATCTAAGAAGTCCACGCTTAGCATGGAAAGCTGCTATGTAGTGGAAATGCTGAGCAGAGGAGTGTCCGAATCTCTTGCCTCCTTCTGACTTAAGGTGCTTGCTTTTCTGTCTGCTTAATAGTTAGAGCACGAATTCTTTGAAGGGCACTGATGCCCAAGTGAGCAGCACTTGCTGCTAAAATCAAGGCCGCTATATAAGATGATAATACTTCCCTACACTAAAGGAAACTAAGTAGTTAAATGACCTTTCTGGAAAGGGATTCTATATCTTCCTCAGCCTGAAGGGATTGAAATGAGCATCTTTCCTTTCCCAGGACATGACAAATCTCATTCCTTCCTTCTCTGTCCCAGCAACAGCCCAAAGTTGGAGTGGCTGAGGAGTCCTTTCCTCATGCTGAATCTATGCTGTTACGCAGCCGAGAAGGAAAGCATTTTAGAAGCAGAGTGTAGCCCAGTGATTAAGGCTCTGAGGGGGGGAGAATAGAACAGAATAGAATGCTTTCAGTTGGAAGGACCTACAACGATATCTAGGCCAACTGCCTGGCCACTTCAGGGCTGACCAAAAGTTAAAGCATGTTATTAAGGGCATTGTCCAAACGCCTCTTAAACACTCACAGGCTTGGGGCATCGACCACCTCTCTAGGAGGCCTGTTCCAGTGTTTGAGCAGCCTCTCAGTAAAGAAATGTTTCCTAATGTCCAGTCTAGACTTGGATTTTTGCTTATTTTCTACAGATTTTTCTGTTGTGGTTTTTTGGGTTTTTTTTTTGTGTTTGCTGGTTTAATGACTGTCTAGTATAAAATGCTACAGCACTTCTAGGAAAAAAAATCCCATATGTCCTACTCTTATGCAATTGTTTAAGCTATAAAGGCAATTAAAAGCATCAGTTCCCACATACAGATACTGCTCTTCCAGATACATTTTTGAATGGATCTGATCCATTCAAAAATCCAGAGTTTTTGATTCTTGGAGAAGTAAGGAGGAGGTTCAGGAGAACTGCGACCTTGGACTTCCAGAGGGCAGACTTTGGCCTGTTTAGGAGACTGGATGACAGAGTCCTTTGGGAAGCAGTCCAGAAGGGCAGAGGAGTCCAGCAAGGCTGGACATTCTTCAAGAAGGAAATCTTAAAGGCGCAGGAGCAGGCCATCCTGAAAGAGGAGCCGGAGGGGAAGAAGACCGGCCTGGCTGAACAGAGAGCTTTGGCTGGAACTCAGGAAAAAAAGGAGAGTTTATGACCTTTGGAAGAAGGGGCAGGCAACTCAGGAGGACTACAAGGATGTTGTGAGGTTATGCAGGGAGAAAATTAGAAGGGCCAAAGCTCAACTAGAGCTTAATCTGGCTGCTGCTGTAAAAGACAATAAAAATGTATCTATAAATACATTGGCAACAAAAGGAGGACTAAGGAGAATCTCCATCCTTTACTGGATGTGGGGGAAAACATAGTGACAAAGGATGAGGAGAAGGCTGAGGTACTTAATGCCTTCTTTGCCTCAGTCTTTAATAGTAAGACCAGTTGTTATCCAGGTACACAGTCGCCTGAGCTGGAAGATAGGGATGGGGAGCAGAATGAAGCCCCCGTAATCCCAGGGGAAATGGTTAGTGACCTGCTACACCACTTACACACACAAGTCTATGGGACTGGACAGGATCCACCCAAGGGTACTGAGGGAGCTGGCAGAAGTGCTCACCAAGCCACTTTCAATCCTTTATCAGCAGTCCTGGCTAACCAGGGAGGTCCCAGTTGACTGGAGGTTAGCAAGTGTGATGCCAACCTACAAGAAGGGCCGGAAGGAGGATCTGGGGAACTACAGACCTGTCAGTGTGACCTCGATGCCGGGGAAGGTTATGGAGTAGATCATCTTGAATACCATCAGGCAGCACGTACAGGACAACCAGGTGGTCAGGCCCAGCCAGCATGGTTTTATGAAAGGCAAGCCCTGTTTGGCTAACCTGATCTCCTTCTATGACAAGGTGACCCACCTAATGGATGAGGGAAAGGCTGTGGATGTTGTCTACCTAGACTTTAGTAAACCCTTTGACACCCTTTCCCACAGCATTCTCCTGGAGAAACCAGCTGCTCATGGCTTGGATGGGCATATGTTTCGCTGGGTAAAAAACTGGCTGAATGGCTGGGCCCAAAGAGTGGTGGTGAATGGAGTTTACTCCAGTTGGCGGCCGGTCACAAGCGGTGTTCCCCAGGGCTCTGTGTTGGGGCCAGTTCTGTTTAATATCTTTATCAATGATCTGGACAAGGGGATCGAATGCACCCTCAGTAAGTTTGCAGATGACACCAAGTTGGGTGGGAGTGTTGATCTGCTGGAGGGGAGGAAGGCTCTGCAGAGGGACCTGGACAGGCTGGGTCAATGGGCCAAGGCCAACTGTATGAGATTCAACAAGGCTAAGTGCAGGGTCCTGCACTTGGGTCGCAACAACCCCTTGCAAGTCTACAGGCTTGGGGAAGAGTGGCTGGAAAGCTGACCTGCAAAAAAGGACCTGGGGGTGTTGGTTGACAGCCAGCTGACTATGAGCCAGCAGTGTGCCCAGGTGGCCAAGAAGGCTAATGGCATCCTGGCTTGTATCACGAATAGTGTGGCCAGCAGGACTAGGGAAGTGATCGTGCCACTGTACTCGGCAGTGATGAGGCTGCACCTCAAATACTGTGTTCAGTTTTGGGCCCCCCACTACAAGAGAGACATTGAGGTGCTGGAGCGTGTCCAGAGAAGGGCAACGAAGCTGGTGAAGGGTCTGGAGCACAAGTCTGATGAGGAGCGGCTGAGGGAACTGGGGTTGTTTGGCCTGGAGAAAATGAGGCTGAGGGGAGACCTTATTGCTCTCTACAACTACCTGACAGGAGGTTGTAGAGAGGTGGGGGTCGGTCTCTTCTCCCAGGTAACAAGTGATAGGACAAGAGGAAATGGCCTCAAGTTGCGCTAGGGGAGGTTTAGATTGGATATGAGGAAAAACTTCTTCACCTAAAGGGTTCTCAAGCATTGGAACAGGCTGCCCAGGGAAGTGGTTGAGTCGCCATCCCTGGAGATATTTAAAAGACGTTTGGATGTGGTGCTTAGGGACATGGTTTAGTGGTAGACTTGGCAGTGCTAGGTTAATGGTTGGACTTGATGATCTTAAAGGTCTTTTCCAACCTTACTGATTCTATGATTCTGTGATTCTGATGATTCTGTCTGTGTGCTGTGTATCCCTCTCCCTGCAATTTCACATTTGGCTTAAATCCAATCATCATTTAGCCTGCTGTTGCAAAGAAGGGAAGGCCCTGCCCTCCGTGCTGGCTGCTCATTCCTGCCCTCTCCAACATTTGTGATTTTCTCTTTAATCCAACTTAAACTAATCTTTTATTTATTTAATTTTGAGCTCAGTTAGATGAACGAACTGATCCAACTTACTCTGTGGTCAAGCTACTGCTAGAGCTGATATAAAAGAAGTGGCAGGGAAATGTGTCGGGTTGGTGTGTGGGGTTTTTTTGACAGCAACAATCAGTTTAAGTCTTCGGCATGTTTATAAATGCCTAATTGATTGTATTCCTCTGGATAAAGCATAGATGTGTTGCCATCTTTTTTCTGGATCACAACAGAGCTTATGTCTTTTTTCCCAGATTGGGGTACTTCAAGGTGTGCACAAATGAGTAAGTTTAGGCTCCATGGAAGCTGTGGGTGAAATGGGGAGTCACCTGGTGAGTCTGAGGAATGCCCATGGCTTTCAGATGTGGGATTGGTTTAGCATTGTCTTGGAGTAAAGTGTTTAAATGTTGACTAAGCTGAGTCCAAATATGAGGCTTAGTACTAAAATTTTGTGATTTGAGCAAGAGGAAAGGTCACAAGTCAGGTGATTCTCAGGTTTATTCCCTCATAAGTCAGGAGATTCTCAGGTTTCATTTTTAACAAATAAAAGCATTGATTGTTATGGCATGTACAGCTGCAAGGTAATAAAAGAACAGAGCAAATACATAGAATTTATTAATGCTGTTAATGAAACAGAGGAGACTGTAACCTTCAGTTGTATGTGAGTAATTATTGAAATGAATATGTAGTAAGTATATGAAATACACTGAGTTGCATATAATGTAAACAACTGTACTGCTCACATGTTAAGCATCATCAGTAAGCCTTCTTATCCGGTATTTATACATTTATACTAAAAAGTGTTCTACAGCCATCAGGTAGCTTATATAATCCTCTTGATTTCAAAGAAATAAAATCTGTTCAACCAGTCTTCCCCCATCTGTCTCTCATAGCACTGCTCTTCTTTATGGCAGGCTTATAGCTCCCTCCAGAGTTCTGTTCTGTGCTAAAATACAGAAAAAAATTGAGATTCACTGTGAAAGAATCAGATTTTGTGGTCACAGCATGTTATCTGTATGACTCAGTGTTTTACTAACAGGCTAGGCTACACAATTCTTTTGAATCTGCCTGTTTTGTCTGGTAGCATACTGATTTACTTGCAGAATTTGAAGACATTGGGGGATTTACTTAATAGGTTTCTACATTTTTCTATGCCTTTTTATGTGCATTCACTGCTTTACAGAAGGATGAAACAAAGGATTGTAAAAGGAAAAAACAAGAGCCACAATACAGTCAAGACAGTGTATTATAAAGAATAATGTAATGGTTTGAGTGCATATATATATATATTTTTTTTCTTTGTTCACCGAACATCGATAGCAGGAAAGAGATACTCAATTTATCCACATATTCTAAATGGGTTTAGGGCTAAAGTAAAGAAAATGCCCTACACTGTGATCTTTGGATGCAATAAACTAAGACTAAGCGCACACTGTGCTAAATATTTAATTTGCTGCCATGCAGATAAAGAATTGTTATTTGGCCTGGCTATTAACTAAGATACAAACAGCATTTCTAGGTCTTGTCTAACTCAAAATTTGTTAACTGTTAAGTGGTGCTAATCAAATAATCTCTTCTAGATTGTCAACTTTTGAGTAGTCTTCCTTTTATTTATATTTGAATAATTACAAATATGTCAGATATGGAGGTATTTTATAGATCTTGTTAGAGATTTGAGATATTCCTGAACTGGTCATTAACCTGAAAATTTGTCTATAGGTATTTGATGTCTTCTGCATTTGCACAAGGAAATTTGCTGAAATAATAGGGAGAAAAGTGTTAATTTTAAAATCAGAACTTGTGAAGAATTTCTTTGTTCTTCTGAACAAGGCCACAAGGCCCCAGTGAAATTTCTTAGCAATTAATGAAAACTGCTGCTAGGTTGTGTATGGTGTGGTTTTTGTTTTGGTTTTTTTTGTTTGGTTGGTTTGGTTTTTTTGCTTTTAACCTATGGAGATATGGTTTCATCCATCTGGGAAAAAGTTTACAAATTAGCATCTAGTTCAATACTTGCCACTCTAATTTTACAACCATTTGGGTTTCGTAACAGGGCCGTTGTTTGTCACAATGACCAAAACGCATGTGATAGCAGCTTCAAAAGAAGCATTTTACATCTGGCAGTATCGTGTGGCCAAGAAGCTCACAGCAATGGAAATTAATCAGGTAGCACGGACCAGAAAAGAAGGCAGGGAAAGGTTTGTCTTCAGGCTTTGTCATTTTTCTTCCTTTGCATTGGTATCTTTGATAAAGGTGGATTCTCCCATGCCTAAAATATGAACTCCTGTCTTCTCATTTTTCTACTCAGATTTGTTGACTTGCAGGCCTGTAAGATTAAATACTAAAGAATAGTTTTTCATAACAAATGTGTGTTTGTTATCCAAATCTCTTAGACTTTTTTGGATTAGTTCCTGTTCAGTGTCTCCATTTGCTCGCTGTGTGCTTACCTTACAGAGCTCTGTGTCTTGATGCTTTTTTCCCCACTCCCCTTTTTCTCCTCCATACTCTTAGTTTCTAGGCAGCTGTATTCCTTCTGATAACTTTAACTGCTTCTTGTGTGTCAACGGCTGTAAGGACATAGTCTATCCAGCTAGTTCTTCTCTAAATACACTTGTGTCTGCTTGTATCTTTGACGTCTAACCCTGTATGGACTTTTATCCTCTCAAACTAAACAAGCCAAAGTCTACATCATCGTGCCTCCAAAATATTTCTTTCCCAGGTGCTCATTAGTGGCACTAACTTTTCTGTCACCTCCACAAACTTGCAACTTTGTTATGATTTTCTTTTTTGTGTTATTTTATGTTTTCTTCCATAGAGATGCTATAGCACATTTCTATAAATCTACCATCTTCTGTCACCATATATCCATAATAATGAGTAATTATCTGTACATGGTATAATAAGTTACATTGTTCTAGAACCTGAATGTCCTAGCCTTGGACAAGACTGTAAATTTGATAGAAATACTGAAAAAGTAGATAGTTGTAATTCAGCACAAGCTATGATTTTAGCATTTTAAAATCTTTTGTAATGCTACTTTTTAAGGCACAAGAGAAGTTATGATGAAGTATTGAATACAGTTTTGTGGATATGAAGGTGAGGTTCTTCATAAGTATGGAGAAGAGCCTGAGGAAATATGGAAGTGCACATCTGAAAAGAGACAATTGGGGTGGTTGATGGTTTGCAGGAACTTCTTGCTGCAGAATGAAAGTCTATAGATCATATGGGAATAGACCATCAGGGGCTGTGAAAGTGAAAGCAAGTACCATATCTTTATATCAATACAAAGCAGGGGATTGTATCCCCTGCTTTGTATTGATATAAAGGGGATACTACTGGATAATATTTGATACTTTGATACTATCTTTGATAATATCAAGGGGGATACTACTGGAACATTAAGAACAGGCATAGCTTTTATTCTCTTTCCCAATTGCAATGGTTTCTAATCCAAGGATTGAAGATACCTATATGCTATCAAGTATGATCATTTCTTTGGGCTCACTTTTTCTTAACTTTCCTTTTCTACAGGATTTATCATATTGATGACACCCCTTCAGGATCTGCAGATGGACACCTTGATTACAGCAGAGCTATTGAAGTGAGTGATGTTTTTAACTAGTTTATTGTGGTGTCACTGGTAGCTTGAAAGAGAATTAGTTAGCATTGCTTTATTTTCATAGATTTTCATTAGTAGAAGTGGTCATACTTAAACTTTCTTTTACTTCTACCTTTTGTACATAAGTGTTATTTTTCTTCCCTCTGGTTAATGTGTCGTTACTGTGTCTTTATGTATTACTGGAAATATACACCAAACTGTAGGGAACAAAGGGAAAAGTGTATTCTGGGGTCCAGTATGTAGACACCTGCTGTCTTCTTGGTGAGACACAGCTCCCCTTACTTCAACAAAGTATGAGCTTGTTGAAACTCAATAGCCCTTGTAATCTCTTCTAGTATTTTCGGCCTTTTTCACTTTCTCTGTGTGTGTGTGCGCGTGCTCGCTTTTGTACTTACCGACATACCTGAAATTAATTACAGGCCTCACAAGTCAGGGATAGTTGCCTTCTTGTGTTTTCTGTTAAACACTTGTTACATTCTAGGTTTCTTATTTTTCTGGAGGAGGGGCAGGAGAAGAAAGGAAGGTGTTAATATTATTATTGTAATGATTCCCATAACAAAGGCTACTAATATCATAAACCATCCATTTACTGTATACTGACAAAGCTTGATAGCCCCTTTTCATGTGGATAGCAACATTCTTGTATATTTAAATAAAACTTCTTTCTTTAGCAGTGCATTCTTACTGTTGCATTAAAACTGCTATTGATACTGGCTGTATACTTTCAGGGAACAAGAGATCCAATTTGTGCAATAACAGCATCTGATAAGATACTACTTGTGGTAAGTTACGTGATTAAAATAACTCCTAATTGCCTCTTGTGCTAGTAGGCAGGAGATTCTTCTGCAACATGTTCATAAGCAGTCATAATTTCAAAGCATTTCTGAATTTAGAAGTTATACAGATGAAATCTCTTTCTAGATGTCCTCAAAGATAACTTTAACAGGTTCTTCTGTTAACCTGGACTCTTTCTTTAGGAGGGCTAATTACTAAGTGCTTACAATTTAAGTACAGACTAGTTGCCTGAGTTAGTACTTATACATAGGGTTTGATAACGTCCAGGTCAGGACTTAACTCTGTAATCTGAGTTCTGGGAAGTCTCTTCTAGGCTGCATGTAAATGCAGAAAGATTTAAAAAAATTGTCTATTTACATATTAATGGTATAATGTATGATGATAGATAATATCACATGTACATAGTATACTATATACATATTAATACATTTATGGATTATACATATGTATTATGTATGAGGTATTGTATCATGCCAAACAGCTGGTGCATTTTTTTTTCCAATCTGAAAAGAGTGATCTCATTAGATGAACAGACATATGGGTGGGCTTTAAAACAAACTAACTGAGCAGAACAAAGATAAGAAAAGAACACTGTTTCTTCACTTTATCCACCTTCCCAAGAAAGATCTTGATGTTTTCCCATGTTCCTACTCCAGTGATGACTTTTTTTTTTTTTGTTATAGCCTTTGACTAGATTTGACAAAATCAGTGAGTCACAGGAAAAAACATGAACAAAAAAAGTGTGACGGTTAGTAGGTGGCTATGGGATTCTGTCTGTACTTGAAGAATAAGAGTGAGAAAATGAAATTAAGAGGATAATTAATCAATTACTTTGGTTAAAAGGAAGGGAATGAGAGGAAATGCCTTTGAGACTGGATCTGGATAAACGTGCTGTAGCTGAATGCATATTACAGTGGTTAGATTTTCTAACACTTCTGACCAAATCTGCTTTTCAGTTTATAGGGTATACAGATGTGAAAAAGTCAAAGATGAAGGGTGATTTATGCTGAGGATCTTAGGGGTGGCTTGGGGCAGGGGGGGCGAAGAATAAAGTTTGGACTACCTTAAAGTTTGATATCGACTCATTTCCAGCATAAGGGTTGAAGTAGGTAAAATAAGACGGATATGTTGTTCAGTCTACAGAAACACCATGAGAAAATAGTGGCAGTGATCATTTCAGTCCAGGGATGTCAAACTCATTTTAGACTGCTGGCCAGTGTCTTGATGCAGGGCACAGGTGTGTCATTTGGCAAAATAAAGATAAACCACATTGGTACTTAGATTTGTTTACTGTTACTCAAGCCTTTGAATAACCAGTATATTTTACAGCACTTACTTTTAAAGCTAGCTCAGATCTTGAAGTAAGTGGTGAGACTTGTTAGCATGCAGACAGCACTACATGAACACAGCAGTACTGCTTTCAGACCCGAGCTGGTACTGTTGTATGGCACTGTTTGAGTGGATTTACCAGCGTGGGACAGGGATTTTTTTCACTGTTCTCCTTTTTTGTTATGTAGACCATGTCTGAAGGTTCATGGGGAATTGTTGGGCTCCTGAAACTGTTCTGTGGGCTGTACGTGGACTATGGCTTTTCATTTTGACATCCCTGATTTAAGCAGATCTGTAAATTGTAGCATCTTAAGAAAGTATCTTGTTTAAATAGCAGAATTCGGAACTTTTAGGATTATGACATTCCCTCTCTCCACTTCTGCTCTGTCACTTACCCAAAAACTCTTTTGTCTAGGACAGCATATAAATAAAACCTTTTAAAAGAGTTTATTGATGCAAATATTCTCTCAATAAGCAAGCATTGCTTTTCTCTAGGGAAGAGAATCTGGCACTATTCAGAAATACAGTCTTCCTAGTGTTGGTATAGTACAGAAGTATACCTTGAACTGTCGTGCGTATCAGCTGTCTTTGAATTGCAGCTCCAGGTGAGTTACAGATCTGCTTCTAATGCAGGTATCCAATTTTAAAATAAACCACTACAGTTTGTGAAAATACTAATTCTATGAATTCTGTGATTCTATAATAATTATGTACTAATTTTACTTTAATGTAAACTATTTATTAATTTTAGTTGTTATTAATGGTTGAAAAAAATACTAATTAATTACATCTGGCCAGTCATCAGATTACTGAGAGACTGTGTTAGTAAAGTTCTCTTATGTTTTAAACTCTTTAGGGGGTGTGTGGGAAGTTTAAGGAAACACATCTGTGAAAATATCTTTGTTTTATTAGATGAACCAAACATAAGCTTCCTGTGATCATGACATGAATTGATGAAATTATGTCATAACCTGAAATTTTATATCTCTAAGGCTTCTTTCTATTTCTGTGTCCTTCTAATGCCTGGAAACTTTGTTCATCCCATGTTAATCTTCCATTGTTACAAGCTGTAGCTGGTGGCAATGCTTCTAGCAAGACTGATTTTCCTAAGCTTCAGCTGTGCCAATACTGAAGTTGCTTTCTACTTAACAGCTATTTTTTTGCAAGAGAGAGCGTGAGAGTCTTGGCAGAAAAGGCAAAAATATACTGACTAAAGAGGACTTGTAAGACAATTTTAATCACGTCAAAACAACTTTATAATTTCAAACAAAATTCATAATGTGTGTGTAGATCGCTCACCTTTTTGGGTATAGACCAAAAATAGATTGCTTCACTTAAAAGGCAATGTGATCTAGTCAGAGGCGCATTAGTTTTGTTTTGAACCCAAGCTGTTCCCTTCCTAAATGACTTTGTGCTAGTGAAAAAGGCTCAGATCCATAAGCATTTTGAAGTTAATTTTCTAAATTGCTTTTGAAATTTTAATAGAGATTAAGGGTGTCTCAATACCTTTCAATATTTAGAAATGCTTTTAAAATGGCATTGTAGTAAATACAGGCTACTATGATTCAGTGAAGACCTATGTAACTGGAAATTTTCAAATATAACCCTTTAGAAATTGTATTTATCCAGTATTTTAAATGACTTCAAAGATTAATTGGATTATACTTCATATTGTCTGGAAAAAAACTAAAGAATACCCTTTGTAGAAATATAAGAAATCCTGTTTTAGAGATTAACAGTCTGCATCACCGCACCGTCTTTTTAGTTTAAGAATCTGCTTCATTGCCTCCTAGTAAATAATGAAAACCAATCCTGTTCAGCTGTTAAATTTAGGCACTGTCAAGAAAAGTTTGGTGAGGGGCAGAACCTGCAATTTACTCAACTTGGTATCTGAAGTACTAAGGATCTTCAAAATGCTGGATGAAAAATGGGAATATTTCAGAACCTTTGCAGGGCCAGGTCCTGTATGAGCAGATGAAAAACTTCTTTCCATGTCTCTGGTCTCTCTCTGCTGTGCAGATCAGTGAAAATCACATGCATCTCACTGAATCTATGGAATTATACTGGTATTAGATTAGAAGGGAAATTTGGCCTGAGTGGGCCAGTTTAGGGAACTATTTCAGATTTACAACCTTGAATAGCATTATCTAGCTGTCTTACTTTTTCTTCCTTTGTTTTTCTGTAGTCGTGTTGCTATCATAGACCTTTCAGGTGTTTTGACTTTCTTTGACTTGGATACACGGGTAGTGGACAGTACAGGACAGCAAGTGATAGGCGAGCAGCTGAAACTGGAACGCAAAGATGTCTGGGATATGAAATGGGCCAAAGATAACCCAGATTTGTTTGCAATGATGGAGAAAACAAGAATGTATGTTTTCAGAAACTTGGATCCGGAGGTAAATATTAACATAAGGAAACTACTCATTTTACAAATTCACTTGTAAGTTAATGACTCAATGTTGAATAGTATTATTCTTGTGCTTACCATTCAATTAGGCAAGTGTTTATATAAATAAACTTGCTTCTGGAAATCTCAAAATCTTGTCAGCTCTAATGTGGGAGTGTTGTTTAGGAACAAATAAGTAAAATGAACTGTCAGTCCTGGAAAGATAAAAATGCTGTTATATTATGAGATATTTTCAGGAGCATATTTTTTGTATGCTTTGGAAAATATAAACACAATTTTAGTAAAGATACTTGTAAAACACAGTTCAGTTGAATCTAAATATTGGCAGGTGTTCCTTTATCTCTTTCTCATAATTTAGTTATAGAAAACATGAGGATTTTTAATTATGTCTGTGTATATGGAATTGTCAATAATGTTAATGATTTTAGTATTTGTTTCCTGTTGGAAATGCAATTAAATCCTAGTTTGGAGAAGAAGAAAGTCTCTTTATGTATACCTAACAGATTTGGTTAGGATTTAATGAGACAGAATACAAGTTCATTCCTTTGTAACTTATTTAACTTTAAGGAACCTATACAAACTTCTGGATATATTTGCAACTTTGAAGATTTAGAAATCAAATCTGTTCTTCTGGATGAAATATTAAAGGTAAGTATAATTAATTTTATTTAATAGAAAAAGTTGGTGTCTGTCTTAATGATTTGTACAGTAGATATCTATGTTTGAAAATAAAGGTGACATGGAATAAAATTATGTTTCTTTATCCATTATGTTAGAATCCTGAACATCCTAACAAAGATTACATCATCAATTTCGAGATTCGGTCATTACGAGACAGTCGAGCATTGATTGAAAAAGTTGGCATTGAGGAATCTTCCCAATTCATAGAAGACAATCCACATCCCAGACTTTGGTAAAATCTCTTTATAAGCCAACTTTGTTTAAATTTGTGTTCTTTCGTATTCTTTTCCTGTTGAGACAGATTTAGTATTCAAGTACAAAACCTCAAATCAAAACCAGCCAAAACAGTATACATTTTAAACGGTATCATTTCAGAAGAAGGAGGGGGAAAAAAAAAAAGTAAGAGTGCTCAGCTGCAATCTGAAGGGCTGCTATTCTAACTGAGGATGTCTCTTCATTGGGCTGAATCAGCTCCCAAGGAGTAATACAGTGTTAAGGGAAGGCCCAAAGAGAGCCTTGCAGTCCCCTGCTAGCCTGGCTCCCCACCTCTTTTGCAGATGGCGTGTTTGGGCAGTTTCAAGCTGTGTGGCATTATGATTTCCCAGAATGCAAGAAAGTGATGTTTTTGTTTCTGAGCATTTGAGAATTCATGTTTCAGGAGATGCTGAGCAAGTGTTCAAGACTCCTCAGCAGCCATCTTAAAAAAGAACTTGGGGCAAGTGCTTCCCCAGGCTCCTATTTCTTGAACCCCAAAAAGTGCGCTGTTGTTAAATTGGAACTCTATGATTTTATGAATGTTGTAGTACCTAGAATGGAAGGCACGCTGTGTGTGTCACCATAGTGGGTATAGGGTACAGGCTCAGGACACCTTTTTGCTCTATGCTGTATGAGCCCGAAAACACAGTGCTCTCTGCTTTTAGGGGCAAATCTAAAGGAAATGAAAAAGCTGGCAGAAAGGTAACTTTAAGTTGGTTAAACTAAAATTCAAATTGGTCACAAGTTGAGAGTATATTTATTGATTTATATATTTTATATTGAACCTTGATGACAAAGAGCTTAAAATCCAGTAAAGGGAACACATTAGAATGATGACAAGATAAGAGCAGTTGACTAACCTTATAGTATTTTGGACAGGCTATAAAGGACACAAATGAGAAGGGCTGGGTAAGTTAATCATGTTATGATGCAGCCTCTGAGAAGTAATCTGAGAAAAGAAGATGTTGGCTTGTTTAAACTAAACATGGACTCGGCTATTAAACTAGTCTTGAAAAGCCTGCACCGCAAACATGTAAGAGTAAACTCGTGAAAACAGGAGTTCTAGAAATCTGTTTAATATCCTGTGTTGTAAGGACTAGAAGAGTAAATGCCTCAGTAGATAATTTAATGAAAAGTCAGTAGCAGAAACTAAAACTTCATTGACAAGTTACTGGTTGAATGATGCCAATTCTCTTTAACTCTCTGGAGATTATTTCCCTATTAGTTTTTTTTAGTAATTTTGTTTCTTTCGTAGTTACTAAGTAGTAGTAGTAACTTTAGTAGTTACTAGTTTCTTTAGTAATTTTGGTTCTGTTTTGAAGCTAACTGATTTCTTGCAGTATTGGATGTTCGGCTTGCATCAAGGACGGTTGAAAGTTCTCTCTTAATTCTGACAGTTCAGAGGAGAATTTAGAATTGCTGAAAGACTGGCCAAGACAACTTGCTTTAAAAGTTTGTCCCAAAAAGCATTCTTTTCTATCCAGTTGTGCTTTTGTCTCCAGAATGTACATTCTGAAAAACAGGATTTGATAGCTACATGTTGAAAGTTTCTGTAATAGTACTGTAATTCTATTAGTTTGAGTATGTAGGGTAAAAGTTAGTTTTGCGAGTCGTCATTTTTACTGGTGTCTTGAACTAGCTGAAGATTTTTGGAGTTGCGAAGTCATTCATGCTTTTTGCTAATACTATCTATTTATTTAATATAAAATGACTATTAGTTTTGAAAGTCTGTGTCTGTGATTTTGTAAAATCACAAAATATATATCAAATGCTGTTCACCTTGCTCCAAAATTGCCATGAACTTACGTTTCCTTGCATAATGAAAACTACGATATGTCACATATTTATGCAGAAGAGATGGATTAGAAGTGCTGGATATAAAGCAAATATATTCTAGATCAGAACAGGGCAGCGCCCTTACTGCTAGAACTCAACAAACAGAATTATGTGTGTTGCAGATTGATTATGTTTGCCATTCTGTTTTTCTCTTGGTTTCACTGATGTCAGTGATGAGCACTTGAGTTGAATTGATACTAACCTTCTCAAATTGATTCAAAAATACTGAGTTGATACTGCCTAAGCATGGCTTAGGTTACTGAATACAGCAATAATATTATTGGTTTTGTCAGTGTCCTACTGCACTTTGTTTCACAATGTCAATCGGCCAGTCTAAACTTACCTAGCCTTATTTTTGCAGAAAATTCTAGAGCTCATTCAAGCACCTGATGGATGTAGGTTGGCCTGAAGGTAGAAATTCTCTATTTGCAGAACTAGCCAATGGGACAGTACCAGTACAAGGTTTCCCAAACTGCCCTGCTCTCCCAGACTGCTGTCCTAACTGGACAAGGACCATCCAGATGGATTAGAAGGATAACTTATTTTTTATGGCCAATTTAGTTGGACACCTTCAGACTGAGGCTGCCATCAAGGCTTAAAGTTATGATATATGCATAGGTAGAAACATCTAAATGGAACTGCATTGAGACCAGCAACACATTTCACATAGGACAACTGTAATACTCAAACTTGCCCATTCCTCCCAAGCCAGTGTCCATTTAAACAGCTGAACAAAAGAATATTAGCAATTATTTGAACATCTTTGCCTGAGCAGGTGCTGGATATATCACAGAACGTACTGGGGACAAACACACAACTGAATTAAGATTAGTTAGTAAACAATACAATTGCAATAACTTGAATGTCTTCTTTCAATAATGACTAGTTAAATGGATCCTCATTTAATTTACTTTATAGCTGCTTTTCCATCTATCGTGTTTGTTTTTTACACAGGCGTCTCCTGGCTGAAGCTGCTCTTCAGAAGCTGGATCTGCAGACTGCTGAACAAGCTTTTGTACGTTGCAAAGATTATCAAGGTATTAAATTTGTGAAGCGTCTAGGCAACCTGCAGAGCGAGTCAATGAAGCAAGCAGAAGTGGCAGCCTATTTTAGCAGATTTGAAGAAGCTGAGAGAATGTATCTGGATATGGACAGAAGGTAAGTGCATGTAGTCATCTCAGCAGCAAATAAAGAAAAAAAGTCTGGAAAAAAAAATGCTTGCCTTAATAAGGAATGGCTGTTTTAGTACTGAAGACTCTTTACTAGTTTCTGGAAAGACAGAAAAGGATCAGATGGAGACAATTTTGTTGTATCCATAGATAACCAATTCTATATGTAAATCAGCACATTCCAAACTGTTTGCAAAACCTCAGCTGCTCTAGGTAGCGCTGTGTTTCATAGATGTTTTCGCAAGTATTTTGTCAGTATTTCAACTGGGATTCCAAAAATACAAACAAACAATTTTAACTAACGTTTAATTTATGTACTGTTGCCTTTAGCTAGTAGCCAAGTACACATTCTTTCCAATTACATATACAAACAACAGAGTTTTTAATGAACTGTAATCTCTGGAGAGATAGAAAGGACTCTGGATGAAATTGTGGACCAATCAATCGAATTTTTGCTCAGGAATGAAAACAAACAAAGCAAAATTACAATATTACTGGGAAATATAAATTAATGCTAAGTAATCAGCTAGAGCACTGTCTTTACTGAAAAAGGATAATGAGAAATAATAAGCAGCAGTTGTACAATGTAGCCTATAGGTGGTGGTCAAAGATGGAGAAGCATGAATCACTTACGTACATGTGAAATCTTTGTTCATGGCTCCATTAATCAAAGCTTAAAAGTTGGGAATGATGGAGAAAAAGTATTTCTTATTTCATGCTGTAAGAATGAGAAACTTTCCTCTTCCCCAGTAAGGAGTGGGGTGGTGGGGGGAGGCAGGAACTGGGGAGAGATGCACATTAGAGCCTGGTAATGGAAAACCTTCTTGCACATAATTAATTAGCCCATGGAAGTATGCTGGCTTGGAGAGGTGAACTGCCTCATAAGCACTTCAGTTGCACTGCAACACTGATTTTTAGATATGGAATATTCCTTTCCACATGGCTAAAGAGAAATTTGGCCATTATAGGATTGCAGAAGTCAAAGACTTACTTTTTTTTACTGGTTTCTTCAACAGTAGAGCATCTTATTCTCCAGCTACAAGAATATGGGAATTCTGTATTGACTTTATGTGTCTCCTCACCGCTAGAAAAATCTTGATAAGGACCTACCATAAATCAGGCTGAAATAAATCCATTTTTCAAATACAATTTAAAAATTTTTAGATAGATGCTCTTATTTAGCTGACTGTACTGACTTGCTATTGCCTTCCTTAACTCACTTGTAAGTTTAGAGCATTTTTAAAATAAGTGTATATATCTCTCCCGTTTGTTTTCTATGCACCTGCAGAATTACTTCTACATGAAGTAATGCAGAATTATTCTACACGGCGGAAAAAACATGCCAGGCAGACACACGGTGGGTCATATGTATGCATGAATAATAAAAAGGAAAGACTATTTCTGAGTCCTTTCTCCTTCATCCAAAGTAATCTTGAATCTAAAAGAGAAGTCTCTGAAATCCATTTTATTACATCTCAGCTTTAGCCTCCATTATTCCTATTCCTTGCTCCTTGGCTTTTCCCCTCATCTCGCTTCTGCTTTTAGCCTTTTGCAGGTGCTGCCATCTATTGTAGTGGTCAGCAGTGAAAGATAAAGAATGGTATACAGAATGAGAGGAAACCTGATGTAGCATCAGCCCAACTATCTCGCCAGCTGCTCATTTAACTCCTCACACAGGAGTATGGCTAATAGGAAAGCGCATACATATGATACAACCTGTGAGCTCTCTGAGTATTTGCTTTTATGGAATACTGTTTAAATTGTAAACAAGCTATCTGGGATCATTGTGATACCTGCGATGTAGGTTATGAACATGAAAATACTTTTGGATGCTTTTCTCAAGATTTTTATTAGCTATTTTATTGTCTTTGGCTTTTTCCTGCTATTTTCTGTTTATATTAGAGATCTTGCCATTGGACTACGGATAAAACTGGGAGATTGGTTTCGAGTATTGCAGCTACTGAAAACTGGCTCAGGTGATTCAGATGATGCCCTCCTTGAACAAGCACACAATGCTATTGGAGATTATTTTGCAGACCGTCAGAAATGGTATGCTCTGTAGAGGAACTAGTAAGAAGGAAATTACAAAGGAAATTATAAAACTGATGACAAGACTTAATTTATGAGGAGGGACAGACATCAGGAAAGTCAGGATGCAATACATGGGACAATTTTGGAATGATGAGATTTAGCTCAGACCTTTGTGGATGTACCTTTAAACAGAGAGATGCTGATAACTATCCAAAGAATTAAGGTGATAAAAATCTCAGTTTTGCCAGAAGTCTGTTTGCTTCAAGGGTGGTGGGGGGCGGCGGGGCAGAAATACCTCTACAGTTTTATTAGGCTGGATGTAGAAAGTATTAAAGAAAAAAAAAATCAGTTAAAAAAAAAAAAGTAGGAGAGAATTATTAAACATCAGTGAATTTCAAAACTAACCTCAAACTTTCTAGACTGCTTAAACCCACAAATATTTGAAAACATCCATAGCTCTCTCTGACCTGGATCTGTCTCTAGCTATTGCCTAAACTGGGCACCCAAGGAAGATTTTAAGAACAGTGCACGCATGTAATGGTATTTCTCCAGAACACATTTTGCAGTCAGGTACTTACTGAGCCAGAAGTGACGTCTTTCTAGTTAATAACTTGCAGAGAAATTTTATTTCATGAACTTTTCTTGTTGCCTTCTAAGCCCCTGTAAACTTTTAGCATCCAGAACACTCTGTCTCCTAGAGTTCCACAGCTCCACTATATATTGCAATTACCCAAACTATGTTATCATAAAGAACTTGGGTCCCAAACCAGTTGAAAACTTGTGATTAGATTTTGAAAGCTGATTTTCAGATGCTTTAGGTAACTTTGGAGAACAGTCTTGGAGATCTTAGTGCTTGTGTTTTAGAATATGGAGGCAGAACAGTAAAGCCCTTTTCTGAAAGGTTAGTTGTAAGTTGTCCTTTTTCAGCCCTGATCTGTGCAGATGTGGGAATACAGTTTTAATATTCCTTGACTTCCTAGCCTTATGCTAGTCAGAGAATCAGTCTTGCTACTACTTCAATATAATGATCTCTGAAAATGAAAACTTCTAGTGCATTTTAGAAAAACAGTGAAATTCTAGCTACAAAAGCTCTCTCAAGCAAAGCTACCTGTTTAAAATAATGTCATTGTAAATTTACAAATGCAAAAGGCTTACCCCATGAGAAGCTTCATTTGTGTTTATAGATCAGAAGCCACCACACTTTTTTTCTTATTAGGTTAAATGCTGTACAGTATTACGTACAAGGACGAAACCAGGAACGTTTAGCTGAATGTTACTACATGCTAGAAGACTACCAAGGACTGGAGAATCTAGCTAACTCACTTCCGGAGAATAATAAATTGCTCCCTGTAAGCAAAACACACCTTTATTTTTCATTATTTTATGCTCAACTATTTATTTAAAATTTCCCATTGTGGGAGGGTTAAGAAAGAAAGATAGAAAGAATGCAGTATGAGACCTCCTCACTCAAGCATAATGGTATTACTTTGGTATCGATCTCCAGTATTACTGTTGTTTTCATACTCTGTCATTCTTCCTTTCCCTTATTGTCCAGGTTCCCCAGAAAGACCTAATTATTCATCACATTTTATGGCCACGTGGCTAAATCATAATTCACTGCTTACCTCCCCAAACTGTGGCATTTCTCTCTAAAATAGCTGTGCTTCACTGAGAAGTCACTCCTCATGGCTGGACACTTACTTCAGCTTTCATTTTGTTGTCTAGTCTACACTGGGGTTTTTTTGCCCTGAATTCTTCCTGGTTGCTGTCCCTGATTTAACTTACATGATAGCTCTGGTGGGAATGCTTATGTACTATGAAAATTGAAGATACTCTGCTGAAAGGAGGGAAAGTAGGTCGTATAGCCTGAAATGACCTACTAAATAATACCTAATCTAAAATGATATGATTCTGGAGCAGAAGTCTTATGAGGAGTGGCTGAGGGAGCTGGGATTGTTTAGCCTGGAGAAGCAGAGGCTGAGGGGAGACCTTATCGCTCTCTACAACTACCTGAAAGGAGGTTGTAGAGAGGTGGGGGTTGGTCTCTTCTCCCAGGTAACAAGTGATAGGACAAGAGGAAATGGCCTCAAGTTGAGCCAGGGGAGGTTTAGATTGGATATGAGGAAAAACTTCTTCACCTAAAGGGTTATCAAGCATTGGAACAGGCTGCCCAGGGAAGTGGTTGAGTCGCCATCCCTGGAGGTATTTAAAGGACGTTTGGATGAGGTGCTTAGGGACATGGTTTAGTGGTGGTCTTGGTAGTGTTAGGTTTACGGTTGGACGCGATGATCTTAAAGGTCTTTTCCAACCTATACGATTCTGTGATTCTGTGATTAATCCAAAATGCTTTAAAAATGCAAAACATGCTCATTTAATGCCGTTTTCAGTTGTTTGAGTAAACAAGACATAGCATGTTCTTTTTAACCTCTTTCTAATAGCGAAGTTTCGTGAAATACTCTAAATAGTAAGAACACAGTCCTTCTGGTAAGATTTGATTTGAAAGAAAATGTTTTAAATAGCTTTTTTTTTTTTTTTTAATTTAAGCAGTGTGTGAAAGTAGCACACTGTTCTAAAGATTTACAACAGCATGTGTTGTCTTCACAGAATCCATGAAGCAAACAACCCCCTTCTTCTTGGAACCCCCAACTTCTTGGAATTAAATTAAACAAGAATATAATAGTATTGCAGTTGCTATGCAATGTACTAAAAATCTGGAAATGAATTTAACACGGTGCTGATGCTTTTTGCAGGATATAGCTTATATGTTTGTAAGAGTGGGGATGTGTGAACAAGCTGTGTCAGCCTTTCTGAAATGTAATCGACCAAAGGATGCGGTAGATACCTGTGTACATCTCAACCAGGTAAAACAGCAGTAGATGATCTCCTTTACTGATACCAATTTAACAGTGAGATTTCTATCCTAATGCGCAGTTAAATACAAGTCCTTGTTAAGTGCCTGATGATTCATCATGATTTCTGGAAAATTCATAGTAAAGTGCTTAAGCCAGTTATCTGAAATTAGCATTAGACCATTAGAGGGACAAAGCTATATGCAGCAGTGCTACTTCTGTGTGTGTATGTGTGGTAAGCATGCTCAGCACACACACGTTTGTGGCCTTTGTAGAGCCAGGCTGTGCTGCCTCCTGATGGAATGGGAGGAAGACTGGAGAGCTTCTGGCTGCTCATTTTCCATATCCCCCTCCTTTCTTGTACAGATGCAAATGTATTCGCGGCTGCATTAGGATGTAGCTGGAAAAGACCTGATCTGAAAAATTATCTGTATGTCTACAGCTAGAGCTGTTCCCCAGTGTGACCTCCCTGTGCAAACATTTGTGTCAACACAAGTAAGAGAGAAATTGAGGATGGCTATGAGGAACTTAATGTATAGGAATGGCAGGACTGGCTAGTGCTGTCTTTATGTGAACAACTTCCTAGTTTATGGATCTGAAGGGCTATTAGGTATGAGATTCAGCTAAGTTTGTCAGTCCTGCCAAACTTTTGATCTGGGGTAAACACAGTAGCCAAACTGTTGAAGACCAGGAAAATTCACAGACAAAATGAGGCGTATAGAAGGATAAGTAAAGTGTTACTGTTTGTGCCTTAAGCTTATGGGCTGAAGTCCTCTTTTAGACATGCTTTTGAGAGTCTGGGTTTTAGTAATATCAGAAGCGTTGAAATCCACGTGTCCAGCTATGAGCAGCAATGAAGTGATTTTGCAAAGCTTTTACCAGAGCAGAAGCAACTGCTTTGTATGTGGTTTTGGACAGAGGTCCAGCATTTGTTTCACAGGCCTGCTGTATCACTATTGGCAATGATGCTAGCATTTGTATTCTCTTGCTTTTTTACTTTAATTTTATAGTAGCCTGGTTCTAAATGGTGATGAAGTATTGCACACAAATGTTGCAGACTATTCGTGGACAACCATCTCGTTCTGAGAATGTATTTGAAAAAATGAGGTTGGTAATTGTCTGCTTTCATTTCTAGTGGAATAAAGCTGTGGAACTGGCTAAAAATCATAACATGAAAGAGATTGGATCCTTGCTAGCCAGATATGCAAGTCATTTACTGGAAAAGAATAAAATCCTTGATGCTATAGAACTCTATCGTAAAGCCAATTATTTCTTTGAAGCTGCTAAGCTCATGTTCAAGGTATTGCAGGTTTTATTTTTATATCAAATAACTGGGTTTTTGGGCTAGCTGTTATTATTTCCATGCTACTTTTATTTTCTTGGGGTTATTTTAGTGTTAACAATGTCCATGCAATAAGCAGATGTCATTATACAGGATACTGCAAAGATGAATCCAACTCCTAAATTCAGGTATCTCTATCTGAAATAGTTACCCTGGATGTCCTCCTGGATAGCCAGTGGAGAGGAGACTTTCAGGACACAAGCCATCAGATTTATTTTGAGACTTTTACTTCAGAATGAGGTGAACTGCACCTCAGAAAAGGTCCTGTTGCCCTGCATTGCCTAGTAAAGGAGTATAGCAGACCGGCCTGGGTGCAATGTCCACATTATTTTATATGCTGTGTGGATTAGTTTTATCTTCTTTATTTTTAAAAACAGCAACGTCATTAACTAGGAGTTAAATTTTGGTATTTCTTCAATTGGTACCTTCAATTAGAAACTGCTGTGGTGTGCTTTTAAGATAAAGATGTTGCTTAGATTTGGGTTGGCTGCAGAGATTTCTGTACATAGCTTATAAAGTCTGTAAAAGTGATATGTAATTTTTACAGCAAATATTTGTAGTAAAAAAAAAAAATATATGTATATGTTACTTTCAAAAGCCATTCTTCTTTTCTGGGAAAACCACCAGACCTTATTGAAAGCTATGTATTTCTTAAACTTCAGTGTTTAAAAATCGCTATTTTTTAGTTTATTTTTATATTAAGTCAATAGACTTATACATAGTTACACTGATTTATCCTTACTGAGAATCTGGCTTTATATACTTGTTAGCTAAATAAATGTAGAAAAACGTGCATTCTTCACTTTGACGTTTTCATTTATAGTTCTGTTTGCAGTCTAAATTATCACATTCAAATGCAGAATCATTTTTTGGCATGATTTCCTAGGTTTGTACAAGCACACAATTGTCCAAGAGAATGAAGTGACTCTTCTAATTTTTTTTTTTTTTTAAATCTACATTAAATTCCTTGGTTTTGTTTTTTAAGATTGCAGATGAAGAGGCAAAGAAAAGGACAAAGCCTTTGCGAGTTAAAAAGCTTTATGTATTATCAGCCTTACTTATAGAACAGTGCCATGAACAAATGCAAAATGCACAAAGGGGAAAAATTAAAGGAAAAAGTTCAGAGGTAGAGTGTCTTTTTTTTTTCTTTTTCTTTCTGAATTCTGATATGTGCTACCTAGTCAGAGTAAGTGTAAAGCTATAGTCATGTGAGGCTATTATGCTTTTTCAAGAATGCTTTTTCCTGCTGAGAACAAAGTTTTCCTTAAAGCAAGTCTTCCATGAAAACATAGTTTAATGTATTATTTTAAAACATTTAAATAATATCTATTAATAGATTTTTTTTCCTAAGTTTAATGTGTTTTTCTTAATGTTTTCACTATAACAATGAAAATCATACTAAGAAACTCCAGATTTTTCTTTCCTGCGAGACTCTCACTTTCCTGTCATTTAGGAGTAAGTATCAATTCCAAAGAGCGATGTGATTAGATTAAGCTATGTTGGCTATAATTTAGCAGGGAGATGGCTCCAGATATGGGGTAAGGAAATGGAAGATTTTTTTTTCTGCTCACACTTTCATCTTCATATGCACAAATGAAATAGTTTAAACAAAGTTTTAAGAGATCTGGTGTTGAAATGCAATATTAATCCAAAGTATGAACCAGTCTACAGATGTGCACAGAATATATTTGTACACATGTATATGATATTTATCTTTGAAAATCTGCACCATATGTTCTGCCTATGCACTGTATAAAATACCTAACAATGTTCACTTTAGGTCGATGTATTTATATTTTCCCTAGTTAACACAGACAGTGGTGTAATCACCAAGTACAGAAAAGTTCTTTTCAAATATCCCCATTTCCTGCTGTATCTGTTTCGTATAAAAATTACTTGTGATACTGCTTTGTTTTCAGACTGCTTCAGCTTTGGCTGGTTTGCTAGAAGAAGATGTTCTTTCTTCAACTAATCGCTTTGCAGACAATGCTTGGCGAGGAGCTGAGGCTTACCATTTTTTCATACTTGCACAAAGACAGCTCTATAAAGGTTCTGTAGAAGCAGCACTTAAAACAGGTAGAACTTCATTTTTAACCCTGTAAAGAAACTGTTCTAATTTTACAAACCTGCACAGCACATAATTTAATTTATAGTTGGCACATTTTTCTATTCTTGCTAGAATTTAAAACAAAACCATGTAATGAATTGAATATGGCTGCAGTCAAGCTACCTGGAAAGTATTTTCTTGGAGACAATGCAAATCTAACTTACCAAATATGACCTGGTAAATTAGAAAATCTCTGTAGATGTTCTCAACTGTTTTGTTTCTTTTTTTTAAATCATAAGCCATGCCTGAATTCACATCAGACCTCCCTGTAGAGCTTCATAAAAAATTTGTGGGAGTTAGAGAAGCAAATAGTGCCCTATACTTTGTCCAAGTAATGAAGGTCCATCTCAAATACTTCTAACATGTTTAAAAAAAAAAAAAAAAGTGTCTCAGAAAGACACTTTTATTTCCCAGTCAAATCCCCTTATTTTTATTTATTTTTAAAAAGTGTTGAACCATGCATGCTTCAGTCATGTCAATGAAAAGACTTTGGTTCATGGTGTCCAATTTGTAAGATTAATACTGTCTACTAGTAGCAAATATTTCATACAGATGATTGCACTTCTCAGAAGACATGTAATAACTTCCTTGGATTTTTTTTTTTTTTCATTTCTTAGCTCTTCATTTGCGAGATTATGAAGACATTATCCCTGCAGTTGAAATCTATTCCCTTTTGGCACTCTGCGCATGTGCAAACAGAGCATTTGATATTTGTTCAAAAGCCTTTGTTAAACTAGAATCCTTGGAAACTCTTAGGCCAGAGCAGAGGCAACAGTATGAAGACCTTGCTCTAGAGATATTCACGAGACATTGTCCGAAGTATAACAAAAAATCTGATCTGGATGACGTTCTTGAGAGGTGGGTTTATATTTATATGATACTGTAATAATACTAGCATTTTTTTCTGCTATTGTCTGTATTTTGGCTTTTAGCAGGTTTTGTGCGACCAAGTTAATTAGGTGCTTTGCTGCTTAAACCAAATATTGGGCAAGAATGATGCCGGTGTTAGCCAGTTTGCAGAAAGGGTAATACACCACTTATTTGGGAGAATAGACACTGACTGTATTTGAGGAACTGGGCATAAAGATTTAACTTCACCTTAATTTTAATGCATGTGGGACAGAGCACAGGAGTTTTAGGACCTTTGATTAGGTGTCACATGCCATTAAAGTAGTAACGTTACTGTTTGCATCACCATTGTGGTGTGATGCAAATGTCAACAAGTGAATATTTGACTATTATTAACCAATAAGTCTCCAGTGTTTTGTCAATTACCTAAATCTACATGGTGTGAGAAGATGAATATGTCAAGTGAAAGAATTAGAATATGAAGGGCACGCTTAAGGGGTACATCCTTGGAGTGGCGGTACCCACAATGGTGTCTTTGACATATGTTTCCTGCTAACAGCATGGAATTTGTGAGTATGGAAATTGATTGTGAATCAATTTTCTTCTTCATAGGATCTTAACCTGTCTTTGTTTGATTTTACTGTGCAGATGTACTGAATCTCACTAGTGGCTTTCATGTTGACTCTTCAGAGTAATAGTAGTGCAGGTGTCTAATTGGACCTTGCCTTTATATGGCCTTCACTGCTTCTTTTCACTTAATCTTTTGGATCTGCTGGTCCTGATTTGTTGACTATATGGTTCTGGGGGTGTGCATTCTGTTGTGTGAAGATTTACCTACTTGGCTATGTTAACAGTGAAGTGTTACGTGAGTTAATAAATTGTAATCAAAAAGTGGCACACATCTGAATAGAGAAGCAGTGTTTTACAGATGAGCATGACAAGTTTTGTAACTAGCTGTAGGCACACAATTAGGTATTTATGCACTTTTGCAAATTTCTACAAAACAAGTCTTCGCTGCTATTTTAAAACCATGTTTTTATTCTTTCAGCTTTATTTACTCCTTTTCTTTTTTTTTTTTTTTAAATAGTGGAGATGGGAAACTTCCTGTATGTGTTGCAACAGGAGACCCTATCCTGGAGTATCGATTCTGGATGTGCAGCATATGTAAGCATTGCATGAAAGCCAAAGAAGCAAGCAATTATAACTTCTGTCCTCTGTGCCACAGTACAGCATAGCAGAGGATAAAGGACTGTTTATCCTCCTATCTGTTATGTCTCCTAAAAATACTCTCTAAAATGTTATCGATGTACTATATTTTAAAATACAACTCAGGTACTGTATTGTAACAGATAGTGCCACTATTACAGAAACATTTAAAAAAATCCCCAGAAAACCCGCAAGAGAAACCTTTACTGATTCCATTTATGTGAAGAAACGACTGGGTTGGACTCAATTTTTTTTTTGTTGCATTTTTTACAAAGGTTTAAGGTAAAAGCATTCTTTTCTAATTGTAAATTGAGCCTAGTTTCAAAACTGTGCGAATTGAATGTAGGTTCATCTTAATACACTTTACTCTGAGCAAGCTCCATTTTTTTGTTTTCGTAATTCCATAGGAAATTATTGGGTTTCCTCAAAATTCACAACTGTTTGAAGGAATTAATTGAGTTGAAATAATGCCACAGTAGTTGTGGTATTATGACTGTATACATTTTTCTACTACTGTTTTACTTGAGCAATGGTACCAGTTTAGGCATACATCTGTGCTATCTTCTTTTGCCAAGTGTATTTAAACCCATCATAGCAATAAAGGGCTTGCAAGCATTTAGCAATCAGTGCCATTAGTCCGCATCTGGCTTCTTGACCGTTGGTGATGTCTTCGACCAGTTAAGGAAACCTCTATCAACCTTCAAACTGCAATCTGGTAATGAGCTACTTTAAGTAGCTTGAAGAGAGCAGCTGACATCTGTGGAACAGATTTCAAGAGTTGAACCATCATCCTTGTTCTACACGACGGTTTAAGGAACGCTGTTTTACTTAGGACTGCGCTGTTCCATTTTATTGCTGGATTTGAGCCTCAGCTCTGGACGTGCTGCAGGTCCTTGCTCCACGCTATGAGCCTCGGCAACCCGGCAGCAGCCAGAGCCTCGACGTTCGCGTTGTGCATTAGGATGCCCGAGAGGAGAGCACGAGGCCTCTCCTGCACCGTCGCTCAGAGCACGTCATGCCTCTCGCCTAAACTGAGGCCAGTTAAGAAGAAACCCCGTTTTGTATGGAAAACATTCAGTATTACTAAATATTTTTTTCTGTCCTGGTGTTTGAGCTTCTTTCTTCTTCGTAAAAAGGTGTATTACAGGCCTCTGCCAGTTACGTCATTCCGGGCTGCGCCAGTTACCTCACTCCCCGCCCCACCAGCAAGACCCGCGGGGGGGCCGGCTCCAGGCAGAGCCCTTTGTCCGTTCCCTTCACGGCTCCCCCAGGCGCTCCCATCCCGTTCCGGCCGCTGCCGTACCCGTGACGTAAGGACGCGCCCGCCCCACGTGACGTCATTCCACCGCCTCCCCGCGGCGCGGCGGAGCCGCCGCCATGGAGCGGGAGGCGCCGGGCGGAGCGGCCGAGCTGCTGGCGGCGGCGCAGGCGCAGTTGGCGGCGCGGCGGCTGTCGGCGGCGGAGGAGCTCTACAGCCGCTTCATCGCCCGGTGCGCGGGGCCCGGCCCCGGCGGGTACGTGCCTGGGCGGGGGGAGCGGGGGAGGCGCGGGTCCTGCTGTAACGGCCGCTCTCCCTGTGTCTCCGCGCAGCGCCGGCCGCGACCTCGCCACGGCCCTCAACAACCGGGGCCAGATCAAGTACTTTCGGGTGGAGTTCGCCGCCGCCATGGAGGACTACACGGCCGCCATCGAGTGCCAGCCCGGCTTCGAGGTGCCCTACTACAACCGGGGCCTGGTGCTCTACCGGCTGGGTACGGGCCGCGCCGCGCCTCGCCGCCCCTCAGCGCGGGCCAGGCCGTGGGGCCCGCGCCGCGCCGTCGGTCACGGCAGCGCCGCCTGGCCCGGGGCCGTTCGCCGGGGTGACCCAGGGCAGGGCAGGGCGACCCGAGCATGTGCCCTGCGAGCCGAGCGGCGGTCCTTCACCCTCACCGGCTGCCCGGCACCTCCCGCCTGGGCTGCCGCCCCCCAGCGCAAGGGGAGGGCAGGGAGCTCTCCCAGGGCAGATTCACAGCGCTGTTTTACCCCAGGGTGCGCGCCCGAAGCTGCAGAGTAATCCCCTCCGTTTTACAGACGGAGGGACCTGCCTGGCACCGGCGGGGGAAAGACGTCACACCAGAAATAAATGGTGCAGATGGAGACACGTTTTTCTCAAGTACTCACAGAAAGTTTCAGCTATGAGTCTGCCCTGTGTATGCAGCTAGGTATCCCTGTTTGCAGATGTGCTGCTGTGTCCTTTGAAATGATGCCATTCAGGGAAAAATAGGGGGAAAGTTGCAGTTTCAGTTTGGGAAAATTTTGCATTAGGGGTAAAACCAGCCAATTCCAAACATTGCCATTACACCCAAGATAAAGCATCTCTTAAGCAGGTGCAGCTATAGTGGGCGCAGCCTCCTCAGCTTGCAGTGGGCTATCGGCCATTTCTGGGGACTTTGCTGCCCAAGTTTTGACTATGCCATAAGAAAATGACACCCCTGTTCCTTTAGTAGGGGCTTGGCCATTGCAAAGTGAAGACCCAGAAGTTGAGGGACTAGAGAGAGCACTAGAGAATGCAGCCTGACCAAGGGCATTAGCTGGGAGGTGGTATACCTGTGTTCCAGCTTTAAGGCAGCCTGGCTATTAGTTAGTTGCCTGAGCATGGGCCTTTTAGCTCCTCTTGGAATAAGCTGGTTGAATGGAGCCTTAAGCCCATCTTAGGTTCAAAAATAGGTGCTCGGGTTCTTGCTCTGAAGACCTTTGACTCCCACTTGGGCCTCTGGAGAATCCAAATGTAGTGGGTCCAGTAAGTAGAGCTGCTACTTTTTGTTAGTGAAAGTATTAGGAGTCGTTCTTCCTAGTCTGTGGTTTGTGAGTTCAAGCAGTTACAGAGGCATAATTCTTTCTTTCTTTCTTTCTTTTTTTTGGGACAGGATGCTTTGATGAGGCCATGAAAGATTTCAGGAAAGTATTAGAGTTAAACCCCCAGTTTGAAGATGCTGCATTGAGTCTAAAACAGGCTATTCTTGATAAAGAAGAAAAACAAAAGCGGGATTATTGAAAATGCAGCCAGTGGTACGAAAATGTTTTGCTAAACATGTGATTTTTGTCACTGATGGATGAAACACAAGATCATTTACATCTGTTACGACCTACTGAAGAAACCTCATTCTTGGGTAAATAAGTTAAAACTGGATTATGATTGCAAAATAAACTGGTTTTGGATATTGTTAGTGTTGAGGAAAAGCACCACGTTAGATTTTGTACAGAAGTACTTCATAAAGATGTTGGAAGCTTAGTAACAGCAAATGAAGTCTAGTTCTCTTATTAAAACTGTTTCACAGATAATTTTAAACAGTCTTTCATGGGGTAGAAAAATCAATCTATATAAAACATTTAAATACTTAAGATTGGAGCTTGTGAGAAGTACAGTGATTTAATAATGACAGTGTTTGTCCACGTTTAAATTTGATTTAAGCTAAAAGTGCAATTGTTAATTATAAGGTGGTGTCCTTGAGATGCTGTGGTAACTGATCTTTTTTTCACTTCAGATTGTTTCTGTTTTAAGAAACACTTAAAATCAGCGACATCTTTTTAGGTAACACCAGCTGTACCTTGCAGGAGGAATGTGGTAGAAGCATTTAATTCATCATAAATTCATTCACTCCTAGAGGTAGTTCTACACTATGTAAATAGGTAGGAACAGAGCATACCTGTTTTTTGTAATTCCTTTGTAAAAGTATTGGACCGATTAATAATTGAATGAATAAAAATGAACATCTACTTTTTATCTCATGGCTGTCTGTGAAGAGCTTATGGTAGAGAATGTAGTTGGGCTATTCACGGGAGGAACTGTGGCTTTCTCCTTTTTATTGGAAAGGTCAACTGCTTGAAAAATAGAACATGAAATCTGATTGAACTGGCTGTGAATACCCAGGCAGCTTCATTTCTCACGATAGGAGGGAGCATTGCTGAAATCTATAAATCATCAATAAGAAACACCCTTGCATGTTCATAGCAGTACAAGTTCTAATAAAAGAAATACTCTTTGATTGCCCACATGAGCATTAGGACTTTTTGTTTTTTTTAATAAACTATGCTAATGACAGTTCTGCTTCTTAACGGTGAGTTTCTCCGTGGATGATCCTGGAGCCTGCACAAGTGCAGGCCTCACTGAGGGTGGTGGGACCCTTTGGGGTAAGTCATGCAACGCTACAGGCTTGGGGAAGAGTGTCTGGAAAGCTGCCTGGCAGAAAAGGACCTGGGGGTGTTGGTTGACAGGCGCCTGAATATGAGCCAGCAGTGTGCCCAGGTGGCCAAGAAAGCCAATGGCATCTTGGCTTGTATCAAAAATAGCGTGGCCAGCAGGACTAGGGAAGTGATCGTGCCCCTGTACTCAGCACTGGTGAGGCTGCACCTCGACTACTGTGTTCAGTTTTGGGCCCCCCACTACAAGAGAGACATTGAGGTGCTGGAGCGTGTCCAGAGAAGGGCAACGAAGCTGGTGAAGGGTCTGGAGCAGAAGTCTGATGAGGAGCGGCTGAGGGAACTGGGGTTGTTTAGCCTGGAGAAAAGGAGGCTGAGGGGAGACCTTATCACTCTCTACAACTACCTGAAAGGAGGTTGTAGAGAGGTGGGGGTTGGTCTCTTCTCCCAGGTAACAAGTGATAGGACAAGAGGAAATGGCCTCAAGTTGCACCAGGGGAGGTTTAGACTGGATATTAGGAAATTTTTCTTAACTGAAAGGGTTCTCAAGCATTGGAACAGGCTGCCCAGGGAAGTGGTTGAGTCGCCATCCCTGGAGGTATTTAAAGGACGTTTGGATGAGGTGCTTAGGGACATGGTATAGTGGTGGTCTTGGTAGTGTTAGGTTTACGGTTAGACTCAATGATCTTAAAGGTCTTTTCCAACCTATATGATTCTGTGATTCTATGAGAACAGACTTGAGCGTCTGAACATCTTCCCCAGCAACCTTACTGAGATTGCTTTCAGCTTTGGGATGAAACTCCGCAACAGCTGCAGTGAGCAAATGTGGAGCACAGGGCTGAGAAAATGCTTCGTTTACCTCTTCTGCTTCATGATGCTTGACAGCAGCAATTTTCAAGTTACATAAATATGATGCATGATAGCAGGATGTAACCATTTACAGTTTGGAAAGCAGGCTGTGATGTCATAACAACGACCATTCTTTTCAAAAGTTTAATTTTTGACTTTTCTGGATATACTGAGTACATGCTTTGCTTCCATTTTTATATCTTAGTGCTCTGTCTCGAGAACAACATTGATAATGTAAGGACTTGGCACATTTCATGCCACCTCAGTCTCAAAAATTGAGAAATCATACCAACTCTTGGCTGATGGTGAGAAGGTGAGCTAGAACTAAGCCTGTTCCTGGCTTAACCATGCCAAGAAAATTAAAAAGACAGTATGAACAGGTGAATACGACCTATGAAATTTTACTTTGAGAGGAGAGGTCACAGATGTGGTTCTGCACAGAATGCTGTTTAAATGACAGGCTAAAGATAAAAATCAAAAGATTAACAGCAAATAAGTATTTTAGAAAACAAAGATGCTAGTAATAATATCCTTCCTACTTCCCAGCTTGTGTTGTTTTGTGAATGTTGCTCAATTACTTTTAATGCATTCATTGTTGGCACAGAAATATTTCACTGGACTAGGAGCAATTTTATTGCAGATTCTCCACAGTATTTCCTTCTCTCTCCTGTAAAAAGATAAACTGTCATGCTGCATTTCAGCATAATTTGGAATTCTTTCAAGGTAATTTTGGCCGGTAAGGTTCTCACACACATTTTCCCCTTTCACGTGCATGCATGAGTCACTTAATTCTCTGGCTTTACAACACAAGACTCATTGGGGTTTTCAGTCTGAAATTATGAAATAGTATTGTGTGGTGTTCTATCACTCAGGCCTGTTGAAAGGGTATAAACCACCATTAGCAATATAAAAAAAAAACCCTTGAAGAGGAGGATGTGTTTAGTAACTCCCCTTGTCCTACAAGTTTTCCTGTTCGTAATCCTTTAAGAATTAAAAGTCTAATGGAGAGTGGTAAAATTCTTTTTACGTAGTGTTTCCACATGAAATTCAGACAACCTCTCAGCTTGTAAAAGCAGCAGGGGTTGTGTGCTTTGGATGCTTTGCAATATAGAGGTACTGTGGCTTTACACCTTCACCGGGCTTTAGGGGTTGTCTCTGCTTGAAAATTATAAACCTCTGTAGAGCGTCTGGGTCTGCCCGCTCCATCGCCCTTGCTAGTCAAAGTCATGGCGCTGTGCCAGTAAGTCCAACAGGTGGTTGCTGCTAATCTACATTGACTGTCTCTTTACTCTGGCCAGAAATGTTTGAGACGTGAATAATTCGCAGCCGCTTTCCCAAGGTTTCCTACCTATAAACCTACTCTCCAAAAGCCCGTTGACTCTTTCCTTCACACAGCCTTCACTGGCAGCCCCTCCATTTAGTTTGCTCCCCATAGCTGGGATTAATTTGGCAATGAGTAACAGTGTTCTCACCTGGTGATTTACCTCTAAACTTACAAAAAATACGTGATTTCCGCAATACATTACAGAATGTGGTTTTTTTGTTTTTCTCCAGTATCTGAAACAACAGTCTCTAAGATCTTACTTGCTCAGAGAACAAGGCAAAGAATAACATCATCACCCTATGCTTTTCCCTGGTACCCTATTTGTCCTTTTACTGAAACACGGGACAAGGAGTTGTCACACTACTTGCAGTGTTGCAAGGCCTTTCCCTTGCTTTTGCAGAAAGGTAGGAAAAGATGACAAAATCCCAGGTTAGCAGGGCACAGAGCAGTATGAGAAGTGTTTCATATATGTTTAGTGTGAGATGCGGCGTGGGGAACAAGGAGAGCCATTCCGAAGGGAAAGCTGCGGCACGTTGAGGGGAAAGGGCTAGGTCGTCAAGTGGCCAGAATGTGTTCCTCTTCCACGTGCTTTCCCTCCGAGTGGACAACAGAGGTAAGTCAGCATTAAAAACCTGAAAATCTTTGGCTGTTACAACTGAGGACTGCACTATGCACTGTCCCGTTTAGTAGGTAACCTTGGTAAAAAGTAGGTTAGTAGTGAAAGGTGTGCTACTCAAATTTTGTGGGGAATGAACACCTTTCTATCAGTCAAGCTCAGCTGTGCAGGTCGTGCTCTCCCCTGACTATCAGAAAGGGAAGGGTTCAGAAAGAGGCAAAAACAATGTTCAAAACTGAAGATAGCTAGTAGAAGGATAATATTCTATATTCTTTTGTGTTAGCAGATTATTGTCGGTCTGCCTAATCCTTTTAATAGAGGCAGAGGCTGGATCAGTAGAACAGATTCAACCTCAGCCTGTGGCTTTCTTGCGTGATGGAAGGGCTGGTTGCTTTTTTATGAAAAAAGTATGCTGTGAGATCTGGTCGAGGCGGAGGCCCACCTAGTAGCATGTTGTGATCATTTGAGTTGAACTCCAGTCTGTTTCCGAAGATTAACTGTTTCCAAGATTTTCCTTGTAGGATCTCTTTAGTCCAAGAGGAGGGAGGGACTGGATGCAGTCCACAGCATCACTTCCTACAGCCCATGACGATCAGCTTTTTCATCATTCATGTCTTTGTGTTGTACAATAAGCATGTGAAATGGACCTGAAGGATATCCTCATCTCCCAGCAAGGAACAGCTAGTCCAACCCTGTCACAGACATCACAACAGTAGGTTTCAACCTAGCTCCTATTACTATGGAAAAGGCTGATCCAAAGTTCAGTGCTTTCCAGGATTGTATTGGGGACTCCTGTGTGCCTGTATCTGCAGATTTAACATATCTCTTGTGCCTTCCTAATTCCTTTTCTCCACATTGGCTGAATAATGAAGGCTTGTTCAACTACAGTGGTATGACCAGAAAGGTTCCTGAAAGCCTAATCCAAGAAAGAGTTTAAGCCCATAGGCCTGAAAACTGCAATCTAGGACATGAGTTAGGTGCTGAAGTTCCAGCTGCAACACCTGAGAGGAGGGAGTAATCCCAGGCGAACCTAGATGCAGAGCAATACACCATGCAATAGCATGGCTGACTCATAGCTTGGGAAAGACACCCTCAAAGCTGAACAATGACTGCCTAACCCTAACACGCTTGTGTGATTCAGTGTAAAAAACATCATCTGCCATGAACAGCAACCAAGGTAGGAGGAGGAAACCAAGGATGTGGAATTTCTCTGGCTTGTCTGTGAGAATGTGGGAACCTGAAACGCCTGTTGAAATGGGAATGCAGGTCTGTCTCACCTTCTCCCTTTCCCTACCAACATATCTGGAAGGTCCCCCCATCTGCCGGGTGGTGGGTGGACGGGTATGGAATGCTGCTGGAGCCCTTCCTGGCTTTCCGGGGCAAAAGGGAAAGATCTGGGATATCCCACTTGCTTCAGACAAGTTTACCTGAATCTACTCTGCAAGACCTTAGTGACGCAACACCAGACCTGATGCTCATCTGCGTGGAACTAGATGGTGTCCCGTGAGCACTGGGAAAAGAAGAGCTAGCATTTAGTCATCGTTATTTAACCTTCATCCCAGCTTACAAATTTCAAAAGGACTGCTTTTTAGATTAACAGAAAGTTAACCTAAACTGATGAGTTTGTTACTGTTCCCATTAAAAATGGGGAATGTGCTCTCTTGGAAAATGTGTGGGAGCAGTAAGCTTGCTTGACTCTGCAGTGTTAGCTCCGGACAGTAGAGTGCACTGCTCATACAGCAGAGAGGAAGGCATCTCCCAGGCTGCTGCTGAAGGGGGTCTTGGGATCCCAGTACCCTCCAATTCCTTTTTACAAAACTCAGCCCTTCAGTAGATACAGCTTTTTGAGACTACATTTATTCAGCAATCATCGCAGGCATGACTGCAGCTTTTGGGAAGCGTGCCACATCTATGCACTAAGCGTGTGTAACCGGACAGCATGTGAAGACAGAGGCTGTACGAGCTGTGCAAACCCACTGGAGACTGCACACATGTGCACTGGTAGCCTGCGTTGGCATCAGTGCAATTGCCCCCTCTTCACTGCTGTTGAACACCTACTCGTGCTGCAGGCACACCTTCACTTACAGTGTAGGCATGTCCTGAGAGTGATTACAGGTGGCCATGTGTCTGGTTTGTCCTTGATCTCTAGAAAAATAATTTTAAAAAGTTTTCTGTGGGCACAGAAAACAAAATACCAGGTAAGTTGTCCTTTTTACTCATGTTAGAGCATCCGTCTTCTCCCATTTTGTAGAGTTAGCCTTTTCCATACAGGAGCAGATGAGAGGAAAGTGAGGAACTAACAGGTTTCCAAGACACTCAGGTCGATGCAATGTTATAGAAAAAAATCTGCATTAATGGGAAAAAACAGTAGGCTGTTGTGTTGTGTGCGGAAGAGGCCTTAAGTAGGAGATGGCTGGCTCTTTGAAGCCAACGTTGGTACACCAGATGGTTGCTGTTGCACATTAGCAAGGAGATGTTCTACACTTACATTACTTTGTATGTATTTTTATTTGACTTTTCAGATTTGCACTTTACATTCACATGGGAGGATTGGCAGTCACTTTATGAAATGTTACGAGAAGCAGCCGTAATCAGGGCTGAAATGATTTTAGTGATCTGCAAGTCCATATTTCAACAGCTGGAAGAAACAAAAAATGTTATTTTGCAGCCTTGGGTTATTTTCTGGTAAGTTTTCTTTTGTAGCCACTTCAGAGAGGCAACAGGTTACCACATTTACTAATCCTGTTAGCAGACCCTAGCAGTTTCCAGTGTGGTGGTGCTGTCCTGAGTCCCACTGTCTGGTCTTGTCACTTCAGGCAAGACAGTTCTGGTGGTCACTGAAAGAGGTAGCTCCTGTGTCTAGTTGCACTGTTTAGAAAGCAGCCAGCACAGCAGAGCCTTCAGGTGCTGTTGGAGACACACACACAGTGAAGTGAGGAGTGAGACTGGAGCACACAGATTAATCGCTCTGGTTCTCCAAAGGCAGACGAAGCTATGGGGTAAACCCTAACAGTTTGGAGGATTTGGACCCTTCAAAAGAATTTGGAATATGGCAGTGATTTGTGCCTTAGTGTTTGTTTCTAAAATTTTGGATCCATTTTCTTTCAGACTGGGGGCAGTCCAGTTGAAAACCTGTTGAAATAATAGCTGGTTCCAAAACTGCCTGCTACAGCCCAACTCCAACATGCCCTGCTCTACTGCTGGCATCTTCTCCAGAGCCATGCCACCTGTGTTTGGCTTGGCAGGTAGCTCTCCTTCTTCCCTCTCTCACAGGCTCAAGATTAGACCAGGAGACTGCAAACCCTGCCTGTTCCCTAGTTCTTGTCCCAGAACTTACAGTTCTAAGGTCTTGAAGGACAGGCTACCCATCGCTTGTGCCACAAAGCATGGTGACCTCTCTAGGTGAGTACGCAGGGCCTGGTGTTCTTACCAAATTCAGTTTACATGCATCATCTTGGACCAACAGTCCAGACTGGTCCAGCGAGTACGTAGCCCTGGATATTGGCTGAACAGTGACCTGGAAAGGCTGAGAATGATAGACAGTGTATTTGTGTAGTTTTTGAAGGACACATACATGCTGCATGTTAAGTGCTAATGTATTAAAGCATGAACTAAAGGTAATGTTACACAGTCCATGTTTGAGGCATTTCAGATGCCAAAACCAGAGGTTCTAAATCCCTTAAAAACATCAGGTCAGGAGTGCTTTGAAATGGCTTTTTTTCTCCTGAACACCTACCCTTCCTCTCCCTGCTTGAGCTGCACTGTCCTCTGCAGGGGCTGCCAGGCAGTATGTTGGTAGGAGAGCACGCTGCCGCTAAACAGTGCACATACACCTGAGAAGAAGAAAAAGTACCACTTGGTCCATATCAAATCCCGCTTTGCAGAGCATTTGGTCTTTTGTCCGCATTTTGCAGAAGTGGTGATTAGATGATTAGACTTCGGCTTGTCTGAATGGTTGCATGAGGCACCTTCTAGCTGAACCTGCCTTGAATTTCAGATTTGGTGTCAAAGAAGCCCTCAGGCAGTTTGGTAACTAGGAGGCTGAGACAGGAGAAGTTAAAACCTCACGAGCTGCAGCGAGGCTATGTATCAAAGCTAGACAGAAACTCAATCTAGTGCTAGATGCAGCTGTGCACTTAGGAAGCAGCACAAGCCAGAATTGCATCATGTTCATTTCTAGCAAGTTCACAAGTTGAACTGCTTATGAAAAGCCAAGTCAAAAAAATTATGTGGTTACTTAAGCTGCCCAGGCAGGGGTACTGCCATGGCTTGTATCAGTACGTGTACTAGAGTCCACTTAACTGGGTGCACTAGGAGCAAAGCACCCTCAGGCAACTGTCCTGGGGTTTTCTTTGCTTTTGTTAGACCCGTTAGAGGAGGACAGAACCTCAAAAGTATAAGACCAAACCCACGTGCCTCTGCTTCCCTGCCCATTGGGCTGGCATCTGAGGAGATGGTTGACTGGATGGGATGGACGGGAGACAACAGAGCTAAACTTCATGTGGATATTATGGCATATAAGTTGACTTTTCTGTTCTAGACATTTTGAGCTGAAGTGCTATGAATCTGATCCTATAAAAAGTCAGAAACACTGTATAAAAATCATATTTACATACCAAACTCTTTTGTTTGCTCCAGCCAGTCCAATCTCAAGTCACTGAAACTGCGTTGCAGAGCAGATTTGAGAAGAGAACTAAATTAAAGCTGCGCTCCGGTCAGGCTACTTGGGTTGAATGCTGGCTAGGTCTTAGGTCCGTGAAGTGTTTAAAATGGCTATTTTTTAAATGGTCTTAAGAAGTTCAGAGGATAGGGTCCGTGAGTGGGAGGTGAGCCTTTCACTTAATCTTACCTGTTCCAGTCGATGTGCAGGGGTCCTTATTGCTAGCCTTTTAAAATGAGAAGGGTGTCTCACCCTGGGGCTAACAGCTACTGGACAGAACTCTGCAAAGTACTCACTGCCGTTAATCTCACACCTATTTGAAAGAACAGATCAACAGATCTAGAAGAAATGAGGGCTTTGCTGATGAGCACATTGGTCATTCAATAACTACTTGCCCATCCACAGTGATGTTCCATCTTGGGGTGCTGTTGAAGTCTAGAGACCTGGTTACCCAGCAGTTTTCCAGGTATAACTCAGTGTCGGGGCTCTCATCTTTCAGCTCCACCTCGAGGAACACAGGCTCCACAGGTCGCTTAAGTATTGCCACGTTGGGCTCGTAGAATTCCACGAAAGATTCATCTCGAGAAAACATCAGGGGATTTTGTTGTTGTTTACTTTTATTTAAATTAAAACATGTTTGGAAATTTTCTGATTTTCTTAGGAGGAGACTTACTTTTGGACACTCTTGAAACTATATTCAGGGCTTGTCTTATCCTTCTGTATACTGCAGAAAAGGAAACGTTAGTAAGGTTCTTTAGTAGGAAGCAGGGCATGTCTTAACAAGGGAACTTGCAACTGAAAGAGTCTCTGAAGTTTAAAAATGGAGGAAGAGAATTGCCTACCTGCAATATTTGATCTTGGTACCATCGTACCAGAGCCAAAGGGAGGTGATGTCGATGGATCACTAGCGAAGGCACCTAGCACTAGGGTCTCTTTTGCTCGATAGTAGCACAAGACTGTTAGTCTATAATAGGAGAAAGGGTAATTTTTGTGTTCACTTTTACTGTCCACCAGCTGTTTCAAAGTGAGCAGGGTCAGTGAGCAGCAGCTCCTACCTGTAGTCTGGATCTCTTGTGATTGTTGGTATGCTCTGTCCTGGGAGAGTCTGTTTCTCATAAGAGATTTCATTTTCATAAATAATGTGATCACCTTCAAACTGTGCATATGGGAAACTCATTAAAAATTGAATCTTCTCAGGAGCTGGGGCAGGGGAACAAAAGAGAAAATGCAGGAGAGACAGAGACTTCCAGCAGATGTATCTGCTCCGGCCATGGGCTTACCCTTACTGAAGTGCCACAGGTAGTGACATGGAACTTGAAGAAGGCATGTCCTTCATTATACTCTCTAGGCTTGCAAGAGCTATCCCTTAGTTTCGTTTTACTCATATCAATGGCAGGAACTGTTTTCATTTGGGCAGATATCATTATGGTACCATCTGGGTGGCATACTGAGAAAATCAGAGAGTTGGTTATAAACTCAAGGAAAGAATCACAGATCTTTTTACTGATTGATCAGTTGTATAACTTACTTATAAATGCTGAAGAATTAAAACTGCAGCTAACGGAGAACATCTGTAAGGTCTCCATAGTTCTCACTTTCCTTAGGGCAACGTCAAACCTTGCTTTGATTTTCTGAAAGGACACTTCCTGTGAAGAAGGTGATGGAAGAGGTCTCCTGTTAAGGCACTTGATCCATATGTATAAAGTTCTGCTCTTGAGATTGTGCCACTTGAATACTAACAAGTCACAAGATTTAAGTCAGTGTGAAGACTCGAGCCTGATGCAACATGGGGGCAGAAGTTTTCTTGTGTGAGTTAATTGGTCACTGTCACAGAGATAAATTTTGGCTGATTATTGTAGAATACTTCAGATGTTTATTACAGCATCAATTTTCCTCTGCCATGTCTTAACATTTCTACAAAATGTTCCTTTAAAAGAGCTTCTTTCATAAAAGCTATATTGAAATATTGTTTCTGGCTCAGTGCAGATGGGACATTTTGCCTCATCTTACTAAAAATACTGAGGAGTTTGTTTTTGAAGACTTGGTGCATATCTTTTAGAGACAACTTAGCACTGCAGATTACATAATACATGGCATTACCAGAAGGGTCCATGTCCGATGGACCTCTTGTCCTACTTGCACCGGCTTAGAGTCCTTCCCTCTGGAGGTTTTCCAATATGTGTAATACTACAGCACTACAAACTGTGACTGTAGGACTGTGGCTGTATGAGCAAACAGTCCTACGTACTTTAAAGAAGGCATTGCTATACAGTTCGTATACCTCATAGATAACTCCCACAGCAAACAGAGGTATTTGCAAGATCAGGTGTGTAGAATTGGTAGCTGCAAGATACCCATTGCTAAGCGCAACGTGCCGGTTCAGGAGCTTGTTACCAAGATACAGGTTCCAATACTGGTGCAAGCCAAAAATGGGGATGGCTAGATACAGGTTTTCTTCATCACAGTAACCAACTGCTTCTGGTAGTTCTGCGGGAAGAAGGTGGGATGAAGAATTAGCAATGAAGGAAGGTTTGAGTGATTTGACCCAGGCAGGGATTTCTATCACGGGTAAATTTTGCACTGGCACTGCAGCAGCACTGTTAGGTGCATACTGGCATTGTCTGCAGGGCTTTGGCTGTGTTGTGGACGTAGCAGCTCACAATCAATGGGATCAAGAATCCTCATGCCTTAGCGGTGGCCTGCCAGCCTGCTTCCAGGACTACTCCCTGTTTCAGTAAGGCAAGCTGAGCTATGTATGTAAATATGTTTTTTTGGTCAGCCTTCTTTGGGTTGAACCTAGAGCTATTTCAAAGATAAAATAGGACAGTGAGGAGACTCTGTCACCTTTGTGGCATGCAAAATCTAAGAAGTTTGAGAAAATACCAGTCAGACTTCCTGACTGTTTCAATAACCTGCTAAGTACAGCTCTTTGTGGATGATTTTGTCCTTACAGAAATGCTGTCTTTGGAGTTCACAGCAATTTATTTGAGTCCGTTGAGTTCTGCCCTGGACGCAGAGGCAAAATTGCATTTGAGGACAAACTGAAACTCATAGCAATGTCTGAAAGTTTTGCCAGTAGATGTATGTTCAAGTTATGAGGCATCTTGTTCGCTGAGTTTGCAAGCCAACTTCTTCTATACACTAGTTTTTATTGCTCTCAGTGTCTCGAGGGCAGACTGTCTTGCCAGTATGCAGAAGAGCTGCCATCAGAAAAGCAGCAAGTTGGCTATGTTACCAATAATGAGCTATTGAAGGGTGGGGTTTTCCCAAAAGCTCTCATCCTCAGTCTAGTGCTCTTCTCACTGAATTCACTGAAAATCTGATCCATGCTGTTGATGCAAACCGGTTAATATCAGGGGAAAGCTTACCGATATCAGCAATCACACACTCCACCTCTGCCGAATGATAGTAGAGTGTCATCTCTGGACCCACACTTATAGTGTAGTTAACGAGGAGGGTATATTTTGTTTCATTTCTATTCACATACTGAAAGAGAGAGAAGTGTAAGGCTGCAGTAGCAATGGCTTCCAGCACAGACAGGCATGTATATCCTGAGCAGCACTAAATAAGTATTCCAACACCCTCCTCTCCCCTGAAAATAGCTCAGTCTCCAAAAACATCGCTTCAGTTGGCCTAAAACTATTCAGAAATCTGGACTGGATTCAACAGCTTTTTCAGCCAAACATAAATGTGGAGAATGTAGTGCCTGTTCAGAAAATGGAGGCAGAAGTGAACACAGTGGTGTTTCCTCTGTAGCCCACTGGTGAAAGAGCTCGTAGAGGGAGATCCGGGTCCTAATCCTTATTCTTCTTTACTCAGAGTGTGGGCTGAACCCAGGAGAGTAAGTAATCGGTAAAACAGAAGGTGTGAGGAGATGCTATGAGAGATCCCTCTCAATATCCTCATTTACTTCACTAAAAGTGCTCCCAAAGCAAAACCTGCTGTTCAACCTGAAAGAAATACTTCTGCAAATGTTTGGCTTGCTTTGATCCTTAAAGCAATTTAACTGGGGTTTGACTGCAGCCTGAAAACTATTTGCGCAAGTCCTGATCCTGTGTGTTGACAATGTTGTTCCTTGTAACAGAAAATAGCATCACAGCTCTGCGTGATTTGGTTGAAACAGTGGTAGAGGACTTGCAGTTATGCATCCTCCCACTGAAATGAGAGGTTGAATTCCCTCTGTGAGTTTATACTTTTTACAAATATTTAGATTACAAATGGTCTGAAGCTTAACAAAATTACATTTAGAATACCCTGAGCCTGCCTGTACATGCTTGCACGGTGCATGGCCTGTGCCAGCGGTCAAATGGCTCTGCATAAACAGTAGGTTTGGGAATTACTGGATGTTGGTAACTGGTGTTTGCAGGATTGCAATAATTGATTTATTTTTCCAAGGCACTCCTGTTTCAAGGAACAGCATTTAATAGAGATTTGACAAACCTCTTCCTGCTGGGCGTGTGCTCAGATATTAGCCATGCTGACAGACACTAAAGGAAGTCATATTTCATACCATCTAATCACACTTGATGCTGCATGTCTCCCAGAGACCTAGGGAGAGCAAGGTGGGGACATGCAAGCCTCTAATCTTAATTCAGATGAGCTCAGACTCATTGACACCTTTATGATCGAGGAACAGTTGTTGGTTAATAAAAGCCAGACTATGTTCTGAAAAAGGACTGCCCTACCTCGTCCACTCGGCTGCTGAAGTGACCTGCTGTGTCTTACCTCCTTTAGAACATATGGATCATCAAAAGAGACTTCCAGGATAAATCCTTTCGTTCTATTAGAAAAGGGAGTTTCATAAATCTTAAACCCGTGGTGCTGTGCTTCCCTCAGGGTAAATGGCACATTTCCTATTGCGATTGCCACCAGAGAGACATCAGGAAGAAAGTGTCCAAATGCAACATTAAATAGCCTTTCCTCTGGCAGAGTATCTGTAGGGAGAGAACATCAAATTACTGCTGATGTGGATCAAGTAACGAAGACGGTTGGGGTGGCCTCCCATTCAAGTTCCAGGAAACTTAGCCAACAGCCATCTCTTTAATGGCTCTGATTAATGAGTGTTTGTGTTCTAGTCAGATCTGAAATACACTGAGCACATGAGAATTGCTTCAAGCTGCAGGAGATTAACAACAAATACACATAACTTTATAGAAAGTGGGTTCAGTAACTTTCTAGAGGTGCACTATGATGTGCAATGACTTGCCTATAAAGAAATCTAGAATCTAGTTCAGCCACATAAAATATGGAAAAACTACCATAATGTATGCTAAGAGGCTCCTTTTTCTTTCTATATCAGTTATCCAGACAGGTCCAAAGATGTTTAGTGTCTTAATGCATTGGAAAATATAATTAAAAAAACATTACTGCACCACTGGATGGCACAATGATTTCAGTATGCTCCCAAGATAACAAATGCAGGCAATTTGAGGGAGAAAATGCCATCAATGAACATTGTCCTCAGACAGTTCTTCTCAGACAGTTCATCGCGCAACACAACATCTTTATTCTAGGGTCCCAGTGCTCACTGGAAAAATCTGGATGTTAGTGCGAAAGAAATGTTTACATTCTTATCAGCAATTTATAATTTTAATTTCATCCTATAATGACAGGTCATAAATGGTACATCTGTTAAGGCTAAAGGTTTGGGGTTTTTTTATAAAACCTTGATTCTTGACTTTGGCTAGCAAATTGGAAGTGGGAGTTGAGAACATTCTGGTGAAGGTAAGTGTGTGGCAGAGGTCAAATGGAGCAATGTATAACACAGCAAAAGCAAGAGATTGGTGAAAGTCAATGAGAGGAATGACTTACTGTTGATAACAGTTGGTATTTGTGGCATGAAAGGTGTGGTGATGGATTTGATGACAGTATACTTTGTGGTTTGCCAGTCTGCATCTGTCCACGTGTGCTCCAAAAACAAGTCAATACTGTAAATGACTCCATATACACCACCAAATGTGGAGCTCTAGGAGGTAAAATTTGTGATTAAGTGTTAATTCTCAATAGCTCAATAGAAGAATGTCTGAATATGGTTAAAATTCTTACACTAGAAAGAGAAAACGGTATTCTAGTACAGTTTGGGATGGATTTTGCTAGGGGAGCTTGTTTGTTCACTTGGCCCACTTGTCTGGTCCATGTTTGGCTCAGATACTGCTGAGATTCTCAATAAGGAAGTATCAGGTTTGGGCGGGATGTCCTCATTAAATTTAGTAAGTAACTATATTTGCATTTATTTTCTTACAATCCCTGGATTACCAGTCATATCTCTCATTCTGTCCCAGTTCATTCTCAGAGTTTGTCAGTGCTTCCAACAGTTCTTCAGACCAAGCTTGTCTGGTGTTACAATACACATAGTGATGTAAATGTCCACCGATACACAAAAAAGTGGTATCACTTTTGTGACAAAAAGTCAAAATCACACTAATGTCATCTTCACAAATGGAACTGGTAAAGAGCCTTGTGAGAATATTGCCAGCTCCTTTCTAAGTGTTCAAGGTCAGGTTGGATGGAGTTTTGAGCAATCTGATCTAGTGAAAGATATTCCTGCCCATGGCAGGGGCGTTGGGCTAGATGATCTTTAAAGGTGCCCTCTAACCCAAACCATTCTGTTCTGTTCTACTGAACATTTCTTCCGACACTGCCTCTGTACCTGTAAATTATAGCTTGACAAGGAACTTACTATGTCCAAAGCAGGTGACTGCACCCAAACTACATGCTGGGAACCTGTCCCATGGTAACTCATGCTGTCTGCATGGAAATTGTCTGGGAAATTACTTCCTGACCCAGGCCAGAAGTTTACCAGGACTAGTTCAATAATGTAACAACATATACAATTGAACTCCAGTGCCCAGGAATCCCTTCACTCTTAATTTATTAGTATGTCTTATAGATTATTAACAAAAGACAGTCTCTTGCTTCTATCATGTTTTGTAATCATAGATACCTACTTTCTGAGTAAGTGCTTTCAAAACACAGAGAAGGAGCATCTAGGTCTTCAAATATTTCTTGTATCTAAGAATTTTAAGCAGCAATCAATCACTGTTTGGAATGTTTTGGAACGATCATAATCTAGAAACACCTTCCGTGGTCCAGACCCTCAAATGTGTTAGTGTGTGACAGGTTTGTACTAACCTTTAGCTTGCCTCCTTCTGCTCCAATAGGAATAGTTATTCCAATGTGTGTCTCATTGTGCTCCAGTAAGTAGTTCTTCTCCTCTGGGTTTACTATGACTCGACCATCGACTCCCATTAGAATGTTTTTAGACAGAAAGGTGGATTCTTGAACCACTAATGTGGGGATAACACTTGGCACAGTCCATGTTAGCGTAGTATCAGTGAAACTGATGCCATCTGTTGAGTTAGATAGTCCCAGGAGACCGGGTAATTGGAGTTACCAGTTGGTCTTCACTCTGCAACGGCTGTCTTTCCCTGACTCCTTTTCACCAAGGTACCTTTACAGCTTTCACTAATGAAACACCTTGTAGGATATTAGCCAACTGATAGCTATTTTGTCACAGAAACCCTGGTGCTTGAAGTAGACTTGAATCAGTTTCTGGTGACTAATTAATTTATTCAGAAGAACCAACAGTCATGCTCCCAGCTACCTGCTCCGTTGTCCTTCTGGTCCCAGGAGTTTTGCAAAAGGCAAAAGGAATGGGGCCCAGAGCCACCTGTTTGGACCTTCTCATTGAAATATTGGCTTCAAGATCACGACAACTTAAAACCTCCTGCTTCCTCATCAATTGTTCACATTAATACTGTTCTGTGAGAGACAGAAGGTGCAGCCACCACTGCTCTGCAAAAAGCCAGGCTAGTTCTGCCTCTCCAGAGAAAAGGACTAGGTGAGTCCCCAGGATACAGAGCTGCATCCCCTGCATGGAGTTATATGACAGGGGAGAGCCAAGGCTGTGGGATTAGTCCAAGGGAGGCTCCCTGGCCCTTCTGCAGCAGTTTTACTTGTCTCCAGTTCCCTGCATCTAACGTGGGGGTTTGAGAAACCAGAGACAAGGCATGACACTGCACCGGGAACACAAGTAATGCAGCGTCACAGCAGGGAACATGTTTGCCTGGGACTAAAGCCATGGACTCTTAGCTCATGTTGCTCTGAGGGCAGCTTGTAAACCTCTTCTCTTACAGAGTAGGTCACAGGGAAATGGGGAGACTGTATTTTCTACTAGCTCCTCAGGCAGTTATTTTTGGTGAACAAGGAAGAAATCCTTACCAACAGGACAAGAGACTGTTGTGTCAATCAGCAAAAGCAGCCACCGCTGCCTGTACATGGAAGTGGAAGTGACCATGTTCATATTTACACCACTGACCTGTTGGGATGCAGGCAGAAAAAGAGAACTGATGTTCCAGAGAGGCATTAGAAACAGCACAGTTTTGTGTCCGATTGAGAGCAACAACTCACCACGCTGACGTCAGACTCGTTGCTGTGATAAGGCGCACGGAGGTACACGCGGGACAGCGTATTATTGAAGCTGTAGCCCAGTTTTGCTGCATCGCTTACTGTTATTCTCTTTCTCCCTGATGGAGAAACAAACATCAGTTGCCATAGCTGGTATGCAACATTTTGGGTCTGCAAGAGAGAGATGAGCTGCATCAGATCTAAGTCTAACAAAGTCTTTTAAAAAACTATGATATTGTAGCACCTATTTTCCTGTTAGAAGCTGGAGTAACTGGAGTGACACTGGACACTACTAGTTCACCTCAGGCAAGAAATACCCTTGATATATATATAAAGATAAGGAATTCTGTAGCTCTTTAAGGCATCTTTAGAGATAGTCTTATAGCAGCCCTGGAAGAAACTTAGACTGGTAGCCTTGAACAAATCCCCTTGGACATAATGCCTGTGCTGTTAATAAAATGATTGCCTTCATGTCTGTTGATTGCTGGAGCAGTCCAGAGGCCAAGTGACAGACTACCTTTTATAGTATGTAGCCATACTGCGTCAAAGATAAGAAGAGAAGAATGTCTGTACCGGCCTAGAACAGAGTGTCCCAAAATGATAACCATATAGGAGGATAGTCAAAAGGAAAAATGGGCATAAGGAGCAAGTAAGACATGAGAAAAATAGGACAAGCATATATATATTTCCCCCTAATACTTTCCAGCCTCAAATAATTTTCATCTCAGGGACTCCTGAGCTTTCTGTAGCTTCTTTGTATTTTGTATGTCTTATTGGATTTCTCTTCAGTCAACTTTTCCAGACTCTCCTTGAGATCAAGCAAGCTTTTAGCAGCCACAACATCTTTTGGCAAGGAGTTTGACAGATTCACTACCCATTGTGTGAAGAACCACCTACCTTTGTTTGTCTTGAACTCAGTTTCCACTAATGTAACAAGCATATGGCTCTGTTCTCCCACCTAAATGTCTTTTTGCAGTCTAGAGCTCTAAGGAAACTTGAGAGGTTTTTCAGTACTTGATGGCATCTTTGCCATCTCCCTTTTTTTTGACAGAGATGGAGCTATGCCCCAAGAATGACTCATGAAACTAGTGAGAAGAGGCAGGCTAGGAAAGACTTCCCTTCGTACCTCTGGTAGTGCTGACATCCACGCTACGGTGTAGTCATTTGAAACTGCAGGGACATTGGTCTTCACTGACACCTGGGGACACAGAAGAGATTCTTTGGGAACAAACAAATCTTCAGCATTATTACAGGCATGGGGAGCAGAGAGAGGGCTTTCAGATTTCTTCTCCAGCGTTTGTCGGGATTTAGCAATTTACATTCACTGGAGGTAATTAAAGCGCTTTCAAAGAGGTTCTTGATGGCGGTAATTTCTGTGGCCTTAAAATGGAAGTTAAAGCCATGGCATTTATGGTGGTGCATGTACAACAGAGGGAACACTTTGTGTATAACCAGGTAAATCAAAAGTCCTGTTTCATATCTGGTAAGCTGTAAACTAGATCCCACTCCGGAGACTTCCAGGGGCACCTGGGTCTCTCCACCGGATGTATAGGGAAGCAGGCTGTTGGCTTTAACAGGACTGGTTCCCTCTTCCCATGCAAGCTGAACACCTGAACATGTAGGATCCCCAACACCTAAGGTAGATGCTATGGTGTAAACCTTGCCGGCATGTGCTGCAGAGTGAGGCAAGTTCTGGACACTGAGTTGGGAGTCAGCGTTTGCCTCAGACATCCGTACCATGGTTTAAGTGTGTGGCAACACCCAGACGTGACTGCAGAGCCTCAGGTCCTAACAGGAGAAATATGCTTTCTTTGCCCTGCCTATAGTAGGTGCGTACAAAAAGCAGTGAAGGTTGTTTTGTTCAGTGTCTTATTTCTACATTGGTGTGTAGATGCTGGTAGCAGGCTGACAGCCAAATCGTACCACCCAGCGGGAGGCAGGTCCTGTCTCACAATGATGTCCTGCAAGTTGTGTGATGGAGCAGGGGTGCCGCTCTGCAAACTCTAGGTTTTGTTATTTCAGTATAAGGATGACATTCTCACAGATGCTGCAGCACTTCATAACATAAAGGTACTCTCGTGAGCTAAACAGGTTGGCCTGCCTGGCTGCTGATTCTCTTGCAGTGGCTTGATTTACATCAACCGTACAGTTAACTGAATTTCACTGCATTCAAAATACCTATGACATGTAAATGTGTTACTAATAAGCATCTACAGTTACACCCTCTGCTGAATATTAGCAGGTCGCTATTGTGCCTGGTACGTAGTGTAAAATCCACTTCTGACAGGAGTTTGTGGAGGTTGTTGAGCCTGGCACGGAGCTTGGATGTAGCTTCGCCTTCAGTGGGAAAGCTTTTACCTCCATGTAGTTTTCTTCACACACAATTTCTCTTGAAGCCCAGGAAGAGTAGGAGCAGTACATCGGGTAGGTGTAGGTCATAGCTGCCCTCATGCTTGAAAATGAGGAGACCTTGATGTTCACAGTCAGTGAAAACAGCTCATCTGCCTGGGAAGAAAAACAGGCAATTCAGCAGATAGTGTTGAGGGTCCCAAGAGCAGCTGCATGGGACCATCCAGCCAGTGTCCTGTTTCTGAGAGTATGAGAACGGGTTGAGAGCTGTAGTAGACAGTTCCTCCAACATACCACCCTGTCTTAAGTGAGCTGTGTGCACGGGCTTTCTGAGACAGAGACATTGCCTCAGTACTTACAGCCTTTGCCTCAGATCACATCTCAGCACTATTCTTGCCACAGTATTAAGGAGCAGCTAGTCAGGGGAAGATCTGACCTACCTCACCATGTGGTTCATGTTCCTCCCATTCATGACTGCTCTGTGCCTCCTCATGGAGAGAAAGCACTGGAGCTTTTAGTTTGAGGTAGGTAGTTCAGATCTATCTTACAAATGCTGTTAGTGTCTATCTTGACTAGCTTCAGTAAGAGCTCCTTTTGGTCCTTCAGCTCTCCAGGAGCCACACATGAAGCCATGGACTGTGCTCCTATCTGACATGGATGTGTATTTTTCTACAGAAAAAGGCAAAACCTTTCCAGAGAAATTTCCAGTCTGGAAATCCTGGTGGTTGCACAGCACACTGTACACCCCCTGTTCTTGTTAGCATAACCTCTGCCCATAAAGTTTTGCCTTATTTTTTCTGTGGAGCTTCCAGGACCAACCAGACTAAACATGGACAAGCAATGAAGTTTCTACTGTGATATGTTCTGTTTCTAGGTACATTTAATTTCAACTAACATTTAGAAATTAGAAATCCAGGCTACACTTTTATGCATATTTTAGGAAAGGGTGAATCACCTCCGGGAGATGCCTGTTTCTCTCCATTGACTATTGTGGAAGCGTAAACAACTAGTTTAGACTAGACATTATCTTTTAGATGGCTAAAGTTACGTGAGACAAATCTGGGTCTAATAGATGTGTGTGATCTACGTTCCTAGGCATGTGTTAACAGGCACATTACCACACAAATTAAGCCAGGAAATGATCTGCCAGGATCACACTGCAAATGTTGCTTTTTCAAGCAGATGCCTACTTCTTTCCAGAGAGGGTTTCAAGAAACTCTCTGGCAAATCAGCAGCTACAAGGATATGCTTGAGAACTGGCAGCTAGTCAGCAGCATTAGGCTAAGTGTCATTTCATGGAGAGAGGAAATCCCATGTCAGTCACACTGAACAAACCTCATACTGGAGAGCCATTGCCTATTCATTTCTACATACCATCAACACTAACTCTTTGAGTTCACTATTTCTTGAGTTCCCAAAGCATGCCATTAGAATGCCATATAGTATCTCGATCTTGTCTTTTTGGAGAGGAGGTACTGTCTGAGTTGTTTTCAAGCCTGTCTCTGGGTCTTACCTCGTTGGCCACATGACAGCCAAGCACCGACGCGCGGAAGACAGGGTTGCCCCACACATCTTCTGACAGGACGTAGCCACAGCGAGATGCTAGTTTCTCATCCAGCAGAATGGGGCCAGCATAAGGATCTACAGAAAAAGGGAATAACGTGTGGGATGGAAAGCTTAGGGCAAGTCATGGGGCAGAGTGGTGCTGAGGTCCCCTCACGCAGCTCTCTTCTGAAAAGAGGTCCAGCTGGGTTGGGTGCTCTCCAGCGACGTGCGCTCTTAAGGAGCTGGCAAAGCTGTGCTGGTATGTGTTAGAGTGCATGAGACAGTCTGGCATGTCTGAAGCTCACCCACATTATGTTCACTTTAATGTCCAGAAGCTTGTGCCACAGCCACCTTGAAGTACTATTATGGGGAGTTTCTCTGAGGCATCACATACATTTCTCCCTCCCTGATTTTACTCTCTAGAAAAGAGTTATGGGCTATTAAGCCCATCCATTTCTAAAAAACCTCAGGTAGTGATAATCTGCTGCTCACTCTGGTCAAAGGATGCAGTCACGGACCTATTTTGGATGGGCATTTCTACAAATTGGTCAGGTTTGCTGCTCATCTCTACTTGGCAAGGCACTGCATGCTGTTAAACCTATGGGGCAGCCAAGGAACAGACATGATGGAGCTGGCTGCGCTCAGCTTTTGATGCTGTTAGAGTTAATAACATCATATTTTGTTAATTATCTGCCCTCTAATTAAGGAACTATTTTAGTCTTGGGTTAGACACAAGAATCTGTACAAATAGATAGGGTTTAACTAGCTGCCATTGTAATTTCTAGATTTGTCAGTCATCTTTATATGTCAAACAGTACTAATAACTGCTGTTTCAGTAGATGTATTCTTGCAGCCAGGATAGACTAAGCAGATAAGTGAGAAGAATTTTGGAAGAAGAGGGAATAGCTTTTATGAGACCAACTGATAGAGCTGGAAGAAACAAACAACTTTTTTGTGCCTGAAGGCTGGTCTGTTTTTTCCAGCGATATCAGTTGCTCTCATAAATGCTATCACTTCTCCCCACACCCTTGCTGTACTTGACTTTTTCAGTTCTGCCTCCAAATCAATTGAAAAAACCCCAAACCCAGAAAAAAGTGGACTGATCTCAACAGAAAGAAATCTGGTTCAGAGTGAAATCACATACTTTTTTCAATCTGATGTGAACATTTTCTGGTTTTCATTTTGGTTAAGTAGATTTTTGTTTTCCTTAGCAAAATGGAAACCCTTTGTTCAATCTGAAATAGGGTATTTAACTGCCATTGTGTTGTTAAATAAAAAGGAAATTTAAAAAAATCCTTTAATTGCTGCAGCAGTCACTCAGCACTCATTGAGAGTGTGTTTTCTGGGTATTACCCAGCCTACACTGCTGTTGTTATTTGTGCTGTCCAGGACATATCCAAGCTGCAATGTCACCTTTGTTTTCCTCGCTAGACATGCGTAAGGGCTCAGCAGAGGAAAGAATGAAAGCCAAATGTCAGTCCTTCCTCCTCAGACCATCCTTTCTCCTTTCCCCAGCCTGTTGGTTGTAGGGGGCAAAGGCGACTGTGGCTGTAGATACAAGCTTTACTCATCTGTAGGGATATTGGCCAAATTGAGGTGCAAGAGGCCAGGTGTAGGTGGCAAAGATGTTCTGCAAGTTCTTTGGGGTCAGTTACCAATTACTGTGTAGATGGCAGCAGCATCCAGATCATGGACACTGTGATTACTTAGGTAATTCCCCAGCCTTCATGGTACTCAGGGAAGCCACTTGTGACTCACCATTGATTTCCAGCTGGAAGAACTTTCCCTGGAGCAAGAGTTTATTCAGTTTCATCCAAAAAATCCTGGAGCGGCAACTGCTCTCTACAAAACCTGGTGGGAGCACATATAGAGCAGATGAGCCAGTGTGACTGGAGGGCAGAGAAGAGGCACATCTTGTTACAAGCAAAATAACCGAGTTCTCATCCTTGCCTCTCCCCGCTATCCTTTTATCATGTTTCACCAACCTGGGGGAGCCATCTGCCTCCCTTGTCCCAGCCAGAACAGCAAGAAAAACAGCCAGATCCTGCAGTGTAAGTACATGAACAAATGATGGGGTGAACAGAGAAAAAAGGTCAAGATGGAAAATGAACGAGGCAGGAACCAAAGTCTCATTACCTGCATTGCGAGTAACCCACAGCCTCCATCTGTCCCCAGAGACCTGTGCATGGGCAGCAAAGTCCTCCTCCCTTTGAAGTAAAGCTGACCCAGCTGTGGAGAGGGAACTTGGTCCCAGGAGAAAAGGTATAGCTGACCTTTTACAACAGGGATTGTGCTGTCTTCTCCAAACCTTGTGTGTGAACCAGGAGAGGCCGGTGGCTTCTGTCGTGGAGGGACGCCTGGGCTGAATCCTGCAGTGCCCTCCAACGTTATCTGAGCTCCTGGCAGTGGGAGGCAGCCTCCTCCTCGCTGGGAGGGCAGAGCACCCTTCTGCCAGGTATTTACAAGGTCAGATGCTGCTGCTGAGCCCGACTTTAATGAGTGCAGCAGAGGGTGCTTGGTGCTTTCCATCAACCCCTGGGAAGTAATCTCATTCCTTACAAGCCAGTTGGGTAGCTTTGGCTTCAGGTCTTAAGAGCACATGAAACATTTCCCCGGAGTTATTTTAATTGGGTCTACACAGGAAATACATTTTTGTTTCTGTGAAATGTCCCAGTGACCCAGCCATGCCAGAGATAACAGCAGTTCTTTGGCAGCTACACGTTTTGCTTTTGTGGATCCAGTTAGGTCGCCCTTTGATTTGTTTGATTATCGGAGAGTGTTTTGGTGAAAACATCTTGTTTTTAGAAGTGCTTCGATATCTCTGGATCAGTCAGACCATGTGCAGGTCTGTAAATGGCCAAACATTTTGCCTGGGAAGAGAAAGTCATTGCGCCTGCTGGGAGCTGTGGCTCTGGAACTGCAAGTGCCCTGGGAAGCAGAAAGGCTGAGAGGTTTGGTGAGCTAAAAAATACAGCTTGTGTGGCATGGATGAGCTGTGGTGGGGTGAGAAGTACAGGACATTTAGGCTGACATTTTAGCCATTGAAACCCAGGGCTCAATCTCCGTTTGGTCTCCATTTTGGGGCATTACCCAACCATTCTTACCTTACTTTTGTTCACATGCATGAGCAGAGCTGTGCTGTAGAAATGAGCTTGTTTTTACAGCGTACTTCACACTGCTTGGGGACAAACAAAAGCCAGTGGGCATGTCCACTCACAGGACACAGTGCAATCAGTGTAATTTTTCTCCTCTGTCCCCCTCTCTCAGAGGACCTGTGCAGTAACAGCAGAACCCGCACCACCGCCCTGCCAGACACCCTCACTTTATACAGCAGGGAGGTGGTGGCACGCTTGTGTGAGTGCTCTGGAGCAGAGCCCCGGGGCTTTAGCAATCTCCTAATTAATGTCCTTTGGCCACAAGACCCTTTCTCATTCAGCGGGAGCCGAAGTCCAACTTCTGCAACAAACTTCTCATGAGCCCATGCAGGACTCACTGCCTGATCCTGGCCTCTGTTAACTCTGCGTCCCCGGACTCAGAGTGACTCTTCATTGAATCCAGCTGCAGCTGGAATTCAGCTGGAAATGGCGGTACTCAGATACCACAGTGATGAGTGTGGTGTAACAATGAGATTTTGAATTTTGAGTGAAAACTTCAGTGTATTTGGATAGCAAATGGTTCCAAGTTTGATAAGCCACTTCCAAGAGCCATGTAGCATCTCTCCGAGATACTGAGAGTCAAGGTCTGAGGGAGCCATGTTTGAGAGAGCGTGACTGCAATTTATTAATGAACAGCCAACCATCAGGACAGGTACATGACTGCCATTAGCTGCCTTCTTTGCACAAGCAGTGAAGAGATGAGTTTCCGGATCTTTGGACAACTCAGAGCATCACGATTACTATGTTTCTGGCATTAATTGTGGTTCTAAATGTGGCAGAAACGACTTTGGATGTGACATAGCAATTGTGGTCAGTGTGCGATAGCCAGCTCTTGGCCTCGCTGTCAACCAAGCAAAGCAAAGCAAGTCCAGGTCAAATGCTTTTGGCTTCCAAGGATCACTTAAGTGCTGCAGAAAGCATTGTTAGCACTGGGCGGCTGGAAGCATCGGCTGCTTGTGGTCCCTAAAGTCCCTCTGGTCCTCATTATAAAGGTAGGGAGCATAAGCTTGTGCATTCCAGGTTATTATATTTGTCTACTCAGTTTTCCTTGCTGTTTTGGCTGCGTAAGAGCAGCCATCTTAATGTTCTTGTAGGGTAATAAACAGCTGCTGTGTTTCGACGTTGAGGTGATGGCATTCTGTGGTGGATAAGATGATTCATGGCTTCAGTTCTTTCGAGCTGAAAGGTACCGTATGAACGTAACCTTTTGGTTTCTCTTTTTTTCCTGCATGGGTTTGGAACTGGGTCTTGTATTATATAATGTGATTGAAAGTTTAAAACTGGCCACTTGGAGCAGCACGCATATAGCACCTCTCCCAGTGAAGCTTGTTTTTAGAGGTGGAGAAAGGCTCCAGCCCTTTGAGTCATGGTGTTTGTCTTTCTGTTGTTCTTATGCACTGAAATCCCCAGATTACCTGAATGCTACAGAAAAAGACTTTTTCATTTTTCTGTCCTAGGTCTTTTAATTATAACTTTATTTTTCCAACTGGTTAAAATGCAAGGAAAGTGTGGTTTTGGGTTTTTTTTCATTAGGTCCCATGTGATGATCTTAAGTAAGACTCACAGTTTTGATACTTACTATAAGTGTGGGATAGAGTAAAATGCCATCATTGGAGAAAAAAATAACTAGCAAACAGTGGGAAAGGAAATGGGATGAAGTCTGGTTTTAATGTACCAAAAGCGGAATCTTTGCTTATATAGAGTTGGGAGAAGCCAAGATAAGGGATCCCTGCCCTCTTTGTCCTCTTGCAGTTGCAGGACTGGAAAATCTGAAATAGAGAAAAAAATATTCATATGTCAGCATTTCCAAACCTAGAAATAGCTGCCCAAGACAACCAACTAGAGACAGCCACTAGAAAATCTTCAGGAAGGAGATGCTAGAGGAGATGCTTCTCCATGGGAAGAGCTATGCCTTGAAGTAAGCTGAGAATTAGATATCCAGGTTGTGGGTCCAGCGGGTGAGAAATGGGAATGATGCTAAGCTTTATCTCTGAGAAGCATTTTCTCAGGGTGTGTGTTTGTGAGACACAGAGGTGCAAGCGACCTCCACCTGCAGGGTAGCACTCCTGTCCTGGAAAGGGCTTGATCACCTTGGCATGGACTTGTGTCTGAGCTCTGCTCCCACTTGCATGCGCCAGGAGCTTGTAAGTGCATTCAAAGGGCTTTTAAATCCCCAGGGAAAAATAGCATATAGGGATAGTTCTGGTTTAACTTAATACCATACCACAAGATAACCTCACTGATGCAACTAAAATGCTCTGTCTGTTTTCATATGCACACATCGTGTTTCAGAGGGCTGAGGCCTTACTGTTGTGTGCAGATAGTGCAGAATAAAATATACCCTCTAAGGAACAACTATAGAATAATCAGCTCAAAGAGGCAATTTCTTCCTATCCTCATGAGCTAGCAGTTGGCTTATGCCTTGGACTGTGAGGCTTTACATTCCTCATTTGTTATTATAAAACTATTATTATTATTATTATTATTATTATTATTGTCTGTATAATGTATGTTTAGAAAGTGTCCTTGTATTTATGCCATTTTTATCTTTAAAATATGCCACACTCAAATTCATATGAATTCCAAAAAGCAACACTTGCTATCATTGCATGCCACTAAATTGTTAAAGTGGTGGAAAAAGCGCACATAAGCAGACCTGTATAATGACGGGCTTTTAGGTTTTTTTTTAATGTGCTATTGGTGTTAATTTCTGTGTGCCTGTAATGTTTGTGTTCACTGTAACCGAACAATAGAACTTTGTTTTTGTTCTTTGTGTAAATTAAAAACATCTGTTCTCTTTATGCGAAAAGTTGTTTTTTAAAAGAAGCTGGTCTGATCTAACTAAATACCAATGCTGTGTCCACAATGAGTTACTATTAATATTTGGGAAAGGCAACCATCCAAAGCAAGTGTAATGTCAAATCACTGGCGGGAGTGCATATTTATTGCTCGAAGTGACAGATAAAAATGCAGAGGTTACAAAAACAAAATTCTTGCGGATGACTAATGATGCGTATATATGCCCCCAATGCCCCATCACCACATTCACAATTGGCAGGGTGTTCTCCAACGCCTCCTGCTCCCGAGGATTAATCGACAAGAGACTGGTAGCTTGGCACCCTCCCTGGGGGAGCGACGCTGCTCCCACCTTTCCTCCCGCAGACCCTGCATAGAGTGACCTTCGGGGCGTGCTGGAATCTGATCCATCTACTTAATTTATCTGACTTTTCCCCCACCTCGCTCTGGTATTTGACTGCATGGGTTTATTTTCCGCCGAAGGCACGTGACTTTCTTTTCCATGCAGGTGGAGGAGGTGGAGCATCCCCTGCGCGCGCCTGTAGTGCCTGTGATGCCGGCACGATGGTGGTCTTCAGAGTTGTCTGTAAAGTCCTGGTATGAAGGAGCTGGCAGCCCAAGATGGGAGTTTGTCATCTGTCTCGTGAGGAGCAGTCCTGATTCAGCAGCAATCTTGCTGAAGTAGTTGGAGGCTAGTTCAGGGAAAAAAATATACTATTTGTCATGAACGCTGGTGGCAGAACTGGGGTCTGAGAGGTTCAGGGCTCTCCCTGCCCAGGTGGCTATGTAGCCTTGTCACTAATGTACTTGAGCACCTCAAAGATGATGAAATTGTCCTCACAGGCAGACGTCTTGGGAAGGAAATACATTGGATGAACATTTATTGATGAACGGCCTGATTCAAGAAAGCATCTCTATTGCGTGCAGCAGTTCAGCCTTTACGTAAATGTCATTTATTTCAGTAAGATTTAAACACAAGTAAACCCTTTCCAGACCCTGGGCATACAGAGCCCAGACCTGCTTCTCGCCTTCCTGCTACCTCCGGTGTCCTGTGCCAAGGGTGCCCAGCCTTCCACTGGCAAGAACCAAGAAAAAAAGCTTGGCTGTGTTAAAGAATTAGGTATTTTGTTGATATGCTTATTGCAGTCAGTGCCACAACAGACATTGATCTAGTATCAGCGTAACTTCCCTGCTCCCTCTTAAGATGCCCCATCCTAATGTGTCCTTCCCCTCTCCTGCTCTCCTGCAGAGAGGAGCTCCTTCTTTTGCTCCTTCTTTGTGCTGCTTCTTTTCCCGTAACCTTTTCCCTGACTACCCCTAATACCCGTATTATTCATCTCCATCTCTTTCCACAGCATCTCCGCTCTCTCTCTGCTTCGTACTGCAGCGTCCCCCCGTCCAGCTCCCGACAGGTATCCGCACCGGCACGGGCTGCAGCACGGGCGGGCGGGCGGCTGCCTCCCACGGAGGCCAGCTATCATCAGCCCGTTGGTGGTATTTCGCCTCCGTCTCAGACACCAACGGCCGCCTCCAAGATCCAGCTGAGTGCAGAACTTGCTGAGTCACATTTTCACCACAAAAACGCTCATGTGCTTCCCGAGAGTCGCGCAGTTATAGGCACGGCTTGGCCGGAGAGGAGCAGACAGCTCTCACCCTGAAGCGCATCCAGGAATGCTGGCAAGAAGTCGCTTGTTATTTCCTATCTCGGGTTACCGCAACACGGGTTAGGACTACAAAAGCTTGAAATCCCTGGCAAGCTAACTCTGTACATCTGTCTAAGATGACGGCCAGCATGGACAACCGTGGGCTTCGGCCCATGACCAGTATGAAGCACTTTGTTCCTTGCTGAGCAGCTGTCATTAACAGTGATCTGTGAGGTTTCTTCCCGATTTCACTCGGTGGTTTGCACGGCTGCTCTCTTCTCTGGTGAGATCTCCACGCTTGCCTGTTTGACTGCCGAGGTGATCTACTGCTCAGCCTCACTGCCTAATTGTTCTCGTCATTTTGACGTCGGGGGGTTGCGTGCTGTTTCCATCAGCCTGATGAGCTGCAGCCCCCGCATCCCCTTGGGGGATGTAAAATCTGTAAAATGGGAACAGTGCTTGCTCCCCGGGATGGTTACAAGGGATTAGCAGTGAATGTTTGCAGGGTGACTCAAGAGCAGATATAACTCACCAGCCTCAGTCTCCCTGTGAGCGGAGGTCTGTTTGGGAAGATGATCTGTGGAGTCACTACCTGGTATTACTGGCAGCTTATGTGCCCTTTCTGCGGACAGAAATTGGTGAATTAAACTGGTGGTGCACTAGAGGAATTGGGTCTTTGGGTTTCATGGGACCTGTCAGACTTCCCTTCCTCTCAGTAGGACCTGGCCCTTGTGGTCCACAGCGAGGGGGAGAGCAAGGTGCAGCATCCTCTTTTGTTCCCTTGAGAGTTTGGTTGCTGTCAGAAACAATTTTGATGCTGATTGTCCCCAGTTATCCAGGGTGATCTTATGCATGATACTGCTGTCACCTGCAGCCATGACATTTTTGGTAGGACAACAGCTGCCTCGGCTGGCCATATTTCAAAGAGGAGCGTTAACACCAATAGTTGCCCATGGCTTTCAGGGTCCTTTGCACCCTCTTTTGTCTCCTGGCAGTGCAGCCATGGTGCGGCTGGGACCCTTGAGCAGAGCAGCAGAGCCGCAGCAGCGGTGCTACTCCTCAGCTGGCCGGGGTGGCCGTCCATGCTGTGGGCTCAGACTGCCTGCGAGCCCCCTGCCCGTGTGCCCTGGGCTGCTCATCAGAGCAGGGCCAAGGAGCTGGGCAAGGAGAGGTCACACACAGAGCTGGGCTCCACGCGTGCAGCAGGTGAGGGGCAGCTTTGCTGCAGAAATAGCACCGGTGCTGCCCACGGCCAGCCCCCCGCACGGCTGCAAGAGGCAGCATGGGCACGGGGCTGGTGGCATCAGGCCCTGTGCAGGTGCTGCTCTCCAACCCCTTCCCAAATGCCTTTAGACCTCCCTAGGCCACCGCAGACAAAACTGCAGATTTTCACCCGTGCTTTCCCGTCCCTGGTGCACTTGTGCTGTGGGTGCTTTTTTTGCCTGTTCCCTTTAGGTGTCTCCCTTTTCCTCCTTATGAACAAGCTGGAGCTGTGCGTATTCTGGCGGTGATCACCCCGCACGAACCGGTGTGAGTTGGGGTGCCCAGCGGGTCACCAGGGCTCGGGGACCCCCTTTCTCTCTGGGGATGAATTTCTGGCTTGGGCCATGTTGCCAGATTTTGCTCCGGGATCTTTGTGCAGGAAATTTCCTTGGCAAGGCAAGGAAGCAGGATCCTGCTGCCAGCCCCACTGTGCAGGATTGTGTCCCCCCCTTTTCCTCACCTCCCAGGCTGCTGCAGCGTGCTCCTCGGGGCTCTTCGCTGTTCGGGGCAGTGAGCACCTCTGCCTGAGGAAGTGGGTATGTTTGCAGGTGGTGGCAGATCGCTGAGTATCCATACAACATATTTTGCAGCTCTGTCAAACTCACCTCGATGGAGTTTCAGGCTAAGCCCAGATTTCCTGGTAGCAGGAAAGCCAGCCAGTAACATGGAAGAAGGGCTTAGAGAAGGACTGTTGCCCTGTCACGGGTACTATATGCTGTCCCTCTTTGGGACCTAGGATGTTCCCCTGTGTTACAGATGCATGAAGAAAACACATGCAAAGAGGGATGCACAAAGGTGCCTGCCCCCCTCCCTGAATCCTAATGTGAAATGATGGCAATGGTATTCCTGAGCCTTTATGCGGGGAGAGAAAGGCCCTTTCAGCAATGGGATGGCTGTGAGGTTTTTGCCTCTCTGCAGCTGATTTCTGACCCTACCTCTGCTCTGATCACTTTGGTTCCCTCTGTAGCCCCTCTGACATCCCATGGAGCTGTCTAAAATTATTCAAGTTTTGTGCATCTTGACACTGGACACAAGTTTCTACAGTTTTGATATTAATTGGTGCCCAAAATATAGCAGGTTGTGAAGGGAATAGCAATGCAGCACCCTGCGTGCTGCATCATTCACAGAGATAATCCAGTCACTGCCATGGCTTGCTCCTCACCTGCAAAACACCTTGCATAGGGATTTATATGGCACTAAAAGTTTTATAGCTGATTGCATTATTTTATTCTTAATTCGCATGCAATGCTGAAGTGGCACCACTGGCACTCCTGCAGCATACAAATTTAGGTCACCTTGTCACCATTTTGTAGAGAGGAGGACTTGAGCTTGAGACTAAGAGACTATCCTAAGATTTAGGTGCTGGAGTGGAACATCTTTACAGAAGTATTTTTTAAAATTTTATTTTGATTTTTATTTATTTATTAATTCTGGGCATGGGCTTCTGTTGGCAGTGCTGTTAGTTCAGCTGTCACACAAGCAAGGTTTTGCCCCAGATACAGCTGCATCTATAATCTTTGTGATAGGTTGACTTATTTAAAAAACATGTAGTATCTGATCTCTGTGGCTTGGGCGACTTACCAGAGGTCACGCAGCAGAGACTGGGAAACAGCCCAGCTCTCCTGCCTCTGATCTCTGTGCTCAGACTTTTGCAACTGCTTCCTCCACCACAGAGCAACATGAATGTCCCCAGGCAAGAGAAGTAACATAGCTGTAGCCAGGCTGGGGAGATGTGGAATACAAAGTGACTGAAAAGCTGGCTGGACTGCTGGGCTGGAGGCGAGTGGTTAATGAGCTGAAGTCTGGCTGGTGGTCAGTGCTGAGTGGCATTCCTCAGCTGTCGGTACTGGGGTGGATAGTGTTCAACACCTTTGTCAGTGCCGCAGGCGATGGCATGGCAGGAGCCTCAGTGGATGATGCCAAGCTGAGGGGAGCATTGAGTGTGCTGGAGATGAGATTGCCATTCAGAGAGACATGACAAGCTGAAGAAATGGGCCTACGGGAACCTCAGGAAGCTCAACAAAAAGGAATGCAAAGTCCTGCATCTGGGATGGAGTAACCCCATGCACCAGTACTGGCTGGGGACCGACTGCTAGGAAGCAGCTTTGCAGAAAAGGACCTAGGGGTCCTGGTGGACACCAAATAGGACAGAAGTCCACAGTGTGCCACTGTGGCACTGAGGCTACTGAACACTAGGCTGTATCGGCCAAAGTGTAGCCAGCAGTTTGAGGGAAATGATATTCCTTTCTGTTTGTCACTTGCTGGAGTACTGTGTCCAGTTTTGTCCCCTTGGTACAAGAATGACATGGACAAACTCAAATGAGTTCAGCGAAGGCCACTGAGCTGGTCAGGGGCTGGAGCACACGAGGTAGGAGGAGAGGCTGAGACCTGGGTTTGCTCAGCCTGAGGAACGGGGACAGAGGGGACATCTCATTGTTGTGTCCAGCTGCCTAAAGGAGAGTTGCAGAGAAGATAGAACCAGACTCCTCTCGGATGTTCATAGCAAAAGGACAGGAGGCAACGGCCACAGTCTGCAGCAAGTGAAATTCTGACTGAATGTAAGGAAAAAAATTCACACTCAGTGGTTAACCACTGGCATAATTGCCCAGAGAGGCTGTGCAATCTCCATCCCTGAAGATTTTCAAAACATGACTGAACAAAGCCCTGAGCAACCTGATCTAACTTTGAAGCTCTGAGCACAAGTTTTGACCGGATGACTTCCAGAGGTCCCTTCCAACCTAATTTATTCCATGACTCTACAATAGCTGGATATCTTCAGTATAATTCCTGCTGTATTCCCCAGTGAACTGAACTGAATCCTTTGTCAGTATTGTTTTCACAGGCACACCTTTCATAACCACCACATATATCACAAAAGAGGAAAAAAAAAAAAAGTCCAACACTGAGAGGAAAAATTGAAGCAAAATAATGTGCAAGAGCTACACAAAAACTCCAGTGTCTCAAAGCTGCTGGTTGCTGCTAGTGTTGGCATGAGAGGAAGCATAAAGTGGATTAAGTGCAAGGACAAACAATCTGAGGCATTCTGCTAGCAGAGTCTCCTGTCATCTTCCCGCTTCTCAACATGATGGTGATCCAAGCTGTGCAGAGTCTTGGATGAGGCTCCGAGCGCTGAATCACTTTGACTCCCCTCCCTCCCCTGCAATGATCACACATAGAAAACAGACATGACTGAGAGAGACTCGGGCCAGTTTATAAAAGGAAAGTCACTTTTCAACACAACCCTCCATGAAAAAGGATTGTTTGGTTTTGTCACTTAACAAACACCCCGATGGCCTGATGAGAAACATACTTGTCAAGCTGAGTTTCCTTCCTCAGGCTTGAGGAAAGGGGGTTTAGGAAAATGTAGTCGCTGCAAAAAGGTGGTGGTAGCCTTGAGATGGGATCTGTCCCTTGATGGCCTTCCTCCCTCATGGCCCCCAGTCATGTTCCAGCACCAAGATTCTGCAAACAAGAGACAAACATATCTTCCTGCTGCCACAAAAGTGCATTGACAGGTAATTTCTATACGGCATGAAACCTTTTGTATTAGAAGAATTATTAAGGCTACAAAGTGAAACTCTCACAATGATGTAATATTAACTCTATTCTCTCATTAGTATGAACGAGGATATGCCTAACTGGCTTTGGTTCCTGTGTACATGGCAAATGGACCCTGCACTAGATCAATCTGGTAATACAGCAAATGCTTGTTTAATGGGCGTTTGGGTGAAGAGTCTCTGGGCACATCTGTATTGGTATTTTAAACTGTACCAGGGCACAGGTTGGTTGCACATTTCTGCTATGGACAAATTTGCGCTTTTCAAATTTCCCAGGTGTGGTCTGAGAGTTAGCACAGGCAGGTAGGAGATCTGCAGTGAGAGCTAAGAGCATTTAATGGTATAGATACAACCAGAGAAAGCTTAAATTCACTAGCGTAAATGCCTTTCTGTGCTTGGCTCCTAGCCCTACTTGTCCCTACGCCTTAGTCCTCATCCTCAACTTTGATCCCGTCTTTCTTGACTTCTGCCTTCTCACCAGCCTGTTTCAGCTCTGCCTGCTTCCATCCCGCCGTGTGTCCCTGCCCTGTGCATTCTGCATTGATCCTGCTTCCCTCCAATCCCTGGCTTTGCCCCGTCCTGTCTCTTGGATGTGGTTTAGATCATCTCCTCGACTTACAGGCTTTCCTCGTACTCTGCAGTCATGATCTTGCTTCACCTCTTAACACACTCATGACTCCTGCGGTGTCTGACCTCAATTTGCCCTCATTTTCACCGCTGAATCCAGACTGACCAAACTAGTAGGCAGATCTGTGTTGCTACAGTAAAGCTATTTTCCTCAGGCTGCAAATCAGAGAAACACTTCAGTATGTCCTTAAATCTATTCCCCTTGGTGTGCTTAAGCACGTTCTCCTGTTGCCCCGAGCAAGGAGGATGCCTGCTGCTGAGCGAGGCGGGATTGCCTAGTGAGTTGATTTAGGCTCCTGCGCAATGTGGAACAGTTCAGAGCCTGGGCAGGACTGATGTTAAATCACAGATGAAAACAGCAATCTGTCAGCAGCGTTTTTCCTGTTGTTGTTGTGGCCCGGACACTTGTGCTGCTGAAAGGCCAAAAGTGATATATATGAAGAAAAGAACCAACAAATAGAGGTCAAGGGGAATATTCAGTATTCAGTAATCTAAGTAGTAAAACACAGGAAAAAAAAGGGGGCAGGCTTTACTAGGGTGAGCCTAGTCTACGCTCAGGGATAACCCACCCGAGAAATTGGTGATGTGGCACAACCTGGGGAAAATCGGTTCGGAAGCAGCCATGCCTAAAGCTGGAATTAACACTAGCTCATTCAAGGTTGCCCTTACTTGCACTTAGTATCATACTGAGTCCAAGATCTGCATCAAAACTGTTTCAGCTGTGTTGGCCTGACTTTGAGACCTTGATAATCATTGTTTCCTTCTTTGCACCTCTGGAGTTGGCCTTTTGTTGTTTAAGGTTGTTTTTCTTTGCTCTTGCATGATTTGCCCTTTGCCCCCTGACCCTTTAAAACCAGCATAAAAAAAATTTCCAAGCAATTTTTTGAGAAGTTTGAGAATATTCTCTCTGCTGGAGTGAGCCCATATGAAGCTGCAGCATCTCAGTTCCCTTGGCAAGGGAGAAATCGCTATAATTACTGGCCATGGTCACCCCTGTCTGGGATTTGGGCAGCTTCAGGCAATTACGGCTAGTTAGCAGCTCCATGGTTAGCAAGAACAGTTTCAAGCAGTAATTACAACCCTTTCTCACTCCTCTCACCTAAAGGAACCGAACTGCTACTGCCTTTTGCCTTGCTCCCTTCAAAGCCTTTGGCCTTTGCTTGGGCATCACCATTTTGAAGTTCTGCTCATTACACACGTGCCAAATAATCCCACTTTAACAAGCCAAGCCCATTGACTCCAGAAGGACTGCCTGTGTGCTTCAACTTACGTGTGTTTACATGCAGTGCTTGACCAGGCTTTACCTTGGGTTACCACCACAGAGATTGATGGAAAATCTGTTCAGAGGGTAAAAAAAATAATGAAGCATATGTCTAGCAGGATTTCATTACAGGCTTAAATTATATAAACACTCTTATAATAAGCATCTTTGGCAAAATCCATGACCCAGCTGTGCCACTTTTCTTGCAGTACTCCTATTCCTGGATCCATCCTGCCAAGCTGTAGGAAATTTCTTGAAGTGCCTAAGTAAGCACCTCCTCAGGTCGCACCCCCACAGCAGTCAGTAGAGAGAGGTCAGCTCCTCCAGACATCGCATCCCATCTTAGCTCAGCTCTGCTCTGGAAGTGGAGACGAAGCCTGTCTTTCTTCTGGGACCACACTGGGAATTTACAGCAACTAGGTTCCGACACTAGCCTCGGTTAAGTCCCTAAAGCTGGGGGCAGAAGGGGATGCCCTCAGGTCTTAATGTCCAAGAGCCACCTATAACTAAAGCTCTTGCACCCAAAACTCCCCCTGACCTTGAGCTGGTTGTTCAAGGTTACTGAACCGGTCCCACTCCTGCTGCAGCTCCTCGCGTGGGTCCTGAACCAGAGCCACAGGCTGGAGCGGGGCTGCGGGTGACTGCAGCCGTCTGTCCTCTGTGCCCAGAGCTGTGAGATCAGAGTCTGAGCATCCACATTCTCCACGCGGATGGTTTTGCACTACACGTACGAACCAGATTATTTTCAGTGAAGAATCATGTATCATGCAGCAAGTTAAAGAGGCAAAAATCTTGCCCTTCAGGATTTAATTTCTAGCTATGGAAAATAACAGATAACATGTATCCACAACAAAAAAGTAGAAAATAACCTTGAGAGTTAAATCTGATGAATACAAAATACTGCATGAACTATAACTCAAGATATTCACTACGTTCGTTGAAATCTCTCTCACGCAGCATTTTAAAAGACATTAACATTTTTTAAAGTAATCTTTTCCCAGCTATTCTGTATTAATAACTATTTACATAATAAGTTATTGTAAAAGATATATACAGAACATACTTCTTTGAAGATATGCACTGGATAACTTGGAATAAATCCTACCTCATTTAATACAGATTTTCTGAGACGTGTAGAAAAATGAGAGTCCTGAAAAACCTGGAAAGAATTCAAATCTGATGAAAAACAAAAATATTATATATGATTAAATTTTCCAACCAGCTTTAATAAATGCACCGATATTTAAACCAGAGCAAAACAGAGTACTGAGGTATGTCAACATTTTTCAAGGCTTCTAATCATTTTTCAGAATATGAATACTGCAAATTTATATCCAATTATTATTGTTCCTTTTTCTTCTAAAAATGGCTGTAAAGTAATTGAAAAGGTAAAACAGTATGAGAACATGCTGTTAAAAGGTACTAGAACACCTAAATCCTTTCAAATACAAACAAAGTAAAATGGAGATCACTATAAATATCAAGTGATTTAAAAACTAAACCAAAGTTAACATAGCAAGAAAAATTTTTATATAGCAGGGAATTGCAAAGCTAAAAATAACAACATTTTCTATATGAGATTGAGGTTCATTAATAAGATCAATAACACTTTTGCCTTTTAAGTCCATATCACATGTAAAGTATTCTAAAATCCCCATTTAAAAAAATCCCGATTTTTCAGGAATTTCAACATTTGAACATATTTTCTGTATGTAGAATTCAGTCCTTCATTCAGTGAATGCAAGTTTTTAAGATGCAGTACCTGTGGTTCTGGAAATATTTCATTATCTATTTCAGAGCACTCTTTCTAGACTGTCACTCATACACTTTTAATTTAAACAGAGTTGAAATAGGGAAATTAAAGCAAAACAGAAAAGAAACTGAAACACGAGTCTGTTCAGCTGCAGCACAGCCTGTCTGTTAAAGGAGATCTGAACACTAATCTCATTGTTGATTTACATCAGATTCCTTTAACTTTTGTCTGAATCTTTACCGAGGCTGTTCAAATCAGTTTGTAAATGTAGATTGAAGGAGCAATTTATACCATTATCTTGACAGGCAGCTTAATCAGGATAATTCATTGAAAGTATCTATTTAAAACTCATCATAGAGGCAGAGCATTTAATGTTTTCCTTTTTCAAATAAGTAAGGATCATTTACTAAGGAAATGGGAAATTGAAACACATTTTTTTTTTAATTTTATTTTCTACAAAACAGATGTACTTAAGGTCTTACTAGCTTTCTTTGCGTTGATGTGATAATGCACGATGCTTTCCAAGTCATGAATGCGCCTTTTTAAGGACCCTATAAAAATTACTTACAAATTGTAAAGTTCAAATTTTTAGTAAATAAATGTTTACCAAGTTATAGTAAGAGAAACGGTGTTCAGAAAAACAGAGAGGTCTTATGACTTTAAAACACAGGCAGGCCCCAATTCAGCAAATCAGTTTAACATGTAGTTAGTAGATGAACAATTCCCTTAAATTAAATATATAACGAACTCTGTCGTTGCAGTGAAGCTCAGACATCTAAACCAGGAATCATTCCAGGGATTAATAAGTAAGGCGCTCACTTTCAGAGACCTGCTTTCCCACATGCTTCAAATTTAGATCCTGGATAGGAGAGCAGGTTATCTGAACTGGCTCTTACCTATTAACTTCAGGGATAGATTTTTCCTGATGATTTTACTGCTCAGGAGGCCTTATTTGCAATTCTCAGTCAGGTGGATCTTCTCATCACCTCGTAACATCAAGAAGGGCTAGCAGGCTTGCAACCTCTGACAGCATGGCAGGATCCCTAAACTTCATGCAAACTGGACCTTTTGCAGGGATGCAGCTTTTGCCAGACTTCGAAGGCTGCTCTCTAGTCAAAATATGAGGGGCTGGCAGTGAGATGCAGGAAGAATTTTTATGAAAGATGCTAGTGAAGAGCAGAAGGCTGCTAAAAGGGACTTCTGTATATTGGTATGAAGAGAAAACCCTGATTGTTTGGAAAAGCTTGCCTGACTAAGAGAACATAATTCTTCTTTATAGAAAGTGCTCAAATGTTTTGCAGACAAGAGTCCTATGAAGGAGTTAATGAGTCGTTATTTCACTAACGAAACTAAGGCACAGAAAACTTTTTTTCCTAGTATCACATAGGCAGCCAGTGATAGAAAGACTCCTGGTCTCTGGTTCCATACTGCTACCACTGGGATGTGTTCTTGTTGCTTCTTCTTCTCTTGTGGAGTTATTAACATACTTATATCTCGTAATAAATAGATGCTTATGATATTTTTAAATATACTAGGGAAGAAAATGGGAGCACAGTGTGTTAGTCTGAAACTGCCATTTCAGTAAAAACATCTTAATCTTTTTGGTTTGCATGTAAAACCAGTGGGAAGGTTAATGAAAAAAAGTGAAGGCACAACAAAAGTTTTTAGCGTTTATGAGAGTGGACTTTTTCATAAGTGCATAGACAACTAGACAGATGGAAGAAGCAGAGGGTTTTGGGGGGCGAGAGGCTTTCCTCGTGTCCAGTGGGACACCTGGCTCCAGCAGGTTTGCCTGGGGGTGCACAAACACCTTTATTCTGGAAGCTTAGCCTATTTTCGAAGGAAGTTTTAAGCAGATAAGAGCTGTTTAAACCTTTTCAATTTAAAGGGCTGCTATTCAGCACAGAATGAAAATGATGAGTTTTCCAAACAGCAAGATACAATGACAGAAATTGCACAGCAGCACTGGAGAATAAATATACGCATTTCAGGCTGATAAGCATCGGGGTACAATCTGAGTATGAAGATAATTTATATTTGTTTTTCTTTGGCTATTATGAACTTTGATGATTTTCATCCTAATTTAATAGCACAATAAATCATTTTTATGAATGTCATGCTCTTTAATTGCTTCCTTGTTAAAATGTGAGCTAATTGTCCTTGGTCTTGGAATAAAACTTCAGGGAAAATAAAATACTCTTCTGAATAACCCCAGTCTCTTAAGTTCAACAAAGTTGCAGCAAAGTGCAAATGTCAGAACAGCCTGTTGTGTTCCTCGCTGGAAATGGTAACAACGAAAAATGCTGCTGTGTGTGAGTCGTTGCTGTTGGGTAAAAGGCTGTGGCTGAAGAAATTCTAGCACTAAGACAGCCTCTGACTACCTCTGCCTTTTCTGACTGTAGCAATGACTAACGCCCGAAGGCCACTTATCTAGGCAGGCCTGTACACCCGCGGTGAACATGGTAGTGCTACCCTCTCACAAACGTAGCGCTTTCTGTAGAGAAAGAGCTCTGCTGCTCAAAAACTGGTATGCCTGCTCCTTGGGAATGACACCAAAGAATACCTTATAAATGAAGTATGCTTCCCATTAGGGATTACAGCATCATTTGATCAAAGTCCACTGGAAATAGCTCTTGGCAGCATAGACGTTCTCTGTAACTCTTCACTTGCTTAAGTCTGATTGGCAAAGTTGGGAAAAGCAAAGCTGACTTGAGGGCTAGAGGAGAGAAGACACAACAGGAGTTTTATTGTTGTTTTTGCTGTCTTTCTCCTTGTTTTAAGGAATGACTCTGTGAAATTGGTTTTTCGGATGCAAAGAAAACATTGGCAATGGGCTCATTCTTCTATAGAGTTGATTGTGCCCTACATGCTGGCTCAACTTGTAAAAAGTAATGCAATACAGGCATCGCTTAAAATTAAACAATTTTTTGGCAACTCTGGTGAAATATATTGTCATCAGCTGTAGAGCACTGACACACTTGATAGAGTTAAAGAATGTTTGGAAGACTTCAAGCTCTCTCTGGTTTGAGTTTAATGAAATCTGGGCAATCAAAATGTCTACCTGGCAGCTCACAAGAGACACTTCATGTTCATTATTTTGTAGTTAAACTATCTATCTGCCCTGATGTGCAAAGCTACAAATTTGTATACATTTTTATATAGTCTATTTCCATTGTAAATTACCCATAAATTAGATACAGACTTTTAGGCACCTTGGAGGGGTTTTTCAATCTCTGTCTTGGTATTAGGGATAGATGTTGTTGAGTTTTGTACATTGGTTCTTCTCTTGAGAAGATCAGTGCTTGCAGTTGGGAGAGAAATACATCACTGCCTCTTCTTCCCATTCTATGGACTATAAATCATAACATTTAAAAGGATGAAATACTGGTGCCATGCCATTATTTATGGCTTTTTCTGAAGACTGCAGAGCATCTGACAAATGTAAGTTGATCCTGACAAAACCTCAATAAGTTATTATGCAGCTAGACATGTCCTCCATAGAGATGACAAAACATAAGTGATATGATTTATAAAAACCTCCATACCCTGTAGTACCCCCTCCCCAAATACGTTGTAAGCATAGTCCTAGGTAAATAGACTTGAGTCAGTCTCACATAAATCTACAATGCTTTTAAGACCAAAGGCAGAGATAGATGAAGAAGAGAGCAGATCCCTCTTTTCTGCCGTATTGTGCCTGCCACTTCAGTGTTTGCACTTCAATGCAAGAAAAATAAGGACCAGTTCACTGATTTCATTGGACTTTGTCTTGATCTCAGGTGGTGGTACCTAGCTAGTTTGGACACAGAGATGCATACTCATTCGGTTTCCCCTGTCAATGGAGAAGATTAAGTCCTGCTCCCAGCTTCCTTCCCTTTCTTGAAAATTGTCCCATTGTTACTGTATGGCCCATTCTATTTAAAAAAAAAAAAAACAACTGTAAAAATATGGCTTGTACTGAGGACCGTAGAGAATGGAGGATAGGAGTGCTTTCCTGCTGAAGCAGGTCCTAGAAGAATTTCTCTGAGAGGTCTTCAGGCCTCTCTCACCCCTTTTCTCTCCAGACACACATGTTCCAGTTCATTTTACTTTTATTTCCTTTTTGTGAGTGTAATGTGCAGATTACGCAGCTGTCTTTTTGGTTATTAAATGGGTTTTATAGTTTAAATATATCTCATGTCTGTGTATATAATGGTCCCAACATGTTTATGACAGGTTATGTCATTGGTTCCCTTGTTAGGGAAATGAACAAAGCTTCTCCGTTAGCTTAAGAGGCCTGGGAATTTTGTGCATCCTGTTCTTGTTGCTGTATGTCAGTGCTGGGCAGATTGCCATTACACCTCTGTGCATAATTCACTGGTTAAGAACATGCGAGTATGTCTCCCTCTAATGTGTGGCTCCAACAACAACCTGCTCGTTCCCCAAAGCCAATGAAGGCAGTCTTGCCAATTCTTGTGATTTTATTGTGAGTCTCTTGACATTTGGTGTGTGCCTTAAAAAACACAGCTCCTGGAGTTAAGATGAATGCATAAGAACCTCAGCTTTCATTTGAAAAATAACATAAAATAACATATTCAGAGCCTTCCTGTTGTGAAAGTGTTTGGAAGTGGACCCCAGCGGTTAAAACCCTAGAAAGTAAATGCAATCAACCCCAAATGTGTTATTAAAGTCATATCTCGTGGTGTGATTTTTATTTAAAGACAAGTTCATGAGTATGGGAACCTGTCTGTAACTTTTGGATGGCTCAAGCTGGCAATGTAAGAGATGCTGTTCCTGTTCAAGTGCTGAGCTTTTGTACTTTTGATGCTAAAATTCCCATGCTTGATACCCAATGACAGATATAGTGCTGATCTGTGCACTGCTTGGGATTTGTCTCATCTGCAGCCAGCAGCCTCGGGCCAGCCTGTGGAACTGAAATCCAGGTATGTTGCACTTAGTCAAGGACAACTCTGCTTTAGTTCGCTCTCTTGGAAGAAATATCAAACCTGTGCAGGTGCTAAGCAAATTCCTTCCTGGTTACATCTGCATGGTTCAGAGAGACCTCAGCTCCTTTGGTCTCAGCTCCAGAAGCCACACAGCCATGTTAACACAGCAATGCTCTCTGGTTAATATATCCTGCTTTTCAGCGTGGTAGTCAGTTTGGGCACTCTACTGCACTAATACAGCCATACAGCTTCCAGACGGGAGCTGGGTTGCATCTGGCCAGCTTGGAATTTGGGGTAGAGCACATTGACCTGTCCGCACCACTGTAAGTAGACTTATCTTAACAGCGCTCGGGGAATTGCTTCTTCATGGTAAACTGCCAAAAAGAGGCCCTTTTTGACTGAAGCTTAAGGCTGTGCTTTCTAGCACTCTGTGCCCTCAAAAATTTGACAACTACTGTGTTCATACATGTGCAAAAATGGAGTGTCCCAGGCTGGATTTGCATATTATGTGTTGGGCTCCTAAATGTCTGCCCATGCATGTATCTATAATCACCCTCTTACCTGGACTGGACTTTATGAAGATCACAATCCTTTCATCAGAAATTGACTCTCGTAGTAAATTCAGCACTGGCTTGATGATACTTACTGCTCCAGTTTCTGATATTCTTCATCTTGCTGCCTTTTTCCATCCTTTTCCTCCTTGGGTTGAGCCAACACCTGTGGTCCCATATGGGCAAATTTGGCAGGTCCAGGGGATGGATAACAAGCTCTGGAATATATTTTTCCCACTGTGTCATCTGGCTTGTAGGAGAACTCTGGCTTAGCTGTACTGCCAGTACTGGAACGGCTCTGGAGCCGTCTCCTAGTCAAATGGTTGTAGAGCTGGCTGGCTTGCTTTGTTTTCCTGGACAGTGTATTGTCTTTTTTTTTTTTTAAATATATATATATATTTATTCCCTTTTCACTGTGAGAAATGTGGTCCATATGAAACATCTGACATTAAAGCCTTGTTTTAAATTCCTTCTGCAGTCTGTGTGCTAGGTCTATTAAGATAAAGGAAAGTCTTTTTCCAGTGTCTGCGTATGTTCTTGTTGTAGCTGGGAGAGGAATTCTAGGAACTACCTGTGTCTCTGGTTGCGAACATCCGAATGTGAGCTCTAAGAATGAGAGTAGGTTTCCTTGCTTGCAAAACCACAGCTGTGGTTAATGACTATAATGGAGATGAAGCAGTACATTTTCTTGTGAACATTAATAACTCCTGTGCACATTGTCCACATTTTGCAACCACATTTTCAAACCACTGCATGTTTTTCAGAGGACAGCTGCTCAAGGGAAGCCTCTCTTGCTACCAAATGCTGGCACTTTGTTGTGAAGGTCTGCACTTGATTTAAAGAGTAGAAATACAACAGGACTGGTGGCCCTGTACTAGAAAAATCAACAACCAAATAAATCAGCTAGCTGTTATTGATCTCTGTTTCCCCAAAAATGGTATCGGACTTCAGCATTCCTCAGGCTGAAGAGAATGAGAAATTCATTTTTGAGTACTTGCCATAGTGCATATGTCAGTATTTGCCACTGACTTTCCCTCATCACAGCCATCTGTAACCCTCCTGAACAAAATCATGTGCAGCATTGTGTTTAATGTTCCTGAAAGAAAAGGGAACATGTAATAATTATTTTAAAATAAACACCAAAGGGACAAGTACTGTGTTCTTTGGCTTAATTCATACATGGATGAAATCATTTTTCTAAACAGGCCTGCCAATGTCTTGTTTCAAAGTCTGAGCCTTGGAGGAGGCCTGCAATCACTGAATGAAGTGTCGGCCATCCCTCCCTCCTCCCACGGCGCTCCCCCCTCCCCGGCAGCCCAGCGAGCCGCAAACCACAGCCACCACAGTACGATGGCCGTGGCTAGGAGGCATGAAATATCTGCTCAGGATAAAAATATAGCATAGGCAATAAACAAGAGAGAGTGCCTGGGTGCTCTGCAGCAGCCGGACCGGCTGCCCTCGCGCTGGCTGCAGACTTCGCCTCCGTTTTGATGTGGAGCAAACGCACACGCTCATAGCACGCCCCAGTGCGTGGCCTCCCACGTGCGGGAAATGCTCAGTTGTGGCCTCAATGGCTCCAAGAACTTGTGGGGAATCAGCCTTTCCCCCGGGGTAGCCTGGGGACTTGTGGGTCCTCCCGTGGGTCCCGTGCCAGCTGGCTGGACGAGATGCTGCCCACGCTGCCTGGCACACGAACCGCTGCTGGCTGCACCATCAGGGGGCTGCGCTGCAGGAAGGTGTAGCCCACCGTTGTGTCTGACCCCAGCGCGTGTGCTTCAGCTCCTGCCACGGGCAGCATTAGCCAACTGTGTAGGTATAAAATTTGTTGTGTGTGCATTAGGTATGTGTGTCCATTCGTTTGTTCTTTCCTTCCTTCCTTCCTTCCTTCCTTCCTTCCTTCCTTCCTTCCTTCCTTCCTTCCTTCCTTCCTTCCTTCCTTCCCTCATTCCCTCCTTCCTTCCCTCCTTCCTTCCTTCCTTCCTTCCTTCCTTCCTTCCTTCCTTCCTTCCTTCCTTCCTTCCTTCCTTCCTTCCTTCCTTCCTTCCTTCCTTCCTTCCTTCCTTCCTTTTTTCCCCTCCCAATCTGTCTCCCTTTTTTGTAACATCTTCTGTGCACGCCGTGAGACATGCCCAAAGGCACCCAGCCAATGCAGTGGCGGTGGCTTGGAGAAGGGGCCGACATTCAGCATGTAACACAGACTATGCTGAAAATCACACAAGTCTGCCTGATTCTCAGCCCACGCAAGGTAGGGCCATTACGCTGAACGTATGAAGATGCTGGGATGCCCATGGGTTATTCATGGCCCCCTGAAGTCTGGCATGATGAAGTCCAGGATAATGTCTAGCTTACATGTATTTCAAATGTATTTTTTCTTTTTTTTGAAGCTGATGGGCACAGGAAGAATTGGCATTTGTGAGTGTGATCGTGTGCAGTTGCAGGAGTCTGGGCGTGATGACCTCTGCAGTGTTCTGTCCAGGCCTGTGTTCCTGTGCTACCAATGTCGGGGACAGAGGACCAGGGACTTGGCAAGGGTGTTTACCACCTCTTGGCAATCACTGTCCAGTTTAATTTTTAATTAACTCTGAGGCCAATCTCAAGATATTGCCAATGCCCTCAGAGGGAGTTGCATCAGCCTGTATTCAGAAATCACAGTGAAAACTCAAACTTTGCTTTGGCATTCATTCTGAGGAACATTTTAAAACTTTAGTATAATTTAGATGAGACCCTGTAACTGATTTGTGGGTTTTTTTTATTTCCAAATCATTATTTGATTTCTCTGAAATGGTGACCATCTTGCCAAACAGAACATGGTACATACACTATTTATTGTTCATAGGGAAATCAGTATAGCCTTCTCCCATGCACGGACCCATGTAGGACTCCATAATTCCCACTTAGCAATAATTGAAAGAAGTGGGCTTCATCTTGTCTGTCTGCACAAGGCTGGCTTCCCCCTATTAGCACCATTGCTTTAGTGCTGAACCAGAGTAATTGACGCTGACGAATGCTGCACCAGCATAAGGAATGTTCACAGACAAACCACCCTGCACTAGTAGACAGCACAGAGTTAGAATATAAATGCTTCAAAGACTTGCAGACATCTCAGCGCGAAGATACTAATCCAATGAGCAACATCCTGAACAGATGTCTGGTCTGTAATTGCTTGCGTGCACGTTAACACTAGCAGGTGATGATTTGACTGCTGGGCTGAGTGTGCACATATGGGTGTGGGTGTGCGGGGGTGTGTGTGAAAGAGGATGGTTTTCTTGATACTGACATTTTGATGTACAGTAGCGTTTGATGAAATGCATCATTTCCCCTTAAGAGGGACCCGATCAATCACAGCAGGTTGAGCTCTATCTACCTAGTCTTAGCCATGTTAGTCAGTGGCTAGGGAGGAAATTGTTACTCCCCAGCCTGAGTGAAATGAGTCATGAAAGAAGCCAAGATGCTGGCTTGAGATCCTGTGTGAGTTTGATACAATGTTCACTATGTCTTGGAAGAGCTATTTTAAGAAGAATTTGGCTGGAATCCTTGACTTTTGATTATTCTTTTTTCCTTCTCCTTGCATTTTACTGTTTCCCTGTAGCATGGTCTAAACGTTGTGTCTTGATTTATATCTGTAAATAAATTCTCCTTATTTATGAAGATGTAATGTCCCTGGGGTCTAGGAGGCCCCAGCCATTCCATGTAAGTGAAAGAGACGTTACCTAAGTGGACCATGAATCAGAAATGGGGCAGACAGGGAGAACTATTTTTACCAACCCACTTGACTGGTGAGGAGGTCTGCCCAAAAGGCAAGTGGGGCAGCTGGTTGGGGGACTGGGAAGGTGCTAGGAATTATACCCTGGGGTATTATTTCTGAGCGTTACAAGGTGCTTGGGCTGTGCTGAATTACAGAGCAGGGGAAGGAAGCAGGAGAGACAGTGGGAAAGGTTTTTGTGTGCTATCTAAGCAATAGCCAGGTCATTCTTGACAGAGGAAGAAAGGTAGAAACTGGTGGCCGCTGCTAAAATTAATAAGTTACTTTTTGTTGCTCACTTGCGAGCAGCAACCTGATAGAAAATGTGTAGCAGCTTAAGTTAGGTTGGTCATGGTAGAATTACAACGCAGCTTTTCTCTGAAAAACGTCTCCTCGTAGGCTTCACTTCCATTCCTCCACTGCCCCTCTGACGCCATGAAATAAAGGGTAGTGTTAATGATGCCACTTCTGGCTAGCATCCATGGAGATGTCACCTTTTCAGTCCATGTGTCTGGGAGGGAGGCTTATAGAAGATTTGTGCTTCTCTTAGGAGAAAAAGTCATCCCACCTTTTTCTGGGCAGGTTCTGGTTGGAGAGGTGTGGTGCGATCTGCAGCAACTCCAGGTTGTGAGGAGCGCAAGTATCTGCAACCTGACCTTTCTCTTTGTTTATGACCTTTTTTGGTAGGGTAGAAACCTTGTCCTAATATGAGTATAATTTCCATTGCCTTCACTGGGAGATTTCACAGACTAGGGATCAAAAGTCTTTTCTTGCTTATTTGTTGTTTTTTTTTTTTTTTAATTGGGCTTTATTTTTCAGGAATTTTACTCACTTATCTTGGTAATAATACTATGCTAGCTCTTCTCAGTGACCTGAAGATGAAGGATAGCTTTAAGTACTTCTACAGAGAGTTTTCAGAGTGTGTTGTTGTTGGTATGGTCCTGAACTATGGTTAGAAAAGTAACTGTCTTGGAAATGCCATCTTCTCACTCAAAATATCTGCTCTGTGTTGTTTTTGAGTCCAAGTTATTGCTGTCAGTGATTACTGAAGATAAAGTGTTTATTTTAGTGAACTAACAAATGTTCTACTAGCATGTTCTGTTTGAAAACTTTTTCATTGACTTTTTCCTTAAAAGGCTCTAATTTCTGGGGAGGATTGGGTCTTCCATATGAAAAATGCAAAGATTTGAGTAGAACCAGGAAATATTGCAGGTGAAAAACATCATTAGAAAGTGCCATTTCAGGCCACCCTCATGTCCTCACTTTCCCATATGGGCCTGACCCCCATCTCCCTGTCCTGTTGTAGTCCCAGGGTTCACACCTCGCACTGCTTCCCTTTGCCACAGGAGGACATCACAGTGCGTTGGGAGATGCAATCCAACCGACTATTACCATGAAATAAGCAGCATAACATTTCAAAATTAAAATATTTGTTTATCAGTTTTTTTCCCCAAAAAGGCAACACTTTTGCAAAAAAGGGGAAAAACACTGGCGTAGGTAGGAGGCTGACTGAATTCCTTGACACGTCACTTCAACACACTTATCAGCTTAGTAATGATGACAATGTCTTATTACTAGTAGTGAGGTAAGTGGCAGAAAGCAGCCAATACGGTTATCAACTCCCTTGAGGAGTTTGGAGAGTGACAAAGAAGAAAAATCATCTTTCGTCTTGCACATGGACCAAATATGATATGTAATCACAGAAAAAAAGAGCACACAACAAGCCAGTCTTTGTCAGCTGTCTAATTATAGCTACAGCCAACTCAATAGCCAGCAACATGCAGTCCTCATTAAATCTGCTGTGCACAGAAATTATTGTTAGGGTCCAGAGAAGCCGGGATAGTGAGGGGCTGGACAGAAGTCATGCAGGGGAAAAATTACTTGAGGAGAGGAACCACTCTGTGGTCCTCCATCTTTGGGGACTGAGGAACTGAAACACTAATGTTAGCAGGACCTGTCTTTTTTTTTAGCAATTCAGTTTGTGAGTCACCCAGGGATCCTAAGGACAATTATTCAGCCACTCTCTGTGATACTTTTGAAGTGCTTTCCTGCTGAAAACTTTCCTTCCCACCTTTTTACAAGCATGTTTTCCCTTGCTTTGGCCTCTTTTATGTTGTTTTGTTCACTGGTGGGGCTGCCACTCTTGTCAAAACACATGAATAAATAAAAAAACCTTCCAGGCATTTAATACAAAAGAATGCTGGTTGCATGTGGGCAGCTGTGGTCAGAGTAACAGCACTGAAAACAGCAGGTAAACGCATGATAAAAGTTGCTGAAATGGCTGGGAGGTGTCTGGGTGGCAGTACTAGTAGGAGGACTCAGAGACTCTTTGAAAACACCTTGAAATCCAAGGTACCTAACATTTTGGTAGCTATTTTTGAAACATGAACAGTACATTTGCTTTTCCTTCCTTCCACGTGTCCATTCTCTCTTAGGATTCTCCTGTGGAGAAAATCCCTTCCTGAACTCTTGCTATAATCATCTGTCTTCTGCTTCACTTCTGATCATGTGCAAACCAGACCCTCAAGCTATATTAATGGTTTGATACAGTAGCAATAGCAGGAATAGATCAGATCAACATTTTTCTCCTGAAACAGTTCTCTAGGGAATAATGAGTTTAAGAAGTAATGAAAATTTTTTTTCTGCAGAAAAATAACACCCCATGTTTTCCTTGGGCTTAGGGATGTTTAAAGGCAACCTGAAAAATCCCCTGAATTTTTCTACAAAAAGCAAATGATTGTTTGCAGGCAGCTGCCGCCAGGACGGAGAGCTCTTGCTGTGTAGCTGGGAGCAGGCAGCACGGGGAGGCTGCTGTCAAAGAGGAGAAGGGAAACGAGCTCCTCTCTGCTCCTGTCTCCCTCACCTCCACCTCCCTCCCGGCTCTTCTGGGTCAGCAGTGAGGAGCGAAGGGAAGGGCTCCATCCGCTGTCATCTTTCCTTTTTCATTAGGAAAACCATTGCTCCTAGATTCAAACGCTTTCAGCTTTAAACTGGGGGATTCTAACGTCCTAAATACGCAGAGGGGTAGTCTATACAAGCCCATCGCTCAGAGCTAGAGGGTATCCACAGGAGCCTTTGGGTCTAGAAAAGCATGGATGCGCAAAATGCAAGACATATTACTGATGATTTGCTTCTATTTATTCTCAAAGACTAATGTGAGTTTAAGGGCTGAATTAATTCTTAGCTGTGCACTGAAGTCGACAGAGTTAGACCTGGACTGTGTTTGGCAGTATTTCCATATCCTGCAATTCAGCATGGAATATGTAATCATCTGACAGAGGGTTCAGTATGTTTAGTTGTATAACTGCTAGAACAGATAAAGGATCAGCCAGGCAAACAGTGAAATATGAAAACGGTTCTCGTAAAAACATCCCAGCCTTGGGGCATGCATCTGCCAAGACTACTCCGTGGTGACATGAATGGACATAGCATTTAACTACTCTCCAAGAGGAGAGAGGATTACAAGGAGGTGGGGAAAGCAGAAGAAGCCAGAGCAACCCTGCCAACAATAGCAGGTTGCAATACTTAATCTCAGTGCTTGTGCCAATGCACTTCGAAGCTGCTGTTGTTTTTATGAGGAAAAATGCAGAAAAGACTAATCTGTGTATTTATGTCTGTCTGGAAATGTTATAAGTGCCGTGTGGTCATTCTGATTCCAGAACCAATGGGGTCGGTATTCCCAGGATGGGGAGACTTGGACAGGGTGCCAGAACTCAGAGGCTACACGTGGGACCGAAAGCAGAGAGAGTGAGTAAATGGAGGGATTCAGTAAAGTGGGAGACAAACCAGGAACTCTGCCCACATTTCCAAATAACAGAATTTTCTGGGGCTGTTTCAGCTCAATGCTACAAATCGTATGCCCTTGAGAAGTTCTAGAGCATCATCTTCAGCCCTTTCATAACAAGCTTCCCTATTATGCAATTAATTTGCTCATTTGTTTCCTAGTATGACTGTAACTGTTATTTTGTGGGAGTTTATGCTATGAGGTATGCTAGAGCAAGCATTCTGTGTGCCATAAGCTTTAATGAACACACAGAACAAGTTCAATAAAGGGGCAGTGGTAGCATGATCTTCTTTTCATGCCAATATTTTCCTGTGTTTGACAGTATAATGTTATTTAGCATAAGGGACTGAAGCTTATTATCTACTCTTCTTTCTGTTCCCAACTACAACAGAGCACTTATTGAAAAAATATAATGGATTTTTAATGGTGGCTACTGCGGTTTGGTCTTTGGTCTCATGTCTTTCTTTTGACAGTAACAGCAGAAGTCGTAAATACAGTGCCGATCTTTTGTGGGCACTAGCATCTGTATACAGATCGCAGGCACATGGCATAGGTTATCAAGCAGTATTGGTATAAGACAGGCTTAATATGACAGATATCTGCATCCTGTTCCTGTTTCTTATCTACTGCTGTGACCATGGGATGCTGGGGGAGTGGGTGCTTCGGTGTCAGGTTATGTCACTGATGACAGAGCAAGAGGGAAGCAGGTTTTCCACTGGCTGTTTGAAAGATCTGCAGGAGAGGTGGATTTGGATTCATCGGGACATGCATTCCCTGAGGAGGGTGGAGGAATAACACAGATGATTTCCTGCTACTTCATACTACTCTTCGGTTACACAAAACCGTAATACACTGATCTGTCTTTCCTATCTGATCCTGCCATGGTAGTCTCCATGCTGTCTAAGGGTTTGTTTGATAATGTGTCTCTGGTGGTTTGTACAGTTTTGCTTTAATCCAGCTAAAGCTTAGCTCTCTTTGACTGGTAAAAGACAGTGACATGTAGGAGTAAGGCTTCTTTGGCTTTCTTTGTTGGGTAGGACAGATATTTGGCAGCTGAGTTTCTCAGGGACCTAGGGATTAAAGTGAACCTTGAGTTTCTTTCTTACTTAAAAGTCTCCATCATTCCAAACTTGACATTTTTCTTCTATATAAGCTATAAACTACTGCAGGGGAGAAACATTTTCCAGATGACAGCACTCCATAAATGGTGTTGTAGGATGTCGGTTATCTGTGATGGGAGTCGCACATCTCTACAATACTGATGGGATCTCTTTTTACAATGAAATGTCATTTCCAAGAGAAAGGAAACGTGTGTGGACAGGTAAGAAGGTGAAAATTAACATGATCCTTGTCTAAAACAGATTTATTTGAGCTTCAAGAAAGATTTCTTGGTGAACTGGGCTAAATCTGAGCCTTCAATGGTTTGCTTTCATTAGACTCATCTGTAAAAGCTTTGATCTCTTAATGGCTCTAAATCTGTTAATGTTCCTACAAATTTTTAAGGAATGGGAAGAGCATTTCCACTGTAGTAGTGTCATATTTTGATGTTCACTCAAGTTCGTGACCTTCCAGATCCAAATCTGATTGTTTGACGTGACTGCCTTACACAGCAAAAAGCAGATTATGGAAGTGCTCTGTGCTAATAGGGTTTCAGCTGAGGTAGAAGACTGAAGCACTTCCTTTGGAAAAGGAGTAGATAACAAGGAAAATGAATGTTCATCAATGTAGGTGCTTCAAATACAGATTCTCACATGCTTTGCTATAATTTGCCTTGATGATTCTGTGGAAGCCATTTTTTTTGTCATGTTATCTGGGATCAAATCTCTCAAAGATATGGGATGCTGTGGAGAAGGAGAAACTGTCCTTTAGATGAAAAAATCCAGACCAAACAACAAATAAATAAACCTTGTACTCATGTAGTCAGACGTTGATACCGCGTACCTAAAGCTGTAAGATCACGCGAAGTTTATCAGAGGGGTTGGAACACTTACACTGGTGTCCTTGCCAAATTTCTCCTGGGCAAATTACTATCCATCTTCCTAAATCCTCTTGGCAGTTTCTACTGGAGAAAGAAAAAACATTTGCCATGTGCTGAGGCCCTGGACTGCACTTAGGTCTGGGCTTATCCCCGTCTCTGTGCATGCTCCCTGTCTGAAAAAGGCAGTGTTTACATGCTCTGCAGGTCCATTGTCCACCGGGCTGATAACTTCAGATGAGTGATCAGGGAATAAATTATGGAGAGGCTGAAAGACTCTCTGGCGAGGTGGGCCTTAGCAGATGAAAGTCTTCCTCATCCCCTGTTCTAGACACCTGCGTGCTGCTACCGTAGCAGTTCCAACCCGCACTTGCTTTTTTCCTTAGAGGCAGTTGCATTTCACTACTATTATGGATGGGTGAAATGACTCTTGCAAGCATGTAGCACAAATGAGTTGTATGAGTGCCATAGTACACAGAAGAAATGTGAGTCATAAATCATCATTAACATCTGCTGGAAAATGTATCTGTGCCCCAGTGGTTGTAGGTTACTCTGTCAGGGCACTTGACACAAGACCCATGACTGGCGTTGTTTTGGTCATAAGTCCGTAAAGATTGAGACTGCTAATGGCTGCTTTAACAGGCATGTCAGTTTTGGCTTAATGAATTTGTTAATATAAAGCAACTTTCTTCCTCCAAACAATGGTGTTGGTAATTCACAAGCTGTTATTCTTGGAGCCCCACTTTAACAAAAGCCAGCCTCTCTGTCTGAATGTTGCTGCTTTCATATTTTATTGCAGAAATTACACAAAAATATTTGGCTTGTCTAATGAGGGCTTGACGATATCGTATATATTGCTGAAAATGTGTCATCGCATTATTCCTACAAAAATAAACTTTTGTGCTTTTTTTCCTTGTCCATTGGCATTTTGCTAGTTCAAACTGGGGAATACGGGATGTCTATGTAAGTTGTCTAATAACACAAAACAAATGATATGGGTGTAATGCTGGTATTATCAGGGCCACATAGATCGTTCCTTTGCACTTACGCTTGTTTTCCTCCCTCTCTAGATCTACAGGTTTAGATTCACACGCTACATTAGACTGTGCTGTTGACATCTGTAGTTTCAGAGGCTTTAGGATCACAGAGTTTGACCTCCCTGAATGTCCTTATTAATCCATGTTCTTACATGTGCTAGATCATGCAATTTGTTTTGCAAGAGGCCTTTAGGGCCAGGAAAGCTTATTGTGGTTATCTAATCTGACCTATTTCATTACGGAGGTCACTGAATAGCCCCCACAGGATTTCCTGCAGCTGGGAGAGAGAGTACTTGAAGAAAGTTTTCCATCACGATCAGAGATGGCTGAAGGCTTTTTGGCACTGTAGGCAAAATTTCATTTCAGGGCAGCAGCAGAATGGATTGTGAGAGGAGGAAGGCTGGAAAGGGCCAGGGGATTTCAGGAGATGGGGGTGAGGATGCTGGACAGGTCAGGAGGACTCCAGTAGGCAACTGTGAGATCTGTGGGCTTTTGGAGACCACAAGTGTCAAACAGGCTTAGGCAAAATCACAGAGGACTGCAGAGAAGATATGGAGGTGAACAAGGTTATTTTTTGCTAGCTGTGTGATTCAGGAGGAGGTCACAGGGCCAGGTGGTTTGAGGTAGAAGCTTTTCAGATAGGAGATGGAGAAGAAAGGTCATGGTTTCCAGAGAGGAGATGGAAGTGATGAAACTTTTGGGAGAGGTTGGGATTTGAGAGACACGGGAAGTTTGAGGGGGTTGTTGTTTGAGATAGGGATCCCACTGCTGCCCCCTCACCCTGTCCAACCCCTTCCCCTCTGGGCTTTCTGTACAGTTCCCCCACTTTGGAGGGGTGTGAGCCCCACAGCCCCAGCTGTGCTTCACACAGCAACTGCCCCCCCGGGTGAGAAACATGCCACTATTTGTGCCGTTCCTATTTGTCTCACTGCGCCTAAGGGACTAAATGGACAAGGAAGGGGCTGCAGGCAGGCATGGGGCTGGAGGGGAAACCTGGGGAGTGGTCCTTTCTGCTTCTGCTGCCAGGAGCATCAGGATGGGGCATAAGCTGCTTCCCACTCCATCTGTGCCCCCACCACCAGTCCTAATCCTTCCCTTGGGGCAGGAACAGGGCACTACCCCGGCATCCAGCCGAGCTGTGCTGTGGCTCAGAAGGACCTCCCCTCTTTTCTGGCACTGCATGAGAAAGGCAGCTTGTGGATCCCCTCTTCCCACTGCCCGGGGCTCAGCCCTGCTCACCTGTGGCTGTGATTTGGCTCTGATCTTAAATAAAAGCCACGCAACTGGTAGAGAGTCTACCAAGGCCCTTGGTAAGTCATTTCAATGAGTGTTGTGAAAAATGTACACCACTTTACTGGTTTGAATATATTTACCATCAGAAGTGTGCGAGAAAAAGAACTGGAGCAGAAGAAAAGTGCAAGTTTTGGAAAGGCTGGTGGACTACTGGAAAAATGGATGGCAAAAAGGGCTTTTCTCTAGACACAAGGTTAGAAACACAGGGCAGAAGAAAAGAGAAAAAGCTGACATGAATTGGATTAGGCAGCTAATGAAGGATTGAAGCAATATATTATATTGCTACTGTGGAGGAAAATGAATACCTTCTTCCCAGAGATGAGAGATGAGGAAAGAAGTGGATATTTGTTCAGTGTAGAGTGCAAACAGCTGATGGTTGTCCTGTTGGAAAACAGGATCGTTGGCTCTGTGAGGGGAAAAGTGTGGAATAGTTAAGACTATTCTTAGTCTTAAAACCTGGACTGAAGATTTATAAACTGTTCTTGTAAAAAGAAAGGAGAAATTTTCTTTGATAAACAGAATTTGTCAAATATCGTATGTTTTGTGTCCAGTTTGGTATTCGCTCTCCGACACTGGCCCTGACCTGATTTTTCAGAGGAAGCTGGTGTGTTTTGTGTCACACATACAGGGATTAGCTCAGTCTTGTGGAGGGGACTCAGGCCACACATGGACACCTCAGTCCGATTTTGTTTGCTGACAACCTCTAATACAGTCATTGGCTGTGTCCTCTCTCCTTTTTTACTAGCCATGCTGCTTGACCTATGACTGGAAGCAAAGTTAGAGCATTGAGGGCTTTCTGAAGGACCATTCATTTCATGACACAGAGCAAACCCCACAGAATAAGGGGCAAGAAAGGACTGTAAAGCTAGACAATACTATTGCTTGTTGGATGCTGGACTGAGCAAGCCAGAGCAAAGGGGTATAACCTAAGAAGTATAAGAGAACAAAATAGGATGACCCTGTGTCTGCTTATCTGGTTTATTACTAGCAGAGAAATACACAGATGTCATTTTCTAAATGGAAATGAAAATCAAAATGGCTTTTTTTGAGAACTGATCCAGGTCCTGGGAGGATATTTGCACAGCTCCATCTCTCAGGAAAACTGCTGCTGGTGGCAGTGTGTTTTCTTCAGCGATTAAAGAAAAGGGTGTTATGGAGTAATCAGGTTCTCCCAGGTGAGGAGTAGGGGTCCGGCCAGCTGTTTTGGGTGTGCTGTGGGGCCACTACACATCTGGATGCACTAGGTGGCAGGGTCTGCCTGCGACAGTGAAACACGCTGTGGGGATGGTGTTTGCATGGGACAGAGCAGCAGGTGGAGAGCATGTTTCCTCGGAGATGCCAAAAACGAGTCCAAAAGATCTCTATCTAAGGATGGTATGCAATTCATTACCAAATGCAAAACAGCCTTCTCCGGCATAGTTCACTGATGAGCAAGAGACTTACATTTAGTTGATTGAGAAGGAAAAAGGGGAGTTTTGCTATCAAAATGTCTATGAGCCTTGTCTTCAGGTAGAAAGAGAACACCATGGGAAACAGTTTAGCGACTTCTTCCTCTGTCCTTTTGATAATCAATACATTTAAAACTGAAGTGCTTGTTAAGCCTTGGGCACACAGAGATTCATGTTTGCTTTAATATCCTGCACTTGGCCTGACAGAAACAGCATTTGATTCTTGCTTGCAAACTGCTCAAGAGCAGCAAACTGCAGGTGCATGCACAGGGAGGGTCTGCTGGCCGGTGGGGACAGGACCCGAGGCTTTCTGTACTGAAAGCCTGACCTTTTATGAGAAACCTTGATCCAGGAGAGGGCTTTTTGTGAAGAGAAGGTTGTTAGAGATGCTGGTGGCAGCTATGAGACATATGAGCAAAAGGAGAAATCATATCCCTGCTTCTGCAGAGGGGGATATTGAGATTATGTGATTTGCCCAGAACTACATGGAAAGTTAATAGCAGGGCCAAGACTGGTGCCAAATGAGCTCCCTGGAGCCCTGAGCTGGGATGGTCCATCCATGCCTGGCATGAAAGCTGGTGTAAGCTGCTTTCTGAGGTATGGGCCAAAGACGTTGATGTTGGCTGACAAAAAGAAGATCAAACTTGGGAATAGCAATAAACCTGACCACAGTATTTGAATGTGCTCACCCTGAAAGTGTACTCTGGTGAGGAGACAGCTCCTGTTTTTCTCCACCTTAAAGCACTGTGGTTTTCAGCCTCCTCTCTGCAGATTGCAACAGGTCACATGTTAGGCATAGGTTTTCTGTATGAGATCCATGTCTCTGCTGGGAAAGTTTTAGGGATCTCCAAGTCAAAAAAGCTTGAAAACCACCAGTTTTGGTTGTACTTCAGAGGCGTAAGTATAAAAGACAGGCCCAAACCAAAACTTTATCCTCTGTCGCTGTGAGGGACTCTGAAAGGTCTCTTTTTTGTAATTTGAACAGACTAACAGCATGAATTCAGCCTGGCATTTTTAATTTTAGGCAATGACTAAATATACTTTAGGTCATAACTTCATGTGGACTTCAGATGTTTTGGCTCTTCTCTGACAAACAAATAGTTAAAATAAAAACATTGGTAGGTGGTGGACAAGAATCAGACACACTGTCCCTTTATGTATTTTTTCTGAAGAATCCATCTATGAAAAGGCAATGTTGCTTTTTCCCACCGCTAAATTTGCAGAGTATGCTTTCTGTTTCATGTAGGTTGCAGTGCAAATTGGCTCATTCTTTCCCATAACAGCCTCTGGTCTATTGGTCTTGTTGCACATAATTAATTTTGTCTGTCATCATCTGATCCCTCTTCCCACATCACTTGCTGCTTATACCACTGAAATTACAGCCATTGTTTAATTTCTTCTGATCTACAAAATATTGAGAGAAAGTATCATTTTCTCTTCAAGATCCATCCTGACCAAAACCTATGTTTGATTTGATATACTTGGACTGACAAATAAAACCACAGGTAAGAAAAATAAACTTACAGATACTTTGCCAGGTAAGCAAAGGAGGAAAGTAAAGTTGACTTCTTCCCTGCTTGCCTCTTCTTGTAACTGAAAAGGAAGTTTTCAGAGGACTCTAATTCAGTGGAAGCGCCTTACGGCACAGAGTCAAAGGGGGCAATGTTCATTGCCTTGCCTATATTTGAGGACCATAGAAAGGGACTGTCAAAGAGAGGGACCTCAGCTTCCTGAGATGATATGGAGCCAGCTGCGGTGTTTGCTTTTGGTGGGGAATGGAGAGGGGGCTGCATTTGTGATTTTCCTCAGATTGTGCAGTGAGAGCTCTACGTTGCTGCTTCCTCCTGAAGTCTCTCTCCCTGCACAGCGGCTCCAGTGGATGCCAAGGGCCTGATGGGCTGTACACAGGGATCATGCAGGTCTGTCAGCTCATGCCCCGAGTGCTGAGTGCGTCCAGTACAGTGAGCTTTTACTGCTTGGAGTCCATAAATATGCCTTCATAAAAATTGGCATAAAATTTGGGCAACCTTCCAAAGTAAGGGCAAAGCAAGTCCTCCCGAGCTGAAGAGCTGCATTTCAGCTGTGTGTGACCACTTGTGCATTAACTTTACACCTCTGGCTTTTTCACTGCTTCACTAGATTCTCCTTTCATTGGCAATTATCCACTCTTTCCTCTTCACTTACCCCAGTTAGTCATGCCTCCTTTTCTTTTACTGGCTGATTCTACTTCCCCCACCTCCTCTTGCCCATGTTTTTTTCATCCCATCTTTCCTCTGGTACCTTACCAAGATCCTTTGCCAGTTAGAGTGCTCTCTTCTTTAGCAGCGCCCAACACTCATCTTGCCTCCTTCCAGCAGATGAGCCTGAAAGAGGCCAAGGCAAAATCAGGAATCGCAATCCAAGTACACCAGCAAAACACACAAAAATAGCACATATGAATCAGTAAACAGTTTTGCCACCAAACTCTGGCCCCAGGAACGAGAGAGCACTGGTAGTCATGGGAGACAGAGTGTTTTTGACAGTGTAAGGGAATGAGATCTAGTCAGGGCTTTCCAGGTGCTTGCAACATACGGTTTTACCTCCATGGGCTCTGCAAAGAGAAGACACAGAGGAGGGAATGTGGACAGCCGAGGGTGATGCACGTCTGTCTACAGGGGGACAACTGTGATTTTCTAGCCCAGGTGTACAATGGCCTGTCTATCAGTTCAAGGAGCAGTGTGCAGCCCTAAGAGTAGCCTGAGCTGGTATCCAAATACAGCGGGTGGACTTTCCTCTTGTAAATGCTTATTTGCTTCCAACAATGGTTCCACCAGACACCAGCCAGCCTTGACCGGGCTGGGTTCACTCAGCAAGTACCTCAACTCAATCACTTGTTTTTGGATTGTCTGAAAGAAAAAAAAAAGAGAGAGAAAGAAATCCCAGGAAAAGTGAACATTTCTGAGAATGATGGTTGTTTGCTATTTCGCTTCAATTTTATATGAACTATTTGGGTTGGCTACAGCGGAGCTGCCAGGTGGCTAAACATGCCGAGTGAGTGTGGTCAGTGCTTGGGACACGCACTGTGCTCAAGGCATCCAAAAAATTACTCCTGACCTTCATTTAGTCTGCCAATCACTGCAGGCTGCCCTTACATCACATTTTTCACTAGCCAGTAACAGATTCATAGAAGTTAGGGATGGAAAAGACCCGTTAGGTCACACGGTCCGTCGTCCCCCCCCCCTCCGCTCCCTGAAGGTCAGCCCAGGGCTGTTCCCTACAGTGTATTTTCTAGTGCTTTGTCCAGTCTTATTTGAAATGACTCAAGTGGTGGGGCTGCCAGCAGTTCCCTCTGGGAGCCTATTCCACAGTCTAATGGGCTTCATTGTTAATTTTTTCCTGATTTCTAGCCTAAAATATCCCTTTGCTAGTTTTGTCCCATTACCCACTTGCACCACCCTCAACAGTTCCTCTCCTTCCTCCTTACTAGCAGCACTAGCACTCCACGGTGCTAAAGCACCAGTTAGCTGAGAATTCAAAAACATTTTGCAAAAAGTAGACGTTACTGCTTCCTTTGTAGCCATTGCAAAAAGAAGAAGTTAAGGAGCTGGGAGAGAAAGTGAGTGATGACTAGAACCAGACACAAAACTCACATCTCCTAGCTCATTTCATGGCCTTTGTAGATAAAAGCCTGTTCTCACCTCTCCAGTCAAATTTATATTCAGGGAGTTGAAAATGAGCAGAGAAGAGAAGGGCGGATCTGAGGTTTTGATACTGATCACAGCAATCCCTTGACACTTCAGTTTATTGAAGTGGTGACTGGGAAGAAGGCTCAGAGTCTTTTTCTACTCCATCATCTCCAAAAAGATTTCTTATTGCTGTTTGGACTTAGCAATATTCAGGGCATTTGTTTTGAATGGGATGAGGCAGGTTGCCAGTATATTCTGACTAGATAACATCCCAAACCAAATTTCTGGATATAAACAGATACCATAGTAGACTGACTCCAGCTCCAAGCTTCACAGCTGGACCTTGTCTCAATGATACATTGCACCAAAATCCCAGCTCCAAAGAAGCACAGTATCAGATAGGGATTTTGAGCCCTGAGCCTCTGTCTAGTCAAAGTAGAGGTGCTTTCTCAAATACCCTTCATCAACTGTTTTCAAAATTACTCTGACCTTTTAGACCAGGTCTTATTGCCTGGGAGACCTTTGCAAAGGTGCTTACTGAGTTGAACAGTAAAACTGTGATAATGAGGTCTTAGCTTTATCATGGCTCTTGTATTAATGCTCTTTGAAGCAATCTGACGTGGCGTGAGCCCAACCTGCAAGGTCCCTTGAGGACTGGGCCCTCAGAAACTAGAGATGGAAGAGACCTACAGAATTAGCTCATCCTGTTCATTCCCCCGCCAATACAAGTCTGTTCCCCATGGTACATTTTCCAGTGCTGTGTCCAGACTGATCTTATTTTTAAATGATTCATATGATAGGGTTTCCTCCAGTTCCATTGGTAACTGGATAGTTGCCAGAACAATTTTTTTTCCCCCTTACTTTGACTTTGTGTCTTTGGATTCATCCAGAATTTTGAGGTCTGCAATTTGTACTGAGCATTAACTGGCAGCAGAGTGAGTAACTGCAGAGAAAACTTTAAGGACTTTACCCTGGTTTCTTGAAACAAACAAATCCCTGACAGAAGCCAAGAAGAGTGGTGTTTCAGTGAGAATGGGCTGTCAGTGAAAGTTGCTTGTGAAGGACAGATGTGGGTTGGTTTGAAAACACCTGTCCAAGCCTTTGCACTGACATCTGTAGTAATGCTGCGGTTTATATTCTAGCTGTTGAACTCTCATGGCTGGTCGCTGGGATTTCTTTCTTCTCTGAATTTACACTGACAGTCTGAGTTTCAGGGGGTACGCTAGGCCTATAGCCAGACAGTGTTGGCCAAGGAGCGTGGAAGGAGTGGGGTGCCCAGGTGCATCGCTGTGAGAGTGGGTGCTTGCTTTGCCATCCCATGGCCTAAACACTTCAGTTACTTAGTGCCACACCTCTGTACTTACTGTTCACCCTCTCGTGTCACTTGTCACTGTCATGCACACTGTTTGGAGTCCTTGGACACCAATGTCCGTGTCCTCAGGATCTCATCTTTCATAAAGAATAAATTACCACCTTGAAAAACAGTTGGGACGAGCAGTGCGACCAGGTTTTCTGAGGCCTTCAGTGCTCATCTGTGGGCAGCCACTTCCTCAAAAGGACAAAGGCTCAGCAAGCATTACTCACTGCAGCCCTGGAAAGAGCTGAAACTAGTAGCAAGACTCCCACTATGAAAGGGCCAAGATTTCACCCCTTGTACTTTCTCCTCCTTTCAGAAACCCTTTGTCTGCTGCCTCTCCAAAACTTTTTCTTTTCTCTTTCAGGGATGCTTCATTTTGTGGGTGGGATGTGGCCTCTGCCTTCAGGGAGTGCTGGATGTATAGCTGCAGCTATAGGTAGGTAACGCTTAAAGCCAATGCTGCCAACAGGAGCCTGGTCTGGAACTTCAGTCATTTCTGCAGTGTAGCCTGCAGGCTGATGGATCCCCTATTGGATCCCCTATTTCCCCACCTATTGGAAAATATGAGAGATTTGGAAATAGTGTAGAAAAGACCGGAGAAGGAGGGTAAGAAAGAAGAGGACGGAGCTCAGAGCCACCTCTTCATGAAGCGCAGTTGTCTCAGAGTCCCTCGGAGCTTGCCTGCCCTCATCCATCACAGAAGCCATGACCATCCTCTGCAGCATGGAGTTACCTCCAGAGGCAGGGCTCGGTCCTCCACCTCTTCAGACTGGACCCTGAAGATCCTGGGCCCAGACCTGTTTCCTCCTGACCAATTAGAGATTTATTTTAAATTGCCAGACATCACATATCACTGAAGGACAAACTGTGCTCTGGCATGATTAACCTTAGAAAAGGAGCTGGGTTTTCACCAGCATTGTTATTTACTTTTACTTAAAGGAATGGCAAAATCTAATTTCTTCTCCTTTCTGCTAGCCAACTGCAATAGTCTTATCTAATGAGATCTAACAGCACTTTATCTTCCTGCATGTTCTCTCGGAGATGTCTACATGCGGTTTTCATTCTTTTTTTCCCGTGGGTTTTTCTTGGAGCCTGGAACAATTTGTCTATCACTCTTAGACTGGCACTGACTTTTGTCCTGTAGGAACAAAAAGTGGGATCCAGACTGGTTTGGAGGGATGATGGTTGTGTGACTTCTAACAGGTGACAGTTGTGTGCACTGCACTATGCTGCACGTGACCTGTCTGCTTTTATTTTCACTTGCATAGCTAAAATGTGTGACCTTAAGATAGGGAGCTGCTGTCCTAGAAAATTCTTGCCACTCTTCAGTTAAAAAGGCTTTTGTTACGTAGAGGAAAAGGTCACGAGGCAACCCGTATTGTTTAGCAGGAGTAAAATTTTGATTATAAACACTTTGGTCTGAAAATATACTGTGCTGTCACCAGATAATCTGCAGAATAAAAGTGTTATTCATTCATCAGCGACTGAAAAGAAAGACTGACCATAGAGTAAATAACGTGAATTCTGACACAAATTAGTCAAAGTAAGATAATTAGAAATCAAAGTTGGAAACTGGCACAGAGGAATTTAGTCCAGTTCTTTCCATGCTGCAGGTGACTCAAAATACTTTCAGCCTGCAGTATATTTCGTAACAACCTGACTCAGTGAATGCATTTGATGTCAGTGCTTGCAAGGGTAGCCTCTGGTTGGCATCAAATTGTGTGGTCATCCACATGGCATGGGATACAACTTCAAATCTCCTTCCTGCTCCCCAGGAAACCCACGGCTCCATCAGTAGTGGTTAGATACCACAGCTGAGACCTGCACACTTTGATTATTTAGCTTTTCCATGTGTAGGAAACAAATCACATTTACTTTTTTTTAGATTAAGCTAAAGTCCAAATGTCAATCAGCACTGTACACAGACTGTGTACACTGTACACAGACAGGAGATAAAAAGGTGATCCAGTTTCATAGCTACAGAATACAAACCAGAGATAACCTTTATTTTTTTTAAACCATCCCACACAGCTCAAATTTAATAAGCTTTGGGGTGAAGTGAAGGAATAATTTATTTTATCTGGCATGTAACTGATTAAAGTGAGTGTGGTTTTGGTCTGTTTATTTATAGCACCACCACTATTGTAGATATGGTGGGTTAAAAATTTTCTGTCAAAATTATTTTTGGATGAAAGTTTTGCTTTTGACAGAGCAATTTATTTTGGTGAAAAAATGATCACTCTTGGGAAAAAGTTTCGCCTGAAAAATAACGTTTTGGCTGAAAACGGAATTTTTTTCATTTTTCATTTTTTGATGAAAAGTCAGAATTTTCCATGGTGAGAAAGGAAAATTCCAAGTAGCTTCAGCATGAGGTATTTTATAGATAAGCAAGAAATAATCCTGCCTCAAAGGGAATATAATATAAACTGACAAAAATCTAAGAAATTTGGATCAGTAATTTTGAAGTTACAAAAGTTTAAATTCAGCCACTTTTCATGTGCTTATTAGAACCCCTCCAGTGATGTGTTTTTAATACCTCAATTTGGGATTACCCATCTGAGAGCATCTCATTCCAATCACAAAGTCCTTTTCCATAGTGTTTAAAGTCAGTAGAGACCATGAGATCATCTAGTTTGGCCTCTTTACGTATAACTCATTTAACCCCTTTCTGAGCCCAAAAGTCATAACTGGCCGAATCACAGATAGCAGTAAAGCACCTAAACTTTACTTTCAGGCAGCTCGCCTTTTTCATGTGCTGTTTCTTCTGTTGTTCAATCTATCTAAACATTAAAATTAATTAAACACTTAACTGAAAACTTGTTTTGTTTTGGCTATTGGCAATAGTTGTCCTTGTGTATTCTGGGAGATTAAAGGTCACTTTTGAAATCCATTACTTGATTCTCATAAGGTTGTGGTATACTATCATGAAATTACCAAAACTTTAATGGTTGTTCATACTGTATTGATGGTATACACAGTAGTGTTCTTCAGTCTCTGTCTGTGCTTGTTGGGTGTGGGAGGAGGGGGGAAAAGGGTAGTGCAACCTTAAAAGTTCTTTAAAAGTGTCAGAATTTTATTCAGTGTAGTGGCTTTGGCCTCACCAAAGATACAGGAGGAATTTAATCTTCTTAGACAACATCGCCTTAACAGGTTTCTCAAGGCTGCAGCAGCATTTTTTGCCACAGCTGAATGCTGGGACCTCAGCCTGGCCCATTCCGGCTTTAAAATCCATCTCAGAACTGCTGCTTTCCAGAAGACCATTCCTGTTTTATAGGAACAGCTTTTTTTTCTCCTTAGACATATGAATTTATGAAAAGCCTTTTCTTTGAGTAGCCCCAGATTACCTAGTAGTTCAGTTCACTCTGGTTGTCCTTTCCCCACTTTTGCCTGCCGTTCCAACTGTCTTTACATCATCCACAAAAATTATCAGCAGTAATTTTATATTTCCTTTCAAATACTTGAGGATAGTATGGTGTCTCAGGTTTATAGCCATCATTTTGTGACCCTCCTAGAAACAGCCCTATTTAGTGACATTACTTACAAATACTTTGAGGTATATTGGTTAGCTAATTCTCAATATATTTTGTATGCAGTTTCTTAGTACTATATACTGCTGATTTTTATATCAGAATGTTGTGTGGTACCAAGTCAAACACCCTATAAAATTTTATTACATCTACACAGTTACATTTATCCAAAAAAAACTTCTTAGAGAATGAACTGAAGTTTGTTTAAGCAACACTATTTTCCATAAAGCATTTCATGTTGTCTGGTATTCATTATATTATTCTCCTTTATTTTGTTATCAGTTAAATTCCATATGTGCTTTTTTATTCTTTTGTTTGAGCTTGATGTCAGGATAATCAGTATTGTAGCTCTGGTAGGTACAGTTTGCCCCTCTCAAATGTTTGCACAAGGTGATCATTCATCTGGTGTTTTCAGACTTCTTTGGTATTCTGGGATTTAGTAAAAATAAGCAACAAGTGAGCAGTGATTTCTTTAGGCAAGTCCTTTAGGACTCCTGGGATTAAGTTATCCAGGCTGATGGCTTTAAAATGTGCATCCTTAGTAGATATTATCTAATTCCCTCTTTTGGACCCTTTTTTCCTCTCTTTGAAATAAAAATTGTCTAGTCATATGTAGGTGATTAAAACACATCATGGTCAAACAGAAAACAGATATTTATTTAATTTTTCTTTGTCTTCATTATTACTATTAAGAATTTTGCCGTTGTCACTGAGAAATCTGCCTTCATTTTCTTTGATCTCAATATATTTAACTTCCTTCTGACAACTAGTTTTGCCAATCATGACTTTTTCCTTTCAGATCTTTTTCCCTTTTCACACACCTTCTACTCTTCACAGCTGCTAATCTGTACAGTTTGGTTTGTGTTTGATGTCTTTTCCCATTTCTTGAATAACACTTCTGAAATTCCAAGCATTCCATATATTACTGAACTGAGGCAAGCTTTCAGGCAATGTTGTCTTTTTTGTTGATCGTATGCCTTCTGGTCATCTAACAAGTTCTTGAAGAACTCTCCATTGTCTTTCACATGTTTTGTCTACATTTTTCCTATTAGCAAATTTCTCTTATAATTTTCCCAATGTCAGAATACATCTGTTTGGAAATACCCAAGTATTTTTGTTATTTGGACTGTACTGTGTTTGCCTACAGGAATTAAATAGAAACTCGTCATGACCTGCAGTTCCTGATCAAGTATTGTTTTACTGTTCAGAATTCAATTCACCTGTATCCATCATAAAGAGTAAACACATGCAAACACCTCATGGAATTGTTCGTCTTTAACAGGCAGCTGCTTTGTCGTTCCCTTTTTCCTTTGATGTTTCTGGTGGCTCACAGCCTTCTGCTCTCTCCTCAAAAACTTCCTCTGGACCTTGCTCATTTCATTGACCCACCAATGTTCAGGATCTTGCATTTCTGACGTGTCAAAACTCAGTCATGAGCTATCAGAGATCTGAGTTAACTTATTTATCTGATTTATCTTATAATATTATCTCATTTATCTTATAATATTATCCAGCAATATTTCCATTATAAAATGACTTTCTTCTGGTGTGGTCAATAGGGACTTCAGCTCCACAGATTGAAAATTCCCATTTAAGGCAATGTGCTCAGTTAACTAGGGAGAGCTAAATTTAAGATGTCTCTGTTAAGCCTGTTGGGTCTTTCAGATTAACGAAGTACAGAAACCTTTATATTCTACCATCTGAAGCAGTGAGATTTATGAATTCACCAACAAATGATTCATAGGTTTAAAAGATAAAGTAAGCAAAAACTTCCTATAATTAATTACTGAAGTGCTAAGACTGAGTAGCTGGCGCTCAGGAGGTACGACATTCCAGAGTTCGAATTGTTGTTGCAAATTAACTCTGCTGCCTGCACATACGTGTTTTCTTTTCTAGTTTCTCTTTACCTGAAAACTTTACTCGCAGCGTAACTGTACCATATTAAAGGTGCACAATGTGTAACGTAACCAAGTTAGAGATGAATTGACACACAAAACAATTTAAATGCTCACAGGTTAGTGAGATTTTGGTTCATAGATTTTGGGGCTGAAAGGGGCCACTGTCCCAGTTTGTCTGGCCTAATGTGTGACAAGGGCCACCTAATCCCAGGCAACAGTTTTGCAGTGTGAGGAACTGGAATTATTTTACGCTTAGACAAGTGAATGATACTGTGGCTGCTAACTCGCTGTTGAACTACTAGAACATGTCACTTAAACATCCAATCTGCATTTAAAGGCTCCAAGCGATGATGAATTTACCACTTCCCTGGGTAATATGTTCCAGTGATTAATTAGTCTCTCACCGTAAGGAATTTGTGTCCTATTTTCAGTTTACATTTTTCTACTTTGCACTTTCAGCCAATTGATCTTGTAGGGCCTTTCTCTGATACAGTTAAGGTGTTGCTCATATCATGCCTCTCCACTTCAGAAGCTTTAAAAACTTGTCTGTTTCTCTGAGGGCCTAAACTAATGGAACTCTTTACATTTCTTGTTAGAAGATGTGTTTTCCAGAACCTTTCCAACTTTTGGTCTGTTTTAAAATGCAAATTCTAGAGCTGGACACATTGCATAGGGTTCTTACCAAACCATGTGTGGAGGCAATACTGCTATGTTTAACCCAAAGCATTACTATTTTTAGCATGGAATTAAAGTGATTTTTTTCCCTCCTTTTTGCTGCCATATCATGATACCCGTAGCAGATTCCTGTGATCCACAGTCCACCTCTGTGGTGTCATTCCCTCTCCTGTGCATACTCCTGCAGTTAACAAAAGGTCATTTTTGCGGCAGAATTCACTTCATTACAGTGAAAGTAAATAAAGCCTGTCACCACTCTAGCAATGAGCGTAGGTGCTTACCTTGGAGCTGAGCTGGGTGGGTAAATATACACTGTCTTTAAAATACTGTGAATAGCCAACTGGATCGCATCCACGCGAGTGCGTCAGGAAGAAATCCTAACAGTCTATTGTTTCACTTGTGCCTGTGTCTTTAATGATTGCCCGATACAAAGAAGAAAAAGCAATTATCAAAGGCAGCTTTTAGGAGTAACTTTACATGTGGGACGCAATTACAGCGTGAAAGAACACTGGCTGAATAGTGACAGACAGTGACTAAGAGATCTGATTACCAGGGAACTAGCTGCCAGAATCACATCCAGGAAAAAAGTGTGGGGGGAAAAAAGCTTTCAGACTGGCCTGCATATTTGTCAATCCACAATTAGTGATACTGGCAAACTGCTGTGCGCGCCGGTTCGTCCTCGGACGGACTTGCGCAGCCGCCTGTGTCCCTCAGACACTCGTGCATCGGCTCGCATCCCCCTTGCTGGGGTCCGGGCGTGGGACTGGCGGGAGGCACAGCCCAGTGCTGCGACCCGGGTGCCTGTGTCTTACCCAGCTGCCGGGCTGCTGAGAGGAAGGCAGTGCTGCACGCTTGCTCATCCTGCTCTCAGGCCCGTGCTGCCTGGGACGTGGCTCGCTGAAGGCTCTGCACGGCGTCTGCTGGCGTGGCAGGGAAGGGATAAGGTGCGGGCGGTTTTCTCAGCAGTCCCCTGTGCTGTCTGGTTCCTGTTTCAGCTGGATCTGCTCTACCCCTGTGTTGTTCCTAAGTGAGGTGCTGCAGAGCGTCATGCTTAAGTCTAGGGACTTAAATTCCCAATGCAGTTTAAAGCACTTGCAAAACTGTGCCCACTATCACCTGGCTGCTGGCAGTGTCTGAAGCCTGCCCCTGATATTCTGGTGCTTGGTATTTAAACCATCGGCTGTTTTTCTACAAAAGCATAACTCTGACAAACAGTATGGTTTGTCCCCTTTCTCATTTTGATGTGGCCTGTCCTAGTACCGCTTGCCATCTCATATCAAAATGTTTAATGCTTTTTCCCTTGTGGATTTTTTCAGCCTGGCTTTGCTGTGAGCCCTGAGGGTCCAGGACATCACAGCAAACCAACTGAAGTCACCACCACACCCTTGGGACTCTCCAGGCTTGCTCTGGATCCCTGAAATCACATGAAAGTGATTCTGTTTTCAGCACACCTTGTAGCATGGCCCCAGGCTACCTCTTGGACTTCACATCCCTCCCCTCTTGCCTCCTGTTTCGTTTTGGCCTCTCCACTCCGCTCTCCTCCCGAGTGCGCTCAGTGTTTCCCAGCCTTGCTGCACCCAACTCTCTGAAGGGAGAGTTTCTGTGCTCTGCACCTCAGGGAGCCTTATTGCTGTCCTCATTTATGCTTCTTTTGCCCTTATCCTCAGGTGTTACCATTCAATTTGGTGATAGCAGCAGTGGGATGGTGGCCTGGGAGGGAGTCAGGAGGGCTTTGGGGGGCTGAGACCATCTGGTTCACAGTGAACCCCTTCTGTGAAACTGCCAGCGTGGTACCTGGCATGTGCCAACCATTTCTGCTGGGCACAGTTTAGGGGGGGGACCCAAAGCCCGTGTTTATTTTACTGCCATAGAGATAGCCCTGGTCTCAACGCAGCCCTGCATCTGCTCTAGGCTCGTGCCTTACCAGTTGGGAACCGCTGGCTTAGCTAACGCTCTCGCCTGTGTCTGCCTTGGCTGACGAATCGCTCATGCAGAGTTGTGGCATCTTTACGCCCTGTTTTAATACTGCTACTTGTCAGTGGATACATGAGTCAGTACATCGTCAGCTGCATCCTGCCGCTCTCATCTGGGGCCCAGTCTCGAGGCTCTGATCTGCAATCTATGCCGAAAAAGACAGCACTCCTTACTGTTTCCTTTTTCGTGTGCCTGCCTCTGGACTGCGAGAGATTTTAGATGTTTCATTTCGCTATGTGCCTTTTTTGCTTTCCAGTGTGTTTCCCCGGTTGGCTCCTAGCGAACGAGCAGGTCAGGTTCAAACTCATTTGGGAGGCTGAGGGAGGTGTCCTCCGGGACAGGCACTGCTGCACCTCCTCATCTCTTCATAACGGCACCTGGGTCCAACCTGGAGCTGCGCTTTCACAAGGGCATTACGCTGACGTGGGGTGAGCTCCGAAAGGCGCGCTCCCACTCCCTGCATCCCTCGTCCCAGACCAACGACTACATGACCCTGTGATGAGCCAGTGCAAGGGCTGCTCTGAAAGAAACACAACCCCACAATTACCCCCAAAAAGCACTAGGCCTAACAACTGGCAAAATTGGATGGGCATCCACTCAGTGTTTTTCTTTTTCATGTATCCATAGCAAAGAACAACTTAAGGAAAAAATGTTCGGTTGCAGCACTTTTTTTTAATTTGGGTATGGAGAGTGAAGATCAAGCCTGGAAAATCAGATGCAAACATTTTGTTTCTGAAATCTTTTGTGTAACTTTAACAAGATAACCAACCACAGAAATGCCAGCAGGACTGTGTAGGTGGGTCAGTCTTTTTAGAAACGTGACTCCTGATTTTTTATTTGCCACAAAATTTCTATGCCACAGTTTGGAATATGAAGAAGTATTGGCAGGTAATTTGGGTAATTCAGCATCTAGTAGGTGCTCATGCTGCTTAATGTTCTATTGCCATTTTCTTCTGAGTATCTCACACCACTTGGAAACATGGTAATATTGTCATTTCATGATGTGTGCTGTGTTTTGGATGGTGTTGCATTTTTTTTGTTCCTGTCTTCTTTTACAACCAGCAGATTAGATCCGGAAAACACACTTTATATTCTGATAACAGAGGAGGGGTGAAATCCTGGTCCAAATGAAGTCAGTGGCAAAACTCCCGTTGACTTCAGTGGGGATAGGATTTCACCCCATCTTATGTTGCCTTGCCTAAAAAAGGAAAAGAGACCTGATCCAAAGCCTATTGTAGTCAATGGAGAGATTCCCAGCGATTTTAATGGGCCTGTATTTGGTCCAGCATGAGGTTATTCAGTCACCTCCAAATTTTACAGGAATATAGCACTTGTGTTCCTTTCTCCAAGGACTAATAAGCTTTCTCTGAGTTAGATAAATTTCTACACATTTCTTCTCCTGAAGCATTTGGGTGTACTAAGAAGTTATTTCCTTTTTTTTTCTTTTCCCCAGTGTTTCTTTTCAGACACTCTTTTGCCTTGTGGTGATTCTAAATCATCACAAAACAAATCAACACTGAACAACGACCAGGATATGCAAGTTTGGGTTTATAGATTCCAGTTCTGTGAACTTTGATTTAATAAACTTACCCCTCTTTGTAGCAGAAAGCACAAAATATGGGCGGGTTGGTGAACTTGAAACCTGGTTCTGATTCTGACCTACATTTAAAAGCTAAATTTGAGTCTGATAAAGTTTTAAAAACACTGGTAATGTGAAAAAGATGCTTCACTGTTCCCTTTGTATTTTTAACCTTCTTTCCTATTAAAACTGTAAACAGTTTTATATTATTGCAGTGAATTCTTCTCTAATTTACTCCAGTGTAAATCCAGAGGAATGTTTCCGAGGGCAGGAGAGCCGTTCGGCATTCGCACTGGGGTGAGTGATGGCAGGCTCTGCCAGGCTGTTTCCCCCTTCCTCTTCCTCCTTTCACTGTTTGTGTTTGATAACCCTGGGCAAAAAGTGTCGTTAAATGATGCACTGGTTCCAGTGGTGGTCGGTTGTTTTCACCTTTTACCGTCCCTGTGTTTGCGCGGATCTAAGTGCCTGTAATATAACCAGAATGACTCGGACTAAAAAAACCCTTTCTGGTGGATTCTGTTTACCCCCCCCCAAATCTCAAAATATGACTATTTATTTTCATTTTTGCATTGGAAGAAAAACAAAACCTCAAGCATTTTATGAAAAGCTTTTTGTGGGTTGAAACATGTGTTTTCGCCTCACATGTCAGGGCCTGATTTGAATCTCTCGCATAATTTTTGATAAGGCAGATGGACTGTCTCTCTCTCCCTCTTTCTCGCACACACACACACACACACAGAGTGTATCTATCTGCTTTGAACTTCAGAAACTTTCATGTCAAAACTTTTTTAAAATTTGAAGAAATTTTATAAAAAATATTTTGGTCCACTTAAGAAATTAGCTTTACGTTAATGTGTCTGAAGAGTTGAAGAAACACTGGGGTTTTGATTAAATGTCTCTAGTTAGTTTGTTTTCTTGCATAACAAAATTAATTTCAGTGGAGAATTGACTTTTACTGAGTTTCATTCCAAAAGTAAAAATGTTCTGTAGAAAATCTTGCCTTTTTCTCAATTTTTTCCCCTTTCTCTACCACATTTTTTTTCATAGTTTTCCCCACAGTAGTCTATAAAAATAGTGGGCATCCAAGTGGGTTTTTTAGGTTTTTGAGCTAAATCAGAGTTTCTTATTCACTTCATGTGCCGATGAAAAGCACAGATCTGTTGTCTTTTGGCTGATAGATTCTTGTATAGTTTATTGACCTAAGCATCAGTACTCACCCACTCTTACAAGTGAGACTCATCAAGCCCAGCGGCATAGACTGAAGTTGTAGCTGAAAACCAAAATATTCACCTTCAGCTCCCAGACAGAGAATCAGGCATCTCCAGCATATAGCCCTGACTGCTGTGTCTTCCGTAGGATAAGATAAATAGCTTCTCGGAGGTGGCTGCTTCTCTCTCTGACCCTAAAGGAACCTAGGGATTAGTTCAGGCTTAGACATCTAAATCTCAGACGTGTAAGCTATGGCAGATGAACCCCACACAAAGTCCTTGGAACTGTTAATTCACTTCCTGGGAGGATCAGCTTATATCTTCCACTTGATGAAATGATTAAGTTTATTTAGTTACTACATGAAATTCTTGTAAACATGAAATTGCTAGCTAAAGATCCTTTGTGCCTCATGTGGATTTTTTTCAGAGATAAGCACACTCTCTTTACACCTACTCTATAAGTGAATTTTATGCATTGTGGTTGCTTTCTTCCACCCCAGGAAGAGAGATACTTCCCCTGGGAAAAGTTGCAACAAGATCCAAAGTCCAAGTCTTTCCATTGACTTCAGTGACTTCTGGATTATGGTCAAAAGTGTTTAGCATTTTTTTTAGCATGAAACCCCAAAAGTGAATTTTTATATTATTCAGAAGATACAAGCTGTTGTCAAATGTTAAGGGCATTGTGATTTTTAACTGAAAAGTAGTACAGTAAATTGTATGTGAAAGTTTTTTTTTTCTCCTCTAGGTTTGTATGTCTAGCAGTCAATAATTGTTCATTTATAAATACACATCTGTAGGGAACAGGATTACATCAGAAATAAAAGTATTTTTTTTCCTTCACAGATTAGATCCTGGTTAGAAACCAATAAACAGAAAATAAAATCCACCAAGATATTGTTTGGATGATCTTCTGTTTCTAATACTGCATAGAAAAAAAAATATTGACAAGTTGTTTTCTATAACCAAAATCATTGTTTTGTTTTTTTAAAATCTTTTTAAGGCAAAAGTTCCAAAGGCTTAGACTGTATTTACATATTTTTATCATCTTTCTGTAGTTAATTTTTGTCATGTTATCAGCACTACCTTCTGTAGTTAATTTGGCTTGTAGAAAGCTGTGATTAATGGGCCTTTGCTGTAGCATTAATTTTCAGCCACAACCCCTCCTTGCCCTTTGGTATTATGTTAATTACTGGAAAAGAACCGTGAAATCGCATATGGCACAGAGCTGTGGTGTGGCAAAGAACAACAACCAGAACTGAGGTCCTGAGATGTGTTTGAACAGGAGAATGGGAAAGTATCTGGCCAGGTTAACAGAACCAAAAACATAAGGGGTTTTAGGGATTAGGCAATTCTAGTTTATTCTGGACAAGTGCTCCATGTTACTGCTTTCCATTGCCAATGGTAGCTTTTGGCAGGTCTGAAGAAAATTGCTGGGCACTTCTTTTCAGTCCTTGGGAGGACACTTAATTTGAAAGCACTCATCTCAGTAGATTGCCTCCCTGATCAGACTGCTGTAAGGGCTGTTGGTTCTTGATCCAAAATCAACTGGAGTCAGTTAAATCAACTGTAGTTAGTTAAGGTTTAAATCTACCCTGTTCTTATAGAGAAGATAGTCCTAAAATGGTCACCCTTGGAGCAGTGATTTGCTGTATGAAAAAAAAAATCTACTTAATAATCCTGTGAGCAAACTGCTGGAATAGCAAACAAAATAATTTAGTGATGAGGCCAGAATTATTATTTATTGCTACCAAAATAAATGTGAATATGATAAGTCTAAGTAGAAAAGAGAAAGATTTCTTCAATGTGGGGAAATATTGCAGTAGCCAAAATTAGACTTGTCTGAAACGTTTTGTTAGCTAAATATCCAGTTCCTCACCTGATCATTACTTTAAATAAAGCAAGCAAATGAAGTGTTGCCCTGTTTATATAAATTTGGCCAGAACTATCAAAGAACTTGGGCCCCTAGGTTGGGTCTTGCCAGAAAGTAAGGAGCTGAGTTTCAGAGTGTGAGCCTCAAAGCCACTTCTGAAATAGATGGGTGTCTAATGTTTGTGGGTAGGTACCCGTCCTTGCTTTTACATGTAAAGCTCCTATGCACCTACATTTCTCATCCTGCAGATGCTGGAGTAACACAGGGAAGCCCTTCTGCTTAAGTCCGGCTGGGATTCTCTGGCCAAGGGGACATGCTTGATCCCATAGGCATGCTCAAAACAATCTGGCCATAAGTTGCCACAAAAAACACACAGTTGTCACGACCAGTTCAACTGAAGAATACACAATAAAAGTGGTGCTACCTATTGCTCCTTATTTATGAGCAATAAGAGTAGTTACCCAGGCTGTGGGTGACTGGGGTTTCATGCCTACCTCCTTCAGAGGGGATCCTACAGCTCCATTCCTTGAAAATGTCCTGCCCGCCAGGCTGCTTGCAAAAGGGGAAAAAGATGGGAACGTCATACTTCTCCCTGGTTTTGAGACTGCTCCTAGAGGCAGAAAAAATGCCGGATGCAGCAGGACAATATTAAAGAGGGAGAGAGAAAGCAGGTGGTGCATGCTGCTCTCCCATGGGCTGTTGCAGTGGTTTGTGCTGAAGTTCACAAGCAGTGGACAGGACTCAGAAGTCACCTTTTTTTCACACAAACGCCTGCTTACTGGGCTGGAGAGTCACGCTCAGTAGTCCTCATAGGCAGTTGCCCTCAAATGAGGTACGGGCCCTCTGAGGTGCCTGGGTGTGAATTGGGCTGTAGGGCTCAAGCCAGTTGTCATGTTTGCACAAGGGGCGGTGGCCCCTGGCTGGAACGAGCAGCGGGGGGGGCTATGCAGATGCGCCAGGCACTTGGCAAGACTTGCGACACCCCTAAGCAACAGCAATGACGGGTTCGTCCACCTTGACCTCATCAGGAGTGGCCTTGTGAGCTGGTGAAGGACAGATGTCATCAGCAGAGAGAGGAAGACAGGAGAATGAAGACAAAAAAGTAGGTATTACATTGAGAAATGCTGGGACTTTGTAACTTTTCCAGTTTAAGTGCTAGATTTTCCTCTCTGAAGCCAAGAAGTATCATTTCAGGCTCTCTCACTGATGATATAAGACCGCTGCGTGACACATAGCCTTTATAAAGCATCAAACTTCTAGCAATATGATAGTTGTTTTTATCACAATGCTCCCAACAAACGACACATGCTGTTAATATGAATCTATCTTTCAGCAGCAGATATTTCAGGCACTGTTAGTAACATAATCTCATGATGTTGCCATAATAGAGTATGCTGCAGATCCAAATCTTACTGCAGTGAATTCTTTCTTTCGTTGTTTTCCTGTAGTTCTTCTTGGCTTCACTGGGACATGTGCCCATATACTGTGAATATGCTCAGCGTTGTTAATCTTTGTACAGCACAAGGTCTCTGCTGGCGTAAATTCATAGGCTGAGAGATGCTGGAAGAGTTCTGCAGGTAACGGCATGGCTTGGGGGGCACTGTGGAGGAAGGGGGCAGCAGCAGCAGGTCCGACCAAGAAATAAAACAGGACAGTAGCAAGGTTGTGGTGCTGCTGCACACTACTTGAAAGAGTGTATAACAACACACCTGAGCGGGGTTCAAGGTGCAGCATGGCAAGGGCAGAAGAATCCCTGGGTTGCCAGTACGGAGCTCCCAGAGGAGCCTGCGCTGCGCTCAAAGGGCTACTTGTGTTAGTGTTGGCTGCCAGGTACGGCCTAGGATCGCCTATCTTTCTCGGGCAGTTAGCCATATCCCTTTGCGGTGCCTATACTAATAAATTAGCAGTGCCAGAGGTCTTGCCTTGGCCCTGAACACCATTGTTTCTGTCATTAAACTGTTAGAGCCGTCCTTGGCATGGTTTTGGCTTGGGCTTACTGAAAGCCTCTTGTACTATTCCTGGTCCTGGTTCAGGAGTTAGCCTGGGCCAGGGACCATCAAAAAGGCGGTTTGGATGTGGCCTCCCTATTTTAGAGGCCAGAGGAGTTTAATAAATGCATGTGGCCATGTTATGACAGCATGCTTCTGCTCCCAGGGCCAGAGAACGGGGCCTGGAGCTGCCCGGTTTATTGGTAGGGATGTAGTCATTGTGTCTGAGAGCCTCTTGCAACTGTGAGGCTCTTGTTTCTTCTACTGTGATGCAAAGAGCAGAAGAAATAAGACCAAGCCAGGCACTGATAACATTTTTTAAAAGGTCAGGTCTTTAAAAGTTACATTTTTGCTAAGTAGAGAGCAAGGCAGAGAAATTTAGAGGTCAGAGGAACTCAAAGAAAGGCAGACTTAGTATATTAGACAATTAAAATTTTGCATGTGTATAAAAAATTAGGAAAGCTGCAGAGAATTAGAAACAACAGGAAGCCAATGTATAAAAGTTTACATGTTCGATAAACTAGATCTGGAAGATCTTCTGAAATTTCAGGTCAGTTTTACAAATTAATGTGTTGCCAATATTCATATGAACATGTCTAAAAGTGTTAATCCAATATTTATTCATTCCTGAGCTTTACAGTATGTGCACTGTCTTCTGCCAATAACCCCACTAATTTAAATGGAATTGATCTAATATCAGATTGATGGGACACACTGCTGAATTGGGCACAATACATGCTTAAGGACTACTCTTCTATTTGTTGTTGCAGTCCAGGTAATTGTTAATTCATTGAAGATTAAATGAATAGCATTTTAGTATTACAGCTTCAATAAGTCCTCCGCATTTGTTAGTCTCACACTCTGTGTAATCCTAATTAAGATCTGTTTCCAGTATACACCTCTGTTGCCCGAGACCTATGTGTATATAACACCCAGTTTTATACTCAGTTATTTGAAAAAAACCCAAAATGACTTCACTACTGTGGCCTGAGAAAACAGTGCTTTTGCAGCTGCCTGTGACTATCAGTGGAGAAACATTTATGTTGACCAAAATACTCTAATAATTAGGTCATTGCTGTATTACTCCAGTTTTGTTGTAAAACTTGACCATTGTGTCACTCTGACAATGTCGAAGGTATAGCCATGCTACGGTGTGGCCATCATGATTATAAGGTCTATTCAGCTACTGGGAATCTGGACATTAAACAGGACAGTGGCAGAGAGATATCAATTTTCTGCTTCTGTGACAATAGTGGAGTGTTGGGAACTGGAGATGGCCTCAGTTTTGGACTGTGGCATCTCTATCAGGCTTGGGGGGGTCTATACATGTCAAGGTAAAGCACTTTGTGCTTTCACATTTAAATAAAATAAAGTCTCTGTTTCTTTTTTTTGCAAAGTGAACATCCAATACTGGGAGGCAGGTAACAATTATAATAGTTTCTCAGAGTTTGAAACTTTGGATGGTGCTTCTAAGCCCTCTCTTTCCTTTCCACATCTCCTTGCCCTGGACAGCAGCTCCTGAGTAGGGTCTAGTATGGGTCGCCAGACCTCATCCTTCTTCCCACCAGTATGTCCTACTCATTTGACTGAGGCACATCTTCAATTTTTCTCTTCTCCCGGTGTGTGTGAAAACTCATGCGATGGATCCCGTGTGTGTTTGTCATGGACATACTGTGGGTGTTGAGGCAGCAGAGAGGAGAGGGTTGACAGCATTAAATTGCAGCTGCAGGGGAATCACTTTCCTGGGCTTGAGACCTATTACACCACACGCTTTTGGGACAGAGTGGCTCCCAAGTGGCTAGAAGATGCTGGTTGGTTTACGAGACTTCAGGCCAGAGAGCATCTCTGGCACATGGAGCCACAGAATGAGAAAGGGGGCAAGTCTGAGGTGCAGGCTGGGCTGCCGGGGCATATTGGTGACCCCTAGCAAATGTCTTCTCCAGGAGAGCTCATCTCATGCATCTGCATTCTCTGCTCACACCAACTAACTCGAAGCAGAGCCCAAAGGAAGCAACTGTGATTTGCTGACCGGAGTTCAGCGCACATCTTTTTCATGACACCCATGAGGCCCCAGTCCCGAGCAGTTCAGGGAATAAGGGTTTTCCCTTCTGCTTCTGCTTTTCAAAGCTAGTAATTCAACATTACGTTCTGCCACAGACCTTAATAAAAGCAAAAGTTTAACCACTTCCATACTGTGTCAGCTCTAGTCAAGGGTTTAGCCTGAGCCAGTTTGCAAATAAATCAATGCAACAGAAGACTTTTCTCTTAAATACATTTAAGTTGGAGCTGTGTATTAAAAAGAAAAAAAGTGAGAAGCTGCAAAGCCCGTTCAAAAGCTGGCCGGTAGAGCTAGTGTTTTCTTTTTGCAGAAAGAAATAATGCTCAAACACCTACACAGTGTAATTGTACATGACAGTTCATGTCAGAGTTCAGCAATGAAAACTGAAGTAAATATTTTTTTTCTTTTTTTTTTTTTTAAACTGGGAATCATGCATCAACCTAATGAGTAACAGGTTTTTGTTTGTTTGTTTGTGTTTTGTTTTGGTTGGTAGGGAGGACACGTTCTTTTGTTCTCACCATTTTGTGCTGGCTCTGGTCTCTGAATGCTACCATCGCATTGACTTTGACAGATTCAGCTGGAAAAACAGACGCATTTTAACTAGCGGTGCCCAAATACCAGCTATGTGGTATGATTCACTTTGTGGAGGAGGAGAATGGTTTGTTTAAATCGCTGGCTGGTTTATGCCTGAAGGATGCCTGTTACAGAGGTTTCACCTGCTAAATCTACACAACCTGTTCTCTTTCTAAAGGAGTGTTTTTGACAGTTGTCACATATGCACATGCTGTATAAATGAATTGAGGTCTGCCTTATACACTTTGAATTACGACCACGCTGTGGTGCTATTAATTGTCTTTGCTAACAGTTTGCTCAGAAGTTTGATCCTCAAGAACAGGAAGAGGATCCAAGAAGAGAGGCACATCTTTTCAGACAACAACCTAGAAAAACACATATTTCTTTCAAAGAAGCAGTGTAAATACTTTTAACTTTAAAAGATTATCTAATTAAGCAGTCAGTGAATGTTAGTTTTAAGACTTCAATATATTCAAGTCCTCTTAGCACAAAGTTTTGCTAATTTAGTATGCTGGATGATTGAGGAGGGTAGAAGACATGTTCGGAATCAGAAATGGCACGATTTTAGTGAACAGGGAATGATTATACATTGTTTATCATAAAGCAAAACATGAAGGGGCTTCTGAGAAGGTGATGGGATAGCAAGTTCAAATAAACATTGCATAGTTAAACCACGGCACTTATAATCCTGAAAGTTTATGTGAATTTAAGAAAGCAATTAGATGAATTAATGGAAAAAAGGCACTCAAAGGCTAATAACTTGAAGAAATAATCTCTGGTTTAGGAAGTCCTTACGCCTCTGATTTCTGGCAGCAGGAAAGAAATGTCAGAAGAAGCATCAAGATTCGTTTCCCCTGTTATTCTGCACTTTCCTAGTCATCCTCTACCAGTCACAGACCCAGATGAATCTTTGTGCTCTTTGCGCAAAATGAAGACCATAAGCACAACAGTGCATATAAACTGGTGTTAAAGTTACATCAAGTAGAACACAAATTTGGAGTACTACTTCACCTAACGTTGCCAATTTCATACTACATCTTGTGAGCAGCTGGGCTTAACTTGGTTCACACAAAATTTGTGAGTTAAATTTTCTTCATTTATGTTTCTCTGTATTTTAGGTTGATACCAAATTCCTCCACATCTTTTTAAGTAAGCTGATTTCTAATATTATTCTGTTGTTAAAATTGATACCTTGAGAGATTAATCACTTTGGAATTCAAATAAAGGTGAAAGATTCTCTCTATAGTTTATGGTATTATATTAACTGATCACCTGACAAAAAGAACATATTTATGCAATTAGTTTGTTGCTTTTTTTCTGATTGTGGAAATTGCTTTAGGGTAGTTTTCTTAAATGTCATTTGGAGAAAAAATTGTCTTTTTGAATTTAAAAAATAGAGAAAACATTCTACAATAATGGGTGTCAATTAAATATTATAAGACTTCACAATATTTTTAAGTTAAATTCAACTATGTTAACCAGTCTTCAACTAGTGCATATAGTAATGTATCCTATATAACCCTTATCTTACACAAACATATACATATATATAGGCATTCATGTGTGTAGACACATGGGCATATTTTATATACCTACACTATATGTATATGAATGGTATAGAAATGGTATATAAATTGCAAACCTGAAAAGAAAATGAAAAAATATCTCAAATCAAAGAAGGCAGATGACACTTCCCCCTCATCATAGAAAGGACTTTTAAAGTAAAAATTATCTAGTGTCAATACCTGTTCTCAATATATTAGTCTGTTGACTTTTTCATCAGAACAAAAGGCTCATTGAAAATAAGTTGTCCCAGTCTCTTAACTTTGTCACTACTTCTTTTGACAGATACCTATTTTGTTATTACAGTTTTTAGCAGAAAACTATCATCCTATGGGCCTGATAATGGGAAATGTGTCTGTTAATATGGCAAATTATATTTGGAGACAGCATGTGCAATACTAAATTCCAGAACACCAATACAACCCATCTGCCCAATATGTAAAGTATAATAACACCATTATGAAGTGATGATATGTTTACATACCCTTGTAACAGGATTAAAGTTTTCTTAATTGTCCCCTGCTTGAACCTAATGTAATGTTTTTGGTGTGTCCTATAGAATAATATTGAAAGAATGAACAAATCAGTGGCGGAACCTTCTGAGATTTGCCTAATTACAACTCAAATTGTTCCCATATTGGAAATTACATGCATATAATGCCTTTTGGGGCACAGAATGGAAGAAGCATATGAAGGTCAGCCAACAGTGCATTGCAATGAATTCTGTCTTCATGAACTTCTAAAATGTCTTTTTCATGCAATGAGACACATTAATTTACTAGAAACAGATTTCAGAATTGTTTTATCCGATTTTGGAAGGCTTATTTCTGCAATCCTGATAAACCTGTTGCAGAAAACGTAAATCGCAGTTGCCCTGAATTTAGTTAAATCACCACAAATAGAAACCACTCAGCTAGGTCATGTGTGGGATTAGGATGCTGCTGCTGCATTTCAGGTACATGGTTCATTTTGAAAGATTCTCAAGAGTTTTACAGACCTTCAACCAGATCTTGACCCATGCATCATTCAAAACAGCCCAGTGAAATGCAGGGGAGTCTTGCATAGGTCAAGGAGTACCAGCTGCATCCAGCTGTGTGTTCCCATGACACTGTTGCATGTTTGTGATAGGTGAACATATGATAGTTTTTCTTTCTCTTCCACTGCAACCTTTTTACAGCACAGCTGCATGTTAACTAGCATGATGACTTCTTGCTAGCCTAGAAGTGCTGACCCCACTGAGCAGAGCTGCATGTCTGAGAGCAGAGAGATACTTGCAGAATGACTAAGTCTTTGGGGAATGCCTTAAAGATCAGTGAGGTTTTGCTGAGCTATTGATAATGGATAGTGTTTCAGGAGATCGAAATGACTCTTTTCTTGATTGACTTGATTGCTTCAAGTCAAAACAATCCCTTGACAATCTGCTTCAAAAAGTGTACAGTACATTTTTAACAGTGGTATTATGCTATTATTCCAGGTATTGAAAATCATACAAGGCATTAAAATATGTTAGCTTCTATGTATTACTGTAAGAAATATTCTAACACCAGTATTCTAATAAAATCCCTGTTTCATCAATGCTTACTCACACTGTGAAGTGTCTGAGGACTTACATGTTAGAAACAGGCCCCATACCACCCTGCAACCATAAAACTAAACAACATACACAAGCGTTGGTTGGGGTTTTTTTTGTATAATTTAGTTGCTTAAAAGATGGGCTCCAGAAGTAAGGCAATGCAAAACAAAGAGTGGATATGGTGCGTCATGGGTATGGGTCAGAAAAGCATCTAGGAAGATTGTCCTATTATAGAGAGAAGCTGCCGAGGTCAATTGTATGAGGTTTAACAAGGCCAAGTGCAAGGTCCTGCACTTGGGTCACAGCAACCCCATGCAACGCTACAGGCTTGAGGAAGAGTGGCCGGAAAGCTGCCTGGCAGAGAAGGACCTGGGGGTGTTGGTTGACAGCCACCTGAATATGAGCCAGCAGTGTGCCCAGGTGGCCAAGAAGGCCAATGGCATCCTGGCTTGTATCAAAAATAGTGTGGCCAGCAGGACTAGGGAAGTGATTGTGCCCCTGTACTCGGCACTGGTGAGGCTGCACCTCAAATACTGTGTTCACTTTTGGGTCCCCCACTACAAGAGAGACATTGAGGTGCTGGAGCGTGTCCAGAGAAGGGCAACGAAGCTGGTGAAGGGTCTGGAGCACAAGTCTGATGAGGAGCGGCTGAGGGAGCTGGGGTTGTTTAGCCTGGAGAAGCAGAGGCTGAGGGGAGACCTTATCGCTCCCTACAACTACCTGACAGGAGGTTGTAGAGAGGTGGGGGTCGGTCTCTTCTCCCAGGTAACAAGTGATAGGACAAGAGGAAATGGCCTCAAGTTGTGCCAGGGTAGGTTCTGACTGGATATTAGGAAATTTTTCTTCACTGAAAGGGTTCTCAAGCATTGGAACAGGCTGCCCAGGGAAGTGGTTGAGTCGCCATCCCTGGAGGTATTTAAAGGACGTTTGGATGAGGTGCTTAGAGACATGGTGTAGTGGTGGTCTTGGCAGTGTTAAGTTTATGGTTGGACTCGATGATCTTAAAGGTCTTTTCCAACCTATACGATTCTGTGATTCTGTGGCTGGGACATCATCTGTGGTAGTACAGTTCATGTACTGTAGCATAGGATCTTTTGCTTTCATATCTGAATTTTGGCATCAGTTTCATTCATTGGTAGCCTTTTTCCTTCCAAGATCAGTGCTGAATCCCATTCTAACTGTGAAAAAGCAAAAAAAATGTCATTTGCTGGTACTCCACGACCTTGATTTGCAGAATACAAATGAGAGCTGTGATATTTTTTTTCTGAAAATTTAACTTTTTTTTTTCAGTTCACTGGAAACTTAGGGACTAAGAGAGCCAAGTCAGACCCCTTGCATGGGTGAGAAGGGAAATGAAAATGTAATTTTTCAGGGTGAACAGCATATTTGACATATTGTGATAGCTTTGTTCCTGCCTATCTTGTGACCTCTGGGTACTAGGGGCTTTCACATTGCATCGATACCATATAGATGTTGGGAGTAACATGAATTGGTGCTAGAGCAGAGGCTCCAACCTGAAGTCTATCACTACCAAAGATTTCTTCTTCATGTCGTTATATAGAAGCAGCAGTTTAAACTTCTTAATTTACACCAAAGCTTTGCAGCTTTGCAGAGCTTTGGAGCTTTGCAAATGTTTAGGTTTTGACTTGAGCTATTCTAGCAGGGAGGAGTGGGCAGGGAGTTCATGCTCCTACCCGCAGCACAAGTGTGGATAGCATTAGGGTTTGGACTCGGTCCCATAACAGGATAACTGCAGCCAGACTCCCTGGGGTGCTCTGGATGTTTTGTGCTGAACCTGTAGTGCAGTCTGGCTCTCAAGCCAGCATATCTGGGCCCATCACAGCATAGTCGGTGCTTTCAGACATGGAGCGCTGGCGTGGAGTCTCCAGTGTCATTCCTTTTCCTGTTCTTGGCCAGCACAAGTCAGGCATGTGTTCATGACATGAACACCTTAACATTGCTCCAGCTCATGGTGGTTGGTTCAGCCCCATTGCTTGTTATCAGCAAAAGCAAGATGACTTCTTGCTGCTTCATTGGTGGTACTGACCTGGGCTTAAAGGGTCTGGGTACATTGTCTGCAGTGCAGGCATAACCATTTCCAACAGGAAAAATGTTCATAAGCAATGTTCTTTGTTTCTGGAGATTTTTTATAGATGTTTTTGCCCTTAATGAACCTTGTAGCTGCAACAAAAGTTGGCAGTTTAGTGGGTGTTATCTCAGATAATCAGCTTTAGTAGCAAAATCAGGTCTCACAGCTCCCTTTGGCTTGGTTCAATGCAAAGGAGCATTAACAATTTAAGTTTAGTCTGAGCTAGTTGTTTAGATGGGGATTGCCAAGTTTATGTGCATGCTTCTGTGTAATTATAATTATGAAAATTGCTCTTCAGCTTGTGAAATGGTGGAGCCTTGCAGGCTTTTTCAATTAAGAGGCTGTCAAATCTATATGCTGTTCCAATGCACAAATCCATGGCATTTAAAAAAATAAGGTCTTTTGAATGTAGAGAGCCAAGGCTCTTGCTGTACAATTATATTATGATTAAAATAATATTCATGTGAATTATGGTAATTGCAGTTAAGAAACACTGAAGGGTGAGAAATTATTGTCACAAGTTACGTTTAATTTCATGGTATTACTCATTTACAAAGGAACTCCTTTGTTGTCCATCATCATAGTATTAGAGAATGGAATCCTCAGCATAACATAGGTAGAATTTAGGGTTCACATTTGGAATCACGTATGGAAGACAGATATCTTTAAACTAGTTACAGAGGGTCCTTAGGGGGAAACTCCAGAGTACAATAATCAGGTAGGCTTTTGGTTGATATAATTTTAAAGAAAGATGCCAAGCTTTCACAATATGATCTCTGGTCTGATCTTTCATGTCAGAATGGCGATAAAGTTGGTACAAAGCGTTCATTACCAATTTACCAGGATCATCAGTCCCAAAATATTTCAGTCAGGAACAAACTTGATCCAAAGAACAGGCAGTGGGGCTTAACAGCCTGTGTTATTCAGCAGGTTGGAGGGAGAATCTTAATAGTCCTTTAAGGTCTCAAAGTCTATGAATGGAAGTGTGTTAAAAGTAACTCATCTGGGGGTGTAAAAATGTGTCTTTTCACAGTTACAGTCTAATTTCCACGTATGCTTTTCATAATGCAAGAAAGAGCCATCTTCCTTTCTCTCTGATTAAAGCTGTCTATAGAACTACATGAAACATATAGAAAAAAAAATGTAAATAGTAAAAAGGTTGAATATGGTGAGTTGAAGTTCTGAAAGCTGGGAGGCTAGAGGGAAACGTGAAATGTGCAGTCTTGAATGCCTATGAATCTACGAACTAATTAACAAAGGCCAGGACCGTGCACTCATATAAGTTAGTTACAGCCCACTGAATCCAGCCAAAGCAACACCTGTCTTTAATATATAGAAAGAATAATTGTCATGAGGGACTTGAGTCCAGGATGCAATGATGGAAGCTCCACTTCATGCAGAGGGTAGTAAAGCTCCTAAAATGATGGATGATACATGATGGTTTTCTAACGCAAAACATACTGGGTTTGACAATGAGTAATTTTATGCTGGATCTTGTTCTGATGGATATAGATGAATTAAATGCTGCGCAGCAGCCTTTAGTGGCTATGGGTCTGATGATCACCATCTGATTGCAAGTAATATGTAACTTATACTTAATATATTAGAAGAGAACAGTCCCAACAACTTGCACATTTGTGGAAGTTAGGGGGAAGTGATGAATAAATTGGCCTCGGAGGAAAATTGGAGATGCAAAAATATGAATGAAAACAGGGAGTTCCTCAGCAAGAGTTTATTATTTGGCTAGTAAGTCTTGATTCCACATTCAGAGGATGTAATTTGCTAAAATAAACTCTGGTCCAGTGGAGAAAGAAGGCTATAATCATCCCCAAATATCTGACATGTGGGAAAAAAAAGAGAGTAAGTTGAAAACAACCTGTATAAAGTAGAAAATATGAAATCTGTCTTATTGTTAAAAGAAATTAAACCTATTATAGAAAAATCCCTGGTGTAAGGATAGGGATAAGGATATTAGGAATAGAAGAAACCTTTAGGAAGAGATAGGCTTAATGCTAGAGGAGCCAGACAAAACTGACAGTGATGAAGTAAAAAAGACAGAAGTAATAAGAATTTCTCATCTCCATTTGGAAATATATACTGTGACATACTTTATCACCTTCCTAGCTCATCAGTACTGAAGGAAAACAATAGAGATCTGCTAGGGATAAACATTTTTATATCATCTGTCTTGGCTAACTTGCATCTAAGTATCCTGAAAGAGTTGGCTGAGGACATCTCTGTTTCACAGATGTTCATTTTTTAATAAGTCCTGAAATCTTGGGGAACCTCCAGAACAGAGGAAAAATTGCAATATTGTGCCAGCAATCAAATAGCAGAAGTGAGCCGATCCAGACAGCTGTAGGCTGGTTTGCCTGGCATCACCTTCCAGTCAAATAATGGACAGTCTGGTACAGGATTCAATTGATAAGAAATTAATTTTCACATGAATGTAACCAAAGTCTGAACAAATGGTTTAGGGAAATAAGCTGCATTTTACTTTTTGAAAAGACAAATTAAATGGATTTTGGTAACAACACAGAGTGTGTGTTACAGAGTGTTTTAACCTGTACCAAGTGTTATTCTGACTAAAGGATCAGTACTACATGATATCAACAAGGTGAACTATTGAGTCTATTATGATCCACCTGACAAAATCTTAAAGGCTTGTCAGTGGGTACCTTCATTAAATAGAAATGCTTTCAGCAGAGCTCCAAAATGGTGGCTTCCGGCTCCAAAGCCAGGTAAAATTTCCCTCAGTGCTGTGGAAATAAGCGTGGGTCTATCACTGCCAACATTTGTGAAAGACACAAATACTGTCGAAGTGGTCTCTTATGATGATTACACAGGGTAATCCAGATCATTTGGTCCAATAAAAAATAATTTGTTTAACTGAGCCAGAGATAGGAAGATTTTTTTTTCTCTTTGTTCTGTTCTGTTTTGTTCTGTTATTGTTTCCGAAAAGAAAGATAACGAGTTGGAGATTTTGAAAAAAAAATGCAAGCCATAAGAATGCTGGAGAAAAAGACTTTTGGTGACAGAATTGAAGGCAAAGAGCAGTTTATTTTATTAAAAAAAAAAGTTCAAGTGGGATGGGAACATTTAACAATACATTTTTTTTGGAAAAAGCTGCTTTGTGGAATCAAAGCTTTGTTAATTTTTCTTTCACTTGACTGTTTTTTTTTATTTGGCAGAATCTTCAGAAAGGTATTTTGGAGATGTTGATACAATTCATATTAACATTTTTGAAACCTTAAAGGCCATTTTTATACTTTAAAATGGCTCATTGTTCTGAAATGTAAGCTAATTCTAGTAATAGGCAGTTATAAAAACAGAAAACCGTATATTCTTCTCATCTGAGAATCCAAAAGTCCAAAGAATTATGAAAATCTTAGTGTTCTCAGAATTTTACTTGTGAGCATTTTGAATAGGTTAGATGGGAAAGATAGCTGCTTTGAAAAAAAAATTGTAGATCAGAAAAACATTGTTCTATTATGTAAGAGAGATGACTTGATTATCGAATATGAATAATTTCAAACAAGGATAGAGTACTAGGAGAGAAAGACGAAAAGAATTATTTACCTGACAAAAAGATGATCTTTTGTACAATACAGCCATAGTAATTTAATTTATTATTTCTATATTGAATCCAATAATTTATGTGACTAAAGTTTAGCTTCTGGAAAGATATTCAGTTTTGAGTAAAGGTCTTCAAGAGGGAGTAACCCATCATTTTCCTTGGTAGATCATTTCAGTGATCATTGACTCATACTTTTAGTAAGATGCACTTTTCTTCTACTCTGAAAACATCTGCCTCTTGCATCCAACTGTTGACTCTTCTTATGAAATTATTATGTTAAAGTAGTCCTTTAAAACCTGCTGTTTTCCTTCACCACATATATTTTTACATATTGTAGTCAAGTTGCCCCTTCAAATAGCCATGCAACCTGAAGAGTCAATCAAAACTGAAATGAAGATGTTATGGCTAACCCAAAGACTCAAGTCCAAGTTTTGCATAAAGAGAAATGTTATTTGAAACCTGATACTTTGGATGCCTTCTATTGCAGGTCTCAAAAATACAGATTCATAGAAAATAAAGGTGTGTGGGATGGAACTCCAGGGGTCATCTTGTCCTGTGCCTCAGGGCACAATCAACTAAGCTTATGTCATTCCTGCCAGATGCTTACCTAACCTGCTCTTAAAATCCTCCAGAGATCCTATAGCTTCCCTAGAAAATCTATTCCAGTGCTTCATTATCCTTACTATTAAGGAGTTTTCCATAATATCTGGTGTGAGTCTTCCTCACTGAAGTTAAAGTCTATTACTTTTCATTCTTGAAGACAAGGAGAGCAGATTATTACTGTCCTCTTTGCCTCAGACTTTCCAATATCTTAAGTTGGTCATTTCTTCAAACTTCCTTATACTAAACAATGATAGTTCTGGCAATCTTCCCTTGTAGGTGATGGTTCCTTGACCTCTGCTCAGTCCTGTTCTTTTCAATAGGCTTGGCTTTCCTCAGAGTGCCCCAAACTAGTGCACTAGCTAAAGTCTTGCTAAGGCTGAATGGAGTATTGCTTAAATTTTAAATGTATTCCTATTGATACATGACCTTTCAGAAGGTGTTCATTCAGATAGTGACCACCGTTCTTAAAAATAGAGAGTATGATCTCTTCTGAATGTTCATTTGTCTCTGTTGGAGTATATTTAAGTTCTTACCAAAGTTACATGCCCTTAGAGGTTTGAGATGGCATAAAATGTAGTTCAAACCTGTCAGCTCAGCTTTTCTTGGTTGTTGAAGTCTGATGTGATAGTAACCTTGTTTTTGGAAACATATTTTTCACATTTGAAAATGTCTGTCACACTTTGGAGCATCTCGCTAGATTACATCACAGTGGCATGCAACACACAGGAAATCTGAAAAATATGCTGCATTAAACTGCCCTTAAGGAAACTGTGGTATTCAAAATAGAGTATGTTTTAAATCTTACTTGCTTGTTTGTACAACTGGCCTATGCTACGTAAGCCACATTAAAACTTGAAGGTTGCATGTAGTAACCAGGTATCCCAGTGTTTTTGTGTAAGTTCACTCACATTACCATGCACTCTGTTCTGAGGTGAAGGGAGCTGGAGAAGTTGGTGTTTTAACCTGAGATAAGTTATTTGCCAACTGTAGTTCTGCCTGATTGATAACGGAACTGGGATACAAAAGAATGAGACATTTATCATCTGAACTCAACTCAATTTAGCGAGACTTTATTGACACCAGAACTTCTCTAAGATCTGCCAAGGAATGTTAATCGCTGTGCTATCTATCAAGAGGAAAGGAATAGCTCAGTATAAAAAGAGGCCTTTATTAGAGTGCAGATAAATATAAATGTAGATAAAACCAGTGTACTTTGTTATATTCATCAGGGTCTTCACCCTTTCTGAACTTTCACTCGTTGCCAAGTGGCTGATTTACTTGTTTTAAGTCATAATTTCATCACATATCCTTCTTTACAAAATATTGAGAAGACACTGTAAGCCCACTTGATTTCAGACTTCAGCAGTACATAGCTATGTCCAGTTTGTCACCCTCCATCCATTTAACCTCAAGGGAAAGAAATAGGTACCTTTCCCCTGCATTACCTCTCCTTATCCTCTCTTCCTCCTCCACTGCTCTCACCTGCACAGCCCCTCCATTTCCATAAAGTGAGTGTGATTACAAAATGCCTTTGGCTGGACTATATCACATTTCTTTGAGGGGAGGGCAGCCTCTCTCCCATGGTGACTAGCCTGAAGCTGTTGTGATCTGTTTCAGGGTCCTAAATTATTATAATGTGAATAGCAAAAGTAAAAATAACACACAAACAAAAATGGCCAAAAAATAGAAAGGTTAATATTTTGTATTATTTTCTTTTGAAACGAGCACTTGAGCAGGTTGGGTTAGTTTCAATCGTTTTTTGTTTCTCATTCTTTAGGAGAGAAGTGGACTGTGGCCAGGTTTCCCTATCACAGCCCATCTGTGTTATGTGCTAGGGAGACAAAAGAAAAGATTAAAGATGTTACTGTGTAAAATGCTTTATATTTTGGGGGTGGGGAGTAGAGGAGCTGGGGAAGATAGAAAATTATTTCCAGTTGAAGATTGTACTTAAAAATGATTATCATCTTTTGTTGGTTTCAGTTGTCTGGGGAGTTTGAGATGAATGATGCCACAAATTGCTGATCAGATGTGTCAGAATTAATTTCTGCTTTCCACAATTTTTTTATAAAGCTTGCTCTGGTTGAACTTTGGGCTGCTTTCCTTTGGAAATAAATTTAAAAGTGGCTTGACATGAAGGTGTAAGTATGGAAAAATGGAGAATAAATGCTAGCATAGTACTAAATCTGTATGTACTAGAAAATAAAATTCCACTCATCAAAGGAAAAACCTGACCAATGTGTCAATCCATCATTTTCCCAAATGCTCCAAAGTCTTTAAATGCAAATTAACTGCCCAAAGTTATATTAAAAAGATATTATTCAGGTTGTAATGTCAAATACTCAAGTGTTCGGAAATTGCTCGTCCATGCAATGTGAATTAAAATCTCATGTGCATATGATACAGTCACTAATTGCGTGGTCCAATATGTTTTGTTTCAGTGGGACCTTTGCCACTTTTAGGGGAGGGAACGGATGTTACTGACTTAGGGAAGAATTATTCCTTATCATATGGCTAAATATCTATTTAAACCATGAAGTCAGAATTATTAATTTCCTCATGGTATTTTCTGTCCTGTCCATGACTTCAAAATCTGGGGCTTCATACGTCCAAACTTCAGGACAGTTAATCATCTTCCCCGTACCCCTTTCAGGTACAGGGCAGCACTATCACAAAAGCTTTGAGGCACTGAGGTAAAACATTATATGCCAAAATTTAAATGCCTAATTTGAGATAACCTGCGTCTGATTTATGGCAAAATTCAGCCTTGTATACGACAGTATATGTTCAAAATACAGGTCTTGTTGTCTTTATTGGCAGCTGTGAGTCCTCAGCAGTTAAGAAAATCATTTGGTCACTCATACAATGAAGACTATACTAACAGCAACTGCCTAGCTAGGTAAAGCTTGGAATACATGGCTTGCCTCCTATAACAGACATAGGGCTAAAATGTTCTGCAGAACACATAAAATAAAAATGTAAGAATTGTCATGCTGGTGAGAGCAAAGGTCCTCCTGACCCTACTTCTTGTATCCAGGAGCTATGAGAAGACTAAGATAGTCATGGAGGATGAAGACTTCCAAGATGGTTGTATTAAAAGTGAGGCCAATTTTTGCTAAGTATACTGCAAATGCAGACTGTTTGCTGAATCTTATTTTTTGACCATTTCTGTTTCTTCGAGAGGGTGAAATCACACACCTAATATACAAAGCTCTCTTTTATGCCAGATTTCACGTTTCTTAAATGAAAAAAGAAATAATTGCTTTCTTGAAACAGAGTTGCCACATACTTTTCCTTCTATTTTCATTTTCCAGAATTGCTAACCATGTTAGCTAAAAATTAAAGGAAGTTTGTGATGGATACCTATTACATAGAACAAGCAATCAAAATGGGTTGAAGGCCACTGAACAGGGACTTAAAATGGGAAATCTGGGGCAAGTTTCTTAATAGGCAGTGTCACCAGCCACACAACTATTCAGAGTCTAATCCAGAGCTGACTCTGACAATGCATGCCTCTCCTTTGAATATGCTTGGTTTTTATTATTCTTTTAGGTTGGAAAATCCTGTGACTCCACCATTGCTGTGTATCCTAAAAATAATACATTTGCCTGATCATCCATGTAATCATAGCACTGCACTTAAATGGAAAAGTATCACCCATGCTTTGCTCTCGAGAAAACTGAGCCACATATGGGCTAGAATGAATCAGTGACTGAGTCAAGATGAGAATTTAGATCAGGTTCCCTAGCTGTCACACTTTTCCTTGCACAGCTACCTCCTCCAGCAGCATCAAGTGTGTCAAGGTTTTGTGTTCACATCTGTATTCCAAAATGCCTCTCTGGGAATATACATGGCCAACTCTATGGCTTGTGGATTAATTTCTGGTTGCAAGTTGCTGGTTGGTTTTGACATATAAAGTTATGTTGGTTCTCCTGACCTGAGACAACACATTTTATGGTGCCACATTACTGGAGTTTAACAGGATGTTAAAGAGGACAGTGGGTGTTTTCAATAAGCCTTGATGTAGGAGGTCCTGAAACTGGTGATATGCGGTTTGTGATATAAGGAATACTGGTTTTGAGGTTTTGAGAATTTAAAGAGTCTTTCTTGACAGTTCCTGCTGGGTTAGCTGAAAAGTAACAAGTAAATTATTTCTTATGAGTTTAACCCTCGATATTGTAGCTAGGCCTGCAAGGAAATTTTGCAGGGCACGGAGAAACTGAAGTCTTGATTCAGCCTGAAAAGAGAGGACCTGCAGAGAAGAAGTCTTAAGATAAACTTTACCAAAACTCATGTATTTAAGCATGTGTTCATAATCAGCATGATTAGAACTACAGATGTCACTGGAACTACTCACAAGTTTAAAGCTAAACTGATGTTTAAACATTCGATAGTGTAGGGCATTCTGCACAAGAGCAGAAGTTATGGTAAAACAGAAAAAATGAGATTGGACAAGTGACTTTAGGGTGTGAATGGCAGGTGTTTCAGAATGCAAAACAAGGTAAGAAAGTTATAAGCAGTAATGGGCAACAATTTACAAGAATGCTTATTATTTGGAAGAAAATTAATTTGTTTCTAAAGGTTTCATTTTGCTTCTGCACTTAAAAATTTTGGGAGTGTATACTTTTTACTCAGCAAGATACTCCTAATAGGTTTTCTTTTTTATTCTGCTTATTTTAGTGAGAAAAATCCCCTCATAATTATCTTAATTACATTTCAGTATAAATAATGGGGACAATTACTATCACTGGCAACATTTCCAGTTAAAATATCCCAGATTTAATATCAGTTTTCTCTGAAACTCTTGCTATTTCAAAAGTAAATATCCTTATTTCCAAGCTCCTCCATCTTCATTTTCACTCCTTTAACAGAATGCTTTTAATAATGGCTTCAGTACATTTGAAAAATCAATTTCCTGAGCCTCAGAAATGCTGAGATGGAAAATTAGTCCTTCCTTTTGGGTTTCAAAAGAACTTCACCATTGATCTTTAGTATCATTTAAACATGATGGATTCAGTTTTAATGTCAGAAGCTTGCATACATCGGTCGTCTTCTGTCAGTGACGGTAGAATCCAACAGAGCCTATCTATCTCAGCTATCCTGACATGTGAAACTCCTGAGAGCTACAGCGCAGGACTTGTAGTTAAACAGACAATCTTCTATGTTAGCTGGAAGAATATACCCTTCAGGTGTTAATAGTGCAACTTTGCACTTTTGCTGGTCAACCATTTCCAGTTTCCTGCAGCTTTAGCTCTTTCTTTAGTTGTCTCCTGCTCCTCTGTAGCAGCATTGGTACTGTCCATATTTATAGTCCCGAAAGAGGTTGTTTTTCGATTTCTACCATGGGCTGGGAGTGCAGAAAAGCCAAAAGTACTCTCTGCAGCTGCGGTGAGTCAGGGTTGGTATGGGTCTTAGGAGGTACAGCCTTTCTGGCTATATCTACAGGAGGTGGAGAAATGAATCGTGGACTATTCCCTGGCACTAAGTTCAGCTGGTGTCATATAGCTTGTATGCATACATTTAAACTTGCTGACTTTCCCCCAAAACAGTGTGGCTACATCCAAACTGCCTGCGAGGAATGGTTCTTGGCTATGCTAATCCCTGAACCATGCTGGTGTGGTGTCTCGGAGAATCTTAGCTGGCACAGGCCAAAAATCTGCCAAGGAGTGCTGGCAATGGTTAGCAGTATGAAGGAAACTCTGCCAGTCCTCTGGCCCATGCACTAGCCCTGTTGAGTTTATTGATGTAGATACTGCCTCTGTGGCTTGGCTTGTGTTGTGAAATCTGGGCATTAAGCACTGTCCTTACAAGTCCTAGGGAGGTAATGTTGCCTGTCCCTGCCATGCAACTGATGGAAAGAGAGGGCGGTGGGACTCAGCACCCTTCTTCACACAGGCCCTATGATGACCTCTGCTCTCAGTCAAGCATGCTTAATCTTTTACATCATGATTAAAGACTGTTGTCTAAAGAGGATGAGCATGCATAGCTCCATAGGCTTTACCTGCACTGGTGAAAAGTCAAGCTCTGCAATACCTAACTTTAGTTGCTTGAATTTTAAGCCCATTTCCCACCATGCCTAGCTGTGAATGAATTCCTAAAACTGAAGGTTTCTCTGAAGATATCCTTTAAAGGCCTGTATGTCATACTGAGCTGATAATAATGCAACTCCACGAATCTTAGAATAGAACTTTGTTCATCTTCCTTACTGAGCGTGGGCTGCTGGCTGGGGGGGAGTGCTTTTTGGTGCTGGGTACCATTCAGCATAACGGCCTTTATGAATTTCACTGGTATGTACTGTAATAACATTAATCATGATGAACTCATTTGGCACTAATAGGAATGTCATATGTACTTGTATAAGAATATTCACTGTAGTTCATCATTAATTAACTGGGCTATTATTTTAAAGTGTTACCAGACATGGTATGTAAAAATGGTTTACTTTGCAATCTCCTAGTGTTGAAATCATGTAGGCTCTTTTGCTATGGTTTATGTCAGAGAAAATCACAACAGAAAGAGCAAAAAATCCAAGAATAAGATAATACATTTCAGCTGTATAACCTTTGGAAATATAAGAATGTAGGACTTTGCCATATAGGCAAAGTGCTATGAATGTAGTGGCCTATCTAGTCTGGTATCCTGTTTCTCAACATGTCCTGTGCCAGATACTTCAGATGTAAAAGAGAAAGAACACAAATGGGGAATTATATTCTAAAACCCAGAATTTTGGTATATCCTACTATTAATCTTTTGCTGTAAGTATGAAGATTACATGGTAGTTTTCTGTAAGGGTCACTCATTATTATTTGAACATCCAAATAAATAATATCAGCTGTTTCTTCTTTATCCATTAGTTTGCCATCATGCTTAAAGAATTCTAGAGAAACCACTTCTGATTTAGGTAGAGGGGAAATAAAAAAATAGGCCTGGAAGAAACTCCTGGCTCCTGATGCCTCATCCCCTAATAGTCTAGCCAACCTTTCTTAAGTGGATCAAGCTTCATCCTGAAATTAGCTAGGTTTCTTGCTACTGGAAGACTGTTGCAGAACCCCAGTCCAGTTACAAACCTTATTCTACTTGCCAAATGTGATGTATTTGGTGCTAATTATTTCTGGTGCTAACCCTGACTTTGAGGTTAAATAGTACTTATTCCTTTCTGCGTTTACTCTTTTGATATATTTATGGAGCAGGCCACTCTCAGACTTTATTTGCTAGACTAAACAAACTAAGTCTTTTAATTTCCTCTCATAAGACAGGTTCTTCTTTTCCCCTTAATGTCCTAATGACTCCCCTTTCCTCTCTTCTCCAGTCATAAGTCACCTGTCAAGAACTAAAACTATGTTTTTGGGTCAGTGGAACTGTAGACAGTACAGTAAATGTCCTGATGCTGCTTTTGACAATGGTGTTTGTTTCCCTATCCTCGCATGAAATACCTCTCCTCCTACATCCTAGGCCTTTAATATTGCCATTTAACAATTCATCCAGATCTTTTTCATCTTAATCATTTCCAATCAATGGGCCTACTGCTTCAAGCAAGGGATTTTGTTACACAACTCCAATAGCTATAGTCATACTGATGACTAGAGACTAGAATTCTAAACTGTAATCTAGGGTCTACAAGGGCTTTATAAAGTGAACGAAGAGAAGTTTGTGGCCTCCCAGGCTGATTCAGAATCCCAGTTTAGACAGTTAATCTGAGCACCCCAAGAGCAGCACCCTTGCCCATGTGTGACTTAAACTTACTACTTCTAACTTTCATCCTTTTTCTGCTACTCCTCAGAATCACATGGTAGGAAAATTTGCATTGGTGAAATCTCCAGCTCTGTCACCTGCAACTCTAAGACAGCTTTCAGGTAGTTAATGGCTATCGAAAATAAAATAGGTCTCAAGATTTATTCTTGAGGATGCTCAGTGGAAGAATAAGACTGACAGCTCTCTCCCCCCCCAGTTATAATCTTCTTTTCAGCTAAACAAGTACCCACCTAAAAATTACTGCAACCTCTATTATATTTGTTGTAACTAGTAATCCCCAGTGTGGCTCTATTTTTTGTGAAATCTAAATAGATTAGCTCACAAGATTTCCCTTAGCCATAAATGATTTATTTGATAATCAAAGAGATGAGTTTTTTCTATAATAACCTGTTTCAGATACATCCACATGCATTTCATTCTGTCCTTCAACTTCTGTTCTGTGCCTTCACATATTCTTTTGTTCATAATTCATCTTTGTCGTGACACAGTTTTTAGAGAGGTACAAAACTGACTGAGAAATATAACATAATCCATTGACTTAGTGGTTTGATTGTTCTACTTTTATTATAGCTTTAACCAGCTTCGATTCTGGTGCTGAAATCTCTCTCATTGATCTTTTTAATTTCCAGGAACACATTGGCACAACTGCCTTGCATTAAGTACCAAAGCCTTGAAGAGTTACGTGATGTTATGAAATTAAAATTCTGCCATACTGGACTGATGACTTATTCTAATAAAAGAACCTTTTCTCATAGCACAGCTTTTCAACACTGTGGATTCTTTAATTGGGAAGAGAATTTCAAGGACATAGCCTCATCACAGTGACAAAAAATCCTTCAGAAGAAAGGGATGTCCAATGATGGAGAGACTAAAGGTGTTTTTAACCTGCAAAGCCCTGTTTTTTTCAGCACTCACATTGAAATTTATCTTTTTTCTAATTTTCTTTTTCATGGATCTAATTGCAAAGCCAGAAGAACAGGTTTTAAATTGCCCTTTATTTGAATTAGTAAATTAAAATGATATATACACATGTGGAAAATTCCTTTGGAACAGTCATTTTCTTGCTTCAATATGTTTCCTGGAATAAAAAGAGAAATAGAGCTCATTTTTTCTCATTCCACACTCACTACTGATTCTAAAGGATCAACAAACTTAAGCTAAATGTAAAGCTAAAATTGCTTCATTAGATTTATGCACTGAGTAAAAAGATTGTTTATCCCTATGAACCAGGTGGTCTTGATATAAACAAACTCCAACAAATGAATATACTGATAAGTGAAGTGAAGCAAGACACTTAACAGCCAATGAGTAATAACTCAAGATGAAGGTGCTTTGCAGTGTGCTCCAAAGTTTGCTCCAGGTCAAGGGGAGAATAAGTTCCAAACTAGGGTTGCCATAGCTTGTGGTCACTCCTCAGCTCCTTGCTGTGTATATCACTAAAGCTTTCATGCAAGCACATCTGCCAGCTTCAGCTAGAGCTTAATTGTTGGTCAGTGTTTTCCAAGGGGATCTAAGGGAATCATTCACTAAAGTGACAATTTGAAGGAATACTCCCCCTATAATAACTTTCAAGAGGAGGAAATGATACAGGTGTGGGGACATTATGGGAAAGAAGGTGTGTATGTGTGTGGGAAAGGTGAGATTATCTACTGCAATATCTGGTAATGAGAACAGTTGTCTGAACCTGGTTTGATACACACACAACTCACCTTTCTTGTCTCATGCTTTGGCCAGTATCTTCAGAGCTGTCCCCTGTCCAATTTTTGTTTCCTGTGGGAGAGATGCTAACCCCTTACTTAACCTCCCTTACTATGCTACTGTGTAGTTTTAATTAGTTGATTCTCAATTGGTTTACTATGAATTGTGTCATTGTATTATAGCTCTGTCTTAAGGAGCAAAACCACGCTGTTAATCACTTCACTGTGGTTTATAAGAGATGGGAGGATCCAGGCATGCCTCATGAAATTTGGTAAGAAAAGAAAATTCTTTGTGTTTAGTGTTTTCATTTATATCTCTATGTGGCTTCATCTGTATTGCATCATTACGTCTTCCATCTTTCTTTTCTCTTGGTATCAGTGGGAGAAAGAGAGACTTGGGATAGGGGAAGTGGATTTTCAGAGATTTACATAAATTACAGCCAGGAGGAACCTTTTGTCTGACTGGAGTAAATTAGGCCATAAAACCTCCACAGGGTGATCCCATCACGAAGTGCAGGAATCTCCAGCTGAACTGGAGAATCTGAGGAAGATGTCCAGCCCAGATGTGTCATGGTGAAGACATGGTTTTCTCTGTTAAGGACAGTCAAAGGCATCCCATTGCATATTGGCACCTCCTTTATAGTTTGCATATATCTAGTTACAACCAGGTGTGTTGTTTAAAACCAAGAAACTCTACTTGTGTTGGTGACAATGCTAGAAATCTATCTACTGAAAGGTTACGAGTAAAATATCTGATTGTAAATGAGTAGCATAGCTCATTGTTGAGCTTTTGTATTTTTAATAGAGATGGACTTTTCAGACCCCTAAATGTTCTTACAGCTTTTTTCCCATACTTTATTTTTAAAAATTTTTTTTCTACCTCTTTATTAAAGCTCTTGGGATGGTCTCACCAGGACTTTATGAGCTTTTCTTCCATGTCCCCTGTTTATATCTCAAAAGATCCCTTTGTCTTTCCATTCTTTTATTCCCATTGTCAGGAAAAAAATACATATCCTGTGCCTTAGATGCTTTAATCATATTAAAATAATACAATCTGCAAAATGAAGACCTTCAGCTTGGATTCATTCCATCTAACTTTAGGCACCAGACCAACTTGCTTAGGGGTTCATGCTCCTCAGCTCCCTATACAGGCAATGAGTGTGTCTGTCTGCATCTGTTGGTTATAGATGAAAAATAGGCTCCAATTTAGATATCTCACTTTAATGTTCAAATGATGCAAGGTGAAGCAAGAGAATAGTCTATAATCCTAGTTCCCATGACAAAAAACAGCCTCCCGGGCAGGATGTACTAACATTTCCTAGAAACTCAGCCACATCTCATTTCTTTACCTTCCCTGTAAACTAATGTGACCCACTAGTATATTCATGCCTTCAGATGCATTTGGTGTGGGAGACAAGAGGAGAAAACTCATTTTAAAAAAGAGCTTTTAATAATTAGCACAAACTCTTTTATAACGTTTCTTTTTAAGATCAGCTAGGAAAGACAAGGGAGGGTAGGGAGAGGAAATCACTGAGAGGTATTGGAGTGATAGAGTACTGCAGGAGCACATCATAGGTTTTGGCTATTTGTACCAAACAAAGTCCAGCATGTCACCTAGCAGAATGCTGTAATGAAACTTGTAAAATGAAATGTAAAAATAAAAGAGAAAATGCCAATGTGTTTGTTGTTAAATCTCTTTCAGAGCTATAATCCATCCTTGACTTTTCCTTTGTTATATTTTCCCTTTGTGGATACAAGCCAGAAAAAACATAGCTGTGCAGGCTGAAAAGGAGGATAACAAATAGTACTTGTGTGTTCTTGGGTGAGATGGATGAGAGGTGGCAGGATGGGGCTTCGCTTGGAAAAGATCCTACATACGGGAGTCCGACTTTCACACTCAGTGTGCAGGACCCTATTTCTGCAGTGCCATTTCTTTCAGGGAAGTTGGCAGAGACTGAAGCCAGTTCTGGGCTGTTGCTCCAATTGTACAAAACACTAGAAATGACAGTGTTCTAACATTTGTTTGCAAACTGCTTGTGACACCTGTTTCCTTCTAAAAATCTCTCTGAGAGAAGAAGATAGCAGGAAGCTTGTCCTATAGCTAAGGCTCTGACTTGAGACTTGGCATTTCTGCTTCCAAGTTTGACATGCTCTAGGCAGGTGACGTGTATTACAGTTTTGAGGGTAACAGGGTTATTTTGGAGACTCAGCTGGCACTGGGGTTTGAGGATGCCCAGATCACTTGTGACATGGAGGCAAGGCCCCCAAATTCCTGCACACAAAGCTTAGTGTGTTCTTTACTTTAGTTTATTCTCCCATAAAATGAAACTGATGGCACTTTCTTGAGACAGAACTGAAGAGCTCAGATATACATTTGCATGGGAAATAGATGGCCAATCTAAGAATTATGGTTTAGCTACACGTATTTCAGTATCACAGGTCAACAGTGTGCAGTACTACATCTGTGAAGCATGGTGCTATGTAAAATATGGATATGCATTTATCCTGAGGGCCTCAGAACTGCTTACAGAGGATTTTTCATTAACGAGCAACTAGTTTTCCTCCTGAAGATCATAAAAGCCCCAGGGAAACGGCATACTTTTCAGTGTGAGATTCAGGACCCTTATGATGTTTCATTTCTTAGAAACTGCTGTATCCAGTAAAGTTACATAAGGGCCTGAATTTGGGCTTTCCTTGGATATGTCTATACTAGTAAATCAAACCATGCCAGGAACTTTCCCTGTGCACTGGAACTTTATCGTTTATAGTGTTACTCAGAGTAGTCTGTGACATGCTTTCAGCCCATGCCAACTAGCACTATCCTGAGCAATTCCCAGGCATTTCAGGAATTAGGGCAGGATTATTCCCAGCAGACAGTCTGGTTGTAGCCATCCTGATTTGGAGGGCAGGAGATTTGGAGAAGATGGATGAGGAACGGCCCATGCCAGTTGGCCCCTGAGCTAGAAAACAGTCCAGGGTACATTTAATATGTAAAATGTTACAGATGTAGCCTGAAGGTCTAAGATCTTGCATGTTTTGCAAGTATCATAAAAATTCATTGACCTTTCTGCCGAGGTAGACATTTTTTCTAACATACTATTCTATCAGCCCTACAGTTTCTTAAACCCTATTTAAATGCTATCTATATTTGTATCGATCTATCTATCTATCTACCTATCTACCTATCTATCTCTATATCTATATATATCTATATATATATCTGCTGTATTTTTTCCTACCTAAGAAATAAACGCTTGAAGTAACAGGCTTTCGCTTTTGGATTGTGTCACAGAATTATATGGACCAATAATTGACTAATTTTCTGTGAGGCTGTACCATAATCTAATTCAGGAGCTACTTGGTTAGCAGTCTGTGGGTTGATTTCCTATGTTTACATGTGACTCTTCTGTGAAGTGCTATCAGTAGCAAGAGAAGGTCAGATGAAATAACCAGATTCCCCATAAAATTTGGAAATACTACTGCTCAAGATCCCAGTCTAGAAACCCAGGGGGAAAAAAAAGCAGTTTCTGTGTCTTTCGCAACCAATGCTTTCCATCACAAAGCACTGTCTGATAGGTAAGATGAAGAAAATGAAACCCTTTGTGTGTCGATAATCACAAAAATTTCTTTGACAATAGTAATGACCTGCTTTTCCAGCCTTTCACACAAATGGCTCTTGGGTTTGTGTTGTTTTCATACCTCCCTCCTTGTGCTTCCTTTCCCCTAGAGCGCTGATTTTGCAGCACCCTGGGAGGACTTCCAGGGACTCAATTCTTGCTTCTTTTGTTATCACTCTCCCCAAAGCTTGAGGGAGAATCAGTGATGCAAATAGTCCCAAGGGGAGCAGCGATCAGGGGAGAGAGGTCACAAACATGCGGACGTGGTTGTTCTGTTCCCCAGCAAGTGGCACAGGTCTGCAGACCTGTGACAGATTTACACCCGCTACAGACATGTGACATTTACAGATGTTTAAGTTCAGTGACAGAAGGACAGCCTGAAATGAAAGCGGTGCAGGAATAAAACATTTCACTGTTTGAGTACCACTGGTTTTTTGGGGTGCTTATGTTACCTGTACTTACCACCATCTGCTTCTCCTTTTCATCACTACTATCGCCGCATTAATGCTTTTTTCCCTCATTCTCTCTTCACTGCAGCCCCAGGAGCTTTTCTTTTCACTGGATATTTTACAATTTTCATCTTAGCTCAGGCAAGCAGCTTTCCTGTGTATTTTCATATTGAGTTTCTGCTGAAGGCAGTGAGGGATGTAGCCTGCACACAGACAGGGCATGCGTTGCCTCTCTCTGTTATGGTTCTGTTGTTACCAACATCAATTTGTTACATGCCCCAACTGACTTGCTTTCACTGCCGTGCTCCCAATTCCCTTGACATGCTTTTACTTCAAGAAAAGGTCCTTATATAGGGGCTCAACTCATGGCTATTTAACAAAAGGACTTCCCGCTTTTTCTGTTGTCTCCCCATATTTGTTAAAACATAGAGTATTGCTTTCCCTTAACAAAGGAATAGCCTTTTTCCCCAGGTTCTTTTCAGCAATAGCCCCACAGTGGGAGTTAAGATTGAAAAGGCAGATTGACCATGCCTCTGTCATGCTGAACCAAACTTGATGCATATGTCCCACAAGGCACAGATGTTTATTCTTCCAAAATGGATTGATATTAGATTCTTCTTTTTTTCAGAGGCTTTATTAAAACTATTACTAATAAAGCATTGGTATGACTGGAGTAATACAACAGAAAAAAAATCCATCTCTCTGAACTTCAGATGTGCTAGTCTGTGCACATATCTATTTTGTTAGCAAATGGAAATGTCCGTAAGGAGCTTTTTTTTTTTGCTTTCCCTTTTACATGTCAGATGAAATTGAAAAAATTGGGATCAAGTTTATTCACCCTGTAATACCCCAGCCTCATGCCAGTGTGACAGGTTCTCCTGCCTCACATATGATCTTCCAAGGGCTACGTATGGGGAGGGAATGTGGCTGTATCCTGTGGCATGGTGTGAGGAGGAGCGAACCCCTACGCACACTTCTGTGAAGTGGCACGCAGAGCCTCTGCACTTACCTACGAAACGTGTTAGAGAGTCAGTGTGAATAATGCAGGTGATCAAATAGGAAACAATTATTATTATTAATCATTGTAGGGAAAAGCTACCAGCTAGTGTTGGGGGGGAGGCTCAATTTGTTGCAGTTCTGTATTATCCCTGGTTTGGATTTTGTAGGGTTGTCATGTGCCTTTGCTAGCACATACAACTGCTCCTTAATGTTTTATAATGTGGTAGTTATTAGTGGAAGACAAGTTTGGGGCTTTTAGGATAAAAGACTGTATAAACTTAAAATAAATTGCAAAGCTATCCTTATTGCCCCATCACCACAGCATTTGACATTGCTGTGAAACTTTCAGGATTTCAGTGACTGTTGCCGTCTCTACAGTTTCATGCAAAAGTTATGGGAGTGAGGTTGGAATACAGGCAGGCCTCATTTTCCTCGGAAACTGGGATGAAATTCAGTGTGGATTCACTAAACTGATCTGGAGGTTAAGGAGAAGGAGAATGAATTTCCTCTGGGCATTTCAGCACACACTTCAAGACCTGTTGGGATTTCTTTTCTAAGCTCTATTGGCAGAGATTTTAAATTGTTGCTGTCTAAGATTTTTCTCACCTGTACCCAACGCCAGTTGGTTTAGCTCCATTTACTTGGCTGGCATGAATGGGTCACCTGTTTGTAAATAAGCAGTCTCTGTCTCAGGGTGCTTGCTTTAAGCTTGTGTTTAGGGTAAAAAATAAAACTGAGCAATACACAACCCTTAGTTACCACCATCCTCCTTTTATTCAAAACTGGGGACGAGTTTTACCTTGTACTTACACACACGCCTATGTTTAAGAGCACAAATAGTTCTGCTGACTTCATTCAGCTACTCATATGGTTAATGTTATGCATGTGCCCAGGAGCCTTGCTGATTTGTGGCCTAAGGTCACATCTATTAAAGTGCATAACAAAACACTAAAACCTCTCCTACTTATCCAAACCCTGTTAATCTAAACTACTTTCATGTCTCTGTTCCATTTGGCTAATCAAGGTTTCAGTGGAGTTGCTCTGTAAGGATAAATACCAAAATCGGTTGAAGTCTGCCCTCGACAAAGTACTTCTGGCTTCCAGTGCCTTTAATGAGAGCCCCGAGTGTGTATCTGAGGTTGGAATTTGGCTCTAATGGAAGGTGGATTTTTCAAATCTTCTGTGAACTGCTTCACAAAATAAGGGGTTTCAGTTTTTATACCCACACATGATATTATACTTACAGTTACCTTTGGCTGAACGATTCTTGGAATTTCTTGCTATCACATCCAAAAAAATGACACATTGAATTGCATATCAGCTGCATATATAAGAAAAGATTGTACTGTAAGACAACATAGGGTTGTCAAGGTTTGTATTGAAAATGCTGCTTGGAATATCCCTTGTGTCTCAATTTCAGTTCAGTTTTTTTTCTTAGACTGTTTTTTTGTGTGTGTTCATTTGCTTTTTAGTAACCTTGGGGATAAGAGCATCTCTAACTTTCTAGATCTTCTCTTGTCTGCTGTGGAAAAAAGGAAAGACAGCCAATTGTTTAAAAAAAATAGGCGCTTTAGTTTTCTTGTCAAGGAATGATTTTTCATTGACAATGGAAGCTTGATAGATACTTACAGATCAAGAAAAATATATTTAACTCTTGAACTATGAGAAAAACATCAGTTAAAAATGTGTTCTTTCTGCTGATAATTTACAAGCAAGGTGTGCTCACATGTGGGACTACACTGAGGAGATGCTGACAGTGAGAAAAAAAATCTTGTACTTGTGGTTCAAAAGCATCTCTGTGCATTCAGTAGCTGCATATATTTTCGGAAGTCATATTCTGAGATCTGCAGGAGCTGAAAAAATACTAACAGATAGGGCCTCACTCCTGCAAAGCAGTATGCAAGCCATTTCTTAGAAAATAAATTAAGAGAAGTATCTAGGATAAATGGAGTGAATTCCTCCCTGGACAGATTTATCTCTTCACATGGACTTCAGAAGGGAGGTTGGTGGCTAGTTTAGACTAGGCACATAACTTTAAAGGGTTTAAAATTAATGGGGTAAATCTCAGCCAAGGTGTCTGGCTGTGCGCTAGAGCTGGTTTCCGAGAGCTGAGTGTCTTCAATACCCGAAGGAGAAACACCCAGGTAGTTATTGCTACTGAAATCAGAGGGAGTTAGGTGCTCCTCTCAAAGGTGCTAAGTCACTTAAAAAAGCCTTCAGGCTGCCCAAGCTGGGGAAGTAGGTAGACATTAGATACCTAAATCTGAGACATCATTTCAGTCCTCGTGCGGCCGTTACTCCTGAGACTCTTCTCTGGCACTGTTTCCTGGCATGGGACGCCCACATTCACACCAGTAAACCCTCTTAGTCTACAGGATAGATCTACAGGAGTGGCCCTATAGGATCAATGGCTGTACCAGCCCCTACCCCACCAACAGAGGTCTTGCAGTCTTTGCTGTCTGTTGACACACCTTTGAGAGAAAGATGAGACCACTTTCACCACCGTTTCTCCTATACCATGCACTCTTTGGGGAATGAGGTAACTATTTTGCAGTTTTGAATGAAGGGTCACTCAGCCATGCCCCTGTCTCCATCTCTTCCCCACATAGGACCAGGTGCACTGAAACATGCTGTAGCGTTACCTAAGATCCATGGATGGAAATAAGTTCCAGCATTGCATGGATGAGTCATTCTGAAGCTCCAGAGAAACCTCATTATCTCTGCTAAACCTCAGTTCCTAAGTTAACTCTTTCTGAGTCAGGAGTCTGCTTTTTAGGTCCAGTGGGTGTTGATGTTAAGTGCCCTAAGTGCATAACTCGGCTACAAGTCTAAAAAGTTTTTGCAAACTGTACCTAATATTTTCAAGGACTCAGACAAGACAGGATTACTACTGAGTTCTAGTGCTTGATGGCTGCTGAGGCTTTTAAAAATGGAAATAATTTAAAGAACTGCAGTTTCAGTCTCTGTGTTTAAGTTGCTCTGCTAATTTCACAGTGAGATAGTATTTCATTTCTCAGTAGGAGTATGCCTTAATCTCATGATATGATCTGATTTCTCAGTAAGAATTATTTTTCAGATCTGACTTTTTTATGAGTCCAGGGTCTCAGAGGGATTTAAGCTTCTAATTTGCAATGCAAGCTAAGTGCGTAAATGCTTTTGGTAATCTGGGCAAGAGTCAATGTTTAGTTGGTTTTGTGGCAAGCTCTCGTAATGTCACTATTTGGATCACAAACATTCAGGGAGAATATTTGCTTGTTTTAATGGATATTTTATGTGAGAAGCATTTTATTGCTGGGAAAAGTTTTCTATCTAACACAGATTTTGGGTTAGAATCAAACAAAACCTAACAATGTGTATTCATAGTTGATACTTAAAGCACAAATTAATCCTTTTTCAGTGAAGGTAAAAGTTGTTCATTCTTTTAATGGACAGATTCTTCTGACTTTGGAAAGAGATTAAGACAATAACTTTATAGATTTATTTTTTGTATTCAATACTAGCACAACCTTCCTCCCCTTCCAAATTCTTCCTGTCATCATAGCAATTCAGTGCTGCTGATTTAGTGAATAGGATTGAGAGAGACAAGCAATCCAGCATGTTGAATTTGAACTCTGACCTTCCCTTTGCATTGTTGCACAACTTCTTAGTTTTGCTAATCAAAAAGCATTTGCCCTCCCCCTCTTTTCTCAAATGAGCAAAAACTAGACATGTAGAGGGACAGAGTGGTTTTGGAAACGATCAGGAAAAGACACCTGTACATTTCTCTGGTTTGGCTCTGTGCTAGGCATTTCTTATGGATCTGAAATCTGATATTATTTGCATTGTTCTTCAAATATCAAGATAGGACTAAATTCCTTAAGATTCTTATTATGCTTAAACACTGGAACATGTCCAAGCACATGACTTCTCATATGCTGTCTTCATCAATACTGAGCTCTTGACATACGATTCATGATAAATTGAGATGGACAAGACATCAAGTGCATTTTAGCTCTACAACAGCTAAATTCACAGAGACTTCCAGTATGGTTGTGCACGTCGTGAAAGACCACAATGCTCTTGCTAGAGCTGTGCTGTGTTTAATGCTTGCTAGGATTCTGTTGGGTCATACAGTGGGAAAAAGTACAAAAATAACAAACTTGTTAGTCCACTAATTGCAGGCTTGTTAAGTGATATTCCATTTCTGGTGGTTCCGCCCCCCCCCCCCCCCCCCCCCCCCCCTTGCTCTGATTAATGACCACTCAAAACAAATACAAAAAAGTCTTCTGTAAAAAAACCCAAAAAATCACATTGCACCTGAAAGGTCTTTTACTGGATTTTCTAGTGCAAACTGTGTGTTTGAATATGTAGCTACAGGACTGAAAACACCACTGATGTATCCCATTTGATTTATTCGTTCAAGTGATATCCAGCTTTTGAGAAAATCATCAGCTGAGTTGTGACTTAGGTGTCCCCTGAATTTGGCCTTTCTTCTTCCCTGTCTTTATAACTGCAAACTTTGTTTCTTATGTTCTTTTAGCACAAACGTTCCTGTGTAGTTAGGACATTTCCCTTCCCTGTGCTCTCTGATAGGAACCTGAATGTCAGCAGTGGAAAGTTTCCCATAGACTTTGAGGACTTGTGGATAGACCTGACATGGTAGAAACTCAAAACTCTTGTTTCAGTGGAAGTAAATAATTTTGTTTTGGTAGTTCATGACAGAGGGCTTTTGTGAAACCAGTTTTGTTATCTTTTTGGTTCAGATGTGTTTTTAAGAGCCTTGAGGATTTTGATAAAAGTACTTAATAAGCAACATTTATTATTATTTAATATGGACACCTGAGATGTAAAATAACAGAATTTTGTGTTAAACTATTTCAGTCATGTCATTGTTTCAAAATGACTGTATTTCAAAAAACACCATCCAGGAACAATGCTGAGCCTTCAGGGAGCTTCTCAGCTAGGCCATGGTTGCCTGTGAAGAAAGTATATAAGAAATTATTAATTTCTGTTTGCTGCTTTTTGCTTCTGGGTTACCAGGTCAGATCCAGGACTCACTACACTGGGTGAAAGTAATTGCTACAGTTGTTTGAGATTTGTGAGTTCTTACAAATAAGACCTCACAAAGATTGCCCACAGTTAAGTTGGAGAACATTTTGAGCACCCTCCATAGTACACTTTCTACAGGGGATAGGAAAGTGCCACCTCCCACACTGTGCAGACAGCGCTGCCACACCCCAACTCTGTGGGCATCTCTGCTTCAGTGCAGAATACCCCTTCAATTTCACTGAAAGCCAGGATTTCATAGGTCAAAAATCTCAAATGTTGCTACTTCAAAATAAAGGCTTTTTGCTCTCTGTAAAACTGAAGTCCTTTCCTGCAGAATGGACTCTGTTTTGGAGCAGAAGTCAAACCCTTTTGCAATTTTGCTTTCAAAAGGCATTTAATTATGACACTAAAATGAAATAGAGGAGTGTAATAAAAAAATGGCTTTCATCAGAGATTGGACTAAGCCCTAGTCTGTGTTGTCAAACGCTTTGCTCCCTGCTAGTGGTCTCCGAGCAGATCATTGCAAGGTCCTCCTTGCAAATCATGTAGATTACACTTCATGTAACTCAAATATGTGCTTCTGAAATATAAGAAGAAAGAACTGGAGGCTGATCTTCGCCGTGCAAAGACATTATTACTCTTTGAAATGCATGCAATTGGTATTGTGGAAAGGCATAACACTGAACAGTTGAAAATAATAATAAGGGAGAGCTCCAGGACTAACCACTGTAACTGCAAAGACACTAGCTAGCAGCCTCTTTCCAGCTATGCTGTTCAGCATGTCTGCAGTCTAATGAGCCATTTACCCCTTGTAACTTTACCATTCCATGAAAAATGACTCACAGATGAAATTCATCAGTTTGCCATGGAAAGATGCCATTTATGGGCAGAAACTATTTTTTTTTTCATCTGGGGACAAATTTCCTATTACTTTTGCAATTGCAATTTGCTACTATGAGGCTGTGATACCCCTGGCTTTTGTAAACCAGTAAGGTTCATTGATTTCAAGTCATTAGGTTATTTCCTTGAAAATTTGTAACTAGATTAAAATTATGTCTGTGAAGACACAGAGTCACGTCCTCACACCTAACTTTAGGCACCTGGGCTTTCTGATGGAACTATGGTTCATGGTGGGAGACAGGCACCTCAAGAGAGGTGCCTCACCTTACTTAGTTTTAATGCCCACCTCCATTGACTGTCGGTGGTGTCTGAATGAGGAACTGGACAGCCTGTCCCTTTTCTACATGGATACAGTGTGATGAGAGGAATCCCTCATAACACGAACAGAAAACAAATGGATTGATGATGGAAAATATTGAAAGCTGTATTCTTCTTTAAATCAGGAGCAATACCATTTCAACAGGAAGAGTCACTCTAATGCACCATCTCTTTCATTATAATTTTAAATGGTGTGTTTTTCTGCCTTCCCTTTGCCATGGGAATATGCAAGAAGCTTTTATGGTTAACTGAAGTATTCTTTACAGTTTACTTTTCATTAGAACCCCTTCGTCTCTTAATTATTCATTTTAACTAGCTTCTGTCTACTTTTTATGTAGTTCACAGTGCTATTTATATTTTAAAGACCCTTTATTAAGCTTTTTGTACACGGTGTATAAGACTTTATATCCTTGCTTAACCGAACTGGCCTTTGTTGCCCTTTTCTGTGTTTAGATTATAACCAGGATGAATTTCACTTGTGGTCTCTCCAGCTGTTCTTTAAGTAGTTGCCACTTTTCTGCAGTAGATTTCCTTCACATTAGAAAATTCCAATCCAAATTCCATAGGGTATTTTGCCTTCCCTTTAAGTCAGCTTTCCTTTATGTTTCTCTTCCACAGGTCCTAGCTCATCTAAATGCTACAAATGCAGTGTTATAATTAGAACTATGTGAACACAGCACTTCCATTTCTCAGAGGTTCCTGCAAACATTTGCTTTGGGTTTCATCCATATGAGCTCCCATTCCTTGATATTTTTTACTTTGAATTTCAGATGTGAACAAACCAAACATCACTGAGCTCAAACTCAGCTTCAGTGATTCAATGTTACGAATCCCTGAAACAAAAAACCAAATTTTGCTTGGTTTTGGGGTAAAATCCACAAAGTCTACATGTTCACATCAGTAGTTACCTGCCCATAATGAATCTTAGAAGCCTAGAAAATCCGTGCTTCACTTTTATGATATAAACAGTTGGTCTGTTTAAGAGGTTCATGGCTTATTTTTTTTCAGTCTGAAGTACCTGGGAGCACCTTCCTGCTTTGACAGGCTGGGTAAGAGCTCCCCCTCCTGTTTTAATCTGTTTTAGACTGTGGCCTTGATTGTGACCCCCACATCTGGCCAGCCGGATTTTCCTAGTATCAGACCCATCTCAGTATGCTCGTTTTCCAGGTTTGATCCAGGGTAGCCTCGAGTTACCTTCCTTTCACAACCAGAAACTATTCCACTCTCTTATTTTTGCATAGTTTTTATTTCTGTCTCTTATTAAAGAAAACTCCATTCATGGAGACAACCCAAATTGCCTAACACCAAACCATCCAGTCTTTCTTGAAAATGTCTTTCAGTATAGAATGGGAACATTACAAGAACCTCTTTTTCCATTTTATTTAGGTGCTTGTATTTTTTTTCAAAAACAACAACCAAAAATGAAGAGAAATTGGAACTTTTTTTAAAAATTTTTATTTTATATTGCTTTGTAGGAAGAAAGAATGAAAAAAGACATATGAAATGAGGGGAATGAGAATGTTTGCACTGAAATCACTAAAATGTGTAATGGTCTGTCTTAAGAGACAGATGTGGGCATTTTGCTATGGTCCTTCATTTTAATAGTTGCACATGCATTGAAATTCTAACACCTTGAAATTAATTTACAATATGTTAGTGCCTATTCCACTACAAATCTATTCCTTGAATCACTGACATTGTGGGTTTTTTTGTGAAGCAGCCCAGCCATAAAGAAAGCAAGAATTGCTCAGCTAATCCTACAATTATCAGTCTCTTATTCTTACTGTGTGGACAGGCCTACAGATGAAATGTCATCTCCTTGCTTCTGAGTTTGGCAATGTCTGTGAGTTACTGTCCAGCCACCCAACCTAATTTGTGGTCACTGTGTGTTGGATCTGGAACTGCTTAAAAAGGTTGGAATTGACTTAAAGTTTCATGTTGGTTTCTTTAGGAAGAGGGTAGCAAAAGGGCAGGGGTGTTTTAATTTATCTAGTAAGTATTGTTGACATTTTTTGTGTTAACAACATTAGGAAGTTGCTGACAGTTTGTTTTCTTTATTTTTCTTGTTTTGCTTAGAATTCTTCGATGGGAACTGAGTTTTTCATGCAGAATCAAAGCAAATTGCAAGTCACAACAGGGTACAAGAAAAGGTGGAATTTTCCTTTCCAGACATGGCATTTGCTGGAAACCATAAAAATGAAATAACAAATTACAGAGTGGAGATAATAGTCTTTTATAAAGCCACATTAAATTAGAACAGTTGAAGGCAAATTCTTTGCAGCCGCTAACGCCAGTTTGTGGACAGAAAGCCAAGAGGATTCTTAAAGATCTCTTTCTTAATTAATTTAACATTTTTTCTCGTTGGTCTGCAGAGCTGCCAGTGTGAATAACTTGTGTCTTCCTCATGGGCTCTAGCTGTCTCGTTTGTTCAGCTTCATGAAGTCATGCGGGTTGGTTCTCCTCCCTCGGACATGTTGGAGATGGGGAGGCAGAGCCGGTGGGAGCCCACTGGAGGGCAATCTAGCACCGTCCATCTGCCCTCCGCCTGCGCCGCTGCACCGCCCTTTTCAAAGATTTTTGATCTGAGCTCTAACAACAGTTTACATTTCCACGTCCGTATTAGATCTGGGGTTCCATGAAGCGAGGCCAGCACTCTATGTTTTTGCTCTCTCAAATATTACATCGTCTATTTATACTGTGTGTTTTTGTAGCCCATGATGTAATATGACAAAATTTCAGCCATGTGCATCACACATGCAAGTCCGAGTGCAGCTGGGTTGTGTAGCACGGCTGAGGTAATGTCAAGAAATTTCATATTATATTTAAAATGACACCTGTAAAAATAATCTTCAATTTGTAATTTAAATACTGTAATACTCAATTATGTGAACTGACAGGAAGTGTCCCAGCGGTTTTGGAAAATAACATTCTTTTATCCATTGAACCTTTGATGCATTTTTGAACAGCCATAATGGAAGTTCAGATCATGACCTTCTGCTCTGAGAGAACAAAGTCAGGGAGGAATAAGATCTTGTCCTACAGCAAGGTAAAGTCCCGTCTCCGCATATATTTTTGCTTTCTCAGAGTGAAATGTCAGCCCTGCATGCTTTAACATTATCCAAGCCAAGGAGAGCTCAAAACTGTAAATCTAGCCTCATTTCTAATTGTGTGCCTTGCTTATGGCAGCACATGCATGTCATCTGTAAATATATATCCTGCTTTACTCCTAAAGAGAGGCTTCGAAGGTTTTCCTACAGTCTACATCAGTAGCAATCAGATTCTATTAATGTGGGAGTGAGGTTTGTGACTTGGCCATTGCAAAAGCTCAGAAGTCTTCCAGATGCAGGAATCAGTTTTGGAAATCTACTGAGCTGTTTCTTAAGTATGTCTTTTTTGCTTATTTGGGGGGGGAGGAGTTGGGGGGCAATGACAAGATGTAGGCTTTGTGCAAGTAGGTTATGAATGTGATAGCCCTGGGATTTCTCCCACTGTAAATTACACCTTCTTCCCTAATTCTGTGGCATTTCCCTTATCCAAGAGCTGTTTCTTAAGGCTCTCATGAGCCTTAACACCCTCCCCCCAGCTTGTACCTGTTATTGGGTTCTGCAAAATCCAAGAGATTTCTCTTATGTCCTTTTCTATCATATACTTTCGAAATACTGAATGTGACTTCCAGAGAGTCGTGTTTTGTGCCACTTAAATAAACTCTGTTCTTTCCAGTCAACTCTGGTAACTTGATACGGCACAATAAATGCTAATAAGTTTCCTGCAGAGTAGTGCTCTTAAGACAGCTTATTTTTCATCCCTCCTTTCATGTTGTGCCCTTATTGATGACTCAGTCCATACCACAAGTGTTCTTAAAGAAGATAAAATGTAAATAAAAGTGAAAGATGCTGGTCAGATAAGGCACTCAGAAGGACACAGGAAATGCTTCCTAAAGAACATTTTTTCTGCATCCAAAGCTGCCCGCTTTTAAGTTGTAGTTACTGGCTATTACTCTTCATAGGCAGTTAAGGAAAAAATGTTGCATTAAATAATTAACAACAGCAAATTAATGTTTTGGTCTACTTCAAATCAAGGACATATGCCTTTACTGACCACCTTGTAGGCTGGAGATTGCTTTGTTTTCTAGTGATAAAATGTTTTCTTAGACATAGTCTTTGTGGGTGAAATTCACCCATAGTATTGTAGCAAGAGAAGGCCTGAATGACCCTTGTGGATATCTGCATGTGGGGAATCAGGAGCAAAAAGTGTGGGAGGGTATTGGCCGACGCGGAGAAACTCTTGTCAGTGGAAGCAAATGTGCAGTGACCATCTGCCGTGGCTGCACGTGCAGGATGCACCAAAGATGCAGCCCCTTTCCCTGTCCAGAGAAGGGTGGTCCATTACTGAGGGCATCTGAGGCTCTCGTTGCCCATATCACATGCCTTCTCCTTTCCTCTCGCATAGCTCCCATGTACTGAGCTTGCTCCCTTGGACACTGCTCTGCTGGTAAGAGGAGTGCCTGCATCTGTGCGTGCAGGTCTCCAGGAGGCTGTATTTCTGCGTGTGGTGCGGAGCAGCCTACGGAGGGGAAGGGGCAGCCAAAGAGGTCACCTGTGTAGCGGGAGAGGTGGGTGCAGGAGAGGAAGGGCTGCCTTCTGGGGCAGAAAGCAGAGGCAGCTGGGGTGTGCAGGAAACACCAGCCACTCCGCCCTGCAGTGAGAGGTGTTTGATCTTCGTTCGTTATTGTATGAGGTTGTGTGGCAGTGCCGCGGGGCCATGCGTCTGGGAAGGAGGCAGAGCTCGCAGGGAGAACAGTAGACGGTGCCTGCCCTGAGAGGCTTCCCGCTCTAATGCTTTAATGCAAAGAACAACACAGCTGGGCCTTTTTTAATACTTGGTGAGGAAGGGGAGCACATCTCTCTCTGCAGCCTGCTTGCCTTGCGAAAGACAACAGGAAGGAAGTGCTCTGCTCTTAAAAGTTTGTTTCAGTCTCACATTTTGAAAGAGCAGGTCACTTCAAAGTCCCACCACAAAATTACCACATACCATCTGCTCGTTACAAATGTGCAAGGGAAATTATTGGTGCTTCTGCCTTGTTTCTGTGATCCAAATGTATGTATGTATGTGCCAATTATTTATTTTATTTTTAAGCAGACATGTTCAGTTGTCTCCCACCCTTCCATGCTTCTTACACTGAACATCTTCTCGGGATGTCAGCTCTTGGGGTAAGAGACCACATGTGCTTGCACCGCTCTGCTCTTGTGTGTGTTCAGATGTAAAAGGACCACAGTGTCCATGACAAAACCCAGGGAGGGCAATTGTCAGGCTCCATGTGGTGCAAACGTGTTTTCTGTTGAAGCAGACTAAATCCAGTGGCTGATATCATGCCGCTTTCCCACCAGTTGTAAGCCGTAATGCAGCTCAGAGTAGGGGCCCTCGATGTGCTATTTCCAGAGATGATGGCCAGCCAAGACTGTTGGTTGGTCCTGCTGCATATCCCAGACCATAGGCTTTTACTCATATGCTCTATTAGCAAACTTTTTTAGACAAAGTCTTTAAATCCTCAGCCACTTCAGCCACGTGGAGCGTCTCATTAGAGCTAAGAGGAGCAGAGTTCAGTTCTTGCATCTGCTGTGATCACTTAGGGTGTTGCTCATTTGTCAAACTTCAGGCTTCTAGTCCAAGTCAATTATTCAGATTGTGTCTATAGTCAATGCAGAGAGATCTGCACCTGCAAGGGGTATTTTTCCCCATTGTTGAGACCTGTAGTAGGATGGGTTGGACATGATTGTTTCTCTCTTTTTGTTTTAGAGGCAGGTTGAACAAGAAGCTTAGATTAGATTGCTAACTTTTATAGCACTAAAGGTGGTACAAACCCTGCATTTAAACCCTCGCTGTCAGAGTGCCCTTTTTGTCAACACTGGATAAAACTTCTGAAGGGATTGTCCTACTAGGTTAATGGAGCGTGGTCTCAATCAGAGCCTTAAAAATGCTTCCTTATAGAAACAGTAACTGATCATGGTGGGGTTATTCCTGATTTATGCCAGTGTAAGAGAAGGACTGATTCTCAGGTTTCCTATTGCATTCAAGCTAGCTAATTTTTCTCAGGGCACATTCATAGTAATTTGGAGCTGAGTGCTTTACTCATTTGTATGATGTATACATTTATTTTTAACCAGTACTTGTTAAAAATAAACTTTTCATCAGTGAACAGTCCAGGGTGGACAGATGACTCACATGTGCTACTGGGAATGGGATGAATCAGCAACACGGTTTGATTCGTAGCACTGTCCCGGGTCGAGCAGCTGTGTCTGGAGAGACTGGACATGCTCCATCTTTCAGTCTTGTCCCCAGCATGACTGGCTTCCTCTGCTGCAAACAGAGCGGTGGGGCTCGCTGCATTGTGAGGTGCAGAAGGACCTACACCAAGCCAGCACTGGATGTATTTTCAGCTCTCTCTGGTATCAACAGATGCTTGTCACAGCAAATTAACGTGGCCCAGCAGTACTGGGTCACAGCTCAAGTGTCTGTGCGCAATGCCAACCCCCAGCCCTGGGGAAAGGAGCTGAAGGTGCGAGGGCTCAGCTTCTGGTCTGCGCTGTGTTTGGTGATGGCTAGGACACCTGCACATTGCTGGAAGCTGGCTATACCTAACCGCAAGTGGAGATTGACTTTCCACCTCTGTGTACTTCCCAGGCATTTCCAGGAGACAAAGGACTCCAAAACATGCTGTGGCCACGATCGCAGAGTTATTGCTGAACTATTAAAGTTATATTGAGTCTACAGATATACATATTTATGCCCTTCTTTTAGCCCAACTATATGTTTTTCAGGCCTTAAAACTGCAGGACATTTTTTATATTTGTTATTGAGAGCAGATGTGCCCAATTCCAATCATATTCTACTGAAGAATGTCAGGGTTGCAAGAGGTCGAATGGTGAATGCCTTTCAATCTCCATTATTATTTCCTCCACTCAATTGCCGCAGCAGGGAGACTACAGTTGTTAATAGAGACCTTCAAAATATTCAAATATATTACAGATCAAAACCTTCCTTGCGCTCTTTCAGTTGCCTCCTTCCACTCTTGAAAACTGCTCTGGCTATGCTGCTGCTTCAGCCTGGGACTGGAGCTGAGTTTTTGTCCAAACTCACCAACTATGGACACTGAGGAGATGCTAACCTGGTTTATAGTGTCATCTAACTCAGAAACCAAACCCTTTTGGGAAGTTGTGACAAGGCACACCGCTGTGGTATGTCCTGTAGAGGCTCTCCCTCTCTGCCTGGACTTTGCCTTGCCCACGTGCCTGCATCGACCTCTGCCTTCACAGAGAAGGAGTGCTCCCAGCAGCCTTAAATGGGAGGTGCCAAAACCAGTTGCAAGGTGGTTTAAAAAGTTGTTTTCTTTCTGAAATACGAGCCTGGCAGTGACCAAAGGGGAAGGGCACAGGGACAAGGTCTGTGCATAAGCCTAGCTCAGAAATACAGCCTCAGTTTCCCCTGCTCTGCTCAGAAATCGTTCAGGAATGCATTCAGGTCTGTCACAGGCCAAGTGGAAACAACCATGCTGAAGACCAGAAAAGTCCAATTTTAGAGCTATGACAGGTTCTTCCCTTTCCTTCTGGGGCCTTGGAAGGAGGATTATGGAGGAACGTGTGATTAATGCCCTCTCTCTGGGAGGAAGAAAACATGATTGTGCATTCTTTCCTAGTCCCGTCCATCATCTTCAGTGATGCTCATGGGGAAGCTTATTCCTTCACATGCAACATTTGCAGAACTAATTTCCAAAAAAATAGGAGTGGTTTTAAATAAAGCAAACATCATTTTGCAATTATCTGCAATGTTTTAACGTTTATTGATTTTCTCACTCAGCCAGGGAAAATTTTTTTCTCTCTCTGCAGAGCAGCTATTTAATACAACTGTTCCTTTTCTCCTGTGGGACTTTTTGCACTGAAAATCTCCGTGGGAAAACTGCTGCCATGTTGTGAAGGCAGGGGATTGGAATTGTAATTGGGAGATTTTAACGAACGTATGAGCTTTGCTACCGCTTCTCGTCCTTTCTCAGTCGGGCCCCCATGTCTGCTGTGTGCTGCAAATGCTAAATGTTTCTTCTTTTGATTTCCTGAGTTTCTAACTGAAACAAAAACCAGGCACGGAACGAAGCTCAAAAACATTTCCAGTTTGGAAAGGAGACGTAAGTAAATGCAATATCCTGGGACAGGAGGCTTCTCGTGTTCAAGAGTACTAATAGTCCTGAGGACAGGCCTGCCAACTGGCTTTAGTGCCTTGGGCGTTAGGGCAGGCCTGCGTACTTTCTCTCCAAATCAGTGGTTTTTAGGGGACTGTTAGAAAGCACCACTATTGAGAAACGGTGCCAAATCCAAAGCTATCAAATTCAGCACTTGCCACTTCATCCCTTTCTCCAAATATTAAACTCCCATACTGTGCTGCTCTCGCCATGCTAGGAGCCCTAACGTAAAAATGCTGTGAGCTTACACAGTGCTGACAGGATGGTTAATGTTGTGCTCAGTTAGAAAATGCAATAGCTTGGGAAGGGATCTTAAAAAGAGCTGCCCGCCCCTCAGTTTATTCAGAAAGTAAGCACGAGCCAGCAGGAAGCAGAAGGGGTCTCTGCGTCGGGGTCTCTGCATCAGCTCACTGCAGGCTGAGGCAGGCTAATCATCACTTATAATGTTGGTAGCTGGTTTATTTTTCAGTAATTAAAATAAAGACATGATTGGTGAGTTCAACTCCTCATGCTAGAAAGCCTTGTGACTAGCAAAGTTGCTCTGTCTATCTGAGATAGTGCCAGGTCCCTGAGCAGGACTGCCAGCTCCTGCCAGGCACCTCCGGTGATGCTGGGACAGCCTCCAAGGCTGCATTTGACCCAGAGGTTGAGAGGGGTCATGGCTACTGAGAGATGGGCTCCCGCCTCCAGGCAACATCCCTCCCTTTGCCGGAGCGAGCGTTGCCAGCATTGCACGCCTATAGGGAGGTGGGGACACCTGGGACTGGACGTGAGTGAGCTCAGCAAAGGGAAGGCTGGGCTGCTCCCTTTTGGCAGCAGCGGTTGGCTTAAATTGTTCACTGAGCAACACGTTTAATATGTGTGTGCTTACATCTCCTTTACATCTAACAGTGGCGACAGCCCAGCTTCACCTCACAGAAATGTGGTGGCCATGAGTATATCACAGCATGGAAAGTGCTCTGATGGTGCAGAAATAAGGGCACCGAGCTACTTAGAAATACGGGTTTTAAAAGCCCATACCCGCCTCTCAGGGTAAGTTAATAGGAAAGCTCTCACCAGAAGGCTGCTTTCTTTGATAGATGAAGGACTATCCAGGGAGCAATCTGAGATATACATTAGGCTCTCACAAAAATCCAGGGAGTCATTTCAGTTGGAGCAACACTGAAGATTAAATATTATAGTTCACTGAAGGGGCTCTGAGTGGCAGTGAAAAAAGCCAGAATACAGTTACCTAAAATCTCACAGCGAAATATGGAGCTCAGTGTTTAATTAACCTTTTTCTCTGATGCCTCAGGAAAAGCCAAAATGGACATTTGCTCTGCCAGCCTTTGGGGAACCTGTAGGGCAGTCATTCCTTCCTTCAGTGTGAAGTGCGCTGAGACATTAGGGATGTGTCTTTTCACATTAATTTACAGGGATGGCTAAAAAGTATTCAAGGTAATGACAGCAAGTGGCTGGGACTTCTGTGGTCTGCGCAAGGCTTTCACCTTTCTCATCTCCATGACATGCATGTTCAGTGTGGGGTCATTTATAACTCGGGCACTTGGTTCAGATTTTTTTTTTTTTTAAATCCCTTGCAGCAGTGAGCTGCTTTGTCAGAACGTCTTGAGCAGAAAGTCTTCATCGATGAAAATATATGGATTTTTTTCCAAGGCAAATCTTCAGCATCTTTGGCACAAAGCTGGGGTATTGTCCACTTGAAAACATCATTCAGGTGCTTCACACCTCTATTTTCCTGCAGGATGGGCTGTCTGCCCCCGGCTTACCTGCCTCTGTATGGCATCTACAGTGTGTTGTGGGAGTCTAATGGCAGCAGGAGCCCTTCAGGATGAGAGAGGCTCATTGAGTGGTTTGGCTGGCAGAGAGCAGCAGTGTTGAGGAGTCACCTGAAGAGCTAATTTCTGAAATTAATGTTTATAGCTATGACCTCTGTTTTTTTGTCTGAAAAACCAGCAAGTTCTCTGTCTTATTTTGGTGCCATTTTGGTATATTTTCTTTTTGGTTTTGTTTCTAAATCCATTCAAAAGCTATTTAGAAAAATACTGTTTCCTGATTAGAAAAAAAAGCTGGAAAATTTTGACCCATTCACCTGACAACCCTTTCCCTTCGTAGAAGAACCCACACTGCAGGGGGAAAGCTGCCCTCGCAGAGCTCCAGGGTATGCCTTTGAGTCTCATTTACATGAAGGTCTGGAGCTGCAGCCAGAACTCTATATTTTTGCTGAAGACCTGTCCCAAGAGAAGGCTCCTCAGTGTTAGAGCAATGGCCACCCAGCAGTGGTGCCAGGGGAGAACTACAGAGGTATCAGGAAAGCCCTAAATGGGTGCTCCATAATGCATGGGTTAACTTGAAGGCAACATCACTACCCCACTGGTCAGGCTGTTTCTTTTATGCATTCGGTGTCACAAGTGAGCGTGTTGATGGATAGATTCCATTTTTTCCCTCTCTAAAGTAAAAGGCCACTTGCCAGGGTTGCTTACAGCTACTGCTGGCCTCAGCAGGCCCCAGCAAGGTGAAAGGTCCTTGTTCCCCCAGAGGACTGACACATTATGATGGCTTCATTTGATTAAAAGGGGATGTTGATCATTAGTTATGACCCAAATTTCTTTTTTTTGGCAATCATTCAAAGTGTTCCCAGATGCCCGCAAGGCTGTTGTTACCTGCAAATAAAACATATCTTTATAACAAGGACATTAATGTTAATGAATAATATCAAAATGTGCCATGTGCCTTTCCCAGGCCTTTTTTGCATTTTGATGGATTGAATGATGGAAGGGAAACATATGCTTTCCAGATTGAACCCAAAGAGCTCACTAATTCAGAGTCCATGCTCCTTCAAGCTGCAGCCAAGCAGAGAATAAATTGCATAGCATTTGTCATCCACTTGGGATTAATTATTGAGTTTTAGAGGTAAGTAGCTGCACCAGTGAAGGTTACCAGTTTGTTCTTTAACATCTAGTTAGAGCATTGAAGGAACTAGGAGGGGGGAACTGGCCAAACACAAATAACTTGGATATTTCTGTCCAGAGTAAACCAGGCAACAATGAAGGAGGTCAAATGTTCAGCTCACGAAATAATATGCATGTATGCACTTTTGTTGGTAATTAGTTCAATTGTATGAGGAATGGGTACTCCCTTCAGGTTAACATTAAAGAGCATTGACAGAGCAACAGGAAAAGTCTTTGGGTTTTTTATAGTTAGTGCCATAGTTGACCTGGAGCTGGTACTGGCTTGGAAAAAATGAGTATTGTTCCCTGAAGGACTCTTGTCGACCTTGAGCTTTGGACTTGTAAGAAAGGAATCTTCCATCTGTCAGACAGGACAGGGTTAGGACACTGGTCCCCAGGGTCCCCTTTGATTATGTGATGATGTTTTAAGGAAATTAACTGATGACTGCGATAGGGAAAGAGCTGGATCTGAGCTTGAAAATTAGGCAGTTTTTTGTTTCATTAAACACACATCTTAGCAGGAAGTTGAAAAGATAAGGTCAAGAGAGGAGGGTTGTGCCAGGGGTGATGGTGAAAAGGTGATGGATTAAAATATAGTCTGATTTAGCTGTTTTTGGGATGAAATGAGGCGCTTGAAAAATGAGTTAATTAATCATCATGTCTTAGCTATTCAAAGAACATTTCCAGTGAACCAAAAGGTAGCTTTTCATATTTACTGTGGTCACAAGCTGCAGAACATTATAACCCTTTGCTTATTTTTGGTCCTTCAGCAATATTGCTATAGGAACAGGTGAGGTCAACTGAGACACTGTGAAGGGTAGTAAGTTTTCAATCTTTTTGTAGTTGTATCTGCTTTAGCATTTTGGCTTGAAACAACACTGTGCTTTGGAAGTGACTCCCCGGACTGTCCCATTTGCGGCATGCTATTTCCATCCACAGAGTAGGATTTGTGTGCATGAAGTAGATTGCTTTTGGTGTAGACTCAACTGGAACCTCTGCCCCAAGTTTGTACCAAGAGGTTCCCCTTAAGGCAAATGTAGGGATCCAAACCAGCCACAGGTCCTTCATATAGCTTCAGACCACATGTTCAGTAGGGAAGTTTAGACCACGGAGCCAGAATCAACCTAATACCAAGGAACGCCCTGAACTGCATAAAATACAGATGCAGAGGTCTCAGCACCAACTGATTTATGCTTTATGCCACAAATTTAACTCCATGCCCTCCCCCGCTCCCTTTTTCAGTCCCTGTGACTTGATGCTCTTGGCAGTTACCTTGTGGCTGCCTCTCCAAAACCAGCTCTGCTCTGCTAATGATACTGAAGCCAGAAAGACCCACTTTTGCAGTCCAGGCATCAGCTCCTGCTTGGTTTTGGTGGTACCTTGTGATAACATGAGTGCTTGTGATTTTGTGAAGGCTGAAGGGGAGCAAGGACTTTTCTTCTGCTCGATGTGTAGGCAATGGTGCGGTTGTGATGCTTTGCATCATGTCTTAGTGTACAGCGACACAAGAAACCATTAAACATTGCCATTCCTTTAACCTTGTGTTCTACCTTAGTCCTGACTGGCTTGTTTTGCCAACTGGTACTGCAAATGCCCCATCACACCCCTGTCCACCTCCCCTTCTCAAGCTCCACATCAATGTCCATGGACAAAATGGGGCATTGGGGTGGAGGAGGAAAAGGCTCCTGGGGCAGCACCCTGCTGCCCAGTCAGCTCTGCCTTGTGCAGCACCTTCTCTCCCAGTTTTCTGTCCAGGCTGCCCAGCTGCTCCTTCTCCTCTCTCCTTGCTCTCCAGCCCCAGTCTGGGGCACTGAGAAGAATGGCAGTCAAAGCATGGTTTGGGTTTTTTTCCAGGTGTTAGATGTGACCAGTGCTGTTTCAATCTTTTCTGTCTCATTTCAAGATGAACATCTCAGCAACTTCAACTGAACTCCCTGAAGGTTCATTGTGAGAAAGCAAATTCATCAGCATTTGCTCTAGGGATTATGCATCTTTGGGAAATGTAAAATAAGCACACAGTCATGCTGCCCTAGAAAGTAAGCTTCCCAGGCTGCAGTCAGAACTTTAATTTCAAGCATTGCATTTTTCTATCTTCTGGCCAAATTGCAGGTTAACTGAGTCTGCCATCTCCACAAAAAAAAATGACACATAGAGTAGAACTATTGAAGCCTCAAAGCTATTTATTTTCTACATATTTAAAGTTTAAAAAAGATTCCCTAGAGGAAATTGCAGATGAAGTCAACAGAAGACTGGCCATATACTGAACTTGGTGAAGCTCTGTTGATGAAAGGATCTGGCCCAATTGCATGTTTAGTGGAGAGAAGCTCTCATCCAACCCTACTCAGGAAAAAATAAGTACAACAAACTCCCCTCCTGTTTTACTCTTGCAATTCTGACTCCAGGTTTAGTTTTCTCTCCCTCACTAGCTGTGCTCTAGAAAGCATGAAGCTTGTAATCACATCTTTGTTAACAGCTCAGTGAAAATAATCAAATAATCTATTTTATTCGGCACTTGCCTTCTCCTACTAGCATTTCCTTATAAATGAGATGAGGTGAATAAGACACTAAACAGTAAGCACTGGACACTCATGACAATTTGTCAGAAATGGTCTCATTTGCCTACCCTACTTCCTACAGCACTTATTCACAGAAAGACAATGTGGTTGCTACCAGTGCAGATGTGTTCACAATCTGTAGTCGTCTGGCCAGGTGCACCAGCAGTCTTAGAGAGCTCCATCCAACAGATCATTGCCTGTGTTGAGCAGTGAAGAGCATAGTTTTAGATAGTGTTTCTCTCTCTCTCTCTCTCTCTCCAGACCAAAATGGTTATGTCAGCCATTGCTTCTCTCCTCCTTCTTCCCCTTCCCCTGGAGTTATTTATCATAACCTGCAAATAAAAATACCACAAGCCAAATGATCTCTGTGAATTGCTTGATCTGTAAAGGGATCTGCAGTGTGGCTGCTACAGAAGACAGGTAAACACTTTCTTTGCCTGTTGTAATAACTGCATACATTGATTTCCCAGAGTATAACTTCAGTCTTTATTGTCATCATGTTAGGGAACAGAATGGGGCTGCCTGCAATATCAAATGTAGAAAGTCAGTTTTCCCTCTGAAAAGCAGCTGGACTATGCAATATTTAGCCACCATTCCACAATTATCCAGTGACTGACCCCAAATCTGCATGACAAGTTCCTCAGTCACCTGCACATATGTATATCTTAAATTTCTATAGCAAGAAATGTTTTTGTTTGTTCCAAAGAGTCAGGGTGCTACAGTTGTGTGCCTATTACATATCACTTTTTAGAGAGCTTTTATGTGTTGTCAACTGTCAATACTGAAATTACGCTGAACTATGTGGTTTAGCATTTATCGTATGCATAAGTCAATTCCCAGAGTTGATGTCTTTAGGGGTATAAATAACTTCTGTATGTGACCAAGGGGTGCAATGTTAGTAATGAGTTCTTCCAACAGAGAGTATGCCAGAGGAGTATTGATAAGTTTCTGAGTTCCTGAGTACTGATTATGAGCTCAAGGACCAACCTTTTTCTTATTATCACTTCTCTACATTAGAAATATTTACAGAAGCCAAATAAGTTGCCTCAAGTTCATATCAATGGAAATAAAATTAGAATATTGAGCACGGTATTGGGTCTTTCTCATCACATTATGTGGATACATAATGGAATAAATTTTGGGGTTGAATTATTTTGCCAATCTATGCATGCAGTCTTGGTCCAGCGAGGCTCACTGTGGGGAAGAATGTGCTGGCTCAAATGTCAGCTACATCAACCAGTGCTGAGGCGGTACCTACTGGCCCTGACTGAGGTGGGGTAGCAGCACCCATGAAATACATTACACTAGCTCAGGAGAGGAGCTACATCTGTTAAGTTTCCAACACTTGTCACTCAGTTTTGTTCCCACACCAGAAAAATGGTACTGAAGCAAGAATCAGGAATTTGGTCTTGGCTTTGTTAGGTAGAAAGATCAAGTCTGATAATATTCTGTTTCTTGAGGAACATTTAGCAGAGAAACTACAACAGACATGAGTGAAAGGCCACCAGTTGGGAGAACCAAACTTGCTTCCAATAACAGGCTTACAGGTCATTTAAAATATTTCATCGTTATTTTGGGCCCCAGCAACAAAGATAAATCTCGGGTTCTTTAGGAATAAATTTAGTATATCATATTTGCAATAAAATTTGCTTTCCCAAAAGAGTTGTACCTCATGACTGGCAGCCTCTATGACTGTAGGTTAGGAAGCTGCCTGCCATTAGTCATCAGATGAAGGGTGTGGAAGCTGCTTACCCAAGGAGATAAAACTCTATTCCCTCGCACACAGAACAGAGTGAGATCTGGAAAACCATGACAGAGTGACTATGAAGGAGCTCAAATCTGTTTCCATCTAGTTAAAAAAAAATCATATCCTTATTAATTTATAGATTATCCATTTATCCAATTATGCTAACACTGGATTTGTCTGGGCCTTTCCTAATGAATCTCCTATTGGATTCCTTATTTATGTATCCTTAGTTTAAGGCGCCTACATTAATGGAGAACCTGTTTCCTAACATTTTCCAGATGTTAGATGTGATCAGTGCTGTTTCAATCTTTAGACTATACTAACAGACTATACTTCCACACTGTTTTCCTCTTGTTTGAGTGTTCTCCAAACATGGAATAAATGCCTTGAAAAAGTGTCAACTACAGCCTTAAGAAAGGTCTTTATGATCCTGGGACAGCGGGCGTGCCTTGCTGATACTGCACATAGGGATTTCCACAGAAGGAAAAGAGGGTACTCATTTACAGAAGTACGGACTGAGGTATTTTCCAAGGGCAGGGTCAGTCATCACAGTGTGACCATAGGTACAAGGTTCAAAAGCTGAACCACAACAGGAATAGAATATACGACCAAACCCTCACCTTTTGTGTACAGAAAGAAGTGTTTGTAAGACAGGCAGTTTTTCACAGTGCAATAGCCTCTGCTTCTGCTTCCTCAGAGGTGTCAGCAGAGGTGCACATCTGCGCCTGGGCAAGGGCTCACGTCTCCAAACTTGTCACCCACAGTAACCTTGTGTTCAGTGATGTGAACATGAACAGATGACTTCTGTGCTTAGTTTGCATTTGATTTGCGATGGGATTTCCCCCAGCTCTGGCTTCTAAATGGGAACATAGTGTGTCTCTCGCTGGCTCAGCCTCATAGTTTTTTCAGCTCACCATGCTGAGTCTGATCAACATCAGGTACTTCAGAGGGAGATGCATAAAACCCCACAGTTAGCAGAGGTAAGGTATTTATCACATGGGGCAGTTTCTTAATCTCAAATAGCTGGAGATTAAACATTGACAGATAAGGTTTTACCACCTTAGCAAAGCGCTGCTTAGCTTTAGCTGTTATAACTCTGGTTATTTTTTTAGCTTTCTGAGCATCCAAGCCATCTTTCCTGTGACATCAGATGACACCAGTAAGATGTATTGCAACAAAACCCATTGCCTTTTTTCAGTGTTGAGATGGTCATTTTCCCTATTCTCCTTTTGCTGTGAGCACCAGGAAGCAAAAGCTTGCTCTTGCGGTCTGTCTACACTGAGGTGGAAAATCTGAACTCTTCTCCCTTAATTCCAGGCAGGATAAAAATTTCTCTGATGGGGCAGTGTGGGTTTCCAATACTTATCCCGCTGTCACTGCTGAGATCAACAGACGGTGCTAGAACAGAGCTCCATTCTGGAAAGAAGACCTCTCTTTCCTTTCATGGGGAACAATTTTCTGCTCTATTGCTTATTTTTATTTACCACACTTTTAGCTGTTAAGTAACAATAATGTATTAATACAGTACTTTGGATTTTACAAGGAAAATGAACATTAGTCATATTTTCTTCCTCAAACATAAACAGTCTCAGGCACAAAGATGAAATGTGTTTAGTTTCAGCTCACTCCACAAAGCTAATGAAGATGGTAAGGAACCTGTATCAGTTTACACCAGGTAGAGTGATTTAGTTCATGTCTTTTTTTTTTTTTTTTTTTACTATTTGCTGGATCATAGCTTGTCCTATTAAAATAGAATGAAGTGGCAAATGCTTTACTAAAATAAGATCATCACTCTACTTTTAGGTAATAAAGAGCATGTATTTTGGTGCATTGATTTAACAAGTTCTATCTCTCATCTTTCATATGCGGTAGGAGCATGACATGTATTTTTGATGGAAATACAACTGTGACCACAGTCTGTATTTGTATCATGTCACCTAGGAGGTGTAATTGTGGATTGGCAGCCCAGCATGCTGGATGCAGTAGAAGCACACAACAGAAGAAATGCTCCACGTCTCAGAGACTTTACAGTCTAGGTGTTGCACAAGAGGTGGTAGATAGATATAAAAGAGAAAGGTGGGAGCTTGTGGAAAGCCAGGACAGTGTTGCCAAGCACAATGGGCAGCCTGGCACGCTGCTCTTATCTACCAAATTCAGCCAGGAACTTTGTTGGTGCAGCAGTCACTAATGAAGATGTGGGATTGGAAGGTTTTGTGAATAAGGAGTCTTTGAAACTGGTCCTGGTCGGTAGTTAAAAAAGGTCCCATGGGGATGTGTTATTTGACCTTGCTGCAAGGTCTGTAGGTTAGAAAGGTCTGTAGGCATGACATTTTATTTTTCCAACTTTTGTCCCTTTTCAAAAACTAAGAACTTTGCACTGGGCAGAGTCAGCTGTTGCTGGTGGAAACTAGAGTTTATATGAGAAATGTATTCGTACTTATAAACACAATTTTGAATTCTGATACTTGCATACCAAAAAGAACAGCGCTGAAACTAGAAATGCAACAAAATGTTTGGCAAAGTCTTCACAAAAGCTTAGTTTGTCCATTAAAATCTGAAACTGTAGTAAAACTTAAATTAAAAAAAATCACCATTTCTGCATTTTTTATTGTTCTACTACTGAAAATTGGCAGTAGTAATTCACTTCTGTCTTTTCTCAGTTTTTAACCTCTTGGGCCTTGTTAATGGATTTTGGTCTAAGCAAAAGGAATCAAAGTAGATGTACATTAAGTTGCAACAACATTTCAGCACAGTGATCGTACGTCAGTTGTCTGTCGAAAGGGTAAATCATACTTGCTCTCCTTTCCTTCGCTCCCTCTTTTGGCCTGGGATACTCGCTATCCGAGTAGCTTGCGTTTGTTCTCAGTGCTACTGTTTTGCACAGGATTGCTGATTTCCACCTTGGACCCCAGGGTTAGACAGTCTCCCCGCTTGCTGTACTCACAGCTAACGTATAGGCAAAAAACACTGCCAAAGGGCTAGTGAGGAAGACTTTCAAGAGCACAGCAGTACTCCAAGTCTGTAAGTCCTATTTTTGGAAGCACCTCTGCCTCTTTGGAGTTTATTAGCTGGGCTGTGATCACACCTGCCCTCGCTGTATTTGAAGCCAGGCAGCAGCAGCAAGGGCACCTGCAGTGCATGCAGAATGAAGCCCTGGCAGTCAGTAGGGTAGGTACACCAATGTGAAGGTTATGCTACAAGGGGTCCTGGGTTGTTGACATCCTCGTCCCTCACATGCAGACTACTCCAGAGGTGTGTTGTGGTCTGCAGTCACTGCTCTGCAATGCATAAAGCCAGACTTCTTTGGTGCCTGCATCACTGCTGAGAACATCCCTTGAAGAGACATGCCATCTTATATTCAAGACTGCAGTAGAAAATAAAATCAAACAGATTCCTCAGTTTTAAATATATTCCACAAACTTGCTCCAACCCTTCCTCTTTGACCCTCCATGCTCAATTCACTTGAGCAGTACTGCTTTTTGGTCCTATCATAATATTTGCATGGTGTTTTTTTCTTTTTCACCCCCCATAGTTTCTGCTCACGGGACTCATTATTTCACTGACAAGCCATTTCCTCTCAAAAACATAAGTGAATCTTCTCTGTTTCTCATGAGCTGCGTATGGACGCCAGGTCCTGGGGTCAGTGCTGCACAGGTATGGACTAGCAGGATGGCCCCACATTGTTTGCTGTGCAGTGGCTATAGCTCCACCATAAAACCAACTCTGGGCTCAGAGGTGATTAAGAAATGAGAAGGCCTGTTTCTACATCAGAGCGCCAAATGCTGCTAATGTAAAATGAAAGTAGAAGTGAAAAGAAACAAGCCATGTAAGTATGGAAATATAGTTAATTTATTATGGCAGCTCTATAGCTTGGCTCTAATCCTTCATTTGCAAATCAAAACCAGACTGGTGGAACTCACCTGCCAGACTCAATCTGTTTCATAATTACCTGTGGGTTGCTATTTTTGTTTACCTTAATAGCACAGTAAATACTGCTTCTGCCTTTGTTTATGACCTATTTAAGTGATGCAAATACCTTGAAGAAATTATGTTTTTAATAGCACCCCTGTGACTACCTTCTTTCACCTCCCAAAATAGAAGCCAATGGATCAGGCCTCCAGCATGAGCTGCATTAGAGAGGAAAGAGATCTTAGTATGCTGCCAAGCCTCATGTTTACAATGATCTTCAATTTTTAGTTGCTGCAAGTGATTAAAAAACATGGGGGATTTTCTTTTAAGTACCAAGCCCATTTCTGTGAGGAAAGGTCCAGCAGTCAGATGAGTTACTAGTAAAATCTTGAAGTTTGGTTATCATTGGCCCTTTCTAGATAGCTTAGGTTGGGAGAAGGGACAAAGGGCTCTTCCCCCTCCCCGTCAATCCTGCAAACAGCAGGTGCGTGAGGTAGGAGCAAACTCATCCATACACTGGTAGAGGTCCCTGTGTTGGGCCCCCTGTATGTATGTGCTCAAAGGTTAGAATTGGCTCCACCTCTTCTCATTATATACTGTGAAACCCAGGATGATTTTACTTATTCATTCGTCTCCTGGGCTCAGAGCTGTGTCTCACAGTACTTCAGCGTGTAGGTAGTAACGTAGTAGGGAGAAATACACTGCTTTGCCCAACACATGGTTGCAGGCAATTGCTCACATCCTCCTGCTCTCTTTTTTCACTTGAGTACCTTTGAGAGTCAACATGATTTTCACGTGTTAAAGAGTCTTCCTGTTGTGACCAAAATCTAGAGGGTCACACCGTTGCCCCAAACTGACCTTGATGCCCTGTAGCAATGATGTGATGAAATGAACCCATCTACAAGAGAGGAAAGAGGACTTCTGAGAGGTTTGGGCTACAGGTGACTTGAGAAAAATCCAGGTTATGGCAGTTAAAAAAAAAAGAAGCATTTATGTGCAAGGAACATTGTGAAACTTCTCATCATAGCTGCTTTTGTATCTGTGTTGGATGAGGTAATTACGAGCCTAGCCCAAAACACTTTACACGCTAAAATAGCTCTTTTCCCTTTGGAAAATGTTACTGAAACACTACCATCTGTAAACAAAGTAAAATAACCCAAATTGCAGCTCTGAGAGCCTATTACCTTGGGATTTGGTCACTTCAGGTCACACAAAGATCTACATTACGTCTTGGTTAAGGTGATGTAACCATCACTATAGTGCCTTCCAAGTAAACTAATACTAATAAGCTAATAAAAAGGTTTTATAGAGTCTCTACCACTTCTCTCTTTTTTGGGGGGTGTGTGTCAAAACAGACATTTCCCTAAGAGAATCAGAAAGCTGGAATAATTTCTTTTGTCCTATTTAACAGTTGTGTTTTCTGAAGCTGGACTTTTCACGAGTTTTACTTTGCAAAACACTTAGCAGTTCCTGCTTATGAAAATAAGAGGGAGCTGAAGAGCCCTTAATGCTTTGTAATAACAGGACACTTCTCTGAGTGGCCAAATTAAGGCTGGTTTTCAGAGTCTGATTTTGAAATCTTTACCTTTACGCTTTCGTATACTTTTAAATGAGTCATGCCTGAAAAGTAGTTAACATCTTATGGTACTTTGACAATGTACAAAACCCCAGTTTCAGTTTAGTGCCTAACTGGTGTATTTTTCTCATGAAGAAACAAAATCACACTTGGAAACTGCAACATCCATCTCTACATTCAGAAGGTAATAGGAATTTCCACCAGTTTAACTGGAATGAAGGGTTCTTTAAAGCTGAAGGGAAAACTTTACAGTCTAACATTTTAATGGGTTGTACCAATTCATGTTTTATGAAATCTGATCATCTTGTTCTATGTTTTTAACTTTATAGCCAAACTCCTTTAATTTGGACTTAGGAATCAGCAAGGATATAATCAATTTTATTAGTTTCTCAATTTTAAAAAGCTTGTAAAGATTATATTTGAACCTGCAATTGAAAATGATTATTGACTTTTTTTCCATCCATCTAAAACAAATTTTAAAATGCCATCATTAGTATGTGAAATTTTACAGAGGAGAGATAGTTGAAAACATATGAAATGTAGCACTTGTAGACAACTGGTATCCTTTCTTGAAGTCTTATCTGGCAGGCTATCAGAACTGAATGTTATAAAATGCTATTTTATTTATGAATCTGTTAGGAATCGTGACTCCTATAACTGATCTAGTAAGAAAAAAGAACAATTAAAATACAAGATTGTTATTTACTGCTGGTGGAAAGATTGACGTCAATAAAATGGGAAGAACTGTAGGGAAATAAACATATATATACGTGATCAAAATTTATTAAAAATAAAATCAATTTCCTTCAATCCTAATTATCTTCACTATGTTTCTTACCTCTGGCAGATTTTCTTAGTGTTGGAAGCTGTAACGATAGAGTTTTTCACTTCTTAAGAGGAGTGATAAATCTGAAATCAACAACTGTTAGTATGATTGGTAGGTTGCTGGAAGAAAAAACTTTTTGTGCAGCATCTTGTCCAAGATTCAATCAGGCTTCTAACCAAAGCATTCCAGTCAGACAGTTCTCATGGATTTTCAGTAATGAGCAAGATGGGGTGGGTGGGGAAATATTTACCAGTGTCTCTAAGGCTCTTGAACTTCGTGTTCCTTTGCATAGTTGATTTACTAATCTCAATTATTACAGTTGGATTTTCAGTAGATGGCTTCTTTGCCCATATATAGTCCATACAATGTGTGGCAGGGCACATCTTAAAGCAGCAAGCTCTGCTTTTCCCACTTGATTACTTGTGTCAAGTTACAGATCCATGAAAGATGAACAAATTCTCCTTAAACTATTCATGATGAGGTCCCCTGTCCCAGGCTCTGACAAGGTTCAAACATTCTAGCTCCAATGACTTCAGGCCTTAGGGAGTACGGATGCGTGTGTAGACACACAAGCTAGTGACCAAGGGCAAAGATGGATGCTTCAGCTCCCATGGTCTGAAAATTAACCTTAGGTGCATTTCAGGAAGATATGGTTTGAGTTAACAATAATGAAGAAAGAGTAATGAAAGTCCATGAATCTTTCTGTGACTAACTGTGAATTTATTGTCATTCTCCATGACTTGACATTGAAATAAATGTAATCAAAGAACATTTTATTTTCAGCTAATATTCAGTAGTTCATCTTAATTTGGATATGCCCATTTTGACCTTTGATTTTAGGCTGATATTCTAAAGGAGAAAAGGAAACAAAAAAAGTACATACAAAAAGACCAACCCAGATGAGACAGGGTGGTTAATTTCAAGGTGTATTGCTGTCAGTGTGGTGCTGAGCATTTCCACAGAGCCATGCTTCCCTCCTTCTGTTAACAATCAGGACTCAGTGTCTGCCCTAGACCCTTCACTCATTTTCTGGCCAGGTAATATATGATTATATACCCTCCTGTTACATGGGTCATAGTCTTCTAAAATGATGGTTGCATATTTCTGTGATGAAGCAGCAAAATTTACACAGAAATGTGCAAAACAATGGCAGCTCCTACATCCCAGGGAGAAAAAGGCAGGTTGCTAGAAAACAGCATGGAAAAGAAGGATGAAACCTGTCAGCCTTTACATTTGTTATCCATATTCACATATCCATAGCCACAAATTCTTCATCAATTCATCTCTTGCCATTTAATTTATCTACTCACACTCTAGGAAATGTGTTGCTACTGAGAGCTCTGCAAAAATCATTACTATTAACCATTAGTTAAAAAAATTCTGTTGAAAAATCTTCCCATAAGACTGAAAATATACGTTGTACAAGTCTGTGCAACAGAAAGTGAGTATCAACTATTTTTTCTTTTCTTTTCTTTGGCTAGTACTGGATGTTCTGTTTAAATGCCTGAAGTGTCTAAAGCACAGCATTAAAATAACAGCTGTTTTATAAAGTATTTAACTTGTGTTCTTACATCTTTGACAAGTATTACATTCAAAATACTTATTTATAGAAGACTGTACAATATGAATATTCAAATATTTAACAGCTTATCTTCTAGTAGAAAGGTTAGTCCAGCTGAAAAAGCTCCAGGAAAGAGCAACTGATATATGGGAAACTGATTTACATCCACTAAGGGGCTGCTAACTTTGCATATTGATTGTATTAAAATCATGAACCATGGTGTAAAATGAGAGTAATTCAGTTTAAGAGAGGAGAGCTGTTTTAGATTTACATGAGGATTAAACTCCAGTAAATATCTGGAGTTTAGGTTGCTATCCATAGCAACCTATGAATACTGTCATTGCAACAGTTTCCTACTAATTCTCTATTATAATGTCTGTGTTTCAAATGCATTTTGTATTTTAACATGTAAAATGCACAGTCATTTCATGCATTTTAACTCTGGCATATGACAATGCCTTGGTGAATCAGAGCTTAGTTATTCTGTCTTCTTTACATATATTCTAGTTTATTATGTTTGGGTCTTGGAGAAATGTTCAGCTAACAGGATTTTAGGAGAAAAAAACATGTGGAGATTTTTGTGAAGACACCTGTTTATTTATTTCTTTTTTTAACAGGGGAAAAACCCCTGTATATTTTGAAGGCTTGTGCTTTGAGATATGAGGAGCTCATCTGAAAGAAGAAAGCACCTCTTATGCCCTGGAGAGCAGAGGGGAAGGGAGAGGCTGGGACTCCCAAAGCCCTTCAGCTTCTCATGGCTCTCAGGGAGCAGGAGACCTGTCGGAGCCCAGTATGGTCAGAACACATGTGGGGTTCTCCAACACTCTGCATCAAGGAAGCAAGATTAGGCCCACAATGCCATTCCTAGTGTTCTCCATCATGTGCTAAGCTTTGGTGAGAAAAAGGGGAGCTAAAAGCTATAGCACACTTCATCTCTGGCTTTACATCCCATACAAACATTTCATTTAGCTTGTATTTTGGCTCTATAAAATAAACAAATCTGTACTGCAGAAATGTCAGTTAGATGACTTTTAGTGCTTTTAGTGGGCTTCGCACGGGAGACACTGGATTTGTATTGATTTACACCAGCTGATGAGCTGGCACAGTGTGTAATCTCTGAAGCTTTTATGAGGTAATTAATGAATAATTCAAAATTGCAGTGCTTTGTATGGTGGTTGTGCCTCACAGAGGGAATGACTGCCATCACTGTGTTGAGAGAGATGTCGAAGGCTCTTTACTTTGATTGCAAAATTCTGAAATGCTCCTTGGAAGAAATCCAAACAAACCCAAAGTACGGCAACTTCTGGTCAGATTCCCACCCAATTCCAGTATTTCAGATCTGAAAGCTTTCAACATTTTTATGTGTCAAGGCAATTAATATTCCCTCATCAGCCTTTCAAGATGACATATGTAATGTCATCAGCATCAGGCATCCTCCTCCTCTCAGTTGCTGCTTTTCTCTTCAACTTTTCCAGCACAGGCAACAGCCCATATGCTTAACTCTGTTTGGGATAGTAAAAGCCTTACCTTGTTTAGATGGCTTGTTCCCTCTTTTTCCTAGCAGGATGAATGGAGAATTTTGGACAGAGAGTATCCCTGGCCTTAGGCTGACCCCACCAAGGGACCAGCTGTAAGACACTCCACTATTGCCATGAGCAGATTTTGGTACACCACTGAGCATCCCTGGAATTCTGTCTTCACCCCCCAAATTCACGCTCTGGCATAAATAATTTCTGACAGCAACTGTAATACAAGTGTAATGATGGCGAGAGATGCCAGTTTGACAGATCTGGAGAGTTGCAGCCCGTGAGCCTCATTCTTCTGTTTCATGAGGACACAAAGCAGGAATTTGATCCCATCCCTATCTGCAACATCTGCATACACAGACTTCTCCCCAAGCTGGAGAGATCAGCTCTGGAGCCAGCCAGATAGTTTTCAAGCAGGGTAAATATAGCTTTTGGAGGAAGTTTTCCTGTGTAGGGAAGCCAAGGTTGCCTCTTTACAACTGGTTTCCACAGTTCAAACACCAGTTTTCTCTGTTACATAAATTATTTTACTAGAACACTTTAATATCCAGTAATATTTTATTAAGTGAATCATGCAGCTGACAGAAGGTTTTTGTGCTAAAGAAGTATACAGCTGTAAGGTTGAAGGGAGTATCAACGGGTGATGTTTTCTGAAGCTCTCCCTTCTGGATTCTTTCTGCTATCCCTCCAAAATTGGGCACGGGATTTAAGATGTGGCCTTGTCAGTTCTGAGAAGGGCTGAATAAATACTCCATTTCTTTTATGGAACAATCCTCTTAAAATAGCCCAGAATGATAATTGTTTCTTCTGCAAAACACCACATTTGACTCATCATGAGCTTGAGATCTGCAGTAATTCTGAGATCTTTCCTGCTGAACTGTTGCCCAGCCACAAATATTCTCCATGTTGTATCTGTGCATTTCAGTTCTTCTGAACTGGAATTTATCTCACCTTACAAAAGCCACTCAAAAGCTAAGCATTTTGTCTATCCAGTTCCCTAGGCTTCATCTAGCTGCAATGCAGAGACACAGGCATCTCTAGAGGGCAATTCACCCCAACTGTCAGAGATGCCTGGATTTCACATGAACTATTGCAACTTGTCTTTCATGAATTTCATCCTGTTTGGACCATTTCTTCGCTCTCCCAAGATCACATTGAATTCTGAGCTTGTAGCCCAAGTGCTTGTCAACCTTTTCACCTTGGTGTCATACATGTAGGATATAAAGATCCTATTTATAGTACCTGTCTTTAAGTGGTCCCCTTTATTGTTAGGTATGCTTAGAGTAGAGTTTCCAATTAGCTGTATAAGATCTTATGGGTGTTTTACCTAAACTCTGCTTCCCTAGTTTGTTTATAAGAAGTAGTGAGTGCCTGTGTCAGGACAACTTGCAGAGACTATTTCTGCAATCCCTATATCCAGGAAGCTGACAATCATGTCTGAAAAGGAAATTTGGTGGGCTTGACATGATTTCTTTTTGATACACCTACAGAATTCTACTTTTAATATTTTAATTATTTTCTTTATGTATTTAAATTATTTGAAATAATGACTGAAAATTAGGCTCCCTGGTCTTCTAACTCCTGCTTTTAAAGTACGGTGAGATTGACTTTTCTGAGATTCATACAGTTATCCATGAATCCTCAAAAATAATCATGACTGGTTCAGGTTGCTCTAGCAAAGTTCTTAGCAGTGAGCTTGATGGTATGCAACTTCTTTCATTCTTTAAACATATTTTTCCCCTTTCTGATCTCTTGATTTTTTTTTAAAATGTAAGCATCTGATTAATTAACTATGTGATTAATGCTGACATAATTAAAAATTATTGCCAACAGTGAAACAACTAGCAGTCTTCTTCTGCCTTCTCTGTGGAATTTTATTCTTGGTAAGGAGTGAATCTCTGTCTTCCTCTGATTTCTAATGTGTAGCTGGATTTTGTTGTTGCTTTCTGTATATTCTTGCTGTAGCTTTTCTAGTTTTATCCATGTGCTTTTTATTCCCATTCTTAGTTACTTTTCCTTGATATCATTTTTTTAATTCCTTTTCAACTTTCACATCCTTAAGGAGTTCCTATGGAGCCATATCAGCCTTTCGCTTTTGAACTCTCCCCCCTTTCAGGTTGTCTCATTTAGAAACTCTCCCTCTCTTGTCTTTGTTTTCCTGTTTCTTTTCCCCAAAAGATCTTCCCGTTCCTTGTGTTTTTGTGTAACCCAAGATCCCTATTGTGCTATTGTCCCTATTAAAGAAAACTCCATGACTTCTGATCTGATCTTCTCAGTCATAACCTAAAATAACCTCTCCTTTTCTGCTATCTTTTGCTTTCTGAAGTAACAAATTGTCCTCCAAATATGCTGCAAATATACATCCCCATCCCAACTGACAATTAGTCAAATAACGTCACTGATCTCCAGCAGATCCTGCTCTTTAATGCTTCAGAAGTTTTCCATCAGAAAGTATCATTCACCTCTTCCTTCTTACTACGTATTCATAGTATGTTGCAGTGTTGACATCCCCCTTTTCTGTTGCCCTTCTTTTCACCAAGAAATACAGGAGACATTCAGATCTGTTTCTTGCCTTCTCCTGGATTTCAGAGCAAATGAATTTGCTTGTTCTTTGTGTACAAAGGAATTTCCCTAATTTTTAAATCTTTTTTTCCCCTAAGCTTCTGTACCAGTATTCAGGTCCTGCAATTTAGCATACTGTTTCTTGTGATGCATCTTTGCAATGTCATTTTCTGTTAGAAAGCTTCAAGGGGTCACTTAATTTTATTCTTCTCAAGGAGCATCCTGCACATGTAAAACACTTCTGGGACCAACCTTTAATTTCTTTGGGAACTACTCAGTTCACTATATATGAAATACAGAGCTGCCACTTTATCCAGGAAGAAGACAATGCATGTCTCTCTTTTTATAAAGTATAACCTCTGTTACCTACCTTTTTTCTGATCCACACCTTTCCACTCCTCTATCCCACTACACATAGCATGTACACAGTGCTAGTAGTTTCTTTACGTTACTCTAGAGCTAGTTGCTTGGTGCCTACAGCATGAATTAGGGCAGATTTAAAATTGAATGTAGAATTTCATAAGCACTACAGCAACTCAAGGATATTTCATCATACAACATATTTTTCTGGTTTTGTTTCGGTGATAGTAGGGGATGTCCCACTGCTAATTTTCCTTCTGTAACTTTCATTCTGGATTCTATCCTCATGTCCACCGAATTATTATTACAAGGTATAAAATCTTCACATTATACACAATATTTTAAAATAACCCAAAAAACCCTACTGTGGAATACTGTATGCTTTATAAAACCTTTTTTGCCTGTTGCTAAGGGTAGAGGATGAGCAATGTTGAACAGTTGTAAAATAAGTTAGTTTTACATACGTGTTTCTGCAGAAATAAATCAGTCACTAGAGAATCATTCTCTTGGAAACCAAACAGTGCGGGTGAGTAAAGAGGTTTGGGAGTAGGGATAATCAGCCATGGCTACATCTGCACAGCAAGGACCAACAATAGTCTATCCCAGAGCATTGCATAATACAACAAAAGTCTCCCCCTTAGCCTTGAATCTGTCTTGCTTGAGCGAAGTCCATATTTAGTTCATTGCTCCCAAACACACAAGTGTTAGTTTACGAAAAAAAAAAAAAAAGGTCAAGCTGAGTCCAGCTGACCCCTTTCTTGTTTCCCGTCACACTCAACTTTATTTTTAAAAAAAGCTCAGCATGTTACAAACAACTCATATGTGAAAGAGATCTAGTCATGAGCAGATAAGGGATGCAGCATGATCTTTGCTGCCATTTAATATTCCATTGTGCTTCCCATGAGACCAGACTCCAGCTACAACACCGTAATGAAATAAAGAATTATGAAATACCCCCTGCCTCTGCTGGAATACTCCCTCTCTCCTCTAGGCTACTCCTGTGAATATTGGTCAGACAGCAGTGAATATCCATGAGAAACTATGCCAGCATTTCTGACACTGGAGCTCAGATTTTATTTTCTGCTGTGCTAAACAATTTGTTTGCTGACTGTTTATGACTCTCTTGTCCTGTTCTTTCCTCCATCTTTGTATTTTTTCCAGCGATGCAAAGGGAATAGAGATTGGGGAGCTTCTTGAAGTAGTGCACCCCTCTTTGCTAGCTGCCATGGTTGATGTCACCGATTCCTGGCTCAGTTGTCTTCACAGAATGTGTCCACAGGGCTGAAGAAGGCTTGAGATGTCTTGTGCTCTTGTTACGGCAAGTTGGGTAGACCATTACATAGTCAACTATTCCTCCTGATGCAGAGCAGATGTTAGGGCTGCTTTATTTCTTGCCTGATTAAAACATTTTTGTAGGACCAGAGGACCAGGGGTGTAGCCTCTAATCACATCCTCTCATCTCACGTTTTGTGCTGGACCCAGAGTTCTTGTCCTACCTCTCAAAAGGGATTTCTACATTTATGCCAGAAAGCAGCAACCCTGAATCATACTGAGCATCTTTGATGTCTACTAAAACCAAGTAAAGCGAGTCTGTAAATGAGAAATATCTCAGAAGAAAATGAAAGCTGTTGTTTTGGTTTGGTTTGGTTTTTTATTATGGCTATTATCACCATAGTAAAAGAGAAGGCAACGTCCATTGGGACTTTCCTTGTATATAAAGTGAATTAACAAACAAGGTAAATATACTGACCTGTGGTGAATACAATGATGACATGTAATGGAAAACTATCAAGCTCTGGAGGTTCAGTCTGCATCAATTCTTAGCACTAATGGTAGCTTTGAGGTCCAATAGATGCAATATCCTGTATGTATGTATCCAGTAGGATATAGGGATATAGGATAAATGTATAGGATATTACATCCTTTGGGTGGATCATACCTACATGCCTATGTATTTAAATCCTCTTTCCTGATTTAAGAAGAGAGGTTGCTTTGTTGGTGGTATCCAGAATGGAGCAGTACAGGGCATTAAAACATAACAGAGAGAACCCTGTGGAAGCTGCAGAATTATTGAATGTTTTTGCTATGCCTGGTACAGAAAGTAATGCTTGCTTAATTTTTCTGCTAGAAAAAATTACAAATCTTCTTTGAAGTAATTCAGAGAGCCACAAAAGTTTGAAATTGAGGCTGCTTCATTTAGTTCTATTTTTATTTGATTAAACTTTATTTTAACTAGAAACTTTGCATTTCTAAAAATAAATAAGAGGTCCTAGAAGCTTTTTTTTTTTTTTACAAACATACTCTCTCCTTTCTTTGCCAAATCACATATAACAGCTGCAGACTTTATAACATTATCTAAATGTTCAGACTGGCTATAAAAGATTAAATATAAAATTCCAGTGCATAGAACAACTGGTATAAAGAACAACAAAACTGAATTGACTAAAGGCTGTTCATTTAATCTACCTTTGTTAATTGAAACCTTCATCAGGGAACAGAAAGAATCTGTTTTCTTTGCAAGGTGCTGTGGTGGTGGTAGTAGTTCTGGAGAAAAAGTACAATGCAAGCAGAATTCCCTCTGGAGATATCTGGCTTGAGAAGAAGACAAAACTATAATTTTACTTTAGCTCATGGCTCCCCCTTAAGTAGGTTGGGAGTTAGGGAATTCTGTAAGAAAAGAAAACCTGGAGAACATTTACTGTTTTGTTCCAGCTCTGCAGTCCCTCCAGACTCAGCTCTGTGCCAACATCATAACAGATAAGACAGTGGAAAGAGAGAGCCAAGAGTGAATAAGCTCAGAGTTTGGGGATACTGCACTAAAGAAGATACATTTTGCAACATGCACTGCTCTGCCCTTTTTGCATCTATGCTACATTTAACAGCACATGATCTGTTTTCAAGATAGTTTCCTTCTGGAAGTCGTTCTTGCAGCCTGGTCCTGGGAGGTGTTAAGTGCCTTGAACTTCCACTGACGTCAGCAGGGGCCGAGCACGCGGCACCTGCGATGGGGCCCGCTGCCCTCCCCGGTCACTGTCCCAGCTGCTCCAGTGACATCTAGACACGTGCAGGGGCTGGCCCGTACTTTACACCTAGTGTACCTGCCTTTAAATGTTGGTGCTCTCTGCTTATGGTTGCAACCATTTTGTATCACAACTGCCGAGTTCTGCAAATGTTATTTATCTGTGGCTCCAGCAAATGCTATTTATCCGTGGCTCTCATTAAAATCCAGTCTACCACCTGTGGCATTTAAATGCAGTTGCTGGGCTTGCTGCAGTCTCCCGTGGTTGAGCTATTGCATGTGCCATCAGTGCTGCGTATCTAGTACAGCAAGGGGATGAAATGGACTTTTTATGCTGCCTGCACCAATTGCTAAAGTAACTGAAGGATAATGACATTCATTTGGAATGCTTCCTTCACTCCTTGCTGCCTGCTCTTCCTTCGGCATCGCCATGTTCCTTGTTTCTCTTCTGTTGCTAAGCCCTGTGCTTGGGGCTTGAAGCCCTAAGCTGCTTGAAACCATAAAGGAGTGGGGATGGCATTGTTAACATCTGTTGGGAAGGTGAAAAGCAGTTCCTCCATGAGAAGGTCCAAATAAGCAGAAATGCCCTCAAGGGAAGGAACAAGTTTCCAGCATCTTCTGGAAAAGTGAAAAGTTTACTGGATAGCCAAGGCCTTATTTGCATTTCTTTTACATAACAGTCTGGAACTTTTTTTGTGTAGTGCGATTTTATTGATAGCACATCTGAATGTAACTTTTCAAAATGCCTGGGCAAGAGACCCTGCAGCATAGTGAGGGACTCTCAGAAAAGACACAGAGCAGAAGGAGGAGGGGAGAGAAGAAGACACGGGAGGATGCTCCCTTTAGCAGAGAGGAATGAGTGAGTGTGTCACTGTGCTACAGGCTCCTATTGCATTGCCCCGCTGCTGCCAAAGTGTCAGAGGGGAGAAGAGGTGACGTGAGGCTGAGCCCAGATGAGTCCTGTTCAGGAGCCGAGGCATGAACCTCCCTACGCAACCAGTATAGGGGGACTTTTAGTCTCTGGCGAAAGTATTGCTATCTGTTCTTATTCCTGACTGGTCGTGTTGAGCTACACCCCTGTCTGAAAAGCTGCTAAACCCTTGGCAGCCCAGTGATGGCAGGAAATGGAGCTGCTCTGTTTTCTTGATCCTTGCTTGTGTCTCTTGTCTGGTGATTTCAGCTAGGCTTAGTAGTAAAAGTCATGGAAATTGCATGTCCCTGAATGCCTCCAAGCTTGGACACTGAGCTGGAAGTGGTACAACAAGGAAGGTATAATCATGACTTCCTCAGTAGCCAGTCCTAGCTACAGAAGGAAAGGCTCAGAGCCGTTGCCAGAGCATCCTGAAAGATGAGATTTTTTTCAACTGTTAATTATTCAGCTTTTCCAAGCTAGTGTTATGCTTCTCTCCTTTGGCCTGCTCCCCCAAGAAAGTCCTGTTTGTTTAAAAATATTGCTTATGAGTGGGGAATCATTGCCCTTTCTCAAGCATCCAGATGGTGCAGTTTAGGTCATGTCGACCAGATGCAGAGATTCCAGGACTAGCAAAGACCCAAGCAGTGAATCCACGTGTTCCAGCCCATCAGCTGAATGGGGACTTATAAGCTGGAGTCTGGAAGTAGTTTAATCATGTTCACTTGGGGCTGAATTTGAGCTATTCAATCTCTCTGCTAGACCTGCATTGCTTGCGCACAGTACCGCACAGGTGGGAGTATGCTGCACCTGGAGCAAAACCAGTTTATGTCTGGTCAGGTTGTGTGTCTCTTCACTACCCACCTGCCCACTCATGATTCTGACACCAGCATGAATAGAACAAGTCGGGTCTACCTACTTCTGCTACTGCCCTTCATTTCCTAGGTTTCTGGGGATGCAGTGGGATCTGTTGATATTAAAGACTTCTTCAGTGGATAGCCTGGTTATTGATTACAGTAATTTTTTTTGTCTGGCTGCAGTCTTACAGAAGTCTTAAGGTCTCTTCTACATCCCACTTCTCCCGTTTCTTCTCTACTCAGTGTTTAGCACCTTCCTTCGTCTCATGCTCTAATGCTTTCCACCTTTCCCTTCAAATATTCTTTCCTTTTCCCCTCCCTCCCAAATTAATAAGTTTTGATACTGAGAATGCGGGTGCTTGCATATGGGCTTCTTTTGTGGTTAATGGAAGGAAACTGGCACTTTTAACGTGTGATTCATCACACCTACCTTTAGCTGTTTGCTTTAGGATGAGACTAGTTGTGCCCTAGAAGTATGCACATTTGCTCAGGTGAATCCCAACCCTATTGCCTAATTCTACCTCCTTTGCCTTCACTAGGACTCCGTATTTCTGGCTACTGATTCCTCCATCTTTCTCACTACTGCATAACATCCTGAAGGTATTTCGTTCAAATTCCACCTGCTCCTCAGACCTTCTCTACAGTCTACCCATAGCCCATGGTTCATTCTTATTTTTTCATTTTCCTCTGCACTTAACTCTTCATATAACTTTTCTATTAACTTCTGTACCACAAGCTCCTTTCTAAACACACTTCTGACTACCCTGACTCAGGAGGTCTGACTACAGTCCAGAGCCCTTCCCTGCCCTCTTATGCTCTTTAAACACTCCATTCTTCAAAGCTCTTTCCTTGGGGAACTCTTGAACATCTGAACTGTTTTGTAACTTTCTTCAACTTTTTACTGTTGTTGACATATGCTTGTCATATGTCCCTTGACATATGCTCCTCCTTGTCTTCCATCACTCTCCTCTTGGTTCTCTTCTACTTTCGTAGCTCTTGTTCTCTGTTCTCCTCATTTCTCTTGAAACTCCTCAGAAGACATTGTCAAATTCTTACCATCCTCTTGCTCTTTTCTTTTCTCCTTTCATTTGGAGACATCTTTGACCCCAGTGATGTAGCAAAACACTATTGTTAGAGCTTTCAAAGTTGTCTCTATGTTGAGGGTCCGCGTCCTGTGATTTGACCTGTCATCTCATTTACCTCTTCTGTCTTAGTCAGGGGGTTGGCCATCACCTCAAGCACAACTTGCTGTCTCAAACTTCACTTCACTGCCACTGAGAGCAACTCACATCCCTTTCTGCCACTCAGGTCTCTCCTCCATGCTTCAGCTGAGCATTTCAGCTTCTTCATCCACAACATTTGCCAAATCTACTCCCCAGTCTGTGTATTAAGAGTGCACTATGTTAATGAGATATTCTAGCTGTCATGATGAAATGTGTCAGTTAACTGATGATGTGGAAAACATAATGTATGGAAAGATGATAGTAGCCAAATGCAGTAACACGGATACCATAAGTTTTCTGTGGTACCTATGGAGGGAAACAGCTTGCCCAGTGCTGAATGCACCCACGCAAAAGGATGCAATTTGTTATTTAACTTACATCTGTAAGAAACATTCATATTTTTACAGAGTTAGAGCATACACTATGCTGCTTATATCATAGACTTGGATGTTCACAGCAATATTTATATTGAGTGTGTCACTGAAACAGATCCTGAATTTCAGCTGGAGTTTGGGAGTCCGTAATTTTTCAAGGATTTTTCATATGAACCTGCTGACAACTTTAGCTGCTATTCTTCTTCAGCATCCCTCAGCAAAACCTATGTGGAATTTCCTGGGGTGATATGCATCACACACCTCTCTCTGTTTAAGATTGAAGTCTGTGGCAGGCAGTACAGATGTACGTTTCTTAAACTAACAGGAAAAGAATCCATATACAATTCACAGTCTGAAGCCCAAAAGTATATAGGTCTAAAATAGTGCTTCTTAGCAAAAAGAAACAGTTTTATGTTCCAAAGTTGCTCCAGTCCTGGTTAAATGTTTTTTAAATGTTTTTTCCAGTCATTTCACTTGTCTATTTATTCAGTTATTTATGGTTTTTTTTTCTTCCTGTGCTCTTATCTCTCTCCAGAGCGAGCTCAATGATACTTTGCTCATTTTAAAAAAGTGAACGATCTCTTTTACCGGCATATGATGACCAAGTGGGCACATTTCACTAGAACTCAGATCTCAGGTCAGTTTTGAATGTAACATGTTTGGATTATTATTAACAGCACACTCAGATTCTCCAAAAGTGGGAGTGGGAAGAGGAAATGGGTCTCATGACCTTCAAATGGATCCCAGCATATCCATACTCCATCACCCTCTGTGGCCCCCAGTTGCACAATCACATGTCCTGCAGCAGTATCGGGTGGAAAATGAAATTTCCAAACCTCTCAGAACATCAAATAAGTTTATGTTCAGGTTCCTGATTTGAACAAAGATTCAAAGAGCTCTCATTTTATCTGAACTTTTTTCACCCCGCCTTGAAATAACACTGGTTTTTGTTCTGCTTGAGAAGGAAAAATTCTTAGCATGTGTGTGACTCAGAAGAAAACCTGTTTGTTTTCGGCAATAAGTAAACAATGAATCATTGGTGGTTTACCACATTTATTTCACTGCACATGAGATGTGTTGTGCAGTTAAATTTGGTAAGTCTTCCTACCTCAAGACCTGATTCTGCAGCCCTTGCTTGCACTGGCACCTGTAGAGAAGCCATCTGCAGAGAAGTCGTCTGACTGAAGTGCTAGGCAGCCAAAGCCAGCGGGTTCATACCTATGCCATAGGGCAGGGATGCAGAATTTGTCCCTCTAGGAAGAATTTTCAATTAACAGCACAATCCAACAGCTTCAAGAAAGGCCCGGATGGAAAGAAGAGTGTATTTCAGAAACTGGAATAAGCTAACATCCCAGTGCTCCTCCCAAAGGGAGAGGAGACTGAGAACAAATAGACTGAGAAAGCCTATATGTTTCAGGACGCAGTAATCCAGTTGTAATTAGCTGGTCTCAGTGAGGCTCTCCAGCCATCCTTCAGCGTGGCGGCTGCACAGGGCTACCCTGGATCACCGTAAGCCACCTATTCCTCCTTCTGGGGTCACACCTGCAGCTGTTAACTTTAGATGCTTCCTCTTCATTTTAAGAAAGGCTGTTTAAAGTGCTCGTACTTTGATATACTGTAGGGAACAGGCCTATATTGGCAAAACATGGACCAGATGACTTCATAGTCCCTTTCTATCACAGATTCCTGCAAGTTCTTCTCTGTATTTTCCTGTTAACCCTGCCAGTGCCCAGCTGTGTGATACAAGTAGCAGCTCACAAGGCAGTCAGTAATACGGGTTTGACACATATAGCATACACCAGTAAATCTCTGAGCCTTTTCTTTCTTAACTAATGAAAAATAAAATAAAAGAGTAGTCTGTTTGGAAAAAAAATGCCATTTGTGTTTTGATATACTGGCAGATATTAAAAGCTTCCAGTAGGTAGGAACCCCGGCATGAAGATTTGGTGAATGACTCATATTGTACTCAGCAACAGACAAAGGAAGTTGGATGAATGAAGAATCAAACCATGTTGTGATTCATCCCTTGAAATGAAACTCAGGGCATTCAGGAGAATGCAATCTAGCTATTTTTTACACTTTGTACTTCTTTGGTGACTAATGAGGCCCAAAGCATTGACAGAACAGATGTGATAATTTTGATGCTATTTTACTTAGAAAGGAAACTTCATCAGAAACGTTCTTGTAGACAGGTCAGGGTCAGAATCCATGCTGCAGGGTGTTTCATCTAATGAAATTGATGACTTTTGGATTCAGCCATTACTTCAGTAATCAGAATGACGAGCTGATGAAGGATAAACTGAGTAGAACATTTTTTCAAGCAAACTGATAAATGGAAAAGAGATTTTATACTGTTAAAATAATGATAATAAAGAGGATGAAAATCATTGGTATCTGGTTGCTAATCATTATGCCATATGCTAGCGAACCTTCAGGGTTTATATATTTGCTTTAAAATGTTTTACCTGGATAAATGTATTTAAAGGTTTAATGTATAAGATTTAGTGCCCTACAAATCTTCACAGCAGCTGACAGCTTCCTTGCCGTTTGAAGAGATGAGCTTGGAAGACAGAAAATAAAGGTCTCCCTAGGGAGAGCAGATGGGGTGAGAATGATGAGGGAAAGGGATTTATCATGAGATGATTTGAGCTGAGATTTAGACTGAAAATTACCAAACAAGATAGGGACTTACAGATGTCACTTCTACAAACCAGGACAATCAATAAGGACTTAAACATCAGATTCCAGCAAGGAAGAAGGAAAACTGATGTCTTGGCTATAGAAGAGTGCTCTGGAATTTACCTTGCTTTACCATACAAATGTAGTTTATTTGGGAAGTGTGTGAGGGGCTGGATGGGAGGAGGTAAGGAACTGCAATGCTCTGAGAAGCCTGAAAAAGTATGAGTGCAACCTCTGTGTCTTTCAGAAAAACTCATCTGAAGAGGAGCTGAAACACAAAACACTCCTCAGACCACTTTCTAGTCTTTCCTTAGGGCTGTATTTTGGGCTCAGAGAACATCTCCATATATGCTAGCAATCAAGTAGTCACAGCTACAGCCCTGGTTTCTCTCATGGTTAATCTCCTCCCTTACCCCCAGCTCTAGCCCTACACTGAAGTCATTATGTTAAACCTCTGACATCCCAATAACTTCCATAGCAACAGAGCATGACGTCCTAAACACAGGATTAGGTGCTTAAGCAGAGCCTGCATAAAAGAGGAAGTCGAGTTGTGCGGGCGAAGGCTGTCAGCTGGACACACGCGACGCACCTGCCTGCCCTGCTCCGGTGAGGGAAGAGCAAAGCCGTGGTAGTAAAAGCTGGCGAACTGAGAGCCAAGCTGGTGATTCAGTTTGTGGCACTCCAGGGAGGCATTGCTGGAGCCCTGCGATCCTTCACCACTGAAGGCAATATTTGTCTGGCTTCCTTCTGCCGAAGTGCTGCATACTTGAGCTGTCTGTGTTATCCCTCGGTAGGCTAGGCTTGAGCACTGACAAAAACAGCACCATAGCTAAGCAGGACTATAATGCTTCCTGTATTCAATGCACTTCAGCCAAATTCATGGTTCATTGTAATCTAAGATGGTCATACAGTAATTTAGACCCCCTTGAACTCACATTCCCTTATGCAGTTAGATTTCCTGAAGATAAAACCCTGTTGACATGGGAAAGTTTTACCGGTTATATAGACAAAGTTAAGCTGGTGTAACCACACCCTGAATATCTTTGAGCGTGTGGAGACTCCTTCGGGTGTAAAAGTGACATTTTCAGTTTAGCCTACACCTCTTCTTGTGCTAAACCAGAAAATTCACATTTATATTGTATTAAAGGAGTACCCCTACTATCTGAGCATAGACACCTTTACTGAGTTGGTAAAGTTAGGAGCCCAGATGCCCTGGAAAGTCTCTGGGGGCAGGTGGGTGCATCTGGAAGGCTACTGAGAGTTTCACAGTTATGAGCCTAACCACTGTTGCCAAACTGGTGTGCTCTGAATTTATCACCATTGCTTACTACAGATTGCCTTTTTCCATCAGCCATGTAATTAGTTTGTCTAGGCTAATTTAAACAGAAAATAGGTGGCATATCAAATAAGTAGTCCATCTTTTCTAACTTGAACTAGCTAAATGTTAGTATCAGCTTAGTCTTAGCTGGTTCAGGAAGCATTTGTAGTCACATAGGGAGACCAATATCCCCAGAGGACAATCAGTGCTGTTGTGAGGGTAGATTTTCTTAGGGGGAGCTGAAAGCATATTCTTGACACAACGGGTCCCTGTCCAGCATTATGTCTTTTCACAAGGAGAGGAGGTCAACTACTGCATGAATAAAATCTGCCAGATTTTTTAAAACATGGACAAAAATATGTGTTCTCTTCTGCATGAACTTTTGGAAGTCCTTGATGTTTTTTGGCTAAGAAGTTTTGAAAGAATATTTTGCTAAATGCAGATCAGAATTCAGTCTGAAGCAGCTTAGGTGGTTAAAGTTTAATAATTTTCTGAGCTACTGAAAACACTTATGGTAGGGAAATTGCTGGGCAAACTTAATGATAGTTGGTACTATTGATGGTCGATAATGTAAATTCTTGTAGCTGGATAGTAGTGATTTCTGTGGTTTATAGATGTGGATACTCTTATTGTGTAGATACAGCTCTAAACCGCTTGGAATCCCTGAGTCTGGCCTCTGTCATACCTTATGATAGTCTTGGTAAATAGTCCAGTGATTAGTGGTGTTTTTGTTGGGCTTAATTTCATGGATTGCTTTCTTTTTCTTGTACTACACAGGCAGCTCAGTGGGAGTCTGCAGCTTAATTAGTTTCCCTATCTCGATCAGAAATCAAGGTTAGATCCAGTTAGCCTAACTTAGACATCTAACTTGTTCCTATATTTTATGAATCTGATGAAGCAGCTCTCCCAAAGTAACTGTGCCACTTGCTGTTGTAGTCAACAGAAGAGGACAGGTGACTTTGAAGGTTTCCAGAAGAGAGTCTAAGTGGTCAGACCCTTTCTCTCTGCAGCCCTTCAAAGACACCTGTGTTTCTCCTTCTGACTGTAAAGGGAATTTAAGCACTTAACTCACTGTCACTAGGTGCCTAAAATTTAGGTGCCAAGTGAGTGCTTGAACGAAGCCAATACAATTCTGTTTCAAATTTGTGGAGTTTAACACAGTATGAATGCATATATATGCATGTATATACACATATATTTATGTATGCCTTTATCCAAGTTGGCATGCTTCTTTTGAGATCTTTTTATTTATAAATATCAAAAGTTTATATGGAAACCTGCCAGGCAACACTGGTTTTGTACTGCTGATTTCCATTTTGACACAGTTCACAAATGCTATGCCTCCCAGAAGCACTAGCTCTCTTACCTCTTATTAAGTTCGCTGATCTGGCCTCACTGTGTCTGGTTTGCATTCTTTTTTAGCCATCAGAAATTTACTGCCAAAAAGTAGCACATTTCAAACTGCACAAGTTACAGAAGCAACAGTAGATGATTCATTGGTTGAGCTTTAACTTGAGTACTCAGCAAGAAAATACCATGCACGGATCTTTGTGGTAACGGCAGCAGATGCAATGTTTTCCTTTTGTGCGTAATTACTTATTGTAAATTGTAGCTTTCAAGTCTTGATTGCACTGTAAAGAGGTGTGTCTCCACCATTGTCCATGTACGGTAAAGATGTACTATAAAATCCGCACTTTATATTTAAACCACCCCTTTTGCCTGCCAGTAAACAGAAGCCAAGAAAAATAGTTGTGAATACTTCATAAAGCCAAATGTTTTGTGTGCAACTTTTTCTGAAATTAAACTGCTACCTAAACTGGGTAGCAAATATTGGTTCTAGCCAGCTATGGAAGAAAAACGAACTTGATTTCATCTTTTAAGCTCACCACAACACTTTAAATGGTTCCTTCTGTCATTTGGAATGGAAAAAAAACATTTTAAGCTAGCATATATTTATTCCAAAGCACTAAAAAAATCAAAACTTACGAAAAAATAAAGAGAAACTGTTCACAAAATGTAAACATGTAGTATATATTTCACATGTTTTTCTGTTGAGACCCAAAACCTGAATCCCTCTGGCTAATTTTGGTAATTAAATATCCCATGACATTCTTCATCTGATAGTGTCAGACTTGTGTATTCTGGCAGAAACCTAAATGTTGAACTCTTCCTAGTGTAAGAAGACACATCTCAAACTTCATTTTGGTTCCCAATTTATCCAAGCACTAGTTATGTGTTTGGTTTTAAAGCATATAAATGGAGCCATTGAAACTGATGTGCTGTGAGAGTTACACACTAGACAAATGACCAGATCTGACTTCGACTGCGGCTGTGCAACTTGACAGAAGCTAATGGTATTGCTGAGATATAACTGAGGGCAGAATTTGGCCCTGGTCCCGTGCTTGTCATAACTTACCATACTAAGCTGAATGTTAAAGGTTTTGTACAAGGAACTCCATGCAGAGCTCTGATGATTAATGGGATCTGGATGCAGAAATTCCTGTGGGCTACAACTGAAAATTCATTCCTCTATTTTGATGGCTGTTCATTTTAATATAGGACTTTGATACCACATTGTGCCGACAACTGTGGAATAGTCTGGTTACTTATATTTATCACTTTGAACTCCTGGAGGCTTGTGAAACCATTGTGGAAGCTAGGCATTGTGCACTGCATGCAATTCCAAAGTACCCAGAAGCTTAAAGCTGCTGTTTACTCCTTCCCTTGAATTTTGACAAGTCCTGAGAGATGTTGTTTAAGCTTCTCTAGAGAGTATTAGTAAATTTGGAAGGAGGGTAACAAAGGATAATTCTGTTTATGTACATACCAGTACAGCCGTGGCAGACAATTAATAACATTTTCCTTTGTTAACTTACGCAAAAACATAACCGTGATCCATTATATTGGGAAAGGTAAACCCCAGCTAGTTCTCTTTCTCATATGGGATGTTTTACTAAAGAAAGCATGGCATTATCCCGATGGGACATTTGAATCTATTCCAGACATTATGAGCTGCTAATTTGCTGTCAGAACAACCCCAAAGGCTTTCCTTCAGATTGGGCTGGCAGCAACAAGGGTGTGAGCTGGAAATCTTAATGAGATGAAGGCCATTTTTAACTGCCTTTTTTTTCCATCTTTTACCTGTAAAATATTTCTTTTAAAATTCTGAGGTGTATTTCTCCAGTGCAGGACATGCTTGGTATAGAGAAGATCTGAGTATTGCTTAGCCTGCCCTACAGAGTGGTCCACCTGAGCTGGCAGAGCGGTGATATCAAGAAATTTGGTCTTTGATCCTTGAACTCTGTGATTACATTTATAATCCCACTGGTGAACCAACCACGTGTGGACGTTTAGCACTGTGTGAGTGAAGGGGAGGGAAGGATGGCAGACTGGGTATGGTGTGATTACAGCTGCTTGGAGATGGCACTGTTTGAATGGCACAGATGTCACCTGCATGTCTTGCTCCAGCAGTTTTTCTAGACAGCAGGGTGCATTGGGAAGATAATACCTTGAATCCTTGTGGAGCAGCAACAAAGTGCTACAGAATGTTTCTTCTGGTCACATCCATTTTCTGCTACTGCAGAGAAGAAGGGAAAGGGGAAGGAGGAAGAAGGAGGCATTTTCACATACAAGCCTCATCTAGATGCCTGATACAAAGCCCAGGAGTGGACACGCTAGGCAAAAGCAAACCATGATTTGCTTTTGCTAACCAATTGCTAACCATTGCTAACCAATGCAGCTTAGCAGAAGGAAGTTGCTAACCAATTGCTAACCATTGCTAACCAATGCAGCTTAGCAGAAGGAAGTTGCTCTGGTGCATTTTGCAAACTATTGGGCTTTTTGTCTGTCCATGCTGTGCATGGACACAACTTATCGACACAACTGTCGTCGACACAACTGTCATCGACACAACTACTGAGTGCTGAACTCAGGTGCAGACCAGCCTCTCCAATCTCTGGCCCAGCAACTCCACTTGAATGGAACGGTCAGGGAAAAGAATATGGGTGAAACGGAGAAGGCTGTCATCTTCCCATAAAATCCAGAGCTTGTCAATACCAGAAGAGAAGTGAAGTTGCAAAACATGTTGGCAGGAATGCAACCCAAGTGAAAAATCGGTACAGGACTGCCAGCTGAATTGCACTCTTTAACTTTGTGAGCCAGTTTCTGTTCTCATAGGGTGCAAATCTGGACCAGCTCTCCTGACTCCAGTGAAGTATTTCAGGATTTATGTCTTCTGAGTGGAGCTGAATTTGGCCCTCTCTTGTGCAGACTGGAGTTATACTGTCACTCCACAAACTCCAGTATTTTTAGCAGCAGTTGTCACATCTAATCAAACACAAAATTTAGCAGGATGAAGTGAGAAAAGTGCATGGTTCAGGAGATTTAAAGCCAAAATTCCAAACATTTTATCCAATCTCTATACTGACAGATAAGTAAAGAAGTTTGTATATGTATATATGTATTTAAGAGTCATTTACTGGTACTTTTATGCTGTTACCAACATTCCATTTTTGAAATCTCTAGCAGACACCTCCTATCCTGAGACTAGTTCATTTAAAAAAACCCCGAAAAACCAAGCCATCAACAATGATATGTTATCTTTAAAGTGAACCATTTACAATGTTAATTCAAAGACTAACCACATTAATTTAGCAAGAGAGCAGAGACAATATTATGTAATCTATTTTCCAATGCAAATTCCAAGTCATAAAAGTTCACAAGTTTTTAAAAAGAATCTAGGACCCAAGAGCTGGTCATATAAATTAGCTGATAAAAGAGTTAGAAAAAGAGATAACAATAGTAATTCATAAGCAGAACCATGTGTACACATAGGGAAACAAATTTGGTTCGGTAGGCTATTCCTTATTGTCTGTTCATTACTGATTATTCACTCATCTTTATCTTTTAATTCCGCATATCAAATCTTTTCAATTCATCATCAACTATGTAGATTGGCTGACATATGTTTGCCTAGTCCAATCTGGCATGAGGCAATATCACAGCTGGAGGTATTTCATGGAAAAAATGACCTATCTGAAGTGTACTGTCAGTTATCCAAATGATATAAAGTCAGTAATCTTGAAGAACTGATTTTGAGGCATTGGTGTATTCTTTTTCCACGGCTTTAAGGAATAGGCTTGGAATGAAGCAGGAGGTATCAAAGAGGTGAATTAATTGAGAATCCTGAATTCTCAGTGAGCATCTTGAAAAAAGCAGTCAGTACAGCCTACTGTACTCATTAATTTACTGTGGGACTACTTGGAAATTTACCTTTAGAGTTCAGTTACTGTTGTGAGACTGATTTGTCGAGAAGAAACTTTTAACTCTGTCTTGCAAAAAACAGCACGGGAATGCCAAGTGAGACCGTGATCTCATCATCCCATTGTTCTTTGAGAAAAAGCTCAAGTTTTGCAGTTCCTAAAGCAAAGAGGCACATATCTGTGAAAGGAGGCTGAAAGTGAGACCCGTTCAAACTAATAGTTAGTTCTTTAAGAACTAATTGTAGTTGGAGGAAGGAAGGAAAGGAAAACTTCACTCAGGAAGGAAAACTTCAGAGTTACACTTATTTTTTTCTTAGGGTATTTCAAAGATCTCAAGGTTTCCAGTAACTTCTTATGCATCTTTCTCAAATGGCTGTATATGTGCAGTTGCAGCTTTTCTGTGCATACCACCCCCACCCTTACATGGTCCCGCTGGTATTTCTAACTGAGGTTGTACAGCCTGACTCACACCACACATGTTAAAAGGAGTCATGCTGCTGATTTCAGTGGCTTTTCGAGAAGCCTTGAGGAACCAAATGAATTCTGCCTTTTCTCGATTTAATTTCATTTCATGCTGGTGCTTAAATGGCAGAAATGTGCAGCAAGATAGTCCATTTTGCTGCACATTTTCTGAGTTTAAATGAGGTGGGTGAGCATGCCTTAGTGTGTTTGAATATCAGCAGCTTGCAAATGGGCAGTCTCTGTGGGGAAAAAACCTCATAGCAAAAGGAAAAGCTTTTGCTGTAAAATTTTACCGGATAGTTAATTTTTTTCTTTATCTTTTAAACATCATAGAAAGAATAAAAGTTTACTGGCAGGAGTGGGGTGAGGGACTACCGCAGCAGTACCTTGTTTCCACTGTAAATCTAATATGGGAGAAAAAAGTGTGGAGAAGGGTGGGTGAAACATGGCACATATGTTATTAGAGAAATGCAGGATCTGAGAAAAATAACTTCCAAGAAGATTTATTTGGCTAGGTGTCAGGCTGGGGAGTATTTCTCTGCTTGAAGTGAGCCAGATCACTGTGAAAAGAGCAGGGGCTGACTTGATGATCCCAGCGACAACTCGCTTGGTGACAGAGCCGAAGGAGCTCTGCCATCCTTGTGCTCCTTTTCCACACCAAGCAACAAGCCACCAGCCTCCAGGGGAGCCTCGGACCATCTCGTGTGAATTCAGTGATTCGGGGTGCTCATAATGTGTAGGCTATGCTTTCCCGTTCCTTCACTCAGTACTTGTCTGGGTTTCTGCTATGAAAGTGCTCAGATGTTTACATGAAGCACATCCATGTGCAGTGTCCATTCCTATGCATCTCGCACCTCTCTCTCCCCAGGACACGTGCCGTATCCTCTTAAGAGTGGCTGATCTGGCCCAAGTCCTCTCCCACCTGAAACTCAGATAGCCCCCTCCCCGCCTGCTCCTCTCACTTCCCACCCGGACATCCCAGTTTTGGCTCCCTCCAGGGACCTGTGTCCCGAGGGTGGGTTTCCCTCTCTGCCCTCTCCCTTACCTCCACTGCTTTTCCAAAGCACGCTCCTGTGCTGTCTTTGACTGTCACTTGCTGTCAGCACCGGCTGCCATTTTGCTAGTTTTAAAGATACTTTTGTGAACATATACCCATCCTGCTGGATACTCCTCCTGGAGCGGTAGCAGTTCTAACTCTGCAGGAGGTGCCTTTCAAATCCCTTCTCACTGGCATCTCCGTGGAGACCCTGCTTTTTTGGAGGAGACCCTGGCCCATCTTCCTACAGCATTTCTAACAAGATCATTGTTAAAATATTGGGTAATTTATTTTCCTTCCGTATTTCAAGTTGTCTTCCCCCCCCATATATCATTCATAGACAAATCTGTCAGATCTCTTTGGATGTCCTGTTATCTGAGATCAGTGTTGTACAGCATGGCCTGTAATGCATGAAATCAGACCAAGCTGTATGCTTATGCCGTGCGGCATGGTTAATCATTCTCAAATGCTATCATCAGTTATCGTGGAGGAGTTAAAAAAAGGAAAAAAACCCAAGCAGCCTGTGGCTGATTTAATCTTTAAAATCAGGAGAGACTTTGCAGTGATTAAAGAGCCATTTCCTGACTACATATTGATATGAGTTGCTTCCAAGTCAAATATGAGGGAGACTGACAGGCATTCAGTCTTGGTCTGATTGGCAGGTCCCAGCCCCACGAACAGCGATCTCTTTCTTGCTCTTGTTTAAAGGCATTTGGGGGTGGTCTGTATTTAATACATAGTCATCTCAAGTAATGGCCCCGGTATTTTCTATTGTAATTGACAAAAATTGCACACTTTAATTTTCAGTATCCATAAGGACAGGTGGAAAGTTTTATTCAGAAACTGAAAGCTTCGTGTTGTTTTCCAATAGCTTCCAGAAGCCAGTCACTTTGGGAGCAATTCTGTGTTCCGAGAAATGCCAGAAAAAAATGTGTGCTGAAAAATTTCTCCAATATTACCCCAGAGTGCTGAGTCCTTTTTAACATAAATCAGTAAGGCAAAGCATTGCAAGCATGAACAACAATGGTGTCATGGGGCACTGATCTTTGATATCTGGAAAACACCTTTAGAAGCCCTTGATCAGTGCAGGGCCTACGCACGGGGAGGATGCTTGGGAAAACGGGGTTTGGTCCAAGTATTTCTACTGGATGGTCATGGCTTTGTCATTTCACCCCTCCAAGGATCAAGCTTCTTCATCTGTGAAATGGAGACTGTGATAGCGGCCTCCTTCGTAAAGGGTTTCAGGATCTTCAAGTTTATGAAAGATATCTTGCAATATGGTGCCCAAAGTAACAGGAAACGAGACTCAGTGGTTCAGTGCTCTCTTCCAGTTCTGCATTCCTGAGGATGTAGAAAGGTCTGGGTGAACTCAGTGTTTTTATTAAGGATGGCCTGGATTATGAGTTTACAATAGATAATAATGTACAAATGGTCTTCCATTTTTAGATTTCTCTCCCTTCAGAGGCTGCCTCACTGCACTGACATAGTTTTCCCTGTAACTTCAGTGTGGCTTTAGGCAGAGACAGAGTACTTGCAGCTCTGGGAGACTTAGTGCTGAAACCTCCACGGTTGCAATTGTTCCCACAGTCCTGTGCTTTCCTCAGAAATTAAGTCACTCCTACTCCCATTCCTGTATCCCATATCCTTTCCCTTTGGAGGTCCCAAGCCTATCCTAACAAATCACTAAATTCACAAAAATATCCAGCATACTCAGGCAAAACAACATTAGAGATTTAGTCTGTTTGTTTTTTTTTTTTTTTTTTCCTCCCATCTCGTCCAGATCTGATACTGGAGACAAAAAGGAATTTTGCTGTCCAGATCATCCTCTTTCAGTTATTTACATTTTGTTTTATTGCTAACAGCTAATCAATTCAAATAAAAACAAATACTTCTCCAACCCCAAATGTGAATAGTTTGTGTGTGCTTTTTTATAGCTGATAGTTATAATCACAGGCAAACAAAAGTTTGCTGCAAACAACTAAAAATGCACAAAGACACGAAAGAGAAAAGGGATGAGGGATTCAGAAAAAAAAAAAGGGCTTCAGGGAGTCATTGTGCTATTTGCAAAGCAAAATTGCCGTTTCTGTAAACGATTATTTAATTGTTGATATGAATTTAGCCTGGTGATAAAATTTTTTCCTGGCTCTGACAGACGTTCTCTAGTGGAAAGAAATAAATCTGGTGAGTTTGAATTATGCACAATTGGATCACTGTTTTACTCTAACTTCAACATCGGTTGGATGTCGTCGTACTTTCTGTTATACTTCTATATATGAAAACGCAACTTGAAAAGTATTAAAGCTGATTAAATGTGACACCCTTCAACATAACACTAACATAAAAGGCAATTCCAAACTGTGGGACACACCTCCTGAGTGCCCTGCTATTCTCACAGAGTCTGGAAAATGTGCTCTTGTCTCAGAAAAGGTCTTTTGCTACCTACAAGTAATGAAAGTATGTCACAAACTATAATTTGTCCAAGTGTAGGACAAAACCTGAAACATACTCTGGTCAGCAGGCAAAAGTAATCAGAGCTATCACACAGGAAGAAGTTAAGTTGAGTTTTTTTATATGTTTGTGGAAATATCAAATTCTAAAGTTATCAATAGGCCAAATGCAGAAGACCAACCTTCGGTTGAGGAGTATGGGTGTGTGAACCACACCACCTATATATATAGGAAGCACTAGTGAAGTGCTGAGTGCCTCTGAACTCCAGTATGCAAGCTGGAGTCAAAGGGGCTAAATCGTTTATTAGAAGATTGAAGTATTTAAATAGGAAGTATTGTTCACATTCAACTTGGAGAAGTAGATACACAGAGCTCAGAATTGTGACGAACGTGAGCATGGAGGAAAAGGAGCACATTCCCAGCTTGCCTGGAGCTTGAGACAGAAATCCCTCTGGTTTCAGTGGGATAGGACTTCGCCCTGATCTTCCTTTATTTTTCTCTTTTCCATCCTAGCCATTAAGGATTTCTTCCTCATTTGGTTCAACAGATGTTGCTTGCCTTATGCAAGAAGATGTTGTCTTAAAAAAATTTCGGAGGAAAGTTCAGCCTGTGGCTTGTTACTGCCATTATTTATTTTGAACGAGGTCCAAGATTATAAGGCACATGGACAATCAGGCTATGGATAAAATGATTAGGATAGGGCTGACTCAGACCTGTTAGTCTGGCAAGAACTCAGCAGAGTATATTCCAGAAAGTGAACTCCCTAGGAGTAATTTGCCTTATCAGAAGCTTTTATAACTCTGTATGAGACGATAGTGGATGGAAATAATCCTGCTTGAATCAAGGATATAATTTTTTTCCTGTTTTTTCTATCTCCAGAGGTGAGAACTGTAGCCATAGCTACACATAATGCTTTTATTTCTATCCTATCTTATATTTATGTTCTACACTTCTCTTGCTAGAGGAGCTGAATCAACAATTCACATTTATCTAACTGTGTGAGCCTAAGAAAAAATCTGTCACTGCTGTTCTGAATTCCCCCACATGACGATGTGTGAAAGATGTAACAATTTGATTTCCTTAGCTAGTTGTCTTTAAATTCTTTCAAATTCTTCGCTTTGACTTTCAGTTCAGGAAAAGAGATAAACTGAAGTTACATTTTGTAAGAATCATCTGAATTTACCTGCATGAACTGAGCACATAATACAGACAAAATTATTAGCCCGGTAAAGAGCAGCTCCTTTTTTTAGGATTCATTTCAACATGTTAATGAAAGTTGGAGACAGTGTGCAAAAAAAAAAAGCATATGAAAACAAGTTAATTTGTGTTTATGCTGTTAAGTACTTCTTTTCACTGTTGAAAGGGAATTTCTGAGTTATGAAAAGCAGAAAAGGAAACTGAAAAAACAATTAAGGCTGAATAGGGCTACTTTATTATCTATGTCTACCTTCTCTGGGCTGCATCCAGGAATTAAATTATTTGGATTTTTTTTTTTTTAACATAGACATTTCTCCACCATGCTATATCACAGCAAAAATTAAAAAAAGAAAAGCAAGGAAAACCTACCATGCTTTGTCTCCAGAGTATTTAATACTGAGATAGCTATCATGAAGGGAACAAAATAATAAAGCATTGCAATTATTTAATTTACTGGTACATTCAGTTTTGCCTTGAGTTGCTCATAAAAAATGTGTGCAATGAGTATTTTGCCTAAAAACAACTTCTAAAGAGACAAGTTAAAAAAAAATCACTGTGATGAAAATAGTCTTTGTGTTACTTCAATGATGAGGATGTTTAATCACATTTTTAACAGGCATTTTTGCTGAAACTGTTTTGAAACAATTGTCTATTTTTATTCTGAGAACAAAATTCTCTTTAAACCTACAAAAATAATTTTAAAGAGTGCAGAATATTAAAGAAAATGCCTATTAACTATTCAGTGAATAAAAAATGTTCAGTATTTAGAAAAATAAATTAGAAAAATAATCTTAAATCTGCATGGAAAAATGAATTTATCCTTAACTTTCAAAAGAACACAAACATAATTTGTGAGTTTTTAATGAAAACACTGTCCTATTCATAAGTATCTGCAATCCTATTTTTTAAAGGGGAAAATTATCTTTGACAGTAGAAAAAAACCCCTTTCTTGATAATTTAATGTGCACTGAATGAATAAAGTATAAAGAAGTATGTGGCTCCTATGTTAATGGGAATTTCATATATCCTTATCAGAATATTGTGGTTAAAGAAGTAGAGCCATATTCTCTCTTTCTTTGCCCTGAGGACTTTTCTACTCAAAACCAGATGGACATTAGAAAGAAGCACTTGAGCAAAAAGGGTATATGAGTTTCAAGGAGTGCTCTGCAAGACGAAAGGTCTGCTCACAAAGGGGAATCATCTCCCTCTGTGTCCTGAGCAGAGAAGCCAGCGGATGGTGGGGAGCCACCTCTCTGGGCATCCCTCGGCACGTCCTGCAGAGCAGCCTCCTCTGAGCTGGCAGTGCTGTACCCAGCACACTTGCACTGCCTGTAATCTCACAGAAAAGCAAAACAATGAACTTTCTGCTATAAAAGAGCTCTAATATGAAAAAAGAAAGCGGTAGAGAACAGCTTCGGTAAGTTAGAGCTGAAAGCAGAGGAGTTGGAAGGATTTTGTGGTCCTTTCCAGTTTCACTGTTTGACATAATATAGACATTTTAGTGTACTTGAGAATTCATATTGCTGCATAAAGGGCTAAAATGTCTCTCTTAAAGCAGACCCAGCACAACCTTGAGCACATGCTTGAACATGAAATACAAAGGATTAACAGGGAGAGGCTGAGAGAGCTGGGACTGTTCAGTTTGGAGAAGAGCAGGCTCAGGGGGGATCTTATCAATGTGTATAAATACCTGATGGGGGGAATAACGAGAGGTGTAGCCAGATCTCAGCAGTGCCCTTCTGCTTAAATAGAAGAAAAACTTGTTTACTCTGAGGATGGTCAAACACTGGTACAGGTTGCCCAGCATGACTGTGGAGTCTCCATCCTTGGAGAAATTCAAAAGACATCTGGACATGGCTCTGGGCAACCTGATCTAGTTGACCCTGCTTTGAGCAGTGAGGTTGGACTAGATGATCTCCAAAGGTCCTTTCCAAACAGAGCCATTCTGTGAGTCTGTGATTCTGTGAAATAGTGGAGGACTGTGTTTCAGTGGAAATTTCCCCAAAACTTCCAGTCGGAAAAGAACATGAGCAGAGAGGCAGCCTGATGCATAAGCTTCCTCACTTTCAGAGGTGTCCTCAGCCCACCCCTCAAGGTGGGCCCATGCTCAGTTTCACAAGTCAGTCATTATCAAACTTTGCTTTTCCAAAAATGAGTCTACAAATGAGCTTTGCCATGGTCACTTTTCTTCCTCTTTTTGCCCCTTCACAGTTTGACAGTCAAAGCTTCACTTGGCAGTTAACAGTCTTTGGCAAACGCTATTTTACCTACAATATGGCCCACAGACTGCTTGTCTTGCAAAGATGTGAGATTCATCTTTAAAACAGGTATCCAACTGAACTAGGGACCTGCAGTGAACGCTCTCAGGGATCTTAACACCTGCTTATCCCCCTACTAACCTTAAGCCATTCCATTTGTCTGCAGGGTTGAAGCCCCATTGCAACTCCTGCTCTTTCCCTCCTTTCCAGTTCTTAATTCACATTAAAGCTGCTTAGAAGGTCAGAATAAAAGCAGAAGTTCGGAGGGTTTTCATGTTGTTGAAGTGAGCTACCACTTAGCTGAAGTGAACTGTAATTTTTCTTCCAGTGTGACAGTGACAAATGGTGTTTAAAACATTAAAAGTGCTTTGTAGTAGGTTATTCAGAATGCAAGTTGAGTGCTGATTGACTTGATTTTCCTTGGGTTGCATTGTACCCACAGTAAGAGTGCTTCAGGAGAACATTTATCTCTTTGCCGACACATAGGAGCAGTCAATCTACATAAAGCCTATGAATGCAGATTGATCCTAAGAAAGAGGATCTTTTGCAATGTCAATTTGTCTGTGAGAATGCCAAGAAAACTCTCCATAAAAATGAAAGAGCAAATTACATTTGCTCAGTAAACAAATATTTAATATACTATTACCTGCATTCTTCAGGTTTTCCTTTCCTTGGGCTAGGCACCTTTCTCTCAGGTAGGTACCTCAAGTCTTTATCTTCCTTTCTCTTTTATTCACACTTACGAAGCTTGAAGGGAAAAGAAAGATTGTTTTTACCTAGTTTCACTGCACTGTTAACAATCTGCAAGGAGTAAGTAATCATATGCAGTGCTGCTGAAGGAAATATTCAGAGCTCTTCAAAGCAAAGTCATCTAATTACCCATGTACCTAGTACAGGACTTGCTGCCCCATACTGATTTATCCATGGGTCTCAAAGCTGTGCTGGAAAGACCACCTCTGAGGGGTGAAATGGAGGTTCAGCCTTTCTGACTGTTCCTACTTAGCCCCACAGCCAGGACAGCTAATGAATGCCAAATGTGGTGTTGTGGAATTAGTCTACCAGGATCTAGCTGAAGACTGCCAATTTGTCTCACATAGGCCAGCAAGTAGCCAGATAACAATCTTAGGTAGTAACTTTTGGGTAAAATACTGGCCACTTCAAAGGCAGTAAGATTTGTGGCCGTTGACACCGGGACTGTGATTTCTCCCCTGGTTGCAGATGACTAGTTCAGATCTTAGCCGCCTGTTGATGGATTTAAACTATCTCCCAAGTCACCTAGACTTTGCCTCTCCTTGTGTTCACTCCCCTCACCTCACTCCTGTAGTTTGTCTCCAGCTTTGGTCACCGACCACAAAGTTTATATATAAAAAGCACTAATCTCTTCCCTATCTTTCCCGTTCTCAGTGAAAGCTGCTTTTACTCAAGCTGTTGTTGGTGCTCTGGATGACATTGTGCAGCACACGAGGAGAGCTGCTGGGGGGAGCGCAGCGGGGAGGCCGGGCTGTCACAGAGGTTAAGAAAACAGCTTCCAAGGAGCACCCAGCCTCCGCCTTCCTATCGTCTTCCCTGTCATTTTGTGTGCATGTGTGTGTGTAAGCATGTGTACTTGGAGAACATTATTTTTTTCCCCTTTCCCGCTAATTCTTTTACATGTGCCCTCAGGCAGATGTATTACAGCATTCTGAATGTTTTGTTGTTTTTTTAAAAAAAAAAAACACAAATTCCATGCTTGCAGGTTCCTTCACATATAGATTAACACTATCTGAAGTAGGAGGCTCTAAGAAATTTAAATTACTCTGTCACTCATGAGGAACTATGCCATTAGTGTTACTGTTCTCCATTGCATTTAGAAAGTGAGGAAAACACAATTCAAATGTCTGCAGACTCAGCCTAATAAAAATGATAGATCAGATGTCAAATTGCTCCACTCCCACCCAGCCCCTCCTTTCTCCAATCTTCCCTTCTGTTGTTCAAAAAGAAGTCATGCAATAGCTTCCTTGCTGTTGTTGGCTTTTGGAAATAGCCAGCTGATTCTGGTAGCTCAGGGATTAGTCTATTTTGCTTGCACTCAGTGGGCAATGCTGTGTAAAAACCTGCCCTGCCTTAATAATTTAGCTCTTTATGCTTCACTGGAGTTTACCAGCCCACCTTGGCTGCTGATCAGGTTTGAGATTAATCTCTGTGTTCTACCAGCCGTCTGAACAGCACAGTGGTTCACAAACCCAGAGCTCGCAGGATGTTCCTGTAATTACGTGAAGGTGGTTTTGCAGAATAAGCTGCTGAAAGGAATCCAAGATGGAGATCTTGCAGGCTATTATTTTGCACTAGTAATCAGATAAAGTCCAAGTTGAATGCTGCTGGTATTTTACAGTCACCCTCAGAATATAGAAATAATTACAAATACTATAAAAGGAAATAATCTGAACAGTTGAAAGAAATATCAATGGAGTTAATGGTTCTAACTGTATTGCATATTAAAATGAATAGGTCAAGTGTCTGCCTCAAGAGTTACTCAGAGCTGGTAGATGGCATTGAGGAACATTTCCAGGCACTGGGACTGGATTTTCTGTACATGTAGTGTGTCAGCAGGCACCCTGGCATCGTTTGGGCTGGGGCCAGGCAGCACCCTGCACACAGCGCACAATTCCTGGGAACAATTTGGGAGCTTGCACAAGCCTTTCCCAACAAACAGTTTGCATATGACCACCCTATTTAAAAGGGTAAAAGAGCTCAGTAATATAGATGCAGGCTGTTCCCTGCCAGCTGGCTGCAGCACCAGAGAATGGCACTGGGCACATTTAATTTATTAATATCGACATAGCCAAAGAGGCCCAGAGGAATTTTGCCATGAGCTTGAAAGGAACTAGCATTTGGCCGGTGTTGCGCAAGCATCACTTCCAATCTGTAGCTCTCAAAGCACTTTTAGTAAAGGGACTAAGAGCTAGTCTCAGTTTACATGGGGAGAGTCAGATTTGGAGAGGCTGAATGGCTTGAATAGATCACAGATTTCATCTGTGGCAAAGAAAGGAAGAGATTCCTGTATCAGCTAAACTTCAGGTCTTATTATCAGACTCACTCCAAGCTTTCACCTTGATGTGAAACCTTCAGTTTCATGGCTGAGCTTCAGTATGTCTCCATCAATCAGGCTGTTCTTCCTCCTTTCTGTGCCTATGACCCAGCCTGTTTACTGTCTCATCTTTCTAAGCTTAAAATCTTTCTGAATTTAAATGTGGGAGAACACCCTTTTCCTGTATATTAGCCAGATTGTTACTTACCATGTTCTACCATCTGTTTGTATTTTCTTTATGTGCGAACCTGCTGTAAAAATTATCTCAGTGAAATTTGGAAGAACCTACTACTGCTGTTATTTAGTAAGCCAAAGAAATAAGAGAGACAGATCATCAAAATTGGAGTTGTCACCCCTGTAGTTTTTGATGCTGCAAGCCTTTTCTTTTTTTTTTTCATTCTGTGCTGCATTTTTTACTTTATTTTAAATGTAAAATAGACATCAGCAGTCCAGCTTTCCTGACTTATATCTGTTTCTTTAGCCAAAAGACATCTCCCCCTCACTATATATCTTTCCTCTCGGGACACTTGTGATCCCAGCTGCCATGATGGTTTGGAAATGCTGAGTCAGTATCCTTGTCTTTTTTAATTGCCACTGTCTTTACTGGCTTCTCTTTTTATGGTTGGGTGGAGTCCATCCCTAACAAAATCTCCTAGCTCCCTCTCTGAGAAAAAAGGGGAAATATAAGGAAAGCAAAGCATGTAGAAACCATGACATCTCAGGGGACCATGAATGAAATAAAGAGAAGGGGTGCAAGAGATTTTCCAAAATAAAAAGGCCCATCAAGCAAGGCAGTGCCTGCTGTTCCCTGAGCATGTCCTGGGAGCCCGTGGGCACTGCTGATGCTCTGCCTGGAGGGAGGGCGGGACAGGGAAGCTGGTGCCTATGGCTGCCAAAACGTCTGTCTCCCGGGTGAGTTTGGGGAGAAATGCATGTCTGTGATAGTTATTCCATCCTCCCCACCAAAAAAATCCTCAAAAGATAAAAAAGAGTGTCATGGCTTAACCTGGTAAGCAGCTAAGCCCCACACAGCCACTCGCTTACTTCCTCCCCAGCGGGATGGAGGAAAGAATTGGAAGGGTAAAAGTGAGAAAATTGTTGAGTTGAGATAAAGACAGTTTAAGAGGTAAAGCAAAAGCTATGTGCAAAAGCAAAGCAAAACGAGGAATTCATTCACTCCTTCCCATGGGCAGGCAGGTGTTCAGCCATCTCCAGGAAAGCAGGGCTCCATCACACATAAAAGTTACTTGGGAAGACAAACGCCATAAGTCTGAACTTCCCCCCTCTCCTCATTCTTCCCCCAGTTTTTTATTGCTGAGCACAACATCGTATGGTATGGAATATCCCTTTGGTCAGCTGGTGTCAGCTGTCCCAGCTGTGTCCCCTCCCAACTTCTTGTGCATCCTCAGCCTACTCATTGGCATGGCAGCAAGAAAAACAGAAAAGGCCTTGATGCTATGTAAGTACTGTTCAGCAATAGCTAAAACATTCCTATGTTTTCAAGACTGTTTTCAGCACAAATCCAAAACATGGCACCATATAAAGTACTGTGAAGAAAATTATCTCCATCCCAGCCAAAACCAGTACAATGAGGGAGATGAAGAAGGCAGAGAATGAAAAATAGAAAGGCAAGGCAAGGCAAGGCAAGGCAAGGCAAGGCAAGGCAAGGCAAGGCAAGGCAAGGCAAGGAAAGGAAAGGAAAGGAAAGGAAAGGAAAGGAAAGGAAAGGAAAGGAAAGGAAAGGAAAGGAAAGAAAAGGAAAGGAAAGGAAAACAGGGGAAGGTAAATTCATGGGTCAATAAGATGTTCAACAAAATGCCCAATGAAGTCAAACTCAGTTTAAGGTTAAGCCCTGTATTAATGTTTATGTGTATGAATCTATATGTGCATTAGATATCTTAGTGCCTGTTGTGGTCAGTGGAGTCAGTACCGTCAGCAGAGCCTGTAGAGTGACCCAGCTGAGCAGTCAGCAGTGGCTTTACTCAGTTACCCAAGGACTCATTTTGAGATGTTTCAGAGCATCCAAGACATACAGGTGCAGGTGGCAGATGTGGTACAGAGCCTATAGGGGATCTGTATAGGGATTTGTGTCCTTTTGGAGTGACAGCTAAAGGACAAACACGATAACTTAAGACATGCTAAATGTTGCTGAACAGCTATTGACTGGGATGCTAATAAGGCAAAAATGTTTAATGCTTTTTATGCAGCAGGCACCCAACTGGCAGCACGGTCAATAGTCTGGAGAGCAAGATTTGAATTCAGAATAGTGTTGGTAAATTTGAAATAAGAAGTTAAAGAAAACAAGATAACCCCCCCATTATTTAATAGAAACAAATGAGCATAGTTCAGAATAATCTGTTGTGTAGGTATCAAATAGGGCACATGACTAAACAGAACTTTTGCAATAAAATAGATGGGGGTGGGCTATGGAGACTACAGTGGTTCTCAAGCTGCATGTAAGTTAATGTGGTGCTGTTGAGAAATCAGCATGCTGGGAAGTGTGGACAAAAGGCTGCAGTGGAGATGAAGTAGTTCATTATTGCCAAGACCCTGGCAGGAGCTCTGGATCCAGTTCAAGAAAGAGTGTAAAAAGCAGAAACAAAAATCCTTCAAAGTCTGGAAAATATGGCTTATCAGGAAAGGTTGCATCACCTGGGGTTGTTAGAGCAGAGAAGGACATGAATTACATATAAGACTGACACAAGGAAGAATGGGAAAATTTTCTTTTTGTGCCAATGGTAAGCAGGAAAATAATGGGGTTATGTTATAGAAAAGATTGCTCTTCCATTTTTTTCCTGATATGTAAAGAACAGTGAAAAACTCAAAAAAAGGGTCACCAACAAGGTTGTGGGGTCTCTGTTACTGGAACTATAAGAGTACAGAAATTTCTAGAAATAGAAAAGACACAGGTCTTCAGGGCAGGCAAATGACCTAGATGAATCAAGGGTTACTTCCACCACTGTAGTACTACCAACCACAGATATGTCTTAGTGAGCCAGATTCTCAGATGAGAAAACTGGCACAGCCCATGGAGTGAGGAATGGAGGAGGTTTTCAGTGATGGGGGCTATAGCTCAGTCTTGTCCCAGTGTGTAGCATTAGTAGAAAATTTGAGATCAAGACTAGCAATTTATAGCAATGAGGTTTTATATTCTAAGATGAAATCTTGATCTCTAACAAGGATATTAATTATATTGAGGACAATAGATGAAAGGTTGTCCTAATGGTAATGCTGGATCTTGATGAATTACAGACAAGATGTATCAGATGGAAAGACATTCACTATCTAGAATCCATCTTCCTTAGAAGACTGACACTTTCAATTTTCCTTCCTTAGAGCTGACCTTAACTCTACTGACCCATTCTATGCTCTAAAACTTTTCTCCCTCAGGTTGAGATCCAGTATAATCAGATATTACACAAGCTGTTCTTCTCACGTCCTTGTCTCCCACCCTTGAACATCACAAAAAGTAAATGGATGCAGAGGGATTAATGAGGTGGAACATTGCTGATAGGTTTTGTTCTTCAACTGTTGAAACAATTCAATAATTCCCATTTTACACACCTCTTACCATCTTAAATCCCATTTTACAGATGGCTGCCAGTGCATGAAGTGCACATATTCTGATGTCATGGGGAGTTTATTCTGAAAAAATAACTGACTTTTAACATTGTAAGTATTTTGTATGCTTAACTTAGTAAATAAGATAAAGTTAATGACTAGAGCACCAGACTCAGACTCAGAACTCTTTTCTACTCCTGCCTCTGTCATCAATCATAAGACTTAGGGAAAATTATTTTTCTCAGGGTGCCTCAGTTTCCTTATCTATAAGATGCATAGGTGTCTGAGCACTATTGATGAAAAGTCCTGCTTAAGAGATTGGTATTAGTATTTTTCTTGATTATCTTCAGCAGCAGTGTTTAGTTCGAACTACCCGCCAACAATAATTCGACCAGTGTCATCATCATTGTTTTTAGCAGACCCTGGAAATATCCCTGATTCCCTTGTCCAGTTCTAACTTTCCTTTTACAAAGGTTAGCACTGAAGTTCTGCACTTTTCTTCAGCTATGTATGGTCTGTGAACATGTGTAAAGGCATTTAAGCACCTCATTGGAAATCTGCATTAATATTTAACTCAAAGTGCTCCTCACTAGCTTTTCTGTCACTTAAATATCAAGTCTTCCTTTTTTTTATGGTATCTATAATATAACTGTGATGTAAAAGCTCTGGAAGAAGATACAGTTTCCAGGCCCTAATCATCACATCTCAGCTTCTTTTCACAGTTTAGGTGAGGTAAAGAGGCTGTCAGTGGGATTTCAGCAATTTTTCTGGCAGCAATGAAGGAGACTGAATTTTATAAACAACCCTAGATGGAGAGTTTCTCAGTAGAAATAGGAGATATACTCCTAGGACATGTTGCATTTTTAGTATTTTGAAACATGAAGTGACGCACTGAGCCTGAGTCCTTGCAGTCAGAGCGGAAGTCAGAGCAATACTGGCTCTGACTGAAGCGACATTTACCTAAACCGAGGACCAAGCTGTCTCTCAGGCAGTTTGCAAACATGGGGAATATTTCAAAGCTGTTTGCCCTACTCTGCCACACACAGGTATGGGGAACTGACACCTTTCACAACTGCAGTCCTTCCAAGGGCTTAAAATAAAAAGCTTGTAAGCCATGGGGAGCACTGCATTTAAAATTGGCTTGTCAGATTTGTTTTTTAAGAAAAGTTTTATGTATTTCAAACTGTCCAGCAGTGGCAGGCTGTTGGAAGGAAACAAATAAAAAACCAACCAGCAAATATCAAGCATAGTGGTACAGGAATGTGAATATGAGATATATGAAGAAATTTTTGCCTTCCACTCAGCATCTGTGGAGTCTCCCCTGAAGATCATGGCCAGTTTGGGCCATGTTCAAGAAAGATAAGGGTCTGTTAGAGAAAGTCCTGAGGGTAACAATAGGGTAAGTAGAGGTTTGCAAGCACATATGACCGAAAACCAGTGTTTGTCTTAACACAGAGAAGAGATGCCTCAGAGGACATATGAAAATAGATTACAGATACTCCAAAGATTATTACAAGAATAACAGAATAAACTCTTTTCCATGTCATTGGGGATAGTACAAGGACTAATGGGCTTAAATTAAAGCAAATAAGTTTTAATTTAAATGAGTTATCTACAAAGGCATTAAACCCTGGGGATGCTGAAGAGTTGTTCTTTAAGAACAATTAAAACACATCCATTTAGAATGACAGAGGTTGAACTGTGTCAGCACTGGCCTGGGAGGAGGACTAGAGCATCTCCAGAGGTTTCTTCCAGACTGATTTGCTGTGATTCATATACATATACATACACAATTCATATTCATATACATTTTTTTCAGCTGAGTGGGAGGTCTCACTCTGCTGTGGCTGAACATTTCTGCTTTAGGACAAACACTATGTAATGAGTCCTGATGAACACCTGATTTTTATTGTCGTAACTTTAACTGTTTCTCCTAGCTTTACTTTTCATTTGATCGCTGCAGCACTCAGATTGCTTGTTCATGTGATGTTGCTGCTTATTGCCTTTGTTTTTCTCCCTTTCCCTCCTGTGCCCAGCAGCCTGAGCCTCCCATCTCCCCACAACCCTCTGCTTTGAACAGTTCCTCTCAGAGTGGAAGTGTAAGATACTTTCCATGTCCATCAGCTTGTTGACCTTGGAACCTCTAAATTGGGGAAACTGCGTGTGCCACACAGATCTGGATTTAAACCACCTGACAAAATCAAGTGCAGAGCTACTGAAGGAAGAGACCTCTTCTTCCCCTGCAATTTACCAAAGTCACTGCTGTCAAAAATGAAGAAGATGGATTCTGCTCTCCGGCCAAAAGTTCTGCTCAATAGCTTAGCCTGTTGGGAAGCCAAGATCCACAACTTTTTCTGGCTTCCAGATTACTGATCAAGGTGGCCCCTAGTAAGTGTTCAGTGCTAAACAAACTAAATGATGACTTCCTTTACCAATACTGGGCCTCTGCTCTGTAGAACTTGCAAATCTGCCATAATGTAAACATCCTTCCATCATAACAGAAACAGATGTCTTTCTATTAGTTATGTTGCTATGCCTGCAGGTGCCAAAAGCATCACACATACTGTTTGCTCTCTGCCTGAAATAGCGATGGGCAAACTTTAGACAGTTTAGTGAAAATTCTGTTATGGCTGGACGGGACTTGAACTTCTGTGACCTAAGGAAATCAGGAGAAAGGAGCTGTAGAAACCTATAGTTTTTTATTTGAAACTGTCAAAATCTTTAGAAATCAGGTATAAAATTACTTGTCCACTTTCAGTTACTTATCATCTCTAGGCTGTGGGAAACCAACCTACTGGAAGAAAATTTTGGACTCTAAATTACTGACCCTGTTCATAAAAGAGTAGTCCTGTGGATCCAGATCCCGTGTTTTGATTCTTATTAAATTCTAGAAATCAAGAATTAAGGTTTCTTTAAGAAATAGATTTCTTGCATGGACTGGGAGACAAATCATCTTTCTATTTAGGGAACAGAGAATATAACAAGTAGGGAAATACCAATATGTATTTTTTGAGCATCTCTAAAGAATATGGAAAGCAGAGACTGAAAGGTAATTTTCACCTCCTCAGAAGCCATTAATGTCTTATTCTGGACAAACAAAAAATGATCAGCGGCTTGTAAGCGTAGAAAGCATATTGATCCTTTGCAGCATGATCCTTAGTAAACCACTAGAGACAGATTTTGCGGAGAAGACCTTGAGTTAATTTTGACTATATCTGAATTCTTAGTCTCACGCTTTATAGTCAATTGTTATTTAAATTATATGTACTGAAAATTGTCAAAGTGATCATAAATTTTAGCTCCCTATAGAGGAAGGAAATGTGACAGAAACTTCTACTATGAATGGGTCATAAGATATTTAAGAGTGTCTTCCACAGCTAATGACTCTTGTCCATGCACTGAAATAATATCCCAGGAATTCTCTAAATATTGCCATTGTATTTCTTATGGCTCTGCTGGAGTGTCTTCTATATCACACCACTTTTACTGCCCAATATAATAGTTCTGCCTCATATCACGAGGTCAAGAGGAAAATTAAATAGAGGACATACAAATACATTCACTTCAAAGAAGTGTTGTTAAGCTTCCTGACAAAGTCTTAGGTTGTAGCCAAGAGATATTCAAAGTAGCAATGGACCTGAATGAAAAACTCCTGTCTCCTGAATACATTTGCAGCTGGTTTATTCATTTATGAAACACAAATGTTAGCCCTATATAAAAGCTGACTCCCACTTAGATCCTAAAGAGATATAGGTCCAAATGTCCACATCTCAGTTTACATCTATTTTTGAAAAATAAAAATCCCACTTTTATTAAAAAAACCAAGCAAATAGTAATTTATATTACTGTGGTGTGTTTTCTAATAATGTCTTTTTCAGTGATCAGATATTGTAGTGGTGGGAATGTTAGAAATACAGCTATATGCACCTCTAAGACTTCTGGCAATTGTTTGTCTCTTGCTACTGCTGCTATTCTCAGCTGATGGCCACATTAGAAAAACCTAAAATAAATGTGTACCTGAAATCAATGTGCCGTGCCTCTTAACAGCTGGCCAAAAGACAGTTGCAAAGTAATTCCTTTTGTAATTGGTTTTTCTGACATTATTTGTGTGACTTTCCCTCATGTGAGATGGCATCTAAAGAGCTGGGGATTCTTATGAGACAAAGCCAAATGTTATGAGTTAATTAGTACCAAAATGTGAATGAAAGACAGTCCACTCAACCACGTTAGGCTTGGTGAATGAAGGAAAGAGATTTATCATTTTGAAAGTTGCTAATTGTGCCTGTTTTTCTGTTTGGAGAAGGGAGTCTGTAGGTCTGGGCCAGTTGCCCTTGGGGACCTATCTGTTAACTCACTGTCACCTTCTCTTGAGATACCATCATCTTGTAATGCTGAGCAATAAAATTTGTAATTGTAGGTCTTTTGAAGCCCATAGCTAAAGGACACTAGCACAGTTTGTTTACACTGAAGGAGTTCACAAGAAAAACTTAAGTAATTAGACAAGGATAATGGGTAGGTACCAAGAGTAAGCTGTGCCAAATATAAACTGCTATTTCAATCAGAGTTCTATTTAGCTTTGCTTTGCAGTAGAAAAAATGCAGTATTAAAATGTCTCCAAATAGATTTTTTTTTCAAAATTAAGGAACTATTTTCCCCAAAAGCATCATCTTGGAATAACTTATAATTTTAACTGCAGCTACACTAATTTATGAGTTTCGTTTCATTTCCATGAGCTACTTACTTTTTGCACAGCTAGCAAGAGGAAACACACAGAGGTGATCATTTATGGCATCAATGGCTAGCTGGCTAAATGCAGTCTTTGTTTTAGCGAATTTTCTGGCTTCTTCATACTTTGTTTCCAAAATATACACATGGGCTCTGATTCAAGAAAGTTACTTTACTCCAAGTCTAAATTTGCACGTGTCTTGCAATGGTTCAGCTCACATGCACGATACTTGGAGTGCACTTTGTTAGTTTTCTGAACTGATGTCATGACAGACTTAGCTACATCAGTTAATATGTGAAGAAGTAGTTTTGAATGGCTGAAGTGTTTTCATTCGGTTTATTGAGGTTTAATCTATGGGCAGAATCACCACTCTGCTTCTTTGACCTGCTTTGGATCTGGTTGGATCAAATCTCTGTACTGCATTGCCTTGCATTTCTGGTTCCAGATTTAGTCACGTCAGGTCCATCATCAGCCATTTTATGAAAGGCAGGTCCTGCTTGACCAACCTGATCTCCTTCTATGACAAGGTGACCTGCCTAGTGGATGAGGGAAAGGCTGTGGATGTTGTCTATCTAGACTTCAGTAAAGCCTTTGACACTGTGCCCACAGCATTCTCCTGGGGAAACTGGCTGCTCATGGCTTGGACGGGTGTACTCTTCGCTGGGTAAAAAACTGGCTGGATGGCCGGGCCCAAAGAGTGGTGGTGAATGGAGTTTACTCCAGTTGGCGGCCGGTCACAAGCGGTGTTCCCCAGGGCTCGGTGTTGGGGCCAGTTCTGTTTAACATCTTTATCAATGATCTGGATGAGGGGATCGAGTGCACCCTCAGTAAGTTTGCAGATGACACCAAGTTGTGCAGGAGTGTTGATCTGCTTGAGGGGAGGAAGGCCCTACAGAGGGACCTGGACAGGCTGGATCGATGGGCTGAGGTCAATTGTACGAGGTTCAACAAGGCCAAGTGCAAGGTCCTGCACTTGGGTCACAACAACCCCATGCAATGCTACAGGCTTGGGGAAGAGCGGCTGGAAAGCTGCCTGGAGGAAAAGGAGCTGGGGGTGTTGGTTGACAGCCGCCTGAATATGAGCCAGTAGTGTGCCTGGGTGGCCAAGAAAGCCAATGGCATCCTGGCTTGTATCAGAAATAGCGTGGCCAGCAGGACTAGGGCAGTGATCGTGCCCCTGTACTCAGCACTGGTGAGGCTGCACCTCGAATACTGTGTTCAGTTTTGGGCTCCTCACTACAAGAGAGACCTTGAGGTGCTGGAGCGTGTCCAGAGAAGGGCAACGAAGCTGGTGAAGGGTCTGGAGCAGAAGTCTGATGAGGAGCGGCTGAGGGAGCTGGGACTGTTTAGTCTGGAGAAAAGGAGGCTGAGGGGAGACCTTATCGCTCTCTACAAGTACCTGAAAGGAGGTTGTAGAGAGGTGGGGGTCAGTCTCTTCTCCCAAATAACAAGCCATAGGACAAGAGGAAATGGCCTCAAGTTGCGCCAGGGGAGGTTTAGATTGGATATGAGGAAATTTTTCTTCACTGAAAGGGTTCTCAAGCATTGGAACAGGCTGCCCAGGGAAGTGGTTGAGTCGCCATCCCTGGAGGTATTTAAAGGACATTTGGATGAGGTGCTGAGGGACATGGTGTAGTGGTGGTCTTGGTAGTGTTAGGTTTACAGTTGGACTCGATGATCTTAAAGGCCTTTTCTAACCTATACGATTCTGTGATTCTGTGATCTTATTTATAACAGCTATTGCTAAAGCAAACATGCAATACCACCTTAGGTGGTGCAAAGAAAATGAATAATGGCTAGCCAGAATAGCGATGCTTGTTGGCATTGGGACAGTTATTCACCATGTCTGAACTGGTCGAGGTAGTCAAGATTCATACAAGGAATGGTCCATTGGGTACATCTGCATCAGTAAGCAGTGCTAGGGCCTATTATTATATGGCTCTGAGGTTAAGTGACCCAGTTTGGCCATGTCCATACAGTTAAACTCTCATCTTCCAAAGCAGGCGTGTTGCATCCAAATTCCTTATTTGGAATGGTTCCTGTACTGTGCTAAAAATTCAGTGATGCTTAGGAATTGTTTGCAAGAATGCTGGATGGCACAGGACAAAAATATATAAAGGATCTTTTAAGCAAAGTAATTACACAGACAACCAAGTTCTAGTGCTTGGGACCATTACTATGTACCAGTATGGATGCAATCATTATTTCTGTAACAGTGATAGGAGCTCCAGAGCAAGCACAGTACCAGGTGCTGAGGAGCTGCAATGTCTGATGCTGCACATGGAAGCACTGTCAAGCTCTTGAGGGTGCTTTTAGACAACAGTGGTGGCAATGCCTAGCAGAGGTGACAGTGGTTATGCCACCAGCCTCCCTTTCCTCCTGTGTTCTTCAGCTCTGAGAGCTAAAATGTGGATGTCCAAATTGTGAGAGCTCTGAGAGGTGGATAGAACCGGAGAGCCCCCCAAACAGGGTCTGGACTAATGCCAGGAAGAGCCCTGGAGAGTGTTGTAGGACTGAGCCCAGTAAAGCTTTTTTGTCCCCTGATCTTCTCTAGAAGGATGAACATTTGATAGTGAGCATGATGGTTGCTAGAATAAGCCATTCAATTGAATTCACCAGCAGAGACAGAGTTTTATTCTGTGTGACATTTTCAGAAGAAATTGGTTCTGTTTTTCTTTTAGCCTACAGGACATTTTGATAACATCATGAATAAATACCTATAATTTAACCCTCTGACATTAACATTATTTGGGTGTTTTTAAATGAAACTGAGCTAATATGTCACTCACTGTTTGTTTTCTTTATATTACTGTTTTAACCTCTGAGACAAAGATGCTTCTTTTAAGAATTTACCCTTGCCCCATTGGGAAGCTCGTTGATTCCAAAGAGTGCTATTGATGAAATAATTTCTGACATCTAATGGCTTTTCTGATAAAGAAAAAACACCTTTGAAATTTTGAGTTTAATGGCAGATGACTAGATGGAGCCACCACTTGGTTTTGGTCTGACAGCAGTATTTATGGGCAGTACTAGATGAAAGTTAAACTGGCATTTTTATGCCCATTCCCTTGGCCAGATGCTTGGCAGAACCAGATGTTGCTCTTGTTTTCTTCCAGCATCACCTACAACAGAATGAAACATAAAACATGCCCACTGAAGCCACTGGAAATTGCTCACTCTGTCTCCTGAAGGCCTGGAGGATGTTCACAATTACTGATCCACTGAGTCCTATTTGGCTGATTATTGCTGTGATATTGCTTGGCTTCCAGCACCTGTGGGAATATCCCCTGAGTATGGACCATCCACAGCCACCACTGAGCCTATTTGCTATAAACTGACACATGTGATACGTAGATGAACAAAAATAATTTTTCAAAATCAGGCACTTGAAACTCTTTGTTTGTGCTTAGAGGCAAGCCTTTGTTTTTTCCCTCCACAAGTATGTGTGACCACACTTGGAAAAAAGATTCTTAAAAAAAAAGTGGAAAACAATTTCATCATTCATGTTTCTGTTTTAGTTTAACATATTTGATGTTCCTATTAGTTCCACTTGGAGAGAGAAAAAGGCTTTCATTCTGCATTAGTTGATTGTTTCCATCAGTCTCCCTTCCCCCTTCCCCCCATTTTTCACACCTCCTACTGTGTATGAACGCCTGCTGCACCATTTATTTTTGCAATGTGTAAACTGTTACTTCCTCCAACAAATCAGATCTGCTTAGGGTGAAATTAAAGATCTGAAGAGGTGACCGTCCTGCTGGTTTCGACATTTTATGATTTTAGTGCTATGCAAGAAGCAGCTGCCCTTTTCTGCCTATAGATATTTATTAAATCTCCAAAGGCATTATGGAATCAGAAATGAATTATTTTGGCATAAAAAGAAAAAGAGAGGAATCTGTTCCAGGAAATAGAAGCTGCAGTTCTTGCAGTGAGATGAGATCTGGCAAGTAACAGGGTGAGAAATAATTAGCCTCTCTTTGGTGCCTCCAAGCAGTGGGCAGGAGTGCCTGGAACTCAATTTTTAGTGCCAAGGTTAAAAGTCATGGTATGGACCAATTTAAAACTGACAGATTTGTGTGCCTAGGGCAGAAGATGGAGTGTGGCCTCCTTGTACAGATCCTGGGCCCCATTCTGCAAATCTCTACTCATGTGAGTTATCCACATATCTCAAAATAGCTCCCTTAGCCTCAACAGGAAGATTTTCTTGTACACAAGGGCTTGTAGGATGGAGTCTGTACACTGTGTGCTAAAAAAATAAAAGCATGATGCTACACTGCAGTCTGGTATTTCAGCAATGATCAAGTTGTAACTTCTAGGACAGGAGCCGACATACATACCCAGAGGATGATACAACCTGTCTGAAATGTCCTAGGACAGGACAAGCCATGCCACTGGCCCTCTGGATGTGCCACTGTCTGTAAAGGGAATTGAGGCTGCCAGGTGGGAGAACCGACCTGTGTTTTAGGTGGCTGATTGCGGGTGAGATGAATCTCATCTCCAGGAGAGACTCTTGGCTTACAGTGAAAGACAGGATCTCCGCACAGGAATAACTCTGTCAAAGCAGGCTTGTGACTTTGCATCCAAACTGCTTTTTTTCCCTCTCCGGGCACATTTATAACTATTTCTAGAGGTATGGGCCATTAAAGGCAAGGAATCATCCCCTTGGCAGATAGACTTTGAGACAAATGTGCACCATAATCACTGAAAGGTTGTCCTCTTTCTCCTTCCCCCTTCCCTCATTATGCCATAGACGGTTCCAGCTGCTTTTCTTTTTCAGCTTGCTGTCCGTAGAGGGACTAAATCTAGGAAAGCAACCTGAACTGCTCCCAGGGGCAGGGAAGACCATGAGAATAACCGGGGAACACCCCCACTTCAAAGTCTGAGTCCCCACTATCCACTCACTTTTCAGCACCTCACACCAATGCTCTAGTTGCACAAAGACCATTCCTACCTTTTATTCAAGTCTATTCTATTCACTCTTTTTTTCACTGCAATATATGTATGTCACATAGCAGTGGCTACTGCTTAGCCTCACCAGCTGAGGTAAATGTCGTAAAACAACTGGAGTCATTTGTAGGGGCCGGTTCAAAGCTCTATTGCATTTTTAAAAATTTTGTTAAAATCAGTGCTTCTTATGACTATATTAACTGCACATCTTCTAGTCATGTATTAAATGACGTGACTAACATCTGTTGCATGTGGTTTGTTCTGTTTTGCATCTTCTTCCAAAATGATAGGACTAAATCTATCAAGTTGAGTGTTCTGGTTTTGGTCTTGTTCTTTTAAATGTACAAGAAATATAAGAAAGGACAGAGTGAAGAACTACAGCCTGCACTCAGGGGAGGAGAGGTGACAGCGGTGACAGCCTTTAATCCCTGTGGGAGTTTGCTTTGCCCTGATAAAGTTCATAGTCACGCTTTACTTTTGTGATATAAAGCAGTTGCACCAGGGAGGAGCACAAAAAAGAAAGAAATTAAAAATCCTAAACCTGCCCCGTTAGATGTTCCTTATGGGTATGGCTGTGAAAGTGGTTGGATGCTTGGTTTTGGTTTGGATCAGTTTAAGCAATCCAGCTTAAAAAAGGCTATCTCCAAAAGCTCATGGACTCCCAGGCAAATATTTGGGCACCAGCTCCAAATCAGCTGTTGGCCGCTGGAGCTGTGCTGCTGCTCAGGAAAGCAGCTGAAGCTATTCAGGTAGCTCTACACGAGCCACCTGTGGGTGGTAGCACTGTCTGAACCGTGGAGAGGCTGGGGGCTGGATCGCTGCGTCTCTTGGATGCAATGACCAGGACAGCAGGCTTGAGCACACCTGAAGTAGCAACCTACATGGTTCTGGGACCGCCTCTGAGATCTGCACACCTCCGTGCTAGCAAACCTCCGCATCCTTCAAAACAGGGTGGCTTCGTGCAAACTGCCTGCTGGGAAAGGTCCCCGTCCTGATTTAATGTGTGACCAGTGCTGAGGGATGGTTTCTGTTTTATTTACTAGTGTGAGCAAACCCTACAGAAACACGGTGTAGCAAAGGGAAACTTCTCTTTTCTTAATTCCCTTGTTTTTTCTCCTCATTTGACAGTGGCATCTCGGTGTCTTTATACACGGACTGCTTTTGCTGATCTCAGGTGTTGCTCTTGCATGAATGAGGTTACTTGAGCTCGTTTTAGTGTTGTCAGGTTTAAGGCCTTAAATCATTACAAGTTTTCTTAAACTGCTTAATGATTATCAGGAAAATAGTAAAGGTGAGGCAAAGCACTGTACTAAAATATCCTGTAAGGAGAGAAGACTTCTTATTCAACTCAGAGCTGAATTTGCATTTTTTCCTCAGTGATGCTTGAAGCTGAGCATATCGCTTTCGAGCAGCTGCTGCTTTGGAAGCCAGTTTGTTCAGTTTAGGATGTAGGTAAAAGTGTTTTCCTGCAAAGAGAATAATTATACGCTCCCAAACACACAGAAGCATCAGAATTCACAGCATGCTTTTTATAAGGGTAATAAAGTTTTATATGCATACACAGAAGAAAGGGTTTGCAGCAAAATGCTTAATGCACCCAATTATCCCCCAAAATAAATGGATGGGAAAGAAACTGGCAAAATTTGTCTCACGCTTAATTATTTTACATTTGAACCTTTCTGTTCTTAGCAATAAATTTCCATTTCTGCCACCCATTTCTTGGTACTTTACTTGGTCTGGACTCTTGTAACTGCACTCCTAGCATTTAGGAGACTGCCCAATGTCAGTGTGAAGAATATGGGAAAGGCTTGACATCAATTACAACATTACACACAACATAAAATTTAATGGCTTGAATCAGCCTTTCATTGCTATTTAAAGCAACCATGTATGGTTTTTCTAAGATCCTAAAAATTAACCAGCTTCTAAAAGTTCTAAATTTTTCAACAGCACAGGATCTTACCCTGAGGTTTTTAAAATGTTTTTTCAGTTCTGTGGTATAACTGGGGGAACGTTTGACAGGTAAGTGGATTTTTTAAAGTAAAAACGAAATTGATCTCCTGGGCAAATGAGAACTCTGTGGGGTAAATTAAAAGAAATAAAGTTGATCAGATTCTCTGCCGGCTCGCACTCTTTGCAACTCCTTTGAGAGGAGGCAAGCCGAGGCAGTGAGCCTGCTGGGCTGAGACCTGGGGAAGAATTTGGCCCATAGATTTTTATGTTTGTTCTTAAATAACCAGGAATCTCATCGAGGACTTGGGTGGCTTGGTGATAAAGTGCTGGTTTTCCACCTTTGCAGCTGGAGTCAGAATTTACGTGGTGGCCTCAGCTTTGTCTCTCACTGACGTGCAGTCGTCTCGTAAAACACCAGTTTCTGCCCAGGGGAGACCCAGGCAGAACAAGAGCGGTACCTGGCTTACCTCTCACCTCTGGTAAGGGTGGTCCCTGCAGGTCAGAGCCGAGGTCGCCCCGAGGGTGGCCCGAGGAAGCTTGCTTGTCCTGCAGCTGCAAATTCTGGGCTGTGGATAAATAAAAGGCTCAGTTTCTAATTTTTTAACTAAATAATCAGATAAAACTTGGGAAAAAAGAGATCCTGAAACTGTTCTTAAGGAAAAAAAAAAGTCCTCAGGAGATCTGCAGATATGTTTTCACTCAGTGCGCTGGAGTATAATTAAAAAGCCACTTTGATGCGGAGTGAAATGGTTGCACACAGACCTTGACCATCCCACCTTTAATAAAGGGCTAGTGGGGAGAAATTTATGACCTCTACATTAGGAATGTTGCACTGATTTTATTTACAGTCCATAAAATTTTACTTCTCTGAGCTGCTGCTGTCTGCCAGGAGTAGCTTTAGTTTGGACTGGATGGGCAAGGATGTTTAGTGAGTTTAGTGAGTTTTATTTCACACTGTATGAACACCGGTGTTGTTTTTTTGGAAATATTTTTTCCCAGCTGAAGTATAGCTGTAACCACGACCTAGGTCACAAACATTTCCTGGAGGGGTTGTGAAATTTTCCACAGAATCTGATGTTTTCATTGTTGTTTTTTCCTCCATTTAAAATGTATCTGGTTTTAAATATAGCATTTTGCCTTATCAACGCTGGGAATCACATGTAACTTTTATTGACTCTGTGGAAAGAAATAGCCATGGGCCTTTAGCATAGAAGTCTCAGGATGTCTCAGAAAATCTTGGAAAGATCATGCAAAGGCTAGACTTAATTGCAGGTACTCAACAAGCAGCTTTTCCTCTGCAAAAGCTGGGCATCTTCTGTCCTTCCACCCCATCCCTGGGGAAGAAGCCAAAGAGTGGAAGAGTTTGGGTTGGGACCATGTCATATCCCCCTTCCTACGAGTGGACCTAAAGGAGACGAGGGGGACTGAGATTCCCAAAAGCAGTCAGCAAGGCCTCTTGTTACACCCAGAGAGACTGGTGACGGATAATTCAACTTCCATTAGATCTCAGGCCAACACACACATACATACATATTTTCTGCAAAGCATTTGAGACACGGTCTAATTCCTCATCCAAACACCACACCCCGCTCAAAGGGAAGACTGGAGTCACCTCTAATGTACATGTTGTGATTTGATGGGCAGTATGAATGAAATTCTCCCTCAAAAAATAAACATCAGAAAAGAGAAACTGATCCTGAACCCTGAAGGAGGAAAATATCCTGGATTAAAAACCATGCATTGGCCATGATGTCGTCTGGAAACTACAGCAGCTGGTCTTTTACCTGGTACACGTTTGGAACGCAATAAAAATGAATGTGAAATGAACCATTTTTATATTGTAAATTATCTAAGAATTTACTCTCAGAAAACAAAATCTTTTACATTACCTCAGTGGTTTAAAGTTCCCAAATCTCTGTTTAGTTTAATGGACAAAAAAATATTTAAATAAAGCATTGTCTGCTGTTGGACAGCAAGGCTTTCAAACCGCAGCTTATACACTTCGAACAGCCCCCAACAATTCAGCCACACAAGACATAAAAAACCCTAATCAATGCCATTTTTACATAAAAAGTAAAAGACTATGTTTCCCATCATAAAATGTTATGGTGTTTACACAAAAGCTGCAGCTAACCTCATAAAACTCTATTGATTTCCCAGTGGGGTCCTCAGAGGACACTTGGCTGTGTTAGAAGACACACTGATTTCTAGCACCAAAATAACCCTGGCTTCCTTTTGCAGACTAGATGCATAATGCTGCTCTTATCAAGTGGGTCTTTTGATGAGCTCGTACTGAATTCCTTGTTCAGAGAGCTGCCTCTCAAGAACTTCACCTCCAGTGGTCTTTTTATGAAGACAGACAAAACCATTGGAAGTAAATCACAAAACTGCGGATTTCTGTTACTTTGCTCTGGGTTTTCTTTGGTGGTAGGGGAGTTTTCGTCCTTTTAAAGGAGTGCCTCTCCTAGAACATTATTCAATAGCTACAATAAATAGTCCAATGCTTAGAACAGCTAAAGATCAGCAGAAAAAAAAAAAAAAAGAAATCATCAGAAGAAAAAAGAAGAGAAAAATAAGATTAACAGAAAATCTTTCCTGCTGACTTAAATTAATTTTAAATGAGGCATATACTGAGAATTTCTATTTGTAAGAAGTTTTTACACCAGGCAATTAGGCAGACTTTTCTCCAAAGACAACAGACTTGCCATATTTTCAGAGATATGTCAAAGGATTTTTATACAATAGTCAACATCAAATGTTTGATTTTTCCATAGGGTGAGTAAAACAGAATGATGTGAAAAAAATAATAAAAATATGACCAAATTCTCTGTTGTGGCTTAAAATGTTATATAAGATTTAAAGTCTTATAAAACCTGAAGTCTTCTGGTAAAAATTCATTGTTATAAAAGAAATAGAAAAGGAAAAAAGAAACAATTGTTTTCTTTCTGTTCTTGAATCTTATACTCATAGAAGTTAAATGAACTGAACAAATTAAATCCTTTCTAGACAGTTACACCAACTTCAATTAGATTTTGTTGCCAGAAGAACTTACTCCACCCACTCCTATTATTTACTTAAAAGCATTTAATATTAGTGTCTAAATTATAACAGGACAAGTCCTACTGTCTCCAGCTAACAGGAGCTGGGGAGTTCTTTCTAGGGAATAGGATCTAGTCCTGCAAGATCAGAGATTGAAAGATCAAATAGATTGAAAATAAAGATGAATTGTATCACATCACAGGTCTTAATTTTAAGACAACTCATTGCAAAATGACCAGAGCAGCTAGTTTTAAATTACAGAGAAATTTTGGAATGAAAAATGGAGAGATAAAACACATTTGTTGGGAAATCCTCATCTTTAACTAATAAAGGCTTTTAATATGTGCTTTTCTTTCCCCTCTTGCTCAATTAAAAATATGTTAATACAATGTTAAGTTTGAGATTTAAACCCACAAGAGTCAGGAAATTCAGAATTAAGACTCCCTTGGCAACTTTAATTCTGTTCCCATTGTGCATATTATATTTTATGATAGGGTCTTTCATTACGTGATCACATAACACTGGGGCAGTGTGACATGCAAAGAGTGGTATTGAATAAGTGTGGTTTGTTATGGAGGTTAAAGAAAAGTCAATGTGACTAAGTAGTCTTTCAAAAATCTAACAACTGCAGTTTTTATAAAATTATTGTTTCATTTTTTAAAAAAAATCACTTTGAACATACTGTTGTACACAGGCACCTTCTTCTTAATAATGGTATCTGCAAATGCAAAAAAAAGATATTTTTCTCTTTGTTCCTCCACAGACTGTTCTCAAACACTTTTGGAGAGGATCTTCTGTGCAGTTGTATGTTAGGAACCTCCGCTTTCTCTTTTTATCTTTGGAAACAGTGTGGGTTATATCAAGCCCTGGGAAGGTGCTGGGCTACTGTTCTGGAAGATGAACTGCTTTGTTAACCATGAAAATAAGTTTTGGGACCTTTTTCCTATAAAAATAAAAATGTTTAAAAATATTCCGCAAAACTATTTAATATCCCATAAGTAAGGTGTGAGTCTTGCCAACTTTTGAGTTTGGGATGTTTGCAGAAGCACTCTCCTCATTTCTGGGAACAATTATTGATTTGGTGACATAAAGCTCTATTGGAGGTAAAGGTCTGAGGCGTGCCTCCTCAAGCCTTCTTGGCTGCATGGGCATTAACATGCCAATTTCTGTTCGGACGTTATCTTATAGATGTGCAAGTTCCGTAGGTCTGAGGTAAGCCCGCCATCCTAAAAAAACACCCAAGTAGTACAAAGATGCATCCATGGCTCCAAAGGCTCTGCCAGTCTCAAATAGGAAATCTTAGTCATATTTCTCTTCTATTTAATGGCAACCACTGTGTATTAAGAACATGTCAATATGCTTTTTTTTTGGACAGACACCACTCCATCAGTGGAAAAACTTTTAAAAAAGGACTAGTAGTTCCATGGTGGCTGATAGGAGGAGAGTTCTCCTGCTGTGCATGTGTCCTGGCAAGCTCTCTATGTAATGGTGCATGTGCCAGCATCAAAAGCACAGGAATATATTCAGAAGGATGATTTCAGAGACAGAAGACTTCCCAGATGTCTTGTCCAAGTAGGGCATGTACTACAGGCACTACAAGTAGGGCAGAGATGGTTGAAATGTTTCAAAATTGAAATTTATTTTTCAGATAAGGACTTGGGGGTGTTGGTGAATGAAAAACTGAATATGAGCCAGCAATGTGCGCTCGCAGCCCCAAAAGCTAATCGCATCCTGGGCTGCATCAAAAGAAGTGTGGCCAGCAGGTCAAGGGAGGTGATTCTCCCCCTCTGCTCTGCTCTGATGAGACCCCACCTGGAGTACTGTGTCCAGCTCTGGGGCCCCCAGCATAAGACAGACATGGAGCTGCTCGAGTGGGTCCAGAGGAGGGCCATGAAGATGATCAGAGGGATGGAGCACCTCCGCTATCAGGACAGGCTGAGAGAGTTGGGGCTGTTTAGCCCAGAGAAGAGAAGGCTCTGGGGACACCTTATAGCAGCCTTCCAGTACGTAAAGGGGGCCTACAGGAAAGATGGAGAGGGACTCTTGATCAGGGACTGTAGTGAGAGGATGAGGGGTAATGGCTTTAAACTGAAAGAGGGTAGATGTAGATTAGATATTAGGAAGAAATTCCTTACTGTGAGGGTGGTGAGACACTGGAACAGGTTACCCAGAGAAGTTGTGGATGCCCCCCCCAGAAGTGTTCAAGGCCAGGTTGGATGGAGCTTTGAGCAACCTGGTCTAGTGGAAGGTATCCCTGCCCATGGCAGGGTGGTTGAAACTAGATTATCTTTAAGGTCCCTTCCAACCCAAACCATTCTGTGATTCTATGATTCTATGAAAATATAGTTCTCATTTTCAAGCTTTTGTCCAGGAACTTAGTCAGCTCTATTCTTTGGCCTGATTACTTCTTTATTTTTTGACTTTAAAAAATTTTTATATATTACTTTTTAGCCCCTTTATAAGCTTGCTTAATTTATCATACAGAGTAAGGTGGTGAAATTTAATGACCTGTGACAAACACAAGGTCAATATACAGAATCACAGAATCACAGAATCGTATAGGTTGGAAAAGACCTTTAAGATCATCGAGTCCAACCGTAAACCTAATACTACCAAGACCACCACTATACCATGTCCCTAAGCACCTCATCCAAACGTCCTTTAAATACCTCCAGGGATGGCGACTCAACCACTTCCCTGGGCAGCCTGTTCCAATGCTTGATAACCCTTTCAGTGAAGAAAAATTTCCTAATATCCAGTCGGAACCTCCCCTGGCGCAACTTGAGGACATTTCCTCTTGTCCTATCACTTGTTACCTGGGAAGAGACCGACCCCCACCTCTCTACAACCTCCTGTCAGGTAGTTGTAGAGAGCGATAAGGTCTCCCCTCAGCCTCCTTTTCTCCAGACTAAACAACCCCAGGTCCCTCAGCCGCTCCTCATCAGACTTGTGCTCCAGACCCTTCACCAGCTTCGTTGCCCTTCTCTGGACACGCTCCAGCACCTCAATGTCTCTCTTGTAGTGGGGGGCCCAAAACTGAACACAGTATTCGAGGTGCGGCCTCACCAGTGCTGAGTACAGGGGCACGATCACTGCCCTAGTCCTGCTGGCCACACTATTTGTGATACAAGCCAGGATGCCATTGGCTTTCTTGGCCACCTGGGCACACTGCTGGCTCATGTTCAGCCGGCTGTCAACCAACACCCCCAGCTCCTTTTCCTCCAGGCAGCTTTCCAGCCGCCCTTCCCCAAGCCTGTAGCATTGCATGGGGTTGCTGTGGCCCAAGTGCAGGACCTTGCACTTGGCCTTGTTGAACCGCATACAATTGACCTCAGCCCATCGATCCAGCCTGTCCAGGTCCCTCTGTAGGGCCTTCCTACCCTCAAGCAGATCAACACTCCCTCACAACTTGGTGTCGTCTGCAAACTGACTGAGGGTGCACTCGATCCCTTCGTCCAGATCACTGATAAAGATATTGAAAAGGACTGGCTCCAACACAGAGCCCTGGGGAACACCGCTTGTGACCAGCCACCAACTGGAGTAAACTCCATTCACCACCACTCTTTGGGCCCGGCCATCCAGCCAGTTCTTTACCCAGCGAAGAGTACACCCGTCCAAGCCATGAGCAGCCAGTTTCTCCAGGAGAATGCTGTGGGATACCATGTCAAAGGCTTTACTGAAGTCTAGATAGGCAACATCCACAGACTTCCCCTCATCCACTAGGTGGGTCACCTTGTCATAGAAGAAGATGAGTTTGGTCAAGCAGGACCTGCCTTTCCTAAACCCATGCTGGCTAGGCTTGATCCCTTGGTTATCCTCTACATGCCATGTGATGGCACTCAGGCTGATCTGCTCCATCAGCTTCCCCGGTACCGAGGTCAGGCTGACAGGCCTGTAGTTCCCTGGGTCCTCCTTCTGGCCCTTCTTATAGATGGGTGTCACATTTGCTAATCTCCAGTCAGCTGGGACCTCCCCGGTTAGCCAGGACTGCTGGTAAATGATGGAAAGTGACTTGGTGAGCTCTTCTGCCAGATGAATTTAGATGATACATAGGTGTCGTCTGACCCTGAACTTCCAACTAGGGAGCTGGACACCATGATCCTTATTGGTCCCTTCCAACTTGAGATATTCTATGATTCTATGATTCATTAATTGATCAATTTTGTAAGCAATCTAGTTACCTAGATTAAACATTTAACTTGCAATGAAATTTTAAGTGCTTAGTTAATGAACCTCAAAGTATCAAAGTTCCCTCTATAGGTAATGAAAAGATTCTGGTGCCTTTGAAATGTGACACATTATTTGGAGAGAGAATCTTCCCTGCACAAGGGTGCAGGAATCTGAAGATGGACATTTTGGTCTAAGAGGCACGTGCAAGATCCCCTTGCCAGGATTTTTCTATTCTGGCCCGTATGGAAGCCAGAGGGGCACTAAGCATACTGCTTAGGCTGAAATTTCTGCACAACTAAAGTCTTAGAAGTAGTATCTTAAAAAGCAATATATATTTTTCTGAATACCTGTAACTTCAAGCTGGCATGGTAGTGGACATGCAGTGCTTCTTAAAACCAGTCATATGTTACTGGGGAAATTAAGTAGAACATAATATGTTTAAAGCCCCATTCACTAAAGTTAGGACCTGAGCTAAGTTATGAACTTAAGGGTCCATAAAAGTAATGCCCTTCACTTACGTAACCTGCATGTAAGAAAATAAAATTAGGTGAAAGAGTCTTTGTCTACAGATGTGACAAAATGTAGGTATTATTGCAGTGTGTTCTATTACTGCAGTATTGTTCACATTCACTTATCTTTCTTCTTCCAGCTGAGTTTCTCACTTAGTAAATGGACATTCATTTTTGTTGCAGAATAAGACTGCTCAGTTTTCATGGATCACATTTTTAAACAGGTGATTCTGGGAGAGGTTGGTGGTGGGCATTTTGTCTCCTACCTAGGAGCATTGCCTTAGTGACAAGACTGGAGGAGTGACTAAAGTGTGGCAGGATGACAAAGAAAAATGGTGCTGCATTCACAGTTACCACAGCCACAGTTCAGTGCACCAGCCCGCAGCCCCTGGTGGGAATTTGTAGCTTCAAGTAAGCCAGCTGATCTCTGGGTGCTCCTACTATAAAATGGAGGTAATGTAAGCTTGTTCCTCCTCCTTTTATGTATTCTCTTAATCTTTTACTTCATTGAGTTCTTTGTAGCAAGCACCACCCCTTGCTATGTTTAACAGTCGTATTTGATGACTGAATGATGACTTTAAGGGGTAAAACTAAAGGCTGCAAACTCTGAGGGCAGACACATGCTATACGATACCAAGAGGGTTTTAAAGGTTTCTCCTTCCTCTCTTCTTTTGGATGCTAAAGACATAATTAGTAACATGTTTCCTGCCTTTGACATTAAGTACCACCTCAGACAAGAAACATAATGATACTTTGTCAGCACAGACATAAAAAGGTTAGATTCAAAATGGTGGCATTCCCCATACTTAACTAGATAGTTTCAAAGAGATTTATAACCAGCTGTAGAATTTTCCTCACGTGGCTGCCCTTTCAGTTCCAACTTTTTAAAGTCTCTGGTGATCCTAAAGCCTTGCACGGTTTGACATTTGAAGTATAAAATTTTTTTGTTTCCTTAAAGTAGTAAGATCATTCTTACTCCTGGTGTTTCAAAAACGAAAGGAAGAGAAGAAAAAAAAAAGAAAAAAAAAAAGAAAAAAAAAAAGAAATCCCAGGGAAGGATATAGACTAGCTCTCATTCAGAAGCAGTTGCTTTATTGCTTTGCCAGGTTTGTTTGCTAGCATGGAGACCATCTCGGACTGTAAGCGTACTTAGTGCAAGCAATCCTTTCTCTCTGTGTTGAGAGTCTTCAGTGATCTAAATTTTAGCCAGGCCCTTCTAGCAGCAGGCAGTTTCAGGACACTGTAGGCGCAGCTCTCTTTTCTGCTTGATGGGACAAACAAGTAGCAGTGGAAAGGTGCAGGAAGAGTGCAGTCTGTGGGCGGTGAAGCAGCCCTCTGCACAGTCATGTGGCAGGAGGGATTCAAGAAGCACCTTCCTCCCACCCCAATGTTTGCGTTTCCCCTCTCCTACAGACAACACTGTGTAAAATACTGACAGTCAGTCCCTAGGGCAATAGGATTGCAATTCATTTAATCTTGGGGATTTTTGTACTAGGTCTTAAGAAACTCTTCCAGTTTCCACTGTGCTTTCTGCCTCCACCAGTCCCAGTCCTGCTGCCTTATTTGTGTCATAGAGTGGTTTGCCCATGAGTGGTCTTAGCTGGGTGAAGGGAGTTGTTCAAAGGGCAGCTCTGGGTGTCTCTCACACCGGAACCCCTGTAGGACATGGAATGATGCAGTACAGGATTTATAATGCACCAATAATATCACCTGAATGGAAATGCTGCTCATTTGATTCTTTGCTTGCTCTAGGACTGCACGATGCAAAAACCTGGCTTTGCTTTCAGATGGATTTCAATGTCCATTTTTCTCATTTCCCTCTTTGCTGGGAACTGATTGGATATACTAGTTGGGATGTTGGTATTGTAACCATCAGTTTTCTTCTTTTGTTTGTGTTTAGGCTCTTGCCAACTGTAAGGAAATGTATACATTTATAAAATTGACAGTATATAAATCTATAAATAATATTGTAGAGTTAAATGGACCTGATGGAAGCTATCTCATTTGTCTGGGTTTTTTGTGTGTAAACCAGTCTTAATCCTTGTTCAACGTCGGTAAGTCATTTGATGCCACTTGGAACGTGGTCCATGTTTCTTGGTCCTCCCCTCTCATAGTGAGGTTTCATTAGGTCATGAGCTGATCCAACAGTTTGTAATCAATACTGCCCCTGCCCCTCACCCTCCCCTGGGTTCCTGCTTTCATTGGTTTGTCTCTAATGCTTATCTTTCTTACCCTGTGGTGGGCTGTTTCAGTCCAATAAACTGATAGAAAACCAATCAGAAAAAAGTTGACTGTCTGCTGATTAGCAAGCTGAACTGGGTCATTAGGCGGTCAGGTGAGGACAGGAGCTGAAGCACTGTAATGGGATAGACAACAGGGAGGGAGAGGAAAACAGGCCTTTTTTCGGAGACAGCAAACTGTAAAACTGGTAAAAGTTCCTTTTGGCACAAAAAGCTTAAATGCAAACACTTGCAGGGTGAACCAGATACAGAAATTAAACCGACTGGATAATAATAGTGATTTTTTGGTGGGATTCATTCCCTGCTCTCATTCACTGGGTGAGTGCACAAGGTCAACTCTCATTTAATTGGTGCAGGTTAGAACATTGTCTAAATTAAGCAATGCAATACAGTGACATTAAGTGAGATAAATGTCATGATGAGCTATACCTATTCTTTTTGACTGTTGACATAAACCTACAAAAAAAAGAAAAAGAAAATGCTGGAAATTCAAAGTATCAATATGATTGATTTTCAAACAAAAAGAGTTTTTATCCGCAGGAATTACAATAGTCTAATATGACATCAATTTGAAATGAAGTAACTTAATTTGAAATGTCTATTGCTTATAGAAAGCCTTTTGAAGGGTCAATGACAGTGTTCATTAAATATTACCCTAAAAGCTCCTTCACTTTCCATACTGTGGGAAAATGTTTTACATTAACGATTTCTTTTCAATAACAACATTAATTATTTTTCATTGTACAGTTGATAATAAACACAATGATATTTCCAGACCCCAAACTAATTGTGACAAATGGAAGATACATTTTCTATTCCAACTCTGTAACCAGTATGATGAGACATTCTGAGCAAGCAGGTTTCATTCATTCCCCCTAGTCTGTAAAAAGAACATAAGGATCATTTGTAATTTATCTTACAAATTTTGAAAGAAAAGTACTGAATTAAGTATTCTGATTCTGAGCAGACTGCTATGCCACTATAGAAAAGGGGATCACTCAAGGTCACAGTGGAGTGATGGTTAGGTTTCATGGTTTTTGCTGCTGTGTTCATATTTACGTATTAAATATGCCACCTGTAGGCAGTAGGAATTGTTTATTTTTTACAGATGTGTTACTATTGGATGTTATATAGGGGTCAAGTTAATTTCCTCAAATATCTTACCGTGTCAGACATCTTTTCTTTTGAACTTTGTTTTCTTTTTCTTTATGTATGGGGCCCTTTATGCTGAATCAGTTGCTCGTACACTTGCAGTTGAATGTGAACTGGTACTGTGGCTTCAGTGAGTGATCAGTTTACCCTTCTGCTGTCTGAGAAGTCATGCAAAGGGGAGATGGAGGTCAATCCTGTTACAGGAGTTTGGTCAGCTTGTCGGGTTATTACGATGGGTGCTAGAAGCCAGTTCTGATTTCAGATAAAATCTATACGGTGAGATTTCTTTGCCATTCAGACAAGGGTGGTTTTAACATCAGGACATGACAGCTTTATGTCTTTCTCTGCATGGCCTGATCTCACTCTGTATGTTTAATTCTCACATCTCTGGGACTTTTAACCTAAAGATACAGAGAGGAAGTATTTATAACTGTAGGTGTATCCTGGTTTTGATTTTAAGTGTGCTGGTGTTAAACAATGTGTATCAAGTAGGACCTGCTCCTGGGCTCAGTTCCCTGCTCCTGCCTCTGCTGCCTGGGCAGAGCTGGGGGAAATCTGGGCAGCCCCTAAAGCAGCACCATTGCACCACAGAGCTTATTTGCAGCTTGATGGCTAATATGGCCTCTGCAGGCCCATGTGTGGCCCTGAGTCACTGTCGGAATGAGATTCTTAGAGAAATATTATGGACTTAGCCTGTAACACAGTGTGCCAGAAGGAAACTCTGGAGAATGAAAGAGCTGGAGTTGAGGGTTTTACCTCAGAGCAGCTCTCATCTGGTTTGTGGACTGAATGTCTGTTAGCTGCTGGAGCTCATGGAGTGCTGTCGTGGAGGGCAAATTCTCGGTAAGTTTCACCCCAAAAAGCTCCAGTTCCTGCAGCAGGAACAAAAGTGCCATAAGTGGGGGTGGTCCGGAGACTCCAAAAGTGCATTCCTAGTGCAAACGTAACAGCAGTGTAGACATACTCTTTGACTGATTTCATACTATTGTGAACTCCCATTCTGGTTTCATGGGACTGAGCTTTTTTTCTTCTGATTTTATCAACCGTTCTGTGATTGCTATAATTTACTTAAATAATGTCCCCAGGATTCAGATTCACAGCATAATAATCAGATCCCTGTAAAGCTGTTATCTCTTCTTCTTTTAGTTCTACTAATGGTCTGTCAAACTAGACCCTCAGAGCTCTTTGGGATATTTACACACAGTGGCAAAAGGAAACAGGAAAGTGGTCGAATCTCTCTTCTATCGATGTAGAAACTGAGGCAGGTGTTGAAGGCTAACTTTAGCATGTCTCCAGTTTAATAAGAAAAGTGCAGCTCTCTGGACTGCAAACAGCCTGCAAACGCAGTCCAAGCAGGTAAGGCAGTGCCTGGACTATGAGGCCATGCTGCACTTTTCTCCAGCAGAGCAATAATGAAAAGCCTGAGGTAAAGTCATCTTAAGGGAAATGTTCTGTAAGGTTAAAAATAAAATGGGGGAAGAAAACAACAAAAGGATTTGTTGATTGTCTCTGCTCTCCATCCTGCCTGGCAGCCCCCTTTATGGTCTGCCTTATGGTCCTGCCAGTCAGGAAACAGGAATTAAAGATCTGTCAATCACAGACAGCAAATAAACGCTATCCCATCCCAAGAGCTTTTTCTTCTGCAATGTGGCTACCTAGTCATCAAAGCCGTTTCCAGCCTTTTTTGTCTTTTCCTGCGTCCTGAACATGGCTGATGAGTATTTGAAACACCACTCAGGCCACTGCTCGAGAGAGGCTGGCTGTTAAATGTGCGGCGTTTAGGGCTGCTGCTGGAGAGGATGAGAGGAGAGAAGTGCACAACAGGATTACACATGGTCATCCTGTTTGTTAGCGCCCGCTCGGCTCCCATCCTGCGTCCTGGCCAGAGCCTCTCTGGGAGGGTCACCCGGAGGACTGCAGTCTCTGCTCTTGCTTTGAAGTCCCCCCCGGGAGGAAGCGAATGGGCTGGGATTTGTATATTACCCAAGACTGAAAGATGTTAAACTCTTGTCTTCCTGGAAAGTGAAACCATATCTCCTGTTGAGGGTGCTGCTGGGGATGACAGGAGAAGAAGGCACTATATCAGACCAAAATCCATGTGAAAAAGAGACCTTCCTGTGAGAGAGCTGGTTGTATGATCCTGTGTATTTCTTATGATCCTGTGTATTTCTAACGCTGACTCTCTGGAAGCTGACATTTTTGGGGAAGCTTAAGCTAAACGTGTTTCCTTATATTTAGGGACTGCAAGGGAGCACATTTCAGAAAAGAACATTTCACCTTCAAGTTCATTTCCCTGCAGTCTAGGAGATCCTACCTTTCCTAAACTTTGAGGCTCATCATGGCTTCTCCTTGAAGCTTGAGGTTCTCTCTTTTATCTCTTTCTTTCTCTCTCATTTCTTCCTTTCATCTTCTTCCCCCCCCCCCCTTTTTTTTTTTGTCTGGTTACCACTTCATTCAGGGTTGTGTGGATTGTGAGGACTAGGGAGGACTAGTTACTGAAACATTAAATTACTATAGTGACTATAGCAACCTAGACTGTGCAGCAGATTTCTGATTTTTGTCTTAAATCCAAAGAAGATTTTTTAGGTTTATCTGAGAGCAAGTCAACCAGAGTTTCAACTCTTGAAGAAACACAATGATTTCTGGCGGAAGGGAGTAAATTGTAGCACTTCAGGGAAAGAGATCACAGTGTGTTCCCTACTATATTGCTGAGTATACATTTTACTTTCCCTCTAAGATCCGTGAAACAGGTAAAATAGTGGAGAAGCGGATACTGCTGATACCTTCTGTCTTTGTGAACTTGTAGGTGAAATAATTCCTATTAACAAAAGGCCTTAATCTTCTTTCAGTGGTACTGGCTGTGGCTAGAGGAGAATCAGGCTTCTTTCAGGATTTTTCAGTTTCAGGATTTCTTTGGTGTGAAAGCATTGTGAAGACAACAGCATTTTATCCAAGATGACTGCAGTCACTTTATCCTGCAGTTTCCTTCTGTGAAGGAAATAATTTCAGATTCTCCAGCAATCCTCAGTCCTTCTACAGCTCAAAGCCTTGCGCTTGCCTTTGAGACGATCAGGGAAGATGTACGACCCATGTACTAAATGTGCTAAATCTACCTCTTCTTTCCCCAAAAGGCATTTCGGTGCTTACTCCTGTCCATCAGGCAGGTGAAGGGAAAGGACGTATGCACGTGAGGATGGCTATGCTAGATCATACTAAAGGTCCCCTCGGCCCAGTGTCTTGGCTCTGACAAAAGCCAAGAGTGACGTCCAAAACCAGTGAAGGTCATGCAGAGATATTTCTGTCTTCTCTCTCCCACCCAGCCTTCAGCAATCTGGGATTTCCTGAGCATGACGTAACATCTTGGTGGACCCTAAATTTAATCTGAGTACAATGCCTTTCTAAAATTACTATATTTGTTTGTAATGGTACAGATCATAGGCAGCCTAGACTAGCACAGAAGATGTGTTAGGTGCTACACGAACATGGGACAGAAGGGCCCTCTCTGCCCCACCAGGGCCATGCTGACAGTGAATTTACAGTGTTGGTATGTAAAACACATTAAACAATTTAAACAGAGGAGGGTGAGGCAGCTGTGAGACATTATTAGTCTCCAACAGTATCAGCACATCAAGTATCTACATGATGTGCACATCAGCACATCAAGTATCTACAAGTATCTTCCATTTTTCTGTAGATATCATGACAGAGGAAAATTCAACAGAAGGGCCTGAGGGATGCTTCTTGCCAAGGAAGGGCAATGAAAAAGTTAACCTTCTTAACCATCTTCTCATCTTTTTATTTTTAAATCTTTTTCATCATCTCCTCGTTTTAGTTGCTTACAAAAAATTCTTCTTGAGCATGAATGGGAAGTACAGGCAAAAGTGTAAGGTGCTTCTTTGGCAACTGACAATGTGGGTGCTCAGGCTCAATACCAAGAAAAAAACAAAGGAAGATTTTTCTTCTGGTATTCATAAGAAATGGAAGGAGGTAGGCAGACAAAATACAGTGAAGGACTTGAAGATACAGCAAAGGAAGGAATTAAAGGAGGGAAGCAAAGAAAAAAGAGACATATTGGTGTGGTTAAAGTGATGTACGGGGAAAATTATTTTCCAAGGGACATTCTGAGCTGATATGAATGGAAATGATGCTGTTGCCCAGGAAAGAAGTCACTGGAGTCTCCATCCTGAAAAACTACTCCAGCTCAAGTTTTCTGCGATCATTTTCTTGTGAGAAAGGGTGGTAAGAGTTACCAGTCACTAAACACCAGTGACCTATTGTAAATCCCTGGGATCAGCAAACAGCCATGATGAGTGTCAGGCAGTAATTCCAGGGCTGCAGAGCGGCAATTCCTCAAGTGCTGAGTGTGCAAGAACTTGGGGAAAATTAAGTTCCTACCTACAGGTTTCAGATTTTTTGTTTGCACTGTCTAATAAAAGCTGTGAAGCACATAGGTACAGTACCCACCTTTTCCTGACCTGCTAAATATTTCATGTGGGTTTTTTTTAATATAAAACTGCCACATTTTTGTTTGCATGGCCATAAATCTTTAGACAAGATCCCAGGTTTTTAGCATTAAAAAAAAATTTTAAAAGTCTTTATGAAAGATAACAGTGTTTCATATTTTCCCTCACACTGGAGTTCATCTTACCTTCTTTAGCTTTTAACATCAGCCTCAACACTAGATAATTATACTTTTTTAATTTCTCAGCGATTTTAATGAACATGGTGCAACTGAAAAATAAGCACGAGTGTACAGAACCTGCCAATTTCCTTCCATTCCCATCCCTCTCATAATTTGTTCCTTTACACTGTTTCCAATAGCCACTCTGCCTGGTAGCAGAAATACTGTAACATTGATGTCTGTCGGCTTCTCTTTCTTCCTCCTCTCCCCTTCAAGTATATAGCTTACTGCTCTTCTCCAAATGGCAAAAACTCTGAGGAACAGCCCCTTGCTTAACATGTCAAAATGTGAGTTCTGGCTGGCGATTGCTTTGGTTTCGTTCCCTTGAGATCTGACGGTGCCAGAAATCAAAGCATAATTCTGCAGATGTTGAGATCCTGTAAGCCCCCTAGGTTGCAAAGCTAAGCCATAAAGCCAGCTGGCACTGTGTACGTGTGCTAAGAATGTAAAAGTATACATTTTTAGTTTTCAACCAACAATGACCGACCGCTGGTAACTTCAAAAAGTGAAGCATTACTAGCTTTATTTTTGGAGAGTAAGTGGCTCTGTGCGTTCCCCTGAGCTCTTCTTCTGTTCTCGTGCTGCTGTTTTAAAGATGCTGTTCAGAAGTATAGAAGTTTCTTTGGTGCCTTTCCAGCATATCTGCTGTTCTTTAAAGGGATACCGCACTCTGACATCACCTTCAGTTCATGACAGAAAATTTAAGAGTTATTTCAGCGAACCTTAACCTTGTTGATTTCAAACTGTTTTACCTTTCTTCTAAAGGAAATGCATTCAAGGGGGAGAAAAAAACCCCACAATGTCTAAATTAAAACAAGAGGAAGATGATGGGACAGCTAGCAGGCTCATCTGCAAAGAGGCACTAGATAGTCAAAATGCGTGTGGGAGATATGGCACAATTCTGTGTTGTGCACTACTGGGAAAACTGAAAAATGAGTATTTAAATTTCTGAAGGGGTTGGACAATAAATAATAGCATCATATCTTTTAATCTGGAATTTTCATGTATTCGAGTCCCTTCATTCAGTGCAGCATGTCTTTGCTGAATCTTGAGGGTAGAGATAGCTGGTTAAAGCAATGATGCTGATGAGATGTTTTCTGAGATGTTTTGCAGATAGGTCTGCACAGAGCAGGGTGGGAAAAAGTTTTCCACTTCCTCCAAACTTTTAGAATTTGGAAATGCTTTTTATTTCCTACTAGGACAAAGCAAAGGCCTTTCAACTTTTATATATGAAACCTATTCAGTGGAGAAACTGTCCCAGTACAGAAAGATGTTATGGTCTTGTGATCACTCAAGATTTGATAGAGTCAGCTTCAGACTGGGATGAAAGAATTCACCCCTAGATAAACAGCAGACCGAGTCAGGATCTCATCGATGTTGTGTGAACAATGCGGCCAGCACCCACGTTTGGGTCTCCAATGTCCAGCCTTGTACTCTGACTACAATGTTACTCTTCAGCTTTTATTTCTCCCGGTTTTGATCAAAATTCCAGGACCTGAGGAACCTTTCCTAAAGCAAATTGCACCCAAACCACTAGGTTCTCATGCACAGTTTAAATTTCAATGAAGTGGTATTTTCCAATGAAAAAAAAGTTTAATTGAAAAATTCCTGACAAGCTCTAATCCTATTAACTTCACTGTGGTTGCACATATGCTAATGAGAGCCGTGTGTGTGAGACTGTTGCTAAATTTGCAAAACACAATACCCAGGACATGCATATTATATGTAGTTTGACACAGGCACATATGGTTTATATTCTGTATTCTAAAACAATATTATGAACATTTTATAAGGTTGCAAAAGTGAGTATTGTAAATTCAAGAAATGCAAAAGTTATTGAGGCATGCACTTTGGACTCTCCCTCTCTCCAGTGTAATTGGCCATATACACCTTCCACTTCCTCTTCTCTCCCTGTTTGTCCCTCTCATATTCCTCCTCTCTCCCCTCAGTGCCTTTCCTCTCTGAGCAGCCTTCCTTTTTAGTAAATAGCACTTCTCACACATGGCTTTAACATGGCACTAGATGCCATCATGAGCTAGTATTGTTGTATTGCCTTCTCTGATCTTCCTTCTGTCATGTCAGGTCAGACTAAGTTTTGCAAGGAAAAGGATAGCCGCTCCACGGAGTGTGGGCAGTGATTACCCTGTAGGTGTATTGTTCTTGATTGCTCTTTGGACGCTTTTGCAGCAAGCACAGTTCAGCAATAATTATTTCTCTAAATACATGTGTTATTACATGTATTATTGCCTTTAGTTAAGTAATTGCTAACTTGCAAAAGATTACTTTTTTTTTGACAGGAGGTGTTCTTGTGTACAAAAATTATGTCAGTTTTCTTATAACGGTGCATCTTACTTTACAAATAAATAGTTGTTGCTCTTTTGCTAAGGTATGTGATTGATTCATTTTGATACTCACTCTTCCAGGCCTATGCAGAAGTCTTTGCTGATGTTCCAATGAAATTGTCAGGGGACGTGCACAATGATTTGCCTCTACATTTTAACTTTGAGACTGAAGGCAGACACACATTTCCTCAGGAGACAGAACAGACAGAGCTGATTGATTGGGAAGGATGTCAACGCAAAGGGTAAGAGCATCTCACTGCCCTCATCAAAGTTGATGTCTAGTCTAAGGTAGGTATCTGTGCCGCATCATTAATCAATGGAGAAGGATGGCAGAGATTAATTCCCCTTCAGTGTTACCTATCTTAATCATCTGTCTTTGGAGAGGATAAATTGTCTTCTGGAGGCATTTACTTTCTCTAATCGAGAGATTTTAACCATCCTGCTTAGACACCATGACTAATTTTTAAGTGGCTAAAGTATGATGAAATGAATCTCACATTTGTTTCAGTTCAGGTGACTGCTGTTGCTTTCATGGTGTGGGGTCTTGTGTTGCTGCTTGCAGGATGGTGAGGAAGACAGCAAGAGGGGGACTGCACTGTTCATGTCCTGCAGCAGAGGAGCTGGTCTAAGCTGCAAGGTCTGTGATGCACCACAGCAGTTCTGGCGTATACACATTAATATTATGCTGACCTGAAAGGAAGTGTTTTTATTCAGCTTGACAAGCTGAAATATTTAGAATCCAGTTGACTTGACCCAAAAGAATGTATTTTGCTTACATTTTCCCTATGGAAAATCGAAGCATTTCTGGAAAAAGTAACATTTTCCCACAGAAAACTGTTTTTCACTAAAGAAAAAAAAAGTTTTGATGGAACATTTCCAACCAGCTGTAATTATAGTGCATACATAAAAGGGGCCAAATTGATGCTGTAAGAGCATTCCTAACTGTAGTCTATCCATAATCTCTGAGTGCTAGTCTTTGTAACATCATAACTTTTGAAAGTTATGAAATTTTTGTTACATTAATAACTTCTTAAAAATTCACGTAAACGTACTATGTTGTATTCTATGTACATTGACCTGTGCTAAATTAAAGGGCAAAACCACGATGTGGGCAGTCACCCATTAGGCATTGGGCAGAGACCACCAAACTCATGTTCATGTCTGAAGCTGTTGCTGCGTCTGGTTCCAAGTCCCTGAAGGGTTCAGTTTTATATCACTAGCAAGTCGAGAGGAGATGCAAATGATAATTCCTAAAGTGTGAAAAAGACTTTGGCCATTTTCAGATGAGCTGCAATCCAGTTTTCTTGGAAATAGGTACATTTTGGGGAGAACGGAGGGTTGTTGCTCTCCTCCCTGCAACCCCCACTGGAAGTAACAAGCTTATTGCATTTTACACCCAGGTGTTTGCCATAGAATCTGACACATAACCATGCCCTGGAAAACTATAAAACAATATAATTTATAGAAATAAACTGAGTGAGAATCATTATTTTTTATTGGTACCACTTAATGTGCAGAAAAAGCATACTTTCCAAAAATATGGAATAAACGTTCTGTTAGCCTTATTGGGTCCAAATGTTAGGGTTTAAATTATTTTACTATGCAAACTTTCTTTCATATCTTGGCAGTAGTGATTTCCATTTTTATTCCTTTGGTATCCATAATCTTATTAGAATCAAAAACATATGCTTTGAGATCATTGGACAGATCCCTTCTCCCACCCTACCCCCTTCTCTCCACGTTAAAAAATGCACCGAAAAGACTGACACTCTAGTATCAAGAATAACAGGAATGGTGTAGGAGAAAATGATGCAGACTACCAAGCCTGAATGGGAAAACAGTTTGAGAAATGTAGTTTGGTTTTCATGCTTTTGATTTGCAAGTCATTAAAGGTGCAAAAGTCTCCAAGCCTCCTGCTGGCTGCCATTCGGAGCCCCACTCCCTCTCCTGCTACAGGAGGTGCTCGCACCAGGATCACAGATTTACAATACGAAAAAGAGTACAAGCAGATTTGAGCTTTATAACACTTCTGGGGATGTAACACTTGCTGCAGCCCATACAACTTGATGTCAGGGAATCATATCTGTGGGTCTGAAATGTTAGCTCATTGCTATGGATTTATGAATATCCTTTTTTTCATTAGTAGAGCAATGACAAATCTCTTAACATGCGAGCCCAGCAGTTTGGTAAAATGTATTGCACATTCCACCTGGTTGCCTTTTAGGCATGGGATACTCAGCAGATGGCAAGGAGTTGGTGGCCTTTGTTAGATATTTTCATGGTAGCAGACAGAATTTTTTTCTAATTTGTCTTTATAAAAAAACTTAAATTTACATTAAATTAGTGCTTATGACAAGTTCTGGCTATTAGAGGTAGAGGCCTAACAAAATACTTACTTTTCTCTTCTGAGGCAGCTACTTCATCCTTTTATTCATCTGTGGTACATTCTGTATGAAACGAGCTTTTATTCATTCTGATGTCCAAAGCCGAGTGGCAGTTGAGATTCCTGTCAATAACGTGAGGGAAATATGAATTAAACTGGTTGCAAATACTCCTGAAGCTTCACATAAGTGTAGCTCAAAGGCTGTACTTAAAAATAAATGCAAACATTCTATGGTATATAGATTCACTGTAAATGCACCCAAACCATCTTCATTCCACCTGGCAGTGACATCATGTAATGGCTCTTTGAATAAGAATCACAGAATCACAGAATCATATAGGTTGGAAAAGACCTTTAAGATCATCGAGTCCAACCATAAACCTAACACTGCCAAAACCACCACTACACCATGTCTCTAAGCACCTCATCCAAACGTCCTTTAAATACCTCCAGGGATGGCGACTCAACCACTTCCCTGGGCAGCCTGTTCCAATGCTTGATAACCCTCTCGGTGAAGAAAAATTTCCTAATATCCAGTCTAAACCTCCCCTGGCTCAACTTGAGGCCATTTCCTCTCGTCCTATCACTTGTTACTTGGGAGAAGAGACCGACCCCCACCTCTCTACAACCTCCTTTCAGGTAGTTGAAGAGAGCGATAAGGTCTCCCCTCAGCCTCCTTTTCTCCAGGCTAAACAACCCCAGGTCCCTCAGCCGCTCCTCATAAGACTTCCGTTCCAGACCCTTCACCAGCTTCGTTGCCCTTCTCTGCACATGCTCCAGCACCTCAATGTCTCTCTTGTAGTGGGGAGCCCAAAACTGAACACAGTATTCGAGGTGCGGCCTCACCAGTGCTGAGTACAGGGGCACAATCACTGCCTTAGTCCTGCTGGCCACGCTATTTTTGATACAAGCCAGGATGCCATTGGCTTTCTTGGCCGCCTGGGCACACTGCTGGCTCATATTCAGCCGGCTGTCAACAAACACCCCCAGGTCCTTCTCTGCCAGGCAGCTTTCCAGCCACTCTTCCCCAAGCCTGTAGCGTTGCATGGGGTTACTGTGGCCCAAGTGCAGGACCTTGCACTTGGCCTTGTTAAACCTTATACAATTGACCTTGGCCCATCCATCCAGCCTGTCCAGGTCCCTCTGCAGAGCCTGCCTACCCTCAAGCAGATCAACACTCCCGCACAACTTGGTGTCGTCTGCAAACTTGCTGAGAGTGCACTCAATCCCTTCGTCCAGATCATCGATAAAGATGTTAAACAGAACTGGCCCCAACACCGAGCCCTGGGGAACACCGCTTGTGACCGGCCGCCAACCGGAGTAAACTCCATTCACCACCACTCTTCGGGCCCGGCCATCCAGCCAGTTCTTTACCCAGCGAAGAGTACACCCGTGCAAGCCATGAGCAGCCAGTTTCCCAGGAGAATGATGTGGGATACCATGTCAAAGGCTTTACTGAAGTCTAGATAGACAACATCCACAGCCTTTCCCTCATCCACTAGGCGGGTCACCTTGTCAAAAGAATGGCAAAAGATTAGAAATGTTTAACGTTAAGTATAATCCAAACTCTGCATTTCTTAAGAGAGCTGTCATTTACTAAATTGAAGCCCATCAAATAATGATGCTTAGAAACATCACTGGGCATATGCGAGTTGTTGGTATATTTTTGGGAAAGACATTTTTTAATCACTGTTGTAGGAGCGGAACAGAACTCAGCCCAAACAAAAGAGTTGCATCTTGTGCTTTTTTAAAGACATTTTGAGACACTCTCATTTCAAGATCTGCATTCTGCTTTCTGTTGGATGAAGAATCCCTACTAATTTCATAGAGGTTGATAAACACCTTCTGGATGTAGAGGATTTTGAGGACTTTAAATCAATTCTACTGGCATGGCCAAACTTAGAGCTGGTCGTTGAGAGGTGACAGGCTCACAGTTCCTTTGCTGTTTAAGCCACAGTGTTACCCTGACATCCTTCGATACGAATTGTATCATGTTATGATTCTGGTGCTTTAGGGAGCTAGGCAGGATTCAAACCTACTCCTTTAAAGATAGCACTGCACTTCATAGTTTTGTTTTAGCCATCATTTACTCTGCTTGCTCTAGTACCAAAAGTTGTGAAGTAGTATTATACCTTGAACTTTAGTACACAACGTACTTATTTGAGCACAACATAAAATGCACAACTTAATCCACTTCTAAAATGGTTTCAGCTTTCCAAGAAAGAGGAACTTTTAATCCAGAAGAGGCACATCCATGATCAGACGGTGAATTGCACCAGCTTCCTAGGCCACTTAATCCTGAAGGAGATCAGAGTTGCCCCAAGCACCTTTTACAGCTAATGCAGAGACACAAACCCCTCAGCCTGGGTTCGTATCACTTAGTTTTACACACCTGACGATGGCAAGTGCTTCCTCCATGGAAAAAACAGGTATGTCCGGAAAGCTGGATGTTCCCCCCTCTCTCTCACCTCTGGCTATATCAAGAGTCTGGGATGACAAATTCTTAAATGTTACCCAATTTGTAGTCCATGCTATTTACATTATCTGCTGATTAAACTGATTAAACTGATTAAATTAAAAAACAATTGTGGTTTGTTTGAACTTGTCATGAACTAAGGCAGTTTGTCAAATTGACAGTTATGGCTGAACTATAAACTCAAGTCAAAGTTTTCAAAATGGGTATGTAAGACCCCAACCCTTGTATTTGTGAACAGAAACAAAAGGAATGCAATAGCTATGTAAAGAAAAGGACATCGATTTTAGGCAGTACTAAAGCAGCTCTTATACAAGTAGTTTTTAGGCACCTGAACTGGAAGACAAACATCATTACTTTCTGGTATTTTTTGTTAAACAGTAATAGAACATACTTTCTGCATGATGGAGAAATGATCTTAGCTATAAATAGGAAACTGTTGAAGATAATTAACAGTGATTTTTTTCTCTTCCAGAAAACATCCGTAGAAATAACAAAATTAAAACAAAAATATTTTGCTGAAAAAGAGTAACTTTTCCCGGAAGACATGAAGACTGTTTTTCATTAGTATGAACCATGGGAAATATTGCAGCTTCATCAGTGAAGGCCTGACATACGATTTCTATCAAAGACACATTTCATTTACCCTAGGCTTATTCAGCACTACTCTTATACAATGTTCCTTACCAGCTGTTGTTGCTGCTGTTTGCTAGTAATTGATTGCTTTGTTCCTGGCCTGAGAAATAGTGTCACTTAGTGCTTAAGCTTATAATGGGCTACCAGTTTCTTCCTTTACCAAATATTAATTGTGCCAAAAAATATGGAAAGGCCCCTAACAAAACTTGGGATGCAAGTAAAGTTTTGAGTTTTGTTTCTTAATTTCATCCTTCCCCACATAAGTTATAGTGCAGTGAGCATTTCCGACCCTCTAAAATAACAAAAATTTGCTAAAGTATCTGCTTCCTTATGTATCAGGCACATGTTCTATTTTTATCTCAGTGGTGAATCCAAGAAGTCAAATTACCCATTACTAATGGTCATGTGGCTGCAGTAGCTGAGAGTCCAGAAAATGCTGAGAAAATGCCTGAAAATGTCTTTGGGAACATACAAGAAAAGCACAAGTGTGTGCACTTTGCAGTAAATGATTAGATGAAGTAATGTAGATACATATTTTTTTTGAAAGCTCTTTAAAGAGTAGCATTCATGGCCATTCTCGTTATGGATTTTCATTCTGGCGCCACTTATTCATCTAACTTGAGACTACATTACACAGTTATGTCACTGAGACTTCAATAGTACTGCGTGCAAGGGTAAATGTGCACCCCAGCACGTGTCAAGGCCATGAAAAAGGACAAACTCTTATTGATTTCCTTTTTTGGTAGACGGTACTTGCTGAAATGGGCAGGGAGTTGGCCTTGAAGATTCATCGTTGATACATATTATGAAAGTGATGAATTCAAGCACAGAAGTGAGACTAATGGATTAATGTAGGGTTGGTTCTTCTTTCTTTGAGGGATTTTTTTTTTTTTGGTAGCTGCATTTAGTAAGGTGGAATGTGCATGGTATTTTTATTTAAAATTAACCAATGCTTAAATATAATTGGTGCTGTATTTAAATTTAATAGATGCTTATAGATGTGTTCTGTATGTGGCTGGCCGACAGTCCCATTGTCAATGCTACCACCCTCATTCTTGTGATTTCCTCCAGAAAATTTGGGAGTTCTGGAAAAATTCTGTGGCACATGCTCTCCCTAAAGGGTCAGAAATTTGTTATTTACTCAGCTATGTTAGTGCCTCCAGCTAACGAGATCTTCATTAGATAAAAATCACTTTATATAGAAAAGAAGAAGCCACAAGTTTGCTTGAAGGTGTATGCATTCAGTTTGGGGAAATGCAATACAATACACTGCCCAGTATAAAAAATGCTTTGGAATTCACCTAATGACAGGTTCTATAATTAGATTAGGCCTCAGCATTCCTGTTAATGATGTAAAGGAAGCTAGATATGCATTAAACATTTTATAGTTTTTATTCCAGACAGGAGTTGAAAAAAACTGTTCATTATTTCTAATAAGTGTGAGTACTGAACAATTCACTGGTAAGAGTACAAGTCAGTTTATAGTTATAGGCATAAGATCTGGATCTGAATATGCAGAAAAAAAAAGCCCCACACTTTTCTTCAGTAGTTCTAACCACAAGGATTTAATACCTCTTCATGTGTGTCCAAAGGCAAAGGTGAAGAGAATTTTTACATTTCAGCGAGAAGAACTTGTACCGGATGTTGTCCAGTCTTGTAATACTACTTCTAAAACATAGACCTTTCTGCAAAGGAAAGAATCAATCTACTGCTTTGTGTTCAGATGCTGATCAGTGGGAGTTTTGCTTGATTAATGAGCAAAGATCAAACCAGGATATTCTTCTGAAAGGCATAACTGCAGATGTGATTTGACCATTATCAGTGTCCTGGGTCTGTTCATGGGGCGTCATAACGACTCTCTGATCCCTGTGCAGGACTCATCGGAAAAGCTTGGCGTCATGTAATGCTAACATAAACAGTTTACAGTCAAGGCAATTGTAATATAAAATGTCTGAAGAAGAGAATGTAGGCACAATGTGTGCTTTGAAAGTGCATTTGGGACTTCACTGAAAAGCAGAAGAGAAAGGAATATTGCAAAAAAAAATTGCACAAATATCTTGTCTACTTTTTTCCTATTCTATGCCAACCTGTTATTGAATCACAGTATAATTAGCATTTCTAAACCCTAAACGTTTGTACCATCACAGGATATTTAAAAACATCAAAATAAGGATTTTCAAAATGCAGAGTGAAAGTTCTGCCTGATTCCCAAGAGGGTCAAATTTCATTATCAGTTTTCCCTGAAGTGCATTTTGCCACTAGGTGGAAGTGCATCGTTTTCAGTCCCATGCCAAAGCCCCCCCCAGGGCTCCCATGGGCATCGCCTTCACTCCTGCCCCTGCCCAGAACACGCTTTCCTTAAGATCTGTGTATCTTGAGCCCATTTGCTAGATGTGCTTTATAATATTGCAATAATAAAGGGAAAAATGTATACAGTGATGAAAATACTGACTTCATTCTTTTGCGAGAGACCAGCATCTGGTGAAAACCCAGTTTTATAAGTTCATAGCCAAGCAAACACGGGTTGCTGACTGTAGGGTACTGTATCGAAGCAGAAAGGAACATAAACCTAGGACTTTCTGCAGAAACACTGGCTCTTACACCAGATCTATAAGAAAAGACCACTGAAGCTCGAAAGGAAAAAAAAAAACAAACCATAATAGACCATCCAATAGATTGTCCAGAAAGTGCAAGAGAGTTTCTTGTAGTATTTTATAATGTCTATGTCAATGTTAAATTTATGGTCTAGGAGTTTTTCTGTACATACTGTCCAGTCTTACTTTCTTGTCTATTCTGGTTCAGGTACAGAATCCATCCTCGTTATTTCTAACAAATTAATTCTTACTAAAATTAAATGTTCAGCTTTGGCCTAAACCCACAAACAAATGTTTTGGGGATGTTTGGTCAAAAATGCTTTTCTTTAGTTATAAGTATGAAACAATATGCTCTTCACAGCTGCTATGACAATAAAATTTGTACTTAAAGCCTGACTTATGTATGTCCCATTGAGTGTTCAAGTTCAAGCCAAGTTTTAAATAGATCAGTTCAGTAGCTTTAGAGGTCTGAATGCTTAACATTCATAAATATTTCTTCAACTAAAACAGCCTAAACAAATTCCATTTGGACAATTTCAGGACATTCCAGAGCTTCTTATAGCCTCTGAGTTGGTGACAGACCAGAGTGATTCATCTGTATGACAGCAGAGTGTAACAGACTTGGTCAGGGATCTGGGCCTGTCTGTGCAAAGGGGAATACATGCCCAAGAGGGAAAGATGCAGTGTTTGCAAACGACCTGCTAAACATGTATCACTATGAATATTTATGATTACTGTGTGATTCTTGTAATAATAAAGACACGCACAGATGTAAAGGTGGATAAATAAATCTGTGAATAATACATTTTTCTCCCTACAAGATGATGCCCCCCCCCCCAGCTCTTTTGTATTTTCTCATTTTTCATCTTAGCTCTGACCCATGCTCTTTGTTTGCATAAACACAGAACAAGGAAATTTAATGTGCACAGAAATCTAGTCTCAAGAACACACTTAAACACCAGAAAAACATGCAAATTAAGAGCAAATGTCCAAACTGAATTTGGAATAGACTTTACCTATTTTACTTTGTACAGTACATTTTCAGAGAGATTTAATGGAGCTTTAAGTACAGAAAAGAACATTGGCTGTTCTAAGCTCATGTATACCAAGGTTCATTGCCTTTCTCTCAGATAGTCATGTATCGAGTGCAGAGTTAGGTTAAACTAATGCATTTAATCCCTCAAGAGGAGTAACATGAGAATTAAGGGCACTGAGATGTAAAGATGCACTAGCTGTTCATGTGTAGATCCAGTGAAGTTGCACCCTCCTTATGGTAAAGAGATAGGAAAACTTCTGAAGATTGTTATCAATTATTTTTACAGTTCCTTAAACTTCACAGAGGATTGAAAGACACAGATCTCAGCCTGTGCAACTCATTATCTATTTTTCTGCTAGGAGGACGGAAAGAGCATCCCCTTAATTTATTTGTGGTTCTCTGCTCCCTTGCCGTCCACACTCCGAGCACTCAGAGCCCAGGAAAAAACCCAGGAAAACCCAAGAAAATGCCAAAAATTGCTGGTGTAGGTTTCCTGCAATGCTTTGTTATTTTTTAATAATGAGGAGCTCTTTGTATCCTGTGTTGGCTTTTTAGGACTCTGTCTTTCCAATGTCTTGGATTACATTGAGACCACAGCATCCTTCCTGTCATTCAAGTGAAATCCTCAACAGAACTCCCAATGACCTTATTTATCCCTTAATAAGCAGGCTATGATATCTATTCTTAACTATGGCTGTGCTCTCAAGACAGGAATTCCTGTGTGTAATGCATGACAGCAGATTTTGGGTAATACTGGAATACATAGAACTAGTATTAATATTATCTAGGGTTTGGATTTCTTAAGCATCATTTTGGAAAGGTGTGACAGAGACAACTAGATCCATGTCCCCATTCTTACCTCTTTTTGCCCTTCAGAAAACTTGTCTCAAATCTTTACTCTACAGACTGATATAAAACTAATGTTTAGAAGTAAATCATTAGGTAGAACTATCAAGTATTACTGCGGATCTCAGTGCTTTTCCAAACTGGTCAGATGGTTTCTCCCAAGTATTATGGTGTAACTAAACAACCTTTTCGATTAGTACATCCTTTAAGATGCAGAATAAGTGATATCGTTTTTTAAAGTTTAATTTGTTTTACTCACACAAATCTGGCTTCATCTTCCCCCTATCGAATTGTGTCATGATTTCATCAACAAGATGGAGAGTACCTCCATCCTTTAATCTATAATAAACTGATTGAGCTGAAATCTTTATGGTTTGCATTTCAGTATGCTGAAAAATTCATTTAAGTTAGACAACTTCCTGAAAGAGCTCTTTTGACCTGGTCTACCCAGCAGGTCTCCATCCTCTCTTTATTCAAGTGTTTCCTTAGAAGATCTGTTGAGCTCGGACCCATATGTATCTATCTTATAATCACAGAATCAGAGCCTGGTCCTTATACTTTCTTCAAAGCAGCCTTGTGGCATTGGCTTATTCAAGGCCACCCCAGAAGCTGTCTGATACTATGTGGATGTCCGGCATCCACTTATTCAGCTATCTCTGGACTATCTCTGAAGTCACCTCTGAAAAGATCCTGTGTCTAGCTCCCTCATCTCAAGAACTGAAAAGATGCTTAAAAACTTTTTGTCTCCACACATTGACAAGTAACCTAGTCCGCACTGAAGAAAAAGCCCGATTATCATGGTCATGACAATTATTATGGTCATGATAATATAGACGTTTCCTGGTTTTTTACACCCTAGAAAAGTCTTGATTTGCACCTGAGATGAAATCTCTCAGAGTTCATAATAATTCACATTTCTTCCTTCCTTTTTTGTTTTGATAATCAGTAAAATGTTCGTATTTTCTTCTGAGGTTTTCTAGAACAAGGTAAACATCTGTCAGGGATGTTTTGAGATCCCTGCTGTCCTAATTTCTGTGAGTTAGTGATTTATCATCTTGAAGATTTTTCAGTAACACTGATTTCTAGTTCTCCTCTGAAAAATTTATTAAAAAGTAATAGGGACTAAGGAAAAAGATGTAGTAAGGAAGAGTTTAGTAGATAGGTTCCCCAAATTCTTGCAGATGTCAGCCAGCTATGTTATAGGTGATCATCTTTCCTTTGTAACCCTCTTATGTCTCATTCATGTGACATGGAAACAATTACATGAAAATGCAGATGTAGATTCCAGTAATCTCTTTGGAATAGATAAATAGACTTTGAAATAATTTACAAATGATGCACAAAATCTGTGGGCCATCTGCTCACTGTTGGGGAAAAAAAACACGTTTCTCCCAACAGGCTTTTTATATACAGAATTGCTCTTTTCACACAGCAAGGAGGAAAACAATAGATAGCCAGCAATCTGGAATGCAACTCACACATGCTCTGAGAGCTGCATTGTGATCATCTCTTGTGAAAGCAATTAGGGCAAGAACTGTGTGTATATTAAGAAACTGCTTTTTCCTCAGCCACATGTGCAGCCAGGGCAAGGACCACTCACAGCAAGAACTGCCTGTGCTATCTGCTCTCCAGACAGCAAATGAATCCAGGTGAGTGTAAGATGGAAGAAAGCAAGGTGAGATTATAGCAACAGACCACAGTGGCTGCTACCTGTACTGCAATACCTGCTTCTGTCAAGCTCCTGACAAACTTGAGCACAACTTCTGGTGTTCTTCCAGTATCTTGTGGAGCTCTGCCTATGCAAGTCTCTTGGAAAACAAGGTTTTCCTTAAAGGTCCTTTGTATTCAGTGTATAAGATAAAAACCTGCTTTAATTCGGAAGTGGGAAGGAGCTTTCTTATGCATTGTCCTTGTATTAGCTGATTCAACAGTTAAAATCCCTTTGAATTAGTGACATGTAGACTGCACTCTGCGAATAATGGTCTAGAGGTCTTTTGTCTGATTCTTAATCATGTAGGTCACATAAATATTACTAGTGGTTGCACAAGCCAAGTCACAGCGTTCTTGGTGGCAGAATTGTCAGCCTAGACTCAGCTGATCTACAGAGGATAGTCCTCTACTGTGAGTCATAGTCTGCACGTGGCCATATCAGCACTTCAGCTTTTCTTGACAACCCCATCTGTGTCTGCTGGCAATGCTCTCTAGGTTTGACCAGAGTGGAAACAATTCAGTATGATTCTGAAGCAATTAAATGGTGGTTGCCAAACAATAAGATTCCCAGCAAGAAAGTGGCTCACCGCAGCTGACAGTCACATTCTTTCTGCCAGGGAGATATCGCTGAAAAGTCCTGGTGTGAGAAAGATGAAATAAAGGGATTTGATGTGAATTACAGGGAGGTGAAAGGGATTGCGGTACAGTGGGAGGTCAGGTGAGCTATCAGCATGTGCCACCATTCTGACTGAAGTGTCTTCATGGTGACTGTGAGACAGCACTTGACCAGACAGGCATATGGCTTGTAGGCTCCCTGATGCGATGCATGGTCTTCTCTTGGTGTTGCATATCATATGTGAAACAAGTGGGCTCAGAGTGGAGTCCAGTATGTTGATAATTTGTAGTAGAGGTCAAGGGTAGAGTCCTGAAGAGAAAGGGTGCAAAATTCCCAGGTAGATCCAGAATACTTAGCTATTAAATCCCACTAGATTGCCACAGGTCTCAATTTTGGCAGACAGTTTTATGAGATATCACACTCCTACTATGAATGAAGTCAAGATAGCCTGAGTGCAGCATCTTTCCTCCATCGCAACATTCATCTCCTGAGTTCCACAAGCTTTTTGAGTTTGAAAAAATGCACACAAATTGTTTTGAAGTATTCAGCTCCAAATACCAGTTTTGGTCTCTGTTGAAACATGACTAACCGTACCAAAATTGGGAATGCCCTTATGGTGGCAAGTGATCTGAGGCTGAGTGTTAAAATAGATCTCATCAGAGATGATAGGCTTCTAGAAAGTGCATGATTACTTACATGACCAAATTTGGAAGAAAATGTTCAAAATCTCAGTCACTGGCCAATAGTGACTAGTGCTATATGAGGAAAAGTAAAGCTGATTAGATTCATACCTGTTTGTAGTATAAAGAGATTTTCCCCACTTCTGCTATCAAGTTTTACTTTAGTCTGTGAAATATCTTAATGCAAGTGGTAGTAATGCTGCTGTGACAGGGTACTTCCCCAAGAGGATCCTATCTTGGCTCACTGTCATTTCAAAGGCTCAGAAATAAGAGCTGTTTAGATAATTTGCAAATTTGGATGGGGAATCTGTAGTACAGCAGTGTTGCCACACAGCATTCCCACATACGGTTTTTGTTACCCATTGTCTGTTCAAAGTGCTAGACACTGGCCGTGTGACTCCTATAAAACTTTCTTTTGTAATTTATTTATCTAGGAAACCACAGTTTACACTTAATGTCTGGTTTCCAGTGAAGTCTTGCTTTTATTTCCAGCTGAACTTGCTGAGGCACAAAAAGGTCAAACAACTAGTGAAAGGTCACTCGGTGATATTAGCCAATGGCTCAGGCCAAATCACCACCCAGTGCCTTCTGGCTAGTTGGTAAACCTTTTAGGATTTTTTTTTTTTTTTTACTGTGCTGCTCTTCTACTCTCCTGTTTAAACAGCTCCTTTATGGAAGTTGTAGTGTAAAAGCCCCACATATTGCCTCAGAGAAGTATTTCATGACTATATTTGTGGAAAAACTCAGACAAGATAATTTTGTAGACGTGGACCGCATACCAGATAAAGGTATACACTGGTGTATACACCACAGTCATGGTGCTCTAGTTGTTCAGACCTAGTGGTCTGACAGATCTCACTCCTTTTCCTTCTATCCATCTGCATAGGTTCGTATCAAATGGAAAACAGTAGAAATAAGGAAATGAAGCACAAATCATTCCAAACCATTCTGGCTTGGAGTTGGCACCCTTTCCCCAAAGTGACCATGGATTTGGGATCAACCCTAGTTATAACGATAAAATCTTCATACAACATGTTTCAACTAAAATTATTAAATTTTGATCCTTATGGGAATCTGATAGGTCATGTTTGTTCAACCACTGCCCCTTGCTTCACCCATTCTGAAATGAAAAAAAAGTGTCCCCTATGACAGTGCCTGTAGTTTGATTGACTTACTAGGATGGCAGAGTGACAGACAGCAGGACCAAAGGTAAAAGGGTCAGGACTGGAAAGGAACGAGATCAAATAAAAGCAATACGATAAGCTCTAGTACTCAGGCAGCATTTGAAAGACAGAAGAGTAATGTACCTTTAATTACAACATTATCCAATCATTTGCTTAATTCTACTCCAGCAAAAGAAACTGAATTTTCTAATTGACTAGACTGCAGCAGTCACAAGAAAACTGACAGCATAAAGAACAGAACAAAAATGAAGATACTTTTTGCCTTTATATAAAGGTCCCCTTCAAGAATTCTCTGCTTTCATCCGAGGTCATAACTGAGTACCAGTCTCCATGTTTGTGTGCTGTGTAGACAGCAGAATGGCCAATCAATGTGTGGGAGAACCAAGCATGGTGTTAGGCAGCACAGAAAAACCATGTGGGTATGTCTTCATCTTAGACCTGGGCAGTGGAAGTATACACCCCAGCCTAAAGAGACAAGAAAACAGGAGAAGCAAAATAAATGGAACAAGTGAATTTTACTCTGTTGGCAAGAACAGAAAACCCCTTAAATCAACTACTCAATCTTCTGGTGGGATTTCCCTGCAAATGATTGTTGATGGACCATTCCTCTTCATGAACCTGGTTTCTCAGGGAGAAAAATAAAGTCAGTTTATAAGTGCTGTAAATGCTCTGGGAGACACCTTATTGTTCTTCCTTGCACCCATACAAAAAGCTGTATCACATTTGTGGTTATGCACTGCATACAGTGTTGACAATTCCAGAGGACTGAAAATCACAAGTGTGATTTGCAAAACTGTGGGATTAATTCCCAAAATATGAATATATTTCATCTGACTTATTTAAAAATGACTAACTTTGAATAGCTTGGTCTGCCTTTAAGCTTTGGAATTTTTCCTGTGCCTTTTCAGCCCCAGAGCACCTGGTCCCCTGGAGAGTCACCCTAGAGTCCCAGCTCCCACAGGTGCATAGGATAAGATGATTCAGTGCCCCGTTCCTAGAGCTCTCCTGTCATTTCTAGTCTCATCAGTTCTGTCACCACCCATTTATCTCTTCATTCCACACAGCCTTTTTCTCCTCCAAAGACATATATCATCAGTTCTTCCCCTATTTTCCCAATAGCATTTTTTATCATCTTGGAGATCCTGAACACAGACATCTTACCCTGCCACACCCATCTCTCCATTCAAAATAAGGGTGTCCATCTTAGGATTCCTCCATTATTTCCCCTGTTTAGCAGGAGGAGGGATGGTGGATGGACATTCTAGAGCCAGAAGTCTAGGGATGAAGAATTCACTCCCCAAGAAGTTGGGCTTTTCCTGTCCTCTCCTCCCTTCTGTAAGAATGGTGTTCAGTCCTCAGTGGAAAGGGAGAGCAGTTGACTTTCCCCCATTAGGTCCTCTTCCCTGGAGCAGGAAGAGTGGCAGACAATATGAATTTTTTTTCCAGGAAAACTAAAATTCGTGAGGAAGCTGGAGCTGTTCTTGTTGAGCTGGCAATGGCTCCAGCTACAAATTAGTCTCCCCTCCACCCCCCACCAAATCATATCAAAAAGACTGCTTCCTGCTGTAAAACAAATTATGAACACGGTGTCTGTAGAGCGCACTGATAAACCTTATCACCAACCATCTACAGTTGTGACAGAGAGCCTTGGCTGGAAATTAGATCCTATTTTTCTCCTCTTATCATACGGTTCATACCACCTGTCAGAGGTCAGCGTTGTTTCCCAGCAGGGCTCTGCCTCCCCTGATGGCCATGCTACTGTTTCTAGGTAGAGTTCACTATGTAATAACCTGAAGCCACAGAACATGCTTCACAGGAGCTTCGGTGCTGGGACCCAAGCCCCATCTTGCCTGCTGCCCTGTGCCTGCCAGCTGCCAATACCAGCTGTTTCCTGTTGTAGATCTACCACACCACTGAACACTGCAAAATGTTTTTAGCAGGGATGGGAAGTGTCCAAAGGAAGCAGACAGCATGAAAGGAAGGAGAGTTCACTCTGGCTGTTGGCACTGTAAAAAGAACTGGGAGCAATTTAGAAGAGAAATACAAAATAGTTAAAAACTTAAATAAGATGTTGCTGCTGCTAGCTGTGTTCCTGTCACCTCAGTAAACTATATTTCTTTATTCAGATACTTGGAACAATTTCTTTTTATCTTCCTGGTAAGATGAACTAATGGTAACAATTTCTAGCACTTGAAGCTGTTCTTGGGACATTTCCAAGAGACAACAGTATTTTCAACACATACGTACGTGCATGTGTGTATGCATTTCAACACAGTTACTAATCTTCTTTCTGAATTTTTATCTGTATATTTGTACACATATAACTTTAATACATGCACAGATATGTATGTTTCAGAGCTGGTTACATTTTTCTGAAAGGTGATATTTAGTTAGAGATTTAGCTCTAGTTTTGGAGTTCAGTCCTGTGATCTCTCATCTTGCAAACGGCCCCTGTGACTCTATCATAAATTATAAAGACAAAATCACCTCCCCACCCTGTTATTTAGGCCTTGCAACTGAGCTGATAGGGAAGTAGCAGTTATTATAATCCATTTACAATGAAGAAAAATGAGTTAGAAAATAAATGCAATTTACAAAGTAATACACAACATGCCTGTGGTAGGTTACAATCTCATCTTTTCAAATGTAAACTCTGGAAAGTAGGACCTGTATTTTTTTATATTAGTTGGGAAATACAAAATGCCATGAGATCCTGAACTAAAATGTTAATGCTGTATAATAATAATGATAATTGGAAACAGAACTAAAAAATCTTGACCCCTCCTCCCACCCTCTTGTGTAGTTATATTACAATGTTGTCCAAGGAGTTGCATCAATGATCTTAAGTTTATTTACTTGGATTAGTGCCTGACCCATTTGAGAAAGTGATTCTACGACCTGAGCTGGTGTGATATATTTTTCTGCTACTTTTCCTGAGTTGTACTCCAGAAGTTAGGATCTGTTATCATTTTAGTAATTTAAGAAATACTGTGATAATTGGGACTCTGAAGTAAATTGAGTCAAATTCAAAAGGAATAAATCCACTTCAGGCATCCAGTTTGATGCATGAAGAAAGAAACTGTTTGTGAAGTTATAAATGTTTTTGTTTTTAAATATCTACTGGAGGAAGGAAGGTTTTGTGATTGATATAAAGACTGAACTGGGATTTGGAAGACCTGGGTTCAATTTGCAGCTCTTCACAGACTTCCTGTGTCACCTTGAATAAGCCATTTACATTTCCCAGTTCTTCTCTTTCCTCCCATCAAAAAAGGAATAATTATATCCACTAACATCACAAGAGGTTTGTGAGACTAACTTAAGAAACGAGACAACTTTTAGAAGAGTTCTGGCTTTCGGAAGTTACTCTACAACCTCATGTTCTCAATATGCTCAGGGCATTAGACTTCAGAGCACCCTAGAGGGTCTATCTTATCTCCTCTGCATATGAGGAACTATATTAGATGAAGCTCGATGGGAGAGGGTCTGTTATTTGGTATTACGCATCTGGGAAGGTTCATTTCTATAATCTTTACATTGCTGTTTATCTGGGCTGGTGTCATACTTGTGACTCTTTGTAAGTTAAAAGGTTGTCCAGGATGCTCAGGGTATCTGCAGCAAATATAACATTTAAATAAATTTTAAAAAATGAGTAATATCTGTATAGGGATATGAAACTTTTGGAGGGGACTTGCAGAGTTTCACAGAGTTGAAGAAGTTCTTATGAGTTATCAGAAGTTTGTAATTAAAAGGAACTTCAAGTTTATAATTTTTCCTTTTTGTTAGACAAAACTTAATTCCTTTTTATTTGTAGTCATTTGACATCAGGATACATTCAGAAACAACATACAGTTTGCGTGTGTTGGTGCATGTATATATTTACATGTGTGAGTATGCATTAGCGTGTGTAATGTGTATGCATAAAGAAAGTTGCCTCTGAGTGCATGAACTTGTGTATGAAAGTAGGAACAATAATTTTTGTATTGCAGCTGTGGCTGTTTTCAACATCAAAGCGAAATGAAAACAGTAAAAGTAAAAGAAAAGAAGGGGAAAAAAAGAAACATAAACCAAAACTATTATTAGAGAAGAACAAAGGAACTGATCCCACAGACAGTTTTTCAACAGCTGGCAAGGTTCATCAGCTATTTTTACTGGTCTAGTGCCGGTCCTGTTAACTCTGTCATTTTTTCTGTTTTGTTTTGTGTACATTTTTTTGTTCATAAGTATCACTTATGGTTGGATTGATTTCAATTATGCAGGTGTATGTGTTAAGTAAAACCATACTGAAGTCAAGGAAGTGCAAAAATCAGCACCCGCAGTGGTTCTGTAGGGACTCATTGCCTTGATCTGCCAGGCAGGTGGCCTTGAGATAATACACATTTAACAACTGTTCCAGCATTTCAATTATCCACCCTGGATTTTGTCATGCTGTAAAGCAACCCTCCAAGTAAGCACCTTCTTTCCCCTTTTGTAGTGAGCTGAGAGAGCCTCAAGACTGCCGGCCATTGACATTCAGAAACTGTACTGGTCGACAAACAGTCAAAAAATTACTCAAAAATCACATGACTAAATAAAACTGGGGAACTCCTGGTTTCTTCTGGTTCATTCTTTTTAGCTTGCGGTTCTGGTCTAGAAACTGGAATCTATTTATTTTATACGAGGAAAGCTGAGATTCTTGCTTAATCATATGACCCCAGGAGCTGAAGCTTAATGGAAAAGAAACAGCAAACTGTCATAAGACTCAGGATGCAAATTACAAGGGTTGGCAATGCTGAAGTCACATACTCCTCTACTTCTGAATCTTGGATTGACTAAAAGACATGGGCTTTCAGCATCCTGCAGAAGCTGTGTGTGTATCAAGAAGTTTCATCCATAAATGATTCCTGCTGAAGCAGCTTCTCTTCCTTTTATGGGGCTGATGAAAGTATTGTAACTGGTAGCAAAGACTTTTCACTACTAATAATTTTGTTCCAGAAATAGATTGTGAAGGAAACCTGAGAGAATATTTTTAAGAATGTGCTGATTAAAGAAGCTTAACTGTCTAAAAGATGGGATCTGCCTGTCGGGAGGTAATTATTTACAGTTAAGGCTTTGGAAGAAATTAATCACTGGGATAAGGGAATGTAACTGCTGACTAAAGCAGAGTAGCACCCATAGATAGGGTGCAGATAGGAACAATAAAAACTCTGTGGTTTTGTCTCTCTTGGGAATATTTTCTAATTATGTCATCTAAAGAAGACATGAATTCACTGAAAACTGTAGATACAACCAAAAATAACTCAAATCAATATAAGATTGTTTGCCCCATTTGTGATGTTATGATTAGTTTATGACAGGGATCTCATTATTATTTCCTGTTGGGTCAGGTTCAGAATTCACTCTCTGGGCATCTGTTTCTGGCAGTGCAATGTCTATAAATGTCTATCTGAACACAGGCGGGGAATCCAGATACATAGTTTTCTTACACAGTCCCTGTAGGGATGCAACAACCTCCAATGAGTCATTCCTTACTCCTGAAAGTTAAGTAGGAGCTGTCTAAAACTAGTCAATAGGATAGACCAAGTACAGGGACCTGGAGTTAGCATTTTCTTTCAAACTGCCGCTCCTAAATCCTGGATGTTGATTAGGCATCTTCACCTGACTCAATATGGAACAGAGAGAACCTTGCTGAGGAACTTTATTATCTGAATTTGAATAATTGGTCAGAAATGAAGACTTGTGCTCAGTGTGGGAGGGATTTAAAAGCATAGTTGCCCTTCTCTGAGAAGCTTATCCCAATCAACAGCGATTAAGCAGGCTGACTGCATAGATGATGGGAACTCACTGCATTTCTCTTTTCTGGGAGCTGAGCCACTGCACAGTTAAGAGTGCAATAGTCATGGGGTATGAGCTCCTAAAGCTGAATGAAAATGACACCAAACTCAAATTTTCCACCTGCTCAGTACATGATCCTACCATTCCTCATTTTGTGAACAGTTGCCTCTCTCAGTCTGGATGAAAACCACCATGATTGCTTTGCTCTGCATAGAAGGCAGTGTCCATGCTCATGCACCAAGTTCTTTCTGCTTGTGCCTCATGAATCAGGACTTCCTGAGGGGCAAAGGCACAGATATGTTGTTCCTTGCCTTGCATATGGATTGCCTGGAGCTCAGACTGGGCTAGCAATGCACCTGGTTTACTGAACTAGCAACAGCAAGTGTTCCTCAGTTCTTTCCCCAGGAGCTGGAATGGAATCACGTCTTTCTTTGGGCTACCTTTAATTTATATACACTGAGCTCTTTCAAAAGGACTTTGTTAGGTTTTGATCATGACCATTCTTGGGGTGAGTACATTTAGCTTTGGAATTACTTGATAACATGTGGAATAATATTTACATTGGCCTACTATGAGAAGAAAACATGAATATTTCAAACTGTGTTCCACATGTTTACTTTTTAAATCCTCCTAAGCCAGCTAATTTTTACACTGAGTCTGTACATTCATTACCTGGTATCACACACTCAAAGAAAATGTCTATGGACTAGAGCTAAGAGGTCATCATGCTGATTTCCCTGCACACACAGAATCATTCCCTACAGAAATATTTGTTCTTAAGAGTACTGTTTTATCTTGTTTTAAGTAGTTAATCAATGGTTCTACCATGAGTTCCCTTAGGAAAATATTCCACTGGCTGGTAGACGTCACCATTAGGAACATGTCTCTGGTATTTAGACTATTTTTTTCTTGGATCATTTTGTCCCTTATCATTTATTATTTTATTTACCATGATGTCTCTTTCTCCATGCAAATGAAAAAAAATCCTTCTAAGGCATCATCAGAGTGTTGAGGGGGGTTAGAAACCGTGCTGTGAACCTTCATAGCTGGGGTTTGGTCATAGATGGCTTGATTTTGTTGCCTACTAGTAGGCACCTTGGCCCCTTTCAAGCTCAGTATGGGATCCTGCCTGGCCTCCTGCTGCTGATCCAGAAGGTCTGTGCTGGTTTTGGCTGGGGTAGAGTTAATTATTTTCTTCACAGTAGCTAGTATGGGGCTATGTTTTGGATTTGTGCTAAAACAGTGTTGATAATATAGAAATGTTTTTGTTATTGCTGAGCAGTGCTCACACAGAGTCAAGGTCTTTTCTGCTCCTCACACCACCCCACCAGCGAGTAGGCTGGGGGTGCACAAGAAGTTGGGAGGGGACACAGCTGGGACAGCTGACACCAGCTGACCAAAGGGATATTCCACACGATATGACGTCATGCTAAGCATATAAAACTGGGGGAAGAAGAAGGAAGGGGGGCATGTTTGAAGTTATGGTGTTTATCTTCCCAAGTAACCCTTACGTGTGATGGAGCCCTGCTTTCCTGGAGATGGCTGAACACCTGCCTGCCCATGGGAAATAGTGAGTGAATTCCTTGTTTTGATTTGCTTGCATGTGTGGCTTTTGCTTTCCCTATTGAACTGTCTTTATCTCAACCCATGAGTTTTCTCACTTTTACTCTTCCGATTCTCTCCCCCATCCCACTGCGGGGGGGGGAGTGAGTGAGTGGCTGTGTGGTGCTTAGTTGCTGGCTGGGGTTAAACCATGGCAAGGTCCTATGTCAGACCTTGCCAGCCTTATGTGGATGTGTCAGAGGGCGTCTCTGATGGCATTCAGTACTTGTGTTTAAGGCAGCTGAGTTCACAAAAAGCCCCCATTTTAAGAATGTGAGTCATCAGAGTAAGGTAAGTATGATAAGACTGAATGTGAAGTCTTATGAAAAGTCTTCTTCAATGAGGATTCCATGCTAAACGCTGGGCATTGGCATCTGGGCATTGGCAAAATGGTGCTAAGTACCTATGTTTTACCTACGTTTAGACAACTGAATCTCAGCCTGAATTTCTAAAGGATGAATATCGAGATGTCTCTCAAAACTTTCAAGAATTGTATTTATTCAGCTAGTTTAACCACACAAGATCTTTCTTTTATTGTTGTGTTTTAATGCCTTTCACTAATGGTTCATTTAGTGCATCTAGTTTATAGTAGGACAAGTAGAGGTTAAAAAAGAAAATAAGGGGTACTCCATTGACACCTAATCCAAATATGCTTAAAAATGATGGCCAAAGCAGGGAGCTGTCAAGTACATGATTACAACGGCTCATGGACACCTGGGATATTCGCATTGTCATCTAGCTTGGCATCAAGGTTGAGTATCCTGATTAGAAGTGACTTCCTCTCCCCCTGACCGTATAGTGAACCAAACACAAAGCATGGGTGCTCTGAGTATCATCTGAACTGAAAGTCTAGAATCAACAGTGTCTGACTATCACCTACTGAAAGCAGTTGCAAAACACTGTTTTAGAACTCTGTTGTTTGAATGCTTATTCATGAAAAGTAAGCTTCTACCACGGTCTTTGTGCAATACCACAGTGATGAGTCCCAAGAAATGGACTGAGACAGACTTCATTGCCAATAACTGGGAAGCAACACAATTGCGTACTCAAAACACAAACTGAAATGTTTGCACGGACAAGGAATTCCCTTACTGCTTACTGTCCAACTTTCAGTTGACTCTAATGTAGTAAAAATAATTCCATATGAATAATGTAATGTCATGTGTCTTGCAACAAATTTTACTTCTAGAAGATGCTAACAAAATTATTTTTGTTGGATCAATTAATTATTTGAACTTCTGTGACAATTATAATACATTCAACTTTGCCATGCCTCCATGTCTGAGATGGAAAATGCCAAATTAATTGAGTTCTGCTTCACTGTCATGAGTTGCACAGGAATTTTTCTCTGCTCTATTTGGATGTGAAGATTTCTTTGGGTACAGCTTTTTCTTCCCTCTAGTTTAATAAATGATGACAAAATTCATGTTGGTGAAATTTCAGACTTGGGAATGTAAAGCTGATTTGCATGATAACAGTAAGTAAATTCAGGAAGAATAGATAACTACCCTTGTTCACTGCTTTAACTGAGCAATATAATCCTTATGAAGGAGAAAAATCCATTAAACATATTTATTTGCATATGAGAAGAATGCTGTTGATTTACCTATTTTAAGGCAATGTTTTGCAAACACAGTTATTAACAGAACTAATAACGTAATATATCAAGACTTATACCCACAAATTCAGCATTACAGGTAGTCATGCAATAATAGCTGTGAAATTAGACCCTGGAATAACGCTAAGAAGTGAGGAGCTACCTCTGGTGTAGTATGTGTCTTGTGCTTTACATGGAGACTTGCAATGCAGAGTATGTCTGCATTTCTGCTGACCCTGTGCATTACAAATCATGAGCTGCATCCTCTCAAAATAATAAGATTAAAAAAAATCATAAATTTGGAGTTATTTTGATTTATCTTCTGTCATCAGGGGTGTTAGCTTTGAAGCCTTCAGGAGTTCCTTCAGGCTTGATATGTCCTTTTTAAAAAGAGAAAACTAAGGTTTGTAATTAATCCTGAGCTGAAAAGTTATTTAAAAAAGAAAAAGAGAAACAAACACAACCTCTTGCTTGAGGGACCCCTTATGAAAACTGTGAGGGTTCCCAGCGCTACCCCATCACTCTCTTAGTGTGTTTCACTTGTATAACTGCATATTTGTATTTGCCGTATAACTGCATATTTGTGTTTGCCATATAACTTTACTAACTCAGAGGGGAAAATACCCCAGAATATATTGCAGTGCGCTCCACCATGTTCTGGACTAATTCAGTGTGTCTCTTTTCATGTTTTTGCATTCCCTGCAGTCATTGTTTTCTGGGGAAAGTGAAAATATAAATTACCCTTACTTACATGTTCCTACTAGGAACGGGCTGTTACCTGCAATTCAGATGACATGGAAGCTCATGGTTTCCCAAGTGTCATGGTCTTGTTTATCTTTTTTGATCACCTTAGACATTCTTCGTAATCGTGGCTGACTGATGTGTGCATACCAGCAAATGCAGAAATTTACTTTGGGTCAATTAATGTGGCCATAAAATTACCAGATGGGTAAATGCAGCTCTTCCCTCGCAGTGCACAAAGGCACTCATCCAAACTGGAAAAGGATTCAACCACACCCTGCGGAGCTGAGGTTGTGCATACATGCAAAACTACTTGTGTGGATGCGACTGCAGAGAATTTAATGCTGAAGCCCTGGGGAAGCAGAGCTGGGGTGTGCCCGCTGTGGCTCTCATGGCAATAACAAGCACAGCTTCCAACTTGGCAGCTCGTCTCATATGTTTGAAGCCTGAGCTTCAAATATTCACCAGAGGAGCTAGTGGAGATTAGCTTTCAGAGTTAGGTCAGGAAAGTCATTCCGAGTCTTAATTCTCTTAAACACAACCCATTCCTGTCCTGCACTTACACCACTGTGTACTTGAAGGTTTCGAGGAAGAGAGGTGGGATGAAATATGAGTGTATTCAGAAGGTATTAATGGCAAGAGCGTACACATGTAAATGTCTCCAGGCTTTTTCCTTTGAGCCATCATCCTACAGGCGGTGCAGACAACGGGTTTTTTTGTCCCATCTAATTGGTTTAAACTGATGTGTTTTCAAAACTATATTCACCGGACAAAGGACAGCAATTTCCTTTTCCTAACAAAAAAAGCTTTTACTGCTCCTGCTAAGGGTAATTTTCACAGAAGCCCTCTGCTGCTGGAATTGCAAGACTTCTCACTGTTCTCCTTATCTCATTTTCAAAAGCACAGATTAACAATACTTTATGTATTTACTGAGTGTTGCTACCCAAAGCTAATGGCTGAGTGAGCACCTGCTGGTTGATATAGTGAGTACTGAAATAAAAATGAATGTATTTTTGCACACACCCCCAATTGTTCGAAGTATACTGTCTTGCCCCCCAAAATATAAAATTACTGCACTTGTAAATATATATTTTCTATATATGCATTATTATCCATAATAAAACATTATGCATATTATAAAAATGTATATTTGTTTCATACTTTCTTTTTAAGCAGGAACTAGTCAGCTCTACCTGAAAATTTGTATGAACAAAATCATAGAAAAGAGGAAGTGGTAAATACAAGAAAGATTGATCAGAGAGCTCTTTCTGTCGTGATCTGTATCTTGAGCTGTAACTGCTCTGAATGTTGATGAATACTTTTTACTCTACTTATAATCAAACTCTAAATTAAGCTCATAAGAATATATTTACACTGCATTTTTGGTACAGTAGCTTACTTAAAAACATGGATTGTCATGTTTTTCCTACGTCTGTCTATTTTGTGCACCTTTTTATGGATGTGATAAGTAAGGCAGATGTGTACCTTATATTCTTTAAAAGGAGCTAAAATGTTCTCCTCTCCACTCATATTTGTGTACTGACATTGGCTAAGTAAACTGGATTTAGAGCTGCACTGGGTTTACGGTACTAGAACTTGCATGGGATCAAATCCTACTGGTTTTGAACTGATGGGAACAAAACCAGGCTCACAGTGTAGAAAGCTTGTATTAAACTTTGGTTCAGTAGAAGGTATGGAAAGAATATAGTTTCTTCTTAAAATGATTTATTTAAATTGGTAGACTAGAATTATACTTAAAACCAAGTGTCTAAATGCACCTGTTTAAGTCAGCTTCTTGTTCTCTCAGGTATTTAGGCATTGAATTTTCCCCATTAGCAGCATGATTGACACTGTGGTCCTTACAATAACACATGATTATAACTCTGAAAATAGCAATTACATAAAATGGAAACCAGATGTTGCATGGAATTTGACTCTCTCGGTTTCTCAGTGAAGTAGATGAATTTGTAAAGCAGAAAACCACAATCATTATTCAGATGGATTGTACATGAATTAATGACATAATATCTAAATCATATATGGTTGAAAATAATGATTAACTTCAGCTATCAAGATAAGCTAATGGAAAACAGATTTTTAAAGAAAAAAATCAAGGACATGCTCTTTTCAATATATTTTATCTTTACAGTAATAACAAAACCAGACCTGTTTTAATATTTCTTTATCCCTCAGATATATAAGGATATATGATAAAAATAAACTCTTCACAACTTTTAACCTCAGGGAGTGAACTGAACAACAGTTTTTGTTGTTTCTCATTGAAGTCAAGTGCTTTACCTTTTCAGGCTGGAATAAGTTTGATCAAATCACCTCTCTTTAATGATAGTGTTTAGTGAACAAGCTTCAGCAAAGGTTTAGATTTGCTTCTGCATAGAGTACAAGCGTTGTGGTAATGCTCAGTCCAGGCAGCCACGTTCACAACACAAACACACCAACGGAGACCCATTGACAGACCAGCAGAGCAGCGTGTTGCTTCAGAGAACTTTAATGCATTTATAACAACGAATATCACACACAGATCTCAACCCTTGGTTAGCAGCATCCTAAGTGGTTAAATTTATGAAAGCCTTGGCACATCATTTTCACTATCATGTATTCGCAATGACATCATCATTGTAAAATTAGGAACTTTCTTTCTCTCCTTCCTGCAGATGTGGAAGTTTGAAATTGCATTCCATGGTCCTGTGCCACATTTCATCAGCGTTTTTCCTTTGCTTTCTCCAAAGACTGGCCACATGTGGTGTGTAGATTGCTGGTGCTGTTTGGGATCTCATATCAAATACTGCTACCTAATCCCAGGCGGGCCTTGGCGGGCCCACACCTGCAGCTGATTGAATCCTCCCGGAGTACAAAGGCCTGATTTACAGCATCAAGGATACAGGGCCTGGTTGCAGCTGGGCTCCAGCAGGAAAAGGAAGTTGTTCATCATCTTGTGTGCATTTCATTAACAATAGTGTACCCGATATGTAGCTTATACAATAATTTCAAATCACTGACAGAGAGCATTATGGTATTTGGCATTAGGAGGAAAAATACTTCAGGATGGGCAAATTAAATGTGAGCGTGAGGTTTTCATGTGACTCATTGAAGGTCCACATGCTGATTTACACTGAGAGGGCTAATCTTGAAATACTTTCTTTCTTTAACTTTATCCCATTTCTTTCCTTTTGTCTGATGAGCAGACTGATACTGCACTGTGAGCCTCGGTGTAAGAGCATGAGGGAAAGCCACTTCAAGTTATAACCCTTTCAGAAGAAAAGGCCTGAAAAAGAGTACTGAAGAAAGGGATGATTATGGCTACAAACCTATTGTTGTGTTTAAAAATAAGGAACTTTAAAAACAACGTTCAGAAATGAGCCTTGAGAGAAAGTCTGCCACGGTCTTGTTGGGGCACAAAAGGATTCATCTAATGAAATTTTCAGACCCCCAGATCTGCATTAATTAGCTGTATAGGCATGGGAGGAAAGGAGCACAGTTAGGATGATGTTCTTCAAGCCTGCATGTCCTACCCTTACAGCATCTACAGTCCCGTTAATTCAGAAGAGATTGTGGGTACTGTTTCCTGGCGGGACAAATCTTGCACTCCTGGCACTGGTCTAAAAGGTTTATGACTGACTATTCAGTGGTTTGGGTCATCTATAACAGATTGTTCTTTACAAGAAAGTTGTATTCTTTGTGAAATTGTGTCTTTTGAGTGTTAGCTCACTTTTCCCCTTTTTAAGATGACCTGGTTTCTTATTTCAACAGAAACTGGGGTTTTTTTTGAGAAAATTTTGTTGTTTTCTTCCACTTTCCCTAATCAGAATGCTTACAAGCTGTTTTACAGAAATGACTGTTGCATATTCAAAATTCAAATTCAAAAGACACAAACTTTGGTTGAACAGTCTCTAAATTGAACTCACATTCAGAAACAGTTAAGTAGTTTTCTGGCTAAATGGTACTATTTACACTCAAAAGTCATTGAACTTCTGCAATTTCAGTGTCAAATATAATTTACATTTGAAGGCATTGTGCTGAAGAATCTTTAAAAAATGCATCCAATATCTGTACAAATTGAGCATAGTTTTGATGTTGCTAGGACAGATAACACTAAGACAATTCAAAACTCTCTTATTTGCTCAGTGAACAGGGCATTAAAAAAGATATCTTGAGTGACATAAAGTTTAAGAACTAAACAATCATAAATGCAATTTAGATGGGGTAAGATCTGCACTCAAAAAATCTTAGTTCATTATTTTTATTGTAACGTATAGTCTAGCAGTGTTGTTAGTGAAAAGCAAAGAAAAATACAGAAAGCATTTCTACTTGAAAAAAGGCACTAATTGTTCTTCTATATCCATTAATTTCATTAATGTGCAACATGAAGTATTTTGCTGGAAACAATTGTCTCTAATTCATAAACACAGTTGATGACTGCAGTTCTTTAATCAAGAAATAGGTTTAAACAATATAATGTTAAAAGTCTATAAAAAGAAAAATAGTTATTTCCCCAACTCTTATTCTTGTGATCACACCTTACATGTGGCAGTTGTGTGAATAATATCACATTAATTAGTGCGGTTTTCTGAAAAAAAAAAAAAAAAAAAAAAAATTGAAAAGTGTGTAAGGCATTACCCAGAAGACTCATTTGGGTAGATAGTTTTAGAGGTATAAATCATGGGGAAAACTCAGCTATGCCTGTTGGTTTGCTATGAACTTCTGAAATTATTGACTAAACATTGTTCTTACAGGATATATAACAATGACAATAGGGGTAGTGAGGCTGTTTCTATGTCTTTGAGATTATTTTCTGACTTCATCCAGATTTCCTTTAGCACCCCACGCTGAGCAGCATTTTCAGACTCGTTTTCATGGGTACCCAGTTACGCAAAAATTATAACTACTTGATTTACTTTAGCCTCCTTAGCTTTTTTTCTGTTGTTCCCTGTAGTGTCTCCTCATACATCAGTCCCAAACTTCTCATTCCTTACTGACAATAATGTCTGTGCTAGAGACTCAACCCAAAGCCTTCAAATAGCTTCCTATTTGCTTTTTCTCCCCTAACATTTACTCTTCTTATCCTTCTCTAATCTAATTAAACTAGTCATGTTTAATATTCTTTTCCTCTAGCATTAAGTATGTAAGTGGTGTGTTTGTAGGGCAGGGGTGCTTAACCAAGGGTTTGAAGTCAACAGACACCCAACAAGGAGCTGGTGCCTCACGACACAAACTCCTAATGTACTGATGAAACACCTCATTGCTCCAGCTTGTGAGCACCTGACACAGCCCCTAAACCCTTGCTGTATCCAAAAATACCTTTTATTGTCTGCTCCTGTAATCATGTACCTGCCTACCCTGCTAAATGCTCAAACTACTTGACTGTCCAGGCCATGTGATAATGACCAGCATCAGCTTTGTAAATTTCCTAGAGACTCAGCTTCTCTACACTCTCCCATGCCATTTTGCTCATGCTCTAGGTTTTGAAAACATTATGTGAAGATAATAGGAAATAGGAAGACTGAAGAGATTTGTCCTAGATTGGATATCCTGATTTCACAAAGGGATGAATATAGGATAAGTTATCTTACATTTCTGAATCCAGAAATATAAATTTAATTGAGGACTGGAACAAATCCATTGAAATTGTCTGTAAAAATAATTTCCCTTGAATAGTTATCCATACAGTATTGTTGCTGATACAGTTGTAAAAAACATTTAGCACTTTATAATCCAATCTCTGCTCCTATGCAGGCCTGGGAACATATTCTGCTTAGAAGGGTAACAACTTTTACAAAGTGTTCCTCATGGAAATCACCTGGAAAACTTCCAGGATGGCATTCCAGATGTTATAGTTTTAGCAGTCACAGAAATGCACCGCACTGCATTTCCAGATCCTACATACAGTAAAATGATTGTATGGGGTAGCACCTTCACCTTAACCCAAGAGCACTGTTATTGAATTGTTTAGCATTTGATATGCAAGATGGGATATTCTAAAGCTCTCAGTCGTTGCTAGCCTACCTCTGCTCACAGAAAAGCCCAGGGTAAGACCTGAGTTGACTTTACAGAGAGCAGAGTTAGACCAATACTGAAAACCTTTGGCAATTCCACATACACTCTTAGATCTGTCATCTACGGTTCACAATTCCATATGTGTAGGCATGCATGTTGGGGAAAAGCATTGTAAATTCTCTTTGAAGATGGTTTCTTTGCTACAGATATTTAATGAACTGCTCTTTCGATATTTTGGCAAAATCTTTATCTTTTGCATGCCTGTAGTGTCAAAATTTTATTTGGCACAGTATACACCATATGATGACTTTAAATAGTGCAGAAATTACTCTGAAACCTACTCTACAGCATTGAAAGAAAACATTTCATAATGGGTGAATATGTTATGTTCAGCTCTAATTCTTATCAGCTTTTAGGCCGTTCCATGAGTAATGTCATCAGGGTTTGAGCAATCTATCAGACAGGCTGTTAGGCTTTTATCTTGGTGTACAGCAATATAAATAACACTGAACCCAAAGCATGGACAAAGCATGAAACTTATCTTTGGAGCCATGTCAAACTCAGAGCTCACATGTAGCTTAAAATATTAAATTTACTGTATTTTATTGGCTGTTCGTTAATAAAACTTCTAGGAATCCAGTGCAGATTCGGTAGCCTACCACGCTAACTACTGCCTAAAATGCACATATTAAAAAAAGCAGTATCATCTCTTTCAAGACATGACTACAGAAATATAAAATAAGGAACAATGACAAAAATCAGAAAGTCTGAACAAGACTATACAAAGAATCCTAGTGCTGTTTCAAGGACTTCAAAGAGTGAGTTTTCTGGCTCTTTTCTGAGAAGTAGGTTTCACCACAAATGTCTAGAATTAGTACAGGCGCAGAAGTCCTGTACCGCTTTTATGGGAACTGAATCTAAATGAGACACAGCACAAAGATATGGTCAGTCATGCACTCTAAGTGGAATAAAGTACAAGAAATGATGGCAAGTAGCTTCTTTGTGTTGCAAACTACTTGGTTTAGAGCTAACTTGGATATCACCTCATTCTTCTCTTCCCATCATGCTTCAACCTGTGATATGAGGAAAAAAATCTATTGGTTTGCAAAACTTCTTGATGTAGTTTATAGGCATTTTATTTGGTAACATGTCATTCCCTCTCCTGATACTGTCTGCTTTCTTTTTAAAGCCCCCTCAAGCAAGAGATATATTTCTTTTCAATTGTTCAGCATTAACAAGTTTTATAAAGTTCTATTTTTTCCAGAAAGAAGGAAGCATTGGAAACTGCCGAGTATACAGGGAAGATCTCAGAAGGACAGGGCTTATTCTATTCTATTCTATTCTATTCTATTCTATTCTATTCTATTTATTATTATTTATTTATTTATTTATTTATTATGTTAACATTTTGTGCTGGTTTTGGCTGAGGTAGAGTTAATTTTCTTCATAGTAGCTAGTATGGGGCTGTGTTTTGGATTAGTGCTGGAAACAGTGTTGACAATACAGAGATATTTTTGTTATTGCTGAGCAGTGCTTACACAGAGTCAAGGCCTTTTCTGCTCCTCACCCCACCCCACCAGCATATAAAGCTGGAGGAAGAAGGAGAAAGCGGGAGACATTTGGAGTGATGGCGTTTGCCTTCCCAAGTAACCATTTTGCGTGATGGAGCCCTGCTTTCCTGGAGATGGCTGAACACCTGCCTGCCCATGGGAAGGAGTGAATGAATTCCTTGTTTTGCTTTGCTTGCATGCGCGGCTGTTGCTTTCCCTATTAAACTGTCTTTATCTCAACCTAGGAGTTTTCTCACTTTTACTCTTCCGATTCTCTCCTCCATCCCACTACAGGGGGGAGTGAGCTGTGTGGTGCTTAGTTGCTGGCTGGGGTTAAACCACAACACATGTGAGGATCTTTCCATCCCCTGTGAAGTAACTACCCTTTACTTTGGAGAAAGTGTCTCCTTAGAACCATTTCTTTAGAACCACTACTATATGTAGTCTTTCTCTTCTTGAACATTTCTCCAGAGGTTCATCTTGCCTCCTTTCATTTCAGTTCACAAGTCATTATTTTTCCAGCCAAAGACTCTCTTATTTGGTAAGTAGCAGAGCAGAACTTTATCCACATGTTGTCACCACTGGTTTCCAAAATAGCCTATTCAAGTGGGTTGGCAAATTTCAACTAAAATGTGTGTAGAACTGAAAACAATATCTGGCTTCTTGAGTTACCAGACTTAATTGTGCCAATGTATGCTTTCATTGCCTGTTGCTGTTCCACAACTTTCTCAAACATAAACAAATCAGAGTTCCAAAATATTAGAACTTTCCAGCTTTGAGAAAGTTGTTTTCTTCCTCAAATCGGGTAAGGGATTTTCTAGCTGTCAAAGAATGGAAAAGTGTTAAAAAATATTTTTTTTACCCAACTGCCTTTTAATGCTTATTCCGTATTGCATTTTTACCCATCATGTTGTTGATGTGTTCTAACATACAGCAGAGGGTAGCTGCCTACCACTGACCACCACCATGCAGTGTCTGTATTGGCATAACTGTCTGCTGCCACAAAACTGTGCCAAGACGTAAGCACTCACAGGCCACTACTTGGGTGCCCTCTTCACCCATTTAATCACAATGTATTTATGTATGCTAATTAAGAACAGCTAATACATTTCATAGTATTGTATAATACAGTAGAACTGAGCTTGAAGGATTTAGAGAATAGCATTTTAACCCTATCAACTATGTTGAGCTTGAGAGTCATTCCTGTAACCACCTGCTACTTACTGTGGGCTCCTTGACGCCAACGTACCATTAGACATGTGCATATAAATATACTCACACATGTTTTGTTCATGTTTTATAAACTATGTTTCATAAAACTAGGTAGAACCGTCTCCAGGAATGAAGATAGCAGTGGACAGCTGTGGTTTAAATGTCATTGTTCAGCAGGAAAAAAATATCGGATAAGATTAACATAAAGATGAGCCCAGAAAACTCCTTGTCTTAGTGCTAGGCAGATATGTGATTTGGAATTAATTTGATTTCTTTTTTATGACCAAGATTTGGTGCGGTATTGCTAGCTTTTCTCTGTAAATACTTATCTTTAGCAGTGATGCTACAGAAGAGCAAAATAAAATGCCATTACCCATGTAAAACTTGATTTATTTTAATGATCCCAGTGAGCAGGGGTATGGTTCTCAGGTTAAGCAAAGCACTAATTAAAACAGCTGCTCTGCCCTGTTTGCTTCAGTTTCCTAACTGCTTGGATTCTTCTTTATTACAATTGTTTGGAGAATTTTTGAGGCTTGAATTACGAGGGTGTGGATTAGAAGCTGACTACCCTAACTGCAACATCTGTAAACTCTTAATTTCTGCTACAGCAGGTGTCAACTTTTCCCTAGATGACTGTCCTGCTGTTGTTCTGGTTACATGTAGCCTTGTCAACAAGCTGTTTGTCAGCTGGTTCTCTGTTGTTTCCTTTCCTTCATGACCATTGATCAAGCCAACAACTGGAGAGGATCTAGGGTGGAATTCCCTTTAGTTCTGTGCTAGTTGATTTAAAGTGTAATCAGACAGGTCTGAGAGCAAGCAATGGCATATGAATTGTGAGTGACACTGTCTTTTATATACTATATTTTTCAAGGAGCTGCAAATTGTAATGCATTGGAACGTTAATACATTGGAACTAACTTGACTTCCTACTTAGCAAAAGCCATAGGAATTCCCTGGATGTCTGAGTATATATTTCACTAAAAAGGCCAATCTGATGAACACATTTCCAGTGATGTAGAATCCACTACTACTCTTAGTGTGTTGTTCCTTTAGTTAGTAATCCTCACTGTAATTTCATGCCTGAGTTGTAGTGCTCCAGTTTCCAGCTGTTGGAAGGCATTTTATCTGCTAAAATAGTATTCCCTTGCCTCATGCTATCAACTTTCTTGTTTTACAGATTTCAGAAAAATAGTTTCTTAGGTTTCGTCTCCTTGTTATGCTCATCACAGCTAAGTCCTTGTGCCTTGCAAGAGGCATGTTGTCCAGTTCTTTAAAAGTTCTCGTGACAATTCTCTGAACCATCATCAAACATCTCCATCCATATATTTTTGAGCATGCTTGGTTAATGACTAGCTGTGAGATTTTCTTGAGACATGCCATGGAACAAAGAGTCCTGATGAGAGGCAGAGTATGTTAACCCAGGCTCAGTGCCACACTGATAGCTGTGTGCTTAGCTAACAGTGAGTTTGTTCCAATGCCTGTTGAAATCAGTGGCCGAGCTCCCATCGGTTTCTCTGGGTTCTGGAACAGGCCCATGTTTTTAGGACTTTGCAGATTTTTTAGTAACAAAAGTACTTTGTAAGATTTTATGTCTGATGTGAACCTCTATTTAGTCCCAAGTCACTTCTTTCTGTTATCATTTTGAGTATCAATTCCAAATAATAAATAGATAAAAAATGATTAGTAAGTCTGAGATGAAGCTATCACTTTCTGCTTGGTTTTCCCATCAGTCTTTTTTTTTTTTGCAGTCTTTTCACTCATTTTTTTCTGGTTAATCATTGATTATTAACTATTTGTTAATGATTTAGTATTTCCACAGTAATTCTGATTAACATTCTCAAATCTCAGTCTGATTTGCTAAAACCTGCCCCAAGTTCAGGGTCTGTGCTAATGTCAAGGGAGTCTCTGCTTGCTCTCAAGTTTAGTGATCAAAAAGAGTCCTAATACTTTATTAGTGCTGCATGGAAATAGAAACTAAATGTGCAATTAAGCACCAAAATTGGATCAAATTGCAGTTGGCTAGCCAGAAACTCACAGGTAAGAAGGGCTCACCTGTAAGGGTGAATAGGAATCTCTGGTTCTTCCACGTAGTCGAATTCTGGTGCAGTTGCCCATCCGTCACAGAGAGCCCTTCCAGTGCTGGATGCAGGGCACTGCCCATCTGCTCTCACCAGGGCCCAGGCGAAAGAGATGAGAAACTGATCTAGAAGTTGCAGAGCTGGATCAGTGTTGTGCAGTAACTGAGGCAGTAACTCCCAAGGCAGGGTAGGCTAATCCATGCTTGGCACCCCTCCACTGCTCCTGCACGGCTCCCAGGTAGCAGTCGGTAGTGGGAAGCCACCTTCAAAAGATGCTGATGTTAGTTCACAGTTTCCTATGGCTGACTGTGCATGTGAACTCTCCCTGCCTGCATGTGTATGCTCCAAAGCCTGTTGAATTCAGTGGCCAGACTCCCACTGGTTTTTCTGGGCTTTGGAATAAGTGTTCAGGGCTTTTATGCTTTGGAATGGCCCTGTGCTTTCTCAGACTCCAAAGTTTCTGAATCAGTGTATTCAGTCTGTCTCTATTTCTGCATATTTCCATTCTTCTGAAGGAAGCAGAAGATGGAATATGAGCTGGACTGTGTGCTTACTGTGTGGCAGTTGATGCATGTGCCACAGATTGGACACTGCTCCTGGAATAAAGGAAAAATAGGTTTATGGGAAACTTTATGGCTGTACGAATAAATTAAGTCAAAAAAGTGCCAAGAAAATCCAAGAATAAAATCCCAGGGATCTTTTTTAACAGAATATGAAATCTCATTTTGAAAACACTTTGATACCTCTAACAAATAATTTTCCATTTTCCTTGTAATTGCCTGGAACAAATAATCTATTTGTTCCTATTGCTCAGCCCTTTCACAACCTCAAGTCAAAATCACATAACTGCTGGAAGAACTCTTGATTTTTCTTAAATAGTTTCTCTATTAAAATCTACCTCAGTGGGGTAAACTTGTTTGCTCAAAACCCAAAGAGGCAAAGCAAGGAGTGAGTGTGGAGGTATGTGGTCCCATCTATTAGACTGCACCCTGGAGTTAAATCAGGCTAGCTACAGTGACATTACTGACCTTATATTTTTATCTGGGGGTGTCCTCTGGCTTTTCTTAATTCACTAAAGATCACACAGTATGTTATTCTTTGACAGCAAATGTCTATGATAACACAAGACTTCTGCTGTCCTCACAGAATATTTTCTTCAGCATCCTTTGAAAAGCAAGAAATCTACAGGAAAATTCAGGAAGGCAGAAAAAGACTTGATAAATAGGAGTCTCAACTTGTTTCTGTGATGAATTGTCTCCAACAACCTGGTAAGCAGGGTCATTCAGTGCATATTTCCATGATTAACTCAACTTTCTTTTTAGCTTTGCAGTTCACCTTTAAATATTTAGTTTGGTTCCTGTGGACAAATGTTGATGTTGGCTCTCTTGTCAGACTGATGAAAATGTTACACAGATGTCCTTTGGTGATCCAGTACCACTAAAAGGCCTGCAAATTGCTAAATTATGAACTCTCTTTCTCCATCATTCTTTCAGTTGGTGGCTTTCATTTAAGATCCTTTGCTACTCATTCTGTGTGCTTGTCTAATGTGCCTGCTCTTCCCTAATGCAGTAATGTCTGTCTGAGTATTCTGTTTCCTGGTCAAAATTGCATTACACTCTTCTGAGAAGACTGCATATTATTGGTTGCTGATTAGAACTCATGACAATGATGTCCTACATTTTCTTTAGAAATATAGTATCTCAGATGTTAGAGCAGATACTTCAGCAGTTTTACTGATAGCTCATAAAGAGCCCATCCTCTAACAGAATACCAGTGGCTCAACCTCACATGTCATTTCAGGAAATCTAATTTAGTCTGCACAAGAACACTATTTCTCAGTCAGGTCTTTCACCTCCACCCCTGCCCCTCCCCCCTCCCCACCCCCCCCCACCCCCCACCCCCCCCCTGCCTCTGGAAAATGTGAAATCCTCTTTCTTCTCATTGGTTTCCATAGCTGACTTGGTAACAAAGGCACTGTAATCTCTGGCTCTTTTCCCTGACTGGTCGTTTGGGGAATGTTCTGCTGCACTCATTTGAACTAGTCTTTCAGTGTTTTTGAGGATCCTCAAATTGCAAGGCTGGGAACAAATGGGAGAGAAAGCAGTATTCACGCTAATTTAGATGCCTTACTTATAATGCAGATTGCTGTCTTTAAAGGAGAGGCTGGAATTTAGGTCATAATTGCATTCAAATACTTCACCCGTCACATCACAGCCACACATGCAGCTGCAGAACACTTGAAAGGAGAAAACTTTTTATTAGCACCTAGTATACAAGCAGTGAAGCTACTTTATCAAAAGCATAAGACTGAATCACTCAAGGAGAGTGCACTTCTACGTAATGCTGTCTAAAGTCCACTTGCTTTTACGGTCTTTCTTAAGAACAGTCAAGGAAGAGTCAGGAGACCTGTCTGTTCAACACTGTCCCGTTGCCTATAGATCAGCTTTGGTTTTGACTCTTCTTTCAAAATCCAGAACTCTCACTGGCACTCTCTTGATACTTTCTCTTTGGCTCACGAGAGCTCTACTTTCTGAAGTGAAATTGCCTTTACCCTCTAAATGCTTTTTTCACCTTCCTTCAGGCTCACATGGTGTTCAGTCTACACCTTACTGCACTGAGGTACTTGAACTTGGCCCATAGAAAGCTCAATGCTTGAATAAAATAAAAAACAGAAATCCCAACCATTTGGTGTCAGTAAAGTTCTTATGATACAATTCAGACACAGACAGAGCCAAAGACACCCTTTTATTTCTTTAATCAATTAGACCAACTCAATGTTCAGTCTTGCCCGTACAGGTGAGAAATAACTTTCTGGAGTGATTTGGATTCTGTACACCATAATTGTGCAATGCATGAGAACACTTTTCAAGGAACTTATTGATTTCATGTTGTCATTTATGAACTATTTTTTAAAATTCTCAGTAAAACAAAGTCTTCCATGTCTTGAGCACTGCACTTAGCCAGAGATGCAATGATTTCACTTCACTTAGCACCTAGATAGGGTGAATGACAGACACCACAGTGAAATTTTTGATGGATGAAAGTAGTTTCTTTTCACCATCTATAGCTTCTTCAGTATCTCTGGTAGCTTTTTGCATGCCATTTTCTAATGTCTTATGGACAGCTTCTGAAACCTAGAGTATTATTTCCATTCTCCAAAAAAGCTGTCCTAATTTTAGTGGGTGAAGTTTCATTCCTTTAGTGCACCTAACATTTTGGCTATATCTACACTACACAACAGAGCATTGTGCTTGCAACATGTCAACTTGCACTAAGAGAGCTAGCATGTCCACAGGGAATAGCATGGTGTCACATAAGATACCAACCCAGCTCTAAGAAGCACAGCAGCTCAGAGGTATGGCTATGTAATCCCTGAGTCGAGCCCTGCTGACGCAGCTGTAGTTCAGGGGATTGCTTGTTCAGAGCTACTTTGGTTAATTCTTCCTGCACTTGTACTGTGTGGTTATAGAAATATCCCACTTCATGGTAAATCAAGGGATTTTGTACTGTTTTTTAGTTAATTGTATTGCGTTTTTCCCACATGCTGGTTGAAAGTTAACCTTCTGTTGATTAATTGATACAAACAAACCATAATTAGCGTTGCTCTAGAGGCTAACTTTCATTGCTGGCAAAATGAGGTTTAACTTCATTCACTTTTGTGGACTTGAGCCTGCTTATGTCAACACCGACTTTGGCCTCAGAGAATGAAAACAATAGAGTCATACAAAGGAGAGTGCTCTTTTTCTATCAGTGTATTAAACAAAGGATAATATTAAGTTTGGATAGTGGATAAAGTTAAGCTATGCTAATACTTATAATCAACTACCACTCTGTTGAAATTAGAAATCACGCATTCCTGAGGTTTCTAGCTATTTTTCCTGCCAAGAACATGTAGTGCTTCTACCAATTGCATGGTAAAAACAAGAGACAGACTTTCTTCGCTAAAGCAGTCAGCAGTTACTGTAAGTTCACCTTTAAATCATGGACACCTTGGTTATTGATCATTTAAAAAATACACAGAGGGTGGAGAGATACTGCTTGATAAAGAGTGGTGAAAGCATTATGTAGTTTGAGAAATGGCAACTGAACAGCGTTTCTCTGTGGTGTCAAAAATCTCATCGCAGAAAATAACAGGGGAGTGAGTAAGCCTCTTCCTCTCTCTTTCTCCCTGTTTCTCATTACTAAGAGGAAATTTGCCTGCTCCCTCTGAAACTGTCACCCTGTCAAACTGAAAATTTTCCATAGGTGCTGGGCTGTGGATACTGTGAGCGCACCCTGGGGCCCTCCATGCTGGGTTTGGTGGAAGGATGGCCTCTTGGGCCTCACCTAGAGTAGAAAAATGGAGGTTCAGACTAGGCAATCAAAAACACTGGTGGGATTTCCATCCTTAAGCAATTTTCAACACTCAGCTAAACAAAGCCACAACTGACCTGATCTAGTGGTGGGAATTGTCCTGCAGGAGGCTGGACTGGATGGACCAACCAGAGGTCCCTTCCAACTAACATTTCTGTGAGTCTATCAACTTATACTTGTCCAGGCCTCAGTACAGACCCATTATATTAATGCACTTCCGCCTGAGTATTCTCTAGAATAAAGTTCACAATGGAAAATACTTTCACATGTAGTACAGCACAAATAATGGAAGGTCATACAAAAGTAGCTACTTTCCTCTAGTTATGACATTGCAAAGACACCATTACGGTAATGCACAAGGTCAAAGAATAAAACTAGTGTTAAAGACCTAGACTTTTCCATAATCATATGATTTATCAAATCTTAGAAAAATATTATCCCTATGCCTACTCTTCCTCTGTTTCCTCTCCCTGAAGTTTAGTAGGAATGGGCCACATTTTACATCTGGGCATCGCATTTTTGTTGACTGTTCATGGGAGAGGAGATATTGTACAGTTGCTATTTTACTTTTAGATATACTATGCCAATGCCTGAACCTCATAGGGGATTTAAAGACTCTTCTTCTGAATAAACTACTGGTCTCAAGGTACTTGTAAATTTATTTGACCTTTGTAGGCAATGTGGAGCAAAACATCATTCTTTTTAGCACTGAGGACGGACTTCAGACTCAGTCCTGATGTTCAAAAACTTCTGGGAGGAAGAGTGCCCTCCCTCTGTTATAGCAAATAATACAGAAGGAAACATTTGTTCAATTCTAATCTAAAAAGACTGTCAGCTTTCAGAGCTAAAGCACACATCTGACCTTCTAACTGGGAAGTGCTAGCTTATATGTTGAGCCAAATAATATTAATTTTCAGTGCTCCACCCACGGTTGCAAGACCTTTAGATTGTGTATATTTTTTCCACTTAGTGTAATTAATAACAACTTACTTTTAGTCAGTTTCTTTTGCCCTCAAGGATGTAAACAGTTTTATGAACTTATTATTAAGAAATAATGGGCTTTCCATAATTACAGTGGTCATCAGCTTCCATTGCAAGGCTTTATTTTTGCCACCTTATAACTTTCACTCGGAAAAAAAAAAAAAACCTTGGCCTGATAATTGCTGATTTTACTCCAAGGGCAAAGGAGAATTCTTCTGTGGAGTTTGATGAAAAGCCACCAAACTGCACCTGAGTTACAGGCTATTAAAAATCACCCATATTTCAAATTTTGGAATTTGGCTTGAACTTTACATTTGACACCTTTATTCTTATGAAAAGTGTCATTCAACCTTTAATGATGAACGGTCAAACTCTGGACCTCGCACTGTATGTCCCAGGTGAAAAGCTGTACCTCTTGTAACATATTGCACCTTGATTTAGAAGTAACATAGCACCTTAGAGTTATGGCTGCAGCTCCCATCCACACCACTGTAAATCCTGAATAGCAATCTGTTTGACCATGGAGGTATATGTCAGTGCAAAATTATTTAACTACATCACTAGCACTCCTCCTAATGTGAAGTATTTATCCAGTGCTTATCACACCTGTCTGAATTATTGTTTCCTTTTGTTTCCATTCCTATTGGTATGTTGTCTCATTCTTTGACCTGTTAGAAGATGAGGGATTTACTGATCGGTGTTCCCCAAATAATTATTACTTTATTCTTTTTTTATGGATTTTTAAGGTTTCCATGTAATCCCACAATCCAGTGGGGGTTTCCACTTCCTCCATTATAATACAACAAAATACAGAATTGATCTAGACCTGGCATGAACGATAGAGCAGAGACCTCCATATCTCTCTGGGGAAGACAACAACAGCTGGTGAAACAGAACAACCATCAGGGAATAGGAACCTTCTCCAATTACGTATTTGTTCTAAGAGGTTTCTGCCCTCTTTAGTCCCTTTTGTCCTAGCGTTTCTTCCACAGGCACTCACTGAGATGTCTCCATGTTGAGGTCTATATGTGCACTAGAAATTTGCACTCCCATTGTAGTCAATGGAGACTGCAGTCAAAAGAGTCCCAGCCATGTATTCACCTGTCTAAGAGCAAGAAAGAAATTTAGGGTTAGATTATAACTTTATAGGCTCAGTTATTAAGGGCAAGGAAGATAGCTTTGCTGTAGTATCATAAAACCATAGAAAAATCCAGGCTGGAGACTGACTGGTCTGAACTTCTGTTGAAAGCAGAGCCTTAGGTTAGGTTATACAGAGCACTATGAAGCCCAGTCTTGAATGTTTTCAGAGAAGGAGACTCCACCACTTCTTTGAACAACCTAATCCTAAGTTTTATTGTTATTGTTTATTATTTTTTTCCTATATCCAGGTAGAATGTCCCTTAAAGCAACTTTCTTGTGTTTCTTATGTCCTATCACTGTGCACCCTTTGGATGTACATTAATCTTCTCTAAAACTGGCTTTTAGGTATTAAAAGACTGTGATTATATCCCCCTTAAGCTTCCTCTTCTCCATGCTGAACAAACACAATTCCTTTACTCTTTTGTCATATGCCAAAATCCAGTCCTCTAATCATCTTGGTAACCTTCTGCTGGACCCTCTCCAATTTTTCAATGTCTCTCTTACACTGCAGGGACCCAAATGGATACAGCATTTGAAATGTGGCCTAACAAGGGTTGAACAGAGTTCATAATCACACTCCTTGATCTGCAGGTTGTTCTTTTGCTGGTGCACGCTGTGATGCTGTTAGCCTTCACTGTTGCCAGGGCCCACTGCTGGCTCAGGTGTAGCTTGCTACCCACCAGGAACCCCATGACTTTATCAGCAGAGCTGCTTCCCAGCAAGTCAGACCCCTGTCTCTACTGATAGTTGGGGTTATTCCACTCCAGATGTAGGAATTTACATTTATCTTTTTTAAACCTCAAGCAGTTCTTGTCGCAATCTTGCGGCCAACTAAACTCTCTCTGTGTGGTGGGTTTTCCTTCTGGCACTTAAACCTCTCTCCCCCATCATCTGAAAACATGGTAAGAGAGCCTTCAGTTCTGTGATCCACACTGTTAATATAGATACTGAACAGGACTGAACCTACCATCGACTTCCGAGGAACTCTGCTTGTGGCTGGCTGCCAGTTCAACTCTGAGCCATTACCTACCACCCATTAAGGTCAGCATTTTAGCCAGTTTTCCACCTGTCTTATGGATCATCTGTCCAGTACATATCTTACCAGTTTGTCAACAAGGATGTTGTGGGAGAATGTGTCATACACCTTACTAAAATCAAGGTAGATGATGTCCACAGCTCTCCTCTTGCTTACTGAGCAATTTTTTTTTGTCATATAAGGCAATAAGATTGGTCAACTATTAATATTCTTGGTAAATCTGTGCTGTTTTTTTCCCAGTCATGTCCTTTACACCATTCATGTGTCTAGAAATACCTGTCATGAGGACCTGTCCCATAGTTTTCTCAGGGACTGAAGTGAGGCTGGCTGGTCTGTAGTTTCCTAGATCTTCCTTTTTGTGTTCTTGTAGACAGGCATAATATTTGCCCTTTTCTAGTCATCTGTGGCTTCCTCTGATCGCCACAATCTTTCAAAAATGGTAGACAGTGGCTTTGCAACAATGCAAAGCAACCCTTTTAGCACCCTTGGATGCATCCTGTCTAGTTCCATACACTTGTATATGTCAAACTTGCACAGATGGTCACCATCTCGACCCTCCTCTACTGTTCATGGTTCACCATTTGCTTTGATTTACTTCTTGACACAGAGACTTAGGGGATGACTTTATCTGTGAAGACTAAGACAACGAAGTTTTATCTATACAGGGTTTGTCACAAACAGATCCTAGCCTCTAGAGGTTGTTGCAATCCAAATAATAGCAATAACAGTGATTGCATTAAACCTCACAAAGTAAATCAAATTGCTATGCCTTAGTAAGTCCCTGAAGGGAATAGTAATTTTACTTAACTTTTGGTGTCTGCATATATGTCTACATTCAAGCTAGTAATTCCAGGCTCCTTTTACTGTATCGGAGAGAAATAGGTAGTTTTAGAATGATTCACGTGACTTACTTTAGACATCTACTACAGGATGAGATAATTTGTGTCTTCCACTGACTTTACTAGACTGTTCAGTGATTAGCTCAGACACAGATGTCTACAGTTGTGAGGTAAAACCCCACATTTATCCAGTCTTGGCCTGTGCCAAGTGTGAGGTAAAATTCTTACTCCAGCAGCAGAGAAAAAGGAGTAAAAACCTGACTATGATCATGTAGTGCAGGTCAGTTTATGCTCAGAAACCTGGTAGGTCACATTAACCCTATCATACACCTGAGCTTTCAGTGGCTTCAGTTCTAATTTCTCAGCAAAGCTGGGCTGAAATCAGCTGGACAATGGTAGAACTATTAAATAAGGTAGTAAACTAAATGGTTAAAGTGAACAAATTTAAAATGCAGAAGAGAATAAATAGAAAGTTATTTAGCTTCTAGAGCCAAATAAACCTCTTGGGCTTCTTCTAAAAGTTTTTAAAGAGAGCAGTGGGTCTCATACTAATAGCAACATAGTGCTTCCCAACCAGCACACCTACTGTTGAGCATGACACTGGAAAAAAATCAGCACCTTTAGCCTCAGCTGTGGCAGCTGCAGAACAGATGGAGACTAGTGTTGCTTGACTCCTCCTCCACTTCTAATTAACCTGTACAAAGGGGAAGGCAGTCATAAGATCCTAAGTGAAAAACCCTGTGTCTCTGCTAAGGCCTTTTCTTTTAAGAGTGGTGAAAAGTAGGGAGAGCTCTATATCTTAGCAGGTACAACTCCTGCATTTCAACACAGAGACCACACTTTGTGTTTAAAGGAGCTGCTTACATTAATTCAATGCATCTCACCTCAAAACCTAATGCTGTGGCCTAAATTAAAGAATGACTTGACTCTCAATTCTCTTGTCAGCTGAGAATCTCATATTCAGTAGAAACTTCAGCTGACATAATAAAGTCTAAACTCATCTATAGATGGACAGAGGAGGAAGCGGTCACAAAATCTTTGTTGACTAACACTGTAACTACTGAACTGTAGAAGCTGTGAATCTGCACATAATCTGGCCTGAGACCTTCTGCCAGTGTGGTGTTCTATACAAATACATATGTGCACATATACATACATATACATGCATATATATGCATTCTAAATGCTTGCAGTATAATATAGTAAGTTTACAGCAGAAATGTGTTTCAAGAATTCCTGTGTAAAAGAGGCAGAGCTGACTAAATATTTAACTTGTGTATGTGATGAATGCTAGGCATTTGCACAGCCATAAATTTTAATATCCATGACTGGAGGTGGATTCTCATCCAGTTTCTTATTTGCTCTTTATACGTTTGTTTATTATTTATTCCAAGATGGAGCTATTTGAGAATGGGAATCACATTATGAGACACACTTGGTGATTCAAAAGTATGAATTCTCAGTTCTGAAAAACTTATAATCTATAAAACCAAAAGGCAAATAGAGTTTGGGGAATGGGGATATAGGAAGTGAGCAAGAGGAATTGCTTGTAAATGTCATGTTATTGCCATGCTTTACAAAAAAAAGAATATGTAAATCACATGATTTAACCTTGTGTCATGTCGATGTTTTGGCAGTTGACTTGGTCAGATGCTTATTTAAAATCAAAATTTTTAAAATGTGTTTTTAAAATAAATGTAAAAGTTAACAAAACACATCCGGATTAATAACTACAGATGGTGTCACTGGGAAAAAAATGTTTAGCAGGTGTTGACCCAGCCAATATTCCAACATATTTTATGTTATTGCCCAATATAATAACATTAGACAACGACATCGCCATACCACTTCAGAGGTGTAGGTATTCATCAGAGAGTCATTAAATACTGGATTTTCTCAGTGTCGCACAATTGCAGAAACAGTTGTGTTGGATATTTGTGCTGATCTACTGAGAAAAGTGTCAGTGTTGAATGGCCCCAAAATGTCCTGTTCTTTAGCTATAAGAAGCATGCAGAGGGTTGAAATTTAAGCCTATATCAGCTGGTGAAGAATCAGCAACAATTTTTTCTTCTTCTTTTTGAAAAAAAAAATACTGTCCAGGTTACTTTTGAGATTCTTGACTTAACAATGTTCATTTCTTGCACATTCTGTGTTTTGAAGTTGCTGTTGTCTTCCATCTCTTAATTCCCTCACTCAGATTCTTTAAGGATTCCTTTTTCCTCCATCCAAACATGCCACTGCTGCCTTCAGCTTCACTTTAATTCTCCTGGATCATTTTAATCTGTATTTGAATCTCCTAACAGCTTAATGTCTCCTGTGGCATTCAATTCAATTTTTTCTTCCTTCACTTGGAAGTGGATTCGAATTGTTGTCAGAGCCTGGATCTTGCCATATGCATTCTTGCACCTCCTAGATTCAGGATAACATCTTTCTCTTTTCCACCTCTCTTTTTGGACTGCAACTTGTAAAGCAGTCTAAACGTGCTCAATCTTAAGTAAATGAGTTGGCCTACCCATATGCTTAAAGCAAGCATGTATTAAACACCTTGATGGATCAGAGCCCTACTGGTTTCTTTCAAGCTCAGAACAGCCTCTTGATTTACTACAACTGATACTTACTGCCATTGTCGTTATTACTATTATTCTGGAATACTTATGATCACTGGCCAAGAGTGCCAGCCATAGACTAGCATCCTGTTAAGTTTAATATGATGCAAACAGAGAATAGAAAGACTCAGTGCTTTCTCCTCTCAGAACTTCATGCACAGAGCTCGACTGAAGATCACACAGCATCTTCTAGGAGCATCTCAGCAGGAATGGACAACAGAGCTGGAAATAAAAGGCATTCAGTTAGCTTGTAAAGGGTAGAAACTATTTCCTACCAGAATTAAGTTAGGTAATTTGACTGCATCTGGATTTTCTTGCAAGAGACTACCCTATGTAACCAAGTAGCTGTACAGTTCAAAAGAATGTTATTATGGCCCAGATGAAAGCTATGAGATTGTCCCCTCTGTGGGAGTGTTGCAATTGATTGTGACAGGAGAAGCAGTCCAGCCACCATAGTTGCTAAAAGTTATCCCATTTTTGTTTTGTGAGTGTTATTATTCTGCAATTCCTAACTTATTCAAGAGCTAAATTTTTGTAGGGTCTGCAGTCCTTCCTCTCAGAAGTGGCACTGCACTGGGTCTAGTAATGTGCTGGGTTTAGAGGGACAACAGTCCTGGATCAAGTATTCCACTGCTTTTAAAAGGGGTTTCCATGTCAAATCTCCTGTATTTTAAAAACCATTTTTACACAGTTACATCAGCACTCCTACAACTTCTTAGTTATTAAATATAGTTCCCAGTGCAACTCCCTGGCTTAAATACAACAGGTACTTTTATGAAACCTGGTTTGAGTTTTTAGTGCAGCTGTGCAGAACTTTTGTAATGAAACCCAAAACCCACCCAGGCTTGAGTTTCATTACAAATCTGAAACTCACATCAGGTTCTCTAAAGGGTTTGTCAGAGTTCACAACTCTAAAGATTTGAGGCTGGATGAAGCAAGTCTATGCTGAGTTATGATTTCAGGTGCAAGCCAGGGAAAATGCGGTGGTTTGACCCCCAACCAGATAAAACCTGGTGGTTTAGGTTAAAAAGGAATAAGTCTTTGCAAAGGGAAAATAGAGGATGAGTTTCATAAGCTCTTGTGAACCAAGGCGATCAGGTTTTAAGCTGCAAACCTGTGTAGGTGAAAGTTTCACCAATAGTTATGATTGCACATTTTGGCTTTTTCTTATTCAGTTGTATCTGCTTAGCATTTGTTGTATTGAAATTAAACCTGTTTCTACAGTTCCTAATCAGTCAAATAAAGGGGTAATACAAATACTTAACAATTCCTCTGATCTAACAGAGAAGTCACTCATCAGAGGGTCAGGAGATGAATTCTGCACATACTTTGACAACTGACTGGTTATCTCATCTCGAGCAACAGTGTGAATATTTCTGGCTGTATATTTCCATGTCTGAGAAATACTTTTAGCCTCTAAATTGAAGCAGCTCCAGCATATCAATTGTGCGTGATGGAGCAGTGTATTGGGATTCCTGCAGTAACACGGAAAGAGCTGGAACATCTACAGGGCACGATGTACTGTTGTGCCCAAATATTAGCCCACTTCCCCAGAGGAGCACAAGAGAATCCGTGCAGCACACTGAGAGGACCAGTAATGAGGGTCCACTGTGGCTTCTTGACAAACCCTATCGCATTGGGTACAAATCTGTGCTAATACAACCACACTGTTTCTCATTCCAGTGCTGTTTGCTCAGAGCTAGCCTGTGTGCTTCCACATTGTCCTCCACTGAAGGTGTGAGAAAAGCAGGTCTTTGTCCAATGAGACACTAACACCACAGGTATAAAAATATGAAAACTGCTATCTCAGAATAATTAGTGATTGTTCCTGTTCTTGCTTTAGACATTTCCCCCTTTTGTCTTTTTTTTGCTTCATCTATTAAGTGTCCAGCGAGGGTATTTATCAGAAATGCCTTTCCATACTTTGCTCCCACAGTTCCTAGGAGGAAACTTGTACATTTTTGTGGAATTTTACAGCTTCTGATTTTTGCCAAGACCCAACTAAAAGGTCTAATTGACAGTAGGACCAAAGGTAAGTTTCAAAACCATCCCAATAAATTATGAGCCTAAATTCCACTTTAAAAAGTGGTTTAGGTATTGAAAAGACTGACTCTCTCATTGAAAGCTTATGGTATATCAATCACTTGCAAATCAATAAAATGAGAAACTTTTCCCCAAAATATGAATGTTTGAAGTGTTTGTGGGTGGAATCATGGGTTTAGAAATTGAGTGTATTGATATAATGGTTTTTGGTTCAGGTCCATCACTAATTTTAGTTAACTGTGAAGAGATTGATGCCAATTCTCATGTCTGCAGAGCTAGAGTATCAGTGCAAACACAGATTCGTGTCTCCCTAGTAATTAATGTATTTGACAGAAAAAAAGAGACATTTTTCTATCTCTTCTCCAAGAATTATCTAAGAGATGGAGAAAGACAGTGCCAAAAAAATCATAAATCACTCAAAATTCACAGAATTTACAAGCTCATCTTTGTGGCCTGAAAACGGAGTGGGATTAACCTTTACAGCTATAATCAATGTAAGTGACATTCATTTTGTGGTCAAGTGCCACTCCGCATATACTAAAAAATCTTAAACTTGACTTTGTAAATGTCACCAGTCTACTAACTTGGACAGAGACTGAAAGTAAAAGGATGTTGTCCAGTTCCCTGCCTACACTGTCCAATGTATCATAGATAATAAGTGCATCATGAAGATTGGACTCCAGGGCCCTGCATAGATCTGGAGGTGCTGGCAGTTCAAATCGTCCTTCTATTATTCCCTTTTTTAGCATTCAAGTTGCTCCTGCCCAACTTCATGGTGAAGAGGCCAGCTTAGGCTAGGATAAGTGCAAGGAGATTGCATGAGCTGTTGAACTCTTCCCACAAGGAGGAAATCCTCAAAATGTTTGTGATTTTATTCAGTCTCCTTTTAAAAAGTAAGTTTAAGACCTGGGGACTGTTGTGAACCAGAATACGGTGTTTTGGCTTGTGACTGAAATTGGTGATGAGGAATGACTACAACACTCTCTTAAGTAGCAGATAGCAAGTCAGCATATATTAGGTTCCCTCCGGTATGTGGAGCCACTTAGTTGTTAAATAAAACTGACCACTCTAAACTCCATTTCAGAACTGGATTTTGAGAGCACGCTGCATTACATAAATCAGAAATATTGTCCTTATTGTTATAGCCTCCAATGAGAAAGACAGATGTTTGCTAGTAAAGCATTAATTGATCTGTGGATCCAAAGTTCTTCCAAGAAGAATCTCAAAATCTGCATGATGACACATGCTAATTGGATGTTTGTCGTGGTTTCACCCCAGCTAGCCACTAAGCCGCACGCAGCCACTCACTCACTCCCCCCTGCATGCGATGGGGGAAAGAATCGGAAGAGTAAAACTGAGAAAACTCCTGGATTGAGATAAAGACAGTTTAATAGGGAAAGCAAAAGCCGCGCATGCAAGCAAAGCAAAACAAGGAATTCATTCACTCCTTCCCATGGGCAGGCAGGTGTTCAGCCATCTCCAGGAAAGCAGGGCTGCATCACACGTAACGGTTACTTGGGAAGGCAAACACCATCACTCCAAACGTCTCCCGCTTCCTTCTTCTTCCCCCAGCTTTATATGCTGAGCATGACATCATGTGGTATGGAATAGGCCTTTGGTCAGTTGGGGTCAGCTGTCCCAGCTGTGTCCCCTCCCAACTCCTTGTGCACCCCCAGCCTACTCGCTGGTGGGGTGGGGTGAGGAGCAGAAAAGGCCTTGACTCTGCGTGAGCACTGCTCAGCACCAACTAAAACATCTCTGTATTGTCAACACTGTTTCCAGCACTAATCCAAAACATAGCCCCATACTAGCTACTGTGAAGAAATTTAACTCTACTCCAGCCAAAACCAGCACAATGTTGCATTTGACTTTCTGTTTTTCCTTAGAGATGAAAAAAATAGCATGTTGTTAGACCGCTCCCAGTTAATCACCCATCTGAGGAGAGTTTGTGATTGGTCTACCTTACAATCAAGAAACATACTCTGGGAATGTCTGTTTGACATGATAGACTATGAAAAATTGGACACAAGTCACAATTCTGCTGTTTGTATTTGGATTATTTATCCTTAAGGGTATTATCGAGTATATGTTCTGTATATTTTAAAGCATATTTTTGAATGATTTTTGAGAGCTGTGGTTGTCATGTAGTCAGCTGTTAGTCCCTTGAACACAGAGATCTTTCCACTCCTTGAAGGTAAGTGGTTGTCCCTGAGGTCAGATCAGAAATCTATTCAAACACTGCCATAGTTTAGCAACAGTAACAGACAAAATTTGTGTGAAAAATAGTAGAGAAAATGAATCTGCATTATATTGACTAAACCTGTCATTTTAAAGAAAATTGAATACATTTCATCATTGTGTTTTTAAACAGCAAAGGTACAATCTTCTACTCATGGTGCTCATTGGAAATATAATGGGAATGGATTTTATTGTAACTATTTTGATTGAATTTGAATAGGTTTTCAAATAAACTAAATAAACCACTGAGAGATTTGGCATATTAGAGAAGAAGAAAGGTATAAGTTTATGACTGAAATGCATACTTTGCTTCTTACTGTGAAACAATGTCATTTATGTGCAAATTCTAAAGCATAATGCATTTTGGTGCTCATCTCTTTCTGTATATTACAGGGATACTTATGGATGGTGTTCATTTCTGTATGATCAGTTTGAATCAATATGGAGTACAATTCCATCCAGGAACTGGTAAAAGTCTTTCATCCATTTCCTCCCTTCTCTTGTGAAAAAGGAAAAGAGAATTTTTAATCTATTTCACTCGCACTTGCCCCCTTAATGCCTTGCACAGGCTTGCTGTGCCAGAAGGAGATGAGAATTCAGAGAGGGCTGAAAAAAAGCCAGAAGTATGTGGATATATGCAGAGAAACCACAACCATTTCTTTTAGCCCCAACCCAAAATGACCCTTTGCAACTCTGGCATCAGTGGAGTGATGAATCAGCATCTTCCTATGACAGCCGTACTCCTGAAGGAGTGGTTCCTTCTCATGTTTCCCTCTGAGCGGTAGAGCTGAGGGTATGCAGAGGTCAGGCTGGAGCCTCGGCCCATGGTTTTACTGTGTGAATCATAAGAGTGTGTTCCAATCAGAAATAACTCAGTGAAAGACATAATTTAACTTGCTTAATTATATTGACTCTTATATAGACCATGAGTAAATAAATACCCTGCGTACAAGGAAACTTGTTTATTCAATAAAGCTTAGCTCAACTACAGTTTCGTGCTTTTAATACATCTAGAGTACATTTTTAATACTTTCATTTGGCCAAATAATACTTCCACATTGATTTTTCCCCTTATTATTTAATCTACTGTACAGTGAACATACGACAATGGCTCATTGATTTATTGTGAGTGTAGCAATAGGTTTATAACTGCATGAATCATGCAGATTGCTCAATTCACCACATGCCTTAATAAAAGTTTCACTTTAATAAAACAGAGCTAAGGCAAATATGTCCAGAGCCTGGTCTGACATTCCTTATACATTACCCTGCCTCAGGAAATTATTACTATATATTTTACAGCAGCTACAGTAGGTTGGGGATCAGGATTAGAGCATAGTAACTACTGTGACATTTAGCAGAACTCCTGTGTATGCCATTAACCCTCACGGGGTGGACTGGCACAGAAATATTTTGGGACAGTGTTCTTCATCCTTTTTGATTGGTGGACTCACCTAGAAAATTTCCTGTAAAGGTATGATTCCTCACTTACTGAATTTAAGCCCCTAGCATTTCGATTGTACCTGTATGATTCCTCACTTACTGAATTTAAGCCCCTAGCATTTCGATTGTACCTGTATGATTCCTCACTTACTGAATTTAAGCCCCTAGCATTTCGATTGTACCTTTCACAGGTTCTTTTGAAGTAGTTCATGGACCTCACAGGGGTCTACACATTATAAACTGAAAATCACCGTTCCAGGACAACTTCCGTCATTTGGGTACACAGAGATGAATATGACCAGTCTCTACTTAATTGTAATAGCCATACTTTAAAGACACAAAATAATTTCAACAGTTACATGTACTTCTACCTGGTATCTCAAACTAATTACGACAACTAAATCTCAGCAAGATCTACTGAAATGGGTTGAAATATTTTCTAGCTGAGGTTTTGGAAAGTATGATCCACTTATCCAAACCTGCTCTTTCATTGTGGGAATAGGCTAGTTTTTAGGCTGACAAAAGCAAGCCCATAGATTGTCTGATCTCCTGACATTTTCTTTATTTTAGTCAGAATTGGTCTTACAAAATTTCAGACAGAAATAGTGAAACTCTTGTGACAGCAGAGGTTTCAGAACTCAGACCTTGGATGGAGCTAAGGTAGACATTTTTCTCTTTATAACAATGAAGAAACATATATTAATTTCGTCTGCTCAGCTTTCACCGGTAGTGTTTCTTTACCCTTCCTTAATTAGTAGAGCTCAGAATATTAAGCACAAAGTGATTCATAATATAATTTTTTTAACATATGTAGTTAGGGTAGGATTTAAAAGTGTTCCCTGTCTCACTAGTGAACTCAGTAAAAAGAGTACTACATCAATGCTAAATAGTAGTGAAAGCTTTAATGTCTATAGGCATGTTATGATGGTGTCTGCTTGCATTAGATTCATTGTACACTGCTGTCCTCTATAAAAATGCCAAAGTTCTGATGTGAAGGGTCATAGTTTGACAATTTATTTTGTTTTTATTTGGCTGTTTAGTATTTTCTTTTAGTAAGAAACACAAGTGCTGTGTCTGCAGCAGTAAAATTTTCTTCTCTTGCATTTTTTCACAATAAGGAAATTTTTTTTGCCTGTGTTTCTTCATTTTGAACATTGTTGCATAAAGGTGATGTGTTTACAAACAAAGTAAAATAAAATCCACCGACTTTACTGTTCCTAGTGAAACCCCCAATGAAAAAAAAAATGGGATCAATCAGTGAATTTAATAAAAACCAGCTCTGGTATTACTGTCTTCCAGTACAATAAAAAACTTTTTCGATTGCTAGGTTGTCAGTACAGCAGAGTGTTTTTTAATGCATAAACCTCAGGCATGCAGATAAACCCAAGTAAACTGGAGCCAAAGTTTGAAATTGGTGCTTGAAATATGTCCTTAAAGCTATCTTCTTTGCCAGGGGAACTCTCTGTCATCTGGAATTATGGACTTTAAGGTATCCCCTGGCTATAAAAGGAGCAAGCGTGAGGATTTCATGATTATTCCTTGTAGCTCAGTATCTGAATTACTCCTGCCATGATAAGTCACAGTTCTAATCACAATGATAATAATTTTAGACACACTGCTTCAGGTACTAATTGCAAAATGGCTGACAGTCCACATGGTTCCAGTTCATTGCAGCCTACTTTGCTTATTAATTCCCATTATCTCTCTATTTCTGCCTTTCTTCCCTTGGCTATTGACTGAATTCCTTTTAAGTATTCAGGAATGAATTCTTCTGTAACTGTCCTGAAATCTAACCACAAAGTGCATATGTGTATGAACCTACAGGAAAAAATAAATATACTCGTTGACAGAGAAACATTTTACACCGTAATTTAATAAAAATGACGCTCTTTTGTAAAGTTGTGTGTAATCTGGGAACGATATTAACCAGAAAACAGGAAAATTGTGTACCAAGATATGGTTTATGAAGCCGAATGGAAGTAATGTATGTAATTCAGTTTGGAGAGTCCTGTTTGGAGCTCATTAGGTTTGGTTTTGATTAGTAGTAGAGATGGGCCTTAGCAGGGTCTTTCAACCTACTTGTTTTGTGTAGTTGTGTGGACACATCCCCTATAGTCTCGTTATTGTCAGACTCATGAAGCCAGGCAGTGTTGTCGTTATTACATCATTCTTGGAAGTTGCACGCAGATAGTTTTCCTTCAAATGACGCTATGAAAAAAGACAAATCTATACCCTTTCCAAGACTTCCTAAAATAAGCAGGAATTAATTTTTATCTATAGATGCTGCTGGAAAAACTCTCTGGATGTAAATTACATATTCTCTCAGGATCCTTTTATTTGAAACATTCTTTATATGTTAATACACGGTAAGCAATATATACCATTTTAAAACTTTGTAACATCACCTGTAAATTGCACCTCATGAGTGAGAATCTAACAAGAGCAAAAAGAATATTTCCTACAATCCAAGAAAGCATACATTGGTATTATCTTGAGTATGAAACATCAAATATTTTGTCAATGATCTACAATCTGAAAAAAAAAAAAAAAGCAGTAACCTTCATCTGTGTCTTCCAAAGCATTTTAAAATGCATGACTGGAAGTTGACAGCATATCTGGGAGGTGACTATGCAATTCCTTCATTTGGCAGCTCGGTAGAGATGGCTGTTCTGACTGCAGCCATAATTAATTTTTAGATGTGTTCCTCCTAGACCCAAACTCCCCAGTCTGAGCAAGGTGTGCAGCAGTCCTTGCAGGCTCAATTAGATAGCTAGCAAGGGGGCTGTGAAGCTCTGTGCAGAGTATCCGATACAAATATCAAATTATTCAACACGAACTGCTGAAGAGAGTATTTAAAAATCTTGCCTCTTTTTTTAGAGGCAGGTAGCTAAATGTTCCACCAGGGAGGCTGGTGAGCTCACATGATGCTTCTAAGGCACTGCCATCAGCCATAGTCGCAGATAATGGTCTGCAGCCACTGCTGCAGATTTGATGTGATAATCTAGAAGTTGCCCAGTGAAGTGGAAAATGGGTTATCAGGTGCTCGTCAGTCAAAGGTGATTTAAGCCCATGTATTATACTGTTAAGAAGACTCATTTATCCTATTGAGTGATAGGTAAAGTGGGATTGAAGGCTGCTTCCGCCCCTCTTGTGAGATCCATGCCACTACACAGAAGGGAGAATGAGAAGCATAGGGAAAGAGAGACAAAAAATGTGTCTACTTCACTGGGGACACCAGGGAGAATTTACCTTCCAGCCCCTATTTCTGAATGACAATTATGTATAATTATGTGTAATTACACACATTTTTCAATATCTCTTTGACTGAAAAAATAGCTAGGAACAAAGAGCAAAATCCATTTTATCCCTCAGCCAGGCCAGTAACTTAGCCGCTAAGCCTTTGAGTTGTGCTCCATTTTGTCTTGTCTCTTTTTATGGGGTCATGGATGTAGTGTTTGTTTCTGCTCCATGATTTGATTTGAGCAGGTGAGATGGTGCCTGCTGTCACTGGGCTTAGCCAGGACCTCATTGGGACCTGGTGCCTCCTGCAGTGGCAGCTATAGCTAGTGGGATGTTGCATCTCAAAGTGGAGGAACAAGCTCTGATTGCAATTGCTTTTAGAAGAAAGTGGCCATATTGTATTTTTTGTGGAGTTCAAGCCAATCAGTATGCAAATGAGACATGCTCTGGGCACAAGGTCTAAATCCCTGAAGGTCTGCGTGTCAGTGCAGTATTCTACTGGTCTGCCAGCGGTATACAGGAGAGGTACACCAAGCCAGCCACATGGGGTACGTTCAGAAACAGGGCATTAAACATTTACAGACCAGTCAAGGAAACGCTATGAGTTTAGATACTTGCTGAAATGGCTGTTCAGTGGGTGGGTTTTGGATCAAAATGTTGGGCCTAAATTCTGTTAATCTGCTTTAGTTTTGTTTAAGACTCTTGCATTTTTAATTGTATGTACTGGTTTTCAATCGTATATACTGAACTTACTGGTTCAAAGCTACCCAAGGAGCCAAAAGGCCTTACCTTGTTCAACAACAAGGTGTTGAACATGCTTCTTCCAATGACCTGAAGCCCTCAGGAACTTCACCCCCTTCTCTGGCTGCAAATGAAAAAGCTGAAGTATTACAAAAGAAGCTTTAATTGAACAATGTATCTTATGCACCCTACATTAAGAATATTGTGATCTCTACCAGTAACCTTCTTTCTGCTAAAATATCTGTGTTAATGATGGATCAGGGTTGAATTTCTGTGCTGTGCAACATTTGCTGCTCAGACAGATAATATATTGCCATGGAAATACAGGCCATTTCTCACTGCACATTTCAAAGAGAGAGCATGGCACTATGCCATGTTATGGCTGTTACCATCACTATATCATCCCTTCAGAGTGGTCTGCTTTGCTACCACTTTCCAAGGGATCTCTTTCAGGGCATGACATTGTGAAACTAGAGAAATTATGTTTGGCAATAACATGGGTTGATGGCAAGGTATGTCAAACAGCTGAAATTGTAGGCTCCCTTTCAAAAGCTGTCCTCTGCCCCATCACCGCTGTTGATGGTCAGATTTGCTGGTCCCACCTCCTAGTTTGCACAAATGGGATGAAAGTAGAGGAGCGACGCAGGAGCACAAAACACACTGTGTGATGTGTGTAAAACACCCCTCAGTGTGAGCTTGGTGGTACAGATAGCCATGTAAGATGAAGTGAAATAAGTGTTCCTTTGTGAATAGAGGCCCTCTGCCCAGCCTTTGCATCACACTGCTTAACCTGGCCTACAGCCTATATAAAGATACACAGATTATAAAGAAAACACTCCTTTCAGAATGCAATGTGAAAACTTGTAAAACATTGCTTTTGTCCACACAACATGTTTTCATTCTGGTATGTCAAATAAACACAGGGACTTGCTGAATATCCTTCCTCTTGTCTGGCATTTTGGGGTCCAAAGATAAAACTGATACATTGCAAAGCAGGGCTAAGAAAGTAAATTTGTGAAAAGTAAAACATCTTAAAGAGAGACTGTAAATTCTTTCCTGCATGAAAGTCCAGGAATCAAAGTGTGACCTCCTCAGCATGGGTAGAGAATTGAGGGAACATGAAGCCTTGATCTCACTCTGAGCATCATCCAAGGACATTTAACTCAACAAGATGGATCAGCTGTTATCTGAGCTTTAAAGGGTATAACCCTATTAGCTCCTTTGCTGCCAAGTGAGACAATTTAAATATACTAGAAGTAACATGAAAATCTGGTCAGGAAGGAAGACTATTTTGATAAAGTGCATAAGGTTTATTTTTAACATATTTTTCCTGTAGGAAAGACTATTTTCCCTGATGAAATTCTGAAAAACATCATTCCTTCCTTGTCTTCTGTTGCATACCCTTTCTGTAATTCTTTGCCTTCCACTCCTAGTTCGCAAACAATATGAAAACATGAAAAAGTGCTTTTCCCATTTTGATACTGACTTCCATTCAACAAAAGTTCCAGAATAGGAAGAAAGCAGAGAAAAATAACTTAAGAACACTGCTTTATAAGGAAAAATGGAAATTCTCCAGACTTTTCTATTGCCTCCAAAAAGATGTAATTTCAAAACCCAGAAAATGAAAATTATGTTTCCAACTATACCTTATTTTATGCTAAGTACACTGTTAAAATAATAATAATCATCTGTAGCAAGCATTATTTCTATTTTTTTCTTGAAGATTGCTCTGACTTTTTTTTTATTTGCAGCTTCTAGGACAAGTTTCTAGACTATTCTTTCTTAAAAGCACTTTTTCCTACAGCTCATATGATATTAATCACAAACAACATGATGTGATTCTCAATAAACTCTTTCTCTAATTCTCACTATCTTTTTTTGACTGAAAAGCTTTCCTCGGCATTTTCACAGTCAAATAAATGAAGGGTAAATAATACTACCAAAGGGGCAAAACATAGCTACTGTGTGGATGGTGATTTAAATGCTAAAACTAAACAATGCTACTATTCATGATAAAATATTTGCTTGCTTTCAGATAACCTTGGCTTGTGTTAACTACCTTAATAACTTCATTTGCAGATCTTGCTGAAGAAGCCAGTGTGAAGGAATATCTCCCAAATGTAGTGTTTCTGTTTTTTTGCTTTTGCATTCCTCTAGATACTTGCTGTACGCACAATCTATCTTTGGGAAGCTCAGTGTAAAGCCTGGGATATGTCATCAGGAAGGGAAAAAATGAACTGAGTAGCATTTGTCAAATATCTGTGATGATTACATTATCATATGTTTCTTATAGGATGTTCTGCTAAAGAAGACCCACATACAAGGCCTCTTCCTTCTCTCCCATCCTTCTACCCTCACCCCATCAAAAAAAATATTCTAGCTTCCGTTGATCCACATAATGCTTAATGTTATTTTAATGCACGGCACAGAGCTGGCACCCTCAGGTTGTGAAAATTATGTTCTGGTATGTGATGTGGGGAAGGGAACAAGTGAAAGATACTGCCTGGATTTGGCAAGAATATCAGGAAAGGGAATGGGAGTTGGAAAAGCTGTTAGGAAATGTAGATTGGTAAGAGTGTCAAACAATGACTGAATGGGAAGGACTCAAGGGGGAAACCAAAAGTTTTGCGAAGAATATATGAGGTGACCGGCTGAGTTTGAAAGCATCCCTATCAACCATTTCAAGTCTGCTCCTCTCTTATTTCAGCTTCTCGTTTACTCGTCATTCGTTACTCTGGTGGTTTGCCTCTCTAGTGACTTTTTCCTGTGCAAATGACATTCCATGGCTTAAGTCAACCAGGTGCCCAGGTGCTTCCTCTCTCCAACCTTTGAATAACATCCCCTGAAAGCCAGGGAGCAGATAGAATACCTCATCATTTTCCTGAAGGCCAGGTTAGTGTTTTCTTTTGCGTTCAGTCTTGTGGCACCCATCCATGCTTGGGGAGGCTAACACTGTTTGACTGTTTTCTCTTACTGCTGGTGCCTCTTTCAGAGACTGGGATTCTGTAAGCTGTTTTTATGGTGTCCAGTTTATTTCCTTTACCCCTGACTTTCAGAAAAACCTTCCATTTTTCTTCTACCACATCCCTCTGCCTGCTGACTCCTCTGGCTATTTGTGGGATCTAATATCTCTCTGCAATTTCCTCCTCCCTCTCACCCCCTACTCTCCACTTGACAACAGCACTACTTCCCCTTGCCCCCTCACTGGGTAATATTTATTGTGACTTAAGGGCCATCTCTTATTTTCCCACCTGACTTGGCATCCTATTCTGATTCCATAAATAAGCATGATTATGAAACCTCTTGGACAGGTACTTGGCTGGCACAGGTGTCCAAACATTCTGTTTTTTCATGGGTAGTATATCAGTTGCTTAGATCTTGCAGAAGGGAATAGGGGGCCAAAGCTGTCCATATGCTTCTACTTTCTTTGTTTTGGTCTGCAGGCAACGATTTTCAGATTGCAAACCCTCTGAGATGCATGCTATGTTTCACAGGTCAGCCCTTACTATTTGTGGCCATGAAAGGCCTGAAGATGTCTGATAGCAAAGGTTACTATAAAAATAGCTCTCCAAAATGCCACAAGGAATAGGGTACAACTTTAAAAAAAAAAAAAGATCTTAAAAGGCCCTTTAAAAATAGTAGGCATAACAGCAAAGACTTTACTTTGTAGCACAATCCTTTATAAAATATTATAATCGAAACCACATCAGCTTTAAGACTAGAGAATAAAGAAATCTTATACCAGGAAACAAAGGAAAAACCTAGGTGAAAACCCAAGCCTTTTTATTTCAAATCTGTATGACTCATTTTTGTTTGGGGTTGAGTTTGGCCATCAGTCATTTCCTTGGTTTTGGCTGATTTGCTTTTCTTGCAGTTGTGGCAACTCTGGAGCTCCCATAATGGCTTATATCAATGGCTACACCACAGTCCCATTTCCAACAGAGGCTGATACCAAACATGCTTTAAATATGAGTTTCTTTCCTTTTTTATTAGAAGAGCACAAACTAATGAATTGACTAATACTGTCTATGGCAGGCATTATTTTATAGGATCTCAACCTGGGCTCAAAGATGCTGAAACTACTAGGTGGATATGCTAGTATTTTCACTCTCGGACATGTTTGATGTTGAGGACTGAATGATGAGGTTTTGATTTTTCACATAGTTCCCATACAGACAAATTATTTGTCCCCAAGGCTACTCTCCTTTCTGTGCTTTCTAAGGGGGACAACACCCCTGGGATGCTCGAGGAGGGGAAAGTGCCAGTAGACCATCAATATTAGCAAATCTACATATGTTGCATGCAAAGGTCAGTTGGATGAGATAAGCTCAGTCAGATAGAGAAAGAAACTTCTGGCATAGAAGTTTGCTCTGTGCTTCATTTTGTGTAATCACAAAGGCATGAGATGAGAGCCTGCCTTGTTCCTCACAGATAATTTATCCTATGGTAGTTAAGCACCATGGGATGAATAGCCTCTTTGCTGGCTTCTATATACACCGTGGATCAGAGGAAGCATCCAGAAGGGTGGAAGATCTCTGTCTGTCTTTGCTGGGGAATTGTTTTAGCTGCACCTCCTATTTGGAGGTAGCAGTGTGAATGCTTCACTCCCCTAGGGGGGAAATTATTACTGCTTGGAGGAAAAATCTCAAGCTAAGAACACCCTGGAAGTGGAGCACAGTTTGAGAGACAGAATCATCACTTAGATGTACTCAAATTGCAGGATTTTGGTGCAATATGTGGAAAAAAAAACATTCTAGCACTGGGTTGAATCTGGTAGTAGTATGAATTATTTGTAGTGGGAAAACAGGCAAAAGAGAAAAAAATACCATACCAGCTTTTCCCTTGGGAAATTCCCTCTTTTAGCTCCAGCTCCAAGAATCTTATGCTGTTATCAAAATAGTCTGTATTAGGAGGTTCTGGTGAAGGGGAGCACAGATAATTTTTACTTGCTTCTTCATTAGGGAAATCCAAAAGAAACAGCATCACAAGCATTCTTGTATTGCAAATGGAGATGGGCCCATGCACAAAAATGTGATTCTAGTTGTGAGTCTGTCGTGGTTTAGCTTCAGTCGGCTACTAAGCACCACACAGCCGCTCGCTCACTCTCCCCACCCCCGCCCCTGGTGGGATGGGGGAGAGAATCTGAAGAGCGAAAGTAAGAAAACTCATGGGCTGAGATAAGAACAGTTTAATAATTGAAATTAAAAAAAAATAATAACAATAATAAATTGCAATGAAAAGGAAAACAATGAGAGAGAGAGAGGAACAAAACCCAGGGAAAAACCAACAAAAACAAAAGTGATGCAACCGCTCACCACTAGCTGACCGATGCCCAGCCAGTCCCCAGCAGCAATCACTGCTCCCTGGCCAACTCCCCCCAGTTTATATACTGAATATGACCTCATATGGTATGGAATAGCCCTTTGGCCAGTTGGGGTCATCCGTCCTGGCTGTGCCCCCTCCCAGCTTCTTGTGCGCCCAGCAGAGCATGGGAAGCTGAAAAGTCCTTGACCAGTGTAAACATTACTTAGCAACAACTAAACCATCAATGTGTGATCAACATGATTCTCATACTAAGTCCAAACCACAGCACTATACCAGCTACTAGGAAGAAAATTAACTCTATCCCAGCCAAAACCAGGACAGGGTCTGAAACAAGAGAAAAGTGATCCATGATCTCTGACTGCAGCCTTACATCTGATTTGCCTGTTCTTCTCCTTTGATATTATCACTGGTTTGGTTTTTCTCTCCTTTAGTCCACACCTCTCCTAAACTTGCACTGCTGCATGAGCTGTGGGAATTCAACATATAATGTGCTCAGCAGAGGAAACTCTCTGGTGCCAGCCTTTGAGCTGCAAATTCTCTGTAGGGCATGAGCTTGCAGAGCAGGTCCTTCAGCTGGTAGTTGACAATGTGAACATTTCTGTTGGGAATCCTGCTACAAGCCAGGCAATAAACCAGACCTTAGTGTATGTATGGGCTAATGGAGTAGCCTTCTCAAATGTCTGCATCACCCAGGACAGAATACCAGCACCACTCTGCTCATGGAGGTCTTGCATGGCTTCAGGAAGGACAGGTGCTGAAGATCCATTTTGCCAGACAGTATCTTGCCTGGCAGAATGTAGTCTGGGAAGTGATACTGATTTAAATATTTTGACAGATATCATGGAAAGGAAACCGTCAGCAATTTCATTAATCCTATAGGTGTTTTCAAAGAGCAAGGCTCCAAGATCATGCCTTTTACACCCTTTTATATGTACAACATGTGATTTTCTGACTGCCCAAGAGTGAATGACATAGAAAAGTAGAACTTGTGTTGACTTTTTGAAATGGTTTATGTAGGGACAAGTGCTGATAACACTTTACTTGTAACTTCAGCGATATCTTGCTCAGTGTGTTCACCGACATTGAGCTGCCATGTAAAATGAAAACCTAAACCAGATATTGAGAATAGCAGGAAGGCAGATGGCATGTGCAGAGAATACACAACTTTGCTCTTAGTCATTTATAGCTTGCATAAATAGCCTTGTTGGGGAAATGACCCAATACTGATTGAAATCAACAAAAGGACTTGTTCTAAATGAGTTGCCTATCCAAAGAAATTTGTTGAATCAAACCCAATTTGTGAACAATGAATTCATGTGACTAATCAAGCTCTTTTGCCGAAATATATCAGAGTAAGATGGAACAAAATTGCTTCTTGTCTTGTCCCTCTGAGGGGATCAGTAAAATTTGGGGCAGTATCAGCTTCAGGCTCTACGTGTCTGCAATGCAAGAGGATGTATGGGTGCTAGGTGTCTAAGATCCCACCGCAATCAGTAGGGAATAGGATTTGAATGAGCTGCCCACACAAACGGCTAATACCTTTTGAGGTACGTGAGGTATCTGAGACATCTGCTTGCAGATAACAAATATGACACATGACTATGGCAGATCAATGCCCTTCTGGAGTTGCTGGACGTTAAATGAGATGATTTAGGGGGCAGGCATCTAGCCCAGGGATGCCAGTTGCCTGCATATGAACAAATGAATTAAGCCCTGTTTAGTACAACCTGAGAGCACTCAGAGTGAGTCACCTTATCATAAAATAGATCCCTCAGCTGATCAGCTGAAAATCTGTAGATTTTTGTCAATATAATCATATCTTTTGCATTATTACAAGTCTGTGGATATCTCTATGGACTTTGTTTAGAGTGCCTAACTGTTCAGCTAGTCACGTGCAATTTAGGAGTTTCCTTAAAAATAAAGTCTGATCTCACGAATACTGACATTTCAAAGGAACAAGATGTGCACTCATCCTATACTAGACTGAGACTGAAGATGGACAAGTGCCTGATAAGCTCTTTAAAAGTCTGTATAAACACAGGAAAAGAGTAGGGTCAGAGCACTTCTGCTGGTGTTATTAGGGTTTCAAAGTCATATCAGGACTAAAATGAAAATTTGAAAGAGGACTGGAGTCTCTTGTGTCCCCATGCCTAACACCCACTCCAGTCCTTTAGGAACCATTGTTCAATTCCATTCCCAGAGAGCAATAAAAAAGGCAAGATGTTAGGGGGAAAAGAAAACATTCTACTGCCTTCTCTTGTTCTCTATAAAAGACTGAACATTAGTTCACAATCTTGAATATCTGTCACCACATAATTTGTCTTGCTTGAGTATCAAGACACAGTTAGTGGGTAATAAATGCCCTCTAACTGAAAGAGAGGGAATACCCTGTGTACCAAATTGTCGTAGAATTTTCTGCTTCATGCAACATTTTATTATGTTAAGTTTGTCTATGTAGTTTTCACCAGAGGTTGTTTATTTAACCTCTGCCTCATGATATATTTGTCAACTCAATTCCATATTCCATGAATTGTTTCAGCCAAAAAACATTAAAAATGGTATAAATCAAATTTTTATTTTCCCCTTTTTTCTAATATTTAATTACCTGCTCTCTTTTTTCACCTTTCCCCCAGGTTCCTTTATTTAGCTCGCACACACAGATTAGCTGATGAAGAAGGCTGGCTCCAAATCCATTTCACAAGTCCTTTGAGACATGCCAAGACCAACCATTTAAACCATGTTTTCTCCAGCTAAACAACACAAGGTTAATTTTCATGGTTGTCCTTTGCTTGGATGTGTGGTGTGAGCTTTTCAGTGCCACCAAATCAAATACATGAACAGTAGACCAGCAGTAACAATACAACAACATTTCCACAATTTCACCAGGGAAAAAAATAAAATAGCCCACCAAGACTTTTGGGAGAAGTCAGATGAACTCTAACACTGTAATTGTGGTAGGCTGAGGTTCAAACCTGGGTGAAACACTTCAGACCTATAGTAAACCTAAAGTGGTGACCTCATGCAAAATAAAGCAAAACCATAGAGTTTGTTACCACACAAAATCATTCCACAAACATTTCAATGGCTTTTAAAAAGGAACTAATAGCAGTGGCTGAAGAAGAATTAAATCTGAGGTTTTGACTGCCTTCCCTTTGCATGTTTTGCAAGAGTATGGATGCTAGACATATGGTACTAATTCCCTTATAATATTAAATTAGACATTGTACTTCCCATGTGCCAACCAAACCCATCCCTCTGCCGGCTCCAGCCCACAGTTACAGTCCAGGCATGAGTCCCATCCCAGCACAACAAAGGTTTCAGTGGTGAAGCCATCTTTTGATTAGATTCTCGGGGAGTTTCAGGTAGTAGAAAGCAGTGCTCATTGCCTTTCATTGCCTGTCATGCTAGACCACAGGGTCTTATCTGATATTGAGCTGTGATGTACCCCATGGCTACAGATCACAATGGCACTGATGAAGGGAAGAGGCCTGAACCTCAAGCAATGCTGGACTTAATGAGACTACTTTCACATTGCCAGGATGAGCTCCCTCAAACTGTTTTGAGGCTTTCCCTGAAACAGAAGACATTGTGGTTTTTGGAGGGTTATTATTTGTTTGCTTGTTTTAACAAAAGACTACATCCAGTCAGATGGAAACAGCCTGTGATCATTAAATAGATCTCAATTATACATTTTAGACTATCAAGTCTGAGCTGTAACAGTTTGCAAAACAGTTTCCCTCTTGTGCAGTATTTTGCCTGTGATGGTGGTCAGGAGTGGGTGCTCAGAGAAGCTGCAGCTGTACACTTCCAGCATCTCACAATCAGGACATCCCATGATGTCCTGAAACAGTTTGCCTTTGGCCCATCATTTATAATAGCTGTCTCTGGACACCCAGAAATTTGTCTAACTCTCTTTTCAGCTAATTTATGCTTTTGACATCCAAAAGTTACTGTGAAGATGAACAGTGCAATTTTGTCCTGTGGAAAAAAACCCAGAAAGAGTGTTTCTGTTTGTTAAACCTTCCATATGCTAGTTTCATGGAGTGCTCCCATTTGCTTGTTTTGTGGGTGTAGTTATCTCCTGTTGACTTCTCTACATCATTCTGATTTTCAGTCTCCATTCTCCCTTCCCTGCTTTAGTCTTCCTTTCCAGTGTTCCTGTTAGCCCCAAACATAATTAGCCAGGGGAAAAGACATTAATATTACTTTTTAAAGTACAATGAGAGCTTTCATTTCCATTTATATGGTCCTTCATAACCTTCAAGGTAGCGCTGGGATAAAACTAGAAAACTTTAGACTTACCTTCCCTGCAGTGTCAAGGTAACAATTTTAGTGCTTCTTTTAGTTTAAAAGATCTTTTCAACCTGACCTAGCTGAACGTGTGTTTGAGTCTCAATAGACATTGATGCAATTCAGTGAAGTTACAGCTACTCTGTGTTAATAATATATTTTATTTATTGTCTTCTGCCACTTAAGACCACTCTAATCTGAGAGGAGCAATTGCATGTTGATTTTCTGAACTAATTTGCCATAAAAACACTTGTAATGAAATAAGCCTGAAACAAGGCTATTTTGTTTATTATTCTGCTTTTCTCTAACACTAGTATTCTAATATACCGACTAGTATTGTGATTTTTAACACTGAGAAGCCAGAAAAAAACATTGATATTTGAGCACTCACTTTTGTGTTATTAAGACGATGAAAACTTTTTGGCAAGAATTCGTTAAGAAGGATTTCAAGTCTAGAGCATAAGCTCAGTTAGCAAAATGACAGCAGAAAGATAGATCAAATGATCATACTGAGAAGATATACAAAAAATCTTAGTCTAGTGCTTTCTGTGCATGCATATTTACTAATGAGGAAAAGTACACTGCACTGAAATAACTAGATATGCTGATTCCAATGGTAGAATACATCTCATCTACCCATGATGGCATCCTTCCAAGGCTGTTCAGTGACCAATTATTTTCCCCTCAAAAATACCACACATGTTTCATAGCAAATAAATTTCTGCACTCAGGCAAGGCCAAGATAACAGTAAATATCACACTTCCAGGATAATTCTGGTGCCACAGAATTGCTATTATCATTGCACAGAAATAATGCCAAAGGAAAACGATGTTACTAATGCAGAACATAGCAGGAAGGCATGTGAATGACATCTTAACATGTGGCCTCAATTCTCTCTTGATTTAAATCTGTGCTCAAAGCTCATAAAAGAGAAAGAAAGGAATAAAACCAGAAACAAACAACAAAAAAAAAACAGACTAAGAAGTAAAAAATACATATAAGGTGATTTTCCTCCAGATCTTCCACTACATCTTTTCAGACATATGGGTAAGTGTCATGGTTTAACCCCAGTCGGCAACTAAGCACCACGCAGCCGCTTGCTCACCCTCCCCCCTCCCGGTGGGACGGGGGAGAGAATCTGAAGAGCACAAGTAAGAAAACTCGTGGGCTGAGGTAAGAACAGTTTAATAATTGAAATAAGATAAAATAATAATAAAAAAATGTAATGAAAAGGAAAATAACAAGAGAGGGGGAGAAAGAGGAACAAAACCCAGGGGAAAAAAACAAAAAAACCCACTGATGCAACCGCTCACCACCAGCTGACCGATGCCCAGCCAGTCCCCAGCAGCAATCACTGCTCCCTGGCCAACTCCCCCCAGTTTCTATACTGAACATGATGCCATATGGTATGGAATAGCCCTTTGGCCAGATGGGGTCATCCGTCCTGGCTGTGCCCCCTCCCAGCTTCTTGTGCACCTGGCAGAGCAAGGGAGCTGAAAAGCCCTTGACCAGTGTAAACATTACTTAGCAACAACTAAACCATCAGTGTGTTATCAACATTATTCTCATACTAAATCCAAACCACAGCACTATACCAGCTACTAGGAAGAAAATTAACTCTATCCCAGCTGAAACCAGGACAGTAAGCTCCAGCTTAGGCATGTAGTTTTGGTGCCTAGCTCTTGAGGGTCTCAGTGAAGAGAAGAAAGTGAGCAGAGGTAGCTGGTTGTATTAGGTACCTAGTGCTGAGTGGTTATGAGTACTCTCTTTCTCTATCTATCTCCTAGACAGTAAGTTATCTGGGGACTGGACTGCCTTTGTATTTGTCTCTTATACAGAACTGAACAGATTTACAAACAGTAACAATAAACAATAAAATGCACCCAAATTAATTGATTAACAGTCAATTTTCAGTTAGTCACTCTAAACAGCAGTAACAGAGAAAGGTGTCTGATGTGTTAGAGATGGTAGACCTCTTGGGACACATCATAAATGTGTAACACTTGTGCCTAGATTCAAAAGTAATATACAGACTCCCAAAAAATCTCAGCATGTGAAAAGATGCATAGTTTCCTTGCACACCTAGCAGAAACACTGCAAAATGAATGTTGATTTGAACTATAGCAATAAATGGGACAGGGCAATCCTTTCTCAAGTTTCTGGAGGATAACTTTATGATGCTTGTGAGGCTCTGTAAGTGCTGGTGCCAGTAGAAAGATCATTATTGTGATGACCATCTGAAATTGTCTACATCATATAATAAAGCTAAAATTCGCAATGTTTTAGTCTGTGTATATGAAAAAGATACAGATTAGAGGAATTTAAACTTTTCACTTACTGTGAAACTTGCTTATGTGTGCTGAACGAGTAACTAGGCTTTCAATGTATGGCAAGACACGAGACAAAGAGAGTTCGCATGTCTGGTGAAGCCCTGATCACTGTGCATATCAGTGTATTCTGACTGTGGCCAGTGCATGAAATCTGCAAGTACCTGGAGATTCACAGCTTCCAGAGCACTCTGTGAAGCACAGGAACTGATCCTAAGGATGCTTATGATTATTGAAGGACTCCACAGAAAGTCATTGGTATGTAAAGGTTTTTTTTTTAAAAGATACAACTTTATAGAACCAAACAGAAAACTAACTTCATGTGATAAGTGCATTTTCCAAGAGAAATGTCGTGCTTATCCTTCTCCAATGAGCAAGATGGGGTATTTGGGCATTGCTAACAGTTGTGAAAGAGCACAGTTTTGGAGCCAGAAGCTAGGAAACACAGATATATTATTTGTGTTGTGATTTTAGCCAGTGTGAGTTTTGTTAAGAAAGCCAGCATAAAAGAACATTAATAATCACTCACACCCTCAAAAGCATAGGGACTGACATTTGTGAGTTAAAGGCAAAAGTACATGGCTTCTTTTCCAGATATTTGGAGATCATACACTTAGTGCAAGTGTCATAAATCAGCTGAAAAATATATTGGCAAAATGGAGAAACCCAGATGAAATTATCACAGTCCAAGGCACCCTGTTTGATGAGGAAGAATACATATGATTTATGGGCATATATAAGTTTTGTCACGTTACAACTGGGCTGTTATCCTCTCTGCTGAAGGGAGAGGCTGAGGGAAACGTGCAATCTGCAAAGCACATTCTGAACCGAGCCAATTTAAAGTGTTCTGTTATAGAGCAACTCCCATACGTAACTCAGACATTCAGCCCAGCTCCACTGATGTGAGAATCACCGTGGAGATGTCAAATGATGAGGTGACAAGATTTAAACAGAGGCAATCTGGCTGATAAAAGGTACTTTGACTGCCCTTTTAACCAAAAGGAAAGCTTTACTTAAAATTTGAAACAATAGCCAAGAGAGTTTGTAGGTACTTCTATCATGTGAAAATAGTTCATCTGCTTCCATGGTCATTAGCATTAACAAGCTGCAGTTCTGTGTTCAGACAAGAGGAAATGTGAATTACACGTATCCCTTGTAGCAGGAGATGACATAGAAGGATTCATTTTTCCGATCACACTGTCGCCTAGAGCCAAGGGTTCCTCTGGGGTTGTACTGTTCAATCCATTGTTTATGTTCATCTTTTATTGGCTTTAATCATAGTTTTGTGATTATAACTAATAAGATAATTAAGTTCCTAAGTACATGAGACTTAAGAGACAAAACCAGCAGCCAGGTGGGATTCATCTGACCTAATCTCAGCTGTAAGTCATCTAGACTCAGTCCTGGCTAGCATTTCTCTGTAGTCAATGGAAAAAAAAAAACACTTCTAAAGAGAAAGTCAACTCAGTTATCTTAGGAAATTTTTTTACGATAGAATTAGTCCTCTTCTGGTAACATCTCTGTCTTTACACTGACTGTAAAGTAAACCTGGATAACTAGCTTAGACAAGATGCCTACATTTTAGACAGCTAAAGGTCATTGCCTACCATCGCCCATGTGGGTGAGTAGTTTTGCAGATTTCCATGAATGTTTATATGTTGATGCCAAACTTTACTACTGTGACTAAATAAAAAAAAGTGATTAGACAAGCCTGAAAAGTTTAGGCACTTACATGTGAATGAAATAATAATAGTTGTAACTGTAGTATTAACATTTACTTGTTACTACTTGTCTACTTAAAACCATGGAAAATGACATACAAAAAATCCCAAGGTTTGTTACTATGTCATCTGTCTGCAAGCTGAATTCACAGGAATTTTGTTAAACTGTGAATTAAACTGATTTCTTACAGATACATAGTAGGTACAGACTGGTAAAAGCTGTGCTAGTGGAAAGGGAATGAAAAATAGCTGGTGGTCTGTAGAGTACCTCTGCTAAGAAACGCTCACAGTGAGAGTGTCTGTTATGGAGATACTTTTGGAGAGTTCTGGCATTTGGTTCTAGAAATCTGCCTTCAGATTTCTGTCCAACTTACCCATAATTCAAACCAACTAGGGTGGTTTACTCCTATTCTACTGTGTACTACTGAAACTGAATATTTTTGTTATTGGTTTCAATACCCCTTTTCACAGGAATTTCTTCTTCTCCCCCTGGAAGCTAAACTTTCTCTATCTCTTCCCTTACTAGAGTATATTTTACTAAAAACTGGAGATTTCATGTTGGTGCCTAAGGAACTAGTGTGGCCTAAAATGGAGGCCACCCTAAAATAGATTGATTTAAAGAAAGCTTAAAAAGAACTGGTAATGAACTGTTAGTAGTTTGAATTTCGTCTCCAATGACATACCAGTCCAGTACCACCATAAGTGGACTTTATGAGACATATTCTAGGTATTTAGTGTAAGTAGGGTGATCAACAAATAGAAAGTGCCTGGCCCTCACACCAACAAAATTAGATACCTAAATTCTTTTTTCAGGCGTTGGAGACAAGTTCCTCTGAAAGAGATTCTTAAATACCTAAGAAAAATTTCCTGCCCTTCCAATTTAATACTATACAGCACCTAAATTAGACAATCTGAATATCTGCTTCGGTATATGAATATATACCTAAGCAGTCAAAGCTGCACAGAGAATCTGTACCTGAGGCAAGAAATGAAATTGGATTTCCTGACTCTCCATTTTGTTTCTTAACCAAAACTCTTTTTCCTGGTCAATAAACTGTGTTAATGCCATTATTTCAATATTAATAATTTAAAGCTGTATCAGGAAGTCAGTCTTTTCTAATAAATATACAATATTAACCTGATACTGCCTCACCTTTTAGACTAAAAACATACTGTTCCTAAACCTAAAGAGTCTGTCAGGAGCTAATAAGCTGTCTCAAAAACCTGTAAAATGATCCTGGGGTACTTTGGAAGCCCTGTAGTTCTGTTAAATTCATTCTGTATGCGGTGATCAAAATTCAGTTTTTCTCAAATATAACGTACAGTTTCTCACCCTGATATACAAAGAAATAATCATTTTGTTACACAGCAACATACCATACTAAATCAGAAGATTTTTTTTTCCTATTTCGGGGCTTCTAGAAAGTGCTAGTGTTTATTTTTGCTGAAATATTATACTGTTGTGTCCTAAAACGTATGGAGCTTTGAACCCAGCTTTCCTGTGTCCTGCACCTGGCAGATGATTTGAAATGGTAATATGCCACCAGGCCAAGAAGTCTGCTCATTAGAGCAAGCTGTACGACTGCCACAAGCTAACCAAGTGGAATTAGATTAATTAATCAGGGATTTCTGATATAAAACCAAAGTAAAATTAGAGAGTATATGGGTAAAGTTACCAGACTTGTCTACCTTTAATAATCATGGATTAATTACAAGAGTGAAATGGAAATGTGGGGTTTTTTCTCTATTTTTCATTCGGTTTTGGATTACTTAGTGCAGATTCAGAACAAAATATAAGCCTCCATTACAATAAAATTAATACATAGATTCTGAGACATGACCATTATCACAATGCACAAACTAAAGCATGTAATCACCCAGTAGCCTTTGCCTCAAGCCAAAATTTTCTATTTAAGCATTAATTTATATTTTTAGAAACTGTATCAAATTTGATTACAGTTTTAAAGAGCCTGTCATGTCCTTAGGTAAGCTGTCCCAACATTTAATTATCCTCATCTAATGCTTAATTATCCTCATTGTTTAAAAACAACCACACATTGTATTTGAGTCACTTGATCTTGTTATGCCTTTTTGTTGTTGTTAAACTGAGAAGTCCTCTCTTACTAAATGCTAAGCCGTCTTTCTCATCAGAAATGGGTGCTGGGCTTGTGAGAATTCATTTTTTAAGACTTAAACCTGGCATAAGTGGTGTCACTGTTTGGACCCTCATGTTCAAAAATGTAAAGTATAAAGGGTACATGGCCCACCTTCAGCCCTAGAAGAGACAGCCACTGTCTTTCAGTACTGTGAATAGCAAGAATAATAATGTACTTAGCACTTTTGAACAACAAAATTTATGTTAGGGTTGTAAGCTTTAACCTATGCCCTTTTGTCTTTTTTAAAATTTTGATGTGATTGTGCAATTTGATCTGTATGACAGAGTCCTTGAGACCATCAAATTCTCTGAGCTTTTCACAGGTGAAAAGCTCTTCCTACTAACACCTTTCTCCAGAACAGAACTTACAGGAAGGTGAAAATGAAACGCACGATGATGATATACAACAGGTTTCCTATGGGGGAAAAAGAACAAAAAGGAGCAAGAAATGGCCAAGGTAGCTTCCTAAAGGACTCCTCAAAGGTGTGCAAATGCTAGTTCTCCCAGGAATACTCACCTAAGAACTGATTATATCTTGATGCAAAAATGGTAATAAGCAGCAGTAAAGCTTAAACTCTGTAGGAATGTGTTTCTCCAGAATTATCAGAGAAAGCCAGAACCAAGGAAAGAAGTGAGTAAAGAAGGGGACCTGGCTGATTCCACTAAAACATAAAACTCTTTTCACTTGCAAAATACATGTCCAGCTAAAACAACTTCCCAAGCACTTCGAAGACTAAGTGGTTTCAAACCACTCCGGATTAGCTGCAACATTTTAGAATCTCCACTGAGTTTTTGATCCAATAGACCAAAATTCAGAAGTGGTTAACTCTTGTAATTTTTAAATTTTTCTTCTTAGAACATTAAAATGGAAAGTATAAAGCAGGTTGGTTAATTAAAACTAATGAAAATCTTGTAAAAATAATTGACAATAAAAAAGAGGAAAGGAATTACTTTAGGAACATTAACATACATTGAACAGTGGGAAAAGGCAAACATAGGCAGAATATCAGGGGAAAAAATTCCTGTCAGAGTGATCCACAGGAATGTGGGAAAGTGTCAGAAACTCCATTGCTCATGATATTTAAATCCAGACTGGACAGAGCACTAGAAACTGTGCTGTTGAGAATGATTTTATATTAACTGGGGCATTGATTGAATGACTTAATAGATCTTTTCTGTTTCTGATTTCTATTAGTCTAGGACTCCCAGACTTTTTTGCTTCCAAAGCCTCTTCCAGTCTTTGGATTTCTTTCTTTAATATTGACTAATAATAACACTTTAAGCGGTGGCCCATTAAGACAACTTTAGTTTTTCTTAAGAAAATAATAAATTGGCAGGTGATTAAAGCTTTCCGCTTCTCATTCCTCTTAAAAAGGGTAAAAATGTCTGTGAGTGTAGCTGAGACATTACTGAAAGTTCCACCTGAGCTAATGCTACTTGAGTTTAACACAAGTCCTCCCACTTTGCAAGTAATGAAAGCAAAGCGTTCAGAAGTCTAAGACGACTGACAAATAGATGCAAAACACTTTTTTTCTAGACTATCTAATCACTGCAAATAGGTTCTGATCAGAGTTTATTGCTACGCAACAGGTACTTGGCCTTCGTTCTGTGCAACAGTTTCCTTGTGTTTTATAACTGACCTTCACTTGAGATATTTGGCAGTGTTTCTTGCTGTATTTGGTTCAACTCTTTTCTTTTCATAGATTGCTGGTATTGCCAACTCAAAATCCAACTCAGGGAACATGGTTATGACAGAATTTATCTATTGAGGCTTTAAATATCAGCTGCTTTGTGTTTGTGTCTTCTCAGTGAGGAAGCATTACCCCTTGGGGACCACAAACCTACATGAAACAGAGGGAGACCAGGTTCATCCTGGCTAGCTTCAGGTTCTCAAATGAGTACTGAAGTAGAGTGCAGCCCATCACATTTGCATTTAACTTATAACTGCCCACCAAATTTCATGGATGTGATGGAGGACTCTGAGCTGCAATTGTTGGAGGCTTTGAGAGAGCAAAAGGAAAATTATTGCTGTGTGCCAGCCAGCCCCATTCTTACAGTCTGTCCTAGGCAACTGCACGTCACTGTTAGGTGGACCCACTGCAGGCTCATGAATTTTTGGTCAGTAAGATTATTTAATATTGTATATAGACTGTGGAGAGGGTGCTCTTGCTGGAGCTTAGGTTCTCTGGTTTACGTTCTGGTGGGAAAACTGTCTTCCAAATATTAATATATCAAAAACATTTTGATTAAGTTTAGTAATTCAGTCAGGGAATATCAGAAGTTTGAGTAGGTTCTTATTTTACTGAAAACGATGTATATTTAACTGGTATATCAGCAAGTTGAATCCCCCTGTTACCTGACTCTGTCAGCTTCCCTGATGGGTGAATGACTTCCATCTAGGATGAAACATTTCCAGAGCTGCTAGTTTCAGCATCTTCTTTAGCTTTCTGTTATGGGAAAGAGTTACAAATTCAAAGATCATCTTGCAGAACCTAAAACCAGGTAAATCACCCAACTTTAGCTAAGTAAGTACTCTAGTCTAGGCACCAAGACTCCTTCTGCAATGACTGTTGAAAAATCACTGTTTCCAAGAGACATGTAACCTCACACACCTTGGAAGTTTGTAACAGAAGACAAAAAAAAGATTAAAAAAATCCCTTGTATCAAGCATAAGTATAAGTCCACACACTGAATTCTTGATGAAATTTCTACAAAGTTTGCAGAGCCCAAATGAGATAGGATAAATCACCTTCTCAAAGTGTCTCTTTTTTCCATTTACTTCTGAGGCAGCCTAGATTCTTAGTTTACACAAAATGCTTAACTTTTACATGCTTAAAGTTAGAGATCAGTATTTTTGTAAGTATTCCATATTAAAATAAATTGCACTAAAAAACTCAAACAAACAAACAAACAAACAAACAAATGAAAAGAAGCAAAAAATAAATGCAGAAAACAACCAGAGAGAAGGTATGGGATGGTAATGCCACTCTCCATTCACTTCCTCATGCATGGTATTTTTTATGATGTAGTACCAGAGCTAAATACAGTCTTGAAATAACTGACCACATTTAATTTCAATGTGCATTGGAAAGATGTAAGTTTGCACACATTTAAATTGTGATCAAGATTCAGATTTTTCTCAAAACTCATTTTGGTATGGAAACTTTTAAAGTGTGAATGTATGGGTACAGATGAATGAGTAAACTACAGTGCAGATTGCACTTGAAGATGAAGATTCAATATAAGATATTGAATGGACATTTACACGGAAGAAATGGAAAGAAACAACTTTATGACAATATTGTACATGGAGGCAAACAAGTTAAAAACATTTCTAGGAAAATGGGAGAACTTAAAAAAAGAACATTTAAAAATCTTTTTTATTGTCTGTCAGCCAAACCATATAAAAATACATTTTTGTGGGTGGTTGGAATACCATTTTTATGGTATTTTAAACTTTCGGTTTAATTTATCAAATAACCTTGGACAGAGTCAGTAAAAAAATCTGCAGTGTTCAATAGGCCTCAAAATGCCTCACTTCCTAAGTGTGGTTTAGCTGTTGAATATTAAACCATTATATAAACCCTCTGACTGTAGGGAATTAGGAATAAACTCCAACTGTAGTAAGTTTTTCTCGAAACCACCTGCTACAAGGTTTAGCAATCCAGGAAACCAAACCAGAACCTGGGGCCAATGTCGTGCCCTCCACTGTTCCCTGTCTACAGATTACAAAATCTGCCGGCTGCAATGAGGGCGCAACCTGTGCGATTTAGTAGTTCTAATACACTTGTTTGTGTAAGGTTTTAAAAAGAGGAAATCAGCTTTAAAGTAGCTGATTACAGGTTGCACATTGTAGAAGCACAAGAGGAAAGCCAGGCAATAGGCTCTGCGTAAAGTATTGGCTTCTTCAGTGAGAGGGTGAGATGTGCGCTGATCACAAATTGTGTCTGAGAAAAGATTTTCTGAGAGAAGTTTATTACACTGCTGTCAAGTGTTCTCCTAACAGCTTGGGAACATGTAGAAATGACTGAAAGCACTGATGTAAGAAGTGGAATAACGTTTCTAGATTTATAACACCGTCATCCCACAGTGCACCCCTGCATGTTCTATTTCTCATTTCCTTGCAGTTTAGATGCAGTATAAAAAAGTAGGTGAGACACTTCCCATTTAAATCAGACAACATGTAAATAGTTACTAGACAGGAGAAAAACCTGAAATACACATAGATATAACTAAGCAGGAACAAAAGGATGCATTCTTGGTATGTCTCAATAATAAGGCGTGGTGTATCAGAAGATGACATATCCTTTTTTTACTTTTTTTTTTTCCTAGAATCAAGGGTAACACCACCAATGAATGCCATGAACTTCAGAAAAAAAAAATCACACAAGTTTATGGACAATGTTGTTAGATCTGAACTAGCAAAAGGAACAGCAGCAGAGCCTGTCCTCTGGTCTGAAAGCCAACTGTGATAGTCTGGCTGCCTCTATATTTCTAAACTTTCCTACCCTCCAGAACTAGATGGCTGACTCCAGCTACTTAACGGGAAGGGTTTGCTCTCACACTGAAGCTGTGCCTGGGAATCATCCAGGAGAGCGTTAATTGGTGCAGGCCCTGTGCGTGCAAGGGACCGTTCATGCTATTAAACTGGACTGAGTTTCAGTGGCTTGAAAGTGTTTGATTTAGTAGTGAAAGTGAGTGCAAACTTGGGCTGCTAACCTGTGCTGAAATCACAACCCTACAGCTCCTGTGCCAGGTAGTTAAAGCTAGCATGAGCACAGCTCCCCTTTCTGCAGTCACTGCTTCTTGCCTGTGTGGACACGCTACCATAAGAGGAGCGTAATTTGTTGCTCCATTCCCTAGCCTTTGGCTCAATTTGTATACAAGTTGGGTGGGATCCTCTCACTTAGACATCTGTGTGTCGACATTTCCATCTGACACCATTTATACTTGGTAGGGAGAAACAGACAGTTTGGCTTGCTATTCTAGCCTCTCTGAGAAGTCTGTGTTAGGGTAAGATCAGTCACACCCAAGAAGCACCTATTTCTCCCCAAAGGGAGTCTCCAGTGATAAGGTCAGATGCAGAAGTTCATATTTTAAACACATCTGTTTGAGCAGATCAGTTTCCCCTTTCCTGCTTCCTTTTTAATTTGCACCCTTTTACCGCCATCACCCTCAAACCTCGTTGCTGCAACTGAGACAGCACACAGGATCGCGACCGGTGTATAAAACAGCCAAGAGACATAGTTAACAGCTAAAAAGTTGTGTTTATCTACCCAACCTTGTCAAAGCTGTTTGTGTTAGACTTGCACCACTGCCAATGTGAACTACAGCTTTATGGGGGGGTATACATGCTGTCTGCCCTTTTACATTGGTTCATCCAAACTTTATCTATAACTCTGTTACATAGGTTTGGAAGTGGAAAAACAAATGTCTACCATCTGCTCCATGTTATTTATGATGATTTCTCCAATTAGGTCCAATTAACTTGCTGTCAATGATTAAATGTAATGGGTAATAATAACTTGACTTCATCATTACCACCAGTATTATTAGCTCATTGATTGCAATAATTTCAAAAATTACCCATCAGAATAAAATATGTTTAGCACCTGGTTTGTCTGTTTAGGAACATCTGCTATAAATGTGTGATATATGTGGAATTTAATGTCTCTTGATGTGAAAGGGAAGCATATAATCCGTACTTTGAGAGTCAGTGCTGGCACAAATTTATCGTGGGACAATGAGAGGATCAAATAAAAATCAATCCAGAATTTATTGCTGGACTCAGAGAACTGTCAAAACAGGAATGGAGCTATTGTATATTTACCAGCCTGAATTTTCATGTCTAGCAAGGAGATAGTTCTGTTCAGATGATCTGAATTTCTGCATCTATGTCATACTATAACCTGTGCTCATGGGTGAATTAAGAGTGAGTGCGTGGACTGCTGATACCCAGCCTATCTTCAGCAGACTTTGGCTTGCTGCTTACCAAAGAAAGATGCTTTTCTCCAAATCCACAGGCCTACTTTGTTTGGCCTCACTTGGAGTCTCACATAAAAGCTTTACAGTGATGAGCTGCAACATGGATTTTAGAGTTTTGTCTTATGCCCCTAAACACGGCACGCAGCAAGTGAAGGCACAGTCTTCACTTCCCTTACTGTCTCGCAACACCAGTTCTTCTCTCTCACCATGCTCCTGCTCCATGCAGACAAATCTACTTGTCCTTGATGAACTGTATTTGCCATCTCCTAAGTTTACCATGTGTTTTAGGTCAAGTGTCTTGCTGTCATGCGGTTCTGGTTTCCCTGTAACCATATGGAAATACCATGGAATAAGTGCTGTCTGGAACGGCTCACAACAGACTCTGCTCAGACGGCTAATGATTCCCCAATCTTTAAGTGTGCCAGTTAGTTCCCCTTCCTGCAAACAATTTTTTTCTTCAGCATCATGAATGCTAATTCTCCTCTGATTTACGTCCTTCAGTGGGGCTAAGGGGGTTGTTTAGAAGAGCAAACTTTGGCCTTAGTTATAACTGGAGTTCTCTTAACAGCCCTCTCAGAAATGCTCAGGATAAAGATTTTATTTTCACAAGCACCTACAACACAAATCTCCGTTTATGATTCCTGAAAACTGAAAAATTTGGAGGAAAACTAGTAAAATGTCTGGCTGTTATTTATACACTGAATGTCTGCTTATTGGCTTGCCAGATCTGAGAAATATTAATTCTAGTGGTGTATTTCTGACTTGAGCCACACTATTTTTTTACCTAACCCAGGCTTGGAAAAACAAACAAGGCTTTGGCTGGCCTCACTCCTTTTCTAACATTTCATTGCCCATTTTCCCCAATTTTGCCAACTGGAATGTAAATTAAAGGGTTTTTTCCTTAAAAAAACCCCATCATGTCTTATCAAATTTTCATTTTTTGGCTATTTAACAAAATGCAGATTGGTAAGTTAGTGCTTATTTGGTGTGATTATTTCATTGGATATTTGGTGCAAACTCTTCAGGAAATTTAGTAGTCTAGCCTTTAAACCTCTGATCTTTTTCGATTGGCTGTTCCTAAGAAATATTGAACTACCAGAAGCTAAACAGCTTCATGGATATTATTTGACAGCTTGCTTTAATGCAAAAATGTGAAAAGTTTCCCACCCAAAGTCCTGATTAGTCTCTGTCTCTAAAACATTGCATTCTGGAGAGGGTAGCAGACGTTATCTTCCCTATCACATGGATGGAGAAACCAATTCATATGTCTTCCAGTGGTTTCCCAGCTCAGCCATTCTTGCTTCCCAGCATTTTGCACAGCCTGTCACTGGCTTTAAATGTCAGGTCAGATTTTCACTTGGAGCTTTGTTGATTTACAACAGATGAGGAAGAAACACCATATATTTTAAACAGGCAAAAATATTACTAGATTGGTTCTGCTGCTGTGTAGTCTTCTCTTTGTAAAATAAAGAATCTTTTAAAAGTATTTCATCTTGAAAATCATGCTGCAGAAGGAGATAAGAAGCTTATCTCAACGTGATGCTCATCGTTCTCATTTTCCACTGTTACTGTTTGCTGCGCCTGACCCAGACCAAATTCAGGTGCTTCAGAAATGAAATCTTTTACTAAGCTAGACAAAATTTAGGGCATTTTTTCTGGAAATGCAGCGAGGTGGTCACAAGACTAACATTCAGCCTACAGTGCTTCAGCTCTGATGCTGGTGTAAAGCAGAAATAATGTTATTTCAGAAAGCTGATTGCTCAGGTGAACATGCAAAATGGGAGAAGAATCAAGTGCTGTTTGACTCACTGGTGTTTATCTACCAAAATAAACACCTTAAGAATGATTTGTGCATTTTATTAGATTGCATCCAGAAGATGATGAAAAAAGTCTGTCTAAATTATTGTCTAAATTTTGGATTAGATATTTTATTGTTGGTGAAAAGTGTATGTGGTGTTTTGAGATTTGTCTATTTGATTTTGATCAGAAATTCCTCCAAAACCTATCTGAGACAATCACAATATTTTACTTGGATTTTTTTCTGCAGTGCTGAATTTAGTTTATCTGAATAGGAGTAAGGTCCAAGCCCTGTAATGTCACAGCTCAGAGGGGTACTTCCTGCAGGATCTGATAACGTGCCACCTCCTCTTACAGATGCTAGATGCCATTATATGTGTTAGGAGGGGTAGTTCAGCCAGGGAACCTGAACTTCCCATCAAAAGCAGAAGGCTACAAAACTTGGTGGGATTTTTTTCTGAAATGTCACAACAGAACTTTTACAAGCAAAAAGTACTTGTTTTCCTAATTAAAAGTTAGATTTTCAATTTTTGTTTACTATGGACATTATGGGAATACCAGCCAGCTCTTGTCATGCTAAAACAAATCTGCTCTGTGTAGTGAGAAAAATAACTTGCCCTGTCTTCCTCATATAAGCCTAAGAGTAATTTTCAGTGACTGACCAGCCTCATTGTGAAGGAGCATTCCTTGCATCTTTTTCTTTAGACATCTAAATTGAAGGCTCTAAACCTGAAGCTGAATCCCCCTTGTCCTCAGGGAGCCTGGGGGAAAGGTCTAAAACTCAGATTCATCACACAGTTTAGGGCACAGGTCTGAGCTATGCAAGATGGCTACCTAACTACCCTAGGCTGACATGTCCAGAGAAAAAACAATTACAGCTAAGATCTCTGGCAATGCATCTGTCTTTCATGTTACTAGAGCAGCTATTTTTCTATTAACAGACTGTAGATGACGTGAGTATGCTCCCAATGAAGATGTCTCAGTTACTTAAAGCAAGGTGGGATGGATCTGGCCCAGAGTACAGGAACCTAATTTATCCCATACAACATATCATATCCCAGATTTTTAGTTGTTAAAAATCAGTACATCCAGCTGAAGTCAATGGAGCTATGTTAATTTATTTCAGCTGGACCTCTGACATCAGCTCTGGATTTTGCAGAAGATTTCTTTGGTCTCTCCTTCTTAATGTTCCACACAAATTCTTCATTGGAATTAACGTCTGGTTCTGTAGACAGAGTAGTAATGGAAACAACAGTTTTGTTTTCAGGAAATATTATATTTTTGTCTGAGATTGATTTATGAAATAGAAGTAAACACACAATAATTAAAAAGAAAACAAAAACCACAAGAGCCATCATTTCCTCGAAAAACATCAGCTGTGCAGGTCAATAAATAACAAACACAGTTCAGCAATGATGAATGTAAATTAATACTTAGGGGCAAGTAACCAATTTGGATAGTTTGTGCTCCCTCTATTAGCCCCTCTGCACTGTTGAATAAAGGCAAAAACATAGGGATTATATGGAAAAATATTGATAAAATCAATACCACAAACAGCTGCATTTTGGGAGACAGAACTTACATTAAAAAGCTATGATAAAAAATAGTTAAAGTTTGTATTTCTTCAAGGATAAACACGGAAAACAGATGCTATGGGAGGCATTTTGTATAGCAACCGAAAGAAAGATCTTTCTTCATTAGGAGTCCTAAAGCATTTGTTTGGAAAATCTGCTTTTCAAAACAGTGTTTTAGGCCTAGATTTCCTCTCCTATTGGTCTAATTGCTCTTTTAAATCCTCATCCTGTTTCACTGCAGTATATGAAAAGAGTATCCATCTACTTGTTGCTGGGAGATCGGGGCTTGCACTCTGTTGGGAGATTGGGCCCATGAACTCTGTCAAGTCCTGTTTCCCAATGTGCCAGTCGTCACACTGGAGAGTGCTGAAGGCAAGCTGGTGAACAGCTAGAGATGTTCTCCTGGGGGGAAGAGACCTGTTCCTAAAATCTGCCAGAGAAACTACTGCGTGCCAGCAGGATCAGCTGGTCGAATAACCCAGTCAGGAAGGTTTCTCATACGAATTTTCAGTGACAGCTTAATTCTGTGTCACCTGGTGGCACAGGTCCTCCATAAGATATCATGTCCTTGTCTGAGAAGCAGCACTGGGAGTTAAACCTGTGGTGTGTTTTCTTTTGCCCAGTCTTAGCTAACATATCACTATTTCAGTAACAAACTTGATGATGGCATAGCAGGAAGAGGTCAAATGCATCTGGAGACATATTAATACCTAAGTCTTGTCAAAAGGTTTATAACCTGATACAGTAGATGAAGTACTTCTGATTCACACCAAGTGAGGACTCCTTCTGTGCTTAACATGCCACAAATATTTCCTTCTGAAGAAGAATATTTTGTACTTCTAGAGATCTTCACATTCTACGATTTCACAAGAATTCACAACTTTAACACCTTTAACCTCATAAAACCTGCTGTTTTTATTATCTCTGTTTAACAGAAGGGAAAACTAAAACAGAGGCAGTAGACGAACATACTCACCAGCACAAAGCGTCTGTAGGAGAGCTGGGAACAGAGCCCAGGTGCCCTGACTTTTCAGTCTTCCTCAAAGCCACCCCTGGATTTTAAGATAGAGAGGTCTAGTGTTTTTATACACCGCCAACTGCTCAGAAAAATCCTATGCATGATCATTGATTACTACTTTGTAGACTTCCTGTAGACCCTTTAAGGATCCCAGTCCTTACTGAAACCCCATTGTAATCAATATAAAGACACAGATAGGAATTATTTTTATTCCAAAGATTATAATGCCTAGTTCCAAACAAGCTTTAGTTGGAGAAAATCAGAATGGATGAACTGAAGACATAAAAGCAAGACTGCATGGCTACACACATTTGGAATTCCTCACCAAAATCAGTTCATATTTTAAAATCAGTAAAGGTATAATTTTATAATGCATAAACAAACCCAACTTTACTCTCTGAAAATTCACTTCATACTTGATTACTATTTTTAATAGCTTTACTTTGATGCTATATTACATCTCTATTACACATAAGAGAGGACCCAAACTGACCTCTCAGTTATTCCAATTAGAACCCTTTTCTAATTTAAAAAGATCCCAACCTTTATTTCATAGTCCTAAATGGCATTTCTATCCAGCATGAATTTTGGCCTATGGCCTCACATTTTATTTTATACATTCTAGTGTATGACTGAGCATTGCTATGCACAGCCATTAAGTTCCCTTTCTCTTATCACAAGGGTGTTGTCTTCAAGCAACTCCAGCAGATCAGGTCTATTTATTACTGGCAGTTATAGTTAGTTAAACACAACCTGCTTGATTCCACACTGCTTGCACTTAACCAAACCACTTTCCCAGGTGTTCTTCCTACTGCATAGTTTAAAGTTTCCAAGATTTCCCTTCAACAGATGTTAAACTCACTGGTCTCTAGTTTCTTGGTCTTTAATCTCTTGACCCTTTTTAAACTAATGGAGTTGTATTTGCCACTTCCTAATCCTCAGGAATCTCCTTCATTTTTAAGAACGTCGGTTAATTTCATGCCTTTTACTAATGCTTGTGAAATCATATTATTTGGACCTGGGGCTATATCTACCATAAGTGCACTCAATTTTTCTTTTTCTAATTACAAATTTTGCTTTTAACTATAGACTGTCTTCCTTTTGTCTCTGGAAAATTGATCCATTTTTTGGTCAGAGTATTGTTCTACCTTCTTCTAAGATAAAAAGACAGTAACTGTTTAACAGGTCTTTTTATTCCCTTGTGCCTCAAAGGGTAAGCTTTACTTGCACAGAGGAAAATGAAGTTGCAGAAAGAAAGGCAGTTCCCATACATTTTGCTATCCTCAGTGGGACTTGAGCATTTCCAGCATTACTCTAGAAATGTGAAGCCATATCAGAAAAACCCTCAGTCTGATTAAAAATTGTGAGATAGCCAGCAGTTAAGAGCATTTGGGTAATGCATCGAATAAATAGTCTCACTGCTTTTCTTGGGTTTCCTTTCTTCCAATAAGATGTGAAGGAACAACTTACGACTCATAGACCAAATCAAGCGCTCTGTTGAATTGAAGCCCATGTGTGCTGAAGGGAAATGTGCCGGTATATTTTCTTTGATAATTGAAACACTTTCTAGGCCACCCTCACCTTCAGACAATTATGAAGAATGTCTCTGAGCATTTTGAGACTGAGTTTTTCCCAGACCGTCCAAATGGGAGTTAAAAAATATATGTTAACAAGTTCCAAGGAGCATATTTTGACTTTTTGTTGAGAGCTGTGAAACCTTTTTCCACTGTCAGTTTTCTCTTGGTACTTTAAAATCTTTTTCCCTGGTTACAAGGTGCTTCTGACCTTATTCCTTGGAAACCCACCTCCTCATAAGCAATATTAGGTAGCCCTAAGGGTTACATTTGCAGAAGCAGTCCATACTTTATCTGATATAAATCATATCTTTTGACTTCAGTGCGAAGTTCTCAATACCCTTGAAATCAAGCTCTCTCAGATTTGACCCACTCAGTTTCTGAAGGCTCTATTTGTGTGGTATTTCACTGGAGGAGCTTTGGACACCCATACGTGTTTTGGACAATACAGAGACTTGAAAATTAAGAACTAATTTTTTTCCAGATGTGTTGGGAATTTCATAGAATCTAAATTGAGTAACGATAAATTTTTATCTAAGACCAAAACTATATTGAAATTTTATTCATTATGAACTTGTCTGATTTCCTTGTCATTAGGGGTAAACAAAGGACTGAGATCTAAGTTTAATTGGAACTACTTACTTTCTAGCATTACTAAGCAAGAGAAATCTAAAAAGCATGAAGATTCAAGAAGTGTTCATGGACTCTGTTCTGTTCAAAAATCCCACAGGAGTGAAGGTCTTTAAATGTAATGTAGGTCATGAAGTTTTTGCTTTCAAGCACTGCCACAGAAGAAGACGGTGGCATTGTATATAGAAAAATGAATGACAAATTCTATTGCTAGTCTTAGAAGCCCGGAAATTTAATCTTGCAACGTATATTTTGCATTGAAGAAGAACCTTAGAAAAGAGGAAAGTGCAGCAGAAAATCAAAAAGAGCATTTTATATATGCTTTGTTTAGGCTATGTGCTGAATGTCTACAATGACAGAAGACTCCCCAATTCCTCCAATGTTCATACATATTACAAACATATTACAAACTTCACCAAGAAGGCTAAAAACTCAAAAAAATCTAAAATAAAGATCCATAGCCTGAAGATTTTTCAGTCCAAAAGCCTGTACTGGTAACTGAAAGCGAGGACCGCCAAGTAGATGTTATCACTGTAATATTTTGCCAAGAGGGCATGAACATCCTTTGTATAAAATGGAACATGGAACTAGAGAATTCTGAGTGTGTGTTATCTGAGGTTTTGTTTTGAAAAGGGCTTACTCTGGGTTCATGAATGAAAAAATGAGGTTTGGGAGACAGTTGCATTGTAAAGGCAGTAGGAGAAAAGAAGGGGAAAAAAACAAGTAAGGAAAAGCTTAGAGTGTGGACTAGAGGAAAACTGTGAAGGCATTGATAAGATTTCTACAAAAATGTTATCTAACTAAAATATTGGCATTTAATATTGTCTTACATAAAATGCAAAGTATCCAGGTATATATTTAACTAGATCTCAGATTTCTTTCAAATACTGTTTCTGTGAACTACTCCTCATTGTTTTTATCTGTATTCAGAACCAGAAGGTCTAGGTATATAGTACCTACAAAAAATAGCTTTACTTCTTACTTTTTCGTTTCCAGTGTTGCTCTGAGTTTTCATTTTTCATGACCACAAAAATGAGAGAATCTAAGGCAACATCTTCACATATCATCTTGACCAGTTGTATGGTCTATATATGCCCATTCCATGATTTTTTAAAAAAATATTATCAGTTTCTATCTGAAGTCTGGATGAATGCAATTAATCTTGTATTTCACAGCTATGGCTTATATTGCTGGAATAAATAATCCTTTAACATTGCCATTAACATTATTCCACTATTCTAATTAGTATTTACATGATTAGTGGAATTAGCACAGGTTTGGTTCAACTAAAGGCAAAAGTGACAGAATAAAATGTTCAAACAGTTTAAATGACCTGACATTGAATTTCCATTTTCAGAACAGATTTAGGCACTGAAACATAGTAATAGATAACATCTTAACTGTTATACATAATTTTTGAAAATGGAATGTAAATTAAGGACATTTGAATGCTTACCCCTTTACGTAGCTCCATAGAGTTCAAAGTCTAGAAACTGTTTTGCCATTTCCTTTTCACATTCGTTTTCTCTTTAAAATACTGTAAAAATGTTCTTGCTGTAATAGCCACATGCAAATACACCCATCTTTTTATGAACTTTATTCTGTGCTGGTGTCTCCTGTCACCCTCCCATTTGCCTTCCTTATGTCTTGTCACATCTCTGAACCCCATAGACCATCCGGATTTAACTAACTCTCTGCAACTCCCTGCAGAATGCATTCCTCTGTCGGCACATATGCTTCTCATTCACCAATATTGTTATGCATTCGATTTTTCCCCCCTCTCTTTTTACTGCCACTACCTTGTTGGCATTGTAAAAAGAGAATACCTTTAATGGGCCCTGAACCACTGTCATTACACGCTCCAGACAGCAACCCAGGGTGCAACCGGCATCTCACCACAAGTAGGAAATGAGAAATTCTGGGCTATAATGAGAGCTATTGAATTTTTTTACAGCAGCTTAACATAGGCTATTTAGCTCAGGTGTTTCAGTAATGGTAATGCACATGGAAAAAGCAGTGTTTTAGGCCCTTGAGCTTTTTCATCTTTCTCCTACCTCAACATGTGAATCAATGTAATTGTCATGAAGGAGTCACAGTAGCTCTGACAAGTTATGATTTCAAGTGTATGCTAGACACCTACTCGTGTTATTACTTGTATATCTTTGGTAGCTGCTTGCTTCTAGGATACTCCTTGGTACCCTGCGTAGTGGGTTCATTGTTCTTACATACCGCCTTCTCTGAGGCAAGCATCCTTTTCTTCAAAACATTTTCAAGGAATCTTCTAGAAGTGCTTTAATTTTTTTCCCTCTTTTTTTCCCCTAATAAAAAGAAGTAAACCCATTGTATGTGAACATTTTTACTTTGTAGAAGGGACAGTTGACTCACCCTTTGGATTCTGCAGCCATGTCACCTTTTGCAGCACAGCTGCAAAGCCTGAAGGACTCGAGAATGTGAGGAGAAAGCCAGTCTGGGCCCCTCTGGCTTCAGCATAGCTAGGATTTCACCCCATGTGCCCTGAAACTGGAGGTCATGGCCAATGTCTGCAATATGAGACTGGGATGAGGTCACTAATCTAATCATGACCTAAGCTTATGCTGGAATTCCTGACTTTGGAGAGACAGATGCAAAAGAAACCAGTTTTGGGGGCCTTAATAAACCAATTAAATGCATCACAGTGGTGTCCTCATTCACCAGATTTTTATATTCATTCAAACTGTCTTCTCAGGAAGATTCAGTAAAGATGCCGGTCTCTTTCTGACTCAAAACTGTCAGGAAAAAAGTATGACTTTGTTCAATGAGATTGGACTTCTGTTGGAAGTTTTTTAGGACAACAGTTATCTCCTTCAATATAATTATATATCCTTTAGCCATATGGAACTCTGCTTTGTTCTAGAGCTTTTAGGATCAGGAAAATATTCAGTATGAAAAACAAGAGGTGGTTCAACACCGAGAAAAATATAAAAATCTGTTCATAATTTAAAGACATCCAAGGAAAGAACCATCTCTTTTCTTACCTGTATCTGATGTTACTGTCCTATCACTGTTCATGAGTTTGGAGATACTTGCATAAGCCAGGAGGCTGTGGACATTCATTTGCAGAACAACATTTTTACCCTAAAAATTTATTAAAATGTAAACGGTTTTGTACCTGAGGCTTTAGGTGACCTTCCTCACACCCTTACTTCTAACATGGAGGAGATATTAATGAAAGCTTTGATGTTATTTCAAGTACTGCTGGAATGTACCCAATGATGCTGGGAACGGGCAGGGTGTAGGAAAACAAAGAGAACAGCAGATTCTTTACTGTCATTGATGCACAGTCTGGGGGATTGTTTGTAAAACTGCATCAGATAAAAATGCTGTGTTTTTCTTTTGTCTTTTTTTAAAAAAAAACAATCTCTGGTGTATATTTAAATGCAATTCTTCTGAAAGCTCTAGTATTAGTTCTTTTCAGTATCAAAAAATTACTAACTCTGGCATGCTTTCAGAATACACAAGCACTAAGGTGAAGAGTGTAATAGAAATGCTTACAAACAAACAAAACAAATAAATAGATAGGTACAGGAATTCCCATCTCCTGACACTGGGAAAATCAAGCCTTCTGGGAAAACTTCGTGACATATATAGAAGGCTGTCTATGAATTCATGTAATATTCCATCGTGATCCTTTTTTGCCTTTTAGTTAACAATATGAAGTGATGCCGAGTAAAAAGTGTACGTTTGCTCTAATATAGCAAAGAATATTCATCCAATTAAAGCACTTCAAAATCTACTTGGGGCCTGTGATTTCCGGATATATTTATTATTACTTAATGTCAACAAAAGTGTCTTTAAATATAAAAGCACATTTTTTTGTCCTGAGAAAGCAGATTTGTTTTAAGACCATTGAAATGCACAATGAAGACGAGAAGAAGCGATATCTCCACCGGACTTCTTATTTTCGACATCTGGTTGTGGTCCGTTGGGAGAAATGTAAGTAACAGTTTACCACATGGATTACAAATGTGCTGAATTGCAAGAATGAATATTAAATGAAAATATCCATAGCACCTGCAGCTTGTCCGGGAGAATTCCCCTTGTGTGTTGTGGGTGGGTTTTCTGAAAAACCCCTAGTGAGATGCAAACTGCAACTGCAGCTGCTTCTAGTAGCAGCTTGTCTAGTGTTACCGAAGAGTTTGCAGATTCTATTCCCTTCAATGAATCAACATTGATCAGGGCTGCCAACACGCTAAAAAAAGAAAGGGAGAGAGCAGGAGGAGGGTTGCAGGGGAAGGATTATGATCATTAGGATTATTCCCCCAGGTTTTAGATGATCAGGAAAAATTTAAAAATAGTGATTAAAAAAAAAAAAAAAGAAAAAGAAAAGGCAAGCAAAACGCACGATGAAATATAAAGCCAGTTTGATGTATCTGGGTGAGAAAGCAGTGTTTACTATGTCAAAAGGTCAGGCCTGCTTTTTTCGCAACAGAAACCCTGCAATTGTGTGTTTTGCTGACTTCATATACATTCTGTATATACTGAGCACTGTACACATGTGACACTTGGCTAGATTTCAGATTCTGTGTTAGAGGGGATTAAACAGTGAAGAATGTTTCCCGCTTAGTATTACCTTTTTATTTTAAACAGACTGAGCTAATTCTACATGAACATATCTTGAAAACAGAGTGGCTCATTAGAAAGTGTCAAACTCACCATTTTGATTTTATCCTCCAAAGAAATGGTGAAGAACACACTCTGCATGCTCCACATCTTTTTATCTGGCCCCTCTGAAGAGCACTTGCACATTTAGGCATAGCACAGTGGAAATCAAAGGCAGATCAATGCTGGCAGCACAAAAAGGGAATTGCTAGTCTTTCCTTTGGGTTTTATAATGTCAAGATGATAAAAAATATGAACGTCAAGTGGTACTCAATTTTTTTTTTGCTGTAAGAAAAAAAAATAATATTTTTAGCTGTAAGAGGCTGCCAACCTATTCTGTTCTGGAATTTGTGTAGGACCTTGCTACTATTACAGAAAAATGAAAAACTTTACGCACATCTTTTTGTATCTGTTTTGATACAAGAGGTCTGCAAGGAAACCCAAGGTTGCACAGGGATTAGAAGAGAGTCACATGGCAAACACTTGTTACCCCGAGGCAGCCTCAGTAGGTCACTACCTCAAAATGGTAGGTTTCCTCTGGAGGTGATACTTTTACCTTTTACTGTTCTAGCCTGTTGTACAAATATTTGGAGCATGTCTAAAGAAACCCATTGGATCGAACTGCCTATATGCAGTTCCAGGTTTTGCATCCCTCGATTTTATATCCCTGTAAATCACAGTCTGATGCTGACAGACAGGATATGGAACATACCAGCTCAGTAGTGGAGACCCCAGCTGGGCACGGGACAGCCTGTGTCCTGCCATGGCTCATGTGAATATTAAAGTCCACATCCCGAAGAGGAGGAGTGAGTGAATCAGAAGAGGGAGCTCTAGCTGTGCTAATGAGGCCAGAGGGGTACTTGTGTTGGAGTATACCCAAAGTAGGAAGAGAGAGCTCTTTCTCTGTTTTACATCGAGGAGAAGGAGTTGTATTCCTTTCTGCTCCTCTGGAAGTCCATGTTTTCATCCTAGTTTAATAGCTCCCAACAGACTTTCCAGCAACCTATTGTGCTGTGCTTCTTGTCTCCTCCCTCACTCTTCTTTCCCTCCCAGGCAAACCCCAGGCATCCCACCAGCAAAGACTACAGCTCTCCAGGAGTCTCTGATGGGGAGACTTGATTCATTTTGCTTAAAACACTTGCATGAGTTCAGTTTCTAAACCTAGTGTGCAATATCTTATTAATCTACACAGGAGGACTTCTACATAAAGTCTTCAGAGACATTGCAGAACTTGGGGCAATGTCTTTAAAGGTATCAGAACTGTAAATGTACCCAAATAAGGGGAAAATATTGGCTGTCCCTTACAATGGAGTGAAATGTGGGAGAGAAAAAGTTTCCTATCCTGTGTGGCCTTTTGTAGGCACTTCCTTCCTTATCACTCTTTTCCTCCCAAGATGAATGAAGGTTCAACAGAAGTAAACAAGTATGATGTCGCTTCTGAGTCCCACTGACCGGGCCTGGACACTGCCACCGAGAGGCACAACAGAGGAGACTGCAACAAGGAACAAGAGCTTTTGTCTGCTTGGAAGCTTTGGGAGATATTTGGTGCGTAGTCCTTGGGGAAGGACCATTGTGCCCCATTGCAGTCCTGTTAAGTGTTGTGTGTTCGAAGGAATATGCAGACTCCTTAAAAAGTTGACAGTACACTAGTGTTTTCTGTGTTTCACAAGTCATTTGTGTAACATTTTACAGGCAAAATTACTTTCTGGAGATTTGGATAAACTGCTGTATTATGTACTAGACAGAAACAGTTTAAGAAACAAAGAAATGTGCCTGCATCCTTAAGTTCTCTTGTATAAAGGTTCCTGGGTTTTGAGAAGGAGCAGGTGTTCTGCACATTGCTTACAGTCCTTCTTTTTGCTACTGATTATTATGTCATTAGAAATAGAATTAATCATAATTTTTAGCCCATTGTGAGTCATACAAAAGTTAATAAAAAGCTTGACTAATCACCACTGGAGGTGCTTCAGCTTTCTCTGGGGGAAATAAATGACTCTGACTTTACATATCCTTCTAGCATATGCAGATTTACCATCATCCAAAGCATATGGAGGATGCTACTGCTCTGCAGGGATGCAGGCAAATGTAGTGATGAGGAGAGAAGCGACAAGGGGTCTGTCATGTGGCATAGACTGGGTTGCACTGGACAGGGTTAATCAGAGAGAGATCTTAATCGACAAGAAAGGTCCAATATGAAAAAGTTAGAAAGTAACTAGTGTCAGAACACTTTATGGCTGTCTCTAAAGGTCTCCAGAATTAGGAGCTGCTGTCTCGTTGCTGGTTGTATAGGGAGTATCAGTACTCTTGTATAGTGATTTAATGCTCTGGTATGTGGACTATATGGGCATGCAGCTATTCGGGACAAGGCAGACCAAAGGACTGAACAGATGTTTGAGAAAGAATTCTAAAGTCAACATCTCTGCCTGCAACATCCAGCTCTGCCTAGAGTAGATGTCTCCAACAAGAGAGATGAAAAGGAGCAAAGGCACCAACCTTCTTTCTTCATGTTAGAATACTAGCTAAAGCATGCCTGGAGAAAAGAGGAGATTATGTTTTGGCTCTCGTATCTAGAAAGTGGTCTAAGTTCCCATATCCCACCTGTGCTTTAAAAAACAAACTGAAGAAAATGCTGCTGTGTAGTCATACACATATGCTATACATCTCACATCTCTTTGAGATGGGTCACTGCCTAGCCAGGATTTGGGAATTTTGGGCCCAGAGAGAGAAAAAAAACAACAGTAAGTCAACCTGTGAAACTAGGTGATAAGGATATCCTCTAGGAAACGGCTTGTGCTTCTGCTCTTCATGTTATCTAAGGATTCACATTATAAATATAGAAAATGTCCTTCAAGAATGGGCTTAGGTGCCTTTTAGTTTATCTGTGAATTAAATAGTGTTCGGGTACTTTTTCTTTCACCCAGCTTTCTAGAACAATGTGCCTCTGTGTATAGGAGAGGGCCCCAAAAGATCTCCTATTGACACACAGCTCACTGTTGTCCTGAGGCACCTCCAGGGGGGTGGTGGGGTGGTGGTGCTCTCTGCAGTGGGCTTTTTGGTCAGCTCTCCAGGGAATTCTCAGCCTGGGCTTCCAACACAAAATGCAAAGATGTTTGCAGAAATGTGATTTAAATGATAAATACAGCAGGCCAGCATTATATTTTTCTTACTGATCACTCCAACAGACACCATTTTCCTCACTAAAAATACCTTACATGGACACCTGCATGTGAATATGTGGCAGAGCTCATGGGGTTGCATATAATGAGTAGGGTAGTTGGAAGATCAGCAATTTCTCTTTTGGTTGGTTTTTAATATTTCATCATGAGTTTACTGGAAGCATGCAGCTGAGATCTATATTACCATAACGCTTACATGTGTGACTTTTAATGGACAGAAGTTGAAATAACCTATCTTTCTGGTTAGTGAGAACCCTAATTACTCATTATTCCCTGCTCCCTACTTTAGCACACTCCTTGGAGCCTGCTGGTGAGCTGCATAGAGGTGTTTCTTTTACAAGGGTTATTACAGAGACACCTGTTAGGATTGATATAGTTAATGCTGGATCAACATTTCCATTGATTTGGTTTATGACCCAGCTGTAAAAACTCCTTTTAGTCTGAAATTTGATGAATGATGACTGAACCAAAGAGCACAGGGAAAATAAAGATTGTAACTTACTAGGGGGCAACATCAAATTAGATAAATTAGACATAAAGAAGTTTCAGAAGCTTGTTTTACATACTTATAATGTGAAAAATATTTCTTTCCACAATTAAAGTTTGGAAGTTTTTTAGACACAAAAGTCTAGTGCTGTTGTGTACCTTTAAAAAAATAATTAAGTCAGGGGATTTCAAGTGGAGAAATGGCTCCTGTGCAGGCTGGTTAATTATTTTGCATTAGGAAATACATGGATATTTTAGTAGAGAATTCAGAAAAAGCTATGATTTAAGGCATAATCCTCTTTCTATTTTGGCCAGATTAAAAAATCATTTGAGACTTACTGGGGAGGGTGGAAGAAATATCACCAATCTTTTCTCCTCTATAATACGGGTAAGTAATATGGAAAACATAAAAACTCTCTGCACTAGTGTTTATTAAGTGATGGCACAGAAGTTCTGCATATTCTGTCCAGAGACAATCCACAGAAACAAGTGACCCACGTGAAACAAAACTTTGTAAGGTGCCTCATATGCACTAAATAATTTGTCTCACCTTCCCCGTCCTCCTAGGGTCCAAAACTAAGAAATGCAACCACATGTTTGGGTAATAGTCTTCCAAACTGAAAAGAGGGCCATTAATGGAGAGCAGATCTGTTTTTAAACTCAAAAGAGTCAGCCATTACAGTGGTAACAGACATGCTTCTGCAAGTGGTCATAGTGTGGGGTCATGTGTCCCCCATCCCTTCTGTGGCAGAATTGGAGGCAAGTAATTACAGGCTGGGAGCAATTTTACCTACAGAATAAGAGCTAGACTACAGTAAAAGAAGACAATGGTGTCCCAGGGATGTGAAATTACAGAGAACTTGGTCTAAATATCTGAGATAATCCATATCCCTTTGAAAGCAAAGGGTGATGCATGTGTGTAACTATTGGTACTGAACCTGAGCTCATTCATTGCACCTGACTTGGGGCATGCACTGTTAATTCCATTACAGTATATTGTAACTTAATATTTACACATGGAAATATTTGAGCAAATGGCCTCAGCCTGGGTGACTTATGCTACACTCATCAAGGCAGTCAATCTCCTGGAGGGTTCCAGATTTGCTTAACTCCTGTGGGTTTGCTAAATGTGATATAAATAATGGGGCTGGCATCACTTTTGTCAACAAGAAGAAAAGACTGATTTTCATAATAAAAAAATATCCATTTGTGAAGACAATATTGTCTAACGCAAAATGTGAGAACTGGGGTCTCAAAGGATGTGGAAGTTTAAGAAAATGTGAGATCTGATCCAGAGTTCGCTGAAGTCATGGAAAGATTTCCCCCCTCTACTAGTGGATATTGAATGAGCCCCTTGGATCAACAGAAATAGAGGAAGAGCCAGAAACAAGTTATCATGACAGGTCAGAAAGATGGCAACAGCACTCAGAAAAATATGAAAGTATAATAAATGTGATGTAAAAGTAATGCTTTTATTTTAATAGTTGGCATTCTGTCTCCTAGTTGTCTTGGTTAAACATCAGGGTCACAGTATTTAATATCCATTAGGAGTTTTAAGACTGATTTTTTGATCATTACTCACTTTCAGTAGCACACATTCATTTGGTATTCTTTAGATGGTGACTATGGCCAAGTTCTTGCTGGTGTATTCTCTATTGGACACCCATGAAGAATTTACTCCAACAGTCAGTCCCTGGAAGTAAATAGATTTGGTTTAGCAGATCTTCATTAACTTTAAATGATGAGCATGGTTATGTTGCACATATTAATTCTAACCAATTTTCAGGTGAAATAGATGGTTATATACACACATGCGCATGCACGCACAAACACAAAAGAACTATCTGTAGAGTGAGAAAAATTTATTGCAAAGAAGACTATGTCATTGCTTTTATTGAGCTCAAATTAATCAGGGATTGAGCTAGGCAGTGAAGAAGGAATTGGCTTTTACAAGACAGCACAGTTTCCATGTGAATTATAGCAAAAGGCAGCACAATTTTTCAAATGTAATATTCACAGCCCAGATTTTACATGGTATTTTGACAGCTGATTTGCAGTCAATGGGAAACAGGTATCTAGGTCTTTGTACCTGATTGGGAGAATTTTGAACAAAGTCTTTACATCTCTACTATTTTACAACTCTAGCAAGGTCAGGATTCAGTTCCGTGCCATGGGATTGTTCATTGTAGGTATGCTGTCACAGTGCTGTCTACAGTCTTCTGAGGAGAAGCTGATGGACAAGAAAGCTGCACCCTTCTGCCTGCCAGAGTCCAACATAAATGAGATAAGAAAAGAAGTGGAAGGATAAGTGTGCTTTGGCAGAGAATAAATATTTGATCCCTCCTTTTCTTTCTGGGAGCTCATCTGCTTCAGACACAGGCCACAAAACCACTTTTGTTAAGTTCATAACCTATGCTGGAAAAGCCTGATTAAAGCAGAGTGAAGAGCAGGATGTTTTTATGCATCTGTGAATATAAAGGAGACATCCTGAATTCCTTGTTGTAGCCCGTCAGTCACTTTCTGTCTTGCTTGGATAGAAAAAAAAGCACAGTCATATGAAAAATGGTGGGCAATACTTTATTATTTTAAATGTTGTTCAGGGAAAAAAAAAAATCCTTGGCCTACCGTGTATTTTTTCTCAAGCATACCTTGATACTGTGTTCAAATATAAAATTCTGAGATCATTCATTTCAACGTACTAATTAAAATGGTAGTTAATGTCCGTAATGATTTTTATTTCATCTTTGCCTTCTGAAACCAGTTTATAAAACCCCCTAAATTTACATTTGAAACTAATTTTAACAGGAAGTTCTTATTCAAAATTTATTGAGTGTCTGCAATCTGTTCTTATCTTTTTATACAAGGAAAATTTTCTTTCTACTTCTGCATGTGAGGTAAGAATGGGCACAAAAGCTTTAAGAAATGAAGAGAAGTAGCATCTAAAAATAGAACATTAAACCAGTTCCTAGCATAGGACTTGTAAGATATAACATATTTTACTGAATCTTTCAATACTATGTATTTCTCATATATTACCTTTCATCAAATTTCAGTTTTCAATAATCCTTACAATTTCCTGAAAAGGAAGAAAAGGTGGTTGAACTGGGTTAACATAATTTTGCTTGATGAAATCAAAGTCTGAAGTCAGATATTTGAGAACTAATGTATATCACTAAATGAAATCCTTTCACGTTTCTTCCAGTTTGCCATGATTTGTTCTCAGATAAGAGTTATGTTTATGACTGGAGAATCTGTCATCAATTCTTTGATATAATTTAACCTTCTGTGAATAAATGAATGGAGTAATAAACTGTAGCATAAGGAAAATCAGACTGTTTTAAACTGTATCATATAAATCTTATAGCACATTGTGTGAGAAATATAAGCAGTATTCAGTCAGTGAGCATTTCTTTCCATCGCTCCACTGACTTCCACCCTTCCAGAATTAAAAACTGCAACTAGGCAACTTTGCCTACTATGCAAAGTGACTTCTAAGAGCTGGAAAACATTTCCTTCCAGCTGCAGGGTACAGAGATAATCAGCCTTTGAGATCAAATTATGACAAGGTCAAATCACGACCACGGTAATTTTCTGTATTATGCAGCATAAGAATTACATAGGTAGTTGGACACAAACATGCTTTCTCATTTTTTGTTATCTTTTGAATGGAAGAGTTAGCATTGCTATTTGGTTAGAATACTACTATTATTTGCTGTAAATGCTCATTTATTGTCAAAGTAGCAGCCATTTGATAGTAGTAAGCTTTTTACATTTTTACTGTTTCTAAGGCAGTTTATGTATGTCTTGAAGACAATCAATTACGCAACAAATTATTCCCCTTTTAATTACTTAGTAATGATAGTCAGGAAAGAATATTTATGTGGCTAGATATCCTCATGACCAGACAGAAAAACGTACAACTTAACTTGTCTTCTTAATTGAAAAGGGAGTTATAGGCCTATACAATTTTAGGTAAAGGGCAGCTAGGAGGACAAAACAATTTCTTTGATGTTAGAACAAAGTAATCTGTATGGATTGATCCAGCTAATACTATAGTATGTGTTCCTGTGTGTGTTATAGTGTCACAATGCCAATATCACCCTAATCGTTCCAAAAAGGTACAAACTGCCTTTGGTTTGGGTTGGGGGCGAGTTGAAAGAGGAAAGGAGTTTTGACATTTCATCATCACATTCATGGTCAGGGTCATGATTCATGCACAGTTTTAATATGATCAACTAAAAATGTATAGATAATAACTTAGATCATGACCACAGAGGAAACAAGTCATATTCATAAACAAATGTTTCTGAAGTAACACAAAATGTCCCAGAGTGTCCTGTCTGGCCCCCAGCTGCTGTTGCAGAGGGACGTGCCTCTCCTATAGGTTCTGGGACATTTCTCCCTGCCCTATATAGATGCCCTGAACCCCTCGGCTCAGTACAATGGCAGACCTGGAGAAGCTGGTGTCTTCTTTCCTCTCATCTTTAGGACGAGAGGAAATGGCCTGAAGTTGTGCCAAGGGAGATTTAGATTAGATATGAGGAAAACTTTCTTCACTGAAAAGGTTATCAAGCATTGGAACAGGCTGCCCTGGGAAGTGGCTGAGTCACCATCCCTGGAGGTATTTAAAAGATGCATAGATGTGGCACTTAGGGACATGGTTTAGTGGTGGACTTGGCAGTGCTAAGTTAATGGTTGGACTTGATGCTCTTAAAGGCCTTTTCCAACCTCAATGATTCTGTAATTCTTCTAGGTAGTTGAGCCCGAATGAAGAATTGCAGAGTGCTTGCTGGTGACGCCTCCGCAAGAAACTCCCCGGCCTGCCAGGAAAAGTTGGCTTTTGCTATCACATCTTGAAGCCCTAATCTACACTTGATATTCATTGACCTTTGCAATAAAATGAACCAGTACCCTTATGTGGCAAACAGTTATGTTAGTGCACCGTTTGTTTATCTTCGGCAGGACTCTCCAGGGTGGAGCAATGTGTGCCATTCCCTAGGACTGTGTACAGCTGATGATATTGAACTGGACTGGAGGGGGAATCTCCAGGGTCACTATTGTGCTTTCTGTAGTAGATGTAGCATGTAGCATTTATTAGGCTGAGACAGCTTTAGTTGCACCCAGGTTTTCCAGACACTCAGAGATGCCAAGGATATTCTTTCAGTGGCTGCTCTTCTAAAGGAAGGTCTGAAGCAAAACAGGCTGTGAAACTCTTTACAAAAGTGGTGATGTCTGGGATACTTTGCATAAAACATACACCACCTAGGCTGTTGCATGTCTAGGCTAGGCATGAGTGTGACCAAGGTAGAAGGACAGGGGTTATGCCTCTGTAGAGAAGCCTTTCCTCATGTTTGATTTTAATTTAAAATTCTGATTAATCCAAATTTTCAGCCATTAGACTCTGAGATACCATGCACAGCCATATTAAAAACCCTGCATCACTTTGCCTTTGCTGTGCCACCAAAGATACAATTAACCAAGACAAGCATTAAAATTAGGCGAGGTGAACCCCAAACAAATCACTACTCAATTTTAAACAGCAAAAATTTTTTTTTTTTTGGGGGGGGGGTTGTGTGGTTTATTCTTGGTTTTGGTTTTTTTATATAAATAAAGACCAAGGTCCACTTGTAATTTCTGAATTTAAAAAAATGGTTGACTTACAGAAAAAACTGCTTTTCTGTGATGAGTACACTGTCCACGATACAGGTCCCCTTTAAAGCTCAGGAAGGCCTCTCTCAGCTTCCAATTCAGTTACTTTTGCAAAAGAATTTCCTGGAATTTGGTTGCCAGACTCTAGGTCTCCAGTGATCCCTTTCTCACTGCTCTGTTTTCAAGGAGTATATCCTTTTTATGAAATTTGGCTTGGGAATGATGCTGACCTTGAAGAAAGTGAGGTGGGGATTTTAATGGTTTGTGCCAGGACTTTGGCTGCTATTCCTGTGTTGTAATCACCTTATCTATGAGGTTTTTGCATTAACCAATCAAACTAACAAAACAAATAAATAACTCAGTATAATTCACAACATGTTATTTTACTTTGCTAATTTCTTGAAAGATTTTTGGCTATAGTTCATTGGTGTGGTGTGGTTTTTTTTCCTGATATAATTCCTGAGGTTTATTAAATATAATTTTTTATCTAGCTAAAGAATGTATAAGAATTAGTGACCTAAAGAGAAACCCACCAATCTCCAAATAATTAGAATGATTCTATGCATATTTATTAGGTCAGAGGCACAGAGACACTGCACTTGTGTTTAGCATTTAAACTGCTCTTCGTAAAGAGCATTTTGCAGGCTTAATCCTATTTCAGACTCAGTTGAGTTTGGTTTCAGTTCTTCAGTTGTATTCTGTGACTTAAACATCATATATGTTATGTCTCACCATAGCCCATTTCACGAAGTGCTCTGAAAGAATAAATAGTAGGCAATCTTGAGTCATGGGACTGTAGTTGCAAATAAATTAATTCTGGTTCATTTACAAATTACAAGAGGGACAGTCAAGATGGTTTGTTGATCCTAGCAAGTAGAATTAGAACCTGTTCACTCCAAATACTTTTATTATTTTTGTCACACGAGTTCATAAAGGACCAAGCTGTTATAATCTTACTTATGCTGAGCAGTACCTTATCCTACATGTAGTCTATGAAGGTCTTTTCAGTGACAGCTGCCTGGTGAATAACCATGTTCTTAGCCATGTTGCAATTACAGTTTGCTTAATACTGGTTGGGTCAGCATCGCTACAGTTATGTGTCTGTGAAAGCTGTTGGTATCACACAAAAAGTGCTGTACAGAAAAGAATTTATGAACTCCCTACAGTAAGCAAAGCATACTCTGTTGGGTTTTTGTGAGTTAAATAAGTTCTTCAGAGTTGTATTTTACTGAGCAGTTTTGTGGTGGTTCATTCTTTTTCATATCAGACGTGCAGAAGGCAGAACAAGCCTAACTTGTGGAGATTCTGGTTTTGTTTGGGGTTTTTTGATGTTTTTTGGTGGTGGGAGGGGGGTTTTGGTTGGTTGGTTGGTTTTTTCTACAGAAAGGCAATAGATAGGACAGCATAACACTTTGTAGCAGAGTGCCTTACAGCTTTTGAAACTTCCAAGTGCTGTGCAGGTGAGTGGAACTCACAACCCCGGTTTTGCTGCGTGGGCTTCAGCTTGTGGTACATAGAGATAGTAGGAGTTTCAGAAACCAGAATACCAAGGAAAAATCTGCCCAATCTAGAAGTGTTGAGGAGACGAAGGGTGGGAACAGAGACTGTGACTTAAGCCCTACCTCTCTGCTGCTCAGAAATGCCTGTAGCCAGATTCAGGACCATGAAGCATCTTCAGGAGGTAAGTAAGCAATCCCTTTCAAAAGTACTAACTGTCTTCCTAAAGGGTGGAGGAGAAAATTCACTTTTATCTTTTAAAATGGTTGTTGAGAGCACCATTTCTGAGGTTAGAGACCCTCATTTAACACCCACCCCCCAAAAAATATTTGTGCCTACAATCTTTCTTTGCGTAGGGGAATCAGTGAATTACATTGTATTATTAAGTGCTAATGGCTTTAGTGGAAGCAAAACGAAATGAAACAAAACAAAACAAAACTAATCTGTAACCAAATTGCTTCTGACAAAGTGTCTCTGTTTTGCATATAGTTTTGCACGATTCCCATACTTTTGGTTTGAGAAAAGAATAAAAAATGAAGTAGATGAGCCTCTTGGATATGTTGCACATGATTATGAAAAAACACTCTGTGACTACATTCCTAAGATAAAATGCAGTTAGCTTAGTGCAATTTTGAGGCACAAAAAACAGAACAAAACTAAACTCTTTTACTGCATTATTTCCTGTTGTCTGAGCTGTGAGAGAAATTGGAGTTTCTCTCTGATGAAATATTTCAGACAAAATGCATAGCATGGAACAAAGTTCTAGGAAATAATTTGCAGCATCTTCAGTTTTGCAGCACTTATTTTACATGGCCAGAAATATTGCATCCAGTAATATTGCATAAAGTTTTGTTCCTGGCAAGGAAATAAAGAGTGATGTAAGAATTTTGACATATTTCTGAGGAAGCCTTGTTTGTTCATGCTGGTAAATTTGTAATGAAACATTTTCATTTCTGAGAAGTATATTGTTGTGTGCATCTATACAAACCTTGTATCTGTTTGTACCCTTACGGATTCTTGCATTATTATGAGAAAAGGATATTTTGTATAAAACACTTTGACTATATCTATGCTAGTAACTAAAATGGCCATAGACCATTGTCAGTTCTGATGCATACATTATGCTGGTATAGTTAAACTCTCTTTACTCTTTTGCCTCCAAACCGTCATACTGAGATAAATACCCAACCCACGTTAACTTCTGACCATGCCCCAGCTAGAGTGTGGGTCAGTGCCAGCCAGGTCTGGGTGAAAAATATGTCAATGTACAATCCTGCCATACTTGGGTTCACGCCCTGGCCCTGGTCTGTGTACTACTTTAGATGTAACCTAAAAACTGAGTCGCTATGGATAAATGATTCCCTGAAAAGCCTACACCGATGAGTAGGAAAAACAATGTCTAAACAGATGAGCAAATAAAGGTTCAGGCTTTAGGGTGAAGACGGGGTGGCATAGATAACACAGCTATGCTCTTCTCCATTGTTGCTTCCCTCTGAATAAAGGAATTGTTCTCTGGAAGAGGAAAAGGAGGGAGAGGAATACATGGTTTTTCACTCACATCCATAACCTCTGAAGCTGCTCCTGTCAAGGTCAATATTGCAGAAGTCTTTGACCTTACTAATGATAATGTAACCAGTTTTCGCTGAAAAAGGGGTCGGCAAGAAATTGCCCCTTGTTTTAGTTCCTGGTAAATGTGAGAGCCTGGAAGCCACCTTCTGACCTACCAAGAGTACGTGGTGACCCAGTTTTGCTTCCTTCCTCCCGCTCAGTGGAAAAAGCAAAGGGCAGGACAGAGCTAACTGGGTTAACGCTATGAACACTGGAGTCAAAGTAATTCTGCAGTTTTCCCTGTTTCACTCCAGAGCATGGTACTTAGGGACGGAACAGATCAGAAAATCTGCAGGATTTTCATTCCTGTTGCAAAGCTAATGTAGCTATTGTACTACTTGTACTTTAGACACTGAAATAGTGAAGGAATGGATCTAAATGTTCTTAGTGGGGGAAAAAAGCAGGCAGGAGGTTTGTTGGGGTTTTTTGATGTAAAACAAAACAAAAACACCTGCATAAAAACTGTGCATACAGTTTACAATACATTCAATTTATCATCATTGTGAGTAGGCTGGAGTGAGCTAAGCTTTCCAAACACTGTTCTTGCTGTGGAATGCAGCCATTCTTCATGATAGTCTTCAGGGCATAAGTATTTCTAAACCCAAAGTGTTTCACAGCATATTTTAAATAATCAGTCATCATATTAAATGTTCTCAGTGACTCCAGTGTTTCTGCATTTGAGCTACTTATTATAGAAAAATTACACACAACAGTAGAGAAAATAACTATTTCGCCCCCAATACTAGCTAATCAAAACCGTAACTATTTTCTCTCTGTTATTTTATTCCAGTGTGGATTTCTGAAAACATATAAAAGGGTTGGACATAAGAAACACCAGCCTTAAAACAGTCTTTTAACCAGCATTGTCCTTGGAGCTCTAGAACCAGCTAAAAAGCAGCTTTGGGTACCAATATAAGTTCTCCTGATAGGGAAAACTGTAAATGGTGATGTTTAGATCTGAAGCATCTATGTAATACCATTCATCTCAAATGAATTAAGTAGTGTAAGCTGGTCATTATGAATCCCTGTGAAATCAGTGGGAAGGGAAATGCCCAGGACAGTTAATTCCCCACTTTTTAGACATGTATTTTAGGGTGAAATGGGTTGCACTCTGCAACTCTACTTATCCCTCCCTCAGTATTGACTCAAGAAAGATCATAAATGATGAGCTTAACAAGCAGTGCTTCCTTTCCACTTCACACTGCTTTGGAGCAGTGTGCTAAATGCTTATCAGAAGATATGCATGTCTCTGCAACAATAAAATTATGTGTATGACAGAGAAATTACTATTTGATATATATATTTTACATACAGTAAAAAGTGTCTTACATTGTAACAGATAATTATGATAAATATAAATAAATATAGCCTCTGGGTACTCCTCTCTTAAGACACAACTACAGGGACTACATGCATGAGGAAGCAATAAAAAAGGACACATGGGTTTTTTTGTTGATCTATTTTCTTTTGTTAAATATTCCAGTCTGAGAGAGATGGAGTATTTGTGCTTCTAGTGGGATCTGGAATCAGTCAAACAGATTCTCCTCTGTTCATCTGGCCCAGTGGATCCAACTCTGAAGCTGAGTCTTACGATTTAATCAAATTATCACCATGTTCAGTGGAATTTTAGGTTCAGTCTGCATGACACAAATGAGACCAATTGTCAGATAAAATGATGAATAAGGTGTTAAAATGAGGTTTATGGAACCATGAGGAACATATTCTACATTACTCCAATTTATGTAAAACTCATGTGATTTCATGTTTAATAAAAATATTAGACTTTCTGAGTGAACCTTAAGCACAGTTTTGAGTGAACCTTGGCTGATTTATGCTTTGCATTCTCACATGATTTTGACAAGGAACCAGATAAAATTTGGCAGTTTTGACTGTGTTTCATTTTGAGATTTTGAGTTTATTTGGACCTGAAACACAAGCAAAACTTGTAGCTCTGAACCCACCCAGAAAGAACCCGAAGAAAACAGTGACCCAGCCCTCCATAAAATTAAATGGTGGATTTTCACATAATTCTGACATACAGACGTTAAAATTAGGTGAGATGAATCCCGTGCTCCGGGAACACCACTGTTGGTGACAAGAAGCACCACAAGAGAGAGCAATAGCTTCCAGCTCTAGCTTACATGGGCTCTAGGAGACACGTTTCCATATTCTTCTCTCAGTTGCTTCTTCCATGCAATCAGTTGAAATGGCAGAGCTTTAACATACTGAGAACCCAGCTGTACCCGTACACCAATCTCCTCATCTGCCTACCACGTACCACCAGCTGTACTCACCCAAACCCATCTCCTAATCTACTTAAGGTAGATTCACCTAAGGCATGCTTCACTTCAGCAAGCATTTACTTCCCAGAGGCTTTTTGCCTCCTGAACCTGCTCCCACATCCTCAGGCAGGAGTACAGAACTTGAAAATCGCTGGGCTCTGGCAGAGGTTGGAGAGCCAAGATGTTTCTGCACTCAAGTACTTAGCTGAAGGATCTGTCTGCAGCTCTACTAAATGCCTCCACCTAGACAGACCTGGCAGCTACTGCTGTTATGTATCACTTTAGCAGTCTGGAAACTTCTGCACTACACTAAGCAAAGCTGTGTATCAGTACCAGCTTTCCCATCCTGCCAGTAAACTTATGTCATACTAGAGAGGTATGATACTTGGAATGAAGTTTTTGGTTTTGCAATATCACAGGCATAAGAAACCGTACAAATACAGGTAATAATTAAGGAGAGAATAATTCCCTGATCAAGAGAAATAGGATTATAAAGATAAAATAATTTACATTCACACATAGATTTTGTGTCTAATTTCAGTTATAGTTTATGAATGTATTTCCATTTATTCCAATGGATCACATCCTTTGTCATCTTGGCTGTAATTGTCAGTGATTGTGAACTGAACTGGCACTGGTGATAACAGTTCTAGTGATCCATCTATGCACTATAATCCACACTAAACTGACTAACTTTTTTTCTTTACACCTTTGGGCAGCCTCTGGCTTGTCATTATTGTTCTCAGAACTCCACTCAAAAAAACCCAGAAAAGCTAGAAGTCTTTTCCAGATGAACCAGTATGTCATTTAACCTTGTATTTGTTTCTGATCGTCCTTCTCATTGAATGCAGTTCAGAAGCTTGAGATGCTATAGACTTCAGTATCAAAATAATAACAAATTATACCTCAGATGATAAAAAAAAGGCATGGTGAACAAACAATATGCAATCTGACAGAGAATTTTTCTCCAGGAGATTTTTCTCAAGCAGTCATATTTATAAAGGAATTGCAGAGCACTGGTGAGAAGTCATTCAACAAAGCATACCTTTTGCTAATGGTTAGTAGTAGTTTCAAGGAATTAGCTGTGTTTTCTGGTATATAACATTCATATGTAGTATTGAAAGAATATTCTGTCCAAATTTAACTCTTCAGAGTCTCAAAGTGTATCACAAGCTTAAACATGACAACACTGCAGGCATCATGAAGAAGCAGATCATAAGCAGGCTTAAAACACCAGTTATATAGATTTAAATGACTCTTAGGTTGAAATGAGGAATAAAAAGGTCAAGGGCCATCTTAAGGTTTGGGGAGAGAATGAATGACAAGTTGTGTGCTGCATTCTCTCACTGTAATGAACAGTATTGCTTATGAAATTACATGAAAGGGAAAGGTTTTGCACCTCAAAGAAACACAGCCCTGACCTCTAGCAGGAAGAGCTCCTATGGCACAAAGAGATTCGTGAACTGTTACTCACATAAAGAAACTCACTAGGGTAAATGAAACAATTCAGATGGTCAGCTTCCCAGTAGTGTTAGCTACTTAAAATTGATGGGACACTGGTGTGAAATAGAACATTTAACTGATGGGGAGAAAATCAAAGAAAAATGCACTACCTCCTTTACCCTTGTTTCTCCTCTCTTCCTTCTTTCCTCCATCTCATTCCATCCTTTACGACTGAGAGGGGGATGACTTAGCTAGGACATTTCCTTGAAGGAATGAAGAGGAGAAGGGACATAAAGAGTTCTAATGGTGGAGACCATGTACAAAGGATAATTTCCATTTTAACAGATGACATAAAATAGTAGGATAACCCCAAAATGTTGTCACAGAAAGAAACTATGAATTCAGAAGGAAGGCAGTGTCTTAGGACCAAAACAGTCAGATACTCTTGAAAATAGTCCCAGTGGGAGGGGAAGAATCCACTTCATACATTTACACTGAATACCAGTATGTACTAGGCAAAGAATAAAACCAAGGGAGAGAGAAGGAGCAAACTGTATCTTCAACTACAGTGAAAGAGAAAAAGTAAGCTCCGTAAGCTTTCCAAGGTGAGGCCAGGCTTTCAAGAAAGAAGAAGGGGAAATAAGGGAAGAGAAAGGGAGCGGCGTTACACTGCCAGACCTTTGCACTCATTGTAGCCAAGATACTGGAACAGCTAAAAAGGAACTTCGGAGCCAGATATATTTTAAGTTTCTGTTTTCATATTTCATTTTTTGTTTCCAATTTTGCAGTCAGGAATTCATCTCACTTCTTGCTAGGACACATTTATTTCCTTCTTTAGGCTTGTCTTGTGTTAAGAATGAGCTGCTTTGGTAAGAGGCAAGCTGTGGAGAAATAACCTGTGATGCTGGGTTAACTCATGCTGGACATTGTCCTTTGCCATGTGATGAAGGAGAACAAGCCAATTAGGATGCAGAATGTCTTGTGAAGTTCTTGCTACACACAGCCCCTGCATGGTCTCAAAAAAGCAAGCTTCTCAGAAACATAATTGAGCCAACAAGGAACTGTGTAAACTAAGTATAAGAGTGTAAATGAGGCAGAGTGGAAATCAGACATTAAACAAGTCTCTTTTTTTTTAACTCTCCCAAACCCTTCCAGATGTTAAAACAAGTAAACAGCACGTGACAACTGTGTTTCATTACTAATCCTGGTATTAGGGTTAACTTTACCCTGCTTTTTGGCCTTGTCTCCTTATTACAACTTTTGTTTGAGGTTCCAAATGTGTTCATTCTAGCTTTCTGTTAAAGGTAAATATGTGCACCAGGTCACTTTTCTTATAGAGTGAGTAAGATCACTTTCAAATGTAGTCCTGCTCAAATATAGCTGGGACTTTTTATATTTTAACAAAAAAGAATTTGTTCCCCTTTGTGTTGGTGTCAACAGCAGTTCTTATGTGTAATACAATTAGCACTGGTAGCTGAAGTTCCCCACAAGGAAATTATTCAAGACAGATGATAATAAAAAGTGGGGGCAAAAAAAAGTGGATTGTGGTTAGAGCAGCAAAAATCTCACTTATTAAGGTTCTGTCTTCACTGTGGAGTTACTCAGGTGGTGCCCCCAGTTTGGCAAAAACAAAGACCTCCGAACCAACTAGAGTGATGCCTTGATCTAAGCAAGATCAATCACAGAGCTATAGGTTACAGTCTGTGTTTTAATTATTCTTCTTCTTAGTCTGATAAATAGCCTGCTTTGCAGAGAGGATTCAGACATCCCTCTTGTGCCTTACTACAGCTGCCTCTTTGCTTCACTCAGTTCATGGGAAAACAGTGTTATCAAAACCGTAGGATGTCTCCATGGAAGTCCTCTTACACCTGTGACTCACGCCTAGTTATTATTACTCTGTGCATCACAATACACTATCATATAGCTAAAGTTATTGGTGCAATGAAATATGAGCATTAGCAAGAAAAGATTAATCTTCCTTCACTTCAGATATCTATGATGTGGGGTGTGATCCATTGGATATATTTTAGGTGTCTATGTGACACTGAGATGAAGATAACCTTAAAAACACCTATTCATTGTCTATAAAGAGAGGCTAACTGAGATGTAGACATTTACATTGGTTAAGATGAATCCCATTCCAAGTGACTAATCTCAGCTGGGAAAGAGCTATCACTTTTTTACTGCCTTGAGCTCAGATCATTGCCTGTCAGAGCGAGTGGTGGACTGCAGTGTTAAATCAAACAGATTAGCTAAGGTCAGGAGAGATGTAAAGCAGGGTGGAGCACAAGCACTTACAGAGTCAGACCCTGGTTACCTGCCCTTCCCCAGCTGAGCCCGGTCACTGCTGGGGTGGGTGCCCCTTCCTTTCTCTTTTCTGTGTGGTTTACAACAGCCTGCTCATTAACAAGCATCTGTCTCAGCTGAAATGTTGTGGTTGTCCTAAGATTAATGTTTGCCATCAAGGTGGAAGGTTAGACCAGAGACAGTGGAATAAAAGATGAGTGCTTGTACAGGCAAGTGCCAGACAGTAGAAAAGGTCACTGCTTGCAGCTGAGACTGGTGCAAACAGACCTTTTTCCTCTTTCCCACTACTGTTTAAACTAAACTGCCTGAATTCACACTGATAGGGCAATGAGAAAAGTACTTGTACAGGCAGGGATCTGTCTGAGTCAAGAAGCAGTGGGTTTAGCTAAGAAATTGTAGCTAAGAGTTAACAAATGACAGCCCTTCCTGTTGAACACTGGGGTTTCTGGAGATCTCACGAGCTTCCATGTAAGGGACAGGAAGACAGGATTGTTTCCTCACTGGAGGGATCTTGGAAAATTATAAGATTCAAACATTTTGAAAGTTAAGGACATAACCAAGCTTAGAGGCTGATAGGTGATTAATGAGATGAAGTGGAGAGAGAGAAACCATGCAGTGTCATGATACATGTAACCGCTGAGCTTTAAAGACATGAATATGTAGGTGTGGGATTACTATTTCAAAGGTGATTTTGCATTGTGTTTGTTCTGCCTAAAGGCTTCAACAATGTAAATTGAATCTGCCCTGAAGAATTAATCTCATAAACCATAAAGTTTGATTAGCCCTGGAATCAGTCAGTCAGCCAGACAGGTGCTCATCAGTTCTTCATTGTGTCCTTTCATTTAAAAAAAAACCAAGTTACAGACATTGGTCAAGATAGATTTTCTTAACACAGTATTGTGGCAACCAGTGGTTGCCATAGCTAACCATGATTACCCACCTGAACACCAATCTACTGGGACAGATGAGTGGCCTGTTCTTGGGCAACAGGGGGAATTGAAAAGTTGCCCTCTCTCAGGTTTCATCTGACCGCAGTTCAAGCAACTACACAGAGTTTAGTTTGTGTTACTTTATATTCTCTATCACATACATGGATGCATAAACTGATCCATTTCAGTTACCTGTTTGCTGGCTGTAACTACCTTGTTCGTGAAGTTTGTTAACTACATGTCAAGGCATAAACTTTAGCAAAATAACTTCAAAATCCAAGCAACACTAAAGACAAATTCACTATACAATACCTTATCTCACATTTCAGCAGACAAAAGCAAGACTATACCACTTCCCATTTTATGTGTGAGTAGACCCCAGGCCATAAAAATCAAATAAGACTCAACTAGGAAAAAATCTGGGCTAATGAAAAACTTATGTTAGAAATGAAGAAACTCTGTAGGGCCAAGTACACATTGATTTCATAATCCAACCCCCGTTAGCTGCTTTTCCATTAGCTGGCAAAGCATTTCTCCAAGCTTTGCCTTCACTAGAAAGTGCTGTTTTTAATATGATAATGAGTTTAGCATCAGTTTTTAAATCCTTATCACAAACAGAATTAGAGCTGAAGTAATCAGAATGATATAACCAAGATTTACTTGTATCTCCTCTGATCAGTTAGTAGTGATCATCACAGTGTCAGCTAAGTCAGATCTTCTCGTGTGTTCAAAGGTTTTGTTATGACATTGCCTGGAAATGACATTGCCTGGAAATCTTTTTTGACAAGCTGGGACATCACATTTCCCCATAGATCCCCTCGAGGCTCATGAGAGTGATTTAGTCATGAATTCTGTTTGTAGGTTTGCATGCCTTTTCTATGAGTATGATGCATTTCCAAAAAAGCATGATGAGAAGATATATATGGCTACTATTTTCCTGTTAAGAGTTTGCTTAAGACCTTGTAATTGACATGAAAACCTCTGGGTTCATAAACCTGAAGAATTTCAGACCATCTTCATTGTGACCCTGGTACTTGTGAATGCTTGTGAAAGTTAATAGTTGACATTTAGTTACATTTTGACATTTAATTACATTGACATTTGCAACAAAACATTGTAATAGACAATGTTTACCAATTCCCTTTACCATGGTCTGTTGATGGTCTAGAGAATCCTATTTCCAGTGAAAAAAGAATATATTAAGTATAAAAAGTAAGTCTGGCCTACAGTTCATTCATTTTAAAGCTGGAGACACGGTCATGATTAATTCTGAGCTTTTCCATCACCAGTGAGCTGTAGATTCTCATCAATCTATTTACATCAAGCCCATAGCTTGAGATTGACCTAGAATTGTTTAGGGATTTTGGTTTGGTTTTGTTTGGTTTCATTTGTTTTGGGTTGGGTTTTTTTGGGTTTTAGGGGTTTTTTTGGTCTGTTGTAGGTTGTTTGTTTTTTTTTTTAATCTGATAAGAAGAAAGCAGAATTACATTTTTTAGCTGGGTGAACTGAGACCTAAAGAGGTCAAGTGGCTTTGTCAAAGCCAAGGGACAAATCAGTGACAGAACTAAACCAGCACACAGACTTGTAATTATGTATCCCATGTTCTCATTACACCAGCAGACATTCAGTCAGACATTTCAGTACTTTAGAAGGCAGGTGAATATCACCAAGTTTGAGTGATCAGTTCAGAAACCAGAAAAATGCACAAGATCTGAGACATAATGGAAGTCATTCAATAGACTAAGGAAACCAGCAAACCAGTTCAATGCAGCAGCATGAAGAAGTGATGGAGCAGATGATAAAACAAACTTTGATTTACTAACTTAAAATAAATTAAAATTTATATATGGCTTTGCCTAGTGTTCTTCTGGAAACCATGTGTTGTGTAGCGATGGGTTTCTTTTTAGTATGGACTCCTTTCCCACTCTGAAGGGACACATTTCTGGCACTAGAGAAAAACTAGGAACATGTTATTTTCCTTGAGGTTCTCAATTATTGAATAAGGATTCCAGTGGTACTTTATCTGACATTTTTACCATTGGAGCAGATACTCTTTACCTCCTGCAAACCAGAGGCCTCTAGAGAAATTTTTGTAACCACCTGCTAAAGTGCTGAACTGGGCTTTTGAAAGTGAGGGAAGGAGCTGGGCAAGACAGTAGTGTTGTTAACCAGACCTATTTTCTTAGCAACCTGACCACTGACACAGAACATCTTGCCTTCTGCTGTCAGAAATGGCAATGCTCTGAAGATTGTTCTTAAGGTCCCCTCCAATTCTATGCACAATCATGTGCTGTCAGTCCATGAAACCAACTTAGAAACAGCTAAAATTAGTCACCTAAGCAAGGATATGTGGAGGTGGTAAAGCTGGGTGACTTTTTCAAGACATTTTCTACAAGTCTTAAGACCTGGACTGCATCTCTCTGTGTTCCTACTCCTTCTGCTTTTGCTTTGCCTGGATGTCAGCAGTGCTCCTCGCACTACAGGTCATGACTGCTCTAGGGGTCACAGGAGAGTTCAGAGAGGATCACAAACTGCTAGAAAAACCTTAAGGAGTTTTTTTAACAGAAAAAAAGAGGCAAACAACATGAATAGAAAATTATGGTGATTTAACATTTGATAAAAAGCAGCAGCCTTTCATTCAAACCCCACAGTCTTTGCCCTTGAAATGCTGTACCCTATTAAGACATTCAGGGGACTTTCAGGAAGACAGAGGGAGTGAAGGGCTCACAATTTTTCAAAAGTGAACATTTTTATTTCAGCCAATTAGCTCCCCAAATGGGGGTGGCAGTTAGAGTAGCAGTGAACTCACAGCAGATACAGAGCATGTTTGCAAAAAGGGAAAACCCTGCTCTGAGGGTTATGCTCTTCCAGTCAGGGATCAGCCTATGATCTCATGTGACCACATGAGATTTCAAACTAAAATTTGTGCCTCTTCAGCATCACGGTTTTGGTTGTAAAATTGTCCCATAACTTAGTTTTTGATAAAAGTGACCAGCAGTGACTGTCTCACTGCTCACTGTGTGAGCTGACTTTAGTGACTACAATAAATTTATAGGTCTAAAGGAGATGTGCTATATAAAAATAAGGTAAAGGAAAAGGTGGGATGAGCTGGATGCCAAGCAGAAACAAAACCTGACAGGCTTCTGCTGCATCTATGGCTTCTTTAGTTGTGCAAGAAGGAGAGCTGCAGGTCCAGTGTGGTGGAGTGAGCACAATGGTGGGGCAGAAGGGCGAGAGGAATCTGATGAGAAAGGGGCCTAGAACACCAGCATCTCTCTGGTTCTGCATGGAAAGAGGGGACATTGCTTGCTAGCCTTTTCTATGTGGATGACTTTGCAAGCTCATTTTGATTGTAGATTTAGATTTAATGAAAGGTGAAAGTCTGAGGTTACCAGAACAGTTAGTGAACCTTCTGCCAATTAAAGGTTTTGCCCCGAAGACCACACCTTGCGATGGCTGAATTTCACTGCCACCCCTTCCAGAGTGTTTTCCCTCTGCTACCTTGTTATTGTAGCGATGGTGGCATTGTAAATTATAGTCCCAGCTGGATGAAGAACCCTTCTGAACTGATCCTAGTGCTGTTCCCTATAGTATTGCTAATGATTACACAGCTGCCTAGTAGGCATTCTAGAGCATAGGCTCATGGGTCTGCCTCCAGCACGAGTTGCAATAAAGTTTATTTTCATTCAAAACAAAATATATTGGTATTATTGTCAGAGCAGCCCCAGAGGCTTGCACAGGGGGTCTAGTAAGCATTGGTAAGAAAATTAGAAGCCTTGAGGTTATTAATGTTGCTAGAACAGCAAGCTTAGTGGCCAGCAGAGGTATAATTTACCTACACTAGCATCACACGCTGGAGCAAGGCAATCAAGTAAGAGGTCAAGGGACTTTAACATAACATAAGATAGATATATAGCCCTGAGCTTTTTAGGCCAGATTCTCAGCTGCTGTAAATCAACATAGCTTCATGGGAATCAGTGGACCTATGCAGTTTTCAATGTGCTAAGAATCTGGCCTATACCCTTTATGGAAGTTATCCTGAGATCTGAAATGAATGCAGCAGCAAAACTCAATTTTCATTTTTGCTTTGTTTTAAAGCCAACACATGACATTTTTAGCTCAGCTGTACATTGGTTTGGAGAGCAAGACTGTAGCTTAACACTTTTGGCAAACACACATCTCAAAATGGTCATGAAAAAGCTGATGAGATTCCATCAATACACATTAGCTAATAGAGTGAAAACTTAAGTAAATGCAGAAGGAGAAAATATCTATTTTTAACTGATTAGTAACCAAAGTTCAGGTAGCATATAGTCTTTTTGCCTGTAACTGTGTTTTCTAGTCTATAAAAGAGCAGTTCATGTTCCTATTTATAAAAATGTGTTAGCATATGTTTGACCAAAAAAGTGATATCAGCTTTTGGTGATTTAAGTGACATGAGAGTGTGCTGTGCATTCATGCCAGGGGATAGAGTGAGGAAGCTGACAGAGATAGCAGAGAGTGTGAGGAAGACACAGACAAGTAAAATGCATGCACCATTCACTCACATATATACAAGGTTCAGTCCTTCTCCTGGGTATGTATAGATATAGATCCAAGCCACAACTTTTATTCCTGGATTGCAGTCCAAGTCTATGTCTCAGTGCAGTCCCAAAGCTGATGGAGTTTCAGGGAGCAGGGAGGGGATTGTGTCTAGTGTTTTTGTTCAGAATAATTTGTGGCAACTCATAAATATAAATCCTGCGGTAACACTTGAATCTCTACCAGACACTTTAGCCTCCAGTAGTACTGCTTCCTGTTCTCAATAAGTCCTTATATTTACTAATTTATCACAGTTACTCATAGTACCTGTCACAGGAAGAAGCTCTTACTGCCTTTTTCTGATGAAAAATTTAACATCAAGTACAAAGAAACTCAAGAAGCATAGACATTTTTCTGAAGAGAGGAGATCAACGTGTGAATCAATCAATTTACTTGTCCTACATATCTGTAGGGACTGAGCTACTTAAGAGCTTCAGTCCTACTTTTGTTGCGCTCTGTAGTTCTTGTCCTTTGTTTAGACGAGGACCTGGCTCCAACTGTCCCATGAGAGGAAACTTAGGGCTGTAGTTTGCATTAATGCATCAGTATTTGGAATCTTTGTATTTATTGAAAGTCTGAGTTTCAAAACTGATCTAACATTACACATGGAGCAGACTTATTAACAGCCTTCTTCAACAAATGTGTTCTTTCTTGGCCCTGGAGTTTAATCAAGTCACATTTTCCAGGTCACTATGGTATTAAAAATTGGAGATATTACTTTATTTTCAGCTAGGACACTTACAAAACTGGATCAGATAGGGATTTCACAGGTCAGAATTGAAAGGAGATGTAGCGTTTTGTCCATTTCAAAGATCCTGATCAAAACAATTTTAAAAAGTTTAAGGTAAAATAAACTGAAGGGTGATAACATACCCTGTGCTGAGAGCAGACAAGAGAACAAGAGGTGACAGAAGGGAATTAGTTTTCTACTGAACATCCTCTTCCTCTCTCCTTTACTTCATCCTCTTGACTGAAGTAGTTTATTCCCAATTGTGCTTCCATACAGCCTTTCTGGCCAGCAAGAGCAGGAATCCTCACTCCCACACCTCCCTTTCTTTTGCTTCCTCTCCATTTGCTCTCAGTAAATAGAATCAAGCAGGACCCTGATGAAGCTTGAGGGAGATGTGTCCCCTCCATCAAGTCAGGCTGGGGTGAACTTAGACCTTCCCTCTCCTACCTGCCCACCTCCAGCACTGCCGGTGGCTGCTCCTTCCCCAGCAGCAGCAGCAGAGCAGCTGGCTCCTCCACTAACAGAGTTCACGGATCATCATGTTCATTAACACAAACTGAACTCGACTGTGATTTAAATTGATATACCAGACAGTCAACTGCAGTTGCTGGGGAACCAAACACTCTAACTGTTCCATTGCCACCACTGCTGCTGAGGAGGAAACCTCCGGGCAGAGAGCTGGGGGCAGAGAGCTGAAGAGGGTGACTTCTTAGGTTACACCAAGCTGGACCACCACAGAGTCTTTGGAAGTTCCTTTTGTCACTGTCTGCGTTGCCCTGGAACAGGGTTCTAAAGCATGTGTGGGGCCAAGGAAGTCTGTTTTGCCATGCTCCTTTGCATGGGTAACTGAAAACCCACAGCCTTACTCAACCCATCTCCTCAGAGGATTTGTGCTCTCTGGAAGGAGATTTGCCTTCCAGAAGCCAGAACTGGTGACAGGGGATCAGCTGGCATGCTCATAACCCTTTACTTTTATGTGGGCAGCCTGCCAGGCTGATCAGAATCTAAATTTAACTGTACTGCTTCAGGTATTGTGAAAACATTGTGTTTCTGGATCACTAGGGATGCTGGGCAGTGAGCCATCCCAAGGACCAGGAGCCAGAAGGTTGTCTATTGGCATGTTCAATGGAAAGCATATAGCTGATTCTTTCTTGGCCGTTTATCTCCCATCCCAAACAAGGGGCAGAAGTCTGACGTGTTAACCCTTCCAGATGCATACAAGAAGGTGCCACAGGCATTCATCGACTATTTCAGAATAAACAGGCTGGTCCACTGCTCCTGTGTAAGGACGGAAACTTTGCTGGTCAGGATGCAATCCTTACATGACATGCAAGGGTTTGTTTTCACTGATCTCAGTGGCTTTTTGCCCATTGATACTTACAAAGAACCTGACCCACAGTTCTCCGGAGCTGTGAGTATGGGATCAGATCCCATATGCAATGTTAAAAGTATCTCTTGGTGACTCCCAAAGCACTTGCAAACACAAGAGAGGATAAAATATGAGATGAATGGGAAGCTTGAATGAAGTAGGAATTGTAAACCTTCAGGCAGAATTTCTCTCTGGAGAGTTCAGAGTCTCCTCTTACTAATAGGTCAGGATCACATGGCCAGTGAGGATCACAGGCAACGCCACAGCAAGATCAAAACATAAACATGATTCCTGTGTTATTTTAGCTAAACCAGGAACAAATCTGGCACCATTTGTCTCTGGCCTTTCAGCTCTGTGACAGGGCAATAACGGTGCGCATGCCAGCTGGCTATCTGCTCTGCAAGAGTCAACAAGTTTCTTGACATGCAATGTCCTTCTATCTCATTTGTTGATTGGAGCAGTGAAATATTTATGAACTGCCATCAGTGTCCAGCTTTTGAGTTTTGACCTAGTAAAGGATAAATATGGGACAATTTGCCTTTGGCCTTTCACTTTGGCCAGTGACCAGCTTTCTGTCTGTTTGTGGTTTCAACTGGATGGAGAAACAACCGTCCCCTAGGTAAAACCCTTTCCATATCTATGACTTACTCCAGAAATAAATGATTTTAAAACCAAACACATCAAGTGAGAAACAAATCCCACACAGTTGTCCAATGGCCTTCAACCTCCTGATGGCTTGATGCCATCTGGCTGCCAGCTGGCTACTTCACTACACTAGGAAATAAGTTTCTCACAGACAACGCTCCCTTCCATTTTTATTCCTACCAAAAAAGAAAAAGCAAACACACCTTTCCTATAACACCCTTTCAATCCAAAAAAGAGAGAGATGTGACACAGGTGGCTGTTGAACTTTCAACTCTGAGTGGCAAACTACCAACCAGCTACTGCTGGACTTCACACACCCACAGCAAAACAAAAACTTGCTTAGGCAAATCACGTGCCTTGCCACCTTAAAAGTTATTCAAAAATGTAGAGAGAATAAGTAAATAAATAAATCAATCAAACGTAGTGGGAGGTATTTGTACATGGTAAGCAGTGAGTAGAGATGTGTACTTTTTGGCAGATATACAAAGAGCTACATTTTATATATAGGGTCTGTGCAAAAGGGTTCCTGCTTTGCACAGAAACAGAGAGGATGTGAAGGATCTTTACTTTGCTGTGGAGATTTTTCACAGCCTGATTCTGGAGACATATGCCTAGTTCCTGGAAGTAGAACAAATGTGTGCTTTCAGTAGTGGGCATGAAACCTTCCTGACCCTCCCAGCGATGCCTACCAAAATCCTCATACTGCCAGGACCCATGAGATGCATAGGAATGCCTCAGAGAGCTGAAGGAAGGAGGCCCTGGGAATAGTTCTCAGGCAGGTGATGACAGGGGCTCCCAAGGGCTCCAGTGCTCTATTGCAGGATGAGGCTGGCTAGGCATACAGCTGGATTGGAGGGTGACTTGCTGCTGTGGCTCATTTCCTTCCACAGCTGGGTGTTGCAATTATCTGACAGTCTCCACATCAACATGTGCACTCACATGAGACAGGTCCAGCCTGGGAAATGCATATATATTGTTCAAAAGCAATTGAACACCTATGTAGTAGTCATGCAAGGATGAGATGTTGTATATTATGTACTTTTTTTTCTTCTTCCCCCCCCTGCCCCCCCATTGGTGCAGAAGGCCAGGCATGTTTAATCAGCATTAGCTGTTATCATTCAAACAATTTTTTTAACCCCACTGTGACCCTAGGATTTCCCCTTTCTCAAGACTCCATTTCCCTTTTCTGTCCCTTGGCCCCTATGGTACACAATGTCCACAGACAATGGGTGTCTCCCCATTCTCTCCAAGCTCCATCTGTCCATGAAGACTCTAAGGGTTGCAGGAGATGTGAATCTCCCACTCCAGTTTTCCCATGACAGATTCTCTTCCATCCTGTCATTTACATTTACATCCTGACTCCAAGACTGTTCATAGCCAGAGAAGTCTTTTCATTGACTTCTGTGGGCTTTGAATCAAGCCTTTATAAACCGCACATGTACCCAACAGGTATTTATTAACACGAGCTGGCCATGTACTGTATGCCATGAGTGTGGAAAAAACTAACAATAACTACAATTACCCACCTAAGCCCTCTAACAGGCTCCAAAGGCATGTCTCTTTGCCAAGCAAGCATTGAATCAAGTTTGACATTTCTAGGGTAAATCATTTTTGTGCTCTAAAAACCAAAAAAAGGGTTAGGAAAAAGTCCAAAGAGTGAGAACATCCCCATTTTTGGACAATAATATCATCCAAATGTCCTATCCAAATGTCTTCAAATGTTCCAGAAACAAATATGCATTCTGGGATAAGACTGCTGACTGCTAGGTAAAATTTCAGGTGGGTCTGCTTGAGGTTGGCAAGATTAAGCAGGGGTTAAAATGGGATTAACAGTGTTACTTTTTTTTTTTAAATTAGCCATGGAGATATTAGTGTTAGTCACAATCTTTCCAGAGTCTTTAGACAGCTCCAGATAGTAACATCTTTATGTATTGACTTTACATTCTGATATTTCAGTTCTTTCATATACTTTGCCTAAATGTATCTTATTTTTGAATTGTAGGACATGAAATCATATGTTATTTTTTGGTCTCTGCTTGAATTGAATAGGTGGAGCCTGTACCATCAGAGAGGACAGGCCAGTGGGCTTGGGAAACCCTCAATCCACTGTGCAGGTGAGGTGTCACAAAGTACTTTCCACACTTCTATCTGAAAGTAGCTCTAAGCCAAAAAGTTTGGATCCAGATCTAGATAAAAAGTGCCTCCAAGGACAAGACTGATGAGCTCAAGGGTTTCCATCCAGGCCAATTTCTAGCTGTGATGTAAGACAAGGATATTTCCCTTAATGTATAAGTTTTGCATCATCCATTCTCTTGTGCTTTTACTTTTTCACTTTCTGCAGCAAATCAATCATTATAATACTAGCAAAATTTTAGTTTTGTCTTGTACATGTTATAGCTCAGTTGGGTTTGGTCCTGGTGAAATATACATCTCTGAGAGAGCATTTTGGAGACAGGTATCTGCTAACAAGTAGTTTTGTCTTGTTCACAAAGGCCAACATTTTTTAAAAGTAGATGTCAAAATTGGAGTTTTCTGAGTCCTAAACAAGCATTTACAGGAGTATGAGTCTTGCTTTTTAAAAAAAGCTCAGTTACCCTGTGCCCATCTTTAGCAGTCCCTTTTGAAATTCATGGCTGAAATAACTCATAGTACTGTCCATAGATCTTGGTCACCTTTTCTTCATTGGCTGCCTCCCTGAAGACACATGTACCTTGGTCATTCTTCTTCCGTTGCTTTAGAAACTCTGTAGTTGCAAGGGTTAAACACAGGATCGTACATTCACAGATGCGAAAATACATATTTTTTTGGCAGGGCAAATGCACTAGGCAACTTCTGCGTGTTTGTGCTTTGAGTAAAGAGGCCACCTGCTTCTAATGTTACAGGGATATGTTGGCTAGTGGAAAGGCAGACACCATTTTTTACTAATTGAATAATCTGTGTATCTTATCCAAACACCAGGAGATTGCTTCTATCCCATGATTAACTTGGAGTTTTGATGACATATTTTTAAAAAAAAAATACACATTCCAAAGTCAGTTTCCTGTTTGGTCCAAATCATTTTATTCATAGTACAGAGTGATAGGAAAATGGGTATCGGATGAAAGAAATGGTAAATAGGAAACAATCGTTTGCTTGGATTACCAAGTCAGTTTCTAGGTAGAGTACTGTTTGGTAGGTAGGCATATTCAACTGTTTGGCACTAGTGCATGAAACAGCAAACACATGTAGCAGCTAAAATCAAGCTTGCATTAATGATTTCATTGCCTGAACTAAATTTGTAATGTAAATCATTCAGAGGTGCTCTAAGGCATTTCTATTCTTAGAAGAAAAGTCACAAACTGCAAAGTACGTCACCTTTGCAATCAGCACCCCCTTTAGCCTGTAATGTAGAACACATGGTGGTTGAAGAGGTTACAGTGTTACAGACATGTCATTACAGAATTTCTCTGTGTTAACATGTATCATCTGTCACATAATTGTTTGTTTTACAACCCATACCTATAATGGGCTAAGTGGGGACTATTTATATCAGTTAACAATGAGTGCCTTTAATTAGTATTTCATGCAACTGGAACATGTTAAAGATTCTGACACAAATCTGGCTTGGGTTGCTAAATTCCATATGAATTTCATTATGAAATTGCTAAGACATTACAGTTGCGCAGGTATCGAGGTTTATAAGTGCACTTCATCTGTTACAAAACTAGAGTAAGTCATAGGCATGTTAAAGAACAATCTTCAAAACAACAGCTTGGTATCTGACACAGTTGAATGAGAGTTTAAAGCAGGAAAGAAGAAACCTTTTTATTATTTGAAATGTGCCTGTATTTGCTCTAAAACTGCAAATTTACTAACATCTGCACAGCTAAAGCATTATATAGAATGGAAAAAAATATAAGGATGGAGAATCGTATTGTACACAAAAATGATAATGAAAATTTAATAAAATGGATCAGTCAACAAGGATATTCACAAGCTGTTTCTAGACTGAAAAGATGGTCTTTTGCTGATGGTTGAGACTGAGTGGTTACAAACATATGTCCTATGGTTTCTGAGTGAACTTCATAAGCAAAACATTTAGACCGAGATCCTCAGCCCAGCCCAGCCTCTTTTCAGTGACTGAGGTGGCCAACAGGACATTTTGGAGCTGCATTTCACACTGAAGGAGACCCCCAGCCCCTGTGGGACTTTCCTCCATAGGTACTCATGAATTTGTAGCATGAAGAATGTGCCAAGGAGTAGTGTAATAGGCAGGGAGTGATGTGAGAGGAAAATGTGCCTGAGGCTACTGTTTTAAAATTTGGGTTCTGTCACGGTCCTTAAGGCTGATAGAAAGAACGTGCTAGAATCTGACTTATGTCAAAATTAGAATGGTTCAGGAGATTAAGAGTGGGAGAGCAAAGGATGACAGGAAATCCCAACAGCTTCATGCTTCCACATTATTCTTCTGAGATATATGGGCAGAGGCTTCACCCCTCTGTGTGCCTCAGTTCCTGAACCTAACACTATTTTTTCCTTCTATACCTATTATTAGACTTGTAAATTTACATTGTAATGACACACTAATTCAGCAACTGTCTCCAGAACCTGTTTCAAAACTTTCTTCAACATTTTGAGATGCTGAATTAGGAAAGCGAAGCAGCTCAGGATGTCTTTTTTTTCTCCTCCTCAATTTGGTTCAGCCACCTGTGCCTACAATTTTCTGTCTAAATTGGTTTCTGATGGGCAACTACATTATAATGAAATTACTTTACAGATAACTTTAAATGTAACTTTGTGGGTCATATCTGATCTATTAATTACTATATGGATTAAAATATTTTTATTTATGGAATGTCAGAAGCTAGTAGCTTATTCTACGTAAACTCACACTAACTCCTTGTGAAATTACCAATTCAGAGTCCAGTAACAAGTCTCACAGTAAAGCTGTCTATTTATCTTCTATTTTAAAAGACAGAAAAACCCTTTTGTCATTTTAGTTTGCCCACACAGAGCATGCTGGCCATCCTGTCTCACTGGAGTGGACTTGGCACTAGTAAAGATCTTTATGGTTTGTTACCTTTGTTAAAAGAAAGGATCTAATTTCTGAAATGTGTTGTCAGTATTCCAGACAGCAGTAAAGTAGATCCTGCAATGCCATCTCTGATCTTTTTATATTAACTATTTTTATCATTCTTTTAAATTGCTTACTAGCAATTTGGTGCTGGAGTTGCATTTGGTTTCTACCGTGAGTTCTAAAATTTGAAAAGCTGCTGTTAATTTGCAATCATATTCTCCTCCTCTTTCTATTCACCTGATTCCTTATGAAATGTTTTGAAGATTTCTGTTGCTGTTACTACTACCAGTTGGGGTACTCAGAAAGTATTTTTAACAAGAAACCATAAACAATGGGAAAAAAAGGAGGGATTCCAAAATCCTTAATCCTTATGACATTGCCTTTGATACCCATTTTTCCTCTGTTAGACTTACTTAAACTTAGATTTTAGTTAAACTTAAAGTTAATCCTTAGTTAAACTACATTTTTTCATGAAGAACTGTAACAAGGTTTCTTACTAGAATCCTCAGGCATGGGACATCGTAAGAAATATGATGTCCTATGCCTTCTTTGCCTTAGTCTTTAATAGTAGGGCCAATTGTTCTCTGGGTACCCAGCCCCCTGAGTTGGAAGATAGGGACGGGGACCAGAATGGAGCCCCCATAATCCAGGGGGAAATGGTTAGTGACCTGCTGCACCACTTAGGCACTCACAAGTCTATGGGGCCTGATGAGATCCACCCGAGAGTACTGAAGGAACTGGCAGATGTGCTCACCAAGCCCCTTTCCATCATTTACCAGCAGTCCTGGCTAACTGGGGAGGTCCCAGCTGACTGGAGATTAGCAAATGTGACACCCATCTTCAAGAAGGGCTGGAAGGAGGACCCAGAGAAGTACAGGCCTGTCAGCATGACCTCGGTGCCGGGGAAGCTGATGGAGCAGATCATCCTGAGTGCCATCACACGGCATGTAGAGAATAACCAAGGGATCAAGCCCAGTCAGCATGGGTTCAGGAAAGGCAGGTCCTGCTTGACCAACCTGATCTCCTTCTATGACAAGATGACCCACCTAATGGATGAGGGAAAGGCTGTGGATGTTGTCTATCTAGACTTCAGTAAAGCCTTTGACATGGTTTCCCACAGCATTCTCCTGGAGAAACTGGCTGCTCATGGCTTGGACGGGTGTACTCTTCGCTGGGTAAAGAACTGGCTGGATGGCCGGGCCCAAAGAGTGGTGGTGAATGGAGTTTACTCCAGTTGGCGGCCGGTCACAAGTGGTGTTCCCCAGGGCTCTGTGTTGGGGCCAGTTCTGTTTAACATCTTTATCAATGATCTGGACAAAGGGATCGAGTGCACCCTCTGTAAGTTTGCAGATGACGCCAAGTTGTGTGGGAGTGTTGATCTGCTTGAGGGGAGGAAGGCTCTGCAGAGGGACCTGGACAGGCTGGATGGATGGGCCAAGGCCAATTGTATGAGGTTCAACAAGGCTAAGTACAAGGTCCTGCACTTGGGCCACAGCAACCCCATGCAATGCTACAGGCTTGGGGAAGAGTGGCTGGAAAGCTGCCTGGCAGAGAAGGACCTGGGGGTGTTGGTTGACAGCCATCTGAATATGAGCTGGCAGTGTGCCCAGGTGGCCAAGAAAGCCAATGGCATCCTGGCTTGTATCACAAATAGCGTGGCCAGCAGCACTAGGGCAGTGATTGTGCCCCTGTACTTGGCACTGGTGAGGCCGCACCTCAAATACTGTGTTCAGTTTTGGGCCCCCCACTACAAGAGGGACATTGAGGGGCTGGAGCGTGTCCAGAGAAGGGCAACGAAGCTGGTGAAGGGTCTGGAGCACAAGTCTGATGAGGAGCGGCTGAGGGAGCTGGGACTGTTTAGCCTGGAGAAAAGGAGGCTGAGGGGAGACCTTATCACTCTCTACAACTGCCTGAAAGGAGGTTGTAGAGAGGTGGGGGTCGGTCTCTTCTCCCAAGTAACAAGTGATAGGACGAGAGGAAATGGCCTCAAGTTGCACCAGGGGAGGTTTAGACTGGATATTAGGAAATTTTACTTCACTGAAAGGGTTGTCAAGCATTGGAACAGGCTGCCCAGGGAAGTGGTTGAGTCGCCATCCCTGGAGGTATTTAAAGGACGTTTGGATGAGGTGCTTAGGGACATGGTGTAGTGGTGGACTTGGTAGTGTTACGTTTACGGTTGGACTCAATGATCTCAAAGGTCTTTTCCAACCTATACAATTCTGTGATTCTGTGATTCTGTAATTCTCTGAAATAGTATCCAAGCTCAGAGTGCAATATATCGAAGTACATAGGGATTTGAAGAACAACAGCTGCAATGAGAGGGCATATCAAAATATCTGAAATAAAATATTCTGAATTATGTGCATGAGAGATTTTTGCTGCTATTTTCACCTATATCCCCTTTTTTTCTCTTCTCTGTCCTCTCCCCTCCCAAATAATTTTCTCTCAAAACCTGTTTTTTGACTGATTGTCTCTGTTACTCTGGAAAACAATAAAAACCTTCTAGACATTTATGAAAGGAAAGTCCCTCCTCTGGAGAATTCTGGAGAACACATCATGATAAAAGACAAATTTTAAGGAAATGGCAGGAACAACAATTTAAAAAAAAATTTAAAAATATATGTCTATTTATGTGCACAATTTGAGTAATGGTTTTAAAAGCTTAAGAATGAAGAGTAACTAACTGATACTGATTATCTGATTATTGGATACTGGAAAAAATATTTCCAGTAAATGGTCAATTTACAGTACATTGAAGGAATAGTGATCATAAAAGAAATTGGTGAGCAATCATGCAGCTGACTTGCAAGAAAAGGTTACAGACCAGCAGCAAGGCCTGTTCCGTCATGATCTGATGAAGACTATGAGTAAAGAGGAACAAGCTTGTTCAATAGGGATTTCAGTGTAAATCTTGAAGGGAGTTACTCTGGCAAAAAATAATTTCTGTACCACTGGGTGTTTTTTAGAGTTCCCCGCTGGCCACAGAAAAGAATTTGTGCCCCAAAGAAAAGCTTCAAGATGTGATTCACCACCACATGCTATTGTGCTTTCACACCACTGTGACCCCTAGGAAGATCGCTATTTATCCTGGCAAATTAACTGGAATTGTAGAGAGGTATCTGGCTTGACACTCCCAAGGACTGTCACCCAGTTTTAGCTGTGCCCTTGTGAACGGTGCTGTGCTCATTTGAAATATTATAGCATAAGGCTTTTATGTCCTCCTATACTGTCTGCCCTCGCATATTTTTTTTTCTCTTTTATGTGTGTGGTTACTTAGGTTTTTATACCTCTGATTTGAACACACACCCTTCCACACATCTCAAAAGCCACTGGAAATATAATGTGCACAGTAGTTTGTAAATTAAATGTGCTTAAGTAGCAGAAAACTGCTGTAACTAAGGCTGATATATGGACTTGGAAGACTAAATCTAACTTTGTGGATTCAATTATAATTACAGCTGTATGAGCTGGCGCATTGGCAAGATGAACCTGCCAAGACTGGCTTACTAGAAACCGTAGGAAGGCTGACCACATCATCAAAGAATAACTCTCTGATGACATAGGATCTGCAGCTCTCCAGCTGATGGCCCACAGGTCCATCCGAAGACATTAGCTGGTTTGGTGGGAGGCAAGCAAAGAGAAAGGATGACGGTTTGCTGCCAGGGTCAAAGGTAAGAGGGATGTTTCCTCTTAGAAAGTTCAGGGAGAAAACCTAAGACTCCAGAACAAAGAAGGGGAAATTACAAAAATATATTGGATTTTGGAGGAATTTGGATAGCTGAGGTGTGTCAGAGCCAGGTTACAGTTACTTATTAGGGAGGAAAGGTTCAGAAATGCAATGCTTAACACTCTCTCCAGCTCTGCTAAACTATTTATGAAGAGCTAACTATAATTAGAAATCCAAATTTAAAAAATAGTAAACCAAAAATTTACTTTAAAAAGTGGGCAGATGGCCAACTATTTTTACTGGGCAGGACTGGAATGTTAATGCAGAACATATGCAAAGCTGTTATGAAAAAAAATACACCTCTTTGATGCTAATATCCAAATAGAATAAATGATAATTGCATTAAGCACCAATTGGGAGTCAGCACAGGTCCCTGAGAACTGGAAATCCACTGTGTGTTACAGGGTAAATTGTTACTGACAGAGCTAGTTTGAGATATTTTTCTGCAGAAAAAAAATATGAAAGGGAGGAGGAAACACAATTTCTCTTGCAGAATGAATGAAACTGTTTTGTCAGTTAGTAGTAACCAAAATAATACCTGTCTAATTTCACCATTTTTAAAGTGCCTTTGATCTGAATTGCATGGTATGTGTATAACTTCATACCACGTAATCGAAGTTGTGAATAAACTACATAACTGCTTTCCTAACCTGGTTCATCCGTTTGGTTAAGGTTTAAGAAAATAATAACCTGAATCAGCAGCCTGATTTTGTCCCTTAACGCATACCCACATAGAATCATGGGGAGAATTTGTGGTGGGTGGAATGTAATTATCTGACCTGGAATTTGCCCAGAACACATGAGGTTAATAATACAAGGGTTTCCAGGCACATATTTCAGTTACCAATCACTATTTCTCTACGGTGGTCTTGATGATGGGTAAGCCAAAATCACTAGGGTGAGAATTAATGCAAAATATTTCAAAACCTGAATGCAAAGCTTACTGCCATATTTTGGCAACAGCTACATCAGAGCGGCTATACTGAATCAGGCTTCTTGGGTAGTGGTTTCTCCTGAGTGAAGGGGATCCCATTACAAAGAGTTGTGGCACAAAGCCCAGAGAGAAAAGCTCTGCTGGATTTGTGCTGCTTCTCTCCAGAACCAGCTTGAGTGTGTCTGCATCCAGCTTCTAGAAAGGGCAACTAATGTGAATGAGTCTGGCTGGAGTCACCCAGGTCCAGCCAATGTTTTTAGCTGTGTCTCAGCACTGATGTTGTTAGAGCTAAAAGCAAAGCTGGTTATGGCAAGGATAGAGGTTCTATGTGCATGGGAGGAAAGGAGAAAATTGAGAGAACGTGCTTTTCAGGTGAGTCAAGAGAAAATCAAGTCAAGAGCTAAAGGGAGAGGGGGATCAAACTACAATTTATTTAAAATGAACTTGTGACATTCAAGATAAAACATTAATCTTTGGTATGCCACTGAAAAAATGCACAGTGCATTCACATCTTGAATTGTATTTAGGTCTGGTCCTGCATCCACCAAAATAGGAAAACTAAGGAAAATACAAAGAAAAGTAACAGAAGTGATCAGAGATATGGAACAGTAACCATATGACGAAAAACCAAACCTAGAAAAAACTCAGCTGAGAGAGGACATAAAAACATATTCTATGTGAAATTTAGGTGTATAAAATGATGTGTGTTGTAGAAGAGGAATTATTTTTAACTGTATTTCACAAATAGAGGTATCAGATGAAACTGTCAGGTAGGAGATTCAAGACAAATATAATGAAACTTTTTTTCATACAACTCACAATGCAACAGTGAAACTCACTGTCACAGGATGCTAGACATGCCAAAAGTCAAGCAGGGTTCAAAAACTGGCGAGACTCATCAACTGAAGAGAATTACCACAAGGGCTATTAAACACAAAGATGTTACCTCTAATTTGGGAAGTTCCTAATTCTCTAATGGCTGGAACCAGGGGAGGCTTGCTGGGGAAAGAGCACTTCATGTTGCTCTGTTCATGCTCTTTTCCCTAGACTTCCTCTACTGTCAGAGGCAGGCTACTGGGCTGAAGATACTTTGGTCCAATCAAAAATTGCCTTTTGTAATGTTCTTACTTTGATATTTCAGGGCAATGTGCACACAGGCTGCTTGGGAAGGACAGATACTTCCTAGAAGCACTGGACCTACTTTACTGTTGCAGAGTCACTATGGAGCCATTAAACTGAATGCTTCCTATAAATAAAGGCACGGGCAGCTATTCAGCCCCACATATATTTCTGTATATATAGCAGCTGAGTTGGAAAAGTCCAGCTAGTTAGGGCTACCAGCCATAGGGAAATTCCAGACAAATGTATAACCCCCACCCCCCATCTGCCCGGACAAAACTTTCTGGCAGAAGAAGGAAGAAATGTCCAGGAAGCCCAGCCTTAGGGTAGCCCTAAAGGTTATAATGTACTTAAAATGGATTAGTGAGCAAAAGAGAAAAGGAGGTGGTGATCTCCACCCACCTGTTTCTATGCTATGTACAAAAATAATCCTATATGCTACTAAATCCATGCCCTAACAGGAAAATCACAGTGTGTAGTACACAATCCGCATAGGAAACCGAATGATTGGTTTGTTCATGGTCTATTGCATGCCAGAAAAAAAATAAGCTGCATTATCCTTGAGAACTTTAATACTTTTACTGGAAACCTCATACTCTCTGTTTAAAACACTCAGAATTTTTGAAAGCAAGATGTAACAATTCAAAAAATCTTGCAGCCAACAAAAGGGAATTACCTAGTTCTCATCTTGACATATACCAACCAAGCCATTGTAGAGGTGAAATCTAATAATTGCCTTGAAGTAAATATTCATGACTTCTTTTGTTTAGGATGTGGCTACAGACTGGTGTTTCAGGAGAGTTAATTTCACTAAGTTGACAAGAATGAGGAATTTAAATCACCTGTAGAACACAATGTTCAAAAAAGAAGAGATAATCAGGAAGTGTTTAAGAAAGTTTTCTCTCACTTATCCCAGATTCACAGCCCTAGAATTATAAGATGTCAACTGTGATAAACTAATCTAATAGGGGGGAGAAATGATGGCAAATACAAAAATTAAAATTAATCTAGAAGGAAGATGAATAGAGTGAAAACCAGCAGCAAAGCATAGTACTAGACACGGAACTGTGGCAAAAAAGATGAAAGAAGCCAAAGTATGCAAGGAGGAACACTTTGCCAGAGCAGAGAAGTGTAATAGCACCAAAGAAAACCCGTGAGTGTCCATGGCATTATGTGGTTGGAAATACTATTCCAACTGCTACCAATGACACAAAGGAAGCAGTGTTCAATGGGTATTTCTGCTTTTTATTTAGGACAGAGCTGGAGGACACAGTCTTATCAAAGGACAGTGCTGAAAATATTTCCAGATCTACAGCAAATCAGGAGGCTGTTCAATCAATAGGTGAGGATTCCTGCATCTGCAAGGGGGAAGAGAGGAAGCACATGACCTGTCTGAAACACTGAAGGAATTGTAGAGGCGTAGAAGGCGGCTGCAACTGTGGTAATATTGTGAAAGGTTAACTATAGGAATGTCAGCTTTGGCATTAGTCCCTGGCAAAATAATGTAATGGGTCATTTGTAATTTCTTTAATAAAGAATTAAAGAACAATATAATGAATATCAGAATGAAAAGTTAATGAAAACAGATCTTGTCTGTTTTTATTTCAGTGATAATAATGTTGATATTATAGATTTCTGTAGGGTATCTGACTTGGCATTTTCTTTTACTTTGACCAAGAAAGATATATGTTGTAGATTCAGAGTATTGCTCCATTAAATGAAGCACTGGTTAAGGAGCCATATGGAATTCTGAACAAGGAATCACTTATGAGACATCTCTGATGGAGTCCTACAAGCTTTAATTCATGGCCATCTGCTACTTAATGTTTCTGTTGATTAACTGGAGGAAAACACACAATTGTTATATATACTATTTAGAGATGACCTAGATAGGAAGGAATGCTTAATAACAAAGAGAATAAATCAGTTGCATTGAATAATTTGAATTCTGTGGTCAGCTGCAGGCAATTGAAATGGTTTTCAGTATAAGCAAACTGTATTTACAGACTAGGGAAGAAGTACCTCTGCAAATGGCTTGTGAGTTGTAAAGGATAAACAGCTGAGCTCAAATTCCCAATATAGCACTGAAACAAAAAGGGTAGTACAGTTCTTATATATATATATGAGGAGAGGGAGCTGGAGGAAACTAGGGGATGTTTGTTATCTCTGGATGTGGTGATGGGAACCACTAACAGAATGCTGCACTCTGAGCTGGACCTGCAGCATATTGTGGAGGTAGAAAGAACTTGGACATGAAATTATAGGATGGTGAAAGATATTTTATGGCTAAGAATTGGGGACCTCACTCTATCTGCAATATCTATGAATGAGATTGTTGACAAGAATCAGGTTTGATGTCAGTGGATGAACAAACGCTTAATAGCAAAGGCTCTTCAGCTTATCAGAACTGGTGACTGAAAATAAATACAATCAAATTCAGCCTTGAAACAAAGTGGAAATTTTAGTCTTTTGTGAGTTAATTGATCACTGAAATGACTTACAAGGTTTGGCTTGTGTTTCCTCTGTCCCTGGAAAGCACTAAATTTTGATAATAAGTTTTTTCTAGTTGAAATAAAAATAATTTGAGGAAGATTTATTGTATACTTGTTGAGTCAATGTAGCTAATCATACCATTTTGTCTCACACTGTAATGTCTAAAACTAATAGTTCTACTCTATTAATGTTATTTTCTGAGATATATTGCCAATCATTTGCCCCACAGTATGGATGCATGCCCAGTTTTGAGGTTGGCTATAGTTATGCATACTTATTTGGGACAGCATTTTGCTCCAGAATGTTTACAGACAATGCAAACCCAGAGTGACAGATGCCTAAATGGACAATCATCTGAAACAAGTCTGTTCTGTAATGTAAACCTGCCAGTGACCACACAGGGTTCTTATGAATAGTCCAATAGCAAATTTAGAGTGACCAGCACAGCTTAGAGCAAAGATGACATTTCTGTCACCAAGTTTTCTCCTTCTTCCTAATGGGAACTCTCCATAGGTCCTCCTAGCACTTACCAACAGCAGGGCTGAACTAATATTTGGAATTACCTGTGAGGTGTAAATGTTACCCCTTGTTACTTGAATGAAAGGCCACTAGTTAGAGCAAGGTACTTTTGACAGTTCAGTACTTTTGATGCAATTCTGAGTTCTCGTAACACTCTGTGAAGTCTGTCTTTTCTGAATACCAAAGGCAAGTCAGGGAAGGAGTCCATACTCTCATCTGCATGACTGCAGAGAGCAGTCAGTGAGCAGTCATCCAAAGCTGTCTGTAGATCCTGTCTCAAGGACCTTTCTACATTGTCTCATTCAGATGGTCCCTAAGGACCATCCCATCAGGTCCTTAGGGAGGGCAAAGGTTTCTAGCTCCAACCTGGTGCAGGCAGGGAAAAAAGGTAACAGAGAAGCCTTCTGATGTGTTGGGTGTGGAAGGCACCAGTGTGGGAAGAGAAAGCAGAAGGAAGCCAGGTGCACTGAAAGCAGGGTATAATAGAAGGTGTGAACAAACCAGACTCAGCTGTCTCCAGGAACAGCCAATATGCAGGGGTTTCTTCTTCTAGGTGCTTCTGAAGGCTACCAGGGAAGCTAAAGGGACTGAATCATCCAATGTAGTTCCTTAGTCTTTTCAAATCAAGGTCAGCTTTACCCCAAAGGTGTAGTTCTAGTTACAATACTTTTAGGCTGTTTTCAACCTGGCTCTTCCTGACTGCAGCAGCTCATCCAGCCCTCTGCTCCCTCTCTGCCCTGGTGCAAATTCCCTTTGTGCCAGGGCAACTGTTTCTGTGGCAATGCTCTTAACCAGGGAAATTATTTGTTTTTTTAGGGGGAAAAAAGATAAAGAAATACTTTTTTTTTTCTTTAAAACAAGCTAGTATACAGATATGCCTGAGAACGCAGCCACATAAATAGCTTCAATAGCAAAAGCGGATAGCTAATCAAGTCCAGAGGAGTGGAGGGGGTGCATGGAGGGGAGCAAGCAGATAGGACAGGAGAGAAATGGAAAAGGATCTTTCACCCTAGCTTTGCCATGAAAGGCTTCATAATGTAAGCTTCTCTGCACTTTGATTGTTTCTCTCTCTCTCTCTCTCTGACATACAGATATATGTACACACATACCTTTCTAAAAAATATCCAACAAAGCCTTCCTCCAAGATAGTTCAAATTCCTTAGTGGCCTTGGGTGTGCCTTTGTTTCAGTTTGAATACTGCTATCACATCATAAATGAGCCTGTTTCTACTATCTTAAATGAAGAGTGACGGTCACACCCAGCAGTTCCAACTAGATTTAGCCCAGCCTATAACAGTATTAATCCTAGATCACAACCATAAGCTTCTGCATATGTTTCAAATAAGGGAAACTAGCGTAAACCCAGCACAGTTTTACAAGACGTTGTTCTAGTTCACGAGTGGATAAACTGCAGTTTCAAAAGCTATTTTAGCCTGAACAGGAAACCAAATTATAATAAAAATGACATGCAAATCCTGTTTTCACTACAATGCTTAAAGCAATAAAAGAATAAACTGAGTTTATCAAAGCACCCTGCAGTTAGCCCCCTTGATGGCAATGTCAGGCCCCATCCACAGCAAGATTGGGTACAGAAGTTGAGCAATCCTTCCGCAGTCCAAAAATAGCTTTCTTACAAAGGAGGAGCTTTCTCAGAAAGAGTGGAGGAAATGCAGCAGTAGCACCTATACAGGTTCCTTGGAAAAATAGTATCTTGGGCAAACAGAGACCTCTGCATCAGCCACTCTTCATTTGCCTTGTGGTTAAAATCAGTTAATTGAGAGTATCAGTAACTTACTAGGACTTTATGTGATTGTTTTTACAATAGCCTTCCTTTTCAGTGTACTTTGATTAAAACAGAGTAGAGGCTATATTTTGTATGTCTATTTTCTAGAGTATACACTGTACAAAACACAGCAGTAAGGACAAGAGGGCATAGACATCAGGATACTTAAACCACATAGGCAAACAAAATGTATGTTCCTACATCATGTAGATACTTTAGCAAACATTCCCTCTGATTTGGGAATGAGGAAGCTCTTTTTTTAATAAGGTTTTGAACAACTGCTTGTATCCCTGAAAACAACCGATACAACCTGAAAAAACTGACACAAGCTAAAAAAGTTGCAATGATAACACAATGTTTGAGACAGTTTAAATTTGTGTGTGGTAGAAATCTATTTGGCTTTCCTTCCTTATTTAATTAAGATGGCCAGAATCCAGTGGAAGCTGCTATTAGAAGCTGACACATACATGAGAATGAGATGAAGTAGAATTTGCAAGAAACTGTCAAAGAGTTGGGCAAGGTGAAGTGAGGACTCCACTGATTTCAAGTTTTTACCCTTCCTTAATACTGACAATCAACACATTCAGAGCTTTATGATAGTCTAGGGTTTAGACATCTCATGATTCTTTAGCTAAGATTGTTTGCTGGAGAATTTGAATTTCTTCCACCAGTCTATATCTTTGTTATTGTGTTAAGGTATTGATTTCAGCTTTCAGGCAGTGGAGAAAATGTTGAAGAAATGTACTAATGCAATGTTGATTTCCAATGTAATCCCCTCATTTAGACTTTTCTGGAGAATACAAGTGACAGTTAAGATGTCTACATTTTTTAACTATTTAATTGCTGACTGATTTAGCAGGAATGGCCTGTTAGCGCTGTAATGCCATTCAGCACCATTCTCCATTGTCTTCACACCATTCTCCTGATCCTCGGCAGCCCACACGCATTCTCCCAAACCTCATGTTCCCACTTCAGTGATGAACTTGTGCTCTTATGAATTCAAAATAGTAAGCACTTTCCTCATGGAAATTGTAGGAACAGCATCAAATTACATTTAGTATCAGAATAAATAACACAAGGACTATATTACAGGCTATGTTGTTCATTTTACATTTACTCATGAAAACTTCCATTATTCAATTTAAGTGAATTTGTCACATAATTTCTAGTCTCCTGCTCCAGAACACTGGAGAATCCAAGCGCCTTATTTCAGAACTCAGGTCCAGCTTCCCATTGAGTGTTCAGGTCCTGGAGCTCATAGAAGATGTTGGGCAGCTTGTCGATGCTGTGGTAGCAGATACAGGCAGCCAAGAGGGTTTTTTTCTTCCTGCTGTGTTTGGCAAGAAGAGCACAACCTTTCCTGTCACATGTGGTCCCTGCTGAAGTTATCCATACTTTTCTTACCACAAGGTTAGATTACCCTAATGCACTCCGTCTAAGGCTACATCTTGAGGCCATTTGGCAACTGAATCTACTGTGCACAATTCAACCACCTGTTTATTAAGTGGAGCATCATGCAGAGAGGACATTAAAAAAACCAGTCTCCAAAATCTGCAATGGCTGCCAATAAATTTCTGGGCTGAGTTCAAGGTGTTGGTTTTAACCTATAAAGACCTCAGTGATTTGGGAGTTGGTTACCTGAGAGACTGGCTTGCTTTCCCCATGAAGCAGTGCTTTAAAAGTTGATGTGAGGGGAGGAACCTGAGTTGGTATTGCTCAGGTATAATAAGGGTGCTGGCGGTACTTCTATATGGAAGGCCCTTTGCAGTGCATCCACATTATAATAGGTTTATCTATTGTGAAATGTCTCTGTTCATGGAAGAATTCAAAACTAACATGCCAGTCTGGGTCTGAACCAAGGCTGGAAACAGTCATGCTGAAGCCTATAGCTATGTTCTGATTTTTGCCTTATCTAACTACAGTTGCTATATACATTGCTTAGCCTTAGAAATGTGATTTGGTAATGTAAGTTAAACCTGAGCGGCTAACCCAGCTACGGCTCACATCGTGCATTCAGCATCTCTCTCTGAGGCACCCGTCTCTCCTGACTGGCTATGTAGGATAGTACAGAACCTAAAGAGCTGCCGGAAGAGAGTAGCATGCTACAGCAACCCAGGCATTTTTCTTGTTTAATTTGCCAGTGTCCCCAAGTCTGAGTCAGGTTGGATTATTCCTGGCCTTCAGACCTGTGACTACATCTCTACTAGTAAATAAAATGGCACAGTGCCTGTTCTCCAGCATTTAAGTGTCCTGGTAAAGTTCACATCTGTAAGTCTGAATTCCCAAAACTGATTGGTCTGTCACCTGCTGTTGAGAGCAGCTTCTGGCTGATGAAATTGCTCACAATGTGCATGGGCACTGTGTGGGAGAGTGCTCATGAGTGTGGGACAGAACCAGGTCAGGGATCACACCAGCAGTTAAATTGTGTGTATGGTCATGGGAAAATGCTTGTGTTCAAGCCCTCATGAGTTTAGTTTACCAGTATGGAAGTAGCCTGGAAAGCTTGAAGTCATAGGCCTAAAACAGCTTCCTGTAAGACCAAAGAACCAGGTTCCCAATAACAAAGAATCTCAAAGGTTGATATTCCTGGCCTGATGAGCAATGGGAAGATTGAGTTTACAGGAGAGGTCTTGAGACTTTACTGGAAATTTGTCAACAATGGGTCAATCTCCTTGAAGATGTTTCTTCTTCTTACACTTCCTGATGGAACAAAGAGGTACTACTTTCATTATATTTCTGAGGAAATAAAACACTGCAAAGATAGAGGTACCCAAAGTCATAATGGGGATGCTGAGCCAGCAAATAAAATCTTGCCTCCAAAGTTCCAGACTTGGAACATAATCCGTATTGGTCCTTCCAATAAAATACAGGTCACAAAAGAATGGGATGCATTTGTCTTTTCATACATTAGACAACAAATATGACAAAGTTTACAGTCTTGTGTCAGTGGAAACAAAAAATTAACTGTCTTGGTGTTTCTTACCCAGAGAAGGTTGTGAAGTTTCCATTACTGGATATCTTAGAGAGTACCACAGATATAGATGACTCTGCTTTGGGCAGAGGTATGCATTAGATATGATATGTCAAAGACACCTGAAGTGTCTTTGAGCTGTATGATTCTATAAACACATTTTGCTGAAGTACATTTCTGTTACTTCAAAATATGACTGAAGCCATATTATTGCATCAAAAGTTGTTTGCACACTGGGGTGAAGGCTGGTATATATAGTCGCAGTCTTCAGGTCCAAGAATAGCAGTTATTCTGGGGAGAAGACAGAGTTTTCTGGGGAAATAAACTAGACTGTGGAATTAATGACCTTTATCAGCACCCTTTGGCCCAGTTACGTTTTTCCAAAGACAATACTTAATATTAGGCCCATTAAGAATAATAGATACTCATTAAGAATAATAGGTGTGTTTCACACCTTCTCTGCATAAAGAAAACTGATTATAAATTTCTGAAATCTCCTGCAGTTTGTTTTCAAGACCCCACCTTCATGACAATATCTCTTAATCTTGATTAACGTCAAGCATCCATATGAGAGCAGACTGAGAATTTTCCACCTTGCTAGTTCTGTTCTGCTGGAAAATGCTCATTTATCAAAATGAAAACTTGTGTCCATAAACATAGTCATTTTCAAGAAACGTTCTTTGAAAATCTTTTAATGTTAAGGAATTTCTTATCCTTAGGAACCTAACTATTTATCTGAAGTAAATAGCTCTCTCTTGAGGAGCCTGAAGGCTACAGGGAAATCCATGTTCCACCTGATTCACATAGGAAATTTAGTCTACTAGAAACTGGGGGAAAATTATCTTAATTACATAAACATTGAAGAGTCTGACTACATCAGGGAGCAGACATCAAAACTTCTGATATGTTAAAATTTCTCCTGTTTGATACAATAATTTCCTTTCCTGTTCTATGCCAAACTGATCACTATTTTTGTGAGGTTTGTAGAAAATTGAGCAACTGTTTTTCTTTTAATCAACTTTTAATCAAATTGTAAAATCAAACAGATTGCAAACTCTGACAGTAACACTTTTATTTGCATTACTCAAGGTCCTTTTCTCACCTATCTATCTCCACTGTCCATACCAGCAGACTTTGTAAGTGCTCCCCACTGTAATGTTCAACATGTCATGAACCATTGCTGTTTCCCACTATGGTATTTATGCTGTCTATCATTTGAGCTAGCAAAACATTGGAATTACTTTGACTCATTACTGTTTCCCTCTTGGGAATGATGAGGTCTTGTGCTAAAAGACCTTTCAAGCATCATCACTTATCTCATGGTGAGTTCTACCAGCTATATCAGAGAGGTTCATGGTTCATGAAATGGAGATATTTTGACAATAAAGAGACTTACAAGTTCTGCCAGCTGTACCAACAGAAACAGTGATGTCTCTGAGCTAGCCAAACAGGGCATTCAAATGCAACGCACTTTAACCGTTAATGATCCAAAGGATGTACCAGACCCATTGGTACTAGCAAACTTGAGTTCTCTGTTAAAGACTTACAAGTTTTAACGGCACACTTCACATTCCATTTCCGTCAGACTATGTGAGGCACAGATGGGACTCCAAACGGTCTTCACCACTGCTTGATTGGAAACAAATACAGTAGATTTGGCAGGAAGAAGCCCCTCCCTTGCCTTTATAATGCGTTTCCTCTAGCAGTATTGTTACGGCTACTTCTATTTTGGTGATGTGATTGGCTTGCAGATGCTGGTTTAATATTTTTTTTCTGCTTTGTGATGCAAATAATCAGAATTTAATTCATTCAGATTTAAAAAGCTCTGAACAAAGCATGGTACTTAGCTTCAGTCTTGTCTTTGCATTTACACAACGATTGCACCTTTTTTGCTATACATCTCTTAAGGTTTCTGAGCACAGGCGAAGTTCAGCTGTCATCAGACAGATAGGCAGTAAGGGAGCAGGAGTGGCACACCCATAGTGAGAACAAGTCTGCTCAAATTAGATAGTGATTAATGGGCAGTTTGAAGTCATTTGCCATATATTCACCTCCTCAGTTTCATTTGTGCTGCTGAGATCTGTAGTTGCAACTGAGATATTGTGTCAACAATTGCTTTTCAGGTGTTTTGGTTTAAAAGTTTTATTTTTTCATCTTGTCAAAAATGAAGCCGTCAAGCCACAGTGGATAACTGATTATTCACCATCCTGTTCAAAACAAAGATGCTTTTCTTTTTGTCTTTGAAAGATCTGTACCTTCAATCAAAAATTAAAGTTTGTCAAATTCTAAATATTATCTCAAAATGAAACATTTAGTAGCATTGTGGGGGGTTTTTTGGGGGGGTGGATATGCACTAAGAAAAAGTTGAAAATATTTTTTAATGTTTTGCTAAATGCTTTTTCAACAGAAATTATTTTGTTAAATTCAAATTGGCTTCAGTGAAAATTGTGGTCAGTTCTGAGTTGCATTTTTCAATCATTTTAATTAACTATTCTGTTTAATTAATTATTATTACTGTTATTATTATTTGGACATACAAATTCTTCTTCTGTTCCTCAAGATTTTCTGTTATGGATCACTGAGGTGTCTGCCCTCATGCAATGTCTTTAGCACTTTTTCCTCCAGACTGCCCAAACCTTGCTGACCAATGCAAAGTGTATTGCCTGATTCTCTGGTCAGATGTATGGCTTTTTTTTTAATTATACATACTTTTGATTGGTCTGTAAATGACCACACTGACTCTTGAAGTAAAGTAGATTCTTGCATTTTCCTCTCCAATCAGCTGAGGTGAATAAATGCAAGGCACCTCCCCAGACAGTGTTAACATTTCTCTTTCACAAAGCTCTCTTCCTCCCCTACTCTTCCTTCATACCTCTATATAGTTTCCTACTCTATGTTGCTGTACTGTATTTGAATATACTCATTTAGCTACCCGTACTCTCAGTGAAGGTTTTGCTACTGAAAAAAAACCAGCCTTATCACAGGTAACTGCACTAAGCATTTTTAAAGGATTCATCTGGAGTTCATTAAGAACTTTATTGAGTCATTTTCTTTCTCTCAGAACTGAGCCTGAGTAAACTTGTTTATTCCTTGATAGCAAGAATAGAGTGCTGATTTGGGTGTCCCAAATGAGAATGTTGAGATGACCTGCTAGTCAAGGTGGACTGTCTCTATCCTCCTTGTGAATATGCCAGGAGGTAAAATTTTAAGCTATAGTCCAGACAACATTGAACTGTTCTATTTTTGTGAACAACAACTGAGGTCTAATAATGAGACTCTTCTTTTTTATTGAGTTAAATAAAGAACTTTGAAACATCTGTGTACCAGAACAAAGAACAAGTGCGTTACGGATAGGAAAAATAACAGGAGCATATTCAGCAGATGAGGCATTACAGACATTATGGACTCTGTTAATGTTGTATATCCCTTGTGTAGGCATCAGGATAAGGTGTTCTTCAAGTGTGGGGTATCTTAAGAAAAACAAGACAGCCTAGAGGATCTCGTAGGTCCCTTCTGGCTCTAAAACTTTCTAAATATCAGTCAGAGTGTAATAACTTTGCTCCCAAGGTTCAAGGAACAAATAATTCCTTTCTCTTTAAATGTGGCTGCTGGAGTCAAAGGGACAAAGTCTAGTCGGTAAGAGTGTGACTGAAAGAAAGTAGGTTATTCACTTCAGCTAATTAAGTTTTGAGTTGTGTAGAAATGATGTAAGATGAAGCATCAAGAATATATGGCAGTAATCTTCAGTAATACGCTGCCCAGTAGTCAACGTTCTCTTAGGCTCTTACAAGGTTTGCAGTTTATGAAAAACATTTAAGTGTTTCTGTTACACATTTTGGTTGCCATGTTAACTTGGCTTCCATCGGACTGCAACAAACCCAAAACACCTCCTTACATACTTGCTTTATGACATTTTATTAGAATGCCAATATAACAGTTTTATAGTAAATGTAGGATATGGCAGGAGACTAAAATAACACCATATTCTCTGAACACTTTAATCTAGGTTTAATAATTTTAAGGTTTTTAGACATTTGTAACTTAACCTGTGGGCATAATCTAGTAGTAACAGTGCTTGAGAGACATTATGAGCACTGCGCTCTGAGATTACAGTGGCTCAAATAACATAGTGGTTCCAAGGGAAACTAAATCTTTTTAAAACCCCTCAAACATCAGTTTAAACTGTTAACTTTAATTTTATTTTAAATTCATGTTAGAGTAATTGCATCAAGCTGGGATTATGTACATTCTCTGATTCCATCTTGCAGCACTTCTGCCTCTTTTAACCATTTCCTCTACGGGTGATTCTTACTTATTGCTTATTAATGGAGGTTTCTCCCTCACGGGGTGTATTCAGTTAAAACAATATCTTACTGATGAGAGCTTTGCTGGAGCATTACTGGCAGCACATGTAATCTATACATTATGAAGGGAAGGGTGTAATGCTTAGTGTATGTAAGGATAATTTTTTTTTTGCAGAGGATTTGTCAATTGAAAAATAAGTCTTCCGTATCAGAAGAACGGAAGATTTCCATTATTATGGAAATATACATTTCTCTCATACAGAAGAAGATTGCTACTTTTTACTGATTTGTATATATCTTCTCAAACACCCAGCAAGAATGGCAAAAGCAGCAATTTTTACAAGTTTTGCATGTCAATGTGTGTCCATGTCGTGGTGCTTAACATGACACACCTCACAGGAGTCCAAGATGTAGAAATCATTGGGCAAGCACATCTGAAAATCACACATCCCCTTTAGCCAAAATATTTGTAGCTCGGGGGAACTAGAATTGTTCTGCAAATTACTATAGACCTCAAAATAATCTTAGGGAGAAAAAAACCCTAAATTTTATTGCCTTTGTTCTACAATAGGGGAAACTAAGAGACAGAAAGGTTAAAGCCAAAAATGTCATAGAAGGAGTCAACAGAGAATGTGGCTTCTTGTTTGACCATTTTGAGAAAAACTCCCATTTCAAAGAGGTTGAGGAGCCTACAGCGAGAGAAACAAGAAAGAAGCTTTGTATATGCTCATATATATGCTTTTGTCCAGTGAGTTTAGTCATAACTGCCTCCCTGCTTAACAAAAATGTTTTCTAAATGCGCAGAGCCTCAAGGCCAAGAAAGACTTCTTTCAACAAATGAAGGCGGGGAACCTTATTTGTGTTAGCAGAAGAGGAGACAGCATCAGGGAAATCTAAGTCTCTGGAGAAGTAAGATAGGGCAAACAGCAAACACCAGTAGCACGGTCCAGCACCGAGGATGCTGCTTGTATAGGAAGTACTTAGTTAAGCTTTTGTCCAATTTTTCCATCCTGTCTAAACGGCTTTAATTCAACTTGGTTTTACTCTGAGAAGAATTAATATATGAGACATCCTTCAAAAAAACAATATAAATACTGCTAGTGAACAGATAAGATGGACAAGTGTCTGGAAGAAATTTTTCAAATATCACCATCTGGCTTTTAAAGGAACCTGAATATGATTTGGACTTCCTTCAGTCCCAAATTCATGTACAATTCATGTACGTGTTTACAATTCATTTAGTGCCTTGCACATAGAAGTTTGATGCTTTGGATCCTTCATGCCTTACAGCTATTAAGGGTTTTCCTCAGCTGCTGAGCTAAGATAATAAAGGATATATCATAAAAGCAAATAAACTTGATCCTCCATGGGTCCTGTGTCTCAGTACTGATGGATTTTGTTATGACTTAGTTTTTTGTATTTCCTAAGCAGTATTTCTTCTGCTTAATGTTGGATATTAAGCACTGTACCACCTTAACCATAAGTAATTTGCCTTTCTGTGGAACCCTTAGCCCCAGAAAAAAATGCCCAGTGACCCTATACATAAGTAAGTGACTAAGAAAACACTGCCTTCTGTGTATAATTGACTGAACTAGTGAAAAAAAATTTAAAATAAAACAAAAAACCTAAGAAGAAGCTGGCTTCTCCTTCCATCCTATCGGGGAGTTATAGCCTCCCTCTGTACCACAGCACCTATCTGAGACTTCTCAGAAGCTTGGTCCAAATGAGAGGTGTCATTTCAAAGACAAGAATGGGCAGCTCTGCTGAGGAAAGGGATAAAAGGAATTGGACACAAAATAGAGGGAAAAGAAAAGCTCTAATGGCTGGGTTCTGCCATAGACAAAATAGGTAGAGTGAACACTGGGTTTTTATCAGTTTCCAGCCTTTGGCTGCTGCCCTACTCCACCTGTAGTTTAAGTAAGTCAACCTCTGGCTTTATGACTGAATACTCACCTGAAGCTATGTGCATAGCCCAGATTGTGCCTTTCTCACAAGGAATAACCCAATGGTATTATGATCAGCAGGGCAGAGATTAGACCAGTCATTTGGTCTGTGGGAGCCCTATATATTCCCCTCTTCCTCATTTATAACAGGAATCTGAATCAAAGTATTTTGCTCCAGGGAGGAGGCACCTTTGCTCTGCAGGTGAATGTGGGCTGAGGCTCTCTCTCTAGCTTGCTTTATAAAAAGTTCTGGTTTGGGTTGTAGCCTGTATATTAACTTGAAAAAGCTGGGCTCTAGACCCTCCTCCAAAAAATATTTATTAAAGAATGGCTAGGAGCTGTGTATGTGTGCAGAAGATACATTTTACTGACATTGTATGTATGCAAGCAAAGACACATTTTACTGACAAAAACCTGGATGTCTCCAGGATTCATCCAAGCTGGCACCTTGGACTTACAGCTGGATTTAAGTGTCTAAAGTGGCAGTTAGACATCTAACTGTTTTTCTGGATTATTCATCACTTTTTTTCCTCCTCGTTTCTCTTTGAATTTCCCCTCTTACTGGAAAATCTGTGTGTTACAAATAAGCATATCCCCAGCAGCTGGAAGTATGTTAAAGAATACTCACCCTGCAATATTTCAGGTCTTAATAAAGCCACTGACCCAAGAAAAAGAAACCTATAAACTTTAGTGTTGGCAGGTGAAGAGCTTTTCACTGAACCTGTCCTCTTAGATCACGGATTTTGGCTATGCTGTGTTTATACACTCCTCAGCCATGGTACAATATATGTGTATGGGCCACCCTCTATTCCAGGTCCTGTCCAACCAGGCTACAAGAGAAAAGGATCACAATTTGTCCCCACACACCTCATCCCTGGTGGGTATGCTAATTTCTGTCCAAACAGCCTAAAATGCACAAAAACCCCTTTCTCTCTAGCACATGCACAGTTGTGTGGGGAGCTATTCCCCTGCCTGATGGAGAATTCACCTTGTAAACACTTTTACTGTCAAAACTTGGCTATGGAATCTCTGCATAAACTCCCCCTTTAATTGCCCTTGACTCTGCTCCCATCAGAGACAGTTTCCTCAACATGTCCACAGTTTCTTCATTGCCTTAGCAGAAACCCTCTGCCAAAGATAACCCACTGAAAGCAAATGGTGAGAAACAAAATAGCTATTGTGGGATAGTGAGTGTGTCAGTGCAAAGAGCAAAAGGAGTGGAACAAAGAAAAAAACTAACAGAAGTCTGAACAGCCCTAGAATTGAGAGGGAAAAGCTTTTCCTACTTATTCCTGCAGCTAATAAAGACTGAGACTCAGACTGACTGTGTCTGCTTAAGTCCCAACTAAAGATTCTGGGTTTCAGAGAATGATTCCAGCTCTATTAATTCCCAAAAACATGTAAAATCCATGTTTTGACTTTGGAGTGCTTCTGTAGGTAACCAAGACATACACAGTATCCTAAATGGGACAACTGCATGTTGAGTCCAGCCTAAGCACTGTTGATCTATACACATAATATCTAGGACCTGAAAGGAGAGATAATCTGAGCATACTTATGCTTAATGCACAGCCACTTTTCTTAAAAAATAGATGGAAACTAGATAAACACCTTTTATTATATTGCTTGTAGCTGGGACACTGGTTCAGACCCACCCCAGCCTGAAGAAGTTTGAACCTTCTGTTCCCACTCTGTGTGAAAGTACCCAAAGTATTAGACTGCCAACGAAAGAAGACAACATGTGTTATTCTTTTGTGCACACACACGTACACGCACGTGCACACACACAATGCACGCACACAAACACCCAAGTTTATCTCTGTGCATCCACAAATTGTGCTTGATCATGAAATGATGTATTAGGACCATTCCTTGAGAACTGTGGAAATCCCTCCTTTTGGTCCCTTTTTCTAATACTTGCAAGAAATATTATCCTTTGACCTTAAATGAGACTAAACACAGCCCCTAAGTGAATGGCATGGTACCATGATGGTGACTCATATGCTCTGATATATGTACAGTCAATGCAGGGCTAGTGAAAGTAGTGTAGCCCAAGGCTCAGCTCCAAACCTCAGCCATGGCTACAACCAGTCTATCTGTTCAGGCTGCTCCCACCTGCCATGAACACAGCAAGAGATTCCCCCTCCCTCTGACACCTTGTTTCCTCTCCTGTGATGTGGTGGTGGCAAAACTCATGTTCCCACTGCTTTGGTAATGTGAGAAACACCTAATCCTACAGCAGGGAATAGGAGATAGGGATTAATATCTCATATCAAGAGAGCCTCTGACTCCATCCCTCCAGGAAATCTGTACCTGCTTAAAAGGCAACTGCATAATCAATGAACAGATGGCACAGGAAGGAAATTGGACTTGGACATCTTTTCTTCTTGGCTATGAGAACTGGTAAAGAAGGTTAGCCAGAGCCATTCGTCTTCCTATCCCCAACACATACCCCTTTCAAGAATGAATTCTGCACGTTCTGCCCTTATACCTATTAGTTCTGTTTTCATGATGAATGCATGGTGGTTGTGATCCTTGCCAAAAAGAAAACCCCTTCAAATGATTAATCTTTAATAAAACTTAAAAGGCTCAAGCATGTTCATGTGATACTTGGAAAAATATGGTTAACAGAAGTCATCAAGTCGTAACGTCACCTTCACTTAACTAAACATGAAATCAACAGATTTGGTGGGTTCAGGCCAAGTCTTACCAGACAGGATTGTGCATTGCAAAGGCTACACTCCACCCACTGGTATTATTTGGCAAGGCTTGCTGGAAGCATCAACAGAGAAACCATAGATCGAATGAGGGGAGGATAGGGCTGTCTTTTCTACTGCCTTGTATCCTGAAGGTCTGAAGGCCACAAGCAATATGAGAAAGTGATTCTGTGCCAAATATAGCAGGAGTGTATTTGTGTGCAGCAGATGCTAAAGGAATAGGGTCTAAAAAAGGCTACATGAATAGCACTCTGCAATTTCTTGCTTCTTCCCACTGATTCCAAGGTAGCCTACTCCAGAGGCAAACTTCTACACTGTAGGTTTCTAAAACTGAATAAGATGGTGCTCTTCCCTTTTGTTTTATTTCAGTTATAATTGCTAGTGATTACCAGTGATCACTCTCTTGGTGACTCAAGTTAAAAAAAAAAAAAAACAAACAGGAAAATATAAAGTTAAAAAAAAAATATTTTGGCTAATTTCTCTGTATCATCTGGGTTTTTTGGACCATACTAAACCCTGTGCATATATTAGAGTGGTAAAAGCTCACTGTGTATCTGCAGAGTCCTTTGCACATGGAGTTTAAGTCCAATGCAATTCAATGATGACTACCTTTATAAAGTCATAGAGACTGAAGGAAAACTCCATTGCAAAAGATTGCTTTGAAGGGAACCTTCAGCCTGACAGTCAAAGTCAGGCTGTGCAAATGATGCAAAAATAATATCTGAGAAAAAGGATTCAGCTAAAGGTTCTTACTAATTTTTTGTCATGTTATTCTGTAAGAACATTTTGGAGAGTGAAATTCTGTTCTTGTGGAAATCTGGGGAATGTAGGGGTGATGTAAAACGGGCAGCTTACATGCTAATGCTGAGAGCTCTAACACAATGTATTGAGTAGTAGAACAATAATATATGATCAGAAAGTTAATGAACATGTGAAAACACAAAGTAGTCTTCATTGCAAATAGCTTGCAAGCAATCCATTGCCAGACAAAAAATTTAATATGCCATCCATCAAATAATTTAAAATAAAGCCAGATTAGGAAAAGCTTCAATTCAGAATCCATAACTACAATGTCATGAAGTGTGACATATAAGAGTTTCATCTCGTCTGAAAAGTTAAACTCAGTCAATTATTCCCCAACACCTCCTCTGTATTTAGCAATACAGTAGTTCAGCTAATTCTAGCAATAGTTGACTTAACCAGTGGCTTTGAAAGTCTAAAGAATGCGAGTAAGAACAAAAAAGTACAGATTCAGTCTATGCAAAAAAAAAAAACCCCAAACATTTGCTGCAACAAAAAGAAATATAATGGGAAGATCTTTGACAATGACAAAAAAGGTGAAAAGGATACTATAGTCCTGTAAGACAGGAAGCCAGGATTGTATGGTCACTGGAATGCAATACTGTTAGTTCCTGTGAGAAGTAGATGGAAAATATCTAAACTCAACCACAGCTACAAACATCTGGATGCTCAGCTGCGCCGTTGGCTGAGAGGAAGCAGGTGCAGTTGTCCTCTTGGTTTGAATTAGCTTTACGCTGTTCAAGGTAGACATTACTGGAAGAGGCTTATGGCCCCCAGATGGAAACATGACCAGTCCCAACGCAGTAGACAGGACTGTCTGGATTTCAGTGGAAGAAATGGAGCTTGGGTATGGTCAGCCACAATAAGGATCTCACCTTTGAAGATCATAACCTTTTCCATACTCTCTTTCCTCAGCAGACCCTCTCCCTTGAGCCAAGCAGAGAGAGATGACAGAGCTTCAAGAAGATCTCTGTTAAGAGCAGAGGGACTCAGCTGGCCTGTACACAGCAAGGCTTCAAGAACTGAGGTGCACACTGACAGGATGTATCTGTTCAGAAAGCAGATTTGTAACCAACAACATGTTTAAGTCAACTGAATTGAAAAAAATAGCTAAATTGTACAACTGTCTCGTTTGTGAATAGCACAGCCTTACTCCAAAGGGGACTATATTTCAGATAGTGCATGTTAATCAAGCCTATTTGTATGGACGAGTGTGACTGTACATGCAAACACTGCATACCCTGTCTTGGGTACCAAATACCTTTGGCACTTAAATTGCTGTAGAAGCCACCATTAAGACCTCACCTGTATCATTTGCCTATGTATGAATTCAAAATGAAACAGATGCAGAGAAGGTTCATCAAAAGGAAGCTGGACATGAAGCATCCATCTTTCTGAACAGGGTTTGTTCACCTTAGGATACAAAAGCCAATGGAGAGGAATACCAAGGAAGATAAACAGTTTAAGTTAGGACAAGAACACATGGGTATAATAAGCTGCCCATGAGATGTAAGATGTGGGATGTTAGAGTCTAAAATGACTTTCTAATAGGGATAAATAAACAAACAAAGCCCCAAAATAATTCTCAGTAGCTTTACAATGATGCATAAGAAATTAATGAGAAGACAATACAAAACCGGATGCTCAGAGAGCAGAGGACCAAACTGCCTTGACTCAGAAAAAGCATTCAAGTTCAGTTTCTAGCCTTAGTTCATTCCTGTAACTATAGGTCTCAGTTGTACCTTTAAGTTATTTTCCTTCCCTAAGGATTATGCTAAGAGTCATGATTCAAAAGGCAGCCTCTGCAACTTCCAAAGAACATCAAGAAATGTAAGCATAGACCTCTCTCCTGGATAACTATCCACAGGTGAGAAAAGCACTATTACCTGATTCCAGCTTTACCCTTCTTCTTTGGGAGGGGATGGTAATGATCACAGGGTAGTAACTAGCCAGAAGAAGTTGTGATGTCTGACCAGAGAACAGCTGTTAGTGAAGAGGTAAGGTTCAATCTGAGGCTCCACTCCTAGCTCTAAGACACATGTAATGTCTTCAACTGGTTAAATTAGGAAGTTTCTATCAGAGTCAGAAAGAGTAGAGAAAGTTATTTGGGATAGTCACTAGCCTAATTTTGGATGTACTCAGCTGAGATACGAGATGCACTTACTCAGATCTTCCATCTTATTCTGTCAGAATTTATCTAAAGCTTTCTTGACCAACCACAAATGTCCTAGCACCTATGTTACTGTTTATTCCTGGATTTCTTTCTCTAGCATTTGAATGTAGATGGGATGAAGGTATGGATAGGTTACCTCCAGGATATGAGCTCACAGCAGCTGCTGTTTCTGCTGTTTTGTATCTCTGCTTTAGCATGTTGCTCTCCTTGTGGTCCGTGACATATATGGGTATACTGCGAGTAAAAGCATGAAAGTTAGAAATCAAAGTTAAAATGTTTCTGTACAGCAAGTTAAAGCATGCATGTAATTGCTACAGAGCAACTGGTCAACATAGGACAACCTAGCTTGTGCCACAGTAACTGATTTCTGTGTCCTATCTTCTCATCCAAACCCTGATACACTTTAATTCAGGGGTCTGCTGGAGTTTGTTTGATCAAATATGGAAGGACATTAAAATCATAGCCAGCTAGCACTGCCAGCAATCCCTGTTCTCTGGGCACCACTGCCACCTGCTCAAAAGACAGATTACTATATTCAGTTTGACATGAGACCTCTGCTTTTCCTCAGCTCTTTTCCCTCAGCTTGAAGTCAGAAATCCATGCCTCTGGTCCTGCCCTAAATCCTCCCCAAAAGAGATGCTAGCAGTTTAGCAGCTTACCACTGCTTTATGTGAGCAAGGTTTTGTGAAAACATGTACAATTTAGGAAGCAATTTTGGCAAACTGGCAGTTCCAGACAAATGCTCCCAAAATTGCTTAAAAATTGCATTGTGACTAAACCAGGACAGAATATGACAGTAGCTGAGACAAGGCCAAGTCAAAGAAAATGCAGACTGCTAGCAGCTATTTTCCCCTCTGTGAAATATGATATCTAATATTTTTCTTTACATAATCCCTGGCAGTTAGGTGAGTGTTTTTACCTACCTTTTACAGATGGATATACCAGAGCAAAGAATTGATCAAGTGATTTAAACAAAGCTATAGATAAGTTTGGTAGAAGCGGTAGACCTAATTCCAGGCCTCTTATAGCCCCTTTTGCCCCTTTCTTGGGTAAAGAAGCATGGTTTTAGTGCTCACATTCACCCTTACACTGGTGACATCCTCTCCTTAGTTGCTTCATTTGCATTTCTTTATTCTGCTGGTGTTCTCTGATCATCCTTATTACCACAAACTGAGCAGAAATTGTTGTTTTGGAGTTCATCTTTTTGTTAGACTACTTTCCCGTTATTTTCTAAATTAACTCACAGGAAACTCTTTTAATTATTTTGGCTCTTCTAGCCAACATTTCTATTTTTGCTTCTCAGTATTATACCTACATTTTATGATGTATACATCCTTTTTTTTTATATTTCCACTATTCCTGCTTCCTACAAAATTCTTTTGAACTTCACTACCTTTGTCAGTTTTGTGGTGTAGAGTATTGAATTGAAAATCAAATGTAATGTAAATTGGAAGTAAGGGTTTTTAATAGTCTCTCATGTTTCTCTATTGCTCTTGTCCATTTTGGAGAACTATCCATGTTTTCCTTTCCTTCTCTGCTTTGTGGGTTGTATTGACAGATGAATTCCTATACGTTGCTACGTGCTAGCCTCACACTGAGTGCTGTCCCCTTTCATGGGACACTTGGTCACTGTGTCTGGATGAACCCGGCCTTCATTGCCTTCTCCATTGCTGAGTCCAGAACCTGCTGGTTGTGAATCTTTTTTCTGTGGCTTGTGCATTCACAATACTCACCAAGAAATTGCAAACCCAGTATTAGCTCCAAAGAATGTACACATTGTGTTTTGGGTTATTGTGTAATGGTCTACCCAAGCAGATTGGAATCAATGGGATCTGTCATCTGGCTTAGCTGACTGTAGTGCGGACATTAGGAAAAAAGGTAACATTATATTAACTTATTTAATTGACAAAAAAATCTGTTATCTCTACTAAATAGTCTAGTGTTGCTTACCAAAAAGGCTACATGAAAAAAGGTAAGTCATAAGATGGTGAACTTTAGCATTGAAAGGTGTTCCCTTTCCCATTACAGGAATGAAAACTATTTCTAATGAGATGTCAAAATCTCCAGTTACTATTTAGTAACAGTAAATAAAAGTAGTAACAGCAAATAAAAGACTTTGTGGCAGCACAAATATCACAAAGGAAACCACAAAGGTTCCTGATACAATCTGGGAAAGAAAGAGGATATATACATTTTAAAATAGCATTTAACAAAACTCACCCGTACAAAAACATTTAAGCCTCGAGAGACTATTATTCATGCTGAAATATTTGATTAGTGTTATTTTCAAACGCCAGTGCAAACCAGTGTCACACAGAGATTTGCAGATGAAAATTATTTTTTCCTTTAAGGCAGAAGCTCCCCAAATCAATGCTTTAACTGGAGAGAGCGTGAACACTGGACGATTTCAGCTGCTGTAAACGGATAAATAGGGACTTTAGCACACACTGCTCAGAAAAGCCCAGCACTGGGGGGGGGTTCGCCAGCAGGTGGCGAGTTTTCTTCAGGATTGCACTTTCAAGAAAAGATTTTTATGGTCCCGCCTGTTCAATAATGCCCTGACTGTATTATTCCTACAGTTTTGCATACAAAAGCCTATCTCAAAATAACCTTAAGGGTCTGACCCCAAACCACAAATAGCAGGAAGTTCTCGCTTAGGGTTGAAACTCTGTCAGTACTTAACCTTCCCCTTGGGCCAAGGTATTACAGCATATTTGGTATTTAGGATCACCTGATGGCACAAAGCCCCCCCTGTTAGATGACCTTTATCTCTAACACTTCAGCATAGCTGTGTATGATAGAAAATTGTCTTTCCGTCTTGACTCTTAACTTCCTTTGCTTTTGTGACTTTTAGCTGATCCCTCGGCTTTATTTCCATGTAGTTTCAGTGGGAATTTATATCCTTTTTGAAAGCTAATGCTAAAAAAAAAAAGAAAAACAAAAGGAATGCCATTTTTTCTATAGCACTGGTATATATTTAGAAGCTGCTAAAAACAGGAAAGACATTGTGAGTGATTATACAACTAAAATTCTGATTTCTTACATATTACCCTCAATAAGCCCTATTTTAGAGTTGTTCTAAATAATAAAATTCTTGCCAGATCAGTTTTTCTATGTACTTTAGCCAGACACTAGTTCTGCATTGGTAACAATAATACTTTGTGTTAAAATAACACCTTTCCACTGAGTACAAGCCAAGAAATTGAATCCGCAGTGACACAGTACTACAGTTGTTAGATATTGCTGTCACTGAAGTCAATCGTAAAAACTCATCTAGATTTCTGTGGAAGAAAACTGGAACCCCACAACTGCTTCAAAATCACAGAGTCATGTCAGCAGTGTATATGGCCAGAGATCAACTAGCCTCTGGCAATCATCATATTATAGAAGAAAGGGGGCATAGATGTGATTTAGAGGCCTGGGGACTGATGTCACTGAACTAAAAATGTCCTTGTCCCCTGTGGAGGGTTGGCCCTTGCATCTGCTGGCAGCACCGGTCAATTAGCTGCAGAGCTGCAGCCAACTGAATGGGAAGCCGTGCTGGGGTCACCAGCTATTGACAACACATTTGTGTGCAGCAGGGAAGGTGACCCCAGTGCATGCACCTTTAGACCTGTAGTGGATTCCACTGTCACTGTACAGGAGCTGAAATAGTGGCAGTTCCAAATATTGACTGAAATAGTGAATGTCCCAAACCTGTTTTTAAAGTTGGCCCCCATGTACTACTGGACCAGCTTTGGCCTCCCTTCAAGGCGTTCCAAGGCCCAGGTACAGGATATTTAAAATACCACCCACACTTCTGAGCTGTAGACTGTGAGTCAACAGATCTGACCCAGTGGAGCTGCCCCAGGAGCCTGTCCAAGGCTGCAGAGTGGGTTTGCGCAGGATCTTTACAGTCTTCAGCACCTCTTCACTTCTCTTTCTGTTCTGAACAGGCATGGAAGTTTGTGCATCAAAGGAATGGAAATGAAATGCCTCAATGCTCACAGTGCTGGGAAGAGGGTTGGAGTTCTTTGGCACAAATGCTGGTCGAATCTCCCCTCATGCTACTGCATGTGGGTTGAACATGCCTTTGGGCTCTGGTGCCCTGCCTAGCAGGGTGAACAGATACGGGTATCGGCAATTGACTGAACTTAGAGCCTTGTTTCGTTGCTTATCCCAGGATCTATGCAGTGAACAAAGCCAGAACAAGATCCTAAATGATTAGGATATAAAACTTGGAGACCTGTTTGTATTGTTATCTCCAGTCCTGCTAAGCCCAAAGGAGATGGTGAATTGCTGCCATGAAGCGTTGCTGTGATAAGTCCTAGGAAAAGCTTTTCCAACCACTTCTTGCACAGAAAAAGTTTCATTTTTCAGTTGTAACAAGATTCTTGTCATGTAGGTGTATGATCTATCAACTACTGCAGGTATGTACTTTATTAACTACTGAAGATAAAACCTGATAAAAATGCAGAAATAGAAAAGACTTACACCCATCCCACTCACCTTCAGGCAATGAATCGAGATGCCTAAAATAGGAACCACTGGCTCTGTGTATGTGCCAGCATACGGTCAATCAAAAAAAGAAAGGTTTCTCTGAAATGTGAATCAGATCTCAACATGGGTTGGATTTACCTCCACTCTCTGAAGAATCTGGGAGCCAGCACTCCCAAATTAAATGCAACAGTTTAATTGGAAAAGTAACACATCTGGACTGGGTTACAGGTATAAATGAAGTCAGAGAATGAGTTTCCTCTGCTTTTGGGAAGTGCTGGATCCACTGGAGGTTACTAGCCCAATGTCATTGTGATGAAAAACCTCAAGGGAAGATAAATCTTGTGGAATCCTGATTCCAGTCCTGGGTTTGACAGACCATGGCAAGCAAATGTTGCCTTCATTTCCTAAAAGTAATGGAGTCCTACTTTAACTGTTAGCTATAGTAAATATAAGCCTTATCAAATGCATGTTATTCCAAAAATTTCAAAAGATAAAGGTGGCTGACATTCCTTGAATCAATATAGTTGTACCTCTAATTCTATCGTGCATACTGTAAGGCTGTCTGTCTTAATCCCTCTCTATGTCTACATAGGTAATTTCCTTTTCTATGTGTACATATATATATATATGTATACATATGTACCTCTAATTCCATACATGCTTTTTTTTTACCACCTAGAAATAATTCTTTGGCCTCTGTGGCCTCTGTGAGATATCATTCTTTGTGATCCTTTTTCCTAGCCAAAACTGAGCTGGATGAGTTGGAGGATACCCCTGCTAAGTTTCCAGGCTAGTAGAAATTTATGTTTTGTAGCAGTAGAGAAAGGACTTCTCTGTAAAACATGTGGCATAGGCATAATCCACAGCAAAATGATGTGATGTCCAGGCTTTGCTGGCATTCCACTTGAGCGTCCCAATTCACACTGGTCTTTGTCTCATAGGCCCATTCTGAGCTCGTGTCACCAAAACCTTCAGTTCCTGTGGGGTCATTAAATCCTTACTCAATTTCCAACAGATATGGGAACTGTATGTGAGCGAATGCAATGTACACAAATCATTCCAGCCACCCTTGTATTAAATGAACTTTTTTAAGAAGCTGGTTTTGACCTGATAGGATATAATGGTTTCAAGGGAACCATATAGCCATTACAATCCATCATATAAATGAATACTTAGGGACACCTAAATCCAAAGATTATTTGACTGTTATACGTATACTTGCACAAAGGGGGCTGGAGGATAGACCCCTCAAATCTGCAGTGAAAACATCTGTACTTTTAGGAAATTCTTCTTAAATACAAGCACATACATAAACTTCCTCAGATTTCCAAAATGATCAGTCCATTTTAAATCAAAGTGATCCCCAGCATCAAATTACGTTTTGGATGTATTGCTAGCAAATTATCAGTTTAGAAAAGCAAAGTGTTTTAGAATGATAAAGGATATTTTATATGACCACTTCTGATTGCGGACTCTAGCTTCTCTATAACCTGATGGTTTTTCATGTGTTATTAATTATTGTGTACTGTACTCCCTTAACATCTATGGCAGATACTGTAAAGCTGAGGAAAAGCAAGCAATATAAAATACAAAAATGTTCTCCAAACTCTGCTTTCGCTTCCTTTTGTTGCTCTCTTGTAATGTAAAAACAGATAAATGGTTTCCTCTTTCAAATACAACAAAAAGAAATGACTCCTGGGAGGAGCCCTAGGATGCCAAGTTTGAGCCTGGATTGAATTTTTATGACCACTGTAAAAACTCCTGAAAATAGGAAATTATAATGGAAATGCTGACTCTCACTGCAGCAGTGTGAGCAGCACCACCACGGCATTATTAGTGATCTAAAGGGGCTGGAAGTTAAAGTGGAATCATTTACACAACCGACTTCACACCACTTTGCAAACAAGGGGTGTTTGGGGGGGGGAATCTTGCACTTAATTAGTTGCTTGCAAAATCCATTGTGATTCTTGAAGAAGACAAATCCCCTGTCGCTCTATTCCGTGCTCTGGATTTTCTTTTCCAGTCCGCAGAAGTGGCTGGCAGAGGTCTGCCTCGGCTGGGTGACCAGCCCACGGTGTGGCAGGGGCAGGGGGCCGTGCCGTGCCGTAACTCCCTGGGCAGGCACGGGGAGGCTGCGCTTACGCGCCGGCGGATCGCTCCCCCTCTGCAGCAGCTCGCTAGCGAAGGGCAGCAACACATGAAGGGCGCTGGGTCACATCTCAGCACCGGACTAAAAATCAAGCAAAGGATTTCCCTCTCGCTAACAAAATGGAGATGCTCCGAAGTTTGGCTTTTCTTTTCAGGGACCCCTAGAAGTAGAAGTTTAAAAAAAATGCCAAAAGTTGGCAGAACAACGTTCTATCCATCTCTGTGCCGATTTGGTTTTGGGGGATGGGGGCGGGAGTGGCTATCAGAAGATCATTTACTCGCACCGCGGGAGCAGTTTCCACCCGCGTTGTTTGCCGCTATTCTTCCGTCTCTTGTCATTAGCGGCTATTAAAAGAATAAGGCTGCATGGGACCTGAGGGGCGAACTGGGGGCCGGGAGGGAGGGGGGACCAGTTTCGGAAACGGGGCGCGGGAGCGCCCGCGCTGCCGCCGGCGCCCGGCTCCGCGCCCCGCCGCCCCCCGCGCTCCCCGCCCGCTCCAGAGCGCTCCGGGCTCAGCCCCGACGGGCTCGTTTCCCTTCCTGGCCCTTTCTGGCTCTCCCGTTTCCATCTGAGCCCGGTTTATCTCGGGGGGAGGGGCGGGCGGTCAGAGCCCGCACAGAATCCTTCACTGCGGTCAACACCAAAACCGCAGGAAGAGGAAAAACTAGGCAAAGCGAAGCAAAGAAAGAAAAATAAAAAACAGATAGCCCCCAGGTGCCACTGATAACCAGGGGGGCTGTCTCGGGGAGACACCTTGCCCGGGGAGGCATGAGGGCAAGGGGGGGACGCTGCAGTGCACTTGTGCCTACTCTTTCCTGCGTCTCTGCCGCCGGGGCTGGCTCCATCCCTCCCAGCGAAGCTCCGGGCGCGGAGAGGCTTTGGAGACGCCGCCGAGCACAGCCGGCTGCTCTGCCCTGCTCCCCGCTCCCTTCCCGCGGGAGGTTTGGGAACTGCAGGGCTGCCGACCGGAGGCAGCTTTGACCAGCCATCCCCCACCCACTGCCGCTTTGCGGGGGGCGAGATGTTCGCTGGACTCCGGGCGGCGATGCAGCCCTTGAAACCCGCCGAGCAAACAAACATCCCCACCCTGCCCCGCCGGACCCGCTTCTCCTCGCAACCCTAGCGAGGCGCCTGCGGCTGATGCTTCGCAAGTGGCATGGTTGTTTCTCCTCAATAAAAGATTTTTCAAGGGACAAGCGCCGTTCCCTAGTGGGGAGAAAGTCCCACGGAAGCAAAAGGGAGCATTGTCCTGCACGTGGCTACGGGATGGGGCCGGGAATCGTTATTCTGCAAAGGTTAAGTGGGTCCCGAAGGTGAAGCCGGGTGCCCCAGCTGAGGGAGGGAAGAGGAACATCAGTCAGGCTGTGCAGCCCCCTCCCAGCAGACGTGTAGGTGCACCCAGGGATGCCCGGCATTCGCACGAGCTTAAACCAGAGCAGGAGCGATCCCCAGTGCCCGCGCTGCGCAGCATTAGCCCTTGAACCCAAAACTCGTTGGAGACGAGGTGACAAGCGCAGCGGGCTCCCTTCGGGAGGGAAGGGAAAATGCCCTCAGACGCGCTCCCCGTGCCCCCAGGTCCGCTCCGCAGGTGGGGCACGAAGCCGCCCCCCGGCGCGGGCGCCAGCACCGGGACCGGCGGCGCGGCGAGGCGGCAGCGCTCGGCGCCGGCCCCGGCGCTGCGGGCGCGGACCGGGGAGGCAGCCCCGGCGTGGTGGCCGGCTGGTGCTGTCCGGGATGCTGCTCCCCGAAAAAAGGGGGGCACAGCCCGGGGGGGCCTTCGCCTTGCAGATACGTGGGGCAGGATGGGGACGGAGATGGTTTTGGGAAGGGGGTACAGGTGGGAAATAGAGATGGAGCTCCCGTCTCCCCAGTCACCCCACAGATCTCCCGAAACGAATTGGGTTTCGCTGTCACGTCTAAATCCTACAAACGTGGCTGGCTTTGGGAGAAGACGCCTTCAGTTTTTACGAGTCTCTTGAAGTTGTAACATTCCTAATCGACAGCAGATCTTCGCTGTGGAAAAGCGCAGCGTATTCCCTGCGTGTCAGTGCTAATAGTGGTTTTGTATCCCGTTCCCGGTATTAGGTTCCCCACCGTTACAAGTTGACATAATGCAAATTAGCAAGGGACATAATAAAAATCCATCCGAGAATAAAGGTTTTTGGAACAGCATACCCTTCATAAGTTAAACACCAGATATTTAAACCAAATGCACTTAACAAGACAGTTAACCTGAAACTTCAGTGGGTTGACAGGTCCAAATATTTTTATTTTTTAAGAAATATGTAAATATCAGACTATACGTTATCCAGGCAGCTTTCAGCTACAGCTTCCAGTAATACTCTGGGATGGAATGATATCCCCACGACCCGCTTTGATTATAAACTATTTTTGCGTGGGAATCATTTTCTGTGTCTCCCTCCCCCTTAGACACTGAGAGCTTTCACTGCCCTTTATTTCGATGTTTAGATATTTATTCCGGAATTATGGTTTCTGTATCTGGAAGTGCAATTTGTTTTTTTGTTTGTTTGTTTTGTTCCTTTAAAGGCAGCACGTGCAGGTATCATTGCCGTTGTTGTGTTTACCATCTCAACTAATCTGCTACTTCTCTAAAGAAAATTTTTGTTTGATTAATGCACGCACCCAGCCCCAGCTATACCAAGATTCTTCCTCCAGGAAAAGAGAAATCTCCAGTTAGAAGAGCGTATCTCCAGTCTGTTTCTTGGTTTAGGAACACTTGGGGATCCTACATTCGTGTTCTGACAACAAGACTTGAAAACTATTTTTGAAAATGCAAACTTATTCGAAGGCATCAACTTACAGCATCGAGCACAAGATCACACGCTCGACATTTCGACCCCCAGAGCAGGAATAAAAGTGCTAGGTCTTGGGTTTGGGATTTTTTTTTCTTTTCTTTTTTTTTTGGGGGGGGGGGGAAGTAATAAGAAAGAGAGAGAGAAAAAAAGAAAATAACAGCACAAAATGAGAGAGAACTGAAGAAGCCGGGATGGGAGAACGTCTTTGCTTCGCCTCTGCCTCATAAAAATGCCACTCGTTTACAAAAGGAGGGAACGAAAATCTCTTCGCCTGCCCAGAGCAGTGAGCAGGATTGGACCCCAGACTCCCCCCAGAAATGGGGGTGTTTGGGGGATGAAATGGCAGTGCTAGGGGTTACTTCGCCACGCTTCTGTCGTGTTCATGAACGCTTATTCTGCAGGATGACAACGCAGTGTTTTCTTGTTGCTGTTTTGTTGACGTTTTATTTAATTGTTTGGTTTTCCTTCGGAGATGGGCAAAAATCAGTGTAACAACGGCAGTGACACGAACAATAAAAAAACATGCGTGTCCCTGAGCACGGTACCATGTTATCCTGAAGGATCTGTCTTCCCTAGGGTATTATGTTACCCTAGTTCCTCGGGTCCATGTAATACACACAAGCAATTTTTCCCCCTTCACGGATCTAAAGGAGTGTGAATGGATGGATGAATAGAAAAACAAATAAGCGAGGAGATTATGGCCTCAGGATTAATTATAAAGCACGTTTAACCTTTTTCTTTCGAGGGTTATTTCGCTTTGCCTGCTTCGCCCGGGTAGTTTGACTCCCCCCGGACCTAACAGGGCTCTGCGGCTCCCGATCCGCGGGGGACCCGTGGGACTTCGCACGCCGCGGAACCCTGCCCGGGGTGCGAGGAGAGACCGTCCCGGGCCGTGGGAGGAAGGACAGGAGGAAGGCACCGAGGTCAGGGGCGCTGGGGCGGAAAGGGGGGACCGGCAGGGATGCTGGGGCGGGGGGAGGAAGCGGCTCTAACCCGGGGGTGGACCCCTAGCAGGTAAGCGGCTCCTGGGATCCTCTCGGACGATCTTCTCAGAGAGGGAGAACAACTTGCGATCCCAAAATCCTCCCGGAGGGAGCAGATCCCTCCCGCCATCCTCCCCCCGTTTTTTTTTTTTTTCCCCTTTCTTTCTGCCTTTCCCCCCTTCCCTCCCCGGGCAGGTCCCGGTGAGTCCTGTCCCGCGGCCCGGCGCGGAGGGGGCGCAGCCAGGCCGGCCGGCAGTGGTGCCGTGCGGAGCGGCGCGGAGCGGCGGGTCGGGCCGGCGCAGGCAGCGCGGCCGCGCAGCGCCGCCGGGGGAGCGCGCTCCGCCACCGCGGAGCAGCGCGGAGCTGCACGGGGACCCCCCCAGGGACCCCCCCGGGAGGCCGCTTCGCCGCGGGGGGCCGCGCATAGCGGGCCCCGGGGAGATGCCCCGGGGGAGGCTGCGGGAGCCGGGCGGGGGGGCGAGATCACACGTTTGCGGGCTGCGAGCCCCGGGCTGCTGCGCCTGCAGGAGAAGCGGGTTGAAAAGTTGGTTCTTCCCAGCCAGAAACTTTCTCCCTGCGTGCGCATGCCCGGAGTCTAGTGGGAGGTTGAGGGGGGAGCTGGGAGGGGGGGTTGAAATAAGGAGGAGGCTGGAGGGAAGGGATCGGTTCAGTCTGAGCTCGGCTGCTCCCGGGCGCGTTTGCACTCCGGCACACGCAGACGGCGCCGGGAGCGGGAGGAGGGAGAGCAGAGCACCTCCGTCTGCACCAGCCGGAGCACCTGGACACCTGGCCCCGCTGCTCGCTCGGATCTGCCTGTACCCGCTGGAGGAGCAGTGGGGTGGGGTGGGGTGGGGAGAGAGCTGTCCCCCCCAGGGCCAGCAGAGACACTGACCTAGCCCAACCTCGGTTGTGGGTTTTTTTTTGTTTTTGTTTTTGTTTTTGTTTTTTCCTATTATTTTATTTTACCAGCTCCAATTTAGCCCAGGATCTTTTAACTGCTGCCAGCGGTGGAGCACAGATCGGGATTAGGTAAATAAAAAGAACGACTCATTTTGTTTGGTTTTTGTTTTGCCAAGCCTCGGGGGTTGGGGATATCGATCCAAACACCTCCTTTTCTCTCCCTCCTTTCTTTCTTTCCCCCCCATCCCCTCCCACCATCCCCTGGATGGTGCAGAAGAAGTGGGGAAATCGTGGTTCACGTGAGGAGGACTGTTCTCCTTGGGGCGGGCGGAGGGCTGGGGGAAGCCTTCACATGGGGCTTGGATATTTTGATGCTATTTAAAGATTTGTCTTCCCCTTTCAAAGTTGTTTATCCCCCCTTGCAGAGGAGCTGTTTTTTTAACCCGAGCTAAAAATGACACATACGAGCTGCAAACCAGAAGCCTAAATGTCCTTTATGGACTTGAACGTTCAGCTTCTCTCCTCTCTAGTCTTTCCTTTTCTTTCCTTTCCTTTTCTTTCCTTTCCTTTTCTTTCCTTTCCTTTTCTTTCATTTTCTCTTCTTTCTCTTCTTTCTCTTCTTTCTTTCTTTCTTTCCTACTTCATTTGTAGTGTTTTAGGGTCCGAGAAGCCTTCTCTGTTTCCTCCCAAGTCCATAACAGAAATGAATCTGATGTTTATATTTGTCTGAATGGATCAAAAAAAGTTCAGCGTAGGGAGAGACTGAGCTTCTCTCGAGGCCGAGCCTATAAAGTGTCAGTGCAAAGCCGAGGATTAGGGCGTAGTTGTTATAGTTGGCTTTTGGGAGGGAAACTATAAAAATCGAGCATTTTGGAGATTACCGTAGCGCTGCGGGAATTGTCCGATAAAACGCGAGCAGGGCAGGAGGGTGAGAGCCGTGTCCCGGACAGGTGCACAGTAGGTCCAGCTTAGTAAATCCGAAGCCAACCGAGAAAGAGGGCCAGCCCCTAAACCACCGCTGAGCTCGGGACCCTACAGCGCTGGCACCGCGCTGCGCAGCTCCGCGGCGGGAGCCCGGCCGCGGGGTGGCCGGGGACGGCGGGGCCTCGGCCGGCCAGGCCTGGGGATGCGCCTGGGTGCCCTGCCTGCCCCGCGGGGCTCTCAGCGCAAGGGTTTTGCCCCCCACCCGCGGCTGTGCGAGCTGCGGCCGTGGGAAGCGAGGAGAGCAGAGCGAAGAAATCCTCTCTGCCGCCGGGAGAGAGGAAGGACGATTTATTTGTGCGCAGGGGAGGCACCGGGTGTTTCTCTAGGGAGGAAGCCAGAATGAATCTTGTGCTGGGGGGCTTTCTACACCCGAGGGGATTAAAAAGCCACGCAGACAAAACCCCCAAACCAGCCTAAAAACTTCTGGAAGGAGAGGACTGAGGAGCCTGGCCCCCGCGGCCGCCCCGCCGGCACCCACCCGCGCCCGCCTCCCGCCCAGCGAGCCCGCCGTGGGGCTGCGCTCCCGCCCCTGGCCCTCGCAGCCACTGTCCCACCAGGATCCGGACCCGGGGATTTTTTTGTCGTTGTTGTTTTGGATAAAGGCTGCCCCGGGCAGTGTAGCGATCGCTGGTGCAGTCGGACCCCAGTTATTATTATTATTATTGCGAGACTAAAATCCGCCGCATTCATCCGCATTCGCAATGGTGGTCTGGAGAAACTTGTCAACACTGATCTCGTGATAAAATGTGAATGATGATTTTATAAGGATTGAGCGGAGATATCCAAGGCACATGCTGACTGAGTCCTTCCAGTCCTCATTAATGTTAGCAATTAACTCTTTCACGCTCAATTAGCCCCGAATAAACCTGCTTTAATAGATTCTGCACACTTCATTAATACTTTGAATAAATCTGTGCTGAACAATGCACTTTATTCCTCAAGAGCAACACGCTCGAATAATGCGGAGCGAAAGGGCAATTTTATTCCCTTTCCAGTTAGTTTCCCAAACACAGATAAATTGTAAGCTCTATTTCCTCGCTTAAACTGATAGGAAGGGAAAATCTCGTCCCCTCAAAGGGGACAAAACAAGTAGCCGACCTGGTGGCAAAACGCTGCACACCGATGCGATGCAGCCGAAAGGACAGGGCTACCAGTCTTTAAAGGGTTCAGGCAAAACAGGGGAACTTTTTTTGACAGATGAACCTGATTGCTGTAGTTTGAGGCTATCGCAAGAATGCAGCATTTTATGCCCGCTACTTTATCATGTTTGTAAAAATAAGCAACGTTCTCAGGGTAATTTACCTCCTCCATTCTTCCATGTGGAACTAATTAGCAAACCTCATTATTTATGAGTCAGGTATTTAATGTAACAAATATCCCTTTCAAAGGACATATCGGAAATGGATAATTCAAGGTAGAAAGGAAAAATACCGACTAGCCACAAGATTACTTAAAAATCCATTTAATTTCGCCACTTGCTATGCTACCAGCAAAAAGCCGGGTGGATTTTTCTCTTTCTTTTTTTGACGTATAGGGGAGGTAGAATTTAATCTGGAAGGTTAAGATTACAATGGTCTTAAAACAATGGCAACTGGACAATAGCATTACCGTATCTTCAAACAGGACAAAGGGTAAGAAAGCTGGAGACAGATGTAGTCTTTCAAGTTTATGATCCTATTTTGCAGGGTAAATTTATCTTGGCATGAGTGGGTTTTGTTTCAGTCAGAACACAAGTGGTTTGTTCTTAATTACTCACCGAGCTAGTTTGTGTTAAAAAAGAAAACCCCGCACGGTTTTATTGTGATGGGGGAATTCAAGCAGAGAACTCGCGGGGTCTTCTTCTGTAAAAAAAATAAAAATAAAAAAGAAGCCCCGATAACGATCTGTTTACATGAAACAGAATTAAAGGTGGAGGTGACACCGAAATCAAAGAAACATTGATCTCTCTGCGGGCAAGCGGGAGAGCGGAGAGTTGCTGCGCTGTGAAACACGTTCGCTTTGATGTCCCGGAGAGAGAGGACTTCTGTATGAAACTCTGCTCTTCATCTATATTTTTGACTATGCCGGTCGCACAGAGCAAAAGTGTAGCTTACATTTCTGGAAAAGTGCCAAGAAACTTGTAGTAACGTGAACACTCTGCTCCCACCTCCCCTTTTCTTCTTCTTCTTTTTTTTCCCCCTTCTTTTTCTTTTTCACTTGTTTTCTTTCTTTTTCTTTTCTTTTTCCTTTTTGAAAAATAATAGAACTGCTCTAGCAAAAAACCGCGGGAGCAATGGATGCTATTATGACCCGATTGTATTTCTCTTTGGCTTCTTCCCCCTTCTTCGTTTGGGAAATCGAAAGAGAATTTTTTAAATGTTATTGAGCAAGAATTTATCCAACTTGACATAGTAGATTTTTGCTTATATATTCCATATTAAATGTTTTCTAAGGATATGAAGAAAGAAAGAGCGATAAGCTCAGAAATTAACTCAGTTTGCAATAGCATGTTTCATGCTTGAGAGATCTAGGGCTACCTAGTAAGGAAAATAGACATGGAGCCGTTGTGACAGACAGAAAGAGACATTTCAGGTACCCGGACAAGAGTGTTTTCCGCACACTTTGTTCTCGGGGTCATCGATTGAGACATTTGTGCTGTGAAGTGGACACGCCTAGCGCATGGGCTGCACCAACAAAATAAAAAGCATTTCCCCAGCTGAACAACAAAACAGTCTGGTTGGTTCATGGGCCCTAAATAGTTAAAAAAAAAAAAAAAAAAAAAGGGAAAAAAAAGAGGAGAGGGATGAGAATGTAATGTGTGCATTTTTCAATCAGCCACTATCCAAAATGTATCCAAATAAAAAAGGCAAAGTGTCACAATCTCTTATTCTGGGTCATTGCGATGGAATTCCTCTAAGGTTTGAGGCTCTCTCTCTTCCTGCTGCTGATTTATGTAAAGCAGTGTGAAAGGTGGACCCGGCGTATAGAGCTGCTCAGAGTAAGCTTCTCCCTCTCACACCCTCCCAGCCGCAGCTCCTCAGTCCAGGCAACAGCCCACGTATAAATCAGATTTGTTTCCCTGGTGTTTAGACCTCTTCCGCCACCATTTTCCACCCCTCCAGCCCAGAGGGACAATTTCTGCTCTGCGGCACTTTGCTCCCTCCTTTTCGCCAAAGGGGCTTTACTCTTCACGTGGGGATGAGCTGATCCTCCAGGCTGAGTCCTGTGAAGATCCTGTCAGGACCCTGTGGGGATCTTGTGGGGATCCTACGGTGACTCAGCAGGAACCCTATAGAGCATCTTATGGGCACCCTGTGTGGATCCTGCAGGAACCTGTGGGATCTTATCAGCACCCGGCAGGGACTCTACGGGGACCTTACGGGCATCCTGCAGGAAAGCAGCACCACCGAGGGCAAATCCCGGAGATCACCTGGGGGAAAGCAAGTGCAAGCTGTGGGCTGTGGAGTAAGGAGGACGCTCCCTAAGCTGCAGGGATGCGACACCTCCAAAAGCCGTGGGTGCCCTCTCACACCCACAAAGAGGGGAAGCTGCATCCCCACCACTAACGCTTGGGAGGCATCTCCTGCCAAATGGTTGACAGCAGCCAGGGCTGAATTTGCAGGCAGGGCCAGATGTGCCTTGATGCTGCTGCCTGGTAGCATTTTCCCCTCTGCCTTGTGGGGTGCAATGGGTAGGGATCTGGCCCAGAAGAGAGGCTGGGGGCTTGGCAGGACCCTGAAACACAGAGCAAAGTGGTGGCACCCAGCCCAGGGCAGGGCTGCGGCCCTGCGGCCCTGCAGCTGGTGAGCTGGGTGTCCCCATGGGAAGGGTCCCTCCAGCCCTTGCCTTTTTGCCTTTTGAAGGGTTCTAATTAAGCGATTGCCTAGATTAGGATGTGGGCTTGAAGCCAGGGACTTCCCCCTGGAGAGAGCAAATGGCACTTCAGATTTGTCACCCAGATTCAGCATTTTCCCATTTCTTTTTGCAGTACATAAGAGGGAGGGCTGTTAGCTGGTTCCCCCCCCCCCCAAAAAAAAAGGGGGGGGGATTTTCTGTTTTTGAATGAGGAAGGATGTGAAGTTCTGAGCACCCAACTGCCTCCACCAGCCCAGAGGCAGAGGCTTGGCTGAGGCCAGACCTCAGGGAGGTGAGCGACCCAGGGGCAGTGAGCTCTCTGCACCCCCTCCCTGCCTTACCTCAAGGGTCATGGCTAAAGGCAGTTTTTGTGGACAGATGTAGTGGGCAGTACCCCACTATTTTCTAAAGGCTGAGGAAGCCCAGGAAGGGATTTTAAATCACATGGGAGAAACCTCAGCTTTGTGGACCAAAATGGCACCTCTTCGCTGTCCCTGTGCAGAGGGTCATCGGAGGTCTACCTCGCACAGGGATGCTGTTGTGGGATGAATGACTGTGGATGGGGTACAACTTTTGCGTGTGAGGTATGGGGAGAGAGAGAGTTTGGAGACCTGTAGGGATACACTAGCAGCCAAGAGCTCGTCAGGCCTCTCCAAGTCCAAGTCAGCCTCCTCCTGTGGCTTTGGAGAAAGGCATTAATGAGGCATGAGGTGAGAAATTACCCCTGCTTTTATCTTTGTAAAAATCTACCCTTCCCTCTTCCCCTCTTCATCTTTATTTTCCAGATCTTTTCGTCCCCTGTTCCCAAGATCCTCCTCCTGAGCGGCCACCATGGGAAGTAAGACCCTGCCAGCCCCAGTGCCTATCCACCCTTCCCTCCAGCTCACCAACTACTCCTTCCTGCAAGCATTCAACGGGCTGCCCGCCGTGCCCTCTGACCACCTCTCCAACCTCTACGGCTTCAGCGCCCTGCACGCCGTACACCTGCACCAGTGGACTTTGGGGTACCCAGCCATGCATCTGCCCCGCTCCTCTTTCTCCAAGGTCCCCAGCGTGTCGAGCCTGGTGGATGCACGGTTCCAGCTGCCGACCTTCCCACTCTTCCCACATGTCATCCAGCCCAAGCAAGAGGCCACCAATGTGACCCTCAAAGCCAAACCCCGCTTCGACTTTGCCAACTTAGCAGTGGCTGCTACACAAGAGGACCACTCTAAACTGGGACAGGCAGACAGTCAGAGCTCCCCCCCAGGGCTGGGGTCTTTGCTTGAGGTGACTAAACTCTCTCCAGAGAAGAAACCCACACGGGGAAGGTTACCGTCCAAAACCAAGAAGGAGTTCGTGTGTAAATTCTGTGGCAGGCACTTCACCAAGTCCTACAACCTTTTGATCCATGAAAGAACCCACACCGATGAACGGCCCTACACATGTGACATTTGCCACAAGGCCTTCAGAAGACAGGATCACCTGAGGGATCACAGGTAATGATTCTTCTTCTCCTGTCCTTTTTTCCTTATGTATCCTTACTCTCCTGGTTACCCACCTACACCCATGAAGGTGCTTCTAAGAAAAGTCATGTCCCTGTCCAGACAGCAGTGTTCCCTCTAGGTTTTCCTTTGCCTACTGCTGGTGGAGAAGCCCAGATAACTCACTTCAGAAGACAGGCCTATTGTACTCACTCACCCTGCAAAAATGACTTGCACAATCTCCTTCTTAGCTTCCACAGATGTTTTCACCCTCTGTTTGCATCATCTTGTGTCCTCTGCCTTTGTGATCATTCAGAAGCGTCATGAAGACACACAGCCTGGTGACCTCAAAGTTAGAAAGAAGCTCTTTATCCCTAAGAAAGGCACCCTAGTAAGCCTCTGACATCCCCCTCTCTTCTTGCACGCACACATATGGATGATCACCCGAGTGCCGCACTCCAGCACTCTTGGTCTCAGTAGTACATGTAAAAAGCTCCAGCATGTTCTCCGTCACGTAGATCACTGCTGAGTTCAGGCTGGTTATTTCTGACGTCTCGATTGTTTTTCTCTCCCTAGATATATCCATTCTAAAGAAAAACCTTTTAAGTGTCAAGAATGCGGGAAAGGATTTTGCCAGTCCAGAACGCTAGCTGTCCACAAGACACTGCACACGCAAGTAAAGGAACTGAAACCTGCCAAACTTAAGTGCTGAATCTCCAACTTCTATGAACTTTTCCTCCCCTTCAGACTTTACACCAAAACCAGAACAGAAACAAAACTTTCAGGATGGCAGCACTGAACTTTGTGTTTTGTTTTTGTTTGTACTTTAAAAAGAGCAAAATCCCCCCCCCCCCCCCCCGCCCAAGCAACTAACTTCCTAAAGTCGTGGGTGAAAAGGTTATTTTGCATTTAAAACATACATGAATGATGCAGAGAGTGCTAGCTGACTTGTGTGGCTTTGATAAACTTTATGCCAAAAGGTGGTGCTCACGTGTTGGACAGGAATCTCTTTAAAACCAAACAAAAACCCACAAGCCCCCCCCATCCCAACAAAAAATTCCCAAATCGTAGCTTCCAAAAGTATTACTTTTAAAAAAAAAACCAACTCTTATTTTGTACTTTTTTTGACTGTATAAAGCTTCTTATTTTTACACTTCAGGAAATACAGAGAATTCTGGAAGACAATTAAGAACTGAAATGGTGGTTTCTCATCACAGCACCATTAAGACAAGGAGAAGGGCAACTCGCAAATCTCATTTGCTAGTTTGTTTTCTTAAAAGGAGAAGAAAATTGATGTTTGGAAACGACCTAAATCTCTCAAGTGAGGAGTCCTATCATGCGCTAGAAAACGCATCCAGATCTTAGACCTGCGGGTCCCCGGTGTTTGGGACAAACCAGTGTTCATGGGACATGGAGAGCTTTTTTTTTGCCTTGTGGTCTAGTGCGCTGTGAGGAGGTTTGTAACTTGTGGACTTATTTAAAAAAAACCCAGAGGAAAGAAAGATGGCAATACGTCAAACTGACGGTATGCACAACGTGGTTTTAGTGGTACTTTAAAGTCTTCGTGCATCCTGATGAGAGAGAACAAATCTCAACCTGAGAGCGTATTTTTTTAAATGCTGGCTTTCTGAACAGTGTATTCAAATTAAGAGACATTCCAATAAGTTTTGTTTATTAAAAAAAAAGTTGTATGGCTGTTTGGCACTTTATGCTGATTATTGGTAATTGACATTTATCACTGGATTGTGTGTGTTTTTTAAGTATTAAAATAAATCGTTATTTTACAGGCAAGTCTGCATGGACTACGTATGTGGTCATTTGGTTTCTGGTCTATTCCCTAGCAAACCCTCTCTGTCAATATTCAGAACCTTTCTTTCTTTCTTTTTTTTTTTTTTGAGTTAACTTGGAATTTCCTCAGTACTTGTTTCTACCAGCCTTGGAAAGTCTGGATCTTTCCTTTACGCATAAGCTTTCCCCCTCCTCATTTTCCTTTTCTTTTTTTTTCCCCTCCTCCTTTTTTCTTTCTTTTTTTTTTCTTTTTCCTTTTTTTTTTCCTTTTTTTTTTTTTTTTTTTAAGCCTGACTAAAGTAAACAGATCTGCAGGGAGTCAAATAATTTTGCTGCTGGTGTGGAAAAAAAAATCATCTTGGGTAACTAAATCTTGGGTATTAGCTGATAAGATTAGGTGTCAGAAGTGTTATAAAACAAATCAGATGAATAATGGGCAAACTGCTGCTGGTTTCACAGCCTGAAGGCGCTGCGGGGAGAGCCGCCTTCGCACACCCTTCCCTTCGCTTGTCAGGAGCGGGCATTTTTCAGCCGCATCTTCGGCCGGTTCAGCGCTGATTGGGGCGGCCTTTGATTCCCGGCAGCTGTCTTAGATCAGAGATGTTTATTCCACGGCGAAACCGCTTTGGATCGAGACGGGGAGAGAGCTCAGAGCTGGGGGATCCGCCTGAGCCTTTGAAGCGCCTCTCGCCGTCCTTCCTCGTCCCCTCGGCAAATCCTAAACCCTCTTTCCCCCGGCACAAGCCAGTGCCCCCCGCGATAAGAAAAGCCTCCTGCGACACGTCCGAAGTAACATCGGACCTACCCCGGCGGCTCTTGCGCTGCCGAAGCGCGGATGTTTTGATGCCGCAAGCCGCTCGGTCCAAAGCGGGTCCTTTCCCCCCTTGCCCGCTCCGCTTTTGGAAAATATTTCTTTATTTGGTCAAGGAATTCTATCAACGACAGGGAAAAAGTTGCGGTTGTAAGTCATTTAATGTAAGGGGAGGGGGGAGAAACCTCTCTCCCCCTCTTTTTTATTGGACAACTATTCGAGCGCATCGTAACTAATTTAAACGCACTTGCTGGACGGGTCGCAGAGTCCAGCGTAGGAAGGCCCTTGGGAAGCGCAGGGTGCCGAGATGACGCCTCTGCATGCATCCAGCTCCGGAGGCTGTGAGAATGGGCAGAGTTTGAAGCCGGCTTGCTTTTGCTTTGCTTCCCACCCGCCACTCGGTTTCCACTCCACGTAAAGGCTTTTGGTTTTTGTCTTAAAAGGCATCAGAAAACCAAACGCTCCGTACAAGCAAGGAGTGAGGGGTGAAATCACCCAAGCCTGCAGGAAGCCTGGGCTGGCCCTCCGCGCTTCGAGAGCGTGTAGCCGCCACCGTGGGATGAGCGTGGAGCTCTGCGCGGCGCTCCGCCGGGCGCGCTTTGCGCGGAGCCCGGCAGGAGCAAGGAGAATCCCTTCGCTGCGCTGGCCTCGCGTTGCTGAGCCGGATCGGGCTGCGTTTTCTCGTCAGCGTTTCTCGGGGGCAATTTCCCCCCCTCGTCCCCCCCGCCCCGCTCCTCCGGTGGGGTTTAGCTGCAACGCCTTGCGCAAGCCCAGCGGGAGCGGCCGCTTCACCCCGCGCGGGTCGCTGCCTGCGGAGCTCTCCTTGGAAAACGCCACCCGCCCCCGCCAGCGCGCCGGGCTGTCCCCGGCTGCCGCCGGTGTGCCCCGCTGCTGCCGGCACCAGGGCACGGCATCCCGCCCCTTTCCGAGGAGGGACCTGCAGCCCCGAGCACTGACACGGGGTTAACTGCCAGCCTAAGGGCTGGGTGGTTCATTCTCACCACCCCCCCCCCCCCCCCCCCCCCCGCATTTCTTCTAAAGGGAGATTCAGAGAGAAAATCCCCGATGAACTTCCCCATCCCTCTTGTGTTGTTTGTGGCACAGAGGAAAGGAACAGGGATGCTCCCGGGGGCCTGTCGTGGAGGGAGAAAGTGAAGGGCTCTGTCGCTTGCAGCCAGTCTTTTTTCAGGGGTCGTGACTACGAGGCAGAAATCCGAGTCGGGTCCAAAGGGAGGGACGAAGGGATCCAGGGAAGGTCACTCCACTGAGGCTTTCCCACGGTTGCTACACCATCTCCTTAACACCGGGATACCGAAACACCCGTGGCGAGGTAAGAAACCGTGTCAGTTACTGGTTCCTGGGAACCATTATAACTGCGGGGTCATGAAGGTGGGGAAACAGCTCCTCTCAGCTGGGCATGAGAAGCGTTTCATTTGTAAGGCTGAAGCCTGGTGATCTGCGTGCCAAGAATTTCCTTGGACATGTATTTTTATGTGCAATTAAAAAAAAAATCCCCAGAATTGGCATAATCAGAATTACAGATGTATTAAAGCTACGCGGGCCTACCGAGCACAGGATGCACACACAGCCTCTTAATGTCATTTGTACTACATGTATACGTGTGTGTATTTCCTCTTCCCAGAAGGCTGCTTTTGACCTCATGCAAACAAAGGCTATCTCTCTGGTTGTGCTCTCAGCTGCACTGGTGAACAGTTCGCCTGTTCCCTCCAGTGTTTTGAATTTTGCTAGGCAGTATCAGTTCAGTGATTCCAAGGAAAGCAAAGAAGAGATGAAATCATGACAGTCAGAAGAGATAAGTCATACCAACCCCCAAAATAAATGAAAGGGATTAGACAGGAAATGTGCCTTTTGAATCAGGATCACAAATAATTTAAATGATTAATTACCTATCCTTTCTTTCTTTTTCTTTTCTCTCTTTGCATGTGTTTTAATCTGACATTCGTCAGTGAATAAAACTTACTTAGGCCTCTGTCTGCCAATTGAGAGCTGATTCTGTTTTCACAGTTGCTTTAAATTTTGCATTTTCATCATAAAAACATCACTGAATGGGAGTCTGCAAGAATAAAAACCAGGGCACCTGACTCTATCTGTCTCTTCCTGCAAGATTTACAAGGCAAACACAGATATTTTTGCCTTTTTAAAATTTTTTTTAACCATTTCCAGCTACAGGAGAAAATGTAAAGATGTCTTGGCACATCTCTCTCTCTCTCCCCACCCCGCTTTGCATTCCAGTCATTCTTTTCCTGCCCATAAACTGTTACTACTCCGCAAGAGCCTGATTCTGCACAGCCTACTCAGCCTGCTTTTTGTTGGATGCAGGAAGAAATCCTGTCAGATGGGGTCTTCAGTGTACATTAATGAAACAGAGCAAAAGCCTCTCTCAGAATGTGCACTGGAACAGCAAATAGTTACTTTTCAGCTGTGGATTACATGTGCCTCTGGAAAGGGGACCGCAAATCATTGGGTTTTTAAAGGTTCTGCATGAGTTGTATATTAATCCCAGTTTCCCTAGGGATGGATTAATCCCAGCTTCCCAGTTGTGTGGCTACAGACAATGTTGATGGGGTTGGGGGCAGGGGAGAGGGAGATGGGGAAAGGAGAGGGAAATTAAAAAGATATATCACAGGAATACATGGCCTAAGTGGCGAGGAGCCATAAGTACTTAAGTTTCAATACCTCTTCTACCTCTGTCACCACATGTGAGCTGAAGCAAATCACTTCAGCTCCCTGTTTTGGTTTCTTCATCTGTAAATTGGGGATAATGCTGCTGCTTTTGCTCCCAAGAGGCCTGGCACACTTGTGTAGAAACTCCTGCTCAGCCCTCAGTAGTGAAAGGAGATATTCTGATTCATACCTGGGCAGCTGAAAGCAGTGGCTGATCTGGGAGATCTAATGGAGTGTGCAAGACAAATTTATATTCACGTGTAATTCTTTTTCAGCCCTGGCAGTTTTGTTGAGAGATGGAGTCCTAGGGCCCAGCATGCATTTCTTCTCTACATTCCTATCCAATGACTAAACAGGAGGAATGGCATGGGCCAAATTCATCCCTGGTGGGACTCCAATGACATCAGTCATCTTTATAGGAGTTTTTTGAATGAAGTCAATTGGGTTTTACGAGGACTGAGTTTGACCACATGCATATTTAACTGCTCAAAGAGCTGCAGCAGTGAAGGAACCTTTCCTTGTCTTAGAAAGAATCACTTCTGAGTCTGGGAGACACAAGCTAAGCCATTGACCTGTTTTACACAGTCAAATTTACCTTATTTAAACTCAAGGAGCAGCTGAAGTATGCTCAGCATCCAGCAGAACTTCAAAAAACCCCAACCCAGCTGCCCTAAAATGTTCATAGCTTTTGATGAAACTTTATGTTTGTCATTACCACTCAGTGCAGCACGGTGCCACGGATACCCAGCAGACATGTTTACATAACAGGCCAGCACTCTGCAGGAATACTGACATGAGGCCTGCAAGCAGAACAGTGGCTTCAGCATGGTTCTGTGTCAGAGCTGTTTGGCTCTGCCCTTCATTAGGCCTAGCTGTTCCAGAATCCCTGTCATGCTCATACGTCTCTGCCACTTCCAGCTCACATCTCCCTTTAGACTGCTTTCTGGGGCTGTAATTCCACTGTCAGTTATACCTGATGAGAACATGGTAAATGGTTAAAAAGGCGTGTTTCCTCCTCCACCTGTGCCTTAGCTGCTGGTGTTGACTCCCCCTACACCTTATGCTTGTGCTTTACTGGAGTCTGATATTGCACCAAACACAAAAATGTTTATACTATTATTATAGTTCCTGACACAGTAGCTATTGAAAAATAAAACAAAACAACAATTTGATCAGTGGCAGTGATTATCAAAAGTTTGTCTACAGAGCTTGTCACCATTAATCAGTTAAATTATTTGCAAGGTCTATTGATTCTGCATTCTTTTTGTATCTTCTAAGGAACGAGTCAACTTGAACAGTTAGAAGACTGTATTGCTAAGTTTGAGTAGCAGAATGTGTGCCCTGGTCATATGAGGCACCTCAACTATTTTCTAAGGGATGAACGTCATATCTCTTTTCCTGATTTCTAACTTGCCTTCTGTCTTTACTAGACCTTTGGTGATGGAACTTGCATTTGATTTTCAATATTTTTACATTATACGTGTGCAATAATGAAATCTGAGTTTATGGGCTTGTTCATCTCTTTTACAGCAATTTGACTTGGCTGAATCAGGTGGAGCTATTCTAGTTTTATAGCAGAAGTTGTGAGAAGAGAATTAGGCCTACTGATGGTTTTGCTGCAGTCACAAAATACACATTGCTGAGACCCACTATCACTTTTTGTCTATATTTAAGTTTCCTAAGTTTTATTCTGAAGTTTTATGCTGAAGTTTTATTCTGAAGTTTATTCTAAGTTTTATTCTGAAGTCGAACAGAGTTGAGCTAGGGGATACTGAGGCAATAGGAGCCAAGAAGGAAATGCCAGTGAAACACCTCAAAGTACACAAGGGGTGTTCTTCTATGAAGGAGACACGGACGACAGCCCAGCTGAAGTGCCTCTACACCAATGCATGCAGCATGGGCAACAAGCAGGAGGAGTTGGAAGCCATTGTACATCAGGAAAACTATGATATGGTTGCCATCACGGAAACATGGTGGGATGACTTGCACAACTGGAGTGCGGCGATGGATGGCTATAAACTCTTCAGGAGGGATAGGCGAGGCAGGAGAGGTGGTAGGGTAGCCCTATACGTTAGGAAGTGTCTGGATAGTTTACAGCTCGATGATGGTGACGATAGGGTGCAGTGTCTATGGGTGAGAATCAGGGGGAAGGCCAACAAGGCAGATATTGTGGTGGGAGTCTGTTACAGACCCCCCAACCAGGATGAGGAGACAGATGAACTATTCTATAAGCAGCTGGGAGAAGCATCACGATCGCTAGCCCTTGTTCTTGTGGGGGACTTCAACCTACCAGATGTCTGCCGGAAATACAATACAGCAGAGAGGAAACAGTCCAGGAGGTTCCTGGAGCGTGTGGCAGATAACTTCCTGACACAGCTGGTGAGGGAGCCAACGAGGGAAGGTGCCCCACTGGACCTCTTGTTCATGAACAGAGAAGGACTTGTGAGCCATGTGATGAGCCAAGCCAGGAGAATCTCCAGCCCCTAGTAGACGGGGGAGGGAACACAGTGACCAAGGGTGAGGAAAAGGCTGAGGTACTTAATGCCTTCTTTGCCTCAGTCTTTAATAGCAGGGCCGACTGTTCTCTGGGTACCCAGCCCCTGGAGTTGGAAGATAGGGACGGGGACCAGAATGGAGCCCCCATAATCCAGGGGGAAATGGTTAGTGACCTGCTGCAGCACTTAAACACGCACAAGTCTATGGGGCCTGATGAGATCCACCTGAGAGTACTGAAGGAGCTGGCAGAAGTGCGCACCAAGCCCCTTTCCATCATTTACCAGCAGTCCTGGCTAACTGGAGAGGTCCCTGCTGACTGGAGATTAGCAAATGTGACACCCATCTTCAAGAAGGGCCAGAAGGAGGACCCGGGGAACTACAGGCCTGTCAGCCTGACCTCGGTGCTGGGGAAGCTGATGGAGCAGATCATCCTGAGTGCTATAACACGGCATGTAGAGAATAACCAAGGGATCAAGCCCAGCCAGCATGGGTTCAGGAAAGGCAGGTCCTGCTTGACCAACCTGATCTCTTTCTATGACAAGGTGACCTGCCTAGTGGATGAGGGAAAGGCTGTGGATGTTGTCTATCTAGACTTCAGTAAAGCCTTTGACACGGTTTCCCACAGCATTCTCCTGGAGAAACTGGCTGCTCATGGCTTGGACGGGTGTACTCTTCGCTGGGTAAAGAACTGGCTGGATGGCCGGGCCCAAAGAGTGGTGGTGAATGGAGTTTACTCCAGTTGGCGGCCGGTCACAAGCGGTGTTCCCCAGGGCTCGGTGTTGGGGCCAGTTCTGTTTAACATCTTTATCAATGATCTGGACGAAGGGATCGAGTGCACTCTCAGTAAGTTTGCAGATGACGCCAAGTTGTGTGGGAGTGTTGATCTACTGGAGGGTAGGAAGGCTCTGCAGAGGGACCTGGACAGGCTGGATCGATGGGCTGAGGTCAATTGTATGAGGTTTAACAAGGCCAAGTGCGAGGTCCTGCACTTGGGCCACAGCAACCTCATGCAATGCTACAGGCTTGGGGAAGAGTGGCTGGAAAGCTGCCTGGCAGAGAAGGACCTGGGGGTGTTTGTTGACAGCCGCCTGAATATGAGCCAGCAGTGTGCCCAGGCAGCCAAGAAAGCCAATGGCATCCTGGCTTGTATCAAAAATAGCGTGGCCAGCAGGACTAGGGAAGTGATCGTGCCCCTGTACTCGGCACTGGTGAGGCTGCACCTCGAATACTGTGTTCAGTTTTGGGCCCCCCACTACAAGAGGGACATTGAGATGCTGGATCAAGTCCAGAGAAGGGCAATGAAGCTGGTGAAGGGTCTGGAGCACAAGTCTGATGAGGAGCGGCTGAGGGAACAGGGGTTGTTTAGCCTGGAGAAAAGGAGGCTGAGGGGAGACCTTATCGCTCTCTACAACTACCTGAAAGGAGGTTGTAGAGAGGTGGGGGTCGGTCTCTTCTCCCAGGTAACAAGTGATAGGACAAGAGGAAATGGCCTCAAGTTGCGCCAGGGGAGGTTTAGACTGGATATTAGGAAATTTTACTTCACCGAGAGGGTTATCAAGCATTGGAACAGGCTGCCCAGGGAAGTGGTTGAGTCGCCATCCCTGGAGGTATTTAAAGGATGTTTGGACGAGGTGCTTAGGGACATGGTGTAGTGGTGGTTTTGGCAGTGTTAGGTTTACAGTTGGACTCAATGATCTTAAAGGTCTTTTCCAACCTATATGATTCTGTGATTCTGTTATTTTACCACTTTGCTTTCTGTCCCTATTTTTCTGTATTTCATACCAGGGTAAATTGAGGAGAAAAAAAAAATTAATTTTTTACTGGCTTTTCAACAGGTATATCAGTTTGTAGCAGAGAGCTGATACCCAGTTTTCCTCTTTTTTTCCTTCTTCAGTTTTTATTTCTCAGTCAATATTCCTTTTCTTTTCCTGCATGTGTTAACACTTCTTCCTGTCTTCTTTTTGCTTCCTCAGTGTTGCTAGAGTTATTGCCCTGCCCATCTAATTTCTCAGTTTGTATTTCTGCCTCTTACTCAGCTCCATTTTAGTTTGCCTACATGTTGCTGCAGCTGTAATTTTATTTGTCACATCACTGGACCTGTTGACTCTGTTTCAGTCTGGCCTTTTTTTTGGCTACCCTTTGACCTTCTGCATCAAGTTCAAGTTAGTGTCTTCCAGAATGAAACTCATCACAAATCTGTCTTTCTCTGGGTCTCTGAATTGATTCATCTCTTCATTCTCTTGCTTCCTTCATTTGTTTCAAACAAGCGCATAATTACCACCCTTATCTCATCATGACACCTTTTCTGTTTCTGGCCTTTTGGCTTCTAACTGGGGCTGCTCAAATCATGTGTTAAGGGTGAATGATTAATCTATTTAACAATTTTTTTTCCATTCAGGAGTTGTCCAGGCACAGCATGGCTTTCTTCCAAATGTATGTGAAGATATTTCAGTTTATATATGTCTTGTAAATTCTTTTGAGGCTGTTTCTTTATCTATTTATTCTCTAGGAGTTCAGCACCAGGCTACAGAAAAGTCTCAGGTACATTTTCAGAGAACAGAGGAGAAAACTTCCCAATGAGGAAATATTAAAGTAGGTAAAAGCAGATCTAATCTAAAGTTATATTAGGTAGGAGGGGTCTGTGTGCTAAATGCTGTCCTTACGGAATAACTACATACTGATAAGTCTGTTCATGATCCTACTGTCCTTCCTCACCTGCTGTAGCCAGTGAGGCTGATCAGACACATGTCCAGAGGAAGGACCGTACTGCACTTCAGAGAATGAAGCAGGATGTCGGTGATACACAACTATACAGGGCCATGGGACTTTTCCTCTGCTCAGGAAAAGTCTCTTTCAGGCTCTTCCATCCCTTATTAGTTGAACTCTCAAACATCACAAATAACAATCCCCTCTGTTTCTTCCAAAACTGACACAGGCTGCTGAGGCCACCTCAGTGCTCCAGGCACAGCCACCTCTGTCCTGCTGAGGCCACCTCAGTGCTCCAGGTACAGCCACCTCTGTCCTGCAGGTTTTTCTCTTGGCTAGTTGTCTCTGCTGTGTACAGAGACCACTTGCAGCCTCACGCTGGTGACTCTTCCAGTCTGACACTCAGCTGGTCTCACTGGGATGTGCTCATGGGTTAATGTGGCTGGCCATAATGTCATGAGGCCTTAAGGATGGATTTTTTTCATGTGGGGTGAGTTTCATTTTAACTGAGCATGGTGACAGGACAGCTAATTACACACTCTTATTTTTGTTTCGGAATTGTTTGATCTGAACTTTACTGAAATTCCTTATTCCACCCAAGATAATTTTTTTCCACTTCAGATGGGAAATTTTGTATTATGAGGAAAACTATATTGGCTATGGGCTTACAGGTTCTTCTCCCTAACTCTTTCTTTACACACATGAAACTTGGTTTATGTAAGTGTTCTTGAAAAGGACATGAAAAATAATATCATCTGTGGCAGAAGGAGAAATCACAGATCTTCAAGAACGCGCCACTTTCCACCACTTTCCTTTGAACTGTCAGTCAATTCTTGTGGTGCCTATTGTGTATTCCTTTTCGTGTTCTTCCTTAAAATGCACTTCTCTTGGAAAATGACTTCTCTAGCTCTTTACAAACAGCTCTGGCTTTCACCACCCATCAAGTGCATTGCTGGATGTCTACTGAACATTCAGTGAGTTGCTGGATACTGTTGGTATGCCAAATTTAGACTGTGTGGTGAAGGCTGCCCTGTACGGCTCTGAGCACAGTGTTGGCTGCTGGTCTTAGCAACCAATAAATAATTAAGAAGCTGGATATTTGATGATTCTTAAAGAAGAATGACTCAGCTAGCTGTCTACTGTTGATTTCTTCATTAGCACAGGCACAGATCCAGGCCAAGAACTGGTTTTCCCTTATGCATTTATTTGGGGACCACTTGGATATGGCTTAGGAAACAGTTAGTGTTTCTCCAGCAGTTGGGAAATGTTTACTTCCAGCTGTTTATTTCCCTCAGTGGATTAATAAGCCTATTTCAAAGTGCTGCAAAAAGGAAAACTAGATTTTCAAAATGGAGAAGGAAGAACTTTCATAGTGACAAGTGTTTTCATCAAACTCCCTTTTCCCCGCACTGCAAAGGAAATGTTTAAATGAATGGCTCAGAGTTTCCTTAACTTTCCAACGTACCTAATCAAATATATAAACTATATAAAACATAATAAAAGTAATTGCATCAGTTGGGGAAAATGGAAGGGGAAAGTAGATGGAGTTGTTAATATCCCTGAACACAACCTTTCCACTGAACTGGTATTAGCCTGATTATCACATTATGGAAACAACACTAACTTTCTGCAAAGATTTCACTCAGTATAAAATAGCCAGCAAGGAGGACTCAGTGCCTGGTGACATTTACTCAGAATCCCTGTGATCCATGAAGTCTCCTGCTCTTTTCCTCTGGCACATAATAGTTTAAGACTTTTTGTCTTTTTTACAGAGATCTTGTATTACTTACAAGGTGGGGATTTTGCGTCTTCTGAGTTTGGGGGAAACATCTATTATAGTTACCTGTGATTTTATTGAGACAGACTTTTCAGTCCTAGGTGGATGGCACATGCTATCCTGTTCTTCTGGGATGTAGTGGGTAAGTTCCCTTCAATGGCGATCTTGCTAAAGTAGAATGAACGTGGATAAAGTTGATCATAAGGGCAAAGCTCTCATTACTGCTCATTTGTGAATGTGAATTGATGGGCAATTACTGCTCCTGTGAGAGCAATGAGGTGCATCAGAAGGGACTGAACAGTGAACAAGAGAAGAAGCCCATCTGCTAGTCATGCTGGTTTGCATGCAATCCCATGGCCAAGCAATCAAGCAGATATGCTGGATACAAGTCTGTCCAGCACTGGCATATTTCTCTGACCCATTCCTGCTACCGTGAAGAATATGGAAGACAAAAGATCAAGAGAGGTTTGGCTAAACCTGGAGGTATGAATATGGATTTGAAAGTCAGAACTCCAAAGCCAAACTTCTAAACTCAACATGTAAGCACCAAACCATGGTGTCCCAGTTTTCAGAGATACAAAGTGCCAGAAAGTCCTAGCTGAAGTCTTTGTTGGCTGCAAGTTCTTAGCACTCACAGCATTGATTTTGGCACTTAAAGTCAAGATTGCCAGTTGACTTTAGTAGGGCTACCCAGTTTAAAAATCAGTCTCTGCATTTGGCCCAATGTTTGTAGATGTCCAGAGGGAGAAGAGTGTGACCCAAAGGTGGATTTGGCAACTCCAATATGCTTTAGGTCAAACATCTGTAGGGAACATGTCTCTGATTTCCTTACCACTTTGTTGTTTCAATAGATGGTGTATTCCGTGCAATGTTATATCTGCTACTGAAATAGCTGAATGCAAATACTGGGAACCTCTGGGAAATTTTAGTTAATAGGAAAATAATCTAAAACAAATTCGTCCAGTTATACAGCCAGGAGAAAAGAAATGAAAATAAAAGGAATTACTGATCCAACCAAGTAGGCACAGAAATGAAACCCCTCTAGGATTTTCTTTTTAGTTTCTCCAACTTCCATTAATTTAATGAGCAAACTAGGTCAGCAGCACAGTCTTGTTATGAATAAATGAATGCCATAGATTCACTAATATTAAAATGTCCAGGCATTCAGCATCATTCACTGCTCTGCTGAGGGAGCTGTGGCACAGCAACTCTATATTTGGCTCTAATCCTAATTCAGATATTCAGCCCTATGAGTCAATGTAACACAACTGCTGTAATGAAAACCTAACTATAGAGAAAGCAAGCTGCAGTATCACAAAACATCGATTAGCCCCAGTTTCAAGTTGGGGTAAGAGAAGTCATGGAAACCTCATTTTAAGTTCCTACATTTGGATTTTACCCTGATAAAAGACTGGGAGGTCAGACAGAGATGTGGAAAGTGTTGCATCTCACTGTCATTACAATACTGATGTATTCACTTGTACTCTTCAATAACATAATCAATAATGAAACTAGTTGCAGAATTCAAAGAAAGATCACAGATGCTGTTTTCTCCATGTACTGTCTCTTGCTTTGAGAAAGGAAAGCTTATTCAACCTTAGTTTAAACTGGTTACTGAAAATCTCAATGGATCACAAACTGATTGTAGCACTTAATGTAAATAGTATTTTATTTCTCATGTGGTAGGTGGAGATCTTCATGGGAGATTCCCTCCCCACCCCCCATTTTTGGTTTTTTTTTGTATCTACATATGAAAGCAGAAAAACATGCAATTAAAACCAGTTGATTTAATATAGCCATAAATGCCTTGGGTTTGGTCCTAACAAAGGCTGCTTTCCTGATTCAGAGCCAAAAACTCATTGCAGAATAACTTTTTGGAACACAGGTAAGAAATTTTATATAACAGATTGAAAGGGAACAGTTTACAGAAAGTTCAAATACGGAAATGTCTTTGTTGCATGAACAATTTCCGTATTTATATAAACAAAAATACATCACAAAAATTAAAAAAGCATATGCAGAAATATAGCTTAAATATATTTATGGTCAAATTATTCACTTCATATGGAGATTTGAGGCGTATTTAGAATACTGTAGTATTTCTTCCTATAGACATAAAGGACTTTTAAATCAACTCATCCTGAATTTATAACCAGTCTCTTTGTACTTTTGATTAAAAAACGTAAAAAATTATTGGACACTGAAAGGTGGTTAAGACATGCTAAGGCTGGCTCTTGATTTCCAAAACAGTATGTACCCATTTTTGGTTTTTTTTTATGTTGCTGCTGTCAGGAACAAGAGGTACCAAACCCTGTTGAGAATATGTGCCACCCTTGAATTGACATTGCTGAGGGCAATTCCTGCCTGAATATGCACGTATGAAGTATGCGTTGGCTGCATTCATGTACCATTTTGTGACCTGCGGGGACGCCTGATCTAGATGGTAGAGCTTACAGTTTTTCTCAACTATCTAAGGGATAGTTTCATGATTTTTTGGATCTTGGAAAGGATTCATCCCTCAAAATGCAGACAAACTAGTTGAGTGAAGTAATTTGAGATATAACTTTTCCATCTTTTCTGCTGATGTGAAGTGAGGAGTGATTTGCTGAAGGGCAATTTGCTGCAAAATGGGAGTTGCCTTTAAAATAGGGAGTTGGTTGTACTGAAGACTTGCCTGGCCATTTTATAGTATAGGCCTCCTCATAATATTTCGAATTGAGAACATTTTCTTGTTTTTTTTTTTTTTTTTTTAATTTTAATTTTTAATCTCTTTGTCATGGAAACAGTTCACAGTGACAACAGTCACATATCTGCCCACTTGAAGGCAGTGTTCTAGACACAGTGTCTTGAAGAGACACCAAAATCAACAGCACTTGTGATCTAGGATGAATTAGAAAATGAATCAAAACCCTTTATTCAAACTGGCCACTGTTTTTACTTACCACCGATGTTTCTATACCCACAGCATATCAAGCCACACACTGTTTGGCTGAGTGTTTACGTCTGTAACTTGGATACACCAATCTGTAACCGAAGTTTGGCAAAAGTTGAGAAAATAAAAATATATTCAGAATGTTTGTTTAAAGCATGATACAAAATTAGTCAAATTAATGAACAAATATTTGGTATATGAGAATATTATAGTGTTTATGTTGTCCAGATGATCTTTACTATGTAAATTGTTTGTGGACAGCCAATATTTGCTTTTCAAACTATCATGGGTTGGACTGGCTGCCTGGCAGTATTCCTTTTTCCTGATTAGATGTGTGAGTAGTACTTCCAATGAATATTTTTGCAGTTCTGGGTTCCACAAATACTCACATATCCGTCCTTCAAATCTGGTGTCTGAATCCTTTGTGCCAGCAAAATTCATGGAAATTGTGGCTCAAAGATATTAATGAATGATAAAAGCAAAAGGACATTTCTATTAAAAATAAATTGTGCTATTTTCCCCAGACTAACACACAGACACCCGTTCTCTGGTGATAGACAATGCAGATACTTATAAAGAAATAAATATATATAAATAAAATAATTGAATTTTATTTCCTGCTTGCAAACTGTGTGTGGGTGGCAGTTTATTCTCTTCTCTTATTCCAGCTGGGTGAGATTCAAGTTGGACTTGAACATAGTTTGCATCTTGCCCTTTTTCTTGTGAAACCTGGGAATTTGTGGAAAGGGGTCTTGCGGCAGGAGGAAGTGTAGTGTTTAGAGTTAGACTTTGCAGCAGTGGTGAAGCTTAGCTTACTGTATTCATATGGTGGCTAGATGGTTCTTCGTTGCTCCTCTCATGTCAGCAAATCAGAAGACAGATGTCTTACTTTTTTTCTTTATTTCCAGACACAGAGCAGTAAGTGTCTTGCAAGGGTCACATAAGTATCCGTGTATTCAGAAGCAAAAATTATGATCCTGTTGAAGGGTTTACAGTCAAGTCTGAATGTTTCAGAATTTGTTTTTGAGTCAATGTCCACACCCAGGCTTTTGGTGTAAAAAACAGTTTGAAAATAAGGGATAAAATGCTTTAATATTGATGGAATTTTCAATATAAGTTTTTACAATTTTATGTATATATATTTTCTAATGTTCATCTATATTGCATGCAAATAAGAATCATTCTGCTTTATTTTTTATTGGTGTTCTGTAGCCACAATGTCTGTTTAGGCTGGCTGGAGTATGAGTTACATGCATATATGAATTTATTGTTTTTCCTACTGCAAAGATCAAACTACAGGTTTGAGCTCTAGAGAGCCTAGCTTCAATATCTTGGATGGGCCAGGACCACAGGCACCATATATGGCTTAAGGGTAACATCTGAACTGCTCATGACTGATAGACTATTAGCTCTTTAGATAACATGCTTCTGAAGCTACATCTGTGCCAGTGTGTGAAGTGGGTCAGGGACTGCTCTCTGACTGTGAGACCAACTGGAACTTATGAATAACTTGTGAGTTAAAACAAACAATTAATTTATGTTTACACAATAAAAATGTCTTATCTCATAAGCTGTTAAAAAACAGCAGTGTTAGGGATGCAATTATTTCAACCTTTTGTGATATCTGTAGGACACTGTTTAAGACTGGGAAGTATGGGTGTTGTATCATGAATATATTCCCCAGAAAGATAATAATCCTGATGTTTATGGCCTCATGCTAAAAAGAAGCCTGGTGGAAATTTCATTTGGAAGTCTCATCTGTGATCTGGTGTGATTGTGGAGCTAGGCTAATGCAGTACGCTGGAGTGGAGGCTTCCAGAAGTGATGGGATAGAGGAAAACAAGGAAAGTCTTTTTGGAACAGACAACATAAAACAAGCAATATATATGTCATTCTCTCAAAGAACAAACCACCCAGGAGTTAAATATACCACAGATTATCTGGAAAAGGCTTTGCCTTACTCTGCTAGGCAGAGCTTTCTTCCACTGCTCCCAATGCCTAAAAGAAATAAGAAAAACATAGCCTCCTCCTTCTCCCCAGGCAAATTTTCTGTCTGAAGCTGTCCTGCATTTAACAGTGCTTTTAGATCGACTTGGACACTAATCTTAGCTACCTGGCTCTTCTGTATTTTTCTCTACTGAGGAGCTAGGCAGCTGATGCCATAAATCTATCTGTCTGAACACTTGTTTGAGAGCCTGTTTCGGGGTTTTCCATTTTCCTCAGAACTGTGGTCATAGAGCTCTAACAAACTAAGTCTGAAGTCCCTTGCTCAAGTAGATCTGTATAACCACATCAACATTGAAGTCCATCTGAAACCTGGAGCTTTTGCTCTGTTCCCTGGGAGTTTGAATGCATTACTGCTAAGACAGTAGCTAAAAGAGTAGTAGGAGAGGAATCTCTTGTTTCTAGAGAGTCAGAAATAATCTTCGAACGATTGTCCCCTTCTCATGCAGGCTGTTAAGACATGACTGAGCCCGGATTTAATAACTTTTGCAAAATTTATCCTTAGCATGTTCACCCAGTAGGAGAGAGAGAGACCTCCTTCCTAGAACGACATCATACACCACTGTAATTGGCAACATGTGCATTAAACGCGCAACCTAAAATTAAACTGACATGCCTCAGGGATTCCATCTGCTGTCAGATCTAACCTACCACAAAGTGAGCAGCAGAGCTAGGCTCACTCGGTCTCTCCCCTAAAGCTGCAATGATATGAAAAAGTGGGAGTCAAGGCACAAGACTTGTCACCATCATTCTGTTAAGTATTCTGAAGAAAGATATGATCATCAAGATGGTAATAATGGCCATAAACTAGAAGTCCACTCCATTCCGCATAATGATTTCTTACCATTTCTTACATCTTCTTCTGATGCATCTAGTGCTACTCATTGCTGAGGGAGATTACTGGGCAACTGATTCACCAGCTGACCTGACTTACCATGCAAATTGTTTCTAGAAATGGACCTGACAACAGAATCAAATAAAATGGATTATTAATGAGAATTAAAAGGACAGCTGGTGTCTAAAGGAATGTACAAATCTGTAAACCAACAGAATGACTTCTAAAGCAAGTATGACAAAACAGAGTTCATCCTGTAGATGTTTGTTAAGCACAGGGATTACAAACCAAAGGAGTCTTATTGGCCTCAATCATTCTTTCCTTATGGTTAAAAGGACTTGTGGTAGTGCACACTGTTGCAGGATTAGATCTTCATTTTGCTGTGTATTGTCAAAAAGAAGTCTACATGTGTAGAGACTGCAATATTGGTTTCAAAGGGAACAGGAGCGGGCATTTGCAGTTCATCTGTCAGTAACAGACAGAAAACATTTTCTTGACTTAGAAGATACTTATATTTAAAATATTTTTAGCTGTAATAGTAATCCCCAACTATTTTTAAAAAAACAAACTAATTGGAAAGAACTGTTTATCACAGCCCAGCATTCCCAGAAGGGGAATCAATTTATATAAACATGCTAAACCTGACCTATTTATGAAATGTTATGGAGAGCTGAGAAGAGAACCACAACAGATCTTTATCTTATGTTCACTGTTTTAAAAGATCAACGGTAGGGTGAAGGCTGAGGCTAGTTATCGCATATGTTTTAGATGTGAATGTTAAGGTCATCTAAAATGCATTGCCAAAGCCACTGTGATTGCCAGCAAAATGTAAACTAATGTTCCAGGGCTCTCATTATATGCTTGATATGAATATGCTTCCCTTTCCACATAAATCACTATAAATGCAGCAATCAGTTGCTCCTATGAAAGTCACTAAATACAAATGTAGATGAAAGGCTGAAAACTCTAAAGAAACCATTGTAATTAGTTGATGTAGCCCCTAAGGAAAAAAAGCACAAGAAGGATATATTTGTAATTTAATATGTGGAAATATGCTATTTAAAAAGTAACATCAATATGCATATGGGCAGATTTATTTTTAATGCAGTTTAAGCTAGTAAATGAATATGCATGTCAGAAAAATAACTCAAAAGACCAAATATGGTCTGCAAGTTCTATTTTGTCCATAAAATGTCTGTCACCTTCAGAGAACTTTCTGCAGGCCTCATTTATCTTAACCAAAGAGGAAAATCCCCATGCTGTTGAGATCAATTGCAAAATTACCATGGAAAACAGCAGAGCAGCAATTTCTCCCAGCTTTATTTTTACCAGGCAAAGATTCCTTTGTGTAAGGATTGCAATATTTCTTTTTCACTAAGTGAGAGGTCATTATGCATGGCCACGTACACATCAGAAAGACTGGGAAAGTGCAAAACAGCCTCCTTCTGTCATGGCCTTTGTGTAACAGGTTGGCAAAGTTCATTTATGTCATTTGTTCATCTCCATTATACCCAGTGGCTTGAAGATCTAAGAGCTATATTCAGAGTTCCTCCAGGAGATTTGGCAGATACTGCAGAATGCTCCCAGTTAGGAGTGGGGCTGCCTCAAGTATCATTCAGGAGCTCCTGGTCTGTCTGCACTGATGTTCCTGATGTTGATCCAGATGTTTCTTCTGAGTACCTAGTTACCACAGAAAGATTTAGGTCATTTCAAAGTGCTTTCTCCTTGCTGGAGATCGTAGCTCTCAGGCTCAAGTTCTAAAGTTTCCCTAAAGTCAATGCAAAAGTGAGGCAAAGCCTTAAGCAACATCATTATTACAAACCTACAAAATTAGAACGGATGGGAATGCTGACATGAGGTAAAACAATTTTCCAAATGAATGAAGCACATGAGAGTTTTGGAAAGTGAGAGATAGAAATTATCTAACAGTTCCCCAGAAAAGTGTTTTGTTTATGATGTTGCCCAGTAGCATTGCTCTAAGATAAGACAATCACCGTATAAACATGGATTTTTCTAAGCATGTTAGCTTTCTTCACTGAAGAATTGAGTGAGAGATAGAAGGAAGGTGGACATAGCAAGGAAGAAGGGAGGAAAAAGGCTGACAGAAAAAACAAGGAGAGTGCCAAAGCAAGGAAGATAGTGTTTGTGTTTAAAAGAAGAACTTGAGGCTGTGCCAAATCAGAATTGTCTTTTGGAACTTGAGAGCTGAAAAACTTCATGAGCGTGCACGGATCATGGGCAGAGGGAGACACTGCAAGTTCACTGTAATGTACTGTTACAAGGCTGGGGAGAAAACATGGAGAAAAGAAAGAAATGGCCTTTGGCCATTGCTGTAATGAACTGAGGAAGGTTCATCAGACAGAACATGAACCTTAGCAATTCTTTCAGTAAGCCTGGCTCAAGCAGACGGTGTTTAACAAAACCCAGTAGCAGGCAGGGGATTTCATACTCCTTCCGTTCTAGGATCAATAAATAAATTAATGAAACACATACATAGATAAACACATAAACAAATGAAATTCAGCTGGTGGATTTGGTTTAGCTCTGAGTTTACAGCGGGAGGCTACTGGAAGTTGAAATTATTTGAAACTCAGGCCATTATAATGGCTCAGCCATTTATAATGGCTGAATGAACAAGGGCTTGCAGAAACTTTGTGCAAGTTCATAAATTTTTGGGATGGCACAAATACATTTTGACTGGATTTACACTGGAGTTGAGTTCAGCCCAGGGAGTTCAGAGCTTTTAGTTTCAGGGCACTGAGATCAGATCTACACGAGACACTCTTGTTGGGAAAATACAGTTGATGTAGGAGGCGATTTTGAAATTTTATTTCCAGCTCAGCATAAGTCTGGATAGCTTGTGTGTGGACTGTAACTGTATCAGCAAAATTACAAGGAACTATTTGCTTTCACTGCCATAAGCTACTAGAAATTTAATCTTCTTTAATATAGTCCTAAAATATGGCATCTCATTTATGGGATTTGTAAGGTAGGTAACAGTCCTCCTCCACTGCATATCCCAATTTCTAGACCTTCTTTTAGAAGATGAACTGTTGAATTAAGACAGAACCTAAGGCTTCCCTCCCCATGCAAGGAAATAATGAGAGCCAGGGCGCCAGGGTCTCAGTGTAAAAGGTTTAAAACATTTAATAAGGGATGTTAGCTCACTACAGTTAACTGTCTTACTGTCATTGACAGTGTTCAATTCCTACCAAAAAGGGTGAGAGAGTTTGGCCATCATTTTTCCCATGTCTATCTTCCCCAAAATGGATTTCAGTGTGGGGCAGTAGGGTGCACTACAGTGAAAGAAACTAAATGGACTGGAAAAAGTTTGTAAAATCTTGTGAAGCAAGGAAAAAGTGAATAAAGAATGCCTGTTCACTGTGCTCTCCCTGTTCCTCTATGCGCATCTCCCTACTGGGCCCTGCTGGAGTCCATTTACTGAACTAGCTGGATGTTTGGTTGACTTGGTACCGTGGTTGTTCTCACGTAGAAAGCATCACTATTCAAAATGCTGCATGACAGTGCTCTGCTCCTACATTTTCAGGGAACTGAGAAAAAAAAATCTTGGCCAAAACATTGCTACTTTCTTTAAAATAATGAAAATTTCTCCAGTATGCAACTAGACAAACCTTACAGACACCATTGTAAGAGGGAAACTGAGAGCCTCCCATTTCCTCGTCCAAGCACCAACATATTAACTGCTTACAGAATCACAGAGCTGGGAAGGATCTCAAAAAATCACCTATGTTTCTCCTGTCTTAAAGTGCTGTATTTGTGTAATTTCTGACAGAAGTAGTTCTAATCTCTTTTAGAGATCTTCAGTGATGGCGAGTTTACAACTTCCCCAGATATTCTACTTCCATTAGAATGTGATTTCATAAGGTCCAACATGACTCTTCCATGTTTCAGTTTCATCATACTATTTTTTGGTCTGTTCAGCCCCAACAGGAAGTGTATGATTATAATTTTCTTTGCTGCAGTCTTTTATATGTTATTATGCCTAAATGACTCTATGATTCTATGATTCTGTGTCCTTCTTCCAGTCTTTTATTTTGTAGACTAAGTCCTAGTTCACATTTGGGATCAGACCTTACTCTGGTTACTCCATTTCATCTTTAGTAAAAGAAAATTTATGATGTCATGTAAGTGATGAAAAAAAATCTATATTAAAAGTAATAGCAACAGCAGAGACTTGTGCTTGTGCAGTGCTTTGTCCATGCAGACCACAGCTTTGAACTGGATTCCAGGGCTCTGTGTAACCACAATGTTCAGGAGCTTTCAAAAGAGCAGAGTGGCAGGAGTAGTCTTTACTATTCTACATTTTATTTAAATACTTCACCAAATATTTGGTTACTTGGAAGTCACTGATATTACAGCTGATCTACTACCCCATTCATGTTGCACCAAAACAGAGAAAAAAAGTAATAGAGAAATAGTTCTTGCTATCAAACTCTACAGCCATTTTTTTTCTGTAGATATAATATTAACCTCCATGAGAATCTGTGTATCTCAGACATGAGACACTCAGACGTGATTAACTAAATGAGGAATTTGTATTAAAAGGACAGATTTTTCTTAGGTGTTTTTCTTTGAATGATACAAATTTTAATAGAAATACTTATGTCTTTTCAGTGCTGTGATAAACTTGATCTGTGAAAGTGACTTTCATGCTCTCAAAATAATTCATAGAGTTAAAGGTCTCTCTAACTTGCTTCACTGGATATCTGTTTACTCTTAGGAATACTGAAGATTTAAAACAGTATGACTCTGTCCCTTGTCCCTGATTACTAATTCAGCAGAAGTGTCATAAAAAAAATATCAAAGAAATGAAAATAAGTGGCATGACACAGTAGACCCCATTCTAGCAATGTTGCAGCTCATGCTGGAAATGGAATCTCCAGTTTCATTTGTTTTGATGTACTGTATAAATATTTAAAGAATGCAAGCTGCAATTTTATCCAGCCTTTGCTGAATTTCAGTGTCATGTCTTGGTGGGGGTTTTAATGCTGATACTAATTAGTGTTAGAATTGCTGGCTCAGCAGACCAATGAGGGATGTACATAAGTCCATTTCTGCTCAGAAAAACACTTCAGCACAAGTTTGACTTGAAGCACTGGTCCAAGTCTCATTGAAATACCGTGGAAAGCAGTGAGCCTTGTATGTATGTTATGAAGTTCAATGCATGCATGGTGAACCTCATCTAACCTTACTCTGCACATAAGCCTTTGCTGCATTTCAGGGCATTTTGGTGTAGAAAGGATAGTTTCATATAAAATGAAGTAATTTACAAGTGACTAATTTTAAATAGCCAAATAACTTCAGGTAAGTAACAGTGTCATTAAATAATGTTTTGTGATAATTTTATCTAGAACATGCATACGCATATGAATATCTCATAACCTGCTTGTCAAGAAATCAGATCCTTGTAAGATTAGAGAGCTGGGACACACCAATTAACACTGGTGTAAGATCTGCAGTCAAAGATTAATATACTAATGTGGCAGCTGTGATGCTGCCTGACGCACTGTGGATTAAATTGAGGACCTCCAGAGCTAAAAATAGGAAATGAAGAGCTTAGAATTTCTAGCATGGGTTAATAATAGACTCACATCCACCAATAAAATATGTACCATGGAGACATGTAGTCTATCTTGGAGAATGAAAACCCACCACCTAAAAATCTGTCAGACTCACAGGGTAATTATTCTGAGCTGTGACGTGAAAATTTGGGGAAACCATAAAATACAGTTGGTCATTTGCCTGTCAGTTCAGCACACTTTCTAACTATGTGTTTGCTGCAGAGTGTCCTCAGCATCTGAACAGAAGAGCACACGAAGTGGGAGGATACTCCTGTGGGGTCAATCATTTAACCACTATGACTGTATCTATATTCTTAAATAAAATAAAGCAGGGCTGCTTGTCTGGCCCTGAAGCTAAGTTGCAGAGCATGATTTGTGTCCATGTGTCCAACCTGGCTTGTCCCCTCAAAGAGGGTGGCTGTGTCCATGCTGCTGGTTGGGAGCTTTGCTTGGTTTATGCTGTTTCCAGGCTGTATTCTGGCACTGTGAGTCATCGCATCCAAGTCTATGCCCTGGAGTATCCTAGCAATTCAACGGCAGGCAAAATCACAGGACAGCACTTGCTCCTGTACCTGGCCCTGTTTTATCAGGAATGCAGATGAAGTTCATGGAGAGAGACTTTAATCCATCCAGCCTATATACTGGTAGTGATACTAATAAAGGATGTGTGTGTGACTTGTCTCCAGCTGACCAGCTGCTGGATGACTAATTGTCTCAGAGAACAAGGTCCAAAGTTAAGTAGGGAAAGACTTGGTTAGTTCTGATGAACTTCACCACCCTGTATGGTTCTTCAAAAATCTCCCAGACTAATAATTTCAAGCCTTTAGTCTCCAAATGTAGCCCTGTAAGATAAAATGTTGGTTTTCCTATAAAATGATGGCTTTTTGTTTAAAGAGTAACTCAGGAAATAGAGAAAAATTGTTAAATGTTGCTGAGGTATCTCTGGACGGTTAGGAGCCTCATGTCTTTATTATTCTCTAGGAGCTAGATTACTCATGAAGGCATTATGATTTAAAAACACAGTGACCATAGACTCCCATACTGCAATACAGCAGCTCGGTGAGAAGAGAAAATAAGGGGCTATAATGAATAAAGTAGCGCAGTTCTGGAGCATGAGGAAGGGGAAGGCAGGTGACATCAGAACTGCAGGTTTTTGAACCCCCCAAAAGTATTTCAGAGCCAATTTTTTTTCTAAAATTTATTTTTTTTTCCTGATTACTTGATTTACCTAGAAAAATTAGATTAAAAATTTTTGTTTTCATTAACATTTTCCAACACAAATCCTTTCCCTGAAATGTTTTTCTGTTCACTTCAGGGAGAACATATTTTATATGATCTTCTCCCTGAAAAAGCTGTCCCATGTTTAAACACACCTGTACAAAAATATGAAGAATGTACTTATCTCAATTGCTTTATATATAGACAAACCTAACACTGAACTGGAGTTGCTAATCTCACTTCTAAGCAAAGTTGTCTTTTTTCCACATGATAGAACTGTCCTTTCTGGAGCTCGCAAAAATATACTGTTTTATGCACTGGGTCTGACTGCCTTTAAGGCTAGGGAATACATTATAGAGAGTCTCCTTGTTCTGCTCCATGAGGCTTAGGTAAGTCATAGTGCTGTGTAAATAGCTCTTGAAATTTGGCCCATGGGAGATATGTAACTTTAATACCCTTCTGTCTTTGTTATCTCTGAACTGCAATTTACTTCCTTCAAGGAGTCTTCTGTTTCCAAAGACAGGCCTCCATTTTGGTTTTGGTGCAATGAAGTCTTGCAAAGAAAGCACACAGTGTTCTCTCTTGTAGTCTTCACTATCAGTTTTTCGTATTTTGCAATTTCTTGCTAAATTTTTCCATGCCTCAGAATCCTGATAAGAACACAAGGAGTAACCAAGAGAAACTTCAAAGTGGAGAAGAGGAGAAGAAACTTCCTGATTAGCGAGAAACATAAGGATTAAATGGCCAATATTACGACAGATCTACAATACATGTCCAGTTAAGAAAAAACAGTTGGAAATATATATACAAAGGTATAACAGATCCGTAATTACATTTGCCCTAAACCATTGTTTATAAACCTATTCACAGAAGATAGTTTATGAACCTGCTCTGGGATTCTTCTGGTTGAAAGACAGTGTATAAATATAAAATCATTCTCATGCAACTATGACCACATTATGTACTGTATGTTGGATGACCAGAGAAATTAAAAACATGATGGACTGTAGAGTGTGCTGTTAAATAGAAATTAATGGACAAATGTGCTAATGAGCAAATGACATATTAAACACATTATGAAGCAGAACTTGTAGTAGAAAACAAATGATTGTTTGCAGATGACCTAGGTTTGCTACTTTGAAAGCAGAATCTTGAAGTAAAGCAAGTGCAGATTCATTCCTTTCCCTGTACACAAGTTAATTAATTTTTGCTTTCCACAGTGTTGAGGGAGGAACCTAAGATTAGTTTTCAGAGTGTTACATGAATGAGTAAAATTAATGTGATATCTCTATCTGGGGAGTGCATTTTTACATGTGAGGATAAATTACTTTTGTGTCGCTTTCAAATCTTAAATAGCCTCTGTCAAGAGAATAAAATATCCATTAAAAGATATTTTTAATGCTTATCAGAGGTGTTTCTGTGCCAAATACACACTATTCTGTGAAGTACAGTGGTGTGCTGGTACTCCTTTGATCTCAATATCCTTCATCCTGGTCTGCTGCCAAGGATCATTCACTCTCTGCACGCATCAGTTGGGACAGGAAAAAAATGAATGAAGCTGAACTCTTGAGCTGAATTCACATCTCACTTCCCCTATTTCTCTGTCTGTCTGACTCCGATGTCTTCAGGGAAGCTATTCCTCATTTATTCTGGTATGGGTAACACTGTCTACAGCTGTGCCTTCAACACAGACAGATGGCATCTTCCTTGCTTAGTCAAATAAAAAAGTATCCTGCTTTAAGCTTGTAGCTGGCCATGTTATGATGACTTTTCTGGGGAAGGACAGCCTGTGGCACAAATACACTACAAAGTGTAACGCAGAGTTACTGAGCTAACTCTGCCCGCTTCAGTATGTGATCACCTCAGCATGGCACTGTTAGTTCAGGTGCCAGTATTATTAGTTCAGGTGCAGCAACGTGCTAACATGGCTCTGCTGCTTCCAACATCCACATAATTTTTCCTGCAAAGCTTTGCCATGCCTTGCTCGGCTCTGCTGTGTGTGGTGGTACGAGGACTTATAGAGGTGCCCTGTCTACACTATGCCTCCTCTTAGATACCCATATTCACATTTATAGCAACCTCTTTATTGGATTTAACCTTCACACCCCTGAAGGGGGTAGGAAATATTCCTGTCTCCATTTCTATGAATGGAGATGAAGCAATGTGTCACGTCCAGAGACTGTAGGAGGACAAAGGCTTACTCCCAGCCATGCCAACAACAGGGACCACTGCCTTGACCACTGACCCATCCTCCTTCCTTAATTCAGTGCTTGGGTGGTTGTTTCATTCTTCTGACTAGGTGCCCACAGCAGGGATTTCACTGTGGATGCAAACATGAATCTGGTCTTATTTATCGCTTACTGACATCGGCTCTCAAACACAGCTGGCTCAAATAACTTAGGTGGTGAATGGACATCCAGTAAAACTCTCAGTCTTGAAGAGTTCATCATCCCAATAGACCAGGAGGATTATTTGCCTAAAGCAGCAGATTAATATGTGGTATGCTGGGGTTTGAATTTGCACTGTACTGACTCCTCCACGACTCTGTGGCTGTTGCCTGTGAGAGGTGCGTGCCTCTGTGCAAGGCAGCTTACTCCAAGGGAAGTCACATCGCGTCTGTTGTGTACTATGGCCCAATTGATGCCCGACAGAACTACAGACGTCTAATACTGACGTAGGGGCTGGCCTGTGGCTCTGCGGCCAAGCGGCACAGCTCATGGCCACCAAGACAAGCTCTCTCAAGCAGCACAATGCAATGGCTGTGTCCATACTGCCTACCTGGCTACTGTAAAGTGCAGTGCAGGCTTACAGGGAAATAATAGCCAACCACCGGTTTCTCATGCTTACACTATGGCAAGCACACAGTGTGCAGAAGTTTACAGCATTTTGGGCAAGGAATAACTTAGAATTCACCTGAAAACACAATGCAGAGATGCTTGAAGTCACATGCTCAAGCCTTCAGAGAGTAGTTCCCTCACACAATCGAATTATTATAAATACAATACTGTGATATCAGATATCCTAAAGCATCAGATTATCTTAATGTAAATGCATGATGTTTTCTTAGACTAGACTAATATTTCCGAGTGATCTTTTCCCTGTTTGTTCTGATTCCTACCATGCTTTCGAGGTAGTTTTAGAAATTCTTTACTGTACCATGAGTCTGGATCTGGCCGTATATATCTTCCATTGATTTATAATTTTTCTACATGCTATTTTTATGTAGAGTTTGATATGATGACGCTGTGATTCTGTACTTTGCCCTAAAGTGTTGCCATCAATGAAAAGATAGCAATAGGTCCAATTCAGTAAGTGCTTTACACACATAATTCTTGACAGGCTGAACTTTCATTTTTGCCCTAAAGCAGCATAAACATGCCTTAGAGTGGGATTGATTAGGATTACTTATATCCATTTGAAGGCATTTTTATACTGCAGAGGTGGTGAGAGAGCCCTGACTGTAAATTAAAATGAGGCCTTTTCAGTCAAAATTGCTTTGAATCACTGCATTCATGTAATAACATCAATATGCTCTCTTGATACATCGCAAATGTTCCATGCCTGCAACACCTATGACACGGCTCACAGTTGTAATCCTTGCAGAGCCAGGTATAGTGGTGAACGCCAGAAATTCCTTCAGTAGTTTTTCAAAGAGTATGTATATTTCTGCATATGTGTCTATGTGCATCAGTTTTCAGTATTGAAACAGACCTTGTGGCACGCAATACTCACACAGGTGGCTCCTATTCCTGTCTGTGAATAGTCAGAGCATCACCTCGTCTTGCAGTAACAGAGGTTACACAGGGTTACGGTAAGGTGATAGTAGTACAGCTGCAGCTATCCTGGAGCAGTGTGCTTGTCTAAGTTATCCACTGCAGATAGCAGATGTGAACGACCCATTCTAGAAATTCCTTATGTCTTGGAGTTTTTTTATTTTCCTTTTGAAAGACTTATTCCAAAAATCCTCAGTCTGTTTTGAATTTCTTTAACGATCTTTTTCATTCTCATGCAAGACGAATAAATTTTGAATACCTTTTGATTTACGTATTAATGTCTGATCAGGGGAAGCATTTCTGATGTAATACAACATAAGAAAGCAACACAAGACAAATGTTCAGCTTCTGCACAAAATAGGTCTAGTTTTCCAGATTTTTGCACCTCAAGTTGGTGACTAGGCAAGTACAAAGCAAGTGTAAATGTCCACCACTATGGTAGGTGACAGATGAGAGAGAGGCCTTACATTAATATACTTTTATACTACCTGGTATATTAGAATGATCTTAAAGAAAATGTCATTTCAAGTCCTTTACATTGCCAGACAGTAAATAAGAGTGAAATCTGTGAGATTTGAACTCATATGGTACAGGTGTCAATGATTACTCCAGAGCTATGTGACAGAGACAGCACATGCCGACATTTGGGCATGAGAGGCTTGACATTTGCACATAGATCTTCTGTGGGTGCAGTCTGAAAGCAGCAGAAAATGTTCCAATTTCCATACTTGCAAGCCAGAACTTGATGACACAAGGATGCTCAGGAGAGGCAGTGTGAATTAGCTGTTAAAGTGGATTAGTTAAGGATAATTAAAAGGCTTCAGGAACCCATTCAAAAGGAAAGGAACTCAATTATGTTTATTTTACTTTGCTTCCCAAAAGGACACAAGCTACCAAAGTTTCACCTTGTGCGTGCACTTAAGATATTTCAAATGTGAAGTAAGATGTATTAATCTAAAACAGGGTTACCGTGAACAAAGCTAATGCATTTTATGCCACACTCACCATGGAGTTTGAAGAATCCAGTCATTACCAAGTTTTGGCTGATGGGCAGAGCGTGGCTTGGTGTGGTGCACTGTGGATTGGAACCATGAAACTGCCTTCCACTAACAGTGACCTGCACTCTTAAGAATAACTTTAAATTTTGGTGAAAAAGAATAAGTGAAAAAAAAAAACCCAAAAGAAAAAGAAAAGCCCAGCTGACTGAAAACTCCTGGACCAGACCAAGTGAAAACTGATTCCTACATATGTGCTGTTCCATGACATGTCTAAGCAAAATACAGTGGAACAAAACCTCTTTGAAGCTCTTTATGTGTTCAGTGTTTGCTGAGGTGTGTTGCTTTGCACCTGCATTTCTGAAATAAGATGTATTTTGAAGAGGGGCAGGGTTGATTTTGGAAGGTGAGATGGCTCACTTTGTTGTGAGTCAAGTGCAATGACAGCACACCACAGATGTCTGCCACATGTTGCACACATTTTAATACTCAGTAGCAAACGTTCTTGTTATATGAGAGCAAGAAGAATAAGGTTCATTGCATGAAAGCAGGTGAAGTAAACCCCATTGAGATGTATGTCATATGGAATGCATAAAGAATGATGGTCCAGATGCATCCAAAAAAGAAACGTGCTTTGCGTGCAGCTGAGATAGGGAAGCCTGTGGTAAATTCTGCCCTTTGTCTATGAGGCTTTGGCTCTGGACAGGGATTCTTGTCATGCATTTCTGCCGAATATGTTAGTATTTAACCCATACGTATTACCATATATGGGTATCTACTTAAGCACTTTTGTGTTTACCATGTGCGTATTTTTTTCCTTTTCATTCTCATAGAACTGCTTAGTTAAAAATTCAGTGGGCCTAATGATTGTTGAGTTTTCATTAACTCAAGAGAAAACACACACTTTTACTTTAGAGTAAGTAGAACACATGGAAGAAAGAAAAAAAAAGTCAAACAAATGGAAATTCTCAACAAGAGAACATTGCAACCAAATTCTGCCCTCAAAAATGTACTCAGCTACCAGAGCCTTTACGAGGGAAGTCGCATGGGTAACTGCACGAGCTGGATTTTCATCCAGCAGGAGGTACAGTTCCATTTTATGATGGCCATTTCAGATGGAAGCTGCAGTCCAAGACAAAAGACCTAAATAAAATGATGTCGTCTGTTTGTCCAGGTCTAACTTTCCCTGGGATCTTATTCCAGTGTAATTGTCGTAATGGTAGTTACAGCAGTCAGTAGACACCAGTCCCTCTTATAAGATGGGGTTTCAATTCTTAGTAAGTCTGACTGAATTCAGATGACAGGGGTCAGGGAATAAAACATAGGCTTTTACCAGAATGCTAATGCGTCAAATCAGGCTGCTTATTTAGGTGCCTAAATATGGATTTACTGCCTAATGTTTGTTTTACATTAGATTTGCATGAGTAACATCTGAAACCTTACATTCTTGGCCTGAACAAATAAGTAATGTTTCTTTAAGGAAAAAAATAAATAAAGCCAAAAAAGCTAAAAACCCCAGAGCCTTCATTAGATTTTGTGCTAACCAACATTCCTATGTTTTATATTCAAACCAACATATTAACATGAAACAATCATTCCAGATGGAAGAAAATATCACTTCTAGGGTCAGGAAAGGGGTACATAAAATTCTGGCAAATTAGAAGGAGAAATCTACAGGGGCTAAAAAGCTCATTAATATATGCTTTAATCCCCTTGTGAATCATTGTGGTTTGGACCTGCAGAAACTGAAATGAGAAAATGCTACCATAAGCTGACCGGTTTTAGTGCTGAAAGGCAATATCCAAAATGTTCCTTGGGCTTCCAGGGAATGAAAGGCCTTGAATGGATATGTCTATACATTCTACTGAACAGCTGACTAAGTAGACGCCTACCCTAAATTAACATGTCTCAGATTATGGTGTGAACTTCAATAGAAAACATGTACCTAGCCAAAAGCCAGCATAATTTAGAAAATATAGCACTTTATATGCATCATATTTTTAAAGCTGTTTTTTGTTGAGGAACAACAACAACAAAAAACCCCCAACCATTGAACATTTTAGTTTTGCCTTGGGGATAGAATTTCAAGAAACTACAGTTTATGCCATGCTTTAGTTAATCTACCTAAATACAGCATCTGTAACTCCTTTATGTGGTATTTATTATTTTGACAAGAAAATTTTACTGGTTTTCTGTCACAAAACATTACCAGACTATGCTAGTACATGCTCTAAATTTGAATTTTAAAAGTAGAATCAGATGCTTCTTCATTTTACGTATTTAGCCTGATAATATCAGCAAACAAGTCTCATCTTCTTTTACTGTCCTTCCTTCCTCCTCTGGGTTTGGTTGTTTGCAGCTTCAAGACCTACATCAAGGGGCACCAACTCATAGAACAAGAGGGAACATTTTTTAACCACCTTCAGCTACAGCACTTGACTCTTGGTACCTTTTGCTGGGACCCAGATATTAATTATCTCCAGGGTGAGAAGTAAAACTCATTTTACACGAGCACTGATATGAACGTGACCAAAAAGCAAGAGTTGAAGTCTCAGCATAAAGCCACAAAGTCAAGTATGTGACAGTGGTACTGTACAGATTTCACCAGCTGGCTGTCTACTGGCAAACTGAATGTCCCTGGCCAGGACCTGCAGGGATTTGAGGGTGCTATTCGAAAGGCAGCCCATCTGTTTCATACCTTCCAAAGCAAAATGTGATTTACAGGCGGCTCAGGATGGGCCTCTTAGATCCAAACATATTACTGGAGGAAGTACTTACACAAAAACTACTACTTCTACTTTCCTTCCATTCCTTCTGTATCTCTCTTACCTACATATACAACATTTGTGTGTGTATTACTCATACAGTGCATATAACTGTTGATTACTTCAAGACATTAGATCAACAGAAGCTCAGCAAAGAGTGAGGCAATTCTTTCAGCCAGGAAGCTGAAACATTTCTGAAATGTTTCCTAAACATTAACAGGAACCATGAGGTATTTTGATAGACTTATAAATTTAAACTCATTTATAACAAATACTGAATTTATTGGTTTATTATGCCAGCAGGAATTACATATTGTATTATAAAATCAAAGGCCAACATAGTTCAGATATCTTCAGCTATAATTAAGACTTCCATGTATTTTACAAGGTTTGAGAGAGAGGAATACTATAAAATCTATAGACCTTATTCATTAAAAAAGCTGCTTATGTAATCAATTCACATTTTTCAATGTGTTTTATGGGCATCCTGGAATATCTGCATTCAATACATATTGGATGATTTCAGCTATATTTATAATGTTTATGGCTGTGGATCTACAAATATAGATGAGAAATGGCTACTAAAAGGTAGGTCTGGTTTTATACTTGTTATTATTTATTATGTATATCACAGTAGCACCCAAACTGTATGCACATGTTTAATGTCACTCACGTCAGTCCTCATGCTGGCAGCAAGATCTCTCCTAGATTTGTAGCTGAGCATACGCAGGATTCGTGCTCTGGTCTGCGTACATCGGTGGGAGGAAGTCTGTGAAATAAACCAGGGTTTCTCAAACTGAGTTTGTTTGAGGACTGCCCTCAGAAACAGCATAGCAGCAGCTCCTGGTCTCCTGGCTTCTGACCTCCGTGTCCTCTTTACATTCCTCAAACAAGGACTCCCATCCCATGCCCCTCACCTGGCTGATGTTTCTGTCAAGCCCATTTAAGCCTCCAGCCCACATATATTCCTTCATTTAGCTCTATGCACCTATCATGACAAACTGCCCTAGGATCCTAACACCCTTCTGGTGTATAGGCCGGTGCTGCCGTCCCTGTCCCAGGCACCTCGCCTTATTCTGCCACACACCTGAGCTAATGTTGGTCTGAGAAGAGCAGTTCTTCTCACAGCCTTCAAAATGGTGCATCAGTGCCAGCAGCTTCAGACAATCACCTGCAGTTTTGTTTACATGCAAGGCAGCAGCAGTCACAGCTCCTTACTCTGCAGGGTTACACTTTCTCATAGGATCGGTGAGCCACTTATAACACTATCCTTATAAGATATTATAAATGGGAAGAACTGGATGCTAGCACTGGCAAAACAGTTTTAAATGCCCACATATTGTGATTTATGGACTTCTTGTATGAATAGTTTAGTTGTAATTAGCATCATTACTGCTATTAAAGTGAACGGTCTCTGATCCTAATTTTGCAAGTTTTCTATGCCACTAGCATCTGAAACTTGTCTGATACTCCACTAATGGTATGGAGTATACCCATATATTTGGTAAAAAGGCATCCGGAGTAGAAGAGGGGTGGGGAAGTATGCTCAGAAAGCCACCTACCTCATGTCCAGGAAAGCCTAGAGATTTTCTAATCCATTACACCAGTTAGTGGTTTTCTTGCTTTAAACTGAGTGGTGTCATCTCCACAGCTTAAAGGGATCTGCTCAGTTGAGAGGGTGGCCTCCAGTCATGCCTGGGAAGTGCCTGTAGATTTGCTGCCTGTATCTGCAATTAATTTGTTCTGGAGGAGCATCTTAAAATAACTGTGGGCATTTCCACAGGAACTTCAAGTTGAAAATACATGAAGGATTGGACAGGATCAGATTCAGAGTGATGCATTGTTCACATTTGTGATCAGTTTTTTGATGCAGAATGCTGTAGTGCATTTTTACTACAGAATTTTTCTCTAACAATCAGACTTAGTACTAAACATCTAAAGCAGGATGATGCAAAGAGCAAACTACTGCATAGTTCACTACAACAGGGGAAGATTTATTTATCCAGGGAGATTTCAAGTGGACATTTAGATACTGCCACTGTGGCAGATGAATTAGCATGGGAAAGTGCTGCTGATTCTACTTTCCAATAGATCTAGTGCGTTACCAGAACACCATGGGCTGGAAAAAATTATAATCTACAAATGGAAAATTGCAATATACTGAAATCTAACCAGGGAGTCGGAGGAACATGTCTCCTGGAATGGCTCCTGTGTTGGCAGAAGTAACTGGGCAGTGATCCCAGAGCGTATTAATCTCCAGTCATGAAGCTAGCACAGGAAGGTCATTTAGCTATTAGGAAAATAAAACAGGTTTTATAAACTGAAGTTTGGTGATCATGAAAGAATTACTCTCCTACCAGTTTTGCTCAGGACTGTCCACTGGCTATGGTTAGGGCAGCAGGACGGCCTACTACAGGTCTAGGGATTATCCCTGACCTGAGACAGCATGACTTGCAACCACACAGTTTGGCTTTCTGTCTTCTCCCAAACAAAGTAGTCCCTAAATGTTGCCAAGATTTATGTCTGAGAGAGGCATCTGGCAGGAGCTGCAGCCATGACAGAGAGGGTGCTAACAGTTCAAGAGTACAGGCAATTGTTGTTCACTGCTTTAGCTAGCACCTTCTCCTCATTTTATTTGCTAAACAGACATTGCCTGTGTATCTTACAACAGCTCCCTGCACAAGGTATCCTGTGGATGTCCCTTGGCCTCCAGAAGCATCCTAGGACATAATCGCTAGAGAGGAAAGTTTGAATCTCAGCAAGCAAAAGAAAGGATAGGATACAAGATTGAGATACTTCCCACCAAATTTTAGCAATTTATATATTACCTAACTAAGTTTAAATTACTTAGCCTAGGTTCTGTTTATGGATTGAAACAAGAACTTGCACAGGCAAGCCACCTCAACTCTAGCTAGGCGTTCGAGTTAGGTCAGATGAATAACCCTTTAGAGGTGCTTGTTTCTCTCCACTGACTGAGAGCCTGCAATGACACAGGCTCAACACATCCAGCTTTCAGACCATGGGATAATTCAGATCAGAGGGTATCTCAGGAGGTCTCTAGTCTAGCCTCCTCACAGCAGTGTAAGCTATGAGGTCAGACCAGGCTGCTCAGGGCTTTAACCAGTCAGGTCTGAAAAACCTCTGAGAATGGAGACTGCACAGCTTTTCTGGGCAACCTGTTCCAAAACCTAGCTGTCCTAAGAGTGAAAAGGTTTTCCCCTATATAAAGTCAGAACCTCTTCTGTTTCAATTTATGTAACTTGTCAGTATGGCATCCTGTGCCATGCGTCACCATGGAAAACCTGCCTCCATCTTTCTGGTAATCTCTTTGTAGGCACTCGCAGGCTGCTGTTAGGTTGTCCTGAAGCTGTCTCTTCTCTAGGCTGAACAGGGTCAGCTCCCCCAGCTTCTTGGAGGGCAAGTGCTCCAATTATTTTGGTTGCTCTTTGCTGAACTCACTTGTTTTTGATATCTTTCTTGTAGTGGGGAGTCCAAGACCGGACACAATATCTAGATGTGGTCTAATAAGTGCTGAGTAAAGAGGGAAGTCACTTGCACTCATCTGTTGGCTGTGCTCCTGTTCATGCAGCCGAGGGTGCTGCCAGGTTGCACCACTGGAACATGACCAGCTTGTGCCCACCAGGACCCCAGGGCCTTTTCAGCAGAGCTGCTTCCCAGCCAGGCAGTATCCAGCCTGTAACTTTGTAAGAGGTTAATGTTAATGTAAGAGGTTAAACTAAAGGGTTTATGTTACATGTTAACTAATGTAAGAGGTTAAACTAAAGGGTTAATCCACCAGAAGTCCTTCCAGGAGGTATCTGAACCCCTGTGGTAAATCTCACTCTTCTAACTCCAGCTGTAGTTTAAAGGAGTCACCCTCACCACAATTCTGGTAGCAAATGTATAGGTGGCAACAGCCAGAGAAGGTTCTGGATGAGAAGAGGATATAAAGGAATATCTTGATGAATTACAATAAAACATGAGATTTAAGATATGCCCTTGTGTATAATGCTTCCCAACTAGCCTGCTTAAGCAATTCCCAGGTCAAATGTGCTGTTGTGTAGGATTTCTCTGCTCCACTTGTTAGTTCTTGCTGGAGACCAGGTATCATATAGGAAATGGAAGTGCCTGACTGGAGGCTATGAATTCCTCATGGTAATAACATCTAGTACTTGGTTCCCCTGACCTACAGCAGATTCATTGCAGCAGCAAGGGGGCACAGTAGTGATTTCCACATGAGACTGAAGCTTGCAGAAGACCTTGCCAACATTCACTGTTGCCTAGAGAAGTCTGAAATCATGTCTGAAATGCCCTTCAGTGCTTTTTTTACTCTCCCGTCTACATCTCTCTGTACTACCAGCACAACCAGGAAGAGCTAAGGATGAGGCCTGTGACATGCGACACGCCTTTGGCTGGGAAGACAGGAATGAGAAGACCTGGAAATATCTGAAAGCATTTCTGGGCCAGTGGCTGTGGAAAGACAGGAAGGTTCCTCCCTCAAAAGCATATCTTAGAGTCATGCAAATCAAGGAAACCTTGAGAATTGCTAGGAGGCACTAGCGGGTGCTCTAGAACTGCTCTGGGAGCTGCAGAACCAGCATCAACAACTGTCTGTACCGCTTACTGCAGCAGGGAGCAATGCCTCACCCAGACACCCACTTGTGCGCTGGCTCTTTGGGACTGACTCCCTCTGCAGCAGACCGACTGACCTCCCAGCGTATCTCACTTGACCCTGCGGCTCCTCCAGACATTGTGTACAGTCTCTTGGCCTTACGACATAATTATGATTGTGTGTGTGTTTGTTTTTTCCTAGTTCAGACTGAAACAATTTTAGGGCCATGCTGTAGCCCATCAGCAAGTTGCTTTTGCAGCATCGAATTAAAAGTATGTGCTGCATACCCGAGGTATGACTGGGGGCTGATGGTGGTGTTTGAGGACAATGCTGAACAATGCCAGGGAGCAGAAGCAGCCAAATCTCATGCAGTGTTGTTCTCAGTGCCAGCTGGAAAAAGGTTTTTGGCACAAGCTAATTTGTGAACTGTCCTTGGGCACTGTTTGGGGAGTGTGAGCTGACAGCAGCCCTACTGCACCTAAGTTCACTCACTGGCCTTCTTCATTTAGAAGTGTAGACACAAGCTAACATCATGACTCTATAGTAAAAGAACCAGTGCCAAAAAAAAAAAAAAGGGAACACAACCGTGTAACTGAAATTGTTGGAAAGGTCTCCATGGTGCTTTTTGCTCAGGTGAGTACTGTACCTGCTCTGAAGGTTGCCCTCAGATTGCCAAGATGGACCCCAAAAGCCGGGGCAGGCACATCCTCGAAGCAAGGAACGCTGCCTCTCCCCTCCATCCTCGCCTTAGACTCACACATCAGAGAGAGAGTTGAAAAAAGAGACGAGAAAGGAAGAAAAGATTGTTTTCACTAGATCCGTGTTTTCATTTGCTTCATATTTTAGGAGCCATCAGACAAAAGGGCAAGAGAGGAAGCTACAAATCCTTTTCAAAAGGCAGAGAAAAGAAATGAACAGCAACAACAACAACAACAAAAAAGCCAAAAGGTAATTTTGAAATAAATCCTTAACTTCTAAGCTGGAGAGCCAGGCCTTGGATATTGTTAATGAACCATTAGCCCTGCCTTAATCACAACATCTCTTTCTTTTGTTCTCACACCCCACTGCTTTTTCGCAGCCGGAGACACTTGGATTTTCAGAAGTGACAGCGCTCCTCGTGAGCATAGTTCATGCTGGTTATAATGGACACATCTGTGCTTGCAATGTTTGTCCGTCATATCCACTGTTTGCTTTTAACAGCACGATGAAAAGTGTGTGGCAGCCTGTGTGTGTGTGCGTGTGTGGGAGCAGCAGCGAGAACGCAGAGACTACTTAAAACCCTGCTAGGCCGCTCTGTTTCTCAATACTGTATTTATTGCAACTCACTTTGTAGTCAGATGAATGGAGTATTTTTTTTTTTAAAGGAATTTTACTCCCAATTGTTTTTACTACAACATAAATTTGCTGACTCTTTATAAGACAGTAAGAACTCGGGCAACCCTTTGTGAGACTTGATCTTCTATTGAAATATGTACAGCTTTGCCCTGGAAGTAGGCCTTCCAGCTGAATAACAAAAGCTTACAGACAAAAGTTCCCCTTACAGTCACAGCACTGGTTTGCTCTGCACAAGCCTTACTCCACCACTGCTCCTCAAATCAGTTCCCCGTGGCGGTGTCAGTGCTGGTGAATGAAACCGGGCCAGGGCACAGGCCAGGGCACTTGCATGCAACTGCTGTTAAATTGTTAGCATGGTCCCTGACATGGTTTTGGCCCCGGCTGGCGAGCAGACTCCCGCACAATGCCTGGCAAGGTTTGGGGAACTGTCTGAGTGATCTGGCTGCAGCGCTCCTGATGTGGTGAGGGTGTGAGTCATGCCATGTCCTTTCGCCTGCAGCCAGAGACCGGGTCCTGGCCAGTGTTATTTACTTGAGGAGATGCAATCACGGTATCTGCTTTTTTTTTCTTTTTTATTTTTTTTTCCCCCTAGCAACAGCTTAGATTACTATTGTTTTAGGCTCTGATTCTAATATGAAGGTTGCGTGAGTGATTCTCTCTGCAGCTTTGGGTTATTTCTCATCGGTGTGAGATTGGGGTTTTACCCCACAGCAATTCCACTGACTTTGCTTACACTGAGAAAAGCAAGGGAAAACCCTGCAGTACTCGTTATAAGTCAGACTGCTTGTTGTCCTTGAAACTATAGAAAAAATGACCATGCAATTCCATTTAGGGCAGGGCTAAGAAAACCTGTTTTATCTCTCTTGATAATTTTTTTTTGCTTCCATATTTCTTAAATAATTTTGCTGTTCATATTTTGTCCAGAATTTGCATATCAGGATGTGCATTTCATGCTGATTTTTTTCTTCAGGTTAATCCTATGTAAGATACAAGGTAACAAAAAGTTAGGTCTAAAGCATAGTTAGATTTCATTTGTCCTCTCGTGCATCTTCCTACCATCATTCATTCAATCTGCTATTACGTCCCTTTTTGTATATTGTGTCATAACAATCCCTTTAGAACATTTCCAGAATGCTTGTTAGCCAAAATGGATATTGTGAAGCTAATGACTCTAAATATCAAATTAATTTCCCTATTGGCTGGATATTCTGGGGTTAATAATATGCTGGTTTGAAATAACCAGTATTTCAAACACAAACTGTTTCTTATGTATTTATTTTTTGTTTCATTGAGCCAAACAAGAATAATGTGAAGCAACAATACACATTAATGTTAAAAAGATTCATAATTTACTTTTCCTTAGTGATGCTGATAGCTGGAAGAGCAATGGCAAATATAATTACTGTTGCATAACTCTTCCATTCTATCCTCTTCTTAATTCTCTCATAGTTTTCTTAATTGATCACTATCCATTCCCAACATTTGTATTCATAGTTTCTGTCTGAAAGTGATTTTTTTTTTGTGGAAATCTATGTAAAAAATGTTCCAGCAATTCTTGAGAATAACAAAACTACAAAACAAAACAAAACTCAAAACAATCCCACAAGCCCATTATTTTTCCCATAAAAAGAATAACAAAAAGTCTAACTTTTATGAACAGCTTTCATTAAAATAGCTTCAGGAGGTGGATAAAGAGCCAAATACTTTGTTGGTATAAATGGGAAAATGTTGATAGGAAAAACGGGACTTGTGGTCATTTTCACGTGCAGGAAATTTGATGCATAACTTGCCATGGAAATAGTCTCTTTTGAGAGGAAGTGATTTGGTACATATTGGCTGCGTTTTGACCAGAATGTGAACATTCAGAAACTAGGCTTTTTTCACATGGAGTAGATTTCTTGTATGTAGCTATAAGCTGTCACTCAGTGAACAGGTGATCTAACTGTGCAGTGAGTGAGAAACATTTTGGTGATTTGTGTGGGTTAAACTAAAGTTTTGCCTTCACAAAACTCATAAGGTAAGCAAGGCTTTGACACCTAGAGTATCCAACATCATTAAAACACATCTCTGAAAAGAATGGATGGCTGCATCTCAGTGGGTCACATTATAGATCTTCTTTCAGAGTTTAATTACTGCATAGATTTTGCACATACTCTAAACTAAGAACAGAAATTTAGCTTAAATATTGATTTAATGTTTTTCTTTTATACTAATAGATATAAATTACAGAAATTTTGGCTTGGTACCTATCTTAATCCCAAACACTACATTTGAGACAAGATCCACATGAAATCTCAGCTTTCTTTTGGCTGATAGTTCCTTATGTAAAGTCATAATACATTTTACTCACCACCACTAGCAGAATTTTCCACTTCTGCTACCTTTTTCTGCTTTACTCTACATCTGGGCATTTATTGACATCTGGGTTCCATTTGACCAAATATATAATTGTAAATACAGTGCAAATAATCAGATCCCCTTTTTGAAAGTAATGTAAGAAAGCAATCCAAATGGTTTGATTTTGCCCCAGACACATTCTCAGCATCACTTATTTTAGAAGACCTGTTCCTGTCTTCATGCTTCTATCACTGAGAAAAATTGTACTGGTTCTCTGTAGAAGGAAAAGAGCAGAGTTAATCCTGAAAGTAGATTGTTGGCCTTACTAATCACCTGTCAGCTAAGGACTAGTACAGTAGAGATTTGGAAGAGAAGCTGAGCAGTGCCTGAAAGAAACCTGACACTGCTATGAGTTCTGACCCATCAACGTTATTGATGGTGAAATCCTTTACATTTGATTTTGCCCATTCACAAGTTAAGCATCTAGTTTAAACTAGTTACTGATGTTCATTCTGTAGTCAGTGGAGAAATAAATCCACTGAGTCCAATAAATCCTTTTGGATGGTGATGCATACTAGCTTTTAGGTGATGGTGGTGATGGTGGTGATACAGGATAAACTGTCCTCTGAAGGTGCTTTCCTCATTCCATGAGATTTGGAGAGATCTTCATGCATTGCTGCAGGCACCTAACTCTTAAACTGTTAAAGTCAGGTGAGACAAATCCCAGAGCAATTTCTCTACCATCAGCAATAGTCAGACGTAACCTATTGCTATTCAGCAGTTTATTAAATGATCTGTTTTTAATGACAATAACAGCAGGACTTGGCTATGCCACTTAACAGAAGTGTTCCTGGGATGGGAGAGGTGAGGAGTGAGGAAGCTGTATGTGCTTCACACACCTAGGAGCAACTTCTGTGAATATTGAGTCTCAGAGAAACTTTCTTCTTGTTTCTGCCTCATTCCAGGTGGAAATTGCGGAAGTCTGGAGTGTCCTGTTTGTGTTATTTATTGTATACCTAAAAGTACCCTAGGTGGCACAGTCTTGTGCAGTGATTTTCCTGGGTGGGAGTGGTAACCGTCACTTATAAACACCTTTAATTTCCTAATAGCTATAAAGCAGAGGTCACTTAATGATATTTTATAACTTAAGGAATATTATCTTTAAAAACCTGTTAGTTTTTATCTTTGTTCTCACATTCACTCCCTTAGCCAGTGCTAGATCGGTTGAGAACTATGTTTTTGCTTCTAACCCTGGACTTAATATTTACAGCTGGTGTAAATATGTTTAATCCAGCACAAGATCTTTCCGTTGCATAGATTTTTTTTCTAACTAATTTTCACTTTCTTTTAAATATACACCATGCTATATATGAAAACAGAAAGCGTTCTGAATTGGTAAGCACACACATAAAAGGAAGGTGTGAAAAAGAACCCGTTTCATGGCTCTGAAACCAGTGATCACAATGTGTCACACAAGACCACCCCACAACAAGTAAGAAATTAGAAATGTTGAGGGCTGTTGAACACCAAATTTTCACAGCAGATTGGCACAAAGTTATTTAGCACAGATGTTTCTGTAATTGTGATACACTGGGAAAATTCTCAGTGTTCAAACTTCAATGGCTCCCAGACTCACACTTCCACCTGTGTGTTGTGGTGGTCTACTCTTAATACACTGGCCTGTAATGTGAACCATGTGGTAACATGTGTCTGGCTCAAAAACCTGTTAAAACCCCTCCCTTCCCCCAGTGTTCTCCTCACATCTTTAGGCTTGTTTCCTCTTTTCTATTTTTATGTTTAAAGGATTTACAAAATGGAGAAAATAAAGACATCAGGAAGCTCATGGGACTGGAAGTGTGGGAAGGAGAAAGTTCAGGTACTTCCAATTTGGTAGTGATCAAAAGTTGTTAGCTACTCTGTGCAGTGCGTGCAATGGCCTTTGAAAAGAAACGTGGTGGTGCTTGTTACAGCTGGCCAATCTATTTGTGGGGAAAAAATGCTATTTGATGCATTGCTTCTTTTGTTTGGGTTAAGATACTACTTTAAAAAAGTTTGTCATGCAAATACATTTCAACTCATTAATTTTTGTTGTGAGCTATTGATTTTGACCAACATTATTATGATGCCTACTAGCCCTCACATAATACTTTTCCTAAGTAGATCTTGCTGTGTTTTCCAAAGAGTGCTCATTATATAGTTGCTGTCAGAGGTTTGCTACTGAACTCATGATTGTGCATGTGTGTGTGTCTGTGAGAACAGATGAGTCTCAACCTCATAACACAGGAAACATGAACAAATATCTTGCTAACACTTTCATAAACATGTAGTAGCCCGCGGGTTCCAGAAATGTGTCAATAATTTTTCTTAAAAAAAAGATGTCTGTAAAAATATTGGTGGATAACAGGACATAATGTACATGAATTCAACAAATATTCTATTGAAAAAACCCGAGCAAAATACTTGTTTCCCCTCGAAGTCCTGATTAAAGCAATAGAAGTAAGTGTATATCACTTAGGTTTATATGTATACTCTCACCTACTGCTTGCTGTTTTGTTCAAGTACCTCAATATTGATAATATTCACAGCTAGAGATTTTTGGAAATTTTCCCACAGAATGTTTTTGCACTGGAAAATTGCTGATTCACCAAAATCAACTTGTTTTACAAAAGGAAACAGTTTTTAGTGAAATTGTTTTTAAAGGAAAAATACAGAACTATTTTGATAAGATCAAACCTATTCATTTTGTTATTTTCCAAATGAATAATTTCATTTTTTAAAAATGTTACTTGTTTTTAAATTTATTTTGAATTATAAAGTCCATTTAAAATTATTCTTTAGAAAACACACTTAACTGCTCTAGAATATAATGTCCCAGGGAATTTAATTTCATAGGAAGCTAATTTTAAGGACCTTTCATTCTTTCTAGTAAGAAAGTAAATCTTGTTCCTGACTACCATTACTTACAATATCTATGCTATTGATATTTGAGAAATGGTGAAGTCAGATAGGGACTTTGAGCTATTCGAGCAGGTTTTGTTGTGGTATTCTTAAAAAGACAAAACTATCCATCATTAAAATTACAGTTTTACCATGGAAAAGTTCTTATGCTGATAATAAATGTTTCAGTACAAGGAGTTTTATGTAGGTTAAATTGTACCCGACCTAGAGAAGGTTAGTTTTACTATCTTGAAATGGCACAGTTTAAGCTTATATATCAGTTAGAAATAGAGTGTCACATGTGTCATCTAGAGCATCACCGGGTCATCTAGAAAAACCTTTGAGCAGACAGAGCTCAAAAAGCAGATTTTTCAAAAGTATGTGAAAAAAATCTACTATCTCATCACGTTTCTAAAAGTCATTTAGAATTTGGGACTGTTGCTTCTGGAGATATGAAAACTGAGCTGAATTGCATGTTGAAGTGAAGCCCCCAAAGACTGAAGCAACCTCCTTTTCCTAGCTGTTGGTAATGTTAAAATAACACTGAGGCAGAGATGGAAACCATACTCTTTCTGTTCCTGAGAAGCAGGGTTTCCTCTCTGGATGCTTCCCACAGCCCACAGAAAATGGTTGAGCTTTTGGCAGCCTTCCTGGTCCTCACTGACCTTGGGCTAACGCATTGCCACGGGGTCACCAAACAATAGATTGATCACCCTCAAAGTGTGAGTTTCTCAAGGGTTACACAAACAACCTCCAGTCGTTAAAACTGACCACAGAAAAAGTCTGATTCTCCTTTTTTTAAAGTAGTTGAGTCACAGTTTGAGAATGGAAGAGTGGACAAATCCACTCAATGAAGTTCTCTTAAAAAATAATTTGTTTACTTCTAGTTAGCAGGCTTTGTAGATGACAGCACAAGTGGGGATGGAAGTAAATACCCTCTCTTTGTAGCTATTGAAATGATTATTTTTTTCACATGCAGATTAGAGCCACCTCAAATTAGCACTGCAGAATAAAGAAAAGTGAGTTGCTTCTACAAATGCTATACTAAACTTGTTTTAGTCTCATGTTGATACCTCTGAGTCATGGCTCAAGGAATGACCTCACTTGTACTATGAAACAGAATGAAATGCTTTCTAGCTCAAGAAGGTGAAGATTAAAGCTGGTTGAAATAGCAATGATTTATATGTCATTTTTCTAAAAGAAATCTCTTTTTATTGAAGTTCAGTTTTTAGTTGTCCAGAACGTCAAAGCTTTGACTAGCTTTGCAAGTGTTCAGACAGAAGTAGATATCATGTTTTTACAGAAATAGAATCTCTATCAAAACACAAACTTTCTAGAAATAATGGTCTGAAATGTTTTAAATTACAAAAAAATAAAAAAGAAAAAGTATTCCTATTTTTTATTGCACTTTGCTATTTTGACAAAAATTAAACAGATTAAAACTTAAAACATTCTCGCAAGAATTTCACTTTTGGGGATTATTAATGTACATGTTTAAAGAGAACTGAGAATGCACCTAAAATAATAATCTTGAAAAAGAAGTTGTTACTCTTTTTTTTTTTTTAGAGCTTTGCATGGAAAAAAAATTAATAAGATCTTATCTCTAATTTTTGTTTGTTTTTTTCTTTCTTTTCATAATGCAAAATCTAAGGTAGGTGTAAAGAGCTTTCAGAAGGCTGTTCTTGTGTAGTGGACACACCCAGTGTAATAAACCATACACATGAGCTTCCAGGATCCTGATCTTTTGCATCCTCTTAAGTGGCCAGATGCAAAGCCTATGTAATGCTAGACACAATCATGGAGGACCATGGTGGTTTTTAAACCTTCTGGAATAGTCACTTTTTCATAAAAAATTACTGTGATAGTATAAAATGTTACCTTTGGGTAGCTGTTATTTCTGTTCTGCTGGAAATTCGCTCTAGTGCAATTAAACAGATTTCAGAGTGTCTATCTCAAATGCTGCAGCTACCTATAAGATAGGTTGGATCATAGATCAGAAGATACAGATCATAACTTTAGAGAAGCTTGTGTTTATGTTGAGGATCAAAAACGTGCAGTGTCACCATTATGAGGGGTAAGTAAAAGGATGACGTGCATTTGCCCCATTTTTTTCTGCTCCAAGATGCATCACATTTGCTCGGGGTTACATATTCTCTGGTAACAGGAAAAGATGTATTCAGACAATGTTTGTAATAATTACAGATATACTTCCTTTTTAGTGACTTTTTCTCTGTAAAGGCTGTCTTTCACTGCAAAGTATGAAGATACAACACGTAACATAATGAATTAGCTCTTAAGCATTCTGGACTTAATGATTCATTACTGCTTCATGTCACACAGACAAAAGCTGATACAAAATTTAAGTTTCTGGCTGACTTTTAATAAGTGTTATGTCCATTTAAAAGGCCAAATAAACTCTCCAATTTCTGTGAAATAGTATTTCTTACAAGAAGCAATGGGCCTATTGCAGCACTTGAGTGCTTAGGTTAGAATTCATATGCTTAGTCTTTGAAATTCAGATTCTCTGTCACATCTTGAAACGGGCTCTTGGGAGCTTGAATAAACAGTTTTGAAGAAAATGCTTTGCTTTAATGATGTTTGTGTTTTCTTTGTAAACTGCAGTGGAACCTGGTAACCCATGGAAGACATTTGTGGCTCCGATGTTTTCATCTATAGCTGAGAGACAGTAGGCTACACTGAACTCAACAGTTATCTTGTGACTGGTGCTTTCATATACAATTTGAAACTCATAAAAAGCATAAAAGGTCCTTCCTTCCCTCACCCTAAATTGCAACAGATCTGGTGATGGAAACTGTTTGCTAAAGGAGTATCTAAAGAGCAACACAAAGGCTTCAGCAAACTTTTTGCTGGAGAAGAGCTGAGTGTCCTGTCCTCTCAGGCCTTGAGGAAAAAGATTAGAAACTTGATATGTTAGGACTGAGGAGCAATAACATCATTTTTTTTTTTTCTGAGGAGAACTTTTATATCAGTTTATGTGTAGCTAAAAAAAAAGGAGCAGCAAGCATAGCTGGGTAGACAGCTGGGTTAACAGTAGGTAAGCACTTGCAGCCTGGTGACAGTTGTGAAAATAACAATATTTTTCATTTGTAGACTCCTCATTTAGGCAGCCAAGCTTTTCAAGCAAGTGAGATCCCTGCAGAGTGAGATCCTTTCATAGGGTAAACTAATGTGTCTGTATATTGGATGTCTTTTTCCTTGTTCGTGTATGTCACTTTCTTGCTACCCTGTTTACTTTTTTGAGCTTTTCTGAGCTATTTTTTGTAATGATGACTGACAGATGTTGTGGATTGAATGTGGACGGCCCCAGTTATGGAGCCAAATCAAGAAAAATGCAATCTCATTTTTACTGCAAGTTTAGAAGCCAGTTCTGCAGAAAAAAAGAGAAAAAGTTGGGTCCAAACCCCTTGACTTTATGCTCTCTGCTTACTACAGCTCCTGCAATTTGACTGATTTTCACTGTGTCTTATAAAAGTAGTGCTCACCTCAAACCTGACCTGCAGCAGCTCTTCCTGCTGCCAACTTGCAGTAAAATTTATTGCTTTGTTTTATCAGATGACATGAAACAATGTCAGCAATTTCTCCAGTGTTATCTATATGTGATCAAACAGCACCAAAGTTACTCACACTGAGTAAAGCTATGCTGGTTTTCTCTTGAATATTTTTAACCTGTAAAGTCTACTGGAAGCATATTTGTTTGACACGAAGTAAATAACAGATCTTTAAGCCGGAACCTTGTCAAAAAGAATACTTGACAAGCCAACATTCAAAAATGCTGGGAAAAGGAATCTTATTTTATACTGCAGAACTTTGCAGTATCATTTGATTTAGAGGTCAGCCCACTAAAGTTATTTATTGTTCAAAAGGTGTTTTTAATCAATTTGAAAAAGTATGGCTTCTCTCCAACTATGCCTCCCCCCTTCTCCACAAGCACCAGTAGTCAGGATTAAAGAAGTTTAAATAACAACAAACCAAGCTTTGTATTTGTGCCTAGTGTCAACTTGCACTGCTGTAGGAAAAGGAAAGTTGATTTTTCTTTTGTTACAGTGCACTTAAGAATAGTTTAAAAAATCATCTTACAGTATTTAGGAGTACCCCAAAGAATTCTCCAAGCCCTGTCTTTCACAGTGCTTTACACCCAAAATCTCTGATCACTCATTCCTTAAACCTAAGGGCATGTCAACATTTGCAGTGAAGTGGAGCAAATATGCCTATGCTTATGGAAATGGAAGTCAGTAGTCTCTCTGTGCATCAGCATCCTGCTGATACATTGACAGGAATCCAAAAAGTGGACAGCCATGTTCATGCCTTGCTGTGACCAAGCCACTTTGAAGTTGTTTGAGACCTTTTTCTCTCAATGCAGCTCTGCATAAATGCAGTGCAAACCAGCAAACCAGCAGGGCTGTCACTGCATTGCACTCTTGCACATCTTCACCAATATGCACAGAACTCTTTTGCATCTACAATAAGCTATCATCTATTGTACTTTTACGGTCTTTATTACTGTGGCTTCTGAAAACCTCACACATTTTGCTGGATTTACATTAAACCGACTTCCCATTTAGGCAGAGGATGCTATTAGTCCATTTTACAAATGAGGAATTGAGGCACAGAAAAGCTAAGTGATGTACCTATGGTCACAGAGAAAGTCCAAGGCAGAGGTAGTCACCTTATGTAACTTAAAACATCTAACTCAAACCCTCTGAATTGCTCATTTCCTTCCATTGACTTGGCCAACAGCAATGCCTAAATAATTTAAATAGTAACCCAGGCTGAATTAAATGCTTCAAATACCTTGCCCCATCTTCACATTAGCACTCCCTTTCTTTGCTTCTGCCAGGTTATAAAGATGTTCAGCATACAGATTAAATCCTGTATTGTTCAAAACATGAGCAAACCTTTAGTTGCCCTATTGTAGTCCTTGGCAGGAGATTGCATAAACTCAGTACATACTAGTCATCTGTTGAGTGAATCTTCATGTGTTGCATACTGTTTTGATATGCATTGTCTAAGTTACTATTCACCATACAATCTAGGTTTTTGATGATGACAAACATTATAAAAGAAAAAATATGAAAGAAAAAAGGGATTACAGGCTGGCTTCTGTACTCCAGGTCAATGGGAGTTTGCATGTATAGAGAAAACTCCAACGCTGCTACAGTCAATGGGAAATTTGCCTTTGGCTTCAGTGGGGCTAGATTTTCACCTTTAGACTTTCTATGTGTTATGTTCTCATTTTCCAAAAGTCTACATTGCTTATTTTTAATTTGGCGGTAGAAAGTATGGTCAAAAACTAATTGCAAATTACAGTGCAGTTATTTAGATATATTACTCTTCATTTTCATAACTTGGTCTGTTACGTTTATTTTTAGCTAAGTTCTTTCTTCCTTTCTTCATTTTTTCTTTTCCATAGTGGCTTTAGCGACTTCAGCCGAGTTTTATAAACTTACCTTCTTTCAGTAAACTATTTGGAAACAACCATACTTTTATAATTAAAATTCTACCTGCTCCTTCCCCACAAACATGTTGGCAGCTAAGTAAAAGCTAAACTATCAAGTGGTATTCATTTAATTGTGATTTTCTGTAGTTATTTAGGAGGGGTTATTGGGTTAGGTTATTTAAACCTAGCTATATTGAACAGAATATGCACTGTACAGAATTACATCAAAGTTGTATAGCCCATAATATTAGACTTCTATATCTGCATTTTTGTTCTGTTTCAATATTTCAGGGATTTTTTTTATAGTGAAGATGTAGACATCTGCATGGAAAAAGCCCAACATCTTTAACAATATCCTACCTGGAGAAAGTCTGCCTTATTGCATAAAGTAACTGAATGGAATATGACACCCAATATTATGCCTTTAATATTGTATGAGCATTATTCTTCTCTCTTCAGTCCTTTTACATTCAAAAATATGCTGGGGGCAAAAATGTCCTTATAAACTCAAAAAGCGGGGCTGGAATTCAGTTCATACCCACCTAAGGCAGAAAGGGCTTGGAAATTCTCTCTTGCAAGGAGTATTCGTATCTATTAGCTGACCGTGTAGGGGAGAGCACCCTCTGTAGTGTTAATTCTAGTTCATGTAGGTGGGCCACTCCGAACTTTGGATCTGACCCCCATGGCTGCACCAGTCAGAAGAACTGAGCTGGCACATGGGAGTGGAAATACCTTGTGCCAGGTACAGGACTCTTGCCAATCAGTGCAGAGGGAGCAGGGACTGCATTACAACTGAGTCACAGTCTACTGGGCTGCCCCTGGGGCAACGCAACTGCCTGCTGCATCATGTCCTGTGCTTGTGGTAAAGCCATGGTTGATTTCTAAATTAGTTGGTGGTGCTCACTGTAGTTTTTCAGGACATGCCATATGACCTACTCCCATTGGCCCACATGGAAAGAAAAAACAGGGAACTTGCTGTTCACAGATTAGGTAGCTGAAGGTCTTTGGTATTGACTGCAATGAAAAACTGCTGGCTGTGGATGCAGAAACCACTACTACTAGAATATGGAAATTGGTCTAGCTTAATGAAAACAGAAAGGTGATTTCACTTGCATCAGTAGAACTTTGTTGAAGAGCTCTTTAAAAAAAGGGGGGATTGAGGAAAAGGAGTGGGGAGGCCAGAGGAATTTTAATGCTTTTTTAATCCTGACTTTTTATAGGAACTGTGCTGTTAATGGTTTAGCGAATGCTTGTTTGTCTCCGTGTGAAGGAAGATGGATATGTGAAGAGTCACCCAAGTTCCAGGGAGAAACTGAGCAAGACAGATTAGTCCCACCTCAGCCTGACACCTGGGGCACGTCCTTATCTAAGGGGGTAAATGGATCAGAATGTTACTGCCCGTTTATTTATTCTCCTTCTGTTTGGAGACTTTCCCTGATTAATTACTCTCTAGTAATTGCTGCTGTTAACTAATGTCAAACCTAATTAACCTGGACTCCCTTCATCCAGTACCTCCACCATCCCTTTGCAAAGACGAGAAGGTCATCAGCAAGGAGGTTCTGAGGATGGCCACGCTTTACCCATTCGTTTATTTGCTTTGGGCCTTGTTTGCTATTCCTGCTGCAATGCCTGGCGACAGCTTTCTAGAATTCCCATCAAGTCTAATTGGCCTGCTGAAGCAGCAGTGAACACAAGATTTAAGAAATGTTTTCTTTAAAAACTTCTGGTCCTACAGACACTTTGAGATCAAGTTTCACTCTGCTGAAATCACACACAATTCCCTGTGATTTTCATGAGAAATACTGTAAGAAAGTATTAAAAGAGAAACATGTCTCAGTGGTTTGGAGGGACTGATGGCCAGGGGGGTTGAAGAGTGGGTGGTGGTAACATAGCAAGGCATCTACAGAATCTTTAAAGGTTGCCAAAATTAACACATACAAGGTATTCAGTATCAAAGTTTTCAATATTTGGCTCCATAAACACAATACCGGTTGCAAAAACAAAGCTAAGGATTTCATGCTGATTACTTAAATAAAAACTGTTTAATTATGAACATTTGGGAAATGAAGTTATGAAGAACTGACCAATATTGCTATGGCTTCCTAGTGTTCATACCAGACTGTGAACACTGTGCCAGCATCTTACTGTGTAGCGCATTGTAGATCCAGCTACGGTAAACAGTTCTAAGGCTCAGCGTGACTCAGGCAGATAGCTCAATGCAGAAGGAGGTCTATCTCATCACTAAGGCCTATCGCTTTTAGCTTCAATAAGGTGTGGACTTTCCAGTCCAATAAAAACTACCAGCATTGTCTGTGGAGGTGCTGATCAAGCAGGTCAAGTTCCTATCTTCTTTTCTTGATTTTATCTGCTTTTAGGCATTTTCATACAGCAACACTAGAAGATTTATTTCAGAAATATGAATAAATCATGCTAGTATTCAGGAAATACTGGATGACACTTCAGATTGGTCACAAAGATCAGATTTGTCTGCCTTTTTTTCTGTAGTTACTACTGAAAATATGTGTCTCTTGGCAATTTCTTACCTGGATTACTCTAGTGTCTCTGACTTTCCTTTTTTTTTCCACCTTTCTGATTGGCTGCAACCAATTGTTCTGACTCAATTGCTTTATCTCACCATTTAAAAGTCTCATAGATATAGATTCAATTTGAAGCTTTGGAAACATAAGTGAAAGTTATAGAGTGACTATGGTAACAGAGTAATGAATTGTATGTTCTCATAAAACGGTTTAAGGTCACGTGCTTTACACTGTAATGTGTGGTGGAGCACATGCCCAGTCAGTCACCACCTATCGGCTGGTGAGCTCTTGGTATGACTGCTGTGATGATGCGATCACTTTAGGTTCCTGAGCCCATCCACCCAGCTCCAGAGCATATTTCTTACTCTCCCTACTCATCTGGCATCAATTCAACAGGTGTGTACCACCTGTTGAGGCTTTTCATTCACAAGTGGGGTTAGTGGAAAACCTCATAAAACTACTACATTGAACACTCTGTCCTGTCCTGTTGTATGGGAAGAAGAGTGGTTTATGAAGTAAATCCTGCACTGCTCCAGTTTACAGTCCAGTCTTACAAGGTAAACTAGCTTCAATTTTAATTTGCCTTAAAAATGTAGATTACAGCAGTTCAGTTGTTGTTTCACAAGAAAATTAATATTTGTACTGAGGAAAAAAAGAAGGTGAGGACAACAGGCGTCTACAGTTTAAAATCTTTTTAGGCATCCCATATAACTTATTCCCAACCAGGAGTCCAAGTTGTAACTTTAATCATCTGATTAAACCAGTGGATTGTAATTACTTACTGGGTTGAAGGTTGGTATGTTTTAGCATGAAACTCCTTGTGTTACCAGTACTCACATCTTTCTTACATCTTCTCTGAACTCCTCTCATTTTTGGTGTTGTAACTCTTCTGTTATGAAAATTCTAAAACATGTCACTCTTACTGGCTATGTCTATACTAGTAAATTAAACAATGCCAGATAATGTTTCCAGCACAGAAATTTACTCATCTATCATATGGGATTGCTAGTGTGGTGCCTGATGTATAACATCCCTGACATTTTGGCCTGGGTCATTTTGCATTTCCCTAAACAATTCCTGGGTGCACTCTGGAAGGCTGCAAATACCAAGGACTACTCCCAGTAACTGGTTTGGGCACAGCCACCCTGCTTTAAAAGCTAGGAGTCCTCAATAATATAGAAGTAGGTTTTTCTGTCATACTGAGCCTCATGGCTAGAGAGTGTCTTGGATAGGTCATATTGCATTCCTTCTTTCTTCTCTCAGAAGTACATTACCAGTCATTTAAAAATAAATAATTTTGGTTAATGTTAGTTTTTAAATAGGATTGTATTCTGCTTCAGTTCTTGTATGAAGGCAGAGTCGGTGGAAGCTACAAAACTGAAGAAAAAAAGTATTCCTAACATTTCTAGGTGAAATACATCACCACCAGCAACAGCAAATCTTCTTGGCATAATGACTGAACTTTCTAGATTTCCTATGAACAATAAAGGAGATGAAATTAGTGCTACCATCTAAAGCAAGAAAGGAACACTTGTTCCAGCTATACGCATACATGTATATTTGACATAAAAGTATTCTGTAATTATCAATTTCAGCCAATCATATAAAATATTGTCAGTTTAATGTTAACAAAAATGCAGGGGCAAATATCCATGGTTTTCATTTATATGATCCTAAGGACTTAAGAATATTTACTGTCTTGAAGAAAGTATGGTATACTTTCAATGGTATAACATTGTTCTATTATTCACTTACCTTCCCTGTGCAGGTGCTAACATGAACATGTGGAAAATGGCAGAATTCCTTCAACGTTGATGTCCACAGAGGAATGATGTCAGAATAAATAAATTTTAACAAAAAGCCTCCTCTCCTGTCCCTCTCCTCTCCCTCTTCTCTCCTTCTCCTCTCGTTTCCCTGTAGTACAGAACAAACCGTACTAAAAAAGGAAATATGGGAGAAGGTTTAGCCAGGTACCATCTGGCTAAGGATCTCAACTTCTGGAGCACTGAAACTGCCTCTGTAATGGCAAGTTAAAGAGTACCTGGAAACATTCCCAGACACTGAAACTCAACCCTGTACTGTTAAATTGTTAGCATAGCCCCTGGCATGGCTTTGACCCACTCCAGCTAGCCCCCTCCCAAGCATTCCTAGACAATATGCAGGAGTTAGTATGGGTGGGGGACCACTCCCAGGAGGCAGTCTGGGTGGAGTTAGAATTTAAGCTAAGAGACCTTAATTATACAGATGTGGCCAAACTGTGCCACTTGGCCAGCACAGAGGTCTTGGCGCTGTTTAGTTTACTAGTACAGATGTTACCTGAAACTTCCAAGATCTGTCCTCACGTAGAGTCCGTTCTGTTACAGACTTTGTTTTTCTGGAAAGATTTCTAGCTGGTCTATTGCAAGTACTTATGAGACTACTGTTCTGAAAGCATTTTAATCTATATTTACCATTTTGGGTGTATCTGAGTGTTTCACAGGTACTTCTAACCTACCTGACTACACAAGATGTATAAACAAAGCAGGATTATGAACAGATTCCGAAAGTCATTCATAGATCAGGAATGAGGAGACACCTCCAAGGCCACCCCCCCACCCTCACCCACCCATACCCCTTTTCATTTTGACTCTGTCTATGGTTTTCCGGTTGTTTTTTTTTCTTCCCAAAATATCACAAGTGAGGTCCAAGCCTGAATCTTTTGTGGTCACACTGAGCCTGCAATTTAAGAGGCCTAAAACATGTTAAGGAAAAGCAATGGTTGTTGTGGTTTAGCTTCAGTCGGCAACTAAACACCACACAGCCGCTTGCTCACCCTTCCCCCCCAGTGGGATGGGGGACACAATTGGAAGGGCAAAAGTAAGAAAACTCATGAGTTGAGATAAGAACAGTTTAATAACTGGGAATAATAATAATAATAATAATAATAATAATAATGATGAAAAGGAAAACAACAAGAGAGAGAGAGAGAGGAACAAAACTCAGGGAAAAAAAATACAAGTGAGGCAACCGCTCACCACCTGCTGACTGACGCCCGAGCAGCAATCGCGGCTCCCTGGCCATCTCCCCCCAGCTTATATACTGAGCATGACGCCATATGGTATGGAATAGCCCTTTGGCCAGTTTGGATCAACTATCCTGGCTGTGCCCCCTCCCAGCTTCTTGTGCGCCTGGCAGAGCATGGGAAGCTGAAAAGTCCTTGACTAGTGTAAGCATTACTTAACAAAAGCTAAAACATCAATGTGTTATCAACATTATTCTCATACTAAATCCAAAACACAGCACTATACCAGCTACTAGGAAGAAAATTAACTCTATCCCAGCCAAAACCAGGACAGTATCCGCCCCTTATTCTATACCATCTACATCATGCCCAGGTTCTACCTTTTCTAATACATTCCAATTAATCATCACCACTTTCCCTGTCTTTTGATACATACACACAGATATCATTCCCTTAGTCTATGTGCCATCCCTCTAAAATGTCCATTGAGTTCATTTAGTCCATGACTTTGGGCTCCATCTGTCATAACAGTCCTTCAGGGCAGGAGAGATGGTGTGTGGTGTTGGATTGTTGTATGCTGAAGCCAGTTCTGGTTCCATCACTGTTGCACTTTGCTTGGTTTCATCAAAGTTCATTCTTCATTAATCTGGGCGACTCTTACTGTAATACTGTTGATATGGCATATAGCAACCATAAAAGTGAAGACATACGGTATTATATAGCAATTAACATCCTATCATTTATTGGCTATTTTCACCCAAAATTGAATCCCCTTGAGGTACACATCAGACTTCCCCATCCTTTCGCATTACCCACCAAGAGCACCCAGCTCCTTGAGCAAAAGCAATTCCGGTGAATGGGTTTTCCTTTGCCCGAGGCAGGAGTAACCAAGGCTGTCTCCCCCAGCACATTTGTTATGTGCACTACAGGGACTTTATCTCCTTCTATAGTACGTAAAAGTTTTGATTGGGCCAGCTCGATTGGCAGATCCCCTAGTGTTGACTAACCAGCTAGCCTTTGCTAAATGTATATCCCAGTGTTCAAATGTCCCACCACCCATTGCTCTCAGCGTAGTCTTTAACAGCCCATTCTATCATTTGATTTTCTGGGAGGCTGGTGCATGATAGGGGATGTGACATACCCACTCAATGCCATGCTTTTTGGCCCAGGTGTCTATGAGGTTGTTTTGGGAATGAGTCCTGTTGTCTGACTCAATTCTTTCTGGGGTGCCATGTTGCCATAGGACTTGCTTTTCAAGGCCCAGGATAGCGTTCTGGACGGTCGTATGGGGTACAGGGTATGTTTCCAGCCATCCGGTGGTTGCTTTCACCATTGTAAGCACATGGCATTTGCCTTGGCGGGTTTGTGGGAGTGTGATATAATCGATCTGCCAGGCCTCCCCATACTTATATTTCAGCCATCGCCCTCCATACCACAGAGGCTTTAACCTCCTGGCTTGCTTGCTTGCAGCTCATGTTTCACATTCAGGGGTAACCTGTGCAATAGTGTCCATGGTCAAGTCCACCCCTTGATCACGAGCCCATCTATATGTTGCATCTCTTCCTTGATGGCCCGGGGTGCCATGGGCCCACCGACCTATAAATAATTCACCCTTATGTTGCCAGTCCAGATCCACCTGAGCCACTTCAATCTTAGCAGCCTGATCCACCTGCTGGTTGTTCTGATGTTCTTCAGTGGCCTGACTCTTGGGTACGTGAGCATCTACGTGACGTACTTTTACAATCAGGTTCTCTACCCAGGCAACAATATTTTTCCACAATGAGGCAGCCCATATGGGTTTACCTCTGTGCTGCCAGTTGCTCTGCTTCCATTGCTGTAACTACTCCTACAGGGCATTTGCCACCATTCATGAGTCAGTATAAAGATAGAGCACTGGCCACTTTTCTCGTTCAGCAATGTCTAGAGCCAACTGGATGGCCTTTAATTCTGCAAATTGGCTTGATTCACTGTCTCCTTCAGCAGTTTCTACAACTTGTCATATAGAACTCCATACAGCAGCTTTCCATCTCCGATGCTTTCCTACAATATGACAGGACCCATCACTGAACAGGCTGTATTGCTTCTCATTTTCTGGTAGTTTATTGTACAGTGGGGCCTCCTCAGCATGCGTCACCTCCTCCTCTGATGATATTCCAAAATCTTTGCCTTCTGGCCAGTCCATAATTACTTCCGAGATTCCTGGGCGATTGGGGTTTCCTATTCGAGACCGTTGTGTGATCAGTGCAACCCACTTACTCCACGTAGCATCAGTTGCATGATGTGTAGAGGGGACCCTCCCTTTGAACATCCAGCCCAGCACCAGCAGTCAGGGTGCCAGGAGGAGCTGTGCTTCAGTACCAACCACTTCCGAAGCAGCTCGTATCCCTTCACATGCTGCCAATATCTCTTTCTTAGTTGGAGTATAGTGGGCCTCAGGTCCTCTGTATCCACAACACCAAAACCCTAAGGGTCGACCTCGAGTCTCCCCTGGTGCTTTCTGCCAGAGGCTCCAGGTAGGGCCATTCTCCCTGGCTGTGATGTAGAGCACATTTTTTACATCTTGCCCTGCCCGGACTGGCCCAAGGGCTACTGCATGAATTATCTCCCGTTTAATTTGTTCAAAGGCTTGTCATTGCCCAGGGCCCTATTTGAAATCGTTCTTCTTCTGGGTCACTTGATAGAGAGGGCTTATGATTGTCCTGGTTTCAGCTGAGATAGAGTTAGTTTTCTTTATAGTGGCTGGTATGGGGCTATGTTTTGGATTTGTGCTGAAGACAGTGTTGATAATACAGAGATGTTTTAGTTGTTGCTGTACTAGTCAAGGACTTTTCAGCTTCCCGTGCTCTGCCAGGTGCAGAAGAAGCTGGGAGGGGACACAGCCAGGATAGTTGATCCAGACTGACCAAAGGGCTATTCCATACCACATGACGTCATGCTCAGTATATAAAGCTGGGGAAGAAGAAGGAAGGGGGGACATTGGAGTGATGGCGTTTGTCTGCCCAAGTAACCATTACGCGTGATGGAGCCCTGCTTTCTTGGAGATGGCTGAACACCTGCCTGACCATGGGAAGTAGCGAAGGAATTCCTTGCTTTGCTTTGCTTGCGTGCGCGGCTTTTGCTTTCCCTATTAAACTGTTTTTATCTCAACCCTCAAGTTTTCTTACTTTTGCTCTTCTGATTCTCTCCCCCATCCCACCGAGGGGGAGTGAGCGAGCGGCTGCGTGGTGCTTAGCTGCCGGCTGGGGCTAAACCACGACAGTCCTTTTTGGCGCCCAACGTGGGGCTCGAGGGTTTGAGATAATGACAGATTTGATTGGAATGTGCCAGATAGAATTTATAGCTGTTATTGCTGTTTAGCTATTAATCAGCAGGCTTCTGTGCTTGCCATAGGCTTGCTTGCCTTACTGTATGTTAGAGCCTAGGGCTCGTTAGTGGCTGCTTTTTGCTTTCACTGCTTGCCGTGCTGCTGTACTGCTGATCACCTTACTCTGCTGTGCCTGGGAACATTTTGATAACAGCAATGGCCTTGCGCCTGGGCTGGCAGATGGCCAGGGCATTGCTGCTGTTTCTGTGCTGCTGTACTGGACAGGCTGGAACTCTGGTGTGAACTCGAGTCGAAGGGACTGTGACCTGTGGATGAATCCACGTGGGAGCAGGACACCCCAAAGCGTCTGTGCCCATGGATAAGCCCATGCCAGAGCAGGTATATCTTGAAACGTCTGTGGCCATGGTTATGTCTGTGCCACAGCAGGTATACCTCTGAAGGGATTGTGGTCCAAGGATAAGTCCACGCTGGATAAGGTGCACCTCGAAGCATCTGTGGCTGTGAATGAAGTCCATGCTGCAGCAGGTACACCTCGAAGCATCTGTGGCTGTGGATAAAGTCCATGCTGCAGCAGGTACACCTCGAAGCATCTGTGGCTGTGGATAAAGTCCATGCTGCAGCAGGTACACCTTGAAGCATCAGTGGCTGTGCCTGAGGCCATGTTGGAGCAAGTTTACTTCTGAAGGTACTACATTCTGTGGATAAGTCCAAGCTGGAGCAGGGGCAAGGGGAGGACTTCATTGCAATGTTAAACCTGATGGTCTGGTCCAAAGAGACCAGGGGTGGAGATTGTAATGGAAATACCTTTAAATTGTTGTATCCCGGGATTTGAGTTGCATGTTGTGGGAATTACTATAGCAGGAACCCCTTGTTGCTAGCCAGGCTAGGAGCAAGGGGAGGAGTTCATTGCAATGTTAAACCCTATAACCTGGTCCAAAAGGACCAGGGGTGGACATTGTAATAGATATACCTTTAAATTGTTGTAACCCATGATTTGAGTTGCATGTTATAGGAATTACTACAGCTGGAACCACCTGAACCAATGCAGGACAAGCCTTACAAGAAGCAGTGCAAGTGCAGCAGTGACCTGACCTGAGCTGGCTTTGGTGCCCAATAACTCCAAGCAATACACCACCTCTCCTGTCCTGAGTAACAACCATAAGAGATGAAGCCCAAAGTCATGGACTGAATGAACTCGGTGGACATTTTGTGGACATTTGTGGACATTTTACAAATATTTTGTAGGGGTGGTCCATGGACTAGGGGAATGATACGTGTGTGTTGTATCGGAGGATGGGAAGGGTGACGGTGGGTAATGAGAATGTATTGGATAGTGTGAGACCTGAGCATGACGTAAATGGTATGGAATAAGGGGTGGAATGCTGTCCTGGTTTCAGCTGAGATAGAGTTAATTTTCTTTATAGTGGCTGGTATGGGGCTATGTTTTGGATTTGTGCTGAAGACAGTGTTGATAATACAGAGATGTTTTAGTTGTTGCTGTACTAGTCAAGGACTTTTCAGCTTCCCGTGCTCTGCCAGGTGCAGAAGAAGCTGGGAGGGGACACAGCCAGGATAGTTGATCCAGACTGACCAAAGGGCTATTCCATACCACATGACGTCATGCTCAGTATATAAAGCTGGGGAAGAAGAAGGAAGGGGGGACATTGGAGTGATGGCGTTTGTCTGCCCAAGTAACCATTACGCGTGATGGAGCCCTGCTTTCTTGGAGATGGCTGAACACCTGCCTGCCCATGGGAAGTAGTGAATGAATTCCTTGCTTTGCTTTGCTTGCGTGCGCGGCTTTTGCTTTCCCTATTAAACTGTTTTTATCTCAACCCTCAAGTTTTCTTACTTTTGCTCTTCTGATTCTCTCCCCCATCCCACCGAGGGGGAGTGAGCAAGCGGCTGCGTGGTGCTCAGTTGCCGGCTGGGGCTAAACCACGACAATGATCAGACTGTAATTTGGAATATGCATTCTCCAAAAAGCCACAACGCCTAACAAAACTTGTGTTTCCTTTTTGCTAGTTGGTGGAGACATGGCTGTTATTTTGTTAATCACATCCATTGGGATCTGACAACATCCATCTTGCCATTTTATTCCTAAAAACCGAATCCTCCTGCGCAGGTCCCTTGACCTTACTTTGTTTTATGGCAAAACCTTAATTATACAGATGTGGCCAAACTGTGCCAGAGGTCTTGGCGCTGTTTAGTTTACTAGTACAGATGTTACCTGAAACTTCCAAGATCTGTCCTCACGTAGAGTCCGTTCTGGTACAGACTTTGTTTTTCTGGAAAGATTTCTAGCTGGTCTATTGCAAGTACTTATGAGATTACTGTTCTGAAAGCATTTTAATCTATATTTACTATTTTGGGCATATCTGAGTGTTTCACAGATGCTTCTAACCTACCTGACTACACAAGATGTATAAACAAAGCAGGATTATGAACAGATTCTGAAAGTCATTCATAGATCAGGAATGAGGAGACATCTCCAAGGCTAACCCCCACTCTCACCCACCCATACCCCTTTTCATTTTGACTCTGTCTATGGTTTTCCAGTTGTTTTTTTTTTTCTTCCCAAAATATCACAAGTGAGGTCCAAGCCTGAATCTTTTGTGGTCACACTGAGCCTACAATTTAAGAGGCCTAAGACATGTAAAGGAAAAGCAATGGTTAAGAGCATTTTCCAGCTCTATTTTACCTCTTCAATAACAGTGTGCAATGTAAATGGCTTGTTACTGTAATTCCTTCATAAAGATTCCTCTTGCCAGAGGGGAAGCATCTCTGAAAACATGACTCAACTACAGATATCGGTACTAAGTCTAAACACTCAGATTTTACATTGATGTAGCTGAGAACAGAAATATTCCCTAATTATTTGTCCTTTTGCATTTATGAACAGGCCTTATCTATGCTTAAAAGTGACAACAGTCAGAGAGAGGTATATTTTTTTTTGTTGGCTTCCTAGCTGCATTTATACTGACAAACCCCTCATTTTTCTTTAAGAGCTTAATCTAAACAGAAAAAAAAAAGATTTAAGATCTTAAAAAATATCTTTACTGCAAGAAGACTTGCTGGTACATTTCTACCAATTAATTCATACCAAGAAAACTCTTTATGTATAGACAAGAGCTAATGTTCATACATACTGAGTAAAGGGAAAATCTCAGCAGCTTATTAGACTCAGTCTCAAAATGTGTGTGAGGGGATTTGCCAGAATAGTTTAACATTAAAAATTCTGAACAATGCAATTTATTGTAATGAAGACAGAGTATACGCAAAGCCTTCTTAAGAGTCTTTGTATTTCCTAGGTGCCTTAGGCAGTTGCCTTTATGCAAAGCAAGTTACAGTGGGGTTATCCATTGTAGACAAAAATGCCTACTTTTTTTTTCTTTTTTTTTTTTTCTAGAAGTTGTATGTATTTCTACCTCACATGAGAGATCTATCTCCATACCTTCTGACAGTTTAGGTCTTCAGAAGATCTTTCATCACCAAAGAGGAAGACATGTTAATACTAGTAGGTTTGGCACAGGATTTCTACTTTTGGGTAGAAAAGCTCAACTGATTGCATTAATTTAGCTACTGTAGTTAGAAATACTACAGCATAATATTGGAAATACTGTATAATGCATGTTTTTGTCTCTCCTAAGATGTAACTGCCTTGCTTAGGAAAAGTGTAACCTAAGAATTAGCTCCTAACCTATGAGACAGGCCTTTCCAGCGAGATGTAAATACACTCCAGACAAAGCTAGTTTTATGAAAGAGAGCAAAAAGGAGACAGGAAGGGGAGAACTGAAGCAATAGATAGATTTATAACTTAGATGCAGCTATAAAATTCTTGGGAACTCACAGCCTAGCAGAATTGTGACTTGCATCCTTGGGTGTTTCTTTGACTTGTGACAGATGCGAAGTCAAGGAAAACTGTGGGTACTCAGTGTTTAAATCCTGCAAATTTTTCTTTCTTTCTTTCTTTCTTGGATTTCTAGCTTCTATCTCAAATGTAAGATGGGGTTTGTTTTTCAGGCCGATAAGCTAAAAAATAAGTTTGGTCAGTGGCAGCAGTTGGTCTACCTGCTTAGTCCACAAAATAAAGCATGGTGCAGAGATCCATGAACTGAGTTTATTATGACCATGAGTTGAGTTTATTATATAACCAACATAGATGTATCATCACACTGCTGTTCCCCATCTAACTATTACTCCTGAGAACTCAGGCCTCTGAGTTGGACACTGAACCTTTAAGGGACCATGGTCCTTTAAGGACCATGAAATGATGAATGGATCCAAAACCTCACTTAATGCTGTCTTCAGGTAGCCTCTTAACACCACAGTGGAGTTAGTTAGAGACATACTTTCAGGAGTTTTGTTCTGATCCCAGATCATTTCTCTGGGTCATGAAAGGTGGTAGGAGAATACATTCTTCATGATCACTGTTAAAATGATCTGACTTGGTACTGGTGCAGTTTCAATGTCCAAGAAACTTTTTATTGCACTAAAACACCTCACTGTGCCTCTCAGTATTCAATGCTGCTTTTCAATGAGCAGAAATACCAAAGTCTGTTGCCCATGAGATTCCAGAGTGTTAAATTGTAGATCAAGTATCAAACCTAACAGAAAATCTTGCTATGCACATATAAAAAAAACCTAAACCCCAAAAACTTTCAGTTTTCTTGTTGTCCAAAGAGCTGAACGAAATTCCTTTATACATGGTTTATTCCTGATCTAAAAGAGAAACTTAGTTTAAGGTAAAAATGAATTCACTGGGCAAAATTTCTGAGGAATGCATGCAAAAAAGGGCATTTTATTTTGATAGAGCTCCCTGAACTCAGTTGAGCTGATTAATAATACTAATATTTCCAGAAAGTCTGAAAGACAACAACAGTAGAATTTAAAGTAGCAGAAACTACCTTTCAGTTATAACTAGTTTGTGATCAGAAACTATTTTATGACAGGGAGAATTTGCATTTTGTGTAAGAAGGTATAGATTAGGAGAAAAAAGACATTAAGAAAAAAATCTTAATTAAAATAAGACAAAATCAATCAAAAATAAATAAAAGAAGGACTGGGCAATCATATTGCAGCTTAAGTTAACTTCTTGTTAGCCAAAACTGTCTGTTGAGAATTTTACAAAGCATATAAAAGCTATTCTCCATGTCTGGACTTGATAACATGCTGTGTCTCATGGTACTATTTCAGCAACTATTTCACTCCTAATCTTGTTTGTAGAGAACTGTGCCACAGAAGTCCTATAACCAATCAAGCTATAAATAAGGTGCACATGACTTAACAGTGAAGGCAGTTAAACATGTGAAAAAATTTGGAAACAAATATCATCAATTCTCCATCACTGGGAGTCTTTCCATCAGAACTGGGTGGCTACAAGATACAGGCTAACATGAACAGAAGCTATCAAAAAGGCAATGTAGGCTCAAAATTCCCCATAGCCTTAAAAATCCTGAATCTTTCCATTGGTAATCATCAAGATGTGCTTCATCAGTCAAGAGTAGCTCAGTAGTGGAATAGAGAAACAGAAATCATCAATTTTGTTTTGTATTTACATGGTGAATTTGAATCTTATAGGGCTGAAGAACAGTATATACCAAGTGGATACTTAAACAATGCAGTTGAACTTAGTTTGTTGATCTCTGTCTTCCAATGTAATGAAATGCTCTACAGTTGTCAGGGTTAGAGCAAAACCCAGAAAGTCAGTAAGAGTTTACAAAGTTTATTAAAAAAATGAACAAAGAAATCTTAAAATATTTGGCATCACACAATAGCATATGTTGTTAGCCCTTTGGCACTGTGTGGCTTGATCAGAATTTCCTCCTGCTTTGGACTGCTTTTTGCACTTGCTCAGATTTCTTAAGACATATTGTCAACTGTTTAAAGCAGAATTTGGATACTTCTGCTCTCAGAAAAGGGAACCTCAATTGGATTCTCTTTCCTTCCTTTGTAATTAATCCATTCTTTTGCCTTTCTCCATATCTATGTCTTTTACATCTCTTTGAGCAGTTCACAATATGTTTGTGATACTTCTAGTGCTACTTCCGTGAGGAAATTCAACAGCTTCTGCAATATCTCTAAGATGCTGGTCTTAGGACATGCAAACAAGGTTCTAGTTTAACAAAATCCCTTGCATCATGTAAGAGAGAAACAAACTGGATGAAATTCCAGCCTCGTTCTTGTCAGTAGTAATTTTGACTTTGCTTTCAAAAGGTTTATTCATCATTTGGTCTATATTCCACCCAGTTTTGGTATGAGATGCTACCTGCATTTGTGTGAGCCTGTAAATTTGACAGGCAATCCATTTTTAGGCAATTGTAAGCAATTCCTTAACACTTTTGCTGTATGTCCCAGCTGGAAACAAGTACACCAAATCAGTTCTTAACGCATGCAGAATTGTTTTCTATTTCTCCTTGGTAGATTTTTTTCAGGGTTGACAATTTCCTTCACTATCAATTTATTAGTAAAATCTAGGCATCTTCATCCAGTGGTCCCAGCCAACTGTAAGTGGAGCCTGAGATATCTAAATAAGACATCACTGTTTTTACTGACCTCTCAGCCAACATCTCCTCTTTCTCAACTGTCTCCTGCCAGCTACAAAAGGCCAAAAAATCCAAATACAACAAGTTCCCACCCCTATTCTTAGCATGAACTGGTATTTTCTAGATTACTCAGAAGCCAAAGTTAGTTATTAAAGAATGGTCTTAGATATTATGTTCTCCAAGCTACACAATCAATCTGCACAAACACAGCTCTGATGCAGTTTCTTTCTTGGCTCCAATTTCTGTGTCAGTGGTAAAGAAAAGTTTCACAGTTAAATACACTTGCCATCTGCACTGTACAGTAAATCAGAGATCCAATTGTTCAAAATGTCTCCTGCAAAGATCCCTTTAAATACCTTTGATGTCATGTTTTTAAAACCCTGACTTCTTTTTGATATGTCCAGACCCCTTCTCTGATGGCATTTCCAAATGTCCCCACTGGTTATCTCTTTCTTATAGATCTAACAAAGAAATAATGCTGGACATTAACTGGGCTCGAGAGATGTTTTAAAATTTAGCATCCCTTTCCCTAAAAGACAACGTCTGGGGATTCCTACTACTTCATCCATCTTTCTCTTCCCCCCGGGTGGCTGGGAAGGACCATCCCATCTTGGCTCTGACCCTCCACTCCTGCTACTGTTGTTGATATTGCTGCTGACTCTCTGTTGTCATGATTGATGTCTTGCTGACAGGCACATAAATCATGTCTGTTCATAATGGTTAATGTTGGTATTTGCATGTATTAGGCATGTTTTTGCTCTAAAACACTTAGCACCATGTGTGCTGCATTCATTCCGCTACCTCAGGGTTCTGGAGGGAGGGGAAGGGAGTTTGCCGTTTATAGATATTTTTGTTTGGGCAGTGGGGAGAGCAGAGACCATTGTTAAAAACCCATCCAGATGAAAAGGGATGAACTTTGCAGCTGCAGTACAATTCAGTCAGACTACAAGACCCTACAGGATATATTGTCTGGCTGACAGCATATCGGCAGCTGCAGACAAAGATGTATCTATAGCATCACTGTTTGTTGAACCATATGCTGGGGTATGAGGGCAAAAGAAAGATGTTCCTTAACACCAAAGGCTTTTAATATTTTACATAGCCTTTCATGGACACCTTACCTTTTATAGATGATTTCTGAAGAAGGTGCAATTCAGATTTCATATATTTTACCAGTATAATCTCTTTTTCTCCCTATTGGCCTGAAATAACCAAGAAACAGTTCTTATTATTTCATAATATAATTATCAATCATGGATCCTATGTTTCTGTCCTCTCCAAAAGTTCTCTGAAGGGAACAATTTGTCCCAGAATTTGGCAGGCCGGACAGCCTGCAGTTTATACGAATCCTCCTGATGGGAATGAAGTTTTGGCAGCTGATGGAATCACAGAGGTATGTGAAAGTCAAGACTGAAGAAAATCCAGGCTCAAACCTCCAAATCTGCAGAGAGATTGTCCCTTTGGGGTTCTCCAGTTCTTCAATAGCCCAGGTCATGGAGGCAGCCTGTGACCCTCCCCACGCAGTTGTAGAAAAGAAAGTTAATGACATGAATCATTTTCTGCTCTACAGACAAGGCTGTTTTCTTTGCAAAACTAGAATTGGAGAGTAGACGTCCTACCTGGCATTATCCATTTGTGATGATAATAATTGGTTTTACTTTTTACTATTAAATTGTTAGCTCAGTCCCTGGCATAGTTTTGGCACAGGCCATCGTACACTTTTCCAAAAGATACTCCATATAGCTTGCAGTTTACCACAGGTCAGATATAATTTTTACATGATCATTTTGCATGATGTAGTTTTTAACTTCCCTTTAGCCAACATTAAGAAATCTGTATATGCTTTTATTATTCCAGCAGCCACCTTAGTATTAAAAGAAAAAAAGTACTGTAATGGAGTAAACCATTGCAGAATGGACCCCACTATGGTCTAAGTGGGCATCTTTCAAAGAAACTTTACAGCAGAAGCTGTAATACAAGCCCAGAAGAGGCACATCCATTTAAAAAAATGGAAAATAATTTTGTGGACATTAACATTCTATAGAGAGAATTTTTTTTCAAAGAAGGGTTGCATTTTTCTAAGCCATTTTGTAAACATACTCATTGCTCTATAGTATTTTTCCATTAAGTAATGGGCTACATTACAGAGAAAAGTAGACATCAGAAGTCCTTATGAAATAGGTCCACATCCTCTGCCCCTGGGAATTGAACCCAAGCCCTTTGTACAGCAGATAGCAGTGATTCTTGTAAATGTCAGTGCTGATTAATTAAGGGCCTTGCCTGAACATACCTATTGAAGCAAAGCTGTCATTTATTTCAGAGGGAGTTTTGCTTGATCAAAATGAAATGCTCAAATCTTATGTAGTTACAACTAACACTGAATTTAGAAAACAATAGCTTCTGAAATAATGAAGGGCCATCCTCCAAAGAAATCTTTCCCAGGCCAAAATGGCACATGAACCATACTCCAAAGGCCAAGACTATGGGTTTTTGATGAGGCTCATTTAGACTAAATACATTGCTATTTCCCAGTTCTTCAGGTGTGAGACACCAACCCAGATTGAGATCCAAGATCTTTTAGTTTACAAAAGCAACATGTTCAGCTGCAAAAAGGGGTGTGTTGTCTTGTTAGCTTCTCCTGTCCATTTTCAGGGCTCTTACAGACTATCAAGAGTGTTTTGCTAGGGAGCATGACAGTTTTCATATTAAGTGACAACTAAGGAACAGGAGAGCATCTTGGGCAGGTGAGATGAAGAAGTGGGAAACTTAAAGTGTGAATTCTTAGGCAACAAAGAGATTATTGGAGGAAAGTCCAAGGTTGTTTAAAAAAAAGAGAGCTAGAGAAAGGGAGTAGAAAAATGAAGAAATACGATGAAATTGTCAGTTAAATATATGTGTAATCATATGCATCTTAAAAATTATGCAATAGTAAAAGATGAGCCAAGGAGAACGTGTCTGTCTTTTTTTGCTATAAAAATTCTGACAGTTTCTTGTCTTACAAGTTTTATAAAGATCCCAAGGAGTAAATTTTCTTTGTGTACTCCTCTGATCAGCTGTGACATGGTAAAGTTTAGACACTGGTCCTCCATCAGGATGAGACTTCCTGGCACATCTTTTCTTTAAATCTGGGGATTTTTTTTTTAAATATTTTATTTGTTAATATTTTAAATTGATTTCTATCTCCCTGAAAGCATTTGGATACTTGTCCTTACATAAACATTCCTGCAGAGGTGCGGAATAATTTAAGACACCTCAGAAAGATTCTTCCCTGGATTCGCCAATAGCATAAGGATTCAGCAGATGGCAGGATGTGGCCACTTCAAGACAGCCAAGAATCTGGGCCTCCACCCTCCTTTCTGAGCATGTGTAACCAAGCTGTCTGTCTGTCAGACAGTGGGAGAGAGACCAGTGTGGGAACTGCATGTGCTATTGGAAAGCTTTTTAATGAGTATCACTGTCATAATTAAGAAATTATCTTTATGCATTTAAACAGAGGCCCCACTTATGTGCTGTATGAAATTCTTACTTTGCATCTCTGGAAATCATAGAATATTTCTTTGCATTGGCTAGGAACCCACAACTTAGCACATGCATTATGGTAAGTATGAAAGGATTTTTTTTATGATCCATTAAGATTAAGAAGTACATGCAGCTATTGCCAACAAGCACACCATCTAATCAATCTTGCATTCCACTATTCTGGTTCATACTATTTTTGATGGGAAAATTCCACTGGGTGGGCCGTCATCCCTTTTATAAATTAAGGAATAAAATAAACAAACAAATAACCCACCCGCAACTCAGATTCATTCTAAGACTCAGAAGGTTCTCATATATTAAATGACTGCATCCCAAAGTAACATCTATTTTGTATTTGAGTTCAAGTGATTTCAATGAAAATTAATGGCAGTTGTGCACATTTGGGAAAGGAAGGATAGACCTTGAAATACAACACTATTGCCTGCCTGTGATAGATTTGGAAGGCTTGCAACCCAGCTTCCTATCAGGGGAGAAATCAGTGATACAGAATATCTTAGAATCATTTATTTATACTGGTTACAATAGTCACTGAACATAGGTGGTCATAGACTACATGCAGGCAAAACCTTATTTAGAAGTCTTAACCCAAAAGCCACTTTCCAGTTCTCAGGAAATAATTCTCACCAAGAATTGAATCTAATCAAAGAGCATAAGATAGGTTGAACTCTCTAGTTGTTTACAAAAGCTCCCCCGTAAACCTGAATCGCCAAAAACTAACAGTACAACATTCCTTGAAAGTGCATGTATTCCTTATAGACTAAGAAAAGGAATGTGTAAGAGTATATTTAACATGACCACCTGGTGACTCCTACCATAACAAAAGAAAGTTAATATTTTCAAAGGTGCTTAAGACTCTCTGACTTTAGTGGAAGTAAGTTTTATGTTCCATAAAGGATTAAACATCCAAGTCCGTACACAAATAGGATTCAAAAAGTGGCCAGCTTGTAGCCCCCAGGTATAGTGCTGTTGGCATGAATATTTTCTAGGCACGGAGGTGGGGTTCAGCTGACCAAATCCAGTCATCTGCCCTGCAGAAATCTGTGTCTGAGCTCACTGCTGACACTCCCTTTTTTGTCCACTGAGGGAAACAGTCACTTGTAGGGTGACATCTCATCCTGAAGTAAATATCTGAGCTAGGTCAGATAAGACTTTACTAACAATAAAAAGATCTGGGGAAGGAGTCTGGCTGAGGCATTGATTTCTACATTGCAGATGTCTACGTTTGGGTGAGATGAATCCCACTGCTTGTGTTTTGGCAGTTTTCACATAGAGAACTAGCCCAGTTTTGACAGTAATGAGTGGCTCGTCACCTAGTTTGTGCTTGGACTCAAGTAAGCTCTAAAGCAAGGTGTCTCTCTTCTTAAATCCTTTGGGACATACAATGATGAAGGCCTCTCAGAGATCACCAACATGCTCCAACAAGTGAAAGATCTTGCCAAATGTCGCTATGGCTTTTTCCGCTCAAAACCCCAGGCAAGGGCTCCCACTGTGTATACAACCATGACTGTGTCCCCCTAGCAGAGGGAGGGTTGGGTTCTCCTTCACCCTGTGGGATTCTGGAATGGCATCTCCCACCTTCTCCAGGAGCATCCTAACCCCTGCTCCTAATGAGGAGCACCCTTCACAGGAGAAGGGGGAGAACAGGCTCTGTCCCTCTTGCTGGAGATCTTCTGTCAGGCCAAAAGAATAAAAAAATTATTGAGCTAGAAAGAGAGAGCAGGTGGGACTCTGGTATTTGATTGCTAATGATTAAGGACTTTAGGGTATCGGAGAAGGGAGAATTGGGTGAACTGGGTTACAGGCAGTTCTCTGAGAACTGTTTTACTGCTTGGCATGAGATAAATCTTCAATAAAATGTATGAAATGCAAAAACAAGAAAAGACATGTCTCACAGGAGGAAAAGTACTTCATTTGAGTAAAAGAAATCAGAGGTAATATTGTAGTTTCCCAGTCCATGTAATTTTTAATATAATCTGCGGGTGACTTGCTTTTTGTGTAGCATAATGCTACAGAAAGCAGTCAACTCTGAAATTGTGAAACTGGAGTAAATCAGTAACAAATAAGCCCAAAGCAGTTTAGACATTTAACTGACTCTACATTTATACAGCAAGGATGAGATAGAACACTGCCTACGTAGTTGTGAATTCTTTGCATGTGTCCTTTGAATTTCAAGAGCAGAAAGTAGGAGTCAAGTGTATTAAAACTGATAAGGAGGTAGAAGATTTTGCAGGAGCGTGCTTGAGCTTGCTCACCTCTCCCAGACTTCCTTCAGTTAACTTTCCTGTGCATCTCCAAATCCCAGAGGCTTTGGAGCTCAATCCTTAGACTGTAGTAAAGTATTTAAGCAAATATTTTAATAGATTTTCAACTCTTGTTCAAACACATGCATTGCTCAGCAGCAGTTCAAGGGTTGATAAAAACACACAAACATAATTTATTATTAGTTTATCCTTAATGGGTAGAATGAAGACATTTTCAGTAACACTTTAGCCATTTTGCAGCTCATACAATGTAAAAAGGAGCAGTTTAGGTAGCATATGAATTGTGAAAACATTGGATTTCTCTGCTGCTTTGCACTGGAGGATCTCAGTTCACTTTCTGTCAGGAAGAACAACATTCTCAGAAGTGTCCCTTCATGTTAGGGCTTATTTTACTCCACACCTGGAGACTGCACAGCTCTGATTTTCACAGCAAAGGAGACTTTTATGTTCTCCCTGGACATTTAGCTCTTTCTCTGGAAAAGAGAGTCCTATCCATCTCGAAATTAGGCATCCAGAAATGATAGCATTCAAAATCTATGGTAAATTCATATTCCTATTATGTTAGTTAGTAATCAGATCAGTAAAACCCTCATGACTGTTACATGAGTTTCAAGAAGCACTGAAATGCTGCACAGCAGTTTCTGGAAGGAATTTAAAAAGTGTGCTCTATGGAAATGCAACTGCTTGGGGAATAGGGCACAGTATTATGACCCAAGTTTGAGTTTGTTCTGGACAGAAGGGTAAGTATTAGAAAATTCACTTTGGGGACTTTAATGACTTTCTCCCATCTAGCTTCATGATACTAGTCACTTCATTAAGATCCTACCGCACATAGTTAGTGAAGTAAATGGAAGTGATCTACAAATGTGGTAGAAGTAAGTGAACCTCAAAAGCACGAAGGCTCATGTGAGTTATTTAAATGCCTTTGCTCTCTACTGGGGGTTGGCATCTCATGAGAGCATTCTTACAAGACGTAAGATTGGACAGAAAGAAATGTACAAGAAGCTACTCTTGAAATAACTCAGAAATTCTACTTTCAGCTTCTTTTCTCCTAGTTCTGGAACTTCAGGACAGATTATGGTTTGAGTTCAGGGCTCTAGACAAAAGTTCAGAAGTGTCCTTATTTCATCCAGTTTGGGTTGGTCAGCTCTCTCTGTTAAATGGGTGTTTATAGCTTCATTTTGTATGGGCATTGGTAGTAACTGAACATTCCTATTTGTTAGTTCTCTCTGATGGAGATATTCCCAAACTAAAAGGCAGATGCAATTTTGATGTAGCTTAAATTTGTACAGCTCTCATTATGTTGTCTCAATAGATTAAACCCAGAACTCTAGATTAAAAGAAGCCTCAAGCTTGGGATAAGTGTGGGCAGAAGTTCAAATTCAGTTTTACTCACTGTTAAATAATTGATTTCATTTTTAAGTTACAACTTAAAAAATCCAGTGGTTTGTTATTTCATGTGAATAAAAGGTGCTGTATTACAAAGGGCTTAAGTGCATGTCATACCTTATACAGATGTATCCCTTAAGTGGTTTATATTTACTCTGTAAAGTTTATACCATACAGATTGTTTATATTCACCTCTGTTAATGACAAAAAGTTTACCAATAAACCAAGGACCTGTACTCTCAGATACTTTAAACCAAGTATTTTTAAATAAAACTCCAATTTATAATTCCTCTACCTTTATACTGGAACAAGATGGCTAAACTTAGGCAAGTAAAAATCATGTAATGTTTCTGTTTAATTTCCTTGGCAGTAGAGATGAAAATTCTAGACTGAAATGATATTGTATGACATCTGAACCAACAGTCTGGCTAAAATAGAGTCTTTTCCTTCACTTTTGGCTGTCTGGATCAATTCTTTGATGAGTTCACTAACAAAGAACAAGACTGATTGTAATCTCCACTATGCTAATTTTACATGAGTGTAATTCCACTGACTTTGGTTACTTTACTTCTGATTTACACCAGTGTAAGCAAGATTATTGAGGAGCTGAGGATCTCAGTCCTTGTTGGTATAAACAGACGCAGCTTTAATGAGAGGATCATGGTCATGTACCTGTAAACAGAGAAATAAAATCTTATTCTGATCATTTCTGACCTCAGAATTACTGTTTACACTGTCTACTTAAATAAGTAAGTTTAAGTATAATTCCATAAATAATAAACGTTCATTCCAGGTCCTTTGCCAGGAGGAGTATACTTAGCAAAAGGAAGGTATGTTGAGGTCCACCTGTAAAATTATTTGTCCCCATAAGCAACAACAGGCATATGTTCTACATCACATTTGAGCCTAGTCTCTGTGGCCCAGAACCAAAGTAAACACATTTTTCTGATGTAATTGTTGATTCTAGTTGAATTAGTGCAATGCAGTCATAGCTGTGAGAAACATTTTATTTGGACCAGCTCTCAACCAGAGCTCAGAGAGGTTGCCTACCTGGCAAACCAGCAACAGTAGCTTGTTTTCACAAAGTTCTCCAAGTTTTGTACTCAGAGGAGCATATAAAAACATTTTAAAGCATGGGTTGTGGTCCTTCTCCAACTGACACTTGAGTAAATCAGAAATAACTACAACGAAGTCAAATGTAGCCCTCCTGGTATATGAGATGGGCTTTATGTTCCACTCCCTTGCTGTTTTCCCCTCTGACGTACTTAGCACTCAGAACATACTCATATACTGTTTGGGGGCACACACCACAGTTTCTTTCCTCCTCCCTAGAACAAGTGCTAGCCACCAGGTGAATGTGTAGCAGTAGTAACAATAACTGGAGCTCACTACCTGAATGCTTCGCTGAAAATGCCTGCATTGCACTAACTACTGCTTTGAAATGATACCACTACTTTCACTCTTGACTGTCTTGATTCTCATGCTTAAAAATGAAGGGAAAGTAAGAGAAGAATGTTCAACTTTTTCACCCAGCACAGCAATAGTAAGTGCTTTATACATGATATATTTCCGAAGAAAAAAGGGTAAAGTTACAATATAAAGATTTTTTTTCAATGTTTTAAAAACTCAGCATAAGCTTCTAGCTATACTAAAGTCAACAAAGATCTCTGTTTTGACTTTGGGAGGCTCAGGGTTTCACTAAGTTTTAGGAGGGATAAAACCCCACATGCCTCTGTAGATAAGTGTATTAAGTAATAAATAAGCCACAGGTAAGCAACTAAGACTGGGAGAGATGGGAGTAAACATATAAAAATGCTGTCTGACTAAAACTATTTGCAAAATTGAGGTGCTATTTTGTATATATTTTCAGGTATGAAAGGGATTGCATATTTGATTTATTTTAGATTTTTGTGGGTTTTCAATATGGAAGTTCCAACTTTTTATTCTTAAATTGTGTCGTTTTGGAGAACAAAATATTATTTTTAAGGGACAATCAAAAGTCAAATAAAAGTCTTCCAAACCAGTTTTTTTACCAAATTCCTGAAAAGGTTTCATTTTGTGTTATTCTAACATGAATTATTCCTATTCACCCCTTCCCCATTATACAGAGATCTGTTGATGTCTTGCCTGCTTACCCACACATCTAAAGTAATCATGAGAAGATTCGGATTATTTCTTACCAGCAATGGAAAAGAAGAACAGTAGAGAAAGAGAAAGAGAAGGTGGGAAAGGAAGTAACACAGAATCAGGGAGCAGTTGTAACTCTAGGCACTGGGAATGTGCCTTTGCTATACTTTAACAATGACCAAGCAAAGTGCAAGAACAAGAGCATCTAATCACAGGAGTTTTCAGTGGTAGGAACAGTGTGATTGCCTGAAGACCGAACTTAACATTTTGTCACAGAACATCTAATTGAACACTCTCACTGACATTGTGTGTGCACATGGAGAGGAATTAATGGAGCGTATCTCTATCCAGTATTCCCAAGCAATTCGCAGAATGTCATCCAATTACCTAAGAGATAAATGGTATTTCTTCCCTCTTTTTTTTTGCACATATACAAATAACTAATGCTGAAAGCTATCTTTCTTCTGTTTCCTATAGCATTGCCCAGGTGGTTCATTCATTGAAAACACCTTCTGCTGTTCCAGATAGATTATTGTACAAACAAACAATGGAAACCTCTGCCCTGGAAACTGAAAAGAAAGATTCCAGCCATTGAATTTGTAAGTTTTCTCCAGCTTTACTCACTCTCTTCAATCAAATCCTTCTGTGAATCAAAAAGAATTAGCCATAAGCCATTTTAAACAAAAGATGTACATCTGGAAAGAGATTACCTAAGAACAAATGTACAACAGAAATCTGGGAGTCACAAAATTATAATCTCTCTGCATTCTTAAATGTCTTAAGCCAAAATGCTTTAATCCTATTTTAATTTTTCTTATTGGGCCTCTTCCATCTATATTCTTTCGTGAAATGAACTCATTTAGCACCTGAAGGGAAATCTGGTTCTAGATGTTTAGCTGTATTGAGCAGCCCGTTAGTTCTTATGCTGTGAGCCATGCTGATGTTCTCTAGTGTAGATGTGGCATTAGCCAGTATCAAATCAGTCTTCGTATTGGTAATTTCTCTTTTAAAACATCCTTCATTTCTTGTTAGTTTTTCACTCAGCCGCTAAAGGCTACTTATACACAGAACATAAGGTTTCCAGTATTACTTAGTCTAATCTGGTTTCCTTAGGGTATTAGTTGCAGAATCTAGTGTATTCAACTCCTGCCTAAGACTCAGGCATCTAAAAGTAGTAGGCACCTCTCTTCTTAACTGAAAATCTCCCACAGACTCTTTGCAAATTTTACTGCTCATGCAATGCCAGAGATATCTGCTGCTGGGACACAATGCTTAACTCTTCCCCATGCAGTGATCCAGGCCAGTACAGTCTAGTACAGTTCTGTACAGTACAGTACAGAAGTCTGCCTGACTTCTCCTGAGAAACTGAAATTAGTGTGCTCAGAACTAGAACTAACTAGAAACTGATGGAGGCAGGAAAGGGAATGAATTTTATAAGCAATTGCATTGAATAGTAAGGAAAAATACAAACACATGAGGAAAAGGCAAAATCTTCAGTTTCCTGTCTGATCAGGAGAGTGAGATAGAAAAGTAACAAGTTTACACATGATGGCTCTTCCTTGCAAGTCCTGGGGTCTCCTGCCTTTCTCCAGGAACAACCTAGGCAACTTAGGCAACTACTTTAGGGTTGCCTAAACCTAGGACTAACTGCACAGCTGATCATCCCCCCGATAACTTTTGATTTTGCTGACTGATTTGAAGCATATTTCATATATCTTTCAGACATGAAGTTCTAGCATGCACTGTGAAAGCAGGCATCTCAGTTAAGGAAAGAGGCCTTATTTATGCTGCTGAAGGAAAGGATGTGGTGCAAACTCAACTTTCACTAGACAACAGAGAAAAGCTTCATTTGAGATGTGCTCATATTTAGTCACTGCAGAATGCATAATTCTCTCCTCTGAGGACTATGTGATATCTAATAATTTTTTTTGCTCACTTTGGAATATTCACAACATCGCTCTCCCATGTAGATTCTCTAACATCATCAAGAATGAACTCATGCTGCAACATTGGTATCTTTTATCTAAAAATGTCAGCCAACCATGAAACACAAACCTGTCAGAAAACAGGCTTCATTTTCTTGACAATCATGAAAAGACCTCTCAAGTAATTCAAACACAGTTCTTATTAAAAAGAAAAAAAGGGAAAAAAACCATATTTTTTTTCCAGTGGAATATAATTCTCTGAAAGAATGGAGTGAAATTAAAAAAAAAAATTGTAGAAGGAGAATGTTTGTAAATGGAGAGGTTGTTTTCTGGGGAGGCAATAAAAAGGAAGCCATAACGCATTGGTGAAACTGTACTACTGGGACTGACATACCCAGCATTGGTAACAACTGTTTTCCTAGTCAAATGAGAATATTTCACCCTCTGCTACGCTGAGTTTAGCAGCCTTATGGTGGACTTTACTCATGTGAAGGGGATAATGCAGGATGCCCCCCACAAATTATAGATTGCAGTCACATAGAAATGCAGAAGGACTTGGAAGGGTAGTGGTGGTTTTTCATGCACCTCAAACATGTCAGGGATTTTATTCCATGATTACCACTCCTCTTCTCCAACTCAACTGGTTCAATGATGAGAAGAAGCCTGGGAGAAGACACACCTTTGATTTTAAATATCCCTGGACTCATCTCTCTTCCTTTATGTATCTGGGACAACTTATAATACATCTGAATGCACAGATAGATTGTTTTAAAATGCATTCACTCCACTGAACTTGAATTTTATTATGTGTATACCAGGTGGATAAATGCTTTTAAGAAACTGCTTTTGCAGTTGTGTTTTTGTGATTGTTTTACTCCCAGATTTATATTCTGCATACCAATCTTTATTAATGGAGAGAGAAAAATGCAAAGATGTAACGATCCTGCCCTTTCCTTAGTGCTCATTTTGGAGCTGTATCAGGGGTACACTGAACAGCCTTGTTTCAAGCCATGAACTTATGAACTGATGATTTTATGAAATCCAACTCTTACTGTTATTATAATATAATCCTCATTCCCTTCATCACCCAATTTTTCTGCAAAGTCAGATCTTGCTTTATTTTCCTGTGGGGTGACATGGATGTACATGCCCACTTCCATCTGTTGTACGTTGTGGCAAACATCAAGTGATCAGAAAGGCAGTTACTGAATACAAGCAGCTCCTGCTGACATCAGTGGCTGAATGCTTTTCCTTAGCAGTGGGTGCATGATCTAGTCCCAGCATAACAATGTGTTTGACCTTCTCATCTGCTTCCTGACAGTTGACCGTAAATCTGGTTTTGGGCTTCTTCTTTTCTTTCCATGTTAAAGAGTGAACTGGGCAGCCATTTGCAGTTCTTTTTCTGAATCCAGGGTAAAGGTAAGCTGCTATTAATTTATCACGGTCTTGTCTGTGAAATTAATGCATTTCCGTCAGCTATTCCTTTTGGTAGTTTAGATATAGAACACTATTTTCCTGCAGAAAAAGATTGCGAGAAATGGTACAAAAAACATAGCAGAGGCAGATCCAGCAGCCAACCAGCTTCATTCATTTAGGTCTGCTATAGAAATAGAACTTAGTGTAATTAAGTCTATTCCCAGTTCTGTCATGTTGATGGAGAAAAACAGTCTAGAAACCCTCCTCAGGGCGGTCAGGCAGGGAGGAGAGAGGTGGTAGATATCACCAGATGGCGCTGGTAGATACGGAGTGCAAGAGCAGCTCAGGCTGTGAACACTGCTCTGCTCTCGCTTGCCTCTGGACGAAGGCTGTTGTTTGAAAAGTTGTCAGGAGAAACATCAAAGTTGCCTCCTTGCTGCAATTTCCCCTGAAGAGCTCTTCTGAGAGGCATTGTTTCCTGGGAAGTTGGATTTGGGTGGAGGTCTCAGGGAGCATGTTTTTCTTGGGTGTTCAGCATACTGCTGATGGTAAAGGCCTGGGGTGGGAAACCTGCTGCCCTCCTCTGCCAGCAAAAGCACCCGATGGGTCAGCAGTGACCAGCAAATCTTGGGGCCTGAGCCTTGGACCTGTCTGCTTGAACCTGCCTGTCTTGCTTGTCTTGCTGGTCCACCTACCTAAGAATTAAATATAAATGGTTCACAATATAGGCTGTCTTGTGGCTGAATAAATTCTGATCAGCTTTATGGTTGGGCTGTATTGTGTTGTACTGTATTGTGTTGTATTATATTGTATAACTATATGGCACTATGCATTGGTGTTTTTCAGTTGCTGGTTTCCCCAAACACCTTGCAGCCCAATAATTATGTGGGAGACTTCTACTTCTGTGCATTGAAATTTCTCAATTTCAGAATTAAAAAAAAAAGGCAAAACAAAACAAAAAACCAAACACCATCAGTAACTGAAAAGAGCCCAAGTGAATTGTGCATACTCTTTGGGGCCAAAAGGGGAGAATACTGTTTATTTCTTTGAAACTATTTGGAAACTTAGGGACTATCACTAGAGTTGAGATGACTTTCCCTCTTGTATATGAATACAGGAGGACATTTCTCATGTTCAGCTTTCAATTAAAAGTGTAGGTTTTATGATTGGTTTTGCTTAGAAACATAATAACTTGGGGAAAGGTCATAGAGAAATTTGAAAGCACTGTCTCCTTCTTCTGTTTGAGAAAATGGACAGCATTCATTTATTTTTAACCTTTGGTAGCAAATCTTTACTGGTTTTGGCTAGCTGCAGCTGTTAACTATAACAGAATACTGCCAGGACTTTAAAATTAACATATTTCCCTTCTTTCTTTCCCATTCCCTAAGAGTTTGTGGGTTCTTTACTGATCACTGTTGGTTGGGGAATCTGACTTGTGGTTCAGTATTAGTGCACTGAGAAAAAGTGCCACCTCTTGCATTATTAAAATCACTCCCTGCAACCTCTAGGGATCCTTATATGTCTCTGATTCTTATATGACCCAGCTTGATCCTGTTTAGCTTGTAAAATTTGATAGGATCACAGCTCAAAGGGCTGTGGTAGGTGTACTGTCTGATTTTAACTCCTTGATGACCTCAGAGATGTTCCTGTGTATAGAGATATACACATACCCATCTGGGGCTGCATCTGGTAAGGTGCAGAGCAATGTGGCTCTGCTCCAGCAAAGCACTTAACCAACTGCACAGCATGGAGCCACTTGGGCTCAAGCCAAGAGGGAGGTAGTGCGACATGACCTGCATTGTGAATTGCATTCAGATTTATGGCTAGAGTTGGTCTGAAAATGAGGATAGGTAATCCAAATATGGTGTTTATTTTACATTGAAAGGGGGTATTCACAAAAGTTAGCTTAGCCTAATAGAGTCACCCCCAAAGGCCCCTTGGGGAAGCCCACCTTGCTCCTCTCCCTGTAGAGGATGTGTCTAGAGAGATTAATCTTGTGACGATAAAGTGAAACTTTATGAATACTCTCCAAAATGTCATGCACATCATATTTTTCTGACCTGCTGCAGTTCTTGGACTCTGGGTAATGTTTCTGAAAGGTTCTAAAGCATCCCAACATTTTGGAAAGTGTTACCTCTTTGCTTAATTCTCAGGTGGATGGTGTAGTATCTGGAACTGTGTTTAGAGCTGAACCTTGCTTTCAATGCTGGTGTTAAAGATAGCTTTATCCTTGAAAGTTTTCAATTGTTCCTCCAGTTTACTGACTGAGGTGTATCACTGACATGTCTGTGTATCATATGATGTTGATGCTTTCAGTGATAGCTCCAGAAAAAATGATAGTTTTCCAAGTTGTTAAAGTAGCTTTATGACTTTCAGCAGCTTTTACTTCAGCCAAATACAGTGACAAAGTTTGTGTTGAACAAGTGAAGACTAAGATAGTAACATGGACAGTGAGTGTACAGATAATGTGTAATCTGGATGATAAAACAGGTTAAAATGATGATACATGACCCTAGCATATTTTGTGGTATAAATCCATGCAAGAATGTGTCAGAGTTATGTCAAATATTAAACTATTGCCTTTTGTCTGTTGAAATACGAAAAATATACTTTTTTTGGTCTTGATCTTACAACCAATACACAATTTTTAAAAGGTCAAATGATACACAAGCAGAGAAACCAACCTAGCACTGACAACAAACTGATTGTTTTTTTCTATATATTTTCTCTCCAGTGTATGATAATAGAATCTAATTTTCTGTCAGAAAAGACAGAACCTAGAGAAGCATCTGCGCCATTTGGACTGCACAGCTGTGGAAGTTACTCTCTACCCAGAGGGAATGTTTTGACTGACCATCACAGAAAGGAAACTGTTTCCTAGGGGAAAGGAGTCCATTGGTCTAAAGTTCATGTCCTCCAATACATCTGCTGATTCACACATGTAAAAAAAGTCTGGGAATGAAGATCCTTGAAACACCTTTTGTGAATGATCATTTCATATGGTGGTGTTGAAGATAGATGGAGAAGGATGAGGTCCATTCTTCAGCTCACATCTGTCATCATCTTCTCAAGTACAGCGTCAGTATAGAGTAGGAGAATCCTGTTTTGATCCATAATTAAGGCCTGCATTTTAAGCCTCCAAAAGGTAGAGAATTTTTGTTTCTGTTTAAAAAGAGGCAAAGCTGAAAAAATATGCTGAAGCTGTACAGCCTCTGAACTGGAGTAATTCCTGAAGGATGCTAGGTCCAGTGGGAATTAAAAAGCCAGACCCGCTTCCCAGCTTCAAGCTTCCTCTCCCAGGCATGCAGCAAATGTGTTATTCACTCCCTGGCCCTTTGCACAATGGGCTGACCTTCCCCTCAAATAAGTCAGCCCAGCATGAGAGCAACATATGGAGCCTTTTGGGCTTTCCTCTGTCCAAAAAGTTGTGTCATTTTTAGGCAGTATAGGACCCCCAGTGGGACTGACCTTCCTCCTCTTGAAATAAGTATCAAGACTCTCATTGGCTTCTGTGGAAAGGGGACCGGGCATTGAGCTTGCCTCTGGGAAAACAGAAAACAGAAAAGTCAAGTTATATGGAACCCTGAGAGTCCATAATATAGGCATTACTCATGCAAATGAAATATTTAGACTATTTTAAATGCATATTAGTTGGAATACGCACAGCAATATTTTGTAGTTTCTCTGCAAATAGAGCTTCTGTATGTGCAAAGTAGCTGGTGATGTTGCAGTGACATAGTGCAGTGAATAGCAATCCTTATAGTGGGAGAACAGTAGAGGGTACGGCAGGGCTGAGGCAAAGCACTTCGCACCAAGTCCTTTATTTTGGAGACGATCCTGGTATAGTAAGTAGATTGTGATATTCAGCTTTCACTCTGGGCCTCTTAGAATTTCCATCAGATCATGAACATGATCATTTATGAGTATTTTAACTGCACTGTCTTGAGAGAGACTTTACTGTGCTTTATTGTGGAAGGCAAAATACAAGTTTTTTGAATGTATAGGAAAAAATGGTATGAGTTTTCTAACTTCTGCAGTACTGCTTTAAGCTTAGGGCACTTAAGATTGATTTCAAACACTTCAGTTCTTCTCTCAGCTGTGCTTGTGGACAAATACAGATCTTGGTGACCCCCATCCCACTCCCCAAAAAGGACATGAGAATCTGGACTCTCTTTTGTAAAACAAAACAAAAGAAATCTGCAAAATGCTACATAAACCCCAAGAAGATCTTAAGGAAGAAATAGCCAACACTAGAACCAGGTACACTGTGATGGGTGGAGGAAGATGTATACAATTGTAGAGTTAAAACTATAAACATTCTTCTCTGTATGGTATATACTAAGGGAAGAGGTTAGGCCTTCTGCTTGTAAATCCATACCTCACCATCCCTATGTATTAGTCATGTGTGAACTGTAATAATAGATTTGTCAGGTATTTAGTCCAAATATTTTCCTCTTACTAGAAGGTATACAGGAGACTGTGCAAAACTATAACACCGACAGGAGCTGCTAAAGCAAAAAAATCTCCTTTGTATTGATCATTCCAAAATACTGTTCATGCAAAGGTTATTGGGCAAAACCAAACTTAAGGCAAAACAGATTCATTCCCATGTTTATATACCACTATACGTGCTCTCCACAAATCAGGCTGTGTAATGATGGGACTGACCTCTAAGTGTAGGAATGCAAACAGGTATAACGGATCACCGTCTTTCTATGAGAGAAACCTTCTCCTGGAAACAGACAAGCCAGGCAGTGTGCATTTTAATTAAAATCACATCCTGGGCATTTAAGTTTTCAAAAATTATTAGTATGACAGAGGTTACCTTTTCTTGTGACTACTATTATTACTGTCAGACTGCCTGCTTCAAGTGGGGGGCTGAAGGTTACATATGGGATGAGGGAATGTAAAGTTAGTTGGAAGGGGTTAGTACACGGGGCCGTAGCCTTGGAATGCTCTTTGTTGGCTAGCGGTCTCTTGCTGTCTTGTCTACAGCTGTGCAAAAGACCCCTTAGGACATTATGTATAGCCCTCAGCAGTGACTGCAGTGCAATAAACTGCAGGTGACTCTGGTCAAATCCAATTTCTCTTCCTGAATGGAGCACATACTATCACTGCTGCATATTCCTTGCCAAGGTAAACAGGCATGATGACTTTATGGTTTATTATAGAGAATTTCTTTCAAATTTATGCTTGGTATTGTTGTATTTCTTTAAATAATTTTGCACTGTTTGCATTCCTGCACTTGTAATTGAAGCTAATGGAGCATGATGGAATAGGATGACATTTGGGTGTATATAAATAGTCTTACAGATGAAAAGATGAGCTGTTTAGCTTAGTAAAGGACCACACTTGTCTTTCATGTAGCAAACTTAGGACTCACAAAGAGGCTTTCTAGGAATGTCTTAATTTTTTTTACTATTCACACTGACATTCCTATGATTCATCATTGTGCATTTTACAAATAAAGCTGCGCCACAGAAGGATGAAATGACCTACCAAGGCTGTACAAAAACTTGTGGTGAAGTCAGCAGTTGACTCATACTCCTAAATCTCTGTTCCATTCTTTTGTATTATTCTTTGGCACCTAACTAATACTTGTGCCTTAAAAAGTCTTCCCTTCTGGAAACAAGTTTTCTTTCAGCTCCAAGGAGCACAACCACTTTAAAAACAGAGGAGAAAAAAGCACATCTTTGGGGAAAAGTATAAAAAAGGCACAAGAAAAACAAATTATTTCATAGTTTAAAATTCCACTTTGAAGTGCCTTTTTGTGATTATCAGATAAATCCCTAGGAACAGAATCGGAATGACACTATATATGTGCTTGAATCAGTTCTCTCTTTAATGGATCTTTTGGAACTTGCCTAAGTTGCCATGAGAAGCCCTTTTTTATCATGCTGTACTGTAAATATTTTAGTACTGAAATTGGCTTTTAATAAAATTAACTACAAGTTGAAAATGTTTAATGGACTCCATGGCAGTAAAATTAAGAAGAATGTCATTTTGTCTCTTTAATGTGCCCCCAAACATTCTTGCAATGAATTAGAACGTTGATTGTTATTTTTCAGCTCAGGACTTGGCAGGTGTGTAACACAACTCCTGATAGCAGGACAGCAGATTACATTCTCCTATAAAACCATTTCTAAGGGACTTGGCACAAAAACTGTTATTACATGTCTGCAGGTGTTTAGTAATTGGATTAATGCAGAGCAGAAGGAATGTCTGATGCCCCAGCACTGAGAAATGCTAAGGAAAGACACATTCATTTCTGAGAGTAACCTGGAATGCACGATGACAGCCTGTTCACACACATAGAGCCAGATCTAAGCCTGCAAGTTTAAAATTAACTGCTGTGAGCAATCACCTTCCAGAGAAAAGTTTATCCAAACCTAAATACAATAACAGGAGCTCTGTAAGTAAGGAGGTAGGGAGCTTTGGGTTATGTTTTGATCCTATTCCAAAAGCAACTTGCATAACCTTAGCAAAAGTCCTTATATCATGCATATCACGGATCCCTAAAATCCTAGGTGTCTAATAAAAATGTCCTTGATAAACATATAGACCCTTGAAATTCTGTAAAGGTATAGAGAATATAATATAATCTCAGATCAAGGGCTTTCAGGATAAATTGATGTTCTTTTAAATATCTTGATCATGAATTAGAAAGGCTTTTGTAATGGCCAGGGACCAAAGACATAAATCTTTCTATACTGATGAAAATATTAAACTAAGAAGTCCATTTGAACTAGTAAAGACTAGAAACAAATTTCTAAAAGGGCCTCAGCTTAGGCCCTGTCAGTGCTCAGAAAAACACTTGCATGTAATCTTTGGGTTCACTAAGTTTCAATGTACAGCTGACAGGTTGTCCTTGAAAATTCACTTGAGCATGGGTACTGTTTTAGAAAGCATCTTTTGCACATATGGCTTATAGATTAACTTTAACAGCAAAGGGATTTGGGGATAAAAACAATTCTTTGTGTTATCCTGTGCTGGGAAAGCAGGACCCCTGAGAAACAGTTCTCTGCTGCTAGGGCTCCTGGGAAGACAGAAGTGATATAGGTCCAGTGAGGGCGCTTTAGGAAGTATTATATTTTACTTGTCAGAGTATTATTCTGCAGGTCTACACCATGAGGTAAAAAGGTACTGAGGCGACTGACCAGTGTGCTTTTTGGCTGTCTAGTTCCTCTGGAAGCAGCTAGATACAGGTAGGAGAGACCAATGCCTGTACCCAGACTGTTGGCTAATTAGAAAAGCCACCAAGTTTTGGTAATGCTCATGACTCGCACTTGTCAGGGTTTCCACAGTGCTTCTTCCAGACTGTGGAGATGTCTCAGGTGAGGATCTAAGTCCTTTTGGCTTTTGCTCCATCTCTCTGGCCTTTATGAATAAAGTGAGGAGTGGGTACGACTCCATATAATTTTCTTATGTTGGTTGGTTAGAACTGCAATTTACTGAAATAAGCAGTGGATTAATTTCAAGATGAAGTAAAATTTGCAGTTCTTTATATTCTCGCTATGAATTTACTAGCAAATCAGAATCCTAAGGGAGGAGAATATATTCTTAAGACTAAAATAGATAACAGAACACTTTCATTACACCACATTGCCTATGGAAAAGATAAGTTTTCCTTGGGGAATTTAATCAAAATACCCCTGCCTTTTGGGAATAACACTTGAATATTTTACCAGAATCTTAAAAGCTTTGTCCTATGCAACGAATGACGTTTCACTGAGGATCAGGAGTTTTATGACCATGGAGCAAATGGCAGCCTCATGGAGGTCATTGAGAACTCTGCACTGACTTCCAGATGCAACAGTCACAAGTCAATCCCACTGCAGTTAAAATTGTCAAGCAACTTCCGTTATAGCTTTGTCTTTTACATGCACACGGCTTTCTCCAGGCTTGATCTCTATCAGAAGGTGTATTGTTGAGGACATGGACAATAGAGGATTGACTGCATGTATAATAGAGCTCATATTGCACAGATAAGTACACGTGCACAATCTACTGCTTTAAAAGTTCTTTAGGATAAAAGGTTCAGCTTCCCTGAAGGTCAGGGAATGCCATATCACCATTCCCTTCACAGAGGTAGCTCTGCCTCAGTTTAGATCCTTTCTGTGCATTGCATGTGTCAGGCCCTAGCGTGGAGGGTGCATTTCATGTGGTGTGGGGAATGCTTCATTTGAATTTTTCCAGCTTTCAGATGTTTGACTTCGGAGCTTTAACACTCCTTCCTCATCAGCTTTTATGAATTTAATTTCTTTTTTTTTTCAGAGCAGGAAAATTAAAAAAAGTCTGTGGTGAATCCACAAGCTTGAGCATTGCATTCCTGTGGCACAAAACTGCTGTGCTTAATGATGATGCTGACCATATAGACTGACAGCAGGCTGTTCTAACAGGGAAATTAATATTGCTTGAATGACTCAGGGAATAATAAAAGCAACCAGTTCTGCATCTAACCATCCCTTCCCCCAGAAAGGTGATGGTGTTTCCATCTAACCTTTTCCAGCTTTACTCCTCAAAATTTGATTAGACCCTGAAAAACAACTTTGGACAATTTCTGAGACAGTCTCTGAAGCCCAGAGTTCCTTGCAGGTGAAGGAATGGCTGTGTACTAACAAAGCATCCCAACAGTGGGAGCTAAAAGGATATAAAGGGATATGTTTGCAGATGTTTGCCCTGTTTGTACACTCACCACGAATTCACTCACAGCCTATTGCTGAACACAGGAAAATAAGTTGTCTGGACCTTTGGTTGGACTTAATACACAGTTATGTTCTTATGTAAGTCTGGAAGTTATAGAGTTCAGACAAAACCAGTTGCCTCAACTCCCTTTATTGTCAGTGGAGACAGAGTGATTTATGCCACTTTTCTTGAACACTTGGCTCAGGAGTTGCCTTCTAGAGATACCTGTACTTCTTCACTGACTAGAAGGGGACTTTGCATAAGTCTTAAGTCTGCCTGAGAGTAGAACCATACTTTCAGACTACTGCATTAACTGATCGGAATCTCATTCCAGCCTGCAATATCAGGAAGTGTTCATTATGCATTGTTACAGTGAAACCATACCTTCTCTTACGAATGAAATGAAACTATCCCATAAAAATTTTATACTACTGAAACAACTGTTGACACAGTTATATTAGGCAAGGCTTTCTTCACATAGCTATTCAAGAAAATTCTGCAGCCTCATGAGCAGATCTTGATATTTTTACTCTCTGTGAATAGAAGCGTTGTCCATCTGTAGTCTCACTGATTTCAGGGAGCATCCTCTGGGAGAAGACTGTGCTTCAGGGTAGTAGGGCTGATTCACCTATTCTGTTTGTGTGTTTACTGAAGGGAATTACATACAGGAATTACTCAAGAAAGCCAGCATTCACCACCCTTACTGAAGAAGTTTGTTAGTTCTCCTTTCACATTAATATTAGTAGTAAAATAGAAAGACCTCACTAGAAGATCCTAGTAACACAGCAGACAGTTTTAACCATTGTTCAATTCTATATCTAGATTGTTTTTTCACATTGTAGTCAGAGAAGATGACTGCAAATTATGAAGTTTTAAAAAACAATTTTTTTCCACAAGTGGAAGAAGAAATGCAGACCCCATTCCAAGGATAGAGGTCATGATTATTCTTTAACTGTATACATGCTTTTTAGGAAGAAATATGGGTGAAATGGATTGTCTGCTTGAAGTATTAAGTATTGTGCCCTGTATTTTTAAAGGATCATTAACTGTGCTATGGAATATACCTTTGGGTTTTTTTTTTTAAAGAAATTTGAAATTCCTACCATGTCATAGTTTGCTGTAGTTTCTTTCTTTTATTTTTGTATTTAAAAAATGCAGAGCATAAAGAGACATGTCAACTAGAGGTAGAGATGTGTTCAGATCTTCAACCTTACAGGTTCAGGAAGACTTCAAAGTTGAAACTGGTAGGATCTGGTTACATTTCATCACAAAGGATAAATTTATGCCTGTAAGCCATAACCTTTGGTCAGTCTCTGTTTCTTCCTATTGGCTAAGAGATATACTTGTGTTATTCATCTGTCATGCAGTCACACTGAATAAAATTCTCTTTCTTTTGTTTTTCATTTGTTTTACTGGCTACTTACATCTTTAACAAAGATAGGACCTATACAAATTGACTGTCTGCCTATCTACAGAGGACAAACCAAACTTTTTTTAAATTATATCCACTGTGCTAATGCAAAGGATGGTGATTGCTGGGGCTGCTGTAAAAACTGAAAAGTAGAATAGCTGTTATCCACATAGCAATTGAATTTAGAAAACATTCAGTTATTATTAACACCATGTTTGTGTAGGCACAATGCAGAACTCTGGGACTACATTTATACCAGTAAATAAAATAGCCCAGGGCTCTCCACTGGCTCTGTGGCCTATTGACATGAGTGAGCTCATGATCAGCCAGCTGAACTCTTTTACATTCTGAAACTGTGTGGCTGCCTCCAAAAAGGCTGTTGTTTTTTGGGTTAGCTGAGACCTCAAAACTGTGTCCAGGCATTATCTGGAAGAGTATTACTTTGGATCAAAATGGTGCCAAGAGGTGTGCTAGTAATTTAACATCATGACCTGGCCCTGTTTAGTATGCTAATATAGAAATAGTAAAAAATGCCAGGTGCTGTACAGAGCCAGAAACCAGCGCAATGCCAGTCAGACCTTGATATAAGCAGCAATATCGAGAGGACAGTTATATATAAACATGGGTTCTGCAAAGAGATATATAATTTTTCATCTGCATTGCAGAATGGAATAAAAAGAAACTAAGTTTCTTCTAAAATTTGGGAACAGATGTATGCTCTTGCTGCTAGTCTTAAAAGTCTGGGAGAGGGAATTTACTTTCTGTCATTCAAAAATGTTCCTTTTATGAAAGGAAGGCAGTATGTGAACAATATATTACAAGTTTGTCATGAAAATCCAGTTTCACAAAACCAAAACAATATGAAGCATTCTCTTCTCCCCAAACTATGAGGGGTTCAAATTTCAACCTGAGTGAATAGTTCTGTTTCCCACCCAAACATATTTCTTGGACAACTCCTGGAAACCTGATACCTGAACACTGCTCTTTATGGCAGCTCTTCTGAGTTTCTGTACCAGTCTACACCTGAGGGTGCACTGAAATACATGGCTGTTCATAGCTGGAAGCGTGAAGCTATGAATATGTGTCTTGTATGCCTTCATTATAGAGTGCACTTGGATATTACATCTAACTTCTGTTTTTAACACATAATCACTGTACTGAATTCTGGTAGTATGTTCAGTGTGGGCCAGCTGCTTTTATGGTGAAGGAACTAAAGCTCAGGTTCCTATTTCACCTCATTGGGCAACCTCTGGATCCCATCCTCATTTCACCATGAGGACAAATTCCTCAACTGGACCAAGCTTTTCTGGGCACAAGCAGATAATTGTGGCAAGACACCAGAGAAGAGTCAAGTGCCTCAATTTGTTGTGAAATCATGAGTACCTTAGGTGGCTTCAAGACAAAGCACCTCCAGATTTTGCCTGTGAATGAGTCCAACCCTAAGAAGGACTCAGTAACTTGGCTACAATTTTCTTTTATTGCTGGCTAAGCTAATCTAGCCACAGAGATGTTAGTGCTGTTTACCTGAATTAGTTCTACAACAAAGACAGCCTCTTCAGATTTTATTTCAGGAAGCAATTCTTGACTTTGAGATAAAAAAAATTTGGGTGCTGGGCTTCTGAAGTTCCTTTAGTAAAGTAGAGGCTATTGCTACTGAAATTATTGGCTCCAGTTGTCCCCTGCTTGGAGGGATCTTATTGCATCCTGGAGGTGGCATTAAAACTTCCTTCCATTCTTAGATGTGTGGTGTGCCATTCTAACCAAAAGCAATCTGATGTTAAAAGTACAGCTACACTGGCAAGCAGTGCTTAAAGAAATGCAGGGCGTGGCTGGTGTTGAATAAGGCTCTCCCACATTTCTGCATAACACAGGCTGCAGCTCGAGATGAAGCCACTAGAAAACCTCAACACAGGCAAGATACACAAGACTGTACAGCCAATGATAACAGGAAAGTTTAACACTAGATCAACACAAGTATAATTAGCTGTTTCAAGTGGAGACACTATTCTTCATTTCCTGCCCTCAGTTTGTTACTCTGAACTGTTAAACAATAGCCGTGTTTCATGCAAGAAGGGTTGGGTTTCAGAGGCTGGTGAAATGGTTCCCCTGTGGGACCAGATCCAAAGGCAGATGGATTCACTGGGAGTGTCACTGGGCTGCTTCAGGTGGGCCACAACAGCCTGACAAACAAAGAAATGGCGGGGAAAAGTAGCTTATCTGACAACCAAAAAGCCATCGGAATTATTTCAGCAGTGTTTTCATCCAGCTAATTTCAGTCCTTTTCACTCACATAGGCTTTATACCCACTGTACTAAAACATGATCAAAAGATCCCCTTCCTTTTTTCTGGTGAGCTCCAAATTTCTAATATGAGGAGAGATTTACCCTTTCTTTTCCCTACTAGTCTCTGAGCACAACTCTTCCTTTTTCTCCTCAGTTTGCCAGACTCCTTCATCCATTTCCCACCTTTCGGTCGTACTCTTTCAATCATGCTTTTTTTCTTTCAGCATTGTGTCTGCTGCCTACTAGTAACTTCCAGATGCACTAAGCTTTCTTTCCATGGATCCAGACTTCAAGTCCCAGTGGGACTTGCCCTTGGCAAAGATCACTAGCCTATGGAGGCAGGCTGGGCACCATCTGGGTAAAATTCCTGGGTTCCAGGTAATGAGAAGTAGCTAGATCCAGGGAAAACCTGCCCTCTTTCTTTTGGAGGGCTTATTCTGCAAGTTTTGGCAACACCAGAACTTAGTATTCTGTAGTGAGTCTAATGTGAATGTGGTCTTCCACCAACTTCATCCTCATCCTGCAAAATCAGCAGGGCCTGGCATCATCCTGTGGGGTAGGCAAAACATTTAGAAATGTCCAGTTGAAAAGTTTATGTAACGATATCAATCATTAGATCTTTTGTATAATATATGTGCAGATTATAGTTATGTGGATGTGTACCTTATCATTTTTGCCTGACATGGTAAATATTCGATGATTTTTCCAAACTTTCTGCCATTTTTAAATGACAGACTACAAAAAATATAGGTTACATGCTCCAAACACTTACAAGTTTTCTGCATGCACACATGCTATGGCTGAGACCAATTCTGACTATCTGCAGATGCAAGCAACATGACGTGCAAAAGGGATTATACATAACTGGAAGATGTGATGTAGAAAATTACTTCTTTCACTGTCATTCTATGCCTTTATTTCTTCTTGAATATCTTATTAAAAAGAAAAAAAACACACACAAAGAAACAAACATGTACACTGTACATCAGAGCCTGGAAATCTCCCAAGCCACAGTCTAACAACTGGCAAAACTATCAGATAAGATTCAACAGAAAAATGACAATGTGATGATGGGCCAATTTTAGAGACAAGACACAAGACGTACTTCTGGTAGGATTCCTAGATAACAAATTCAATTCCTGCTTCTGCTACAAGTTTCCTATGTTACCTTAAATAAGTAATTTATGATTTCTGTTTCTTGGTTTCATTATTCTGAAAAATAAAAAACCCCACCACCTTTTTTTCCTCCCACAATTTATCCAGCTTTGCTGTTTATAATACAAGTAAACTGTTACAAATAAGTCTGCAAATGAGCAGAATGGACCTTATACCTAACAAGAGCCTATTGTCTCATAAATAATACCAAGTTCATGCATTTAGATAGTATATAAGTAACAATGAAGCATTTTTTCTGCAAAGTGGTTTGTTCTTGGTTGTATAAAACTATGAATCATTCCTTTCCTATCAGATATTTTTTCTTGTCCTCCTTTTAAAAAGTACACAAAAGGCAAAAGGAAAGGTTGCATGGGTGGTATGAGTTGGGATAGATAGGACAGAAAAACTGGGAAGAAGCTGTGGAAGATGATACATAAATGGCTTGGGAGTGTGTATAAAGACTTTCTCTGCAATCTCTAATCTTTAAGTAACATTAAACTGTCTGCATTAGGTCTTCTTCAGCTGTATCACTCTACACAACAGATGTCGATCCCGTGAATCTTTCAAGTGAAAACATTCCGTGATTCATAGAAAATTTATGATTAAAAGATGGTATAAAGATGAGAAACCACCCGCCATTATGAGCCATGATGAACATGTGTGCAAAGTTATTGCAAAAGACACTGTGCATTCTACTCCCAGAAAAGGGAAAAAATGTTCCCTTTGGTTAAATAAAATGTATAAATTAAGTAAAGATGGTCCTCTCCTACTGTTTGAGCCTTTCATATCAGTTTACAAGCAGTAAAATCATAAGAGCTCAGCAATAAGTACAACATTACTTCTACTCATCTGTCAATTTCAAGAAATCAGAGTATATAATTTGTTGAGTAATCCTTTGAATTCCCATCTGAACATTAAAAAAGAAATGTGGTATCACTTCATGTACCTGTCTGTGACTTTTCAGACTGTAAACAACTCTCAGTGCATAGCTTGATTCGGCTGTCTGAAACCATGAGGCAGACATTTGTATTAACAAAGGGTTTGTTTAGAACTGCTGTTTTTATCTAATGAATGCTATGATTCTTCCCCTTCCTGAGGGCATATAGAAAAGGCAATGGAGACCGTAGAATTTTCACAGTGTTGCTATTTTGTTTTCCATTCAGGAAGAAGAAAAAAATGCCATGTCAATTAAGTAACTATGTGAAACTGAAGAAAAGTGCAAAATTATGAATATTTCAAGGAACAAGAAGACCTAAAAAGATATATGGTGAGTTAGGAAAACAGAGTTGAAATATAACTCTTCAAATTTTATCTCAACCTGTTGCTGGCCTTCTGCTTCAGGCTTCCAGAGACAGCCTGGGCTGCCCAGCTTCCTGGAGGTCCCCTGCACATCACAGCTGCGTTTCTGGGCTGGGAGCAGTGCAGGTCTGCAGAGGAAGAAGAGGAGGTGAGCAGGATCTCCAAGCAGGCAGAAGACAGCAGTGAGGGCTGGCAGAGCCAGGAGGGCAGGAAGGGCAGGGCCTGGCACCCAGGGCCTGTCCCAAAGCCACAGCAAGGGATCAGGGCAAGCATGGGACTGGTGGGGGCAGCCACAGCCACAGCCACTGGACACCACCTGGGGATGGGGACAGGCTGAGGCCGGGTGGGACTCAAGAGGGCCAGCAGGCAGTTCATGGGGTCTCGGAGGGGTAACACAGGCCAGGACCTGGGATTTGGCCCTTCCTAGTGAGAGGGCAGAGGCTTTGTATGGCCCTGCACAGGGCCAGGTCTCAGGACGGGGTGGGTTGGCCATGCTCCAGCTGTGCTGGCCATTGCTCAATGCTTGGGTGACTGTCGCCTCCCTCAGTTCAGCTCAGCTTGGGGAGAGCCACCTCCCGCCATTGTCCCTGCATTACAAATGTTGCTATAGCTGAGTCCACTCTGGGCCAGCAGCATTCCTGAGTGGCATAGGAGATGCCTCAGGAGGATGAGGAGACACCCCCATGAAAAAGGGAGCATGGGGGAACAGCTGGCAGCAGCATGGCCAGCAAGAAGACCCTGCCAGGCACCAATGGGAACGAGAAGGGCCTTGGGAGTCAAGGGGATGTGCACAGCCCTTCTCCTTCTGACCAGGAAGAGCAGACACTGCTGCAGAGTGAGGAAGCTCCCCATGGGCAATCAGGCCAGGTATCTGAGAGCCCCAGCATCTCCTATGGGGACATGGGGACACCAGAGCTGCCACTGGAGCAGAGTGTCCCCGTGGGAGAAGCAGACCACTCCCTGGAAGGCCGGAGCAGCTCCAGTGAGGACCTGGGGACACCTGAGCTGCCATCAGCCTTGGCAGCTCCTCCAAGAAGCAGCTCCCCACAGACACAACCCCCCTCCCATGAGGAGAGACCCTCAGCTCTGCCACCATCTCCAGACTCTGTGGGGACTGGCCTTCAGATCCCCCGTCTGGAAGAGCTCCTCAAAGCCCTCACTGACTGCTCCAGGGCCAGACAAGCCAACCAAGACCTGCAGAACCAGCTGCTGGCTTTACGGCTGGCGCAGCCCCCAGACAATGCGGTGTGCCAAATGACAGACCTGGCAGTGGAGCTCCCCGGTGCCTTGCAGAGCAGAGGACAGACAGCAGAGAAGGGTAAGGGAAGCTCCCAGGACACAGCTGGCTCCAGGACACTCTGCCCCAAGAGAAAATCCCAGTGCCACAGCCTGCCTGGCAGCGAGGGCTCCCAGACTTGGGCTCCCTCTGATGCTGCAGCCCCATGCGCAGGAAGGGAAGGGACAGTGGGAGAAAGGTGTCCGCCCGAGGACAGGGCCAAGAGGCAGCAGGGCCAGAGGAGGGCTGCTGCTGCCCAGCAATCACAGCGGGTCCACGTCTGTGGGTCCACCATACGGATCCCTGTGTTTCGGCATGGGTGGCTTCTGCCGCAGTGTGCTCCCACCACGCTCGTGCCCCCATGAGAGCAGCCAGACGCAGGAGTGTTTCCGGGGCAGAGACACCACCTCCGGCAGGCAGCAGCTGCTGTGTGCTCACCCTCATCCTTGTTTGCTGTTAGAGTGCCTGCGCCAAGCTCCTAGGCACAGGCAAGGCCCAATTTGACAGCAGCAGAAAGGAGAGGAGAGGAGAGGAGAGGAGAGGAGAGGAGAGGAGAGGAGAGGAGAGGAGAGGAGAGGAGAAGAGAAGAGAAGAGAAGAGAAGAGAAGAGAAGAGAAGAGAAGAGAAGAGAAGAGAAGAGAAGAGAAGAGAAGAGAAGAGAAGAGAAGAGAAGAGAAGAGAAGAGAAGAGAAGAGAAGAGAGGAGAGGAGCCCCAAGGGAAGAGGACAAAGGGGATGGCAAGCAGAGCCCCAGTGCCCACCAGGCACCAGGCTGAGGCCACCATGCTCTCTGGGTGCCTGACCATGCTCTTCCCCTTTCAGGTGGCCAGGGGCAGAGGGCCCAGCAGGGCATGGACCCTGTGAGCAGCACATCTCTGCCAGGCCTTACGAGGCAGCAGGAGCTCTCCCAGTAAATGTGTTTCTCTTGAAGTGAACTCATGGGAGTCTCTTCTTACCTGGTGTATTGGGTTGATGTGGCAAGGTTTTGGTAGCTGGGGGGCTGCAGGAGCTGGCCCCCATGTTGGGCAAAGCCAGTTCCAGCCAACTCCAAACTGGACCCACCCCTGCCCAAAGCTGAGCCCATCAGCGACAGTGGTGGTGCCTCTGTGATAAGAAGGGGCAAGAAATGCTGCACAGCAGCTGTGAGAGAGAGGAGTGAGACTAATGTGAGAGAAACAGTCCTGCAGACACCAAAGTCAATGAAGAAGCAGAGGGAGGAGGTGCTCCAGGTGCCGGAGCAGAGATTCCCCTGCAGCCCTTGGAGATCACGGTGGAGCAGGTTGTCCCCCTGCAGCCCATGGAGGACCATGCCTGAGCAGACATCCACACCAGCCCATGGAGGACCCCATGCTGCAGCAGGTGGGTACGCCCTGAAGGAAGCTGCAGCCAGTGGAGAGACCATGCTGGAGCAGGCTCCTGGCAGGAACCGTGGCCCGTGGAGCAGTCTGTTCCTGACGGACTGTACCCCGGTGGAGCAGGTCTTGAAGAGCTGCAGCCCATGGGAAGGAGCCATGTTAGAGCAGTTCATGAAGGACTGCACGCCGTGGGAGGGACCCCAGGGTGGAGCAGGGGGAGAGTGTGAGGAAGAAGGAGCGGCAAAGATGAAGTGTTATGGAGAGACCACAACCCCCATTCCCCATCCCCCCGTGCTGCTTGGGGGGAAAGACATGGAAGAGCCAGGAGTGCAGCTGAGCCTGGGAAGAAGGGGGAGTGGGGGGAAGGTGGTTTGAGTTTTGTTTTTATTTCTCACTATCCCACTCTCTTATTAATGGGCAAAAAATTAAATTAATCTTCCCCAAGTCAAGTCTGTTTTGCCCTTGACAGCAGCTGCTGAGTGATCTCCCCGGCCTTATTTCGACCCAGGTACTTTTTAATTTAACTCCTCCCCCTATCCTGTAGAGAGAGCAGCTTGGTGGGCACCCGGCAGCCAGCCAAGGTGAACCCACCACGCCTGGGCAGGAGCAGTGGCTCCTGCTCACTTCTCGTCTCTCCTTGTATGGGCAAGTTGGGCAGCAGCTCTGTTGGCAGCTTCTGTAGAAGGGACCACGATGGCCTTCCAGGTTCCTAAGGAGGAGGACCTGGGACTGGTCTTCTGCTTCAGGCTTCCAGAGACAGCATGGGCTGCCCAAATGCCTGGAGTTCCCGTGGCACATCACAGCTGCGTTTCTGGGCTGGGAGTGGTGCAGGTCCTTCAAGGCAGCAAGTGTTAAAGAGCCGATGAGGTTTGGTATCCACCATGGAACAGAAAAGATGGAGGCCCTGGTGCCTATTCTCCTGTCTGCACTATGACTGGCAGTGGGAATAGTAGATAAATGCCTCTGTGGGCACTATATCTCCTTCTTGCTGTGGGGTGGGGTGGGCCCATCTCCTCCAAAATCTCTGCTTCTCCCTTTAAAGGGACATCTGGAGAATTGCATGACCTGAACTGGTGACCTGAAAGCCCTGGGAATGTGGCAGAATCACACCCCTGACCTTTGGGATTCAAACCCTGAGCTTTGCAATTCACTAGCAGCTCTTTTCGCTTAAGGCAGGTGATGCTGTGCTGAAAGCCCTACATCTTGCCCCTTCACTTTCCTGTGATCAGAGCAGATCCTGACATGAGAAAAAGGCCAAGGAGGAGGAGGAGATCAGCAGGATCCCCTAGCAGGTGGAAAAGAGTGGTGAGGGCTGCCAGAGGGGGGTGGGAGGGAAGAGGTCTCATAAGTCCCACTGAATCTCTGGGTGGCTGCTGATTAATTTATTTTCTTAAGTAAATGGAAATGATTTACTGCACCTGAAGTTAGCCATTTACAGAATACACGTCTAATTTGAAATAGTCATCTTTTCAGTCAGTGCTAAAAGACAGGCCCATTCAAACTCAAAATAGCAAACTGTTCACAATAGGATAGCAACATTCATTTATTGTGTGCTGTAATAATAAACAAGGGTGAAAACCAGAGGAACTCTTTGCTCTTCAAAACCTTCTTGCAATAAACCTGTTGTACTCATCTTTGCGTTCATGTTTCATATTCCTATAAAGGATGTCCTGGACTTGATGGAACAAGGCACTTCGGACTATGTCTCTTTTTTATTCTGTTTGGTATGATACTTTTTTAATGGCAGTTTTTGTTATGCCCTTGAATGAAAAGAGAACAACCAAGCTACAGATCTTGCCTGGCACAGAGATTAGGAATGCTAAAATCTTGTAAGACCTTGGCAGGGTCCTACAGTAAAAGAAGAACATTATCTCTGAGGCAAGGAATTATCATGATGTCCTCTTCTGTTCTGCTGATAAGCTTCTTAAGTGAGAGACTGGTCAAAAACATTTTTATTCTGTTTAATGTCATCTTGTAATATTTCCGTATGCTTTTTGGATACAGCTGCAATGTGAAAATATAGCTGTGGATCAGTTAAGGGAAAAATCTTTTATTTTTTATAATTGGATACTCTAGAAGCATTTTCTCAGGTATCCTTGTCAGGCATTTTTGAGATAGTGCAGAATTTGCTTGATCATGTTCCAACATGGTTGTTAAAAGAATGCTTGCCTTTTCTCGGTCATGCGATCCTGAGAGTTGTGAATTGCTCTCTTCGATCTGGGATGGTTCCAAAATAATTTAAACTGGGCTACAATCATTCTTTTGTTAGAGAAGATGTCTTCATCCATGGATGTTTTGTTTAATAGCCAACCAGTTCATAATTTGCACATTTCAGTTAACAAGATGGAAAAAGTAGTTTAAAGTTCACTCCAGATTTTATATACGTTATAGTACACATCTGGCAGAGCTAGACTTTATGATTGTCCCCTGGTTGTTAATAGTGTAACTTTTTTACATTGAGCTCTGTACTTCTTGGTAATTTACTTTTTGGCAGCAATTTGGCACATAACTTAAATACCTGATTACTGTTATGCACAAACCTTTTGTAATAGCTATTAATGTGCTTGCCCCCTTATATAAAGCAGGATAATATTAGTGTCTTCTTAGTGGAAGGTTAGTAGTAATTCTGAATGCAAAATGAAGTCTTAGCAATTTAGTTCCAATAAATTATCAACATGATGATTGCCAGGAAATGAGTAACTAAAAAATATAGGTGAAACATTGCAAGAGAAAACCCTAAATATCTAATTAGTCTGATCCATTTTGCATTAAAATCAATGACAATGAGATTCACAAACATTTCCTGGGTTTTCTTGGTGGCACATAAAGAGAAAAGGGCATTTTCAAAGAGTTATTCACCAGTAGGTGAGTCATACTCTGGAAATGCCCATTTTTTCCATTGTTTCATGAAGGGCCAAAGTTCCCTAATGGAGAGTAGACTTTTGTTTTTAGGTGTTAAAAAGTTCAGTGAGATTAGCCTTGAAGACGTTCTCTGGCAATGAACTCTAAATGAAATAACTGGGGGCTCTTTAGACTTATGAAGGCCAACCTGTTGAACACCAGTGTCAAAGTTCGGGTTTTATTTAGCACCTTTGCTTGATAAGGCACAGTGATCTGTAAGCCTTTTATAGTTTCTTAGAGAATGGCACAGGATTGCCAGCTCTCACAACTTTTTTTTAATGGGGTTATGGTGATCTTTGGTAGTTTCTCTCTTCCCTCATTGTTGAGTTATATAATAGGTGAATGTGCCAGAATTCATTTGAAAAAAGTTTTTCTAGCCCTCAGGACAGCATAAAAGAAGCTATAAAATAGGAACCATATATAAGTAGTAAATTTGTGATATTTAATGTTTCTGAAGAGTTGTGGGGCCTGAATTATTATAGCCTGATCACAGTTTGAATCATCTGAGAAATACTCCCACTCTTAAGATAAATACATATTTTCATAATACATTCTCTCTTCTACTAGTGTATTTTAATTACTGAACTATTTGTCAAGGAAAAGTTTAGCTAAGTGTCAGAAAAATGCCCTATTTTTTGTAGAGGACTCCAAGAAATTATCTTTCCAATGTTCTTTGTACCAACAGTGAGGAGGGTTTCACTGAGGATATAAAGCTTTGTGTGAACTTGCTGTTAGAGACTGTGAACTGCCTTCCAGCTCTTTCAGTATCAGTTGGAAATGAAAAATAAAACCATATGAAAGATTAAACCCGCATGTTGATGTCTTATTATTTCAGCTATCACACCAGTCTTTCCAGCGATGTGAGAAAAAGAAATTGTCAGAACTTCCCAAAATCATAAAAATGTTGTAAAATACTATAAAAAAATAAAAATTGCAAAAATGGGTTATAGTTATTCACTGCTTTAAAGGAAATTATTTTGGCAAGGATAAGGAAAAAGAAAGAAATAACAGCATGAACACAAAACACTTCATTTGAAAAGGTGGGTTGCCCAAATGCAGATTATTTGCTTTTGTAAGCCTGACTAAAACCTTGATATGGTGAAATTGTGAACATCTGGAATCCTCAAAATCAGTAGGAAATTATCTTAAGACAGAGTATGGGATTCATTTGCTCAAATTTAGACATCTACAAAGTAGATGTCTAAGTCTGAACTAGTTTTCCAGGCCCTAGGTAATCAATAAAGAGAAACAGGCTCTTGCAGAGAACAATTCATCCCCATTCTAAAACCCATCTGAAATGGTCCAGATGAATTACTTCTGGAAAATGTTTATTTTTCTCTGTTAAACATGAAGAAAGACATGATTACCTACCTTGGATGTAAATATCTGTAATGTAGTCTACAGTTAGACAAGACACCTTCATTATTTTCAGAACTGTAATAGCATGTAGACTGTCTACTCCAAATCTGGGTACAGAAATCAGCTACATGGTTGAATTTCTTAGGTTTAGCTTGGTTACCTCAAAATCTGTGCATCCATATGCACACATACATGTATCTACTTGTGTTGATATGCAGGATGTACAGTGTCTATCAAGACTCATATCAGAAATAATCATCTTGATAACTTGCCTCTGCAATGTCACATATAAAACCCCTCACATTACTCAGACAGGATTTTCAAATTAATGCTATGGAGTTGAGCAAGAACCTTAACAGCACTGGGGGTGGGAAGTTCCTTCACTTATTTTGTAAGCCTCAACTCCAAATGAATGCCACATCATCTCTCCTAACTTGTTCATACATCTGTTTGGACTTTAAAAGGAGACGAGTCCTGCACCAGAAAGTTATTGAGAATGACTTTACTACAAGCATCTTCTTACAATACATAATACACAAGGTAAGCTGTAGAATTATTTAACCAGTTTAATCCACAGATCATAAGGTCATAAGAACCATTCTATGAGAAATGGTCTCATAGAGCTAAGGGGTTGCTTAGCTCTTAGGCAGTGCTTAACAAAAGGTGAAATATTTGGAGTTCTAAAGTCTGTATGAAAATCTTTAACAAGCAGGTAAACACTTAATTTCCACTTTGTTTGCATAAAGTCTGTTGTGAAGTGGTGAAGGCATTGATGTGTCATAGTGCTCACATCATAAAGGTAAAGCTTGGGTTGTGTCATATGGTATAGTAGAAAAATAGTTCTGATTGATAGTCATTCCTACCTAAGAACATCAATTTACAAACCTGTATAACAAGTGCTGAATCATCTCCCATAACAGGAGCTGATGTAATACTTACCATCTCCTCCAGTTGCTTCTTCCAACATGCCAATCTTTTGTGATGGTATTCTCTTGAACTTCATCCAGTAACCCTAATATATTTTAAACTTTTTTTCTTTGTATTGAGAAAGACAAATGTCAATTGGGTATCAAATTGCCTTCATGTCTTCTTCATGGCTTCATGACACACAGGACATGATTCAATTTAAGGTGCATTTAGATGTCAGTTAGCAGGTGTCTACAAGCATGCTAGTATCTGAGATCCCATTAGAGCCAATGGAGAGCTAAAGCTCAACTCATTTACCTAAACCTAGGCCTCTAGTGGCATTTAAAATGCCCTAAAATATCTTAAGACAACTGGACATGGCTGGAAGTTGTGACACAAGCCCTTTGGGGAACTGAACTCTCCTGGTTCAGCAGCGGCAGGCCTAGCAGGACTCTAAGGCAAATCAGTAGGCACTATATGCTTATTTGTAGGCAACTGAATTTGAGCCCTTGTGGTCTGGGAAGTCATTCACAAATCTAACATACAGGCTATCTGTATTTACCACCATTCACATGGTTCAGCTGGAGGTAGCAATGAAGGAATTGATCTGGCATGGAACTGTAGCCCAGGTGCTGAAATCAATTAACCAGGAGCTCTGGGTATGGTCCAAAGGTTACAAAGGCTAAGAAAATGATTTTCCCTAACCATGCTACACTTTGGATCAGGCCATCTGTGCATGAAATAGCTTCCAGGATCAGACCTATCATGACTTTAATATTCACTGCAGATTTAATGAAACTGCTTCAGCAATATAAACTTGGTTGTAAAATATAGATTTTAAATCAGCATTCAGTCCTTGCAGTATTTTATGCATATGATCCACTTATACTTTCATTAAGGAAGCTGGGTTAAAGTTGTGAGGCATAGTTTTTATAAGCTTTGTCTCCTTCAAATTGTATAAAAATAAATTTAAGTAGCTTACATATCCCTAAATAAGCTATAACAATAGTATGGCAAAGTTCAGTTAATTTAGTATGTTAGAAAAAGTTTCTTGCTGGTTTTCAAAATGTTAGAGTTTTGCCGGATATATCATTACCACCAAGTTGGTACTGACTTGTGGAGGCTATAAAACAAATAAAGTCATTAAAAATAATTTGAACAAAAGGAGTAACTTGATATCATAATGCCATCCACATTTGGTTAAAATGACTTATTTTAAAGCTCCCTTTCATCTTACTAAACAGATTTCCAAAGTTAAAAAAAATGTGATTAATAAATTATCCTCCATAAATCTTATGATAACTATGATAGTCTTTGGAGAATTATGAAGCCACATCTGGAAAAAGTATTTTACTGCCTGTAAAACAGCATGCCATGAATTTTACTAGTTCACATTAGTAAGTAAAATACGGTATATAATTTTTGCATTCATCAGTGTGAGTGCAAAACACATCATTTTCTTCTCCCCAAACCCCTTAGATTTATTTCACAAAGAATGTTCCTTGTAAAGTTTATAAGGAGCTTGTTTTCTTTTATTCATACAGAGATATTTCTCCCTTATATTAGCTGTAATTTACAAGATGAACTGGAGACTACCTAACATCAGAACAGAAGTAAGTAAGAGTAATAGGGTTCATTTGTTATTATTATTTCACCAAGGCTAAAATGAGTAAGGCCAAGCCACTGAATAAATGCCAGAGCACCAATCAAGAGAAAAAGCAAAGAAGTTCATTTTTTGCTACGTAATCCAACAATAGCTATTACCTTATTCTTTTTCATTAATGACATTTTAAAATATATAGATTAGAGTCACAAGTCATTCAAGATGAGTGGCTGTAATATTTCTGGAATTAAAAACTTGATTAAACTTAAGTATTTCTTAAATAAAATGAGCAATGTTCTTGTAGAGCCAAGTATGTCCCAGGGAAATATAAAACCCTTTTTATTTCCAAGCAGATGTTTGCAATAAGAAATGGATGGTGAGTGAAAGGGAAGAACACCATTAAGCTAAGGTAACCCCTAAAGATTTTTATATAGTTCTGCAATCATAAGCTCCATCAGTGATAAATATCACAATAGTGGTTGTAATGTACCTGGTTTTATTTATGTGTAGATCCTTGAATTTGCTTTACCTCAAGTAATATAATTTGCTTAATGACCATAGAAAAGCTATATTTTAATGTAAATGAAAGCGACATGATTTTTGTAACCTGAAAAGGTTATTTCTGTAAAGATAATTTGCAGTAAATCAGGACAATAACATTGGTAAACACGTTTTGTTTTTAGAATAGAAATAATTAAAAATCCAAGAGGAATGCTTACTAAGAAAATGTATGTGGATTAGATTCTGACAGTCATCTTTATTGCAAGCGATACTCTCACAATATCAACATTTTAGAATTATTTGTGTAACATGTTGCTCAGACTGATAACATGGATGACACTCTGGCCATAAAATTGCTATTGCAGTAAATCTAGCTCTCTTCTGTTCTGGTTTGGAATGGCTGTTATCTTGTAGTATTATTATGCTGGTTGTAGCTGATTTGTTAAATATTCAAAGCTGAAATTGGCTTGTACCTATAGATGCTTGCTGCCTTTTCTGAAAACTAAGACTTTATTTTCTTCTAACTTTCCTCAAGCTTTCCTTTGCGATCCTCCTGTGATTTGGGCAGAGGTTTATGAGAAATGCCAGGTCCTTTGCACAGCTATTGTGATGCTGCTGTAGAAAGGGTTGGGTAATGTCAAAATCGCATGCCCCCAGACAGACTGCCGAGTCAGCATTTAGTTAGGGAATTGACATTCAGATATGTATTGGGTTTATGTGGCAAGGTTTTGGTGGTGGTGGGGCTGCAGGAGAGGCTTCTGTCTGCCAGAAGTCTGCCCTATGCCGGTCACAGCCAGTTCCAGCCAGTTCCAGCTGGTTCCGGCTGGTTCCAGCCACGTCTGCAACAGACCCCCAGTGCGCCAAAGCTCAGTCAGTCTGGGGAGTTGGTGGTACCTCTGGGGAGCTGGTGGTGCTGCTGTGAAAACACATTCAAGAAAGGGCAAATAACACAAGACAGAGATAGGAGGAGGGAACAGAAAAGAGTGAGAAACAAGAGAGGGAATACCAAGGTCAGAGAAGGAGGAGTAGGAGGTGCTCCAAGCGCCAAAGCAGCTATTCTCTGCAGCCCATGGAGAACCCATGCTCCGCAGAGCAGATTTATTCTGCAGGACTGAAGCTCAAGGAGGATATGCACCAGAACAGGTTTATCCTGAAAGACTGTGCAAGACGCAAGCTGGAGCAGAAGAAAAGTGTGAGGAGAAAAGAGTGGCAGAGAGAAACTTATGCATTGACCACAACCTCCATCCTCCCTGTGCTGCTGGGGGGTGTGTAAAGGAGCCTGGATTGATGGAGTGAACTTCAGCCTGGTAGAGGAGGAGGAAAGGTGTTGGTTTTAGTGTTTGTTTTTTGATCCTCACTACCCAAATCTATTTTAATTGGCAATAAATTATTTTTTTTCCCCTGTGTTCAGTCTGGTTTGCCTGTGATGGTAATTGGTAAGCAATCTCCCTGTCTTTTTCTCAACCCACAAGCTTTATCATTCAATTTCCTCCCTGCTCTGTCCCAGTGAGGGGTGGTGGTGAGACAGACAAGTGAGTGAGCAGCTGGGTGGGTGTTTGGCCATTAGCCAAGGTTAACTCACCACAAAATAGCATAACAGTCAAACATTAGAAGCTACATACATAAATAGACTGGTACAGTGCAAACTGTATGCAACAAATCCTTACTTTTATACCATGGACTTATTAGCTTCATTCTCACAAATTTACTCCAAAGTGAATGTAACCCATTTTGAAAGACAATTACAAAATTTGCGTAAGTTCATCAAACAATTTACTGTATGAATTCCAGCATATAAATTGTCTTGAAAAAACACGAGTATGAAAGATTTCTCTGTATCGACAAGCCTCTCCCCTTATCATCAAGGTGCAGGAAATTCATACTCTCACTCTGCAAGCTCTGGATCACAAAAGAAAGAAAAATCAACTGCACAAACTAGCCAGAAAGCATCAGTGTGGAAAAGGCTCTAGGGACTATAGAGGAGTACAAAATCTATCCATTGCTCTTTGATGCTACTGCAAAAAAGGCAACTCTCATTTGGGAGTGTGATAACAGGAGTGTTGCCTCTGAGACAGAGGAGATAATTATTCCATTCTACTCAGCACCAGGGAAACCTCACATGGAGTACTCTGCCCAGTTTCAGCACCACATTTAAAGAAATATGTAGACATATTGGAAAGAGTCCAAAGGTGAGCAAAAAACCAAGGGATTAAGAAAACATGACCTCTGTGGAAATGCAAAAAGAACTGCTTTTTTAAAAAAGAAGATTGCAGTTGAGTGGAGTGGGACATGAACTGGTGACAAGATAAGATATGTAAAAACCCTAGGAAGAGAAAGATTATGAGCTTTTTTCTATGCCTTTCATAAGCAGGATAAGAATAAATTGACAATTTAGAAAAGAGGAAATTATAATTAGATAACAGAAAAACTTTCAAACTAAAAGAATACTTAAGCTCTAGTAAATGTTTAACTAATAAAGTTGTTGAGAGTCCAGAAAACTTGTTAATTACCATTGCATAGGGATAAGACTGGGAAAATGGTCTAGATGATTCATGGCTCCATTGCAGCCATAACTTTCAATGATCCCTAAATTTGTCTCTTTGAAAACTGGTGCCATGTACTACAGGTATGAATTCTATAATGGAATTTGACTAGGGATAAAAACTGGGCCATGACCTTGCTCTAGAATACCCAGATCTTTAAATCTAGTATACAATGGGTAGATTTATAGTAATGTTTTAGTGAACTGAATGGGTTCTTCTTGGGTGCAAATTTGTCTTGCCGATTGCTGTCTTATGACACACACTCAAATGCACACCTGCGGTACTTAAAGTAGTTTGCTTCCTGGTGTAACTGAATTTGAAGTCATTCTCAGAGGCACTACTGAGAGTATCCACTTGTAATGTAGATGCCTGGTCCTTCAGTATTTAGCTCTCCGTGCATGCATAGTGTGTGACTGGCACCAGTAGCTGGCATGAACTACATTGCTGGTAAAGACATGGTATGGATGCATCCTGCTAGAGCCATAATGGATAGCAGTGAAACAAACCCTCATTCTTCTGTTTTTGTGCTGCACCAGTCAGGAATGTGGATGCATCCAATGTCCGGAACTTAACATGACGTGTTACATATGTGAGGTCAGTGCATCAACTCACAAGTAATTACCAGGACTTACTCAGGAAGGGTTATAGAAAATGGCCTTTTGAGTAATCCTATCGTGATTTCATTGTGAGGGTGATTAGTCTCTTCTATTTCCCTAAATGTCTCTTGCAAATCCAATCAGAAAATAAGTCCATATTTACTCCTTTCCGAAACTGTTATGTGAGGAGTGACTGACTTTTGTAATTTTGTTATTTTTTTAGTATAAAAAACAATGGATGTGAGATATTTGAAAAATTCTTATGGTGATATTTGCTTCTGCTTTTTCTAACTAGTGCTGAACTGGCTGTGATTGAATGAATTTTGAAATATTTTAAACCAGTATTCTTTTTTTACACATCCTGTTCTTTTAACAGGCTAACTCCAGTTGTGTGATGCTGTTTCAAGCTGGAATAAAGTTGCTTTGTTCTGTTCCTGCTGTATCTGCATTTGAGTGAAGCAGCAAATGATTCCATGCATGCCCCACTTTATGCAGGCAGTGTTGCAGCAAAGTAAAAGCACACGGAAATGAGTCTGGTGGAAGTGATGATTCCATCAGCATCAGAGCAACATGTCTGTTCTTGGCATAGACCACATCTTTGAAATATGGAGCAACTGTATGTGGAGTATATGTTTGATCAAATTATCTAATTGTTTGCCTATTTCTAGTAAATATGATAGTAAACATAGTTCAGTAACAGAATTTTCTTTCAGTAACAGTACTTTCTTTTATAATTGCAAAGAAACTGTTAATTGTAATTTAGAAATCAATTCCAGGAAGCACTGATAAGGGGGGCAACAGCTTAGATTCCCCTCCTAATAATAATTTCTCTTCCAACCATTTAACTAAGTGTGTAACCACCATAGGTTACATTTGTAGTCAGTAAAGAAAGATGGGTGTTTCCAGAGGGCAAGTCATATCTTTGGATGGGCTTGATGGCTTTCCAGAGGTGTTTAGAATCATAGAATCACAAAATGGTTTTGATTGAAAGGGACCTTTAAAGATCACTTATTCCACCCCCCTGCCATGGGCAGGGACATCTTTCACTATATCGGGTTGGTCAAAGCCCCATCCAACCTGACCTTGAACATTTCCAATGATGGAGTATCTACAATTTCTCTGGGCAACCTGTTCCAGTGTCTCACCGCCCTCATTGTAAAAAAATTATTCCTTCTGTTCAATCTAAATCTACACTCTTTTAGTTTAAAAACATCGCCCTTTGTCCTATCACTACAGGCCTTGGTAAAAAGTCTCTCTCCATCTTTCTTATAAGCCCCCTTTATACATTAAAAGGCTGCAATAAGGTCTCCCCAGAGCCTTCTCTTCTTCAGGCTGAACAACCCCAACTCTCTCAGCCTGGTCTCTTTCCGCTGATTATGGACAATTAGCTACTAACTTAAGAGGCTTAGTCAACTGCTGAAGTCTACACCATATTATGGTCAACAAGATATGCCTAAACAGGTTCCTCCACAGACTCCTGGAATAACCTGATTCTACTGTGCTTCAATGTATTTTCTAACCTCTCTAGTAGGGAGTGCTTCAAATGCTCAAAAGATAATTGATACCAAGACAAGAAGAGGAATATCCAAGACATCACTTGGGTGACAAATATCCCTGTTAGTGTGATGTCAAAGGTACCTTTCATGGGCCATAACCATGGAAGCTTCACATGACTTGTGGCTCCACATTTGCTTTGGAAAAGCTGTTCTCAGGATGGGAGGAGCATCAAGAAGGGGCTGTCACCTCACTGATTTCAAGAGGGAATGAAGATGGAAATTTTTTCTCTGTTTCAACCAGTTCTGGGGAGAAACCAATGATCTCTTCAGGGAACTCTCTGACCAAAGGTACGTCTGAAAAGAATAAAGTGAATGGATGCCTGGTAACTGAAGGAGATACCACTAGTGAGGACAGAAGCACAAGGGAGCCACAACTTGGAAACACAGAGCTAGCTGGGAAAACCCATTACAGTGTACACGAATATCAACTTCCACCCATGTGCTCTGCTTCCTGGGTGCAATCATGATGCCTGTGTTACTGGCTAGCAGTAAAACCAGTGTTACTGAACTGGAATTAGTAGCACACCTTTGCTTGTAAATCACTGTCCCAGAGTCTGTTCTCTAGCTTAAGGTCAACTGGCACAGTCTGACAATGTGCAAAATATTAAACTCCTTTACTCTCCAAAACATGTCAGCTCCATCCAAACTACCCATTCAGTGTGGCTCTTGGCCTGAGTTAACCACTGCACTGTGCTGAGAGTTGTTTGACAAAAAGAGTAGTGGTTGGTCCAAGTGAAAAGGTCACCAGCAACCAGTCTAACATTTTTAACAGTACTGACAGTTGAGTTCCAGTTCTTAGCAATGTTCCCTGGGATTGTTTAACTTCCTAGTATAAATGAAGCAAGCACATCCTGGGTTAATAAGGACTGGCAATTAAGACTGAAACTCTATCTCTTCAAAAGTATCTATACAAATTCAGAGCACAATGTTCTGGATGCCTGGAAGAAAAGAAGTTTGCTTATTTTTTCATCACCTGTCTTCTGAAAGAGCAGAATGAACAACCCTCCATTGTAAATAACAGGGTCAGGCTAACTGCGATTAAGATGGCACCTATTTATCTCAAGCTATCAAAGTGGTCTTAATTTCACTGTACTTTTTGTTCTCCTTCTGTGAATGGGGACAATAGTGGTGGAGAGGTGGAGACCTCAGATGCTTGTTCTGAGGGTAAATATGTAACAGCCCATCACATAGGCAGGTGCTATTGTCAAGTTTTCCATTAGAACTGAGGCAGAGAGACTGTGAGATACCAGCACATTAAATAGACATGGATTCATATAAATGTCTCTTGTTTGGAGAGCCACTGTTAATATGGACACAACTTTTATGTCTAAGACGACTTACGGGAATTAAGTCTTCTTGTTTGTTTGTTTCTTTTAAGCAACATCATTTAACTTCTCTTCAGCCTATCTCTTCTGGTTGAAATTAAGATATTACCATGTTCCTTGTAAAAGATATGTTGAATGATTTCCCCCCATTTTACATGTATTTTAAAATCACTCTGTATTCCTAAGCTGCAAGGAGTTCTGATCTAAATACATTAAACAAAATATCGTTTGGCTTCTGGTGTTGTTCAACCATAAAAAAAGGGCTCTAAGAGGCAGGAGACATGACACTGAAAAATATTGATGATACTGATACTCTGGTTATTCTAAAAAGTTTTCCTGTGTTTAACTTTCCCATCTCTTTGCACAAAAAATCATAACATATCTCTGGGCTTGTAAAACTCCTGGAACTCAAGAGACAGCTAGTGCCATTGATTTGATGATGTGTGAGACTCAAAACCTGACATTTTTCTAGGACAGCAAGATGGATAATTTAGGTTTTTTGTTCTCAATTTCCACATTCTTATAAACACAAAAATGATTTGTTTAAACAGTAGTGTTACAAAATACACTGCAAACTCTTTCAAAGTGTATTTTTTTTGAGGAGCCATGTGGGGCAACTGCTTTTGTCAGAAATACCTCTTTAATTTGGAATTTAAAGCACCAAGAGCTATAAAGATGATGTGTCCCAACCAGAGGTGGAACTGGTGGGAGAGTCACAGGTCAGCACAGCTACATGGAGTTCAACTACATTAATTTGGGGAGGAAAATGTGCTCACCTGTCACTTCCTCACCTGTAACACCAGAGAGGTGAGTTTACCATTTTCTAAACTTACCATTAGTTCAATGACAATGTAAGAGAAATAAGTCATTGGTACTACTCAAGAAACAAGACTTCCAAAAGAATAAAGATACCAAATGAAAGTCCATAATTCTAGGCATTCATCTTGATACTGGAATTGTTTTTCCAATCTCACCTCTAGAAAGTGTTGTGAGAATTTTTTTGTTTTGAATTATCTACAAATCTGGGCTAAACCACTGTGAAGCTATGTATGTTGATAATTCCAGATTATTTCTTCTGTTTTCAAATCCAGGAGAATCACTTTTATGTTAGAACATATGAGTCTCAGATAAATCTTTCTGATTCCTTCAGTGCACCAGAACACCAGCACTTTCCCAGGGAAAGAAACATAAAACACACTGAATTTATTTTTCTAGCAATCATAATTATGAGATGTATTTTATGAATTATGATTAGAATATATATTTATATGTAAACCGTTAAAATAGACACTTGGTAGATTTGCTCAAAAATATTGGGCAAATTTGCAAAAAACAAAATGTATTTCCTTCATGGTTTTTGTCTTTTGATGAAATATTTCCAGCTGTTTTTCCCTTCTTCGCACAAGAAAAATAACTTTCATTTACACATTTATTTTTTTACTGTCAAGAAACTGGTGGTGAAAAGAAGCATATGAAGAAAAAGGGTGAGAATGCAGAAAAACGGAAGAAAAGTCTTAAAAACTGAAGGTGAATAATAACTCAAAGTAGTAAAAGTAATTGAGAAAGTGCTAACTACCCAGCTCCAAAATGTGGTATGAACAAATGCCTTCTACATTGCTACAGCTGACACAAACCAGAACACAGAGATGGCATTAGTGACTCTAAAAGGTGTCTCCTCACAGTCATGGCTGCAAGAAAGCTCTCCATGCTGGGTGAGCTGGACCTCTCCTGTTTTGCTACAGTGAGCCTTGAGATTCCCCCATGACCTGGAAGGAGAAATGGCTCCAACTGCTTCTCTCTGACTCCTCCGAGTGTGAATCATTCTCCCCACCTTTTTCAGAACTCGAAGGCAGAAGACTAATGGCGTCCACTCTGATTCTTCTTCTTTTGATGAATGAATGAAACTGGTTAGGCTGGTTAGTCTGGCTGCAGTATGTTGACATGCAGCCTTAAATGTCATTCCCACTGGTTCTACCACCAACACATACATTGCCTCCAAAAAAAGCAGCCCAGTTGAAATTAATTGTAGCATTAGCATTAGTAACACTAACAGTAACTAATACTCTTGTTGCTTGGAGGTTCTGTCTCATGTCTTTCTAAGGCAGTGTAGTCAGACTGATTCATTGAAAAATAAGTCTCTTTCTCCTCAGCCTCTGAGGAAATTTCATCCTTTCCTCCTGAGGGGAGAAGGAGGAGAGGTGTCAGTGATCTGTATGTTTGCAACCTCATTAAAAGCTTCATCTGAAGCTGAGTGAGGCAAAATTTCCAGCTGGCACAGCATACAGCTGCTGCTTTCCTGACGTCAGAGATAGCACGAGCACCTCAGATTAAAGTTACAAATCCTCCAGTGGCCATCAGTCAGATCCAGAGCTGGATTAGTCTTTGATTCTAATTTTTAATCACTTTCCAGTTACATAAAAAATTTAACTGCAGTCCATGAACACACACTAATTAAGATCAGGGGTTCTGGGGCAAAGCTGCTGTCACAGACCAGGATGAGAAATGTAAAGAATGTCCCAAACCCTTCCTCTTAAAGACAGTCTTTCCACCAAGAAGGCTGTAACCATGTGAGCACCCTTCTTTATTCCTAAACCACACGTCATTCCTGCTTCCCAATCTCTGACCTCAAGCAGAGATTTAATGCTACAAAAAGAGAAGTGTCAGAGGCTTCATGAACTCCAGTGAGGACCTTTCTGTTCAGGATGGGTGACTTGCAAACACTGCAGCAATGAGTGACAAATTAAAACTAAGATAAATAGACAGGCAGACTTTCACTGCAAAAGCATTGGCAAACACCATTATTTAATGCAGAAAGTCTCAATAAATGTAACACGGAGATAGGATTATAAAGTAATTCGTAAAGTTGCCTGGCAGTTATTTCACTATACAACTTGTTCATACCAGCAAAGGGTAAAATTTCCATTACATCAGTAAGGAAATGGTGTAATGTCTATCTTGAAATAGGAAAAATAGCATGACAGCCCTCCTGACAGCTGACAAATAAGGATTTGGATAGGAACCATCAGCACTATAACCATGAGCTACTGAAGCTGGAAGAGGTAAGCTAAATCTCTTTCCTTTTTTACAGTTATGAGAAGAGTATTTCCTTGTCAGACACAGAGACGGATCTTCAAAGCTCACTCATCCCATTACCCTGGGACAACATATGAGAAGAGGTGAGATGCCAGGAGTGTTCTGCATTTCATTTCCCTAAAAGTCTATATAGTAAAACTCATTTATTCGCCTTGATTATGCACATTTTTGTCACAGATGAAGCATTTTGCCTGGTTTCAAGAACAGTGGTTGTCTTAGTCAGGTATGTTGTGAAGGTGCTTCAGGCTCTATGATGGCTGATCACTTTTCCCACTATTCATTGCTCAGTGTTGCATCAAGTTTATTCTCCTCTCCTCTCCTCTCCTCTCCTCTCCTCTCCTCTCCTCTCCTCTCCTCTCCTCTCCTCTCCTCTCCTCTCCTCTCCTCTCCTCTCCTCTCCTCTCCTCTCCTCTCCTCTCCTCTCCTCTCCTCTCCTCTCCTCTCCTCTCCTCTCATATATAATCTCCTCTTGTCTCTTCTCATCTGTTTTTCAGATAGCAATTCTGTAAAAAAATAAATTTAACTCCACCTCTGGGATAGTTGATAAATCAGCACTTATTTTCATCCCCAAGGGAGAAAGGAATGTGTTTATCCTAATTTGTCTTTTTTTTTAAACTTGACTATTTTGACCAGCCTCACACTCCTAAATGTCTGACTGCTTAGTTTCCTAACCTAGCTTTCACTTGGGATGTATACTGTGTTTTGGATCAGTTTAAATGTTGTTTGGAAATATAAATAACTGTCTGATGAGTCTGTGTGCAGTCATGTCACATGAAGAGAAAAATACATATCTTAGTAACAGAATTCTTTTACGGATGAAGAAATGCATTTGAGATTAGAACCAAACTTGATTTGAATAAAATAAGAATTGAATTTTCCTCCAATTTCAAACTCTTTTGTGTTTCTGTTTTTCCATTTTTCTATCTTTTTTCTTCTTTATTTTTTTTTTCTCCCCTGCAATTCCTGGTTTTGGCTTCAAAACAGAAATAGCAGAATATCAAGAGACAAGGCTGTTCTCAAGTTTTTCAATCTCAACAGAAGCCAAGCTAGTTTTCCGTTTTGCATGATCTCAAAAATGTTTGAATTTGTTTTCAGTTTGATTAAGCATCTGAATAGTTATTCCTTAATAACCTGCTTACAGCAAGCACTGTTCCTTCACCCTCAGGTTGAATTTAGTATCCTTGTTTCATAAATTGTCTAGTCTCTGATTGGAGTCTTTAGGTAAAAGTAAGGTTTATTTGTGTGAATAGGGCAATAAAGAATTATTTTTTTTTCTGATCAGAGATTATCGGCAAAGAGTGAGGTGTTAATCCAGCCACCAGAGGGCACCCATATGGTCCTGTGAAAGTAATATGATTCTAATGAAGTTGCAATAGAAGAATTAATAACAATTATTAAATGAGGTCAACAGATGTCAAACAAAGCACGTTCACTACTTCCTGCCAAATTCTACATGTGTGGAAAATTAAAACAATGCCTCAGTATTAAACAATCTTAAAACAAATTCTGAATCCCATACTCAGGTTTTACTTAGGAAATAATCTCTTGATTGCCAGATCCTGAAGTCCTTTTATACTTTTAACCACTACCAGTTCTAGAAAGCTTCTATTGATGTTCTCCTGAGTAAGGACTGACAGAATATGGACCAGCTACTATGTCATTCAACTTGATGAGACATTTTCCTGTCTACAACAAAAAGACAAATGGATTTTTAATTTTTGGCCCCAGACAGTGCATTATGATGCTGATAGGATGTTGACAGCACACTTTTTTTGAACAAAAGTACAGTATGTGGGGAAATTATTTTCCACAAAGCACACAGCTAAAAATCATAGCTTTTTACACTGTGTATTCCATAAATTGTAGGTTTAACAGGCCAGGAAAGGAAAGGTCAATGAGCTTGTGCCCAGAATGCCAGTTTTCCCAAATAATTTTGAGAAAAGCCTTAATTATCACAATATCATGAAATCTGAAGACTTTTGAAGACTGCTGATTTCTAAGACATTTCAGGAAGAAGCAGTATTTCAGGACTGTTGGATTTCTACGTTTTGAAGAGTGTGTCTCAGTAGGAGAATGAGACCTCTAGAAACTGTAGCTATGCCAAGGACTGTGCTGTATGTCTTACTAGGTGCTGTGTACCACCATACAGCTCCCAGACATAGTAACATTTTTGAACATTTACCAAATTATTTCATATTTGCACGGTTGCATTCTATGCACTGAGGGTAAGACAGAACACATTAATGTCCTGTTGATTTTGGGGACAGTCACCGTTGCTGTCAATATTCTCAGAAAACATCACATATTAGTGATGTTTAGACTACTTGTCCTTTTTTTATCCTATATAATCAGTAGGTGATGAACTGTTAAACTAAAAGCAACACTCAAACCCATTGTAGGTATATTGTTTATGACCCACTTATATTCTCTTTATTTTACAAATGAGTCCTAATCTTTGAGATATTTATGCAGCTTCTTTTGGGAGTCAGTGCTTTCAAATCTGAATTGTACTTTAAGGAAGGAGGTTTAATTTCAAGGCAATAGTGCACCAGAGGCAGAAAGGAGACTTTGGGGTTTTCAAGAGTGCCAAACAGCCTTCAGTGGTTAGACTAAAGGTAAGTAGCTTTGCAGAAGATTGCAAGCAAACTTGCAGTCAGAGATAAAGGATGAATAATTCTCTTCAGTTCTGTATATGAAAAATTGTACATTACTGCAGAAATTCTTACTAGCAGCCAAGTCTGGTGATATGTATTATAAGTAATTAGTTTAACTGATGTGGAATCACTATAACCCCAAGACTTCAACAATTGTTTAAAGATTTAAGTTTCACAGTTGGTTTCATAAGCCAGAATAGTCAGCAGCCAGGTTTGTGGCTGAGTTGTGAAAGTTAACAGAACAATGTGTCAGAACTCACTTTAAAAAATATTAAATTAAAGTCATGGGATTGGAAGTGAAGATTTTTAAGCAGGATGCAAAATTTTACCTGTCACACTTTAACTAGTGAAGAAACCTGCAAGCTCTATAGGAAAGATACCTAGAGACATAAATTTATTCCTGTCTGAGTTTGTTGGTATAGGATTTTTCCCAGTAAGATTAGAAGTAAGAACAGATGCTAACTGTGATAAACCAAGAAAAACAAATACACACTAGAAAGAAAGCTTGAAGTAAACGCAAGTTTTTACATGACAACATATGTGCTTGAAGATACTGCACCTATGAACTACAGAGCTTTTCATTAGGCTTTAATTTGATAATGTTGTAATGTTTTTTTAAAAAGAAGTATGGATTCATCCATTTAGGAAGACCTAGAAGGTTCTCCTTTCTCAGAGAACAACTTTAAGATGTAATTAACCATGAATAACCCCAGAAGTTATTTTGGCAGTCTCCTGTTTGAGGGAGAAAGCAGGTCCACTGTAATAAACATCTTCCTGCACCAATGAATATAAGCCTGTAAATTAACCAACCTTGTATCAATTAACTAAGTTTATTTCTAGAGACTTTTTTGACTGCACAGATTCAACATGAAAGACTAAACTGTCCCAAGCTCCAAATGGTGGAATCCACTACTGAGAGCAGAGGAAGCTTTGTGGATGTGCAATGCAACTACTTCATTCCTCCACACAAATGGATCAAACTTTAGGATTCAGACTGTCTGACTTTCTCTTTTGACAGGCTTAGGCTGAATGGGATCTGCCTATGGTCAGCAGAGGGAACATATATGGTTAACTTCAGCTAAATCTCCATTTTAAACCAGCTAAAGTTAGATGAGAGAAACCTCAGCCGATTCTTACAGCATAGGCTTTTGCCTGTGTACTGTAAAAAAAAAAAAAGTTCGGTAGTAAAATTTTTCCTGGATCCTAAGAAGACAGGATGTGAAATCTGTTTTTCAGTCTAAAGCAGTTTATATTTAAAAAAAAAAAAATAAAATGCTCTGTATTGGGATTACATGAAGTTAGTTTGTATCTGAAATGAAATAAAACAAACACTGGAAGTTTCTTACAATGGTGTTCACATTCCCTGCTAAGTTCTACAGGCCCTAAAACAGATGGTGAGGCCTTTCACAGTCAGATATGCCACACATCAAGATGAGGAAAATGTTTTAATTTTCAACAGACAGAGCTGACGACAAAGAAATAAACTACTGTAACAGTTGCTTTATAGGTCTGATGTTCTAAAGAGGCACAAGAACTACCAGATCTAACAAAGTTTAGGATTGTTTCACTACTGGGACATTTAATCTGAGATAATGAAGAACTGATTCAAAGGAGACAAAAGGAATCGGGGGGGAAAAAAAAAGAAAAGAAAAAGGAAATTAAAAACCTTCTCCTCAGTCTTTTCACACTTTCAGAACCAAACTGCAACCAAATATTTTTGAAGTCCTGGACCAAGTAGAAAGAGAGTTTTTATTTTGACAATTGTAATTGCCATCAAGGTTTGAAACTGTAACACCACAAAAATGATGTTTCTGGCCTGCACCTGAAAGGTAAGTGCCAGAAATCTCACATGAAATGCTGGTTTTCAGGAGACTGCCAGTTCAAACTGGAGATTTGATAGTTTCAGATAATTTCAATAAACATTCAGACTTCTGGATGATTGTCTGAACCAAACTTGCACTCTGAACCTTTCCATTCAACTGTCTGAATAGAAAATCACATTTATAGTTTATAGATAATAGCATTATCTGGGGAGTATATTACTCAAGGAAGAATATTTAGTCAGTAACTTCTAGATTTATCTACCACTACGTTATTTTTTCTCCCCCTTACAATCTCAGTATTTTGCAGAATGACAGGATTTGGGAGACATTTTTATATCTGAAATTTGTTTTCAGGAAGCTGGAGGTAAAAACAAAGACTTTAGTGAGCTATGAAAACACAATTAATTTATTTGTTAACCATGCTGACAACAATAACTCCTTGTTTTTTTCCCCATGCACATCACTCCACTCACAGTCTGATATACAAGAACATTTGATTTTCACTTCAGATTTACCCCAATAGTACTTTCTTTTTCCTTTCAGTTGATGGAAATCTCTGAAATGAAGAGCTCAGGCAGGTTTCTGATGTGTAAAATAACATAGGATTTCTGGACGCTCAGAGCTTATGTTAAGCTACCAACCTCCATTATATCACAACTTCAGTTCAGATTTGTTTAAACAAGTTTCCACCTGCACAACAACCCCTTTTACTGCCAGTGAAACACACTCTTCCCCAAGGAGCCTGGTATTATAAATCACCAAAGTGCACATGCTGCTGCTGCCAGCATGAGAGGGGTCTGGCACGATGAATCTGAGGAGTAATGAGGGACGTGGAATAGCCCACACACATTAGGAAAGGAGAAACCAGAACACAGCCTTAGAGTGTGGAAAGTGGTGTATCAAAAGCTATTAAACACAGCCTATTAGATTCAGATATGCAACTTTAATCTGCTAGCTGTGACCACGAGGAAAGCAACCAGTCCCCAAACAAGTACACAACATCAGATAGCCCAGCATGCATGTGTACATACACCTGTGCGTTATAAAACAAGAATAAACTATAACATCAGACTGCACTATGTGCATTTCATCATAACAACAAATTATGATCTTCAAATGATTGGACAAAAACCCTACTGAATTAAATACATTGGAATCTGAGACCCTGTCCTGCCTGAGGTGCACGTTTTCACCACTTTACCAAGGTTGCTCAACTGATTTTTTTCTCAATAAGGTCTCAGGAGCTAGTTCCACGTACGAACAAAAATTACCCTCAGTCCCTCTCCCTCGCCACAGTTCCCATTGGTAACAGTAAATTGCTTTCTGTTGCAAGAGCCTGTAATGCCTATAGTCTCCATTTACCCTAGCCTCCTTCCCTTTTCTGAAGGAAACCGGTGGTCTTACAGCATCCTGGGGGTGGTCTGCAGACCTCCTCTTAGCTGCAGTTGCTCTGGTTCCTGTCTATGCTCCAATCAATTCCTACCCAGCTCAATGCCACCCACAGTGTGCAGTTGCATGTGAATATCAGAAAGTTCTCTGAAAGATGCCAGCTCTGTCTTCCTTTCATGTGCCATATTAGGTCCTAATGGGCCAAATTCTTCCCGTACACACAGGCAGCTCCTGCTGACTTCAACCAAGGCTGTAGATTCACAACATACAGCTTTATGCTAAGTAGAAACTAACCACAGTTTCTGAAGTATCTCAGAATAGAGCTCCCTCCAGTATAAGAAGTCATGTTCTTCTGCGCCTCAGCTATACCAGTTGCTGGAATCTGTTTGTCCCCAGGACAGGTCTGTATCCATGTGTATACACATTTTTATGGGTACACTATTGCAAAAGACTAATTGGATTAAATAATTCTCAGTGCCTGAGGATTTTTCTGTATTGTGTCTACAAAGTATACATGTAGGCACAAGCCATTTCTAAATAAACTAGCCTGGACACTACTAGAAATGTAGCTAGAAATGTAGGAAGCGATTCAGTGCAGGATGCAAAACCCACAAGGAGGCTGGGTGAGATTCATGGAATTTACCCATACTGTGTTCTGTACCAGGATAATTGCTATCCTAGCAGTACCTAACGAGCTAGTTTAAAGATAAATCAACCTCAACAACTGGTATAAATTGCAGTCATAATACAGACCTCAGTATAGCCATCCCCCAAAAGAGTGATCGTTAAGTTTATGCAGTTATTTGCAGGGCTGAATCTTAATTATACCATAGCTGTTCCACTCCTTCATCCACCATATGTGTAGACAGCAAAGCCAGGTTAACAGAACATGACTTTCACATGCCTGTGGATTTTTCATTCATTTTTTAATAACTGACATATATCTTATGTTAGAATTACAGTGATGAGCTGGGTGCAGTTCTGAAAGCAATCAGAAGTAGTTATTTACATTTACTTTAGAAAAATGCACCATATGTTGAACTCAAGGCAATTTATAAAGTACATGAGGTAGCAGGAATACTTCAGAACAATCCTTTCTATATCTTTTCAAGTTTTTTGGAAAATACATAGTTATACATTCGATACTGACCTGAAAGATTCCTGCGTTGTGTGCGCACATTTTGTACGTTTTGCCAAATATATTGGCACAGGATTATCCCAACAGCAAAGGCTATATTGAATTTTATATAGCAGAGACTCACAGAATTTGTACCCACATCACTCATTCTGTAACAGCCTGCAATTAATTTGTTGCAGAAGGATAACAGATTATTCATCCATGAGTGGTAAATTTAATACAGGCTGGAAAATCTGGTGGAAAAATTAGGATTGGACTATTCTCAGCTAGCTCAGACAGGATTGTCTTGATAAGACAAGACAGGGCAAGACAAAATAAGACAATATAAAACAAGATAAGGCAAAGCAAGACAAGTCAAGGTGCAAAGTTAGGTGGAGTCGGTGGTTTGCAGAGTCCTTTATCATATCCCTACTAGGGAACTGAGGGGTTGTTGTGCTACCATCATTCAATTTCTCTGTTTGTATTGCTGTCTTCAGATTACCTGCTCAGATAGCATCTGCTCAAATGAAATACAGGCAGTAGTAGTCCAGTACAGATTAAATTGCTTTCGATTTGGTGGGATTAATTGCTCTGTAGCTCCTTCCTTCCATGTCTCTTTTCTCCTCTAACCTCATGAGTTTTCCCTTTTGCAGGGTCACGTAACGCTGCAGAGCTTGCGAAGTGTGCAACTTCCCCAGCATGCTGATTGCCTTGGCATTCGTCCCTCAGAGTCATAAGGCCTAAAGCTGTGACAATCCAACAGTCATTTTACTCTGCCATGTTTCCTGGCAACACGGTGGGAGAGAAACTCTGCCAAAACCATCAGTGAAACGAACTGACTTCATAGAGCTGGTTATTTTAGATTTTATTGAAATTAAGGACAGAAGAGACAAGTGAAAGCTGTTTCATCTGGACCTCCTGTTTATCCCAAAACATTAAATATGTGTATCTCCAGTTCAAGCAGCTATTCCCCTAAGAATTGTTCCATGTAATATTTAAATCCCAACCCCATCCTCTAGCCTCAAACAGGTACTGGGGGGCTCAAATCTGGACACAGATGGGGCCTCACCAGCATCGAATAGAAGGGGACAGTGACCTCCCTAGATCCCTTAACCGCTTTCCTCCTAATGCAGCCAAACATACATTATTCATGATGAGACTACTCTGTGGGCTCATAGTCAGTCTGGTTCCCACCTTCCCACCAGGGCTACTATTGAGACAGTTCCCAGCCTGTGCTAATGCATGGAGTTGTTCTGTCCCAGGTGCAGGACTTTGCACTTTTCTTCATTGTACTTCAGGAGTTTTCTGTTGGCCCTGTCCTCAAGTTTATCAAGTTCCCTCTGGACTGAATCTCTGCTATTCAGCTTGTCACCAAATTCCCCTAATTTATTATAATCCTGGAATTCTCTGAAGGTATGTTCTGCCTCATTATCTTATTATGGAATAGCAAACATTGCAACTATGTTCATGGCAAAAAAGGTAAGGAACAGAGGACTTCAGATTCAGAGATTCCCACGCCAGAAAGACACATACCACAATGTTCAGCCAGATCTTCTTCCCTCTTTGCACACAGGCTGCGAGCCATCTCCTGTCTTTTCTTACAGATAGGCCAGTGTGAGTAAATCATTCCAATATTTAATCATTCTCACTGCTAGGAAATTCTATCTTGTTTAAGTTGGTTTAAGGAAATTCTTTCTGCCCTTTTCCAATTGTTTCAGATTTCAGTCTAAAGCCTTACTACAGTATTACATGAATTGGTATGGGAAAGCAACCTCAGACACAGAATTTTAAGATTTTTTCCCCACATTTTTGAAATTTATGTTTGAAATTTTCTATTACTCTGAAGATGGGAAGGCAATTTATGAAAAAGTTGCATATGTTTTCCCACTTTATTTGCAATTTTTGAAATTTTACTTTTTAAAAAGAATTTTAGACCCATTCCGCTGTGGCTCATTTAGACCATAGTATACCATACCTTTCTTAGACAGTAAGAAACTGTTTTCCAAGTGTGTTTTATTGACCTATATGAATTTCAAACAATGATAATTGTGCACAATGGAGTTGCTTAAGTACACAAGAGATAGTGGATCTGGAATCTTTGGATATCAATATCTATGATCAGTTAAGGAGTTCTCAGCCTACTTTAGACTTCATGTATTGTTTCTCAGAAGCTCTTGGTTTCAGAGTTGAGGAGCGTGGCATGGTGTTAATAAGAAATAAGTCAATATTGCTATCTCTTCCTACAAAGCAATCTCTTCCTACAAAAAAACAACAACAGTGGAGATTTGCTTGCATACTAACTTAAGAAACAGAAGGTACAACCTGTTTGTGTTACTGTTGTTAAATGCTTAGTTTTTCTTTCTTCCAATATTGATTTTCCATGTATTTTCTCTGCATCTGGAATTGGTACTAATCTTTGATGAGAAAGTCAGAAAGGTGAGAAGGTAACTGCAATATAGATTTTCCATAGATGTTCCAGCTGCTCTGTACTTCTCTGGTGACACACAGCAGCCTTACATTAGTTAATCTAGTTTTATGGTTGTCTTGTATCACTGGGGTACCATAAAGCCACAGGAGCATATTGGTGAATCTGGTTCTGTGAGTATGCTTTTGGCCAGGTTTGACTTTTATTTTTATCTATATAATTCAGCAAAAATAATTCCTTTGACATCAGTGGAGTAGTAGCTGGTATGTGCATGAGGAAGCTAAACCATCCTTCTGAGAAGAAAATGCTTGTGTTCGTAGCATTAGAATGGGATTTGAGAGCTCTGCACGCAGTTCCTCATTATCACAACCTTTTTGTGAGAGCTTCTGCAACACATTATTTTGCTGCTCATGACATGTAAAATGAGGGTGGAATTTTTTCCTTTCGTCCTTCCTATGTCCCATTTATTTGTGTTAAATACTGAGATACAGCAACTGCTTCCTGGCATGTCTTTGAAAAAACCCAGCACAACAGAGCCCTAATTTGTGATGAATTTGTAAAAAAAAGGTTAACTTTTTTAAATTCATGCCTAATGATGTTTTAGATGAGACACAGAAAAGTTCACATGCACTTTGACTTTTTCATGGTTATGGTGTTAAACAGTTTGACTGGAGCTATCCATATTTCCTCCAATATGCTGGTAGCATTTTCTATTCTACCCGCCAAAGAAACTGAACCTCTGATAGAATCCTGGAACTGCACAACACCTGGCTTTTTTGCCAAAATACTTTCAAGGTGTTGCACGGTGGTGAAAAGTAAATTTTGAAAACTGTTTTTCCCCCCACTGCTAAAACTCATCCATTCCCAACAAAAACATTGCTCATGTCTCAGGCACTCTCTGCCTTACGGGCTATTTTATGAAGAAAAGGAGGAGGGAAGGAACACTCTGCATAATTCCTTGCAGTCCCCTGCCAGCATCTACCTCATCAGTGGAGTTAAGTCCGAGAGGTATTGTTAAATCCTTATGCCATCCTTCTGAGACTTGTATCCAATTTTGTCTCCCTTTACATGTGCTTCCAGGTCCACTGGGATTGCTTCAGCATCAATTTTTTTTTTTAAAAAAAGGCAAGAAGGGGGAAAAAATCCCCAAACTCCCTTATTAATGTGGGAGGTCTCAGCTCCCCCAGAGGCCTGTGAGATGTTGAGCATGCTCATTTGGAGACAAATTTTGGGAGTCTGCCATCACTAAAGGACAGTGCGAGTTCCTGAGATGTGTACCACCTCTGCCACTCTGTAGGTGTTTGAGAAGTGATGGTTGTTAGAATAGGCAGTGTGAGTTCAAGCTTACATGTACTGTGGAATAACATGATGATTTCCTCTCCCCTGTCCTGTTTGGGTATGCCTGTGTTTGTGTGCAAAGGTGGAGAACTGCCTTGGTTTCTCATCTGTTTAGACAGTGCTGCTTTTGCTGGCCAAGAAAGCAGGCAGGTGGGCAGATATTTCTTTCCAAAATTTCCAGTTGCGCTATATGCCTTCAGCCAGATATGAGGCTCACTTGTGTACATAACATTTCCATTCATTTGTCGTCGCCCCCCTCTGAAACTACTCAAGAATCATGTTTTTGATTGAATGCACCGGTTCTATTTGCCTAGTTCTCTTTTTTCAAATGCTCCACCTTGTTCCGTTGTTTATTCCCAAGCCACTTACGAACTGACTCACCTGTTGTATGCTGAAAAGTCTGAATTGATGATGAATACCAGTTCTGTAAAGCTGTTCAGAAGAGGCAAATTACATGGCCATTATAAGCCAGTTGCATGAAAATCCTTGGGTAAACATCATGTAAGTCAATGAACAGAGCTCCAAGTTGGCACGTTTTCCTTTTAGGTAATGGATAACCCTGCATACAACTACTAGAGTGTTCCCTCTGAACTAATAATGAGGAGGAAGCAAAGATCATACTTGGATTTAGTACAGCCAAGTGTGAGGGCAAGAGTTTTATTAAAGGAGTTCAAACAAAAGGGCAGGCATGACCAAGATGTTATGCCTAAGGATTTAAATTTAGTTTCCTGTATAAGTATGCAACGTCTGCCAAAAGACAAATTGTTTCCAGGGTAACACTTGAAAAGAGTGATCGTATATCCCTTAGAGTCAGGCTGTTGAACATTCGTATAGCAGGACACCACCATGACTTTGTGCGTGCATCAAGTTTTAAGCAGAAACTGTGCTAAGTGAGGTTGTACTGGGGGGAATGTCATTCACAGTACTTTTTTTTCCTGCCATTTTCCAAGAGAAGGGCCACCAGCAAAGGATTTCCACCTAGAAGTGTATTGCTATAGATACTGCTGATTGAAAGTGCAAATGACGGTATAAGAGCACTACGGCTTGAATTTTCAGGGATGGCTGATGCAATTAGGTACTCAGTTCTCACTGAATTGCAGTAGAATTTGCATACTTTCTGCCCAAGCCTTTTTGGAAATCCCAGACTAACAGTCCATGGCATTGTGAAATGGCTGAAAAACTGATCGTTTGGTGCATCTGATATCTAATCGTTGAAACTGTGCCTATGATAAAAGGAGTTCCTTATTGATTCCTTGTATGATAACAAGTACAATAAACAATGTATTACTACATTAGTTTTGAAATGTGGACAAGTCAACCTGAAGATGGGCTCAGAGCAGTCCTGATAGTGACTAGTTTCATTTCTAATGCATCCTGCTCTAGGATGTTGAAAATATTGTACCGACAGCTTCATGTTAATTTTCTGAAAACAGGAAAATAAATGCTAAAATACCTTTTGCACTCAAGTTATATCCTGCTTTTTATCTGGTGTCAGGTTTGAGGTAGTTGAGAGATTGACTGATCTTTTTTCATTTTTTTGATAGTTTTTAAAAAATGAGGAATTTGAAGTCACTTTGTGTTGACTTGGTTAGAGAGATTTCTTTTCCAGTTTTTTTGTGAACTGCAAAGTTACAAATATTTAATTTAATATAATGTTTTATTCATGCCTTTGTTCTTTTTTTAGTGAAACTAAAACCACTTATCAAAATGAAACATCATTTTGAATCAAAACCTTTTGTTCTGAAAATGTCAAAATGAAGTCTTTAAGAGTTAAAAAACAAAACAATCCATTTTCCAGAGTCAACACCAATTTAAAAATATTTTGGTTTATCAAATTTGCATTTTCTTGGCAAAAACAATTTTAAAAAAATTTGTATTCTGTTTTATTTTATTGACCCGGATCTAGTTAGAAAAAGATACAAGCTGGGTGAAAAAACTAGAATATAAGAAAGGAGAGTGCCAGGGCATTGTATTGTGTTGCAGTTGTCCTGATGTAAATGCAAAGATATCAATTTTCAGGGTTGCATTTTTCTTCTGTTAATGCAGAATCATTTCTCTCTTGGGTGGCTGAGATAGCAGTGTGCAGATTTTAAATGTCAGCTCACGCTTTTCTGCTCAGTGGAGCATACTTATTTCTGCCTTCTAAGGTTGATTTAGACTTTATTGAGAGAAACTTTTGTTTTGAACCAAAGCTAAGAAGTTTGGCTTCCTTCTACTCAAAGCTGAAATACCCAAGATCATGATCTCCTTCTGTAAATAACAAGATAACTTCTGCTCTTGAGACCAAAATTGTTTAAAGGACATAGCTGGCTTAAAAAATCTCTTTTCTCAGGCATTTGGTTGAGAGAATGGGATGTGGGGGAAGGAGGGTTTGATTGTTTGTAGTTTTACGTCAGGAAGTCTAGCAGAAGCCACTGCAACATCTCATAAAACATTGTGCAGCTGTGTCCAGACCTCAGGGTGCACAGATGCGTATGTATTATATTTCCTTGGAAGGGGCACAAGCTGAACTTTTCGATTTTGACACCCGACAGCATCCAGCAAAGGTGAGGTCTGCTACTTGTGCTTTAGGTTTTAAAATTAAAACCGTGTGTGTTGTAGTGCTCACATGACATGTATAAATGTATAAATGAGGGCCATTAAGTGAGTGCGTTTACACATCATTTAAATGAAACAACACACCTAACCAGATGGATTCCTAAAATGTGTAATTGTGTACTGTTATTTCCATAACTATTGCCCTTCCTGGTATACCCTCACTTCTCTGGTATGTCCATCACTTTGATTTGAGCTTCCAGATTGGGGGCCAAGACCTTGCTTCTCTATGTTTTCTGTGAAGATCTTGACGTTATTATGTGCAACTTGGAGTGGGATTTTTCTCACCTAACTTTAGCCATCAAACACTTAGGCTCTAGTCTGAGCTTGCCTTTTTGGCATCCTCACTAGCCAATAGAAAGAAAAAAGGTTTTTTTTCACAGGGCAGTTTTACCCATCCAAAGAGATATATATAAGACAGTTTATCCATGTAGTTCTCTAGATGTGCCTATCACTGATTGCTTATGATAACGGGAGTCTGGAGAACTAGCTTGGACAAATTGCCAACTTTTTGATGGGAACAGTTAGTGAGATGAAACCAAGCCTATAAAATAATATCAAAGAACTAAAAATAACACAGAAAGGTAGAAAAAGACCACATCCAGGGGCTTTTGGGAGACACTGAAAGCTTTTACCACATCTCTGCATATTCTATAGCATTTTGTTCGACTTTCCATAAGAAAGTCTGTCAACAGTGCTGCATCTTATTATGGTTTCCAGGATGGCTGCCCAATTTAAAACAGGAAAATCAGGTCTCAAATCTTAACATTCATGTAGGAGGACTTCAGAAGCCAAGATCTAGCTACATGTCTGCAACAGCTGGATAAAACTACCAAACAAAAATAGAATGTTAACCAGCCTACAGTCTCTCTTTCAATTCAGACCTTAAACATGTCAGTGGTGTGGAGTACAAACTCTTGTTTTTTAGATTTTGTTGTCTTTGTTCTTGAAAATTGGCAAAGTAACCCATGCAAATACCACCCTCCACCCAGATAATTCTAGCCTATATGAAGTTGTCAAAACACATCTACTTCTTTGTTTCTGTTATATCAACTTTCATTCTTTTTCCCTCTAGAGATGGTAAGAGAAAAATAATAATAATGCCAGCTTTTCTTGTAGCTCTTTTTTCCTTGGATTTCAAAGTGCTCTGCAAAGGTTAATATCTTTATTCCTCATTTTTCATATGTGGAAATTAAAGCATTTAACTGTGAAGTGGCATCCAAATATAGAACCTGAATATTAGTTTCCAGTTAAAAACAGAAGTTGATATTCTTTTCAGTAACATTTCCAGCAGCTGAAGTGGGTCTTAAGGAGCACCAGTATGCTAGTAGGAGCATTTAGGAGTTTTGGCACAAAGAAAAAGAAATCTGCAAATGTCATTCATTATTGTGACCCATTTTGCTGTCATGGCACTTGCTTTTTGCCACATGAGTATGCCAGACAGCTGCACAGCAAAGTGTTGCAACTTCTGGACTGTTCACCAGTTGTTTTTTTATGATGATAAAGTGAAAGCTGAATTTGTAATAGTACCGTGTATGTGTTCATGTGCACATGCAACGTGTGTAACATAGGTGTGTATCCATGTGCTGCGTGCGGTTGTTTGGCTGTGGTCTGAGCTGCATCTGTTAGCAATGAAAAATATGTGTTTTCTCACAGACATAAAATTCTGGGCCACTTAAAGGTGAATATTTTCATCAGATCTCTCCCCATCCTGTAATTTATAATCAGTGGAACTAGTGTGCAGTGCTCTAAGACCATAAAACAGATAGAAAATAATCATGAAGGGAGAAATTTGTAATGTTTGCCAGATGATAATCCAGAAGGTCTACAGGCTTGGAATTTAGATTGGTGACCCCTGTTACCTTCTTCAACAACGCAAGAAGGAAGAAGATAATAACATATATTGGAGAGTAAGTAGTCAGCAGTGTAAAGGGGCATACTTCTATTAAAGTGTGTGGACAAGATTTTATAATTAACGGCTAGCTTTATGCACATCCTACACATGTGCTGTGGGATATAGCAAGGGGACTGGGTCAGGGGAGGGAAGGGTTGGAAAGCATGTCAGAGGACGGATGTGAAGAGCTAGGGGAAGGTAGCAAAACAATACCACCCAGTCATCCATCTGTGAAAAGGGAAAAATCTTAAATGAAGGATCCTTTCTAGGCTTTTAAATATGCCATGTATAATATGCTGCTTTGTACTTCCTGTTTATGTTTTGTCTATTTTATGAGCTCAGAAGAGTGAGTCAGTCAATATAAAAATGGAAATGCTTTGCTGGAAAATGCTTTGTTCTTTTCATGTGATATGAATCCTGAAATATTAATTTATTCTGCCTTTTATTACTAATAGGACTGCAGAGCCTTTACAGCTCTTGGAGGCACTTCCCAGGACTCTCTGGCTATGTCCATACAAGTAAGACCACAGACTGTTCTCTGGCTCTGAGGTCAGTGGCATAGAGCTGTTAAAGTCCTTCAGCCTTCAGAGGCTTCAGAGACTTCAGAGGACTGCAGCCACCCTGTCTCTGGGGAATCGTCCCTGGCCCATGCATGCTTCCAAACAGTGCCCAGGAACTGTTTACGGAAGGGCCAATGGCAGACACTGTTTAAATTACTTGCTTAATATATGTACCCTGTTTTGCTCTAAGCGTCATCCGTACTGGTCCTGCAAATATTCACACACTCAGTCCTCCAAGCAGGAAGGAAAAGTAGTGAAAAAATGTCTATTATTTAGAGAAACTACTTGTTCTTGTTAATGTTAGTGAGATTATGATGATGGTAACATGGTTATTCTGAAAATCAAGTCCTGCTCTATCTTGGCAATAGAATACTAACTTAAAGGAGATGATCAGGTCTCACTCTCAGCACTACCTCTATGCATTTAGGTGAAGATCTGGGCACTCAGGAGCTCTATACCTAGTGCAGAATTTTCTCTAATGATTTGGCTAGGTTGACTCTCTGACATGGTGTTTCTTTTCATTTACAAATTGAGCAGATTTGTTCAGAAGTCACTACGCAAAGCTAATAAAGAAGTTACAATGTTGACTTTTTAGAATCTGAATTTTAGAGATCAAGATAAAATGTGCAAACCAGCCTGTTTTCATTAAATAGTGATTGCTAATTGCACAGTCATCTAAGGTTTTGTTGTCCTGGACTTACGTGATGAACACTTAAACCAGTTCCTCTTGAAATTGATGGGAGGTTTTCCACTGATTTGGTTGCATTTTATATCAGTCTCTATTATGAGTCTTTCCAGTACACACTAAAAGTTAAATTAGCACAGAGACAGTGACAGAGGGTCTGAAGTATAACAAAGCCAAATCCTTCTGTAGACTGTATTGTTCGCAGGCATACAAATAAGCTTCTGATTGACTGGCTGAGCCTGACCTGAGCTCTGACCTGAAGTGCACAAAGCTTGAAGGTTTTACATTCAAAGTGTCTGTTCTCCTAGTGCATTCTGGAGCTCTTCCAGAAGTGTCCAGAACTTCCTCTTTGTCACAGGACATATTGCCTTCCTCTTCTGGCAGCAGCCCATGAAAATGTGCAGGTAGAAACAAACCAGAAAGTTTCTAGCCCACGGCATATTATGTTAAGGGAATCTATTGTATTGACATATGGGTAACTAGAGATGAATGAACTAGTTCAGTCTAAATAACAACCAGCCCCAACCTTTGCCCACTCAAAAAGTGACCCTAACCCAAATCTTTTTCCAATTTGGATTGGTTCAGAGAGATCAGCTGTCGAGTCTGTCAGCTGGTAGCCAGACACCAGAGCAGACATAACTAATTAGGATATATTCCCTCATCTGGAGATTAAACGTATTTTTTGTGCTCCTTGCATGTTCCCATAGTTACAACTTGCATTAAAACCTCCTGGTCTGAAAGCAGCGTCTTCAGAACCAAAGCAAGTGAAAAAGTAGCTTTTTCCCAGAGAAAACTATAGGAGTTGAATTCATCTTAACTGGATGTTTTCTCCCTCAGCAAAGTTCAGCCTGCAAAGTTACTGACATCCCATCCTCACAGAACATCTGATTCTGAGTTTCAGAACAACTTCTCAGTTCTTTTAGTCAAACTTAGCCCACATATTATCAAAACCTGTCCAACAACCATATGATTTGTCACTCATGTCTTGAGGGAAAATATTGCAAATCCAAAAGCTCTAAAAATATGCATAACTTGGGATCTTAGTGAGGTGCTGTGTATTCTGGTGGCTAGAACTCATGAGGTGTCCATGGAATAAGGATAACCCATAGGACTGAGAAAATTTAACTGAGCAGCTGAACTTTGGGCCTCTGCTAAACAGCTTGCTGACTGTGAGAGGCAGAGTATGAAGCTTCCCTATCTTTCTAAAAATAAACATTGGTGCTGATGTATGTGTTCTTCTGCACTTGCTATAATTGCAGCTTTTGAGTGACTTTGCTCTACCATTTATTATTTTCTGCACAGATTTCAATCTGGTTCCACAATGGTCAGACAGTGCGCTAATGTATTTTAGTCAGAGTATATTTACCCTGTACTTTGATGCCAGTGGTATTCAGAATCTGGAGAAAAGTTAATATAATGGAGGTCAGGACTCAGTAGGTTTCAAAACCAAAATTAAACATGCTTATGGCTGAAAAGACCATAGGGCAACTTTTTGATAGGGAGACTATAAACTCACATGTTTGACATGTGTTAGTGAATGGTGGAAAAAAGATTGGAAGAATATAGCATTTCAGAGAAACTAAGCATCGTGCTCAATTTCTTTTCAATAGACTGTGCTAGTGAAAAACAGTTTTAATTACATATTAGGTATGTATTGCAAGAAATTATTTAGCCATTCTGCATTCAGGAGGTACCTCTGTACTGTCTGAGTAGGATGGTACTGTTAGTTGTCTGCACAATTTTTTTTTTTTAATGCCAAGCTGTGGACTCATTATGTATAAATGACAGTTTTATATAACTGGAACAGGAAACATATTTCCATAATCCATTTGTCAAAGCTGTAAGACAACTGGAATGGCTTTCTAGAAACTCTGCTTTCTGACAGCCCATACTAATTTCTTTATGTTTTCTGCAAATCCAGCTCAAACTTCCCCTTGCTGAGTCAGTCAGTGTTTGTAACAGAATTTGACTGCTGTTAAATCTCGCTCCTTAAATATTCAATGGCATAGTAGTCAGGATTTATCAGGCATATTGGAACTCAAAAACATCTGTACCAGAAGGCAAAGCAGCCACAAGAGCTGAATGGGTGCAATTTTCACTGAGTGCCATTTAAAACTTCTTATACATCTTATACCATTAAAAACGCTTAGGAGCATCTTCTAAACAGTTTCCCTCAACTTTGTGAATTAAAAGTTGGGACTGATCTCACCTGCTTCAGCCATGTACTTAGCCAGGTACATACCAAAGCATGCATACTTCTGTGGATACCTTACTTGTTGCCAGTCCAGACCAGTGAGGTCTCACATGACGTGGGAGCAGGTATGTCAGGTACCCTACAGCATTTCAAACGGGACCAGAAACTTGTGTTTAGGCAGCTGAGTCTGCTGCCCATAGTTAGCTGAATCACTTTCTGTGTTCCTTTGACTGTATTAGCTGCATCTTCATTGACCACTTAGGAAGCTTAGGCACGTGGCCCACATAATAGATGACTATGTGTAGAGAATTAAATTAGGGTGTCTAAATTTCTTGATGAATTCTGCTGATTAAACAATCATTCAGTCTGAAAGGGAAGAGACAGACATTTCTCTGCCTCTTCCCTTTCTCTTCCCTTTCCCTTTCCCTTCCCATTTCTCTGTCTCTTCCCCCTCTGTCTCTTCCCCCTCTGTCTCTTCCCTCTCTTCCCCACCCAGCTCTTCACCCCAGCCTAAGACCAAGGGATGACTCATGTCCCCTCTTGAAGTGCCAGTCTCCACCGACATGAGGTGACATGAGTTCTTACCCAAACATTTTTATCCTGGAGCTTTGGTGAAAACCTTAGGGCTTGGGAACACAGGTTTCTGTTTGTTTGCACTTCCCACAGGCAGGGGAGGGGCTGAACCTGCAGCTCAGAAGTCAGAAGAGCTCTGCCTTGATGTCAGTGGAGGAGGTTAGGACCTTACAGAGCAAGAAATACTGCAAGTCCAAAAAACCTCTGCCTGGATCAACAGAATGGGATATATTTGGAAAATAGTACACATCTGATCTGAAGGGGGCCAGGAGATGTCACACTGAATGTGTATTTTCACTTGCTCTATGTATTTGATTAGACATAATATGAAAGCATTGCTACCTGCCTGCACACTTATTTGACTCTTTCTGTGAATGTTGGGTACACATAGCATCAGACTGAATAGTGAACTTTGTATCTAATCCACCAGGTCAGTGGAGCTTCCCTGATGTTACCTATACTGGACATTTTGTCCTTGGAAGAAAAACGCTGCATATGTAAGAACAGAAATAAATATGGAAGTGTTTTCTGCATGCAGCATATCTCATCTATTTCTTTGATTATTTTTAACAATAGTAAAGTTTTGATATTTTCCAGGCATTGTGACTGCTCTTCATCTGAGAATCTCAAAGCATTTTAGAAAGATTAAAATTAACCCTCACTCTATATGTATATGCTATGTAAGTTTTATTACAGACAGTTTACAATACTGTCATTTAGCACATACAATCAGTTACGAGGTAGAAAGCTGAAGCAGAGTCCAGTTATCCAGTCTCCTAATCTTGTCACTAGAAATCTCTAATTAATATACAAGCAATTCTTGTGGATAGGGTTAAGGGTACCAGGACCTTCACTGAAAAGCTCAGTGTTGCCAGCAGCTACTATACTGTGGAACTATTAATGGATATCACTAATAATATTTTTGATTCTGTAAAAATATATAAGAGGATTGGAGCTGAACTTCTGGATTGTTCATGTTGCCACATTGGTAAGACAACTCTTGTTATAAGTCTGATAGATCCAATGGCCTTTTTAATATGAAGCTTTCTTTTAGCATGTCTTAAAACCATCACAAGCTCCTCCTAAGCAAAGCTGTAATTTGATACATAATAATGCAGTACATGTTTAACTAGCTTAAAGCCACTCTGCAATCCTCTCAAATTCCTCTATCCATCAGCAAAACTGCAAAAAGATTGCCTTGGTGCAACATTCCCTACGGCCAGTAAAAGGGGATTTGGATCTGTTTTATTCACATTTTGATATTGGTACGCAAGAAAACTGGCAGCATACGGAATTAAAGGATAAGACAACCTTACCATGAAGATCTTACAGTCCGAGGTCCAAATTATATAATGCTTATTCTGGCACAGTGTCAATTACCTTGACTATAACTGTTGAATTATTATCCTTTGACAAAGAAATATAAAATTGCGGATGGGCAGGATGATATCCCCATTTAGCTCACTACAATAGACTTACTGAGTAGGGTTGATGGCTGAAGCAAAATAAGATGTGGACCACTATGTTTAAATGATGTGAAGCACAGGTCATTTCAAAGTTAACAGATTTTTAAGACCAGAGGTAGCACTGTAATCGTCTAACTCTTATTTCCCGCATAACACAAACCAGAGTGTTCTGCAGATTAATTCATGCTGTGGAGAGAATCATTCTCCCTTTTAAAAGTCAAGAATACTGAGCTCAAAAGCTTTTGGTTGAACTAGACGTGGAGGTGATGCGTTTGAGCTTATTTGTTCAATTATTTCCTGGAGAAGCTGCACAAGCAAAGGTACAGAAATCAATTTTATCTTTTCAAATCTTCTTCCTCAATTGTCTTATTATAGCAGTGTTTATGATCTGGCCTATATTTATTGCATTCTTCACTAGCATAGGCCTTGCATTCCTCACTTGATGTTTGCCATGTGTTGGGCATTACTTGAAATACATAGTTCTGGTTTCTTTTCTCCACAGTCACTGGACAATTAACTGATATAATGTAGGCAGTTTTTGAAAATTCATTTCAAGCCATCAGTTATAAAGGTAATTTATTGCTCCAGTACTGTTATCAAGAAGAAGATGTCAGTGAAGAAAAGAAAGAGGCAATAAACAATCAAGCTGACACTGAAATCCAGGAAGATTAGTAAAATGACATAAGCTGTAACCTGCATCCCTTCTTTTTCTCTCCTTTCTTTCCATACGTACATATATACATATATATACACTCTTGTGTATGTAAGTGCATATAACCATCCAATTCTTGCATCTGACATAAAACATAAAGGATCAGGTTTAATTTTTCTAGCTGTGAGATGAGCAGAGGCAAGTTTCACTGGTTTGCCTTTGTGTGTCCAGATTTTTCCTGTGGCTATTATTACTCAGCACCTGTACTTCCACTGCGTCTTGTCTCCTGTAGGAAAGTAGGTCTGTTCAATATCGGAGCAGGTAAAGTGAAGGCTGTGTCTGAAGCCACTGCTTTCTATTTGTACAAGCAATAGGTACAAAGTGGACATTAAACAGGCACCCTGCTGTGTACCTGATTAGTGTCTGTTTCATGTCCATAGTTTTCATATATTTATCTTATACCTGCTCCAGGAGCTGTTTCCCTCTCTCTCTTTCTCTCTCTCTTTCTCTCTCCCTTCCTTCCCCAAACACACATTTCTTTTTTCTTTTCCTTAAAAAAACAGATGATTAATTAGGATAAAAAGTAGCATCTTTGGGAAGATTAGATCGATCAGTGCCTCTGGGACACAAACACAAAAACCCCAGTCAGGGATGACAGAGCTAATTCACTAGTGAACATGGGTCTAGGAGAAGAATTTAAAGCCAGTATTAAAATAGATGGGATTCAGTCTATGTGCTACACTCACTAATTCTGCATATAAATTCCCTCTTCTCATTGCCCAAGTTGTTAATGCAGCAAGCTCAAAGGAGTTCACTTCCAAATTTAGATGTTTCAGTTTTGTGGGCTCAATCCACCTCTGAAAGCATCAAAAGCACCTAACTTTCCTCATTGACTTAAATGGATGTCCTGGCTAGACAGCTCGATGCCAGTTCATGCTATTAGCTTGCCCCTAAGAATGAACTGAGTTCTAATAAATCGGGAGGAATACATCCTTGCATGTATTTTTTCTTGCATCTGGTGACTGCTGAGATCATGTGGCATGCTCTACCTCTTTCCAACAGCTATTGCTCTTCCAGAAGTCTTTCAACCTAACATTGAGATCAGACCTGTACGTGGTACATGGGAGGCGTGGCTAGGCAACGCCTGATAGCTCCAAGAGAAGAAATCATGGCTGATACTGGTGAGGACTTTAGAACAGCAATTATGTGCTGGCCTCTGCTATCTTTCTAGGCCATCTCTGTCCACCAGATCTTAAACCCTTTACCTTGCTTTCCTTTAGATCCCTGACTTTAACACTAAAGACTGAATGTAAATTAATCCATTAGTTATGGCTAACAAGACAGTATTGCATTCAGTGACTTCATAGCAGTTAGGTATACTGTAATTGTAACGTATATATATTTTGCCTCTTTTACTCTTTGCTTTGTATACCATCTGAAATCTTAACTTGAAGGTCAAAAGCAAAACAGATACATTTTCATATATTGTTCTTTGTTTTGTCCCTTCCAGAGTGCATATTTCAGGTGACAAATGTATTTGATCCCGAAGTCTTTTCCTCTGAGATCCTGTGACAGTAGCAGAATAGTCACTCCAAACAAAGCATGATTCATTTTGTTGCTCCAGGGAGTATGACTCTCAGAGCAAAGCCCTGAAAGAGTAAAGGTCTAAGCACACATTTCCCTCTACCTAACCCTTGTTTCCCATTTCTGGATGGAGGGATTCATTTGGTACATCATGACTTACTGGTCATTCTGCAAGTGCTGTAGTCTGGGAAGATGTAAAACAAGCCTGTATTTAAGTTCTAGTGAAATTTAGATGCCATCCCATCAGATGTGTCAGCACCTCTAAAAACTGAAAAATGAGGCTGAGGTGATGGTGGCAGAGATGTTACTTACCTACCTTTTGCACAAGAGGATCCTTATGGGTAGGATGTTTAGGAAAGAGGAAAGCTTTTCTTCTGTCTGTTTTTTTTCTGCCACGTGTTGAATAGCTTTCTATCATAAAATACAACTATTTAGGCTGTGGTGAGTAGAATCACAGTTTTTTCCATGCCAAAAGACTGAATACTAAACTCATACTAAAGGCACAGGGGTCTGCTTGCCTTCCCTCTCCCTAGCCCCATGAATCTTTCACGCATGTGTGCAAGGTGGACTGGGAGGTGAGGCAGTCTCTTATTCAGAATACTTTACAGGTGCTGATCAATGAGCTCTGCTAGAGCATGGGGCTGGTGGGCTCCCACCACTTTTGTCTGACGTGTGTAGAACCTGGATCCTCCCCTTTGCTTGGACTGGTCTGGACTGAGTTACGCCCTTCCCTGGTGGGAGCCGGCTGTTGTCAGAGTTATGTCAAATAGCCTCTGCCAGACTTAGCAAACCAACCTTTTCATGGGACTGAGACAGAGAGAGTGAGTCTGTGCTGGTTTTGGCTGGGATAGAGTTAATTTTCTTCATAGAAGCTATGCTTTGGATTCATGCTGAAAACAGTGTTGATAATACAGGGATATTTTCGTTATTGCTGAGCAGTGCTTACACAGAGTCAAGGCCTTTTCTGCCCTCACCCCACCCCACCAGCGAGTAGGCTGGGGGTGCACAAGAAGCTGGGAGGGGACATGGCTGGGACAGCTGACCCCAGCTGACCAAAGGGCTGTTCCATACCATATGACGTCATGATCAGCTTATGAAGCTGGGGGAAGAAGAAGGAAGGGGGGGATGTTCAGAGTTATGGCATTTGTCTTCCCAAGTAACTGTTACACATGATGGAGCCCTGCGTTCCTGGAGATGACCAAACACCTGCCTGTCGATGGGAAGTAGTGAATGAATTCCTTATTTTGCTTTGCTTGCATGCACGGCTTTTGCTTTACCTATTAAACTGTCCTTATCTCAACCCAGGAGTTTTCTCACTTCTACTCTTCTGATTCTCTCTCCCATCTCACTGCGGGGGGAGTGAGCGAGCAGCTGTGTGGTGCTGAGTTGCCAGCTGGGGTTAAACCACAACACAGTTTCTGCAGCCTAAATGGCGTTGCACACATATCTGTTCCTCTGAGCTAGTCCCATCCAGAGGAATGACACAAACTTTCAGCACAGCACCTAAGCATTTAAACAAGGGGATTATGGTTGCCCATCTGAATACACATATCTAAAATTTATTTTACAGATTGGACTCAGTTCCCCCAATTTAGGCAAGATTTACACCAAATTTTAAGGTTCCTAATGAAGCAGTTAAGGAAGAGAGGCAGGTGCCTTTAAAGACCCATTGATGGTAATTTTATTTAACTAATTCAATGGATACATGCTAATGAGCATAGCAGGGAAAGAGCAGATTACAGCTGGGCAAGATTCTTTGCTAATATTTTTCATCTTGTAACTTGCGACTTCTCTGTTTTGATCACAAGAAAGTCCCCTGGACACTCTGTGTTCTGTTCCTCCCAAGGATAACAACAGTTCTGAATATGTCTTTCTGTTTTAATTATATTGTCACCTTTGTGTTGAATACTAGGCTGAACCAATCAAAATGTTTCACGTTTGTTTCTAAACATAAATTTCAGTGGTTACTGATCTGTAGTGGATTTATTCAGTGACCTAGGAACTTTACCAACAGGATCCTTAGGTATTCCAGCTAGATCTGGTTTTAAACAGGTTTTATTAATACTATTTGGGAAAATAAATAAAGTGGGATACCATTTAAGTATATTAGGATGGTAACTGTGCAAGTATATAGGACGTTAATTAAAAGAGCATTTTGTTGGCTGATCTTATGGTAATTTTTATGATTTCTGACTCAGATTCCATTCCTCACATTGTCACTTAAAATATTTCAAGATGCATCTTCTGCAGTGTGTCAGATCCATGTAATGACAATGAAGTTGTTCCAACTCATACAAGAAGTTGGGGAAAAAAATCCAACAGGATTCCAGTACTTAGGAAAGTTCCAAATTTCAATTAAATTGAATATAGGCATAACTCTCCCAAAAGATCAATTCAGCTTCAAGAAAGATTACTGCCATACAATTAATTAGATTCTAGAAGGAGAAGAATTTTTCTTTTTAATGAATGCATATACATATATATATAACATTGTATGTATGTAGAAAAGGGAATACAACTTCCATCATGTTTTTCGTCATAAATTAAGCCCATGCTTTAGAGATGAAGAAAATATTTTCTGTTGGCATAATCAGATTATTCTATCTACTTAGATAGCAGTTTGCAACATGTTCACAGACAATGCAGAGAACAAATATACTGATTTTCAAATTCCAGGTTATCATAAAACGAAACTCAAAATCTATAACTGAAAGGAAAGCATAGGAAAAAAAAAACAAACCCAAAAACCAACAGACCAGATTCTTTAATGCATTGCTTGTATGTAATCCCACTGACATCAATAAGTGTGTGCATGAATAACTGGGGAAGAGTTTGGCCCAGGATGTGGAAACTATTTGGTAGAAAATGCTGAATTAATTTAAATTGCCTGGGGTATGAACACTATCTTGTGGAATGAAAAGTGGCTGAAGGACTATAAACAAAAGCAGAAGACAAAACATTAAAATATAGATTTGTGGGAAGGTCTTTTCCTAGTGAGGTACTTCAGGGATCTGTATTCAGTATGGTTTTATTTAACATTTTCACTAATGATCTAGAAGAAGTAAGCCACCCATTAATGAAAGTCTTCTATGATGAATAAGAGGGTGGAGTTGCAAAAGGTGATGAAAGACAGATAGTATAAAGGAACCTGGATACAGATCCAAGATTCCCATTGACTTCAATAAAGAGCAGAGAGCAATTTGGAACAGATCAGCAGAGATATTAGAATGATGGGCAGGAAGAATGACAAAATGAAATTCATCTTGGAGAATATACAAAGGCATCAGGTAAAAAATTATCCTAGACCTAATAATCAAAGGGAGACAGAAACATGGAGAGCAGCATTATAAGTGAGTTTGCAATGCATTAGAGCAAGGAAAATAATACGAATACAATTTGAGGTTTATATGCTGCAAAAGGGAGGTACCATTTTCTTGTGCTAAGGCTAGACATTGTGGAATATTACTACGAAGAGTAACAAGGGACCCAAGGGCTAGTTTACAAAAGAAGAACAACATATATATGCAAGTAGCAATGATACAGTCACCCCTCTATCTACTAGATATTGCAGAATAGATATTTACTATACCTATACATAGCCCACAGTAAAGCAAGAACAAACAGGTCTCCAAAATACCTTGAAAACTATTCTTGTGTTGAAGCTAGTTGTTCTCTGAGGTGGCACTGACCTCCTCAAATCCCTTCCAAACTGAAATATTCAATGATTTTAAATATTGGACTCTAACTGTAGCAGTGCTAACAGAAAGGCAATTTATTTTAAAAAGTTATGCCACATCTATTTGCATCTTTTTTAATATTCTTGTGGTCAGACTTATGAAAATTTTTAGAGGTTAATGATGTTAATGATACTAGGTCAAAATTATCAATGGGTAAGTGTCACTTAGGTATAATTATATAATCATAGAATCACAGAATTGTTTAGGTTAGAAAAAATCTTTAAGAGCATCAAGTCCAACTGTTAACCTAACACTGCTAAGTCCACCACTATACCATGTCCCTAAGCACCTCATCTACATGTCTTTTAAATACCTCCAGGGATGGTGACTCCACCACTTCCCTGGGCAGCCTGTTCCAATGCTTGACAACCATTTCGGTGAAAAAATTTTTCCTCATATCCAATCTAAACCTCCCCTGGCACAACTTGAGGCCATTTCCTCTTGTCCTATGGCTTGCTATTTGGGAGAAGAGACCAACCCCCACCTCTCTACAACCTCCTTTCAGGTAGTCGTAGAGAGCGATAAGGTCTCCCCTCAGCCTCCTTTTCTGCAGGCCAAACAACCCCAGTTCCCTCAGCCGCTCCTCATCAGACTTCTGCTCCAGACCCTTCACCAGCTCCGTTGCCCTTCTCTGGACACGCTCCAGCACCTCAATGTCTCTCTTGTAGTGAGGAGCCCAAAACTGAACACAGTATTCGAGGTGCGGCCTCACCAGTGCGGAGTACAGGGGGACAATCACTTCCCTAGTCCTGCTGGCCACACTCTTTCTGATACAAGCCAGGATGCTATTGGCCTCCTTGGCCACCTAGGCACACTACTGGCTCATATTCAGCCAGCTGTTGACCAACATCCCCAGCTCCTTTTCCAACAGGCAGCTTTCCAGCCACTCTTCCCCAAGCCTGTAGCGTTGCATGGGGTTGTGACTCAAGTGCAGGACCTGGCACTTAGCCTTCTTCAACCTCATACAATTGGCCCCAGCCCATCAATCAAGCATGTCCAGATCCCTCTGCAGAGCCTTCCTACCCTCAAGCAGATCAACACTCCTGCTCAGCTTGGTGCTGTCTGCAAACTTACTGAGGGTGCACTTGATCCCCTCATCCAGATCACTGATGAAGATATTAAACAGAACTGGCCCCAATAGTCAGCCCTGGGGAACACCACTTGTGACCAGCTGCCAACTGGATTTAACTCCCTTCACCACAACTCTCTGGGCTCGGCCATCCAGCCAGTTTTTTACCCAGCGAAGCATACACCCATCCAAGCCATGAGCAGCCAGTTTCTCCAGGAGTATGCTGTGGGAAAGGGTGTCAAAGGGTTTACTAAAGTCTAGGTAGACAACATCCACAGCCTTTCCCTCATCCACTAAGTGGGTCACCTTGTCATAGAAGGAGATCAGGTTAGCCAAGCAGGACCTGCCTTTAATAAACCCATGCTGACTGGGCCTCATCACCTGGTTTGTCCCATACATGCTGTGTAATGGCACTCAAGGTGATCTGCTCCATAACCTTTCCCTAGCACTGAGGTCAGACTGACAGGCCTGTACTTCCCCAGATCCTTTCTCAGGCCCTTCTTGTAGATGGGAGTCACATTTGCTAACCTCCAGTCCTTCCTAACTCCTATTTAGGAATATCATAATAACTTTTAGCCCAGGAGGTGGAGTCAGGCATGTTGGGCCAGATTTTCAAAGCGTATAAAGAATACTAAAAGTATCTTTAAGGATGTTCATCTTGCTATAGAATTTTTATAAATATCATTAGATGCCTTTGATAATTGACCTTTAATGACTGTCTCGAGCTCACACAGAAATTCGTGATAGGAAAACTGAGGAAATTAATACCATGGATAAAAGTCTACGGTTTTGTAGGGTCATTATAACTATCAAAGATCACTAAACAATATTTTACCAGGCAGCTGCAACCTTCCATTGCTATAGACCAGCTTAGACCCACTGATTAAAAACTTGAAAATCTGACAGATCTTTTTGGCTACGTACTCTGGTAGTGTCTTTATTTACACCAGGATTCAGAAAAGCACTTAAGCACATGCTTAAGTTTAATTTTAAGCAAATGCTGGAGTGCTTTACTGAACTGGGATGCAAAATTCATTATTTCCTATTACCCAGACTCAACACTGCATATAACAATGTAAGCATTCTTTTCAAATAAGAAACGCTTGCTATTTCAGTTCAGTTCTGAGCATTGTTCTACATTTGCCGGAAACAAAATAAGTCTGGGGGAATAATGTGTTTTGGAAACTTTTTATTCCTTCCAACATCAAGTGGAATTTGTTTTTAAAAAATACAAACATTTTTTAAGGTATAAAGATGTGTGAGAGAGATTGGGAAGCATGGTTATAGCCTGATTCCTTTTGTTAATATACCCTTGTAAATCAGAAACAGCTCCAATGGAATTTAACTATTAGGAAACCAAAAGATCAGAATCATGGCCCTAGTTTCTTCTTTAAATGAATGTAGCATTTCTTGACGCTGGCTTGAATTTGCTAAAATAAAGACACTTTATATAACTCTGGCACTGTGAAATAATTTAAAATCTTGTCTAAATTATGTGGTCACACCCTTTTAAAATCCTCCTTTGCACCACCGTGGTGTCAAGCCAGCAGAGGCGACATCCATGTCCCGTGGAAGGATGACAACAGCAGGTCACATACCTTAGCTCTGTGTAAGCCCGTGCAGGTCGGCAGGTAGCAGGTGATGCTGTCCAGGTGGCACTGTGCTGTGCCTGAACAAGCGAGCTCTGCTTCCAGCCCATCATAGCTCCATCAGGGAAACTTTATTTCCCTCAAGCTGATGTTTCTTTGGGAATCTCTGCACCGTACCCCACCATTTCCTGAGGCTACATCTTCAGTGCCAAAAATATTCGCGCAATAGAGTGCAAAGGACCAATAACAAACATAAATGGGCATACATTAGTAAAATAAGATGAAGTTATTCACTGATGTGGGAAAGCAATTGCTCAGTGATGCTTTTATCGGTCTTTGAAAAGCTTCTTAGATCAGCTCACTGCAATTGCTACCGTGTGGGTGCAAGTAGTTGTTGAAACAGTATTACATGCTGACGTTGCGCACAATCCCAGGCATGCACGCAGTGCCTTCCCAGCATGGACTCACGAAGGAACGGATTTCAGAACATAAATTCTAGTTTTTTGCCAGGACTTCTAAATTTCCATTTTGACTAGGGGTATATTACTTAACCAGTCAACTGAACAAGAAATGATACTGTGGTGACATAGTCAAAAGTTACGAAGTATCAGCACTACAGGTTAACTGTAGTTGACCTCCTTTGTGTGCCAAATGAGCCAAAAATCCTCACCAAAAAAAAAGGTATTTATATAACTGAAGATTGTGCAGAGTAATTAATAAAAATCTGTCTCTTACATGTGAAACAACATAAGTGTTGGAGATGGTGCTAGGTTCTTTATGGCTTGTTTTGAACCTAAATAAAAAAATTACAATGAAAGTTTTCAAATTATTTAATTTCTTTTTTTGCTCCAGGAATGTCAGTAAACAGATTTGTCTGTCCTTAAATTATTTTTTATGAAGCTTTGATATGTAAATTTTCATTTTCTTGCATTGTTAAGCTATAATTGGATGGAATCATCTCATCTGGTTTTATTCCTGAAATATTTCTATTCAGAGATTCATCCACACTATTTTAAAATTAAATTTCCATGAATGCTCACCAAATCCATGAATGCTACCAAAATCTAATGATTTGAAGATAGACTTGAAATGCATGATTTGAGGACAAAATAAGAATGATTTTGTAGTTAATTAATTTTAGGAAAAAAACCTACAAAGGCAGCAAACACTACTGCTAATGTTACAGTGATGAGTGCATCACAAATGCCTGGATTACCCAGGCAAACAAGAATAAATTTATTCCATACCTCTGAGATAAGAATTGGCTCTGTCACACAGTAAGTGATCCTTCACTCTATTTGAATGATCAGACATTGCAATCAGTCAGAACTATAAAAATATGACTTTCCACTCTACACCCAAACACAGAATTTTTTTTTTCCCAAATCAAATCACTTTGTGATGTTTTCCTTCTTTCAATTGACCAAAATTTTAGTGTGCAAGAAGTAAAAAAAAAGCATCTTTCTTTCTGAAATAAGAATTCCAACACCTGGTGAAAATTGGACAGTATTTCATAGAAATGAGGTCCAGCTCTCTTGTTGTTAAAGATCCAACAGTGGTTTTCGTACAGGAAAGGTTGTTTATCCTGACAGTTTTAGTATTCTGGAAGATTACATTCACATTTTCTAAAAGCAACCTGAGTTTTCATCTGGTTTCAGTATTACCCCTTCTCTACTTTATAACAAAGCCGTTACAAAGTTTTCCTGTTCACTGTTAAAAAGTTATTGCTGTGCACCTCAAAGCATGATGCTCTAGGTCAATAGATTAATAGTAAACCATCCTTCTAAGAATGAATGCTTTATTCTGACAGATCAATAGATTTCAGTCTGTGAAGCTGAACAGATATTATTCATATATGAAGTAGTTCATGATTTATTACATTATATTTAATTGCTTCAAATAAAACAGTGTAAATTCCTATATGGGCAATGTCAGGATATTGAGCTTAATGAACGAAAAACTGCTATTCTCATGTCTTTAGGTTTACCTAAATCCACTGCATTTCTCGTACACATATAATTATCACCACTCCATCTGCATCTCACGCACAGAGGATTGTCAGTGTATTTTACCTCAGACTAAATTTTATTCTTAGCCTGTATGGATTCTTCACCTAACTGAATATTGCTCACAAAGACAGCGTAGAGTCTCTGACATGCATTATGATCCCCTTCCCACAGTGTTCTGAAAAATGTTATATACCAGTATAATTCTGGAAAGCCCCAGAGGCTGATTTAAGTTTTCAGCTAAGAAATTGTGCTAAGAATAGTGCCAGAATTGCAGGATTTTGAGATCTCAGAAATATTTCTGATCTTCATTATTTGTTGTATATTTGATATGATGACAAATGGCTTTAGAAAATACCATAAATACTTAATACACTTGTGATATTAGCACATTTATAATAAATACTATGGGTGGAGTTATTTTGTAGATGATTTAGTGTAATCCCTTTGGCAGCCAAGCAGACTGGAAAGAGGTTTTTTGCATACAGTTCTGTTAATACATAGTATGGCTTACTACATGATTAATAACTTAGTGCTTCTCATTGGGATACATAAAATGTAGTAAAAATAAATAAAACCATAAAACAATTAAGGGGATTTGTACTCACTGATTCGTTCCTGTTTATGAATATACAGTGTTAGTATAAACAGACAGGGGGTCCTCACTTTATCCTTTTATCATTTCCAAATGTTGTTATAAGATGGTAACCCCACTGAAAACAAACAAACCAGCATGTCATGTAAATGTAACTTCAATCTAACATTGTGTTAGGTCATCTCGGCTTTGAGAAATATGTGGCTTTTTCAACTGTTACTTTTGCTGGAAAGTTCTGTTTGTAAATGTCAATGATATCACTTAAAAACAAAACAAGAAAAACTTAGGTGGAAAAGTTGCAGAAATGGTATTCACTAAAGGTAGTTTTCAGTTAAATTCTTCATAAGACTTTACATTTTATGCATTTATCAAGATATTTCCTTAATGATGAAAACATGAGTTCATAAAAATATCCTCTGTCTATTCTCATGTAAACTCCCCAAACCACACCCTTTATAGTAACAAAAATGTGTTCCCAGTAACATTTTCATTTCGGTGAATGTTACGCTATCTTTAAGATGCAAGGTTGCACCCCAGTGGTGTTATACTTCACTTCCTAATTTACACAAAACAAGAAGTATTTCCATGAAGATGGCTGAGAGTGTAGCTGCCAAGCATGAAGGAAACACAACTGCATGGGCAAACATAGCGGGGGCCACGAACCAGCCTGCAAGCACGTAGCAAGGTAATGAGTGGTGCCTCGTTAGAGAAGGGAGACCCATCTAATCTGTGTGGGTAGAAATCCTGCTACCCCACGGAGCTGCAGTATTATAAAAGGAAGGCTATGAGAGACTTTGTAAAACTGTTAATATTCTTCTGAAAACATAATGTATGGGAGTTTTCCATCAGAAAGTTAAAGTGATGGCAAGTCCTGCTTTCATATCATGAACTTGGAATAAAGGATGCCAAAGAAACACTTTGCCTTGTAATGTATATTTAAGCCATGGAACTCATTGCTGCATATAAATAGTACAGATAAATAAGAAGGATAGAGGGGTTTAAAAACTATTTAAAAATCATGGAAGAATTAGATCTGGAAATGCAGCTACAGACCTTCCTCTCTGGAAGCCTCTAAGCTGTTGATTGCTGGAAAATGCAATTAAGATGTAACAAAAGAAATACTGCTGCAGGTTGGTCTGCTTATAGTCCTTCCCTCAGTTTCCCCTGCTAGCAATAGTCTTCATCCAGGGGTGCAGGCAGGATGCTGCTTTGAGTCTCCCTGGACCTGCCCAGCATGAATGCCCACATGGTTTGGTAGGTGCAGGGTTGGGCCTGATCATTTGACATAAAAGAAAGGGCTGCATAGCCTTATATACATGAAGTAGATCTAGAAGGCAAGAACTTGAGAACTCTGACTGTAGTTGTGGCACTTATTTTGTGGGCTTTAACCCACAAAAGTTTTTAATTGCTTTTTAATATTTCCTCCATTTCTTGAACCTCTAGTTTGATAATGTTCAGGTGATCTGCTGAATCAATTTATAAATCTCAGGGCTTGAAGAAGAACATTTTTCCTTGCTATTAAAACAAGCACTTAGCAGTATTTGCAAAATGCTTGTGTTCATCGTTTGATCTTCATTTTCTTTTGTCAAACACATTCACTAAGCTGTACGATTCCAAAATGAATAGCTTTTACTACTGATAACCTTTGATCACAAAAGATATGTATTGCTCTATGTATTCAACTCCTAAGATAATTAGTAAAATTGTGATGGCATTACTCACAGGAGAAGAACTTTACTGTATGAGAAAACACACTGTTCAACCATAAGCATGTCACCATCTGAGATTACTTTTTGAAGATGTTCTCAAAATAGTTTGTTTTGTGATTGTTAGGAAAAAGAAAAGGGAAAAGAAAAAACAAAAGGAAATGTGTTTATAGTGTGAATACATTATGCTTTTTCAATCAGCATAGCCCCCTGAGAATTTGTACTGCAAGATGAGTGTGTGTGGCTCCATGTGTGTTTGCGTGTATTGAAGGTGTTTTTCATTTCTACGATGTAATAAGGCTTGAACTGATGCAAGAAGAGGACGTTTCGTTCTACAACTTTATACTACAGGAAGACCTCAAGAACAACAAAAATAAATTCAAATACTCTGTGTTCTGTTCAATAATGGTCTTTTGCAGGACAGTCAAGTTTCCCACAGAGTAAATACAATCCATATTATGTAAATATGATCCTGTGTACATTCATTTAATTTAACATTACCATCAGAATAGCACATTTCACACGTGGGAATGCAAATCCCAGCAAGGGAGCAAATTAACTGCCCGCAAATTGTTTGCTAACTATGAAGTTTTCCAAAAGAAATCTCTAAGGTATATCTTTACCAAGGGCACAGTATTAGAACTCTAATACCACATGTTTCCATTTGAACAGATGGCAGTGAAAGGTTTGGCTGCAATGTGTTATTAGTTAACAGAAAAAGACTTACTGATAGAGATCAAGGGTACTGTTTAAATTTACTTAAAGGAATGGTGGTTTGTAATCCATTCATACTTGCAAGTATAATTACTTTATAATTATTTGTAAGTGGATAGAACCTCAAAAGTCCAATGTCTTTTCTGCTCCAGAGACTGTATCTTATCTGCTATTGTAATCATCTCTTTGATGTGTTAAGAGATACCTTAATTCAGGTTCATCTGCTGTTGAACTGAGACAAGTTGTAACATAATTTCTGTAATTTAATTTCTAAAAATTCAGAGGAAGCAACACATTTTATGAATGCTATGATTTTAAGAAGCAAGAAATCATTGCTTATTAATGGAACAGTTTGCATTAAGTGTCCAAAAGCTAAAGCAAAACACATGCTTATGTTATTCTTGTTACTTATTTGTGCTTTAATACAGACTGTTGGGTGCTGGAATTCCTACACCCGGAACAGTGACCCCTGACTGAGGCTTTGAGACTCAGCTGGCACATCAAGAAACCACCTTGCCCTACTTTCTGCGTGACCAGAAAGTGTTCAGTGCGTAGCAGGTTCAGCCCTCAGTCCTCCCTGTCAGATCCATAATACTTCCCAGTGACAGGCAGGATTGAGTTAAGCGACTTCAGAGTGTCTGAAAGTCCTGTCTGAAGTTAGTGGGACCACTCATATGGACATAGTTAGCCATAGGTATCAGTGTCTGAAGGACAAGGATGAGGGGTGAGGGGCTAAGCTTGCCATTTCACATTAAAATAGTTGTGGAAAGACGTATTGAGTCAAATTCTATTGTATTTATTCTATGTAAACAGATTAAGGTTAAAGTAATCTGCAGTTAAATAAGAATAAAGAATGAGATAGTATACATGTCAGAGAGAAAAGTTTACAACAAATGAATCAGTAGAAATGTTGCTATATTTCAGTTCTGCACAATGGTGTGAATAACAACTGAACACACATAGAGTAGGTGAAAGAATCAGCTTTCATTCCACAGGAAATTTCCCTTTCTCCATGTGCAAATTTCCTTTTTTTAGAAAAAAATAAGATTTGCAAAGTAAATTTATTTCTTAATTTCCTTCAAGTTGAAAGTTATTGCAATCACCTGAATGTGTTCAGAGGCAGAATGTTTTTTAAATTAATAATAAAATATAAAAATAACATATTCCTTTTTTCACAGGCAAAGTTTTAGTACTATATTAAAGCAAAAATCCTGTTGACATTCAATATGAGATATGCAAATATACTTATCTGTGGCATGGGGAAATATTTTTGTTAAATTACTTTCAGGAAAAAACAAGCAAAATTTTTTATTTGATATTTAGGACATTTTACTTGTAATAATTATAGTTGTGATGTAAAATACTTTCAGTCTTACTGAACCCTATTACTGCTTCTGCTTTTCATTTTTTTCTTGAAGATGATTTTCTTTTGACAAAAAACCAGAATGTCGTGAAAATATAACTCCAATTCTAGGAGAAGTGCTCATGGTCTTGTACATGATTCAACTGTATACTAGTGCCAAATACTAATAAAAATTCTCAGCTGGCATTTTACTCCATCTTAAAATACTTTTACAGTCTCTTTTTGGCCATCTCCAGTAGGAGATGCTGGGAACATGATGTCATAGTCTTCTGAATAAAAGCAAGAATTCTATATAGAGTATACATAAGATAAGTTCAGTGTAAGACTTGTAATCCCTTTACTCAGTGCTGTTAAGCCTTTTCTAAAGCTTTCATGGGTTTTGGGAACCCACATATCAGGAAGAACATTTAGCCATTAGAGAGTGTCCAGCACAGAGATCAGAGGTCTAGAAAATATAACCTCTGAGGAGAGATTGAGAGAAGAGGGTTTGTTTAGTCTAGAGAAGAGAAGACTAAGGGAAGATGTGATAACAGTGTTCAAATATGTACAATTGTGCTGCAAAGAATTGGGCAATAATTTGTTCTCCTTGTCCACTTAGGACAGGGCAAGAAAAAATGGTCTTGAAACAAAGCAAGATAGAAATAAGTGAGAAAAAACTCTGTATTTGTTGGCAATGAAAGCTTTGGGTGCCACAAATATTAGTGGAAAAGTAAGTAAACAATAGTGATAGAACTTTTATCTTCCAAGTAAGAGTCTTATCTTAGATGATTTTCCTACTGAAGTAAGTTGAGCTATCGAAACAACAGAATGAGAATCCTAGCTGTAAAAATTGGGAGTCTATTTCAGAAGGTACTTACTGAAGCAGAACCTTTTGGTCATTACAGGTAGCCAGTCAAGCCCTTGTTCAGCTATAGCTGGGAAGCAAGTGCTGTTTTCAGACATACACATAACACAGATGTGGCATATTATGCCTACTCTGTAGGCAATATGTGCAAAGCTCTTAATATTTCTTGGACTTGGGTCAGTTGCCTAAAAAGAGGCATCTAATGCCTTTTGAGCCACTAATGCCTAGTGTATCTGAGATGTCCATACACGGGTAGCAGATGTAGCCCCAGATCTAAAGGATACTCCTTCTGGAGTTGCAGCTGGAGGCCAGGTGTGACAGCTAAAGCTGGTACAGGAGTACTAGAAACAAGCAAATGAATCGAGTTCCTAGTGCCTGGATTATAAAGGCTTGTCAGCAAACTGGAAAGAGTCTATAAAAGTAAGGTCAGACACGTTCAAGGTTTGGAAAACATGTTTTTTAATGACACCGAAAAAGCTGAAACAATTAAGTGGAGAAAAGGGCTCCGAGTGTGAAGTGTTTGCAAAGATTCTAATTTCTAATAAGGAACAACTTGTTGAACATTTTGTATGCTGAACTTAACAAGTTCACACTAGAAAGTTAACACACATTTTTTACAATGAGAGTCATTAAACTGGTACAATTTGCATAAAGATGTGATGGATTGTCTTACTGTTTGAAATTAGTTAAATTAAGAATAGTGTTCAAAAGATGTACTGTGTCTAAAATAGAAATTATGAACTGGGAAAGAACTGAATTTTTGGGCCTGTGTTATGCACAATGATAAATCAAATTATATCAGCAAGTCTTAAGTAGGGCCACAGCTAAAATATTTGTCCTCAACCATTAGTGAAATCTAAAATACAGCTACTGACCTTTGTAGGCCTTTGTAGGTTTGCTGTAGCTGCACACATCAAGAGCAAAAATTAATCTGAAATCATTACAGTAGATAAGTGTTCCTTTTGGTTGTAAAATATACAGACTTATGAATCAATATCTGTTGCATTAATTCAACCTCTTTTCCAACATACGGACAACTTTTCTATTACAACACCAACTTCAGAGGAAGATCAGTTTGTGTAAATTTTGTATATATGTATTGTGGATAGATATGACCATCCTTTCTTTTGCAGGCTGAAGTTTTAAAACTCCAGGCCTTCATATGCTTAAGCGTATGGACCCCGTTGTCAGTAATAAGAGTAGTTTCACAGGGCTCAAAAAGTTACCCAGGGCAAGATACAGTTTGAGGCTAAGATGCCTCCAGGTAAGAGTCTATAGATGAGTTAGGTGCTTAAGGGTCTGCTATTGCTTGTGGAGAATGGGATTGCATTTTACACCATTTGAGATGCCCTGTGATAACCTGCAAGGCTGCCATTCCAGAAAGGTACAAGTACTCTAAAAGCTCTGCAACGTATCTGCCAGCCTTGGCACATCGCATATGTTGAGTATCTACAAAGAGCTTGGACATCTTAAGTGCTACTAGTTGCTTGTGTTTAGGCAGCTGAATCTCACTCTTGCATAAGTTAAAAAAACCCATACATTCAAAGTAATTACAAACAAGAAGAAATTAAACTGAAATATGAATTTTTAAGCTTCTCCTTGTCATCTACGTTTAGTGTTTTACAGTCTTTCAATATTTTTATCCTCCTTGTGAGGCTGAGCAGGACTGTTACCCTCGTTTTCAGGAAAAAAAAAGCACCACAAGCAAAATAATTCCTCAACGGGAAGTTTCTAGTAAAATGGAAAATCCAGCCTTAACTTTCTACTCTCTGGCAATGAAGAAATATTATACTTCAACTTTGCATAATAGTAAATTTATTATAAAGCTAGTCTAAAATGAATGTTATTGTGAAAAAAATTCAAACTAAATGAACATAGCTAAAGATGTCTGTGACTGTCATATGGGAAATGCGTGACAGAGAAATAGGTCTCCTGAGTCCCAGATCTTTCACACCCTTTTGTATTCTCAGTTCTTCTAGCTATTTGCCAGGTTTGTTTTGAGTATTCTGTATTTAAAATTTGGTATTCAGTCTGTGCAATTTAAAAAAATGGAATGTTAAGGGCATATTCACATGAAGTTAAAAACACGCTAGTGCTGATCTACTCTTGTATCAACAGCACCTCTCCAGACACCAATTTTCTCCTACTTTTATGTCACAAAACTTCATTTATAGTTTAGAAAGAGTGCAAGAATAAAGGACAGGATATGAATATACAAAAAGTTGCTTTTCTTCTCTCTGTCTTATTTTCTTTGCCTGTACTACAAAGATTTTGATAATGCACTTCCTCAGCAAAGTTCTTTTGATAACTCTGGAGGACCTCTGCTACATCAGAGCTGTAAGATATTTTGTATAGGATAGTGACAGCAAATAATTTTTCAGAACTCAAGTCTAAAGCAAATAGGAACTTAAACCATATTTGAGTTACTTTGAAAAAAAATGTCAGGTGAAATTTTGTAAAATATAATGGAAACTTCATAAATTACTGCAAAAATGACAAAATAAAAAAAAATTCAAACCTTCTTGTAAGACAATAAAAATAAGTTTCTGTGATATTCCTTATACTCATATAATTAAAGCAAACATCAGCTACAGAAATATTTTGTCTTTTAATTCCACAGTGTGTTTTTGTTCAGTCTTCCATCCTGTCTTGATATCCTACAGCATATGGCTTGGAGAAATGAAAGATTAACATACTTATCCTGGATCTTCAATTAGCTTAACTGAGCTTTAATGGCAGGTGCCTTTTTTATAAGTTTCTGGAGAAAAAGTGCGAACTTTAAGTTTGCACAGTGATGTGGATGCTGTACAGTTCCTTGGGTAGCTGAGGTCAAGCCTATGCCAATGAAGGCTAAGACAACGAGCTGGAAGCAGTTGTGTCTGCAGGGACAGAGCTGGAGTGAGTTTGGGAGAGGGATGCAGATGGCTTGCTCTAAATAGAAGCCACAGCATAAAGCAGTGTCTAGGCAACGTGTACGATTTGAGACTGGGCTCCGGATCGAGATCTCTGGTGGTATAGCCATGGCCTGGAAGTCATAACCATGGGGATGAATGGAGAATTCGGCATGTGGGGATTCTCACTCTAAGTGTATTTCTTTTTGGCCATAATATTTGCTGATCTCGTTCTTCCCTTAGTGCACTATATAACGCTATTCACCTGCCATGGCCTGCTGTACAATTGACTGGATATTTGTAATAGCCTTCTGTTTCTAATAGCCACTTGTTGGTCCTTGGCAGATAGCCACAATAAGACTAGAATAGCATAGGCTAGGTAGAACAGAAGATGACTGTCTTTTAAAATACATGTTTTATAGCCTCAGGAAATTGCTATAAACCATTGCACCTTGGAAAAGGAATAGGGGTTTCTATTTAAAGCAGCCTTCGCAAACAGCCCCTTGACTCGCTGTGTAGCTTGTGCAATCACATGGACAGGACTGGATGGAACTTATTATTTTTAGTAGAATCAGAGAAGACCTGCAAAGCTGGCAAACTAGGTGGGCTTTCCTGATGGCTTGCTGATCTCAAGGCGTGTGTGGATATCTCATAGCTTACACAGCTGTAACGTTCTTTCACACACTCTGGCTGGACTATCACATATGTTGCCACAAAATGTTAAGACATCAAGACTCAAATGTTCTTTTGTTCCTTTTTCCTCTCTGTGTATGTTTTACTCAGTAGCTTTGTTTATTTTCTTAAAATATTTCCTTTTTGTTTGCATTTCTTGGCAAAGGCTTCCTTGTGTTTTTATAACTGTAATCTTCTTTTGGTCCCTCTGCCAGCTATATTACCCAAGATTAGCCACAAGTGTGCTCCAAGGGTTTCAGTTCCTCAGAAGCACTCATGGTGTTAACAGGAAACCAAAAATAGCTTTTCATTTGCGTCTCAGCCTAATTCATTCAGTCCAGGTACAACACTAAAGTACAGAAACATTTTATAATATTGTTTTCCTTCTTTTTATCTATTTACCCTCAGTAAATAAAAAAAGTCATCTTACGTTGAAGAAATGCTGCAAAAAGCAGATTATTGTCTTTGGTATGGAATTGTTTATATGGATTCTTTATATGGTAGGGAAATGGTTATTGTAGAGCAGAATAAATTCCCTCAAATGCCATTTCTGAATCAGAACTGCCTTAACAGCTACTGGCATTTCAGTTTTAATGCAGCATTAGGAGCCTGTTTTTGGAGCAGGTGAACAGGAATGCTGTTCCTGTTCCAGTTAGGATTAACGTGTGAGACAACCATCAACTTCCAGGTGCTCCTTAAAATGTTACAACATGGCTTTTGCAGGGAAATATCAAATATTAATTTATAATCAGGTCCAATGAAATAGTCAAATGTACTTTATAATCAATGTTTCCATATAGCCAATGTCGCTTATAATGAGGGAACAGAAGAAATCTCTTTTTATGGAAACCAGAATTCCTAAATGGTTAATCTACACACATTTTGCAAAAAGCTACATTTCTAACCTTGTGCAATTTTTAAAATTTTATTTTACTAGCAGGCTGAAAGTTGTTGGCTTGTCAGAAGCCTCCTTCAAAGAGCTAAATACCAGCACCTCCTGAACTAACAATACGACATGTTTTACTAGTAGTGATGAAACATCTTCTATAAACACTCCCTACCTTACTGACCATCCTTTCCCAGTATTGATTCACCACTGAAATATTTGTGTCACTTGAGTTCAAGTACATGAAACCAAACCTTTCAGTGCTTGGAGTTGTATGAGTGCCACTAAAAGCAGCATGCACTTCAGCAGTTAGTGAATTAAATAAGCAAAAGCATGCTAATGGTCTCTGTGAGACCAGTACTGCTGACCTTACAGAGAGAATGATAATAAAATGAAGAATACAAACAAGAGATGGAACCATGGGCCTTTTATGGGTCATATCAATAGAGCATGCAGGGATTCAGAGCTACATGTTATTATTGTCAGACCATCAAACGAAATGTATTTTCTATTTCTTTAGAATTGTGCTATCAGAAACTACTCTGAATAATTTCTGTGAAATATTTGCAGCATCCTATCCCTATTACATTTCTGCTCAATTCAACATTTGATAACAATTGTAAAAAACTTGAACTAATCTCTTAAAATCAGGAAATACTCCACAGTTAAGAGAATTTTTACTCTTATTTCACAAGAGTCATAATTTGGCCAGTAAAACATAGAATGCAAATCAATTATATGGAATTATTCCTATTGACAGGATATTTCAGAGTCGACTGGAATTTGAATTTTCTCCTACCTGGACTTATTTAATATAGTGTTTAATTATAAAGAATAAACTGACTGGTGAACAAAATGTGTTAACTTTAGATAAAAGAAATTTGAAACCGAAGAATGCTAGATTCAGATTACAAGCCAGCAATATTTAATTATGATTTCCCTTTAAAATATCCCCTATTATATGTTTAGCTAGAGGAACATAATCAGAGAATATATGAGAGATAGAATAACTAATACGAGAAATAAATATATTTTTTGCAGCATAAAATGCCTACATAAACCAAGGAGCTTCCACGCAAATTGCATTTCAGCTTTTTTCCTCTTATTTATGTACACTATATTATGTATACTGTATCTTATGGTGGACACCAACAATGTGAGCAGCAGTTTAGATCCCCAAAATAGAGTGGGGCCCACTACGCCCTTTTGGAAGTCTTTTCTTGGTGTGAATAGCATGTTTTCTCCTTTGCTGTGAACATATCGCAGGGAGCTGTGTAAAACTATTACCCACTTACTCAGGCCTTATAAATCAAAGAAAGACTTGGGCCAAAGCTGGGAAAGAAAAACAGATTACCTCTTTCAAAATATGAAAGTATCCTGGGATGTTTTGTCTTGACATGGGCAGATGCTGGCAGTCAAGCTATTTGACCCTGGCACCATTTCACTGAGTATTTATTTTCAATCACATGAGAGGAGGAATGAATCCTTGATGTTGCTGAATTCTTGATGTAGTATTTTTAAAATAATTTAATTTAGGGTGGTATAAACAAACATATGTAACAGTGAATAGGAGAACTGACTTATTAGGGAACACCAGAAAACAAAAAAAGGAGGGAAATAATGTACTTTCTCTCCTTCCTCCCACTCCAGAAAACATTACAATCATGTGTCCCAACTCTGTGAACATTTATCCAGAAAGATAATTTTACTTTCAAGAAAACTGTTCTGTGAATGCTTATAGCTTGTAATCAGTTTGGATGACTGTTCATGTATCGCCCAAAGGAATGGATTTCTGGTATCAGAGGATTTCATGGGTAGTATCACGATATTTCCATGTTTTTAATGCATTTACTTACAAAGCTATACATATCAAATGAACACCCAAAATGGTTTTAGATTTTTTTTTTTCTATTTCTTACTCAGCAATGTAAATTTACTATGTTTATCTAAAGTACAAGTGCAAATAAGAAAGGAATATCACCTGCATATGCTAGCTGACATAATCAAGGAAAAAAAAGAAGAAAAGGAAAATAAAAAGTAGCCGTTCCAAAGCTACTAGTAATTAAATGCAGAAAACTTGTACCTTTACTGACAGAGAGTAGTCGTGCATTTTTAATCTATGTGTATTTTACCATTATCAAATTTTAAAGAAGGCAATAAAGTTAGACTTCAGAAACTAGAAAAGTTAGCTATGACTGTTGCTAGCCATTGCCAGTCATTACTCCAATCTAGCTTTCCGCAGACTCCTGTCTGTTGAGCTCCTCTGTCATCTTCTTTTACATAAACACTTCTTTCCACTTTTTTCTCCTTCTTATTCCACCTTCTTAATTTTCCATTCTCCAATCTATATTCTTATTGAGAGGTGCACACCTCTAAAGTATTATGGACCAAAAATACATGGTTTTTTTCTTGAACATGTAGAATAAAACCAAGGAATATTAAAGTCCTGTAAGTATCTTACTGCTGTGGGCACTGACATGAAACATTCCCCTTCATGCGTGTGTTAAATAAAATACAGAAGAAGCAGTGTATTGCTCAGAGCTTACTGGAACTATTTCATAATTTCTGTCTTCCCATATATATTCTTGTATGTTTTATACCTTCTGCTGATTTCATTACTGATATATTGCAGCATCATGCTGCCACAAAGGGGACTGCCCCAGGGCTATTTAAGGCTAAAAAGAATGCTAGAGTTTAGATAGAAAACTCACTCACACTCACAGGTAATTTGTATTTTATGCAGCCTGGAGAGTCGGCAGGTTGAGTGACACTCTTACCAGTGACTCATTCATTTACTTACATTTATTTATGACTCAGTCATATCTGAGCACAAACCTCCATGTATACACTTTATATACACCTACTCTATCTAGCTTCCATGTTTTCAGCAGACATTAACCATATCTACATTTTCATTTTTGCACCTGCAATTAATGGTCTAAAGAAATCCATGTAATGAAAGCACTGGTGTGGCTGAGAGACACACCAGACAGATGTTCACACAAAATACACTAAAAATTTCACTTGTGTTTACCTTGGTTGTCCATTAACAACAGTTACACATTGCTTTTGCTACTTGAGTTTTGAGAAGGAACGTAAAAACACTAGGAAATGAGGGAAATTAAGGGCTCTGCACATGAGGAATAAATCCAAGTGTATGCTGCTAATTGCTCTCTCTTTAAAAAAACATGATTCAACAGTCACTCCTACACAGCAAAGATACAATAACACTTTTCTAAATAGAGTAACAGTAAGAAGAGCTGCTATAGAAGCTGACTTTTCCTTTAACTACTGTTCTTTAAAAGTGATTCCGTTCAACAATGTACAAGGTCGACAAGTCAACGCAAGACCACCCTGCTTGGGGATTTGCTCTCAACGCAGAGTTGTGTCGAATCCCTCAGCTGAGAAATGTCAACCAGCACCTTTCATATTTATGGTGACTCATAAACAGGAAACTCAGCCCTGTCCACGACTCTGGAGCTTTTTCATATCTTGGATCCTTTTATGAAGGAAAAAGAAAAGGGTAAAAAAAAAAAAAAAGGCAAAAAAAAGAAACCTCTCAAAACAAAACAAAGAATTTAGCAGGACATTTAAAGCAGCTGCCTTCTATTTTATGTGCCAAAATAAATATTGCCAAATTAGTAAAGCATACTGAACAAATTAAGCGCTAAATGCAAACTTATCAACTGAAATACAATGGTAGAATAGCCAAGGAGCTTGCAATGGTATAGTTCATCTTTGTAAGTAGGTGTTTTGGTTGGCCAGTTGCTGGAGAGTGACATGGGAACAGTAATATAAAAAGAGAGCATTTCTGTTACACCCAAGATGAACAGTTTGTTTTAGAAAGTTCAAATAAACATTTTCTAACATACATTCACTAGTTTCAGAGTGTCTTTTGCTACCAAGAGAGAGATAAAAACTGGTTTTAAAAGTCTCTTATGGAAATGCAACATTTCAGAAATGGTAATGTCAGCATGATAAATTATCCAACAAAATTTTGGTGGAGTTTCTCATTTCAGAATAATGAGAAAGTCTTGGTTCTATTCCCCCGTATTCTTATAAGGACACACATGGCCTTTTAATCTCTGATGTGATTTAACCTTAAATAACTAGAAAAAGCGTCACAAGAACTGCTATATTTGTAAGGTATAAATGAGTATGAATACATAAATACATACATACATATATATATATATATATATATATACACACACACACACACACACCCCCAATATCCAGAGGGAAATAACCAGTCTAATACACTAAATCTAGTGCCTGGTTAGTGCATACATATGGTTTACATGAGAGCTCATGAGCCATTTTTGTCAGTGTACTATTCACTTTTCCATAAGTAAATTTCAATGTTACTGAAAAAAAATTATTTTCCATTGGGAAAACCGAAGCTCAAAATCTTGCTTCAGGTCAGTCCAACACAGACTTTCTTGCGTTTTGGCATTACTAGTTTGTTGGCTTGACACAAAACATTCAGATTTAAAATGAAATGTTTAAGGTCTCCCTTTGATAAAGCTGATAATACATTGCAGGAAACATGCTGTGGCCAAGAAGTCTGGTCCATGTGGAAAAAACAAAGATTTTTTTAAGTAATGAAGTTTGTATAGATCAATAAGGTTCTGGGAGTGATACAGTTAATGTGGAACTGATTTTGAATACCAGGCATATCTCTCTGTTCAATAAACCAAACAGAAGCATTGAGATTCAGAGTTATCAATGTATTTTTCAAAAAAGTACATCAAAACATAATATTGATCAAATAGTGACTCACAACAAGTTGGAGCCTTTCCCTTGGAGAACAATTTCAATATTTTAACTTTTCATCCTGAATTCAGGGTGAAACAAGCAGTGAAATATTCAAATGTTTCTTGGAACCGGACTCCATTTTAATACTGTTGCAATTTTCTTTTTTGACCCACTACAGCTAAGAGTTCCCAGGTAATAGTCCCACCTTTACAGTTTAAGCAAGCTATACTGAAATAATTTTCATTGTAAAACTAAAAGCAAACTAGCAAGATCTGTCCCCAGTCTCTTCCCCTCCCACCAAAGAAAAAAGAAAATGTCCAATTGCAGCTAAAAGGGTTTCAGCCATCTTTTCAAATAAGATGGTAAATGCCTGCATTTCTGTCCTGTAAGCATAGCTCTCATTAACCTCATCTCCATCACATCACCTCATTGCAGGGCTCCAGCCATGCAAGGATTGGTGTTTGGGAGCAGACTGTTTGAAATCAAGTGGCACCTGCTTCTGATAGACAAACATTTCAGCTTCAGATTTGCTCTGTTATGCTCAACCATATACTTTGGTTGAGCATCTACAGAGTTGCAACTGAAACCCATCTCCCAGCAGACTCCGGGGAGTGACTGCTGCTTTGATTATCAGCAAGAACATTTGGCAAAACATGTGCAACACAATTAAGAAAAAACAAAGTTGTGAAGTTTACTGTTTGAGTCAGCCCAGTTCAAAACAAACAAACTTATTCCAGCAAAATGTTATTGGTTTCCTTGGCTATAGAGCCCTTCTGGAAAAGAAAAAAACCCACAAAAATCCCAGTGCAATTTTAAATTCTGACGCACTTTGGGGGTTAGATTTTCCTCACAGAACACTGCAAACACGTTTTTTTACATAATTTAAAATCAGAGTGGATATTTTACAGAAAGCTGGCTTTCTGTGCGCTGAAGAGGCCTACACGTTTCCTGATTTGTCATGAAGCTTTGGTCAGGGTGAAAGAGGGAATATTTCCATATGTTGAAAACTTATATGGGCCTTGACAAGGCTGAGACAGAGAGAAGAGAGAAAATAAGAGCTGATCCAGGAGTTTTCTCATAACTGAAAATGAGACAAAACCTAACTCCCAGGCTGGACCAAGAGTGTAAGTTTGCATCACGACAATTGTACGTACCATGGTGGCATTCAGAGTACAATCTTTAGCCCATGCCAGCACTGCTCCTGTTGGGGGAGATGCCTTTCTCCCCATCCCAGGGGGCCAGTCTTGCAAGACAAAATACCAAATTATTTTTCTTTCTCAGATTTACACATGTTTATCTTTTTTAGAATTCATCTGAAGTAAAATGGATCCAGCTTTCTTTCAAATAATACAAAACATATGGGAACAGGGTTGTGTAAGTCACAAGTTGACAAGAACCAAAGCCCTTCAATGATTGTCTCAGACCCACATGATATTCTCAAATCTGACAGACCCGTTATGCGAGCAAATGCTTGTAGCCCGCCAGCCAGCTTTGTAGCGACTTCACAACATGGATGGCTGCGAGGAGAGTTATTCCACTTGTTCTTCACGCTGATTTGTGTTACGCCATTTCAAAGGGCAGAAATGGGTCAATCGCATCTTGTGCCAAAACACTCTCACTGCAACACAAGCTCCTCTTGCTCCTGGAAGCCTAATATCTGTAGAGGACCTACATCAAACTCACTTTCACATATGAACAAGCCCTCAAAATTTGCTGATATCAGTCTCCTCTAATGCTGAATTGATTGATACACGTTACGTTGCAAATTGCCATTGCAGAGGTAACCACTGCTTTGATAAAAATGGAGAAAAGAGTCCTCTTTTGAAATTTTTCTAATATGGGAATTATAAATTAGAAAGTTTAGAAATTTGAAAAGTTAGAAAATTTCTTCATACTGACAGCCATTGTTTTTAATCACACCTGCCTTCTACTTTATGCTACCTTTAGAGCAAAACACTTTTTGTAAGAGTTTACCAATATGGAGCACCCTTCATATTCACCACTGAAGTTAGCTACTGGGTATGCTGAAGATGTTTACTTCACCATGGGCTTAGATGTGCCTCATACAAATTACATTCCACCATGCCATCTTTCTAATGTGACAGGTATGTCTGTGCTGTGTGGATGTGAGCTGTCACCTGCTGTTCTGCACCATGCATCTATGGTACAGATGTGTCATACGGATGTCATGCAGGTTTTGACTGCCATGCAGTGAAGGTGGAGTCCAACTCATTTGAAGAACTGTATTTAGGCAACACAGGAGGTGCCACCCATAGTGTTCAGATACCTGAAGAGCTGAAAGCTTTTGCCTGACAGGGATCATCAGCACCTGTGCTAGAGCACATTCATCTTCCAGGTTTCACAGAGCGGCTCAGATGATAGGCTGAATGCATCCTGCCCTCCAAAAGCTGCAGGCCACTCTGTCCAGAGCATCCACGCTTGCTTTCCACCAGCAGTTTAGCACCAGCAGAGCTGCAGCCCAGCCTGACGTTGTGGCTGTGGAGTAGATAGATGTGCCCAGTGTGCTGTATGGAGGGTAGCTCACAAGCAGGAAGCACCAGTGGATGTGACAAAGCTGGAGCTGGAAGCAGTTAGACATGTCGCATTATGTAAGTAGCTCCAACTACGCAACAGCATAAGTTCTGCACGTGCCACAGGCAGAGCAGAGCCAATTATGTTTTATCAGTCTCAGACTGCTGTATTGTCCCCTTCACTTTTTGACATTGATCTAGTGGAACCAGTGCATATAAAGACACACTTTCATATTCTTTTTTTTTTAAAGTAAAAATATTTCAAAGAACCCCTTCCCATCAGTAATACCATATGGTTCTATTTTACTTAATTGTTGCTCTACATAAGAAGACTGGAGATAAAAGTTATTTTCTGCAAAGTCACAGCTGTATTGCCAGCTGCATTACTGGCAAAAGCAGTTATTCTAACATGTTTTTTTTTTCTTTTTATATTCTTGATATATAGCTTAGATTTATATTGTCTTCATTCATTTGCGTAAGCTCGAATAATCTAATGTCAGCTATCTACATCAGAGTCACTAATTTAATGAAAATATATTTAACTGTACCAAGCTTCCTAAAACTATATGGAAAAATATCCCTTAATGTACATACATGCAGCTTTGGGGAAGACAATCAAACATAATCTGAGTGCAAAATGTGGCCACTTGGTCTCCTGAAAAAAAAGAAAAAAACCTAGAACTGTACCTATCCCTCCATCCCCCATATTACCAGAAGCCAATTTTTAACAAAGTGTAATTGTGTTAGGTACAATCTGAAGAATAAACTATATTCTTTAAAATGCTTAAGGATTAGTGTCTTCAGCTAGGGGGACAATCTTGCTATTGTCTCCAAAGCTCACAGTCTTGTTGTTTTATCTTAGAGGAAGTTTATTCCTAGATAGTGATCTTCATAACATGGAGTCGAGAATAGAGACATTGACAGTGGATATAGTTTATTGCTTCTTTATAAAAGCACTATTTAGTAGCAGGAGTGAATATTTGAGTCAGCAAAGACTTGCTTTTACTCCTCTCAGCTAATCTGTCAGGTTTTGCTTATTTATAGATCTTAGGAGCTTCTTTCTAACTTTTGGCCATAGCCAATACTTTGTCTGACTTTGTAGGTTTCCACATGCGTTTTGGAGAGGACACAGTTTAAACTTTAACTTTTATAGCCACATAGGATGTATAAAGTGCTTGCGTAGTGTGGTTTGTACGCTGAAAGTTGCACAGATCAGAGAAGATAACTGGCACCAGGAAATTCAAGACACATTCACAAACCTGTTCATGTGCCAATACATCCCTGAAGTTTTCAGAAGTCACTTTCTAGTCCTTTGTTGGCGGCCTTGCTGCTTTCTCTGCCTCTGAAAATCTCTCTCAGAATATCATCAAAACAGTTACAATTTCTAATTAGACATTAACATAATGACTGTTGTCATTATTTTGTTGTTTTCTATGAAACATAATTTACTCTTCTGTTTTTAGAAGACTTACTGCGGTAGTTTGTTATTTTTTTTTACTGACTTGCCAAATGGATGTTACCAGAAATAAACAAATAGGATTACCAAAGTGCCTTTCCTTATGGCATGACACTCCTGTCTCTCTCTCATGGCCACTAGACAGAATACCTTGAAATCTGAAAATAAGGTACTAGTTTTGTTATCTAAGTTAATTGGTGACATTTTAGGAGCCATTTATCTGTCTGGAAGTAAATTAACTTCAAAAAAATCAGTGACATTATCCCTTATTCCCGATTATTATTCATTCTTTTATCAAGGTTGACAAATTTAGTTTATTAAATAAAGCACACTTTAGGGAACTTTACGGTTTTCAATCAACATTAACTCCTTTGGCACTAGACCTCTCAGAGTCTCAGAACAACTTGAAGGCTCCCAACACTTCACATGCATTTTTCTGTAACACAACATACTGCTCTGAAAACCCCCAGCTCAAGCTGCAGTCAGGACTGAGCACCATCACCACCTGATGACATTACTTGACTAGTAATGTTAGTCAGCAGTAGGAGTTTCCTACTGGCAAAGACAAAACTTGTGGAATAAGAAGAGAGAAGGGAGCAGGTTTCTGTGTGTCTCTGCCTCTAAACCAAAGCCTCTTACCACCCCTAAACTCCCACCACTTCACCCTTCTCATCTCAAACCCCCAGTGACCCTTCCTGCTCCAAAGCAACGCATCTGCCACAGACCCTCCCAGCTCCCCATCAGCTGCCTCGGCGCTGCTCCCAGCCCCCTCCCTTGCCCTTTCTTCCCAGGTCCCTGCCAGCTGAGACTTATCATTGCTACCCACATCCACCCTCCTCCTTTCTGCTACTCATGCTCTGAAAGCCAAACCTCCCGAGTGCTTCACACTTCCATGGGCCACCAGTGTCTACCCCTGCTAGCCGCAAGCCCTTGTCAACGTTTGCTGGCAGTTTTGAAAGAATGCACCCAGGCATGGGATGAATGTAAGTAAGACCGAGATGGGGGCCCTATGGGGATAGGATATGTCTGGGGGTAGGTTAAACCCCATAGCAATTGCCTGCTAGCATTACAGAAGTACTTCTGAATAGCAGATAAGAAGCATCCCTGCTTCCTGCAGGCGTATTTGAAGTTATGATTTTTTTGCAGTTTCCTATATTTTTTTAGAAATGACACTTCTAGTAAACTCCTGAAAATGTGCGTCTGTCTTTAATAAAGAAGGGACTTAATTAGCACATCTTCTCCTCTGTTGAATAAGAAAAAAAGGCAGAGAGGTAGGAGGAAGGGATTTATTTTGGTGCCATTTGAATCATAGCTAGCGTAGCATGCAAAGCCTGAAATAATGCTAAAGCTGAAAGAAATGATGTATAAATGGAAAAGTCATCCCCCATGTTTAACAGCAAACAGTAGATACAGTACACCATGTTCTGGAGCAGAAGAGCAGCTTTCCAGGGGAATTATTCCAGATTTACACTGTTGTGGCTGAAATGAGAAACTGTCCCACAGAACATATGTAACTGTAGGAGTAACATGATACTCTTTTTCCTTGGGTGATCTTGTTCAAGCTCTGCTTGAACTGCTACCCATGGCTGGCAGTCAGTAACATGGCCTGGTTGTGTTAAGTGCTGTTACAAACATGTAATGAAAGATAGACCCATACCTGAAGAGCTTGGAACTTGAGTATAGTATTAAAGGCTGTAGAGGAATATATCAAAGACAGAGAGCAGTGAGTTTGTTATTGACAGAATGAAAATAATAGTTTTGGCTGTTAGGCCAACCATTATCATGTTGTTTGAAGGTGTTATGGTAGAGAAGAAGTTTTAAGAGGATCCTGATATGGCTTTGTGGATGCTCCTTCCACACAGGGGTAGCAAGAATAAAGCCTCAAGCTGATTTTGGTAAAATTGGACTAAGATGGTCTGGATGGGGATCATTTGGGACAGAAGGAGCACTGTTTGGGGGACAGAGCACTATTGTCAGCTTTGCTTTCACATCAGTTGATGTCAGAGCGTGGGCCACAGTGGGCGGGTAACCCAGGTTTTCAGCCCCCTCAACTGATTGTCATGAAGGTGGAGGTGGCAGGTGACATTTTGCTGGTGTGGTACTAAAGCAGGACCAGGACCTGAAAGCCCATAACTTGAAGGTTTAAAAGAGGATGATGATGTGTCTGAAATAGCCAACCAAGAAAATTATGTTTGGAACACTGTTCTGAAAGTATTTTAAGTGAAACAGGATAGATTTATATCAAAACCACAGAGGAGGAGGGAGTAGAAACTAGAAGATCCTAAGTTATATTGACAGTTGTCAAACTTGTTTTGATTCTGCCTGATATATATTGGTTATGGGAAAAAACCTTACAGAACAGAATGAAATGTAAGTTAGAGTTATCTGAAATAACTGTAAACAAATTCATGACAGAAGCAGATTAATTGTAAGCTGAGAGGCAGGGTAAATTAGTACATTTAGAGTTATTGGTGTGCTACCAGAAGCTACAGGCTTAAAAATATTCAATATGGGCAAATGCTGTGTCCAGAAAAAATTCCAGCTCATCTATGACTGCTGTTTCACTGTAAGTAGATAGTGCCAAGCTGATTTCTGTAGGAACTAAAAATAAGCCAGGACTAGGCATGTTTTGTGGGGATTTCTGCTTCAGACATATCAAATTTAAGCTCATACTGTGCTCTTTCTGGGTGCTTTGAAAAACGTCCTAAGATCTGAGTTCATGCAGATGGAAACAGGACAAGGAAAAGATGTGTGGGTTACTAATAAGAGTACAAGGGTTGAAAACTGTGTCTCAGTTTATTTAAACAACCGTCCCTTCATCGCTGTGTGTTCCAAGGATGCAGCGCAGCTCTCAGAAGACAGGTTCATCCTGTGTCTCAATGCAAGTTGAGTGGTAGTGCTCGTGGTTTTCTTTGGAGCTTGTAAAGCCAGTTTAACTGAGTAGGCATCTGAATCCAGTGTTCAGTAAATGGGGGGGGAAAAATCTGCGTGTTTATTTTTTTAAAAAACATATTACTTTCTTTCAAATATCTTCCTGCATCTGCTGTCAAAGTATGTGCCATTTCACTTCATGAGTGACACTGTCTCCCTGTCCTGGGAATGTTATCCTTCACAGCTATCCCTGAGGCAACTCTACTGCATTCCAGTGCCACAGCCAGCCAAAGGAATGAAAACTATTTTCATTTAATCTAAAACTTTCAGAAATTATTAGCAGCTATATGTTACCCCCATTTATGCCACTCAGTGACTGCCAATATTTTAGATTACCATTTAGTGGCTTTATCAGAGTTGTCCATGTTAGAAATTTGATATAATTTTTTCTTTTTATTAAGAAGCACTTGAAGAAAGCACAGCCTTGACTTGTAGGCATGTTAATGCAATGCTCTCCATTCAAAATGTCCCCTTATTTTCTGGTCTATAGTAAATGTTGAAAAATGTTATACAATAACATCTGTTATTACACAATAGCTCTCTATTTGCTTCCAGGAAGCTTATACTAACTCAGCATTGTGTAATTTTTTTTCTTCACATAAAACAATGAGAGTGTATGCTGGCCTGTAAAAGACTGTATGGCCTCAAGTAATAAATACCTCTCAAAGACACTCAGCACAAAACCTCATTGTTAGAGCAGTTTTGCCAGAGAAGTTGCACTGTGGCTCAGTCCAATGAAGAGTAGATATCTTTATGCTGAAAGATTTAAATTGTCTCAGAAAGATTTTGAAAGAATTCACATATCAGGCAAGCGAGTCAAGATAGATATGGGCAGTGATTTGAGAGTGACAGGTGCAGTGCTGGCTGCACAGTGTAAGCACGGAGCTGGGGCTGTGATTACATCCCTGACCTTGCTGACAAAATCATACTGTCCTAAAAAATGGGGATAACTCCTTTCTCATGACATGCAGTTTGTTGCCAGAGCAGTTGTAACTTTTTTTGGAACCATTAAAAATGTGATAAATGGTGGTATGTAGGTGAAAAAAATATATCAAGCATTTTGATTTCTTCCAAAGTTTTCATTTACAAATGAATTCAAAGACGAAAACCTTGTTTAACTTTCCAAGAACTCCTACAGGCTTGATTTTTTTTTTTTTTTTTTTTTTTGTCTGTAGAGGTTTGTGACCAGTGACAGCATACATCACTGTGTCCAAGCAAAAGCCTGTTGCTGCTATAGTCTCTGTAAAGAATTTGTTACTATTGTTAGTTGCTTAACACTTGAAATTAGATGCTTTCTGGACAATACACATAAATAAAGAGAGCCAGATGGGTTCCATCTGGCCAAATATAGATGTTTACATCTAAACTAGTCCCTGTAAAACCCCACTGTAGTCAGTGGCAAGAAAAGGACACTTCCAGGCTTTGATTTATCTCAGGTTAAATTAGACACCTAGAATTAGCCACCTGAATAGCCATTCTCATAGCTCCTGTTTCTCCACACAGATTTCAAAGGGAGTTTAGGGAAACATCCACACTGTAGATACCGAAGTAGAAAGTTCAGGGAGGTGAGTCCTACCCCTCTTATCACAAAAAATGTAATGCCTTAAGCAGTTACTATAGTCTTAGCAGAGATCTGTCTGTAACTCTTTAAAAAGTCTGCAGTCAAAAATGCAAAAGGAAGGAGAGAGGTAGGACATGTTTATATACTTAACTGGTTTAATTTTGGCAGTGTATAAAAGCTAACACATTTAATTAAAGTCCATTATACTCTCAGGTAGCAAAAATCAAGCATGAAGCTACATTTTTTCATAGGACTGCTATCGATGCAACCCTGTTGATATTCCAAAGGGTGACAAGGAGCAAAAATCAGTACAGAAGTAGCCTTGACAGTGTCATGGTAAAGGATATGCTGTATAATGCACGTTTCCCCTCCCACTCTCTCTGTTAATGATTATTGGTGTAGCGTGCTTTGTATGTGAAAAGCAGAGTTATTATTGGTGGTTCTTCCCTCCTCCAGGTTTTAATACTGGCCTCATACAGATTGTTGTGGGCCAAGACCAGTAATTCTCTGTCAATGAATTTAATGAGGAGCAGGAAATAGGGAGATATTTTTGGTCCTTTTCTTTTGGAATGAATGGCCCCAAAAGAATACTGTGTAACATTACTCAACTCCAAAGTGAGTAATTCCAGTGGTTCGACAAGAGCATCCTAGTCCAGCTTTCAGGGGATGGTGCCTTAGCCAAATAAATGGTAACAGTCCAAAGCAATGCAGGCTTCCACTAAGCATTTGGAAGAGCTAGCCCATTAGGACATTTTTGTTATGCTTATTTACCTTTTGCAATATCAATGCACCCCTTACTCAGCTGTACCAACATGCCTAGCTGAAGTCTGAAGCACGCTGCTGCAATTCTTTGCTACTTTATCTTTTCCCTGTAGTACATGCTGACCCACACTACACATAGAAAAAGAAGAATCACTGTGTTGATTTGCTCTGCATCTTCAGTCTTGAATTTATGAATGAAAAATGCACTATCACCCTGATTATGTGGTTCCTAGTGTACTGCAAATAAAATAGACTCTTCTGTGAAAACTGACCTTGATGTCTGGTCTGAAATGAAAGGGCCATCAACAATGGATGATCCCCGTAGCAGTAGGGCAGTCTCTAATGAATTGAACAGAATGATAAAATAATATAAAAAGAGTTATAAGCTGATATTTAAAAATAAGCATGATCTTTAGTCAAATAAAGATACTATCCTAAAAAAGGGAAGGTTGAACAGAGAGAAAAAGGGCAATGGAAGTTATAGAAGGCCAGAGAGTTTTAGATGTGGCAGAAAGTTGACATGGTGGTGTTTGTTCTTCTGCAGATTTGTAATTCTCTTGTGTTTCTTATCAATAATGGGTGAATCTAAGAAGTTTGTTTGCAAAGTCTATGATCTCCTTGCTTTAGCAGTCATGGTTTGTACAGAGAGTTAATATGTAAAGTGACCTTAATGATGGAAGTCTGGAAACCTTATGCATGTGTTGCTGAGATATTCAGACAGTGATAGGAGATGTGGCAGCAAAAGGTAACATTAGACCACCACAGACTGTGTAATAGCTTTGGGCACAATCTTTTTTTCTTGCGCACAAACCTTGGCTGTGGTCCAGCTAATTATTTCTCTGCCATCAGTCTCAACTTTTTCCTCATGAAGCCATACTTCCCAAAAGGGAAAGGAAAGGCCAGGGAGTTGGTACTGTTGAGGCTGGATAGAAAGATGGGAGGGCTGACCTGAAATTAAGCTGTCTTTGAGGAAGATAGGATCTAAAGACTGAGTTCAACTCAGCAGTGTGATGATCATTCAACTATCAAAGCTGTAAGATATTGTGGCACCAGAGTTCATCTCGGGAGGACTAGCCACATACTCCAGAGACAGGGGAGTATCATAAGAAAGATATAAGACACTGAACCTAACATAACTTTTTAGCTAGAGGAATGACCAGCAGACTTTCTTGTAGCCTCTGCAGAACATTGTTTCCTTGAAGAAAAACTGGGAGTTGGTGTAAGATGGGTGGAGGGGCAGCAAGATTTCCTGCAAAATGGAGATACAACTGAATTATGTTTTGCCACAGAGAAAACTGATAGTATTTTTCTTGTTTAAAAAAAAGTGTGAGCTGTTATTTCCAAGTTATTCTTTTGTTCAGCAAAAGATTGATTTCATATGATTTAAAGAAAGAGGGCGATCACAGATGTCTTCTTAGATGGGTCTGGAAACATTATTGGAAGAGCACGCAACAGAAGGAAGACCCCGTGACAATAAAGGACACCCTGAAGTTCTTCTTGTACTTGAAGATCTCCACAATAGCACATTCAAAACTGCTAATGGAGTGATCTTATGGGAAACCATTGTAGATATTACCTGCCCACAATTGCCTCATAAAAGTTCTTAAGCATTTTGACATGTTTTATTTTGGATGGCCAGAAAAGCTGGGCGATGTGGGAGGGTGCAAAGAGCTCTCTCAAATATATAAAAAAAATATATATAAATAGCAATCTTGACCCCTGACAGCTCACGGTTCCAGAGCAGCAATGCACAGAGAACAAGAGAGAGGGATGAAAATAATGCCACAAATGTACAGGATTAAATTAATTCTTTGTATCATTCCAGTGAAGTCATTCTTGACTCCTGCAGCAGAACAACAGGCCAGATGAGCTGCTGGTATTTTTTATTTCCAAATGGTGTAAGGAGATGGAGCATAAAAGGCAAAAAGCTCAAACATCATTTAAGAAAAGGACTGAAGAAGAATTTCTTGAAGTCTTCCAATTCCCTTTCCATACCTGCTTTGAAGGTAAGAAAAAAGGTAGTCTAAGTCAGCAGAAAGTAATATTCTATAGGATGAGACACCATATTCACAATGATATTATGTTGCGATCATCTTGTGCTTACAACAATAGAGAAAATAAATATTTCTTTAGTAGTTGGAATGCAGCAATTACGATAGCACCTACCCCCACTGCAACCTCATAGAATACCAGGCTGGAAAGTACCTCAAGGATCTTCTGGTCCAACCTTTCTTGGCAAAAGCATGGTCTAGACAAGATGGCCCAGCACCCTGTCCAGCCGAATCTTAAAAGTCTCCAATGTTGGGGAATCCACCGCTTCCCTGGGGAGATTATTTCAATGGCTGATTGTTCTTATTGTGAAAAACTTTCCTCTTGTGTCTAATCTGAATCTCCCCAGGAGTAACTTGTACCCATTACCCCTTGTCTTTTCCATGTGACTCCTAAAAAGGGAGTCTCCATCTTCTTTGTAGCCACCCTTTAAATACTGGAACATGGTGATAAGGTCTCCCCTAAGCCACCTTTTCTCAAGGCTGAACAAACCCAGTTCTCTCAGCCTTTCATCATATGGCAGGCTCCCCAGTCCTTTGATCATCTTTGTGGCTCTTCTTTGGACCCTCTCCAGCCTGTCCGCATCTTTTTTTGTACAGTATGGACCAAAACTGAGCACAGTATTCCAGGTGTAGCCTGACAAGCACTGAGTAGAGTGGGATAATGACTTCTTTATCTCTGCTGGTGATGCCCTTGATGATGCAACCCAGCATCCTGTTGGCTTTCTTTGCCGCAGCAGCACACTGTTCACTCATATTGAGCTTGTTGTCCACCAGGACCCCCAGGTTCCTTTCCACAGAGCTGCTCCCCAGCTAGGTAGATCCCAGCCTGTGCTGCACTCCTGGATTATGTTTTCCCAGGTGCAAGACCTTACACTTGCCCTTGTTGAACTTCATAAGGTTCTTGTTAGCCCACTCTTCCAGCCTATCCAGGTCTTCCCGCAGGGTGGCTCTCCCTTCTGAAGTGTCCACTTCCCCACTCAGTTTGGTATCATTGGCAAACTTCATCAGGGTACACTTGATCCCATCATCCAGATCACTTATGAAGATATTAAACAACGTTGGGCCCGATATCGATCCCTGGGGGACCTCACTTGTGACAGGTTGCCAGTTTGAAAAGGAGCTATTTACCACCACCCTCTGGGTGCAGCCTGTCAGCCAGTTCCCCACCCACTGCACAGACCACTTGTCTAGACCATAATGCATCAGTTTCTCAAGGAGGCGGCTGTGGGAAACAGTATCAAAAGCCTTGGAGAAATCCAGGTAGACAAGGTCCACCACTTGCCCCACATCAGCCGAGCAGGTTACTTTATTGTAGAAAGCGATCAGGTTTGTCAAGCACTATTTGCCTTTGGTGAATCTGTGCTGGTTTTTCCCAGTCAAGTGCTTCATTTGACTTGTGATAACCCCCAGGAGGATTCGTTCCATAACTTTCCCAGGGACTGAAGTAAGACTGATGGGTCTATAATATCCTGGATCCTCCTTTAAGCCCTTCTTGTAGATGGGGGTGACATTAGCCTTCTTCCAGTCTTCTGGGATGTCCCCCGATCTCCACGACTTCTCAAAGGTTATGGAGAACAGCCTCGCAATGATGTCAGACATCTCTCTTAACACCCTTGGGTGGATATTGTTAGGGCCCATCTATTTGTAGGGGTCAAGCTCCTGTAATAGTTCACATATCAACTCTTCCTTCACTGATGGTGGGTCTGTGTTTGCATCAACCTGGATTTTTGTTCCCAAGGCCTGGGGCCCGATAGCACTGGTAAAGGCAGAGATGAAGAAAGCATTGAGAACCTCTGCCTTTGCAGCATTTTGGTGACTAATTCACCTCTCCTGTTTAACAGTGGGCCAATATTTTTCTTCTGTTTCGGCTTGTTGTTTATGTACCTGAAGAACCCTTGCTTGTAGTTTTTGATATCTCTGGCCAATTTCAATTCGAGCTGAGCTTTTGCTTTTCTAGCTGCATCTCTGCAGGCCTTGGCAATGCCCTTGTAGTTTTCAATGGGTATTCATCTGCTTTGCCATCTCTGGTGTGCTTCTGTTCTGGTTTTGAGCAGACTCAGAAACTCCCAGTTAAGCCAAGGGGGTCTCTTGCTCTGCCTACTTCCCTTACCTTTAAAGGGGAGGAACTGTTTTTGTGCTTCCAGGAGAGCATTCTTGAAGAACTCCCAGCACTCTCTAACTCTTTTATCCTTGTCCTGGTTTCAACTGGGATAAGGTTAATTTTCTTCCTAGTAGCTGGTATAGTGCTGTGTTTTGGATTTAGTATGAGAATAATGTTGATCACACATTGATGTTTTAGCTTTTGTTAAGTAATGTTTACACTGGTCAAGGACTTTTCAGCTTCCCATGCTCTGCCGGGTGCACAAGAAGCCGGGAGGGGGCACAGCCAAGATAGTTGATCCAAACTGGCCAAAGGGCTATTCCATACCGTGTGACATCATGCTCAGTATATAAACTGGGGTGAGTTGGCCAGGAGGCAGCGATCGCTGCTCAGGGACTGGCTGAGCGTCGATCGGTGGGTGGTGAGCGGTTGTATCACTTGGTTTTTTTCTGGGTTTTGTTCCTCTCTCTCTCTCTCTCTCTCTTGTTGTTTTCCTTTTTATTACAACTTACAATTTCATTACAATTTTTTTTTTTCTAATTATTAAACTGTTCTTATCTCAACCCATGAGTTTTCTTACTTTTGCTCTTCCGATTCTCTCTCCCATTGCACCAGGAGGGGGGAGGGTGAGTGAGTGGCTGGGTGGTGCTTAACTGCCAACTGAAGCTAAATCACGGTAATCCTCCATGGAAGCTTCCCATGGAATCCCTCCCAGCTGAGCTCTGAGAGAGTTGAAGTTTGCTCTTCTAAAATATAAAACCTTTGTCTTAGTACTGACCTTCAGCATGCTCAGCAGGATCCCAAACTCCACAATATTGTGATCACTGCAGCCAAGGCTATCGCTAACTGAGATATTACAAAGCAGGTTTTCTTGGTTGAACTCAACCTGGAGAAGTTGAGTTCAGTGCTCTTGACTTTTGCTCCTACCATGAGCCATCCCATCTAAGCTGTTCCCTATTTGCTGCATGACTGCTTGTCGAGTGTTATGCAGGTTATGTTCCATTGGCATCCATGGAGATCCAGCCCACACAGAAAAAAAGTGACGACAATTTGAATGTAACATTTTCATCCCAACTTCATCTCAAGCATTCAAAATTGTTTTAATCTGAAGTAACTTCATTTAAGGGATTTGGATCTGAAGTTTAGATTTATCCCATTCTAAAAATTACTTCTTATTACATGATTCAGAGGCAGAAGGATGGCCTGATTGCAAACTTCCTACTTAGACTTTTCTCCTGGGATGTTGTTCAGGCTCATTTCTTATTTTCATATAAGCTTGACTGTCAGCTTTTTATTTTTATGAAAATTGACTAATATAGCCAAGCCAAAATAATGAATACATTGCTCATTGTAAATTAAATTTAGAATGCAAAAGTGTCTGTGCCAATTAAAAAAAAAATTATTATTTTCAAAGATAGACTTTGCAGACACAAATTTCAAACCACATTATATTGCTGGAAACTTTTTTTTCAATGGAAGTGATGACACAACTTTAGATGGCAACATCCTGAATAAAACATTGTAATAAATACTAAAAAATGGTTATTAAGGGAGGAAAAAGACTTGGTATTCATATTACACCATGTAGCCTTTTGTCCCTTAATCTTCAGCCTTATCCAATCTTGAAAGATTTATAGTTTGCTAATTCTATAAGGCAAAAGGACATTCTCCTACCCAGTAAGGTCAGTCAAATCCACTCCAGGCAGTGATCAGTGGATTAACAAATGTCACTGAACTCCTTATAAGTTTACTGCTGCCAGGACATTTCGGTTAAAGACCATGACACTGTGAATGTTGGAATGGACAGCTGGTCTTAGCTTCTGGTTGCTGAAGGCATGAGTAAATTAAAACCCCTCGGCAATACGTTTCTTTGACATATCCCTGTTTAACAGGGAGTCTGCTCTCATAAGCCTGATAGAGAAATAATAATACTGCTATGTATATACACACATATATAGTTGGAGATTTCCAGAGCTCTAGAATATTTTTGTTTTTCTCTAGAGGAGTCAAATCAAATTTCTGACAATCCTCTCAAAATATTAGGAAAAAGTTAGGTTGGAAACAGATACAGAGCCTTGATCCAACTCCACTCAAGTTAAGCTTTTCCCACTGACTTCTATGGGAATAAATCACGCTACTGGAGTGGGTGGTCCCTCTGTCCTGCACAGTGGGCCAAATCACCCCCAGATCCTAGCTCACCATGTGCTGTGGTTTGGACTCACTGCTGCTTTCCAATTTCAGGTTTGGCTGAGCTGTGCAGTGGGAGGAGTGCAACAAAGGATGGGTTCTTACCAGACTGATGCTTTTGTCTTCTCAACTTGGCCCCTGGCACAATTTAGAACATCCTAAGGCGCTAAAATCTAAAAATTGTGAGCAGCAGTAATCAGTCTTCTAGGGCAACACTGGCAGCTGGAAATCACTGAAACACAGTAGTAGTCACCCACACCCATTCCCTGGCCATTTAGTCATCTTTGCTGGCTTTATATCAGCTGAAGATCCCCCCAAGCGTATCCTCAGTTGGCCTTTAGAATCACTAGAAAAATACAAGGGGACTGGAACTGAGCTGAATCATCTGCCTTCTGCCATGGTGCCTGGTTTTTCAATCATGTGTCATACCTCTGCTCAAGACCAGTAATATTTTGCGGAACTGGTTATCACTGGTGCTCTGAAAGAATGACTAGAGCAAGCAGCAGCATCCTTCAGGTACTGGCAAAAATTTCTTTTCCTTTCAGTGTTTCAGTGCACGTTAGCAGCTGTCCTTTGCTGGCCAAGTTGGCTAAGGTATACTGAAATCATGGAGCTATAAAAATTTACATAAGCTGAAAACTGGATCCAATCTTTATTTCTTGTTTGCTGTAGAGTAACTGCATAACCTGTTCTTGAAAAGATATTAAAGAAGCAAGTATAACGATCTTTGTCCAGATCCACAAAGGTAGTAAACTGCTATGACACCTCTGAATTCCTGGAACAACATGGGTTTGTACCTGTATAGGACCCTCACATACATGATATTACTTGAAAAAGTGTGTCCAAACATCTGCATACGGTTAAGCCCTAAAGAACAAATTTCAAGGTAAGATTACACACACTGCACATCTACAAATATTACCTGTTGACAGCTTATCCTAATTCTTATGTCTAAACATGGCACTTGTGTCTCTGCATTCCCCATCAGTAAATTCCAGCAGTCGGTTGAAATTATTATATTTTACTCCCCAAAAAAAGAAAAAAAAGATTGTTCTGAATTTACTGCCCGTTCATCAAGTCTTTTGTCTTTGCATTATATGGTTGTCTGAAATGGAAGGGATGGTTGCACCAAACAATTTTGCTAAAGTCCTTGTAACTCTTCTCCCATGCACTCTGTGCTGCTCCACTTTTTGCAATCTGGTTTACGTACGCCCTGCACCGCTGTGTAGCTGTGTCCAGGTACGCTGTGCTCAAGGAAGGGAGCTGGCCCACTGCATGGCAAGGCTTGGCTGCCGGTGTCCACAGGACAGATCAAGTGGACGAAAGGTTTCCTCTGTCTTTTATGAGCTTCCAAACACTGCTTGTTCAAGACACTTTAATCTTCAGGGCTGGAAGACAGTCCAGGTTTATTATAAGGTGGGTATTTGAGAAATAAACAGCTGTTGGCATCTATAACTTGAGCTCTTTATGCAAGATACATAGGCTTCTTTGTAGTATGCTTTAGCAGACATGTATGTGATGCAGTGTCCTTGCAACTAGAATCTTGTGGAAAAAAGAGCACACGGAAAATTACATCATTAACTAACTTTTGGAACATACCATGCCTGGTGTACTTTTTTGGTCTATGCTCTTCTGTCTTTCCTTATTTCTCAGTTTTGACCCTACATTTGAACCCCATACCAACTCCATTCCTCATAACCAGCTACTTCATATTGCATGGTGTTCCTGGCATTTCTTTAGCAGCAATGGGAATTTGACCTTTCTGTAATTCTCACTATTAACAGTGTTTTGCCAAAGCTGGTAAATAATTAATTATATGGCCAGTATATTCAAGTAATGATGTTTTTATTACTTCTTTGTCTTTGCCTTGGTGTTTCATAATCGTCAGAAAAATTGTTGTGACATATAGGACCTATAATTATGGAAATCCAATGTAATTTTGATTATTATACTACTTTTCAGTGTCTTATGCTTATATTCCGTATTAATATCTGACAAAAGGTCTAACCATGTGAATCAGAGTAATGTCTCACACTTCTGTGCACCATTTGGAATTTGGTCTGGTATTTGAAAATCTTTCTTTTATCATTGTGCTAGCTCTCAGTGGACCATATGAAAGAATTTGTTAGTCCTAGCTTCTCTGCATTAGGTGAACAGGTTGCCCAATTATGAGCAAAATACCAAATTATTCTGGTTGTTAATTTTACCAGTGTTACATAGTGCTCAGTACTAATTAAAGCTGTTGTCAGACTGTGCAGTACATATTATATGCAAAGAAGAACATTGAAGTGCTATGTGTTAGCTACAAATAGTTAAAAAGTATGCAGTTTTCATTAAATGTTACCTTTCTGTGTGATGTTAGAAGCTGCAATGGAAGAGTTACTGAAGTAATTTATTTGAAACGACACTCTATGAGGTCCAAATTATTAGCCAATATTTGTCACAATGGTTTTCATTAAAGGAAATCAGCCAAGTTCCTCACTGAAAATTTGGCAAAAAACTTGAAACTGCAGCTTTTCAAAACTTGAATATGGCTCTAATTTTTAGTGCATTCTTTTTTCCAGTTATTTAACCAGATCCACTTGGGATGTGCCCTCTTTTTTGTATCTTTCACTTCTGCTGTTTTTTATTTAGGGCCTTGACATAAGAAAAATAACTTCTCAGTAATGTGGTGAGATTTTCCCTGACAGAAGACTGGTAATCTTCATAATTTCCTCCTGCATCATTCCTCCTCTTTGCTTAGCTGCTATAAGTGACCTAGGTTCTGCTCATCCTTGCCTGACTTTCCTTGCTTCTCAGCAAGAGCATTAGCAAGATCCACCTTCTTCCCTGCCCTCGTTTTCCAGACTATTCAACCCATATTACAAAATTACAGAGGAAAATAGTGTTGTTCTTTTTACGAATAATAAACTGTATAATCTGAGAGTTAGAATAAAAGCAGAAGTCAGGGACAGAAGAGATTATAGCTCTGCCATAATGAATGTACCAGAAAGGGGATGTAACTCCTGGAAACACTGCTAACTACCAAGGGCAGAGAGCTTTAAAGCAGCCCTGGAACCAGACACATGGGAGATGGAGGAGCATAGTTTTCCATCTGTGCTTGTGTATTGAAAGGCATGGCTAAACTCTTGGGTGCAGCATGTACACTTGCTCCTAGGTCCCAGGATGGCATTTTGAGAAGCATTCACCCACGAACATTGTGGAGTTTTCTTGGCAAGGTTTTCTTTCAAGGCATCTCCCTAGCTTATTTGGCACATCTGTCTTAAGCACCTCTTTTAGGATGGGGTGAATTGCTCCCTCAAAGACACCTCTCTTCAGCTGACACCTCGCTGCCAATAATCTTGGCAAATATGGCTTGGCACAAGCCATATTTGGCTGTGCCCTTGGCACATGGACCTTGGCAGGGCCATGCCAAATAAGAAGCACTAGAGCTGTTGTCATTGCTCTTCCTATACAAGTAATGACAGAAGTCATGAGGATGAGCTTCATCTCTGTCTCTTGCAGAGCCCAAGGAGTGCTCTGTAGGGAAATGTGTCAATTGGAGCCAAATCAGGAAAATATGTTCAGGGGATGCCATCTACTCCCAGGTCCAAAAGTTATCAGTGTTGCCCAGCCAATGGATTTGTCCATAGTGTTTCAGCTGGAAATGTATTTAAAGAAAAATCAATTTAAGTACTGCAACTTGGAAAACTGTGCTCTTCAGAAGAAGCTCAGATTCAGGCTACAAGCGTTCTTACAATTTCAACTGGGGCAATCTCTGTGTCACCCAGAAATATGAAAAGTCCTACGTATTAAACTGTGTTTGCATAGTTTACTTACAATGGAAGCTCTTGATGGAAAACATACTTTTGTGATGTATTTATACAGTGTGCATTAGAAGTGTGGAAAATAACAGTTTTGTAGCAATGATTAAAATGTGAACAATTCTGAATTAAATTGAGGTTTTTGGTTTGGTTTTCTTGAGAAACAGCTCTGGTATCTGCAAGCTTTGTCATCTCTCTAATTTAAAACACAGTTCAGAATATAACTATAATGGAAGGCAGTATATCCTACTCAAACATTAGTCATTAAGAAGCTTGACATCTATCAGTTTGACACATAGACCTCTCTTCAGGGAGTGGAGAGGGATAGCATCTCCCTAGCTTATTCGGCATATCTGTCTTAAGCACCTCTTTTAGGATGGGGTGAATTGCTCCCTCAAAGACACCTCTCTTCAGCTGACACCTCGCTGCCAATAATCTCCATTGACAAACTTAACTGCTCACAACAATTTCTAAGGATTTGCTGGTTTACTATTATTGTCAGTCTATATCAAAGATCCAAATTAGAGATGTAGCACTGTGCAGTATACTTCAGCAAATCAAAGTAATTAGCAGACTTTTCTCCTGGATAGTGTTTTGGAAATTTATATCAAGCTGTTTTTTTGTTGTTTGTTGTTGTTGGTTTGGTTTGGTTTTGTTTTGTTTTGTTTTGTTTTGTTTTTCAAAAAACACAAAAACACCTCCCTTCCTTATTCTCCTGAGGGGCAGAGAGGAAACAAACAAAAATCCCCTATTGTCAAATTTTTTCTTTCTCCTTGGAAAATATGAGAAAAATCAGTAGTTAATACTGAAGTTATTACACTTCATTATTATTTAAAATCCTAAAAAGGCTAACACTTTTTTCGATGAAAAGAAAAACTTAAGGGCTTTTAGGGACTTTTTGTTTATTTGTTTTTCACTGTCAATCAGCTATTCAATCCCAAGTAGAGATAAATTCTTACCAGAAAAATTGTTTCCAAAGGCCATTCCAATTACCGTGTACTTACAAATATATATAATAATTTTACCCTTCAGTTTTTCAGTGAAGAAATCCATTCTCCTGTAAAAAGCTAACTGTATGCTATACTAACTGAACAAAGAACTGCTTTGTCTAGTGCTAAAAATACTTTCCTTGCTGAAAATCCTTGGGTAGGACCAGATTTTTTTATGAAATAATCATGATTCACTTCAAACTCCACTTGATCCTAGTTATCCTGAGGACCTGAGGATGCCACAGAAACTTTCTGGTGTTCTGATGAATCCTACTTGAACTGCATGACAAAACTTTCTTCTGAAAAACCAATATTCTATACTGTTTATACATCAATACCTTACGTGACAGATTTCATGTAAAGTCTCATAAGCACTGCTATGTCTTTTGAACTGTATTATGTTTAGGGGAAAAAAAAAAGGAGAAAAATGAATAAATGGAACCTAAAAAGTGGATGTGTGACTGTTACAGAAGGACAAGAGACCATATTTTGCCCAAGAATTATCCCCTATTTTGATTTCACAAAATTAATGAAACTCAAGTAAAAGTATGTTTGCTTTCTCTAGACACAATAAAGTTCTTTTCACAATATTTATGAGTAACTTCTATATAGACTATGTACTCCTTTTCTGAACCATATTAAGCTCTTAAAATCAATAGCTTTCAGTAACAGTGCCTTTCAAAAGGAATAGAATATTATGTACAAGTTTCTGTCAGTTTTAAGTTGTTGTGTTTGTTATAACTCCTAGTTAGTCTGTTGGTCACTTGCACAAACTACCTTTTAAACTAATTTTGTGCTATTTCCTTTCAATCACCTTTACCTGGAATGAATTAATTTCCAACTTCTCCCTTCTAATTCCAGTAATTTGGATTCAGGTATATCTTTAACAAGAAGTAAACTCTAAAAACGTAAAGAACAAAATACACATAGTGGAGAATTGTTGTTACCTTTAGTGTTGACAGAATGAATGTTACTTCTTAACATCTCAGTCCTCTGTGGAGCTAAATGCCCTCAACTCCCATTTAGTTTAATAGTTATGGCAGATTAAAGCAGGAGGAGTTTTTACCTTAGTGAATAATAAGCAGGTGGATGTTGTGGGCAGACGTGATTTCCCCTTCCTCTCCTGAGTGAGCCCCTAGTTACACATCTACCTCCCCTTCCTCTAATCTCTAATTTACTTTAAGGGTAGCTGAGGATTTGCAACATAAAGCCGAAAACATTTGTGTCATGAAATCTTAGCTCCAGCTTCTGAGTTGCCAGTCATTGGGGACTGAAGCTTATGGCTGCTATTTTATTGACCTTAGGAGAAAATGGATGGGATTGTAATGACAAGACCAGATTAGTAGGACGTAGCTAAATGAAGCCTATTGAAGATGAAAGCCAATGATCGTGACCTTCATCTGCGCATCTCTAGCTCCCACTAGCTTCTGCAGCTGATTCAGAATTTCACAGAGATTTTAATCTGTTGTGGTTACCATTTTCAGTTTGAAACTTTCTATGGAGAAAGATCACTTCCAATAACTTTTTAACACTTGGACAAAAAAACAGATTTTTAAAAATACTTTTAAACTATTGTATTTTAATATTTCAAAATGGAAAATATCAGCTTTCTCAGTTTCACATAACTTTTGTTTCATAATTTCAGCTACTATTGGGACATAATTAAAATGAACTGTTTAGAGATTATTGAAACAATAAAATCTTTCTACAGATGGAGTGGGACATTCTGAATATTATTTTCAATTGTGCTTTTTCAACCTAATTCTCCAAAGGAAAGCTTTTCAATATCTTGTTTTGCCTGAAGGACAGGGATGTGGTTTCCTGATTAGTTGTATCCCTTTTCAAACTGGTTTCTAAAAGGTGGTTAGATTTTAAGATTCAGATTTGGTTTTGGTTATTTAGCTTGGATGACTTCTAGTAGAAAACAATTTTTTCCTGTTGTTTTGTCTTTCATCGGTTTCTTATGAGAGCTCCATTCTTGGACAAAAAGCTAATTGTTTCTATAAAACCATGTCTTAGTTACTCCTTGACATCTAGGATTCTTCCTGGATATTAAGAACACAGCTGTGGTTTTGAATTAAATGACACTGGCTTTCATTAACTTGAACTCCGAACATTAGGATAAAGGGATGGAGTGAAGGAAACATTCTGCTCAGACAGGCAGTGGTTTGCTCTGAAGCCTCTAAGACTTCCCCAATATGAGACCCAGGACTGGTTGTTCACTCCTTGCTCTTGGGTAAGACATTTTCCTCTTTTTTTGTGTCCGGGGAAATTGGTCTGGCTGAAAATTATTTTAGGCAAAGATTAGGTGAACTTTCTGTAATTATTTCTTCTGGATAGCGTAGCTAATATTTGTCTGTGTTATGCCACCTTTCCTTCCTCGCCAAGCTGCGCTGCTACATACAGTGCTCTCAGAAGTGTGCACCCCAACCCCAACTGCTCTGGCCTGAGCAATGTCATAACGGAAGGAATGAATGAGAGGAAATGGCCTCAAGTTGCGCCAGGGGAGATTTAGACTGGATATGAGGAAAAATTTCTTCACCAAAAGGGTTGTCAAGCATAGGAACAGGCTGCCCAGGGAAGTGGTTGCATCACCATCCCTGGAGGTATTTAAAGATATGTAGATGTGGCACGTAGGGACATGGTTTAGTGGGACTTGGCAGTGTTAGGTTAACAGTTGGACTTGATCTTAAAGGTCTTTTCTAACCTAAATGATTCTATGATTCTATGATTAAGAGAGACCAATAATGCAAATGTGTTGGTAATCCCTGAATCTAAAGGAAGTTAAGCACTAATCTTAAACTTGATAATTTAAAAGGGAGGTGCTGATCTCTTCTCCCTGGTATCCAGCGATAGGACACGTGGGAATGGTTCAAAGCTGCATCAGGGGAGGTTTAGACTTGACATTAGGAAACATTTCTTTACCAAGACGGTGGTCAAACACTGGAAGAGACTTCCTAGAGAGGTGGTAGATGCCCCATGCCTGTCAGTGTTTAAGAGGCATTTGGACAATGCCCTGAATATGATGCTTTAACTTTTGTTTGGCTGCTCATGGCTTGGTCGGGCGTACTCTTCGCTGAGTAAAAAACTGGCTGGATGGCCGAGCCCAAAGAGTTGTGGTGAAGGGAGTTAAATCCATTTGGCAGCCAGTCACAAGCGGTGTTCCCCAGGGCTCAGTACTGGGGCCAGTTCTGTTTAATATCTTTATCAATGATCTGGATGAGGGGATTGAGTGCACCCTCAGTAAGTTTGCAGATGACACCAAGTTGGGTGGGAGAGTTGATCTGCTTGAGAGTAGGAAGGCTCTGCAGAGGGACCTGGACAGGCTGGATTGATGGACTGGGGCCAATTGTATGAGGATGAAGAAGGCTAAGTGCCAGGTCCTGCACTTGGGTCACAACAACCGCATGCAATTCTACAGGCTTGGGGAAGAGTGGCTGGAAAGCTGCCTGGCAGAAGAGGACCTGGGAGTGCTGGTTGACAGCTGCCTGAATATGAGCCAGCAGTGTGCCTAGGTGGCCAAGAAGGCCAATAGCATCCTGGCTTGTATCAGGAATAGTGTGGCCAGCAGGACTAGGGAAGTGATTGTGCCCCTGTACTCAGCACTGGTGAGGCCACACCTCAAATACTGTGTTCAGTTTTGGGCCCCTCACTACAAGAAAGACACTGAGGTGCTGGAGCGCATCCAAAGAAGGGCAACGAAGCTGGTGAAGGGTCTGGAGCACAAGTCTGATGAGGAGCGGCTGAGGGAACTGGGGTTGTTTAGCCTGGAGAAAAGGAGGCTGAGGGGAGACCTTATTGCTCTCTGCAACTACCTGACAGGAGGTTGTAGTGATGTGGGTGTCAGTCTCTTCTCCCAAATAACAAGCCATAGGACAAGAGGAAATGGCCTCAAGTTGAGCCAGGGGAGGTTTAGACTGGATATTAGGAAAATTTCTTCACCAAAAGGGTGATCAAGCACCAGAACAGGCTGCCCAGGGACAGTGTTTAAAAGACATCTAGATGTGGTGCTTAAGGACATGGCTTAATGGTGGACTTGGCAGTGTTAGGTTTAATGGTTGAACTCGATGGTCTTAAGGGTCTTTTCCAACTGAAATGATTGTATGACTCTAAATGGTCAGGCATTTGGACTAGATGATCGTTGTAGGTCCCTTCCAACTGAAATTATCCTATCCTTTCCTATCCTATCCTATCCTATTCTATTTTATTTCATTCGATTTTAAGCCAATATCCTCTAAACCTCTGATGTTCAGTGCAGCAATGATGAGAGTACAACTGGTTTCCCTTTTCCTCTGCTCCTGGTTTCTGACAAAGAGGTTCCACCTCTCCTAGTAGATGATGACCTTGGTCTGAGTTTATAAAAGCTTTTATCACCTCCCATCTGGAATTCAGTAATGCGATATACCTGGGCCCTAAGCCATCTGTCGTAGGAATCTGCAACTAAATGCAGTAGCATAACCCAACAACACAAGCTATATAACCATCCCAGAATGTCCTCTCTCTCCACTAGCTTCCTCTAAGAAGGAGAAAAACCAGAAGTGAGTTGAAAGTCTTTCCCCTTGCCTGCAAGATGATTGATGGCCTGGGCAAAATAGAGCACGGTCCAGAGATCCAAATTAGTCAGTCCATGCAAGTGCAGAGTAGGACTTCATGGACTCACCAGTTTGCATCTGGAAGCAGTATAGCTGCATGTACTTGGCACCATGCCTAAGCTAATATACCCTGCCCTTTGTGTGTGAACGTGACTATTCTGCTTCCAGGCCTGATTTGGCAGTTTATCCAGAACCGCCCTTCTGGTTCTGGGGTTAACGCAGGAGGAGCGAATCTGTCTGCAGCTGGCAGTGTAGACAGCCTTTCAAAGAATTTCTCTGGCACCAGAGTGGGAACCTGGGATGCAAAATCCCCTCCCCAGGCACAACAAGGCTTTCTACCCAGAAGGTAATGCTTGTCTGTGCAGAGGAGAAAACATTCCTTTCAAGGGGTTGGTTCAAGTTCCTGGAATTAATTCTCACAGGAAAAGTAACATTAAAAAAAACCCCCAACAAACCGTGTTGTCCTGTCTATCACATGCTGTTCATCCGACCCCCTTTTCTGCTAGGTACATGCAGCACATTTATCACTCAGCTCTCCCACTCTCCCTCCCCAAAACTGTTACCCAAATGCAATGATATGCATAGAGTATCTCCTCACACTGCAGAAAGATAAACCGCATGTGACAGATATTAGTTACATGATATCATGCTCTTTAGAAAGGCATTGGGATATGAAGAGGCATAAGACTCTCCCTAGAACTGAATGGAATAGAAAGTGTCTATATTTTAGCATGGTACTTTAGGACATGCAAAAGTTGAATTTGCTAAGCCTGTTCCCTGCCAGATCAACCTGGACATGCTAAAATTTCAGATAAAAATATTGTTATATTAATCCCTGTTCCGTGTTATTGGTTAGAGATGACATTTACTTGTGCCTTATATTGTGCTGAGCACATCATGCTAAATGAACAGTAAATAATAACTGTAGGCAAATACTGGCTTTCTGTTGGGAAGCATCTTTTTCACAGTTTCAAAGTTGCTGATGCATTTCACAGCAGGCTGCTGACTACACAGGAGTAGCATTCTGGTGTTAAAAATACTTGAGGCTGCCCCTACTATTTCTCGCTCATTATCAGTCCTCTTAGCCAGGTCAAGCTTCCCTTGAGGAAAATGGAAATGGGAGCTTTGCCTGAGGTGAGGTCTTCAGAGCTATTCCTGTTGATCACATTTTTGGCAGACAGAGAGGAGCTGGGTGAAAGTTCAGGGAGAAGGAAAAGTTTTATTTCAAATTTTGAGCCCAAATAAACTGAGCCAGTACAGAGCAAAACTGAATTAAAAAGCAAAAACTAAAAACTAAAGACGTTCCTTTGATTTCACATGCACTCTGGGCTTTGGATAACTTCGATGCAGAACTATACCTCAGCCAGGTGTATTTGAAAGTTTGTGAACTTTGTAAAATGTTTGATGGAGCTGGGCTGAATTTCAGATCTGTAATGAAACATGGAAGCAGGTGAGTTCCATGTGGTTTGGAGATTTTCTCATAAATAGTTTGCATTGCTCTAACAGTGACAAATTTAGAAAACTACCTTACCAGATGTACGTAGAAAAAAAAGATGTAATATGAGGACCAGATAGAAAGCCTGGACACTGAGCTGACTGCTGCGCGTTTCTGCTCTTCTGAACTGAAACAGAGCTGCACAAGGCTGTGTCCAAGCTGAATATTGTCAGAATATAATGGATGATTTCTATGGTAAAGAGGTCCAGCTTCAAATAAAAAAAAAATAAAAGAAAGAAAGAAAGAAAGAAAGAAAGAAGAACAAGAACAATGTGAAGTTCTGAGTAATTATTTTCACAGAATTTTAACAACCAGAACCATAAGGGGTCATAGTGAAAGCAGTTATAAAATGAGGTCTCTTTCCTGAGAGTGTTTAAATGGCTGTCTTGAATGGCTCACAGCAGCTATCTGAGCCACGACTTTAATATTTTAAGTAGTAGCATTTTGTGTTGCAACCAGGTTTACCCAAAGAGAACTGGTGATTCAGACAGACATAGTAAGAAGAGGCTTCATACTTCACAGACCTTACAGTCCATAGTTAGTGTTGGTATGTCATGCTTATTATGTTCAACAGGTTTTAACGGGTAATATGGGAAAAAGCCAAATCTCCTATTTATTTGTTTAGAGAGATGATAGTTGGAAAAAATATTCCCAGAAGAAAGTTTTAATGAATGTCTTTTGCATTTTCACTGCAAATACAAAACCAAAAAAACCCCTCACCAAAACAAACCAAAATGAAACAAAAAAAAAACCTTTGGGTGAACAGTGAGCATTTCCACCGAGAAACTCCTGCATACTTTGCAGACCTAAACCATAGTATTTGCATGACTCTGAGTTTCCTAAACCAGACAATATCTCATGTGATATACCGTTATGCTTTATTTTGATGAGCTGACATGGTAAATTATGGAAATATCTAGGTGTTATTTAAAAAGATGATGACACTTCTCTGAAGTGGTAGTTTTGTATGTCTATAAATATCAATATCTGTAAGCATAGGCATTTCCAGTATAAATAAAATTTTGTTTCAGACACTTTGTCCCAGTTCATTCCAGCAAATTTAAGTACTTATTATGGTACAAATGGAATTATTCTAATCCCCTTCTACAGTCAAAGGAGAGATTGGACATCTCCAGAGGTCAGTCCCAGGAATATATTGACTTTGAAAGTGCTTTTCTGCTGTCACTGAGGCTTAACAGTAGATGAGGTAAGTCAGTAAGTCATGATCTTTCAGTATGGTTGCAAAATCAAAATAGCTCTATAGAAGCTTTCCTCCATTAACTCAATTCTTAAGTTTTCAGTACTAAACACTTTACAGCCAGACACTGACAGTTATTTTACAGATGAAAAATACACATATTTTTTAAAGTCTGTCATTGGATCATCTATAATCAAAATAAAAGATAAATATGTTAAATATATTATTTACCACAAAGAATTTACCAAAAACTACTTCAACATTGCTGCTAGCTCAGAACAAGGATCTAATCCAGTTCAGGGTCAATGCAGGAACTATAGACGAATGCTGTGTATTCAAAATAGAGGCTTTGGGAAGAACAGGCTCCTATGACAAAATATACTGGGGTTTTATTGTGACAAACTCACACTTTCCTTGCCTACATTAAGTTTTATAAGCAAATTAACTTGCAGGAGCAAATAAAAATTGAGATAACTTCATGGTTTCCAGGAAGAAAAGAAGCAAAGTGATCTCAACCAGAATCTAGTTAGCTTCAGTTGCCTGAAGTAGCACATCCTCTTTACCACTAGCCATTGCTTGGTATTATCTGAAGGAAGAAGCAGTGTTTCATGGTGGACATGCTTTTTACAGTACTTGGCACACCTACTACTGGGCGACAACTGCTGTTCATCTAATGCTGGGCAACAACATCTTGCCATAAAAGATGTTGGCATATGTCAGTAATTCTTCCATGAAATGTTTCTCCAGTTTCCTATAAGAAATAAAATTCCCATAAGTCACGGGACAAGGTATACTGTAAGTCATGATTCATGACTGCCACTTATGGGCAGCAAAAAATGTCTCTGCCCTTTTTTTCAAATCACTGTTCAATACAGACTTCATCTTTTCTTTACGTATCATTCGTTAGAAGTCTGATATTTTTGTGATTCATTTCACATTGAATCCATAGCCCTGAGTCACAACTAAAATATTTGCAGAAAGAATGTGAACAGCCTGTAGGAGCATATTTTGAATAAATAGCAGCCTTATTCAATGACCCAGATTCTTCTACTCTTATTTGCACTGGTGACTGTCCAGAAAAAAGCCCACTGATATCCATACAGTTACTCCAGATTTATCCAAATCCTACTGAGCAGAATTTAGCCCATTACCAAAAATCAATGGCTAAATTGTACTTATTTAGAGTGAAAATGGGCCAAGACTTACTTGCCCAACTCACATAAAAGATTCTAGTAATCTTAGAAGGAATTTTGTCTGATTAGGGCAGAATTTGATTTTATGTCCATTCCCTGGAGGGTAGCTTCTCTGAGTTGGTCACCTTCTTGCTGCATTAGCAATTTTGAAATTATAGGCAAGAGAAAAACCTTCTAATATTGTGGGAAATGCATTTACTTGGTAACAAAGTTGCTGATGCATTAACATTTTGCAGAGTATTAACTGCAAAAGAATAGTGTTCTGGTATTAAAAATAATTTGACATTGTCCCTGCTATTTGTTGCTCATTATCAGTACTCATTGCCAGTTCAACATTCCTCAAAAAAATTTAAATCCTACCTTGGGAAAATGAGGTAGCGAATATGTGCAATGGCTGATGACATCATCTGCTAGTAATGGCTATAAATCTTGAGTGAATTTGTAAGTACAAATGTGCAGCTTGGAAGGTGCCAGATTTCACGCCTGCATACTTATAGCTTGCAAATTCATCACGTGCAAAACCTGGGAACATCATTTGCATCCAGAATGTGCTCAACTACACCTTGATGAAGCCAGACCAGAAAAAAAATGTCAATCTCTACTAGAAAAAATAAGGTGTCATATTTTATAGGATGATAATTTTTATTTTATTTCAGATTTTTAAGTTACTTCAAATGCTTCATCTATGTTTTCATCTAAGTGCCTGTTTGACATTTTGGAGACATTTTAGAAATTAGCCTTATGATATAACAGCAAGAAGGTTTCTTGCATACTGAGTGCAGTATAAGTGAGTGTTAACAAAGCACTAATGCCATTTGGGCAGGATAATACTAGCTAGTGTGTCCAAACCTCTTAAAAGTACATTCTAAACTATTATATTGCCAATTAAGCAGCAAGGTGGAAAATTCTTGTCTTTCTGTTGGCATAGAAAGGGTCTTTCTAAGTTTTTTTTTTCTTATAACTTTTAAAAAGGTAAGAGAAAATTTGATCTTTACCTTAAAAGGTTTGTATTTAAAGAGGTGTTCCTTAAATAACTTGTACATTGAGGCAAAACAATATCACCTGGGAGAAAATTGGCAGAAAGCCTGGTTCAAAAGGGGTTGGATGGTTCAGGGAATTGGTAATGAAATCCTTAGATTTTACCAATCATCTACTTTGTTCTGATTCCTGTCCAGCTTTGGTCATAGCCACTGAAAGTTCCTACTGGAGACCAGCCCAAGCAGCAAAGGCTCAGGCAGACTTCTGAGTCCCCCACTAAATACTGGGTGGTTTAGATTTAGGAAGAAAGTTGAAGTTTATCTCAGATTACTGCTGTCTGAAATCTCTCCAGTTGTGTATGTGGAAAGAGTTGCTGACATCAGTGTCAGTGCAGTTCCCAGTGGACAGGTGCCCACCTCCCCACCACTATTCAACAAATAAACTCCAATTTGAATGCTTGTTGAATACTCAGTTTTCACAGAGTAGTGCCTCAAAGGGTATGCAGGTTCCTAAGTTTCTGTTGACCCTTCAGTCCCTGACTTGTGTGTGGGCCAGTGAGGTTATATATAAACTCATAAGGACTTGTGGTCAGGCCATATTATTGTAGCATGCTATCTCTACTCTGTGGCATCACCAAGATGTTTCAACACATCTACATGAGGAATTCCCCTTGTTTGGGATCAGACTTGAGCAGTAAAACTCAACACAGGTTCTCTAGCGCTAGTGAGATTTTGTTCAGAGCTTAGGTCCAGAAACTAGTATTTAGGCTCTAGAAGCCCAGGCCTTGCTACATCAAAAGTCATTGAATTTTGAAATAAAATCTCCTTGGATGGAGTTATACATTCATAGTTGCTTCCTGACCCTGCTAGCCAAAATTTTCTTGCCTTTTCTTGACCTTCTTCCCTCCTGCTCCTGAAGTCATGTGGAATCCTCTGTCTCGAAGCTGCTGATCCAGCTAAACAGCAGCCCCACTAACAAGCCAACAAAACATCTGGCTTTTGTCTTAACGAGTTCTCCGATTTGATGCAACACCAAAGCAGTTGTGCTCTCACAAGAAGACTGGCAGGGATGTGAAGCCAGGAGTCAGGAGAGAGTGGACTGCCATTTTTGGGCTGTAATTTGGTTTGGGTATTTAAATTAGCCAGGAAAGAACACCCTCACCCAGACTGAGGGAGTGCAGAAACCATTCCTCTGTATTTGCCCATTGTTATCCCCAGAGTTTGTTCTTGCAGGTCTATGAGGGTGGTCAGGATGAAGGAATCCATTTCCAACTAAATCCATGTCTCTTGTTCCTGCTCTCGTTCTTTTATGTTATAAATGGAGGATCCGTTATATTGTCTTACAATTTAAAGAGAATCTTATTTAAAAAATAAAAAAGTTCAGACTTGTTTCTCCAGTCAGTTACAATCATATAATACTTCTGTCTTTAACTGGACTGCAATAAACGTTGATAAGAAGTTAATGGTGCAGATGAATCTGTGCTTTGTGAAAGACAGTTTTATTATTTTCTTTTGAAGAATATACATAAGATCTGGATTCCTCCACATCTTGAATTGTAAAGCCACATTTCTACTGTCTTTAAACTCCAGGGACTGCAAATGAATAATTCTCTGTCACAGGATAACTCATATTTTAAAGGCCTTATTCCTGTACTGTATGTTCACAAATAATAGCTTGGAGTATACAGAAGCATTTTGAACAAACAATTTTGAGTTGATATAAAAATGTTCTACAGAAACATTTCAGGTTATCCAGAATTAACCTAAATTAATTAGCTTAATTAGACAACTGACCTGTTCAGATTCCTATCTGCTCAAACTTATAAATCAAGTATCCAGTCTATATATTATTTACAAGCATATTTCATTTTAGTTTCCAATTTTTTTTCTATAGCAGATCTACTCATAGTTGCAGTTCAACCAGCTACAGCACTATGTTGGTGTATGTCATAGAAGGTCCTGTTCCCAGTACAGAAATTTGAAAATCTACAGTTGGAACAAGTGTGAGAGAACACATACATGAAAAAATTAATTCTGACAATGGAAGTCAGAAACAAACCAAGAAGGCATAAACACATTTATTTTGAAACTTAAATGAATATTTTCAACAATTATAAATAAAATAATTAACATCTTATACCACATCTTGTGCAACAGTCAACATCCATGAACACTGGGTTATGGAAATTCATCCTAAGAACCACGCCACATTGTTTTAGTCATTCCATTATATTTTATGCCTTTGTGTTGGCCTTTCTCCCACTGTTAGTAATCTGGATCCAGGGAATAATCTCCAGGGAACTATGAGTTTGTTTGGAGGGAACTGTTTTTTCCTCACATGTGGACTCTAACTGTTAAAACTCCAAACAATTCCTCATAACAGTTGTGAGTCTGAGCTAAAAAAGAACAGCAATGGCTCTTCTCAAGGGAAGAAGGTATTTCAGCTGAATGAACAGAAACTGATACTGCACAAGCAACTTGAGGTAAGAGCAATCCAGTTCTGCCTGGTTCCAGAACATTAGCATGAAAACAAAGAGACACAAAGCTGAGTTACATCACCTCATCATCACTATCACTCACTGACTAATTTTCCCAAAGTGCAGAACACTATTTTTAGCTGTTTTCAGAAATATCTGATAACTGCCGTGTTTCCTGTTATCCTTGCTATTGACCTCATAGGCTGTCCATATTATTTTCCTTAGGGACACCAGTGAGGAGCCTTCCCCATAACTTGGTAGACATTATTAAAGAAGGATAAAACCATGATCAACAGTTGTACAGCACAGGAAATGAGACAGAAGCAATTAGGAAGAATAAATACTAATGTGGGGCCTCATGACAAAAGTCATCCAAATTTAGGCATGGGAGTTCCCACCAACATACCTGGAGAAGAACCTCACTGGGGTCCTAGAACTCAGTTTCCTTGGATTATTTTTTCCTGAATAATTTTGTAATGACATCCTTTTTTAAAGTGTCGCAAAAACTTCTATTTTATTACATTTGTTTTAACTGATGGTTCATGCACACCTGTTTAATTGCCCCTTAAATCTGCTACCTCACATAGTTATTTCTACCAAAACATAAGCTACACTTCAATATCTTATTTGATAAAAGATTTCAATTTGCACATATGACAAGTTTAGGAAAAATTAAAGTAATTGTATTTCTAAAGTTCTCACACAATTAAAATACTATTTTTGCCAGCAACATTTAATGAAAAGAAAAATACTGTTTTTCTGCACTATATGAGTGTCTATACAAGCATATATCTGTGAGAAAAATGGCTAGCTTCTGTTTATATAACTAAAACCCTATTTTCAGTGACATTGTAGAAGTATTGAATTAGATCTTATCTCTATTAGTCCAATTTAGTGACCCAGATTATAAAATATCAATGCACTAGTAATAAAACATTTAAAATGGTGTATGTAGATGTAATTTTCTGCACTCACATTTAAGTATTTCTACAGGTCTGTCCATTCGGAACATTATGCTGGAAAGAGTTTGCATAGATTTTCCACTGCTCACTGCAGCCACCAGCAGCCTGAACACAAAGAATCATAGAATCATTTAGGTTGGAAAAGACCATCTCACATTTCAGAAGTCCTTGTTGTATTTGCCACTTATTCCACTGAGAATATGTATGTGGTCTACCAAGATAAAAGATGCTAAATTGCTACACATTGCTACAATTCCAATATAAAATATTCTTAATACAGTTCCAGAGGGAAGAGAGAGTAGTTCCCCTCTCCCTTTTAAATGGATTAACATATCCAATAAGCCTTTTTTCCCCCTCCTATTTCATTGGAAAGATTTACAGCACAGTGTGGTTCTAGCTGGCTGTTGGGCATTGCTGGCTGACTGCAGCATCACAGGACTCCCTAGCCATAGAGGTTGGTTTGCATCCTGATGAGGTATGGATTTAGCCAGCCAAGCCTTGACATCACTGCAGCTATAGCAGGACTGAGTTATTCATCCTCATTCTCAGTTGGAGAGACTTCAGTCAACCTGACAGTTTTGGACCACATATCTGGGCTCAGACTCTCTGTGGTGCTGAGCTCCTGTGGACATCAGATGCCTAAACCCCTCTGAGACTTGGACCTTTAGACTGTGATGGCACAAAATCAGCATCAGCAAAGAATTAATCTGTTATCAAAATGTCTGGATAGGGATTTTCATAAAAATTGTTGTGAGGCACCCAACTCCTGTTGCCTGCTGTAGCATGGCATACATGTCAGTATGCCAGCTCACCCATATGACCTGCTTGTCAAACAGACATAATCTGGGATTTTTGACAATCACTAATTTCACCCATCTATACTGTTTTATACAAGGCAAACTGTTTGGAAGGGATATATTACTTGTAATGCAATTTTCAGACAATGCTACACGTGTGCGAGTGACTAACTGTCTACAGCCTGCAGTCAAGACATTGGCTTGAGATGGGTAGAGAAAGGACTGATATGTAGATTCAAACTAAGGTTTTAACCACCAGACTGTCATAGCTGTGACCAACTCGGGCAAAGAAAGCAAGACTTGAAGCAGTTTGACCTCCTCAGGAGTTCAGGTTACTTGCAAAGAAGATATGAAAACAAGACGGCAGGTTGTGAGGAAATCTATTGATTCAGGGTACTCCTGGACAACGTAAGCTCTTGTAAAGGTAGCATACAGCACACTCCCACGCTCCCGCCATTTAAGGATGTTCCAATAAAATAGGATGCTGACCTAGAAGCTTTTGGTTTTACATCTGAAAATTCAAAGCCTTGCCTGATTTCCATAGCAGAATGACTTACATGTAAGTCTTAAAAAATGCAGTATCAGTAACAAGATTCAGATGACTCATTAAAAAATAGTTTGAAACCTTGTGTGAAAGTCACCTGATCAAATGTAAATGCTTTCTGTCTGTATCTTTGCTAGTCAACCCAAGCTCCCTTTAGACTCAGTGAAGCAAAATAGATGTTTTAGTACAATTCATCTTAGTCTTTTTAGATATTGACTCTAGGACAAATGGAGTTGCACTTTAGCAGGGTCTATTTCTCCCCACTGACTATAAGGGGTCTAAAGTGATAAGCTCAGATGTACATGTCTAGACTGTAGATGTTTATAGTGAGTGATTGAATCCCATTTGTTCAATCTACTACTGTTAATAAAGTATCAAATTTATTTACCCCACATATTGTTTCAGTGAGGGTGGATAAAGCCAAGCCTTGTATTATTTTTGATATATCTGTTTATGGCCATCGTTGGAGAAAAATGCTTGAGGAGATGGACCCTAGGTCTGAACCAGAAGGGATGATATTATGTTCCTGTGTTCTTAATCTCAACATTATGAACATTATAAAATGTAAAGGTAAGGAAAAAATAGCTTAAACTTTGAAATGCAACAAAGTGACCATCAAAAGAAAGGACCCTAGACTTAGAGTTAGAGAAAAGACAGGCTTATAAGATAAGGAAAAGCTAAACAATTTAGACTGAGCCTCTTATGACCCAGTTCAAATATTTCTGGTGGGTTACACGAAGCTGACCTACTGTGTACTACATAAAGCATGAAGTTTAAAAGGTATGAGGAAAATGCAGTTAAAGGAGCTCATAAATGAGATTGACCCTACCAAAGGTTTGCAAAACACACTAGAACCATAAAAAGTAGCTTTTAGAAATGCAGTATTTCTAGTTATTATCTACAGTTGCCTACCATAGCAGAAGGGATTATGCTGTCCTTAATTAGGGGGTGTACCAACTGTTTAAGAAATTTAATTAGAATTTGGATTAAGCCCAACGTTTAGGTGACTGAATTTTTATATTACAATAAGCTACAATGAAAGAGGAAACGATAAGAAATATAAGCATTTTATATGATATACCAAGTAGTTTATAGCACATTAAGTGATCATGTAAATGTCACAGATAACTCACATTGTCATAAGAAGACATAACTTATCCTTTTGTGTTTGAGGCAGGAAGGATGGGAAAGCTCAGGTTTCGTTCAGGAACCGCCCAGCCTTTTTATTGAAACATTGACATCTCTTGGGCTCCTGGATCCATGTTGTGAAATTTTGTGTGACCAAGTAAGTCACATCACGTTCTGTACTGAGGCCTGGGAAATATGAAAGGACTGCTGTTTCTGAAAACAGAAAAATGCTGTTCAACAGAACAAACAAATTTTTAAACCTCCCTGTAAAAAGTTACTGCACGAATATTTTCACAAGTAACCCACATGCCAGGTAAAGAATTATCAGCCTTTGTCCAGTTTTACATGGTCCAGTCTTTCTTTTGAAGACAGGAGAACAGATGAAGCTGTATCTTACAATCCATTTAAGGGCTTTAGAGTGAAGAAAAAGTCTGTACCCCCATGTGGAACAACTTCCATTTAGAAAAAAGCAAAGGCATAGATGGAGCCTGTAGTGTGTCTATTAGCACAAACCTCACTGGCAAAGATCTCTCCTGGAATTAAAATCCCATAACTTAACCTCAAGATCATCCATCCTTTTTGGGTGTTGTGGTCCATCTCATTTCTGAATGCCACATTTGGAAAGCAATTTGAAGCAAAACTTCTTCCACTACTACAATATTCTTTTCTCTAATGAGCTGTCTCTGTTTTGTGCCAGTAACAGCTCTGCTTTGTGGTCAACTAACATACTATTCATAGCTACTATATATCCCTCCTGGGATCCATTTCTATATTCCCAGTCCTTCTACTGACAAAAGAGTTTTAGGTGGACAAGGAACACTAGATATGGCCCTGTTCCTAAAAGAACCCTGACAAACGGCCCAGGCAGTGAATTTAGGCTTTATGAGCAAACATATAATAGAGATTGAGGAACTGGTAAATAAAAAGGAGATAAAAATCCAGTACAGAGCTTTTTAAAAAAATAAATATTCCCCCACAGTATAGATGCCCAAATGTTTTAACCTACTTTATGGTGGGGGCAGGAATATTCAGTGTACCAGCTGAGAAGCATAAAAACAAATAAACTGGTAAAAATGTATGAGCTTTAATCAGTGTAGACTTATTTGTATCTAAGTAAAAATGCTCTAAAGTTTTAGATTTACAATTTTAAATGATAATTAGACAACTGTATAAAAATCATATGCAAGTCACAGAATAAATTAGCCACTTAACGAACCAAAGTAGTAAAATGGCAGTTTAACAACCTCTACCCATGTCTCTCCCAATGTTTCATAACATGGTCTTAAGCTTCACCCAAGTCCTGTCAGACAAATAGCTTCTGCAGCATGAAACTAGAAAGTCATAAATTAAGCTTATTTTATACAAACTCATGCTTTTTAGCCCTATATCTGCTTATTGTTTTGACTGCTATACTTAAAACAGGATAACCTTTATGAAATTTTTTTGCAAGAAATAATTTATTAAAGTGAAATTTGCAATGATATTTAAAGCTTTAAAGTTGTCAAAGCTACTACTGGTTGTACTGTGGAAAGTCTGCATACAAACAACTTTACTTGGATTGAGGTAAACTGAACTCTTAAGTTTGGAGAAAATTTAACATTTATGTTTAATTTGCAAACAGAATGAGGTCACCTTTGACTGAAGTATGTTTTTGGTTTTCTTCAGAGCAGTCTTGTTACTTGAAGCTCAAGTGCACAAATCAGTGGGTGGTGAGGGACAAAGATATTTTGGTATCCAGTTATACATACATTGAAGCAAAGACAAGAATCCTGTTCCTTCAGCTTCAGAAACAAACCTCAAAGTAAAGGAGAGCTACCAAAGAGTAAGCTGTAGCATGCAGTAAATAAAAGCAAACCCTGATTTTTAATAAACTAAAGGCCATGTTTTTTAATGGCAAGAGTTGCAGGTTTCTAGCCCTCTCTACAGGCTCAGTTCTTCAGACATTTCTCCAAGTTAGGCAGCATTAATTGTTCGCCTTTCCCCCATTTGGATCTGATAGTTGAGTGTTAATCTGTAATAAATTCCTATATTGTAGAAAGTTGACATGATTATTCCATAAATCATGGAGATAGAGCTAAAAAAGGCAACAAAACCCACAAACTATCTCTTAGAGATTCAGAAGTAGAACTAAGTGACCCCTTTTCCCTGCGGACCAGCTGGGTGGGTGCCAGCACACACTGTTGGTTGTGGATCTGCTCTGTCCCCCTAGGTGAGAAGAATGTTGTGGAAAAAGAAAAAAAGTTTTATGGAAAAAAAAAAGTTAACAAGCACTGATAAGATTCCTGCAAGTGCCCACAGTCTGCACGTGACTCAGGATGGTATCAGTACTCAGCATTACAGCAATAATTCATGAAGAACAAGGAAGTTAATCCCCTTTCTGTGTCTGAATTAATAAGCCAAAATAGAAAACAAAACTGGCAGGACATTGAATGTTTGTGTGCCAGTTTATGGGGCCTCCATAAACCAACACCAAGAGAACACAGCTAACAGTTTTGCTGATTAAAACAGTAATAACTGTTCGGATTTTACGTATTTAGCAACTGAAGCTACTAATGTGGGATCCGGCCTGCAAAACCAAATATGAAGTTAATTAAATATCTAACAAATGTTTGTGAAGCTACAGAAAGAAAAGCATTTGGTTTTCAATTTCCTTTATTATGTCCCCACCCCATGAATCCCCCCCCAGGCCCATTTCCTTTTCTTGTTCAAATTGAACAGCAACTTTCCCAAGAAACTTAAGAGCTGGGTTTTCAAAGGAGCTTAAGAGAGTTGATCGCTCAATGGAAGCTTGATTTCAGTGAGATGTGAACACCTCATTCAACACATTTCTTCTTACCTAAATCAGGCACTGATTAAAGATATGAGGTAGCAGATAATATGAACAATACGTATGAACTATACATATGAAACAAAAAGAAGGAAAGATTTATCATCACACTACTCTCTTCAGGGGACCTTTCTTTCTTTTTCATACCACAAAAGCCAAGAACTGATTGCAGTTTTTGTCCAAGCCCAGTCAGCCCTCCAAATGGAGACCAAATCAGTGTTTCTCTTGCACTTGTCCTAAGGACACAGAGCAGCCTGTTTTCATTAATGAAGCCACTCTTGAGATACCCCTGGGTAATCAAATGAAGGTCTGGTTATAATTATAGACGAGACGCTGGGATGCTTATTTTAATGTAGCGAGCAAGGGTAGCAGTTGCAATGGAAATGTTGGCTGTGACAAGGGTTAGAAGTGAGGGTACTTTTTGAGGGTCTCCACTGTGTTCATGCTAACTGGGTTAAAGCTGTCAGGGATATGCCAGCCCCAGCCTACATGACAATCTCATCTTCACTTGCTTCTGCTACGTAGCCCATAGTTTCATTTAGTATTAGCAGCTGACACAGTAGAAACACAGAGAATGAATCTTTTACTGTATTTCCCAAGGTTGTTCTTAAGGACAGTGAAGTAGGCAAAAGTTACAGCCTTAAAGCATTGTGGTCATATTACATCTTCTAATCCAGTCTCCTGCAAAACACAGGAATCCAAACACCCATTATTTTCTGGATCTGTTCTTTTAAAGCGTACTCCTAAACTGGTGCTTGTCTCTCTACAGAAGAGGAGTATTTTTCCATGTATACTTTGTAGACATCTCATGTACTATAGAACTTTAAAGTAACAAGTACCTACATATTTTAAGCTCATTTTCCTCCATTTCTAATTCCACAAGACTTCTCTTGATACACCACTAGTTTTTGCAAACCACATGCCAACGTTTTTCAGAAAAAATGAGAATAAAAACTGAAGTCAAGTTGTAGCATCAGAGAAATATCAACAGAGCTGATGTGAAAAGCAGTTTGTGATTTGAAGACCTGAATTGGCTGTAGTGTCACCATAAAATGGTCTGATTAAATGACTAAATGAAGTTGTATATCTTGAGGAGTTCTTTTCTTTACTACAGTCATTTGATAGCCTAAATAATTTCATTTCAGGTAACTAATTGAAAGGATTTTTGCAAGCACTGAGTGCTGGTCTGAGTTAGTTGTCTGGAAATTAGTGAGCAATACAGTCGGTGAACATTTCTGGAAATCCCATCCTTCAATCCCAGCTTGCACTAGAGTATATTTTAAAGAGAGAGGGAAAAGTAACATCAATAAATGGAAGAACAAAGCTCAAACTCAAAATAGGAGGTTAGTTCATTAGTTTAAGTTTTGAAAACCAGGGTTTATAATTTTATTCAGTGGTGGCCATTCTATGATAGAGATATGTCACTACATGAACAGCAACAAAAGACAGGATAGTGATCCCGAGATAAAAGGTTTAACTCTGATCGCACATCAGAAAGTGTCCTGGAGAAATAGTCAGCTCAGAATGTATGGCTTGAAAAAAGCAGTATTTTAAACAGACTTTTTTTTTTAAATCAGCCAGTTAGGCACAAAGTAGATCATGCTAGAAAATCCTCCCATGTCTGAAGGTGGCTTAAGTGTCTGATTCAAAGCTGCAGAGTCATGTTCACATGTATCTGTGTGTAGATAAATCTATAGAAGGTAAATCATGTGCTCACGTTCCTTCCTTTCCTTAGTACACATCTCCTCCCTCCCAAAAAAGTGCTGTATCAGCCAGATCAAAAGCTAAACTGCAAAGAGGTAGTGCTGCTCTCTGTACCACGGTTCCTTACTCCCTGTTTAGATTAGCATGAAAAATCCAGAGGAGTCTATGTGATTTCTCTTCTACAGTGTCCCTTGCACAGTCACTTCTTCAAGTGCAGGGGAACCCAGTGAACAGTAAGGTGCTTTCAGGAAGTGAAGATGGGGCATGATATTTGATTTCCCATATTTAACTATGGTTTGAAGAAAGATCCTGCATTCTGGGAGCATAAAGGCAGTGAGGTTTTCCTGAGCTGCCTTCCAGGAGTTAATAAACACTTCTGCCAAAATCAGGACCCTTCTGCAGGAGGCCCTGTGCAGGCATGTAGCAAGAGAGAGCAAACCCTGAACCCAACCCCAGAGGACTCACGTTCTAAATAGACCAGAAAATGTGTGGGAGGCCTCAAAAAGAGCAGCTCAGTGACCAAACCAGGAATAAAATCTGGGTTTGTTGGCTCCCAGGAACCTCTCTGCTGCTACTAGCACCAAGTGAATTGCTCTGGTCTATCCATTCCCATATGAGTCAGTCAGCTGAAAAAAGCATGAAGGCCAGAAAGAAAGTAGCCTGGAAACAGCTCTGGGATAAATTAGCTCTTTACATAAAATTATTTAATTTACTATTTCATTGAAGTGAGCAAGCTAGAGACCATGTTGTGGTTCTGCAGCTGAACAGAGTGGCACAAAGTAGAACGACACTTATTTAAAGCAAACAAATGTCAAATTCTTCCCTGCCATAGATCCTGAATGCTCAGGGGTTGCCCCTGCTTGAATGAGGCACCAATGGCTTTCAGCAGAGCTCGGTGACGTACATCCTTCCATAGGGTTGGACACATGCCGTTCTGTTGGATGTACATTGTGTTCCATGGACACACTAAATCTGTGTTCTCAGTACTTACATGTGACTCAGAAGGAAAGTATTGATAGTGGATATGGCAGCAGATTGCACATGGCATTGAACTTTACACATTAGGCTTGCTAGGAGATATTGCCACCTATTGTTTTCTATCTTGATTGCATTGCTTTCTTAATAAGTAATTGGGTTTGCCGCATTTTAACAATGTTCCAGATAGAAATTTTACGAGATGAAAATCTGCATTTTGTTATTGCAGTTAAATAAACAGATGATTTTCAAGGAGTAATGGGTCTTTATCTAGCTTAGTGGTTTCTTTAGCAAATGTCACTGTAATATTCACATTTTGCATGGACCTGTACAATCAAGCTTATCTCAAATTTCATAGTGTTTTCCCTCCCTAAGTTCTAGACAGCTTTGCATGTTTATCTTTCATATGAAAAGCTTCCCAGTTGGTTAGAAAAGTGTATAAAAAATGTACATTTCTGCTTCTTTTAGAAATAATCAGACACTGTCATACTAAACTGTTTTGTTTGCTCTAGAGAAGAAAAAATTAAAAAGACCTCTTTAGTAGGTATAAGCATTTGTTTTTCTTTTGAGTAGTTTATTTACTGCAATACAGATCCCTGACAACCAAAACTTTTCATGAGTTTGTCTTGATTTTGCTGATTTCTTTGGTCAGAAAGAAGCTGGTAATATGTTTGACTAGCCAACCTATTTAGTTTTAAAATTTGCCTATATTAAATGAAAACCACTCAAAAAGGAAATGAACTAAAAATTCCCTGGAAATTAAATGACATTTTTCACTTCAGGTCAAATGAAACATTTGCCTGAAACCAACTATCTCTCTCTCTTTGTTTTTTGTCTTTTTAATATGAAAATCTAACAATTTTATTCTCAAACACGGTCACAACTGTTCTTCACAGCATTTTTTTCTCTGTTAATGAAAAATGTAATTATGTGCCTGACTTACTTAATGATCTACTTCCTCTGATCCTTGTTATATGACTAGTTGCAAAGTTATTCAACTGCATCTGTCTTAAAGTGGCTTGAAGACTCAAATGCAGATACTGATATAGCAATATCAGGGTATGGAAAATCAAAATGAAAGTCCTGATACAACTTGGAAGCTGCTGGATGAACAGGAATGTTACCCCCAGGGGAATTTCCCTGTCAGTTATTCAAACCACTGTCCCAGTCTTTATGAGTGGCATTTTGGTCTGTCTGTACAGTTCCCAAAAAGGGGAAGTGATATCAGGACTTTTTCATCAAGGCATTGAACACAGGCTATCAGAAGAAAATGTGGTAGCTAGCTGCACGTGCGTTTCCAGCAGAGCAGCCTGTTTTGTGTCACCATGAAGCCAAGCTGTGGCACAGTGATACTGAGAAAAATGGGAGTCCTGAGGGTCACAGCAGAACATAGGCTTTGTGAAATGGCACAGTGGGAAGAGACTTAAAAAAATCCCAAACAACAACAACAACAAAACCTTATGCAGAGAAAGAGACAGAAAAAGACCAAACAACTGTCCACTGTGTTCTTGATAAAAACATCAAGTGCAGTTGCAGCCATAGCCAAGCACAACAACAGAACTAGGACACATGAGTTCAGAAATATATGGTGCTTTGTCAGAGATAACTGGACAAATTAGTTCTGAGCATTAGACAGAGACCAAATGGTATTTATTATCTCAGCATTTAATTTCATTTTAAGGTTACTCAAAATCCTGTTCAATCTCATTTCTTCTTGTTACTGGCATTGCAGTGCATCCTCTAATAGATTCATTATTTCATCCTGTAGTTACATAGTAATTCTCTTTTACGGGCAGGCGTTCCTGAGCCCTATTCATTACCAGGTTCAAGAAGACTGTTACATGATTTCAGAATTACTTACAGATGAATTTGAGAAATTTACATTAAATTAGTAGGGAAGTCAAGATTTGTAAGCTTTATATAGAAGAAAGATGTTAAACAAAGGAGTTGTACTGCTTGTGGAAAGCAACTGGGAAATTTAGATTAAATAAGTGCAGAATCACTGACCAGCTTTTTGTAGATCCACAGAATCAGCAGATGCTTCATCTCCTAGCATCTTCAGATCATGTCTTTCTGGAAAGAATGCATTAGTTAAACATAAAAATTGTGTTTAATGTACAAATATATAAATTAAAGTTATAATTTAATTATATAGCAAGGTTAGATTAGCTGATTTAATGGTTCCTCTGCCCTAAAACTCTCCAGACGAGAAATAGCATCCCAGAAAAGGAAGAAAACTTTACAGGAGGTTTTCTTAATTTTTGTCATATTCATCTCAGCACACTTTGAAAGCGTAACATAATAGTAGCTGAAGTCAGAGGCAATAAACTTGTATGACTTCATATCACTTGGGAATGGCATTCAGCCATTTTCCTACAGCTTTCCATGATAAATGTTCTAAGGCTTTGTTTTTAAAAGTTAAAAATGGGTGGATACTTTGGTGACATTTTTTTAAATATTGATTTAAATTTAATTTTTTTTATGTTTAAATGAATCTTAAATCTCATTAGGCTTGCGTTTTTATGTTTGTAGGAACACTATGTGAAATTTAATAGCTTACCAGACTCTACAGAGATTAATTTTTATTTTATTATTTTTTGCTCAAGGATCAACAATTGGTAGATAGTTTCCTTGATATTCTGTGATGCTGGTGATTTAATTTGTATCATGCAGACACTCATAAGTTCTGCTACGGCACATAGATCTTTTTTCTCTGTCATCTGATCTAATCTGGCATGGAAGAAAGTAAATCACTAAATAAATAATTAAAATGACAACAAATAAACTTCCTACTAGCTGCTGAATTGCCTCAAAGGAGACTAAATTTTAATGAACTCACACAGTGGTATCAGTGCTAAATAGGTATTAGAATGTGTAAAGTATTGGTTTTTCTAGTTTGACTAACTCAATAAAATCACTAAATTTGACTGAAGGTAAGATGATAGAATCACAGGATAATGCAGTCTGGAAGGGTCCTCAGGAGGTCATGGCACTTGCTCACAGCAGGGTCAGCATTGAGATCAGAGCAGGTTGCTCAGGGCTTTATCCAGCCAGGTCTTAAAAACCTCCAAGGACGGAGCCTACACAACCTCTCTGGGCAACCTGTTTCTCACCAAACTGGGATTAAATTAAATGTGATTGGTTTTACATATCTTGACATATTGAGAAATAAAATAGAAATAAATTTGTTTAGTGTGGTGGGTTTATTTCAGACTGAAATAAATCACTTTTCCATTTCCAACAGACAAAAGAAAGTGAGGACTAAATTCATCCAACTCCATGGGAGGAGATAGTACTAATCCTCTCCTACCCAGTAGCAGAGAATTACAGAATACAGCCAGGATATCTGATACTGCCTCAATTCTCTAATTCGTTTCAGGGCATCAGAAGCCATCTCTTACTACTTCCAGAAAAATACCTTATCTTATACAACTACAGGCTACAGGGGTGGGAGGAAGGCATGCTGTTTTGAAACTGGAAGTGGGTGGATTTCAACTGAAGTCACCAGCAAGCAGCTGGGTATCTTCATTACTAAGTAAACTTCACTGAGGCTGAAATCACACATGATAGAGCTAGATCACTATGTGTATTTAAATGACCATGAAGACAGAGAACAAGAGTATGAAAATGACTTAACGGCCCAGTAATTAGCCATGTACCCAGGAAGTCCTGATCTGTGCTCTGGGACACATTTAATTACTCTTTGTCAGATAGAACTGTCTTATTGCCAGGAGGAATATGTCTTACAATATCCAATAGATCGTCGTTTTGGCAATGTCTTAGATGGTATGATCATACGATTAAAATTTCCAGATGCAGTGAATTGAAACAAGGTATTTTGTGACCATGCCAAAGTCTCTTGTCTCTAAGCTTTCTGATAAAAAGGTGGCACCATATTCTCCTCCGACACCTTTACTCTTCCATGTGCATATGTATGATAGAAATTGCAGTTTTCAGTAAATTCGTAACAAATCTAACTTTAACTAGAAATTCTACATTGCTGCAGCCTGAACCATTTCCCACTCTCTTCACAAACACTTGGCCTTGGACTTATCCTTGATGTGCCCCCTATCAAAACTAACGCTGAATTGTTCAGAAAACTTCCACCATCACTTCACTAATGGTGCCAGTTCTTATCATCATCTCACAGACGCCTCTGCACTCTCTCCCACTTCTCCTCATACTCAGGAAGAAATTCTCATCCATATTTTCAGTCAGGCAATTGTTGCTTTTTCTGTCCTTAAAACCTGCTTCTGGTGAGACACCAGCATTGCGGATATTTAGGTGTAACGAGATTATACATTATTTAATTGTACCTTGTACATGAGGACTCTTGCTGTTTAGGATTTACTACACATAACTGTAATAGAATTAGTAAGTAGGAACAGATCTTATGCTAAGGTTGAGGAGGGTAAGACTTTTAGAGGAAAGTGAATCCCTGCTTATTCCTAGAATTGTGTATCACAACTTAGCTAAAGGACTATTTAAGAACAAAACTTAACTCTCCAGAAGTTGTTTGTCCAGGGAAGAATAACTTATGAAAGTGGTACAAAAGTGCCAAAGGATGTGCATTTTCAGAAATACAATTTAGAAAGGTAGGCTAAAACATAAATAAGAATGTGACCATGAATGATGAAAATTATGGCTCGAGACACTTGACTGATTCAAGTGGATGTTCTTTAAAGTCAAACTGATTTCAGACACTTTGATATGTCTATAGATTTTTATTTAGTAAAAATCTGTATGCAAAAAATGTTTTGAAATGTTGACCTAATTTGGGTGAAAAGGAAACACTGAAAAATTGGGATTTCCTATAGGGCTGACTTTCTAATTTTTTAAGGTTAGAACTACCTGCCATACATGTTTCATAGGGGCTGAGAGGATCTGGGAAGAGGACATGGAAGAGTAGCCAGAAAGCCCTTGAGATCCTGTTGCATAGCAGATAAGTCCAATAGGTATTAACAAGGAGGTTCTTGCAGGATCAAAGCTGTGCCTCTAAGCCTAGACTGAGAAATACAATGCAGATGGATGAATGAAATGTAGAGGGGCAAGACAGCACCTGCATGTGGCCTCAATCATTCAGGAACCATGAGTCATGCCACAAACGAAATCATATTTTTTTGTTCAAAAAAAAAGAAAAAAAATATGGGGCCATCTGTTTCCTTAGCCATTAGGTCAGACTGGTGTCACATTTTTTACCATTGCTTCACAATTTTTGGAACTAGAAATGTCCTTCCTTCCCTCTCCCTTTTAAATTAAAACACCTTCTCACAATTCCAGGAGCCGAACTTCAAGGAGGAAAAACACTAGCAACAAACAGCCAAGATCTAGGCAATCTCGCGGGAACAATACAGCCACCCCCTCAGCAAGCAAGGAGGATACCGAACAAGATCATCACACGACTGCTCTTCTGCAGGGCAGGATTTTCTTCCTCATGCATCTCCAGTTTCAGGCTCTTTTGGAGGCTATGTCCTTTGCTCCTCTGCAGCTCTGAAACAATGAACACTAATGAGGAAGGCCACCAGGGAAATCTCAGAGTTTCTTGGGCCTTTTCTACCCTCTCAGTTGCTTTTATCACCACTAAGCAACTGGAGATTTGGCAAAAGATGAGGTTTACTGTATGGATGACTCAAATGACCTCTGGTGATGGAAAATGCTTAAGATTTAGTTTTTCTGTGTCAGATCAAAGAATAAACATGAGTAGCTATGCAAAGTCTGAAGTCAGTTTAAAGTAAGTTTTAAAATATTACTTCAATATGGTTTTATTCTTTAGTAAATATTTTAAAATATTTATACAAAATGCTTGTATCTGGTCTGTAGGAAGACTTTGAAACGTCATAGATTGAGACAGTCTATGGCACAAACATCCTAATCATAATACAACAGACTTCTTGAGAGTGCTGTCTCCACTACTTTTGTCATTATCTTAAATGAGCCAGGATTTTATCAGTTAGTGAAAGTAAATGATTCTTACTTACTCCATTTTAGCATTTCTCCCACTGACTTTATGAAACCGTTAGAGTGACTTGTTTCTGAGGCAGAGATCCCCTTCCCTCTAACTAGATAAAAGTTTTGGTTGTTTCCAGGTGGGGAAAAATGCAAGTGCCCTTCTTGTTAGAGATTTATGAAACATTGATAGGCTTCAATACAAAACATAGTATTAGGCAGTATCTTCTCAGTAGTGTTTTTATCAAAGAAATCATCACATAGAATCCCTCCGCTACTTAACTAAGATATATTTTAAACATCTGATTATACATAAATTCCTATTTCAAGCAATTTTTACAGAAACTTAATATATTTCTGTAGAAAACTTGATTCCAGTTCTTTTAAATGGTACTGGGCCATTTCATTAGGGAACTATTCATCTTATAGAGTATAGAATGTCTTCACTTAAAATGTATTGTAGAAAAATAGATTAAAACTATCTGTGCCATTTTTCCTCAAAGCCATAAAGAATTTTGAAGATTCAATTAATTTTGCCTTTTTACCAGTCTTCATCCTTTGACATATTACAGACAGGCAAATTCTTTCATAATATAATGGGTATGTTAAAATAAAATAGCCCACCAGCAGCCTGGCCATGATACAGTCCCACAGGTTGTTCTAGACCTGGACCAGAAATGACTTTATTATAACCAGCCAAGCAAATGTGCCAGCTCATTTTCTAATTGCTGGAAAATTTAATTCCAGAACTGGCATATGGGTGTTGCAGCTGCCCAGCTTGCCTCAGAGTGGCCAGATTTAGAATCGACAGAGGAATAAACCAAGGGACATCACTTGTATCCCACACCACACTGAACCCTCTAGAGGCAGCCAAGATGATACTGTTGTGCTTAGTTATTAATGATTTAATACATGTTTATTTCAACACTTTGTGTCATCAGCCAGTGGTTTCAGCACTCATTCCTGAAAAGACCATAATAATGGAACTTACCAGAAGATTAATGTTTCATCTGTGCAGAATGCGCACAGCTGAAATGTAGAGGAGGTTTCCTGACATCATCTCTGGTAACCATGTATTGTAGAATTAATTGCAGTGCGGACTAGAGCTCAAAAGTTAAGGCCTGGATCCAGACTTTACCAAAGTTCAGGTACGTGAGTTTGTTACAGCCTGTTGAAAATACAAGCTCCCCATTAACATCACATTTCTAATAGCATTTCTCCAAAGCTCAGAGCAGCTCAGGTGCTGGGATTAATTTCTGTCCCATTTTCATTTGGATACAGTTTATGGATCATTGTTTTAGACCTTGGTGTACATTTATGATACTATATAAATAATAACAGTGACACAATAAACTGCAAAAACATGTCATTTATAATGTTATTTTGAGTCAAAAATAAAATATAAAATCAGGGCTTAAACTACAGTATTCTGATCCAAACTGAGATTCTCCACTGTTTAAGTGGTTTTCATTGTCCACAAGCACAAAACAAATGGGTAAATTAACTATTGGTTTACTGTTTCATCCAAGCATGTGTCATCTTGCAAAATGCAAGAAAAAATATAAAGAGGGGAAAATGGTCTACGAAATGTAGCAAATGCAAGTCAGCAGGCATTATTTGAAATTTGTGATCTGTGGCCAAACACTTCAACGGCAGTGATCACAGTCTATCAGATATAGATGTTTTCCTCAGCAAAAAGTGTCAGATGTTTGTAATTTGCTTTCAAGATTATATAGCAGTTATAAAATTTGCAAGAAAGGGATGAGTGTTTAGATATGGTGTCATTGCAAGTACATTTGTTTAATCAGTTATCTGCAAATTGTTTAATGATGTAATACCACTAATTTTTTGAATTTGTTATCAGTAAATTAATGATAACACTTTTGCTTTCATATGGCAACTTGAAGCATATAAAATCCTTCTTCCACCTGATTTTAATTAATTTTAGTAAATAGTTCTTTATCTGTTTGGTGAGGTTTCAATGCAGACACCCAACACAGAGTTGGCTTCCATTCCTCTCCAAATTTATTAAGATGTTGCTGCTGTTGCATGGTGTTTGCATGGTTTTGTTTAGCTGGTGTTCACTGGCATAACTCAGCTGAGACACTGATCCCAAGTAATATGTCTGCATGCAAGTGGGAAGGCAGTCTCCTTTGCAAAACCAGCTAATTAAATTAAAGGTCTCTTCAATAATATCCACAACTGAGTTATCTACCTTCTTACTCTTAAACATGGTGCCTTCCTGTGAAAACTAAGTCTTACTGATAGGAGTAGCAGAGGCAGATGGAGCTATGATTTGCAAAGGTAAAAGTAATGAGTTTGAGTTCTTCCATTTTCTATAAGAAATTAGATGCCTTTGAAGATAGATAGATATTCACTTTGTGAGAAAAGGAGTCACTCAAAATCATGCTCACTTTTGAATATATTTGCCATGGTATCAAACACAGAATATAACTTCTGAATTCTCTGAATAAGCTGCACGGAAATTCTTGATAAATGAGTTTCCACACACTCAGAATAGTTGCAATATATTAAATATTGAACAATATAAAATTATTACTTTCCATTGCATTTTATTCAGCACACTCTGGATGCTATTAAGTTACATATGACACAGTATGCTATATTAACATTTCATATATATGATCTAATATGCATAGCACCCCCAGGTTTGAAAAATGAGCTATTCAGAAAGAAGGCATAATTCAGACATTATTGCCTACTGGTGGTCATTTTTTCATTGCTGGGGACAACATAGCTAGCTGCAAACTCCAGCCACTCTGGGCCAAACACTTTTCCCATTATTCAGTTTACTTTCAGTTCCCTCTCAAGAAATGACCCCTGAAACAATGCAAGGATGTTACTATTTTATTCTATAGTCTATACAATGCTTTAGCTGGGCATTTTGGCACTCATGGCAATTTTTTTCAGGTGTGAATCAAATTCTTCCATTTTTGTCCTTCTGTTTCCTACATCCTCTGTCCTTGGGCTTCTCCTAACCAGTACAGCTGCTGCTGTTGAAGAACTGAAGCTTCTCTTTCTAATTAGCAATGTTAGCTGGCAGCGATGAAGCTGTCCTTCCTTTGGATGGGCACCCAAACAAAATTCCCTGCCCCCCCTCCTCAATTGCTAGGAGTTCTAGTCTTTTTGTATTGTTTCTGAGTAGTCTTCTTCTCTCAAGAGACCCTTGAACTACTCATTCAGGTCTCTAGTATAGCTCTCAGGATCATGCAAACCTCTCAGCCAGAAGCAGAGCTGGCAGTCAGCTCAGATAAGTGTAAATGAAATTTTTCATTATATTTTCATTTCCATCCTTCACATTCACACCTTAACACTCAGAGCATTCTTGGGTACAGATCCTGATGTACTTAAATAAGTATGTGTTTAAATTATTTTATGTTTATTTTTATTCTTGCACTACCTCTCTGCTTCATTTTTTCCATTATTTTAGTGCCTTACTATGCTTCATACTTCATACCATATATATCACTGGATAAATGTTTTTCTATTATTCACTTCTGAGCCCGGCGTTACACGGGAAACAGATACAAAGTGCCCCAGCACATACACTAGGAAACAGGTATGACGTCCTGTGGCATGGCAGGGAGGCAAAGAACAACACAAAAGGAAGATATTCACTTTAGTGTTGGCAACACTAGCCTGAAATAGTCCTCACAGATGTAAAACCCAATGGCCTATTTCTGTTTCACTTATAGCATTTTTGTTCCATTGTGTAGCTGTGCACTTCAGTTATGTCTCAACTTACACTGGTGGAAGCAAAAGGCAGTTGGGCTTTAAAACTGTATTTGGTCCCATTTTTATGAATCGAAACTATAGATTCCATTGCTGTTTAATTTCATAGTATAATAAAATCATTCAGACTGGAAAGGACCTCCTGAGGTTTCCAGTTCAGTGTCCTGCTCAGAGTAGGGTTAGATGTGAGGTCAGGTCAGGTTTCTCAGGACTTTTCCCAGCTGTATGTAGAAAACCTACAGGAACAGAGCCTGCACAACCTCTCTGGGCAGACTGCTCCAGTGCTGGACCATCCTCATGGTGAAAAAGCATTTCTTTATAGTCATTCAAAAACTCCCATGTTTCAGTTTATTACCATTGCCTTTAATTCTCCCAGCACACACTTTAGTGAGGTGCCTGATCTTCCTGTAGGTATGGGAAGGCTGCTGTTAGGTCCCCCGAAGCCATTTCTTCTCTAAGAGGAGCAGGCCCATCTTCCTCAGCTTCTTCTCCTAAGGCAAGTACTCCAGCCCTGACCATCTTGGTGGCTCTCCACTGTACTCTCTCAAGTTTATTGATGTCTTTTAAGCTGGGGGGCCCAAAACTGGATACAGTATTCCAGATGTGGTCTAATGAGCACCAAATAATAGAATAATCACTTCCCTCAACCTATTGGCTATGCTCCTGTTGATACAGTCCAGTATGCTGCTAGCCTTCATCACTGCCAGGGTGCATTAAGCACTCCTGGAAAGCAAGTTCCACTAAGAAGCTTTATGGATTTATATCCCACTGAGTTGCATGCACTAAATTGCTCTATAGAGGGGCCTACCTCTCCTCGCTCACTATATAGGGAGCCTAGAGGGATTAGCACTGTGTGCCTAAAGCTAGCTCATGAGAATTAGTCCTATAGGTTTGATGAAATATGCATACTGTGAAACCTTTTGAGATATGATTTATAAAATTTAACAACCACCTTTAAAATATTGTATACTACAAAATGGTCACTAAAGCAACAAAAGGATATTCTAGTTAGGGGTATAAAATTGAATATAATTTCAGAACAAACTTCCAAGGAAAAGGAAAACCCCAATCCAAGCTGAAAGAATGGAAAAGGACATATTTAGTAAAGAATTATTCATAGTTAAAACTGAATTCCTACTAAATGAAAGGTCATGAAAGACTATGCTGGTGAGAGACAAGTTGAAGAACAAAGAGAAGACTCCATCCCTAGGAAAGGAAGGGCAGATAGGATGTGAAACAAGCTAAGACATTGGAGCAGCTAAGGTTAGTTTTTAATTTACTCTAGGGTGAGGTTTTCTTTTCTATGGTTTTGCAGATGTTTCAAAGTCTGTCATGAAGAACTTAACCTTTTTCTTTAGTTAAAAACACCCCTTTGTTTCTGTTATAATCTTGTCTAGGATGTAAAATTATTTTTTGGGATAATTTAGAAAGCATAAAGTATAAAAGTTTAAAGAAAGCCACCAGTTCAGACAAAATAGATGTCTCAGGCAAGCCCACTTTGATGTCCACAGCCGAAGGCAAATTTGGGGAATCTTAGCTGTCAGCTTGTATACCCTGCCAACGTGACAGAACCATGAAGTTCCAATAAAAGGGCAAAAGATCCTCCTGGCTAGTGCTATGCTGTGTTCCTCCTGGAAGAGCAGAAAATAGTGAGGCAATCCACAATTTGAGGAAAACCCTTTCTTGTTACTTGTTCATTCTGCAGAATGCTAAACATCTACTTGGGATTCTCCCCAGTGTGCCCTTCTCTGCAGGTCCAAACAGAAGCCTAGTGATGTCAGGAACATTCCTATTGTTTTCGACAGATTGGGAATAAACTTTTCCTAATCCTATTAGTGGTCTGGTGTTTTAGAGAAATTATTTATTAGTCTACAGACAAATAGAGTATTGCAAGTAACTTTCTGTCAGAAACATAAATGTGTTGGGAGAAATTTTTTTTGCTTTGGGTTAATTTCGAGCAGAAAGTATTTCAAGGTGGAGTGCTCCCTCTTTTTGAAGTTACTCTCTGTTTTTCTTGCAACAGGCCAGCCTGCCTAACAATTACCTAAACATATTTGATGGCTGGGTTCTGTTATTTTCATAAGTGTTCTGAAGAAACGTGATGTCCTGTAGCAGCGATATACTGTCCAATTCAAGCTGGTCATGAAGGGAGAAACTCCATATGGATTTTCTTCTTTAACCACTACTAGAAATGAAGTTCCTATGCAATTCTCTCTCCCGTTTAAAGTTTCAGAACCATGGTGATGGTAGCTAGCAGCAGTGACATAACTTCAAATGCTTTCTTAAGAAAAATAACACAGTATGTGAGACTGAACAGAGAAGGAGGAGCTGGGTTTTCAGATTTCATGTCTGTATTTGGTTGGCTGGCTTCAATTAACACAGTAAATTTTGTAATGTCTTTATGTCTTCATTTTTTAAATGGGGATAATTATGAGTTCTTCATCATATCTATGAAGATCTCTGAAGATCTGCTAATGAGAGAATGTCTTATCAGTGTAAGGTATCATTACAACATAGCTGATTAATGGAACTATGCCTGCAGTGGAGGGGGTAGCGGAGGAGGAAGAGAGTGAAAATAGAAACCATATTTTTGTCAGATTCAAGGAGCTAGTGAAGAATGAGGACAAAATGCTACATTGCTTTGTAGAAAATTAAGGATCACAGCTACATCTATCACCATAAATGGCTTGCTTGAATTGCTTGCATTCTCTGTCTGAGCTGCAATATTTCATTCAACTAACCATTCGTTAAACACACATCCTGAAAGTAAATAACTTTAATGTAAATAATTTGTGAAGCATTGTTCCATCTGTTGAAAATGTGCAGTAGTAGTTTCGACCCTTGTCTAAACCAGGCAAGCTACTTTCAGGCAAGTTTGGGAGGTAAATGAACTGTCTGGCTGCTTTTCTTGGCAACATCTCTTATTAGTGGGAGGTGGCAGTAAAGAGAACATGAGGAAGACTGAAAGTGTTTACTTAAAACTTTAGCCAAATGGCTAGGGAGAGTTAAGATAAATCATAACTGTCAATGATGACAACTTTAGACTGCTACTAGTTCACTCCTGTTTATGCAGTTTTAAATGTTGCACTTAGAAATGTTTAGGAGAAGGCTGAATTTTTATTGACAGATGCCATAAGTTGTTCAGATGTAAATATTTTGGACTTGGTTCTAACAGTGACATGGAAGATTTGCAGGAAGAAGGCTGTAAAGCTTCACACAACACTTGAGAGATAATATTTTTTAAGAGTGTCTCCAAAGCATGGATCTGTGACTCATATTTCCCCAAAGAATAAGGTCCATAGATCAATGCAGGCTTATTACACTTTCTCACACAAAAAAAGCCAAAATAAAATGTTACAGTAATTGGCCATATGGGATTATTGAACTGAGTCAGTTTTCTTTCCTTTTTTTCCCACTCTTGTCTTGAACACCTTTCCCCCCACCCTCCCTTTCTTTTTCTCTTTTTTTTTTTTTTTTTTTTTTTTTTTTGGATTGTAGCTCAGATACTAACATTTAAATAGCAGTTAAGACGTCAGAGTAAGCTAGCGAAAGGCCAGAAGTTCAGCCAATAACCTCAAGATTTTTTCTTAAAAGATTGAGTCATGATGACCAATGCCATGAAATAGAGTACTATGTGAAAGTTCAGGGTGAATTGATCAGGGATTTAGATCAATTCATATTTTGCTTTTAACTGTGGCAGCTGCTGCTTCTTTTAATACACTTACTTAAGTTAAAGTAAGCAGCACATCTAGATGCTCTTTTGTTTATACAGTTCTATAAGATTTGCTTTGTAGACTGTAATATTGCAGTATTGGTTCCAGGAGGAAAAATAGTAGAAGAATTAGAATAGTCTAACCCTGGGTTCAAATCCCTTCTCTGTTTAGAAATGGAAGAATCACTGAGAGACTTATCCTCCAAATACCTTCAGTATGGACAATCATTTTTTTTTTTTAAAACACACAGAGTTTAGCACAGAGGTACTTCCCCAAGGATTGTTCATGTATTCCTATTTGGATGGACCAAAATGGACTTTCTCAGTGGAGTTTAGCACCTTGGATGAGAAGCATGTGAACGTAAATAAATTGTTTTCTGATCCTGCTGCTACGTATAAAACCTCGGTTCAAGAACATACGCTGTTGCTTAACAAAGAATTGCTCTAAATTCAAAATATGTGTTCTTAGCCTGCTCCAATCAACTCCTGCCTAATAATGGAAACACTTGAAATGCATTGCCCTATGCCATCAATTTTTCTTAACATTTATGTTCTGTTTTCAGAGATTTCCAACACTTCAGTCCTGATGAGGCAGAACAGTGTGGTTAATATCTCCTATCACAGTTCCCCAGACTTTACAAAGCATGCCATGCCTTCCCCTTCGTGTCCCAACTTTGCCTCCAAGAGCAGGCACTGGCCTGTGGAAGAACTGGATTTATTTTCTGCCAGGCTACTGGCTGCTCAGGAGAGGACATATTTTTAGCCTCTCCTCTGAAAGCTGTTTCACTTTTCTGAAAAAGTGTAAAAGATTCGCTGACTCAGGGAAGGAGAAGGAACATGCCTATAAGGGCCCGACTCACTAACCTTTACAGGAGATGCATGGCCAAGTAAGGTTTTCTGAGCTTCTGTCCCTGCCTAAAGGCCTGGTTTTGTACTTTGTCCATGTCTGCTCAAGCTAAATATACAGGCAGCCACTGGCACTTGAGATTCACCAGCCTGATGTAGTCCTCTAACCACTGGACTAGATAGTAACCTTACATTTTTGAATCATCTCTTGCACTGCAAATCTTTGTATGTCCAGGTAAAGTGGAAGAGCCTTAACCAAGGCTTTTGGGGGGATTGTTCTTCATTGCAAAGCAAAACCAGGTACAGGTCTCAAGATCAGGTAGCATCGAATGGTTCATATCCACTCTGCTTAGAACTAGGTCTACTTGGAGCAGAAGTGTCTTGGAAAGAACAGGATAGACCAGTCTAAAACAGAGTCAAGGAGTGCATTAAACAATGTTGATGAACAAGCATTCAGTACTTTAACTGCCCCTTTTGATTTAGTAATATCAATGTACTCAAGGATTTCTCTGAAAAGTTTCATGCTTCTACTTCAGGGCTTTAAATTCTTCTGGAGCCCAGGTCTCTCTCAATTAAATTATTCACTCTAAATTTAAGGGAGCAATTCAGCTGCTGAAACAGAGGCATTTAGTGCAATTTGAGACATGTTAGGATTTTATGTGGTTAACAGACAGCTACAGTCTGGGGTTTAAAAGGTTCATGCCCCTCTGGAGTGGCAGTTATGCTAGGTTAAGCTAGGTAGTTGGGCCACACGTCTTGTATGGGTATCTCAATGGATCTGCAATACTCAGCTTCAAGCAACTGAATCACTCCTTGGCTATATTTATAGAAAGGGTCAAACTTCATTTCCTTCAGACAGCTAGACTTCGGAGAGCTGCAATGTAGGTATCTACATGTGACCTCCACTTTTAGTCAGTGGAGAACCAGACACAGAGTCAGTTTACTGAATGTAGGCACACAGTGGCATTTGTGGTATATTTTTCTTGGCCCGCAGCTGCCATTCCAGAAAAAATGGATCTTCCACAGGTTCTCTGTCATATCTGCCAGCCCCATGTGGGTATTTCAGGTATACTCAGGTAGTAAAGATACTGACAGATAAATATTTTAAACAAATTAATTAAGCAAATGGTTTGCAGTCAATAAAGGAAATGGAATCTAGAGACCTGTCATACTCCTGCTAAAGAGCTACGCTGTCTTACATATTGCATTAACTTGCATTGATGATGGATTCAGTTCATTGGCCTGAACAGGGGCATCCTACACACCAGACCAAAGAAACCTTTACCATAGGATCTATGGGCATCCCAAGAGACAACTAATGGAGAGAAATGAGGACTCCTGGATATGACTTATTTCCTCTCAATGATTCCTAAATTAGGTTGAGTTGCACGCTAGAAGAGCCTATTTCTCAGTAGACCACAGAAACAATCTAAGGTGACTAGACCAGTCAAAACATCTTCAGTGCATGTATCTAAAGACAGGGGTCTTTAGAACTCCATTGTGAATTCAATTATCTCATGCCATTAGAGATACAGCAGATTGGCTAAGACATCTGCAAAGGGCTGGTAGACATAGCACAAAATCTACAAGAGACCAAAATCCTTCTGTGGGGGATTTTATCTGGAGGTCAACTAGTGCATTATGAATCTTCTCAAATGACACTGGAAGCCTATGTCTAGCAGCTGAATTGAGCCTTCTAAGGAAAACCAATGTCCTTTCATGAAGGATCCTCTGCTGGCTGCTGAGAGCTAACAGGAGTGTAGATTCAAGCTCAGTTTGACTTGATACGTTAGTGTCACTGATAATACTGATTTAACAATTCAAAGGTCTATTCTGACCATTGTGTCTGCAGCTGGTTTATAAGAAAAGGAAATGTGCTGAATCTGAAAGTAGTGCTGATGGTTCCAAAAAGCAGAGACGTAATTGAACTGATAATCATTCTTTACCTCAGCAATTGACTGGCTTTGATGTAAAAATTAAGTCTAAAGAAACTGACAGTTTCAAGGCTAAGACGTGAAAAATCCGTAAGTCTTTTAAAAATGAGCTCTGTGTAGGGATTTTTAAGAACAGAAATTTTCCTATATGAACTTGGAAAAATGAACTATTCAAATATTCTTCAAAACTTGGCTTCATGTTAAGTCTCTGAGATTCACAAAATAACCAGTTTTAAACATTATAAGAATAATTTTTATCCCAGAAGGAACTTCTTTTATAAATGATGGCCAATCAAAAATTATTACAAAATTTGGAAATCCAAATTGGAATGGAAACTGATTTAACTCATGGCATAGATGTCCTCTGATAACAAAACAATAACCTACAATATTTCAACTATCTTTCAAAGGTTTTACACGTTGCTGAACACATTTTGAAAACTTCTGCCGTAAAGACTTTATTGGCGTCACAATACTCAGTATAAATCTATAAAGATGAATCTGTTCAAACTTTATGGAGCAGCAGTGGAAATCTTTGAAGAACTGGGGACCCTTAAATAGAAACCTTGAGAAAAAAAAGGCACTAGGATTCATGAAACACTTGGGGTTGCTTTCCAGTAGAGTACTGGAAAGCTTACTTTATTCAGTTAACATACCACAAATGAAATGAATGGATAATACAGTACAGCTCTGCACAAAGTTGAAAAGGGCATTCTCAAGGAACTGCAGTCCCATCACTATGGTATTTAATACAGAATATAGTAAAGGACATGTTATAAAAGTAAATACATAGTGCTAAACTAACAGAGATAACAAGAATGATTTAGAAAGAAAAGGTCTTGGCTAACTTGATGCTCCAGGAGGCTGCAGACAAAGCTGATAAAACACAGCATAATTTATTTGGATCTTCAGAACATTTTGACAAAGTTCCATACTACTGGTCTCTGTTTAAGCTAAAAGTTGCCAGGATCTAGGGAAGTACATGGGAGTGGATAAAGCGCTGATGGAAAAACAGAAAACAGAGAAGCTATGTTAGATTGTGGAAAACTAGATTTACTGGGGCCCGACAGGGGTCAACATTTAGGCCTCTACTGTTCATGATCTATAAAAATGATATAGACTAGTAAAATACACTGACAGCACAATGTGGAAGGAGCCGTGAACCTACAATGTAAAGCTAGAAAAATTCAAAATTGTTTTTTGCTTAGCTTGCTTGTTTTCATTGCTCAAAAAGCACTAATAATCTCTTTTGCGCTAGCTCGTCAACACAAATGCATTTGAAGAATGCCTAAGCTATAAGGTAAATAAAGACAGGCCAAAAAACTTTTTGGCTCATATGCAAATACTGTATTAGCGTGCCTAAATGTCCTGTATTGCTTGGGGCAGTGCCAAAAATCAAATATATAACCCCAGGTATGACACGAGTGAATTCCCTAGTTTTATGTCCTTGTTTTTAAAGAGTTCATGACTCAGTAGTGTTAATACAGGGGTGGCAAACAGAGCTTGAAGTTACAGAGATAGCCTCAATGGGAAGAAGAAAATTCAAAACTGCAGTATTGGTTCATCAAGGTTCTTTCAGGATCCCTTAAAAATTTTAAGGCTTACTGTAACCCTAAGTTTGATTTCAGTGGTAAGCTATTAACAACATTAGTTTTGCAAAAAGTGAGTTCATTGTTACTACTGGTTGATCTTTGTCAGGCAAAGCAGTAGGACTAGATAGACTTACATGCAGTTCCTGACACGGATTTCTCTGTCCTCATAGGCAACAGAAATGTTTTGTGAAATGGTCATGCCAGTGCTTTCTTTTTCCAACCCATAAATTGTTTAGATTTCTGTAACTTTGGAGCAGGGATCATCTCTTCTGGAACACATATTTTTGTTTAAGTTAGTGGAGATCCCTACATTTGTAGATCCCTAAAGTTTGGTTCAGAATTCTGGTTCTTCTAGTTGATAAATGAAAGAAGTCCTTTAAAGAAAGGACTTTGAAACAGTACTGGCAGTGCTGGTTTCTCCATTTTTTTAGGTATAATACTATCTTCTGAAGCTAAGAGTTACCATGGAATAAATTACTTTTATTAATAAATTATTCATAGCAAAAGGAGAATCCGTCGAGCAGTAGATTGGGAATTGGAACGTAGCAGGGACTGCTCACAAATTTTTCTTTCAAATGACTTTGTATGAAGAAATTAGAGTTTCCTTGTAGCTTTTCTCTTTGAAAAGCAGCTGTTTTCCTAATAATAGCAATTGCCGAAAACAGTTTTCAATACTGGGGCACTATAGTGCTTTTTTCACAAGCTTACACTTTCTGTGGGGCTTTGCAAACCTTCACGTGCTGCAAAACCCCATAGTCATGTAAGTGGTCCCATTGAATACAACAGCATATACCATCCAGGAAGGGAACACAACCTATATGTGAAAACAGGAATGTGGGGCAATGATTTAACACTATAGGACTGAAATATTTAAAATTGCAACCACAATATGCTAGGCTTGTTTTTGATTAAATGTTTTGATAGGAAAAACACATTTCTTGACCAACTCTATATCTAAGTCATTGCGGAGATTCATCTGATTATTAATGTTTCTAGGTAAGCCTCACGGAGCAGCATCTTCCATACTCAACCTAAGAAATCTAACTCCAAACCAAAGTAAATGCAGTTTTCTTAGGCTAATGTTCTGATGTTCAGGAAATTGAATGTGACAATATACAAATAAAAATCATAGAATCATAGAACCATTAAGGTTGGAAAAGACCTCTAAGATCATCTAGGCCAACCATCCACCCAACACCTCCATGCCTACTAAACCATGTCCCAAAGTGCCACATCTACATGTTTTTTTAACTCCTCCAGGGATGGTGACTCCACCACCTCTCTGGGCAGCCTGTTCCAATGCTTGATCACCCTTTCAGTAAAGAATTTTTTCCTCATATCCAATCTAAACCTCTCCTGACGCAACTTGAGGTCATTTCCTCTCGTCCTATCTCTAGTTCCTTGGGAGAAGAGACCAACACCCACCTCACTACAACCTCCTTTCAGGTGGTTGTAGAGAGCAATAAGGTCTCCCTTCAGCCTCCGCCTCTCCAGACTAAACAATCCCAGTTCCCTCAGCCGCTCCTCATAAGACTTATTCTTCAGTGCCCTTCGTTGCCCTTCTCTGGACATGGTCCAGCAGCTCAATGCCCTTCTTGTACTGAGGGGCCCAAAACTGAACACATTATTTGAGGTGCGGCCTCACCAGTGCCGAGTACAGGGTCTCGACTACTTCCCTAGCCCTGCTGGCCACGCTATTCCCCATACAAGCCAGGATGCTGTTGGGTTTCTTGGCCACCTGGGCACACTGCCAGCTCATGTTCAGCCGGCTGTCAACCAGCAGCCCCAGGTCCTTTTCCACTGGACCTTTGTTTTCACATTTCCACTGGAATCCATGCCCTTTCTGGATATAGTCTCTAACCCGTGTTGTCCCCTGATCTGTCGTGCCTGGGAGAGTACTAATTGGCACATGACAAAACTGTGCCAAGGAGCATACTAAGGATTTGTCAATATAGATTATGGTATACCCATGCTCAAGCCAGTATCCTGTCCCTTCTTAGTTTACTCGTACAGAGGTAACTCACTGGAACAAAATTTTCCCATGTACTCATGGTCAGTATCTTGGTTAAGTAGTCCCAAGACAATGGAACTATCAGTGTGGAAAAGTTGACTATTTTGCTAATAGTGAGTAGAAATTCATAGAACTGGTTCTGCATAAATGCAGTATTAAAATATATACTTAAAACATGCACTTCAGCATGAGAAATACTAATTTCCTCAGCCCAGCTCTGGTTTTCTCTGAAATACCATGCTGAAGTGATGTGTATAATATTTTCAAATGAGAAGCATACATTTTAGATTGTGAAATACCACAACAAAGAGCTATCTAATAATATTTTTACTGGGTATGGAGAACTGAAAAAGATTCAGACCATGATTAGCAGAGCCAAATCCAGAAAGAGAATAAAATAAGGTTCTAATTAAATTTAAAAGACTCCGTATTATCTTGTAAAAGCTTGTGATGAAGGGAAAACAGCACAAACAGAATAGACAGCAACCACATCAGGTGTCATAGATGCCAAATCTTTCAAAGTCTAAATGACGTCCAAAATAAATCTATTTTTAATAGAATTTTTAATTCCTGATACGCCTGCCAATATTTTGGGGTAAGAGAGGCACATTCTCCTCTGAACGTAGATGAAAGAAGGATAGCTGAGGTGTATGGGAATTACATGACCTTGTTTGGATGAATAAAAAGCTGATATCGATGGAAGGGACGGCCAGTTGGATCCATTAGCTTTATAATACTGGACAGTTTCCTCCATCCTTTATTTGGCATGATGGCCTAAACCAATACTTCCGAAACTTTTTCCACTACTAGCCAAGAATCCTATTTTTTTAATTCCACAGACCAATAAGGTCTCACACTCTGGGCTGGGAACTGCTAACCTAACAGAGCATCAGGAAAGCCTGATACTTTTCATTTAATTAAAAGAATAATTTAACTGGAACCTCTGGAACAACTAGAACAACAAATTAGAAAAAGAAAGACAAATTTTCATGCCTGTAAAGGCTTATTCATGCCTGAAACTCAGGTTTTATATCTTAGACCTAATCTGGGATCAGTGTGCCAAAGGGTTTGTGTGGTTTTACAGCTATATCAATTAGTCTAAGGAAAGGTCACCTATAAATCTTACCTTTCTTATATCCTGTCATGCATTTTATTAATATTAATTTGTCCCAACCCATTCAAGTCTGTGTGTCATCACTGTCTATCACTGTCACTGATGCCTAGCAAAGATGACATGCTTGCAAAAGGAATCCAGGTGTGTATATGCAGGATCTTGTGCCACATTTCTTCTCCATTACTTTAATGATCTTAATCTTCTTCAAGTAAGCTCAGTGTGCCACAAAACTTTGCAGTGGAAGGAATGATGTAATATATATTACATGGTTTGAACCTTTAAGGGACTGGATGGAGGTGGAGTGAAGGATACTCAGATTCTCACAGGGTGAAGCCTTAAGTTTGAACAAATCTGCTTCATGTTTGATGTTAAAAGATTTGCAATTTGCTTTTGACATATTAAAAATGCAGAAGGAAATCCATGTAACTGTTTAAAGGGGACCAATAAAGAAGGGAATAAACTTGCTCTCAAGAGCAAAGATGGAGTTATACACAAGCCCTCTGCCAAGTCAAAGCAGCTTGTCAAGCCTACTTCTCCACAGCCTGCTTTTGAGCTCCTCTTCCCATGCCAAGTAATATTTTATTTTGCTTGGCATGAAATAGCTCCATATTTCGATGTCATTTCTTCTGTTACACAGGAGAGCTGGTTCTACTGGTGGGACCCTTTCCCAAATGAACACTGCTGACCGCAGTTTTGATGATGACAACATGATATCACAAACTTACCAATTTAACTTTGAGGTAGATGGACCATAAAATCTTGAATTTTCAACTAATATCACAGTTATGAGTTCAGAACAGCATAGGTGATAAGTTCTTGTCATGTTTTAACCCCAGACAGCAACTGAGCCCCACACAGCCGCTCGCTCACTCCCCCCCGGTGGGATGGGGGAGAGAATCAGAAGAGTAAAAGTGAGAAAACTCATGGGTTGAGATAAAGACAGTTTAATAGGGAAAGCAAAAGCCGCGCACACAAGCGAAGCAAAGCAAGAAATTCATTCACTACTTCCCATGGGCAGGCAGGTGTTCAGCCATCTCCAGGAAAGCAGGGCTCCATCACGCGTAATGGTTACTTGGGAAGACAAACGCCATCACTCTGAACGTCCCCCCCTTCCTTCTTCTTCCCCAGCTTTATATGCTGAGCATGACGTCATGTGGTATGGAATAGCCTTTGGGTCAGTTTGGATCAACTGTCCTGGCTGTGTTGCCTCCCAACTTCTTCTGCACCTGGCAGAGCACGGGAAGCTGAAAAGTCCTTGATTAGTGCAGCAACAACTAAAACATCTCTGTATTATCAACCCTGTTTTCAGCACAAACCCAAAACATAGCCCCATACCAGCCACTATAAAGAAAATTAACTCTATCTCAGCTGAAACCAGGACAATTCCTTTCTCCCATCAGTGAAAATGAGATTATGCCCACTCAAAGAAAGAACTTGGAAAAAACTTGTTCATCAAGCTGAAAAACTCACTCAGATGCTGGAATTATTTCTTTCCCCCAAATTCATATGTTATTCTTTCATCTTAACAACAATGACAGGCAGAAAAATAGAAGAATTATGTTTTCTTTGAAAACACTTTCCAATATATCAAACAGAAATGGTAGTTATATGAAATCTAAGATCATAAAGCAATAAATACTGAATAAAATTCAGTGATTAATGTCTTGAAGCTGAACTTTATTCAATTACATCAGTATAAAACTTGAATAATAAAATGTTTTTCTTCTTCCAACACTCGTCTTCCATCTGAGCAGAAAACTTTCTCAAGTGAGATCTACCTCTGCATTTATGCATTATGCAGTATTCATAAGTATAGACTTCAGACTTGAGTGAATACTTTGTGTATACAATTAGAAGACAATTGCATGTGTAAAGATAACAATGATACACCATTCCCTTTTTAAAAAAAAATCTTACACCACCACCACCCCTCCACCCATTAAAAACTGGCATTATGTCAATATGTACCCTTGGCATTACCCACTGGCATTAAGTACGACACTGGCATTAAGTACCCTTAACTAACCTCCACAGGTGAACTACTGGACCTGTCTTCAGCCTGAGGAACCTGTCATAGCTCTTAGAGTCTGCAGGTTGAAACTAACATTAACTGAGAATCCAGACCTGGGAGAGCTGGGCTGTCTTTTCAAGTCTACAGTGAGGCTGTGAAAAATGGATAAGAAAATCAGTCCCTTTTCTCCACAGAGAGAGCCCTTCAGCTGTCTGTTGAGACCAGTCTCAATGTCATGAGACTGGAGATGCTCATATTTATCTTATATATAAACAGACATACTGAGGCCAACCTGGTTTTAGGCAGTGTCACGGTAGAGCTAACAATTTTCTGATGTTACTAACTCAAAGATTAAAATAACAGCTTAGAAAGGTACTATGCTGTTCACTTTAGGAATCTAACCTGAGTTCAGTAAACAAAATTTATGAGTGGAAATTCAGCGTCTGGTCACAAGAGAAAGCAGGGTACCCCCCAAGGAGGATTCACAGTAATAACTTAGGTGGCTGAAGTTAAGGTAGAATGAATGTCACCCCTTGGAGCAAAACACAGCCCTTTATGGAACATTTAAGACATTCAGTCCTTTCTAAAGAATAGTAAAACAGAAATATGAGCTGTTAAAGGATTTGTTTATTTATTTGAGTCTAACAATGGATTTTTCAAGTGCAAGTATTTTGTAACCTGTGATACTTGGTACTTGAGTCAGGTTATCTTACGGCATAGCAGAAATCACGGGTCTTCCTTTTCTAAGAAAAACACCTATATGATCCAACTAATACAAGAGCCAAGATGATGCTGATATTCATAAGTTATCATCTATTATTTCTGTTCACTTGAGAATACAAACTTGCAGGGAATATTCAGATTTAAAGTGATATATCTTTAAAATCAGTGGCATGACATAAATGTCACATCATTTTCCATTATACAGTTATATGGGCTGGTGCAATATTCAGAACCAAATGTTTTTATTTATTCTGTAATGCACTGAACCACCAGAATCTTTTCAGATATCTGTGGATAATATGAAACAGTTCTACCCAAGTAAAATTTTACCTCAAGGTTGCCCATCTTTGAGGTACTGAGCATTTCCCACATCTGTCATGACCATACAAAATCAACTTAAATTCTTGTGTGGGCTTAGGATCCAATAAGAGGCAGTTCAGAGATACAGAATTTAACAGGTAATAGCTATTAATTGCTCTGCTGGTCTTGACTTGTAAAGTGGCAGAAAAATGTACTGTTTAAGACGATATTTACTTGAAAGCTATTGCAGCGTCTATTAGCAGCATGTAAAGAATACAATTAAGAGCACTAAATTCTTGTCTCAATTGATTGCATTTAAGTAACTGAAAACAAATGTCCTCAATATATGCTCCTTTGGCAAGATTATAGTAGTTTGATTATCTTACTACCATTGACTAAAAAAAAACCATACTGGCATTGAAGGAAGGCTAACAGTTGTTGAGCTCTCTTAGCTTCTCTTTCCAGCTTAACGAACAAACTTACTGCTTGGACATGGCTTTGCAATGTAAGTTGAGAGGTGGCTTTTGTGCTTTATGCTGTAAATATTTCTGTTGAAGATAAAATACTGTGAATATCTGCAGAACCACCATGTGTTTATCCTTCTCAGAAAGTATTCTGGAATCTCTGTGTGAATACTTCACTCTCGTCCAATTACATTGCAATCAGTGTCTTATTTCTTCTGAATTGTTGTATATTATTTATCGCCCATTTAGCATTCTTAAAGCTCCTCATAGTGCTTTGTTTTAATTTTATTAAGGCCCAAACTCATTAATTGTTGATCATATGACACTTTTTTTTTTGCACTTCTGAGACTCATGTTATAAGCATTCAGCCTGTTGACACTTGTGGTGCAGGTAATAACCCCAAGAAAGAAACAAGAAAAGATGATTCTTCTCCCTAGTAAGCACATATTATCCAGTCATTATTAGGAAGGGGATGTGTTTGTCAAAACTTGAAGCCCAGAACACATTCAGGACCCCTTTCAGCTCATGTCCAATTCTCCTGTGATCAGCCTGGACTCAGATCCCATACAACATTGCAGCAGGCAGTGCCAGGACATTTCCATTTTTAGAAAGGTGACTGAGCTGTCAACTCAGCTGTTGAACTTCTCAACAATAGAAGATATAGGAGAAATGGTTGGGCCATGCATAACGTGAGGAAGCAGCCATTCTGAAAATAAGCATGACTTACAGTGAGCCTTGAAGTGCAGATAGACTTGAGGTTTTCTCTTCACTATGCTGGCTGGGTTACCTCAAAGATTTCTTTGATAGGACTCCAATGTGTGCAGCCAGTGAATTTTTCCCCAAGCTGCCTTTGAAGGCTTCTTCCTACTTGGATCAAGATGTCAAAATGTCCTCAGTTCCTTTGACTCAGTTCCTGATTTAAGCAGCACTTGGCATATCTCCAGAAAGAGGTTAACTCCTGCTTCTTTTTTTGACTGTATTTTGCACTATGAGTTACCAGTACCTAGGCCACTCTCTGTACTTTTACACAGCAACTTGCACCTATAGCAAGCAGTGAAAGCAACAGGAAGTCAGTTTTGTGCACAGCTGGATTTTACTGGGTTCTATAGCTATTGAATTTCAATTTTTTGATCCTAATCAGAGTTCACATTACACCTGCAGTTTAGAGAAAATTCCAGATGTGAAATGAGTCAAAGATGTCCTTGTGACCTGTCTTGTCAAGAGATCTTCCCTGTGATATCCTACCTAATTGTCTCATATAGCCTCGGTCTCTGGTTCAAAGGACCCTCTCTCCCTCTTTTCTTCCTGAAGCCTTATCAGGTGAGTGAAGCTACATCCTGAGCCCATCTCAGTCACAAAAGTACTTCTTCTTCTCACATGATGAGCACAGAATATAACACAAAAGTGATCTCCTGGATCAGCAGGCTACAATCAGCCACCATATCACACAGCTCTGTTAAGCTTATCAAGCTCTGTTTTGAAAATAACTGAATTTGATGTCTCCCTGGACTCTTACTGAAACATAATGCATGATGAGGTGAGAGGAGAATGCCTTAATTAGACCTGTAGTTCACTACAATTTTGAATATCTTCCCCTCTGGACAAATCCTGTAGGACTGACCAAACCCCCAAACTTAGAAGATCTTTCCTAACCAGGGTTTTTCAAAACCTCAGGATTACTTACTAAGGGGATCTCTTTTTCTTCCACTGACCCAGCACTGCATTACAATGCCACAGTATGCTACTGTAAATGCTGTTTTCCAGATGAGATACAAAATCAGATTTTTACCAGCTATGGTCATTAACACAGCCTTGTCACTGCTTGAAGATAATTCCAGTTTGGACAGTTACATTCCTTTTGGGTATGGGGTAAATTAAAACAGTCTCAAATGAGGATTATTCTGTGCTGAATGTTTGTTTTATGTTTCATGTCACAAATCAAACAAGATAAAATGTAGCCTTAAATAGTGTTTGGAATATGATACCATCGATAGGTCTCTTGGGTAGTCCTCTGGGGAATATCTCTTTAGACAAAGCCTTGCTGGGGACAAAGCTTATAAGAATTTATCCTAGAGAAAAAAGTTTTGCTATCTCTGTCTTCCTGATATACCAGGAATTTTTCCAATTGTGAAGACATCGATGAAACTACATCTTTTTTTGGATTGTGATAAGCACACCCCTTTAAGAAACTCAGTCTTTATGTTTTCTCAGTTCTTCTGATTCTACTATGCTTTCCTAAAATATTTCTTATCATGTGCAGGCAAATTTTGCTTGCACAAAACATCTTGCAGTCCTCCCAGAATGCATTTCAATAGTGAATGAGGGCTCTCTGTATGTTTAAAGCCAGATTCCCTCAGCTACATTTGGAATTTCCTCCCAAACCACAAAAAGAGAAACAACTAACAAATGACATTTATGGCACAATGTATAACACACACCAGATATATATGACATTTTTTATTTGGACTTTTCTAGCTAAACAGAAGCAAACAAATGTTTTATGAAATTCTCTATGGTTGCTATGGTTATCTCTATCTTAATATCCACAGCCAAAAGGATTATCTCAGGTCAAGACCTTAGCCCAGTGAATGCCCTTATTTAAACAGTAAGGTCATTTAGGAAAAAAATAAGGACCAAGAGACGCAATAATATTTAATAATAATTGGTGAATTCTTGGCTGAATTGCTTTGCAGCTGAACACCATGCTTCTGGTCCCAGTGCTATTTTCCTCTAACCTTCCAGAACAGTGGGTGTGTCGGCTGCAGGTACACTCCTTGTATTCAGGCTCTCCATCACTCCTTCTTGAAATGTGGAAATCTCTACTCTAGCTGTCCTGGTTTTCAGGTACCCTTGCCCCAGGTTTGACCTGGAACTTCAGTGCCCTTTCTCCAGGTTTGAATATTTGCAGGCATTTGGGGCAACAATTTAAGTACTCAGAAACTACTTTGTACAGACACTGCAAAATTGGGACTTGACTAAGTCAGGACTTGATTAAGTCCCCCACTATGAAAGACAGTCAGAAATGGAAATCAGGAAACAAAATACATTTATAAATATATATATATATGCAGGTTTCCATGTAATCAAGGTACTTCTGTCACAATCTGTATCCTGCTGTGGGGCTGGCATCAGAATACCCTGTGTGTATTCTAATATAGTAGTATCTTATTGCTTGAATGGACATATAAGATAAAATTTTTAGGTTGATCTAAAACCAGCTATAACTCTAGTGATCATTTCAGTAAGCACCAATTCTAAGTTCCGCTAAGTAGCTAAACACTAATTCCAATTTAAATTGCTCAAAACTAAGCAAGAATGTGTTTCTGAAATTCCTATTAAGATCCTTTTAGCGTTTTGGGCCCAAAAGTACTCCAGAAAAATCTGCCCTCTTATTTGTGTATTAAAACATCAGTCAGAACCCAGCTGCCACTTGCACCAAAAGCAATTATTTCAGTTGGGAATGTAAAGGAATGGACCTGAAACCAAAATCCAGTTAAATAAACTTCTTGATGTTGGGAAATTCCCTTCCTGCCACTCTGATATTGGCCATATGCTTGGTGGTTTGCTGTACCTGAAAAAGAAAACCATCAGGAGAAACAATGGGAGTAAGTTTGTAATTAGCTGATATACAAGCTTTAAAACATTACTTGGGAGGGAAAAAGGGGGTTTATTATTTTTTTTTAAAGGAAAAAGAAAAATGAGGAACAGATAGTGCAAAACAGTTTAGCTTCCTACACAGTGCAATCTCTCAGCGAGTTCATCTTCTTTTATGTCACTTGAGCGAGGCAGAGCCTTTGTGTAGAAGAGTTTCCAAGGAGAGAAGCAGAGGGGCAAGGAGGAGTAACACTTGTGTTCAAATTGAATCCAGTGGCATTTCAGGAAAAAAAACGTAGAGCAGAGTTGTGGCAGTGATTAAGAAAATAATAACCCCCGCCCCAAGTCATGGCACATGCTTCCCATATGTTTCCCCTGGGCATTTGCCAGATACAGCAGGATCTGGTGACATTTCTGTACAGCAATTCAAGGCCTGAAGGGCAGGTCTTGAATCTTCCTGCAGTTGATAGGGTCGTGGTGGGGTAGGGTATTGAAATGAGTGCCTGCTTCTTGTTTGATTTCCCGCTGAAAGGAGAAGCATTAAATAAAGCTGGCAAAAAGAACTCCCAACAGCTTTCTGTCAGAAAGTGTATTTCTGTTAGAGTTAAAAAGCTGGATGAAAAAATGTCCTCTTCTATGAAATTTGGCCTTAAAAAGGTAGAAAAAGGGAGAGTCTACTTCAGTACGTTCATTCGGCTCTCGAGTGCACTTTTGAAATGAATCCCCCGTTTGTTCCCACTTACTACACTCCGGTTCACATCACGGAGCGGTCTCTGAGCGAGAGAACTGGATTCCTTTCAGATTAAATTCAACTGGAAGATGTGCTCCAGAAGCACAGCTAATGCACTCCAAACAGTTACGAATGTTTAAACCATGGGAACAGACTAAAGCTAGTGTGAAGCAAACCCCCCGAAAACGTGTATAGTACAGATGTCAGGTCCTGAACACCAACAGCTTCTCACTGCAGACCCACTCCTGGGCTGCACGACTTGCTCATGTGGACACGGCCAAAGCCTCCCACTCCAGCTTTCCAGAACAAGCTGTTTTGATTTTAGACTGACTCTTTGCTTGATTTGGTTTTAATATATAGTATATTATATAATACAAAACTGCAAACAGTAATACAATGCTTTGACTGACCTCAAACCATTTTCATTGTCTTTCACGGAGTCCTTTGAAATAACTAGGTTTCTTTCCAAATATGAAAGAGGACAATCTGTGAAATCTGAAAATCCTTTGCAATTCTAAATTCCTGTCTTCCATACAGCTGCACAAGAGACCTGGATCTCCTTATAAATGAATACCTTTGTACTTTAAACCTCTGCAACATCCGGGCCTTGTTCAATCTGAGGGCCAGACTGCCGTGTGTAATGATAAATGATGGGAGGAAGCTGCTCCTCCCTCTGGTATTCCCTATAGGACCAGCCATACATTACAGATTTCCTCCCTCCTCCAGCCCCCAGTCTGTTGTGCCCCCATAGAGCTAGCAGCTCCTTGCACAGCTAAACCCTGCAGGTTACTGTCTTTGAACTGGCAGCCTGAGCTGAGTATTTATGAAGGGAAATGCCTGTCTCACACCTATAAGAGATGACTACTTCAGCCATGAATCCTGCTCTTCACTAGGCAACATGTTCCCAAAACTGCCTAATTAAAACAAAAAGAAAAAAAAAAGAAAAGAGGTTTTTTACAATGGCAAAACAATGCTTTAAAGATTTGAGTGTGCTCTAATTGCCTACATTGCTGTCTCTTTAAGCCAAGGAATGGACCCATGCTCACATCTGGTAGTCAAAACTAAATGGAACCAGCTGAGAGAATACCCACTAGGAATTAAATTGTACAGAAGATGGCTAAGCCAGAAGGACTTAAGTGAAAGGCCCTTTTTAATAACTCCCTTGCTTTGCACTCATTCCTTTTGTTTACTTTGTTTATTTTTGTAATAAGCAAAAACAAATGAAAATGTCCCAGTTGTTAGCATTTAGCAAAATGTGTCCACTGTGCATTTAGGAGCGCATTTTCCATCCCATTTCACAATAAGGACGTCATTCATGGCCAGCAGTACATCTATGGAATGTTGGCCTGCAGCTTTATGAATTGATTTTAAACTGTAATGGAAATATACTGTATGTGCACAGTAGCCAAATCTTCCAATGTTAATAACTGGGACATTTTCATTTGGTTTTTGTTTATTAAAAAACGAATGGGAGGCCTAATCCTGGGAGTAGCCATTTGACTCCTTGTGTTGAAACCGACCATAACTGCCTGCTTATAGAGCTTTCTTTAGCATGGTCTGGCTCCGGCCACACGCAGCTTCCTTTTGGTTGTTTCATAAACTGCCAAACCATGCAGGGAGATGGACTGATGTCTTGCTTTCATTTTGCTACAAACATGTTCTCTACCCAAAGCTTTTTGTCAAGTTGGTAGTTTCTCCCCTTTTTTGCCAAAATTTGTAAACAAGTTTTTTCACTAAATTGGAAGTTGCAAGCAACAGCCCAGTTCAGCCCCTCTCCAACTCTAGAACAATTCTAACCAAAGTAAATAGAAACTATAAAACTGAGTATCCAAAGATCACAGAATCACAGAATCACAGAATCATACAGGCTGGAAAAGACCTTTAAGATCATCGAGTCCAACTGTAAACCTAACACTACCAAGACCACCACTATACCATGTCTCTAAGCACCTCATCCAAACGTCTTTTAAATACCTCCAGGGATGGCGACTCAACCACTTCCCTGGGCAGCCTGTTCCAATGCTTGAGAACCCTTTCAGTGAAGAAATTTTTCCTAATATCCAGTCTAAACCTCCCCTGGCGCAACTTGAGGCCATTTCCTCTTGTCCTATCACTTGTTACCTGGGAGAAGAGACCGACCCCCACCTCTCTACAACCTCCTTTCAGGTAGTTGTAGAGAGCGATAAGGTCTCCCCTCAGCCTCCTTTTCTCCAGGCTAAACAACCCCAGGTCCCTCAGCCGCTCCTCATCAGACTTGTGCTCCAGACCCTTCACCAGCTTCGTTGCCCTTCTCTGGACACGCTCCAGCACCTCAATGTCTCTCTTGTAGTGAGGGGCCCAAAACTGAACACAGTATTCGAGGTGCGGCCTCACCAGTGCCGAGTACAGGGGCACGATCACTTCCCTAGTCCTGCTGGCCACGCTATTTTTGATACAAGCCAAGATGCCATTGGCTTTCTTGGCCACCTGGGCACACTGCTGGCTCATATTCAGGTGGCTGTCAACCAACACCCCCAGGTCCTTCTCTGCCTGGCAGCTTTCCAGCCACTCTTCCCCAAGCCTGTAGCGTTGCATGGGGTTGCTGTGGCCCAAGTGCAGGACCTTGCACTTGGCCTTGTTAAACCTCATACAATTGACCTCGGCCCATCGATCCAGCCTGTCCAGATCCCTCTGCAGAGCCTGCCTACCCTCCAGCAGATCAACACTCCCACACAACTTGGTGTCATCTGCAAACTGACTGAGGGTGCACTCGATCCCTTCGTCCAGATCATTGATAAAGATATTAAACAGAACTGGCCCCAACACAGAGCCCTGGGGAACACCGCTTGTGACTGGCCACCAACTGGAGTAAACTCCGTTCACCACCACTCTTTGGGCCCGGCTGTCCAGCCAGTTCTTTACCCAGCGAAGAGTATACCCAGTGAAGAGTACACAGCGAAGAGTACACAAGATAGAACCTTGCTCTGCACATACATAAGAAAATCTTTTATTAGCAAGACCTCTATAAGATGTTACCATTCATTGATAATTGAGGGAATTACCCCAATCACCCAAAATATTGAAGAGGGAAAAATAACAGATTTTGAGCACTTATCACCAATAACAGACAGAAATGTAATCAGAAACAGCTAACAACACCTTTTAAGACTGTCTTGTTGCTTCCAAATTCAGAGACAAACTGTCAAAAGCATTATAGGAAAAAAATATTTCTATAAAGGAAATATAAAAAGGGAAATTTACCACTGATATTACTTCTGGAAAGGGAGCTGATTCTATGTGATACATAACAGTATCATGCCACAGTATCCACAGTCTATAATATAGCTAAACTTTCTTTCAAAGAAAAGATATAAGAACTACAGGGTTGTGGGAAGCTAAATATTCCTACTGTGAGTCTGATGTGAGTTCATTGTTTTCTGAATAGGAACTGAATCACTTAGAGCACCAATTATTTTTAATGCAATTCTTCCCTATATTTACACAGTTCAGATATTTGTTCCTCATATTCAGGCATAACGTCTAAAAACTGTGAACCTTCAAACCATCTTACAAACATAACCTGATTAGCCGATATTGACCATTATGTAGTTTTTTGTACGTGGTAACTATTAACATTGAGAGAAGATGCTTGCTTATGTTTTCTCCTTATTACCGATGTTTATTTATAACACTCCTTCTCCTCAAAGACATGCTAGATATAGGTCATGACCTGCTTGCACTATGCCATGTACAGACTGAGGCAAACATGAGAGTCCTGTCCTTGTGAGCTCAGCTTGGCTTTAACAAAAGTGGAAAAAGTGTTTTGAATGAACAAGTTTCTGAGTAACATCAATTCACATCAGATTCATTGTACTGAATCTACTATCCCGTATTGGCACCCTTCAAGTTTCACAAAGGCCCTAGTGCAAAATCTTACCTCTTTTTAACTAATTTTAGTCGGGCTACAGCTAGGAGAATGTAGTGAGTTGTATAATAATATAAACAACTATTCTTATTGGTGAATTTTAACTGGTGGAAACCTTTTTTTGCATTGCAGAAAAAGTGATACAAAAGTAGACCCTAATGCATAAGGATATCAGACTGCAAGGGACCTCTTGGTGATCCTCGGAGTGTCACAGGGAACCTGAATTTATAATCCTTTCCTTAGGTAATGTACTGGTAGTTGCTCTGAGAGGACCTAGGGGAGAATACACTTGTCCCTTGGAGAAATTTAGCTCTGCTTCTTGAAAAAAATCCAAACAAACAAAATGTTACGTTTCAATCTGGTGGAACAACTTCATAGGAAATCCCGGCTGTGGAACAGCAGCTCTCAGCCTCTGGAGACTTTGCAAAAGCTTGCTTTGAGCTACCTCACCTCAGGCCTCACAGTCTTGAGACTGGCGTAAAGCAAAACCTCTGATGAGGGGGATCTAACTCCAAATCCGTCAGCTACAGCACCTCTGGCTGTCCCAGTGGTGCAGCGCAGCATGAAGCAAATGAGAAAATAACTCAAGCTCCCAGTCCAAGGAGCAGAGTTTTAAAACTGTGCTCTGCAACCTTGCTTGCAACAAACAGTGCTTGAAACATACAGTGCTGCATGCATAGGTGGGGGACAAAATCCTTTTGCCCTACAGGCAAATGCTTGCAGGAGCTAGGACATACTGCTCCAATAGTGTTGAGGGAAGACAGTTACCCCTCTCATGCTCATTTTGCTGGTGATGCTGGTGCTTAATGCAGAATACTTGCCCTAGTGCCCTTGCGGTCTTCATGAGATTAATTCTCTTGGGCTGAAAGTGGGGAATTTGCAACATTGTTTTATTCTTTTCTTCTCTGAAAAGAATACAGATATCTCAGAGCACTTCTCTGTCCTATTCCTTACTATTGCTGTGGCTCTATGCCAGCAAAAAATAGTGCTTCAGCCTCTTATTGTGATCCTGTGCCAAGTACAGCAATATGAAGGAAGCATCAACATAATCAGCACAATGTAGCGTCTCTGAGCCAGCAGGGATATGTCACAGCTTTATGTAGAATTCCCTATCTTTTTATTTTATTATAGAGACCACAGACTGGGATATTATGGGTCACTCAAAGGTCATGTTACAAAAAGCAGCTTCTTTTTGGAAAGATGAGCCCCTTTTTAATATCCTATTAGATTATTTTCCTTCACTCAGTTGACTGCATGAAGGTGCAGGATGAATGTTTGTTTTCTGAATTCCTTAAAAATCTTCTCTTCGTCCTGTACTTTTTCCTCTTTGGCACCTGTTTGGAAAGAGGAACTTCTGCAGTTTAGACAAAGATTTATCTCCCTGGCCCCACAAATACAACAGTCTTTGGCTACTCTGTTAACTGATGCACCCAGTGAAAAGCAGTAAGACTTGGACTCTTATGTGCCTAAATTACACATATATATCAGATTTGTGCTTCGGAGTCATGCTTGTACATGTGAAATTTTCATACTTACTGCAACACTTACATTCCATTATAAAACATTTCTTATCTCAATAGTTCCCTTTTGCTTGTTTCTCCTTCCACACCTCAAGGACCCTCATGCCCTAATACTGCATGAAATAATATGCACATAGTCTCTTGTCTCCATCAAAAGCCAGTGGAATTTAGTTACTGGCATTTCTTGTATTCATAGGATTCTCTGTGCAAGATCTGGAGCTACGATCACTAGGGTCTAAGTCAGTGACCAGGATTGCTGCCTCAGCTACACAGTTTACAATAAATGTCACAGACACCATGATGCTCTGGGTTTCTGAACTAACAATGGATGATATAGACACACCACTGTAGTGCCATGGTTCTAATTTTACATTGTACCAAATGATAATGCAGCTACTTGCATCTAGAGAACAAGTCCGATGAGGAGCGGCTGAGGGAACTGGGGTTGTTGAGTCTGGAGAAAAGGAGGCTCAGGGGAGACCTTATGGCTCTCTACAACTACTTGAAAGGAGGTTGTAATGAGGTGGATGTCAGTCTCTTCTCCCAAGTAACAAGTGATAGGATGAGAGGAAATGTCCTCAAGTTGCGTCAGGAGAGGTTTAGGTTGGATGTTAAGAAAAATTTCTTCACTGAAAGGGTTGTCAAGCATTGGAACAGGCTGCCCAGGGAAGTGGTGGAGTCACCATCCCTGGAGATATTTAAAAGACTTGTAGATGTGGCACTTAGGGACATGGTTTAGTGGTGGACTTGGCAGTGCTAGGTTAACGGTTGGACTCAGTGATCTTAAAGGTCTTTTCCAACCTAAATGATTCTATGATTCTACTATTCTACTTGTTGCTGGATCACTCATACTTCTCTTGATACTACATTTTTACACTCCTGTGCTCTTTCTGGCCCAGTCCTCCCCTCTCTTTTCTGCCTGGACATGTTGTGGCTCTGCCACTCTCCTTCACTTCTGTTCCTCTCTCTAGAGCTGGGACAATGCTATATGATAACCTTTTGGTTCCAACAGCACAAAAGAAGAGCAATAGTGTGAATTTATCAAGGGTGAAATTATGCCTGACCACCCTGATTGCCTGCAGTGGCTTGGTGGACAAGGACAGAAAAATGGATGTTGTTTAGCTTGAATCCAGGAAGGGCTTTGACACAGACTTCCAGAACATCACAATAACCGAACTGGTGAAATATGGACTGCACAAATGGATGGTCATATAGGTGAAAGATTGGTTGAACTACCATGCTCAAGGGGTTGTGATCAGTGGAATGAAGTCCAGCTGGTGGTGGTTACTAGTGGTGTCCCGCAGGGATCAATATAGGGCCCAGAAATGTTTAATGCCCTCATTATTGAGCTGAACACTGGGATGGAATACACCTTCAGGTAGTTTGCAGTCTATATCAAATTGGGAGGAGCAACTGATACACTGGTGGGTGGAGCTGCTAGTCAGAAGGACCTCAACAGGTTGGAGAGTGCTCTATACTAGACCCTCAAGAAGTTCAAAAAAGGCAAATGAAAAATCCTACATCTGGGATGAGTTAACCCCATGTAACAGTGCAGGCTGGAGGCCAATTGGATAGAAAGCAGATTTCCAGAAAAGGACCTGGGGGTCCTGGTGGACAGCAGGTTGAACACGAGCCAGTGGTGCTCATGTGCTCATTCCCTACTGGGAATGGTCCCTGGATCATGCTAACTTCTGAACCATGTTTGGGCATTGTTTGGGAGAATACTAGTTGGCAAGTGCCTGAAACATGCCAAGGACACTTCATAATTTAACAGTATACATGATTACATGCCAGTGCCTGGGAATGATCCCTGGCAGCATTTAGTTGATTAGTGTAGACCTAACCTGTAAGTCTGCAAGTTGAGAGAGAGGGAGAGTGTCAACATGAGGTTCCCATCCCACAAGTGGAAATGGAAGAGAGGAGTGTATTTCAAGGGTTCTTTTCACCCAAAATCCCTTGTCCAACAGGTTCAATAGTAATGTTCACACTGTGAGGTGTAGTGATAGCTTCTTTGGCATTGGCATCATGAAAGATTCAGGCAGTACCATCCAGCACCAATAATCTGAACTGGGGGCAGGTCAATACTTCCTCAAAGTTTCATTTCTGCGTCTTCCTCTCTGCTGACCATAACTCTAGTCTATTCCTGTTCAAGCACATTTTGTGTCACTTTTTTTGTCCAGCCTACAAATCATGTGTGGGTGATTTTTGAAAAACAGCTTGGTTTGCCCAAGATTTTCAGGTGTGTAACATACTTTTTATTATTGAAAGGTCCTGGCACTACTGTACAAGTATTTATGTGTGGGTCATGAACGGGAACAGTACTGTAGGACTTTTCATCAAGGATCGATGCATGCCCGGAACTCTTGGATATGTCTGTTTGCACCGTGAAATTCAGTCATGGGACAGCCAAGGTTTTCCAAACAGCCTCAGACTTAATATATTTTCACAATAAATCTAATGCTTTCAGGAATCATTGGACTCAGCCTATATATGGCAAAAGCTGCTGTCACCTGGGTAGTCCCCGTGCTGCACAGTGACTCCTCCTTCTTCTACCCAAGGAGGGAGCTGGGGCAAGCTGCCCTTCTTGCTCCCCATCGGGTGGCTCTGACTGCTTTCCCTTTCTTTTGTTTTTGGCAGTAAGGTTGCTCTGTGCTGAAACATGTGACTGTAATTGTACACAACTGCCCATGGACTATTACAATATATATTAATTTAAACAGGAATGAGATTAGGTTTACAAGCTATCCCCTCCCCCATTACATATTTGTTACAATTTCCTGCTATTGTTGTAGATTTCTTTTATGAAGCAAAAGATGTAGAATTAACTGATGTAGAATTTGACGCAGAATTAACTGAACCTGCTTCACATATTCAGTTTTTGTTGGCAGTGGTTTTATGCTCCTGGCTTTGGCCTCAATGCACTACATACACCGAATGGGAATTTTCAAACATTAATATATACATTTTAAATAAAGAAGAAAATATAAACTGTAAGCCCACCTACTGCTTGTATGGCAAGACTTAATAGGGTGATTTCTTAGCATGCAGGAGCATGGACTTAATTATAAAAGTGCTGTAAATCCACTAGTGCCCTACAGTTGGTTTTACATGCACACACATACACACATATTTATGTATGTACAGAAGCTTCTATAGCGAATGGAAAAGAATTAAATTTATGTCAGATGCTTGCTCTCCGAGAAACCGATAAGAAAAGTCTGTATAGGTGTATGCAATTGAGATGGCTAGAAAGATGTTTTATCTTTTATAAAAAGACTGAAATATTGACATTTCATAATTTCTTAACTTAAAAAATCAAACTTTTTCCTTTCTTCATGGCTTTGTGCTTTCCTGCCTTCCTTCTTGCCTGCCTGCCTACCTATGTACCTTCCTAGCTTCCTACCTTCTTATTTTTCTTCCAGTGGAATAATTCAAGAAAAAAATTAAGAACCATAGAAAATCATTAAAAAACCCCCACCTTCTCTGTTTCTTTCATTTTGTTTTGGCAAAGTGTGCAAAAAGGTTTATTTCTTAAGGTATTAAGTTTAGAAAATTCTTCATATTTTCAGAGCAAGAAGTATAGATATGCATTCATGGTTTGTCAGCTGAACAAAGGGAAAATGGGGATGGGGAAAAAAATCAGTTTCCCAAAAGAAAAAATAAACTAGCAAGAGTGAATTTTCTTCCCCCGCTTCACTTTAATTCATTGTTTATTGATGTTCTTGTACTTCCTTTAGGAATGGTAGATAATTCAAACCACAAAAACTAGAAAAAAGGTTTGTAACTATGTTTTTTTTCTGTTGAAAACATTAATCACAACTATTCTTTATGAAAAGATTAATTCTAAAGATCACCAGACTGATTTTTAAGCAGGTTTAAATTCAGACACTGATGATGAATTCAGAGATACATTTGCTGGATGATGCTCAGTTTGGTTGCTGGTTTTGTAAAATGATGGTCTCTCTCTTTTTGCTGATGCCTCTCTCTAAGGAGGGAGAGAAATAATGTCTTGGATCCATTCACTCTAACTGTAACCTCTTATCTGACATTCCTGTATCAGGATTTTAGCTTTCCTAAACTACCCTTGTAATAAACACAGAGAGATGAGCACTAGCACAAGATGATCCAGATCTGAGACTGACTGTGTTCACTGTCATAGTAATTACCATATTTATTAGAACTTTCATTTAGTGTCTTTGCAAAAAAAAAACAAACCCAAAAGCCTACTACAGTAACATTTCTTTTCAAGGTGAGCTAAAAGAATGATGGATTTGGTTAAAAATAAATGAACTATTTAAAAAGGTTGTCTTGCAGATAATTATTAGCACCTAACTGTACAACCCTGATTTTACTTATGCTACATCATGCTCTAGACCAGCTGTTACTAGCTGGTTTGAAGAAAGAGACTTTGAAGTTATTTCTGCAGGTACCTGATTTTACCTCAGTAGAGGTTAAAAATGCAGTGTGCAGAGAAAAAATAGTAGAAAATTATCTGAGACTGAAGTAGAAAAAAATGATAGTATAAAATCATTATACTTCCACATCTTGACAATAGCATGTTGTTCTGATCACTTAGGGCAGAGAAGGTCTAGAGTATCACAGAATACCATAAATTGGAAGAGACTTATAAGGATCATCAAGTCCAAATCCCTGCTCCTCATAGGACTACCTAAAATTAAACCATATGACTAAGAGCATCGTCCAGATGCTCCTTGAACTCTGACAGGCTTGGTGCCATGACCACTTCCCCAGGGAGCCTGTTCCAGTGACCGATCACCCTCTCAGTGAACAACTTTTCCCTATCCAATCTGAACTTCCCCTGACGCAGCTTCATTCCATTTCATCGTGTCCTATTGCTGGTCACCAGAGAGAGGAGATCAGCATCTCCCCCTCCGCTGCCCCCCATGAGGAAGGTGTAGACTGCGATGAGGGCACCCCTCAGCCTTCTCTTCTCCAAGCTGAACAAACCAAGAGACCTCAGCCACTCCTTGTAAGTCTTGTCCTCGAGGGCTTTCCCCATCTTGGTCGCCCTTCTCTGGACACACTCTAATAGTTTGATGTCCTTCTTATATTGAGGCGCCCAAAACTTCACACAGTATGCGAGGCGGGGCTGCACCAGTGCAGTGTAGAGTGGGACAACCACCTGCCTCAACTGGCTAGCTTGATGCACCCCAGGACACGATTGGCCCTTTTGGCTGCCAGGGCACCCTGTTGACTCATATTCAACTTGCCATCAACCCAAACCCCCAGATGTCTTTCCACAGGGCTGCTCTCCAGCCTCTTGTCCCCCAGTTTGTCCATATAACCAGGATTACCCCATCCCAGGTGCAGAATCTGGCACTTGGTCTTGTTAAATTTCATATGGTTGGTGATTGTCCAGCTCTCTAGTCTACCCAGATCCCTCTGTAAGACCTCTCTACCCTCAAGGGAGTCCACAGCTCCTCCTAGTTTAGTATCATAGGCAAACTTAATGTACATTCGATTCCTGCATCCAGATCATTTACAAAACCATTAAAGAGCACTGGACCTAAAATCAAGCCCTGTATACACAGATAAGGAGAACAAGGATGATCATGTCTATGAATGAAGCTGACCTAGGTTCAATATTTAGGTATAAATTCAGTTCTTCAATACGGGACAAGTTAAAGTGATTGGAAGATAGATTACAACCTTTTTTGTTTTTCTTTCCAAAACTTTCCCAAAGAAATAATTGACACAACTGTTGGAATGGGTTTTTTGCCACCTTTTGCCTTTTTGAAATGTAACATACTGAAATTGCATTAAGAAGGGGCCTTATGAGAATTGGAATATTTTTCATTTTTTGCTACCAAAAAACTTTCTTAAAATTAGAAGTTTAAAATATTCGACTTGGAAATACTTTACTTCTTTTAAAAATGATGCAATGTTCCTTACATAATGCACAAAAGGTTTTCATCAACTTGTTTTGGGCTCTCACATTGCTGTATATTGCATTATTAAAGCTGGGTAACACCGAAGTAAAATTTCACATAAAATTTATTCAAAATATTCCTTCCTTGTTTTTTTTTCCTTGTTCAATTTGTGGGGCTTTTTGAAGGAAGAGAGGGTTTGTCGGAGAGGGAAAGGAAAAAGTAAGCTTTTGTACAGAGCAGTTCATCCCAAAGTTGTCATTCAAAATAGTGCAGACTGCCAGTGGTGGCCACTTCTCTCTGCTGGCTACTAAGGGAGCTGGATGACTGGTCCAGACGTACGTATCTGAACTGCCGATGTCTAAAGGTAGGTGAGCTGAATCCTACCCACTGGTACTGTCTCAGCGGAACAAGAGGGAGCCCAGGCTTCCTCTCATGCTTTTATTTGTAGCACCATGGTTAACGATGAGATAACAAGACTCTGCAGGGCACTGGTCTAATTAGCTTGATAGCAAGTGACATTTCAAACAGGAAAGTGCTGCTACACAGGTATAAAACTCACACAGTGATGATTAAACATGTTGAAGGCACAGACCTACCCATCCTTTCCTCGCAGATGGGAAAAGAAATGCAAGGGAGCACTCGTGTGCAGATTGATCCCAGTGCCAGGCGGAGGTTTGCTCCATCTGTAACTGCTCTGACTGGGACCAGGATCAGTAACTGCGAGGTGGTTGAGCTGGATTGTGTCCCTGTAAAACTATGGAAATGCTGCTTTGTGGGCCTCTTGTTCCCTGAATAAGCATGCAGCTGACAGGCCTTTGAAGTACATGCACATATTTACCCCTTTTCTGCCTGATATGCAACAGGAAATTTATTTTTCTCTGCTAACTCTGTGCTTTTCTTCTCCCACAGCTCTCATCTCTAATTGTTTGGCTATTAATTAATAATATACTACACAGGATTAGGTAATCAGGAAAATTGGCATCATTTACAGCAGCATTTACTACATTTATCTCTGTTTTCAGACTTAAATTTCATGTTTCATTCCAAGGTTTTACAGCCACATTTTTATTTCCATGCCTTTGCTAATGAAGACTGTTTGTGGCCAAAATACAGGATAAAATAAAACTTTATGATCTTAGCTGCAAGTTGGTGTAAGGTCATTAGATTTGGCAAGCTATACTTGCTTGGAGTTCGATACCCAGTGGTTGTTTCCAATTTGATCCACTTGGGCATTTGTAACAATAAATGTTAAGCTTTCAGATTTTACAATATTGTAAGTTCCAGGGAAGCGTTAAGACTAAATATAGGTTCAGTTTTTACCTCCCTTGAGTGATTTTTTTTTTTTTTTGTTCTTGCACTTCTTGCTGCTGGCGAAGCTATCTTCCTGGGGGATAAAGAAGGAAGCTTTGGTTTCATGGAATGACACCGTTTTGAGCTCCACAGCTAAACAGAGCTGAATCAGATTGGCATGAACATAGTATCTATATAAGGGAACATGTGCACTTCAAAATTAGGTCTAACAATTCAAAAAGTGACACTGCTTTCCTCAAATACGCATTGAACCATTATTTCAACATGGTGTTAGGAAATGAAGGATGATACAATTTTTCAGAGCAGTAAGAATCTGATCACTTGTGTTTTCTAACAGAAATGTTTGGGGTTTTTTTGTGAAGTGAGGAAGTTTCTTTGGGGTTTTGGCTTCTATACTTTTCTTCCAATTTCTGTACTTCCAGCTTTTTCCTTTCACTATCAATTAGATAGTCTTTCCTCATTTAGATTTAAAGCTTTGACATTTTCTTTTTATTTTTTCTCTCTCCCTGATACACAGGATTCGTTGCTATATTTTACTACTTTAATCCTTGTAAGATCTGATGAGTCTGTTTCTTTTCTATTGTACCATTGTCTAGAATTTCACTATTGACTTTTGACACATATGTTGTTCTCTGTCAGTCCATGTAAAACACTGGACAAAACAGCTGTCAGTAATTAGCTGGCTGTCTAAATACAAATGCCATCTCTATGCATGGTAAGCATAAGAGACTTTAAACATAGAAGGAATTTTTGTGCATGTAGGTACACCTGTTTTTATACTACTGCTATTTTCAAACAAAATGTTTCAAAATTAAGTCAGTGCTGCTGAGTTCAGATAAATCAGAGCCAGATTTCAACAACTCAATATCTTCATCAATGACATAGACAGTGAGATTGAGTGCACCCTCAGCAAGTTTGCAGATGACACCAAGCTGAGTGGTGCAGTTGTCACGCCTGAGGGACAGGATGCCATCCAGAGGGACCTGGACAAGCTGGAGAAGCGGGCCCGTGTGAATGTCATGAGATTCAACAAGGCCAAGAGCAGGGTCCTGCACCTGGGTCGGGGTAACCCCTGGTATCAATACAGGCTGGGGGATGACAGGATTGAGAGCAGCCCTGAGGAGAAGGACTTGGGGGTACTGGTGGGTGAAAAGCTGGACATGAGCCAACAATGTGCGCTTGCAGCCCAGAAGGCCAACCATATCCTGGGCTGCATCAAAAGCAGCGTGGCCAGCAGGTCAAGGGAGGTGATTCTGCCACTCTACTCTGCTCTGGTGAGACCCCACCTGGAGTCCTGCATCCAGCTCTGGAGCCCTCAGCACAGGAAAGACATGGACCTCTTGGAGTGGGTCCAGAGGAGGGCCACAAAAATGATCAGAGGGATGGAACACCTCTCCTGTGAAGACAGGCTGAGAGAGTTGGGGTTGTTCAGTCTGGAGAAGACAAGGCTCTGGGGAGACCTTATTGCAGCCTTTCAATACTTAAAGGGGGCTTGTAAGAAAGATGGGGACAGACTTTTCAGGAGGGCCTGTTGCGCTAGGACAAGGGGTAATGGTTTTAAACTAAAAGAGGGTAGATTTAGGCTAGATATAAGGAAGAAATTTTTTACGATGAGAGTGGTGAAACATTGGCCCAGGTTGCCCAGAGAGGTGGTAGATGCCCCATCCCTGGAAACATTCAAGGTCAGGTTGGACGGGGCTCTGAGCAACCTGATCTAGTTGAAGATGTCCCTGCTCATTGCAGGGGGGTTGGACTAGATGACCTTTAAATATCCCTTCCGACCCAAACTAGTGTATGATTCTATGATTCCATAACTCCTAACACAATTCTTGTAACACCAGAACTGCTTCTTTCATGTCCAGCTCAATTTTCACTAATGAGCAGTAGTAGAACCAAAATATTATTTTCCCCTTATGTTGCTCCAGTACTTGTTATTTGTGTGGGTCCAAATTTAGCCACTAAGAAAATATGTGGATTTACTAATAAGCTGGCCTTTTTATTCTGTAATATCTGCCATAGAAATCTTGTATGACCTATTCTTGTAGGCACTATCTTGTCACCAACAGTAGTTAGTATGGCTTGCATATTTGAAAAGTAATCCATTAATGAGTAGCCTGACAGTAAACTTCTAAAAATTACTCTATGGTGCAATTAAAAAGAATAATTCAGATCTTCAAACTCAGGAAGTGAGAGAAGCATTTATTTTGCAGTGAACATCTGAAAACTGGAGAACATATGACTGAAACAGAAGGAAGCACATGTTTACCACTGTGTATATAAAAGTCTTGCCCTGGCTCTATACTCATGTTCAAATTGTCACATGTGATCTTTATAGGCAAATGATCATGCAAGTCTGAAAATATGGGTCAGTTATTTCAATCTGTTATCAGTAACTGCCTTCTAATTCAGTATTTAATGCACATATTTATTTAAGGGGCAAGTCCTGCCTATGTTTAGGCAAGACAAATTCCTGTAGAAGAGTTGGGAAAGTTCTAAAAAAAAAATAAAATTCCTCCTTTGATGCAGAATGAGGCTATCCTGCAGTGATCAGATTAACTTGCCAACTGACCACAGCTTTGAAGGCTAGCGGCATGCTTTGCACATACTGTGAGCCATTGACTTCATCAGATAAAAGTTTAGTAGTTCTGAATAAACTTAAAAAGTGAATCATGAGCTCTGTGTTGACATGAGCTGCTTTCTCTAAACAACTTTTAAAGCTCCTTACCAGGCTTTTTCTTTTGAGAAATGGCATGTTTGAGGGATTCCAGAAGTTCCTCAACCATTATTCTCCACCCTCCCTACTTTAAAGTATTTCTGATACTCTGAGATAATTCAGGGTTCAGTGAGGACGACAAAGCGTAAGCATGACTCCAAATTTAGTGATTAGGGATCTGAGATTGGTAAGGGGAGATCTTAAAGCCAGTCCTGGCTTTAAAGGATTGGATAAAATATAAACACATCCTTGGCGTGAATGCAGGAAATGAAGTGGGTTCTCAAACCATTAATTTATGTGATTGCACATCAACCTGTAATCTCTTTTTGGCCTAATGACCCTTTGAATGAAGAAGAACTTGAGAAGGAAAAGATGAGAGAAGTCCCTTGTCCCACAGATGTATTTCCGTCCTTTTCAGCCTTCCTATTTTGGGTCTTCTGGTGGCAGACAAGAGCCATGAGTTCAGATGTCTAAAAGACTAAAGAAAGAGCTGAAATGGCATCTCTCATAGCCTAGAAGAATGCTGAGATCACTGTGCATGTTCAAAAAGTGCAGTTTTATGTAGTAACTGCCAAGAACAAAAGTCATGGATGTTTCTGTTTTCCTTGAACGGTCTGATGCACTCCTTCTCTGTGATTGAAATGTGCTTCCTATAAAACCTCCAATTCCCTCACATATGACAATAAGGATAAAAAAAAAAAAAAGAAAACATGAGTTGGCTCTATTTTTTTTGTATCCTCAATAAAGGCCAGGAAAATAAAAGGAGCTAAGCCACTGGGTCTTTAACACAAGATGATACCTCAGGGCACTGGTAGCCTTTAAGGGCATGTGAACAGCCTGTCAGCAGACAGTCGTGGCCACTAACAGCAAACTTCAACACCCCCTTGACACATCAGACTCCTCCGGGTCAGAGGGACTCTGACCTCATTGCTGTCAGTGGTAAAATCCTTCTTGACTTTAGCTAGGCCAGGATTTTGCACATATTTTAACTGCCAAAAGCCATAGCTGTACATGGCCTTTACCTCTGTGTACATAACACTGCAGTGAAAGTGCTAGGCTGAAACTCAGGGGATGTGGGGTCAGTTCCCAGCTCTGCAAACGGTTTCCCCCTACAAATGGTTTCCCCTGAAATGTCTGGAAAGGACTTTATCTATGCTGTGTTTTCTCCCATTTTCTCATCATTTATCTGTTCTCATAAATTCTCTAGAGCAAGTCTTTCTCTGTGTATACTCACATCTTGTAATGCTTTGTCTCTTGTTTTGATTGAAATTTTTGTTTGTAATACAAATAAGGTTTATTTAAAGTTCAGCTTTACTAAATCATCCATTCCAATGCCATAATACTTTAACAACTTCTATTTTCAGGTCACCAGAGTATCTTGCAATCATTGCATATGCACGCTGCCTAACTTTTGACATTTAGTCTGACCAGTTAGGCCTGAGATAGCCAAAACAGTTAGCAATTGCCTCTGCTCTCTTGATTCATGTGAAGCCACTTGGATGTCTCTTAACCTTGCTCCTCCTGTGGTTTTGGTACCACCATGTGGAGATATTCATGGAACTCCTGTTTTACTTGAGACCTTTCTAAGCTTTGTGAATGCAAACTAACAGATATACATATATATATGTATTTTAACATTCATGTTTGACCAAACCACTTCCCAAACAGCTATTTGTGGGATAAGGAGATCAAGGTTCACACAGCATTGGGTTTGCAGATGCCAGTAATTCAGTTTCAGGGTTTGCCAGTATAGCAAGATTAATGTACAGGTTGGAGAAAAAAAAACCAAACAGCCACAGATAATCGTCAACCATACCTATCCCAGGGTGCAATGAGAATCTCATATAAGCATCTCAAGGTAGGTTCTTCACATGTTGAATACAGATGAAATTTGACCTATTTTTCCTACCTGAGAAGTTAGAGGAAGACTACCCATCGCTGTGTATGTGCTGATATTTAGTACATATGCTTGCTTTCCCCTACTAGTCTAAATGCTTCCATTAGGTTCAGCGTGAAGAGCAATCCTGAAGACAACAATGAAATCTGAGCTACAGAGACAGCAGGAAATATTTGCAAGCTGTGCGAGGTCCAGCAGTGATACTTAAACAAAACATCACGTTTTGCAGGAGAACGCTGCATGCCAATCACTTATGAACTAGACCCCCTCCCCTTTCTTTCAGAGAGGAGACAGTGTTCATCTCGAAGGGGAAGATGAACTCCTTATTTAAAGGAGTACATGAAGAACTAAACCGCAAAAAAAAAAAAAAAAAAGCACTTTGAGAAGCTTCCCTGTACTAAAAGAACAGATGGAAGCATCTGAGAAAGAATGAGAGGGAGGAGGGAGGGAGGTACGGAGTAGAAGGTTATTCACACTGCCTGATTTCAGGGATCCAGTTCAGGCTTCTTATACACAACTGAGACGGCTAGGTTCCCTCAGAGGTCCCTTTGGGGTCTATTTTCAATTAATTTAGAGGAATTGTCTTCCCAGTTTAGGATAGTTAGGCTGTGTGAATCTCTCCCAAACTATTACCTTTTAACAGCATCAGTAGGAGGCTTTTATTGTCTATGATATTTACTTGCATCATTAATCCAAATAACAACAGTGGTTTTAAGAAAAGTGGAATAAAAAGGGCATAGTGTGCTGGGGAGCCATCGGTGGGTACTGAGGGTGCTTAAGTACCCAGCTGAAGCTTGTGTCCTGGTACAGCTGGTGTTCATAGTGCAGGCTTGAAAGTCAACAGATTTTTGGTGTGTAAGTCTGATCCTGAGAAAGGGTTGCAATCCTCACTGAACAAGCACTACAGACACGCATGAAGCCTCACATGCTGTAGTTAGGAAAGACCCCCGCCAGCACAGCTCTCCCTCTGGTGCACTGAAACGTGGGGACTCAGAGGGAGTGGGAGGGTGTCCCAAGCTCTGCAGCTCAAAACATTCCTGTTTCCCAGTGAAGAAGCACAGATTTTGCCCAGGGTGTTTTGTTAAGAGTGGAAGCTTTCCTCCACTGCCAGTCCCAGAGGATTCAATTGCAGTCTCAGATACTTGTCTTTTCTCTGCCCCATTCTTCCTGCCAGCAGTTATTCCTCACTCATACTGAGTCTAATTTTTCAAAATCAGTTTTCTGGTGGATATTTGTTGCCATGAAATCCTCCAGGCTCAGGGTGGGGGTGAGGGGCGGGGGGGTAGTTGATCTGTGCTCTCCACTTTCTCCTTGGTTCATTGGCTGTTTCAAATGTGTTATTGCCTTTGGGACAACTGTGAGGTTCTTGCTGTCTTGTTACTGTCAGTAAGCTCCCAGGCTTGACACCTGTGCCAGTGGCATGGTTAGAAAACAGGACATATTAGAAATAGGTTAGAGTATCACAGGTTTATATCAATCAGGACATGACTATTTCTTTTTTAAAATGCAAAAATTTTGTGTGGGAGTTTACTGCACCAACATGAAATCAAAAGGAGCATTTACAAGAGCAATTTACTACTTCAAGCATGTTGCAAAAATATGGCAGTAAAGATAAAAAAAGAGACTAATCCAAGATGGCGCAATAGCTTTCATCATCCAGTCTCATAAATGTCTAATCCCACTCTCCTTCAGACCATGTTTATTTTCATATAAATTCCTTTAAATTGTAGTGTTGCTCTTTTCTCAAACATGACTAATTGTTTTATGCTACCCTTGTGAGCCCAGTTTTCATCATAGCATGTTTTCACACTGTGTGACCCAGTTGATGTGGCTATTCTATCCAGTAAAGAAAAGGAGGTATGGTAATATATTTCTACGGCATATGCATGTTTCCATTAGACATCCATTCCCTGGGTTTCCCAAATTTTCTTAGTGCAGAAGCATATTTTTCACTTGGCTTCACCTTTTGAGGGTTGCATTTTCTCCTTGATGGGTACCAGAAGTTTGGCTATTTGAGCAAGAGGAAATAATTTAATGGACATCAATCATGTTCCTGGACACTAGGTGTTCTACACAGTTTAAAAGTGAGCAGAGTAGATTCATGCCAGTTGCAGCTAAATTTTTAAGAGCAACTGTGATAAAATTATTCTTAGCTCAGAGCATGAAAGAGGATGTAGCTGTAGTCTCCCAGATTCAGTCCAGGAGGGTAGGTGGGCTTCTGAGTAATTATTTTCTCTCTTAATAATCTCTTAATTTAGAACACCTGCCATAACCTGCAAGTGGTTTGGGTACATCACGAGAAATCGTTTACCTCATCATGCTTCCTGGCCTGTTTTGGGAATATGCTGCTGGGATTGCAAATCTCTGCTTCTCTCATCTGTCCTATCCTGCACAAGGAGGACATTAACAGTTAAAAAAAGGAATAGGAATTGTTCAGTGCAAATATCATGAACCAGAAAGCAGAAAAACCTTCTTCCCTCTATGTTCCCAGAAGAAGGACACAATTTAATGTAAAGTTTACATCTCTTGAGCAGAGAGTTAACATTCCCCATTAACAGCAAAATACCAGTATTGTGAGTATTAAAAAAAAAAAGTTATTTTAACTCTTAGTTTTGATCGTAAAACTCAAAATCTTTCTAAATATGGCCCCATTATATCATGAATATGATAAACTCAAAGAAAACATTTTTACATTCCTCTCAGGCTCTCTCAGTTCTTCACTGTGATTGCATTTAAGCATGGCTTTACATGGAATAAGTCAAGAAGATTATTTCTTCTTATTCATAAAGCTGCACGGATGTACACATGGTTGGGGAATGAAGCAGAGGATTGATCTCTTGGCAGAGTTTTCCATAATTCCAAAGTGCATGCTTTTAATTCATGAATATATACGCATACATTTGTGTATAAACATGTGTGTATATATAATTGTGTATAAATATCAGGCAGAACATAGTAGCCTAAGTAATAAAATTATGCACACCACATTGGGATGAATACTAAATTGTGTGCTATCTTATCAGAACCCTGCAGTAAGTACATTTTAATCGCATTTTTCCAGAGCTGTGTATTTCACATACAGCATTCAAAGGATATCACAAGATTTTAGTAAGAAATTTCAATGTTTTTATTACATTCATATGGGAAGCATAACTTCACATTCCTACATGTTTACTGCACTTTCCATAATACCCCAGTTGTCAGGAAAAAACAGGAAAATACTAAAAGAAAAACAGTTTAGATTAAAAGACTGAGCCCCCCTATGGATATTCTCAGATCCATGAAATTCTTTCTTCTGGGGATTTCTCTGATGGATGTGGAGGCTCATCGCCTGGCCACAGCACTGGCAGGAAACCCCACACCTTGAACAGGATGACCTCAAAGAAACTGCTGAGTTTTCTGGCCCCTTTTTCAGACCTTTTTCTCCTGGGGCCAGAGCTGCACTGTGTGAACATTAAAGATTTCATGGTGCTCTTCAAAAGGGAGCCAGCCCTGAACTCCTTAACAGCAGTCTGCTTTGCCTCAGGAATTAAAGACAGTAGGAATTGACCTCAAAACAGGACTTCTCCCCAGCGCTGATGAGAATTTTCTTTCCCCTGTCCCTGTCATTTTACATGCCGTGTACTAGCTGGTTGCCCCTCTTCCCTACGACCCCAAAAGCAATTCTATTTTATCTGTGTTTTACACTTGCAGTTTTCCCAGCGTTTTGGGTTCATTCGTAGGCACTTCACAATTACACTGGGTCTGACTCTCAATTACATTAAAGCCTCTTTACATTTAGATTATAAGGCCCCTTTACACTGCTAGAATAATATAAGTGGACCTCAGTGTAAATGAAAATCATCCCCTCATTTTTGTATTTTCCTCCAAAGCACCATGTTTGTTCCACTACACAAAATAAAACAGAACAGCCATGACGAAAGATGTGATCCTTTTCCTCACTTAGCAAGGAATACCCTGAGAACTGGTGCTACCAAAGTTTTATTATTGCTCACAAAACAGATCTTGGAACCATTTACTGGACACAATACAGCATCATTAAAAAATTAAACTAAACGACAGTTGTCCAAATAAATACACAAAGTACATTTTGTGATCCATTACCTCATTTTTATTGCATTTATCCACTTCATGGCTGCTTTGCAGTTCAGTAATTTGTGATGGGTTTTCCAGTCATCAGTGACAATTAACTAAAATGAACCGCAAAAATAATAGAACAACAACAAAAAGGGAAATCTATTTTTAAAATGTTTTATCCAAAAGAGTGCTCAGTGGTCCATTAGGTCTATTACTAACAACACATGCTTTTGGAATAATGGTGTTCTTTAGATGTGATAAAATCACCAATAATAGGAAAAGAAAGGAAGGAAGAAAAGCAGGTATCACACAGTAACCCAGCTTTGCAGTGGGAAGAGCTTTCTGTTAGAAACATTTCTACATTTTTCTGTGAAATATTGAGTGTTTTTTCTAAGGCATAATTTGTTTCCTAAGAAAATTTCATTTTTTAGAAAAGACCGTACACAAATTCCTAAAAGTATTCTTTTGAAAACTAAAATACTGTTTCAAAGGAACTGTTGCGTATCTTGCAAATGGAGGTCCTGGATGTCTGCTTGTTGCCTCTGTTCTTTAATGGTACTTGGCTGAAATCTTCCAGAAAGCTTCATGTCCAGGTGTGCCAGCAATATACCCTGCCTGCAACAACATGGAGAGAATTGCCTTGTGGGAGATTTAGGTAGTCCAAATGGTCTGAAACTGTGAGAAAAAAAAAGTAGCTTTCTGTACTTTAGACACGTTTTCCACAGTATTTCCATAACACTCATTTCCAAGAAAAGATGGTATTTCACAGAAAAAGTAAAATTTTCTATGAAAAATAATCAAAATTATGTAATTTTTAAAATGTGTATATTGGTTTCCATTTTATGGACTCATACCCATTTTCCAGCCATCCTGCTTCATAGTTACTACCTATCAAAAGGAAATCAATAGCTATTCTCAGTAAGGAATTAATTGAGAAAAAGAGCAAATGGCTAGAGGACCAGATTTTAAGGAAAGCCTTGGAAATTCATTTTGGTTTCTCTGAAAATCAGCAATGACCTTTCAAACTCTTCACTTGCTCCTGGTGTTACTAGTTTGAAAAAACTAGAGTGCTTATTTTGGCAGTTTTAAATAAGGTGTACATACTAGATTCATCCCACTTCAGGTATACAGTTGTGTCATTTAAATAAGAACCAAGGCTCATTTTCTGTCTAATGGCAAAAGATGTACTTGTCTAGAGGACTGTTCAATTTTAGGTGATCTAATTCAGCCTTTGCAGATCCCCATCTCTTTCTATTGATACCTAATTTAGGTGTCTCCTGTAAGTGCCTAAAGCCAAAGGTGCAGAATATCTATGAGTACTACATCAAGAATGCAGTTTCCAAAACTACAAAAACAAATTTTATCAACCATTCTGCTAGTATTCCAAAGCAGAATGTTCCATATGAGATTTGCATGATTTTTAGTGATTAATATATTCTTTGCTTTAAAGTGGCAAGTAAGAGCAAGGGCTTTGGGCCACTAGCTTCATCCCCTTAGAACCAAAATATCCACTCTGAACAGGTGGCTGCTGCATATGCATGGATGAGTTGTGTATGAGCAACAGATCTGATGAACACAGGATATGCTGGAACAGACGTGTTCAGCCTAGCAGGAAATAGGAACTCTGTGGACCACTTATCTCCCATTTGCAGTCTCTTCAGCGAGGTGCAACTCAATCATCTCCAGCCTTACAAATGGTATTATACAGCTTCATGAAGATTATTTGGAAAACTCATTGAAAGAATATACATGACTTAGTTGTGGTACATATGGTTGTGGTACATGGTTTTGCAAGATTACAGTTTATGCTGTCATTTGTGGCATTGTCTCTTTTTTTCATTGTTCTATTTTTGTGTTTTCAATAGAGCATTTTCTTTAATTATAGTGCAGTATCCCCTTTCAGTAAGAAAAGAATTTAAATGAACTTGTGAAAAAAAGCAAAGGACTGGAAAACAAGAGACCAATTCAATTGTTCCCAGCTCTGGCACGATCCTTCGTGAGATTTTAGAAGATTCACTTCCTTATCTCTGGAGCTTATTTTCCCTGTCTGTAAAACCAAATACTGCTTCTCCCTCTGTGTATTCTCCCATCACAGAAAGGATAAGAAAAAGAATGAATCATTTATGACAGATTTTATTGCTCTTACTGTTTGTGTCACTGGAGTGCATTCTGATAAACCAAATATATTTTAGTCTAATCGTTACATTATATTAGTAAACTAAACAGTGTCAAAGCTCAGTCACTGTCCCAGGGACCAGCTGGTGAAGTCTGCCCACAACTCTTAAATTATTTTAGCCTCCACAACAAGATGACTGCATCCTACTGTTTATTGGGAATAATCCCCGGTACAAGCTAGACTGTAAACTCCCCAAGAGTCCTTCAGGAGAGAGTTAGTTTGCTTGGGCTGTTCAAACCACTCAAAAGCAGAGATGATCAAGATCCAGCTCCACTGACTGCAGTGCACTTGTACTTTGATGCTCTTTAATGTATTAGTATAGATGAAGCCATTAAGAAAGGATGGGATGGGATGGGATGGGATGGGATGGGATGGGATGGGATGGGATGGGATAGGATAGGAGCCTTGTGGACAACCCATTGTTTACCCATACCCATATCGCTGGAGGACACAAAGCTCTGCAGAGTTCCTTAGGACTTCAGTGAATTCAACTTACTGATAAGTAAGAAAAGGTGCATGGTGTATAAAACAAGTGTTTTTCCTGCAGTGGTGATTGCTGCTACTGAGAAAACAAAGTTTACTATCAGAGATTACTGTGCTCAAATGAAAATGCGGACACAGGTGCCTTAATACTTGAGCTGGGATAAGTTTTACATAGCTGTAAAATGAGCTTCAGCTTTTAAGTTGCTGTCTTTTTCTTTATAATAATAATCTCTTCACTTTTACAAGCTCTATATTATTTTTAGGTAAGAAAACACTATAAAGTTCATGTTTTATTGTTCCTTGCAGTTATATAAATTATATTTGGCCAAAATAAATGTAATTCCTACTGTGCGAACTGAGAACCCCGAATGTTGATTTTCCTCAAGTTATAAACAATGTGAAGATATGTTATACTGGGTCACAATTTTCCACTGTACAGCAAAATATATAACTCACTTTTAATAACAAAACTGCATATATCATTAAAGTTTCCTACTCCATGGAGCACATATTATGTTTCTCTGCACAGCAAGGGATATCCTTTCTATGTACCACAATTTCTAAAACATTGTTTGACTGAATGAAAAATATTTTAGTGATTCATTAGTAAAACAGCTGTCATTTTGAAAAATTATTCAAATTAGTCTGTATTTTTATTAGTAGTATTGAATTCTTTTTGCAGGCTTTTTTTTCTTTTCTTTGTAGATCTAATATTGCAGTACATGTTTGTACCTCTTTCATCTTCCTGTTGCCATGGTTTTTGGAAAGGGAACTTTGGAGAATTATTTATTATTTTGATTTCTCTGGTGGCTGTCGGAAGGTTGAGGCACCTCCTAAAATTTAACATGCCTAGTTAGGAAATCCACAATGTTCATTATGATACTTTTATTCATTAAGTTTCTAATTATGGGTTTTCCAAACCATAGACTTTCCCAAAAGACTATTGACAGGATTTTCTAAAGCACTCGGCTTTGACCTAACACTGCTGCCATTCACATCCATGGTAAAATACCCAATGATGTCAGTGGAACTACTTAGACCAATACTGAATGCTTTTGAATATCCTCTCTTAGAAGTGCTACCTGACTATGCCATAAAACTTCATCTAAATCCTTCTTTGAACCATAGAACCTCAGTCTACAAATCCCTGAGGTCATTAAAAGTCTTTGAGAAGAAATGGTCATTGCAGCATACCTGGAAGCTTACTAAACCCATGTTCTGAGAGGACAAGAAAGAAAACTTGAGAATCCTGTCTTCTTCCCAAAAACATGCTTGCAGCAGCTAAATGGCATGAACAAGCTCCATCATAGAATCATAGAAAAATTTAGGTCGGAAGGGACCTCTGGAGTCAAAAAATCCAACTTCCTGCTCAAAGGCGTGCTAACTTCAGAGTGAGATCACATTTCTAAGGGCCTTAACCCACCAGGCTTTGAAAATCTCCAAGGATGGAGATTCCATTCCCCCTCTAGGCAACCTGTTCCAGCCCTTAACTCCTCCTGTGAATAATTTTTTCCTCAATGCCCAGAGTTTTCTTTGTGTCACTTTTAATGACTGTCTTTCCCTTTAACTGAGTAACCCCTATCTTGAACAGATAGAGAAGAACAAGGAAATTACAAAGTTCCTCAAATAAGCTTCAAAATATTTAGGGCATAAAAGCTTAGTAACAACATGTTGACTCCCACAAGACCCCATCAGTGCCAAATGTAACGTCTAAAGTGTTGACAGAAAACTGACTGCACAATGTAGCCTTCAACAATGCATTTGGCACTTGTGTGACCATCTGTGTGCAGCCCAACAAGCTTAGAGCTGCTGCATTATTATGGGATTAATCTCCCAAGACTTTAGTCTGTAAAAGCTGAATGTGTTATCTAAATTAGGCATTGAGGATCCCGCCTTGGTAGGGAGAGAGAGAGAAAGAAAGAGAGAATATCACTTAATTTTGGGAACAAATCAACATTTTGTGTTAGACTCTTGTCAAAATACAACGTCCGGACCTGGTAAAGGGGTGGTCTCTACAGGTTCAGTCCATTATTGAGATGAATTCAACACAAGAAAAACAAAACAAAACAAAAATCAAGTAAGAAAGGAAAAAAAGAATGGCCTGAGATACACATCTTTGTATCAAATATCTACTATGGTGCCTCCAAATACATCCTGCATTATGGGATGAGTTTCTGTTAATCCATCCTACAGTGTAAAGAAGACGGTGGTCTTTGTGAAGCCACTACTTGGCAGCTGTCCTACAGTGATCTTCTACAGTCCAGCAGCAAATAATCTCTGGAGCTGGTGAGCTGGTGCCTTCTTAGCAGAGCCCTGCTCATCTTTCTGTCATAGCCCGTTCCTGTGGTTGGACCCACTGCTCTTCCCCATGCCCCTTATAATAGCTCTTAGTCCATAAAGTCTCCAGGAGTTGTGAACAAGAAGGAGAAGGCCAAAGAAGCCAGGAAGCTAAATGTAACATGTCAGCTTGTTTCATAAGAATGGGGTAGTTGTACAAGTTGTCTATATAAGGACAATGACACTCATGCAGACGTAGGAAAAAAAAAATGTATCTGAGTTACTGTAAGGGAAGATAAATATTTTAGTTAAGAGAAAAAAAAAGAACTGTAGATAGCTTCTCATTTCCAGTGTCTTTTTTTGCGACTTCTGTGAATTGTGGGTGTAAGATGATCATCTGGTCAGTTTGGCTATCTCATCAAAGGTAAGTGCTCTGCTTTAGGGAATGGCTATTCCCCTACAGGCAAAAGGTGCAGTGGCTGGTGTCCGCAATGCTCAGAGCTAGCACAGTCTAACACGGACTGGCAATGCTCCTGCTACAGGGCACATAATCTTGTGCTCTGTGTGACAGCTCTTTAGTCCTGAGACACTCTTATTGTTTATTTGTGTCTTATCCATGGGGGGGGGGGAACCACACCAAAAAACCAAACCTATCCTAGATGCACACATCATTTTTGTCTCCAGGGGGATTAACTGGTTTACTTTAAAAGAAGCTCTGGGAGCAAACTAATGTAATGAAGTGTTAACGGGAGATGAGGGAGCAGACTAAGGAGCTAAGGTATTCAGTGACATCAGTTCTGTGTGACTCTCTCACACATGTAATCATAAAGGTAGGCTAAGACTGGAAGTGGAGCGAATGTCTCAAGAACAGATAGAAGTATTATTGCTGTGAGAAAGCTGCACCATGTATATTATCCACCTGTGGGTGCAGTTCTTATGGACATGAGAGAAGAAATAGCATATGTAGGTCATGAAACTTCAATTTGATACAAGCTAATATATAATAGCTAGCAAAGGTAATACAAAACATGGAAAAATGCAGGATCAGTCCTACAGGATCCTGCTTGCAGGAAGGAGATAGTGGGGGAAACGCATTCCCTGTCTGAACTATGACATACCTAGAGCTGAAGAAAAATTGGAGAGGTAGGAGAATTATCAGTTGCTTCTCTCCATTATTAAATGTTTTTCTTGTATGAAATAGAAAAAAACTAATATAGACCTGATTCTCTACTGTCCCTCAGCAGGTGTCTTTTTTTAAATTAAAAAAGTTGAATTTTATTATTTCTTGGCACAGGTGCGAGCCATATTTGAGGAACCAGGGAGCAGAGAATCACTAAAAGTGATTCTTTTTCACACTTGTCTCCTCAGGCTGGATGGCTACATGGTAGAATTAGTCTTCAGTCTAGTAGTATGAGAGCTTGAGAAATGTGCAATGTAGGGACAGTTTGCTATAGACCTTCTCCAAAGCTCAGCTGAGCTTCATTAGCCCCCCTAGGAACTCTCTTCCCTGCTGAGAAGAAAAATGGAAGGAAATGCTTATGTTTCTCGAATTACTTTGCGTTACAGCAATTTGCCCCTTTCTTTTTTAGAAAGATTTTGCTCTGCATGTTGGGATTTTACTACCTCTATTCATCATAATCACAAAGCTAGCAGAAACATTTCCCTTTTTTAGCACTGTGGTTTTCAGGAGGAAAGATAATTTCCTACTTAGTAAATTATAATTTTTTTTTTTGGCACAACATTTCTCTCAGTCTTGATACTCTGCTAGTCCCCAAACATAGCAGGATTGATGCAACTTGAGTGAGATCATGGCTTACTGAAAGATATTTCAATGCTCACAAGGCTGCAGCAGAGTAACCGAGCTGGCAAGAAATCTCTGTAGATCACCTGCTCTCCCTCTCTGACCCAAAGCAGGATCCACTCCACTTCAACGGTCTCTTAGGGAACTTATTAAACCATTTGTGGGTCTTTTGATTTATTACTGCTATCGTACATCTACATTGCATGTGAAGCAAACACATGCAATCTCTGCACACCTTTTGTTACTGTTCAGGGACTGGTTTGCAGCTGGATGGAGGAACCTCTGAAGAATACTCGTGAACTCCAGGGGATCTTGCAAGACAAGGGCAGGCTGAGGAGCTTCAATTACAAACTCTTCCGGGCATGAAAATCAAGTAGTATGTATGACAAGTGGTTAGCGCATTAAAACCATTGTACAATATGGTATTGCAAGACATAATGCTAAGTGCTAACATGAGATGCATTCAGCACATAAATATGCTTTAACCCATCTTCATATTTTAGTATTTTGTCTCTGTAGTAAGGCTATAGTAAGGTCTGGTTTTGGGGGATCAAAGCCAGGTCCCTCCTATTGCACAAATTTTTCCAAGCTCCAGCTAAAAAGTTAGGGGGTTTTGCTCCTACTATGGTTCCTGAGAGGTTATCCACTAACTCTTCTGATGTTCAGAAAGTGATCAGCCTAAATTCTTTGTCTATTTTAAGCCATTTATTTTTTATCCAAATATTATTGTTTATGATAAGTTTTTCCATTCATACATGTTTATAGGCAGATATAATTTATATTTTCAGCCTTCAATTCATGAAGCTGCATGAGTAATATTGAATGCTTTCTGTTAGAATGGGGTCTACCTTTCCTCTGGTACCCCAGTACAATTTGGCTTCAGGGTTGGCACTTCTACAGGACTGTAGGCAGAGGTAGAAACTGAGAGCTGCTCACTTCGAATTTATCATCTCTATTGTATTACCTTTGGTATAGTTTCACCCAAATTCACATAGGACAAGGCTCATATGAGCCCTCTGCAGAAAAATCAATGGTACTGGGGATACTGCAACAAAAATCTGGTAGAATCAACAGGTGCCCGCTCTGAGATCTTTAGCAAAGAGTTTTGTTACCTCATGCCGGCAGTGAGCTGCCCAGTCCTTGGTGCAGACTGGCTATTGGTAGTGGGAATGAGGGAACTTAAGGAAATAACTGATCCACTCTTGTCTGTAGTTAAAATACTGGCAGAAACAACTATTAAATGAGGAAGACAGACAGCAGTACTAATGGGAACTTGTTTTGGCACCCAGCTCAATGAGAGCTATAGATTACAGGTTGAAAATGACATAAATTCATGCTATCTGTTTTTGCCCTGAAAAAGCTTTGTGCTTTTCACAGAGACGTTGTACAGCCTCACTATGTAGCATCACTTTGTCCAGACATTTGTTCGATAGAGTTTTTGGAGAGGGCTGATTGTAGGCTTCCCACAATGATAAAGGGGTGGGAAGGAGTTTCAGAAGGCAGCTGGCTGGCTCAGTGCATGTGGAAATGATTACTTTAATGGTGCTTTTATTTTATAGAATTATTAACGATGTTGGGGGGGAGGCTAGATGCCTTGGAAAGGCGTCTTTTTAAATTATCGTAAACATAAATGAAGAAATTAAATAAATCCATATATTTGTCATCTCCCTTACCAGATCAGATAGCACCACAGTAGACAAAGCCACACCAATTACAGCTTAGATATGCGATCCAGTTGCTGCTACTTAACTAGTATCATGCATCAACTGAGCTGTGGTATAAACTGTAACCACAGCTCCACCCCCAGTAACTCATACCTTCACCACATCCATGGTGCAGGGTTGCAGGCAACAGAACGGAGGTCCACCCCAGTTGCAGGATGATGGCTTTTCCCTGCAGCCTCTTGCTGCTGCAGCCCTGCCTAAGCTTCCTGTTCTCCACCTGCTTCTCTCCTGCCTCTGCTCCCTGCTTGCGTATTGGCTTAATAATACCCACAAAGACTTGTTGCAGTTCCACCAAGATAAAAAGCAGGTTAAACTGATGTACTTCTTATACTATGTCATGCTGCCTCAGAATGCAGTGCAGGTGCTGTCCAGGTTTTCTGTCTTTAGAGACTATCCTCTGGAAAACAGGACAAGGGATTAAGGACGATTCTGCACTGGCAATACTTTAGCTTGAACTTCTGTATGCTCTAAAATTCTGTCCTTTCCAGCTCTGTCCCGTGCCTCTAAGTCTAGCAAGGGATGCTGTGTTTGAGCAAGCTCTGTAGGCCAAGTTCTCATGCCAGAGTCTTTGGACAAGAATAGATTTTGACACACAGACAGTAGAAAAGGGTCTTAAATGTACTATCAAACTGCATAAGATATATCCTGATTTTTATGCCTAAATCGGTACGTGGCTTCAAGTTTTAGTGCTATAAATCAAAAAGAAAATAAAAAAGGGTAAGAGACATTTAGGTTGAAGCTAAAGTATTAATTAATTCAACATTCACTGAAATATAAAAACAATTGTATGCTAGTCAGAATCTGTCCTTCTTGCTGGAAACAAGACGAGATTAATAAATCCCACAAAAATAGCCACACCAAATATGACAAGAACTGGGACCACCAAACACAATTTTTTGAAAAAAAGTTCTTTTAAAATAATTTATACCAATGTGCATTCACTGACTAACAGTTTTAATCCAGAAAGGAAAGAAACACTTTCCCTTTATACAGACATAATTTCTTTTATGAAGTAGAGATCATAAATGAAAAAGTGTAAAGAATTTATTTCAGTCACAGAATAAACAAATGGGGGGAAAAAGGATGGCACTTTTCCGACTTTCTTATCTGTTTTCTGATGTACAGCTCCATTTCTGTTTAGGCGTAATTTTTTTCACAGCGTGCACACCCCCTCTCATCTATATTCATCCTGCAGAGATGAAGATGACCTCAGCTACTAGAAGAAAGTAAGAAAGTTTCCTGCAAGGCAGATTATCCAGTTCTTCACTTGACAGGATTTCTTGTAGCTTGGTTCTAAAGCAGAAGGCCATAGTCAGCAGCAACCCCCTTTTCCTGGTACAGGAGAACCCAGTTTTTCATTTCCACCCTTGGCAGATTTGTGTTAGCACTGCAGAGGCAATGTCAATGGGAAGTGAGTAGAGCTGGAGCTGGCCATGTGAAAACACCTCAAAATTTATTCCTACCCCTCAAACTTTGCAACAGAAAAACAAGCCTCATTTTCCAAACCCAGCAAAGCACCAAAGCTGTTGTTGATCATAGAATCATAGGATCATTAGGGTTGGAAAAGACCTCTAAGATCATCCAGTCCAACCATCAACCCAACACCTCCATGCCTACTAAACCATGTCCCAAAGTGCCACATCTACATGTTTTTTGAACTTCTCCAGGGATGGTGACTCCACCACCTCTCTGGGCAGCCTGGTCCAATGCTTGAACACCCTTTCAGTAAAAAAATTTTTCCTCATATCCAATCTAACCTCCCCTGGCGCAACTTGAGGCCATTTCCTCTTGTCCTATTCCTTGTTACTTGGCAGAAGAGACTGACCCCCACCTCTCTACAATCTCCTGTCAGGTAGTTGTAGAGAGCAATAAGGTCTCCCCTCAGCCTCCTTTTCTCCAGGCTAAACAACCCCTGTTCCCTCAGCCGCTCCTCATAGGACTCGTTCTCTAGACCCTTCACCAGCTTCATATACTCTTCTTTGGACACGCTCCAGCACCTCAATGTCTTTTTTTGTAGTGAAAGGCCCAAAACTGAACATAGTATTCGAGGTACGGCCTCATCATTGCTGAGTACAGGGGCACGATTACGTCCCTAGTCCTGTTGGCCACACTATTCCTGATACAAGCCAGGATGCTATTGGCCTTCTTGGCCACCTAGGCACACTGCCAGCTCATGTTCAGCCAGCTGTCAACCAGCACCCCCAGCTCCTTTTCCTCCAGGCAGCTTTCCAGCCACTCTTCCCCAAGCCTGTAGCGTTGCATGGGGTTGCTGTGACCCAAGTGCAGGACCCAGCACTTGGCCTTGTTGAACTTCGTACAACTGACCTCGGCCCATCGATCCAGCCTGTCCAGGTCCCTCTGCAGAGCCTTCCTCCCCTCAAGCAGATCAACACTCCCACACAACTTGGTGTCATCTGCAAACTTACTGAGGGTGCACTCAATCCCCTTGTCCAGATCATTGATAAAGATATTAAGCAAGACTGGCCCCAACACAGAGCCCTGGGGAACACCGCTTGTGACCGGCCGCCAACTGGATTTAACTCCATTCACCACCACTCTCTGGGCCCAGCCATCCAGCCAGTTTTTTACCCAGTGAAGAGTACACCTGTCCAAGCCATGAGCAGCCAGTTTCTCCAGGAGAATGCTGTGGGAAACCATGTCAAAGGCTTTACTAAAATCCAGGTAGATAACATCTACAGCCTTTCCCTAATCCACTAGGCAGGTCACCTTCCATTGATGAGCCGGAAGAGAAATGGAGGGGGTTTCATCTGCGCAGTTGGGCTAAAGGACTTTCCACAGTGGAACAATAAATTAATTTTCTTTTCTTTTCAGGCTTTGATCAAGGTTCATTCTTACTCCCTTTTTTTCGCAGAATGAAAGGTGTTACATTTCCCATTGTGCCCAGAGTCCCTGATTTTACCAAAAATTCTCTTGGTATCTTTTGCTTTTCATTAAGTGTGGAAATGAGTAATGATGTGAGAATCCCAGTTACGCTTAAAATAAAGTAACTTTCTAGACATTCTGATGGCACAGAAAGTCTTGATTGGGTAACCTGCATGCACTATGATGGCTCAGAAACTAGGTGACAAAGCAAAAGAACCCAGAATGTATTAATTTATGTTTACATATATTTTATTTTTCTACATCTCACAGTTTCTTTGGGACTTTCTCACACTATCCTGATCTGTTGGTTTGGCAATACTGGTTTCAGTTCTTTGTCATCATGGCAGTGAAGCAAAATACTCCTTCCATTATTAAGCTTTTATTAGTATAAAGTGCAATAAAGTATCTCACTTGCAAAGAATACCGGTCAAAAGAAAACTCCTGCTCCACATTTGCTGCTACATATTCAGAGATAATGCAAAAATATTTCAGAAATAATTTCTGAGATTAATGAAATTATGTACTTGATTGAAAGTTGAGTTAATTGGAAATTTAGTGAGAATAGCAATTCCAGTTGTACCAGAATACTTTAAAAAGATGCTTCATTTCCACCATAAATGCAGGCTATTCTCTAGAAGCTGCAGCTGATCACGGCCCAGCTCTCAATGGAAGTAACCTTCCACTGGTATCTCTCACTGCCTCATGAGAGGGAGGGAGGAAAAGGAAGGAGAAAAAAGCAAAAGTAGGGGAATGAAGGGAAGGGTGAGAAGATTTATTAAACTGCCTTGACAATTGCAGTTTGTCTGCCTGAGCCTTTGTTGTGTGAGTTCTTAGCAAAACATGGTGAGGCAGAGAGTAAGGTAATATGTTTTATACACAGTGTAGTGGTGCTTCAGTGGACAAACTCTCCACAACTGATTTATTTCATTATTATCTCTGTTGTCTTAGATATATCTATTTTAAACCTTCAGGACCTCTCATTCTTCTTTTTCTTTGGAAGGCTTTCCTTTTAAGACCCTAAAATGTCTTGGAGTGCCATTATAACTTTGAATCACATTGTACATTTTCACTGTATTACAGACCTCTGTTGTTTGTATTTGATTATATACTTTAAAATGTTGTGAACTGCCTGAAGCAAGTTGCAAGGACTGGTCTAGAAAAGCCACTATTAAATATGCTTCTTCATTATATTTGATACCGAGGCCATGAATAATGATTTATCCTAGATTTCAGTAACCAATCACCATAATATTTACTGGCAATGACGCTGTGAAACGTGTTGTTATAGTAACTTAATCTTGGGTTTAATCCAGGTCCCAGAGGAGGTGTCTGTTATCATAAAAGCCACTGCTGGAGCAAGCATCTGTAGCTGTAGTCTTGGAAGAGAGGGACCAAAGACTGCACAGGCTCAGTTTCTAAACTACTGTCTCACCCACTCAGGCCATTTGAGACTAGTAGTAAGGCTGCATCACCCCATAATAAGGATGTGTTGGAAATCTTTCCTTTTCTCTGTGCTTTCTACAGAAGGTACAAATTTCTCCCTGTTCCCATTAGAGAACAGACCTACCGAGAAGGCAAGAACCCATCAGCAAAACTCAAGCAGAAGAGAGATATCCCAGCCACCACCTTCTTTTGCCTCTCTTTTCTTGATTCACTCTCAAAACTACCTTTTGATATTATTTTATTGAATCTTTAATAATAAAATAGACAGAAATTTTGTTTGTTTTTTCTCCTCAGAAGATTTCCATGAAGCTTCCCTTAAAAGTAGAACTGGAGCAATTTTTTTCCCCCTATGTGCCAGACCTGGATAAAGATTGCCAGGTGCATGCTGGGATCTGTCAAGGGTCTTCCACAAACATGTGAGCAGCCGCTTGTTCCGTTTCTGGCCAAAGCCAGGTCCTGCAGGAGGGGCTGGATGGAGGCATAACATGGGGGTTGCTGAAGATGACTTCTCCAGCCCTGAACCTTCCTTCCAGCAGCCTGCCTGAGCTTGCTGATCAGCTGAACTGTCTCTATGCGGGCATCCTGAGGTGGGTAATAGGGAAGATATTGTTTCAGTTTTTCCATGTAAAAATAAATCACTTGTTATTTTAGCAAAATGCCATGTTTCCCAAGGGACATGTTGATTTTATGAAGTGGGACTTTCCAACAGAAAAGTTGACTGACTGACTGACTCCCAGATTTATAAGGCCGAATGAGAAAAAGGCCACTGCATTTCAGCTGTGATGCATGCCAAACAGGCTGTGTACATAAGGGACCTAATTCGCAAATTTCACCCAAATAAAGTTGGTTTTATGCCAGAACTTCCTTCTGGCTATCAGCCTGCGGGTGTTTGAAGGAAGGTATAGCATTCAATTTGGGTTGAGAAGTCCTGAGAGAGTGACACCAACAGTGCTTGCAGGAGCAAGCACTCTGGACTACACAAAAAACCTGGCCAATCAAAGATCCTTCTCCTCCATAATTTGCCTTCTTGTAGGACTCACCTCCTCTCCAGCCTTCTAAGTAAGCACTTCAGGTCATCCTGATGTTTAAATAGTATTGCCCTACAAGTGTAATGTGATGTCACGTAAATGTTAGCATGATCCCGAATTTTCAACCTGATATAGTCTAATCTGGAATATTTGGACTGTCTTGGAAATGTTCCTTCTCCCGCTCATGATCAGGAGTGTTTGCTCTGGTTCCCTAGCTATAACCTAAACTTGGCTTCAAAGGGAGAAAGCTGACCTTCTGTGTAGTTCCTATCGGAGATTGCCAAGTTACCCTGAAGACACTAAAAACAATTTGCAGTTAGCTTAGAGTGACAAGTTTAACATTCACTTATCAAGTACAGCAATTTATTTTTACAATGTTGCAAAATGGCTTGGGACCAGCTAATTTCACTTGGAGGAACAAACACTGCCACAGCCAGAAGGCACAAAATGTGCAACAATAATCCTTAAGGCAACACACTGTAATTTGCCTTCTTCTGTTTAATGCCATGTCAAACAGAAGGATTTCTACACATTTCAGATGGTGACTGTGTTGCCTTCCCTTGGTTTGAGTTTAAAAAAAAAAAAAAAGAAATTGATTTACTTCAGAGAGCAGTGATAGATGAAGGATATGACATGCACTGAGCATGCCTAGTTCCTTGCTCATGCCAAAAAATTCCCAGAAGGATAAATCTTGTTTCCTGCCTTACTTCACAGAATTTAACTTTTTAAACAAGTCATGTTCTGTGGTTTGGATTCTGTGTTTATATCAGGGTTTGTTTCCAGGCTCATGGACAATAATAGTACATGGGTCTGAAAAATCTGAACGTTTTCATGTGGAGAGAAATCTTGGTGTTTTAATCTCACTTTCATTCTTATTATTTGCATTAATTCTTATAAACCAGCTCTTACAGATAAGTTGCAATAAAAGCTGGTATTTTCCAGGTATAAGCTGGAAAATATGTGAACTTGAGCTTTCATTTAAGTCAAACTTATTTCCATGATTTCAGGCTGTACTTATATATTTGTACTGTAGACTTTATTTATTTTAGAAAATATGGAGCTGGAAATTAAGGCTTAATTTTGAAAATATGTTCTGTGTTTAAACTGACTTGTGCATTTTATACATACATCCACACACATACATATATAAACCCTTTGTGATCTACTGATTATAGCTGGATTAAAGTCCAATTGGAAGCAGAACATGAATTATGTTGAACCTGTTAGCCCGACTGTATTTAGAAGATTGTAAGAATATATATTTCCTTCCCGATTTCCATTAGTAGCAGCATCCTTTAACAAAAAAAAAAAAAAAAGAAAAGACAATTCCATGTGATTTGATTATATATTTCAAGAACATGCAGTGTTATCCAAACATCTAGCATGCACAAATTTGAGATGGTATGTGAATATAATGTATACATGTAAGAGGACACATAAACAGACACACAGACAAAGAGTACCCAAGCTAGATTTGAAACTTTAATAATGCCCCAAATTATCTCCATAACAAGTACCCAAAACTTTATTCATATATATAAGAGCAGTTCTGCTTAACAGGCTAGTGATATTCTGGAAAAAGACCAGTTACGCTGTGAAGGAAAACAAAAAAAAGAAAAAAAAGCAAATTAAAAAGTTGGTGCTACAGAATCTCTTCTAAGCTTAACGGAAACCTGGTAAATTAGCTAGCTTCTCGTGGGCTTGGGTTTGTCTGTTTCATTTTTTTATTTAACCCACATCTTTTTCAAACCTAGCTAGCTCTACACTGTATTTTTCCTCACACGCATTCTCGAGTTTAGTGTATTATAAAAACAAGTAATTTCTAACTACTTAACACATACCTCAGTAAGCGTAATATAGATGGTAATTATTCCTAGATAGCTAGATAGTTGTAAATAGATTTATGTGTGTGTGTTGGAATATAAATATGAATATATGTATATGTATGTATGTGTATATATGCCCATAAAAATCAGCAAAAGAGATTATATTTTAGGTTCTATTAAAAGAATAAACTTAATGGGTGACAGAGGGAAGAGTTCCCCTTGGTGCTTGGCTAAAGCTTAAGCAGAACAGCTGGTGTTTGTCCAAAGTGGCAGCTCTATGTGTTGCTGTTTGCTTCTACTGAATGATCTTCTTATCACTATCCTTTAAGCAACAGTGCAACTTTTGTCATGACAGTATGGGTTTTTTGCCTTCTTCTCAGTGTAGGACTAAACTTGAAAATTTTAGGAAATAGTAGTAAAATAAAGAGTACATGCTGAATTAGTTCAATACAAGTCCTTTATTTTTCCATTTTACCAATACCTATGAGACTAGTTTCCAGAGCCCCAGCCTTCTTTCTTGACACCCAAAATATATAGTAAATGACAATCCCTGCTTTAATGTTAATTCTCTGAAATATGTCCATAAACCTCAGTTCTTCTGCTTTCCATGGAAGGATGCATGACCTTTATGTAGGAACTCAAAAAGCAGTTCAAAGGAATTCCTTCAAAGAGGGATTCCTTCAAACTAATGCAGACATCATTCATTCTTTGGGCCAAGGAGGAGTAACAAAAACAGCTGCTTCCACAGTATTGAGGAGGAGGGGTGAAAGAAAAGGGAAAGAAAGAGACTGACATGCTATACTCTTGCTCCATGTGGTGCCATGTGGTCCCTGTTACACAAGACCGAGATATGTGCACCTTGGACTTAATCCATGTATGAATCAGGATGCTACTCAGCTGCTGCTCCAGTACATAAGGTCATAAGAACAGACATACCGTCTCTAACACTGGCTGTAAGGGACACCTAAAGAGTAGCAAAAGCAGGGAACCATAAATGATAGTTCCCCAAATACTCTCTCAGCTTCCAACTATTTTTAGGGGATTTCCTGAGTCTGACATGATTTATTGAGTCAGTAATCCTCAGTGGATTTCTTTTCCATGTTCTTGTCCAGTATCTCCTTGAACCCACGTAAGTTTTTGCATATACAGCATCCTTTGGTGAGACACTTCTTAGGTCCACTCACCTGTGGACATAGAGAAGAAGGTTTTTTGAAGCTTTTTGCTTCTTTCTTCTTGGGATCTTCATGGCACACCCTTGCAAGAAGTGGTACCTATTTCTGCTTCTTTCTTCTTGGGAGCTTCATGGCATGCCCTTGCAAGAGGTAGTACCTAGCTCAAAGTAGTGAATTTTCAGCCATGTGTGGTGGCCATGTTCTTGTTTTAAAGACCAAAATGCTTCCAGCACTTGTGTTCCCAAAGCTAAGAAAGAAAGGGTATATTTGAATTTGAGGCATTGCGCTGTCATGAGACTAAGACAAGCTCAGGTTGCTGAACCTCTGCAATTTTGGGATGCTTCCTGTCACGTTGTAGCTCTCTTTTCCAGCTGAACCGAAGCATGCTACCCAATACGGATGGCCTGTTTGCTGCTTGGGGTGTGGACAGCCTCATATGCACTTAGCGCCCAGCACACTGAGACCAAAACTTGTCTGGGTAACCATGGAATCTGCAAATAAATAAAATGAATATCAATCATTATTACCATACAGTTCCCTCTAAAATAAAACAGTCTTTATAAATGGGTAGATTCCCTGTAATTGCTCTCCTGGGGCCTTCTCCTTTCCCTCTCGACTGTCCCTGGAACATTGCCCACATGATCATAACACCAAGTTCTCAACCTGGTACCTCTTGCTGTCTTTCTCTCTTGTCGCCTTAGCTGCTTTTGTAGCCAAATATAAATAATCCCATTTGCTTTGCTTTTTTCCTATTGTCCTTGGATTCTCTTTCCAACATAACTGAACCCTCCAGATATCCTCTTCTTTGTTTCTTTGCCAACCGTCTTTGCTAGGTACTTTTCTAGTATTTTATATTTACTAAATTATACCCCTAAATATTTAATTGAGTTCTTGGAATACTTTTACGTTTAGTTACTCTTGCTGCATCAGAGTTTCCTAGATGTTTTTCCTTTGACTCATCTCCTAGAGAGTGTGAATCTCTTTGTAGTGTTTACCTGAGGAGCAGGTATCTCCTGAAGTACTGCCTGGTTTTATGTGAATTCCTTTATTCACATGTCCTGCTGACGTACTGAAGAAGGTCTCTGAAGTATGTTTCTCAGATAAACTCAGGGATTATGCCCCAGGAATGTACCATGGGGCAGATAAACTATCATGAGAAAAAGACCATTTCAGGTGCTTGTGCAATTTTTTTTTTTTTTTTTTAACTGGAACAAGATTATCTTTACAGCTGCATCTGCAGGAATTTATCAGTCTCCTTACAACCTTCCTCCCTATGTACTCAGCTGCCTCCTGCAAAGCCACATCACTTATCACTGAGGTGTACTTTTCTTCAGCTGCAGGCTTATGAGCCTCTCCTTGAAAGCTATAAGGAATATCTTCAGCTTCACCAAAACAGTGAATCTTGCCCAAACATACAAAGCTACAGTGCCCGTGACAATAAGAGTAGCAGTGAAGGAAATTGTATTTTTCATATTAAAACATGTACTGATTCTCTACCTGCTTTTTTGGTAAGATTCATGGTAAGGTTCAATCTAACTTTAGCTCTACAACTTTCACCAAATTTTTAGCCATCATGTGCCCTCCACACTAGTAAATTAAAAAGGACTAGGGAATACTCCCAGCCACTCAAATTTCAGCAGCTACACTGTTAAATTCTCTGATTTGATTTTTTCAGCAAGGTCAATCAACACATTTCTGAACAATTTCTGGCACAATTCAGGACTTAGTGTGACCTCTTCCCAATAGGTGTTTTGGAGGGTAAAGTAATTTAATAGTGTGGATGGAGCCAGGCCTTGGCATTTGCTTTGAGGCCAGAGAACAGCCCTTGGCATATTTAATTTACTACTACAGTTGAAGATTAGGGAAACAGTGCTCCTGAAATAACAAGTTCCCTACCTTGCCAGAGGAAACACTTCTTTGGTAAGTATGCTGGAAAGCCTCTAGAGGAAGATACCATTTGCCTAACAAGTATTTGAGTTTAGATACCATCTTCACTGACTGCTTTGGGGCAAAATTCTGTCAATAGGAGAGAACAGTACTGGCATAATACCTCTGCAATGGCTTCCATCTGGAGAATCACAGTCATTAGTACTGTGACATAATTATACTCATTAGAAAGAAGAAAAATGAAGCATAAAAAGAATCTGTAGCTCTCAGAAAGGCACTGTTCCTGTCAGGGGCACAACTCAGTCTCTCTTCTCCCACTCAGGCACTGGGGTGATGAAATCAGGCAAATTCAGATTTAGGTTACACAGAAAACAAGATAATATTTCTTTTGGATGGTCATTCTTTTCCCTTTAACTTCTACTTATCATGAAATGTAACAGGGCATGGATTAACAACTTGTTGAATCTAATCATGCAATCACAGAAAATGGAACTGGAAAAGGATTTTGAGAGGTCATATGGTACATTGCATTGCCCCAAGGCAGAACCACTTCTGCTAAGGACATTGTGGACAGCTGTTAGAAAAACAGCTGTTTTAAAGACTTGTAATGGTGGTAATTCCACACTCTCCTTAAGCAATGTGTTCCAGTCCTTCACTATCTGTATCGCTGGAATGTTTTTCCTAATGTTTAACTTTAATCACCTTTGCAGCAATGTAAGCCCATTATTTTTTGTCCTATCCACTTCTGGCACAGCGAAAAGATTCCTTTCTTCTCTGCAACAGCCCGCATTGGGTTTGAATACAGTTAATATGCTTCCTCCTCAAATATTCTCTTTTCTGGGTTATGCTTGTCCAGTGCTGTCAATTTTTTAGACATGGTCATGTTTTCTAGCTTTATGATCATCTGCATGTGCTGTTACTCATGGGACTACACAGACAGTTGGGTGAGTTCCCTAAGCTAAGTGACCACATACTGCCAAGAACAAGGAAGAGGACATGACAACATAATTGGGGAAAAGGTAAAAAAGAGCAGTAAAGCCTTTTGTAACAGCACAGACTAAAATTTACTTAACCAGTCATGAAACTTAAATGAGGAAAACAAGTGATACCAGTAGCAACAGGGAAAAGTAGCTTTGAATTAAAAAGAAAAGTAAAGATTAGGTTTTTGCATACTTCCTTCTGCATGACAACATACTAATTAGTGTGAATAGGTAGGTATGTCTTCTTTTAGATGAAAACTTACTTCCTTTGTCAGCTTTTCTTTGCACTCCAGTATCCCGTCTCAGTGTTAGTCCAAACACTGATAGAAATGGAGTCATCTAGATAATCCTGAAGAGCTCAGCACTGGAAGACCACCCAGACTCACACATTAGATATTCCTTCAGCCTACTTCTTTGTGAACTGGATATGTTTTAAGATGCCTGCCTAAAGCTTTGGTTAAAATTCCTTGTCTCTTTGGACTGGGGACCAGATTTTATCAAGACTTTATATTCTGGGAGAGTAGCTTCATCATTAAATTCTAAGTTACTCTGAAGTGGATTTCTTTTGGATATCTCTAACTGCATAATGAAATATAGGAGTGTTTATTCCTCTGATGTTGTCTGGTATATGCCTAGACAATTTTAGGTAGTGATTCTGAGGTTTTTCACATTTTGAAAATAGGTATGTAAAATGGCTTGGACCCAGAATCTTTGACTATAATTGTATTAACGAAGTGAATGGGATCAGGGCAGTGGCCCAAGAACAGTTTTCTATATGGTTAAATTGTTAATCTATTCCCTGGTGCCCTTTTGGCTCACGTCAAATAACACTATCTGTCTGGGAACTAGAATATGCCAAGGACCATTCTCAGGGTCCTAATGTAAAAGAATTTATTAGTGTGGCTGTGGCCAGACCATGTCATTTGGCTTTCAGGCCAACAAATGGGCCTAGATACTGTTTTCCTTGCTACCCTCTGTTCGTGTAGCCTTGGGGCAACAGTTTGAGGGGATCAAGTAACTCCCTAAATTATTGCCTCTAATGTTTTTCAGTATCTACCATAATTTTTAGAATTTCTAAAAACTTCCTATGGAATAAGCTTCATAATTACAAGGTTTAAACAAAAATATTTCTGCTGACTATATTTTTTGACAGTGTTAAATCATGGCAATATTTATCCAGTAATGGCTTCTTGGTTTTCAGTGGAAATTCACTGTTAACACAGGTTATTAAACCTTCTGTTAACCTTCTATTAAAACCAAACTTCCATTTGGATTGCAACCCAATCCACAAGTATGTAAGGCAGGTAGTGCTACTGTAGGACAGCTTTTTAATCAGCCAGTGTGGCCTGTCTATAAAGTTATTCAGTCACTCAACTTTCACAAAGCGCTGCTTATGTGGATGTCTCTTCCTTTCATATCTGTTCTTTTCTGCATTATTTCTGTATTTCAGTTACTGTTTATCACAAGCTTCATGATAATTTTTATAACCTGTCTTTTAGAGATGCAGAACTTTCAGGCAAAGATGGGTCCTGGAGTCATAAAGCGTAATATTTATACGTCGTACAGCTTAAGTAATAACCAATCAAAGATATTTAGGACTTGTGGTGAATCTTGAGGGTTTTGGGCTTTATTGTGTTCATACTTTCAGCTTCTTCCTTTTTGTCATACTACACTTCCTGGTCACTACAGGTAGAATGAAAGAGCTGGTTAAAGAATAAATTTCTGTAACAACAGTTTGTTTATATCATTTTCAGTCCTGGCCCCCAAATACAAACCAGTATTAACAGTTTATAGTTACAGTCTTAACATTTTCTGTTTCTAAAGTAAACTAAACATTTAGGAAAGCTGTATTGCAACACATCTTTGTTGTCTTTAATGCACCAGAGATTTTTGTCTGACTATGATACAGTGGGTTTCTAAATTTTTCTGTTCTTACAAGTATGGCATTTCTGTGAAGTTCCATTGATTCTCTCTCACTTCTCCTTTAAAAATATTAGGTCTCAGAGTTTTGTTGTATTTATTCTGTTTTGTTATTCAAATGTTGCACAAACAAATGAGTATACTCAGATTACTGCAACATTCACAAAATGAAAAGCCATTGGATATACCACGATTTAATTTTTTTAAAGTCCACTCCAGACAGCCAGAGGTAGTTAAAAAAAGTTTATTTTGCTTTCTATTTGAAAACATTTTCATCCATGGCAGTTAGCCTGATCCCTACTGCGAAAACAGAGACCTAATTTTGTCCTGCTTAATACAAACAGAATTCCCAGTGACTTCACTGGGAGTTGTGCCTGAACTAGGAGCACAGAAGATGACCCTATAAACTTTCAAGAATATCCCTCTGCTTTCCTGTGGCCTAATCTAATCGCTGTAGTGTACCAAGTACTTATATTCTAGCAATGTATCGAAGTGCTTTACAAATTGTTACATCCTTATGCAGTACTTTTGGACTTTTGATAGAGATCATAATTTTGTAGGAACGAAACATATTTAAAAATTGCCACATGCCCTAGGTGGTTCTACACCCCTCTGTATAGAGTTTACAGCTCTGGACATTGATTCTGTATCAATGAAAATATCATCTCCTTTCCCATGACTGTATTACTAACAACTTCAGTTGGTAACAATAAATGGATATCTTGGGTTCAGAGAATAGTAAATATAGCATAGAAAAACAAACCATTTCCAAGAATGTATTTTCTCTGTGGTTAGGATACGTTATACTATTCCACATTATTGAGCTAGTTAGTGCTTGGAGACAAAAAAAAAAGAGGAGAAATCTGAATGGGAAAGCCAGCTTTGGCAGGAGCACTACTGCTGGTTCTAAGGAATGAAAAACAGAAGTTAAAAAAAAAAGAGAGAAGAAAGAGATCTGAAAACTTGTTTTTCAAATATATATCAGACGAAGGGTAGATTATGGAGAAGTTTAAAAACAGAAGTTAAAAAAGAAAGGGTAAAAAAATGGGCGCTGTCTTTTTTTTAAAGATGGAGTGCAACTGGAAACAGCATGCAGCCAAAGGTCAGGGTCAAGAGTAATAGAATCCTGGCACTATGTGCTAGTTTATCTTCTACACGATGAACTCCTGCCAAACCATATACACAATGTCGTACAGCAGAGAAAAGTGTCTGATGCATCTCCAGAGTATTTATGAGGGCTTCTGTTTTGAAGATAGTTTCTTAGGTAACAGAATAATAACATAATGGGACTATTTCTCATTTATCAGGGACTTTTTTTTTTTTTTTTTTGGCTTATTCTGCAAATTAAACTGCGATAACCGTTTCCCCTTTTCTGGACTCCCTCTCCCACTATTAAGAGGATTTTTCTTTTATTTTATTTTTCAGATTTGCATTAAAAGAAAGATTTCTGTGGTGGTGGTACAAGGGCTGATTCAAATAAGACTAAGTCTTGCTCAGCACCTTAGGAAATAAATAGTTGAGTTGGAATGATATGCATTCCCAACACTGAAGAGATGAAAGAAGGTCTTGACTAAGTTGTTGCTTCTTGGACTGTGTTCCTTTCTGTCTCTCATATAGTACTGTGTGTTATGCTTTGTTTCTTTTAGGCATGGTAGTATATTTGTACTCTGCCTGCAAAGCCTTACACTACCAGTGTACATTCAGAGCACAATCCGGTAGTTTGTTTTTCTACATTTCCCCTTATTTCACAAATGTATAAATATTCCAAAATTAGTTTTAGAAAACAGTTTATCTAAAGCATATAACATATTTTTAACAAAAAAACATTACAGGTGTAAAGCTCAAAATGCAAGTAAACAATATGTCAGATTCTGATCCAGCACTGGGAGCAAAATATCTTCATTAATGGAATATGGATTAAACTCACAGCAGCTGCTCTGTAATATTTATATTCCAACCTCTCATGACGTTTTATTAGGGGACAAGTGAGATCACATTAACTGCAGCAAAACAAAATCCACATATTCACTTACCTCAGAGTAGCCTATGCCTAATTTTCTAACTCTGATCTGGCTTCTCTCCAAGTAAATTATTCATGTGGCCATGATCATTACTTGACAAGTAAGGTAGCACACAAGATGAGATGCTACCTATTTCAAAGTTTTGACTTCAACAAAATTATTCACTATGTTTAATTTTTTATAACCATTTATAACAAAAATATAGATACCGGCCTGGTTCACTCCAGCAAGTGAACTGTTTCAGTGAAATCAGTTGCCTCATAAAGAGAAACTTTATATGGGACAGAGGTTTCCCTAAAGAACCCCATGAAAACTGTAAGAACTGAAAAGGTGCTCCCTCTGGTCCAAAACTCCAGCTGAAATCCCAGCAATGAGTTTTAAGCTATTGAAAGGTGAGAAAATAGATGATCCTCGAGAAGTCGGTAAAAAAAATAGGGTTCAGCATTATGCATTAAACAGTCAAGGAGCTTCATAGTATAGGATATTCATAGCACAAAGCAGTAGGGTTGAATCAAAAGACAGGAGAGCCCATGTTGTTGTTACACAGGAGTCAATTTGGGTGAACAAGTTCAGCTCCTCTCCCTTACTGAATCAGACTCAGAATTGTGCTGTGATTGATAACATTAGCATCAAAGCAGAGAAGTGACTGTAAAGCAGTGTTATGTAGTGCTATACTAAAAGTACAACTGAAAACCCTAAGAGTTTGTCTTGAGCTTGTTTTCCTTGAGATACTGGACTTGGGCACTAAGCTAACCACCCCAGAGGGACTATGACTCCTGATGCTGTTCAAGGCTTTATCAAACTCAATTCACTGTATGAGTTCTTAATCCCAGAGAACCACTCGAAGGTTATAAATTACACAGTAGGTCAGATCCTGCAAAGCCACCTGCAGCTGCGTAATTGCCAGGACTAAGTTTTCTAGGGCTATGGGCTGTTTACAATTCAGATGATTGTTAGAAAGCAGCATTGACTTCTGAAGGGTGTTACTGGGATCTGAACACACAGCACAAAAAGGGTAACTAAAGGGTGTTACGCAGATCCAATACCAGGCAGTGGTGCTGTCTGCATCAACAGAAATAACAACTTTATCTTTGTTTATCCATCTTCAAGTTAGACGTCAGGTATAGCAGAGTCTTTAGTAGCACTGTCTGTAGGGGCTACAGGGAAGGACAGCCCTTTCATTAAGTGGCATTCACTTACTTGCATCTAGCCCCCTTTTGAAAGAAGCTGTTTTCCCATGCATATTCTGCATGCTAACATACTTTTTCCCTGCTTCAAGATTTTCTAACCTTTTGAAATGTTCTGCTAATTGTTCCCTCTCTTGAATGTAAATAATTTTCTTTCAGAAGAAAGGTAATCAACTCTTTCTTTCTGCCACATGATTTTCTAAGTGGAAGGCTACACTGGAAAAGCATTGATTCTTGCCTTAAAATATTCTTGCTGAGCTTCTAGTCTTGTAAACAGAAATGCTGAACTCCTATATCTACTTGCATGTCCAAAACCCATCGCTTCAGAGTCGGACAGAACTCAGGATGCACACAGACTTCTGCTCAGAATCTCAAACCCACCATTTCTGAGATGACATTAAAATATAGCAAATTCAACTTTCTCTGCTTGAAATTGAAGTTGAATTGTATTAATAATGGAATATACAGCAAAATTAAATTGAAATGTTACTGGCTTTGTATGCAAACCAAAATATAGTATTTCTACTGCTGAATACCAGTGAGGGTTAATCTTGCTAGCTGTTGCAAAAGTCTGTATCCAAAATGTGCATGGAGTAATGCTGGCTCTAATTATTACACTGTATGGAGAGATCAGTCAACTTTATTTCTAGCAATTCACTAACTTTTCTTTTGTGTAAACTTGGCACAGAAAGGCTTTTGCTATTGAACTAAATAAAACCCTCAGCACATGGCCATGGCCCAAGGGGACACTTTATCATTTGTATATAGAGAGACATTTGATTATGGCTTAATTATACAATATGCTGCTATTTATTTTCAATCAGTCTGCAAACTCCATAATTGTGGATTATTTACTGATGAACTACTTACAATCCATTATTCTATTATGTTAATGTATTCAAATCCAAAACCATACAAATGTTTAATAACCTAGTTTAAATCAGTTGGGCTTTTATTGGTCTTCAGGAAGAAAGATATGTAGAAACTGACAATTTGGTAAATCAGAGTTACACAACATTGAAAACAAGCTTTGTTTTGTTTCATTTTTTTTAAGTTTCTAAAAATTGTGTTCAATTTATCATATCATTATTATTTGCTACTGTACTTCTGGTTGTCATCTTCTCTGGATGGTATTTAATCAATTGCAGAAATCCTACAAATAAGATAGTGGACAACATTTCCCAAAGTTCTAAACAGCGGGATTTTCCAGATCATAAAAATGCTTCATAACTGCCCCTTTGGACTCCTAATTTTAAAATCATAAATTGCAGCTTTCCCTTTCTTTCATTTCGCTACCCAGCTTCTCCCTAGCCCTAGAAGGAATTACTTAGACTATTTGGATTTGAGCCAAAATCAGACATTTTCTTGAGTTCTAGCAGGACTTGAACTGCATTTTTCTTCATCTCCTGTGGAGGTACCTCAGCCAAGGGGTTACAGACTCTTCTGAAGTGGCACTTTACCACTATGCAAAGATTTTAATCAATCTCTGGGTCACAGAGAAAAGGCTAGAACAACTCAATACTCTGAAATTACAGTTACTCCCTGCATGAGGAGGCTGAAGTTGCAGTCCCCGGTGCTGTTCACGCAGAAGGTTATGGATCTGCTCCAAAACAGCTCAGGGGAAAGCTGAATTAGAGTAGTTTATATCCCAGATAACTCTGTAACCTTCAGTTTTCCTATGGAAATGGGGGAGAGGGAAGCAGGAAATAGGTGATCCACTTCTGAATTATTTTGCCAGCATGGACTGATTTGTTGCACTGTGAAACATCAGCAGAGGCACCAGACTCTAGTGCTTAAGTAAAAGGAAGAGTCAAGGATGTGGAGCAAGATGGGCACCGAATATGCCTCTAGAAGCACATTTTGACTTCACAGTCATGGACAAAATTTCTTACTTATGCAGCCCTTTTCCAGAGCCCCAGTTTAGATCTTTGGCAAATACTGTAAGGATTTGCCAGTGTATTTGAACTTGAGAGACACTTTCCCTTGTGTTATTTTTTATCAGTTCCACTTGATTTTGCAAGTTTCTGTGTCTGCAGAGTTCTAAGTCTCCTCAAATCTGAAGAGGTCACTTTCTCCTCAGAAATACCTACCAGCCAGTTGCATATTATTGACTTGATGGCAGTTCACACTGGCAGTGAAACAAGACCAGGACTCTAGCTTCTCCAGTGTGCAAGGACCATGAAAAGGCAACACTGCTTTCATTCATCTGTTTCTGAAGGGCAACTCATAACTTTCAGAATAGTCTCCTACTAAATCTCAAAGACAGAAATTGCAGATGAAACATTTCAGGTAAGAAAATAGGAGACCCAACCCAACAATTGCTTCTCTGCCTAACTTCTCTTTTATGACTTCTCAGAGGATTCCTCTATAATGTAGTCTGTTGGATCAGACGCAAGATTTATATAGTAAATTAACTGCATAAGTATGACAAAGTAAATCACTACTTTAATATAGTAATAAAACATTATATTAAGGCTTCAACATAAATGGTTTGTACAGAGGTTAGTAATTGAATACTAGATATTAGAAGCATATTACATACTTTAGTAGTATTTGTTATGGATGGTTACAAGCACATTAGTAGGTGTTATTGATCTGTTCATTCTATAATAACCTCTAAGAAATGATTTACCATTTACTAAAAGGGTTATTACTCAAGTATCAACTCTTCAGACATTATTTATAGATATTCCATAATGTTAAGTGTGATGACTATATCAGGTTTAATAAACCAATACTGTAGTTTTTCTGCCATTAGGCTTACTGAAATCATTTCATTAACATCTGTACAAACTTTTAAGATCTTTTTAGTCATGGCTGAAGTTATACTGTCCATATGAAAATAAAAATAGTAACAATAATGATACTCATATTCAAAGATGCTGAAATCAAGTAGTGCAGAATTTCAGTATTCATTGCATTTAAACTATTTCTCTTAAGCTAAAAATGTGAGTCAGACGGGGACTCACATTGCTAGCTTCATTTGCAAGGAAAAAAAGCAGCTGATTTTGCATTTTCTACACCAGCTTTGTTCCCACCAGGATGTGCACAGTAGATCTAACTGGTCATGATGTGTGTGAGTATCAGGCTAACAGCCCATAAATGTCCAGTGTGCTTCAAGAATGCCGAGGCACATCTCTCCCATTCTGCTTGCAGTATTTTCGTAGTGAACGGAAGTTCTGAAAGCAAAAATAACTCTGACAGCCTGGAGACCAGAAAACATGAGAAAATGTAGTAGAATTGCTCCCTGGATTGGTGTGTAACTTCATCTGACTCTATGCTTATTATATATGCAGATTACATATGTATATACATACACACACACATACAATTTATCATTCAGATAACTATTTCTAATATTTTCATATCACAAATGAAAAAAAAAATCCCTGTAAAACCAGAATATTTTTTATCCTTTATAATTAATGTTCCTATTAAGGAAGACCAAACCTGTCAACTGCCTTAAACAAGGTTTTCTTTGGTTACTGAAATATGATCAGGACTCTTATTTACATTTTAATACTTTCATGATCTTAACATGAGCTCAATACTATTCACTATTTTTCCTTGAAGTTCCAGTTCTTCGAGTCACCTTATTTTGTGAGGATCCTAGCATTCATAATGAAAGTATGTTTTAGGCCTCAGAGATGCAAAGGAAACCTTAGAAAGGTATTCTCAAATGCCTACTGAGATTTCTTTGCATGGCTTTTTAATCAGAAAATACTGCTACAACAAATCTGGACTTTTCACATGAAGAACAGGTTTTGAAACAAAATTTTTTCAGGGTGTTCTGGCCAAAACCAAAGTGAGGCATAAAAATAGTTTATGATTTGACATTGAGGATATTATCTTAGGATTCAGGAGATCTACTACCATTAGATCACTATGTATTTTGGTGTTAGTGAAAACAAACCCAAGGTCTGATTTTTACCCCCATGCAGACTAGAAAATCTTGAAACCTTAAAAACCTCAACCTTTTTTTTTTTTAAATCAGAAAATAATTTTCTTCCCAATATCAATTTTCAGTTCATGAAAATGTAAACACTGGAAAGCACAGCATGGTCTGTCATACTTTGAGAAGGTGACAACTTAGGGAAATGTGCGTATACGAGATGAATATTTTTAAAAATACCAAAAAAAACTGGTCAAAATTTTGCCCAACCCGAGCGTATCAAGGGGCATGACTTCCAGTTGCACATGAGACTAGCATCACTTTGAGCACTTTTGACTTCCAGTCCTACACAATTAGGTGTCTACATTTAGCTGAGTGGGCTTTCTCATCCTGCACCTGCAGGTGACAAGACTGGTATTCTTAAACATCACCAGTCCAGTATGCATTCAGTTCCATAAATATGTTAGAGTACAGAACACTGATGTTCTGTTCATTCTTTGGTTTGGACACAGTTTGGGGCAAGGGTTAATCTTTATAATACAAAAATTAACCCTTCCTGCCTTCTTTCCCACTGATCAAGCAGGGCTGAGCCAAAGCTCCTAAAACAGAGAAAGTAACTCAGTTTTTAATCTCACTGAAGACTAGCAATTTTAAATTAGGTTTCTAACTTCAGGTAGTCATCCTGCAGGATACTTTTCATCCTTCAGAAACAGATTAACTTCCTTTCTGCAGAAGCTCCTATCACTCTCTGTTTTCAGTAAACAAATATCTTAAAATAAGCAATGAAATTTTAGATGGCAACAATTGTGTGAGATGAATCCCATTTTTTAACCTACTGAATTTTTAAGCTTCTGAATTTTTAAATTAGGTATGGTTCTAGAGAAATCATTAAGAGATGGCTTACAGGTGTTTTTTGATTCCTTTATTGATTAAATACAAAATTAATATACTTGTAAGTATATTTTTGCAAGTATATTTTTGTCATTTCTTCATCCTCTCAATACTTTCATATTTTCACTATTCCTTCAATTCCTAAAGTAACATTTTATCATTATTTTTTCATTCTCCTTAATAAAACATTGCTTATGCTTTGTCTTTCCATTTTTTCATGTCTTTTACTCTGTTTTAGCAAACACTTAATTTCCCTTTTAATCACCTACTTTGGTTTTCATGAATGTTTTGAGCCTAAATTTTCCACTTATAAACCCCCTTTATGCCTCACCACTTATGTCCTGCATGTAACAGATCTCAACGTGGCCCTCTGCATTTTTGGGTTATATCTTGACCATTAATCTTTCTTTATTGCGGTATGTTTAACAAACTGTTAAAAATAATGGTAGCTGGCAATGAAAAAGTGTGGTGCCCTTTAAGAGGCATTGTTTGAACTGATATTTAAAGATTTCTAATTCTCTAGGGTCAGGAAAGTAACGTTTTCATGTTTTTACAAGTCGTTTTGCAGCAAGTCTTATATTGTCCAGAAATGATGTTTAAAGTTTCAATAGCTTCTGGTTCTCTGTGCCACATCACCTTGCAATTACCCCCAAATTGTTTCTGAATCACGTTTCCTCTGGCAAGGAGTGGTAACCCTCATTTTATATTACATAGTACAATGTACAGTGCTCTCACCCCACTCATAATAATGTTAATGTCAGAATGAAAAATGATAAAGCATAAATTAAATAGCAACCATATGTTTTCTGTAATATATCTTTTTTGTTTTCTGACCCAGGTAAACAATTTCCTTATATCTCCTGTTCAGATCTGCATTTCATCCTCCAGATTTGCCTCACGAACACCAGAGAGCAGGCATCTTGCTTGTGTCCAGACAGCTGAACTTGAACTTCAGTTAATACAAAGTGATAGTGCTCATTGCCGCTAAACAAGCTTTTCATTTTAACCAGCAAGCTTGTTAAACAATGTATCTTCCATCAGCCTGTGGTCATTTTAGAGCTTTACAAACAAACTTAAGCTTCCAGTCCATGTTATAACAAAGAACAGTGAATCTTTCCATGGGATTATTCTAGTAAACCCTTAGTAAATTATCCGAACAAATAAATGTTACAAAATTCTACTGGTTGGGCTCCCCACCCTCCTCCTCCCCAGCCTCCACCAGCAAGCAGAAGACGCTCTGTGTATATCACATTCTCTAAAGAGGAGGCCATCCAAAAGCTACAGAAATCATTACAATAAAATACAAGCCACTAGTTTCCTCTGGTGCAGAAGGGAGACTATCTGTGGGCCAACGTCCTCTCCATGCGTGGACCTTTGGTACACGAGAGCACAGCCCAGCTGGGGTGGGTCAACCATTAAAAATTATCCTGGATATATTTTTCTTCTTTTCCCCTGAAAGATGGTTTCTGAACTGCAGACGCCCTTTGTCTGGTGCATGGGGGCTGTTCCAACGATGGGGCAGCAAGGAGAGGCAACGCGTGCATGAAGTGTGAAGGTGATGTTTGCCATGCAGCTTTGGCAGCTGCAGCGAGCACTGTGCAGGGCTCTGAGGGCTGTCAGGGCGCTCTGCAGGTTTTGGGTTGTGCATATTCTCACCTCCATGGTGACGGAGCATCCCTGGCAGATTCTCTGCCCTGCTCTCACCTGGCTTTCGAAACCCACCCTCCCCTGTGTGATCCTTCCTGTGCACTTCACGTTGACATTTAATCAAGTTCCCAGGCAAAACCAAAACACTTACAAAATCTTGTGCCTAGCTTGTCATAATTTTTGCTTCCTCTGTTCTGTGTATCATTTTCAGCACCTATTTTGCTCATCTATTTCTCTTGCTAGCTCGTCAGGGCAGCTTCTCCTGCCGACTCCTCTATGTGACATGTTTTTTTGCTAGAGTGCAGTGATGCATAGAAATACACAACCAGGTTCATTGCCGCAAATGGTGTCACTGCACCGCTAAATGCATGCGGTAATTTGCTGAGAAGCAGGACGCACTTCCCAGGTGGCGGACTGCACTAACTCACATTGGCACTGGTGCACTGCACTAGCTGTTACATTGGCTCTGGTGCATAGGCTCGCTCAGATGAAAAATGAGGGTGAGATTCATAGGAGGCAAATAAAGTTAAGCATCTTGTCTGTCTGCCCTGAAGAATAAGAAACAGGGGCAGCAGAGGAGAACATGACAGAAATAAATAGCTTCTGGAGGTGTTTAATTTTCACCTTTGATTATAGGTGGAGTCTAGAGAACCAGCTTGGGCTTTACACTTGGCTTTCAGATAGCTAAAGGAAACCATCCTGTGCGCTGAGTGCCAGCCTGTGAGATCTGGCAGATATTAATCTTACTTTTTTTTCCATATGATTTTCCAATAATTATAACTACATAGCACTGAGGTGATACTACACTTTAAGTTTTAGCATTTTACTGTTCATGTATGTTTTTCAGAACTGTAGCGTTTTTGCATGGATCAGACATTTTTTACCTGAATTCAGGTTTCTGAATATACTGAACAATAATCTGCTTGGCTTTCCTGGTAATTATATGTCAATGGTTAAGACTGCAAGAAAAACTGAAAAACCTGACTGACTAATGAGTAAAGTCAACACTCTTTGGTTTTGGCTGTGGATGCCAGGTAAGAAGTCTTAATTCTGTAATGATTATATGAGAAATAATAGGCTAGATAGTGCAAGAATAATGAAGAGAAAGAGTTGTAAAACAATCCTATATTAAATGTCATGTACTCAGCAGGTTAGGCTGATTAGATCTAGTGACAATATTTGTAAGACTTGCATAGGAAAGCAAAAGCTTTCATACATTCTTTTTCTCATCTCTTTTTTTTTTTCCCCCGGGAGAAAAAAAAAGGGCATTGACTCAAGTCTGGAAATGTATTTCAGAAACCTGTACATACAATAGTAAAGACTGTTCTGATATATGCACTTCAAACTCTAATCTAGATTCAAAAGGCCATTTGGACCTCAAGTTATAATTCTACCTATAAAGAAACAAATTTCAGGGAGAGTGCTATTCAATTTCGCTGGAAATATCAAAGTGACATGGAAAAACAATAGGTACCAATTTCCCTCTGGTTTTACTGAGTAACTCTCTGAAGTTCTTGGAAAGTTCCATCCTTTCTAACCTGGAACTGGAATTTGGCAAGGCAAAATTTGGCACCTTGAAACATCTTCTAATTCTTAAAACAGAGTGAGATAAATATGTCTTTGATGCAGCCCTGCCTGTTTGCAAATAAAGCGTAACACCCTACCTTGCTAAGCTCAGGAATACTCAATAAGAAGAAGGGATTTGATTTAATTTCATATTTTCTTCCCCTTTCTGGGAATCTTTCATCCAGCTCTCTGACCAGAAAGATATTTTCCTTTCACGCACACAATCCTATTGTCTCTGGGACTCCCTCAGCTTACCATTCCCTTCTGAATACTTATTGGTTTTTTCCTCCTTGAATTCTTCTCACAAAAAATCTATGTCAATCTAACTGAATCCCAACTCTGAGTTTAGAAAACCAACCTCCTTTGGGTGATACAGCGAATTCCTACTCCAGACTTGCATATAGTTTCTTCTACATGGAGGCACCTATTGCCTCAGTGACCCTTCCAAAAAGGGGCTCTGATTGCTTTACAAACTCACTGTGAATGAAAAGCAGCTGTTTGTTACACACCCCAGTAAGGTATAAACTAATTTATCATAGTGAGAGGGGATGCCCCCAGCCCCTTGCTTTCTGCTTCATTTTACCACAAGTCATCCCTTACTCTGGTCATGAGAGTGTCGGTGTGAAATTCGGTCAGAAATAAGTTTACTGCAATGATGTGACATGTCTAACTCTTCATACAGACAAGCACCTGGAGGTCTGCCTGAGCCACTCCTGCGTGACCAATACACCAACATGGTGCAGCACTGAATTAGGGAGAGATAACCTGAGTCCTCAGAAAAGCATAGGTGCATCAAATCATCACTGCGCCTCAATTCATAATCAGGCCTAATTGTCCAGGCACAGCACTGGCTATAGAAAAGCTTGTCCTTGTGCTTTGATCTGTGCCAGATAAAGGATCTCCTAAGTCCACTTCACAGCGTGCTATAAAACAGCATAGGATACACCATATGTTACAAGACACGTGGCATCTACCCTCATCTTCCTGCAGACTAACTCTTTAAAAATCAAATACTGCAATAGCCCAAAACCTGCCAATTTGTCCTTCTACTTCTTATGTGAACTCTGAGGTTTTTGTCACTTGAGCCTATTTTTGTAATAATATCTACAGAGACTCACTCGCTGTTCACAAATAACCAGGAAACACAGTTCCTAGACTGTGGCTCACATATGCAGGCAAGGGCTAGACAGAAGCAAGGGGGAAACCATTACCTCCTTTTCCAGTTTTTGGATGCCCTCCGTGTCTTTGTCTTGCTGGAAGACGAAGCTGTGAGGGTTGGCTGGTGCTGCCAGGACAAGATTATTCCATGCCTTAAGTTAAACACGTAAGCGTTTGAAGGACCAAGGCCATCATTCCTAAAGCTTTAATAAACTTTACAGTAGAAATAAGTTTCCCTTAACCCCATTTATTTAAACAATCCATATTGTTTTATATAGAGGAAACTATCCAATGCAAATACAGCTAAATATTTTAATGGTTTACACATTCATTTTAGAAAGTTTTCTTTTAATTTGTTAACTTTTGTTCCTTTGAACAGGCTCAACCTACTCATTTAATCCCTTGAGCTTTCAAGGGACAGCTTGCAGAAAGTTATATACACAAATATAACAAACATTTCAAATAAAGCACAATGCATAAAGCAGAGAAAGGGAAAAATTTGACAACAGCTGCTAGATTTAACACTAATAGTTTTGAAAGATTTTGGCTTAAAGGTTAAGAGTATCTTATGACAATAAGCAGACTTTGTATATAATGTCAACAGCCCTGTTGCAACATGTCCAGTTTTAATTTATTCTTGTTCGCTTGCATAAGACAAATAATATAATTATGTATGTCTGGTTCATGACATTCAAGTTGGAAAAAAATCAAATAAATCATGTTTTTTTAAGAACAGCAACTCCTAAAGCCTTTGGCCTAGGTCCCTTATTAACATTAGAGACATTTTTGTCTGAAAGTGATAACGTGAAAGTTTGCAAGTATTTATTTATTTTGATCAGATTTCATCTTTTTGAGCCTTTTTGCTTCCGAATAAGCTAGTGGTAACTAGTATCCTCCTTAGTCTTTCTTTTCTTTTTCTTTTTCTTTTTATGTCCAAAGAATGTTGCAAATGATATTAATTAGCAAAAAATGTAAGGCTTTAAGGGCTGCACTCATCAAACTTTGAGGCTCAATTTGGACCAGTTAGACATGCTGACAATTTGGAAATATTTTTATTCCCTGCTTATATTATTCTTCTAATGGAAAAATAACACAAGGGATATTAAAACTATATATTAATCACACATTATAGCATATACCATGTTTCAGTGTGTTTCCTAAGATCAGTCATCAATCAGTAAAACTGTTTATTCGCATATACGTATCAAAAAAGAATAAAAAATACTCTTTTTAGAATCGTATTCTTAGCTGATATAGAGCAGCCTCACATTAACCTCTCTGTGGAGCTCTTTACGTGAGAGGCGAAATTCATTTCACATGATTTTAGCTGTCTGGTGTAACACAATTAGTATAAACTAATTATGTAGGCTTCTATTATATTATGGAGAATTAGGCCCTTCTACAGGATGATACACATATCTGTCTGATACTTATGTTCAGATGGGATCCTAAAAACTGGAAGAGCCTATATCTTTCCTTTGACTCTGAAGGGAATCTAGGGTGTGGTTTACTTTAGATGTATAACTTCTAAGCAGCTTTATGTAGGTAAAGTGAAATCCACTCCAGGTGGAGATCTGGACTTTTAATATAAAGTACCGTATCTACTTTGAATAAAAATAGCAATACATTTTAATGGTTTCAAATAATGCTTTTTGATCCCTTAAGGAGGATGTAATAGGGTGAATTCATTTTTAGGTTTTTTTATATGCGTTTGTTTTACACAGAGGGACTACTCTGGCTTCAGTGAAAAATTTCATGAGTTAAAGGAGATTAAATGAAATCAAAATCTCACTAAGGGAAAGATGAGATAGTACTAAGATGGATGGCAAAAATAAGGTCTAATATAGAATGCATAGGCTTAGCATGAAATGTGCATGGAGAGCTTGGAAAGTACACTAGTGACATGTATCTGTGTAATGGTTCCAAAGCATTTTCTTTTGGATGATATTAAGACTTTATAAAACAAACATATGCTCGTGCTAATACTGTTTTGAAGTAAATGTATTAATGCAAAAATGTCCAAACAAATGTGCCAGATTTCCTCAGGGTTTAACTCCCACAGCAGCAAAAGAAGTAGTCCAGAGTGTTTGAAACACTTTCCATAGGAGCATTTTTACCATGCCAAGAATCAAAGCAGGAGTGCTGTACAGTTGTGGCAATGCAGAAACCTCTGCAGCATATGCGTTGCAAGAACGCTGCTGCATCCCGGAGGGGCAAGAGTCCAGGTGTCCTTCTTCTTGGGTATGAGATGCAAGAGAACCAGGGTGGTTTTGATTTACAGAAGGGAATTGTCGGTGTGACAGGGCAGAGACTGTGAAAACCTTCTCATCTATGAGAAGGGAGCTGGAGAGAGGCTAATCAGTGGAAAGACCTATGCCTTTGCCGGCACTAATCAGTGGAAAGACCTATGCCTTTGCCGGCACATCAGTGCGCTGTCACTGTGTTGAACCAAAAGACATCACCCTCAGTACAAGGGGCAAGGCAAGGCCCCACCGTCACATTTACCAGCAAACACACAGGAACTAATAGTCCTCCAAACGCCAGGGACCTGCACCGTATCAGGTAAAACCGACCCCACCTTACTTCCCAGAAATTGGAAGACCTATAATCAGCCACAGGGTGATGACGTCACTGTGGCTGGTTTTGTTTCTTCATATTTTAAAACAGTTATGCAAATGCCATTTTGTGGAGAAACATGTTTTTAATAAATAGACTTGCTTCTTGGTTTGCTACCAGTTTGATCATCAAAACTTTCCCACCACATCCAAATCTGTCCACCAGGAAAAATGCTGGTAAACCTGCACTGGCCAAGCCAGGCAGGCAGAATACCAACCCTTTGGGGATAATCCTTTAATGCTTACAAGGTATTCAGCCAGAGTTTTGCAGGCAGAGGACTGAATCAAGCATTTATTAACCAGATGATCTTGTTACTCCTATAAAGAACCTTGGATAAAACTGTACATTTAAAACTCTTTATCTGCTATATATGCCAGACTTGGATTTACTAGAGGGGAGAGAGGAGAAATAGAAGAGGAAATGCTGAGGGAACTCTAGCTGCTCCCATTACTACTCGTTAGTTCAGCACATAAAATTGCAGTCCCTGCTGCAACCCCCAATTCACTGCCTCGCCTTTCATACTGGGCCTTTGTTCACTGCCCAAATAACTCCAATACCATCCAAAAAAGCGTGCAGATATGTATCAGGTGGAGTTCCTGGCTTGCGTATGTGTGTGAGTATATATGCACACACATGTACATATGCACATAGACATAAATACATATTCCTGTAAATATCCACACAGACAACAATTTTTTCCTAATAAATTATTTGTATTCATTAATTATTTTTTTTCTCAGCCTTTTCTTGGGTAAAATACTAAATTACTGTTTTTTCTTTCTTTCTTTCTTTCTTTCTTTCTTTCTTTCTTTCTTTCTTTCTTTCTTTATAGGGGTCAGACTGCATTGTTGAATCACTTTAAATCCTGAGTCAGGAACATGTCACAGAGTTATAAAATGGTACTGTTGATGGAGCAGCCTAGCGCTGATAGGAGAGGTATTGATTGCAGATCTACTTTTAGATTGCATTTGTGCTCTGCAGTCCTTTTACCTGGTCATAAAATATAAGTGGGCTTTACAAAAAAATAGCAGTCCACTTAGGAAGTCTCTTAACAGGTTTTTTGAGCTTAAATGTACATTCCTTTAAGTACCTGTTAATTACTTTACTGTGATGATGCGCACCTGTACAATGTCAGACTGCCTACAAAGCCCATTGTTAACCTGCCCATCAGCCATTTACTGCCCATGATTCACAGTCGAGGGGTCTAGGATTATTGTCTACTGGGAATTACGTTTTAGTAGTACAACAGTGTGCTGGAGATGTCTTAATGGCTGCTCAAGTGAGATTGTTATAATGCCCACATTGTTGTTCTAGCCAGCACACAGCCTGATTGCTTTTTAAGTTATGGCATCAGCAAGCTCCAGGTCATCTGCACTTAAATCACATGCACATATCTGAAATGTTGATGTGGTAACTGGTAGCAATGTATACAATACTTTTAACTTCCAATGTGGTGGGTGCTTGGGATCAGATTATACGAAGTGTGCAAGTATGCTTCAACCTTTAGAGCTACAGCAAGCTTTGCTGATTTTAAATGTCATCGTAAATTTTGCCTTGAACACTTCACCTCAGCTCATGTGCAGCTTTCCCCTTGATAAACTGGAGGATAAAGAGTATAAGTGGGTTGCATTAAAACTCATGTACACCTCCTGCATGCCCCAGATCATCAGTTTGCTAGAAACGTGTTCAGATGAGGAGAGATGTAGGGTATAGACATCTCTACTTATACCTCTCTTTCTTTTGGACAAGTATTCCTGCACTGGAGCACACGCGCACATGCACATACACACAGACAGATAAATACACGTAGAGTAACATACACACACTGCATCACAGGAAAATAGCACAGGGGACTGTAGAAAATCCATTTTCTAACATTTTCTGCTGGTTTCTTCCCCTTTCACCACCCTGTAAGAGATTGAGAACATCGGCTGAGTTCTCCTGGGAACAGCTGGAGCAAAACATGTCTTTGAATTCACTGCCAAGGTGTCTATGGCACTTAGATGAAGCCTTTAGCAGCATTATTTCTTTTCAGAGTCACAACCACCAGGCTAAACTGTCCTGATTTCTTTTTTTTTTCCCTCTTGTTTTTTGGTGATGGTGTACAGGCATTGACATACCCAAGTAGATGTAGAAAGAAAATAAGGCATTTCTAATGGGTTTGGAGTCTATAAAGTTACCTGGCAGCACTTGTAACTTGAGTTGATTGGAAACATTGGATGTTTCCCACAGAAAAAGAAAAATGATCTTCAAACAGAACAGCAACAAGAACACACACACCATCCCCCTACCTCAAATTTTCCACTGTAAAATTAAGGAATGCAAAAACTTTGCCTAATCATTCCAGTTTCCTTCCCAACACAAAAATCAATTTTTCTACAGATCCTTTTCTATTTAAAAAACATATCAGTAACTCACTCCCTCCCTCCAATTTTCAGTCAAAAGCAAATTTGAAGGAACATATTTTAACTCATCCCATTGTAATGTCAAGAACTTGACTCGAGAAAAAATTTGAATACTTCAAGGCATCTGATCTTACCTATTATTAAATAAATAGGACTCTTCCTCATTAAATGAATTTGTATTCCAATAGTAGTTGCAAACATTACCTCCTTCAGCTGGCATGCCATCACTGAAATGGCGCACTTCTCAAACAACTTTCCCTTTTATCAAAAACACAGAACTGGAATTTTTAACAGATGGTATTTTCACTACTTACTTTGAAATTTTTACAGAGAATGAGCTAAACACATTGACTTGGGCAGGAGGAGAGGCAGTGCAGGGAAATAAGGAGGGAAGGCAGGAAGGAGAAGAGATTTTCATAAGTGCTCAATGTGGACTTTTTTCCTCGCATTAAAAATAAGAATTTTATCCTAGGTTTCAATGGGATCAGAGTAAGAGCAACACTGAGCACTTTGGAAAAAAAATTACACTCCCCAATGTTATTAATATGAGTCATAATTAGAGATGGAACATTTGATCCAAACCCCAATTAACTTCAGGGGAAATTTGGATCCAAACTTTATGGCTTGAATTTATTTGTACACTGGGCCAAGACAGAACTCCTGACCCAGTGCTGTCCAATCCCTCCCCCACTAACAAATCCTTGGGGGAATTAGAGATGCATATCTGGTTCAAGATCTGACATTTGTGGTTTGGAGCTTGTTTGACAGTATATTTTACACATTAAGAGCACTTTCCACCTCAAAATGCCATTTGTGCTTTAAAAAATGCATCTGTACAGGAGGCTGATTCTTAGGAAGAACCCAGTCAAGCCAAGTGATATGCTTTCCTCAGCATGTTTGCAAATAGATGAAAATGCTCACAGATTACCCATTTTCTCAAAACTTTCTGTCTTTTGATTCAGAAAATTCTCCCTGGAGCACTAGGTGCATTTTCTCATTCAGGCAGTAATCCTCAGGGTTTGACTCTCTCTTTCTTGCTCATGTGGAATCACAGTGTTTTCAGTTTGATTAGTCATTAAGCAAGTCACTACCCAGCCTGAAGATGTGTGGGTAAACTAGGCTTTAGTGTCACAGACAGACCTGGGAAATGTACCTGATAATCCAAGACCTTTGTAAGACCATGTGCATCTAACAGTGAGATCTTCAAGGAGGTTTAGAAGGAGGCGCAGGTGGTCCAATATTGAAAGCTTTATTCTAAGGTCAGTAAAATTAACTTTAGCACTGCAAGGACTCTGAAATGCATTAGAAAACATTTTTTCCCACAAGGCAAATTAGCTAAAACAAACAAAAATTGTGACATTAAATATAATTGAATGTTACCCAATTTTATGTAGCTCTAGGTTGGATAGACTATGACTTGATACATTTTTTCTCCCACCCTATCTAGCAATCTTGTTCAAAATTACTGGAAAATATTGTCTTTAGGAAGCCAATCATTAATTATTTATGAGCAGTATTTTACTGAAAGAGTTTAAGCTGTTTGGTTGAGTTACAAACTCCATGGAGAGTTGTGAAAAAGCTTTTTTCCCACCTTTTCAGTCAGTGAATGATTCATTAATCCCAGAGTATATACAAATATTTAGGAGGCAGCAGCATCCACAGGATAAAGCATTTGCCTCAAGAAGAATTCCTTCTCCTCTTAGTCCAGCTGTGTGACTTAGGGTGATTCACTTCTCGCTCTTCATGCCTCAGTTTCCCATGCTGTAACTTGGCATGTGTCTTTTTTTATGGAGAGTTGTGTGCTCTGTGGATGAGTGGATGAGAAGTCCTACACAGGAGTTGTGCTTTCATGTTTGTGAGAGCAGCCCCAGAGCCTAAGTAGGACAGAATATGAAAGAGATGGTAGGACCTGCCTTTGGTAGCCAGCAGAGAAAACACTTGATTTTTTATCACAGGCTGGAACAGTGGTAGTATTCCAAAGGACTGGTCAGACAATGATGACATTACTAAAGCAATAAAAAGGAGGGCCACAGGTCAGTGTTCAGAAGAGTACCTGACACACTATCTTGGTCCATAACATAATGAATTGCATATTGCACTGTTATATTGCACAGGGGCAAACCTGTGATTCCTCCAGCTGTGCTGCAGAGAGGCAGAGCAGCGTAAGCACAGGGTCGTGCTGAAGCAGTCCTGTGTAATCCAGCCTGGAACTAGCTCAGCACACGGGCGATTAGCCTGGGTCTGCCTGCACTGACAGATGTGGGAGATGTGGGCATACCCTCAGCTGCCTGGAGCCAGATTTCCACCAGTAACATTTAAGGACCTAAAAATTCATATTCATAACCTATTTTTCCAAAGATTGGCAGAGTTTTTGAGTTAAGTGTCCAGCTCTTCTTACTTTCACAACCCAGCTAGCTCCAAGGACTACGGGCAGCAGGCTCTTACCACTCTATTTAATGCCTAGTCTATGTTACGATGCAAGAAAGCAATCACAGCATGTTCAGTTAAGGTCTCTCCAAGCCTCTCCACAGCTCTCAGGCTGTACCTGGTTTACCACATAAGAACAGGACAAATTCACTGGTGGTAAAAAGGCTTCCTATAGATTTTGGCTTAATTTGGGAATCTAGGCAGATGGATAGCAAAGTAAATACTTGCTATAATTACAACACATTGATTTACTGCTTTCTGGGAAACAGTACAGCATTGCAGTAATAACAAAGTTGTTCGTGATTGTGTGTGTGTGTATGTGTATATATGTAGGTGTGTAGATATATATACACGTGTATATATATATGAAAGTAAGTGAAATATTCCAGATTGACAACACTGTAGCAGAAAAAAAAATTGGCCCCATGTACAGTATAGGATTTTTCCTTTTCTTTGTTCACAAAATGCATTTTACCATGGGTGATAGAATTTTTGCATCATGAATATTTTATACCAGACTTTAGCCAAAGCCATGATATATCCCAGAAATTAACTTAGGGAAATCTGGTTCTCATTATTCTCTGATGTTCATTGATTTATTTGCTTTCTCAGACAAAGAATTTTAGTCCCCAAACTTGGTATCTACTTAGCTTATTCTTAACCCTTCTGGGGGGGGGGGGGTATATATAATTTATTTCTTGGGAAAGTGTTGAATCACTCTTTTTTCATTCTATTGGACTAACTTCTTCTATTATTTGCATCAGCATAAATCAAAATATTTTCCATCCATGTAAGTAGAATTTGGGCCATCTTGTCTACTCTTATATTTGCATTTGAAAGACTTAATGGCCTGACGGGAAGAAAAAAAAAAGAAAAAAAAAGAAAAGGAGAAATGTATTCATCTGAAATAGAATTTTATATATTCTTTAAATATCTAAGCCCTAAACTGCAACTGATTCTCTTCCCTCCTCCCATTTCAATTCCCACCCAGCATCTGAGTAACTCTGAAAGCATCTGAACTCATCAGGCACACCACATTTGGACCTGGACGTTCTCTAGGCACCTGCAGTTCTGCATTGTGTGCATGCCCAGATCTACCCAGGCCTTAATGGGATCCAGAAACTCAGCTGCATGGTGCCAAAGTTCCCTAAAGGGCTTAATCCCATAAACATGCCTAAAGCCCAGTTCATATGCTCTAGTAGGACCAGGCCTCTCACAAGCTGTAATCGTTTCTGTTATCTTTTAAAACAATTTTCTGGAAAAGACGGTGGTGTTCACTGGGTTTTGCAAAGTAGTCAGCTTAATAGTGAATTTACCCGTGAGGTATTTAAACCTGAATACAATTCCTTCCACAGCCTGAGGGGGACTTAACTCCTAGCTCCTCACACTCTACGGAGTTCTCTATCCATCACATAATAGTGTGTCATAAAACACGATCCTACGTACTGCTCTGTTTGAAGCTGTGCTATTGTACCATAAAGACAGCAATGTTCCTGCATTGAGCAAGGAGCAACTGATGCCCCTAGATTATTTATGAACTTAGCGTACAAGGTAAAAAGACCAAAAAAAGTAGCACCAAAGATTCGGAAGTCAGGTGCTTTCTTGTAAATCCCTTCCAGTCCCTACTCGTTGCACAAATAGGATGAGCTCGGGTTCAACAGGAAATAAGAAAACTACTGTATAACTCAATGGTAATAAAAATTATTTGTTCTCCTTCAGTCCAAGAAGACAGACTCAAACTTTACTCTCCAAATTCCTACCAATTTGCCTTTCTCCGGATGGAACAGCTTCATCAACTTCACCTTTTTCTACTGCTCTTAGAAAAAATGATACCTACATGGCCACAGGAGGCATTCAGCCTCCTGATGGGGAGAAGCATCTTCCCAACAATGTGATTTAGGTTTTCAAACTATGAGAAGCAGAGGAAGCTTAGACAGTGTCATGAATCAAGAAACAGCCCACTGAAGATTACAGCTGAAGCAGGAGATATAGTTGCCATGCAGTGACTTGTTCAACCCTTCTGGTAGGGTTCACTGCAATTACTAACACAATGCAGTAAAGGGCTGTCTTTTGAAATGCTGAGCTTGCACAGCTTCTTCCAGCTTCCCTAAAAACAAACAAGAAAGAAGGCCATAAAATGGCAGGATCTGGTTTTCTTTAGGTTTAGCAAGTCTTGAGCTATTTAAATTCAATATAAGAGTTTTAAAAATAAATAAATTTTAAAAACCCCTTTGAATTGGAATTTTGCAGGATTCTATCTAACTCACAGGAGTAGTATTAAGACCCGGGACTTCTTACCTCATGGCCATGATTTTAAATGAAATAAAGAACTACACTGACAGGAACTATCATTTGCTATGCATTCAGTAGCTTGTGTGAAACTAGACAGCTATGCCAGGCAACGAAGCCCGTTAATTCCAGTAGTTAACAGCACTTAACTACATCAGGGCTGTGTTTCAGCTTACAAACATGACTACACATTTCATCACTGGCCCATTAATGTCTTAGTTTTACATCTTGTCCTGGATAAACAGATCCCTGCTAGAAGAAAGCCCTAAAGTAGGTCCATTTGTGGTCACACATGAGCTCCTCTGTCTACAGGTGACTGGCAAAGAGCAGCTGCACTGAACTTTGGTCTGTGTGTTCCCACCTCTACAGGCAGACCTCTCACACTGCAGCTCTCTCCAGCCTTCTGGTTTGTACCACACAACCCTTTTAGCAAATTGCATTATGAGCACCACTAGTATGAAAGAGGAGATTATGTTGTGTATTTTTAAAATCATGTTCTTTTCTGGAGAAAATGCTCCATAAAATTGACCTGAGAATATAGATAAGACAATGCCTTAGATTGCTACCCCATTTTAGAATACTTTAACTGTTTTATGTTTAGAATTTTCTTCATTCTTATAATTTATCCTGCTTATGTTGGTTTACTTTGAATAGAAAATGACCATAAGAGATGTTTCAAGATTTTTAGTGATAGTATCTGGTCAAAGCATGTCAAACCATCCAGATTCCCACTAAATGTTTTCACAACTGGTTCAGCTAGAAGACACCTGTGAGCTGGGAGACCCACAACTGTCTAAAAATGGTTTAGCTGTGTCACTCTCTCCTATTTTATATCCCCGCCAAACCAGCATGACTTAACCATAGTTAAGTTAATCAGGTAGATGGAGACTGATATGTGGGCTTCTCTGTAACAGCTAAACTTTGTGGCATTAATGTATTTGTTGTTTTACTATACAGACTAAAAATGGTGCATTACTATTTGTAAGTCATCTTTCATGTGAAACATTTGAAATACATTCAGTCTTACTGAAAACATCCTGATTTTGCAGCTTCTTTTATTTTGTGCAGCTTCTTTTATTTTGTGAATTGTTCAAAAAAGTTAAAAGTTGAAACATTCATCATTAACTTTTTACACTTTTTTGCAAAAAACCCTTACAAGAACCTGAAGAAATGAGTCCTCTGAAACCAGCAGAGACACTGCTCCTAAAAAAAATCAGATTGCTCAGTTTTATACTGAGAGAAAGTCGCTGTGAAACTTGTAATATTTGAAATTAAATTCTCCAAGATAATAGAAATAAAGGGATACCTAATGTCCTCCACGCAAGGCTGAAAATTCACTCTATAATGCACTGCTGAGTGAGCAAATAAATAGCAAACTCACTGTTTCCTGTAGCATGTTAGGTACCTGCTTATTGTTGAAATGGCTTGTGACACTAGTATTTTTTTATATTCCTGAAAATAAAGTTTTACCAGTAACACAAAAAGCCCACAGTATTAGTGTTATACTTGTAGGCTGCCTGCCAATTGTTTAAAAGGCCATTGGATACATAACACAATGAACATGAGGGATTATTAAAAATAAACTCACATCTTGGTGCTTAAACATTTTCTCTCTCTTTTCCTTAAGAAGTGATCACTACAGCATATTTTTTGGGGGAAAAAAAAGCATAACCAAGGGCAGCAGAACTAGATGAAATTTTTATGCGAAAGAATCCATTAAAAATGCTCTTTGGCTGTCTGTTTGTGCCCTTGAGTCTCACGAGTACAGTTGGCAAGAATAGAAAATCACTTATGGACTCAAAAAATGATATAGTACATTTCCTACCCTTTTAAATCCTTTAATGTGTCCCCAGCATCCCATGTAATTTAGGGAGGAACATCAGAAAGTTTGGATACTTTTCTGAACCTTGTTCAAAGAATTCCAAATACTTTAGGTTGTAAAAATGGGATGGAAATTCTATAAGAAAAGCCTTTCTTAAAGATTTTCATACCTTTGCATGGAATTAGTTTAGATCTCTGCAGAAATGAAAGAGCATGGAACAATTGCAGAGGTTAATCATATCTTTCTAATTTCAGTAATTTGATGGTCTGCATTTCAGTTGATTCTTAGGCAGTGGGAGCTATTCCTTTTTGGGACAATGGTAAGGCCTGGTGAACAGGCTTAACTAATTTATTTAATTTCGCTGAGATGTACTTTAGGGATTAATAAGGAACAGCAATTGATGCCTTGCCACATGCGCTCTGGACTGTGATTTCTTTGCTCTTCTTAGCTGTTTCACAGCCTTTCTCAAGCCCAGAAAACAATCATAAATCAAACTAAATATTTATATAGCTTTTTGGCATTTTTCATGCGTGAGTGAAAAAGACGATGGGTAAGTTGGTCATAAAAATTCCAAGGAAAAATATTTTATGGAAATTTGCCGATTTGTCAAAATACAAGTGCTTTACAGAGGGTGTTTGATTCTGTTGATACTGCAGTTGATGTAAAGAGGATCTAGCATGCTTACAACTACACTGCACTGAGGGAATGAATGGACTGTTCAGAATACATCCCATGAACAGAGACATGAAATCTATTGGTGGAAATACTCCAGATTTTTATTAGTGGAATACAAAGCAGAATTTGGTCTCAGGTTTCTGCTTTGAGAATGCTGAGATCTAAAACACATCTAGGAAACCATTTTAGGTTGGAATAAGTAACTTCAATAACAACGATAATTAGTCAATGAACGTGTAGAGCAAGATCTCTCTTACCTAACCTAAATGACCAGAATAGGCACCAAGGCTCCACAAGCTAATAACGGAGAGTGCTAATTGTCTCCAAAGACAACTTTTTAAATTAAACATGAACAACAGTTCAAATAGAACAAGGAGGCTAAATCTAGCCAGTAGGAAAGGTTGGGCACATCATTTGTCTGAGGTCTCCCTTTCCAAGGAAATATTTGTATATGGCACAAATCCATTCATCCAAGATCCAAAATACAATGGGAACTCTACATACTTAATGTAACATGGATAATTTGATTTTAGAGAAAACTTTGAACCAGAATCTTCTGCTTCCTGAGTTTCCTAACTGTGAGATTTACAGGACGGACTGAGAAGCACAAGCTTCCCTCTTCCAGTAGGAGCTATGACAATGTGCAGCCCATGGGCTGGAGGAAACACGGTGTCTGTTTCCTGTGGCCATGAATTTTTGTATTCTGTATTCTAAGATGCAAACACCATAGCTATTTTAATAAATTAAGGTGTATTTGGGGATTGGTTGCAAGCACTGAGATTTGGTCATCTAAGCTGCTAAACTGATAGCATGGATGCTAACACAGTTTTGGCTTGGGCTCAGTTAGCGTTTTCCAAAATCGTTCCCAAACACAGTTCAGGATTTACCACATGCCCACCCTGTTCTGGGGAGACCATAGTATGGACGTGGCCAGATCATTTCAGTTGGCCTCAAGGCCAGAGAATGGGTCCTTGTACTCTAGTTTATGGGTACCAGTATAACCAGACAGTTCTAAGAGCAGAGCAAGTAGTCCAGGTCTGTCTTGCTCCTGCTGGTTACCCTGAAGATGGTTGTTCAGCTTTTCTCCTGCCTAACTCTTGTCAACTACTACCTACAGTCTCACAGGCAAGACATCCTCATAGGAGCTAGGGAATGTCTGTAACACTACTCCTGCTCTTTCCAGCTCCTTATAATGAGTCTATAGGTACACTTACCTAGCTAAGCCACAGGCTGATCAAGATCAATACTGGAATTCAAAAGACTAAAGTGTTTTGGCTATTTTTAAGTGAAAGCAGTGTGTATCATGTATGGAACTTGGATCTTCTTCAGTCCATGATGTCTGCAATATGGATCTGAACAATCAAGATATCCAGTGCAAAAAGGAAATCAGGTATACAGTACTGTAAGCTACTATTTAGCATCATAACAGCCAACAAGACCAGAACAGTCTCATGATGTCTTCCATTAAAAAAAAAATATAACATGGAACATGCCTGCACTTAGACATAGAATCACAGTATCACAATATCACAGAATCACAGAATCAGAGAATGGTTAGGTTGGAAGGGACCTCTGGAGGTTGTCTAGTCCAACCCCCCTGCCCAAGCATGTCCAGACAGCTTTTGAATACTGCAAGGAGGGAGAGTCCACAACCTCTCTGGACAACCTGTGCCAGTGCTTGGCCACTCTTCCAGTGAAAAAGTATTTCCTGATGTTCAGGAAGAACCTCCTGTGTTTCAGTTTGTGCCACTGAAAAGAGCCTAGCTCCCTCTTCTTTACACCCTTCCTTCAGGTATTTATATACATTGATAAGTTCCCCCCCCCCCCCCAAGCCTTCTCTTCTCCAGGCTGAACAGCCCCAGCTCTCTCAGCCTTTCTTCATATGAGAGATGCTCCAATCTCTTAATCATGTTAGTGGCCCTTTGCAGGACTCTCTCCAGCATGTCCATGTTTGTTTTGTATGGGGGAGCCCAGAACTGGACACAGTAAAATGAATAAAACCCAAGAACAGTGTTAAAAGATAACGTAAGGTTTAAAGTCAAGTATACAAAATATAGAAAATGGTGAAATCTAGTTTTCCACAGGCAACGTAAATTCAGCCTGTATGCATGTGTTCATTAGTGTAAGGTCTTGAATTAGATGTTCACCTACTACTTCCACAATGAAAAAAACCCGAACAAAAAAACCCCAAAAAATGACAAAAACTAATTTAAGCTGCCAACAACTTGATATCATAATTCTATCCTATTACATGTCAGAAACTGAAGTACAAATCAATGTAAACAGCTTCTGCGGTTTTTTACGATAAGTAGAAAATTCAGCTGTGCAAGCGATGAACTTCTGCTAGTGCTATGTAGGGGGTATTCAGATTTCAGGTAGTGAAACTTGTGGAGGAACTCGATCTAACTTTAGCAACCAACTTACAGATGAATGCCTCCTGAAGCATTTTTCCTCAAGTTAATGCCTAAATTTCCTATAAAGTTAATGGATGAAGGGAGGTGTCTGAAGTCATAAAGGAGGAGTTCATCTTAGCCTGTCCTTAGGCACTTGGAATTCCTTCATGCTTTCATCCTTACCTGCTTTCCTTTATTTAGGACAAATTTGGATGACTTAAACACTTTTGGAATGACTGATTCAGATACATGAAGGAAGTATATCTGACTTAGACTGCCTGGGTTTTATCCATAATTCAGCTTTCCAAAGATGTTGGCTTAAAATTCAGTGGATCTATTGTTCAGGGGATAGGGAGGCTCATTATTTCCTAAAGTCAACAGCCTCCGAGTTGTCTCAAATTGGCCATAAGTCTAGGAAGAAATTAATCAGGACTCCAAAACATAACTCAAAGTAGCTAGATTAGTTATATTGTATTACGTCTCTGAATGTCTCAAACAGGCCATATAAGTTAGAAACAGAGGTTGTGGCTGTGGTAGTGTGAATCTTTACATTTTTAGAAAGTTAAATGCTCCACAGACACTTTGTCTTTCATTCTTGGGACTTCAAAGAGACCTTTATCTCTGTCAGAAGGTTACAGCATTATGCATGCTACTGATTTTTATATAATTTTATTCCAGGGGTGCAATTATATATATTCATACATATATATGCCCATACACATACACATATATACATGGTCACAGAAACATATATGTATGCATATGCATACATATGGGTGTGCTTGTATATGGGCATATGTATGAATATAAATATAAATAACTTTACAAATAGCTGTTTTATTCAAGTTTGTTGATAGCTTGAGTTAACGAATGGTTAGAATTTTGGCAAGTCCCACTGGAGTTTGGATCCAGTGCTCATAAAACTAAGCAAAATCCTGGAATCTCATCTAAAAATGGACCTTTTGTGGCATGTCTCATATTATTGTTACATATGATCCATAAGGTCTGCTGAAAAAATCATAAAAAACTGGAAAGCAGAATTATTAATGAAAATCAGGTTCTATTTAAAGCTGGTGGTTTGGCATTATTGAAAAACTATGTGATTTCAGACTATAAAAATCTTCACTTACCCATTTCGTGACAATTTCTTTTAATTACTTTTAGTCAGAAGCAATTCCCATTTTTATTTTCTGACAATTTCTTTCTTTTCTTTTTTAAGCAATGATGTAGTCTGTTGGAACGAGTAGCGGACAAAATAACATTTCTCTAAGTAGTCTGTGAGCACTTGTCTATGCTGCGGCATTCAATGTTTTAGAAACTTCTCTGAGCAATACCATGTATAAGTAACTTGTTCTCCTATGCTCTCTATATTTAGTAAAGAAGCTTGTTTGGAACCCCACTGTGCCCATGTGGTTTCTATATATAATTTGGTTGTATAATGAGAGAAAAAGACAAAGCAACCCATAACATGCCCGATATTGTACAGGACACAAATGAAGATGGTCTCTGCTGCCAATGGTTTACTGCCCAACATCTCCAACATGAACGTTACTCTGTTGGATGGACCCCCACCTCCATATGGAGCTCTACAGCAGCCAATGGACTCCTTGATATACACTGGTCTCTGCATATGCAGTTCATTATGGGGCTGTGGCCCAAAAGACATACATGAGAAAGAAAACAGAGAGAAGAGAGTAGAGAATACACACATTTCAGTTAGCATATTCAAAGATAGCTCAAAGGCATATGATTTCCATTAAAACTCAATTGAATGTCACTTACAGAAGGCTATATTGGCAGGTGGCATACAAAAGGAACATCCCACCTGAAAGAGGTGTTGGTAACATTCTTTGTTATACCTGTAAGGATCATCTGTGCATTTTGATCAATGCAATTTCCAAAGAAATACCTTAATAAAAGCAATAAATTTAACTGTTTGAAGGTTTCCTATAGAGGACTGGATTATAAATAAACTTGTAGCTGTATTTTCAAACTATTTCCAAATGCAGTTACATCTTAGCTTGGGTAACATGAATAATCCTAAATATTTTAGACTGTTCTACACCTTCAATGTGCAGCATAAAATGAACTAAGTAATATGATATTACTTGCAGTTGTACTTTACATATAGTCCAAGTTACAGCCATGGAAACAGCTTCAGCAAGGGACAACAGAAAAGATTTTAACACACATGAATAAAATCAGTGGCTAAGAAACACGTGGGTGGAACGGGAAATACACTTCAACTGAGACCTCAACTCCTGCACAGAAAAAAAAATAAAGTAACCTCCTAGGATGGAATTCCACTTGTAGGGATTGTGGTGCCAGGGACAAGACATGGAGGAAACTGCCTCTGTGAGAACTAAGTAGCAGTAATTTCCTTACCTATTCCCAAATCTTCCATCTACAGAGATTATTGACAGAAGTGCAGTTAATCTGCCTGAACCCTAATCAGGTATTATTGATATTTTTAAATTTCTATTTCTGGGTTCTTCTCAGGCTGATAGCAGCTGTTACTATAGCGTGGGATTTGGAGTGGACAGACAACTTAACGTGAATTTTCACCAGTCATGCATCTAATACAATGCTTGAAATAAGTAAATAAAAAGTGGGGGAGGCGAACGGGATGGGGGACACAGACACAGGATGACAGGGTAGAAAGAAGAAGGGTAAAGTGAGATACTTTATGTAAGAAAAGTGGTATTTCTCCAGCTCGTGATACCTTCAAAACAAGACTGGATACTTAAGTAAAAACCAAAACATTCTGTTAAAAAGGAAGCCTATAGTTTGTGGAATGTAATAGCTTATGTTATATGGCAGTTCAAGCTAGATAATAATAGTGTCCTTTCTGCCCTTAAACCCTTTGATTCAGCAAGTCTGCTGTCTTACTAATAGAAAGAATTGATCCCCCTTTATTCAAGGATGATTTTGTGTTGCCAGTGCACATCAGTGTATCTAGTAATTTCTTTTTAAATCCTAAGATTTATTCTTACTTAACTCCTTTTCCATAATATAGCTGAAGGAAAGAGTAAGTAACAAACACCCAAAACAGCAATTCCTGAAAAACATTAGTATCAAGGAAAAAAAAAGAAAAAATATAAGATTGTGTTCATAAAATTAAAATACGAACATTGGCATTCAAATGTCCTTTAAAAAAAGATTTTAATATTGTACCAATTTTGCCTTTCTTCAAGCTGTCCTGGTAGTGTACATGCAGCAATAAGTTCTATATTTGGAGAAAGTGGAAAGTTAAACCTAACTCAATGCCCAATCAGTGCACCATCTTTCACCACCCTTGCTGAATTACACTTTGAAGCACTGGGGTACAGAGATGTTGCAAGTGACTTGCCCATAGTAACACAGCAAGTACCAGAAAATCATGTGAAGGCTCTGACTCGCCTCTGGTCTAACAGGAACTGCTGTTAGAGATTGCTTCCTTGGGAGTGTGTGTGCAACTCTTGGCATATTTCTGTTCATCAGGGTAGCTTGCTTTGCATTCAGAGTGACACATCCTTAGAAGTGCATTTGCTCTGCTGTGCAAACATGGATATGCATGAAATAGAAAAAAAAAAAAAAGGGGGAAAGAAAAAAATTAAACATAATTTAGTGGTTGGAAGTTATTTCCAGTTTGCAACCACTGGAAGGGTTGCCTGGAGAAAACTTTTCCCTCCGTTATTACAGAATAATAGCTTGTGGATGCTGAAAAGCAAACACAACTTGTGGTTTTCTTTTAAGTTACACTGCAGGGCTATCTCCCGCTTAGCATTTTAGCATCATGTTGTTTGGGAAAGGTCACGTTTTTACTTTCAAGACACCATTTGTCTTCAGTCCCCTCTTCTAATCTGCAAATAGTTACCCAATAGTTTTGGGCAGGAAGCCCAGTACTTGGTTACAAAAGCTGCTTCAAGTGTCATTTTACTAATCATGGAGGTCTGTATTGTGTTAAATAAATACAGGTAACCTTCATCAAATGATGCTTTTGCATTTACTGAAAGCTGAAAATATCAGCCACAGTATATGCAGGTATATGGCAGCCATTGCTGTCTGCAGTTTCAGGCCACAAATTCCTATTTATGTCGTAATGAATTAAATAGTTATCTAGAACTTGCTGTCACTGTGTTGGGATTTTTAAGCATCTCAGACTATCTCCAGTTACAGCAGTCTGGAGTATAGTCTTTCAGCTAGGGCCAAATTCTGCTATTTTATTTACACCAAGCAGCATGTTTCTTTCAGTATCTTTACTGGAAAGGTCACACACCATCAAAACCAAGATTCCATTTGATGTCAAGATTGCAGAGTTAATTATGATTAAACCACCAAGTAATCTCTGTTGCAATGAAGCTATTGTGTTTTTACACTGGTGTGATGGATAACACCGCCTCGACTACTCTGTTTAGGTCCATTCATCCGCCAGCCCACATATTTCTTAGATTAGCTCCCAGACAAAAGCATGGAAATGGACCTCTCAGTCCCTACTTTTAGATGTTTTCACTATTGTATGAGATTCTCACGTATTCTCTTTACCTTTAATATATTGTTCTTTCTCTGCTGCCCCTAAAAGTGAGATGAATTTTTCCACAGAGGAGTTGAGGACAGTTGCTGAATACTGCAATGACAAATCTCTACAAGAAGAGCAGGAATCATATTCTTGGGTAACAAAACCGTTTTTGAAAGAATTAAAGAAAATAAAATCTTGTTTCTTCTGATCAGTATTACCAGTTGCTAGCAATTCAATCAAAATTAAGTATTACTTATGTTCTCTGTAGCGAGACCTGGGGTCTTCTATTTGTGTTTTTTTAATGCAAATATCAATGATCAATCAACACAGAAGTGCTCTATGAGGGATTACATCAGACCTTGAACACAGTACACAAAGATTTATCATCCTACAGGCTATATTTTTCCAAGTAAGTGATCACAGAAGTCTTAACCTGGTCTTTGAGAGCTCAGTACTGAATCAAGCAGAGGGGAAGAAAGCAATTACAGTTTCCAGACTGATTTCCAGAATAATGGGGCAATGGGTCTGTCAACTTTGCCCTGAAAGACACAAGCGAACTGTACCACAAAGCCGTGTCCCACCCAGGTATAGTCAACCACAGAGCCAGATGACTTGGAAGGCTGTACGAGCCCAGGTATGTGCTGCATCATCACAGTCATGCCATTCCCCATCAGCACAGCAAACAAGCAGAGCTCACTCACATCTGCTCAGGTGTCAGTAGAAATATCTTTTGTTTGGCTGCAGAAGACTATTTCAACACATCCACTGCTGGCATTGTCTGTTAGTATTATATACGTGTCAGCGTACATGCTGGGATTAAAAAAAAATAGCATTGACCATTTTTTCTACCAATGGGAGAATTATCAACTTTGATTGAAACTGAGCTTGGTCAAGACTGCAAATCTTATCCCACCATAAAACAGATTCTTTTCTGTGTGGAAAAATAAAAGTAATCTTTCCTCCTATTTGGTCTTCCAGCTGCTTTGAAGAGTGTCAATGAAATAATGATTTTCCAAAAGTGGTGTTTTTCCTCCTGAACAAATTAACAACTAGAAGAAAGATTAAGAAGAAAACCTATAGTGAAATGACTGAAAGATCTCAACCTTAAGATTTTTTTCACTCAGAACAGGAAGATCTGAGTATTATGCATACCAGCATCACTTTTGGCAACTGTTTTAGTAAAGAAAAAAACAAACCCAACCACAAAAATTGACCTTTTATTTTGATGCTTTCTAAAGTAAAGTATTCAATGTTTCAATTCGAAATTATGCTTAATTTTAAAACACTTTGGGGTCATTAAGAATAATAATAAAAAACCCGCTCAAGAACAACACTGTACATTTTGAAACATTCTGTTTGGTCTGACTTTTACTTCTTCTCATCCCCTGTTTTTTTAATACTGTTTTTCAAATAGCCACCAAACAAATCAACGTTACCCCTAGCTGTAGGGAAAAGAATCCCCTCCACAAATGACAGCTTCACAGGATCTCTGTGTGACACCTCGGTTAGCTGTGCAAGACAGCTGCTTGAGAGACCTCCCAGGTGCAGAACATCATGGCAGTGGTCAGTGTGCTGTAAAAATCCTGCTCTGTTACAGGAAAATCTCTTCACCTTCTCAGCTGCAGAGGACTGAACTCTGCACCTTTCCAGCAATAAAGGCAGACCTCATACTGGTCTACACCAGCAAGAGCATGGCTAGTAGATCAAAGGAAATGATTCTTTCCTTTGATTTAGCATTCATGAGGCTACAGCAGGAACACTGTGTCCAGTTTGGGTCCCCAAAGCAAAAAAGGCATTGGCATACAGGAGAAAGCTCAGTGGAGAACGTCCAGGATGGGTAGGGGTCCACAGCACACGACACATGAGGAAAGGCTGAGTGAGCTGGGATTGCTTAACCTGGAGAAGATAAGACTAAAGAGGGATCTAATTGTTCTCTCCAAATATCAGGCAGATGTAGAGGAGATGGATCTAGACACTTTTGGCAGGTGCACATTGAAATGAAAAGAGGCAATGGACACTAATTCGCAAAAATTGAGATTCTGGCTTGATATAAAAGAAAAAAATCATAACTACAGAAAATAAACATAGGAACAGATTTCATAAAGTTGCTGTGGAATCTCCATCCTTGGAGATACTCAAAACTCGAGAAGACAAGGCCCTATACTTAAAGCAACCTGACCTAATTTGGACTCTAGCCTTCTTTAAGCAGGGGTTCTACTCCCAAGGTTCTTTCCAATCTACATTATTCTACATTACTACAGTTCAAGAGATGTTTTTTTATTTCCAGAGAGGTACATTTTAAGGAATTACAGTTCATTGCTTCATGCTTCAGCTTCAAAGTTACAGTTTGCACACAGTCCATTGATCATTCCTTTGTGAAGCTGATTGAATGTAGGGAGCTGTGGAAGATTATGGAGAGGATTCCCAATAAAACTTACTTTCTTGACAAGTCTTGCCTGAGACATGGAAGAATGGAAACATCATGACAAGAGGTTGGATCACTGCTAATAGGAAACTGTTCTACGTAGCTGGGATTCATTACCTGACAGGTCTGAAAGGGTTAGGATTGAGAAAGAATACAAAATTCTTCCAGTATTTGATATAGTTCTGAGTTTTAAGAGGATCTGGATGGGAGTTGGGAGCTAGTTGTTTATTCTGGAGTAAGTGTCTTGACTAGTCTTTAGATGACATAGATCAAAAATTACTATGATAACTTATGGAAGACAGTGAAAATAGCAAGACCCTCCAAGACATTAGACAAGAAGAGTGAATGCATGGCAAAATAATGAAGGTCAACAAATAGCCTGAGGATGACAATTCACAGGGAATTTTAGGATGTTTGGCTTCAATGAGGTTTTTATGAATTAGACTTTCTCAAAGTATAGACACTCTCTAAGGAGCATCTGGAATAGGCTGGGTATAAATATAGAATGAAATTGAAAATAATTAAGTGACAATATAGAATGGCAAGGGTGGGGGGGGGGGAGAAAGAGCATTTTGCTTTGGGAAGGAAAAAAATGATTACATGCACTACTAATAAAAGTCAGGTGATACAATTTCTTGAGTGATTGTACCAGCCCCAGCTAGAACTCTTTGGGCCTGGGATGACTAGCCCTCTCCCAAGGGATCCCTGAGCTAAGTAACCTAAAAGAAGAGATGGGAGTAAGATGGAAGGAGCAAGGTTTTCCTAGAAGAGCGGGATACAGAAACTGTTCTTGGATTAAATGTTCATGAGCTGATTAAATTGTTTTTAGAACTACAGAACAGAATCAAAGTAATGTTTTGGATTTTTAAGGGACAAACTAAGAAACTAAGGTCAACAAAGATTACTACACTGAGGAGATTAAGGACTCGAACACAACAAAAAGCTTTATCTGAAATTGCTTTCCAGGTAAGAGGGGAGATTACTAAGGAAGAGTTACAGGGATGGAAAGAATTACTATCACTACAGAATGGTAAGGTCACATTTAAAGAATATGATTCTGATTACTCATGTAAAAATAATTTAAATGGTAATAGAGACAGGTAAGGGTTGCCAGGTGATTAATATAATGAAGTGATTACTTTATGAAAACAGATTAAAAAAATCTTAGTTTGTTTTCACTCATAAAACAACTAGGGTATATAACTGTTTGTAATACAGACATCTGGATCATAACTGTGAAAGATAAAGAATGGTTATTTCATTTAAAAGCTGATATTGGTATAGGATCAAATGAGTATAAAATGCTTATGAAAGAACTTTGAGTAGAAATTTGAAGATGTCTAAACATCCACATTGTGATTTTCAAGGACAGCCTTCTAAAGGATGTAGATAAGGGTAAGGACCCTAAATTGTTTCGAGATGAAACCTGAAACCTCGGATAAAGAAAGGATTACATAACTGACTAGTGTGATGCTATAACTAGAAATCAGAAGTGGTGCAGTAAGGATCCTTTTTTATAAAAAAAAAGGTACTCCTCTTTTTATATCCCTAAGGAACACCCAAAAGGGATCTTGGTCACCACTTGCTGAGGTTTGGTTTTCCACTGTATTTGTTTTATTTTAAACCTATGCTTTGAAGTTTCTTCTGATCCCTGCTGAGGCTAGGAAGAAATATTTTTTTTTTTTCACTCCTTGAGTCATAACTTGAGAGCATTAGGAAGTGGAATAATGTTTTCCTTCCACCAGCCCTTTGGAGATAGACTTAAAATGGATCTGCAACATTGGAAAGAATGTGTTGGTGTATCCAGAGGTACTGCAAAATCTGTCACGTGTCTGACTAGTGCAGCTCGGCCTTGCAGTTGCCAGTTTTGGAGTCAGAAAGGAACCTTCTCCCGAGTCACACTGGCCAAGGCCAGTGAGGACTACCTGCAGTCTTCTGTGGCACAGGACACGGTTCATTCTTCAGGATCACTTGGGTACATTTTCCTCTAAGATTTCATGCTATTACTCTTGACAGCAGCCTTTGGTTTCCTTGATCTTTTGGAGATGCTTAGTGCTGTCTTTTGCACCTAGTACCTCAGTGTTTTGTAGTAAGCTAGGGAATATTTTGCAGCTTGCAATGGGCAGTAGGAAGGGCAGGTGGAGTAGCATTGATGCTCTTTAGAGATTCATAAACGTAGAATTGCATTCTTCAAGCCTAATCATAGACACTTTCATGAGCTATCTACCTTTGAGGGCTATTTGCTCTAGATTTCTCCTACAGGTATTGGAGTGAGATGGATGTTTCCGGGGGAGTTTCAGTCCCTGAGAGTTTGTAATTTTTTCCTTCTGAGTAAGCCAATTCCTCTTCTTGAACTATGAAAAACACAGAATCACAAGACACAAAAGTAGGAAACAAAGAGTTTTCAGGTAACACTTAAGGTTGCATCTATGAAAAGTGTACATGGAGAAATCAGAGCTACTATACTTCCGGCATGATGCCTTGCACTTGTAGGGGGCTGAACACAAAGATCCATATGGCCTCTTTCAGATTTATATTTATCTGTCCTATATGTGGTGCGGGAATGGCAATGACACCTCTTGTTGAATGGTCAGTAAAGATATTCTTCCTGCATGGCAAAGAGATATCCAAGTCACTCATTTAAAAACTGTAAGAGAAAGAGTGAATCAAAGAACTCATACAAACTCTAAATTTTGTCTGAAATTATCAGAACAACTTAATTCAGTTTAAAATGATGGCTATAAAACTGCAAAACATTCTCAAAAGAAACATATAAATAACTTGAAAATATATATTAAATTAAATATCTTAATGAAGTATGTTACTGAAGTAATTCACTTCTTGTGATATTTAAATACTGGGCAACCCCACATAAAGTGCTGAGTATAAAATTATGTACGGATATCTGTACAATACTACGATGTCTCAAATTGAGTCCTTCCCAAAGCATTCACTTAAAATAAAAACAGAGATGAAGCCAATGACTTTACAGTTGACACGGGAGACGTGTCTGTATCCTAACACCAAGACATTATGGACTAGATTTGAAAGTGTAGGCATATGCAATTGCGTGCATACATTTGAGCATGCCTAATATGGCCACAAATATTTTACATATGCAGGCAAATCACATTTCTGAAAACATACATGGCTAGTTATCTAGAACAATGCTCTGTTACCCTCAGGAACCAAGACTTAGCTTCAGCTAAGTTTCACCAACAGCTAGTTGAGAACTCAGAGCAATATGTGAGACTCGGAAGGAAGAGGATGCTCTTGGAAAGTTGTGTTCTCTTGCCAGGCCCTTGTAGCAATAATGATTGTTCGAATTGAGAGTTTTCTATTTCCGTCTCTGCTTCTATTACCTGTTTTCGCTTGTGTGTTCATTATGAACACTGTTTTATCAGTGCTTCACTGTGGAAGAGCTCTAGCTTTCTGTCTCCCTTGTTGTTAGTCAAGTAATTATCCATTGCTTAACATATATGTATCATGTACGAATATATTCATAAAGTATATGGTGTAACTCTCCTCGTCTGGGCCACTTTCTTCAGGCATCTCTTATATGCAAAAAGGCTGTGCAAGCAAGATATACTCAGCTAAAAAGTGTACAGTAGTTATTCATTGGCTAACACACACAATAGGAGGAGGGATAAGCTTCTTGAATTGGCCATTTACGTGTGTTAGCAAGTCATATTTCAGTGTATACATTTTAACTTCAAAAGCCAATTCTGCATATTCATTGCATGAATGGGAAAACAAAAAACTTTATGCACTGGTTTTAAGGCAGTTTTATTTGCCAAAGATCACTTTTTAATGCTGTCTCTGTGCCACAAAGAACAGTCTTTGAGAGAAACGCCTTTCAAGCAGCCCATATTTGCATGAATATGACAGTGTCTGTAGCAAACCGATCTCCGCTGGTTTTTTTCCCAGTAAAGAATGGCAAGACATCCAGGAACCTGATTGGTTGGCATGGATTTTGTTTGCTATAATAAAATACAACAAGGGCTGTCAAGACTTATTGCTTCAAACGAAGAGCTGTGTACAGCATGGTTCCCCGTAGCAGCCTGCATATGGAACCCTTTAAACATTCTTAAGAGACCCATTGGGGCTTCTAATTATTGTGAAACATCTCCTGGCAGAACCATTCCTACCCTTCCAAGAATGCGTTGTAAAAATAATTAGATGATGAGATTTAGATCGAAACCGCTAACTAGTGATTTAAGAGTTTTGCTCGTACCATATAGAAAACTAAGGAAATGAAACGCTGAAAATCTCTTCACATGAAAGGAAAACAATCCTTTGTGGTTCACATTTTGGGGGAAAGACAGAGAATGAACTTCTCTTTTTCCTCCTTCCTTCCCCCTCCCCAACTTTAATACTTTGTTTCCTGTGGTTACATGAGGGGGTGGAGATGTTTCTTCATTTTCTAAACATTAAACCACTTGAGAATCTTTCTCCATTTCTGGGGAGCCTGCTATTAGAGAACAACTTGAGGAGCTTGCTTTAATCAAGCTTAAAAGCTATGAAGAATAGAATCACATTTTATGGCTTTAGAGGCTAAACCAACATGTAGCCAATTAGGTGACATCACTCCTACAAAAAAAGCAGAACATCTTTGTTTAATCAAAACAAACAAACAAGATTAGAAGTTTAAGTGCTGTGATTTAGGAAAGATTCACATTTTGAATTAAATCCTGGAGGACTATGGACGTGGCAGTGATAAAATTTAATCACATGAAAATCTGGTGGTCAGCTTAACAGTTGTGTTAGTTTAAATGTGAAGATGAGTATTTTTTCATTTTGCCAAGGAAAATGAATTCATGGTATATGCAGGTGTCATGGGTTTATTTGTATGCAGGTGTCATGGGTTTATTTGATCCTTTTCCTTGTTTGTTATTTTCTTAATTAAGTCTTCAAATTGAGCTTTTCAACACCTAGATCCATAAAATGAATTTAATCAGAGCTGAGGGACCTATTTACATACTGCATTTTCTATTAGTTATTTGCCAAGATGCAGGAGGGGACACATTCTGCTAAATGTTATAGAAAATGCAGAGCCTTCCCTAAAGAGATTACAATACTGACAAGTCAAAGAATAGGAGTGTCACCACACTGCCATAATTCCTGTCATTTAGGTTCACAATTTACACGCGATCACTGAGCCATATCTCTGTGCGTATTCCTATCCAGGCTCTATCTCAAATGTCTTCTTTCACCATAATATTTCTAAAATACGACCTTTCCCACCAACCCCCATGGCTACTACTCAAGGAAGCTCTCACTATATCGTTGTGCATTGAATACTGCTGTGTCCTTCTTCCAGGGCCTTGACAAATGCAGTCCTGCCAAACGGCTTGTTCCTATAGGCCATCACCTTATCCACACTGCTGTCTTTTTGCAGCCCTCCTCCTGCCCCCTCATATCACAAGGCAGCCATGGATGGATGCTTCACCAGCAACGCAGTTCCCAGCTGGTCTGCACATGTCCTCCTCATGTGGGCTTCCTAAGCACCTTTGTTCTTCCACATCCTGCCTCTCACCTTTTGAAGGAGATAGATACCCATAGGCATCAAATTACTAGGGTTTTTTGTCCCCTCTTTAAGACACTTTTCTAGTATGATGGATACAGAAAACACTGACATGCTGCTGGCATGTTAAGGCCATTGCTTATCGTGGTCAGAGATACGATGTCACTCATTTCTTATTGTCCTCAGCTGTCAGTCTGTGTCCGTTCCAGTTCCCTAGCTGTAGACTCTCAGCTTTCTCCAGCAGGATTTGTCCTCTGTTCTCTTTTACAGCACCTGGCACAAAGGGCTCTGGCTCCCAGATATACAGCAATACAAATAATCATAAATGAAAATAAATGAGTTGAGAAATTGCCTGCAGTCACACAGCAGGGCAGTGGCTGATGTAAGATTAGAAATTTTGGGACAGCTGGTTGGAAAACATGAGCCTTAGTCATGTTTTTCTAATTGAAAAATCATATTTGGGATGAAAATTTAAGCTGTAGCTGTAAAACTCAGGGACCTATCTTGTGAGGACTAGTTTCTATGATTTTCTTATAACTGTAACGCAGACAAGTCCTACAGAGCTGATTTTAGGCACGTGGCAAAAGCTGCACAGCAAAAATTTTTGTTCTCTTCCTTTCTCCTTCTTTTTAATCTTAAAGCTTTGCCAGTGTCACATCCCCTCATCTGCCAGAGGTAGAAAGTGTTGAGTCACAGCTCTGACCCATACACAAACCAAGCTTGTTAGCGAAAGGCATCTCTTTTGACCTCCAGGTCACTCCCACACATCAATGGTTAACCGTTGGCAATAGCTGGGCCTTTCGGGATTGCAGGATAACCACTTTTGTTTTTAATACTGGGATTTTTTTATTTAAACTCTGTTAGCTTGTTACTGCCTGAGATTAAACAGAAGTAAGTCTGACAGTGTTATGAGAAGTAGAGGACTCAACGACATACCTTAAACCCAACAAACTGTACTATTCACTGATCTGACTGACTTTACTGTGCAAAGGCTGAGGTTTAGTCCAGAAGTTACTGTTTGCAGTTTTGCCAGCAGCACTATTTATAGTTTCAATCAATTTGAAATACATCAGAGTTGGACAATGCTGCTGTGCGTGTGTGCAGGTGGAGAACACATTTATATCCATCTACAGCCTGTCCAGCCTCCATTCCACAAATTTGTCAGAGCCAGCCCCCTGAATAAACATAATATGTTTAAAGCCTCCTCATCCCCAGGAATCAAGAGAAACTTAACAGCTTCATGGATTAGGGATAGTGCTTGGAAATAACTTCCTGGCTGTTCGAGTGGCCTCAACTCATTAGCTCATAAGAGCAAATTTACAGTCTTCATTTAAGGACAGAAAAAGAGATTTCAATTTAAAATTTAGTAAATTTCTCAGTGAGTGAAAGCATGAGGTTTTATGACAACTTCCAGCTAAAGTCTGAAACACACTCCTGCACAATGATGAGGTAAAGAAATTAGCTTCATCAGACTGTGTATTAGACATTCCTTAATCTAAAAAAGAAAAAAAGAACATTCGCAGGTACTTGCTAGTTAAAGTGACAGCAAGAAGACGTTCATCTCATGTAACCCAAGTTGTCTACAGCTGCAGCTGTCTACAGGTAAGATGATTGCTCCAGACTGCTTAACAGTGAAGGAAGGAAAATAAGCACTTTTGAGGCATGATTCATATGATCCGTATTAGAAAGCTATGTTAAGATGACATGAATCACAGTGGAGAAGAGACTATGTTCTTCGTTCATTGTAAAGGAAGTGTAAGCAAGCAGCTCAGATAAAGACATCAAGATTTAGTCACAATAACCTCTTTCTCTGGACACCTCAGACAGATGATTGTTAGGGAACAGACTCACTGTGTAGATCATTTTGTCCAGATGAGGTTTTCAGAAGAGGCTGCTCAGATTTTTAGTACCTACATTTATTTGTCTTTTACTAGGAATGCCTAAAATTTTCTGCACCAGCTATTTTTCATGTGCTTGCAAAATTTCAGAATTTAGCACCTGTAACAAACTTCCATTCTTAAACCATCCTTTTGGTAATTCAATGATTTGTAAACTGTAGGTTTTCAGTGAATAAAATATCTCTTTTAAAATTTTGATAGTAAAACAAAGCATATCTGCAGTCTTATGCACTGTCAATGCCTATATGTCTTGCAGACCTTAGTAAACTTTTCGACCACCCTGACCTGAATTCCTAAGTCCATAATGAAGTATTTTGTGCAGAGACGTTTGATAAAAGTAGATGACCAATTGGTCATATTTGTCCTCAGAGAGAGAACACTGTGATGGAATTGAAATCCAGTTGAGAATACCTAGGTTAAATGTTAGGAAAAACTAGATAAACTCTGAGGGAAGTGGTGCACACTGCCAACAGGGGTCATGGAATCACCATCACTTGAGTATTCAAGACTGGGCCACCCATCTATTTGGGAATGGCTCAGGAGTAAAGCAATCAATCCTACTGTGATGCAGGGAGATGGACTTCATGACCTATCAGCAGTATCTTCCAGGCTAAATGAGCCCATTATTCATGGGGCTAATAAAAAGTCAAAGGGGAAGCCTTCTGGGGAAAAAAATTAAAAATCAGCACTTAAAATGTTTAGTTTGTTCCTTTTCTTTACCAGCACTACTTTAAATACCAGATAAAAGAAGAAAAAAATAAATCAAAGGCATTGCATCTACTCTTTTTTTTTGTTTGAAATGATGTCTTTAAAACATTAGCTTTGAGAGATAGCTTAGCATAGATTCAGAGCCACGTTTTATACCAGATCTTTTCCTTATAGAGGGATAAATCAAATCTTGATAGCAACAACTAGTCCGGATCTATGCAATTATTTTTTTTTTTTTGTCTCAGACCTGTCAAATATTGGGAATATAATTTGCCCACTTTTCCCCTATCCAAAAGCATGGATTTATCATCTCCCGCTTGCATCAAAACTGTTCTGTGGCAAAATTCTTCAGTGAAATATAAAAATTAGATACTTAAATTGCTGGGTATCACTCAGTTCTCCAGCTGAGCAGTCAGGGTGGTAGTATAAAACACTCCATCCTCTTTAAAGACTACAAAAGATAAATTCAAAGGACAGATCTTTAATTCTTTTCAGACTCCAAAATCCTGTTCAGTATTTACCTGTGAGTGTCAGGGCTGAGAAGTGTTAATATACTAAGTGCAATTTTATTAGGCAAGCAGAACACTCCTTTTGCCTGTAAATTCTACTGCAATGAGATAAAAATTAATCCGGTCAGTAGGTGAACTCTACTGTTCTGCGTTGTCTGAATTTCACATACAACAGATTCATACTTTCGCAATCAAATATTACGTTAGTGTAATTCCAGTTCCTGGGAACATCCTTCTGACAAGAGAGGGATATATTAGTTAGAATAATTAAAAAAAAACCCAACAACTCTTTGATTACTATGTTACATAATTCTAACTGTACAGTGACAGAAATTATATACCTCTATGCTTTCAGCCCCATTACAGGGACGTAACATGTACTGGTGTCAGTGTAAGATTCCTGTGCATTTTCAGAACCCCTAAGAGCAGTTTTATTTCCTGGAAATTATTGTTATAGAGCTGACACGGACAGTGCAGATCAAATGTATTGGTAATCAAAATTTTAAGTTAGTTTGTTAAAATGTTCTAATAACTCCATTTCCAAATAGTTAAGCAGTCATTATTTCAATACAACTTTTAATGTCTAACTAAAGAATAGAATAAAAAAAAGCTGCAGCTGTTGCATTTAAGCCATTCTAAAACTTGCTTTCCAGTAAAAAAAGTTATAGGATTTTCTAAACCTTTTTAACCTCAGCAGCAATATTTCAAACTAACAGTTTATTCAATTAAAAAGGAACATTTAAAAACAGACAATATTTTTTAAGTATCTTAGCAACAGGTGATTGAATCTTTGCCTGGAACTATGAGACAAGTTTTGCCAAATGGGCTGCATTCTAACGATATCTTTCATATAGCAAATGGAATAAATCTAATATTGTTTTGGACAAGTTACATAAATTACATCATAATACAAAATTCTTTATGTGTTTTCAACAACAATAGATGGCGGACCTATGAAAGAAGTGAGAAAAGAGTACATGATTTTGTCCTCTCCAGCTGTGGTGGTTAAAAGCAGGTAGCAAATTCAGATACTTGGCCCCAAAATCTTTACTTGAATACTTCTCCCACCTTTCACACATACAGACAGCATACAAGCTCCAGCTCTGTCCCTGAGGTAGTTTTATGGATTAAGAGAGAGTCTTTAAGGAAAGATCTGTGAAGAATATTGATAAGGTACCTTGTCTCTCTGTTAAAATGTCTTCTGAGGGGTGGTTGAATGAGGATGTGACACTAAAGTTCTGCAAAATCAGCACAGATCACATGTAGTCTTTTGATTTTGAGACAGATCTCTGGAGATTGCTCAGTAACTCTGAATTATTACCCTAAAACTTTGAGTGTCTGGTATGGGTACCATACTATCATATCACAAACCCCTAGCCTAAAGAAACCAAGCAAACCCACAAATGCTACCACCAGAGCTTGTTCTTTAGTTGAAGCTTGCTGCTACACATGTATATGACAGAAAAATGATCCCTCGCAGGATATCAGTCCAATACCCATGAATAGAAACTAATTGTCTATGACTAGAACATGGAAATGGGTTTGAGCAATGCTTAGGCATTATGGGCTGAACTTTTTCAGAGATGTCGCAGTAACAATAAAAACACCTCCCTTTGATGTAACAAAAGAAAAGCTTTTTCCACAGTGGGCTCAGAGTACAAATGCATCTGTAGACAGAAGGTATTTTGTCTCCCAGCCTAATATTGTCTATATCTTAATCGCTAGCCTTTTTCTATTTCCAGAGATGCCTGCTTGCCTTTGCCTCCTTTGCCAGGGGAATTCTTAGGGAAAGGCCAACAACATAAGCTGTGACCAGAAAGCCCTACCTGAGGGAAATGTGAACTGCTACAGACATGAAGGTGTGACATGTCCACTCTATGGCCATGCCTAACCAGTTGTCTCTTAACAGCAGCACAACTTCTTACCAAGGACACCCTTCACTCCCACACTCTCCCACTGAAAAATTATTCACAGAAGAAATGGTAATTAGAATAGAATAGAATAGAATAGAATAGAATAGAATAGAACAGAACAGAATTTCAGTTGGAAGGGGCCTACAGTGATCTAGTCCAACTGCCTGACCACTTCAGGGCTGACCAAAAATTAAAGCATGTTATCAAGGGCATTCTCCAAATGCCTCTTAAACACTGACAGGCATGGGACCACCTCTCTAGGAAGCCTGTTCCAGTGTTTGACCACCCTCCCAGTAAAGAAATGCTTCCTAATGTCCAGTCTGAATCTCCCCTAATGCAGCTTTGAACCATTCCCACGTGTCCTATCACTGGATCCCGGGGAGAAGAGATCAGCACCTCCCTCTCTACTTCCCCTCCTCAGGAAGCTGTAGAGAGCAATGAGGTCGCCCCTCAGCCTCCTTTTCTCCAAACTACACAAACCCAGAGTCCTCAGCCGCTCCTCATAGGACATTCCTTCCAGCCCTTTCACCAGCTTTGTTGCTCTCATCTTGACGCTGTATATTAAAGTTGTTATCCCATCTAGGGGAATTTATTCAAGCCTAAAATGATGATAGTGTGCAACTGTCTATCCTGACTCTCATTTTTCTTCCACCCCGTATGTCTCACCTATCCACCATTGGCAGAGTCGTGAATACATCTAATACTCTTCCAGGAAAGCAGCAGATATTGTTATGTGCTCTTCTTTGTTGTAAAACAGAATGTGTTCTCCATCTACAAATCATAGAAATGGAACTCCTTTGCCCTCCACCTTCCATCTTACAAGACTGCTTCCATCTTATAAGATTGCTCAGTGTTTCACTATCTGCCACTAGCAGAAGTCAATAACTAAAGGTTGTGCATAAAGAGCATTGAAATCAACTAAAAAAAAATTAGATAAGTGAAAGAACTTCATTGAGCTAATTATTTATTTTTATTATGAGCAGTATGGTTTAATAAACTGAATATTGGACTGCAAGCTAAAAAACACTGGGTTCTATTTCTAGCTTTGCCTCTAGTTTGCAAAGGGATGTTGGCAAATCACTTTTCTTTGCACCTGTTTCCCCTTTGTAAAATAATACTGCTTTTCTTTGACTAGATCTTTCTGATCTCCATAAAACTTAAATATTATTATACCACAATCCTTCAATAAGTAATCTGCTTTATAAAATTCCAGTTAAAAATAATTTGTGAAAAAGGTCCAAGTATATTGTACTTCAAATTGGCTTTTTTTTCTTTTTTTTTTTCTTAATTGAAGAGAGTTCAGTTTTAACTTGGAAAGGAAAATTAAGGATATATATGTATTTATATGGGTCACAATTTCTCAGGAGGTTCTAATATGAGTGTATGTGGAATGTTACATATTTGTTATGCTGCTTAAAACAATATAAGTGCTAGTTAAAGCGAGTGAATATTTGGAACAATAATGTAATTCTATACACTTTAAAATTAAAACAATGGTATATATTCTGTTACTGCCAGATTCCTGTCATCCTTTAATTCAGCTTTTAGTCATATGATATCTCTAATGGGATATTTTCAGACTTTTAATGTTGAAAACAAGTTATAAACAATATTCATACCAGCTGTATCATTGGGAGGTAAATGAATCAAGTATTTCAGTGCAATAAAAAGAAATAAAAAATAAGATATAGCTGAAATAACATGAAGACAAAGACTTACTTTCCCTTCTTCCATATCTTCATCACAATTCAAAAAGCTTCATCATGTCAGAGGTAAGGAGATTTCCATACACAGCTAGTCTATTTGCAAAGAATGAAGTGTTTCCCACTTTACATAAGTGAAGAACATTGTGTCATGCTGAGTGATGAACCTTTCTCCTTTGCCACTGACAGTGCATCATGCTATGCCTTCGAATGTACAGCAAGACGTGTTAATGTGTCAAGTCATGCTTCCTTGGAACACCTCACTGGCTCCATAAACACAAGCTCCTGCACATGCACAAGAGAGAAAATCTGAAGAGAATGAAGCAATGTCAGTAGAAGGGACCAAACCAGTTCTGAAGGTGATGTTGAGGGCAAAAAGGTCTGGAATGCAGATCTGTAGAGAAACACAAAAATATTTTTTTCCATTCCAGAAGCTGTTGCCTGAAGGACACGTAGAGATGGCATGCATCCAATAAAGCCACAGGGGGTTTTGATGGGTCAGTGGTAAAGAACCTAAAAGAGACCAAAGAAGGTGCAGGTCTGCATTAAGGTCTCTTTAAGGTCTGTATTTGCTCATTCTAGAAAGCTAATGATGAGAAATTTTAATGGGGAGATGGGAGGAACATCTTACCTTATCTTACTGAATGTCTACGCCGTTAGAAGAAAATGGAGGTCACAGCAATTGTCAAGACATCCTGTGAAGAAAAGGGTGAATTTAATGTGAGGATAGGTTTGCCAATACACGCATAGGTTAATCATCACTCATTTATTCAAGTTCATTTAAAAATTTGGAAGACTTCAGGGAAATTAAAAGTTCAGCTAAAAATTATCAGCCTGGGCTTATATTTAAAATGCTCAGGTTCTAGATGAGTAAAACCCTCTGATGTAACATACTGGTTTATTTTTAACTGATTTATTAATCAACTAAAAAAACATGTCTGTTTGCTTAAGTCCAAAAGCACTCCATCCTTGCACCACACATAAGCTGAAAAAAGGTTTCTTGCAAGAGTTTTTCAGTTGTGCTCCCATCCCGGATGACTTCAGTAGGAGATATTCTGGTGCTTGTCCAAGAGCTGCCCCTAGAACAGCTCATACATTCCTCCCTGACTGTAGCTCAAGAAATCCTCACTCAGGACAGAATCGTCAGAGAGAAAACAATATTCAGCTGAGATCCAAGGTGGATGTCTCACTGGTTGGACTGCAATCTTTCCAGAAGAGAAGCACATACCTCCAGTTTTTCTCTCCTCTCCTTCTGTGCCCCGCCAAGGGAAGACCAGGACTAGGGTAACTAAGTCTCTACTTTTCCCAGGATGTAAACTTTTTTGATTGTTGTTCTGATTTCCTTTAATCTGCAAAATGTAAAATATTATAGACTTTCAACTAAAATGTCCCAGGTTGTCACTTAGTAAAAATGATCTTGTCAGCTCTTAACAATTTCCTGGAAAATGGCAGGATTTTGGTTAGAACTGGAGCTAGTCTTGTCAGCTAACAGTCTTGTCAGCTGGTCTGCTCGGAAAAACCCTTCTCCATTTTCCTGGCTGTCCCAGTATCTGGTTCCTTTAGTCAAACAGCTTACTAAGGGTATTCACCAAGCAAGACAAATTCTCTTGGCAACCTGACAGCAGTCCCACACGGATGAGAAAGGACCATAAAGGACAACTAGCTCTGGACAACTTACTCATTTCTGGTTCTTCTCTTTTCAAAAAGAAAGTTAGTTTCTGCACGCTCTTTCTTCCTCTGTTCCTATCACTTTTTGCAACGTCCAACACAAAATGGAAGGAAGATGTACCTATTGCTGCTTCCTTTTCACATCTTGACCTAATAACAGTGTTTGCTTTGAAATATTATTATGCTTCATGTTATTGACACAAGTAGAAAAAGCCTACTTTTGTTTTATCTCATAGTTTCGTTCAGACTCATATCGGTGGCCATCTAAGTGAATGAAAAACAGTGCTTCAAAGTCACCTTATATAAAATGAAGGCAACTTTCCTTAGCAGCTTTGGTAAAAGTACTTTTCAATCTACTGGTGGTAAAACAGTAAGAATATTTAGACTATTAACCAGCAACTGTTGATATGAAATTAGTTATTGTAAATACCATAATGATGTCATTGGAACAAGCTGGAGAAGTCTACAGACCCACAGAAAGTATTCAATTAGGTTTTTTCCTATAATCTGACAACAAGATAATATTTTAGAAATCAGAAGCCTATATTCATAGGCCCATGTTTTAATAATATTGTATTCTACTTTTAAATAAAGGAAAAATTAGAGAATCTTTCCCTTTCAGCAGTGGCAGTGGAATAATCTGCTGGAAGTTCCATTCCATGAAGTGACATTTCTTTTCCAAAATGAAACGTCTGAATGTTCTGCCAATCACACAGGCCAGTTGGCCAAATATACTCTATTGCTTTGTACAGGAATATGGACACGTGTTCAGTGCTGGGCACTTTTGAGAAATTCAGCTTAGAAAATATCACTGACCAGTACAACAAGCTTCACCATCTGGAATTTGCTAAAACAGCACTATTCATTCCTTATGTCATTCGTACGTCAAGGTGGTTCTTGATCCTAGCATGCACATCTTTAAACTGAGATAAATGTTCAGGAAATGCTCCCTTTTCAATTTACTTGTATGTAAATGTTTAAAGCTATCTTTTCCTGTATTTGCAAATGCATAAAATCATTGCCCTCTCTATGGTCTGGGAAAGTGTGTTTTTGGAAAGGACATCAGGATCATTTTCTTCCATCACTCTGATCTTCTGAGCAGACCAGGTAAATTAGATGTAGAAGATGCGTACAGAAAACACAACCTGTTCAGTTCCTCTTCAGCACAGCTAGGTGAAGAAGAGCCCTCTCCACTATTCTTTGCTCAGTTCAGGAAACCCCCAAACCCTAGAATATCTTAAAATGAATTCTTATTTATTTTATTTAAATTAGATACAAAATACTTTTGAGTTGCCTAACGTGGGTGTAGGGAACCAGAGGACTCAGTAAATATAGCTTAGTAACTTCATATTCAACTCTAAAATAAGGTATTAGGATGAACAACATGTATGCTTGAGTGATTCTGAGCACCCACAGCTTTGATTACAGCTGGTTTTATGCAGTGTTCGGTTTCTCTGATATTCAGATCACTATTAACTACCTACTAACTTCAGCCCTGAAATCATAGAGAAGAGCAAAGATGTCAGGCTGGAGAAGAGGCAAAGGCTTGTTCTTTAAAAACAAAATTTTCTTATCTGTAAGGCACCTTTCAATGTGCCTTTCAAGTGTATACTGTCCCTAAATTTCCCTTTACTTTGTCTTTTTTTTTCCATTTTGTTCTATGGGGAGGTTTTTGTTTGGCTTTCTTTTTTAAAAGCTGAAGCATGATTTCAGTTGCATTAGTCCAGAGGATATCTTTGGGAGCAGATTCCAGAGAGCTGACTGTGGAGAAAACAGATCATGAGATGAAAACACATGTTGCCTGTGAGACATATCACCCTTAAAAATTAACTGTGATGCAGAACGCAGCTCTGCAGCCCACTGACTTGCTCTCTGTCAGGCAGCTGAAATGATGGTGACAAAGGGCTGCTGCTGGTAGGCAATAGCAGAGCCCTGGGAGGGGGAATTTGAAGGGGCAGCAGCAGAGGATGACATAGCAGGAGGACCCCAGAAGCAGACGTGAGAGGGAGCAACAGTATTTTGCATGGATCAGCTCATGAAAGGGATGAAGGAGGAAACAGTGGAGCTTCCCCAGCGGCAAGGCAGAAAACCCAGTGCAGTATGCACTGCCTGAACATGAAGGAACCTGTAATGACACTGCTGTACAAGACACTACATTAAACTACATCACTACTGAGTTATCTCTGAGCGAACTGGAAGACTTAGACCCATACACAGGAAGGTTATAGATATATAGCACAGTGTGATGTAGGCACTGGCTCACTGGCTCAGTTCTTGGAAGTTGCGTAAGTGTGTTGGGATGACATTGCTCTCCGTTTGGCTTGCACATACAGATGTGATCATTTGGCTTTCGGCTCCATGAGTAGTTCATTCAGTAACTGTTCCAGTCCCATCATTTTGCAATCAATTACTCAATGTAGGCAAATACTATTTTTTTTGTAATGTACTTCTTACAGATATAAAACACATTATTAAGTTTTGATATTTTGGATTCAGAGGGAAAATTTGGCCAAAGGTCATTCCTAGTTATAGGAAAGTGGTTGCTTGTCAACAATTGCTCATTAGAAGACCCTAGAAAATACGTTTGTATTTCATGTCACAATGGTTTGTGTTATTTGTAACTTAAGTCTTGATCTTACATTTTGACCACCTGGATGGTGGTCTGCATCTGCATTTACTGAGGGCTCTGTATATGATAGAGTGAAGGATGTATTTGCAGGTTTGAAGTCATACATAGTGTTTTACCTGTCAAGTATCCTGTTCAATCAGTAATTACCTTGTAGTCACCAGGTATCATCACTAATGTATTATCATTAAATGTGGTCCCCTAATCAAAACTGCATAGTCAAACACCCTGAGCATTTAATGCTGTGCGAGACAGAAAAAGACACTGGAATCAGGATCTGGCATTTGCTAGTAAATACAACATTTTTGAAATTACCAAACATTCCAGTGACAATATCAGAATTAAAGTTGAATAGTTCCTAGCTGCAAGGCATAGAGTCTACCACTGTACAAGCTGCCTTTGTGGTCTACAATAGGAACATATTTTAATATGCTTTTCTATTTTAAAATATACATGGAAACGATGATGAGGACATTAGTAAATGACACACAGTCCTTAAGATCAATTTGTACAAGCAACTAGTACATGAAATATGTGATGCAGTCAAACTGATGAAGTTTTAATTTGAAAGTAACTTGTTTACGTAGTTGCTGATTTTAAATGCTAGAAGCTAGATAAAACCTCCTCCAAACTGGTTGTATAGTTGAGATACATTTGCAAAATCCTTTCAGAATGAAGAAATTAATAAAATAGAGAGTAAACCATAGTGATTTCTGAAAGTATTAAAAGTATCATATGTCAGTGATACCTACTTTGTTCCTCTCACTTTGGACCTCACAGACTGATAAAAAAGGAAAAGCATTATAACCCACAAGTAAAACTGTTGCATGATTATAACCCTGACAACCTTCTCCTAATGAGCTTCCCTGCAGATAAAGAGAAGAAACAGCTTTGATCTCCCCGAGTGAAGGACCTGAATGAACCACTGTTTTAAGTAAAGGAATCTGATTAGGTCTACTCTCCTAGTAATCAAAGTCACAAGCTACCATTTGAGGTATTTGTGAAATTGAGATAAGATAAGTTGCTCCTCGGATAAGCCACTGCAGTCAGTAGGAGCTAATTTTGTCTGGGATATGACCACAGGAAATATCACAAAGGGAAATGAAGAGTAATTGTGGTGAATATTTTACAGGGTGGAGCACCTTCTATTAGAAATTGTAAATCAACGTTAAAGGTTTGTAATCACTCTCATGATTATCAATTCTATCTCATCAACGTAATCATCATTATTACCATTATTTGACAATGCTCTTTAAGCTGTATGAAATTTAAATGAAACGCAGTCCCATCTCTAAGTAGCCCAAATGATAAAAAAGGAGGACATATTTATTTCTTATGACAACTCCCCTGAAGTTTGTTAAACTGCCTTATTTACACTAGAGCCATATTTGACTTGAGAGTACCTCTTATGTTTGGTAAATATGGATATTAAACAGATGTACGTATGTATATAACGAATAATAAATAAGCTGATAACTTATATCAAGCTCCTCTCCCTTATCATTTCTTTGCCCAACTGGAAATGGGATAGAATGGCATCTCCAGAACTGTCAGGCTGGAAGGCAAAAATAAACAAATTAGTGCTTATTTTAGATCATTTATGCACATGAGCATTTAGCAAAACAGGGGATATCTGAATGAGGAGCACAAGAACATCTCTGCCTGAGAAAAAGTCTTTTCTGAACTGAACCACAGTTCAGGTTTGGGCCAGAGCGTCTCCTTGCTGCTGTATTACCTGTGGCCAGCAAACAATACACAAAGCACATGGGTTTTTTCTGATTGACAATTTTAATCAGGACACCCTTGAAAACTGAGAGTGGCCATTCAGATATACAAAGGAAGTAAGATGAATTTCAGTAAGGTAAAAGAAAACAGAACTGTTAGTTATAGATTATTCTAAATTTTTAGAATAAATAGCCTTTTGTAAAGTAATAATAATTGTTTTATTATGTAAAAAATAAACAGATAAAACCTGTTCAGCAAAACTCTTCCCACTGCTAAACAAGGGTATTCTCCTGAACAGATTCTGACACTTAAGGATCATACAAAGGACCCAGAAATGTACTTTTTCTTTTGAACCTATTATAAAACACCTACATTAATTTCCATCAGATTTTGAGACAGATTTGTAGGGGGTAGGGGGTGTTGCGGAGATCAGTGACTCATTTCAAGCTGTCACTGTTATTTGTGGTCAGCCAGAAGCAACTGATAACGGAGTATTATCTGCTAAGAGAAAAGGAGGGCAAGAAAGGGCTTATGTTTTGTTGTTCGTTTAAAATTAATTACCCCATCAAAATGCAGCCTTGAGAATTTAATTAAGCAGCTGCCTAAATACTGATATTTAAGGATGTTAGGCATCCCATGTCAGCCTACTAAACAAATGGTACAATAAAGATGCAAACTGCTTTGTTTGATTGAAAACTGAGCTTTTTCACTACTTAGTCCTCAAACCATCTGGCTATGTTTGGAGAATGTGGGATGGTAGCTACTCTAACTCTTATCTAATGATAAGACTCTCACTGTCAAACATGTGCACCAGAAAGCAAATATTACTCTTTTAGGCTTATAAAGTCTTCTTATTTCTCTAGTGAAAGAGTATGTTTTGAAGACAAATTCCAGGGCCTATATGATAATATTTTTCAGTGATCTAAAATTTCCAGATCTTTCAATGCCAATTCAGAAATAGTGAAATTGCTTCAAGAAGCAGTATTCATCCAGTCATACTTAGAGGACAAGATAATTTGAGGTTTCTCATTTATTACACAACCATCTCCAAACTTAAAGAGGGGCTGATTCTCAACACTTTCTGAATAACTGGGCCTCCTTCCAAGCTGGGCTTTTGGTTGTTTGGGGTTTTTTTTTCAGCTCAGATACCTGAAATTAAAAGCCATTTGTGAAAAAGTTGGCTCTAGGAACTCAGCTTCACAGCCCTTCACAACTTTGCCCCTGCCAAAAATCTCACATCACTTCATTTCCTTATACTCTCACTCTACAGTACCAGTCTGCACTGCTTCCACTTTCATTTCCAGCTGTGTTGTCCACACTGCCACTTCAAATTGGGACTTTTTTTCTAGCACTGCTCCTCATCTGACACCATTTCTTCATTTACTTTCCTTTCAACAGCCCGTTTTTTCTGACGACCTCTTAGAAGAAAATTCACATACAAATCCACATTCTGTAGCAGCCTTATTTCTAACTTCTACATGAAAAAAATAATAGAGTGTAGGAAAAAAACAAATGTGCTATTGACCCTTGCAGAGACCCCTGGATACAAGGAAGAAGAGCTGTATGAACGCAGCTATGCTCTGTGTGGATCGTTAGCAGCTCTCCATGGATTACCAAGAGGCCACAAACTACAGTGTGGGTGTCACCAGCCAAAATTATTTACCCAAATTGTCCTGACTCAGTAGAGAGTTTCAGTTTGGACAGATATGATTCTTCAAAAACATTGGAGGAAAAATGCTGGTTTTGTCTGAATCTAACTGTGTATATTCATATTAGTGACTAATTTGGTGTAACAGGAGCAGAGATGTATATTAAAGCTGCTGATGCACAGGTTTCTGTTATATGAGGCTGAGGACGCTTCTTCGGACTAGATTTAGCCTAGTCTCCAGGGTTCACTGTTTCCACGACACATGCATTTCACAGCTTTCTGGGACAAAAAGTATTCAATGGAGATTGTAGACGGTGGGTTCACACATCTGTAAAAGTGGGAATCTAATACCAAATTTCTCATTAAATTACAAACTAGTATAAAAAGCAAATTTAATAGCTTGATTTTTTTGTTGAATATGATTTGTCCTTGCTGGCACTGTACTCTTATTTTTTCCCCTTTTCCAATTCATGCTTTTCTGAAAAGAGTTCATTACTTTCCAAAGGCCATTTTTCTTTTAAATTGTTTGATGAAGTTTGAAAGAATTTAGTTTCTTCAGAAGAAGGGTGTGCTTCCGATGTTGACCCTTCAGATAAAATCAGATAGGACTTGTCTGTTGATTGCAGGAGCTTAACTCTCACCAAATGTTTCTACTGAGGTTTTTTGTTGTTTGGGGTTTTTTTTCTCTTTTCTTTACTGGAAGAAAGAAAATTCTGTTCACTGTATTTCTGCATTTGGCTCTGAAAAGGGCAGGCCTCTTCCCCCAAAGGGGAGGATATTTCAGCCTTTTTATATTGGTAAATGAGAAGTGGTTGCTGAAATGGAAACACTGAGGTTCAGAACCTCTGCTGTGAAACACTAGGGGATGCATCTCGTATTACTGGACACACTTACGTATATGGTTATTTTTTTGTAAGTCCAATAGACCTTGAACTCATTTGTGTATATTCCTAGGGTCAGAGACTTAAGTGATGCTCTGATATTGCAGTGATGCTCCCATCCAGGTGGATGCTGGTTGCCTGCTAACTGACCAGCAATTGCACAATCAGACCTTATGCTTTTCCCAGATATATTATTTTCTGAGTTATAGCAGGAAGCCAGATTAAATATCAGGTGAACTCATTTTACAGGTGCGTAAATATAAAAGCTGAGCTCCAAGAATGCACACTGACTTTGCTTGTGTGACTTTGCTAAATTAGCGTGCACTAATTCATTTGGCAAAAGTGAGCGGAAGAAAAGACAACCATTATCTAGAGTATATACTTGCTTATTCCACAGCAATATATGGAAGACAAGCTTCTTAAAGCTGAAAGCATCACAAAGCAAGTGAATATTGAGCAGTATGGTCCCAAATCACCACCTTATGCACAAATTCAGTATCAGCGGTCATATTCCATGAACCACATCTGTAAACAAATTTTAGGTGTAAAGCGAAAACCAGCTTTTGCTATTGGTTCTCAAAGAATTGTCCCATATGCAAAATCTTTGGAACATCCATATCCAATACTGACACACAAACAGAACTGGTTTGAGAACTGATTTGTCTGAATCTGGTATGTAGTGTTGATAAATTCATATCAAAGGGCTGTAGGGATTTTGATCAGGAGAGCTGACTTTCCTTTGGCTGTTATAACAGCTAATAAGATTTGCAACTGTAACTAGGAGACTTGAGAAGGGTTCAGTTTTGAACAGCAAGAAAAATGCATACTTCTTTTCAAGATGAATATAAATTATTACCATTTCTTAAGGAGCCTTCAGTTTTCATTATGTGGCCTATAAGCACCTTTCTAACTGGAAAATTACATACAGCATACAGCAAAGTGTGGGCTGTTTCTTTTTTTTCTCAAGGGGTTTAAAACTGATCTTGTATTAGTAGGTTAAATGCATTCACTTGTAGAAGACATGACAGCCTGAAGTAAAAAAAGAATTTAAAGGTGAAAGGGTTATCAACTGAAGAAAATTGTCCTGACACCAGTCTCCTGCAATCGTGGGCAGATGAATTATGTGATTTTAAATGAGATCTCTTCGGTAAATTTTCCATGTTAAAAAAAAAAAAAAAAAAAAATTTCAAAATAATTCCTGTCTTGCATTTGTCCCTCACATATGCAAAGAAATAGAATTCTTTGCTTTGAAAGAGAATGTTTTTATAAAAGCCTTTAGCTTTTTTCTGAAAAGAAAGGCCTACGCCATGTTTTGTTTCTAAGTCTAATGTGCTTGTGCATGCAGGAGTGTGTATATGTATATCTATTTCTATGTGCCTAGACACATATATATTTTCTGTGTATGCATGGAAAATACAGATATCCATACATGCAGAAAACCAATGGTTAAACAGTCTGGCTTGAAGTCTTTTGAACTACAGACACTTTAAGCTGAATTCATCAGGGTTAGGTCAAATTTTTTGACCTGCTCATTTTTAAACAGTAGTAGATCTCAGTTTTATTAGATGTATTTTACAAAGGCAATCTTGCTGCTGTTATGGAGCAAGTATTGTTTTTGTCTGTCAGCTTTAAACCATGTTTCAGAAGATTTTCTTGCTGTTATGGATAAACATCAAAAAGAAGAAGAAGGAAAAAACCCAAACCAAAACAAATCTCTCTCTCTTCAGCGTAGCTGCATTCAGCTGGGGATTCCATGTGGTTTTATAGACTTCCCGCTTTACCATAGGCAAAGCCGTTCTTCTGTGGCTTAATTTCTTCTTCTGTAAGAAGGGGGATTAAAAGAGAAGTATCAGTCGAATGCCACGTCCGTAAGTGAACTGTGAGTGGTAGGGATTGAACTGAGGCACTGAGAAACTAAAGCTTTTCCCTCTCCATGTTGAAAGACCCCAAGCTGCAGGGTAAGTGGGAGCAGGAACTCGGTAAACCCCAGAAGTCATTTCGAGCCTCACACTTGCCCATAATATGTCTTGGATTTGCCTTACAAATCCTCATTGCATAGAGGAAGATTATGAAAAGGAAGGAGGGTAACAGGATCCCTGACTCCACAACCAGGGTTAGACGGATGCATCCACTGAGCGCCCCTGACAGGTAAAGAATAACGTCACCACTTGTAACTTGATGTGTCTTTAACAAACTGAAATGAATGTCTCAGCATGAGTATGGGCTCATATCAGATCATTTTAGCAACCTGAATAACTCCTGGCCCTTTCTCTAGTCCTGAGACAACATCACGTGTTGACCTCATCCCTCCTACTATAACTTGCTACCTTCCAAAGAAAAGCAGCGCATTCAAGCCATCCATGGGCAATGGAGCCTTGCCCTACGCCAGCTCCCAGGCTGTGCCCAGGGCAGTCTGAGTGACTGCCCGCAACTCCAGCCAGCCCTGAGCCAAGGACCATGCAGGACAGGTGGCTGAGTTTCCTCACGCGGTTTGTTTTACCACTGCATTCACAGGGCTTAGTCCCCTGGCTGTCCCTTCTTGTCACACTGGTTACACTCGGCAATGCTGCTTCTGATTTTTGCCTCAGTTTCCTCCTGAGTAATGTCATAGGAATATTTATCACTGAAGAACTGTATGAGTACCTGAGAGTTGTTAAAACAAAGAGTAGGAACACTAAACTTTGACTAAATCAGATGTGAAACTTAAAGATTGTTTGCCTTTGTGAACAAGGCTAAGCCAGTTTACAGAGCCTTGCTTCAGACCACAGGAAAGGAGGTGGGAGTTAGTTAAAACAGAAAAAAATGCAGAAATTAGTCATGAGTGACATTACAAAAATACAAGCCTATGAAAAACCTGAGGTGCTTGAAGCTCTACAGAACCAAACAGACTGTATTCCTGACCTAATCATATGAGGTAACTGAAGTTTGAAGCTCCATATCCAAGTTTCTCTGGTTTTGGATAGATGGTGTAAGTAAAAGTACAAAGCCTGTGGTTGGGGAGTAGCTCTGCAGAAATGCCCTGGGGGGCCAGGCAGGAGAAACCGCAGGAGCCAACAGTGTGCCATGGCAGCAGCCAGGGCCACCAGCAGTCTGCAGACCAGGAGCTCCAGGGTAGGCATCATCCCTGGAGCACTTGCCCTGTGAGGGGGGGAGGAGGGAGCTGGACCTGTTCAGCCTGGGTAAGGGGCAGCTGTGGGGGACCCAACAGCAGCCAGCCTGCGCCTCGGGAGAGCAGCGAGAAGGCGGATTGCTTACTGTGGTGCTTGGTGAGAGGATGAGAGACAAGAGGTACAAGTTGAAACACAAGGGGTTCAGCTTGGATGTACTCAGTGGAGAGGTCGTGCAGGCTCCATCCTTGGAGGTTTCCAAGACTCAACTGGAAAAAGCCCTGAGCAACCTGGTCTGACCTCGTAGTATCCCCTGCTCTGAGCCTCCCAAGGTCCCTTCCGTCCTGAATTATTCTGTGATCCTATAATCCTACAAGTTTGCTGGTTCCTACAAGAATTGCTGGTAATCAGTGTTTTGTGTGTTTATTTGCAGTAAAGACTACAACATTCTTAAATCATTCATAAAAAACATAGTTTCATTAAGGACAGTAACTGAGTTGTTTTTTACTGTACAACTTTTTTTCTTGCAATGCAAGGCCCATGTTATAAATCCAACCTCAATTTAGTGTTGCATTTTATGTTCAAACCAGAAAAAATGTCAGAAAGAAATAAAGACAAACCAGATCCTCAGCAGTTGCCTAACTCTAAGCTTATTTCTATTGCACAGAAGCCAACCAAACCAGCAACAGAGTAGTGCCAAAGATCATCAGAACAGTCTGCCAAAGAAAAAGCCTTAGGCCTAGCTGCTGCTACTGGAAAACCCCAGACAAATGCCTGGCAAAGAACTGGCCCTGGACTTACACATTGTTATTGTGGAGGAGGGAATGATGACACAGTTTCCTGCACAATATTTATACACTTGTGCCCTGGAGCCTTGGCTTCTCACTCCAGTGGATATAAGAAGAAAACCAACTGCAGAAAAGGCATTTCTTTTGCCTAAGGTGTTGCCGTGACTATTTGTACTTTTTTTTCTTTCTATTTTACATTAAATTCCTAGATTCCCATAATGATCTTAAATCAATAGGAGGATGCCATCATCACACAGTTTGCCGTCAGCAAGGGCAAAGCAGACTGATGGAGAAATAAGGGCATCAGAAAGGTGACATGAGGCACCAGTCAGACAGAAACAGTGCTAAGAATGAAGTCCAGGTCTCCTGACTCCCTCCTATATGGGCTTCATCCTTCCTACTGAGCTCATTCCCATCCAGACAGATTGTGATGCTTATATTGCTGTGTAATTATGGCAAAAGCCAGTCCTTTATGTGCCCACATGTAGGCTCCTAGCCTTATGGATGTCTTTTGGGATAAAGGCATATATAGCTTGTACAATTTATGTCAAACCCATAATTCCAATGTCATTTCATATACACACTTGTTACAAGGTCACCAAAGGATATTTCTCCCAGGGCATTGCCTCATTTTCTTTTAATCAGTGTAACTGTTCCTGGACTATGTGGGGTTTTGGGGGTGGGCTTTCATTGTGAAGTAGATTTAGATTATTGTGAATAAACTGAGGCATTTAACATTATAGAGAGGAATTGGTAAAACTCTGAGAGAAAGAACATGATTTATTAACATGATAAACACACAGATAAATTTTTATAAAAGATTTTGTGATTATACTTAAAACTTTGTGGGTGCTTCCTGAAATGTGCAACAAACCTCTCTTTGCAGGTAAAGCTACTTTAATTAAAGAGCTGCTCTTCAGATCTTCTGAGTGGTGGACTTATACTAGTATTTATTTTTTCTAATTCATAGACATGATAACTGAGTTTAGGATCCTGCTATGCCAAATTCTGTGCATTGATATACTAGGAGACAGTTCAGCTCAGAAAAATTTACAAACCAAACAGACAAGAAAGGCAAAAGGCTGAAAAAGTAAAAGATGCAAAAAGTTATTTTCATCGGTAATCTATCAAGTTGGCAGCAGAGACTAGCCATTTAATATTTCAGTCTCTGATTAAACCACACTGTCTACTTAAGAAGCAGAGATCGTTTTGAATCTAGAAGAATAGCGTATACAAGGTGAAGTAGTTTCTGATCTGTTATATTGATGTAGCAAGGTAAAGTAAATGGGAAAAAATGCAATTTGCACTAGCATACTAGGATATATCCTCAGGTTTGCAATAATAGAGGCATACTAAGCAGTCAAAATGGATTCACTGTGGCAGGACCAGACTATTAGGAGAAAAACTTGTCCCTTTCAAAAGTTTAACCATTTCTACTAAAGATCTGTCGACATGACATGTATTAGCTATCTACTCCAGTCTAATGTAACCTGACATGTACGCAGGTAGTGTGATGGCAGAATACCAACACTGGTACTTTTAAAACAGACAGCTGTTTTACTCAACTCTTATTTAAAGTGCATGAAAATTGGTGTTATGCTGTGAGCAAATGACAGCAGAACAGAGGCCAAAAGAATGCTCTTGAACGAGGTGGAAATGTTAAGTTTTCTTAGTGTTTGCCATGAATTTTGTCCTAGTGCCAGAGTGGTTTCTATGCAGACTTCTTGCAGAGTGAAACAGAAATGATGGCTCTACTGCAGCTTTTTCTCGGTCTGTAGCAATTTATCAGCATGATACCAATCTCTGAAATGTCTAGCTGTTGTTCTTCTCTGAAAACACAATACAGCTAAGATAAACAGTGTTGCTTTAGAGAGAAAAGACAGAAGGATAAACACAAGTTCTAAAGTGACAATAACTTTTCTTCATTCTGAAAAATTTGTTGCTAGAAACGGAAGTTCACAGGCAGGAGAAGGAAATAAAGAATGCGCCATTTCTCTGTCTTGGAACAACTGAGGACTTCAATTTTATTTGCTACCAGGAAAAGAGCTGCTATTTCAAAAGTTCAATGTAAATGAGACCATCTATAAAATAAAATATCTGTCTGTTCAGAATGTCAGAGACTGCTCTGCTAAATTTATTTTTTAAAATGGTTCTTTTTTAAATAAATAGACCCCAGCTGAAGAGGAGTTATTCCTTCAGAGAGAGCTGAAGGGTTTAGAATACATAAGAATGAGCTATTTCTCGAGGAATTAGAAACAAGAAGAAAAAAAAATATAACAGCAATTGAAATATTTACCAGCTAAACCAACAGTAATGTCAGAAACATATAAAAACCTCTCAAAAACCAACATATTTACTGCAGGACAGCAGCTATTTGCCTTTGCGACATGTGAGAGACTAGCACTAACTTCCCTCTCAGAACGTTGCATTAACAGGCTTCCTTTAAAACCTAGTGGGAGTAAAAGAACTCTTTAAAATACACTCATTTTTCAAGGTCAAAACTGAAACTGCACTCCATCCTGTGGCATTTCAGAAGGCAGGACTGAAAGCCCAGTGGGCCTTTCTTGCTTTAATCTTCTCCCCACCTTGGGAAGGAAATTTAGTTGTGACGTAGTCTGACTATTTTTTTTCCCAGAGACTAATCCATAAGGGTGATCTCATTTTACCTAGCCTAGACATCCAAGAGCTTTGTGTCTAAATCTAAGCTAGTCATCCTTTGCTCGTCATAGCCAAAAGAAAGAAATAGATAACTCCTAGGAGCACAATCATTTCAGCCTTTGATAGACAGCTAACTTTCTGCCCAAACTAGGTTATCCAAGAAAAAAGCCTGTGCATGTCTCAGCTGTGCCCTGACTCCATTGTAAAGAGACCTCAGTGCTCACCTATCTCCTTCTTTACCCTGGTTTCCATGCAGAGCAAACTTAAGAGAAGCAAAACCACTCACCAGAGGACAGTTTATTTGCAATTAGAGATAATTGAGTTTATTTGTTATCTTAAACATTTGACATAATTTGTTGTCTCCAAAGAGGCATGGGGGGGGGGGGGGTGTTCAGACCTAAATGATTAAAGTTTCGTGTGACGATCTCACTCAAAATTCATTTCAACATGTTTGGCATCTTACATGCCATGATTTACTTGCATTATGCCAGACAATTTTTACAATTATTATATTGCGTGATGTAAACTTTGACATCAGCATCCATTACTTAGCATGTTGAAGACTTCTATCTGCTTATTCAATTTCTTCTCCATGTGTGAAATAGGTAAATTAATTATGGCTAGGGAAAATCACTGGAAAAAGATAGGTTGGAATTAGTTCACTGGAATGAAAGTCTGCACTAATAAAGGTTCTACCGTCAGTAATTAGAAACCCATGTCATTTTCCATTGTACCACAGAAAATAATTATGGGTTTAGATGTTCTTTATTGACTGGTATTGTTTCTCTCATGAAACTTAGTTGGGGTTTCCAGTCTGGGAAAACTGTTTAACAGGAACCCCTACTTCACCTATTAACCATACAGGAATCAAAGATACATGACTCAGTGTGATGCTTATTAACTAGTTTTCTTACAAAAAAGTTTTAGATTTTGAAGGCAGACTTTACTCACAGGTTACTACACCTTCTATCTCTACTACAATCTGTATTGCTACACAAGATTTTGAATATTTTTATAATCTAGAATAAGTTTAGATTTAATTTTTTTTTTCTGCTGTCAATAAAACCTTCTTCTTTCTACCTTCAATGACAGGTAAAATTCCAGGACAATTTTACACGATTAGCATAAACAAAGGGTTTGGAGTTTTTTTGTGGGAAAAATATTGAAGTCCATATATTCAGAAGAACAATGGAAGATTTTATACATATCTATATATAGTTTGTTTATAAAATTCTCAAAATTTGTTTTCCATGTATTAAGTTACAGATTCTGGTACTCTTAAGAAATCAGCAAGAATAAGACTTTCTATTCATGTTTGGGGGGTAGTTTGTAGAACAACACCCAGAAAAATGGATACAATCCAGCTCAGGAATGATGCCTTTGAAACAAAATCTGTGGTGTAGAAATGAATAACTACCAGAGCACACAGCTGCCAACTCTGGAATTTAACATTCCACATTTCACTTAACCATAAAAAATGAAGAGGACCCATGTTCAAAGGCAAATGTAGTAAAACATTAAATTAATTTTATAGTGTGCACATTATAGGTCAAGCATGTCTAAAAGTTCCCAAAGCAAACTGCAATAATGTCACTGAAAAATATTTAACATGGAATAACATAAGCAAAACATAATAATAATAAAAGACATTTCTATTGTCTCTCTTTTCTCATTATACTTTTAATAATAGATGAGGTAGTTTGGGGCATATATTAAAATCTTCTCCTGCTTTTTCTGGGCTTAGTTCTAATGATTTAACTCACACTGACTAAAATGTTACCCATAATAAGGACTCATTCTGTTCAGTGCTACTCTCTTATAGATAAGTTATTTTTCAACAAGAGCATTCCCATTACACCATAATGTGACCATACTTTGCATTTCAAGTTTTCTTCTTTTTTCTTTTAAAACCCAAAACATTTATTGGTATATTCTCATTATTTCCGAAACTCTAAGGGAAGGATCTTCAGCTAAGTTATAAAAACAGAGGTCCCCTAACTCCAAGAATCCAGGGCTACAACATAGCAGCAAATACTGGTCACAAGTTCAACAATGAAAAAGTACATATGTTTTTATGAAACTAATGACATGAGAAAAAAAAAAATCCAGGTTACCATCCTTCCTGAATAACCTTCCCATTCAAAAGAACTAGAAGCATCCATTTCTGTTATGAGCGTCTTCAGCTGGCTTCCTTTCTTATTGTAATATTAAGAAAATACAATTCCTATGATTGAGGATCCCAGCATTTATTTAGGAGATAATGACAGAAGTTTTTAGAGGTACTGGAATATCAGATGTACCAGAAAACCTGATATGAGGAGTAATAGATACCTGATAAGCTAAGCATGAAGATAGCCTTTTTATGGCTCACTTTTTTGCCCCTGAAATGCTTTGATTCTTCATAGACATTAGATAATTACCCATAGGTCATAGCTGGCAGTAGGAAGTGAATTACATATTAAACTGAATCAAATACTCTGAAGTAATCCCAGTTAGTCCAAAAGACTGAAGCACAAAGCCAGGCCTGCATAAAAGCTTGGGGAATTGTTTGGTTCTTTTAGGGGGGGAGTACAAATCTGGTGCCTGAGACACCTGAGATTTTCATTGTGAAAAAAAACAGTGAGGGTTAAAACATGGGGAGAGCTACCATTTGTATTTTGCATTACCTTTCTTTGGTGCAAAGTTTATAAATCAGTCAACAGCAAATTCTAAGCACTGCTGACAGTGAAGAAAGTGATAATGGACAGAAAGAAAAAAGGAAGAGGGAGAATGAGAGAAAGAGGCTAGAACAAGTAAAGGAGGTCCTGTGGTCAAGGCACTTGTCTAAAGTCAGTCAGTATATTTTAGAAGTGTTCTCTTGGATCCCACATGTTTGTTCCATGCAAAAGAGCTCAATATCTCTCAGGTCTTCCTCCTTCACTAATTTTTTTAGATGATACCATGCAGAGGGATCACCTAAGTTATGACCAGATTAATGAGTAAAAATACAGAGTCAACTACACAAATGTGTAATAAAAATCAAGAGACCTAAGTAGCTGCTAGGAACTTGAAGCCTGGTTCTATCATCACTTAGTAGGTGGGATTCAGATAGCAATCGCTGGAACATAGCAGGATTTCAGAAAGGCTCAGAATTTATGAGACTCCCCACTTATGCATAATTGAAAGATCAGGAAAGCTAGCCTGGATTCCAAGATCTGTGATAGTAATCATGCAAAACTCAGTGGGTTTGGAACTTGTGAGTGACACAGACATTTTCTTCATTTAAACTAACAGTTCATAATTATTTATCATCTCAAAAAGACATCACAGCATGAAGATTGTGTTATCTAAATTTACACCTATTTGCACTGATGGTTCTTGGCCTTCGGCCTTTGGTACAACGACATGAAGGGTATGAATTCATGCATCACATTCACTTGTATCAAAAGCTGGTATGAAGATCTCAAGACTGACCGAGCATGCTTTGTCATGTTAGCACTCAAGCAAGTTATCACTCAAGCAGGAGCATTATGAATAAGCCATAACATAAAGTACATGCTCTGAAAGGCCTCTGAACAATACGTTGCAATAACTGAGCATAAATGTCACTGGTATAAATAAAGTATGGAAACAAAACAAACTCTCATGCTTCAGGGCATAGATCAATAAAGGCTTTACACTCAGACTAAAAGTTAAAAGGATTAAATCTTGCTATTCAGTGCATGTGCATTGTCTAGCACAATGGGATCACTGAGTTCCTACTGAACTAGTACGCTGCAGTAGTAACAACCACCACAAAAACAAGTGTGATAATTGCAACAATAGTTATTTTTAATGAGTTTATAAAGAAACCTTTCCCTATATGTTGGGAGGCTCAAATGATGATTTCTTGCACTGTCTTCTGAAATATCGGCCATTACAAAATGCCTTCAGCAGCACCCTCAAGTTCAATTTCCCAACTGTCTACAGAAGCTACGTTTACATTAGCAAGGTTTGATGGGAGCCTATCTATTAAGCTGTTAGTGTTGAGGATGCAATAACCCCATTATACACATTTCAGGAGCTTGGTTTTGAACTAGCTTTGATTTTGTCCTGTAAATTTAAGCCCATTATCACTTGCTGCATGTTAGGTGCAATGCCAAAGAGCAACCTTTGGTTTATGTTGACCCAAAAAGTATTGATTTCCTGTGATACAAGACCACTCCGTGATGCAATCCAAGAAGCAGTTGGAGAGTTTAACTGGATGATTAGCTTCAGAAGTGTGTCCTGACCTGAAGTAAATTGCTGTTGTAGACACACTAGTCTTGGCCTCAGAGTGCATGCCAAAGTACCACTGAAGTTCTCCATCTGGAACATCCTAAGGAAAACCCTAACAAGCCCCAGGTGTCATGAAGCCTTTCAGTGCACCCTTTGAAGCCACCAGGAAAACTTACACCCCAGTGCCTCATGACATGGAGCAACCTGAAATGCAACACAGCTGTGAGCATGTTCCAGTGCTGGATATTTCTTCAAAAGCTGTGTGGCAGAGGCAGCACACAATGCTCTCTCATTTGTTAGTGTCTTCATGTTATTACACTAGCAAGAAAATGCTCCTAAGAGGAAGGTTTCTCCATACCGCACAGAAATCCCGTATCAATCTCTCACTAGTAAGGACTACATATCAAATTTGGCTCCTTAGAAGATGTCAGTCCCCCACTGACGAATGGGAAAAGGCCCATGAAGGTGATCACATCTTTCCCTTTCTTCCCATCACTTCTCAGGCTTTCTCAAACCTTGTGCTGCCCTGACTGGGGGTCTCTTTTCTGGTATTGGAGGCTGAGTGCCAAGACCCAGTTTGCCAGACAAGCCACATCTGTCTAGCAGCAAGGCACACCAGAGTTCAGGATAACATCAATACAATTTGATGCCAACCCCAAACATGTGCATGTAACCTAAGCCATCGACTCTCTTGCCAGCTCCTGTAAGTAGCTATGTCCAGTGTGTGCTCAGACATGCTAGGCTGCCAAGGCCAGCCCAGGCAGACATGCTATTTCTGAACACACAATGGATTCATTATGCAAGAAAACAAAAGCACACAGGTAAAAATTAACATAGTGGGAATAGGTTTGACTTAGGAGGAAACCACATATCATACCACTGTCAAAGATTCAGCACATCAGTATCTGCCTGCATTTTTACTGGTATCTTTAGGTTTGAAATTCTGAGAAAGACTGAAGAGCCACGGGCACCTTGGGGCAATCTTCCAAGCATCTGCTGTGGTGACGGAGAACCACCTCACACAGAATAGGTTATGCAAGCATAACTGCTTTTTAGCTGCTTGCATAGTATGTCACTGCTAAGTCCCATTTCCAACTATGGTTGCTTAAGAGTGCCTTTCAAGTCTCCTCATATTGCCTGGCTCTTGTGGAGTCTTGAACTCAGAGTTGAAGCTGACTCCTTGATAAATGAGTCATGTTTTTCTAAAGGGACAGAGAGTCATGTGTCTACTGTCTTACGTACCTTCTGGACAGCTGATGGTTGCTGAGTCTTGGTAATGCTCTTCCTTGGGATCTTGCTATGAAGGTTTACACATCAGAGGAGAGAAAACTTGTTGTGGCAACACTAATACAGTTTTGTTCTCTCTGGGGATAAAATGTGTAGGTGGGCTACATGTCATCTGCTGACTTTGTGCCTGGGGAAAAAGGCTTTATATGCAAAATTTCCAAAAACTATCATACAAATACACACATGCATGTATTAACAACATTAACAACATATTAACAACTATTACCAATAGTTTGTTCTGTGCTCCTGGATCTTGTGAACTTTCTTAATGCTAGACTGGGTTTATGAGCTCCTTCCAAAAAATAAAATATTAAAGTCCTTAGCCACATGCTGGTGAGATGAAAGGAGTTGTCAGGACAATGATGTGTGCTGGCTTAGAAGTCAAGCCAAAAAGGGCCATCTTTCTTTGTAGGAACTAAGGAGTCTGAGTTCCTGGGATGGTAGTTAAGGTCACCTTGGCCTATGTGATCTGCCAGGTACACACAGAAAATAGTCTTTAGTGGATTCAGGCCCTGATAGAACTTTTCTTGTCCCTCTCCCTCTTTTTTTTTTTTTGCTATGAAGTACAGATAGATAATACTGTGAGTTAGGTAGTCTCGTATTTAGATACATTGGGGAATTATGTGGTACCAGATGGAGCAGACAAACAGTTGTGGTGGGCCCTGGAAGGGTGGACTATAAAGATCTGTAACCTCAATACCTATCTGAAAGCCCATGTCAGCATAACTGGAGTAGTTCGGTGAAAACCTGTGTTCACATGGACTCCGTGTTGGGGCACTTTTATGGGTTCATTCTTCTCAAGTAACAGAGCAGCATAGCTATGAACAGAAGACCTCTGGTCTGAACCAACATTGTGGCTTCTAAGTGTATTATATTCAGCAGCCTTTAAGAATTAGTCTTTAAAAATGCAAGAAACATTACTATTTTCTGGAATAAGTGGATTATTTGGAAATTTAACTGCATATATAATTGGAGTTAAAACAGTATTAGGGTTACATATTGTAGTTAATTTTCCTTCCATACTATTCATCAAAGGATAAAGCACAAGAAAAAAGAATAGTGACTCAGTCGAAGAAACAGTTTTGCTATGTGAAATTGTATTGTTACCAATTGGTGTGCAGATAATGACTTCAATAGACATGTGCTCTCACTTAAATGCTTTGCTGAACTGGGGCCAGAGGACTTATCACTCCGTACAAGTCACCCATGGTCATTTGGGTCTTACTACTGTCCATCACTATTTTCACATTAGCTCGGCCCGTCCAAGAATATTACTTACGTGCATACCACGGAACAAAGAATTTATGAACTTTGAACCAGCACAAGAAGAAAAAAATATATGTATTTGAGCAGCTCAGTTAACAGATACATCAAAACAAGGCTATATTTTCCAGCTATCCTTTCTATCTTAAGTATTTGAAGAAAACATACAACCCCTGTCTGACTGAAGAAATCTTCGATTTAAATTAAGCATGTGCTTAATTTTTCTTTATCGTAAGTAATGTTTCTGCATCTTTTTCTTTATAGAGATGTGTAATGTCTCTGTATTTACTACACTATACTACACCATGCTTACTTTACTATATGTGTACATATGCGCACAGAGGTATACAAACGTATATATATGCACACACAAGATTTGAGTATCAGCAGACACAGTTTTGAAATGAAAGGATTTGCACAAAGGTCAGTCCAGCCCTTTGCTCACTAGTGTTTTTCACAGTGTACCTTCAGACCCTTTGATCTCAGGGTCTTAGCTCTAAAATGAGTATATAACCAAGTTAGGAACAGTGAGCAGAAGCATGAGTTAAACAAACAGAGGTGGACACAAAAGGGGGTTGCTCAGGTTTGGGACATTTGTTTGCATGACTACTTGTAGACCAAGGTGAAAAGTGCAACTGGCTTCTTGGACTGAACAGAGTGTGTAAACAAGCATGACAGAGAGATTAACTCTCACCATTGAGAAATATTTGTGCTCTTGATATCAATGGGTGATTCGTGACAACTAGAAAAGGGCAAATATAGAGACAAAAGGCTCTAGCCTGTCGTTTGTATTCAATCAGCTCTTAATATCAGGTAAACTTGTTACAGATACACAAATTACTCATGCACTAGGCTGTGATTTCACTAAGGTAGGAAGAAGTGTTGACGTAGATAGAGCAAATATAAACAGCAGACTGTCTTGTAACTGATGCCTCTTTAATCTTCCTCAATTGATGACAAATTGCCATTTACAGAATGCTTTGTGCAAATGTAAGCCCTTCAGATAACAGAAATCCACCAAGGCAGGGAGCTGTAGCAAAAGTGCCATATTCCCACTAACTAACCAGCCTAAACAATCAAATAAATACAAAGCAAAACACTTTTCAAATGTCAGGAACTTTTTATTCTTCCCTGAAGTATGGCTGCTGTGACCTATGTGAAACCAAAGTTTCTGTATGTCTTTCTTTAAACAGAGGTTGCTGCAATGTTAATACATATATTGGTCTAAATTAAATACATGAAAGATTATGTTTACAGAGGATTTCTCCTTTTAAAGTTCTGTTTTTATTACACATGCAAAGCCTCCTTAAAATCAAGTCAACGCAGGGCTGTAGTAGGAGCTTATTGTCTGGAGAGGGGTCCTGTCACTTATGAAAATAACAAGTGTCTATCAAACGTCAAGGTTTCTGCTAGAGGTAGTGACTTTTATTAACCAGCAAGTTTTAAAAGTTTTACCCCTGCATATAAATCTTGCTTTAAATATAATACCATGTCTAAAATGCTGTGGCTATGTGTAAGTGATCCCATAAGGCTTTGAACATGCACCTGTCATACTTCGGATTCAGTCTGTATCAGCATTCTTTTATTTTGAGAGGCTGAAATGGTAAAATCAGTCCCACTAAAACACAGACTCAAAGCTCAGAACTCCTGGTCTTCTAGAAATCCCATTGAGCTCTTCCAGAAATTTACCCCAAAGCACTGGAAAAATAGGTAGAGGAGTAACAAAGAGAGTGAGAGTGTTTAATGACTTAAGGATAACAAATAAGGCTGGCTTAAGTCTGAACTGTTACCTAAGTAACATGTTGTATGTGAGAAGTCCTTTGCAGTTTAACAGTGAGTAAAATACATAGTATACACATAGGAACTCAAGGGTTCCAGCATGGTCAGACCAACAGATTTTGTGGGTTTTAGGACAGGTTCCTGAAATATTACTGGTTTATAAAAATCCTATATCCTCGTTGGTTTTAAATCAATATTGGTGCCTGCTTTGTACCAATAAAAAAAGGTCAAGGTGTTTCTTTCCCTTCTGCTCAAGATTTAGATTACATTTAACTTAATCAAAACCAGATTGTAGCCTGACCTGTATGGATATAGGGGAGTAGGGAGGGTTAGAGCATATTTTTACTACTTCACATTGGCTAGTGATATCATGGACAGCATGAGAAAGAGGAATTCAGGTTTAATGAAGCTGCTTAGGAACAGGGCTCAAACAAACCTAGACTTCATACATCACAGCTGCTGGTAGATCTCACAGGTTACATATATGCTGGTAATGTGTCAGGTCCATCCTCTGGACATGATACCAAAAGTCTCTGTAGGTTGTGTCCATCTACCTAAATTCTTTTTTTACCTAACACAGGTGACTGAGGCTAGACACTGTGTTGGGAAGAAGCTTCTGGAATCATAGAATCATAGAATGGTTGGGGTTGGAAGAGATATTTAAAGGTCATCTAGTCCAACCCCCCCTGCAATGAACGGGGACATCTCCAACTAGATCAGGTTGCTCAGAGCCCCGTCCAACCTGACCTTAAATGTTTCCAGGGATGGGGCATCTACCAACTCTCTGGGCAACCTGTGCCAGTGTTTCATCACCCTCATTGTAAAAAATATCTTCCTTATATCTAGTTTGAATCTACCCTCCTTTAGTTTAAAACCATTACTCCTTGTCCTATCGCTACAGGCCCTCCTAAAAAGTCTGTCCTCATCTTTCTTATAAGCCCCCTTTAAGTACTGGAAGGCTGCAATAAGGTCTCCCCGCAGCCTTCTCTTCTCCAGGCTGAACAACCCCAACTCTCTCAGCCTGTCTTCATAGGAAAGGTGCTCCAGCCCCCTGATCATGTCCGTGGCCCTCCTCTGGACCTGCTCCAACAGGTCCACATCTTTCTTGTACTAAAAGAGCATGTTAGTAAGCAAAGGCCATGTGAAGGAGCATGTAATGAAGTACCGGTATTCAAATCCATGTCTTGGCTTTGTTTTAGTTATTGGTATTTATGTAGCCACAAGTTCAAAGTTGGACTTGTTCAGTGTAGCCCTCACATGATATCCATAGCTTGTGCATTTCCAAGCATGAAATGCAGTTGGCCAGCCCGTCGGGAGATGTTGTGTACCAGACTGACCTAACTGGCCAATCTTTCATCCATTGACTTGGTAGCTAATAAAGCACAGGGCTCTGGAGAAGAGAAGCTGCAGTTCTTCATATCACTTGGTGAGAATCTCTGGTCAAAACAGTCTAGTTCAGTACGGCACTCCATGGTAGAGCCCTGATCAAGTATAGGTGTCTAATTCAAGGTAAGATGAAACTCTTGCTAAGTTAAATTTAGGCGTTCAAATTCCTGGTTCTCAATTCCACTGCACTTGTCTGGAGATAGTCCTTTCCTGAGTGCAGCGCTTGGCTGGGTCGTACAACCTGAAAAATATGTGTGCCACAGCCACACGACCAGCTGCTAGGGAGTAACTCATGCAGTAGGACATGGGAGAATTGAGACGTTAATATGGGGTAAATTGCTGCTTCTCTAGAGAGGTGGGAACCCAAAGGCAAAGAGTTACTCTTTTCTAGTCTGCTCCTGGAGAAGAGAAGCTACGCACTGTCCTATACATGGAGACAGGGGCAAAAATATAAATGAACCTTTCACTAAATAATTCGGGGAACTCGGTCTTCTTGGCAATCATTTCCCTCCATTTTTCTCCAGCCTTTTGGGCTGATTGGAACCAGTAGATATGCTATAAGTAAAAATGTGTTTTTATGTCATCCAAAAGAAGAAGACAGCTCCTGGACCCCTGGATAAGTTCCAGGTCTGTTTAAGGTGGGTTTGTTTTTCAGTTTTAAACTGGGAACTTAAAGTTAGGCTGATGCAAGCCCACGTAGCCCAACTATCTGAGAATTCAAAGACAGCATTGTTAAAAGGTTAATAAAAGAGAATTTGCTCCTCCTTGTCTCTTACTGAAAGCAATCAAGATATCAGTGCATTTTTCTTCATACTTCTGAGGTACAATCTGCCCTTTGCATTCTGGTTTACTGCCAGATTAACCGTATTAGTTGCTTTGCTACCAGTGAATGCAAAGCGGTAGATGTGTCCATTTGTTGAAATGAAAATTTATTTGGTTTTATAAAATAATTGCTTTTCCATTATTCTAGTTTTGTAAAGCAAGACAAAGGATGATAACTGTGATCTTGCTGCGTTTCTTTTTGAAGGGGGAAAAATTATAACATCTCTTTAAGGATACTCCTATCCTGATCATCAAACTATAGACAATAAATGGGATAGACAGAAGGACAGGAATACCCTTTAGACTTCTCATTGAAGTTGTATTTCTTGGCAGCACAAGTCTAAAAATGATCTGGTTAGAAGACAGCAAATGAAAGAGAGCTTGCTTCTATGAACTACAGACTAGGATGCTTTTCCAGCGTAGTGGAATATGAATTATTTTGCCTCTGTTATAAACACACTCATACTGATACTACAATCAGCTTGTATTTCTTACGTTGAAGAGACTTTTCTATTTATCTCAGAGCATGCCTATACCAGGAAATCTCTCATCCTTGGTAGAGCAGAGCAATCACAAGTAATAATAAAGGCAAAGCAGAAGAGAGTTGAGATGGACAAATGCTAGAGGCGAAGCAGTTATATTTACAGGTTATCTGAAGACAGCAGGAGGGCCAAAAACGCACAGGCGATTTTGGAGAAGTTGGTTTGGGAGCTGAGATGTTGTTCAAATGAAGGAGATGAAGAGAGGATTAATGCTAGCCCAAGGCCGAGAACCAAATGAGGACAAAGCACAAAAGTTTGGAAAGAACATCTATGAGGAATCTGACCTCATCTAGTCCACATAAAACATTTCTGTATGTATGTATGTACAGTGGCTCTTAAGTAATGTATAAATATGTAGTTAGGAAAAATACTTTCATAAAAGAGCTCACAAACTAAATCAATAAAATGAAGAGGGTAAGGGAAGATTGTCTCAATATTTTGGATAAAACAAGAAGCACCAAGGATTTTATGGCTTTTCCAGTGACAAAGGAAATAATCTGCTACATTTAGTAAATGATCCTAGGATTTCTCGGTCTTCCCTGTGTAAAATACTAATACTAATACTAAATAATACTAGTACTAATAAATGTTATGTAATAATACCTCCTTATTTCCAGCAGTAGACATAAAGAATTCTATGAACAAATTTAATATCATTCCCATTTCACAATTAAGATTAGTAAGGTAGAGATGACCAGCTCTAAGGTCACCCAGAAGATCAAAAACAGAGATGAGACCAGAAACAAGTGGCGGTAGTCAGTTCAAGAACAAGGATACTAACTATCTGCTCACCATGGATACTTACCACCATTTGAAATGCCATCTACATATCATCTAAAATGATATTGCTGTCTCAAGAATTACCTTCCTTTTGAATCTGTACATATTGCTATTTACACATTTAAATTACTACTACTGTTATTACTATTGATATTAACAATGTATTATTTTTAAAAAAAGTTCTATGAAAATTCTATGAATGTTATTAAGAAAACATGAAAGACATATTTCTGATAATTATGACATTCTAAAAAAATCCCACCCTTATCTAAGTTCATAAGTTTAATGTTTTAACTACATAGTTTTCTTTGTTCTTTAAGTTTCCATGCAAAAAAATGGACCCAAAAGCTAATCTTTTTCTGAGAACATTCAGGCTTTCAGGCAGATGTATAGCAGCTTCACATCTTTTTTTTCCCTCAATTTAAAAGGAACATATTTCCATAAAATCCTCAAGAATAAAGCAGAACAAATGTTATTAAATGTTCACTAAAAACCTCCATGTATAAAGATTTCACAATCTGTTTGCATGTGTGATATTTTACATTTTGCAACTGTAATATGTTGACTTACATTTAGTTTGGAATCTATTATAACTCTGAGATAATTTCCTTTAGATTTGTTCTCTAGGTAAAAAATAATATATTTAAACAGGTTATTATTGTAACATAAACGTAATGTTTGCATTTTCTTCATTGGATTTGATATTGAATATTCTCCAATACAGATCACTTGCCATTACAAAAACAAAAGAACTTATCCATCTTTCTTGAAACAGGCTTTAACAAATCTCTTTTCATTTCTCTCTTATATGTGAGAATATCCTTGCCTTATCTTTTATAATGTTTATTTACCCTTTTTTCTTAACTCTGACAGCAAAGCTAGTCTTGTCGTCTAAGGCTTTACAACCCCTTTAAACTTAGTTCAGAGCATTTAGATTCTCATGGGCCAGCAGTGATCAGCCCAACAGTGTAATGTTTGTATTATGAATACTGTAAGTCAGCGCTTGTTTACAAAAAAAAAAGGAGGAAAAAAAAAAGGAAAAAGTTCCCATTGGAATGTGGAACAAATAATCATGAAAATGTTTCATTTTTAAGACTTTAAAGGCTTTTCTTTATCAAAACAAAATCTGGGACCTAATTTGACCTGCCAGAGTCCCTTTAGTGCGTGGCAATTACATGCAATAACCAATTTTGACATCATATTTAGAACTAAGGTGTCAATCTTTTGTACGTCCTTCACCTTGGTGTTACTGCTAAGTACTGCAAACAAGGCAGATATTTTTCAAGTATACATGAGGAGTATAATGTTAATATACTTACAAACAAATTTAGAAAGGATGAAAACAAGAAAGGTCCTTGCTGACTTAAAAAAATAGCTATATATTTTCTCAAAATAGATATAGATGGGTTCACTTTAGATGTGGTTCCTTGTAGAAACTGTGTTCTATTGACATAGCAGCTGTACTTTATGATAGGACTGAAATTATTTTTTAAAACCCACCAGAGACAAAATACCTAAGAGTCTCTTTTTACAAAAGAATCCCAAATCAGGACATAATTTAACCATATTGTTAACTGGTTTCCTGAACAGAGATGGACTGACATAGTATACTTAAGTGTATTTTCTATACACTATAAGCCAGAGTAATTTTTGTTGACACAGTGGCAGGGAATGACTGTTTTGGAACGTGTCATTTTGTCTGCCTTTGGATCAGGAGTTTGGCCTGTCCAGTGTCTCAACAGCAGAGTGGATGAGCCAGAAAATAGTATTGCCATGAGCTCTCTCTTTATGGACAGTAGAAAACGACTAGAGACAGAGTTTTCCAAAATGTGGACAAGTCTAGCTTGGCCAAAAGGTTGTGAGATGAAAGGTTATGTAAGAAAAGAGACAGGCAGATCTCTCAATCTCTAGAAATTTTGATGAGTTTGTTCCAAGTTTAGTTTTTCCTGTTTGAATGACTAGATTCACAAACGAAGCAGGAGGGATTCACAAAGACTGAATTAAACAGAAAGTCTTAGCATCTTACTAGAGCACTTACTAACTTCACTGCTCTGATTATTCCTCTTTTTCTACCATCCCCCCAGGTGCTAAAATTATTCTTTGGGAATACTTCCCTGCTACTACCCATGCAGCATACTACTCATGATCCTTTGTAGAGAGCACAACCCTGCGCTGGGCACAAGGACTCCCCTACACAACAAAATGGGAGTGTTAACACATAAGAACAGCAGTCATAAAATTCAGCCTGCTAGACAGGATGTCATCTAGCTCAGGAAGTGGGAGAGAAGGTCATGACTGTCATCTGGAAGTCACAGACACAAAATATATCTTGGGCTCTGACAGTTTAGCAAGCTCTGTCTCACAAAATGATTCTGGGAGTAGTAGTGCCTAGATTTCACCTAGCTGTCAAAGAATGGTGTCCGCATTTATTTTCACCCGGGCAGACTGGATGTATATTTGCCTCCTGCTAGCACTGTACCAACCAGGTTAGAGGCTATGTGGGGAGGGAATTTTTCTTTTCTTGTTTTGACACTTTCATTTTATATAAAAACTCTGGATTCAGGTCTCTTGTATCCTAAAATATTGCTCTGTTACTAGCTATAGATTACTATGAGATGTGGCAGTTAAGGCAGTTCCATCTCTCAAGGAAAAAATTAATATTTGCTTGGCCAAAGGAAGAAACTATGTCCATACTAGTGAATAAGTCCTGCCAGAAACCCTGGTTTGGCCTTGAGGCATGGCACAGCATGATTTGTGTCCACACAACTAAACTCTCTTACTTCAGAAGCAGAATGGTTGGATCCATACTGCTACTGGGTAATATTCCTGTACAGTACTGTGGCATTGTCAAAGAAAGTGCTAGAAAGCAGCCAGACCAAAACCAGATTTAATCCTGCAGGGAATCATAGGACTAACTGGTAAAAAGCAGGAAAAAAATTCTTGTTTTGTGCAAGAGAATGATTGAACTATAAATCTCCAAATAGCATACCCATCAATTGTTTATTAGGACTTAAACCCATCTGGGCATGCCTACAAGCATACATATAAGTAACAAGATAACCAAGGAATTTAATGCTGGAAGCTTAGAACATGGATAACACTGGGGGGTAGGCAACATTTAAATGGCACTTTAGAGTTTTCATGAATTTTGTTGTGAGTCTCTCGCTACTTTGATTATAGTAAAAGCATCCAAATATGTCCCAGTTATAACAAGTACAATGACACTAGCCTGAATTTGCAGAGAGGCTGTAACCATGTTTCTGTTGTGAGATTTCTCCTTTCATTTACAAAAGAAAAAAAAAAGTAACATAAGTACATTTGATGAAATTTAAAATGTCATATTATTATGTGTTTCTAGCAAGCAGGGAAAGGACATTGTTTTAGAAATCTGAACAGTTTGTTCCAAACAGTTCCCAATTTTTAGACAGACTTTCAATAACCCAAGTTTGGACTCAAGATACAGTTTTTTCACATTCTTGAAAAGCTCTTGAAAAGTATGTCAGGATTCAGCTGTTGATTCAATGCAGAGCATTTTTGTTGGTGTCTGGAGAAAAGGACCATCATGCTGCTGAGCCAGATTTCTCTGCAAAACATGTCCCACTTATGTCTGTTATAATTTTCTTCCTTCTAGTGAAAGAAGGGGAAATAGATGCCTTGTTCTTATATGGGCAACTTTATTCATATTGAGTTATATGCTACTTTTTAAAGAGTCATGTTGACTTAAATGAAACAAGACAATTTGAGAAGGTACTGTTCGCTGTGATAGTGAGTACTGCAGTCTGGTCCTTTGCAACGAATCTGAACAAAATCCTATCATTTGTTCCAACCAAAACTGTCAACATTTAAGAACTGGTTTATGGACCATCAATAAAATATAAAACATTCCTGAGTCCTCTGTAGTAAAAATGACTCATAATTATATTGAAAAATTCCTGTACCTGATGTGGTTTTAGCTCCATCAAAAAATGTCAGGATAAATAAGTAATTTTCATAGCTATTAGCACCATAGTTAAATATCCATGTTAGTTGTGGCTTCAGTAATGAAATTTCTTGGCAAAACCTTTCCATCAGAGCTTGTTTTGTGAAATTCTGTAATTTCTAGGTAAATCAAGAGATCACAAAATCTCTAGATCACAAACCCCGGTTCCAATGGGAAATATTTATCTGCCTGATGTCTTCTGGATGGGCAACATGGAAGCAGGGATGTGCTACAAAGGAAAAATTTAGAAGTGTTGCCCAGGAATGTAGCGATGGTGTCAAGTAAGCCACAGCTCACTTAGACTTGAGCCTTGCAAGGGACATCGAAATCAACAAGAACTTCTAATGTTATTTTAGTAGTAAAAGGCTGAACAAAGAAAATATGGAACTGTTGCTGAATGGGGCAGGTAGCTTAGTGACAGCAGACATGGATAAGGCTGAGGTACTTTCCTCAGTCTTCACCAAGAGGGTCTCTTGGGCTTCTGTGATTACATAAAGTGCTCAGAGAGGTATGATCAGTGGATGAGAATCAAGTGAGGGACTGTGTGAGAGAACTCAACCCATGTGAGTTCTTGGGACCATACAGGCTGTGTCTGAGAGTGCCAGCCAATGTCATAGCAAGATCACTCTCTACCATCTCTGAAAGGTCATGGAGATAAGGGGAGGACCTCAAAGACTAGAGGAAAGCAAATGCTGTGCATATTTTTAAAGAAAAGCCCAAAAGGATGATCCAAGGAACTACAAACTGGTGAGCCTCATTTTGGTCCCTGGGAAAATCATTGAGCAAGTTCTCCTGGAAGCCATTTCTGGGCATGTAAAGGAGAAGAAGGTGATTGAGAACAATCAGCACAGGTTTACCAAGAAAAACTCATGCCTAACAACCTGACTGTCTTCTGTGAAAAGTAACTAGATTTGTGGATGAGGCAAGAGCAGTGGATGTCGTTTACCTGGATTTTAGCCGGGCTTTTAGCACTGTCTCCCTAGCATTCAAGCTAGGATGCTAAGCTCTGGACTGGTGAACAACTAGATGGGTAAAATTTGATTTGATGGTTGGGCTTAGAGGATAGTGGTTAATGGGTCATACTCTGTCTGGAGGCTGGTAACTAGTGGAGTACTGCAGGGATCTGTCATGGTGGCTGTCCTGTTTAACATTTTTACTGGTGACCTGGAGGAGCTGTTGGAGTGCAGTCTCATTAAGTGTGCAGATGACACCAAACTAGGGGGACTGGCTGATACTCTGAATCGAGGGCACTGAGAGATGACTGAGCCAAGCTCTTCACAGTATCACATGGTGGGAGGATGAGTAACAAAGATAAATTGAAACAAGAGCAGCTCAGACCACATATAATGAAATACTTTTTCCCCATTAAGACAGTGAAGCAGTGGACCAGGCTGCCAAAAGAGGTAGTGCAATCTCTGTCCTTGGAAGTTGTCAAGACCTGACTGGAGAAAGACCTGGTCTGACCCCATAGCTGACCCTGCTTTTATCAGGAGGTTTTACTAGAATCCTCTAGAGGTCCCTTCCCACCTAAATTATTCTAGGATTCTATGAGTAGAGTTGCAACACAGAATTGTATATTGGCTTTTCACATAATTTATGAAGCAAAAGTGATGGTGGCATAGGTTGGTTTTAGTTATTTCTGCTGGAGAATTTTGTGTGTGATGGGCTTTAGTTCTTATTGTTATCTTCATCTTTCCACGGCTTTAGACTCTGCTTTATTTAGTTAGTGTAATTGATTCTAGTTACTGGCTTGGTTAATGAAAACCACCCTCCAATAAACAATTTTAAAGAAAGAAAAAGGCAAAATGCTATTAATCAAAGCACAGGTTCCCTCACAGATATTAGCAGAGCCAAACACAATGCATAAAAGTGAATTGACCTAACAAGAAAAAGAAACAAGGATTTCAAGAACACAGCTGGTTTATTTCCCAGTGACAAAATATACAAAGAGAATACAGGCCCCAAATGTCTAAGGAAAGGAAAGATGTTTTAGTAGCTTGGCTTTATCCTGCATTGGCTGTCCTGAGTCAGGCTTCTTTGAAAGTGTTCATGACCATAGTGGAAAAAAAATAATTCAGTGCAGAGGGCTGCTTTTTTTTTTCCCCTGAAGTGAACTGGTTGTTTCAGAATTTCCAGGGAAAAGTAAGCATGGCCTCTTATTCATTGTTTCTCATAAAGAATAAAAATAACTCCACTTCTGGCCATTATCATTCCAGCAAAAAACCTCAGAAACTTTTCAGGCCTGATCCTGTAGCTTTGAAGTCAGTGGGAACAGAATCATAGTCTTAAAACACAATGTTTTGGCTAGATGTTGTCACACAGTTGCTCACATCTTTGTTATTTTCTACCATAAGATTAGTGTTTCATACTTTCTGAAAAGAGATGGCTGTTGGTTTCTGGAGGCTCTTGAAGGCTGGAGAAAGGGATTTCTACCTGTATATCTGTCTAGAGACTGCTTCCACTGAAATCTGTAAGAAAGTGTGACTTGACTTCTGTAGCTTTAAAATGGGTTTGATATGAATTGTTTCCTGTAGCTACTAAGGCTATTTCCGTACTAGAAAATGAAATGCACTCACAGCTGCTCTCTGGCACCGCAGCTACCCAGCATAGAAAGGCCTGCATCCATTTTATTGAATCCTTGTGCCCTCAGACACTGAGCAGCCACGTCCAAACTGCCTGTTAACAACAGCCTCTGACCCCAGCTCACTCCAGAACTGGTCTGGACAGCAATAGCTCACATGGGTCGAAACCAGCCAGGTACCATCCGAACTTGTTTACACTGTAGGCAACAAAGTGGCAGGGCATATTCCCTTCTACTGTTTAATTTATTAATGTGCATAACTTCAGGGTGCAATTCATCTACCTTAATGTAGACATCTGAAAGTTCAACATTTAAACCTCTGCTAGTTACCCTGGCTTCCTGTTATACTCAGTGGAAGCAAATCCAGGCCACAATTCATCTGACCTGTCTTGTGTACTTAGCTCAAATAAGATGGATTGCAATCTGGGAATGCCCATTTTTTCTTCTGACTATAAAGTGAGTCTGAGGTCACCAGGTCAGACTTAGACCTCTAACTATTAGGCACCTGAGATAAGGTGAGACAGATACCAGCCTAATACATACTAATAAGTTTATCAGCATATCTCTCAGGTTAAGATAAACTTTTAAAGACCATGTAAATTAAATTATAGGTTTTTACTCAAGAAAAACAGTGGAAATACTTACTGAGAAGTTTCCCTGTCAGAAGACCTAAACTGTTCCCCACAGAACAGAACAGAGTGTGGAAGGGTGAAAAGTTTTTTTTCTGGAGCAGTTGTCCAGAACTGTAACATTCTCTCACATCTCTCCCAGAAGTATGACGTAATTTATCAGCAGCCATGCTGCCTTTATTCTTGTTCTAAGCATGGTGTAATACCCATTTCATTCATTTTTTTCTCAAGTGGGAGCAAGGCTTGAGTGGCTGGGGGGATCTACCTGAAGCTGTAGGATTTCATTTCTCATCTGTGTCTGGAGAAGTCTGGGCAGCTGCAGAGGAGGACGAGGTCAGGACTCTGCCCTCCAGCAGCATAATTGAGACAGTTTGGCTTAAGTTTCATTAATAACCCCTCTTCCACTCTGACCTTTGGTCATAATAAATACCTGGGAACCATAGCTGTTGATTACATTTGCAGTTGATGCCAAGTTATATCATTTCCATTACCATTAATGTAAAGAAAATATTTGTGTCTGAAAATAAGTCACACTGCAGCCTATACCCATTTTTTTGCAACCCTTAGTCCTTGTTACCTTCATTAGATATTTTTCTAATGATAATTAACTAAGAAAACATGACCTAAGTGAAGTTATCAAAGGAGAGCAATTATGGGAACATGTGCCATATTATTCCAATTAGGTAACTGCTCATGGTGGTTTCACTTGGTAACAGCACAAAACTACTGTTCAACCCACTATTCCCACTGTTACATTGATAAATGATCCCAAAGCTGCCTTTCATTCGACAGGTCTGTTTTTGGACAAGGGCCAGACAAAACAAAATCACAAGATTTATAAGTAGCGCAGTGGGAGGGTAAAGAGGATCTGAAGGGCATGAGCCCTGCTCTGTCTTCTCAGAACAAAGGCTCAAGAAAAATACTTCTGGTGGACCAAATCCTAAGGACTCCATTCAATCCTTAACCAGCGGTCACTCAGACAAGCTCTTGCAGCCATTAGTATGGATATGTCTGAAGTAATGCACAATTGAGGGTCAAATTGTGATTCATGCTTTTTGTTGTGGGAGGACCATAAAGTCCCAGCCTTGGCGGTGCAGTATTTCCCCACAACAGCTTTCCTTATGTATGAATGGGCTTGTGAAAACAAGGAGTAGAAAGCAAGTATTGCCATGACTCCATGACTCACTTCAACTCTGGATCATCATGAAATGCAGGGGACCAGCATTGCACATCCCCCTGATGTATAGACAATAAACACTGAGTTAGTGCTTCCCTATAGTTCCCCTTCCTCCTTCCTCTCTAGGCAGTTGGCATAAACATTTTCAAACCCAGTCTGGAGAAAGATTTTTGGGCCATGGACCTTTATGGAATCTGTTGATTGAAATGAAATTGGAAGACTTCACCCTCCAAAATCTGGTGGAGGACCTTTCATCATCAAATACCACAACCTTAGAAAAAGATGTCTCGAGTAGCAGAGTACTATGAAAAAAATGTATCTTCTTTGGGAGAATATGGTCTCAAAGAGAACATAGCAAAGACAAAAGGAAAGGACAGGAAGTTAGCACTATGGTAAGAGGTTAACGGACATGATCTTACAATTAAAGATATTTACCAGAGAAATTTGAACCCCATTATACTCTGGCTCATGGTACATAAGGAAGAACTGTTTTACATCATCAAAGACAAAAACCAGGTCTACAGGTAAGCTTTAAGAATAATAAACATCCTGAATTCAAGAATAAGTCTGTCAAATGAAGGGATATTGATTTTGGAACAAGGAATATTATGTCAAACAATATTAGTTTAATTGATCTGAATTTAGTTTAAGTACTAAAAGCATTTATATACAAACAGCAAATGAAAATTAACTGCAGCTGAGTCCCTTGATTCTCAGATTATACAATATGCACAAGCAACTGAAAGTTCTTGTAGCAATCCCAGCAGCATGGTCTGGGTTCTATTCCCATAGCATGACTCAATAGAAAAGCAATATGCTTTCTTTCAGAAAATATTAATATTTAAAACCGTGTTTTGACTTTTAAAAATACACAAAACTTTTCCTTTCCCAAAAAGAATTTATAAGAAAATGCAGAAAAGATGCTAGAACTACGATCATTGCTAATATGGTTTAGTTCAAATATTTCAGCTTCTGGAATGAACCATCCAGGAAAAATTCATTCCCTCTGTAACAAAGCCAAACAGATTTGTTTGTTGTTGTTTTCCTTCTACTCTCACTCAGCTACTTACATTACTTAGCTATCTTAGATATCTCAGAGTCTGCATTTGTAGAAACCGATGCATAGAACATTGAGATATTGACTGCTAAAAAATGTTGCTGTTTTTACCCATCAGGGAAAATGCCAAGTTCTTTCTGTAACTTTTTTCATGTTGTTTTGTTTGAAGACATGATTTTTTTGAAGTGAGAAGACTTTTTCTACAACTTTCTTAGGCTTTCTTTTTTTTTTCTTTTTTAAATTGTTTGGATTTGCTAAATTAATGAGATTTTAAAGAAATCATGATAACACTACAGACTTCACAATATATGCACACAGGTAAAGAAGTCCAATTGCCACTTAGCACTCTCAAGTACCTAAATTACTTATTAAAATAGGACTAATGCTCTAAGATTTCTTGATACTTTGTTTGTGAACATGTTGAGATGCTTCAGCCAACGAGAGTTCAAAAAATCTGAAACTTTCGAAATTCTACCTATAATCATAATATTAATTATATTAATAGTATAATATAAAATATCAATATTCATAAGATACAATTATAATTGTGTTATTAGTGTAGAAAAGAAACTTAATGGTAGAATTCATCTTGCCTAATAAAGGTATCCAAGACTTGTCAGATGAACTGTATGTCTGATTTAGGCATAGATGACTCATTTTGAATGTCTACAGAATAAATCCTGTCTGTAATGAATGACAGTTTATGGGGTAAATAAGCAAAACTGTTACCTGGATCATTAACTGAATGATTAAAACCCAAGCTTTTAGACCAAAATCAGAGCTTTTAGGTCTCTAAATATTTCTTTATATATCTTTATCGCACATTACTCATGTAATTTCTTCTTGGTTGTCTTCCATCTGCTTTGAAGTCAATGTCAATGCCAAAGAAGTGTAGCCAGAAAAATCTTCTCCAGAGTTGTAGTAATAATTTGTAAAAAAATTTTTTACTCATAACACTCATTATCCATATATCACAGTGAAATGTTAGGTGAACATAAAAGGATTTCATTTTTTACACAGCAGTGCCAAGTTTACTTCCAAGCCTTATGGTTCAGATTGTGTCAAAATACAATCTGTACATCTGCTGAAGAATTTACTGGGGAAATATCTGGGCATTCCACTTCCCAACCTCTTTCAGGGTTTGTCTTAATAAGTCAGGAGTTTGCAGCCTCTTATAAAAGTCTGGTGTGCACCTCACTAACATACTAGTGAATCTTCCTGTCAATTGTTTGACTTGCTAAGGAGTGGTTCACTAGTTTCTCTAATTATTTACAGTTGATCTAGTTCTTGCTTGAAATGTGTCTTCTAAGAAGTCTAGTGCCTTGGTTAAGACTGACTGGAAGCCCATGGGTTAGCCAAGGAAGTTTCACCTGCCATATGGAGCAAAACAAGCAAGATCCAGAGGCACAAAGAAACCCAAGAAAGCAAGGACATGTCACTGAGAAAGGTGCATTAGGAACTTGCTGAACCTCGGTGCTCATTGCTGTTGAGAGGAAAGAAGCAGCTTGGCACATCTCATTTTGCCCATATAAAAGTTTTGGGACCTCTTACATGTGAGTTTTTCTTCTTAGTTTCAGAAAGTGAGCTCAAGAATTCATGGGCTAAAGGATCACAGTGACACATGTAAGAACTACTCCTGTACTGAGCCTGTGATGAACTTGGCAAGGTTCCTAAAATATATCAGAGGTTCCTAAAATATATCAGAAGTCGAGCTAGCAGGAGAAGGGTTAACTCTGTGCACCAGCTTTGGCTCAATTCATCGTCTTAATTCAATGGAGTACCAGTTTACATTAGTTGTGCATCCAGTCTTTGCTGATTTGTGAGAAAGTCGTCATTATGTATAAAGACACCTGTAAAGAGGTCAGTAGCTATCAGTAGAGTAGGATATCCTCTTCTTTTTTTCCCTAATCTTCTATCAGAACTATGTTGAAGTCTTTTTCACTGTAACTTATGCAACCTACTTGCCATTGGCTTAGGAGGAGGTGAGTTTCTGCTTTCCTCTGTCAACAACTGCTCCCTCCAACACTGCCTTATATTTATGTCCAAACTAAATTTATGCATCTCGTGCATGAGAAAATGTTTCTGTAGAACCTCATAGAAAAAACGGCCCACTGATCTGAAGCTGTTTATTATTGCCATGATGAAAATTGCCATCTAACAGCAGCTAGGCAGGTATCATCTTGTTAATATTGATTCTCTGAAAATTATTCTAGAAGAAATCTCAGCTAAAACGTGGCATGTTTCTTACAGTACTGTTTTCCTTTCTTGCCTTATTAGTCCTTCCATTTCTCTTTTCCCTACTTCTTGTTTCGAATTTCATTTCAATTTTGTGTTAATACAGAGACTATTTATTGTCACACATACACAGCAACTAACACATCACAGGCAGAACTCTGCTGAAACAGTAGCAGTTGTATGACTAAATTTGTGATACAGAAAGAAGCCTGGCTGACTTGGGAATGCTAATTGTCAGGCTGCAATTGTTCTAATGTGTCAGTATAGATTGAAGAGCAAAGAGCTCAGGTAGGCTCTGAGATTATGTCTGTAGTGACAAATTAAACACTGCTAGGGCCCAGACCTAGGTGCCAGAACTGGATTTTCTTGATTGCTCGGGAAAATTTCAACACACATTTTGTCAGTCTACCTAGCATTCTCCAAAAAAATTGCCCAGCACAGTTTGGGAATCAAACCATTCACAACAGTCAGTTTTAGCATAACCACCTTGTTTTGAATGATACGAGATTTTTACAGCATGGGTTAGCTAGACTGGCAAATTGGCCTCCATGCCAGAGAACAAATACTAGCACTGTTAAGTTACCAGTACAGGCATAACTAGCAAAGGTGTAACTACAGTCCAGTGAATTTGTGTTAGAGTTAATGCAATGTTGAGGAATTGCAAAGCCTGGTTGTACTAGTCTTGGTACAAATTCAACATGTCTGGCTTTCTCCTTGTCACCACATCATTGCTGTATGTGCAATGCAGGCATGATTCTAAACCTCCAGGTTAATGTTATCACAATGATAATTAAGTTCTAGCTGATGTAATTTTTTTCAACAATGTGTAGCGAATAAACCTGCCAAAAGTCAGGATAGTAACTAAATATGAATTACCGTATGGGATGCATGCTCGTAGTTGTCATTTTGCTAAGGAAAGTTTGGCACTCTGCATTTGATTGCCATAAGCAAAGCGTTCCTTTATAGGGCCTCCTGCAGACAACAACAGGGGTGGCGGAGAAACCACTTGGCAAGAGAAATACCTTTCAGTCTCTGAAAAAAATGATTCCACAGAGGCTGGCTTATTTACATTTCTTTTCCCAGGGAAAAAAGAATGCCAGAGACAGGCAGGGAATGAAGCTCACATAAGTGCCCGGGATACATCATGTCATGCTGCACAATAATGCAAAATAAGCGCGTCAAGCTTCTTAAACGTGTCTATAAAAGACCTGCAAAATGGTTTAGTCAGAGTAGCTGTAACCTTAAAAAATATTTCTTTAGCTTCAAGATAATCAGATTAAGGAGGTATCTTCACTGAAATAATTTAAAAACATTTTTACAACCAACTTGTTCAACCCAGTAGCCTCTTTTTTTCTTTAATGCAACATTCTTTTCCTGCATTTTAAGTGTAAGATAGATAGGTATCGCTATTTATAAAGCTATGCTGGAGGTCGGGAGAAACTTCATCAAAGCTAGGTAGGTGTAAGAACAGCCCTTTATTCAGAAGCATATCAATGGAACCAAACAGCTGAAACAATCATCACCTGAATTATAAGTACACGCAATGCAATACTGGAAGTAAAAGGGGTTCACTTTGGATTCATAGCATGCCTAAGGACAGAGATTAGAAGAACTGATTGCTGCTGTGCGTAAAGCAAAGATGGTACACAAAAAAGAAGCAGAGGAGCAAAGAAGCCAAAGAAGCCATAGATACACAGTTCTGTGATGAAAATTAGAAGTAGCTGACAATAACCAGAGCATCTATTATATGTTTGCATGTACATATGCTTAAGGCTAAAGCTGTCAAGAAAAAAGTGTGGGTTTTTTTTTTAAATGACCTTGTCAGCTAAGGAAGTAAGATAATTCTTCTAAGAGTACAGAATTTAATTTCAAGCTTCTTCAGTACTCATGTCCGCAGACTTGTACAGATACCCCAGAGTCCTAGTAGGCTTTACTTTCCTTCTGTCCTTCCAAAGACATGAAGGAAACAAGGTTTCCTCATGCTAAATAAAGGGGATGTTCTTTTTCTTGTACCAAAGTCCCATTTTTGTGTCAGAATATGAAGTTTCATTAAAATCTGACTTTATATTTGCCCACATCTAGCTGGTTCATTTATGTTTAGAGAAAAAAATGGTTAGGAAGAACTTCGATAACAAACAGAAAGGAATGTTTCGTTTTAAATGATTTTTCATCTCTAAATGAATGTTATCTGATGTAATAAAAAAGTTGAAGCAAAATATCTCTGTGTTATCAAAACACAACATTTCAACTGACTCAAACCATTTTTGTTATGGCTGCTTTCAAACGGATTGAAATGAAAGCATATTTTGGAATGGAAGAATTTGCAAAACTTAGATTTCCAAATTCCTACTCAGAGTGCTAAATGATCCATCTTCAGTAACTAGGGACTCATAGACGATCTACATAGCCCTGATTGCAAGATATGCAATTTGCATAACATTCACTTTTTCCATCTCTCCCTTTTTGATTTGTGCAGTAACAGTGAATCAACAGAATAACTGTTATAGGCCTTTTACTTTCTGAATCATACCTAGGGACCTTAGTAGATGCTTAAACTCAGACCTTTCTGCCCAGAGAAATCCTTCTGCTTAATCTTCTAACAGTATAGCTGTGACCTTTATATTTCAACAGAATTGTCTTTGCTCTGCAACACCCTGTTAGGTAGGATGTAAGAGATTTCAAAAACATACATGATTATGGATAGTAAACAATCGTTCAGTAGCAGCAATAGTCTTCAATCAACATTGCGATGCCATCGTGCTCTGAGAAGTCAAACAAATACATGGCCTGAACTGCTTACAGAGAAATTTATGCTGACCCCAAAGTCTGGAGATAGCCAAAGACTCAGATGAACTCACCTCTGGTAAAGTGCTACTCCTGTAAAAACAAAATAAATCCCCCACCCACATACACACATGCACACTCATATATATAATAACATCTCAAATCGCATACAAAAAGATCTGATCTTTCCAACAAAGAAAACCAGTGCAGTGCCTGGAGTTTCTCTTTTCTCCCAGGTCCTTTCCAATAATATTTTGGCTCCAGTTCAGCATGTTACAGGGCTCCCAAGCCTCTTTCCCAGATATATCTGTCTTGTCTCTCCGGGTAAAAGAAACTTATTTCTGGCTCTCTGTCAAGCTCCCCACAACCTTATATTACCAAACAACAATGTTGAAGGCAGGAATGCATACTTTTGCTTTGATTTCCACAGAGAATCATAATTCTTCTCTGCTTCTCTCTCCCCTCCTCCCCTCCCCTTTAGGTGACAAATGGCTCTCTAGAAGTCACCCATCTCTTCATTTTGACCTTCTGTTCACCTCTTCCATTTTTTTCCTCTGCCCTGGCCAATTCCAATTTGGGTAATTATTCTGTCTACAGTACGTAAAATTCTCTCTTTTGTTGTAGTCAAAGATAATATCCTTCTCCTTCTGTTCTTAAATGTAATGCTATGCCTTGATAAATCATTACTGTGGTTTACCCCAAAAGGGAAAGAGTGAGTGATTGATGACTGATATCTTTTTATAAAGTCATTCCAGTGTTTAGGGATCCTTTGGGATGAGTAGTGTTATATTATTAGTCCTTAATCCCTAGATGATTTGCATTACAACTATTATTCTCTCTATTGTACAGCTTTTTAAAGGGTGCTTATTTATTAAAGCGAATTAACACTAAAAATATGTAAACCTTTGCCCATGGAAAAATGAAAATAGCCATAGCTTTGGAAATGTTTTAGCAAACTGAAATTCTAGCTGTTCTAAATACAGAACTAAAGAGACATGAAGTCCAAACTGTGACATTTTCCTCTTTTTCACCCTAAGCATGCACTTAGATCCATATATTTCTATTCTTAGTACAAAGAAAGATTTACAGACACAAAAGATTAACAGCCCTGCTTTTCAGCTTTCATCTTCAGAAAGGACCAATACCTTTTCTGCAAACTTGAGTCCATCTTAAATAGTATTTCTCTTATTGTGCGCATCAAGTCATCAAGTCATGCCTTGGGTTGAAACACTTTGTAGATCAAGACAGCTGTTTGCTATGAAGGACCCATTGTTATTTTTGAAACAGATGCTTTGATTTGTTGGAAAGAACTAATATGTGCTGATTTTAGCCCCAATCCAGTATGACACACAAGCATGTGCTTAAATCTATCGTTACTTGGAAAAGCACTTATACATATGTTAAAAATTAAGAATGTGCTTAAGTGCTTTGCTTAATGGGGATGATCTTGAACACATATTTAAGTGCACTGCTGAATCAAGGCCAGAATGCCCAACCTTAGCTATTGTGAAGCTTGCTATCTTTTTACTACTTTAAGAAGTTCAAACAACATAGCAAAGCTTTATTTCATGTCCTTTGCAAAGGAGGTAATTGCACACTTGACAAGAAGAAAGAGTTCATTGCATCTTGCAAGACAAGTAGTGGGGAGGAGGGGAAAGTCTGCATAAAATTATCAGGCTCCTCTCACTGGTAAGCATGTGAGATGTGATTCCATCTGTGGCTGCTCTTCAGTGGCTATGAATCTGTTTCAGACCTCAGATGGTTCTTTAGACAGCAAGGGCTCCTACTTTTTGCCCTGCTTCACAATCTGACGATGCAGACAATGGCATCTGTCACACAGACTGCAGCTAATGTGCCCATCCAATTGCATTCCTCTTTGCAGAAGGTATATAGGAGAGAAGCAGATGTCACTCACGTTTTATATGAAGATATCATACGTCATCTGTTTCCATGATGATTTGGTCAAACCCTCTGCCTGATGCTTTGACAATTTCTTACTTGGGGAAAACTGCCAGATTCCATATAATTCTTTTTTTTTGTGAGGTTTCTGCCTTATTATTCCCCGTGAAAGCCATCCACAGCCAATGAGACTGTTCTGGGAATACCTGGATGGATGGTTTTCTTCTGCTTACTAGATTCTGTAGAACTATTTTTTTTCTAACCATTTGCAGTATGTATGGCATGAGACTCTCATGTTGTAAATTTCCAAATACAATGTATAAGAAAAGATGGATGCTTTTTGCAATTTTAACAGAGAGAGGATTGACAAATTATACTGAAATCTTCTTCAACTTCCTTTACATACGGACATGAACACTTGGACTATTCTGAAAAGAATGGCTAGACCAGAATTTTGGTAATTTAATTTCTTGGTTTTAGGGGGAAAACCTCATTTTTCAAAGTATATTTGCCATCAGAAAAATACTAATGCAAATCTGGTATGTGGCATATCCTGCCTCAGCTGTATCTTTAGATCACACCTGCTTGTTTCACCAAGATAAACTATTTTCTGTTGCTAGCACCAGAAAGAAAATGAATCTATAGGGGAGCAAGATGGATTCCATTCTGTTTCGTGTGTCATCAAAGATGCCAGCTATATTCTGATTACTGCACTTTTCTATTAATTCTAATGATGAAAGGGTGAGGAGAAAGAACAAAGCTTGTCTTTCATGTTTCAGCTTGAGTTTGCAGTGCTGGCTGTCAGAAATATCATCTTTTGAAGTCCTTACTGCCATACACATTCACGCATAAAACTATAATTGCCATTTAACTAATGGAAAACGTATTCTGATAATTTTCCACATTGCCTCACATACATTGTATGTTCCGTTCTGCTGTTTCTTCTAATATGCTCATCTTTACTCATATTTTGGTAATAATATACATCAGGTTTTTATTAAAACATTATGAAAATCAGGGGAAAAAAAAAAAAGAAAAACATAACAATAACGATCAATTACATTTAATAGTTTGATGATGGAAATACACGTTCAGAGCTCAAATTCACTACAAAGCCATGCTCAAAGTATTTAAAGCTATGGATCCACTACAAAAAACCCTGCTTCTGTAATCACCAGAAAAAAAATAGCAGCAGTACTGTTTAAAAACATCAAAGAAGCACTGTCGTTTTCTTCCCTACCTCTTTAAAGGAAGGGATTAGTTGAGAGGCAGTTCAAAGTGCAAGCCAGAGCTGTTTCAGGGAACTTCAGAATTTGGAGCAGGTGTTATTACCATATGTGCTAGTAGTACATCCAGTAGCAGTGCAAGTCATCCTGGCTTAAAGGAGAAGAAAACCTGACTCAGTACTCCCAGCAGATCTCCCAGACAATGAATCACAGGTTGAGGAATTGGAAGATATGGACACGCAGAAATAGAAATATTTTATGAGGGTTACCATGAGGATAAAAGAAAGGAAATCATGCTTAAAACAATTCACCAAAGCAAGTAAAAAAAGACAGAAGTTTCTTATTTGTTAGAAAAAAAGGGATTCTTAGCTACATTCACACAGAGGATATGTTTTCAAGACAGAATTACAGAAGACTGACACCAGTATTGGTGTATACAGGTCATCCTTCTCTAGCCATAAAGCTGTAAGGAAAATGACAGTGTCCTTCCAAGCACTGTAGTTACTTAAGGGTCATTACAGACACCTAAGGTCATACTTCCTATAATTCTCCTTTCTGCAGTGAACTGGGCTACTCTCTGACTTTTTCCTGGTAAATGACCAGAGAATTTGTCTGTACCAAGCCAGTTTGGGGACTTACAGGTGGGTACTAGAAGACGTTCAGCCTTCAATTCTTGTCCTTAACCTTCTTTGGTAGTGAGTAGTTAGGTCTTTTCCATGTGGAAAAGAAATCCCAATATTAGCCCCATAGTTCCAGCCAGTTAGCCCAAGTCTAAAGCACAAACCATTTCAAATGGAAAAGGCTATGGACAAAAGGGGGTTTGGGCCCCAGCTAGCATGCAATGTTATATGCAAATATCGCTCAGATTTCATACAGAAGATGATTCTGTTCAGTAGTATAAACCATGAATAACAGGCTTGGAATCTGACCTTTTAAAAATATAAGCAAAGGAGTTGTTCCACTTCCTCTGCTCTGTGCAGCTTCACAGATAAAAAGCACAGTCACTCCCAACGTCTTGCCCTTATTAATATCACAGTTATTGCCGTGATACTTGGCTAAAAAGGCAAGACAAACCTTCAGTCTGCCCTTACCAGAAACATATCAAAATCATTGTTTCAGTATACGTAAAACAGTGCTCAGTGGAACTGTTTTATACTCAAAGCAGAATAGGAAAGGCCAGACTGAGTTTTGTTATGCCTGCTCAAAGGAAGAGAAATTCCACTTGTGTAAGAGTAAGTATGGAGACATGTCTAGTTCTTTGCATCTCTCCACCAAGGAGGTAGAGGGAGGCTGGAGAAGAAATGATAACTTTGTGTCCAGCTGCATCACTCATCACACTTTGTGCCAAAACATGCACTATGAATCACTATGAGTTTTTTTACAGTTAGGGACTGGAATTGTCTCCAAGAACTGGACATCTTAATATTGCCTGTTTATTTATTGCAGATGTCACAATCCACCCTTACTCTCTATACAATCTGAGGATAGTTGTGTTATTTTCTCTCTGGAATATGGCATCTCCAACCACCAAATGCTATAGATTGACTTTTGCGATAGACTGCTGCTGGATAAATATTACCAGTGTGAGACCACTGAGCAGTGGCCCACAGTGTCATGAGTCATATGTTATCACTGAGCAGCCCCTGCATCTGCACAGTGTAGAGCAGCACCATACAGAGAGACCGTCCTACTTTCTGGGAAGAGAATAGCTTGGCCAAGCTTATCACATTCAATTAAGTTCTGTACTAAAGTGCTAAATCACTTTCAGTCTTGAGATCATATCCTGACAGTTGAGAAAGGAGTTAGTTTGCAATTTTCTCGCCCAACTGGATAGACTATGGTCTTGCAGTAGGATACAGCTTACATAATTTTAATGTCAACATTGTAGATAACTATATGTGGGTTAGTCACCACAGATTGCCTTCATCACCCATGAAAATAAGTCAACAATTTTGGAACAGAATTCATCTGGCCTATTTTAAACGTCCGTGAGCTGACTTATATCCCAGAAATGCCTGTTTTTCTCATTGATGAAAAGGGAGCTTAGGGTGACTACCTGAGAAAGAACCACCCCCCCCATGATATAGATATCTCCAGCCAGTCAGATGAATCCTGTGCAGGGAGACCAACAAGTCACAGGGCAAGCAGGCAAGACTTAAGCCAAATCTATTCAATATTTTTTACCCTGATCCACTGAGAAATTGTTCTGTGGTCCACTCAGCACAAAGCAAATGAATACAGTACAGCTGCTCTCCCAGAGTCAACACCGAAATACGGGACTGGCTACGGGAATGACAAGGTCCACAAAAGATTACTCATATCTCAGGTTTAGACAAAACCTTTCCCTCTAGCTTGCCTCGTCAGAGTCTACTCATTCAGGTCAGCATTATGCCTTACCTTTCTATCTGTCCAAAGACATATTCAGAAAAAAGTTATGCAAGTTTTTTGAGGAAGCCAGAAACCATATTTTCTCCTTGTGACTGAACAAGATTGTAATTTGTTAATGATCTCACTCAAACCAGTGTCAATCAGGAGTAATTACATCAAAACTGATGGATATAACCTATTAGGAAGTGAGAATCTGGACCTCCTGTTTTAAAAATAGCAGCAAACTTACATTACATGAATGATAGAATGATGCAATTTGGTTCTAATGAAATGGTGTAGTCTTTTTTATGTAACAGAGAAATAGCACTGTAGCTGAACTGTTGCATAAAAGTTTTCACTTAACTTACAGTACATTTTACTGTCATCAAAAAAGCATTTGGGAATAATAGTTTCCAATGAGTCTCTGTTGAAATTTTGGGATAATAAACTTTTATATCTTAATATTTATGATTCTAATAAACTACTACAGTATTAAAATGAAAGATACAAACTCTGAGGTCAAAAACTACAATTTGTTGTAAGGCAAAACAATTTTGAATAATAAACCACTATTGAAATCTAAGATCACTTCCTATAATTTAATAAGTAATCCCCTTGGTGATATATCCCGGATATTAAACTGGTTTAACTCACTTGCACCAGCTGTTTTAAATCGGTACATAACATTCTGCCAAATGATAATACAAAAATAAGTATGAAATGACATGGTAACCATTTAAGTTCTGATTTTTACCTTCATTGCCTACCACAAAGTGATCACAAATCATCTAATCAGGGATCAATTAATTAATTACTGTTAATAGCAATGAATGACAAATATAAAGATAATACTTTGTTTATTAGCTCACCTATAGCACTGTTGGATGTCAGTTGACCAGAGGCAAGTGGTTGATTGGATAACATATCTCACAGCTCTCAATCCGGCTAATACGTACCAAAGCAGTTAGTGCTTTTTTCACCAAAAGCATCCAGCTGCAGACTATCAGTGTTTCCATAATGAAGTCAGTATAGCTTTTGCTTATAAAACTTATTCAAAGGATACTGTGTGAGTCTGAGAAGAAAAACGTTTTCAAAAGGCTCATGTGCAACCAAAAATACTCACAGAATCACAGAATCACAGAATCATATAGGTTGGAAAAGACCTTTAAGATCATCGAGTCCAACCGTAAACCTAACACTGCCAAAACCACCACTACACCATGTCCACCTCATCCAAACATCCTTTAAATACCTCCAGGGATGGCGACTCAACCACTTCCCTGGGCAGCCTGTTCCAATGCTTGATAACCCTTTCGGTGAAGTAAAATTTCCTAATATCCAGTCGGAACCCACCCTGGCACAACTTGAGGCCATTTCCTCTCGTCCTATCACTGGTTACCTGGGAGAAGAGACCGACCCCCACCTCTCTACAACCTCCTTACAGGTAGTTGTAGAGAGCGATAAGGTCTCCCCTCAGCCTCCTTTTCTCCAGGCTAAATAACCCCAGTTCCCTCAGCCGCTCCTCATCAGACTTGTGCTCCAGACCCTTCACCAGCTTCGTTGCCCTTCTCTGGACTTGATCCAGCATCTCAATGTCTCTCTTGTAGTGGGGGGCCCAAAACTGAACACAGTATTCGAGGTGCGGCCTCACCAGTGCTGAGTACAGGGGCACAATCACTGCCCTAGTCCTGCTGGCCACGCTATTTTTGATACAAGCCAGGATGCCATTGGCTTTCTTGGCCACCTGGGCACACTGCTGGCTCATATTCAGGCGGCTGTCAACAAACACCCCCAGGTCCTTCTCTGCCAGGCAGCTTTCCAGCCACTCTTCCCCAAGCCTGTAGCGTTGCATGGGGTTGCTGTGGCCCAAGTGCAGGACCTTGCACTTGGCCTTGTTAAACCTCATACAATTCACCCCAGCCCATCGATCCAGCCTGTCCAGGTCCCTCTGCAGAGCCCTCCTACCCTCCAGCAGATCAACACTCCCACACAACTTGGTGTCATCTGCAAACTTACTGAGGGTGCACTCGATCCCTTCGTCCAGATCATTGATAAAGATGTTAAACAGAACTGGCCCCAACACAGAGCCCTGGGGAACACCGCTTGTGACCAGCCGCCAACCGGAGTAAACTCCATTCACCACCACTCTTTGGGCCCGGCCATCCAGCCAGTTCTTTACCCAGCAAAGAGTACACCCGTCCAAGCCATGAGCAGCCAGTTTCTCCAGGAAGCAGCCAGTTTCTCCAGGACTCCATACATGTATCTTTTATTATATTTCAAAGACACTTGTGTTAGACTAGTCAGTCATTAGAGATGACAGTTGATCCATTACTTGTTCCATATGAATGTTTGCTGATGCACCGAGTTCAAACTTTTCAGTCCTGTGTGTGATACACGATAGAAACTGCCCTTTAATAACCACTTTAGAAAGATGATAGGCCAAAGCCAAAACCATGCCACGTTTATCCTTGATATCAAAGATATACAGTGGCTACAGTTTGCCTTACTGCTGGGTGAGGAAGTTCCCTGCCCACTGCAAATGGGCTTGTGAAACCTGCAATTTATTGGAAAATGGAAAAAAATTGTTCTAAGGTACGGTATAAGACCTTGTTCAAGAAGAGGGCTTTGAAGTGCATGGAAATACAAGCAGCAGTCACCACAACTGACAGAGACTAGAAACTCATGCTGTCTGGTTCCCAGAGCAGGTGCTAATGCCCTTGGGCGAGTGTCTCATTCTCTGGTCAAGAAATCATACATGGTCATGCAATAGGACAGGCTGCAGCCACTACAATGTGGAACCACATCCCACAGAATCTGGTGCACTTGAGAGCTATGTTGGCTTGAGGTCTATAAAAATGACAGTTTTATTTACACAGTTGTTCCATTATGCCTTACTGAAGAGAACAGAGAGGGATTGCTTAACATGCTTCTCATTTGTTTATTTGTTTTTCTTTTTCGGATAAAAGTAGTGCCTAGGAAATAACTAATGTAAGTGACAGGACTGACTTGAAGAAGGGATGATGGCAAACAGAGACAGTTCTGAGAGTAGTGAATAGCAGGTTCTCTACCCACCCAGCAAATCCTTCTTCAAACAAGTGCCCTCTGTGGGTGGGAAAAGATGACCAATATTCTATATTTCTATTTGTGAAAGAATTGTGGTCTAACCTCAGATCAACAGACCTAATCAACACTAATCCAAGCAAGTACTTAGGCCCATTGCAAATGAGCATAGACTGCATTAGTTTGGAAGCTGACTCAGGAAAGTCAGTTATGGAAATACAAAATGCAGGTCTACCTTCAAACTTTGTGACTGACGTTAATGGAAATGGCAGTTTACTCTCAGATTAAAGATAGGTTGGGTTGGGGGAACATAACAATTTCATAAGAATCATCCCTTGATTATTTATTGCCAAACCCTTAGTGGTGTCAAATACCCCATAATGGTCAGGAAAGAGCTATGTAGAACTGTCAATGCTCCTAAAAGTTTGTGCTGGCTCATTAGAGTGTGGCTTGTGGACTTAAGTGATCACAAAGAAGCAATGTCTCTTTGCCACTCATTGAGAGATGCCAAATACCTTCTGAATTTTGCAGTTATAGATATAACTGAGGCTGTGTGCTGAAACAGTCCTGCCCAATCAGATCTGTGGAACAGCAATAGCATCTCTTCCAAATTTCATATTTGGGTTCTCCTCTTTCATTATAGTTTACTGAGTCAGGGTAAGCCACTGGAGCAAATGTATAACCCATCAATTTAAAAAGTGACATCTTTGTATCTGATCCTCATCTGACATAGATGGGGAATATCTGCATGATGATAACAAAGTCATACCTCTCTTTACTCCAGGCCCTAAAGCAGTTGGATTTCTCCATTTCTGTAATTTAGACAATATTACAAAATGCTCTACAAGTAACAGTTAGGATTTCCTCTGTTTTCTAAAGCACCAAACACTCTGGGGGGCTCAGGAATAATTCTCAGGTATTGTTTCAATGTGTTTGAAAGTGTTTGAATTCACTGACTATTCTCAGCTATACAGGAACACACGCATACACAAATAGCTCTTGAAGAAAATCAGATAATCTGAAGGAAAAGGTTTACTTTACTCTGGGTGATCTCAGCTACATTATTTACACACAAAAATCTCTTAGAGGGAACCATAAAAACATATCAAAGAGCAGTGACTTTCTTGTGCCCCTCCCTCCCAAGGTCTATAACAGATTTTGCAGTTTATCTTCTCTTCCTGGTCAGTCTCTTCCCAATCTCGTAATAAAACAGAGTATATGAAAACTGAAACTTTTCAGGAAAAATATTGTTAAATATTTTCTTTTAGAAACTGATTCTTCTCTGTTGAGTTTTTTGCATATTTTTATAGAATCTTTCAGCCCTCTCTCTTCTTGCTCTGTAAGGGACTCCCTTAGGAGATGTATATACATATGAACATGGTGATGGTTGGATCAGACCCTGTGCTTTGTGGGCCTCATGCTTTGCAAGCATTAAACTAATCTAAACCACCATCTTTCCAGTTTGCTCCTCTCCTGAGCAGGGAGTAAGGCTGTTTGCAGAACTACGAAGCACCTACAGTAGGTGCGGTCCTTCAGAAATGTCCTAGGATGATCTGCATATGGGACGTGCCACAGCCAGGAAGCATTTGATCTAACTGTGTACGTTTAGTCACAAAATTGGAGCAGAGCAGGACAACTTGCCATGTATGCTAAAACTTGCCCTGTGCACTACCACTTGTACATAAGAAATCAGGACTCAGGAGAGTCAATTTCTGTTCAACCTCCGATTTCCTATGTAGCCCGGAATAAATAGCCTCACCCCTCCACACCTCAGGTCTTTGCCCATAACTTTGGGATTTTTAATGGGAAATAAGTACTGACATTAATGACAGGGTAGCAGTCAGCATTATGAAAATGAGGATTGCACAAGCAGTTCAGCAGAAAGAAGATGGCACACTCTCCAGTTTGTTTTCTGGACTACCAGTGGATATAGTGCACCCAAGATGGGAAGGCACACCGGCACTTCAGTTCCTATGTGGGACACCTACACTTGGGTTTGGGATTTAAACATTGGCTGGTTATCCACAGCAAGTCATGCTCAGGAAGAGGTGGAAACATGAGTCAGGACCCAGCAAGTCATCCAGCAGCTGCGGGAGGATGTCTGAATATCTTGCTGTAATAACCTCTTTGCACTTTCTTATAGCCACTATGTTCCTTCTCAGATGGAGGGGAGGAAGAGAAAATCATTGCTTCATTATAAAAACATATATTAACACATCTTGTCTTACACAACTGATAGCAGATCCACAATCTGGCCTGAATTTGGAATAATAATACACTTTCCTTCCTCTTTAGCATTCTCTCTCCTCTGTCTCTTAGGCACTTGCCCTGTTTGACACGTCTCCTCCAAGACACACCCACTGAAAGTTAACATTTCATATTTCAAAAAGATGCAAGACTATTGTTCTGGCTTGTATCTTCACCATAGCATGACATTTGTATTGGCTGCTGTGCTTTCAAATTTCTGAATTACCCTTGAGTGTGCTTTGGCTACTTCCATCATTTTAAGGCCTCCCTTTTCCTTATGAGCCCACCTGGACAATGGCAATAAAACTTACAAGCTTTAGGGGGCTTGTTTTGCAAAGTTCACTGCAGCTCTAGTTGTTTTTAAGAGAGCTTATCACTTTATCAGGCATAAAGGATTGTTATAATTCTGTATGCTTAAATACACGTGGTTAAATGAACAAAACAGTTTGGTTTGTGCAATATCTATTCAGGACATGGTCCATTAAAATACAGGTGACAACAAACCCAATCATTTTAGTTGTTGTTTCTAAAATATCTTGCACATGCCAATAAAATAAATTCTTTATCTTGCTATGTGGAAGCTTCAGCCTGGAAGAAGAAGGTTGGAGGTTCAGTTCAAACAGCAATAAAACATCAGAATCTTAAAAATTAAATACATAGTCATTCATCTAAAGATGCTGCCTATGACAATTTTGCTCTTCGTTATGTTAAATACAGCCTTTTAATGTCAGATACAGGTGAATTACTCTCTAGACCAAAGATGGCCTCTCTCTAGACCAAAGGATGGTGGCAGCCTGGAGATAAGCAACCATGATCTGCCCTCTTCTGAGAAGACAAACAAAGAAAATTCCCAATTAGTCACATAGTTTGTGCTTTAAAAAGACATACTTTCCAAAAGGAGAAGAATGTTATGAGCAAAATTCCTGGAAAGTGAAACGTAAGCAGAGAACTTTGAATGAAACTTAAGAGTTCTTTTAGAAGAGTTTATTAGATGGCTAAACCCCCATGATTTCACAATCAAGAAAGAACAAACTTTGGCTAAAAGCCCAACCTCATTTTGTGGAAACTGGGAATATAAAAGCAATGTATAACACATTAAAATAGACAGAAATTGCAGATTTAGTTAGCAGTATGAATGAGAAATTCTGAACAAAAGAATTAATATGAGAAACCAAAAGCATGGGAAAATAATTGCTGTCTTTAAGAAAAAGAGAAAGAACTTTTAAAATTTGTATTAAAAAGAGAAGAATATGCTAGAAGTTATATAATCTTGTCATTAGATAAGGATGTTAAATCTGTTAACAATGATAGAGAAAAAGGGTAAATGTTCAGTAAATATTGTTCAGTAAAAATGTTCAGTAAATTCTGTGAGTAAAATAGGATCGTTTAATTGTTTCACATGAGGATGATTAAGATCTTTCCAGTCTTTCAGTTACCAAGAAGGATTTTAGACAAAAACTGTTAAATATTTTTAAATCAGTAGGCCAGACAGCTTGAATCCAAGAGTCCTCAGCAGCTTCCCAAGGAGGCAGCTGGATCACTAATGTTACTTTTGAATAAATCTTGAAATACTGGAGAAATTCCAGAAGACTAGAAGAGTACAAATGCTGTGCCAATATACAAAAAGGTTAAATCAGGCAAGTTACTGGACATCAGTCCCATCCAAAATAATGGAAAAGCTGATAAAGGAATAAATTGATATGATTAAGAACTGGCTGACAGTTCCCAAAGGTAATCAGCCACGGGGCACACTTCTACCTCTAGTGTCAGCTCTCAAGGATTGCCTGCAGGGTGACCACATCCAATGTAAAATATTCCTAAAATATTGGCAGAAGACAGTTGTGAATGACACAAAACCTGGTGGAAAAGCATATAATGATACACAAAATTAGCTGACTTATTTATCTAGGTGAGATAATTTCAACGAACCAGTTTAATACAGCCAAAATTCTGCAGCTGTTCTAAAATGGATCTTAAGAGACAAGCAACAGAGCAGAAGTTCCTAATGTAATTCTGAAAAAACCCTGTATATGAACCTTTTGTTGTATAAACTGAGTAACAAATACAAGCAGGGTGATGATTTTACCTCTGTATGTAATATTGATGAGATTGATACTAGAATATTGCATACACATCTGGTGTCCATATTTGGTAAAAAAAAAGTTGAAAAATTGGAAAGGATGCAGAAAGGACCTTAAAAATCACTTCAGGATGGAGAAAATGCCTTACATTGGGGCACTGGAAATACTCAATCTGTTTAGATTATAGTAGATTTAAAGGTGGTTTCATTATGTATGCATGTACATTCATTAGGAAAAACACTGAACACTGAAAGGACCTTTAAACCACAGAAAAAAGGCCTAAAGAAAATCAATGGATACAAGCTAAAACCAGACAAGTTTAGTTTGGAAATAAGGCACATTTTTCAGCAGTGAGGGAGATTAGTCAGAAAAAGCAGCTACAAAGGAAAGTAGTGAATTCTCCTTCTCTTCATACTAATACTGGCTGTGTTTCAGAAAGATGTGCTTTAGCCAAACAAAAGCTATTCTTTAGTCAGAGGTTTTTGCTCAATTTAATATATAAAATTGCCCCATTATTCTTTCTAACCTTAACCACTTTATGTAGGATACAACTCATTTAACTTTAGTTGTCTACAGTGTAGACATCTGAACCTCAGGTAGCCTAAGATTGCTTTAGAGCCAACAGATACTTTGGGGGCTGGATTCATCTCACCCATTTTAGAAACCTGCATTAGGATGAGATTAATCTTGAAAAGTGCCTGTTTTTCTCTACTATAAAGGGAACAAAAGGAGGCTATAAGGGGAATTTGAATAACTAGCTCTGATGTAGAGATTTCCACTGAAAATGCATGCATTCAGTCAGATGAATCCTACCTAGGTTTTTTGTCTGAGTGTCAGGAAGGCATTTTAAGTAGCTCCACAAACATTCCTGAGCAGTAAACCTAGCTCAGCAGGAAAGGTAGTACCTGGACTTCTACTAGGATTAGGTGAGGTAGAGGTTTACAATATTTCTTCTGTGCCTAGTGTGAAGCTGTTACACACATTTATTTAGACTTTGTCTTACATCTGTTTCAGTCACAAACATATTTTAAAACATAATAACAAAAATTTATGCTTTCCCTATGTTTTAAAAGAGATTTTCAAAAGGAAATTAAAGATGAGGAGTTGAATGTCTTTATTCGCTAGGGGCCCAACTTTTCATCGCCACCCACTAATCCAGACCAGTGGGAGCACATAGAACAAAATGATATCCAGTGTGAAATAAGATCTTGCTGTGATTCTGAATTTTGGGATGTTTTCCTGTTTGCTTTGAACTCCACATTAAAACAAGGCAGAATAAATATTCCCAACAACAGAACAAAACTTGAGAATGAAATAAGTCACAGCTCTTAATGGACAACAAGCCTCAGTCACTGGGAGCAGCCACACGAACACACACAGAGTTAAAGGGCTTGTGAAGTTTGAGGGGTTTTGTATTTAGAAATAAGCAAGATCTCCCACACCAAAGCCCTGGTCAACTTTTTACACAAACAACATGCCTTGAAGTCAAGGGAAGATTTGCCTCAGGAAGGACTAAAGGGTTGGCTTCAATGTACTGTTCACTATGGCTATTTTCCTTTTCTTTACAAGCCACCTGGGAATCTATCTCCCTGTTTCAACTGACATGAACTATTTTGTTTCAACATTATTTTTTACTGTTCTAGCCCGTGTACTTTATTGATGTTGATTATAATTTGGTTGCTCACCAACTTAAATTGAAAGGAAAAGCTGCAATCCCAACCCATTTCTGTAGTGATTTAAGAACAGCTAACATGTACAATGTTCAGACAAAACTTTCTCATTAAATAGTTATTACTGAAATTTTTATTTTTGTTAAGAAACCTTTTAATACCAAAGCACATTTCACCTATATATTTTAAAGTGTATAATGCTTCTTCTAGATAGATAATTACTTAACTGAGAACATTATACAAGCAATGAAAATGATTAAGGACTTAAAAGAGGTACTTGTGGAGCATCTAAAAAAGGTAGGATTCAACTTGGACATTATACATTAACTGTGTGCAATAATTAATGTTATAGATATATGTAACTTGGAACATCTGTTTATCCTTACTGAAAACAGTTAAAAGATTAATACACTTAAAATAACATTAGAAATCTTTTCTCCCTAAAAATCACCTCATTTGTGGAACTCCTTGCTATAAGATAATTGGAAAAAAAAAATCTCATTGTCTTTTTTTCAGATCACATTTTTAGGATTGCTCAGAGTACAATTGTAAAATAATGCACATGGAGACTCAGAAATTCATTGGTTAACTATTTAATTAATGAGCTAACACACACTTTACCATCTTCTTGTAGTTCAAAATACAGTTCTCTGTGCTGCCATTTCTAGTATTTATAGAGATCAGCAAAGGCATAAAAAAATTACATCAAAACCTAAAACCATAATTGAAGTCTTACTGAGCAGACACAATTTTTCACATATTTTTTCCCCTGAAAGAAGGATGAGACGGAGAATGGACCAAGGATTAGCTAAATTATTACATTACTAGAAGATTGCCTTACAGTACAAGATTGAACATGACCTAAGATCCTATACAGAACAGATGTGAACTGTTGACTACCCGCGGTCAAGGAGAAAATTCTCATCTGGAGTGACTATTTCTACCAAATTGTCAATAATGGGACATCTCTGCAGGTTTCTCATAAGTATCTGGCACTCCCTAGTGAATCATTATCAGACTTAAGAATACTTTTCTTTTCTGAAACCCAGTTCCAACTTTCAAATACTGCTGCGGTAGTGCCACAGAGAAGGCCCAAGCTCTGGCATGCAATTGTCCATACGGTTAAATTGTTAACACACCTTTGGTCTATGCCAACTAGCATTCCCCCAGGGGGTAGCTGAGCACAGTTAAGGTGACTATATAGGTCAGAAATAATTCCCGATAGACACTTTGGATGTGGCTAGCCTGTTTCACAGGGAAAGAGGTTAGATGTATGGATGTGAGCCATGCTGTGCCATCTGCCCTCAGGTCCAGAAAGCAGGCCCTGCACCATTCTACTAACAGCATAGGTTTAGTCTTTGTGTACAAGAAATAAGATAGTGATATGGAAAACTTGTCCTCTGTCCTTAAGAGGATATGGGAAAATGTCTCTTTTCAGGCATAGGAAATTCTAAGAATATCTCTGAAAAAGATGAGGGACCACAAAAAACAGCCAATCAAAAGAATGGAGGAAACCTACAGCTGAATACTGCTTTTGCTGAGCAAGAAGAAATAACAGTATGGTGTTTCAACGGCTAGCAGCAGAGTGTGCTGCCAATGGCACAGCTGATGAGGTTGAGGGCAACAGGGTGGAAGGCTTGGGCAGGCAGTAGGAAGAGCCAAAGGTTGCAGCAAGAACCTCGTGGCAGTGCCCCTATGGCCTTTCTGATCTCCTTCTTGGAGAGGTCAGTTGGCCCAGAATGGCTCACATCCATAGTGTTCCTACGTTGGAGTGGTTTTACTGCATCCAACAGAAAGCCTATCTGGCCCCAAAGACAGATACAAAAAGCAGATGCCAAGATAAGAGCATAAGAACAGGGTAAGCAGCTGGTAAAACGGCGCCTACCTTCAACTACTTGTGATTAAGGGACTTTCTGAGCTCAGTGGATTTCTCTTTTTGAATTTGTCTGTTTCTCCTCTTGAATTTAGGCACATACAGCATCCAATGCCAAGGAGCTCCACTGCTTAGCTGCACCCCAAGTGAATGAGCTTCTTACTTGGTTTTGTGCCTCCCTTCTTTCTAGCTTCAGCTAAACAATCAATCCTTATGGCCTCCTCAACATCACTCTAGGCTGTATAGCCCTTTTCTATATCCGCCTCAGTCATTGCTTTCCCAAGACCTGAGAGTCCCCATTTCATTCTTCACAAATAGTCATTCTTCACAAAGAAGCCAATAGTCATTCTTCACTAATAGTCATTCTTCACAAAGAAGCCAATAGTCATTCTTCACAAATAGTCATTCTTCACAAAGAAGCCAATAGTCATTCTTCACAAATAGTCATTCTTCACAAAGAAGCCAATAGTCATTGTTAAAGATAGTCATTCTTCATAAAGAAGCTCTTCCATACTCCTCCTTTTGTCTGAATCTTTTTCAGTCCTGCTGTTGTATTTGGGTGATTGCAGTACTGTGCACAACTTTTCTAGTTTTTGTGAATTTACACAGTAGCGCATCTTGCTCTCTTTTTAAAATTCTCTATTCCATTCCTAATTTCTAACAATTGGCTTATGTTTTTGTTTGCTCCCTGTAATGTGAACTGATTGTGTCCACACACTGCAGCACCTGGAGTAAAGCCTGGCTTGGTACTTACCTCATGGACTTCTGCACAAACTAATTCACTGGCCTCTCGTGATCTGCACAAAGTTTGTCTATTGCACTCTTCCCACTTGACGTTCACAGCTGTGGCTGCCCTGCCGCATCCCTGTCAGCAGCTAGGGATATTCTCACAGTCCTTTTCTTTCCTCGCATGCCCTTTCTAACCTCAGCCTAGGATAGCCTGAGGTACGCTACCACAAGGCCTAGATCTCCTCCTGCCCCCATGTGGCTTATCTTTATGCCTGAAACTTTCAGTATTCTTTAAGAGGAAATACTTTTTCAGCTTGCCTTAGATGTGAAGAGTGGCTGCTTTACTATCTATCTGTCACATTTATACTTTTCTACACAGTGACAATATGGATATAGATTGTGGGCAGAAGGATGCAATGTGAGGACAAAGAAGGGCGCAAGTTCCAATGGGGTGAGTATAAGTTGAAGAACCAGGTTTAGTGGATAGGAAGAGATGTTGGGTGCTTGACTGATTCACTGGTGCGGTCCTTGGACTATCTAACAAATGAACCACAGGTTGTTTGAGGAGTCACCTAATTGCTTGGCTCCAGAATGGATCCTGGAGGTGACCCAATACGTGGTGTGGACAGCCCGGGGGGCAGGACTGTGGCGTGAAGCAATTAAAAGGTTGCTGCAAAGAGGAACAGAATAATCTGTTTTCCAGATCCCCTGAGGACAGGAAGAAAAACAGTACTTTTAAATTGCAGGAAGGGAGAATTAGGTTAGACACTAGAAAGAACTTTCTGACAGTAAGGAGAGTTGAGCCCTGGAATAGCTCGCCTGGAAACTGGTGCAGTTTCTTTTGCTGACAGGTTGTAAGAACAGGTTAGACAAACATGCCAGGAATGGTTTTGGTCTACTTGATCTTTTCTTGGGCCAAATGGAGAGATAAGATCACTTCTTCTGGTCTTCCCAGGCTCACCTGCTAGAATATTATAATTTTTCATCCCAGATTGCTAAAGATAAAAATGGATTATTTTTCCATGTTTTTCGCTACTGCGAAGAATAGCTTGTTATATCCGTCTAACAATTCTGACAGACACAAAACCACATTCTACGCTTGTAAAAGTGAAAAAACCCACAGTTAAATCAAAGGATCCCTGTCCAGTTTTGCCAGTTTTGCTTTGTGTGCTGAAACGAAGTATGACACATTTCATTTAATAATACAATATTTACTCAGTAAATATATTTACCCCATTTCTTTGGCAGTCTTTGCCTTTTATCTGTTGATTCTTTCACAAGCTGAAAAGTAAAATGAGTGTTATGGCAGAAAGCCTCTTTTCAGAAGTTGCAAATAGAAACCACCTTAGAATACCTCTGGTCAGAGTTCATCTTGGTTTGGCTTTGATTACAAAATTACAGATATCTGCTTAAAGTATTACAGCCAAATACAGGCCCAGGAGGGATTATATTCCCAGTTTTAAGATTAATGCATTGTACAGCCCCTGGTCATGAAATTTAAAAACATTCTAAATAGTGGCCACTGGCCGTTTTATGTGACAGCCTAAATAATTAAAAAGGTCTGCTTCAATCCCATATCCATTGAGTACTTTTTTATAATGTTTTGCTGTCCCGAAATGGTCTCTGTGCCAAAATGTAGCACTAAAATGAGAATTTCTCCTGTATCAGCTAGGCATCCTGGGATCTGTTTTATGATTCTACAAGGGTGTATAAAAGAAATAAGCTATAGCTATCCAGTAGAACTTTTCCCAATTCAGAGATATTATTGCTGAATTTTAACCTTCTCCTTCTGTCCAAAAAATCCCTACTCAATATTTTCCTCAATTCTTTGTTGACTGCTTATAACCTATGTGGAAATCCTTGGGCTGCTGGTTGGAAATCACCAACTTTACAATGCCTGAATTCACAGGCTTTATTTCTGGCTTTCAGAGAAGCCATGCATTCAAGACTGGTTAAGCATCTGTCTGTCTCTTTAGACACCTACTGTACCATCTAGGTAGAGTCATTCCCAGAATTGTTTCTCAGATGTCACCTTCTCTATAAATACCTAGGTCTTTGCCAGTCAACATGTTCAAGCTCTCCTCAGCCATGAGCGTGCTCTACACGTCACGAACTGCTCAGAGGTTGTGTTCAGGCTGCAGCCAAAGGCTTCACAGTTTATTTTCAAGCTTTGCTAGGAAACTCTGTCTTGCTAGTCAAGCTTAATCCTCTAGGTATGTACAAAGCATATCTAATATCGGCTACCAAAAGGTGAAGGGACAGCTTGCTTTGAACGTGAGAGATGATTATGGGATACACACCTGCCTGAACAGGACACTCATCTGAGATATCATGATACAATTCTCCTTCTCGGTGCCAGGATGTGGGACACCTCCCACATCCTAGATTTAGTCTTAAGTTCTAAACTGTCAGGTGGACAATTTTTCTGCAGATTTGGTTTTCTAAACAGGCAGGAAAATCAGGAAAATCAGGCAGGAACATCTGCCTCAGCTTAACAAACAGTATCAGGAGAAAGCTGATGGGGAAGAGATATCTATGAAGCAGTTACATTTGTTCAAGGATATTTCTAGGTGTCTCTGGCTAAGTCAGCTTCTTCTATGCCAGAATCCATCCTCCCTCTTTTCATGGCAGCTCTCTTCTGTCAGGTGCCTCAGCCACGTGTCCTTCCACAGTACTGCCAATCGCCTCAGAAAACAGTGTTTTCCTTGCTCAGAGAAATGTGAAAATAAAAATTGACAGTGTTATAAACATCATGGATAAAGTAAAAATATTTTTTAAGATCTATGAAACACAATTATGAGGAACAGAATTATTCCTGTTGTAAAGGGTGATTTTTGAGGGAAATTTGCTGAGACTACAGAAAACACTAAGTAACTCTACACTGACATCCTCTGTCAGTCTTAATGTAATCGTAAAGGGGGTTGTTAATAGCCCAGACATGTAAAGCACTCCAGGTTTTCAAGGAATGACCAGATATTGAAGGTATTAAATACATTTTTAAAAAATATTTCAAAATCCTTCATGTGGAAATTGTATTTAAAATATGCATACTCAAGATGTAATACCAGGGGGTGGTGTCTTTTCCTTTGAAGTAGCAATAACATTTATGAACTTTGAATTTCCCAATTTTTTTCTCCACACAAAGTTTTTTCCAAAGGCAGGAAAATGGTGTTTTCTAATTCAGAGAGGAAGTGATGTGACATTGCCAATGTCTTGACTTTGTTTTTCTTTCCTTCCTCTTTAGGCTCTTTGGAGCTAGATACACAGAAGATAACAGTCCTATGGTTTATCTATAGTCCAGAGACACAAAAACAATGAGACAAGGTGAGTGAAACTTCCTGCTGATGACAATGTAGCATAAAGCAAAAGAAACAAAAAAAGAAGGAGAAAAAAAAAAAAGACATTGAATGAAGGTGACACAAAAAAATTACAGTCATAGTTGAATCATCTGTGTGATTGTCTTTCATATGTAAAAATTTTCAAAAGATTTGTGTGACTAAAAAAGCAAAGGATATCCTGAAGAATACTGAGGAATTTCCACTTATTGTAGTTCACATGGATACCAACTCCACACAAGTGAAGGGAGATGTGCAGGCTAGAAGGACAGTGTTGGATACCTAGGAAAAGAAAGTAAGCTAGGCTTGATGGAGTCATGTTGTACAACTCACTGGAGCCAAAGAAGTTAGACATCAGGTGTAAGTGGGCTGTAGTGAGAAGGAGCTGTGGGCAGGGGCTCCTGGAGCAGCAAAGTACTGTGAAAAGGGATGCAGAGGTTGCACTTGCATCCAGTTCCTGACTTCAAAACTCACAACACTTTTTAGAAGGTCTTTGAGAAAGAAATATTAGGAAGACACTGAAGATGAACTTTAATTTGAATACATAAATTCAATTGTTCTTCATATGGGAACAATGAAAAACATTGTTCCCATATGAAGCAATGGAATAGTAGTGCAAGAGGTAAGGAGTAAGGCTAAAACTGATGTGTGCCTGTAGTTAGCGATATAGAAATGCAAGAGCTGGCTACAAAATGTACTATACATCTTTAGAAAACCTAAAAAGGCACGGAGCTATGGTAAGGGTGACATTTTGCCAGATCAGTGTGAAAGATATTATCTCATGGTGAAACACTTTGCTGAGATGTAGGATAGCATAAGTAACCGGAGCAAAGAACAAACTGTGCTGGACACTTGCTAGAGATCTTTGGGACTGGAAAGCAAAGAGAACCACTAGTTTTTGTCCAGCTACTGAAGACTACAGAACTCCAAGAAGTTAATGCAGTGGGGTCAGCAACTCCACAGAGAGCTGCTCTTCCTGTGCAATATATTTGTGCTATATACCTCACCGAAGCATCAAGGTTGAAGAGTATGTTAGGTGACAAACTGTGCTGACACATTAAAACAACACTGGCTTGTGTAGAGGAAAGAGCGTTGGTCGAGAAGGAAGATCAGTCAGAAGAAGAGTCATCCTGGATGAGATCTATTCCAATTTGAACAGCAAAATCTATCTCACAAATGCTCATTTCAAATTTAAATATCGTTATTTTAGTTATAGCCATTCTTGATTACTATCAGTCAATAGTCCCGTTAAAAGATTATGTTATTCAACATCAAGTCTTCAAGCTAGAACTATGTTAGCATCCTTGTTCTTATACCCTAGCTAAAAAGCTTCCTCCATCATTATTTGCCTGATATTCACTCTCTATGTGTTACTGTAGATGCTATCAGAAAATTACCCATCTGAACCACTTGGAAAGTATTTGCACACAGTGGCTGGAGTCAGGAACAGAATGACTGGCAAGCAGAGCATTGAAGCAGTCCCATTAAAGGACAAAGATTACTAAAAGAATGGGGTTACTTTTTGTCTATGTTAACAACCAATTTTCATCCCCCTTCTCCTGTGCTTCCGCTGTTTCACCACACACCTTTCCACTGAGCAGAGGAGTAAATAAAAACTGGTCATACGGGTTGGCAATGATAAAATCAAGTTCACAAGAAGATATTTCAAACCCTTTGTTAGCAAGGCCATAAACTACATATGCTGTTTGATTAAGATACGATGAAAAGAATTTATTAGCAGATGTGTATTCAGCTACACTGTTTCACTGGCAGCTTTATGAGATTCTCTCCTAGGCTGACAGGTGCGGCTTGCCAGCTGCTTTGTACAGTAAACAGGGGATGGAGAGCATGCCATGTGCAATGATTTAATCAGTTACCATCAACTGCTAGAAAATAAACAAGGTTTTGTGCATTTCTTTCAGTTCCTTGTATATTAATTGAAACCAAATATTACAAATGACACTGAAAGAGAGCATCGCTGATCATAGAAGACTTAAATTTAATAGGACACAGCCATGTAATACATAAATATAATAAAACACAGTCATGTAATACATAAATATTTGGTTAAAAGATAGCAGAATTTTGTTAAACTTGGCAATGGGAAGTCTTTTGAAGTCTCGTTTGTCAGTTTCCATTCATGGGACAGTCAAATCTAGTCATTTGGGTCACAGCTGGCAAAAGAAAGATGATCTTCTTGGTTTATTGTTCTGATACAAAATTGTCATTACAAATTGAAAACACAGAGCAAATAAAAGAGGGCAAATGGGGAACTTGTGTGGTTACGTATTTTTAACTGTTGCGTCTGGCTGTACTTTGTTTAATAGGGGTTGCAGAATTCAAGATGTCTATATTCTGGGTCTCATTACTATTGTTTAAAAATTTCTCTACCACTAGTTTACAATTAAAACGTTCTTTCTCGACTCAGTTCTCATTTCCCATGTTTTCAGTGCTCTAAATACATGTAACCTGAACTAATATTTTAGTAAGTATCTGACAGCTGCATTTATTTCAAATATTTGCATGTCAAAATAAAGATATCTAAGGTTTTTTTCTGCAGCAAAATAAGAATGTTCATACATTTTAAAGAAAAACTAAAACCACTAAATTGATGCAAGAGCATTTTACAAAGGATGCTTTAGCTTTATTTTCTGCATGTTTATGACAAAGAATATCATGATTACACTGCAAGCAAGAACAGGTTCAGAAGAGCTGCAAAGCAGCTAGAAAATTCCCCAAACTCATTGCATAAATAATTACAACATTGATCTGTTAAAAATGATGAAAATTGAAGCCATGGGAGTATTTTGGAAAAAAGTGGGCTTGTCTTTGAACTGTCAATACATTCATGTTCATTTTCTCAGCATAAGCACATTTTCAGATTCGAGTAGATTTTCTGTGCTGGTTATGAGTCAAGTTCTTGTACAGAATCAGAGGTGTTAGAGAAGGAACTGCACCAGTAGCAGAAGACTTTATTCTCTGTCTTGTTTTCTGATTATAATAATTTCTCTGAGGAAGGCAGAGATTATTTTTGTTCTTTTGCTGCCAACATTTCTGAAAGGACAGGCTGCACTGCATTCTCTTGGGTGACTTCTTCTTTCTGGACTGGTACAGTTTATTAAGTTTCTAACCCCCAGAGATGCATGTCTCTTCTGAGAGATGTTAGTCGTTCGACTGAGAAGCCAATTTGTGGCTTCAGGTATCTGTTTTGCTTCTTATTAGGGCCAGTGGTGTGTAAAGATATGCCACTCATTTGAGAGAAGGGACAGTGGTATTCATTGATTGTACTAGTTAACTATAAGAAACAAAATACTGTGGATAAGCAAAGAGGAGGTAACCAAGGAAGGGTCCTGAACGTATGCACCAGAACTTTGTATTGGATTCAGAAGAGAAGCGGGGGCAGCTGAAAGACTTCAAAGAGCATGTGGAAATGATGCTTTTGTGAAGGGATATGTCTGTGGATTGCAAACAATTTAGGGAGATTAGCAGCAAACAGAAGAGCTAAGGATGATGGAATGAATGGGTGGAAACTCACTGGGAATAAATGCAGTCTGGAAGTGGGAATTTTGGAACCAACAGAAGAACAAAGATTTGAAACAGCGCTATACGGGCAGGGATGAGGACTGAAACCTGCCTACTGTTAAGAAGGGTCTTGCAGTTTTGTAACAGGGATTCTACGATGCAGTTTCCCAGGACTGGACTCGATCCAGGATGTCTCTTTCAGCTCTGTATATTGCTGTGACTGGAGTGAGATGCTAGAATAATAATTTAGGCAACACCAATTTCAATTATTTGAGAGAGATGAGTTTCTAGTAATAACAGCTGGAGGATGTGAAGCTGTGATAATGACTGCAGGCCATATTATGCAGAAATATGATATTTTATAATGGATTATGATGTACTTATTCACCTTCATTGACTCTTTTTCTCTTCATGCTCCTTGGTGTATTTCCTTGCTGAAGCACAGACCACAGCTCAGTCTTTTCAGGATTTTACAAGGAAAACTGTTACATCAAGAGCATGTGCTCTACAATTTATTAGGAAATAACATTTAATACACGCTGACCCTTGCAATCAGCTTTTGCAATGCCTCAGAGAATTTGTCTTGAGCTACCAGGCAGTAACTCAGTCTAGACTTTTCCATGCAAACATCCTCATCATATTGCTGTTCTGTACATTTTCAATGTAAGGTTTGCCTTATGGCACGTATGTACAGAAACACTCCTTGCACCCTTTCCATAGAGATGCTTTCTGTCTTTCCCCAAGTAACAAGACAGCCTCTGCACCAGCTGGGGGTCTAGGCCAGGTAAGAATTGTAGCTTGTGTGTTTCCTTTCAAAGCCTGCATCTATACTAGTAAACTTGATGATGTTGTGGCCCTGAAGCTAGCATAGCATGATGTGGTTGTCGCCACAGTATTAAACTCCATTCGCCTCCAAAATAAGGTGGCCACATTCAGACTCATTATTGAGAATATCTTCATCCCATACATTATCCCCAAGCCACACCTGGGAATCATCAGGGAGAGTGCTACTTATCTTGAGTCAAAATCAGGCAAGGCACCATTTAACATTACAGATAGTGGAGGTTTAGTGTCTGCGCCTGTGCCCTGTTTAACTTGCTGGTAAAAATGAAACCTTAGGATACAGCTAAAAAGTCTGCAGTCTGGATCCACAACAACAACAGACTTCAGGATGTAATAAACCCATCATAGGATACATTTATATTGCATGTCAAGCTCAGGTCAGCATTCTGGATCTGAACTCTAACTTACCTACAGTGCAAAAATTTACAGCTCTAAAACAAGGTTGCAGTTCCCTTGATGGCAGGTTTTTAAGTCCTTGAGGCTGCTAAGGTCCAAGGTGAGACAGCATATGACACTCAGGTCTGTTTTGCAATTCATTTCAGGTCTGAAATGAACAAGAACAGTTTGAGAAACTGCTAACCGTCTCCCAGTGGCTGGGCACCAGTAAACTGTTTGCAGAAATGGCCTCTTGAGGCACCAAGGAGCATGATGGAGGTCTGCAGTGCTCTGCTCAGCTGGTGGGAGGGCTATTTGCTATTGTCTGCTTGCTAAATCCTGTGCAGTATCAACTAGTCCATAGGATCAAGCTATGTTGCAAGTATTGCAGAGTGAGAATATAATCTCCTCCTTGTGTTGTTCCACCATGGAGTCTACAGTTATTCTAATCCTCTCAGATGTAAAGTTTTTTCTTGACTTTGTTCTATTTGCCTCCAACATAGCTTATGTGTCATCTGCTGGACTGATTGCTGTTAGATTTCCCAAGAAATCTTGCTCCATTCTTCCTCTCTGCCCAAAAGTGAACTCTGCCATCCATGCCCTGTCCCTAATTAGCTCAGGCACTGCATGACTGTCATATCAGAGATATCCTGTTCTGGTTTCATTACCAAAGTTTCTCTCCCCTACCCCGGCTCTAAACTGCTCCAATAGGCAGGCAAGGGCTGCCTTTGTAGAAGCCCTCTGGACAGCTTTGCAGATGAATGCTGTGCATGCCCAAGTACAACCTCAAGCACTCCTCTAGTGGCTTTGGGGCTTTCGTGAACATGCATATTCTTCAGTCTCATACATCCAGATACTAAGAAGACACAAAAACCACATAAGTGACTGTCCAACTATTCTGCTCAAATCTCTGGAGTGTAAAATATCATACAATTGTAATAATTGAGCTAAGCACGTGCACAGCACCTACACGGTATGGTCAGTATTTCCTAGTTATTTCTGGTTCTCAGTGCCCACATATAAAGGGCAGCTTATTTCTCCTTTGTGCATCTTACTGCCTCCTGCTCTCCTCCCTGTTTTTATAGGCCAGTGTACCTCTGGAGAACATAAATGCAGCAACACTTATACCCTTCTGGGTCCTTTTGGCCCTGATGATTTTCTCAGTAGAGGTTAGTTTCTTTTTTATTCCCCAAATACACAGAAGGATCAGGCAACATTTCATCTTCAGTACAGAGCCCCTCTGAAATATATTCCTAATGTTGTTTATATGGTATTTTTACATGGAGAGAAGTTATCCTCTGGAACCCTGCCAAGGAAATTACACAGGTAGGTGAGGGCCTAGAAACAACTGCTAATCTCAGAGAAGGCAGTGTGCTTCCATCTCCGGGGTCTTTGTTTAATTCTTTGCTGCAGATTATATACACCACTGAATGTATTCTTCTTGGACAGATTAATTTAACCACCTTGAATCTGGGCTTGCAGCCTAACTTCAGGATTGCTGTAGTACACCCTAACTGCAAATATAAGTTTTTTGAAAAGTAGTGATGGGATTCAGTGCTGGAACTAACAGGAAATTTTCAAACCCCAGAATTAAATTTGCCTGTTTTTGCAAAGTTGGCAGATTTCACAGTGAAATCTGTGAATCTTTTTCAGTCTTGACATCTTTGACACTGTCTTGACAGCCTTTGACGCTGTTTCCCACAGCATTCTCCTGGAGAAGCTGGCAGCTCACGGCTTAGGCGGGTGTACTCTTCGCTGGGTAAAAAACTGGCTGGATGGCTGGGCCCAGAGAGTTGTGGTGAATGGAATTAAATCCAGTTGGTGGCTGGTCAAAAGCGGTGTTCCCCAGGGCTCAGTTTTGGGGCCAGTTCTGTTTAACATCTTTATCAATGATCTGGATGAGGGGATCGAGTGCACCCTCAGTAAGTTTGCAGATGACAACAAGCTGAGCAGAAGTGTTGATCTGCTTGAGGGTAGGAAGGCTCTACAGAGGGATCTGGACAGGCTGGATCGATGGGCCGAGGTCAATTGTATGAGGTTCAACAAGGCCAAGTGCTGGGTCCTGCACTTGGGTCACAACAACCCCATGCAATGCTACAGGCTTGGGGAAGAGTGGCTGGAAAGCTGCCTGGAGGAAAAGGACCTGGAGGTGCTGGTTGACAGTCGGCTGAACGTGAGGCAGCAGTGTGCCCAGGTGGCCAAGAAGGCCAATAGCATCCTGGCTTGTATCAAATAGTGTGGCCAGCAGGACTACGGAAGTGATCATGACACTGTACTCGGCACTGGTGAGGCCGCACCTCGAACGAATCCTGTGTTCAGTTTTGGGCCCCTCACTACAAGAGAGACATTGAAGTGCTGGAGCGTGTCCAGAGAAGGGCAACGAAGCTGGTGAAGGGTCTGGAGCACAAGTCTGATGAGGAGCGGCTGAGGGAACTGGGGTTATTTAGCCTGGAGAAAAGGAAGCTGAGGGGAGACCTTATCGCTCTCTGCAACTACCTGAAAGGAGGTTGTAGAGAGGTGGGGGTTGGTCTCTTCTCCCAGGTAACAAGTGATAGGACGAGAGGAAATGGCCTCAAGTTGCGTCAGGAGAGGTTTAGATTGGATATGAGGAAAAACTTCTTTACTGAAAGGGTGATCAAGCATTGGACCAGGCTGCCCAGAGAGGTGGTGAAGTCATCATCCCTGGAGGAGTTCAAAAAACATGTAGATGTGGCACTTCGGGACATGGTTTAGTAGGCATGGAGGTGTTGGGTTGATGGTTGGCCTAGATGATCCTAGAGGTCTTCTCCAATCTTAATGGTTCTATGATTCTGTGACTCTATGATTCTATGATCTGCAAAAAAATGACCTTTGACAGAGGGATAGGAAAAATTAACATGACTTAAGAAAATATTTTCTCAAAATATATTAACAAAAATCTCACCAGTTTTGCAGATAACACTCATTTTTAAGCACATTCTTCTTGTTAGAGGCCAATGCTTCTGATCTGTGTTTGTTAATTTCCGCTAGATATGGTCACTCGTTATGCTCATGGTTTTGGTGGAGGTCAACAGAATACAGACACATATACATTCCCAGACCCACCTATAAGATGGCATCAAGCACACTGGATGCCATGTGATGACAAAACACACTGATCGCTATATAGTAAGTCTTTCAAACAATTCTACATGCCATTAAATTCATAACTGTCACAAAAACATGAAAACTTGGTAGGAACTCATTTGAGTGGTTACAGCCAGAGAGTGATGAAATTCAGTGTAACTACACATGTGAAAGAAGTCCCTGATGCATGTTAATGTTTGAAGGGCTGGGGTATTAGTTTTGACTCAAACCTAGTTGTACTACTGCTAAATGCTGTACGCCTCCTTGGCAGAATAGCGAAGTGTGTGTCATGTCCAAAACATTCCTCCTGGAAAAAAGAGTTTGGCACTACAGTGAAGGACAACCTGGGAATTGCTGATAAAGCAGAGGTGTTTTTCTCCTCCAAACAAAGATGCTAGAGTTAATTTGTTGTGGTTTTGTCTGCACAAGACCTATTATATGGGCTGTAATTTCACGGGATGGAGACTGTGAACTCCCAGGTCACTTGTAAACCGATCACTCCCCAGCCTCTCCTCCTTATGCTTTTAAGTGTTTTGAGCCTGGTAAATTGAAACCTGAAGAAACACAGAGCTCTGATCTTTGGGACCTCTAGAGCAAACCTGGACTTTTGCTGATTTGCTCTAGGAAGTAACTGCTTACTTACCCCATAATTAACACCACAAAGCTGATCTTTGGAAGATAAAGTATGGGAGGTCAGAGACAGGATCAGGGAGAAGGGTTTCATTAGAACTGCAGCATTTGGGGCCTGATTCTCTTCTCATTTGCATCAGATTAATCCAGGAATTATTTCACTAAAGTCAAAGGTGTTACTCAACTATAAAACTTAGCTGGATTAGAAAGAGGTCATTGCTATCATGTCTAATGGATTTTAATCCACATACTTAGTAAAGAAAGCAACAGAAATTGCTTGTTAGCTACATGACTAACCACACTTTCACTCTTATCTCACAGCAGAGGCTGCATTAGCACTTCCTTACAAGTTCCAATTTACAGCACGGTTTCAGACACATAAATAAGTATTCCAGTTGATTGGTTTGCTTTAGCCAAGCAACTAAGTACAGTAATAGTCATGACATTGAGTAAACACTGTTAAACAACCTTTCCATAAAGTAATGTTTTGTTTACCGTTTTTTATTTGCATCTTGCTGCTGAGACTTAAAATCACTTTCTTGTATTAAAAAGAGAAGAAAAAAAAAAGGAAAAACAGAAAAAAGAAAAAAAGAATAAAGAAAAAGAAAAAAGAAAAACCAGAAGTCCAAACCCTCAGCCAGTTGAAATCAAAACAGCCCCACATGTCCCTCATTTGCACTTTGGCAGGTTGATTTCAGGTTGATATCCAGTTTAGATTAATGAAGAGTCAGTCCAAAATATCTGATATAATAAGTAAAAGAATCATTTGCCATTTCTAAACTAAAACTTTCACGAACAATAACAAGAACTAAATAGGTATATAACATATATTTAGACATTCCTTTCCAATATCCAGTTTTAGGCTCAGATTCCTGCATTCTACACAAATGTGGCTGTACCACACTTTTATTGTTGACAACCATTTACATCAGAAATAAAGAATCATAATTTTGAGGTTACAGCAAGACTTATTTATACTACACGACTGGGTCCCACCACATTTTAAATTTACTGAATGAATAGTTTTTGTGTGTCCCTCATTTTCTGTTTTTGTCATACACTGCATCCCACATTCAGGCTTTGGCATGCAAGAGTTATGCATCCCGAAGACATTTTCCTCATAAAACTGGCTGTTTACTTTTTGTACAGCAATACCACAAAGCTAATGCTCTTTCTTTTTAAGAGGGTCAGGGTCCTTGGATCTATTTTAAAATGAAAAATGAAGTAGTGCAGATCAACTAAACTTCAGAACATAAATTAAACCTCAAATAATGGAATGGGCCGCCTCTAATTTCTTACCCAGAATATGTGAACACTGAAGATGAATAAACAGCCTGTTAATTTGCCCTCTTGTTTTAATCTTTATCTCAAATATGATTCTAATACACAGGAACAGAACAGACATGAGTTTGTGGAGTAATTTCACTGCCAAAAATAAGTTCTGGCTTGCAAGCAAGAAGGCATCATATTGCCAGTTATGGACACAATAGTCCCTTTCTATGACTATACCTTTGCTAATAAATTAAGCAGTGCCAGAGAATATTCTGACCACTGCAACTCAATCACTTACATAGTTAAATTGTACGAATGGGCCTTGGCATGGTTTTGTTCAAATCACCTAGCATTTCCCAAACAATTCCCTGGCAGAGTGCAGAAGTTAATATGGGAGAATGACCACTCGGAACAGGCAGTTTGAAATAGTCCCCCTTTTGGAAATAAAGAAAGCTTAATAATACGTAAATGTCAAGACAATGCCAGCTGGCCCCATGGTCAGAGAGCAGGCGCTGGCACTATTTGCTTTTTTAGTATAAACCTAGCCTGTACGACTAAGACACCTCAGCACAGGAATGCTGTATTTCTGGATGCCTCATCCCAGAGGCCCTACCAAGTGAACGGAAATCCATGAAAGAAAAGAGCAACAGAAATGTCCAGAAGGTTTTTTCCCTCCACTTAAAGCTTCATATTTTGTAGCTGACTGGGGGGATAATGGTAACACTGGGAATACCAAGACTTTGTGCATGTATTCCTGACTGTAAATAATAGTTGGCCTGTAGTGATCATATGGCTTCTTCACAAATATACTTCAGTGCTGCATAATTATTTTCGGTACCTCAGCCCAACTCAAGATACCTCCAAGAGTTTCCAACCCGCTTGCAGACTCTCCCTCTAGGGCACATACTGGCTGAGCAGTGGAGCAGGGCGCAGAAACCCCTGGAGGTGCACGCACACTGCATAGCGCAGTGCTGTGGAAAGCAAGCAGCAAAGCCATGATGGCATTTGTCAGACTGTTAAACCTTGCTTTCAGTTCAGGGACTACTGATGCCTTTGCTTTCCAGGTCTTCTCTGCTCTGTGCTAATTCTTCTCTGGGTACAGATGCCATATGCCCGTGCTGGGCTCCTCGACCTATCTCACCAGCAATGTCAAGGGCAGCAGATATTCCTAGAGCATCCCTAAGACCACGGTAAGGGCTAATAAAAAGTGGTCCTGCCGCTAGCCATTTCCCAAACAGTAAGTGCAGTTCTCCATATTTCCTCTCAGGTTAGTATGTCTTTGAGGGCTGGTCTCCACCGACCTCCTCTGTTGTTCAACCTCCCCCAAAAGAAACTGCAGCTGTAGAACAATGCTGAGGGCACTTGCCTGGAACCTTATTCCACTGAAGAATTAAGCTTTCTTTTTGCCAAAGGAAACAGGGATATTTTAACTAACACACAAATTTATTCAGCTGGACCATTTGTAGCAAACAGGGGTCTGGAGCACTTCAGGTAGGAATGAGAAAAGAATGTTTGGGGTATGCATTTTCCATATAAAAGGTAAGATGCATCTCGTGCAAGGGAAGCAAGTTTAATATATGAATAGCAGTCTTCCTTCCCTATGTAACCCTTCCTCTAGACTGCTCAACATGTAACCTACTAGAATAAAGTTGATTGATAGGCAAATCGCCTACACTTACCTCCCAGAAGCTGCTGGTCTCAGGATCCATTATGTCTTCAGCAGGGTGGTTACCGCCACTACAACTCCTAACATGGAATCAGCAAGGAAGGCCTGTATTCTGCCATAAAGTCAACCACACTCAGAGCATTGTAGTTCACCATGGGCTTCTGAACACTTTATTAAGCAAAGGGCGTAAGGCCATAATCAGTACGGAAGGAATTTAAGAGAATTCAAGTGGAGAACCTCAAAAAGAAAACTTCACAACAGCAAGCACTGCAGTGTTCTTCAATTCATGTTTTCTTTTTTTCTTCTTTTTTTGAAGTAGAATATATTACTAGAAAAAGAAATCTGGTGGGGAATGGTTCATTTTGAAAATAAAGAACAATGGAGAACCTGTCAGATCTTTGGAATCTTTGTTGGCCCACATTTTATGAACAAAATGGGATCAATATACTGTTGAGGACAGCTAAAGAAGGGGACTGAGTGGGTATGTTACTTGACTCGAACCTTCCTGTTAACAAAACTCTCCACTGTCAAAAACCTGTCAAGGGAGTTCCTGTATTCAAACGGACAGCAAATTAAACATATCACTAACCTCAGGGAACCTAGGAATACCAAAACAAGGGATATTTTTAGCCTATTTAGCTACTTGGGGGTGGTAAGTGTCTGCTCTCATTAAAATCTTACAACTGTTTCTCCCAAATGTCAAAATTGTAAAGCTGTTGACTGATGCAGCTGAGATAACCCAGGCAATGAAATCCCACTGCTTTAGGTGACAGTGGTCTCCCTGTGACAGTGCTAGGGAGCTAATTTACCTTTAAGGGAAATTAAGATTCCTTCCAAGTTGGATTACGATACCGTCATGATCCAACTCATGTCTTGGGTAGCTCTTGAGCTTCAAGAAGAGACTATGCACAGTGGGTGAAGAAATCTACCGGCCCAGCCTGGAAGCTCTGCTTTTGTCTTCAACTCATGAACTTGCTCTTTGCTTCATGAGTTTCAGGGATGTGGAAAAACCAAGGCCAGGATTTCTAGCTGAGTAAAAGCTCATGCTATGCAAATCAGAAAAAAAAAAAAAGAAGAAATGGCTCAGCCCAAACCAGCAGTTCAAAAATACACCCGCCATGGGCAGGAAGCCAAGAGTAATGTTAGAAAATACAGAACAGAATATGTACAAAACCAGATCTGTCATTGTGGAAATGCATATCAGAACATGGATAAAATCCGTGTCTGTGTTACAAAAAATAAGGTCAGATGTGCATGTGCATGGTGGTGCATGGAAAGAGGAATTTCATTCCTTTCCTGAGTAAAGAACTTTATTCTTCTACTTCCAATATCATGATTTTTTCAGCGCTTGCATAGGATTAGGAAGATAAAGGTATACTCTGGGCTCAGTTCCTTCCTACCTCTGTCTCTCTAATGGCTCCTTTGAGTTGATGCGGAAGAACCTTTCACAAGTTCATCTACTGGTTTAAGTTCCTTTGCATTCTGGGGCATCAAACAACTGCAAGGATATTATAGACCACAGGAGCTGTTGTTGCTTCTGGTCCAGCCATTCTCAAAGCTCAAAAGAGAATTGAAGGTGTTTGGACCATGAGGAGAAGACAGTAAGCTGAGAAGTCTATTTAGGGTAGTCATACAGGAAGATATTTGAGAAAGGAATTTCTTAGGAATGGGGCATTCTCGCACACACAGGGTTGAGAGGATGGGTGTGGAAAGAACATGTGTGCTTGTCCATCTTGTGCTCAACTAATCCGAATAATGTCTGGCAGAGCTAAGCATGCACAGCCCACAGCAGCCAGAGATCGCACTTTGTCAGCCTTGCCCAGAACACGAACGTGAAAGGTTTGGGATTCAGTTCGGAGTCTCAAAACCACCATGTGTGAGGAGGCTCAAAATGCCACAGCTAGGCTGCACTTACATAAGACTATTAAATTAATTAGTCTTGCAGCACAGTATGAAATGTAATTCAATTCTGGTGATAGGTTGGTAGATTAATCACAATTTACAGCCTTGTAAAGGCAGATACAAAACTAAAAAAAGTACATAAAAAGAAAGGAAAAGAAAAAGAAAAATATTCCAGTACTCAAAACCTTTAGCTTCCAGTGACAATTAAATGTATTGATGGCATTTTTGAAAGATAAATTATTTCTCTCTTTTTCTCAGTTTTCCAACTGAACATAAAACTGGGCTTTGACTGCTTTCAGTTTCAAAAAGAAAAAAAAAAAGGAAAACCAAAAGCAGACAATTTGGGTTTTTCTTTTTGGAAAGAAACTCTGGTATCTAGAAACATTTTTTATTTCCTGGCTTCTTTTTGAACAATTAAAAAATGTTGATGAAAGTGATTTTTCCTTGAAAAAGTCTTCAACTAGAAAATCAGCAACCTCTAGTGCTAATCCTGAATTAATAGGTTCTTTCCCCTTTCTTCTAAATGACACGCGAATTTTCTTACATTGGTTTATTTTTAAAAAATCAGAAAAATAACTTGAATTTCAAGAAAGGGAAAGTCCCTTATAGTCTTAAGAACCCACAAAACCTTTGTAGGGCATTTGTTGAACAGCACCATTTTGGGCCCTAAGCCTTTCACATCCTATTCAACAGTCAACACAAAGACGTTTCAGTGATGAAACCCCAATATTGTCTAACCTGTATATGTTATACGAAAAATATGTGCATGACTTGAAAAGTGACTTTCTGTGTTAGTACTTCTTACAGCAAAGGTGTGGGCTCAGCACATTCCCTGAAATCCTTTTTGTTGTAGAGGATATCTATAATTTTAAATTTTTTTGCTGTTTCACAATAATGTGCTATTTCTTCATTTTGGTTGAAAATCACTTACATCAATAATAAGGACAACTTGGATTCCCAGAGTTGTTTACTCCAGTGACAGAAATCCCCTGAATGCAATTATCTTGGATGAGGATTTTCATGTCCCTCACTCGGAGCCTTCCTAACACAATGTGTTTTGCCCTCAGTTAACTGAGAGGGCCTGAGTTTCAGAGAATAGGGCTTCAACGTTTCCTGAAAGTGTGACAGCTTCAAAGTATGTCCAATGAGACCCCAGAACCACCAGTCATTTTGGAAAAATGTTGTTGCTGTTTCTCTGATCCATTGTCTTTTTCAGAGTGGCACAACTGTGTTTGCTGTGCACAATTCCCAACAAACTGATTGATGTGGAAGGCAAGCCAGGAAAATCTCTGCTCCACCCCATTTTGCGTGTTTCACGGTCCAAAATGTTCAATAACAGCCCAGATGGGGAATATATTTTTTCCTTTCTGTTCCTGTACATATTCCTTCTGCAATTTGCATTATTATTGGGTAGCTCGCATGCTATTGACTTCATTCTACAGCTTGTAACCCTTTACATAGTCTGCCGCCTACCACATTGCTCTAGAAATGCCACCAGTGAATTCCTGCCATGAAATGTTTCTGTAAACGGGAACAAAGTGAGCAAATGGATCCTTTGATTAATCCTTGCTGCACACATACACACACCCACACACCTTGTTTTATCATTCGAATGAAATCTGCAAGCAGTCAAAATGCTTGCGTGCAGCCCTGTGCTGTAATGACATTTGTATTATGTTCTGCCCTCATTGCAGTATTGTATAACCATCATCGCTACGGCTTACGTCTTCATTCCTTCTTAGGTTACATGACCAACACTGAGATTAGTAACAGGTTTTAAAAGATGTCCACATACTGGTAATTTATCACACACACATTACACAAATAAATAAATAATACACATACATATATCAACTTAATTGCTGCACATGTAAGTACCTGATTTCACATAATGAATACTTCAAGGAAGCCTATACCCCAACAGATATTAATTACTCTGTCTGAACCAGAGGCCCCACTTTTCTCCTAAACATGCTACATTCAGTGGGCTATTGGATTTATGCTGCTGCTCATCACCGTGGTCCCTAAACACTTTCTTTGCTAAATCAAAAGCAAGAATGAAATCTCCAAAAGAAAGGATTTTTTTTTTTTTTTTGTGGGAGGTGAGAAACGTAGGATAGTTTTGGAGTAAGACCCAAAGAAAATTACCTTTGCAGGTTTTATTTATATTGTTTTATTTATATTGTTTTGCTGTCAAGGGATAAAAGCATTGCAAGTATTATCTTTGGAGCAAAAAATCTTTCTGCCTGGGTATACTTCTGGATAACTTGCATAACTCTTAGTTTACACCAGGGTAACTAAGAGCTGATGATGATTTTTTTCCGGTAGCGGGTTTGTGCCATCACCAAGAGCTGGGTTTCTCCCCAGGAGCAGACCCTCCTGCCCGGGTCAGCCCACGCAGCACCGGTAACAGCACAGGTACCAACGCTACCCCCCAGGAGGAAATTCCAGCTTATACGGGGCCACCCTCAATTTCAGAGGAATTTTGTATGATTTTGTACAAATTTTGTATGATGTATGTACAAATTTCTGGTCATGATCACAGTAAGTCTGAAGAAGATGCAGTCTTGCAGCCTGAAGGTGCATTAGGTATAATAGCCCCGCTTGTGTTTTACTCTGTTAAAAGGACACCATTATACTAAGTCCCTAGTAATTGCTAAACTGTTACACTTCAGCAAATTTCCATGAAAGATCTACAAGTCCCCAGAGATGCTCTGGCACAGGAGTGTTAAGTGCAGCATCCTTATTTTTTAAGTAGGTGATTCTTTGCTACATAAATGTCCCAGCCTGCTGCATGCACAAAGGTACGATGACCCTCCGGAGACATTAACAGGCTTTTTACCTCCTCTGTGCCTTATTCACAGGCAGCCAGCATCCCACCTCCCCACTCCAGCCCTGCTTTGCTTATTTATGTTTATGGTACACAAGGAGGTAGATAAACAAAAAGGAGTTTTAGACACTTTCTGTTCTTAGCTAAACCTTTTAGTTACACATTAGGGAACAGAAGTGTGGTACGACCCTCTGTTTATTTGTGGTTCTTTTAAGTGATGTCCAGAGACCTACATTTCATGGTTGTTTGAAAGTTTATATAACAGTGGGAAGCTGTTAAACAGCAGTTTACCTTCACTTTTTTCTTTTTTTTCCATCATGTAAAGGATTTGAAATTAACAGTCATCCTACCATATTATTTTAGTTATTACTCAACATTCCCCAGGTTTTCTTTTCCCCTAGAATTTATGTTTCCTGTAAGTAATGATAAGAGCATTCATGTCAACAAATTTAAAACCTATTTGGTAACTATGCACTTTAAAATATCCCTTGAAACTTTCACAATTAATTGCTGTTCAGCTGTCAGAAAAAAATAATTTTGTGATTAAAAAGAAAAATCTGCATTATTCACGTTAGACCTATAAACAAGGCAAAAAGTACATCCAAAAAGAAATCTTTTCTTTTTATTTCCTTGCATTCTATTGAGTAATACGTAATTCAATCTTTTAAATTAACTGGATATGTTTTTTGAAATGTTCACAACATTCTTGCATGTCTCCCAGTTCCTAAAGCTTTGTCATGTTCAAACACCCTTAGGAGGTCTCTAACACTACACTGTATTCAGGATATAAGCTTTTCTTTCATATGTCTAAAATCTCCCATTTTTCCTTTGTATAATTTGACCCTAATTCTGTTTCCTTAAGAATCAATGGTACTTTTGCTTTGCTGTAGGATCTGCTCCTTTTACTGCTTTATATAGCTGCAGCTCCTTCCAACAGAGAGCACTTCTTTCATAAAAAAAAAAAAAAGGTAAAAAAAAAAAATCCCAAATTAAATATATACTCTATTTACAAGCCAGGTCTTAATGCAGAGTCACTTTGGGATATTGGATATGTTGTTCTGCTTCAAATCATCTTAAACCTTCAAGCTAAGAAACATAAAACAACTTTAATGTAAATCATTTAGCATATAAATTTGATTTTGACTAAAAAATAACTGTATAAAAACTGCCAAAATTTTAATGCAAAGTATGCATTGTCTTGGCTCCTTATATTAGGATGAAAGAAACACCACTTTTTAATTATGATTTTAAGTGTTTGGAAAATAATTTTAAACTTCAGCCTGAAAGACAAGCCAGTTTTGTTGTTTTTAAAATTATTTGTGTCCAGGAATTTTTCTGGGAGAACATAGATGGAATTCATAGTAAAATAAATTTAATATAATTCCATCATTTTTTTGGAAAGCTCACATGACACAGTCATATCCTATTAATTCACAGTGATCACTAGAAGGCCAACTGAAAACTACAGAATAATACAAGCTAGAGCCAAAAATTTAAATGGTTCACTACACAAGACTTCACTTATTTTATGTTTAAAAAAAAAAGACATATTGTCTTCCCCTTGTTAACTTTCTGCAATAACTCTAATTTAAATGACCGTATTTTGTAAAAACAATTACGTTTTAGGGTTATGAATTCTCACGGTATAACGTTATGTGTTTATATTTTTTCTGGAACACTTCTGGATGCAGATTCAGACTCTGCTACAAACATGTAAAATATCCTGCGCTGCAAGGCAATGACTGAAACAAAATTTCTCTTCTAAAGTTGCTGAAAACTCCAGAGTTCCTGAAGACAAATTTGTCTTATTGTCATTATTAGTATTTGTCAAGCTATTCCTTCTATTCTCTAACTCTTCCTAAAAGAAAACCTTGGTGAGTGACAGAACTGCAAATCCAATCAAATACCATGAAAACTGGCCGTAATAAACTTTGCTATAGTGAAACTCCACTGAGGGTGCAGCAAAGCGAAAATCACAGAGCACATTTATGCTTTTTGAATGTGCACACTGCATGTACAGAGCCACTTGAAACTGCTGTCAGCCAAGGTTTTTAGGGGGGAAACCAACCACGCTGAATATCTTAATAGGTAATAAGAATAATAATCGGGATTTCTGAGAACGGTCACCAGTACGGCTCTCCATAGAAAGTAAGTACAGGGACCAACTGTAACTTTTGAATATTTAACCTAAGTTCAGCTTGTAGTTAAAAGACAGATGTGGTGTGAAAGCTCTAATTCACAGTTAATAACTTCCCCCTCCTCAAACATATACAAGAAAAAAAAAAAAAAAACAAGAGGAGATTAAAAAGATATAAAGCCCTGTTTAGGCCAACAAGTTGTTAAATTTCTCGAGCAAGGACAATTTTCTAAGTACAATCATTTCCTCCAACAAGGTAACTCATGTAAACACCATCAGGGTCGTATTGTTTGTTCTGCGCTGCCAGATGGGGGATATAAACCATGCAGAAACAATTTCAGATTTCCACCCTGATTAGTTCATCTTGAATATTTTCACAGTGTGAATCTGGAAGTCAGAAGTTTACATAATGGTTATAAATTAGGGAGAAATCCTGCTGCCAAGAAAGTCACACTCAGGCAAACAAACTGTCTCCTTCCTAACATGTTTTAGGTGTTGCTTATCAAACACATTCTCAGCTGTAGGTGGAAAAAGAGCTTCAACTCCTCATCGGTTTTTGGATTACCGTTTTCCCGTCGTAGGCTATTTAGTCAAAGCGGTGATTTACCCGGTTAGGAGCTGACGCCTGCCTCTCCACACCGTCCCCATCCATGCCCCTCCGAGTCCGCCAGCCCGGCAAGGGGGAGGCTTGCGGCAGCCTGCAGCTCCCCCCGTGGGTCAGCGGAAAGCCCACAGCCTCGCAGAAACCTTCACGGAGCTCTGAACTGCATCTTCGGCCAGAGAGAAACTCCACTGAGCAAAAAATACACACACACACACACACACCCCCCCCCCCGATCCTTCCCACCGAGGAGCTTTGCTACCAGGCAGCCTAAGGAGTGACCGGATCCTGCACCCCCTGAACTCCTCGCGTCCCGGGGAGCAGCTTTGGTGCAGGACACCGTCTAGCACGATGAGCTTCTTCAGGGCATGGCTTTTGCTGGTTTTTACAGTCAAACCAAAACATAAGCCTTAAAAAACAGTATTATCTTACAAAATCTCAACAGAATGTCCTGCTTTGGTGCAGGACACCGTTTAGCACGATGAGCTTCTTCAGGGCATGGCTTTTGCTGGTTTTTACAGTCAAACCAAAACATAAGCCTTAAAAAACAGTATTATCTTACAAAATCTCAACAGAATGTCCTGCTTTGGTGCAGGACACCGTTTAGCATGATGAGCTTCTTCAGGGCATGGCTTTTACAGTCAAACCAAAACATAAGCCTTAAAAAACAGTATTATCTTACAAAATCTCAACAGAATGCCAGTTCTTATTAGAATCGATGGTTGCTGTGGTTAAAAAGAAAATAAAAATCACAGTGTAGCTGTAGATAACAAACACCAGAGTAAGGTTTATGCAAAGGCATAATCTTGAGGCACAGGCAGATGGAGTAAGTAAAAGGTAAAGTTTACACATTCTTTCCAATTGGCTTGGCTGAGTGATAAAACCAGCAAAGTGCTTGCTTCTATTCAGCAATCATTTCTATTTAAAATTCTTCATGTGCCAGTTATGTAATTGAAATTTCTGGTTATTCTAAGTACAGGGGTAAATTCTGCCCTTTGATATATGCACAAGTTCAGCTTTCCTTTAGGATCATCTGGGTTAACGCACATACGTGTCAGGGCAGAGTTTAATAATATCTCCGTGGAACAGCGAACGACATTAGGTCAAACAAGCCGGTTTCATTTAATGCTAAGCATGTTTAAGAAGAAATGTCAGAGTTCAGTTCCGCTGGCTCATAATGTAAATCAGGAATCACCGAAGCCAGACACCTATCCTGATCTGATACCCAATTTGCGCTAGGATTACTCCACTGAAATAAATCAGTTCTTTACCAGGAATCCATCCTACTGACATATGAGCAGTTCATAAACTTTAGGCAAACAAGGAAATCATGCTATGCAGGTGAGTAAATTTATTTGTGTGGTTTAACTACTTGCTACAGTTACTTTTTCGCTACTGCTGCTGAAGCATTTTCAGCTGAAGATGACTTTTCTTTTTAAAGGAAAGTTTTGCAGGAAATACCTGCTTTTTCTATTTTCTTTTTTTCCTTTTGTTTTCTTTCCTTTTCTCTTTTCTTTTCTCCTTTCCTCTCCTCTTTCCCTTTTCTTTCCTCTTTTCTCTTCTTTTATTCTTTTTTCCTCTTCCCCCAGTTTCTTTTTCCTTTTTCTTTTTCTTCTCCTCTGCTCTCTCCTTCCCTTCCCCTCCCTGATACATATGTAAAGACCATATGAATGAAAAAAGTCCTCTAACATATTTTTCAGGATTTTCTAACCAGATGACAGGTTTTGACCTTTTAGTGAAAACTCCACGTTTTTTTAATGAGAAGGAAAAGGAATGTCTCCCAGTTAATTCCTTTACCTACAGAAGCAGAGCCAAGTTTTTCAGGAGGGAGAAGAACAGATCGAGCCCTAGAGCACAGCGGGCAGAATCCCACCCCAGTTCATCTGTGCCATATTTGGTTGCATTTTGCCAGCTGGTAAGATCTGTGTTAACATCTCCCCTTAATATTTTTTTCTGCAAAATTATCCCCTATACTAAAGGACCTCGAATACTAAAAACATACATTAGGGAGCGTATGCTATTCTTTCAGACGGGTTTCCCACGTTCATGGTCAACACGTTGCTGATTTTTTTTTAATCTTCTGCCGAGCTGGGGACAACGGCAGATGCCCCATGCCGTGCTTCCCTACCGAGCAGAGCGGGCGGTTTCGGGGGGCTGAGGGGTGCCGCAGCCGGGGGGACGCGGCAAGAGCCGCAGCGCTGCTGCAGGGTTCAGGCTCCTCCGTGGCCACGGCCTTGAAGCGGCAGCTTTTGGAGCTGGGAAAGATTTGCTCCATCGAGCCGGTGGTGGTGGCCGGGGCGTGTGGGCGCCCGAAGGGGCTCGGGCTCGGGCTCCGGGCGGGAGGTCCCGGCAGGGGCTTCGCTGCGCGGGCGCCCCTCGCCTGCTCTCGCCTCTTCGCTCCTTCCCCTTCACAAGCTGTTAAATGGCGCCTCCTGCCTACCAGCAAAAGAAAATTGCCTTGGAAGCTTTGCCGCCGACTTTTTCCCCTTACTCCACTGCGGTTTTGCCCATTACCCCGCTGAGGTTTTGCCTATCACACCGCTGAGTCTTTGCAGACGTTGCAGCGCGCCTCCTGAGGTGCCCAAGCGGGCAGTGTCCCCTCACCCTGGAAGGGGACAGCGGGGTGGCCGGGGTGCTCCAGGGCAGGGGCCCACACCTTGCTCGCTGCCCCAGCACAGGCCAAGGTCTACCTGCCCCACACCAGGTGTGGCCCCTAAAAGACCCACCTGAGCTCCCTCCAGGCCGCGGGTGGGGACAGGCAGGCACTATCAGAACCCAGCATGGCTCACTCTTCAGCAGGCTGCTAGCAGACCAGAGGAATGCACCCCACAGGTGCCTGTTTTCCCCACTAAGTAGCTCGAGAACATTGCAGACATCCAAAGTCCAACTGAGCTGCAAGGTGAGCTCAGTTTGCAGCTCACTTGCAGACCCAAGCTGTAGCAGATGCTGTCTGCAAGGGCCTTGCCTCCTCTTGCATTATCCATTTCCTCCATTTCCTGCCTACAAACCAAGGAAAACCCTAGCCATGCTTAACAGAATTCAGCCACCTAGGTCACTGTCCTTGACTAATACCTGGTAAGTTTTGAGCCCCAGCACTATTTGCTGCCGTGGTGCATAGAGAAGTCCTCACATTGGGGCAAGACAGCATTTTTGCATATATATTGACTGCAGAAGTAGAAAGGGAAACCCAGACAATGCTGGTGCCATTCATGTCTGTTCTGATTCTGTTGCAGGCAGGTTCAGTAGCGTGTAAATTAGGTGAGTTTAGAACAAGCGGCTTTTCAGAGGATAATGGGGCAGCCAGACTTCCCTAGAATATATGCTAATACAAGTTACTTGTGTAAGGGAATCTGCCTTCATGGAGAACTGCAATGGCCTCAGTTTTTTTCACTGTGCATCAATGTGGCTCAACCAAAACGCAGGCCAAATGGGACCGACAATATTAAGCCTCCAGACTTTGGTCTGCATAGTTAACTGTGCAAATTTCTGATTTTCACATTGTCAAATGTTTTCTTTGTCAAGTTAATGTCTAATGCACCCAGTAAGCATTATATGAAATATAAATATTGCAAATATAATTAGGACTTCTACAGATGATTTTAAACATAAGGCATAAGTTGCTCACCCAGATTTCCTCACATCATTTCTCACATATATGGCAATACATTCAAGTGGATATGGAAGTCTATTCCAGGAACATTAAAAAGGACATATTTTAGTGCTCACATCTAAATGTACTCCCCCTGAGCTTTCTGCCCATAATATATAGAGTGCACCACCTGGACATTTCAGCCCTGAAGAAGATGACAGTACTTCAGCCTTTCAAAACATATCTGAACTATGTCAAGAAACAGTCCTGGTTCTGCTCAGCTACATTTTTCAGTCCTGTGGATGATATCTAGCTGGTCTACGAATGCTGATGAAATCAAAATGTGTAGCATATACCATAATTGCAGGCATTGGGATCAGCATATAAAATAACTGTTCTCAGAATATCTCAGACTCACACTCTGCAAAGCACTGCCGTTCTCTTATAAACACAACTAACTCAAGGAAGAATGTATAAACTCTCCCTTCACTCAGCTTTGCCCTTCTTCTCTCTTTAGTAAAGGAAGAATCTCAGCTTAATGCAGTTATATCTTTGGTGACTACACATCTGCAGCCTTTCAAGAGACAGTTGTTCTCCTTCAGGCTCTTCTTTTAGGTCCTAAAAAACCAAAGACTATGGCCAAATGTTATATAAATGCAAGCTTTCTTATCAAGGTGGAAAAAGGTATTCACCTGATTCCCAGCAATGATATCTCTATAACCCATCTGTCATGCTAGGAATGTCACGCTCCTGCCACAATGCTGTCTCATAGTCACCGCAATGTATGCCCAGCATTTGTCACATCCTATTTCTGGATTTCCCAGAGGCTGACTGTCAGAATTATCCAGCTTGTGCATAAGCATATGCATTCCAGATAATGTTCATCTCTCCTCGTTACTACTTTTTTCTTCCTTTCTTTTCATTCGCAAAGTCCCATGCTGCAAAAGAAAGTCTGTGGGCTACATGCAGACTACGACTGTTTAGGACTTTTAATGTATTTGCCACTCACACGACCAAAAATTGAAAAGGGGAAGATTTTTTCAGTTTTCATTAAAATCTCAGAAGTGTCCTGTTTCTTTTTGTTTATAAGGCATTTTGTAAAAAAAAAAAAAACCAACTGTTGTATGTGCAGGTATATTGTATCATCTGTACAACCCGGAGACCAAATCTTATTTACTCTTGCATTTCTTCATCCTTTTTTTTTCAGTGATGCATTTAATTTTATTTAAAGGAAAAAAGAAGATGAGAGTAAAGAAGTGAAGGGGAAAAGAATCACTGTGTTTGATAATTTCTCCATTTAAACCTTCAAAAGGCTTTGACATGAGCTGGAGAATGGAAGAATGGGTGTAAACCATTCCCAGGACAACCACTTGCTGGAATCAATTTTCTGCAGGACTGGTTTCATAGTGCCACATCACGTCAGATTGTGTTTTGATTATTATATCTTTTTGACATTGAGAAAGAAAACTATTTTGCTAATTTTTGTAAGTATAATTTGCAAAAATATAACAGAATTTAGCAGGCACATTGCTGAAAACCATAAAACCACAAGAACCAGGAATGTGTTCATAAGTGTGTCTCAATATGACAGTCACTGCTATGCCAGGTTTCTCAAAGATATTCATGTGCTTATTGGTCAGGTAAGAGTTAATTGGACTCTCCAAAAATTAGAAGTAGCCACTGAAGAGAAAACCTCATTATAACTTTTTCTACAGGCAGGAAAATACTGTTAAAATTCCCAGCCATCACCACTGGCTTATGATGCCTTGTCAGAGTGGCTGGAAAAATATCTTCTTTCTTTTCCTAAAAAAAACAAACCCCCAAAAAACCCCTTAAAATATTTTGAACTCAAAGGAAAAAAAAAAATATCTTAAGCTGAAACTGAAGGATATTTCTGCCCCCCATGCACAAAAAAAATTTAAAAATTCAGCAAAGGGTTTGTTTTTCACATTGAGTATGCAACATTACAACACATTAAGGAAATATTTTCTGAAAGTCAGTAACATCTGTAACTACAATTACAATGCCTATAGTGCATTGCAATGGCCACGTTTAATTGGGAAACTCATTGTACAAGACACTTAAAACAGAATCGTAACAGGCTTCTTTAATCAGCGACGTCTATTCCAATCCTCTTTATCAAAAACAACGTGAGCAATTCCCTGGCTGACAGCGGTGGGACTAGATTTGTGGCCGATAAGCCACAAGACTTGCCAGAACGCACCAGAGGAGTGGGCTCTGGCCTAATCAGGCATTCATTGTTGGCTCTGAGGAGTCACGGGTAGAGATGCTGCCTTGAGAGACATCAGTTCTCTGGTTGCATCTGGGGTTGGGGGGGCAGGTAATTTTAGCTCGTTTAACAGCTCCACCTTTGTAATTGCTTGTGGGGGTGATTCAAGAGCATCAAGGTTCGCTCAAACTCAGCATTCCTCACCAACACCCTCCAGCTGCCAAAAGTGGAAGATGGGAGAGGGACCACACAGAGCCACAGCTCCTGCCTGTTAACAATTAAAATTTGCTTGAAAAAAATTAACAATGAAAACTCTTAGCTATGTCATATTCATTCCCTCACACATGAATTATGAGGTGAGCCCTTACTTATGCACATATTTTTGATATCACACTTCCCACACTGTAATATAGTCTCCTTCTTGTATTTATTCAATATAGGCTGGCTGGCAGCAAATGGTACACTTTGGGTTTTTATGAATATGTTATATGTACGTAAATTGGGTATGGTGGGAGGAAGGGAGCCCATGGGTCAGGCACATGAATAACTAAGAGATAGAAACAAGTACTAGCCATGGTATCATTCTTGTCCTCTCACAACGTGCTGAAAAGGGGGTTGGCTGAGTCATCTGTACCTGCTCGCATTTGTAGATGCTGCTAACGGAAATTGAATCAATAGCTATTGGAAAGCTTTGGGACTTCGGCAGTAGCTCCTTAGATTTCCTTATGTCTGTCCTCAAAGTAAAGAATTCTCTGCACTTCATGCCCATGACACTTTGGGCAAAAAAATTTCATGGAGTAGGAAACAGCAGCAAGAGCCAAGTCTTGCAAGTAGAGACTAAAGCAGAGGTTTCCAGAGCCATCTATCAGGCCCACGTCAGCGTAGTTCAGGGTGCTGCAAGGTAACAGCATCCATCAGGGCAGCCACCTGCAGTCTGAAGATTTGGAGCAGAGCTGGTCACCCTATGCTCCCTTCCTACTCCGTGGGTAAAAGTACGTACTTCTAGGGTACCATGTGGCTCGTTTGACCAAGCAGACATAAAAATGGGTTTGATTGTTCCCATCGTAAATGCACCTGTTCTATCTCCATTAGCTATAAAGGAGACCCAGAATGACTACCTCAGATGTAGATGCCTACACTGTAAACAGAAAATTAGGAGAGATGAGTTCCACCCAAACCAGGAAATGCAAACTAGGAAATGAGCTTGGGTTTTTTTACAAAGTCCCAATAATATGTCTTTCTACTTACTTTTTTTTTTCCCAAACCACAGGCATTAAAAATGCAGATAGAATACACTGTGGTGCGCTGACATGTTTGCAAAAAGAACGAAGGTTCTGTTTTTGATGTGGCAGAGGCATTTTGAGGAATTTCTGGACTGTTAGGAAGTCTCATGAAATGGACGGGAAGAAAAGAACCGGACTAAAACCATAGAGGAAAAGTAAACTGATTCACAAATCACCATAACTAGGAAACTTTTAGATGCCCACCAATGTAGGTTAGATCATCGGCTGTCGTCTGTTGGTAGAGTTTCTGGAGTTTCTTCCCCCGTGACAGAGGACTTCGCTCCAGCTGAGCACTACTCGTGCTGCTGCCCCGGGCAAGCCTTCCCCGCCCGCCGGCCGCGGCGCAGCGGCCAGCAGCAGGTGGCACTGTGGCGGCTGCGGCGGGAGCGCGGGAGGCTCTTCCAAGAGGAGCTGCTGCAAGCGGCAGGAAGGACCCTTTCAGTCTTAGTCTATTAATCATATTTAGCATCTAGAATCTGGGCTTCTTGATTTCGTTGGCTCTTTCTTTTTTTTGGCCCTAGGAGTCCCACATTGATGCTCGGGTTGAAATTCTCAACGGCAAAGATTGGTGGCAGTGCTATTTGTGACGAGCTCCTGTCAAGGCTGATTTATACGGTAAAATCACAGAATCACAGAATCACAGAATCATATAGGTTGGAAAAGACCTTTAAGATCATCGAGTCCAACCATAAACCTAACACTGCCAAAAACCATCACTACACCATGTCTCTAAGTACCTCATCCAAACGTCCTTTAAATACCTCCAGGGATGGCGACTCAACCACTTCCCTGGGCAGTCTGTTCCAATGCTTGATAACCCTCTCGGTGAAGAAAAATTTCCTAATATCCAGTCTAAACCTCCCCTGGCGCAACTTGAGGCCATTTCCTCTTGTCCTATCACTTGTTACCTGGGAGAAGAGACCGACCCCCACCTCTCTACAACCTCCTTTCAGGTAGTCGTAGAGAGCGATGAGGTCTCCCCTCAGCCTCCTTTTCTCCAGGCTAAACAGTCCCAGCTCCCTCAGCCGCTCCTCATAAGACTTCTGCTCTAGACCCTTCACCAGCTTCGTTGCCCTTCTCTGTACGCGCTCCAGTACCTCAATATCCCTCTTGTAGTGGGGGGCACAAAACTGAACACAGTATTCGAGGTGCGGCCTCACCAGTGCCGAGTACAGGGGCACAATCACTGCCCTAGTCCTGCTGGCCACGCTATTTTTGATACAGGCCATGATGCCATTGGCCTTCTTGGCCGCCTGGGCACACTGCTGGCTCATATTCAGGCGGCTGTCAACCAACACCCCCAGGTCCTTCTCTGCCAGGCAGCTTTCCAGCCACTCTTCCCCAAGCCTGTAGCGTTGCATGGGGTTGCTGTGGCCCAAGTGCAGGACCTTGCACTTGGCCTTGTTAAACCTCATACAATTCACCCCAGCCCATCGATCCAGCCTGTCCAGGTCCCTCTGCAGAGCCTGCCTACCCTCCAGCAGATCAACACTCCCACACAACTTGGTGTCGTCTGCAAACTTACTGAGAGTGCACTCGATCCCTTCGTCCAGATCATTGATAAAGATGTTAAACAGAACTGGCCCCAACACCGAGCCCTGGGGAACACCGCTTGTGACCGGCCGCCAACCGGAGTAAACTCCATTCACCACCACTCTCTGGGCCCGGCCGTCCAGCCAGTTCTTTACCCAGCGAAGAGTACACCCGTCCAAGCCATGAGCAGCCAGTTTCTCCAGGAGAATGCCGTGGGAAACCGTGTCAAAGGCTTTACTGAAGTCTAGATAGACAACATCCACAGACTTCCCCTCATCCACTAGGCGGGTCACCTTATCATAGAAGGAGATCAGGTTGGTCAAGCAGGACCTGCCTTTCCTGAACCCATGCTGGCTGGGCCTGATCCCCTGGTTATTCTCTACATGCCGTGTGATAGCACTCAGGATGATCTGCTCCATCAGCTTCCCCGGCACCGAGGTCAGGCTGACAGGCCTGTAGTTCCCCGGGTCCTCCTTCCGGCCCTTCTTGAAGATGGGTGTCACATTCGCTAATCTCCAGTCAGCAGGGACTTCCCCAGTTAGCCAGGACTGCTGGTAAATGATGGAAAGGGGCTTGGTGAGCACATCTGCCAGCTCCTTCAACACTCTCGGGTGGATCTCATCAGGCCCCATAGACTTGTGAGTGTCTAAGTGGTGCAGCAGGTCACTCACCATTTCCCCCTGGATAATGGGGGCTCCAGTCTGGTCCCCATCCCTATCTTCCAACTCCAGGGGCTGGGTACCCATAGAACATTCGGCCCTGCTAATAAAGACTGAGGCAAAGAAGGCATTAAGTACCTCAGCCTTTTCCTCATCCTTGGTCACTGTGTTTCCTCCCACATCTACTAGGGGCTGGAGATTCTCCTTAGCTCTCCTTTTGCTGCTAATGTATTTGAAGAAGTGTTTTTTGTTGTCTTTTATAGCAGCAGCCAGACTGAGCTCTAGCTCAGCTTTGGCCCTTCTAGTTTTCTCCCTGCACAGCCTCGCTACACCCCTGTAGTCCTCCTGAGTTGCCCGCCCCTTCTTCCAGAGGTCATAGACTCTCCTCTTTCTCCTCAGTTCGAGCCAGAGCTCTCTAGTCAGCCAGGCCGGTCTTCTTCCCCGCCGGCTCGTCTTTCGGCACCTGGGGACAGCCCGCTCTTGTGCCTTTAGGACTTCCTCCTTAAAGAATGTCCAGCCTTCCTGGACCCCTTTGCCCATTAGGGCTGCCTCCCAGGGGACTCTGTCGACCAGTCTCCTAAACAGGCTGAAGTCCACCCTCCGGAAGTCTAAGGTGGCAGTTTTGCCGACCCCCCTCGCCGCTTCTCCACGTATCAAAAACTCTATCATTTCATGATCGCTCTGCCCAAGACAGCCTCCAACCATCACATCACTCACCAGTCCTTCTCTGTTGGTGAACAAGAGGTCCAGCGGGGCACCTTCCCTCGTTGGCTCACTCACCAGCTGCGTCAGGAAGTTATCTGCCACACGCTCCAGGAACCTCCTGGACTGTTTCCTCTCTGCTGTATTGTATTTCCAGCAGACATCTGGCAGGTTGAAGTCCCCCACAAGAACAAGGGCTAGCGATCGTGAGGCTTCTCCCAGCTGCTTATAGAATAGTTCATCTGTCTCCTCATCCTGGCTGGGGGGTCTGTAACAGACTCCCACCACAATATCTGCCCTGTTGGCCTTCCCCCTGATTCTGACCCCCAGACACTCCACCCTATCATCACCATCATTGAGCTCTAAACTATCCAGACTCTCCCTGACGTATAGGGCTACCCCACCACCTCTCCTGCCTCGCCTATCCCTCCTGAAGAGTTTATAGCCATCCATCGCTGCACTCCAGTTGTGCGAGTCATCCCACCATGTTTCTGTGATGGCCACCATATCATAGTTTTCCTGACGTACAATGGCTTCCAGCTCCTCCTGCTTGTTGCCCATGCTGCGTGCATTGGTGTAGAGGCACTTCAGCTGGGGTGTCGTCCGTGCCTCCTTCATAGAAGAACACCCCTTGCGTGCTTTGAGGCATTTCACTGGTGTTTCCCTCTTGGCTCCCGTTGCCTCAGTATCCCCTGGCTCAACTCCGCTCGACTTCGGCTGTGCCCAAGCGTACCCCGTGCATCTCGAGGACTCAGGCCGACTGTCCTCGCTGTCAGCCGCTCCCTCCAACCATGGCACGTCGCCCCTCAGCTTCTCTCGGGCAAGCCTGATATTATCCCCCTCCCCCTTCGAGTCTAGTTTAAAGCTCTGTCAATGAGCCCTGCAAGTTCCTGTGCAAAGATTCTCTTTCCCCTTTGAGAAAGATGAATCCCATCGGATGCCAGCAAACCCGGTGCGGCGTAGGCCATTCCGTTGTCAAAAAAACCAAATCCGTGGCGATGACACCAGCCACGGAGCCATGCATTAATAGATTGGGCATCTCTGTTCCTTCTGGTGTCACTGCCCACCACTGGAAGGAGAGAAGAGAAAATAACCTGCGCTCCTGAGTTTCTTACTAGCCGTCCCAAGGCCCTCAAGTCTCTTTTGATCACCCTAGGACTTCGCGTTGCAGTATCATCGCCCCCCACATGGAAGAGCAGTAAATGAAACAAGCAACATTAAAAATAAACCCTGATGTGCCTTGCTAATTTCTTCTCTGTGAGAAATGATGTATTAAGGCCTGAAATCTGCTGCCTCTCAACAGACGGGCCACATTATCACAGTGCTCTCTTGTCAATAGATTTATGAACTTTTGTGGATTTGGAAACAGCCATTTCCAAGCTATATATATATGTATATATATATAGGGAAAAAATGGCTTCTCTTTAAGTGGATAAAGACTGGAGAACATTCAGAAGGTTACATGGCTTAATACTGTTGGGAGAGACACCTCAGATTTTAGAAGTTTGTGACTGAATCTGTGACATTAGACTACATATCTTTTGTTGGGAAATCTTTGGGTATTTTCTCCTTCTAGTCATGGTTTAGTATGTTGAAGAAAACACTGCTGCATACCATCTTATCCAGAATGAGGAGTACAGAGGAAAGAAAGAAAAAAATTACTAAATCATTTTTAACAACAAAATTCTTTCATACTAAAGTTTTCCTTTAAATTTTCTAAAGGTCAAAGTGTTTGATCCCCTTTCTACATTTTCAAATATAAATCTGGAAATAAATGAACTGTTTATCTGGAAGTGAAAATCTTTTTGCTGCATTTTCAACCACCACAGTAGTATGTATTATGTTGTTTATTTATACCAAGTCGGCCACGTAACTCTCAGGTACAGTATCCAGATGATCCCATCTGCATTTCTAGACTTCTGCTCTGGTTCTTATGTCACCTGCTGAAAGAAAACGATCAGACTGTCTGAGGAGTGAGCAGCCGCTCCTTTGAGGCAGTTACCAGCGCAGCTTCTGACTCCAGTCCTCTGCCAGCACGCATTCAACCAGCCTGCAGACATCAGTAGCTGGCTTTCCCCAACTCTGAGGCTTCAAATTAAATTGCTGTTGAGACTCCATGACATAAATTAAGAACAGAAAAAACAGTTTTAAGCTTACGGCTCTGAAGAAATCACCAAACGAGTTCTATTTTGGCAGCCTGCTGCTCACAACTCAGAAAATACGACAGCAAAGCAAATCACATGTCCAGTGTGTGTTTTATAACCCTGTGCAGACTAAGCCATCTTGTAGGCACATGCTTGACTATTTTTAGTGGCTGTGCTCCCACAAATATGGCAAAGTCCTTTAGTGTTGGCGAGTCACTAGGGGCTACTTGAAAAGTAGCAAGAGATGTCAGTCGCTGGAATTTTGACTGAAAATAATAATACCTGGATTTCAGATTTGCTGCACAGATTTGCCAAAGTGCAAATGAAGTCAGCTCTGGCAATGTGACGATTCACTGATTACTGCCTCCAGCCCTGAAAGCGCAGGATCTGACTGTATTTTATTTTCATCACCATTGCTACAGCATCATTTTAAAGGTACACAGTTGCTCGTGGGAATGTCAGTTTTCCAGGGTGTCCATCTGGGAATCAAACATTTCTTCTTCAGTTCCAAGCAGGCACTGTGGCACATCCAGAGAACCTATAACTGACACGGCCCATTAGTCATAGAAACATCCCACTAAAATTAGCGGCAGCTTTTCATCTTTATGGGCCTCATGCCTCGGTCCATATGTAGAACATACAAAATGGATTTTTCTTTTCTTGGCATGTAACCCCGTCTTTCCGGTACTTTGGTTCCAGACCTTCATGAGCAATGCAGGTGGCTTTTGTTGCTCCACAGCTCATATTCTTGACAGTTACTGCATCCACACAATACTTCTGGATTCAGCCAGGCTGAAACATTCTCACAAACAGTTACTTAAGATTACCAGCATTAGCACATAAATATAATAGTAATTAATAACACTTTGGCTTCTTGAAGATCCCCTGTGCTGCTCTGTTGGCTCTATTTCAACAGCACCTAAAAAGCCAGCAGCAAGGGTTCTCCCCACCCCCATTTTGTTTTTAAACTTTGCGTGGTTTGTTTCTAAGATGTGCAACAGAGGCACAGGGATAAGCTACTGTGATTTTCACTTTCAGAGCCCAAGGTTTTCATGACTCCCTTACATTTGGGACTGTATCTATTTATTCATCTGTCGGGTCTGAGCCGGAGACAATTCAGACCTGATTTTTGGAGGTGTTGGGCAATTAACAGCTTCCATGTGAACCAAGGGGAACTGTGACCATGCAATACTGTGCTGGATGTGGCTTCTGGTTTTTTGAAGAGAGCACACTGTACGAGAAGCCATTTCGACAGTGTTTACCTCACGTTTTTATTCTGAGTCTAAATTTATAGCAAATAGGGAATTGAATTACTTCTGTGTCATTTACAGCCTTTATGAAATGAGTAAAGAATCCAAACTGATATTTTACATCATTAATATATATCAAAAAGAAAATCTAAGATTTCGCAACCCTACCCTCCTACTGGAGTTTCTTGTTTGCTGCCTTAACATATAGGTCAAACACTGAATAAGACTCTCCTTTTCTCGTGAAATAGTTACTCCGAAGTATGGATCAGTTTCCCAGTGAGACCTTAGTGACACCATTGCTTTACCCGGCACACAGGATTTTATTTTCCAGTGTTGTCAATATACAAATCTTCCAAAGTATTTTACCTGTTCAGAAAAGACAACAGTATGCCAGGTTTCCCTATTTGAAGTCCCCAAGCTTATATTTCCCATTTTGTAAAAAAAAAATAAAACAAGTGAACTGCCTGGATGAAACTCAGAAGAATATTCAGAGCTGACTAATAGCACGGGTAGCACTTTTGTACCATACTGTGCAATGTATTGCAATGCAAACAATGGTTATTCCAGTCCAGAAATAGAAAAGGTGATTCATTTTGGTTTGGAATGAAACAGCAGTGTGTCTCGGTGTTGCTAATAAAAGCCTTTAGGGTTTTGCTCCCTGCAGGCTTCATTGTAGTAATCAGCAGCGCTTCTGTTAGCTCATTATCAGCACTGCTGGCAGCGCAGGAGGGAGAATTGGTTGCACATTCGGATTATTATTGTCATTGTAACACTTTATATTAAGACTGTTTTAACAAAGGATTTACAAGCCGCATTAGAGAGAGTGCATCAATAGAAGCTGTTATAGAATCGTACTGTTACTATAAGGACTGATTAGCCTTTTATTGACACCCTGTGAAAAATTTACTAACCACCCATTAACTGTTTGTAAATGGAGCTGGAGTATTCAGACTCATACGCTTGAAGAACATGAGGGACCATTTTGAGAATTTAATCTGGCTTCCCACAGATTGCAGGTCACAGCATCTTGCCAGAGGAGTCCTGCAGTGAGCCAGCAGTTTCTGGATGAACTACTGCATCTTTCCTAGAAAACCATCCATTTTAGACCTGAAGTTCTCAAGAATCCTTAATTACTCAATACTTCAACTTGTAAAAAACAGTAGTCATGCAGTTCCAGATTTCAGTTATTGAGTAGCCTGTTACAGTAAAGATAATTCCGCTAGTGCAACCTTCCCCCCTTCTCTCTCACTCTCTTTCTTTCACTTGACTTACGTTCTATGTTTTATATGAAGTAAAAGTCATTACTTAATATTTAGGTTTTGGTAGGGTCTGAGGTCCATCCAAGGTAGGGATCAGTCATGCTAATGTTATATGAGCAAATGCTAACACATCCTTCCAAAAATTACATAGGCAACACCTAACAGATGGATAAAAAATTTAATGGCTTAGAGGCTGGCCACAGAGAATGGAGTAAAGTAGTAATGGGATACATGCAGCTCTTAGCCACTTACATGCCACTGTGAGACGTCTCCCCAGAGCTGCACCTGCAGGGGTATATGCCTTTGGAGACCCCTCTGGAAAAGGTTGCCCTCTCTCAGAGGGAGATGGTGGCCAGGAGACATCCTACAGGTTATTTGAGATAGTGAATTAAAAACAAAGCTAAGCTAAAATACCAAAAAACAAAGACAAATTCTCCCCATACCATGTTACAGGATGCACAGAATCACTGTACGTTAATGGTGTAGGAGATAATAAGTGTGAGCTCTGCCCCTGTGACTGGTGTTCCTGTATTCATGAGCTTTGAATCATAACCTACATTTCTTATGAGACCACTCTGCCTTTCCCATTCTCTCCTAAGCTTCCCTTTAGCAAACTGTCTTTGCTGAGCTTTTCAGAGCACACAAAGTGACCTGGCGTAGAAACCCCAGGGTCCTCTTCAGGTTCTCTCATAAAAGAACTTGGATCTCCTCTTGTTTTTCTTGAATAAATGCAACACATTCTGCCTATTTTTTTGCCAAGGTGTTTAGAAACGGTAAAGCTGGGAACTGAAGAGTGCTGGCAGGCCAGGTCAAGGGGGTGTGCTTACTGCAGAGATATTCTCCCACCAGCTGCTTCTGCTTCCCTGTAATTTGTTCAGGATTTGCATCAGGACCTCTAAGTTCACCTTCTGCAAAATATTTATTAATTCTTTTTTCTCTCTCTCTCTGAGAGAAATGTTCCCCCCTCCTTCTTTTTTAGAAGAGAATAATTTGCCACTGGATTGGAAACAAATTAGTACCATGTTGGCAGGGCAGGTCTGCCTGTTTCCCAGACACATTCCTCGTATTTGCTAATTCTTTCATCATGAAAATGGCAGAAAGGCAGAGGTGAAATCATATGTATTCAAGGAGCTCCTTTAATAGAGGTAGATCTAAAAAGAAGTGAGGATTCATCCTCCACAGTTATAAATGCGGTCTATTCCCACTGGCTGCAGTACAGTCCAGACATCATAAGGCTGGTGACCCTTTGGAGGATTCACAATTTAAACCACCGTTGACAAGTTGTTTAAAAAAATATTCTTAATTGAAAGATGTTGTTGGGTCTGCTTATTAACTACCAATTACATATATCTGCCTAATTCCTTGTCTCTTACAAATGTTAGACTATTGACCGTGGTCATTAGATTTAATTTTTGCTATGTCCCTAGGACATCAAGAGGTTCTAAAAGACTTTCCTGATGTAGGGAAGCTGCGGTATAAGGCTAACAATTGATGCAAATCACAAATAAAGCCTGTTGTTGAAATAAGAATTGCACACATTATTTTCACCCCTTTTTAGAAAAACAAAGTGCAGATTTTTCATTTTAACACATTTTGAGAGTAAGCCTACCTAAATCTAATGTAAAATTTAAATGAAAAAAAAAACCCTAAGCTAAATGAAGTATTTTAAGTCAAGCAATGTGTTTAATTTGATCAGAACTGAAATATCTTTTCTTTCATTTTTGTTTTGACAAAAAAACCCAAAAAAGTCATTTTGGGTTGATCTGAAACATTTTTTTTTTCTTACTTTAGCCAGAAAGTGGAAAGATTAGTTATTTAGACAACGCTATTCCTAAATTCAAATGCTGTGCCGTTTCCAGCAGGCTATCCTTCCTGCCTTAAATGAGCTTTTCATCCGTATATATACGTTTATAACAACTGATGAGAGAAATATTGACTAATCACATAGGTCGCAGTCAAAGTTTCAAAATTCCTTTAACTGTTTGACCTTCCTTTCTTGGAAGGGGATCCTATGTGTGTGTAACTTATTCATCATTCCAGTTTATAATGAGATCTTTTTGTTGTTGATTGTGGCCATTTGTTGTTGTTTTAAAAAGAAAACATTTCCATATTAATTTGTTCCATCTCTTGCTTTGTGGGACATAATTTATAGTGATGTGCCTGGCCCTAAACGAATGCAGGTTAGCTTACAGTAGGAAGAACTGTTGGAAAAAGTACAATGAATTGTCCCCAAAATAAACAAACTTTACTTTTCAATTTTGGTTCTGCCAATGGCTGTTTGATACTGAATATATAGGAGCAGGATGTTTGCTGACCATCCTACAGATGTCTAACATTTCAGCCATGCCAAATGAATCACTTTTGCTCTGTTGGGTCACAGAGAAGTAAATAGTCTTTTTCTGAGTCATCTTCTAAAAAGATATTACTTTGGAGAAGCTGTTTATGAACCTGAGTGCACTGAGCACTCTGTTTGTTCTTTTTAATTCCTTCCCCATTTTTCTACTTATAACACCTTTTCTGACATAAGCATGTGCAGCATAAACCTTGTGTCATGTGTTATAGGGTAGAAAATCTAAAATGCTAAACACACTAGTGCTCTTTGGGTAACACCTACGATCATAATGAAGTGTTTCCTGGCACGCTGCACGCTGTACCTTAAATCACTTTTATATTGAGCTCTATAAGTGTTAGCTCTTTTCCCAGTTTCACCTCTACCTTAGTGCCTGAGGAAAGGGGGCAAGGCCATGGTAGGCAGCCCCTTCCTGAGGCACTGGGGCTGGTGGAGATGGTTGCCACCATCAGCGTCAGCAGTTTGTGGTGTTCGGCTGAACTGTTCCTGCAGGCACTGCCCGATGTCGGGACAGGAGCATCAGCTCTGCTAGTGAAGCTGCAGAGATGGAAGCCTCGTGGACGGAGCCAAGGAAAGAGGGGGTCAGGAGAGCTGATGGCAGAAATGTCTTTTACCAGTACAGCAGGCTCCAAGAAGAAGGGATTTGTTTAGAGCTTAGCACTCAAACCCCAGTTCCGCACCATATTTAAGTGTGTGCCCCACTCTGAGCATGTAAAGCACTCCTTCAACATCAGTGGGATTTCTCACGTTGTTAAAATGGGTATGCACTTCAGAGGCTAATTGAGAAGATTTGCAATTTTTTTAAGGACAGAGAATGCTTAGAGAGACCTAATAGAATAAAAGACAGGAAAACTGGAAAAAAACTATCATAACACAGGGAATAAAATCATTCAATTGTTGATAATTAACCAAGAATTCAATAATTCTGACAGAAACCTGGGAAAGATAATGCACATTAGACATAACATGAGCCCAAAATGTACTGGAAACACTGTAAGTGTCTAAAATATGTTAAACACACCTCAGTTGGGAAGATAATACTCTTTTTCCTTGATTATGTTGGAATTAAATGTGACAGCTGTGTATTTTAATTGGCCGTGATGGTCTTTATTTTCAAACTTTCTACATTTGCTGGCTGCTAAACATTTTCCTAAACAGCCTGACCACCTGATAGCCCTGACCACCTACAGGCCATAGCTCCTATTCAAACTAGATTGCGTGTAATCTGGTCTTTGTTTGAAAATTACCAAATTACAAGTTACTGGCCTTAAGAGAAAGACAGAAAGACCTAAACTTGTATTGCAAGGCAGTATGAAGTGGGGAGATATTATTAGATAATATTATAGGTGTTATCAAGGTTGCTTTCCATAAATGTATGCTGGCACATTTATCAACAATTAAATGTATCTGCCATTTTATTACCATTAAACTATTACTATTATTATTGATTTAGTAGTGTGAGAACCATCCTTCTGCAACTCTTTGCAGATAGTATTCATTTTTACTGCTCTGAATAATTCAGTAATGCTGGAAAAGGTTGTTTCACTAGCGCAACTCCAGGAACTACTTGTCTCTGCCTCCTCAACCTCATGTAACTGATTTAAAACAAATGGACTCTACCATCAGGATTGCACTGCCAAGCAACAGCAAACTAGCAAGAGCGAGAGGTTAATCAGGCTCACAGTCCCCTGTGCTGGGGACACAAAGCAAGTCTACAAGATTCCGCAAGAATGTAGGTGAAGAAAGGGAATATCCATCCAGAGAAAAAAATGTGTAAGTAGGGTACATAGAAAATAACAATTATTTAATTGCTGTTAAATAGTAATTATTAAATATTGTTATTAAATTAAAAGAAAAAATAAGCTATGGCTAGGAGCAAAGTTATATGAGTTTAATTAAAATAGTTTTTAAAGACTGTGAATTAAGCAGGAGTATACGCAAACATTTGATTCCTTCCTTTGATTTCGGTGGCTTCCATTCATTTCTCACAGAAATGGGCTCAAGCCACTGGTGTAAGCTGCAGTGAGGTGAGCTAGGGTGTAGATTTCTGGCAGATCAACCGCTGCACCCATGGGTGCCCTTGTTCCACAGCTAACATAGGTAACTTACTTGACCTTGGGTATCTAAGCTGGACGTTTGTATATGCCAGCTGAAATGAATGAAAATCCAGGTCTACAGCTAAAAAAAGCAGTTGCACAGGATTTGAAATTATTGTATTAAATCAGTTTATATTTACTGCAGATGCTACATTTTAGGGTAAACAAGCCCTTAGGATTAAGCTCAAAAAAAGCTCCCTCACTGATAAAAAGAGTCTATAGACTTCTTTATGGAATAGTCTTCGAAATAACATTCAAAATTGTGTACACTTCTTTGGAACCTTTAACTTCATAAAAATCAAAGTAATAAGAGGCTAATCTATGGAGAAAAATCCAGCACAGGCCAGAAGATACACTAGATAGAGTAGTATTTTTCCATTCTTTGTATCTGCTGTGATTATGCGTGAACCACTGAATATATCCTTCATTTGCTTAATCTAAGAACGTCTCCGTCTTTTTTAAAGACTATTTCTAAAGCAAACCTTCCTCATTCTGCACATCTTCTGATTTACACTCATTCAAACCAGGGACATTCTCAAACAGCTTGGCACAGATAACCAAATATTATTTAGTTATTTATTATCGCTGTGGCTTCAGTTTCTTCTCTGAAATGGTTCGGATTTTTTTCCTGAAAAATGATCTTTTCTCACCTTATCCATTATCCGCTCACAGGTCTTGTGTGAGCTCCAGTGAGGACACATATTTCTTTTCAAAGTTTTCCAAAAGCTCCAGCAGAAGAATCCTGTAACTGGAGTTATTTTTATTACCTTAACACTCTCTTCTTCAAGCTGTATCTCTCCAAAGAAAAGCCTAAGGCCATTCTAACAAACCAGAAGTTCCTGACCCTTTAAAAATCACCTCTGATCTTGGAGCAGAGCTTCCATGTTTCACAAGAATACAGCCTTCTCTCCCAATCTATTTTGGATTTTTTTACAATCCCCATGTTAGCCAGGAAGTCTCTGAAGCTCAGCTCCTACCAGAACAGTTTTATACCTTATACCTTTGACAGGAACTGCTGGCATTCGCCTGCAGGAAGCTGACATGTGATTTAGGAGGGGATAAAACATGTACATGTTTGTTACTTGAATTTTACAGCTCTGCAGGGAATGAAAATCTTTTTCACAAAGGATTTAAAACCTTGGCTTTGTTCCCCACTTGAAAATTTCAAAAATTCTCTGAAGGGAAATTGCAAGATGAAATTAATTTGGGGTCAATTGTAAGGTTTCAGTTTGACCAAAACCAAAATCCTTTTAATTTTGATTTTCATATTTATTTTTTACATTACATTATTATATACTGAACAGCATAAAATATGAGATGCTAGTCCTAATGCTTTAAAGAAAGTCTTGAACATATGGCCCAAATGTAACTGATACATTGATGTCTAGCTGAGTTTATGGAAACCCTAAAACAACAACTGTGGGAGATGTGAAATGAGCTATTCATCCTGACTTGTGTCCAGGAGTGATATTTAATAACATTAATATTTAAAATAGTTTATCAAAGAGCATGAGAAAAAGAATAGCGGAAAAGGGTGTGATACAGGAAGAACCAGGTATTGTAAGAGATGGCTTCGTTTGGTGCCAAGAACAAACTATATTTGCTAAAAATATACTTTTATATAATTATAAATGTTCTTGTATCCTTACACCCTTATATTGTTTCCAGGTCAAGAAGAATCAAACCTTCAGCAGCAATGAAGCTCTGCTAAGGAGAAGTAGAGTCTCAGGAGCTGAATTATTTGGAATCACCAAAACCAGCACTGGTTTAATGCGCAGTCATACTTAAGCATTTGCACTGAGTGGTAAAACATTTTGGTGTATCATTTGACTGAAACCTATTCCATCAGAGGAGCTTTCCATCCTCTCCACCACCACCACATTACCACTAGTTCCATGAGCATGAAGGACAGGAAGGTAATCAGGAACAGTCAGCATCAACAGATCACACTCCACCAGCCCAACTGCTTTTGATGAAGAAATGAGTGTCTGTGCCGATAACGTGTAATGCACTCTGACTTCTGTAAAACTGTTGACACCATCCCCCACGGTGTTTTCATGTGTAGGCTGAGGAAATCTGGACTGGACAAACTGTCTGCAAGATGGGTTGAAAATTGGCCAAAGCACCTCATTCTAATTAGTGGCTCAGTATCAAATTGGCAGCCAGCAACAAGCAGAGCAGCCCAGGAGCTGATACTAGGACTGGCACTGTTCAGTGTCTTCATTGATGACCTGGGTAATGAGACAGAATCCACCCTTGTCAAATGTGTGGACAATACTTAATTACACAGAAAAGGCAGGGTTTGACACACACTCTACAACAGCAGCATTTCAAGCCAAAGGGACCCCAAGAAACTTGAGGATTAGGCTAACAGAAGTCTCACGAAGTTCAGAAGGAGAAATGCAAAGGTTTGTACCTGGGGCAGAGTAAACACAAGTCAGGAAGTCAACTGTCTGAACAGCGGTCTTGTTGAAAAGGACCTTGGGCATCTAGAGAACACCAGTTAGACTAGTAGCCACCAGGGTGCTCTTATCACAAGTACAAGAAACTGCATAGTGGGTTATGTTAAGAGTGTGGCCAGAAGAAGGAGGGAAGTTACCCCTCCATTCAGCAGTGATGTGGAGGCAAAGGGGTGATTTAACAGCGGCCTACAACTATTTGAAGGATAGCTATAAAGACAATGGGGCCAAACTATTCTCAGAAGTAGCAGATGATTTAAGGGGCAAGAGCAAAGTGTTGCAGCTTGGGAGGTTCACCTTGGACATTAGGAGAAAATCCTTCAATAGGAGACTACTGCAACACTGGAACCCATATCCAGGTGGAAGGTCTGTCCTCGGAGGGTTTCAAGATTCAGCTAGGCTTAGCCTCAGCTGGTCTGATCTACTTTTTATAGTCCTGCTTTAATCAGGATATTGTTCTAGATGACCTCCAGAGATCCCTTCTATTTTCTGTGTTTCCTTGATTCTGTGATTTACTATTTTCCCTTCCCTTTCCTTCCCTTTCCTTCCCTTTCCTTCTCCTCCCCTTCCCTCCCCTTCCCTTCCCTCCCCTCCCCTCCTCTTCCCCCCCCTCCTCTCCCCTCCCCTTCAACATCTTAGAAAGGTCAAATTAAAGTTCAGAAAAATTCCTCTCAGGATAGGAAGCTATGTAAAAATGACCTCAGTATACTCCTTAAAATAGGCAAGGATCTTTGAAAGTGTAATTTGAAAACAGCAGGACTACACAGGACTGTGTAGTTAATCGCCAAGCTAATGTGACTTGCAAAACCTTTATTGCTTAAGACAATACATAGCAGACAATGCATTTCACTTGATTGTTATATCCTACATCATTTACAGCAATGACAATGAACAATGTAAATCCTTCCTTCCCTCTCTTTCCTTCCTTCCTTCCTTCCTTCCTTCCTTCCTTCCTTGCTTTCTTTCTTCCTTCATCTGATGTAGATTTAGTAAAATAATGAAAAGGACACTGCCTGTGGGATGCTATTTCCTGGGCAAGGTCTTTACTCATCAGTCCTGTATGCAAAGGATGGGAATCACCATGACTAACTGGGAATGAATTCAGCAAACTGAAGTCCTTCAGGCACTCTCTGGCTTGTGAGAGAAGGTAGTGGAGTACACAGCCTGGCCACAATCTGGAATTTAGGTGCCAATATCCTAACTCAGTCCCAATTTATACAGAATTTGGGCATGACTACAGACAGACTACACTGTCCTTTTCTCCGATTATAGATGCATTTAAATTCTCCCTTACGAAAAAAAGAAAAAAGTGATTACAATCCTGCTGAGATAACATCCTATCATCTCAATTCAATTCACTTCTAGTGAAACACCACTGATTGCACAAGTATGACTAAGTCATTTAACTAGAATTCAATAACTTCCCAGGAACATAACTTCACACAACCTTGTATCTCAGACTCAGGGAGCAGTTCAGTGTTACTTTTTAAGATACATATAAGATAAAATTAATGTGGTGGGAAACACTACCTACATACAATTTCCCAAGTAGACAGATAATAAACAATACAGTGAAACAGGAACCACCAGAGAAGTTTGCTCAAACAGGGAATTGGAAGTTGTTAACACAGAGATTCTGAAAATGGGCAGTTCTGGCCTCTGGAGAGACTTTTTTCAGTCTGTGTGGCCCTTGGAATATTTTCATCCAAGAGGAGTTCCCTTGGATGAGATCCTTGGAAAATATTTCCCTTTGATCTCTGGTGTATTACTCCTCTTTTGCAGCCAGCCAAAGTTTAAAACTAACTTGACTCCCCTTTGACTGATACAACTTCTACAGTCAGATACAGAATTAACATAGCAGGGATCAGAAAGACCCCAAGAAGCACTGCAAATAAACAATGCCTCTTGTGTTGGGCAGTGGTAAGATGAACATTTTGGAGATGTCCAGAAGAGGCTTGTCTCATCAGCACCAGATGCTTAGAAGGATGTGGGCTAGGGAGAGAATCATCAGCTAGTGGAGAACGCACAGTTGCACAGAAGACAATGCAACCAGATCAACTCATACCACCTGGGAATCTGGGCCCTAAAGACTGAAATCATAACAATAGCCCTAAAAATAAGTTCCCACAAACCGGTCTGCTCGTCAGCACTGTTTCTTGCCTTATTGAAGCTGGAGATCTGCTACTAATACAGGCTTCTCTGCCCTAAATCATTTATTTTGGCAGCTCATAAAATATGGAAACTCTAACACTCAATATTCCCCACTCTCTCGTGATTACTGTTCAGGGACAGACTCTTTATATCAAACAGAAACTTAAAGATTGTGGCATGTTATCAAAACCATAATGAAATCTTGTGCAAGCACAGTAATCAGAGAGGGCTATTTGTCAAGACATACTGTAGAGAAAAACAAAATCCCACAGTAGAAACAGGAGTGCTTGCTCTGCCGAGAGATACTGTGAAAATGAAATGAGGCTCTTTTTTTTTCCTCCTCTTTAATCAAAACTCAGTATGAAAACAAAAATGTTACCAAATAACTTTTGCTGATAAAAAAAAAAAGTTGGCTGGAAAGGAACAGTGCATAATTTATACAGAAATAACATTAAAAGGGGGATTGTTCACATAGATATTTTTGAGTGTGTGATCAGAAAATTTGGCCCTGGGGGAAGCTCATGTTACTGCCACTACTGGGTTGAAGCTGGATTTGACTCTCTCTGTGAGACAGTCAAAACCTGGGAAGTTGCACAGGGAACGAAGGTGCGGGCAGATCTGATATTACTTAGGAGGTCCCTGGTGAGGGCATGCCTGTGTTTTGACCCCACCTGCTGCTGGAGGTTACCAGTTCTATCCACAAAATATCTGTAGAGGTTTAAACTTGAGTCATTGCTTCACGATTAGAGCACTGGAGGGGGAGTTACCTGCTCTGGGATCTCCTTCTGGCTGTGCCATTGATTTGTGAGCCAGAGGCCTACTCAGTATATCAGGGATAACATTATTAAGTTACTTAAATGGACTGTCGGGATGTTAATTACCCAGTACATGGTCAGTTTGGCCTTCTGAAAATTAAGCCACTTCGCTGTCTAAATGATGCTTAACTCCGGGTGCAAAGATCAAACACTTCAGCTTAAATGTCCCCATTCTCAGCTCTACAGGCTTTCATAGTACCATCATATTTTCAAATACCATCCCACTTCTAGAAGAGGAGGGCAACGTTAGGTCAGGATTAAGTTTCAACCAGAGATCTGTAAGGAAGATCTTAAAAGAAACAATGCTATCTAGTGTTATTGGTTGCACAGTTGCACGAGCACTAAATTACTGAATGCGTATGTAAATACTGATGAGCAAAGGGCAGAAAGGGTGGGTGACTACAGGGGTATAAGAGGATACTTTATTTTTCCACTCCTGCTAATTGCTGCTTCCACTTCATCAGGGGTGGCATGCAGGCCATGTCCTGAAATCTATTCAAACCCAGAGAACAAATTAGTTCCTAGAGCTGCCTAGCCTTGTAGGCACCTGAGTTCATTAATTCATCTATACCAGATGAAAGAATTATACGTGCTTAATTTTAATTACACTTAGACACTCAGAAGTTGCTTTTATTGGTGGATAACCACAGACAGAGCTAGGCTCTTCTTCATGTTCTCCACAGTAACATGTAACTTTTGCAGCAACCCACACTCAAGTGAGGGAGTGAATATGATGATTGCCTAGGATGGTATGATGGTCTCATGGTCAAGGCACTTGCCAGAACTGCAGTTCAATTATCTTTAAGCTAAATAGTTCATGACTTCAGGGCTCCTATTTCTTGGATTTTAGGGTGTTATGGAAAAGGGAACAGCTGGAACTAGACCTTCCCAATTCCAGGAAGTGTGCATCATAAGAAGAAAGCTATCCCAACTAGAATGAAGTACTTAGTATTTTCTATTTGTAATAGGTCCCTGCCCCATGGTATGTAACTGCATGTGTAAGAATAGTCTGAAATATTTATGTGAAAGGAGAAAGATGTTAGAACAAAATCAAGAGAACACATGACAGAAGGTAGCAGACAGCAGCTACATTTTAGTTCAGAACACAGTGGCCAGCAAATCCATCAATAGAAATGGTCTTCACCTTCACTTATCTATCTCAAGATGTAAAGATTAATAGGTTGCAAAAAGGAGCAGAAGAAAAGGGTAGGAAGAAAAAACTTCCTGTATTTATGATGGTTCACCAGCCTGTTGCCTGTGAGTTAGAGGACTGCAGTGCTATGGCATTTTTCAGGCAAACCACTCTGTTATGGGAAGTTCATCTGCACCTTGGCTGTTGCCATAGCACCATATCATTTTCCAATTGAAAATCTATTACATTCTCCTTATAATGTGCTCCCAAAATATCTTTGCCAGATCTTCATCATTTTCCATTTCATCTACTTCAAGGTCTTTCTCTTTGACACCCCAAAGACACTTGACTTCCCTACAGAACCTTCAAAGTGAGATGGCTAGGAACCATCCTCCTCACTTGTGCTAAATCCATACCTGCTCTCCTTTCCTTGAAAAATAGTTTTATTTGTTCTGCTTTTCTCCATGCTAAACTCTATGACCAGCAATGCTGCTTCTTCATATCAGTTTCTGATTCTATCTTTCTGGCACTTGTATAAGCCTTCACTGCCATTTTCCATGTCTTCTTTTTGTCTCCAACTATAACTCTGGATGCCTTACCAAAGAGCAATACTGCTTTAAGTCAAAATTCTGGAGACAATTTATTCATAATGACCAAGGTTGAGACTAGGTTGAAAAACAAATAGATCTTTACTCATTTTTAAAAGCATGTGATTTATGTATGTTACATTTATAAAAGCTGTAAGCCTTAGTTACAATGCTCTGCCCATTGTAACTCCAGGGATGCACCTAGGAAGACTTTGAAGTAAGCTGCAAACTCACTCTGCCTGAGACCTATACCAACTCAAATGAAATCAGGTCCAGTTTCAGTGTGCAAACACAACTAACGCTGCTGATTTGGAGCTGACTACTGTTCAGCTGGGTTGAATCACAGGCAGTGGCACCCCATAAGACTTGTTTGACCAATGTAGGTATCTACAGCATAAATGTCAGCATCTGAGCCAGTCACCTAGGCTGTCTTTATAATCAGTGGAGAGATAGAGCTGCTTCTAGGGTGCAGTTCAGCTCATCCTGAAGTTGCTGCCTTAAAAATCAGACTTATTTTGCTTAGTTAAGCCTTATGCATGCCTATTTGTCTCCATCGACTACAAAAGGATCTTACGGTAATTTAACTCAGATGCAGATGTCTGAATTATCTGCCTGCAAATTAATACACAGATTCATAGCCAGTTCAAATATTAATCTCTCTTTGGAGATCCTTTCTTTCTTGACTGACTGATGTGCAAACCTATGTCCAATTTCCCAGGTTCAGATAACAATTTCCTGAATGTGGATATGAGTATGTCTGGTATCAAATGGTTACACAGCTGCATCTTCATTTATAAAACAGTCGCTCAGAGAAGTTATCTGCTGATGGTGTACTAGAATACCTTACAAGGATTTTCTTCACCATGATAACTAGTAAATTTTAAATGTATGGCAAAGCAAAATGGCATGGCTCTTGCTGCAGCTGCAATAGCAAAGTAGCAGTTTCCATCACCCTTGGTGGTTACTGCACAGTTTCTGACAGAATGGTGCACTATTCCTGTTGTGTAGTGACTGGACATTATATTGCCACTTTATTAACAATATGTGATACATATAAAAATTACTTAATACTTAGGTATATTAGAAGTACAATTAAATTTCCATGCTATTTAGTAACTCAGCATAGAAACTATTTTAAAAGATATACAGATTTATCTCTGCAAATAATCAAATTATTTCCTCCAGTGGTGCCCAATGAAATATTACACATAAATATGGAAGCATTATTTCCTTTAAAATTTTCCTTCATAGTGTTTTATTGATCTCTTTCTTGTCATTGTTGTGAAACATAGATGTTTCACACTATGAAACATCTGTGTTTTTCCTTCAGTTCACCATCAGTTCCATTTGAAAAGTCTGTAAATTTTGTGCTCCTCTAAAATCTATAGATAATTGATTCCAGGAGTGTGTGTCCACAGCAAACTGTGTAGCTGCAGTTCCACTTCATTTAACAATATACAGTTCTTTGTTAGGTAGAGATCAAAGAATATAATTTTATTAAGTTTTATTTGCCAGATTGGAAAAGAATGGGCTTTCTTTATTTAAAATAAAAAAAAAAAATAAAAAAAAGAAGTAGGCCAAGCATTTTTCTGATAGAATATAGAGTGCAAAGAGAGGTAAAACAAAACCAAAAGCAATTCATAAGTATCTTGAAGTAGTTTTCCATCAACAGCCTTAATGTATACTGCATTCAAAATATTTTTACCATTACTATAGAAAAGTGTCATTACCAAACAACAATGAAAAAGCCTTGGGAAATGCAGAAGTAAGCAATTATTTGCTACAATTTGTAGCTCAGGAAAAAAGAGTTGGATAGAAAAGAGGGACTATGTTTAATTCCGTGTTACGTTTCCATTCTTCTGGACTTTATGCATTTGAGCAACTTTGTGGTAACCTATGACTATCAGAACTACCAATTAGCGTGTGTAAATGTTTGCAGGATCAGGTCTTGCCTGTGTAGCAAATTGTAATGTTTAAGTGTTACTCCACTATGTCTAGAGTCCTAAAGCAGTGAAATACCTAAGCATATACCTAAAGCACGTAACAGGACATCACTTTAACAAAAATATGGTACTCGTATGCCTACGTGAGGTACCTTAGCGGCATTGGTTTCAGAATACTCTGAACCATTCAAAGGGCTTCTTCACTGGTTGAAAAGTCCCCCTTGTTTTTTAAGAAATTAAGGAAAAACACTTCTATGTTGTTTCTGAGTTAAATTCTTTACTGAAAGCATTGGAAAAACAGTGGCAGAACAATTTCACTTCAAATAAAACAGAAAATGGTGAGAGAGGTGAATTAAGCAAGGCAAGGAAGGATGAGGATGCTTCAGATCAGGCTGGAAAAGAGAAGAAGAATGGATGAAATGACAAAATCAAAACAGGATGTCCTGGAAAGTAGCTGCCAATAGCAGCAAGATTTTATTTTGGAATGGAGAAGTTCTCATCTTTTCTTTGGTACTTTATTACTTCTGGTTTAGGTTTTGGGAGGCCTGTGTATTTGTTTCTGCTTGAAAGCTTGGTGAAGATAGAAAGCAGAGTTCAGTCTTCCTTCACTGTAAATTAAGTGTTTTTGGAATGTGTAATCATTTAAAAAATTTGACAGTGATGGGTACCATGGAACAGCTTAAATAGTTTTGGATGCTTGACTCTATTGATGACAAAAGTTGTTTATTATTCTGTGTGACAAAACAGCACAGTCCGTGATACTTATTTATTTTATAAGGTCAATTTTGTAGCTTTGGTTTCCTTAAGGTGAGGTTCATGTTCAGAGTATGTAGAGTGAAAAAATGGGACTAATTAGTGTTCAATGGGGCATTATAATTAAAGCATATTATAGCTGCTTGCCTAAGAGTTTTAAAACAAACAAACAAAAAATCAGACCAACAAATAAAACCTGACGAAGTGCAAATATTTGGAAAACAAATTGGTCTTTGCAGTTTTGTGTTGAAAATTCTAAACAATATGAAGAGAATACACACTTTGAAATGAAAATTTTGACATTTTACATTTCTTTGTATTGAAATGACCTCTTAAACTATTTTTCAAATAGTTTAAAATTCAAGATCTGAATGATTTCTCAATTTTATCTAACCAAAGTGTTCAAAATGAAATATGAGAGAAGGGTTAATTTCATTGATTTTTTTTTTTTTTAATCTAAGAAATGTTCTCTTTTCAGATGGGAAATTTTCCAAGTAGTGGAATTTCCTTACATTCTTTTCATAAACATCTAATAACTTCATGAAACTCAAATATCAAAAGCAAGACCAACAGATTGTTTCACAAAATAGCCATGAAAATACCCAAACAATCATCAATAACAGTGTCATCAATAACACTGTGCCAGGATGAAAACTATTACATTTAATGCACGGTAAAAGTAGTTGTTTGGTTTTTTCCCTAAGATTATCCAGAAAAGACAGATTTTATTGTCTTTTGTGTAAGGTTGGGTTTTTTTTTCAGATTTATTTTTGTTATCCAGCAAGTCAAGATCTCTGTTTTTGGAGACATGTTTAACATCTCCATCTAATGCTAGTGTTTTCCGTGTGCCTCACCTCTATTTTTCTCAATTAAAATGGTAGAAAAATAGGATAATTGTGCCAAAACTGGAGATAATCACACTCTCTTAAATTTAGCTAAGTTCAAGTATGGCTACTTAATGTAAGTAATCATATTTGACATGGTCCTATTACAATACTCTTTGAGTGTGTCTCAGGCTAATTTTCACAGTATCTTTTTTTTTTGTGCACAACAAACTGAGAAATGGAAGTCTGGATTAATTCCTCCTCACCTTAGAAATTTAACTCAGGGTGCTTATGGTTTGTATGCTTTAGGATCACAGTTTTCCTGAGTTCCCTCTATAGCCAAAGAAGACAGACAGGAGCCACCAGAGGGAGGTTGAGCCCACAGAAGGCCTGTACCAAAGTAGCATATAAAACAGAAGGCATTTCTGGTAAGGAATAGAGGAGAAAAAAAAGAAAAAAGGAAAAAAGAAAAAAACCCAGAAACTGTCATTATGTCATGATATAAATCTTTGGTGCACATGCAGCTTGACAATTGTGTTCTGATCCCCTCATCTCTAAAAAGTTATAGCAACCTAGCAAAAGAGACAGAAGGAAGATAAAGATGGTTACTGATGTGGAACTACTTCCACCAAAGAAACAAGTAATTTGGCTTGGAGTCTTCAGCGTGGGGAAGATCTTGTATAGGTATGTACAATTATGAGAAGCTGAACTGGAAACAGATGGTCACTGTTTCTCATTTTTTTCAAGAGTAGGGTTCACCAAATGAGATAAACCCATGGCAGATTCAAAAGAAATGTGGGAGGTACCTAACAGTGAGAAATTAAATGGTAGAACTCATTGCCCTGGGATACAGAAATGGGTTCAAGGACATCAGGCACATTCATGGCATAAAAATTACTCAAAGCATGCTATCAGATATGAGACTCTGGACTGCGTGGTTCTTTAGTCTGACCCATTCTTATGCTCCTTGTTTTGTTCTTCTGAATGGGTCTCCGTAAGCAATCACTGAGGGGTATAGGAAGCTTGAACTCTGACCAATCATGCCAGTAATCTTTCTAAAGGTGGTGTGAAGGTCTTAAAGCGTTGCCTAGGCTCATTTGGGAAATTTGTGGTGCAGCAGTGCAACTCAACCCAAGTCTACAACTAGCAACCAAAGACATCCGTCATGTCTAAACAACAATTTTGACTTACACAGCTTTTCCCTGCAGTTCAAACAATTATTCACAGCCTGAAAAGAGGGCATGTGCAGTCACTTGTAGGATTTGGTCTCCTGCATGGCCATACGAGACACTTCAGTTGACTTGGGGGCACAAATATAATTTCTGAATTGTGTGTATGTATATCTATGTTATCATATTCTTTCACTGTGAAAGCAGTAACTACTGTATGTGGTAAAATGATATATTGTTGTCTGCAAAATGTCTTTGGCAACAGGATGTTCACTAGCCTTGGAATTTTGCCTTGTATAAATATTTTTAATCTACTCCATGTAGGCATATTTTGGCTGCAAAATAAAGGGGTTTGGAGATTAATATATCCAGGCTCAGTTCTGCTTATACATCCTACATACATCAAGGTTTTATTGAATTCTGCATCTAGAAACTTTGCGTAGCAGCTGTTTTCGGGGCTTTTTTTTCCTTTTGCCTGCTTTACTCAAAGGAGGATTATGACTATATCCTATTTTTATACTCTACAAATGTAGTAATTTAATCTACAGATATATTTTCATTCTTCAGAAGTAACCTATATAAAGCATGTTCAAATTTATGGCCATTGCTTTTCCTGTAAAGAATATTATTGGCCTCTTTTCAAATGTCCACATTTTCACAAGGAACGTCCAAATAGCTATTTATCAATGAATAATGAATATAACAATTATTTGACAGTATCAAGTACCTTTCAGCTGAGTATCTCCAAGCTCTTTCAACTACTTATTAATCCTGACTATGCCCTTGGGAGATATTTTTCACTAGTCTGTTTTATTGGCACAGCAACTGGGTTTCAGAGAAGTTGCATGCCTGGTTTCAACTCTGAGAGTCCATCAGTTACAAGCAAAAGCACAGCCTAGAGCTTCCACCTCGCCACTGCTTGGTGGAGCAGTGGACTCTCTTGCTTGTTAAAACTTCTGCAAGACAAAATTTAAACAAAGGTTGAGATGGTTATTCTGCCTAGGTGTACTTTGCCAGCTCTTTTCCAAGAGAAAATTATACATATATATAAGTATACACATATATAGCATGTAATCATTTAACCAAGTTTTGTACGTTACATTTCTGCTGCACTGAGTATGATGCTGGTTTTCCCAGATTGTCAATCTCATGGTGGAGAAGGCGACAGGTAATGAGTGGATCCCCCCACACCTCAGCCCTTGCTGCCTGATCACAGGCAGCCCGAAAGAGGGGCTCACTACAGAAAAACAAAATTGCTGCTGGTGGAGGGGTGAAACAACATACCGGAGAGAGGGGGTGTTTCTCTAATTCAAATATCAACAGTTCTACTGTGAATACAGGAATAGCTTTCAGATGGACCATGGACATTCACATCTTTGTCCAATTTCTGCCTAAATCTGGATGTGATAAGATGTCTGCAAATGCCAGTTCAAAATACAATTTAGCAGCTGCCCAAAGTGCCTTAAGTTTAAGTCAAACCTCATTTGAGCAAAAAATGTTTCCCACTTCTTACAGAGCTGGAAGTTGTTGCTCACACCAGTTGTATGTGCTTTTCTTCATGTGGCACTGTATACATTTCATGTGCAATACAAGTAATATTAATTGAAAGAGACTGTGAGATCTTTTATTTATGCTCACTACCACATGATTTTTTTCAGCACTTTGCTGGGACAATTAGTCTACTATTCCTGTAAGCTTATATCTCATTACAGAGGACCAGACTGTCCCTCTATAATACAGACACACATATTACCTCTTTAATTGGAAATGAAAGGCTGACACCAACACCAGCCTCTGCACCTTCCAGACTGGCTCAATGGCCGTTGCGATGTGTGAGTGCAAGAATGCAGGGGTGGAGGCAATCTCTCTTCCCTCCCACTCTCCTGCCCCAGAAATCAGCAGAGAAGTGAAAGCACCTATTTCATGCTTTCAGCAAACATTTGGCAGAGGTCAGGGCCACAGGAACAAGAAAGGATGGAGGGGTTGCCGCAGCGACTAGACACAGGTTTCTAGAAATGCACTGTAATTCAGAATGATAAATATGGCAGTCATTGCTTAGCAGCTGATGGTGCTGGTTGGAAATGTAATGGGGACCAAGAGATGCTGCCTTTCAGAGAAGTGAGTAGTACCTGTCCTCAGCTTGACATTGCCATCATGCTGTCGAGCATTATTCAAAATCTGTCATTGGCAACTGACCCATGATCTAATGTATCCACTAACCTGGAAAAATGATCAAGTATTACCCAGGTCACATTGGAGAGACAGATGTGCTTACACTGTATCTAGAGCCTCCAGTGAAAAGAGCCTCACCTAGATATCTTTACCAAACAAATCGTGGACAGTTGTACTGAGTTGTTCATCATTGCTGCAGAGTTTCTTGTTCTATTCTGTCTGAATGTGGAAAACAATTCACTGCTTTCCTTTCCAAAACATGTATTACAGACAGGAATACTGCATCATACACTGCATTTTTTTGCCTCTGACAGAGAAAATAAACTCAATTCTTTCAACTTTTCTTCAGAAATAACGTTTTTTAAATCTTGTCTCACTGTGTTTAACTTTCTCTATCTCCAGCATACCTGTGTCCTCCTTGAAACTCATCACAGTACTTTATCTGAGACATCACCACTTCCAACTAAATTACCTACGATGTCTTATGTATGACTTTCTGCTTAATTTCTCCCAGAGTGACACTTGCAAAAGCATCAGGTTCTTGACTGATAAGAAGCATGGGATTCACCCTAACCCCAGAATTACCTTCTGTTGTACTGCTGTGATGCAAAACCATGAGTCTTTTTTGGATTTTGGACCCTACAGCAGTCTTGCAGGTATACCAGTTCTCAGGTTCAAATGAGCTGTTTGTTTATGGGCCAGAGAAATATTATCTCCTCTTAAGGAATGATCTTGAAAATTTTCCCATTCCTCAGAGACTCCCCCTTCTCTTCCTGCATGGTTTCCCACAAGAGGAGAGTGATCTGGCCCATGAAATGGATGCTATTTTATGAATAGTTAGCTTCACGTGTTTACAATGTGTTAATGATAGTAAAGCATAGGAAGTCTTTAACCTAATGCTATTGCAGACTAAGCCACTGTATACACAGAGACTTTTTTCTTCTTGCCACTGCTTTTTTAAAAAGCAATTTTCCTGCTAACTCATTTCTACCTTAACTTCACCATCAATAAGAGCAAACTGCAGGCCTCTCCAACAGACATGGACCATTTCCAAACAGAGACCCGTCTCTAGCAAAAGTCATTTCCAAGTCTTGCCACAGAATAGCTTCTCTTCCCAAAAGAGAGGTTATAGCAATATCATATAACCTCATGTGACCACTGTTGGCTTTTTAACGATGGCCACTGTTATGCACTGGAGACATGGAGAGTGTTGGTGGTAGCTCTCCTCCTTGATCTCCATGTCCTTATTCCTCCCCACCTCTGTTTTACCACCAGAGATGATGGAACTAATGCCCTCCCACTCCCATGGTGTGCTAATCTGAACTGAAAATCCTTGGTCTTTCTTTGCAGGTCTTTCTGGATACGCTCCTCCTTAGCTTGACTTCACTTACTTCACCCTTCAGGATGTTATAACATTTGATCTTTCACAGTTTTATTTATTATGTGACAGTGCTGGCTTTGCTCCTTTGGCTGCACAGGATACACATTTTGCAACCCAGGAGTCACTAGGGATCGTGTGAATGTCCCAGTAACAGAGAATGCAAAAAGTCCAAGATTTAAGTACAAAAATGGGGATTAAAATCTTAAGAGCCTGTTTTATACTCAGAATCCTCCACTTACCGTACTAGTGCTCCTGGCTGGAATCTAGCAGTAAAAAGTTCCGGTATTTTGTTCAACAGGAAAGATTCAGAATAATACTGTCTTTTTGGATGTCCATGTGTAATTGAACAGTGCATATTTCTGTGGTTTAGGTAGTCATGTTTGACATGATCTGTAATAATTAGCAAAGCCTTGTTGACCCATAGAACTCTTTGCTGCAAAGCAAAAGCCTTGTTGATCCATAGCACTCTTTGCTGCAAAGCAGAGTGTGTGAATTGCTCCTTGAAGAAAATTCACCCTTAATGTAATTCCATTAGCTGCCCGTGAGATTTATACTGATATCTACCACTAACATCAAAGGGTTTGGCTACTTAAAGTGGAGAATAAAAATTACCCTTTTCCATCCCTTAAAATTCCACCCAGGCCAGAAGGGAAATCCCCTGTGGTTTTTATTGTCCCTTCCCATAAGGATAAACAACCTTCTCTGAGAGCTCTTGTCTTTACCCACTGTGACAGTTAAATGGACACTGCTGGGTTGAAAGTAATGTTCCCAATACTGACTCTTATTTGCACTAGTATAAATCACTAGTAGCTCCACTGCAGCAAAAGGCATTACAATGGTAAAAAAATCAGTATAGGTGGGAAGAAAAACAGACCCTCATATTTAGAGCAAATGAAACAGCACTATCTATATGTTATCTATAACCTGTCTGACTCCCAGAACTGTACTTGTTCTTAAAATCCAATTTACTTATCAATCTTTATGGTGTTTAACTCAGTGTTTCCATAAACTTGCAGAGTTTACATGCTTGAATTATATTTTGTTTTCACCACATATGATAAAAAAATTTTCCACCGGTTCTATAGCATAATAAATAACACTCTTGTAAACAGTAATATCAGGTAAGTTTTCTACTATGACATTAAGTATTCTGCTACTTTAAACAGTGGAATACCACTACATGTTCCTGTCCCACATAACCTGTTGGTGTCAAAATCTGAGGAGCATATGTGAAATTTTGGAAAATCCATGTGTAGCATCTCAATAACATTTCTATGTCATCAACTATGTGAGATTAAGTTGAGATTTTCCTTTCATGGGAAAATACCCTTACTTAAAATAATTATAAACCACAACACTGCCTTTTGGAAAACTAGAAATATCAAAATGCCCCATGGAAAAGAAAATCCATGTAAAAAAGTTGCTTTGTCATAATGGAGATATTGTTTTGAAATTTTCATAATTAAATAATTCTTGGAAGCTCACTCCAAACCTCAGCCAAAGTTTCCACACCATCCAGCCCCACCAGCACTAGTGAGGGTCAGGACCTGTGGAGGTTGGGGCAGCCCTATCAACATGAAGCTTAGAAGAATAAGCAATTTCTGGTCCAACCACAACCTGTGCGCGGGTTGGCAGGAACATGGTAGACTTCCAGCAGGACCCTGTTTGCATTTCATCAAAACTTCATCAGACCTGACACATTCCTACGAAATACTTCTGTTTCCCCACACTGGCATTTTCCAACAAAGAAGTGTTTGATCACTGGCTCCCAACCAACTCTATTCTAAAGCTGTCTGTCCAACCTGGTCCATAAACAGTAACAGGTTATTTCCAGCAGTTTACACCTGAGTGGCACATACTCGGCTCTCTTTCACTATCCAAACTATTCCTCCAGGCACTTTTGTTTACACACATATCCTTTGGATAAGAGCAAAATTTAGTCTCACTAAGAAAATATATCAGTGGTCACTGATCAATGTAATATACTTTAGAGACTAAACCAGATTAAAGTGAGCCTATTAATACCAGAAAATACCAATCAATATTTGAACTGTTTATCTATATATATGCTAAAAGTGCATTAGCAAAATAGCAGCTTATATACAAAGCAGCCCATTGTACCCACGTTGGTCCATTTTTCTTCAGTCTACAGCTGTGCACGTAGCCCCACTGGTTGTAAAATGCCAAAACACTGCTCCTGACAGATCACACCTGCTTCAAATAACACATCTCACCCCACACTAATCTACAGCTATAGGCTGGTTTTAATGATTTTAAAATGCTGGTATTAACTCTTAATGCTCAACTGGTTTTTATGGAAGCAGCAGAGTCCATTTTGTCTAGTTTTAATACAATCCCAATAAAACAGCTGGGAAATTGCTGTGCCAGGGAAAAGACATTCAAATCCACCATTTCCCCTATTGTAATAATAATCAGATTGACAAAGTCAGATAGTAAAGCAGATTGTAGCACTTTGGGGCTTTTTATACATATATTTAATTATATTGTTAAGTTCCCCATTTGAAAGCAATTAAAAAAATACTTTCAGTTCAGGATTATAAAACTACCCACTTCTGACTTCAGCCTGACATTTTTATTGGTAATCTGAGTTATAACATGCTCAGGTTCATTCCTCATTGATTGGCTGCTGAGCTTTCTGCCAGAGTTTTATAGCTTTATGGGAAAGTACAGTATTTAAAACTCCTTTAAATTCATGGGCTACTCCTGCTTCTGAAAAAGCTTCTCTTGACTTCTCAGAAATGCATAACAAGAGCCCATGTTTACTTAAAAACATCTGCTTCATCCTTTTCGGTGTAACATAAAAAGTGGGCTGATGTTTTCCATGCTTTCCCTTTACCCTTGTGTCAAACTATGAGATGATTTCTTTGGGGCCAAACCTGGCTCCCCCTCTATCCCAACACAGCTAGTGCAGTTGTGTGGTGAGATGGGGTGAAAAATGGGCATCCCAGGGGAAGGGCTCACATACCATGTATACTATATACCACAGTCCTGTAGGACTGTGACCTAGCTCTCAGCTACAACTTGACAAGGAGAGGATGTGAGCAAACAGTGGGCAGGAGATCTCCTTGCCTGGGCTTGTTGTTGGTTTCCAGCTGAGAATAAAAAGGGCATAAAGACCACTGGAAAAATCATAGAAATCAGAAAGGTTCCTTTTGCAGTCTTACAGGGAAACTCAGATCAGGTACGGCTAGTACGTGCAAAGAGCTGCTCTTTACACCAGAGACAGACAAAAAAGTACATTGAAATGGCTCAATTTTTGTTATACTTATTGTTCTGTGGCATTTCAGTTCTTCTAAAATTCTGTTCTGAGCTAATTCCAAGTTACAGTTTTTCTTCATTCAGCATCTAGCCAGCTCCTCTTGTCTCACTGGAGGCAGGGGTTGGTGTGCATGGAGGGGAAAGAGGATGCAGGGCTGGGGACAGGAGACAGTGCCCAAAGGCTCTGGTGGACATGGAGCAGCTCGGTGGAGAGCCACCAGCGTGGGCCCAAGGAGCTCCTGTGTTGTGCCCTGCTCATACAAGCCTTCTTCAGCATCTGCAGTGGTTCGCATGAGAGGCTTGAAATTGGGATGGGTGAAGCTTTGGCCCAAGACAGAACAGACTACTCTATACCAGAGGATGCCCAGATAATGTTATAGTCATGATAACCTCAGAACAAAGAGTTGGATACCATTTCTACTGAGGGCATCTCACTTTCAGGCACTTGGATTTGTTTTTGGTAAATACTGATGATAGATGCTGCTGCAGTTTGGCGAGTAGAGCAAGTGAGTTTTGTAGATGCTAAGCCACTGTCAACAAATGAGGATTGTCACACCAGACTTTCAAAACGTGCTTTTGATGCCTGTTAGCCAGAGGTTGCTACCTCATACTCACCCACATTGATGCAGGCTGAACCTCAGCAATGATTTTTATGCCACATAAATGCAAGTTTGTTTTTCCAGAACCCTTTCTAAGAAAGCAATGATTCGTAGCTAAGTCTCCCCCGAACTTAACACTGTACTTACTGAAGGAACACAGGGTGTATGAAAGCATAACTGTAAGAAGCTGTTTATACCCTTTAATATTATAACTCAGCTTTTGCCATAAATCTCTCTCCTTGATTGCACATACCTCCAGCATGAACTCATGCTCCTTTTGATTTTCCTCTTTATTGCCCTTAGCCAACTGAGTGATGTGTGAGTTCCTGTCATGGTGCTGACTCTATTACAAAGTGCAAAGGTAATTTACATCACGGGCTGGCAGGGCAACCAATAGCACCGTGCCTGGGAGGTGTGCAGCTCCAACAAGCCTCTCTCTTTTATGGATGATGGAGAGCAATATTTTTTTAAAAAACAAACTATAAATTTCTGTGCATGGTCAGAGGCAAGTCCTTGAGGTGGGAAAGTGGATTTACACTCAGCCCACTAGCAGCATCGTGAGGAGTCAGCATCTTCTTTCCAGTGAAAAGCCTGGAGAGCAGAGCCTGAGCCACCCCCTCCCTGGCTGAATTCCTCTGGCTCATCGTAGAGGAATCAGAGAAGTGGGGGGAAACAGAAAATTCATGTTTCTTTGCTGGAGAGGTTCACTGTAAACCAAGACTCCCTGGAGTCAGAGCTGCAGTTTTCACACAGCTCTATACCCTGAACTATTTGGAAATTTTCATTCAGTTTGGATATATACAAACCTTCACTCTATCTGAGTTCAAGCAGGGGCAAAAGCCCTCCCAGGAGCACAGCCTGAGTGAACGGGGTCAGTCTTCAGAGGGTCGAGAGGAAGCAAATCCTTTCCAGGTGGCACTCAGCAGATACTCACAATGCCAATGGAAGCAACTAATTTTGGAGGCCAGTCACTCTACACTCTCTTTATAGTCATTAAGGAGAGATAGGCACCACAAAAGGCGGTTTGGAGAATCCTAGTTAGACTCTTGGTGTGATCTGTCCTTTGAAGAAAACTCACCTTTCCCAGCAGCGTATAAACTTTACTCCTACTCCTGAGATAAGAGCCCACAGTTACCCCCATGAACACACCCATCTGCTTCTCTGTGCAAGTCTGAGACTGGAAAATCCCAAACCTCCCTGTGGCTGGGGACACAGGCACAGCATCAACCCCGACCCAGGCCCTCAGACAGAGGTAGTAACATGCACTCCATTGTCTGTCAGTTTTGATTCAAAATACTGCAGGATACAGCTCCGATGCCCCAAATTTTATAAGCACTCAAAAATATGTATTTTCTGGTGGAAAGGTCATTTTTAAAAGCACCCCTACAACCCCATCCCAGGTCCTCTTCTGACAAAACCCTTCTTCTGACCCTAAACTTTGCACTCAGAGAAATTTGTTATTCCTCTCTTCACACAGAGCAATGGGAAGGGAGCAAAATTCCTCGCCTTCACACACATCACACACATTTACGTGTGATAGTCCTATTTTACTTTTTAAGAAGTTCTGCAATATGACAGGCACCAGTGATACATGGGAGCCCTCATGTCACTTCTGCACCACATAGTGAAAACTTTTTCCTGCACCTTCCTCGGGCAGCTCACGGGCACAGGGCACACTGTTTTCAGGTTCCAGTGGGAATGCTGAAATAATTGTTGTTAAACGTCCATGTGAACAGCTCTTTCTCTGGTGTTTGACAACATTTTAATATTAGAAATATGTTTGTAAAATATGATGAAGTTTGATGGATACAAAATTTGGGTCCATCTGATCAAAGCTATTCAAAGCAATCAAAGCTCCTATTTCAATTATATGGGAGTTAGGGGCCCAGGTAGCTTTGGGAAATAGGCTTCAGCAGCCATCAAACTCAAATTCTGAGGTTCATTGAACTTCAGAGGAAATATTCTGTTAAATTGTGATGGTGGTGATGTATCTTTACTCATGGATGTGCTACACAGCATTGCCAGCTGAATTTCCTATTAGCTTGCATTATATACTCAAGATGATTCAATATAAAGTTTCCTCTACTGGCTTTCAGTGCACAGCTTAATTCAAGTCCTTTCATAAAGGGGTTTAGTTTAAGCTGGGGATATTAGGATTGTGGATCTTTCCATGAAAGTATAATTTTTCAACCCCTCCCTTAGCAGAAATAGGAAAGAATTATGCCCAGCATAACATTAAGAGACCCTCAGCATTAATACAAAAGGAACCAGTGTAGCCTGTCTGTAAATAATCTCACACCAAACATTTCTACAGGACTTGTTTTTGCAGCAGTAGCTTAATTCCAAAGCCGTATAAATCTGCCTTGTTTGTAAAACTACTGTACAGCAATACAACACAGGCCAAACCTTCGTTCCACTGACATCCATGAGACCGATAGCAGCAGAAGACAGCAACACTCCCATATTATATCGTATTTTATACGGCTGTCATGCTCCACTTGCTTTTCACTGAGCTGAAGTCTGACCTTCAGCTTAGTACAAGTATGCAGGGCAAAGTGACTGTACGTAGACCGCTTTATTTACCAGCCATCCCAGGGTGTTGCATTATCTCCCCCTGGGGCATGTTTTACATCTGCTTTAAGGGTGTTTTTACACTGGAGTGAGTGTAGTGTGAGTAGACATTCCGGAGCAAGCATTTTAAGGAATACCTGAGGACTGTTTGCAGCACAGCTGTGATAGCACAGACTTCAGCACAGACTGGATACCCCATATTTGCTTAGTTTTAGGGCTGGCCTGCCTGAGCCCAAAACTGCTGGCCAGAACAATCTCCCCAAAGTCCAGGGAACTCAAAGACTTTGTAGGTCCACTCATGTTCTTGTTCTCTGACCCTGTGCACAGTTCAACATGGTGAGATTGTAAAAGCCAGAGCAGCGACAGATCAGCACATCCAGCATCCCACTGTCAGCAGACACGAGGTACTAAATATACTTATTAAATATATCATGTCCTAGACAGCTAGGAGAAAAATGTATAAACACGCACTTATCCCTAGGCTGCCTGGACTAAGACAATGGTCTGTTTGCCTTTAGCAATGAGACCAGACTGAGCCCTTAAGTGTAGTCTTTGGGAGTGCTGTAATGTTAAAGTATCATAAGGTCGTACTTTAAAAAATGCCTGACCTCAGCTTGTATATCTCCTGATCAACGTATGGTTGCTTTGACCATTGTGCATGTCCTTTCTATTCCCTTGGCACCTGGCACACCCCTCAATTAACCCAGGCAGTCAGAGCGAAGCAAACAAAATCAAGGGTGTTCAACAAGAAGCAGAGAGCGCAGACTTAGATGCTAAGCTGACAGGAGGAAAGAGCAAGAGCACGCTTCTCTGCACTGTACTACTTTCCTCTTTCTTTTAATTTGCTGTTCTAGTAAAGTAACTTTTGTGCCCTCCTCTCCATAACTCATACATCCCTGGGTTTGTTCACTGTCTGTTAAATCAATGGACTGTGACTGTGACTGAATCTGTGACTTAGAGATTGCATCATTTTTTCTGACCTTCTTATCCATGTTTATGTAATTGTACGCAGGAGGAGAGTATTTGCATGTATGTGATAGGGTCTGCCTTTTCTCCTGCGACTCTCCTCAAGGTCCAGCCAGGCCTCCCAGATTGTTTGAATTCTTGTAGATGCTATTTGAAGCGATGTTGGTTATTCTGAGAAAAATGCACAGAAGGCACCGTTGCAATCTGATTTGAGGACACTGTCCCTCTGAAGACAGTTCTTTAAACATAAAGTGTCAAGTGTATATTCAACCGTTTGCATCAAGTATAACCAATGCAATCAGTGCTATCACGATCCTGTAAACACAGTATTGAATTGGACCTGAGACATCTGGGGTCTGACTAGTTGGATGGTGCTGAATAAGCTATTTTACTGCTGAATACCTCGATTTCTTCATCAGCAAAACAGGAATAACATGAATTTCCTCTGTAAGTCCTTTGAGATCCGTTAATGAGTAAAAGATATCCATAGAAGCAAAGTTTTATAAGTGATTATATTTAATATCTTTATATCTTTTTGGCAAGTCCACTTGTGTTCAAAATCTGCTGTACTGGTGGAAATTAAAATCGTTCTTGTTCAAGTGTTTGTATAGATTTTACAAATCTAAATATTCAGATTTTTTCAATGTTCATATCTTCATTTTCCTTAAAATGTAAGATTTCTTATCTGAACTTTCACTGTGCAACCCTTTGAATAACGATTTTAATTAGTGACAATGAAGCTTGCACAGAGGAGAATTCTGGCTATACCTTTAATACTTGTAATGCCTTCCTTTTATATATCATAACAGCTCCAAACAGTAAGCAGCATATTGCTATAACTGGCTATTTATTACACCTACTGTACAAAAGAAAGCAAGTCTCTATTACTTTTTTATTCATATAGATGTTCCTATAAACCAGATAGTTAAGTGATGTATTTATTTTGGTTGCAAGCCAAGCAGAAATATTTAAATCCTGCTTTTGGAAGCAAGAATTATCTAATCACTCACTAGCTTTTATAATAAAACATTTGTCATAGAACATTAATCCATTAGTACTTATTTTCCATCCCATCCTTTCACTAGCACCTTGCTTTGAACAAGGTTGAGTTTGGCTGTGATTTTTCCTTTTATCATATATCATAGTTACATGTTGGGACACACCAACATTGGATTCAGAAAAAACCCTTGCACTTTGCTTGAACTTGGCACCCAGATGTTCTGCTTGTGCTTCCACTGCTAACAAAATACTGCATGTGTGAGTTCTGAAATTAGTCTTTCATCATTATGTACCAGGGTTTCATGGCTGTAAGGAGGCATGTGGAAACAGCTAAGAATAATTACCTGCTAAAGAAAAACTTGTGTTTAACTAGCTTTGTTTTTTCACAGCTTTAATTTGCATAGCACATCACCAAACTGCCATGCTTAAGCTCTCTGGCATTAAAGGCAAAAATGAAACGCTTCGGGGCGATTTCTGTTTTGTTGTGTTTTGTTTTGCCAAATTAGAGATTAAAGGTAACCCCTGACTAAAAAGTGCAGTCCCTGACTCTGTGATGCCACATCACCTACGGTGCCGTGTGACTGATCAAAGGTTTGACTTCCTCGGGCTCTTGCCGGACCTGGGTTTACAAAGCCATTTGCTCAAGCCAGTGTCAGTTGAGTAGCAGAGGCTGACATGTCCTCTTACAGCGCACAACTGATGAGAGGAAGGGGAGCACTCGGGGAACTCCACAGTCTCATTGCATTTTCTTCAGCTTCCTCTGAAAAGAGAGAAAAAACCAAAGAAAAGGAAGCTGAGAAAACCAGGAAAAAACAGGAGGGAAGGTCTGCAAGGAACCAAAAACTCCCACAGGACAACTGTGCACCAGGAAGTCTCAGCTGATCTATGGCCCTTACGTGCTGCTCTGCCCAGCAGCAGTTAGATGCCCTGGTAGGTATCTCTGGAGGCATTGCAACAGCTGGATCTCTCCTCCATTCCCCGCTGTGTGCTGGGACTGCAAAGAGGGGCTCAGGCTGCAAGACTCACTGACTCAGGATCTCAGCTGAACCCAGGATCATTCCCCTTCACACATCTCAAACACTGCAAAATATTGATACTGTATGCCTCAAAATGGGGTCCTGCAGCCTGGTGTCAAAGGGAGGTTGCTGCATTTGTTTCCCATTTCTGTGAAGAAATTTCCCGTTTCTGAGCCAAAACACCCCTTTTGTAGCATGCATTACAGTATGTATGAAACATCAGAGTCAAATCCTGCGAACTCTGGGTGTAATATTTACTGCTGGAGTAGACCCCGTGCAATCCATAGGTGTAATAAATACTATGTCAAGTTTGTACAGGACGAGAGCCAAACTGTTACTAATTGCAACATTGGAAGACCCTAATTCACCCCCCCTCTCTTTGCAGATTTAACTGAGGTGCCTGTGTCAAGTGTTGGCTTTAGGCAGGCTGCAACTTGGGAAGATTAGTGACTTTAGTCACTGCACTGATTAGTGAGGCTATGGTAAGTCAAATAAAATGCATGCAGAGACAAAAGCAAATGACTTCTGGGAAACAGGGAATAAAGGAGGAGATGATTTTGAAGACTATGCACTGTTTCAGTATTCAGACACATATTTTCCCTGTTGGTTGTTAATAGATCGATGAGAGCATTGTGGTCTTTGTGGTCCTCAGAGGAACGTGCCTATCACCCCATGGGTCCTTTACATGGCAGAAAGCATCTGGATACAGAGACAGGAGTAGTTCTTTACACATTTCAGACTTGATGTTAATTAGAAGTCTCCCCTATGATTTTGGGAGGGAAGTACTTTCTGCCCTCTGACTGTAGATTTTTAATCCTCAGACAATCATTGTGCATCCTACACCTGTACTTCTCATAGAGCTTCTTTGGACACTAGAAAAAATATTGCATGCAAAGAAAGATGCAGTGCAGATTCAAAGAAAGCAAGCTAGTCTTTAAGCAAAACCCTCTTAAAAAATCACTTTTAAAATTCTTTTTACTGTCCAAACATTTAAAAGAAGACCACAATACGTTCATTGTTGGAACATGAAAAGTAGACTCCTTAATTAAGCTACATTTTCTTTAGTTATTTGAGTATTTCCTTTCTACTAATTTATGCAGAGGTTTTATCTTTGCAAGATAGGCCACATATATATATACAAGGCTATATTACCATACTTTTAAAAACAGGCCTATCCTTTCAGATGACTTGTATTTTCAGTAGACTAATCTAATGTTTATATTTAAAGACACCCTTTCTTATTTTTCATGCATGTTTCACTTTTTTTTTATTAGAAATAGCTCTTAAGATTTTTTTTAACATAGGCAATTCAAAGTTATATTAAAAAAAATATCCAAATTGAATATCCAGATATTGCAATTAATGGAAAAAATGGTTTTCTTTCTTCCCATTGGGAAAATATTAGCTGCATTCTCATAACCAAGTTATCAGCACAAGAATCTAAGGATTTCTTGTCGTTGAAATAGTATTACCTCATTCATTAAGTTCACTGAGCTGTCAGTGCAGGTGTGTTTAAGGGATCTGATGGAATTCCCTCAGCACCTACTGAGCCAAAGATTAGTTCAGCACTTGTGTCAAACAGAGTAGCATTGAGGCCACTCTAACTTTTGAAGCGGGGGGCTGTTCCAATGGTCTGCTCCAGCAGCCAGAAAGAGGTAATGAAGAATCACATCCTTATCAACTTTCCTCTTCCGGAATCGTATTTACTTATATAAATAATGGCATGTAATATAATAACATGTAGTATAATATAATATAATACAATACAATACGAAACAATAGAGTACAATATAATAATAATTAAATCTATCATTGTTGAAGACTTATGAAATCAGACACTGAACTTTCTACCATTTTCTGATATTAGGGGACTATTAGGACAATCTTTTTAGACACTGTTGTCATACCTTCTTCTGATGAGCCCTCTGTCCCCTCTGCTTGCTGGGGGACGTTCCTGCATGATACAACACTGTGTCTCATCCAGTGTGGTCATTTGCACAATTGTTCTTAGAGAGATTTATAACATATCTGCACACTGGAGAAATAGACCTCTTTACAGTTGACCTCCACCAAGTACAAAGGTGAGATTTATGACCACGCAAGACAGGCCTCCTGCTAATTGTCTTATGACAGAGAAACTTAATCTTTCAGGACATATGAGCATAGTGACACATCTCAGCGTCCTCTGAATAACAATTCAAATACATGTATTTGACTAGACTTTTGCACTCATTAATTAAATACTTAAAGAAAACTTTACAGACAGGCAGATGTTCGTGAGAAAAAAAAACCTTATTACATCCTCCTTATCAAAGGGATGGATATGGTGTCAAGGCAACAACTGATAGTTAAGGTAGCTCTCAGTCTTTCAAGAAAATGTAAATAAATTTTACTTCTGTGATTTCCCACTGACAGGAAAGGCAACTCCTTCAGTATTTATCCTTTATTAGACTACCTAATGTGACTACAAAGACAGGGAATATTGCATACTTTTGACTGTATGTACGTAAACACATTATAGGAGTTCTTATATGGGGGGTTTTGCTAGCACTGGTAAAATATGAAAATAATCACTCCACTTACATAGAAAAAAGCTGCATTAAAAAAAGCAAGCAAAATTGTCTAAGCAATACTATCACATAATTAGATTCCTTGGCATAAGCTTAATACATGAAATGTCCTCAGTTCTCATACCATTCAGTGTCTTGATTGAGGAAGGAACTAAAAGACCAGACTTTTTCCATTGCTAAATTTTCCATTGTGAAATTTGATGTGTTCATGACTGCAGAAACTCTGTTAATCAATAAATCACTAGACAACTTTGATTAATTAACTAGTCAACAGCTCATAAGACAGTTCAGTCAGACCATCTGCATTTCCTTTTGTCCTATGTGATTTTTCAGTGAAGTAAAATGTGGCTGTTTCTGTTCCCAGACTGTTTGCTTTAGATGTTCTATGGAAGAATTATGGATTATTTTTATTTGTACTTCAGTAGCAGCTAACGGCCTCCTCTAAGCTCCAGGCTCAACTTGTGCTACGTTTTACATGACCCCATTTTAACAGGCAAGGCTGCGGGGAGGAAGAGATGCAAAGTAATTCCAGGGACACTTGCCCATACCCCTGCACAAGCCTGGAGGCAAAGCCAGCACCAGAGCTTGGATGTCTGGAGTCCTCACCCAGCGCCTTGCCAGCCACGCTGCCTTTCCTGCGAGAAAATACAGAATGCTCTGGTCTAAGCAAACAGCATTGTTCTCAAAGACAATTTGCCAGCATGAGCTTTCCTGGAAAAGGAACCATTTTATTAGCACTCTGGGTGGGATATCATCCTCCAACGGGATGTCTCCCATGGAGCCATCTAACCTGCACTTAAACGTTAGGTGCTGCATGCAGTCATCCTTCCAAAGTCAGTGCCCCAGCCTCTTCAGCAGGGGAGATATATGGGGGTGGTGGAGGCTGGTAGCAAGCAATGAAGAGGCACATGTGGTAGGTGACAGCATTTTCCCCTCCACAGAAAAAAAATTGCATGCGTATTTTAGTCAACACAAAATAATTATGACTGTGAACGTGGCTGGGTTGTAGATTCAGTCACGTCGGTGCCATTCTGATGCCTGTCACAGGAAATGGATCCTGAATAAGGAGACAAATAGCCTGACTTCTCACCTTGATGTTCCTGTTGAGCTATCTCAGATTTCAAATCTCTTCAAAGATGCAGCAAGGAAACCCTGCATTTACTATTACTGACATATAATGTTTACTATGCTGATCAGGATCAGGCTCTTCTGTTACTTGGTATTTCTTGCTTTATTTCAGATTTAATGCTTTCTCTCACCCAGCTGACATTTCCAAACTCCCCTGATCACGGGAGCATTCACAACCTTCTTCCTGCTCTCAAGCCCAGCAGAGGCCTCTGAGCCACCCTCGGCTGCCCATGCATGGAGCATTCGTGGTCCCATAACCTGTGTACTTAGACTGCACCATGTTCTGGTTTATTTAAATATGTGAGTTGCTGGCTCTGCTTTTATTTCCTTTCAGTGGTTCTACTTCATCTGTATCCCTCCCTCTGTTTTAATCACTGCTCCTCACGATAAGCCATCTCCTCCATTTCTGTAATTCTCCCTTACAAAGCCTTGTTGCAAAACAGTATGAGAAAAATAGGAAATGTTGGGATTATCTACTAGACAGAAATTCCAGTATCTTGGGCAGATCTGTTGCTGATCTTTTCAATTCTAACACAAATAGGCATGAGTTTTCCTATCATTTGCCAGAACATATTAGAAACAAGGTGGAGACCAGGGTGTCTTCCCCCGGGCACAATTAGTAACACAATTTGGTAGTTGTTAGCCAGAGCACCATTTGAGGCTTTGATTTCAAATACATGATAGCTCAGTTTCCATCTGAAGCAGCCAACAAACAAGCAAACCAGAAAACATTACCCATGATGCTTTATCTTAATATATATATATTTTTTTTTTATTTGCCTCAGAAACAAAAAACAGGGGCCACGGAGCAATATATTGAAAAAGTTGAACCATACCAACCTTTGAAGAATCACATACGAAATACTATTTTAAATCAAAAAGTATGTGTGTTGCACTTTGGACCAGGTTGCCAGCTGATGTAAAACAGTTCAGCTCCTTTAATCATATGGGGCTATGCCAATTTACATCAGCTGAGGATCTGTCTAATAATAATATCTGAAGCAGGGCTTCACCACATACTGTACTGAATGTTGGAAAACATCCTGTACTTAAATGCATGCAGCTATTTAACTCAGAGTATGAGACTGGCCACATTGTTTGACATAAGGGTTAGTTTTCAGATAGTGAAATTTCAGTTGCCAGGTGCCAGAGGCAATTTATCAGACACTCATAAAATAAAGATCAAAAAGCCCATCAGTCTCCCACTGCATCTGGGATCTAGGAAGGAACACTTACAGCCCCCTATCCTTTAAACAGCTCTCACTTAAAGAGCTCACTGTTTATAATAACAAGAAAAGGAGAAAGGGGTCAGGTCAAAACCAGCAGAACAGCAGGTGGTGTTATAAAGTTTTTTTCTGCAGTTAAAACTTTTGTGAAATAGTAGTTCAAATGTACTCATACAAGCTTGTTTCATATTTTTAATTTGTATTTTTAGATAATTTTTGGCTATTAGAATACAAGTCACAAATGACTTGACCTCTTTTTCTCTGCTGTTTACTCCAATATGTTACAAAAATAATCCTGAATGATTTCCTTTCATGCTTCCCTTTTGACTGAAAGCCCTTGCTACACACTACTGAACTCAGGTTTTAGATCCAGAACCAAAATTCCTCCAAAGTTCAAAGGGGTTTCTGAGCAGTGTTCCCGTTCATAATCAGCTTAGCTGGAATGGTGCAAGATGAGAAGTTTGGATTCAGATCTGAACCGTACTATTATTTAATATTTAATGAGCACTCGCACTCGGTCTTTGCTGAAGTCAGAGATGTGAACCTTGCCTTCTGAAAAGTTTCAATGTCAAGGCTCTGATGTTGCCCCCAGGTCTCCTCAGTGGGAGAGGAGAAGCATCTCCCCATGTTCAAGGAATGTGCCACATTCTGGTTTGAGTCCATCTCTTACAACACCCTTCCTCAGAGTCAAAATAGCTAGTCCCCATCAGGTAAGAATTAGCCACACATGCTGAGAGTTGTCATCAAAAACTCACATAAGAACATCGCTCAAATGAGATAAAGATAAGATATATCGCTATCCCAGAGGAGTCAGTGAGTGTCCCATGAAAGCCTCATCTCTAGTCTGCAACTGACAGTGACAAGCTGATAAATTTGATCTACTAATTAAAATATAGCATTACCACTGAGAACACAAGATCAGAGGAGATCTCCCCCTGATGTACTAAACGCCTCTATGAAGTACGGAGCGTGCACAGCTCCCAGAGACCTCAGCATTTCATGGCATTGACCACACTGGAGCAGAGGGAATGGAATTTCCCTTGACTAATTTTAACCCCTTAATTAAGGTACCTGCCCAGGCTCTGTGTATAGTAAACGAAAAGAAGAAGGTATCTAAATTAATATCCTAACTACAGCCCAACTCGGATATTCTGCATCATCCTCTAGAGGTGCTTGCCTCCATCGGTCAGCCTTGGGAGCTCTGGCTCCCACATGAAACACCTAAATTAGATCCTTACCACAGGCAATGTGGATGACCTCCTTGATACAAACACAATCTTCTGTAGTGTGTGCTGTTTGCTCATGCATCCTTTCAGAAGTGTTCTGTGTTGCTGTTACCTCCACTGAGTCTAACAGTTTCTTCACCACTGCATTGATTAATGGCCAATTGTTGGGAGCAGAAATGCCTCCAAGTTCAGAAACACAGTGCTCATCATTTTCCAAAAAAGTAAACTTTTGTCAACAGTTACTGCACAGAGGTATTAAAAATCCATGGGAAAGAACTGGTGAGTCTTGGATACAAAAGTAAAACTATTGTTATTATTTGCTGGCAAATGTGACTTCTTTAACAGTGACCACAATATTGTTACTAGACATCAGCATCCACTGAGGCTAGTACCCCCTAATTTTCTGACTGCTATCAAGCTTCCTAAACACCTTGTCCCAGAAATTATTTTTCTACTCCAAAACATGAGTCAGGTCTCCCATCTGCTTTGGACATCCATTCAAAAAAGCTTACTTGGCCTTAATCCCAGTCACTGAATTCTGTGTGGTATCCAGTATAGTGTATGCATTATTTGGAAATGCTGTAATATTGACTATGTTATCTTTGTTTTATAACTGTGATCCCATAGAGCTTTCCTTTGTATTTCCAGCATTCATTTCCCAGGCAGTTTTATAAAAACGTAATGAGGTGCTATTATTAAAGCCTATTAACTTATACAGGCTTGTTGCCTGATGAGAACTCAATTTTATTTTCCTTAAGCAGCAGGCCAGATTGCAATCAAGTAGTTTGTCCAGTGAGTATCCCAACAAATTCATCACCCTATTTCTTAGTCTGAGATAATGCCACAGTAGAGACCAGGCCAAAACTTTCCTTTTTCGAAGTTCCAACAATGACATATTTACTCTTTTCACACTAATTGGCTGTAGTAAGGTAATTTTTTCCTTCATTTCATTGTTTCTTCTCCTGCTTTTCAACTTTACTCCCAGAAATAACACTGAGATATTTATGGATTGTGCTGAGCTCATGGGTTTTGATTAAGATTTCTACATAACTGAATAATTTCTTTAATTTATCTCTTCTAGCAGGCTTTAGGATACTGCATTAGGCTTGTGCAGCATGTATAGGCATGAGACCACACAAAGGAGGAGGCTTTGCATTCCAGGTCACCATCTCCAGAGGCCAGAGCAGAGCAAGGGCTGCCAAATTGGTTAGATGGGCCCCAGCTCCGCCCTGCAGCTGTCAAAGCCCTCCCACGCACTGACAAAGCGAGATTTTCCCACCCTTCTCTGACCTCCAGAGATGTGCCGAGTATGGAAACCTGCCCAAAACACCGTGTTAGGCAGTTTTGCTAAAAAGGGCTGGAGGAGGAGAAAGACCTTGCAATGAAAGCACAAGGTTGTCTGGCTTCACTTCCTAGTTCTGTTGCACATTGCTTGGGTGACCTTGCATTTTACTCCCTCAATTTCTATTCTGTTTTGACTTTGTGTTTCATAAAGCATGAGAAGAGAACTTCTAGCTGTGATTAGTGGAGAAATACGGCAATCGAGCTGTTCTCAGGTCATCAGCATACTTCGTAAAAATAGTGCAAAATTAAAAAAAAGATGGGAGCTTTTCAGTATAGACTAAGGAATGCAAACAGATTCGTTATGAGATAATACTATACATTTTGCAAATATTAATAAATCAGCAGCTAGGATATGTGATTCTGCTCTTACTCACCAAAGATGATATTTCAAATGTACTGGGCTCCTGAGAAAATATTTTCAGCCTGAATCGCAAAGAACAACATCTTCTGGCATTGTAAATGTCTCGTGAGATTCCTTAATTGATATACTTGCAAGGGTCCAAAATGTACAGATTTTTGGAAAGCTACTTTCATTGAACTGGAATTCATCCTAAATTTCCTTGGCACCCATGTAGTGATATCTGAGGTGATTTAACAAGCATTTCACAAATACCAGACCTAAGAGGAAAGTGCTACTTCAAGTTGTCTCAGTGGATAGGACATTAATGAGATGACTGAGCAACCCTTTCATGGCACCCCTTTCAGCCAAGGGTCCAGTGAACCTAATGTGGGCATCTAGTCTACAACATTATATTCCTAATGGGGCAGTCACTCTAAAGGAGGTTTCTAAATTTCCTGCGGAGTCAATGGGGAAAACTTAGTGTCTTTGACGGTCTCTATTGAGAGACTCAAGCTCCCTACTTTTAGGCACAATAGAATGGCAAATGGAACTCCCTCTAGAGCAGGCACAGGTTACCAAGGCAGGTGAAACCCACCTTACCAAATGAAAGCTGACCTAGTTTTATGAAAGGCCTTTCTATGATACCAAAGGGTACCACTTCACATATGAGTCTCTCATATCTATTTTTTTAACTTGGCTTTGCCCATGCGTCTCCTTAAACCAGCTAAAAAGCCAATTTTGAACAAAGCAGAAAAACCTTCAGAGTATCAAATTTAGATCTCTACCAATTATTTTCCTGCATGCTAAAGCCAGAAGAGACCATTATGATCACCTGATCTGTTGTGTAACACACTACCTACATTTTCTCTCATAATACATTTTATGATAATATAGTGGATTTTTAAGCAATTCATTTTTAATTAAACACTTTAAAACTCCATGTTTCCTTAGCTAAGCGGCTTCAAACTTTCAATAATTATAGCACAGATCAAGTTTCTCATCTCATTAACTTGGAGGAGTATGATTTAAAACAGAACTTGTGAGATTACCACTTCTATGTGTGTTGGTGTGCAGCTAGATAGCAAAATATATGCCTACGTATAAAAACTGACATATCTATTTCTGATGTGAACCCTGTCATTAAGCTGAGTCAATTATTCCTTTTTGCTTTTCAAAACTCTACCAATTCCTTCCAGTAGAAGCCAGGTTAAGATCTTGGCTCCTTCTTTCCACTGGCTCTGTGATTTTCCCATCTCTAGCTTTCCCACTCATTAAAGTCATAGCTAAATTCTCCTTTCCTTCCTGTCCCTCTCTGCCCCCAAATCCCTTCACCAGCATGTTTGACATGTCTTATCATGTCAGAAGCAAGCTCCCTACTCACGTTGACCAAAGCTCTGGAATACAGTTCCCACCTACCTCTGAAGCGTTCCCTCTGCCCATTCCCACGGTCTCTCTCCAAGCACCTCCCAACCCTTTAGCCTATCTGCTCCAGTTGGCTCTTTTCCTGCTCCCTGTGGGCCTCAGGAGCTGCCAGCTGGCCTACTCTCTCTTCTTCCTCAGAAAATTAGATACTGTTGCTGTCCCCACTACCTAATGCAGAGTCAGGTTCATGTAACCCTATCTCAGCAGGAGAGCTCTAAACTAATTTTTTTTCTCTTGCCTCGATGTTGACACTGTTTCTGGGGCCAGTCTCTGGCAAAAGGAAATCAAAAAGTTGTCCACGGTTCTGATTAAAGGCATAATGAACTGGCTCATGGACTTCAGCTGCTGGAGGGACTCTAAGTTCCTTGATGGTTTTATGAACACATCACCAAACACTGATTTGCCTGTAGCTCTAAGTCTTCAGTCTCTTGTCTGGGAGGCAGAAGCATCTTAGTTCTAGACAAGGTAGTGAAAAAAATTCCAGAGTTGTCATAAAAAAATGGGAAGAATTTTCTGAAAATATTCCCAGAAAAATATTTAATTTACAAAAAGCTCCTTTCTCCCTCCATCGTATTTGAAAGTCAAAATTGGCCATGCAGTTTGGTCGTAATGTCTTAAGTAGCCATTGATTTTTTGTTTCAGAGTGTTAATATCTAGTTTACAAATTGCCAAGTGTTGAACTTCTAATGAAGAAGTTATTTAATGTTTCTAGACAAAGGGAATTACTTTTCTTATGTGTTATGAGAACTAATCATCATGGGAAAAAAGGAAAAGTTGGCTACTGAACTAGAGGAACTAACAGATCCATTACTTTCCTGGAAATATTTCCTTTTAGTTGGCTAATGTGCATTATGAGCTAATGACAATGCTGCACATGCCTATATGGAAGGGATGACCTCTCTCTGTCTATTCTCTGAGCAGACAGACAAAATCTATCTCCATTTCAGACACCACATAGCACATTAGTACGTTTTAGCGTATATTTACACTAGAACTGGGTGCTAGGACAGCTCTGTAATTTCCAAATTGCAGATGGTTCATGTCTGGGCCATTCATCGTACAGCCCGCACCCATTTATACGGACATACCCACACGTAAAAAGCTCTGTTCTTTGAATATCTTTCTCATCCTTTTTGATTATCTACACAGGAAAGTTGTCCTCTTAGAAGAATTATTTTCAAGCCTTCTTCTGGGAGTGAACTTCATTTCATTTGGCAGATGTAAATGAAAAGCCATTTAATATCCAGTTACCCCTGTGCCTTTCTCCCAGATGGTGTTCTGAACCTGTGTTGCATTTATTTCCTCCGTTCTGACAGAGGCAGCTCATTCTTACTTGCACCAACATCATCTTATTTTTGACACCCATGATATGTTGGAGGGTTCAAAGAACTCAGTTCAGACTTTTTTTGTTCCCAATCCATGGGGAAATTTATCTCGTTCTGGAAGTGGTTCCTCTCCCTTCTTTCACTGCCTCCCTCAACAATCACAAACAGAGGAGAGGAGAAATATCTGGTAACAACTCAGGACAGGATGGGGAAACTACTGTATGATTATTACCATGTCCTGCAAGGCTTAAATGGCACTACATGTCCTGCAGTGGAAAGTACTCCAGGCCTACAAGACTTTTGACACCTCCACACCTCCTGGTTTGAAGCATCACTGTGCTTCATTGAGGATAAAGGTAGACTTTAAAAAAAAAAAAAATTCTTAAAAGTTATTTTGGTGCTGAATTTCCTCTCTCATTACCAAATCACACAAATATGCTGTGACGCTGATCCTGCTGATTTTTGAAAATTTGCTTTATCCTTCAGGCTCCTAGCCATCTTCTAAGGCAGGATCTGTGGGCTCTGAGACTGAAGTGGCATCATACCTTTTGTAAAGAAATACATTTTGGGGAAGGTATTATGCAGGAGGACAGTTAAACATGGACTCCTGAATTCCTCTGTGTGTGTGGGAGGGCTGCACTTGTCTTTGCATGCCAGCAAATATCTGAGATGAAGCATGGGACAGTTAGGTTTTTTGTTATGCCAAATTCTGTATAGAAACAAGAGATTAGGGTAAGGTACTATGTGAAAAGCTGCAGGCTTTACTTTCTGGTTTGGTCCCTGATTTAAAGCACTAGTGAGTCAATTTTTTCTGGAAAACACAGAAATAAATTTTTATTCTGCTTGTTGATTGACCACCTCTGGCCCAGGACAGTAAATGAAATACAGTTACTCTTGGATTATACCCAGTTTCACCATCACTGATTGATCTTCCACTGAGAAATCAGCACAAAAGTCTTGTCATCCGCTACTGCTTGGCAGAGAGGAGATAGCAGTGTCAGGATGGGATCGATATGTCAGGAAGGCAAAAATAGACTTCTGAGAGCAACTCAGATTTAATGTTAGTTTTGTAATTCACCCGTGGTGTTACGTCCTTTATAGTTGGGAACGCTTCATTAAATACCATGCATTGTTTAAAAAGCAGTTTGCCAACTTTTTTTTCCCTTTTCTTTTAAGTCTAGAGCCAGCAAAGTAACTACTTTCTAGACAAACACAGATAGTTTAACTCCAGCAAATGTACTAATGCTGATAGTGTCAAAGAAGAAACACGTCTCTGACAAGGACTGAGCAGAGGCTGCACAGCAGATAAGGAAATTATTTTTTAAAATGAAGCCAGAGGAAAATGGAATAAAGATAAAAGAGTAATCAAACACTTTATAGTTGTTTTTTTTTTTCCAAGTGACAGAAATCCACTGGATTAATACAAAATCAACAGGACTGCCCCACTAAGGAACAAAGTTATCTTGAGACTTCTTTATCAAATGAAACATTCTAAGAATCTGTTTTAATTAAAAGCATTACTTCTATCTTTTACCCAATGCAATCTTCTATTTGGCACAGCTTTAATAACAAATGGCAGGTATTTAAACAAATGGGATTTTAGCTGTGGAAGAGGGACGATATCTGTCCATTTGGTTTGTTTAGAGTCCATTCACACCTTGACTGATGTCTGTAGGTCTTGCACAGATGTAGCATGTTTTGTTTTGTGTTTTGTTCTCTCCTACATAGCAGTGACTTGGTATCATATCACCAGCAGAAACCTGCTTACACAATGCCACTCTCTCCCCCTTCTGGTAGGCAGAGCAAGGCTGGATGCAGCCCCAGCAGCGATGAACAGCTGCAGAATTGTCCCTTCTCATGTGAGGCAAATCACATGTGCTGTGTTAATGAGGAGTTAGTTCCCTTTAATTCTTCCTTCGTTTTCTCCCCCACCTTCCTTCCCCTCACTGGCAGGTTTGCCCCAGCCAGGCACACCTGGGCAGTCCCACGTCTCTTACCACCTCTGTACTGCAGAAGTAAAACTGTCCTGGGGTCCTCTACTGCAGAAAGGTGCAGGTTTAGCTGTGCCATTCAAAACATACATCCTGATTCAAAGTCGCTACCTAGTTACTTCAGTAGTTAAACGTCAAGTACTATTTTGGAGAAAAGCGTGGGAATTGAGATTTGTTAGACGTGCCCCAAAGGAAAATTTGTCTGGTTTCAGATTGTGAAATACTCCAGCTTCTGGTATTGTTGTTCCTTTTTATTTCACAGAGTAAACACATATTGCTACTCTGACGTGCCTGGTCCTTCAAATGTTAACACACAAGAGTAAACTTTTATGGTTACATGGATCAAAGGGTTGCACAAAATTAAGAACATGCATTAAGAGTTTGCAAGATCAGGAATGTAATCTACTCTGCCCAAAATAAAAATTCAGAGAACTTAGAGAAAACTTGGTAGAGATTTTCTTCATCTTGAATTCAAATGAATACGTTAGAATGGCCTGAAGCTGAATATGAAAGCTTTGAGTTTCATTCTGCTTCATGAAATTTCTGTCTAAGACAAAGAATAAACAACTTATAGAAAATGAAATTTTGGTTCTGGCCCTGCAAAGTGAATGTCTGTGCTTAACTTATGAACAAAACCTTTGATGTCTGTGGGTTTACTGTATAATGGTTTGTCACACACTGGATCTGTGTGACTTACTTACGGCTTGGCATACTTAAATGTACTTTTTTTGCACAGCACTAAAAGCAGTCATTGGCCTTATATCTGTAAGTTAGCTTTCATTCTGAGGGATTTTTTAAATACCTGGATTTTGTTAGGCAATCCATAATATAACAGTTCTCCCTTGCAGTTGAAAAACATAGCTTCTCCAACACTAGCTGCTGTACTTCACATGCATGTAATATTGCTATCAGCTGCCTATTGACTTAAAAATGTTTGATTTCTCTCTCTCTCTCCTACTTAACAAGATTAAAGGCTTAAATGTTCTGTTATACCATGCCATACCATATGTTAAGAGGAAAGACTAATTTTGGCTGCCTACAACATTCCAAGCCCTATTTAAATAATATTAGCTAAAAGCTCAACTTGTATAAATGCTTAAATCTGCAGATGTAAAGCTTTGACTAACAAAGTCCTTTAAGGACCAAAATCTGCAATTTACTGCTTTTGAAAGGTCTGCTGTGCTCCAGGGAGATGTACTTTTTCTTGGTGGAGTCCTGGCAGGGCTTAGCGATGTATTCACGGGATCTGTTCACACCCACTGAATTTCACTTAGGAAGAGATCTACACAACTCCCCTAACCACATCGTTCTGATGGTTAAAAAGCTCGCAATTAAAGCCAGTTTCTGCTTTTCACTTGCTTAGCTCACAGACAACTACGAGCAAATGCTTCCATTCTTTCTGTATTTTGTGTCGCTACTAAACACGGCCTTCATGAAGGTTTTCTGTCTGCTGGGTGAGCTATCACGCCACGCAAGCACATGGGTGAGAGATGAGCACAACTGCCGACGTAAGCCTTCTGTCCAACGCTCACATCTATCCAGGGCTGGAAGGTCAAATTAGACAAATCAGCCCTGTAATAAGAGAAGACATTCTCTGTGTGAAGACAGTTAAATGGTGTAGATACTAAGGGGAGATGATCACATCCTCATCAACTGGAAGAGTTCAGTACCTTTTTACAGTGTGTTTTCAGGCAGCTGGTGGGATTAAGGTTATAGGCATTAAATTAAGGGCTTACGGTTCTCTTCTGGGCATAGATTCAGTAAATCTCCGTTCTTACAGTGTTGGGGTGTGCGGGCTGCCGCAGCAGGCGAAGAGTATCAACTGCTCTGGGCTCAGACAGTGTTTCAATCTAGTGCTTCAGCTTGTTGCCTGAAGAAATCAGAAAAATATTTTTTCCATCTCGATGAACAACTTCAAGAGCTCTTCTGTTTATTCGCTTATTTTCTGTTTAGCTAGTGGGTTGTTATTTTGGGTTGTTTGGTTTGGTGCATTTCTCCTTGCTCTGCAACATTACACATTGGCTGCTGCTGGAGATGTGGCAGCCTTAGGACTGAACAGCGCTCTGCGAGGATGCCGAGGATTCCCTCGGCCAGCTGGGTCTTCTGCATGAAAATTAATGCGCTGAAATACACAGAGAGTTAGACTGAATGATACACTCATCCTATCTAGCATTAAGCCTTGTGAGAGATATATATAAATTCACATATATATAGGTATTGTAAATTATAAATATAATGCTGTTAAACTCTGATATTTTAACAATTATTATTTTAAAACAAGAAAGAAAAATATAAAACCTTTGAACTTTATAGCACATCCTTTTTTTTATCCAGTGAAGTTATTATGCATACTTAAGTACTCCTCTTTCCATACAGATTCACTTGCCATTCCTTCCATATCTTAACTAGATGCTGTATGTCCCATGCTGGATGACTGATCCACATCTCTCTCATGTGCGTGTAAGTTACCATCATTAGTTACAGGCGAGATCACGTCAACCATCACAGGAAGCCCATTAATTACTCTGAAATTGCTTCAGTCTTTCACTAGAAGTCGATCCAATGCTCTGCTTTGGACCATAAACACATCCTTACGGATTTTTCTCTTAAAACTTAGGTCTTGCTTACAATGAAGTTCTGAGGGTAAGCAGCAGCCAATTGAGTTTTAATGTGGCACTGCAAATATATGTGTTCCACTATGCCTAGTAAGCACGAAGCACTCCAGCTGATGATCTACATCAGACCGTACATATGGCAAACATCAAGAAGCTATTAAACCTGCTGCCTTGAAGAAAACAACACCAGAAAACTGATTGTATTAGGTGTTGCATACAAATACCTATTTCCATTTTGATATAGGAATTATACCGTGTACTGACTCTCCTCTCAAATCCGGGCTTCCTGGCCATTAAATACCTTCCAGCCCAGCCCCAGCCACATGTCATCCTTTAGATCCCATCTGTCTGGGCCAGTCCATTTGTATACTTCATTGTATAGCCAGAAAGCTACTATCAGGCATTTCGTCAGGCTACCTGAGGTGGTTCCCAGGAAGATGGGAGATGTGCTGATCAGAGAAAACATAAGTTTTTGGCCACTCTTGAGAATTTTCTTTACAATTAACAGATACAACCACAAATTCTGGTTTCTTAGGGAAATAATCACTGGGGGTTACTACAGAACAGAGAGAGATACAATCATGCCTTACATTACACATTAGCATCATACTAACGTTGAACAATTCTACCCAGTCAGATTGTGTTTGAAATTTCTGTGTGTAGTACTTTCCAGCTTTCTTACAAGTTCTGAAACAGATCTAGGCACGCACAGTATTATTATTTTTTTTAATTAATTGTATAGGGTGGGTTTTCAGTGATCTGCAAGAATACCAATGACTTTGCTTCCCATTTAAATTAATGATGCCTGTGCCTTAACTATTCATTATTGGATGTGTTGTCAATTACTTACTTGCTTTTCTGGATTTTCTACAAATTCTTCATACCTGGTCCTCTAAATCATGTAGTACTTGGCTTGGTAATTAGTTTTTTTATTTGCTTAAAAAAATCGGAAGACATCTACCATCATGTGATGGTCACCATGCTTGAATAACACTGCCAAGTGAAAAAATACTACTGAAATCTCAAAAGATCTCTCATATTTCAAATATCTACATGTATTACATTCCCCAAAGAATTAGGAGTTCAAGGGGATAAAAAACTCCATCTACTGATTCAGCTAGGCATGATGTGCACAGCAGAGGCTGACCAGAACAGGCTCAGCATCACTGTAGCAGCAGATGCTCTTGCCAGAGGAGAAAAGCTGGAAAGGGGAAAGGAGGCTGATCAGTACCACTTCTCATGGAAAATTTTTATGTGCTTCCTTCCAAAGCCCAAATGTGTACGCTCTATGGAGCCTCAGAAGGACATTTCTACACTGTTCACATCCGCTGATGCTCTATTTGAAGGGTCCAAACAGGGCTTGTTTCCTTTCTATCTAGGAAGAAGCTTCACCCTGATGGAAGAAGCACCAAAGGCATAGGTTTGTTTTATGCTGAGTTCTTTCTTTACATATGGCACAGATATAAATTTATCTAACAATGGTCTCTTATGATATGTCAAAGTCATAGGATTATCTTAGGCTGGGCTGTTAGGATATGCTGTGCTGATCTACGTCAGTATTATGTTAACTTACTGCCAATTTTAGAGGTGCTTTGGACTCTGATAGCAAGACACAGAATGGGGGATAGAAAAACAAATTGAGAACAAAGATGGGGTTTTTTAAGGCAGTAAAAGGCAATCAATAGCAAAACAGATATTTCTGGTGATAAAAAAGTTGTCTTTGGAAACCAGCCATTCTTACTCTAACATATGTGTAAGAAGGAGAACCTCGGAGTGGTTCCACTTCATCTATATACCTCCCACTGTTTTCATCACTGTAGCTCGTGATAAGCACCCTCTCCTCCGTTTCTGTCAGTCTCCCTCACAAACCCTTATGATCTTTCCTCCTTTTATGGTTTTGTGCTTTTAAATTGCTCTAAGTCTGCTGGTAAAGGAGAACGCCTAAATATATAACAGATACACCCATTCACCTTGGGATGAATGTTTTATCGGTTCGGATGTCATCATATTCCTCACAATCACATGTTCCTCCCTCCAACACATATGGCAAGCAGCTGTATCATACGGGCACTACTCTTACAGTTTAAACCTAGAGACTCAGAAGTTCAAAATGAAAACAACAAAATAAAAGCTCTGACCTCTTCTTAGAGAGTGCTCCTTTTAATCAATGCAGAAGCAAAGAAGATCAATGAGAAAACAGAAATTAGGCAAGGAATAGTATTTCCCCTGTCTTCAGAAGATGCTATTCCAAAGGAAAGGGCACTATTAGCCCCAGATCTGTGTCCAAAGGTGCTCAAGAAATGGCCCAAGTTTCTGATCCCACCTTCTCCAATTTTTATTTAGCAGTGAATTTTATATAGGAGTGAATATTTGCATCTGGCATAGTCAGGCAGCAGAGTGCTCTAAAAATAACAGCCAGTGTTTAAGTAGCACTTTTCATTCAGATATCTTAAAGCCTTTACAGGGATGGATAAGATATGTTATGCCCATTTTACAAGACAGAAAAATCAAGATACTATAGAGTTAATTCACCTGCCCAAAGATAACTTTTAATTTCACCTGAGGGACAGTATCAGATTTATGGCAATCCAAGAAGCTGAATCCCATTCTTCCATTCACTCATTCTCTCACATTTCCCCACTGAGGCACATTTCATGTTACACGATGAGGTAGAGGCCATAGGACTGTCCCGGGCACCCTTCTGCCATTCACACCACAGCTGCGTCTGGCCCTGTGGACCAGTCATGCCCCATGAACAGGGGCATTAGTGAATAAATGCAGAACTGCTGAACGCTTAGCCTGCAGGAAAGCTTTAAATCACAAAGTCAGATGTTCACCTACACTTTCTCTTTTAAAGACCGTGAGCAGAGATTGCCAAGACTGCAGAGCTTGCAGAGCCTGAAACAAAGCACTTACCTATTGCAAGCTCTTGGCACAAATTACTCAATACAACAGGAAATCCTATCACACAGCAATGCATAACAGTGTAGCGCCTGGTTGCAAAGAGCTTGCCTCCCACTCACGTGGCCATCAGGACAGAAACCTTTCAGCATGACTGCACAGCACATAGCAATCAGCCAGTGTTATATTTAGACTGAGAAGGCTTCTTTCACTCCGGCTGCATTGAGAGACTGGAAATTGCATTGCATACAAACCCCAGAATTAGCTCCTTGACTTCATTCCCTCCGCTAACGTACTTCTTGCTTTCTCCCTTCCCTCCTAGTGTCCTGACTTTTGTCAGCCACAACAAAAAGCTTTTTCTCTAGTTGAAATGGGAATGTGGTGGGTGGGTATTTTATTCGCACATCTATTCATACATCCTGGAGCATTATTGCTACATTCACATTTACTGACGGATTTTTTTCTTTTCTCCTTTTTAAACTTTAATCATCCGCCAGTTCCAAGATACTACACCTTCTATTTACAGCAATGCCCTATCTGTGGAAATACAGCCTTCCTTTATTTTTTCTCATTAAAAAAATATTTCATGTCTTTTCCCTATTTTGTTTCAGTTAATAGGAAAAAAAACCCCAAGAGATACTGAAGACAAGTGAGCATCAGGCAGAACCAGTCATGATCATCACTTTTCAGGATAAGCCCAGGAACAGATTTAATCAGAACTTCTCTCTTCCCAAAGCTTTCCTGCTGCTGTTTCCAATGGGACTGTTCATGGCAGTCTACAGCAATCATTATTAAGAAAACAACACGTGCTATTCCAGCTCTCAGTACCACGGGATATGTCGTAGCTGAGCTGTTTACTCTGCTGCTCATATTGGTGCTGTTTATCATTTAATATTATTTGTCTTGCTATAGCACCAGCAACTGCCTGGCGTCAAAAGCTCTTTGGAGATAGCTTAAATAGACCTTCAGTTACTAGTTTGGTTTGGAAAGTTTTATCCCTGCAAATGGAAATGTTGTGAAGCTACACTGATGATTTCACACATGTAGGCCCATAATATAACAGAACATTTTCCTGGTAGGGCTGAGATGAAGAAATGTCGGGTGGAGGGCAGAATCCTTTCTTCTCCATATCAGTAACCAGGAGATCGTCCCAGAACATGGCAAGAGACTTCTTGGTGAATGCCAGCATAGGAAAGAGAATCAAAATCCGAAACAGTTGTGAACCAGTAGGCTATCCAGCAGAAGTGCTCAAATTGGGAAGTGGCCAGGACATGGAGACTAACAAGATAAATGTGCAGAATATGCTCGCTTTATTGCTAACTCATCTCTGTATTTCCCTTTCTCCGCTGCACATTTATTGCTGTTTGATGGTGTTTTCCAATAGCACCGTAACTTTTCAACGCACAGGCCAATGGGCCACAGTGTACAAATAAGAGACCGGTGAAGCCTGGTTTTTGAATACTTCCAGATTTCTGGGTGTCTCCTTCCGTTGTTCATCTCCCTCAGCGTGTAACCCTGGGAGGACAGAAGGGAGCACGGGCTGGGAGATGCCGAAGGGCAGTGTAGCCACCCTGTGGTCATCCGGCGCTAAGCCACGCAGCAAGCGCTGCCTGCAGCCCACGGGATTTGCTCTGCTGTTCCTTAAAGCTGTGAAAGAGCCCGTTGGCAGAGACAGCGCAGGATGCAGAATCTCTTTACGCTTTAGTGACTGTACTTTGGCTTCCATGAGGTCAAAGGAAAGGCTTCAAAACTTTAACATCAGTCATCCTATTAGTCAATTTATCTGCGAGCAGGAAAATTACTACGCAAGAGAAATATATAATATTCCTCCAATGTTATTTCAAATTTGCTTTCTAATAGTATCAACAAGCCCCAGCTGAGATCAAAGGCTGATGATCAGGGATGATATTGTGATTTCTAATGAATGGCAGCGTTGTCCTCGCAGATTTTAAAACCAGGCTGACAAGAAATTAAAAATCAGAAATGCCACTAGTCCTCTAAACCAGAAGGGATACCTAACCGCAAAGAGTTTATGTGGCTTCCAAGGTCACCGCAGGAAGCTGTGGTTAATCAGTGAGGGGAATCTCTGTGTCCTGTGTTTTAATCTAGTGCCATCGTCACATAGCTTTATTTCCTACACTGCATTCTGTATTGAGAAGCTCATTGACTTAAATTCATGCTGCCTTTCATTTTCCAAGTGGCTATGAGGGAAATCACGGGAGCTTGAAAAACTGCAAAAAAAAAAAATCATATTAGCAACTCAGTTATTGTGAAACAACTTTTTTCTGGTCACAGAAACAGGGTGGTTAGATTTCAGGATTTTTTCTTAGGTGCAACAGACACGCTTTGTGTTTTGGGTTCCAGATGTCTTTGAGCACTGAACTGTCCATAAAGAATATGATATCAACTATGTACTTCACAGATATGTCATAAGTTATTTTTGTAAAGTGCTTTCAGATGATTACAAAAGAGAGATCATAAAAGACCACAGAATTAACATTATGTTAGGACATTTGGCCTCAAAGGACCATCACTGATAAAACTATGCATTGTGATAAAGAAAGTCCATTTTTTATTAGGAATGGGCTGATAGTGTCCAGAGCTAGGTTAGGGTTGTAACTTAGGTTTGAGGGCAAATTGGACAAATGCTCAGACATATTAATAGCAATATCCTGAGGCTGATTTCATGAGATTCAGGAATGTCTGAAACAGAGAATAGGCCCCTTCCAGTATTGGATCCATCTGCTGTTTTGATGATAAACATAGATATATAAAATAAAGTACAGAGAGGTAGGATTTAAAATTCTATTCGGGTCATCTTTACTTTTCAGCTTTAATTAAAAAAACAATTCCAGATAATTGGAGGTTGCATACTCTGCAGTGTTTCCAACAAATCCTGCAACCTTAATGAAATCTCAATAGTGAGCAATGAGTAAGCATGCTGAGTGTTGGCCTGTCTGGGATGAAGTCTTCAAAAAAACCCAATCATTCTTATTGTGATTCTACTATTGCTAAATGGTAAAACAAAACCCATCGACTCAGGCTGGATAATCATCAGGTCAGCATTAAGCCCTTTAAAAAATCCCTGCATCCTGTCTTCCTTTGCACAGAATTAGTTTGTATAATTGGCATATTAAATTTCATTATTTTGGGCACAAACCCGTCTCTAATTATTATGTTGAAACAGATCTGTGGTGGGAGATCTTGAGGAAAGAGGAGATGAACTGTAATTTCCCTTGAAGCATCTCCTTCTGGTCATTGATCACTGTTGGGTACGGGCTGCTGGACTATATAGACAATGGATCTAATCCATTGTGGCAGTTCCTTGTAGCCTTCTTCCCAAAGTATGTTAAGCAAAGTTTTCAAATTGAAAAAATCTCCTCTGAGAAGGAAGAGCTAAACTATGTTTACAATTAATTGAAACATACTGCCTTTATTTTTTTTCTCCTATGGTATTCCCAGTAGGTAAGATAGTACTATTTGCTTCACAGAACTCAAGAGAGGTCCTTCCACAAGTTGAATTGCCTTTCCCATTCACATGAGTGAATCCTCCTTCCCCAAACAGCAGAATGAATTAAATCAGTTGTTCTTGAAAAAGCTTATATTTTGTATATACATATATCTATAAACAAATCAAGTGGCAGCATCATTCTCAGGAACAAGTTCAGAGCCTTAGGAACCTGTTCACAAATACTTACGTTCCTGATTCAATCAGCTCCTGATCTGTTGTCAACCCACCTAAGAAGTGGACTTCACTTTAAATCTTTAGGAGATTTTTTGCAGTGAAAATGTCATGTGACGCTTGAGATGCGCAAAGAATAAGGTTCAAAACAGAACATAATAGCTACATAAACCTCAAAAAAAAAAAAAAAGTAATAGTCCTCAAAGCAACAAAACTAATTCAGTCTGATTTCCTATGTCTTGGGATTTCAGGGATGGATTCTCCAGTACCTCAGAAAGGGTTAACAATGACTGACACTCTCTTTCATTCATCATGTTTTTACTCACAAGGCAGATTCTTTGACAATTACATTGCAGCCTTCTCCTTAGACAGCACTCTCAAACAGCCCCTACCTGAAACCTGTAGGAACCTGATATCTTTAGTAGGTCTACCACTGTCACATGTGGCTGAAATTAGCCAAGAATTTCAAGAGCTTTCAGAGATACAAACAAGCCATTCCATAACCTTTGCTACTATTGGAAATTAATAGAAAACCAATGGGGGAAAAAAAAAGAAACCACAAACAAAAAAAAGCAAAAACATAACTTTTCAAAGAACTTCCTGAGTTTGTTTTGGTTCATTTTGTAACAATGTTTGGTGGAAAATGGACTAATAGCAGACTATTTTCTCATAGTCAAAGTTCACATGGACAAGTGATGTCCTTTTGACTGCTTGTAGAAACCATAATCTGCTAACCTTAAAGATTCAATTTTGCATTCTGCAAATCTGTAAGCAGTTTTTACTCATGGCCAAACCAGGTCTGGCTGCAAGCACTACATTTGCTTCCAATTGAGTAAAGTAAAACTTTTGTGCATGTATACTTGTACTGAGTTCCTGAACGATGTGCATCAGCGATCAGTGCTTCCTCAGTTGGGACAATAATTAGAAGCGGGGACTGAACCAAGATTCTTGGAAGCAAATAACCCCATTTTTGCATTAATTTCCAGTCCAAACCCAGATGCAGCTCTGAATTTCACAAATGAGAACCCCCTCAACAATGAGCAGAACTAAAGCTTCAGACCAGATCCCCCAAATTCAAGGATTTTAAAATCCAGCTCTATATTTCGTGGTTTGGACCCCAGTCTCTTTCTAGAGATATTTTCAAAGCTAAAACCTAGTAACGGGCAAGCAGTTTCTAGTGTTTTTCTCCTCAGAAAGTATTTCTATATATCTTTCAGCTGGTCAAATTATCCTATTTGAAACGCATTTGTAATTTGCTGCGACTGAGTGACCTGCTTGTGAGGCTGTATCTGATCATTTGCAGACCCTGTTAAATAACAGCTTGTGCATGACTTTAGCAGATGGTTTAGCTAACATATAATTTCTATAGGTATATAAAATAACATTTGGAATAAAAAAGCATAATGGCCTCAAGATTCTGTCTTCATTTTTGCAGAGTCATTTGCTTCTAGCTGTTACAGCACAGCAGCAAAGGACCATGCAATGAAAATTATGATAGGGGTAAACTAAGCTGAATAATAACACTATTTAAGTAATACTCCAGAAACTCTACTAATGTGTGTATAAAAACAAGCATTTCACAGATAGCTACAAAGAGGGAGGTCTAATATTTCCAGATCAAGCAAAACAGTTTGATCAGCATGAATTTGGTCATGGTTTTAAATATCTGCAGTCTCCAGAGAAGGTTTATTTTGACATAGTCATCATTAAAGCTGGTCTTTAAAAAACATCAGCAAACAATTCCATAATTTACTTTCAGGATATAACGTATTTTAAAGTATATGCATTGTCAGAATTAAGAGGCAAGACTTTGCTCAATGGCACTTGGATTTCATTCCAGATGATAAAGAAACAATAACTGATTCACAGCTTATGTTTTTCAGAGGTTGGAGGGAGAGATATTCCAGAGCATAACTTCAGAAGTAAGTACTCACCCTACACTTCATCTGTAGCTAACTGAGGGAGTTGGAGGTCCTGGAGAGCGAGAGGCTACTCTACAATACCATGAGGGCACTCCACGGTGCCCCTTGCAATCCTGATCCCAGGATGTGCACCCCAGGTGCATCCGTACAGCAGGGAAGATATGCTTTGCAGTTTGCCCCACGATTTTTCCCTTCAGGGAATAAACGGGAATGATATGTGATATTCTCTCTACCTGTGGACCTGCATTTCCTTTGGAAGGAAAGCCTGATGCACAAGCAAATGAAACACAACCCCGTCTACTCCCCTCGCAGAGCTGGAATGAGGCCACGGTGCTGCGTGAACTGAGCCTGCAAGGTTTCGCTGTAGGACCTGTCAGTCCTATCGTGTTGGCTCAGCCAAAGAGCCCCTATGGGAAGTCTCTGCTTTGAATCATCCCCTAGAAGAATCCACTGCTCTCCGCCAACCATGGAGGAAACCTAAGAAGACCGGTTTGCTCTGTCCAGAGTTAGCCTTTGTTATCACAGATTTAGCCTTGTTATCACTTTTGTTAATCATTTATCTTCTATTAATTACATGGCACTTTGTTCAGCTAATATTAATTCTGCTGTGAACATCAGTGAATGTCTTGCGTGCAGACTTGTGGGTGTTCTGCACGTGTATTAATGAGAGAATATGTCATCCTCCAGAGCAAAATGAATATATACCAGAAAGTTCTGCCAAAATGCCTCCTCAGATGTGTTTTTCTTAAATATTGCAAACCACAAAAAGGGGATACAACTTTGCAAAAATGTTTACAGTTCCCATTCCAGTTTTTATTTCCGATCTGCCCTACCTCCTTAAATTCCTTCTCTTAGTATTTAGGATGCCATAATTGTCCAGTTCCAATCTCAAGTCAATCCAATATCATTATTAAGTATGGGAATAGCTCTGCTCATTGACGTCTGTGAGTGTGGCAGAAAGAAAACCCAATACCGTCAGAAAATAAAAAATAACAATCAACTCCAGCAAATAAAGACAGAGCTTATAAAACTATCAAAACATATAAAACCATCACTGTCAGTCCTGCAGCACCCACATACATGAGTCTAATTTATATGAATTGTTCCAAGCTTCATTTTCCAAGGAAAATTGCTGTCATAACGGATACATCAGTGAGTTGGTCAGGAACATTTTTGTTCTACTTTTCAAATTAGAACATATTGATTACTTCATACATTTTTTCAAGGGGAAAGGTTGGTTTGGGGAAATGGATTGAAAAACATTTGCAAATGTTTTTTGATGTAACTGAGACTTTGTCTCCAGAAATGACCATTCGATGGCTCAAAATTACTTTTCAAGGAGAAAGATAAGCAACTTAAATCACAAAGTATATATTGAAAACAACCAAAACGTTTCCAAATTGCCAAAACGAAATGCTACAGCTGAACCAAAACCATATCTTCTGGATTTACAGCCCATGATGTTTTTAAATTTTGACTTCTTTGTCCTGATTCAGGACATAAATATTTTTCCATACTGTTACATTTGGCCAGAATGTGAAACCTATTTCCTGCCTGTTTCTTTTTTACTACCATACTGATGGCAGTTCTCCTAGCACAGTCACAGCTGTAAGATATTGGCTCTACTGCAACTGTAAGACTGCTTTTGCTGAGATACTTTATGTCAGTTCCACAGACCCAAAAGATAACTGTTCTGCAAAACCAATGTTTTTACTTGCTAGGATAACTGTAGATATATAGTTTTACACACACACACAAAAATCCCTCAGATCTAGCTTGTATTATGGTGTTACTCATAAATTTAAGAGTAGATTTTCCCCTTTTTGCATCAATGAATCTACTTCACTGAAAGCATTCCTGTAATTCACCAAAGTGCAAAGGGTCTCCCGGGTCCCATGCGGGCAATTTTAATGTTAGCTATAATCCATATTTTAATACTTGAATATAGTGATGGGAGATGCACTAATACCATGGAAATGGTCTTAAATATCCCCCGTTCCAAACAATGCCAGAATTATTAGATGTTAATAGACTTGCTGTATTTACTCTGCTAATTTTGTGTCCTATTCCTAGTCCCTTTGTGACCTCTTTGTTCCTGTACCGGTTGCTGCCTCAGAGCACAGATAAGACTGCTTGAATTCCTTTTCTGTTCCAGCACTTGGAAGTGGGAAGAGGTGAAGAGGAACCACGTTCTGTATTCCTTTCCCCCCGCTGGGTGTGCTCCTCTCTTTCCCAAGCACGATGCTACAGCAGAGGAAAGTAGCCTTCAGTGGGATTTTATGGCATATCTACAACAAAAAACAGTTCGGGAGCTATTCTTGTGTTCTGAGGACAGCTGGCATGGCACGACTCATGTCTGCAAGGGTAACATTTCTTCTGTCCCAAAGCAGAGTGGCTGTGTTTAAATAGCTTACTGGAAGCCACATCTGCCGCATAAAATTGCCACAGCAGGCCTGGGCATGGTTGGGAAGAGCCCTGCCTGGCATGGCTCCATCGTGCCCAGGAGCACGCTGACAGCAAAGCACTACAGGTAATCATGGGACGGTGCCTGAGTCCTTCCCCAACCTGGTATTATATACTAGTGTGGACCTACCTGTCCAGCCCAGCATGCTAGCAAGGGTGGCAAGAAAGAAAATTTTGCTGGAAAAGGCTTCCAGGACCCCCAGCCAGCTGAGGAAGACTTACTGACATGAGTATAGCAGATGCCAGCCTGGAAGTTAAGCCCCAGAGACAAGTCCCTGACCAACTGGAAGGTGGAGGATTAGACAGTGGAGAACCACCCCTGCCCTTATCGCCAGCCCCCTTGAAAGCTCACTAGGCCCTCGTTTACAATGTATAGCAAAGCTTGATGGTGTTGTGATACTTTGTTGGCATTGGTATCATGGAAGACTTGAATGGAGTTATTTCACATGCTTCCTAAAATATTAGCACTGTAATGAATTTCAGCCTCCTTGAATGAATACTGGGATTTTTTCTATTGGCTGAGACTTTTCCTTAAGTCTATAAATACCTAAGAGTGAAAATTATTTACTTATTTATTTATTTCTTATGGGGAACTTGCTAATAAAGGGAGGGCAGGGAGCATGAAAGAGGGAAGAGAGAGGTTCAGCATTTTTAATTTTGACCCTAGCATTGCCCCTGGACAAACCACTAAACAGTTGAGTTTGCACATGATAGAAATTTCTTAGCCCCTTGTGGCCAATGAGAGCTGCAGGATAATGAATCACATCATCACTTCAAAAGATAATATGTACAACCCTAATGTTTTCAAATTTCATAAAGATGACATGAGGGCAGTTGGAAAGCTGCCAAACTTCAGAACAGTTATTAAGTTATATGCACAGTATCAAGGCACGGCACGCATGGAGGAAAAAACAATGTTTTGTAGAAAGAGACAGAAACTGGAAAATAATATGTTAATGGATAAACAGACATACAGGGGTCCATTTTTTTGTTCTGTGATATTTCACAGGCTGGCCGTGTCTTGTGCGTGATTAATTAGTCTCCTCCATGTTATGACCCCCACAGTGTTTCTGAGATGGTAGACAATTCTGTTCTATTTGCTTTTCCTGTGTGTGTTTCAAACCTCTTGCAACTGCAAAAAAGATACCGGTGAACTTACATATAAGATCAGCAGTTTCGCAGATTTGTTAACAGCTAGCAGCTCTCTGCATAACGTAAGCGTATGACCTAATAAAGTTGTGTAAACTTACTGTCATTAAATATATGTAATAGCTATTATAATTCGATATATTCTTAGCTGTCAACATGTTTTGGACTGGGCTCTGGGTGTTCCTACGTGGCAGTTCAAGAGGACGTGGCGGCCAGCAGATCCCTGGAAGGCACGCTGCCAGCTTTCTGAGTGCTGGCTGCTGAGAGAAGAGGGAGCTTTTCAGAGGTGAAGTGAGTGATGCCCTGAGCATGCCTTCTGGGGATGCCAGCATAGCCGTGCCAACGAATGAACTGCTGTGCTTGGGCTGGCTGCCTGTGACCATATCTCTGCTTTCCTGTGTGCCCATCACCAGAGGCAAATGCCATCACCAGTGCCACCAGAGGCAAACGTGGTAGTTACAAGGAATGCAAATCCTAATCAGAGTGTTCTTTTTTGACTAGTGCTGGAAGACGTGGGGTTTGTGTTTGTCTGTTTTTGTGTTAATATTACACAATTCTGCTTGTGCAAAACCAACAATAATATTTTAGGTCTTTATTTCAAATGAACCATGGGGAATGAGATTGGCCAACTCCACTAGCCAGGACAGGCCCCATTTCTATATATCCCAGCTTTGCCTTTTTACTCAAGAAAAAACTATGATGAGAGCTGGAAAATAAATCATTGGGTTTTAAGTGCAGAAAGGGACAGGCTTCTTTTTCAGAGTTGGTGCCAGAATCACTTCCAGGTATGACCAGAAATTGGGAACTTGCAGCTAAGTCCTGGGATTTCATTTTGTTCTTCCTCATTTGCCATCAAAATGATGAAGGACTCAGAGAATGCTTTGCAGTAGAGGTGACAATGAGGATTGCAAGCACCCTTTTAAATATAAAACAACTACATTAAAAAAAGCAAAAATGGGCAAAAAATGAAGGGCTTTTTTTAATCTGCCCTTACTTCATCACCACTCTGAATGGGTGCTCACAACGACTGTTTATGTGATATTATACTCTAAGTACTAAGGAAGGAAAATTTGGCCGAAACTCATAACAAGTCCTCTGTTTTTTCAGTGTGAAATACTTGATAATTTGTAATGCATTTAGCCATTAATCATTTTAAAGGGCTTTTAAATGGGCATGAAGTCCTTTGAGTCTTTTCCATATACAGACATTGGATCAGGGACCTTTGCTACAAATTACTTTTGTCTGGACTTCTAATACAAAATCAACTTGAGAACAAGGGAAATACATCACTGTTAAATTTTATTATAAGACAGAGCCATTATAACACATCATGGGAAACATTTTTGAGCTGTTCTATTAATAACAGCAGTGCCTGATTTCTTTGGTTTAAACTTACCTTTTTCACATTTTCTTGTGACATTTTCCAGATATAAATTGTTATGATGAAGAGTCATTCAAAGCAAGGGAAAAAGCTGTAATTATGTTTCTCTTTTCTAAAAGAGAGTGGGGCAGGAGGGGGATTATTTTACACAGATCAGTGAAGGACACCCTAATAAAGATTGGTCTGGAACATTTCTTTTTATGACAATTGACTTATCAGCAAGAGCCATTGTAGCAAATCTGGAAATTACATAATTGCCAGAAACTGTAGATATTTGACTTGGCAAGAACCTTAGGTGTCTCTGATTTATTATTGTAAGAATTTGGCTCTGCAAAGATGAAGAAATGTTTAATGAAAGAACAGTAGAATACAAATTAAACAGGCAGAGATCCTGTTTTCAGAGGCTATATTTAACTACACTGTCATTACTACCGTAACACAAATAAACTAAATTGAAAATGTCTGGGGTGGCAAACTGGCACAAAGATCAATCTGCATGGAAATACTAATTTCAACAGCTAAACACTCACCTTTTCCTCTCCATTTAGTACTGCCCTTTGGGCAAGTTATTTGTGGGTCATTCATTTTAGTAGATGTCATCCCTTTCAGCACAGGCACAATAATAAAACTGTAAAGCTGAAAGAAACTTGTTAATGAGGACTTGCATTTTTGTAATCTGCCCTTCACAAGGCACTGCAGTCCTTTCAAGCAGCAAAGCCTAAAGGCATTAGGCATTATTAAATTCAAGAGAAATGTAGGTGACTTCAAGATGAGAGTGGTGAAGTGGGAACTATAAGTACTTATTTTAGGTTTGGAGGATTTGCAGACCACAGCAATTCTGAAAACACCCATAATTATTCTCTGTATCAGAAGACCAGGTCACCACACAGTAGATTAAGGTGAATGTCTTTGCTTAAACCATTTGCATCAAAGAGATTTACTTTGGCAAGTCCTCCAGAAGTTTTCCCTCTGATAAAGTTCAGCCTCTTTTGCTGGAGAAATGCTGTTTCCTGAAAATGGATTATCATCTGCTCTTTAATATCTCCTTATGTTTCTCGTGTTTATCTTACTACCTCATGGAGGAGCTGCTGAGAACATCCCACAGTTTATCTGTCTTGGCGTTCAGCTGGGCAGCAGCAGCTGGAATCAGTGCCACCGCTGCTGCTCCTCACAGCCGTTGTAAAGGGAAAGAAATCCTGCCGCAGCGTGAGATCGACATTCCTATCTCCTGGAAGACACACGTGCTGGCACCACCATTATCCATTACACCAGAAGTTTGAGTCTGCTATCAGGCTGGAGCTTCTCAGCTGGCACTTGGACAGACCGCTGCCCTGCCAGGACTCTGATCATCTCAGTGTTACGGGGGAGTAATACACCCTGTTAGAAAAAATGTTTCTGTTGAAGTGGAAAACTCAGATGATACATTTCATTGTCAGGAGATTAGGAAGAAATATAGCAAAAAGTCACATAAAACCACCTTGTTATCTCCATAATTTTTTTCCAGGAGTAAATACTGAATAGATGTTACTGGACATGTTGGGAAAGGGGAGATATGTCAAAGAGTCTGAGGCTATCTTTTCTAAATGATAGAGATATCACTAACAATAAATTAATATTGATCCATATTGCTCCTGCTCCATATCCACCCTGATAGTGTTCACTACTGAGGCCTCATAGGCAAAGGTGTCGACCTGAATGCAGAAACTTTCCGCCCAAAAGCCTTGATCCTGGCATGAGTACACTATTCATAATCAGCTTTTTAGCAAATAGCGGTAAATGAGTATTCCTGTGGCCATCAGCACTAACATATCCAAGCATCAGAAAATGGAGCACCTCCAAACTGTTCGGCTTGGGCTTTACCACCCAGGCAATGTAAGCAGAAGTAGCATGGCTCGTACTGTATGTCATGTGCTACAAGAGCATTTCTTAATGGATGGGTTTGTGAAGGTTTTAGTTTCCTCTCTCTTCTCATTAGCACCAGCTGCAAGATCATTCTCTCAATATATTTAACATGACCATGGCCTTGCAGACTTGCATCCAGCTCTGCACTTGGAATCCTTTCATCAGTTTACCTTCCTTTCACAGTTATATTCCAGATATTTTATATGTCTACACTTAAAAACCAATGGGAAAAAAAACTAACCAAAGACAGAATTCTACATTAGTGATCCAATGTGTGCATTCTTTTCTTCTGAATGTGAGCAAGCCATTTTAATGTATATGCCTTCCTTAATAAATTTGTTTGTGTTTTCTATGTCTACATTTTTTCTAGGGAAACAATAATCATTCACCTCATCTTCATGACTTATATCACACATGTCATATTTTACACATTTATTACTTTATAATATAAATATTTTTGCTTTTTTTCTTTTTCCTTAAGTATGTTGCAACCTTTCAAAATAAATACAAAGTAAAAGGCGAAGCCAGTCCTAGAATAGTAGGACAGTCACTGGCAGGAAATTTGAAACTAAAAACATTACATAATTATTATTTTAGCAGTGGCTGGGTGTAGAAAAACACACTTTAAAACGTCTTCGATGTCTTTTTCGTTCATTCTCCATAAGGTGATGCAATAAGACTCTAAAATGCAATGGCAAGACGGAGGAGGAATGTCACTCTCACCCGCACTGGCACGGAGATGGCCGTACTGGAAAGGAGATGGAGTGCCAGAAACTTTCTAGTGTTCTTACTCATTACATACACATCACCTGGCACTCAACATGCATCCTCAAAAACCGAGAGCGGCCACTGCATTGCAAACAGTTACAAGAGCTGGGATCGGGTGTCCTGGCGGTCCCGACGCCAAGCTCCTCTTGGTGGCATCATGGGATGAGGAGCTGCTACCCCAGCACAGCATGGGTGCTTTGGAGGCAGAGTGCCCCTGGCAGCTGCAGAGGGAGCAACGGAGACTTGGAGCACCTCTGTGATTTCAGTGGAAGATGGAGAGGATCCTATGCAAGCAAACCATTACTGTACTGTGCTAATTGAATAAATTACTTCATTCATAGGCCCTCAACAGACTTATGAACTGAATGGGGTAGCTTATTTGCTGGGGAAAATAACATTTGATGCTGCCCTGAAACCCTATGTCAAGAATCAAACCTGTAGTTGTGCCATTTCAGGTGCATCTGGACCAGTTTTGAGGGGGTTTTTGTTTGGTTTGTTTGATGGTTTGTTTGTTTGTTTTAAAAAAAGAAGGACTTTTAGGACAAACTGGAAAAAGTCTGTTTGGGACACAAAGTGGTATTTACTTTTTTTTTTTTTAAATAGCTGAATCTATGAGGAATTTTTATGACCTCAGTGCAATTATATAGATTAAAATAGGAAGAAGAGTTTTGGAAATGGTAACATGATTTGAACTCTCTTCTGTTGCAACCTGCCATGAGACTATCTCACAAAAAATGCCTCAAAGTGGCTTATAGGAAAATATGTGCCTATTATAGCTTATTATTTTTTTGTAAGATACCAGAATGGTTAGTATGACAAACTTTATGGTTGCTGCTTTCACATACTTTTGCAATACCACCTATCTTTATTGGGACATATTATGAAACTGGTGTCCAAATCCTCTGAAACATTCATTTTATCTATGTTTTTGTACTATAATTTAATTGACTACTTACCTTCTTTTGCATTTCATCAGAATCATATGCAGTGCATGGTCTGCTCTTTAGAGTCTTTTTCTTGGCACTAAATAAAACCCAAGAATGTGGCTACCAGTTATTTCACAGCTTTTTATTCAGCTGCAAAGAGTTCTCCCATTTTGGAATGAATACATTGTTGGCATAATATGTATTAATAGCTATATTTTCAGCTGACTAATATTTTCCACTTTGCCAAACTTTAATTCTTTGTATATTATTATTATTATTATTATTATTATTATTATTATTATTATCATTATCATTATCATTATCATTATCATTATCATTATCATTATTAATTCAACCTGGACTGAGAAAAGTTATTTCAGCAAAATTTGTTCATCTTTCTCCTAGAATGCACTTGGGGAACAATATATTATTTGGCTCACACTGATATTTTAAAGTAACTTTTGCTGTATTTCTGAAAATCCACTTAAATTTGCCAAGTTCTGAGACTTTGGAAAATCTGTTTACACATGCTCAGGAGAGATATACTTGAGTTAGCAAGAATTTGCTGAAGATGTAATCTGCACTGAGCATATTCTGCTCTCACCTGGATGCCCAAAACCCTCCTGCCAACATGCTGTAACTCACAGAAAAAAAAAAATAAGCAAAATCTATTCTAGAGTATCAAGGGCTTTTTGACCAATGCTTTTGTACTACTCAGAAGCTATTATGGTGAGGGAAATGACAACAAATACAGGATTTTTTGTTTTCCCTGCTCTCAGTGGTACTTTTTTGACATTCATGACTGGCAAGGATTAATAATTTGATGAAATTTAGCTGAACTGGAGATCTGAGGGACTTATACACAGGGTTTCTAACTTAGACAATTCTTACAGGACCAGAAGAAATCTATTGCCTAGATATAGTGCAACTTCTCTTTTTCAAAAGAATTAGTAGCCAACAGAACAAACCCAGTTATTCCTGTGCCATTTTCCATTTCTGAGATGGTCTATTAAGAGTTAAAGATTTAACTTCTGTGGGGGCTGTATGCAAACCTTGGCACCAGAGTTCTGCTGTGGCTCATTTGAGCCTCTTCCAGGACAGAGAAGCCAGTTTCTGGATGAGTGAAATTCTGATGAAAATATCTCGCTACTGGCAGGAAAGACAGAATTTTGACCATAGACCTTAACTGAAAGATGTCGTGTGGAAGAGGGTCATGCATAAGGAGGCAAACTATAAAACTGATTAGAGAAGACAGTGAGAAATACCATATCCAAATATCTGTGATATTATTAGAGATATAAATATCACCAGGAACTGTGTCATTATGGTAGGAATGAACGGATACGGACTGGAGAACAAATGGTACCAGTCATGATAAGTGCTAATTACTTCTCGATTTGATAAACAACAGATTTCATCACACACCTCCTGGCTGGATAAGAAGTAATGTTATTTTTACTTGATTAGTATAAATGGTGAGTTTATTAGAGAAGCAATGTCTACAGAGATAGCTATAGCTAGCTTTTTATCAAACAACTATTAATTGAGTCAGCTGAAAGTAAATTGACAATGCTAAGTAGTACTCAAAGCTTTAAGTCAGAACTAGAAAGAAAAATTGCATTAATTTACATAACAAAGGCAGGTCATGCACAGATAAACTTTTTTTTCATTAATATCTGATTTTTATACAGAGGAACTACTTCAAAACTAATCTTCATGAAGGTCTGTAGAAAATTTGATTTTGGTTATGTGATATGACACCATATTTTATGAATTATTACTTAATAATTTTCATATTATATATAAAAATGGATGTTATTAAAAGAATCTTAGGGTGGGAAAGGAATTACTAAATGGGACATGTGGAAACTCATTGGCTGCTGCTAATTACTCCGGAGTCATTCATTAATCTGATTTTACTTAATTTTTGTTAATGACTTTAGTTGTCAGTCAAAATCTTTCCTGATTTTGAGAAGCCAGCAAATCTTATCAGGTTCGCTTTTATTTGTTCAGTGAGGTTGAACGACCTTGAAAACTAGTAGATTAAAAATGAGATGAAGTGTAACAGAGTACAAGATCATGAGCTAAGAAAAAGAACAAGAAATCTAGCATCTCAGTGGTTAACAAAAGCTGTTAATAAAGAAACAATGATAATTAGTAAATATGGCTAAAATATAATGACTATATACTGAATGACACACAAGTCAAGGCTTAGAAGGAGTCCAAATTTCTTGTACCTGTTCAGTTGCTTACTGGCAGCTTTTTGAGGCACAGCATTTGGCTTATGTCTGTTTGTACAGAGCCTTGAAGAATGGCTGGTTCATAACCACCCGCAGCAGTCCAAAGAACATGTTCAGTATTCTGGTAAATGTAATTCCAAGAAGTCCTGGTAAGACATTGGTATACTCAATGCAATTTTGGGTTTCTTGGTTCGTGGAAGGCTTATTGGAATTGGAACAGACGCAGAGGAGGAACACTGGAGTCAGTGGGGAAAACACCTCCACTAAATAAAGGCTGTAAAGATACACTACCGTGGAGACAAGCGTAACACCATGAAAAGCTCTGGTATGACAGACATATTCATTAGCTTCAGTCTGGAAAGCCGAGAAAATATGTCTGAGTAAGCCTCTATAACAGTTTTCCGACTTCAACGGAGAACAAAAGGAATCTAATTGGTTTTAATATATACATTGGTGTATATATTCACTTTATTGTGAATTCAAGGAAATAGACTCAGGAAATCTTTACTTACTCTTCACTGCTTTTTCTACTTTCTACACAGTATATTACAATATTTAGTTACCCAAATCGAAATTTACCCAGGCACCAGATTTTCAGCCTTAATTTTGTGCCTAGTGCCTAGCAGTGGGTATTGCGGTAATGTTGTTAGGGGGTGAGTTCAGGAGCAGCTCAGCCTTCTGACTCAACAGTTGCACCCCAGCATCACCTAAGTCCTGATTTACAATAATCTTTTCAGCCTCTGTGAGCAGACTGCAGCATAAAAGGACATGGCTGCAGATCACAAAAACACTCAATGCAATTTAATTAAAACCAAACGCGGGCGGTGGTAAGCACTGTCACCAGAGAACCAGCAAATCTGAACAGGCCATTGGGAACTGTCAGAGCCCTGCTCCCTGCACATTCACAGGCTCTCAGTCCGAGTCTCTCCAAACACTTCACTCAATCCCATCTCACAGTGATTCACTGAGTTTAAACACAGGAATAACCCTTCCTATCAACTTGTATAACCTCCTTCATGCCACAGACCACTGAATTTCACACAGTGATATACATACAGGCCCAACAAAACCACAGAATATGTATTTGAGAAGAACAGAAACTACTTGTTGAGGTATGCTCACGCAGCAGGAGGTTGTCAAGGTTGTCATGGACCTCAGCCCATGAGGACAAACCTGAATTAGCCATACAGATAGGAAAAGGCACAGCAGCATTGGGCTAGCCTGGGTTGTAAAAACACTTGCTAGCTGTGCTGTGCCCTTTACTGCTGCCACATCAACACACCAGTACCCAACATGGCTACTTTGGAGATCCTTCGGTGAAGAACCTTGGGTTACCTTTGACTGCAGTTCTCATAGACTCTCCATCTTTTGGTAGGCCTGTAGCTTCTAGCTGAGTCCTACACAGGGCTTGCCAGGCAGGTTAAAAAGCCTGCAGTACCTTTGGAGGGACTGAATGTTAATCTTGTTTAAATGTCTTGGATTGAGACGTCTGGATTCATTCCCCCCCCGCCCCCCGCCACTGCCCCAGCATGACACACACATTTACCCAAGGCATAGACCTCAGCAACACAGTCAGCTTAGGCTCTCCATGTGAAAGAGAAGAGCATCCAGGGTGCAAGTTAAACCTTTAGTGGAATGAACTGTCTTCTACACATACGGTTTTTTGTACAGAGGAAGACCATAATGACTGCATCCAACCTGGAAATTTCTGTACAGGAAGGAAAATAGGATGAAAGCAGGACAGTTTATGTGTTTTGTTCAAAGTCAGGAGCCGAAGCTGATAATATAACTCAGATCACCCAGTTATATGATCCATGGTCTACTGAAATCCCATTGAGTTTATCTTTTTGTTCTGTGATTTTATAGCACCACATAAAATAAGGGTTGGATTTTGTGATGTAGACATTTATGGAACTATACATCATAAAAGCCTCCTACTGGAAACATTGCTTTTATGTTATTACTGTTGTTGTTACTCTTGTCATCGCTGCTCGTATTGTTATCTTTCCATGCTCTCAAGAAAAATATTGAAAACAGAGAAATGTAAATACTGCTTTGACGTAAATAATGCAACTTGAAAGTCGCTTTCAAGGGAACTAAAAGCAGACTGCTAGAGTATTTTCTACCCCAACGCATGCATAGTGCTCTATGGTGTTGTGAACTGATGAACATGTCCGAGGAACGTTTTAAGTTACACAACAAAAGGAGAAGTCATAGCGCAAGGAGCTTTTGAGTGTGGGTCTCACCTTCAGCTGCAGCTCAGTCCCATAACCTTGTCTCGTGACTCTCTGCACCAGGCAATTCCCGTTAGCGGTCACACCGACTAAGTCAGCCCAGCTTTCTTGGCTGTGTGGGGGCCAAGTGCAGGAGAGGGATTGAAGGGAATGCACGAGACAGCAGCCCGGCTGTGGGAAAGCACATGGAGAAGGGCAACTGTGCGAGCCTCACACTTAATGCTTGAGCTTGGAGAGGTCTGCAAAAATAATCTTCCTTCTACTGAGAGGACTTGAGAGGGGAGGAGGGATGTCGAATGGGGAGCGCCTTCCTGTGTGTTCCTACAGCATCAAACGCAACAGCTCCCCGATGCTTTTTGAGGCCCTTGGAAACTAGCACAACACAAACAATAATACATTATCATCACTTTTAGTCCTTACTCGTTTTCTCCCAAATGCTTAACTCACCAAAAGGAGGGAGGGGACCCGAACCAGAAATGGGATACACATTCCCTGCAAAACAGAATCACGTCGTAACTTAAATAACAGAGACGTTGTGTGCAGGTTGCTGACAGGTTTGAAGCCATAGCTTAGAGAAGCCCTAAATCTCCTCTTGTATTTACACTTCTGGCTCCTCTTTCCCCCGCAGGAGCGCTCCACTAATCACTTACAATCCTCTTCTTGGAACTGGGTGGCAACTCTGCGCAGCCAAAAGCACTCTGGCTGCAATTAAAGCTTGTCTCCTTTACCAATAGGTGTAATCACACCATTCCACACCCCTTGCTTGGAGCAATTTGTACATTTTCTGACTATATCCCTATCCTTCATTGCCTAGGAGTGTTTAGAAAGTGTATTTTTTTTTTCACATACTCATAAGAAACAAACAAAAAGGCTTTGTCCTCAAGGACAGTAGCAGGAGAGCTGGCTATGTAAACAAAAGTCCTGTTTCCCAGTCTGCTGTGTAGGTCCCATTATTTGTGAGTTACAGCATGGAGTAAGGCTAGAATGAGACTTGCTATGTATATAAAGAGGCAAGGCAGATGTTCCGTTTTAGGAAAACAGTGGATCTGTTTTTCCCCAGGTATGTGTGAAAGGCAGTCAGTGCCATAACGCAATCAGTGGACGTTTTTGTTCTGACGGTTCTGCTTTGCCATTGCTCCTGCTGCCCAAAGCCCGTGGGACCGCTCAGCCGTCGCATCGGGGACCATGCGTGCAGCAGCCGCCATCAGCGTCACTTGAGCGCGCACATTGTTTGATACCTTGTTCCGTTCAGGAAACGGGTGGGAAACCACACTTTGCTTGAATGGGTTTTCTATATATGCCTTGGGGGGTGAGAAGAAACACATCTAACAGTCTTGCTTGTTCTCTCATTTTTTTAAAAACATAACTAGCACAGTGCAACAGGGATTAAGTGATATATCTATGGTATTTTTGTACAAGCACACAGAAATATGACCTAAAAATCTTTTTCAATATGATTTTCTCATTAAAGATTTTAACCCAATTTAATACTTAACTTGAACCCTCATGGAAGCTAGCACAACCTAATAACTAAATCATGGGTATTTAATGCAGAATAGAACATGTAATTACCAGAGCAAATCTTAGAATAGTTTAACTTTTTTTGTTATGGTAAAATGAATCAATAGGGTTTCAACATTTAGGTCTCGGTCTTGCATAGACATGTCCCTGTGTGGAGCTGTTTGCGTGACTGGAGCCTCCATTTATTTTTATTATTAAAGAGATAATTGGTGCATAATGAAAAATACTTAAACAACTGTCTCTATTATACCGAGCTGAATTTAAAATTTTTCATTATATTGTACTTTTTGTTCAGTAGGAGCTAGGAACCCCATAGGGTTTGCGTGTATAATTTTTCCACCTTCTATCTTATGTGTGGTTGTTTTGTAATGCAAATAGTCTTCTGTCTAAGCTTGGAACAGGGACAAACCTTCCTGCAGTGCATCTTTTTTTTCCTTCTTTTTTTTCCTGTGTTTAAGCCTGTTCTGTAAGTGCCCACAGAGTAATTCCAGTACTGCAATCCTGACCAGCTAAACCTGTATTACTATTGCTATTGGTTTCCCTTTTTTTTTAATACAGAAGTTATGACTTTATTACTGATTCTTTTCTAACTCAAAATACACCAATATAATTATTTTGTGATAGCATATGTGCCTTTTGTTGAGCCTTTTCTGACCACACACTTTCAGCAAGACTGTATTCTTGTCTTATTTGTCATATTCCACGTTGTTGGTGAGACGGTCAGGATTGCCTGAAGCTGGACTCCTGCTCTATTGTAAGAGAAGTCACTGAATGCTTCTTAATTCTTCCTATGGCAAACTACTAGAAGAGGCAGGCATATTCAGTGTTGGAGCTAAGGCACTGTTTTCCTACCTTTTTAGTTAACATCTAGGTAAAAATAGTATTTTTTCTGAATTTTAGAATTCTACTTGATTTGTTTTGAAACCTTGCAATTATGTGATGAGCCTTTCTTGGGGTAAAATAAGCTCATAATTTGTTGCTCAGCTCAGAAGAGTTAGGAAGATAGTTAGTTCTATAAAGATATGTGATAGATTATATTTTCCCAGGAAAATTTATATTAAGCCCTCTAGAGAGAAGAAATCTCCAAAAAGCAAAAGACACAACTTGGCTGCTGATTTCATCCTGACAAGATTAAGGAATAGAAAACTTCAATAACAGGAGAAACGAACCTTCCATTGCAATAATTAAACAGGATTGCTTAGGGAAAAGAGATCACAGGTCAGTGAACATTATGCGTCCTCTGTAGCAATCCTCTGTATTTGTGCTGGATTCAGCTTCAGTTGTCACCTAACCTGTCACACGAACACTGGAATGAATCATGCTCAAAGTGATGGAGATGGAGTAGATCACCTCAGAAGAACATAAGATCTATGTCAGTAGGTAATTTATGTGGCTGTTGCAAATGACCATTTTATTAAAGAAAGACCAGCAGCAAAGCAAAGCCAGGAAAAGGCACAAGGTGGTTGCCATAGATTACAACGTGATACCACAGGTTTCCGCATTCTTGTTTCCCTGCACAAACCCAGAGGGAGGGAAGGAGTGGGAGGAAGAGAGAGAGAATGGCAAACACTGCTGAGGAGGGACTGAAACAACCTGAGCGACTGTTAGATGAACTAGAAAGCATCATGAGAAGAAAAAGGACAGTAAATACTTTGATGCAATGGGAAGATTTCTTCAGCGTAAATACATATGCCTCCAAGGCATGATGCCGCTTCATCATGCACATCTTTGGCACAAACCAACTGCTTTTTTGTCATTTCTGCCCATGTTAGACTCGATTTGATCAACAGGAGGCAGGCAGCCAAAGGCATACACTCTGCCCGAGATCCACATCGAAGATTTCTAGGAAACATATAGAAAACCACTCATTAACTATTTAAAAGAATCAGATCTTGAATTACAGGATTGCATAAAAGTATTTATAGTACCTACAAACAGGAGGGTTTTCCAAATTATTTATCTGGCCGGTCAGCTGCAATGTGACAGTGCTGCCACACATTTTGCCATGGCAGGCTGACCTAGATCAAAGCCCTTCTCTGGTTCCTTCCTTCTGGGAACACCATACTTATGCTATGGGTCTTGGGGTCTCAGCACGAAAAATCACAGTGCATATATGAAGTAAAAGTCAGTGCAATCCCACCCTGAAGTGACCCTGACATGACTCTGGGAGAGTTACGCCCTGAAGTCTACATGTTTGTGATATAATCATGCACAATACATATTAGGATCTATACATCTAAAGGGAGAAAAAGTCCTTCCGTTGAAAGTCTTTTCCTTACTTCTGATCTCACTATTCTAAATGTTTGGAAATATTTCACATCTTTCCAGATAGAAGTAGGTATCAAATGACAAAAAAAAACTTTTTTTTTCATTAGTAATGCATTTTGAGCTCCTTCTTGAACAACAACATATCAATCTCACTTAGTGGTTGTTCTTAACATAGGAAAAATATTGGCAGCTCAGGCAGGGCAACTTTCTTTTCGTTCTACTACTTATAACAGACTTCAGAGTATGTGCATGACTTACTTTTGCTGCACACTTACTATGAAAAAAAGTACATACAACGATAACAACACACATTCTTTTTTGTTTAAATGCGCATGCCCTCCAAATTAATGGGTGATAGCAGAAAATTCCTTTCCTTTCTAGCTTAGCTCAGAAGCCATAAAGTCATTCAATTTTGGATCCATTCCTATTTCTCAGACTCCCCAGGAGATTTAGTAAAAGCAAGGCATAGCTCTTTGCTGGAACCCCATGGGCATTACGACATTTTTTAGATGTAGATAAGGCTGCTACACTCTGCATTTGCAAAGTCAAGATTTCATTTATAAGGTGCTGAAGCTGGAAGGCTTTCATGTTAGGCCCTCAGTTCACAATCTCCAGCAAAAGAGGAAATGGAGGGTATGTCAGCAGCAAGCAACTGTGCACAGAACAGAGACATCTCAGTTCAGTGCATATGTTCACACAGCGGAGTGTTATGTAGAGATACCATGTGGGTCTCTCTACATGGTATCTCTAAATAATAAAAATATTTGTGTTAGCATAGCATTGCTTTCAGCAGCAGCACTTCAACAGCGCTGCTCGGGCCCAGTACCAAGTTACCATCTTTTAAGTTTTCAGGTGCCTTGCATTGCTTGAGTGATGACTCTTTTTCTGGGTGGTCAGGGAGGGGGGGAACAAAAATAAAACCAAAGAACATGCTTGAAGAGCTCCGATTTTGCTCCTGAGTACATGCAGGGTGGCGGGGAACACGGCGTGACAAGCATTCAACCTGGGCACAGCTCTGGGAAATGTATTGCCACTGGTTCACCCAAATGGAGAGATGACAGTTCAGCTTTGTAACCACCAGAGAACTGGTTCCTGATTCCTCCTCTTCTTTTCCCCCTCTTCTCCAAGGGCCATGGACCCACCTGCAGTATTTAACCAGGAATAGATGCATGGATAGCCTCTTCTTAAAGATCACCTTCTTAGACTGATGCTGAAGTCTCTGAGCAGGACAGCGATGGTGACTGGGACCAGGAGCAGCTGTTCTGGGGCTTGAACCCTTTTTCCTGCTTCTCCCAATCCTGCCTGCTCAGCCTGGTGACAGGCTTGCAGCCAGTCACAGAGAAGAGGGTTGGAGAGCAGGGATGTGCCTGACCTGACTGCTGGAAGGGGAGCATGCTACAGCTCTGAGTACAGACACTAGTGAAATATTCAGGATCAAAATTCAAGGAAAACAAGCACATCTATCAGTAGCAGAGTCACTAAAATCAGTTTTTTTCAGATTTATGCTATGCCTTTTATTTATTCCCATGACAGCAGTCACCTACAACGATCCTAACTCCTCTCTTCACATCTGTCTTCCTAATACACTACTCTCAGTACCTCTCCCTTTACCTCCTATTTCCAGTTCCCCTTCCCCAGTATGGTCAACTCCCATTTTCCATTTACTCTAACCTCCCAGTTCCCACCACCTCCCTGCTTCCAGATCCCTCCCTGGTTAGCTGGGCAATAGGCAATGAGGCAGATTTGGGGATGGCAGATCAGCCAGGGAGTATTTGTTTGCTATTATGTAGCAGAAGAACAAGCAGATAGATATGCTGTGTTTGCACTACAGCCCTTCCCCCAGTAGGGCAACAAATTGCATGTTGCTGTTGGTTCTCATTAAACGTTTTAAGAATTTAAATCTCTTTGAGATCTTTATCCTTCTGTCAAATTCGTTTGGAACTGGACATCACTGTGGAATGATGGACAGATGGTATAATCACATAAGCCTCCTTTCACTGGGAAGCCACATGAAAAACAAAACAGACAAAAGTATCAGAAATAATTATGCTCCTTTTTGGAGACTGGATGGAGGCAGAAAGACTTGACAATTTGATAGAAATTATGCAGTGATCAGGGTCAGATGCAATGTTTAGAGTCTCCCTTCAAAATGTTAAGGGTCCTTTGGATGGTGCTTACATGTGCTGTGATGTACAGATACCACTGAGTCATGGGCTACCAACAACTGCAAAGGCTGTGGGTCCGCTGCGCCAGACCTCCTCCTAGCTCAGGAGGAAAGCTGCTTCCTTCCTCACTTTCCATTCTCTCCTCCAGCTCACCGGTTTGCGGAACTTTGCTGTGGTTCAGATAAGCAGGTCTTCAGAGGCAGGCAGCAGCGTTTCAGAGAGGTATGTGTTAGATAAGTAGCCCACAGGCCTGTGTGTGGTTCTGCGTTTTAGGAGCACCCAAACCAGATGCCAGAATAACAGTTTACTGCACATGCAGCATATGCCCTCAACACTACTGTCCACATTACTGTTTCTAAAAGGTACTTTCAGGGTTGTGGTGTGGAACAAAGGACCCCAGGTCACTGACACCCACCCCGTTTCCATTGCTAGAAACATTATTGCTATATTATGTAAGCAATCTCCTGGAAATTTGTTGAAGTTAATGTGAAATCAATTAAGCCACTGCATCTAAATAATAGATCTCTAATGCTATAGATAAAATCAGCGCTGGAGGCTGTTGCCTCACATTCAGTAGCTGTGTGCACCACTGCTGGAAGAGCAGCAGTGGGTGTCACGGCGGGTGCTGGAACGGGGACCATCACGGTGTCCCTTACATTGGGGCTGCGGGGAAGGGCTGCAGCTCCGGCTCCTGCTCACCCCACGAACGGCGCGATGAGAGGGATGCTGCGGCCCTGCTCACGCGTGGGGTGCGAGACGCGGGGGGGCCGGTGCTGCGGGCCCAGCGGCGGCCAGCGCCCCTCGGAGACGCGGCCGCGGGCGCGGCCGTGCCGGGGGAGGCGAGGGCAGGGCCGCTCCGCTCCGTGCCGTGCCGTGCCGGGGGAGGGCCGGGCCGGGCCAGGCGGCCCCGGGCGCGGCAGAGCGAAAGGGAAAGCCAGCGCCCGGGTGACTTCCCTCTGCCCGAGCGGAGCGGGGCGGAGCGGGGCGGGGGGGCGGCCGCCGCCACCGCTTCCCGGTCGCCCGCGCCGGCTCCAGCCGCGCCCGCTCCCCGGCCGCCTGCCCGCACCGCAGCCCCGTCCCCCGCCGCGCCAGGCACCATGAGCGGCTCCGGCCCGGAGGCGCCCCAGCCCAGCGACGCCGCGGAGGTCCGGCTGCAGGAGGCCGAGCAGGACTGGGCGGCGGCCAAGGCTTTCTACGACAACCTGGTTTCCAAGAGACCCCGGCCGGTGAGTGCGGGCGGGCGGGCGGGCGGGCCGGGGGTGGGGGTCCGGAGGCTGGGGGCTGAGGGCCGGCGGCTGCCGGCCGGCGCTACCCTCCGCTCTCTCCGCAGCCCAAGCCCCAGCACGCCATCACGGTGGCCGTCTCCTCCCGAGCCCTCTTCGACCTGGTGGAGGAGCGGCGGATCTTCGAAGAGCAAGGGGTGGAGAAGTACGTGGAGTACCAGCAGGAGAACGAGAACGTCACCCTCAAACCCGGGCCGGCTTTCTACTTCGTTAAGGTACCCGGGCCGGGGCGAGCCGGGCGGGCTGGCCCGGCGCGGGGGAGTGCGGCGGGGCGCGGAGGATGCCGCAAGGCCAAATTTTGGGAAGAGGAGGAGCCCCGAAGCCTCCTTGGGCGGAGATAATCCTGCCCCGGGGAAACGTGCTGGGGACTCGTTCGCCGGCGGTGAGCTCGCCTCGGCCGGCGAGCCCGGCATCTTCTGCGCCTCTCGCTGCGACGGCCCGGCCTGGCGGGCACCCCTGCCTCCCGCCCCTCGCTCCCCTCCCGCCGGCGCTAACGCTAAACGCCTGCGGGACATCGCGTCCTGCTCGCGTCACCGGGGACGGAGCTCTACCCCCAGCGTCACGGTTTGTACCCCCCGGCTCTCTGCTTCGCGTCTGAGGTGTGGGCGAGGAGCAACCTGCATTTTCTGCTGGACGCGGGGGGCACGAACCGCCTTTCCTTTTAAGAGCATTTTCAGTTAAGATAGGCCCCCAAATTGCTTTAAGTTTCTTGCAACCTCCTCCCCCCCCCAAAAAAAAAAAAAAACCCAACAAAAACATCTTAGTTCCTCATTCCACTTTTAGGTCTCACTTATACTATGGTTAAAGACAGCGCTAATTCAATATTATTCAAATTACTTTATTCAGAACTGAACCTTTTTTTTCTTATTTGGTCAGCTTTCATTTTTCCTTGCTTTCATTGTCACCCTGGAAATTGTTCTCGAGGACCAGCAAAAGAAATAGAACCTTTAGCTGGGACTCAGGGTTTAAGCACAGGTGAAATGGAATATTTTGCTTTCATTGCACAAGATAAGAGAAATGGCCAAGGTAAACAGCCTCCAGCACAGAAAGCAAGTGAAATTACAAAAAAATGAAAAAAACTAAAAATATGTATGGTTTTGAGGAACACAGGTTTTAGGTGGGACTGACTTGAAAAAATGCTGTCTACAGACTTCATTTTATGTCCGTGGAGAATGGTTTGATAAGCTCCACCACAGTAATTTTAGAAAATTTATTAAATCATACTTAGCAGTCGTACTTGCTGACAGCAGAGTTGTGACAGAACACTTCCTTCAGGTTTTAAAAGTAGATTTTCATTGCTTCAGTTGTAGTTTCAAGAAATTAAAACATTTTCAGCATTGCTGATGGCTTTTTGGAAATACATAGTGGAAAAATTATTTATGTCAATACCCATGCTGTTCTAAATATAACAGATAGCTGTTAATGGTGTTAATAGCACAAGCATAGTAAAGGTGTTTTTAACATAAAAGCATTGTCATAAAATAATTCACTTTGTACACCAGCAAGGCTAGGCTGACGAGCGAATTTACTGCATCTTTTCCTGTCTGTAGCAGCTAGAGATAGCAGCCCTGCTAGCACAGTCAATTTTCAAGAGATTTGTTAGAGTTCAGTGTCAAATTCACTTTGAATATAAGCAAGATTTGACTGTTTAACTCCTCACACTTTGAAAATCAGAGCTGTTAGCTATGCCCAGCTAAAAGCACCTTGACCTCTGTTCCCTTCCAGTATGCTATTTGCATTTGAATTCTTTATATTTTTAAAGAGATTCATAAATTGCTTAGTCACAGGAATCATTAGGCTACAGAACTGTGGGTTTGTTGGGTGATACTTTCTACTTGGAGACAAAGAAGGAAAAAAATTATATATTTTTGTTCGGATTCCTTTATCAAAATCTTTAAGACACTAACTTAAAAGTATTATAGCTCATGCTTGTAGCACTTAAGAATCTTAGGATTTCCTTGGGCTGCAAAATGTACAGGCATTGGACAAAAAAATGGCATCCCCTCCTTCACTCCCCCTTATTCTCTAATACTTTAAGAAATCGCTAGTGTACTAGAGTATTAGCAGAGAGTACAAAAAGAAAAAAGGTACAAAGGGGTTATGACCACATACTAAGATTTTTTTCTAGGCCTTATACGAGGCTCTGACTTAGAGTTTTCCTAAGCATAGCCCCACATGACATAGCCATGCTTTTTAAAGTGAGATTCCCACAATTTAATTATGAAATCTATGTTTTAATTCTTAACAACTGTCCTGGCTTTTTAAAGCACCTTAATGAAAATCAACCCATAGAATCACAGAATCACAGAATCGTATAGGTTGGAAAAAACCTTTAAGATCATCGAGTCCAACCGTAAACCTAACACTGCCAAGACCACCACTACACCATGTCCCTAAGCACCTCATCCAAACATCTTTTAAATACCTCCAGGGATGGCGACTCAACCACTTCCCTGGGCAGCCTGTTCCAATGCTTGACAACCCTTTCAGTGAAGGAAAGTTTCCTAATATCCAGTCTAAACCTCCCCTGGTGCAACTTGAGGCCATTTGCTCTTGTCCTATCACTTGTTACCTGGGAGAAGAGACCGACCCCACCTCTCTACAACCTCCTTTCAGGTAGTTGTAGAGAGCGAGAAGGTCTCCCCTCAGCCTCCTTTTCTCCAGGATAAACAACCCCAGCTCCCTCAGCCGCTCCTCATCAGACTTGTGCTCCAGACCCTTCACCAGCTTCGTTGCCCTTCTCTGGACACGCTCCAGCACCTCAATGTCTCTCTTGTAGTGGGGGGCCCAAAACTGAACACAGTATTCGAGGTGCGGCCTCACCAGTGCCGAGTACAGGGGGGACAATCACTTCCCTAGTCCTGCTGGCCACGCTATTTGTGGTACAAGCCAGGATGCCATTGGCTTTCTTGGCCACCTGGGCACACTGCTGGCTCATATTCAGGCGGCTGTCAACCAACACCCCCAGGTCCTTTTCCACCAGGCAGCTTTCCAGCCACTCTTCCCCAAGCCTGTAGCGTTGCATGGGGTTGCTGTGGCCCAAGTGCAGGACCTTGCACTTGGCCTTGTTGAACCCCATACAATTGGCCCCAGCCCATCGATCCAGCCTGTCCAGGTCCCTCTGCAGAGCCTTCCTACCCTCCAGCAGATCAACACTCCCACACAACTTGGTGTTGTCTGCAAACTGACTGAGGGTGCACTCGATCCCTTCGTCCAGATCATTGATAAAGATATTAAACAGAACAGGCCTGTTTACTGAGCCCTGGGGAACACCACTTGTGACCGGCCGCCAACTGGATTTAACTCCATTCACCACCACTCTTTGGGCCCGGCCATCCAGCCAGTTCTTTACCCAGTGAAGAGTACACCCGTCCAAGCCATGAGCAGCCAGTTTCTCCAGGAGAATGCTGTGGGAAACCATGTCAAAGGCTTTACTGAAGTCTAGATAGGCAACATCCACAGCCTTTCTCTCATCCACTAGGCGGGTCACCTTGTCATAGAAGGACATCAGGTTGGTCAAGCAGGACCTTCCTTTCCTGAACCCATGCTGACTGGGCTTGATCCCTTGGTTATCCTCTACATGCCATGTGATGGCACTCAGGATGATCTGCTCCATCAGCTTCCCCGGTACTGAGGTCAGGTTGACAGGTCTGTAGTTCCCCGAGTCCTCCTTCCAGCCCTTCTTGAAGATGGGTGTGTCACATTTGCTAATCTCCAGTCAGCTGGGACCTCCCCAGTTAGCCAGGACTGCTGGTAAATGATGGAAAGGGGCTTGGTGAGCACATCTGCCAGTTCCTTCAGTACTCTCGGGTGGATCTCATCAGGCCCCATAGACTTGTGTGTGCCTAAGTGGTGCAGCAGGTCACTAACCATTTCCCCCTGGATTATGGGGGCTCCATTCTGGTCCCCGTCCCTATCTTCCAACTCAGGGGGCTGGGTACCCAGAGAACAATTGGCCCTGCTATTAAAGACTGAGGCAAAGAAGGCATTAAGTACCTCAGCCTTTTCCTCACCCTTGGTCACTGTGTTCCCTCCCCCGTCTACTAGGGGCTGGAGATTCTCCTTAGCTCTCCTTTTGCTGCTAATGTATTTGAAGAACTATTTTTTGTTGTCTTTTACAGCAGCAGCCAGATTGAGCTCTAGCTCGGCTTTGGCCCTTCTAATTTTCTCCCTGCACAGCCTCGCTTCACCTTTGTAGTCCTCCTGAGTTGCCCGCCCCTTCTTCCAGAGGTCGTAGACTCTCCTCTTTTTCCTGAGTTCGAGCCAGAGCTCTCTAGTCAGCCAGGCCGGTCTTCTTCCCCGCCGGCTCGTCTTTCGGCACCTGGGGACAGCCCGCTCTTGTTCCTTTAGGACTTCCTCCTTAAAGAAAGCCCAGCCTTCCTGGACCCCTTTGCCCATAAGGGCTGCCTCCCAGGGGACTCTCTCGACCAGTCTCCTCAACAGGCCAAAGTCCGCCCTCCGGAAGTCTAAGGTGGCAGTTTTGCTGACCCCCCTCACCGCTTCTCCACGTATCAAAAACTCTATCATTTTGTGATCACTCTGCCCAAGATGGCCTCCAACCATCACATGGCTCACAAGTCCTTCTCTGTTCGTGAACAAGAGGTCCAGCGGGGCACCTTCCCTAGTTGGCTCACTCACCAGCTGTGTCAGGAAGTTATCTGCCACATGCTCCAGGAACCTCCTAGGCTGTTTCCTCTCTGCTGTATTGTATTTCCAGCAGACATCTGGTAAGTTGAAGTCCCCCATCTTGCATTCATTTGATGATTCATTGTTGACTTTATTGCCGTAATCCCAAGGAATTCCATTCAAGGGTCAAGATCCCAGCAGCGGTCTGTGTATAAACCTACAGCAAAAAGCAAGCCTTACTCCAAAGGGATAAGATTCTAAGTAAGACGAGAGAACAGATGGATACAGAGAGAGATGAGCAGATGAAATGTCAAGGAAATAAGAATGCCAAACTGTGGATATAACATGTTGGCCCATTATCTTCAAAGAGATCTCAAATGAATCAAAATCTGTCTCATTCAGTACTGCAATTAGAAATCACCGAGGTAATCATGTTTGACAGGGTATGATTTTGTACTCATTACTTAAGGACAGTCTTTGACACCTGACCACCTGAACTGTGTCAGTAAATCTTTGCATAAGTATGTGGCCCAAATTCACATTTGTGCATGCAAAACAAGTAGTTGCACATATAAATTCCTTTACACCTTCTCCTTGATTTCACAAGAACAACTTTCAAGTGGACATGAAAGTCCAAGTCCAAGTTTCAAGTGGACAAGGAAAAAAGAAAAAAGATTAATAGGGATTGTGATAATGTTCAGCAATGCATTGATTTATTCTGGATGATCATGGTGTCCCAAGAAAAAGGATTTCCATGATAGTTAAATTCTGTAACTCAGCAAAAGAAACTTACTTGCTTCCCTTCAAATGAACCCAGACAAATGGTTGCTGGGAGGAGCAGAGCAGAAAGGAATAAAAGAAATTCAGCAAGTTAAACTATCAGGTATGTCATGGTTTAACCCCAGCTGAAACCAGGACAAGGTATTTCACATTCCCCTTCAAGACAGTCCTGTCACTAAACCCATAGTGATTAAGAACTGAGACACATTCCACTTGTCTATTGAGTTCCACATTTTTAACCTGCAGGCGCTGGAGCATGTCAATGCCCGGCTTCTTGAGCTGTACCCTGATGATGAAGAACGATTTGATATTGTTCTGATGACTAATAACCATGCCCAAGTGGGCGTGAGACTCATAAACAGCATCAATCACTATGGTAAGTAAAATAAATACTACCTTGTAGAACTGCCTGCTGTTACATAATAAGATGAATTAATTTTATTTTTCCTGTTCTGACCTTGGTAAAAGCAGCTTCTTTGATACTGACACCCATTCCTCAGAAGATGATATTTATTTTTGGGTGTCAGCATAAGTGAGATAGTGTTAAACAGAATTTGGTCCAAAGCTCTAGATTTAACTCGTCAGGTGTGAACCTTAATTTCTGAGAAGTCCTTAAACTTTTTTGTTGTTCGGTATTTACGCCCTATACATATACCTTCATAGCAGTTATTCTGCTGTCTTAGAGGGATTTTTTTTTTTAATTCTCAAGGAGGAAGGACTGATCAAACATTGTAGTCACTTTAAGTTGTCTAACTTGTTGAAATTCCAGTGAACATTTTTCTGAGTTTACTGTCAGCTGTAGGCTACCGTACCTTTTTATGGGTTCCTTTTACAGGTTTGTAGTGTCCAGGCAGAGTCACAGCTTGTTGTGCTGTTCTTACTTTAGGCTTAACAATTGAACGTTTCTGTATGACGGGAGGAAAAAGCCCTATTGGTTACCTGACTGCGTACCTTACGAACTTGTACCTCTCAGCAGACTCTGAAAAAGTGCAAGAAGCTATAGAAGCAGGTTTGAATTGACTTTCTTTTGTTATCTATCTGTTGAGCTTGTTAAAAAATGAATTGTACTCACTGGAGATTGATGAGGCACTTTTTTCTGCGTGTCTTTCACAGAAAGTAGTGCTGCTTCATCAAATGCAGAAAGTCACAACTTTGTATGGTGCAAACTTATTGCTTATTTTTAATCAAATAAAATCAGGTTATTCCTCTGTATTGTTCCTCTCTGACCCTTCAGCCTGCTGATAATGACAACTTAATCATGCTCTACCTTTGTCACACCTTTCTGTCTTCTCCCATGCTACAAGAAATGTACTCCCGTACACACCTACGCACCTCTATTCAACTTCTGTTTGAATACAGTCATCTCTTTGATATGACTTAGAAAAAACAACTTCTGTGTTTTGTTAAAAAATAGCAAATAGTTTGACTCAACAGTCTTCTTGAAATTTCCTGCTTTGTCTCCTTTGCAGCACACCTTGGGGACTGGTTTTGTATATTCTTATATGGGAGTGGAAGGAAGCATGTCTAAGAAGTTATGTCGATGGGACAGCTTCCATGAATTTGTATTAAAGAACAGCCATTACTAATTAGCTTTAGTGGTCATTTCTGCTCACCATATATAAAGGTCACCACAAATAAGTTGTTGGAACCAAACTGCTGACAGTTTAATGAATGACTTTTCAGGACATGCTAACTGAGGTTCTCTGATCCATTTTCAGGCATCGCATCAGCTACGATGTTCACTGCCAACAAAGATGTTGCTTACTCAGATACACAGTTGAGGGTGGCATTCGATGGGGATGCGGTTCTCTTTTCTGATGAATCAGAGCAGATTGTCAAAGAGCAAGGATTAGATAGATTTTTTGAACATGAACAGCTGAATGAAAATAAGCCTCTTGCACAGGTTTGTACTTCTTTGAATCAGTGAGGTTTCAAATCATCCGTTAATTTTCAGTGCTGCTGTATTTCTCCAGGTTCCCCAGTGTGTATGTTTTCTTCTTTGTGGAAGCTGATTGCCCTATTTATTTCCTTTTCCAAGGATAATCTTTAAAATGCATGTTTGACATAAAAGAGCCCAGCACTGCAGTCCTTTCACCAGATCTCCCACTTAACTGAGAGAACTGCATATGTAAGACAGTGACTTACAGTTGTATTTTAATTGTATCATTAGAAAAAGGAAAGGCTACTACTGATTTCCATGATTATTGTTTTATCAGATTGTGTAGGTCATGTTAATTTCAAACACTGCGATATTCTGGTTATTGAAACAGGGTAATATCTGTGCTTATTCCCAAGCAGAACTATGCCATTTGTCTAAAAAAACACAAATATTTTAACATTAGCTTAAACTGAAAGACCAATTCTGCTATTGTTAAAAATGGTATAAATTCAGAATAAAAGTTTGATTTATGAAAGTACTGGACAGTGCAATATATTGCAATTTGACCCAAACTATCATTTACTTCTTTTAATCAGAGTGTAATTCTAGTATTGTCATTAATCTGGAAAGAGTTCAGTGATGTCTATGTAATTAGGTCTCTTACTGGTTTTTGCGCAGAAAAAAAAATTGCACCTCATGGTTCATAGTAAAAAGAGTTAAGTGGTTTTAAAGAACATTTTATTAAAGTTCAAGACTGTAGTTACAACTTTATATTGTAAGAGATCTTGTAAGCCTTAGTGAGAATCAGTTTCCTGCTGATCATACCATGTAGGATTATAGTTTTAACTTTTTTCCAATTTGTGAATTCCTAGTGAGCGTGCAGACCCATTTGGACACATTACATACATAGAGAATTTGCTGAGTAGCATAGCATTAGGGAAGGAATCCTGTATGTAACTGGCATTCTGGAATAAAGCAAAAGAATGATTTTGGGATCTGTGGACAAATACTAAAAATGCTTCTGGTATTTTGTACTCAGGGTCCTTTGAAAGGTTTTCTGGAAGACCTAGGGAGACTCCAGAAGAAGTTCTATGCAAAAAACGAACGATTAAATTGTCCCATAAGGACCTACCTGGTCACAGCCAGAAGCGCGGCGAGCTCTGGAGCCAGAGTGCTGAAGACTCTTCGTAGCTGGGGTCTGGAGATTGATGAGGCACTTTTTCTAGCAGGAGCTCCTAAAGGACCGGTCCTGGTGAAAATCCGCCCTCACATTTTCTTTGATGACCAGATGTTTCACATCGAAGGAGCACAGAAATTAGGAACCATAGCTGCACATGTTCCCTATGGCATTGCTCAGAAATACCACAAATCTGCATGACTGGATGGCACCATTAACGATAAGGTTCTTAACTCAGCCAGCCTCTAATACACCAATAGTTATGTCTGAAAACCTCTACATTTGTATATTGTAAGCACTATGTTTAAAGATTTAACTTCTGGCTAGAACAGCCTTTAAAGGAAATATTTTTAATAAAGCTAAGTTTTTAATAGAGTTATTTTAATAGCATTCTTAAGCAGTTTAGGTTTTTTACCCGTCTGGATCTAACACTGTTTTTTATATTAGGAAAATACTTGTACTGTTTTTATAGCTTGAGACATATTTTGAGAGACAGAGATAACAGTTATATTTTCTCTAAAAACTGTTGACGGGTTATTTATAACAAAAATCATGTTGCAATGCTAGTCCTTGACAGTTATGTCTGAAATTACCAAAAGCACAGTTTACATATAAGTGTTTACCTGTTGGTGGTTTGCTTGTTAAATATGTGTTCAGTAGGTTTGTTATCACAAGGTTTCAGCTTCCAGTGAATGTTAGCTTATTTGATCTTTTGTTTACAGGAACCTTTTCTTTTTCTATGTTATTTTCCTATTCTAATAAAGCTGGCTTTACACAACATTGTCATTTTTCTGTGTAGAGGTTTTAGCATAATTTCCTATGCAGAGTTTGCGTAATCAGTGTCTCTTGCCTCCTTTGGATATTTAGAACCAGAAGTGATCACTTTCAGCCAAATTTGAGAGAGAGATAGAGGTCTCAAAGACACTTAAGTCCCAACAGATCTCGTAGAGCTGGGCAGAAGCCAGAGATGCTGTGAGTATCTTGACAGAGGCAAAGACTGAAGCTCTAGAGCATACCTTTGTAATGGCAGAGAATCTACCCTAAATAATGCTGTTAATGGAACTCCTTGTTTCTTGACTAGCTTCACTTAGGATTTACAGCTGTTCTGTGATCTGCGTGAACTCAGTTTGGCAACCTCACGTGAGTTTCCAGGGGACAGGTGCCTGTTGCAGCATGAATTCATGTAAAGTTACACCGTAGGTCTATTCTACCTCTTTCATGCTGAGTTCCTGTATCTCAGTGTCATCCCTGTATCTGAGTGCCTTCCAAATGATGCAACTAACATCTGTCAGGTGGTGTTTGTTCTCTTTCTCTCCCTAGTGGAACAAGTGTCCTGTTTTATTTTTATTGATGCTATGTATTTATACCAGAAGAGACAAAACCAAAAGAATGTGCTTTGCAGTGGGAGCAGAAGTTGGTGAAGGCTAGTGATGATCTGTGGTTCCTGGGGGAATTCACTCCAGAATCTCACGTTAGCCTCTCAGAAAGTTTGGTCTCTTCTGTCTGGATGAACTGTCCTGTTATTGCAGAAAGCTTCATTGCATTAATTGTGGTTTCCCTCCCAGAAGCATAGGCAATCTTTTAAATGTTCTTGGTCCAAGCCACAAAGTTCTTTGAAAACAAAGGCAAAAGCCTTGATCCTGCATGAAACTCGAATAGCGATCATTAGAAAGGCTTTTATGTGTTCACACCAGCATGTGTTGTTGATGGGATGAACTGCAGAGTTCTGGTGTACTTGGAATTTCATAAGTGCTAAAGGCTTTGTGCCCAAAACGTATCACATTTCCCAGCCTAGCCAGGAGGTGAGGAAGACATGAATAACTGAAGCCTGGTCATTGTCTGCCAGGATGGGATAGAGCTACCTCGCCAAACGGAGATTATAAAAAATGTTATTAGCAGATGTTTTTATGTGAGAGCTCAGAATCAGCAAGGAATCCAAAAATATTCCTTAGCTGTGGAATATAAATTGCATGTGTACCTTCACCACAAAAGCATGGCTGCAAATTTCAGGAACACTGGTCCTGCCTTGTTGGAGCAGAACACGATCAGCCATTGTTCATCCATGCGCTGTTAGAGCTATAGATGTTGGATGCAGAAAAACATGAAGGATATATGCTGTGAAGGAAACATGAAGGAAAGATTGCTGGCACTTGACCCTCATTGAACATAGCAATTCAGGCTTGATACTGAAAAGACTAATGGGATTCTTGATCCCTGTGGGATTCTGAAGGTGAGTGTCTCATGCCTGACAGGGTAAGCATGTCAATCAGTGAATAAATTGGAAACTGAATCATCTGGTCTATTATGTTTACCTTTATTTCCAATCAACCATCCTCCTACAGCAAAAATGAAACCTACTGGCCAGGATATAGTTAGGAGCTTCCAGTTTTTACATCTTTTTTGATCTGTACACACATAGTACTAGAGGACTACCTCTCGCAGTGTCATTCCTGACAGCACTAAGGCATGTGTGAAGAGAAATAAAGAGTTCACATATTAAATTTACATAGTAGAATTTGCACTCTTAGTCATAGAATTCAAATTGACATTGAAGTCCAGAAGCTGATGTAAAGGTCCACAATCACTTTTCCTAAGTTAGTTGAGCAAAATGCCCTTAGATGTTTGTTCAGATTATACACTGCCTTTTAATTGTCGGCCAACTGTCCCAGCTGCTTCTCTGCATATCCTTGACGGCTGCTTCTCTGCATATCCAACTGGCAGCATGTTGGGTGAGTGGAGCCTCATTCGTTCATGGAAGTGCCTTCCAGACTAATATGGATGTCTGGGGAGACTCGGCTTGCCAAGTAGTCTCTGCCCATTACAATTATTGTCTTCTGCTCCAAGGCACAGCTTGGCTAGTGGACCAAAAATAATAATTTTCAAGAAAACTCTCTGAAATGGGTTGGGAGCTGAGGGAAAGGGTTTTCTATTTTTGTAGACATAGACCTTAATTGTCTCTTAATAGCATTCCAGTCCACAAAACAAACAAACAAACAAATAAAACCCCTTGCTTCTCATGCTTATGAGGATACCATGAATTTATGCCCTAGCACCTCCTAACCCTAAGCCAGTCACACTTACAACAACATATAACATTTTTCAATAGGGGAAATAGAGAAAGAGTCCTATGGTTCTGGACTGTCCTGTCTATCAGCCTGTTTATAACACTGGAAGACAGACCCATGAAAAATAAACTCATCCCAGCCAAAACCTGGAAGAGGATTAATGATAACACAGATCAAATTCTGTGCAGAAACAGAACTTTGTCAGGCAAAGTCAGTCCTTGTTCCCTTAGCTTCCAGGTTTGTGCACCACATCACAGTGAAGAGTCCAGGTAAGACAAATGGGAATGTCTCCTACTGGTACCAGTCCCCATGGACAAAAATATTGCAAATAAGATCTTGAAGGTGACTTGACTATTTTTTATTTTATTTTTTTACAGAATATATCCTCAGAGTGTGTTGGATACCTCCCACGAGCTACCAAGACATAATAAACCCATGTTCCCCAAGACATCCTTTCAGTTTCCAGGCTAGCATGTCATGCATAGTGAAACAACCATCTGGAGGAAACAAAGTATTTCAGATGAAGATTTGGAGATGGTCATCACTGCATGTGTTCCAACATGTGTCCTCCTGTGGTCCTGGACTGTGATCTGTTCTAAGGACGCGGGAATCAGAGGGCTCCTACATCCTGAGGAGGATCCTCAGGTACCCCTCCTTGGGCTAGTCTGCCAGATCCTGTAACCTGCACTGGCATGCAGTATTGCTAAACAGAACACACCCATCTTCTCAAGTGCAACTGATGGGCAGAGAAAGCAGTGAAGCAGGTCAATGTCTTACGAGAAAAAATAACTGTCAGTTACCCTGCTCAGTAGTATCTGGGACCAACAACATCTGAATGCATATGTCATCCCGGCCTAGATGAGCAGCTTCTGATCACTATCACCCGTGAGCTCCTGCGCACTGAAGGCTGGTTTGACCACCAATGAACCCAGGCAGGATCCTTGAGTCAGTGCCCTCTCCAACACATTCACGGTCTTCTGAAGTAGTAGGTGTATCAGAGATGACTGCCAGAGTCCCCATTGCCAGATGCTGAATAGCAGATTCTGTATGTCCCACCAGGAGGATTTCTTACAGGATGAATCTGTTCCTCTAACAGAGCATTTCCTGGTTCTCTTATTTTGGCATCTCATTGGCAACGACTGTCCCTTTCTCATGATCCTTGGCTGCAAGGTCATTAGGCAGCAGAGGTGGGCATGGCTCCAACACCTCCCAAAGATATGATTTACTATGAGCAGAGCATATGGAAGAACACCTCAAGCTGGTTATGGCTCTTACATCAGGTTAAGGATGCCAAAAGCCATCTCTGTCACAAGCAGATTCAATGGTGTAGCCTGGTTAAAATACCCTTTGGTGTAGCCTCATGGCTACACCATGTCTCACAATGGAGTGAAGAGCCAAGAATGAAGAGAGAAAGAGTTTTCTGTGGTGAAGACAAAGACAGAAGAGGTCTTTCAGTGAATCCAATGTGTTTAGATGTGGTACCTATACAGCCCTTAAACTGCCTGAGAAGTGTGATAGTCAGAGGAGAGATGGTAAGAATACTTCCAGAAAAATCTGATACATTTCTTCAGCTATAACATGAGCTGAAGTCAGCCTCAGAACAGACTGCAGCAATGTGAATAGACTGTGGGTAGCATCAACATGTGACAGTTAAAGGGAAGTTACTATTGCAAATGGTTATCACGTCCAGACCAACCACAAGAAACCTGACGAAAGATTCATGGGTTTCCTCTTGGGTTTCTTACTCATTTCCCCAAACGTGCTAGGTCTTGACTCAAGACAGGCATGCTCATTATCAGCCAAGCTTGTTTCTGGTCTCCCCCACAGACTGTTGTCTCCCTGGACTCTAGTCACGTGCATGCTGGCCCCTAGTCCTGATCCTTAATCCATGTTGCTCCATGTTGTTCCTTTCTTATTACTAAATCTGCACTGAACTCTATTACTGCCTTTTTTTTTTTTTTTTTGTCAAACACCTTTTTTTAACTTACATTGCTCTTGATCAAAATTCAGTTGCCTTTTAATTGTCTCTCTGTACATTTCTACTAGCAACTCTCCCAGGGCTAGGATGAAAAAGATCTTGAGTGAGTGAACCTCAGTGGCCACTCCTGACTCCCTGAATGGGTTCATTTTGCTTTGGGTGGGTTTGTCAAGGTCTGTGGTTAGTAAAGGCGGGATCTGGACACATGACATTAAGATAATGGCTGAAAACAGGTTTTGGGTTAAGGATTCAAACCTAAGTTGGCAGGTCTAAGGGACCCAAGTGTCTAGGTGCCAACAACTGAAGAGGTCCAGTCTGAGTGTCAGCTACTGGACAAACCATCTATTTGAGGGACCCACATTATGTGCACATGTGAACCACTAGCACCCATCAAACTGGACAACAGGAATAGACCAGCATCTGCGAAAACCCAGCGTCAGAGCTGGTGCCTGGGTCTCTGGGTGTAGATATTGGATGGACTTAGGGTGCATGCTAATATTTAAGAGACCGGTGAATGTGAGTGTGCTTGTGAGATGAGTGAGTGGATGTACGCATATGTTCTGCAAGCAGCCTCCCTTCTACCAGACTGGGATGGGACAGACCCCCTCGGTCCTGCAGTCCACTAAATTTGGTTACCTCAAACAGGCTACCTCTGAGCTAATATTACTCAGCTGAAGTTGGTCCTAGAAGCAAGTGTTCAGCAGGTCTGACTGTCAGCTCACTGGTATGTTTAGACTCCAGAGTAGCTATGAGAGCAACCACCACTGTAATGACTTCTGTAACACTCCCCAAACCCCCCCCATCACTTCTGCATGCAACATGCAGGCAGGTTATCAAGACATGCTTGGCCATGTACTAACAACTATGCTATGCTCAAACACACAATCCAACTTGATCCAGAGCCACAGAACCTGCTGAAATACCTAAGAAAGAAATCTGTTCTTGCAGACACCATGAGGGTAGGGTGCAGAATGCCATTCTGACATACTCTCTTGCTCCACTTATACTAATACCCTAAACTTTCCCAGAACATTTCATCGGTACAAAGGCCAGCTGGCATGGAAAAGTCCATGTGCATGCTAACTTTCCAGAACACCATGGCTGCTTCCAAACTGCCTAGTGGGAGCTCACGAGCTGTGGGAGAGCACTAACCAGCCCCCGTCCCTGGGCCAAAACTCTGCCACAGGCTGCTGTTGCAGTATAACAGCAGAGGTGTTGCATTCCTGTGCTGGGAGCCTTCCCTGGCACGGTTGCATCTACTGATCCAGCCTCTGCATCTCAAGCTGAAGACCCAAGGCAGGCAGAATTGAACATGGCTTTTGCAAAAGCCTTTGATCTGCCATGAGACTCAAAGACTGGTAATGAAATATTATAGGTGCCCTTAATGTCTGTTTTCCCTGTGATGGATTCTTCTCTGTGAGATTGATAAATATTAATAAAACATTTTGGTAAAATCTCTACTAGAAAACTAAACACCACTGGGAAACGCTCCCAGGCCCTAGAACTCAACCATCTCTATGTTGTTAAATTGTTATCACTGTCTTCTAATTCTAAAATTGTTAGAAGAGTCCATGGTTTGGTTTTGGCCCAGGCCAGCTAGCTCTCTCCCAGACGAACCCATCCGCATTTCAGGGGTTGAAAACCATGAACGAGCTTGGACATGTCGTGGTTTAGGAGGCTATTCTGTGCCAGTTCGCTTCAGCACCAAACAGCAGCCCCAGGTACATCTGATTTACTAGCGGGGACATTGCTATTAGCGAAAGGACCTTTGGACAGATGGAAGGACATGCTACTGCTGGCACATCCTACCACGTTTTATTTTTGAGCCAGGGAAGGAAGCAGCATCCTTGCAGAAGTAACTCTGACCACGACCCGCAGTTTGCTTTGGGTTGTCTCCAGGACCATGCTGGGGACGGGATGGCCACCAAGTTGTTGGTGGACATTTCCCAGTGTACAAGCTTGAAGACTACACAGAATTGCGAAGTCTTCGGGTGAGATAATAAGAGCATTGGTTCAGCAAGAAGGTATCGAGGAAGAATTTGAAAGATTGTGGACTGCAGCAGGAGGAGATAAGGACAAAATTCCATTCATATGGGACCCAAAAGCGGTTACAGTGATATCAGAGGAACTAGGCGGTGAGGAACCAGTCTCGGAATGGGAGATGCCCACTCCAAAGTCATCTTTCCGAGACCCTGTAACTGGTAAAGACAGGAATTTGTGAACTGGACCAAGCTGGTGTCCTAGGGCTGTGGAATTTCCAACTTTGAGAAGGATAAAATCAGTAACAACTGGCTGGAATTTTATAGAGGCATTCCCCACAGAAAGCTCATCACAGCGTTACAGCTGAGAGCTAATGTCTACCCCACAAGAGAATTTTTAGCAAGGGCAAGACAAGACACTCAAATTAAATCACACCAACATTGTCAGGCAGAGAATGAGACCCGTTTGCATATTATTGGATATTGTCCAGCAGTACAGGACACTAGGATTAAAAGACCTAATCAACTATGTGAATTATTGGCAGATGAGGCCAAAAGGAAAGAATGGATTGTATTCCAGGAACCGCTGTTGAAAGATGAACAAAATGAATTATATAAACTGGACTTAGTATTTGTTAAAGAAGCTCAGGCCCTAGTAGTTGACATCACGGTGAGGTATGAGAGTAAATTAACATCGTTGGCTGATGCAGCGGCAGAGAAAGTTAAGAAATATCAACATCTAAAAGATCAGATTCAAGAACTGACGAATACCAACACTATCAAATTTCTAGGATTTCCTTCAGGTGCACGGGGAAAACGGTATCAAGGCAATTACGAGCTGCTAGCAGAACTGGGACTCTCCACTTCCCGACAGGAAAACGTCGCTCGTCGTTGCTCGAATTGGGCGCTGTTTTCTTCGGTGGACGTTGTACATATATTTGCCAGTCAAGCATGGACTATTTTAAGATCTTAATGAATTATTGAATTGTAACGGTATCATTTAATGACTTGTTCATAAAGTGATTCTTTCTTTCTTTCTTTCTATCTATCTATCTATCTATCTATCTATCTATCTATCTATCTAAGGCTGGAGCCGGACCCCCCCAGGAGTGCCAACGGTGACAAAAGCTGCCGAGGGTGAGGGTGACAACAGCAGCTTGTGTTGGGGTACCGATGGTACGTAGGGATGTCATGGGCTCGGAGCCGTGAGGCGTCATCTGTCCTGCCAAAAGGCGTTGATTACCGGTCTTTACTAAGGTGGACGGGCCACCTTTACTTAGCCCGGGAAAGGAACATGTACAATTTTACATATGGTCGACCAATAGACCGTACGCCGGCTGGGCACCTTCCGGCAACGGCCTCCCGGGCCCCTCTGGCGCCGGGCCGCGCCGCCTCCGCGCGGCGGAGGACTACAATCCCCACAATGCCCAGCGGCGCGCCCGGCCAATCCTAACGCACCCCCGGCGCGGGCGGCCGCCGAGCGGCGAGGCGGGGGCGGCCACTTCGGGCGGAGCGCCGCTCGGCCCGCCGGCATGGCCGCGGCGGCGACGGTGTTGGCGCTCGGCGGGGGGCTCCTCCTGGCCGCCTGGCGCTGGCTGCGGGGCGCGGCCCGGGCCGCGGCCGGGGCCGGGGCCTCCATGCGGGGCAAGACGGTGATCATCACGGGGGCCAACAGCGGGCTGGGCCGGGCGGCGGCGGCCGAGCTGCTGCGGATGCGGGCCCGCGTCATCATGGGCTGCCGCGACCGGGCGCGGGCCGAGCGGGCGGCCCGCGAGATCCGGGCCGAGCTGGGCGAGCGGGCGGAGGCCGAGGGCGGCGGCGAGCTGGTGGTCCGCGAGCTGGACCTGGCCTCGCTGCGCTCCGTCCGCGCCTTCTGCCACCGCGTCCTCCAGGTACGGCCGGGAGGGCTGCGGGGCGCGGGGCTCGGCCCCGCCGGGGCCCATCGGGCCTGCCGGCTCCCGCAGCGGGTACCGACAGATTCGGGGCAGCAGTAGCCTGCCGCGGAGGCCGCGGGCTCCCTGTGAGGGGACGCGGGGTGCGTGAGCCGGGTGCTAACATGGCGGCGGTGGTGGCGTCCTGGGGGCTCCGTGTTTACAGGGCTTGTTCCTCCTGCTGGCAGTCCGGTGTGGGGGTGCGGCATGTTGCCGAGTTCACCGCAGGGTCTGGAAGGAGGGGATAAGCAAAGGGGCCGTGAATTAGCACCTGGAAGCATAAAGTTCGTACTAGTTTGGTCTATTCTAGTCCAAACTGGTCTAGAAGCGCTTCTGGTCTAGAAGCGCTTGTTTCTGTATGAGGTAAATGATTTATCTTCCTTTCTGTCTTAATCAACTCTACCTTGGCCTGGCTTTGTTGCTTTAAATTGGTGTCACAGCTCAGCTTTGTCTCCAAAGAAATAAAAGTTCACAAGTGCACTGCTCACAGCTCCAACCATCCTTCTGCAACCTCCTCAGACAGTCCCGTCCCCCACCATTTTAAATCTCTTGGCCAGTGCTAGCTGAGTTTAGCAGATAGGCATTTTTGAATATATAAAGTTTCTGCAGATTTTTTGGACACACGAGTTTAAAGAAAACAGGGACATCCAGTTAATTTGCCTGACAGAAACGCCACTAGGTGAGTTCAGCAGTGTTATTAGACACCAGAGAGCAGAAGGAGGCACCGCTGGAGGTGGTACTCCATTCCCAGGAAAAGCGTGCTTGGGGACTTTCATCTCACCACATGTAGCTACTCAAGTCATGAGACAAAGTCACGGGAAGCCAGGCTTAATAAGTTCTGCTGCTGCTCAGAGAAGTACTTGTTAAGTACTTGAAAGATGCCCAGGTGCTGTTGTGAGAGGGAAGAAAACAGAGAGGGACTTTATTGCATTAATTGTCAAATAGCTTTTCTAAAAACTGAAATGTCTGGAAAAAGTCAAGTTTTAAGTTCCCTAGTGGGGCTCTTTGTAATTATATACATTCATGCGTATGAATCCAGTGATAAGGTCTAATTTGGCTGCAGTGTTCTGGAAAAATGTGCGTATATGAAAGGATATAAAACATGGATAATAAACACAAAAAAAGAAACATACTGTCTAACTTCTAAGAGTTATATCTTTTATAGTACAAAATACCCAAAAATGTGAATTTGTTAGCATCTCTTTATTGGTAAAGCCAGTACAAGTGACTTTAAGTGAGAAATGGGTGAAGAAAAAGAGAGTGCATATATCTGCAGAGTGCTGCTGGCACCTGTGTTCTACCTTTCATTTTCAAAATAATTCCAAAAGCAGCTGAATGACAAGGGACGTGAGTTCAAGAAATACTTTCAAGAGCTGTTCCACCCAAGTTCCTGTTACTTATCTTCTCTAACCTGTGACTCCTTTTTGGAGCTGTTAATTCGGGGGGGTTTGGGGGTTGGTTTGTTTGGGGGTTTTTGTGGTTGGTTTTGTTTGAGATGAAGACTTAAATATTGGCAGGATGGGGAAACAATGCACTCCCATTGCCTAACTTAATTTGTGGGAGGTTTCCTCTGCACAACTGCAAGTGATTACATCTTTCACTCCTCAGTCTTGCTGCAAAAATAAAAGACTTTGAGATGTTGGAGTGTTCCATGGAAAAATGAAGAAAATGGAACTGAGCTCGGTAGCTACAAGGAATAGCATTGCCCATCAAAGCCATGTTTTGTGCACTCTATTGCCCTTGGTCATAGTAGCTGCCTGCTTGGCATTGATCACATTATTCTAGATTATTAAATGTAGGAGTCTCAGAAAATAGCACACTTGGAGGTCTCGCTTCTTGAAGTGTTAAGTCTTGCAAAATAAATCCTCCAGTCAGATGCTACAGAAAGTTTCTAAACAATGTTTTTCTCTAAAGAAGAAAGAAGTATCACTTCAGTGAGCGGATCTACCGTCGGTACTTAGAATCATAGAATAGTTTGGGTTGGAAGAGACCTTTACAGGTCATCTAGTCCAACCCCCTGCAATAAGCAGGGACATCTTCAACTGGAGCAACTTGCTCAGAGCCCCATCCAACCTAACCTTGAATGTTTCCAGGGATGGGGCATCTACCACCTCTCTGGGCAACCCGTTCCAGTGTTTCATCACACTCATCGTAAAAAACTTCTTCCTTATATCTAGTCTAAACCTACCCTCCTTTAGTTTAAAACCATTACCCCTTGTCCTCTTGCAACAGGCCCTCCTAAAAAGTTTGTCCCCATCTTTGTTATAATATCTCTATATAGTATATACATATATATATAAAGCCCCCTTTAAGTATTGAAAGGCTGCAATAAGGCAGCCTTCCCTTCAACAGGCTGAACAACCTGAAGGCCCCCAGAGCTTTCTCTTCAACAGGCTGAACAACCCCAACTCTCTCAGCCTGTCCTCATAGCAGAGGTGTTCCAGCCCTCTGATCATTTTTGTGGCCCTCCTCTGGACCTGCTCCAGTGGGTCCATGTCTTTCCTGTGCTGAGGGCTCCAGACCTGGACTTCTTCAGTCCTGTCCTGGTTTAGCGATAGTGACCATTATGTCCCTTTGGGTGAAGAGGAGAAGTGAGTTTGATGCTCTTTGGATCATGCCTCAGGGACCCAATTATATGAAACACTGAGCAACCTCAAGTCCCACAGAAATCAGTCTGAGGTTGAAGTACTTGATGTTTTGTGTGATCGGATGCCAGCATCATTAACTGAAGACCAAGTGCAGATTTGGGGTTTGCTCTCTCTGTATCATTGCTGCTAATGGCAGTCAAATAAAAGGCAAATGGTATAAAATTCATTTTGAGGTTCTCTATTTTTATAATCAAAATGACCCAAAATGATCTCAGCTTGCCTTCCAGTCCCTGCATTGGGTTTAAAGAAATAGTAGCAAAGAAAACTCATGCTGCTCTTTCTATAAAGTGAATACATCTGCTTCTGATTCGTGCAAGCATAAATTTCCTGTAATACTTTCACAGTCTTTTGTCAGAGGTGGGTGAAAGTGTTGAATTCAGAGCTTATTTAGGCAGCTTACTTTAATCTGTATTTTTTTTAAAAGTTACTGTTTTGGGTAAATTGGAGAGCTCTTAATTTTTGAGTGGATGTTGGAGCATGAAGAGCATGATGTATTATATATATATATTTAAATGATCCATACCACCCTCTCTGTTAATTACTTGTGTTTCCTGATTCTGTAGAGTATAACATACCTCCTTGAGTCTTTGTTTTCTGCCATCCTGAACCAGAATAGTGATCTATCAAATAGCATGTGCTGAGCATGCCATAAGTATTTCAAGCCACAGTCCCATGGATGCACCTTAGTTCTTGAGTAGACCTCTTAGACTCAAATTGTATGCAACATGAATGTTACTTTCCTGTGATGAGTTCTGCTCCATAGTTCTCACCAGCAGCACAATGACGTGTAGTGATTTTAAAATAAGACAGTGTTTAAAATCATGAGAACATTGTTTTGCAAAGTTTTTCATGACATCGCCCCAGTGAGACGGTGGGTCTACAATGTAACGGCTTCTCTTCACCCTGAGGTTAGTTCTTTGGGCTAACGCTTTTTGTTCCATGTTTACATGTCTTTGGCACAGTAGACCCCTTGCCTATGGCTGAGGTTTGCCATAAATGAATGTGTGTGCTTTTGCAGTGCAATAAATAGGTTATTTTTAAAAGGAAAACAAAACACATCACAGAGGTAAATTATCACTGAATTGCTATAGAAAAAGCTGTTCCTGGAGAAGCAGATGATTGTGTTCTCTGTCTGCATTAAAAGTAGTTACTGCTCTTGTGTACCTGCATCCTACTGGGCTCAAGTACTCAGTTTAGTGGTAATTCAACTTACGGGGTTTTTTCAGCAGTGCTTTAAGAGAATATCAGGAAGTTTCAATTCAGAAAACTAGGAATGAAATTATTTCTTTCTAACAATGGCCAATGAGAAATATTAAGCGTAATAGTATGTTTTGCATGACAGTTCTAAAACTGAATGATTTTTTTCTTTCCTGTTTAAAGGAAGAGCCAAGGCTGGATGTTCTGATAAATAATGCAGGGATATTCCAGTGTCCGTACATGAAGACAGAGGATGGTTTTGAGATGCAATTTGGTGTAAACCACTTGGGTCACTTCTTGCTCACCAACCTTCTTCTGGGCCTCCTCAAAAATTCTGCTCCGAGCAGGATTGTTGTAGTATCCTCAAAGCTTTACAAATATGGAGAGATCAACTTTGAAGACTTGAACAGTGAAATAAGTTACAATAAAAGCTTTTGTTACAGTCGGAGTAAACTGGCTAACATATTATTTGCAAGGGAGCTAGCCCGTCGGTTAGAAGGGACAGGAGTCACCGTCAATTCACTTCATCCTGGGATTGTCAGAACAAATCTAGGCAGATATGTGAATATTCCTTTGCTGGCAAAACCCCTATTCAACTTGGTGTCATGGGCTTTCTTCAAAACACCTCTGGAAGGAGCCCAGACTTCTATTTATTTGGCCTCTTCTCCTGATGTCGAAGGCGTGTCAGGAAAATACTTTGGGGACTGCAAGGAGGAAGAACTCCTGCCCAAAGCCATGGATGACTTGGTTGCAAGAAAGTTGTGGGATATCAGTGAAGTGATGGTTGGCTTATTGAAATAAGTGCCAGGGGGCATCTGCAAAAAAGAGTGCAGATAACTATGCAATGCCTATTTGCAACAGTGTAATTCTCACTTTAAATGCTATGGGAATATAGATTGCTTTGGTCAGTAAGTATTAAATGAGGGAGTGGTTCAAGCTGGAACTCTGTTTTGAAATAAAGGACAATATTTAATAAGCACAGGCATTCAAAAAAAGTCTGAAATAGAGTTTGAGGGTGTGAATATAATTTCTGCTTAAATCTGCTTGGAAACTCATGTTCTACAAATAAAAATTAAACAAAATTGTGTTTTGCAATATATATGAATATTTGTCATGTTCCACTACTTGTAGTCGGGCTGGACAATGCAGGGTACTGATGGTGAAACACTTCTGTAAAAAGGTTTTGAAAATAGGTCCTAATAATAATAGGATTGTTGTCTTTTTTGAGCCATCACAATGAAAAATGGAATAAACAGTTTTACTGATATCTTACACTGTAATCGTTTAAGCCTCTGAGTGCCGTTCAAAGACTTGTTGTCAGCCCCATGGTTCAGTGAACAAAACTGTTGAGCCATATACAGTTTAGCTGTGAAGCACAAAGTCAACTTTTTTTAGTGATGTCGCTGCTATTCAATGAATATATACGCTTGGTTGTGCAAGCTGTATTTTTATTTTCATGTGCTGAACTTGCTGTTTCTTGATATGCAGACACCTTGGGTTTCATTAAAAACGTAGTTGACAGATGTATTATGGTCTTGATAGGGCTTTGCATGTCATGAATTGTGTGCATACAAAGTTCACAAGACCTCACCCAGATTAGAGCAAAGAATATGCTTTTCAGTGTGTGTTTGGTTTGACTGATGGCACTTTAACTCAGTAATGAGATTAGATAAGTCTGTCTAATACAGTTTACTGAATATTCTTTAATAAAAATCTTTTAAAAAAAGACTTAGCATTCATTCTTTCACTGTGGAAGATCTATGAGAAACCAGCAGTCTGGACGCAGTAGCCAGTAGCACACTGGACCTATTTTCAAGCAGAAGATTTACCTATATTGGTTTAGGGAGCCTGTCATGTAGGGTTGGTAGAAATAAAATGGGCTCCAAATAAATACGTGGGTATTACGTGAAGCTGTGCTGATTTATTCTTTTTTTAATTCATATAACTTACAGGTTCATATTGACATTTATGACTTCTCATTTTGCTCTACATTAATAAAACATTCTAGCGGTTAAGATATATAGAATAAATATGGAAGAATGATTTAGAGTGATCTAGCTTAATAAATATTACTCAAGGGAAAGAGTATCAATAATAAATGATGTATTCAGTAGATCCTTATAGCCTACTTATAAATACATATCAGTTCTGCACTTCAGGTAGCAACCGACCAAATTTTTGAGAATCTTTCTCTGCTTGTTTACTCAGACTGTCAGCATATTTTAACTTTTGCAGAGTGGAGTGGACCTGATCTATCCTTACCCTTCACCAGCAAGACTGTGCTCTGGGCGAGTGACTCGGGTGGGGGTGGAAGGTGGCATTCCAGAAAATCACATGGCAAGCTACGAAACGGAGCAGGTTTTTAAGATCTTGTAACATGTTGAGCTTTGCACTGCTTGCTGTCAGGCAAGGTGTAGAGATGGGCGTGTTGTCAAAGCATACCCTGAGCGTTGAGCAAAGTTCTCAAAGTAATGCCAGAGGGAGGTGTGTAATGTGCTTAGGGAAGATTCTGCTTTGATCTTCAGTGTTGCATTTCACGTTTTCGTTCTAAATACTTGTAAGTAGCTGCACACAGCACCTTTAAACAGCTAGCTAAAGAATTAAAAGTTCATTAACATGAACTTCTCTGTAAAGAGATACAGAGAAGCTGAGCGAAACTCGGGTTTGTGTTTTCAATACTACTGTAGCAATACTAAAGGAACACTACTGAATTGTTTCACTGCTGAAACACGTGTATACCTCTTGCAAAGAAAGCCTTGGTTGCAAAGGTGGAGAATGGAGAAGGTGGCTGATCTGAAAATACTGTAGTAAAGAAAGAACTGCGCTGAAACTGTCTGAAGAGCAGAGGAATATATAATTTTTTGGACTGAATGACCAACATAGGATGTGCACTAGCCTTCAAAACAGCAAAGGTGGATTTGTACTGAAATAAGACTGCGGAATAAGAAGTACCAGCCATGTAGTATGGCTGCATAACGTGCAATGCTTCATACATCTACCAGGTGCTTGTTTTTATTTTCTTTTGAAACATTGCAGAAATAAGGGCCGTTGTCAGAAAGGGATTACATTCCTGCAATCGTAATTAAATTACAGCCCTCATTCCAGAGTAGGAGAGTGATCATGTGATACTCTTAATGGAATATTATGTGCCTGAATGAATATTGCCTGAAAACAATTTGAAAGGGTGGATTGTTAGGAACTTACCAAAAGGTAAGCTTTTTTCAACATCTGAGGCTGAATATAATTTAGCCTCTGTCAACCAGAAAGCTTTGATTATTCTCTTGAGATATCTGTTAATGTTTGTTTATGTGACGCCTTTGTTATTCTAGTGGCATCTAGGAACTGGAGACCTCAAAGGTTAACAGATACTGCAAAATGTAAGTGCAAAACCAAAGACAAGCCCGTATTTCAACAAGCAGTTAATAATGCTGACTCAGTCTAGGTTAGAACCAAGCTTTTTGGCTAAGGAAGTATATCTACTTTACTCTCCGTGATCTTGGTAAGCTCAGATATATGTGTATGATTTGAGGATTGTCTGCTGAATGTCTCCTCTTGCAGCTGGTAGAGGATGCTCTAAGAGGAGATCAGCACCTTCACACTGCACCCCAGTATTACAGTGCCTTCAGAAAGATGCAGCAAGCTCTGTTAATATTCTATAAACCATTTATATCAAGAGCATGCAGCCAAAATCGGGACACAGTCCAGATGCCTCCCTCCACCATCGCCACCATATGAACACTGCCACCCTCAAATTAAACTTATTTCCCATGAAGAATTAAACCTGTAAAAGGAAAAAGTAAGGGGTGAAAGAGGCAGACAGTGACCAGGCATAGCATGTAAAGCCCATGGAAATGCAGCTTTCATGGGCAGGTACAGAGGCTGATCACATTGCTAGCAAGTACATTACAGATATGCAAGGAAGCCACAGCTGAGGTTAAGGTTTTGTTGAGGTCTGTGATAAACATAAATGTTACAAAGCAACTCTTTCAAAAGCCAAAACGTACCTTCAGCTATCTTACATAAATTGTTAGAATTTAAGCATTTGATTTTTCATCCACCAGCAGGGTTGGACCAGTGTGCCGTACCTGTGCCCTCAGCATTTAGAAACTGCTGGGATGTGTACAGGGCACAGCGATTCCTGACAACATAGCCCCTGCCCTTTTGCTTTTCACAGGGGAAACGCCTCTTCACTGCCATAGCTGAGATGTGGAGGGCCACAGCCGCGATTAAATTTGACTATTTGCAAACTTTCCACCCTTAGGCCAGCCTCAGCAGTGAATAGAAATGCTTCCAAGTGGCCCCATTTCTCAATGATCAAATTTTGTGTGGCAACAACATTGCAGGCTAACTGTACTCTAACAGGGTTATTTTAAAATAAGGGTATGAGAGTGTGTCTGCGTGCAGATGCGTGTGCAGTTGCAATTCAATCCCTTATTTTAAAAGACCGACAAGAAGAGCTGTCAAGGATTTACGGAAGGACCGAGGGGAGAGGAGAGCGGGTTTTTAGCATGAGAGTGTCACCTGCTGCCTGCGCTGGTTTGGTACGGGGTGAGACACTAGGCTTGGGGGCAGATCCGTTGTGCTTGAGCTCAGTGTTGAGCTTGGTTGCTTAAAGTTGCATCCAGGTAGGCATACCCACTGTCTGCTTTTGCAGCCGGAGACCACGCAGGCACAGCCGAGGGGAGGAAACGTCCCCGTGTAATGGTCGAGAGAAACAGGCTTCAAGTGTCTTAAGGGGAACATACTTTAACTGCTTCAGTGTAGTTGATTCATTTTTGGCTACGGTGCTTTTGAAAGTGCCCCTGTAACCAACTTCCCTCACGGATAGACCAAGAGTTTAAGAAAGAAATAATTTCCTTTTTTAAAAATTTCTTTCTTTCTTTTGATTCTCAGTCCCAGGCCCTAGCTATAAGCCAGTCCGCCCTGCACACATGTAGCTATTATAGCTAAGGTTTCTGCAAGTGAAATAAATTGCAGTTGCATGTATTTATTTTATATGCCACATCTGTTTAAGTCAAGGGAGACTTATGTACATTTTTTAAAAAAATACTCTGGATCTGTCACCAATTTACCTTCCTTACCTTGCCACAAAGGCCAACATCTATCCCCAGGCAAAGGGACAACGCTGCTCTTTCAGTTACTGCAGTCAACACAGCAGGCAAGCTTATAAACCCAGTGGGGGTTCTCCAGTAAAAATTCTCCGTTTTAATGAGATAGATGATCAGTTTTTCCATGATGCAATAACACCAGAAATATTTAAACTCTCCTCTCTTTCTTCGGCGATTGCCTGGTTTGCCTAAGCTTCCTACTAAGTGAAGGCTTCACAGGCTTCAAAGCCTGAGCCCTGTGAATGTGCAGTGTGATTATGTTTTTGCTGAAAAATGTGGATAATTCCCACTTCAAGCACACTTAATTTCTTTCCACCTAAGGCTATAAAGAAAATAAACAACTTGCAAGAGTTGTACAAATAATTTTAAAATGGGAGGCCTGTTCCCTTTTTCACATAACTTTTTCCAAACTAATCACTTAGAGGGTAATTGACTTGCAGAACGATCCAGGAGGCCTCCACAGTTGAATTATTATTTTTGATCTGTCCCAGAATGGTGCTGCTATTTCTCATAACAGAAAATGACGACCTCCCTCTAGACTTTTTACTCACCGCTTTAGCTACCACTAGCAGCCTCACACCTGTCGTAACTGGATTCAGATCAGAGAAATTAATTTGAATATTTAATTGATTCCAAATGTCCTATGTAACGTGGAGAGAGGAATACTTTCCTAATTGCTTTTTTGGGTGAAGGCTGGCACACTGACCACCTAACAAGGTTGATAGCCTTTTCTTTCCACATTTAAGAATGATCACGTCTTTTCAGGTAATGTGAAAGATAGGGAAGGAATCGGTAGCTTATTTGCTATGAAAGATTCAGGAGGGTGTCGCATGCTTGAAATCTATAATATTCACTTTAGCAAGGCACTGAGCATTTCTCGCCGTCTGCTTCATGGCCAAAGCAAGCAGTCTGAAATCCTGGTCCCACTAAAAGCATCGGGAGTCAGACACCTGAGTATTTTTGCTGATCCTGATCTCCTGGCTTTAGGTTTGGGCAGTAAGACTCTTACAGCCAGTTGGATGATGATTCTTTCAAGCTTGATGAATGAGGCTTTATGCACTTCTGTGTATGTGTGGCATTTTTAAAAAAGTACTTCACAAATTAAGGGTGGTGGTGGTAGTGCTGTGTATATATTAAATATCCTGCAACATTCTCCAGAAATGTGTGTGGTTTTTCCCCCAAAAAACGTCAGCCCATCTCTGCAGTTGTTGGGATGTTTGTCACTTTGCCACCTGGACTGCAGATTGGGGATGAGTGATGTTATTTCAGTCTGAGTCCTGTTGCAGCCTTCCCCAACAGTAGGTCAGTGTCCTGAGCCCCTCCTAGGTCACTGCATGACCATCCGCTCTCCAAATCCCATCTGCCCTCGAGACAAACAATGTCAGGGGCTTTCTAGATGCTTCAAGAAAGGGATCATGAACAGCATCTGCAGAAAGGCAAGTAACATGCCTGGAGGCCCAGAACCTACGATGCACTTCAACAAGTAGGTTTGATATCATTTTGTATACCCATTCACAGACAGGAACACCTTCTCCGGTGTATATAGATAGGTATTTTAGACTTCAGCCTGCCCCAAAGGTGTAGCCCATGGGTAAAACAGCATGTTGAAAAATGCTTCATTTGCTCTTCTGAAGTGCGGAGATCCTACAGGTCCAGTTGAAGTCACTGGTAGTTCTAGTTGCTTGACACTTCACCTGGCTTTGAAAATACTTGGGAGGAGGAAGAGACCAGAGCATCATTTTCCTTGTATTCTGTCTGCCCTCCTGCAGATCTTCGGAGGCCTAAATGTGTCTCAGATGCATCTCCACAGATACTGAAAAAAAAGTAAGCCTGCTTTATGGAGGTATTTGTCCATAAAATTTTGCTGTAAGAAGAAAATTTCAAAAATCATAGTTTCTCATTTTATATAGTAGCCAGATGTTATTATGAACTAATTGTATCAGAAGCACAGCTAAGACTGGGGTCCTGGGACAGGAATAAGAGATAATGAGCTGTCATCTGTAGATGCAAGAGAGGCAACCTGAAAACTCGAAAGGAATAATTAAAAAGCTTTGATGATAGTTATTTTGTTTCTATTTCTGAATGGGGATTTTTGTTTAATTCTAGATACTTGCTATTTAAAAAAAAAAAAGGTTAAAACTGCAGAAAATATGAAAGCAGCCATGTTTCAACAAAGCAGCACAGTTCTTCACTGTGGAAAACCCATAAAATGACAGGAAATGGCTTAATGTGGTAGGTGTTCATTTTTAAGGGTTCTGTTGACAGAAGTTGATGAGTGAAAATATTGTATTTCAGTTTTGCCTTTTGTTCAGTAAATAGCATGGACTTTTGATGCTGCCTAGAGAGACAGCTTTGTACTGTGGTGGTCTAAACTGGGATTTTTCATTAATGTAACCAATCAGAGTAGGTGGGGGTTTTTTCTGTTTTTGTGTTGGTTTTTTTTAAGAAAAAAGCTGAAGTCAAAGGGAAGACCAAGAAAAAGCACCACAAAGTTTATCTTTTACTCATCTGGAAGAGTTTATTTTAAACACGGAACATTGTTTGCTGCTGTGGAAATGAAAGTGAGAGAGTTGCAGCTTTCTTCCGATGCCATCTGGCAGATGATTTACTTGCGTATGGTATTCACTAATCCAAATAACCCTGTGTGTGGTAGCATTGTCTCTTTACTGTTCGTGCAGCTGAGTTGGCTGAACCTTAGATGGCTCACACAAGGCTATCAACAGCACAGTACAACAGACTGTTTAAAATTAGAACAGTATTAAGGAGAGGGATATGCCAAATTCATCACGCCTTTACCTTTATTAAGCATTTGACTTACCCGGAGTGAGCTTGATGTTTCCTTTTCATTCTCTTCATGGTTTTATTCACTTCAGTTCTACTCGGGCTTTAGCCCATTGAATTCAACACTTACGTGTAGCTTCAAAGCTCAGATGGGACCAAAGTGTTGGGCATCCATCCCTAGACTGGTATCCTTGCCCTGATGATAGCAGTGTTTGCTCCCGTAAGGTCCCTTCCTGACCTCAGGAAACTTGTATTCCTGCTGGGAAGGAAGGCTGTTCCAGCAGGACAGCTGTATGCTGTAACCAGTAGCTTTGTGGTTAAGGAACTCTCCTAGTTCCTAACCTGAGCCAAAATTGTCTCCAGATCAGGACATTCCCATTTGTCAGGCAAAAGACCTAGCTACTTCATTGTTATATTGATGTTAAGCTGCCGCCTCTTGCTGTAATATGAAAGAGCAAGCCTTGAGTGGTTATTTTGGGAAGCAAAATAATTACAGGAGTATGCCTTGAGTAGCAGATCCCAAGCTATGAGTGGATGGAGGCATTCACTTATATCCTTGTACTTAAATTCTAGGGAGGGGTTGGTATTCTGATGCTCTTCTGTGCTCAAGACAATATAATGGCTCCTGTACTGGGTTTGCATGGCAAGGTTTTGGTAGCCAGGGGGCTACAAGGGTGGTTTCTCTGAGAAGATGCTAGAAGCTTCCCCTAAGTCTGATAGAGCCAATTCAAGCCAGCTCCAAGATGGATCTGCTGCTGGTCAAGGCCAAGCCCATCAGTGATGGTGGTGGCGCCTCTGGGATGACATATTTAAGAAGGGGAAAAAACTGCTCCACAACAGCAACTGCAGTCAGAAGAGAGAGGAGTGAGAATATGTGAGAGAAACAACTCTGCAGACACCAAGGGCAGTGAAGAAGGAGGGGAGGAGGTGCTCCAGGCACCAGAGCGGAGATTCCCCTGCAGACCATGGTGAAGACCATGGTGAGGCAGGCTGTGCCCTTGCAGCACATGGAGGTGCGTGGTGGGGCAGATATCCACCTGCAGCTCATGGAGGACCCCACGCGGGAGCAGGGGATGCCCAAAGGAGGCTGTGACCCTGTGGGAAGCCCGCACTGGAGCAGGCTCCTGGCAGGACTTGTGACCCCGTGGGGGACCCACGCTGGAGCAGTTTGTGAAGAGCGGCAGCCCGTGGGAAGGACTCACGTTGGAGAAGTTCGTGGAGGACTGTCTCCCGTGGGAGGGACCCCACGCTGGAGCAGGGGAAGAGTGTGAGTGGTCCTCCCCTGAGGAGGAAGGAGCGGCAGGGACAATGTGTGATGAACTGACCGCAACCCCCATTCCCCGTCCCCCTGTGCCACTTGGGGGGAGGAGGCAGAGAAATCAGGAGTGAAGTTAAGCCCGGGAAGAAGGGAGGGGTGGAGGGAAGGTGTTTTAAGATTTGTTTTTATTTTTATTACTCTACTCTGATTTTGATTGGCAATTAATTAAACTAATTTCTCCAAGTCAACTCTGTTTTGCTTGTGATGGTAATTGGTGAATGATCCTGTCCTTATCTCAACCCACGAGCTTTTCATTATATTTTCTCTCCCCTGTCCAGCTGAGGGGGGGAGTGATAGAGTAGCTTTGATGGGCACCTGGTGTCCAGCCAAGGTCAATCCAACACAGTTCCTTTCTCAATGTGTGGGGGTTTTGAGTGATTTTTCCATGGTGTCTAACCCTGCATGCCTAATAGGTCTCTAACTTTGGCTTTGGATTCCATTCTGAGGTTGAAAGACCTAAAATTTAAGTGTTGACTGTGTCTTGTTTTAGTCACTTCTGTTTTTTAACTGGATCTGACCCTGATAGGTCACTTCAAAAAGTTAATGTTATGGTTCAGTTTGCAGTTGTCTATTTTGGAAGCTGCCTTTTTGATTTTAAGGACAGTTGAACAGTTTTGAAAGTGCTGATTTTCTTCAGAGATAGACCAATATAATTCACATGTGAAATTAAAATATATACAATGTGTATAATTTTGTAGCAGTGACAGGGAAGGAGTTGAGAGCTCAGCTCTTTCCCTGAAGGGCAGCTGACACTTTGAACTCACTGGTGGCATCTGTATTGCTAAGCATTTAATGCCAGGACCTGTTTCCTGAACCACAGGCTAAATGGGATAGTGGGGCAATGTTCATGTTACCATATGGTGTTTTCCCCCAGAAGAGGTATGGGTACATCCAAACTGCTTGCTAGGAGTGTCCTTGGCCCATGCTGACTCCTGAATGATGCAAAGAGTGTTTTGAAAAGCGTTAGTTGGCTGGAGCCAGAATTGTTCCAAGAACTGCCCTAACTATTACACAGCGCAGATGATCGAATTTCAGTGCCTGGGCTGGCGCCCTGTCAATCCTTGATTGAGTGGAATAAGCATAGCCAAAAAATGCCCCCTTTCCTCTCTCAAGTATTAACAGTATAGATGTGATTTTTCAATTTACTTCCATGACATTCAGAGACCATTCTGGAAAACTGAAGCATATTTTCTCTTACTAATTTTATAGCGCTAAAATTCCACTGACTTTGCTGCAATTTCTATTGACTGACCCTGTAAACACATGGAGAATTGGTATTGTTATTAATATCACCATGTCGTCATGCTTTATTCATTTTCAATTTTATAACTATAGTCTGATCTCTTGGAATTGTGTCCGCTCATGTAGCACTGGACTATGGAAATCTTATTTTATCAAAATGTGTTATTCTTGGACTAGAATTCACAGTTACACAGTTGCACTTTATAGATCCATAGATTTTTTTAAAGCCAGAAAAGACCCTTAGATTATTTAGTCTGACTTCCTGAATGACACAAGCCATTTAATTTAACCCAGTTAGCCTTGTGTCAAGTCCAGCAATTTGTGTTTGGCTAAGGCTTATCTTCTAGAAAGACGTCCAATCTAGATCTGAAGCCATCAGTAGTTGGAGAATCCATCACTTCCTTTGGCAGTGCAGTCCAATGGTTATCACCCTCCCTCTTAAAAATGTGTGTTTTGATTCTTGCCTGAATTTGTCTGGCTTTCACTTCCAGCTATCACCTCTCATTATGCCTTTTTTTGTGAAATGAGAGTGCTGCTGTTACTGCTCAGTATTTTCTCCCTGTGGTGATACTCGCACATTGTAATCACTGAAATCATCGCTAGATGTTTTTATTAAACTCAACAGACTGAACCCCTTTAATGTCTTACTGCAAGGCCCTTTTCCAAGGTTTCCGATAATTTCTGTGGCTCTCCTCCCCATCCTATCCAATTTTTAACCTCTTTTGTGAAATGAGGAAACAAGAACTGGATGTAATACTCCAGCATGTGTCCATTTATAGGCAATCCTAGTACTTTCCCTCTGTTGCTTTTCCCTAGTGCTTTCCCTCTGTTGCTCTAAGGCGATCCCTAATTTAAACGTGCCTAGGGCTGCTCCCTGGCACTGAGGCCAACTGGAATACCATAGACTGCATCTGTACTCTTGATCGCTCTTTATCTTCCATGACAGGGTGTCTGCATCCAAACTACTTTTCAGGAATGCTTCCTGGCAATCCTGTCACTTCGACTGTGTTTGGGAATTATCTGGGAAAATGCTGGCAGAGGCTGAAATCATGCCAGGGATGAAAATAACTGCCCCATGGTACAGATGTTCAAGGTCCAATGCCTAGGGACATTTCTGGCCCTTTTTAATTCAGTAGTGTAGTCTAAGAGTTCCCAGTTATGCTCAAAGCATCACTGATATTTTTCGCTTCGGTGAAAGTATTAAAAAAAGATATGTTTCTCTTATTTGCTTTAAGAATCTAAGAGTCAGATATGTGGGCTCAACTGGTCACCTCGGTTAGGTGAAGACATAGTCAAGTTAGAGACAAGCATCTCCTGATTTTAATTCACCCCATTTTTCTTAGATGCCTGGTTTTGAACAGATTCTCTGTCTGGTAGGATTCCTCTCTCCCCACCTCACCACTGATGATAAAGGGTACTTGGAAGATTAAGAGCCCAAGTCTAACTTTTCACAACAAGACTTAGGTGAAGTTACTCCTACTCAGCTTCACTTTTGTGTGATGACTCCTCCTCCTATGGGGATGACTCCTATCCGTGGCACTTATGCATCTAAATCACAGAAATATTTTTTGTAAAAATATTACCCATAGATATAATATAGTTACATGGATATAATAAACAGACTTGTAATTAATTTTCTTTGACTTTTACTGTAGGAATTGAACACGAAATAAAACCTCCTATCCTGAGTTTTCGAAATTGAAACACTGGTTTTGATTCCCCTTTTAATGTGCTTCCCATGATATAGCAACACAAGAAATAATCAACAGATCCTGCATTTGCTGGTCCCAAGACTAACCTGTGTCTTCATAGTGTAGACATTTTGCTGATTGAGACTCTTTGCTCCCACCTCCTTCCTCCCAGAAGAGGTTATGAGGAGCACTGAGTGAGGAGGATAGTCTGTGCCCATGTCCTTAAACTTCAGACAGGATGGGTGGGAATAGTGTGTTAATTATTTTGTCTTCCAATCTAAAAAAATAAAAACACTTGAAATCAGCTGAAGGATTTCACCACTTTAGTGGTATCAGTTCCCAACTTCAGAGCTCCCAGAATAGTTTGAGAAGGTCCAGTTGTTCTGGTGTATGGAATAGAAAGGAAAAACCTGCTCCATCTCTTTTGTTACTTACAGGAGGTTAAGATCAGACGCAGCAAAACATTTTCAGTATACACCTAAGTCCATTTTCATTAGTAAACTCCTTGTCTATATGCTTGAGCATTGGTTTGCTTTGTAGGCATATTTGCATCAAAGGTATATCTTGGACATTTAATTTGTCACTGTTTTGTTTGTATCCAGTCATACTAATTTAGAGGTATTATACTAAAGGAGTGTATTTAAAATGGTGCAAACCCCACGGCAGCAGTACTAAATAATGAGCAAAAGCATAGCTTTGTCTCACTGCTTGTCCGCCCTGGCTTATTTCTAGCACGTACCTTGGCTTTGTTTTGGATCTAATGTCTTCCTCCATGCTGTGAGGTCTGCAGACGGGATGGGTGGACAAGACTTGGAGGCTGGCTGATGCAGTCTCCCAACATTATTCCAGCAAGTTGTGCATCCTTAAATGTTTCTGCGTGTTACCATTCTTCATCTTCGAGTTTATAGCTATGTTTAATGCTGTAAAATCACACATCCAGTCTAGAGAGAACTAAGCATAAGCAGTACAGACGCACATTAGTCTGCACTGTTTGGTCTTGAGACCAAGGCTGACCTTTTTATTCAACACTGTAGATGTGCCTTTTGAAATACAGCTTGCATTAATGTCTCTAATCAAATGGAGGCTGTGGACAACGTAAAGGGCTTTCATTCGTGCATGTGTCTGGTTAGGTCAGAGCTATGGGTGGTTCTTGCCACTGATCTTCACCTCTCCAAGAGACAGGTGCTTGTGAAGCAAGGAGCGCTGAGCACAGCGCATTCAAGTTGTGAATATGGGACTCTCATATTCAGAGACTGTCACCGGTTTCAGCGGTAGACTGGGCTGTGAATTGTGGTAGTTTTGGACCGAATTCCTGCTCTGTTCAGCCGTCCTTGCTACAGGACAGTAACTCTTCAAGAAGAGCGAAGGGATGGCAGGTATAATAACTGTTTTGGTCATGCGAGCTAAATCTACTGGCAAACATGAATAGGAGCCTTGAGTTTCTTCTCACTTATAAACCAGCTTTAATATTAACTTGCGTGAACATAGAAAAAGCGTAAATTGCTATTTTCACCTCAAAAAGCACCTGTGTTCAGGAATAATTTGAAATGGTAGCTGATTTGGCGTGAGCCAGAGCAAAGCCTGTTGCAGACATGCAGTGGGGATTCATTATTACTTTCATTAGGTTTTATTATCATCGCCTTCAGTGACACATACAGTGTTTCTTTCATCACCGTGTAAGGGGGTTAAACATTACAGCAACAGCCTAATATTTCTCAACACCTGCCCATCTGGCAAGCCTTTGTTCTCCAAAGTTTGTTCTGCCACGGCTGCTTTTCGATTGGCACTTTTGCAGCTGATCAAAGTGGTGAGATTACTTAAAACAAGGACTTCCTGGGCAAATGCATCACTGTTGGTCTAGTTTGGCTCTACAGAGCCCTGGCAATGAAAGGCCTCTGGGCAGACTGGGCTAGCAAAAATGAATGTGCATGCAGACATTTATGATGCTGCTCTGTTATTTTTAATGTACTGTACATTCAGCATTTTCTTCCCTTTACAGTGGAAGATCATTTAGAGGTTTCTTTGAAGACTAATTTAGGAATGTTGGCAAAGGCCAGTTAGCGTAACATGTGCAATTTATTATGTTAACAATGTCTGATGAAACAACAAATAGGAATAATCCTGCCGAGTACAGAGCAAACATGCACTCTTTTTATGCTGTAGTTTGATCTGATCTTGGTAGACTACAGTTAATATATTTTGAAACAAAATATGCATGGCAAACTGTTTTCATAAGACTCTAATAAAAGTATTTCTCATTTTTACTTTTTTCTCTCTCTCAATCTTCCCTTTGTTTTGTTCAAATAAAAAAAATAGAAAACATGTATTTTACCATCTGTAAAAAAACTAAACTCTCCTCAGCTGCTGCTGTTAAAATGCTGGAACTCTATTCCAGTAGGTTCCTGTTCACCCTATGCACAATAAATAACAAAGCATGGAAACCAGTCCAAAATCCAATGTAATTCACAGAGATATTAATAAACTCTGTGCTTTCTTTTTTTGGTAGGGAAACCGAGCAGCTAAGCAAGTTGGAGCTTCGTTGCCTGAAGATGATTGAAATAGCATAAAGTAGGGCACAGACAATAGTCAGGCAGTTGATATAGTGAGAAATCCATTTACATTGTTGACTCAGTAATTTATTTGCTGTGCTATTGATTTGATCTCCGCCAAGAGAGAGCTAAGGGCTTGATCACAGCTTTGTTGAATGCATCGTAAGGGCTTGTATAGAATGACTGGAAGAAAATGGTAATGGGCAGGTCATGGTTGGGTGGCTTGGAAAAAGCCTGGGAATTTGTAACTGTAAAAGTCAGACTCCTCCTCTTTGTTCCTCAACTCCTCCAAATTGTGCCAGGCTTACTCCAATGAGATGAGTGTAGTTCATCAACAGACCCCATATGCCCATGTGGCATTGCACTAGGCAGGCCGCTGTATTGCCTTAGAGCATCGTAGATTCACTTCCATCTGCCTTGGCGAAATACTTTCTCAAGTTTCAGTCTTTCTGCTTAAAATTTTCCACTGCTCACTGGGGGAGATTCAGAAGTGTCAGCCCCATTGATTTTCCTTTTTTTGTTTGTTCGTTCCTAATCCTGATAGATGATTTTTTAAAAAACCCCTCCTTTCTGATTGCTAACTACCAACAGGGTAGCTAGTGCCATTGCACTGGAGGAAGTTAGCAAATGAATCCATGTGTAAATGAATGGCATTAACCATCAAATTAACTTCCTCAGCAGTGGGGAATACCGTACTTCATTGAAGTTCCACTCTTATTGTCAATTTGCGTCTAATTTACAATTTTAGTCTAGGAAAGTTTATCCCTGTTTTTTGTTAGCTAGATTAACTTTAAACACAGTACTTAAATTATGTTTTTTGGATCTTTCAGCAAGTCAAAGTGGCTGCCAGTTCTCCAGAAATGAGCAATCTGACTGTTTCTTATGAAACATATTGTTTGTTTGAAATTTCCACTGGGGCATGGCCACGTGTTTGTACATATGCTTCAAGGATGGATCTGCTCTCTGTTCATAAATTACAAAATTGCTTTTCTATTACTCCCTATGAATTCATCCTGAGTTTGATGTTAGTTCAGGATCCAGTGAGATTTCAAGGAAGAAATGAAATAATTTCATATCTATTTGCCATGACTGATGAACTCTTTGATAACTACAATCAGCGTCTGAAGGTAACCAGCAAAAAACCCCCACCCTGTAGAGTTATCTGTGGTTATTTTGCCAAATGTGTTGCACAAAATATGTTTTTATTTTTCTACACCCTTTTCACTTGTAAGAAATTTGGGTCTTCCGCTGCTTAGAAAACTTGATAAACAAACGGAGAGGCAATGAAATGAGGGCTTGAGGAATAACTGGAAGCTGGGAGGTTTTCAGAGTAAAGGGTGTTAATCAGACTGCTTAAACTGTGTTGTTATCAAAGACTGAACAAATGAACTTTTTGAGTAAAGGAAGTTTTTGTTTAACTTCTTGTTAAACTAGTACACTTAACTTACTTTCTAGTAAAACCTCCTGTTTCTGATATTCCTAAAGTTTAGAAAGAACAGAAAGAAAGAGTATGTTCAGACCTTTCTTTTACATTTTAAAAAGGCAGAGAGAAATTGAAAGTGTAATAACCTGTATGCCTTGAAGGGTTAATTATGCATTTTGTGTAAAATACATTGGGAAACAGAAATACATGTGACAGAGGCCAGATACCACTGGTGCTTTCACATCTTATAGAAGACATTACTCTATTTGCAGGCCGATGTCTGGACTATTGCAGTGAAATACCCCTTTTGACTAAATTTACTGTGTGCACATTGTGCCCATTCTAGCCTCTGAGTCTGAAACCTACAGCTTTGGCAATGCTGCTAAACAAGACAGAAAAAAAAAAAAAACCCAGATGTCTAGAGATTCAGGACAGCAACCTTTTTCAGCAGGGGACTGACACACATGTATAAATTCCTCTGAAGCTGACCAAACACGTAAGTGTTTATTGAGTTAAGGCTCAGACTACTTGGGGCAGAGTTAAGCTTATTTCAGATGAAAATTATCCTTTAATGTATCTTGAATGTTTGTTATCATATAAGAATTTTGACTCGTTTCAAGAGACAATAGCTAATAACCATAAAAAAAAATATTTTAAAAAGGTTTGTTTCTCCTCTTCCTCAGAAAATAGATTTGCTTCCCCTGGAAAATAGAGGCATCCAAATGGCAGCTCAGGACTGGCACTGCCTTTTTAGCCCAGTTGTGCCAATAATTCTATTAGATATAGTATTGCAGCAGTAATGAGGAATCTCACATCTATAATAGTGTGTAATATGTAATGTATAGGTTTATATATATTAGTATATAACTTTATATATACATTAAATATAAATATAATACTATATTATATTATAGATTTGAACTGAAATGAAACTGAAGTCAACTGGCCAGTTCACTTTGAAATGTACCTGGTACCTTCTTTCTAGTCACACTTTCTATTTTGGTTTAATATTTTCTTCCATCAAATGTCATTTCTGGAACAGGTACTATAAAACATAGAATTATTTCTTTTGTATATGATATTTGAAAAGTTGCCCTTGCTTTCTCAGGCAAACTGCTGAAGCAGGTCAGAGTTTGTAGTTTTCCTGTCAGCACAAATTAATTTAAAGGCCTCTTGTGTAATAATAATAGCTTTAAATTGTTTATAGGGTTGATTTTAATAAACACTGCATAACATAGAGCACTGCCCAGCATAACCACTTGATTCAGTGCCAACATGATATCATCTTTCATTGGTGCTCTGAAGAAATAGCACAAACAATGAAGATGTCTGAGGTATGTCACAATACCGTGATCACAAGGAATCTATTACTTAAATATTATAATAAGCCCAGTGATATCTTTTGAAATAGAATGATTTTAATTCAAAAATATCTGCTTGAAAGTCCAAAGAGATTAGAAATGTCCATTTATGAAAACATACTAATTAAAAACTCTAAATACTTAGAATAGTTCTATGCCTATGTAAGTTAGTCCAACTGATAGCAAAACTCGACATGTTTCATATTATTTCAACTTCTTTTATTTGAACAAGGGAATAGATAAACAAAAGGAAACGATCCTGTTGTTTTTAAAATTTTGTGAAAATATAACCCGAACAGAGGTCAGTCTTCAAATGCATGGTCCATATGGCTTGGCTGACATGAGTAGCTGTAAGGATAACATAACTTTGTAGGAACAGTGGGACTCAGCTCTCTCCAGCTCTGTGCAGTAGCAGAGTGGAGAGAAAATGTAAACTGAACTGCTCCTTTATCCACCATTTTTGATGCTTCAGATATATCTGAGTCAGTAGGAGCATAAACCACTGCAGCTTCTAGGTCTGTTAATAAAAATTCCAAAAATAATTATCCTCTACTTCATATAAAACAATGGAATGACTATTTTGTGTTTGTCCTGCAAGTCATCAGATGTCATTATTATAAGTGGACTTCACAAGCAGCTATATTGTAGAGGAATGGAGAAACACTTGTGTTAACTGTGATGTTGCGATTTAGAAGAAGCTGCTGTTTAGTTTGCTGCTTTACACTTTTACTAGTCAGGTATAATTCAGCTACACTGGCTGAGCATAGACTGTCCTGCTAAGTAGGCCACATTGCGGAATATTGTTTTCCTTATTTGTCAGAATAAAGAAAGTTTAGCAGTGCATATGCAGTAATCTAATGTTTCCTTGAAACGCTAGGAATATAATATATGTATATAGGTGAATGTCTGCCTATTTCAGATTTATTTAATGTCAAAAAAAGGTGATCAAGACAAGGTCACTGGGTGAGTGATTTGTCCTGATAGCCACACACATCCTATGGTCTGCATGTTGGGCACGGTGAAAAAATTAATACAACCCAGCAAAGAAGTCATCAGGGCTATATCTCAAGAGGTATTTGGGCATCAAGCCTGTAGGTTAACAAGTTAAGGTATATACATGCCCCAGCACTAGCTCACTCGCACTTTCATTTCTGTCTTGCCACGTTCAGTGTGATGCTGTGTGCTAACGCCAAGGATGCTGCTACAGCCAGACACCTGCCTAACTTGGAGCTGGTGGTTCCTTAAATTGCCTTCAATCCATAACCAGCTGTCTGGGTACTCCATACCTGCTCCAGGGCAAAGGCAAACAAGGGACCTTAAATGAGTATCTGGAGGTGGATTAGAAATGCTTACAGGGTAGGCTTCTGTTCTTATTCGACAGCCACTAAGTGATGGTTGAGAGGTGGTAAGAAACTTGGTAAAGTTATTGTCATGTCTAACCATTCTTCAAGTACTTTCAGCTGTAACTTAACCTTACTTTTTCAGCCATTGCACTGAAAGCACACCAGGTAAGAGGCCATTTGAGAAACTGCCCTTCCAGCCTGCTAGACACTGTGCTGATGGGAACCACGCTCTCCATGGTGGCCATGCATCATTGGGGATGCATGGGTAGTCACAGGAGAAGAGATTGTGCGAATTGCCTGGCATAGGAGGATATATTTCTGTATTGGGTTTAGAATAGAATAGAATAGGGCTATTTCAGTTGGAAGGGACCTACAACGATCATCTAGTCCAACTGCCTGACCAATTCAGGGCTGACCAAGTTAAAGCATGTTATTAAGGGCATTGTCCAAATGCCTCTTAAACACAGACAGGCTTGGGGCATCGACCACCTCTCTAGGAAGCCTGTTCCAGTGTTTGACCACCCTCTCAGTAAATAAATGCTTCCTAACGTTCAATCTAAACCTCCTCAGGCACAGCTTTGAACCATTCCCACACACCCTATCACTGGATACCAGGGAGAAGAGGCCAGCACCTCCCTCCTAGACTAGTGTTACTCCATCCTAGGTGCAGAATCTGACATTTCAACTAGTTAAATTTCATCCTATTAATCATTGCCCAATGCTCCAATCTATCTAGATCCCACTGCAAGGCCTCTTGTCCCTCAAAAGATTCAACAGCACCTCCCTGTTTGGTATCATCAGCAAACTTGCTAATGGTGCATTCAACTCCTGCATCCAGATCATTTATAAATATATTGAACAGGACTGTCCCTAGAATTGAACCCTGAGGAGCACCGCTGGTGACTGGTTGCCAGCCAGATGTAGCCACATTCACTACAACCCTTTGAGCTCTGCCCTTCAGCCAGTTCTTTACCCAGCACACCTTGAACCCGCTCATCCCACAGTTGGACAACTTGTCCAGAAGGATGCTGTCAGGGACAGTATCAAAAGCCTTGCTAAAATCCAGAAAAACTACATCCACCACCTTCCCTTCATCCACTAGGTGAGTGACCTTATCCTAGAAGGATACCAAATTAGTTAAACAGGACTTTCCCTTTGTGAACCCATGTTGACTGTGCCTGACGATTGCATTATTCTTTCAATGCCTTTCAACAGTAGCCAGTATAATCTTCTCCATAATTTTTCCAGGAACTGAGGTTAGGCTAACAGGTCTGTAGTTCCCTGGGTCTTCCCTCACTCCCTTCTTGTAAATTGGAATAACATTGGCTAGCTTCCAGTCATCCGGGACCTCCCCAGACTCCCAAGACCTTTGGTAGATGATCGAGAGGGGTCCTGCCACAACATCCACTAGCTCCTTCAGTACTTAGGTTTAAGTGGCAAAGTTTTAAGTGGCAAAGTTTTGGTAGCAAGGGGGGCTACAGGGGTGGTTTCTCTGAGAAGATGCCAGAAGTTTCCCGTGTCCACTCTGATAGAACCAATTCCAGCTGGCTCCAAGATGGACCCACCACTGGCCAAAGCTGAGCCCATCGGTGATGGTGGTGGCGCCTCTGGGATAACATATTTAAGAAGGGGAAAAAAACTGCTGCACAACTGCAGTCAGAAGAGAGAGGAGTGAGAATATGTGAGAGAAACAACTCTGCAGACACCAAGGGCAGTGAAGAAGGAGGGGAGGAGGTGCTCCAGGCACCGGAGCAGAGATTCCCCTGCAGCCCATGGTGAAGACCATGGTGAGGCAGGCTGTCCCCTGCAGCCCATGGAGGTCCATGGTGGAGCAGATATCCACCTGCAGCTCATGGAGGACCCCACGCCAGAGCAGGTGGATGCCTGAAGGAGGCTGTGACCCCGTGGGAAGCCCACACTGGAGCAGGGTCCTGGCAGGACCTGTGGACCCATGGAGAGAGGAGCCCACACTGGAGCAGGTTTTCTGGCAGGACTTGTGACCCCGTGGGGGACCCACACTGGAGCAGTCTGTTCCTGAAGGACTGCACCCCATGGAAGGGACCCACGCTGGAGCAGTTTGTGAAGAGTGGCAGCCCGTGGGAAGGACTCACGTTGGAGAAGTTCGTGGAGGACTGTCTCCCGTGGGAGGGACCCCACGCTGGAGCAGGGGAAGAGTGTGAGGAGTCCTCCCCCTGAGGAGGAAGGAGCGGCAGGGACAACGTGTGATGAACTGGCTGCAACCCCCATTCCCCGTCCCCCTGAGCCACTTGGGGGGAGGAGGTAGAGAAATCAGGAGTGAAGTTAAGCCCGGGAAGAAGGGAGGGGTGGGGAGGTGTTTTAAAATTTGGGGTTTTTTTCTCATTACTCTACTCTGATTTGATTGGCAATAAATTAAATTAATTTTCCTGAGTTGACTCTGTTTTGCCTGTGATGGTAATTTCTGAGTGATCTCCGTGTCCTTATCTTGACCTACGAGCCTTTCATTGTATTTTTCTCTCCCCTGTCCAGCTGAGGGGGGGAGTGATAGAGCAGCTTTGGTGGGCACCTGGTACCCAGCCAAGGTCAACCCACCAGAACTTCACACTAGATGCCCCCTAGGCTGACTGCCTATGGCTGGAGCACATATTAGGGTGCTACTCTCAGCTGCATGGACAAACTCTCAGTGTTGCAAAACTTTACTTTCAGGTACATCCCAGGCTACAAAAATCAGAAGACAAAAATGATCTGTCCAGTCTCCCTGCACAATTGATAGAAAGACTTGAGCACCAAAGGGTGAGATCCCAGAACTCAACAACCAGAGTGGAAAGCCACCAGCAATAGTTAGGAGGAAATGCTGAAGAGGCTGAGCTGACTCTCAGCTGCCCTGCACAGAACTGAGCCTATCCAGTATACTGTTTTAATGACTATTAAGTATTTCTTGGAGTTAGGTGCCTAAAACAGGACAACCTTGGGTGCAAAAACCTGAAAAAGATAACCCCTTATGATACCCAAATGGTTAGACAGTCCAGACTGAGGTTCTGCCTATTTTGGAGATGAGATATACAGGCAGATCTCCAGCTACTTGGGTGTTTAAACTAAATAATTAGTGTTCATTGTGTTAGGTGGTATTCTGAGATGGACCTTCCACAGGCTTTGTTATTAAATCTTTGTATTGTATCCTATGTACTATAGCTAAAGATGAGCAAGAACTGAATCACAAGGGACGTCCCTGCGATTTTCATTTTGCCTTGGATTGGGTGAATCTGGTTGGATTTACCTCACTGCTAGAGTATGACAGCTGGGAGAAGCTAGCGTCCTGAAGTGGCAGAAGTGACAATAGGCTGTAGAATAACTGAGCAAGAATCAGCACTTCAGCCTTCACTCACATAGTGTGAATTGCACATCTGACAGAGCTGACTGCAATTCTGAAGCATGCAATTTGATTTTAATAAATGAATCTATAAAATCTGGATCTTCCCTTTCTGCTCTCCCACTTGCAGCTGCAGATTCCTGCTCCCTCTTGTAGCTGCACATCAAAAGAACTTTTCATAGACAAAACTGACCACATATATTTTATCCTCCAAAATAATTGCTTATGGAGACTCAGTTCTTGGTGTTCTACACTTAAGACATCAATGGTAATAAGAAAAAAAGCAGTCACATTTGTGTAGAAGAATAAACAAAGAAGTGGGTGCTTTGGCATCATTCTCTTTTTAGCTGAAGTTCTTGTGTTTCCACAGGCTCTTTGGGATAGTCCCACTGGCTGCTTTTAGGGAGCTGTCTTTGTGCTGTCTCTATGGACTCTTCTGAAGGACCCAGTCTGTTAATTACATTTGTAGTTTAGCTCAGCTCATGAGTACATATCTTTTTTCATCTGAATATGTCTGTACTTTCAAATGATTATGTCCCCACTTCCTTCATCCATCATGGTCCCCTGGCAGTCTACCCTGTGTAAAAGTAATGCAGTTCACTTCTGGGCTTCCTTCTGGAGTGGATTAGTTAGCTCCCTTAGAAACCATCAGGTGCATTTCTTGGGGAAATTTTGCTCCCAGACTGCTCCCAGTAGGCAGAACAGATAGGTGCACCAGGCTTGGATCCCTTTGCTCTACACTGCCCTCTAACCCTCTCCTAGCAGCCTGCTTGGAGACTTCAAGCACTGCCATATGCTATTATGCCCTGTGCCAAAGTATACAACACATAACATCTGTCTCATGCCGTAAAAGTACTATTCTAGTGGGCTGCAGGACAGCCCAGAAATTATTTTTAACACTATAAACTGATAAAAGTTTTAAAATAGTCAAGTTTCATGGCCACAGAGATACCACACAGGGACAGAGGAGACCCATGGCCAGGCGCTGTCTTGTGTGGGTATGGTCCGTCTGCTCTGGACAGTCTGGATGTGAACATGCTGCACCGCTTGGGCTTGAATCACTCTCTGGGGCAAATGCTTTTAGCATATAGAATAGCAATAGAAGCAGCCTCTGTGGCTTAGTTCCTCATCCTTCCTTCAAAGGGTTTTTGCAGAGCTATGCCTGTAACATCATGAATTTTCATGGTATAAGAAGGACAAGGGAGCTATGAAAGTAAAACAGCTAGAGAAATCGGATACATCACTAGGGACATCATGTACTTCATGATTTGTTTTTTTAAGCCTGATGGATCTACAAGTGGAGGTGACTCTTCAAGCAGTATTTCCAGGAATCTTTAAAATTGGTGCTGAGGCAATATAGTACAACAAGAGAATAAACATATAACTGTAACTTACTCTGAAGTGGTGTTAAAAACCTGCTAAAGCACTGGTCTGCAGTCTCAGGTAAATCTTTCTAACTGTTTTTCATAATACAGGAGGAAAAGAGCTTGCAGCTTTCCTTGGTCAAATGTCAAGCCTTCCTACCAGCTACTTCTTTTAGTTCTTGAAGCCTGGTGCCTTCCCCACAATATTAAACATTTATTAATGATGCATAAAAGATAAAACCCTGTTTTTCTTTTTTGCCTCCAGAGATTAATGTGTATGATGGACTGTCTCCCCATCAAGATATTAACCATTGTTAAGAGCTCCTTTCTCTGGAAACCTTTCAATCAGTGAAACTCATTTACATAAGGTAAGATTTATAAATCATAATCATAAAATTAATTCCACTGGGAACTATGCAATTCTCACAATCACTTCTCAGTCCAAATCCAACCTTTTCCCTTGCACTTTCCTTTCTACATATCCTTCCAATCTGGATTTTGCTAGTATTTGTTAATACTGAACTAAAAATAAATACACATCTCCCTTTATGGGAGAAATAATGTTTAAATAACCACATTGTTTATTTTTACCTTTGGAAGTCATTCAGATATACCATTGCCATGGATATAGTATAAAACATCAACTGAACAGACTAATAATAACACCCAGCTGTTAGACTAGTGCTCTACAGATCTCAAGGTGCTTTATAAATGGAGTCCATGTAATCACTCACTTTGGATAGACACAGGAGCTGAAAGAACAAAAACCTCAGATTATTTTTTCCCATGAACACTCATATGCCAGTAGTAGAAATCAGTTTGCTGGATTCCCAGACTGTGTCTAATAGGTCACACTAGGCTGTCTTCGAGCAGTTGATACAAACCCTATTCCAGCCATAATCTAATTGGTTTTAGCCAGAAAACTTTTTGATGGAAACAAGAATTACTTCTTACAAGCATGGTACTGAAACTGTTCCTCAACTGTAGTGGCCAGATCACTATTTTTTAAGGACTATTTTTCTACTTTTGGAATGGCTCTGGGTTCCTGGCCAATAGCTCTGAGTATACTCTGCCAGTTCTGTGGGCTGGGACAAAAAGCCCACTGGCGGCAAACTGGGAGCACCGTGAGTATCTCTGAGTGTGAGACTCACCTTGGAAGCACCTCTGCATTGTACAGAACAGAGAGTCCTGGAAAAGAAGTGAAAAGCCAAAGAACCAGATAGAAAAATCTCATTTTTTAGCACAGCTTTCCATGAGGATTTTTAACACAATGATCATTGTTTTGGGCATACCGATACAACCAACCAAAAGTCTCCAGTGAAAGGTTACTGAATTCAGCAGTGTCACAATGATGTAAATGCAACTGAAAAGACTTCTAATAAGACTTTTTAGTTTAACCTGGTGTCTTTTCCATAATATTTTCTAGTGGCTATGGCAAGAGACTGGGAGTTGAGACTGCTTCATAACACTAGGGTCTGCCATATTTATTCACCTGCAGAATACTTAAATTAGTGCTGCCCAACCTCTCAGGAGCCTTTTCATACTTCAGTAACATTTGTATAGTTCCTGAAGGATTTCCAGATGAAAGATGTGTTAAAGAGCAAAATACTGCAATTACCTGCAGCAGTTAATATCACCCAATATGCAATCCAGTTTGAGGCAAACTGTTGGCCTAGGTACATGACCCCAGTACCAACTCGAGGCTCCAGCATAAGCATATTCCAAGGAAGCACATGGCAAAGGAAACATTATTTCAGATCTGTATTGAGAAAAAAAAAGTTTGAATGAGATGTGATTTCAAATAACACAGTTGGTAACACTGACCTTTGGTGCTGGAGATCTGTACAAATGTTGACTGAGAAAACTGAGCTTTCTGACCTCTGTTCAATTCCCGGACTACATTACCCATCAGTGGCTTACGGCCGGTGCTGAGCATGGCACAGTTCAGCACACAGGGGTTGTTCTGCACAACCAGAACAAAACAATTGATTTGCATTAACAAAATCTATGGGGAGGCTTGCCCAGAACCTGCCCATGGTAATTCGATTAGCAAGATTTACTTGCCCATTTTGGTAAAAGGAGAGAAAGAGAGGATGTTGGGCAAAGTCCTCCACCAGTTTAAGTGGGTTCACTACCATTGGAGCCACTGGAATGGGACCTGCATGAGTTATGCATAGTGTAACTCATTATAGTTTCATGGAGTGTAAGACCAATGAGACCACTGTGATCAGTTATTTTGACCTCCTGCTTAATGCAAGCCACAGGATTTCCCTGAATCTTTGCAAACACAAATCTCTTTTTTCCATAGAATGGAAAACCATAAACGTATATGTTACTCGGAGGTACTTCTGTTTATATTACATAGGGTTCTGTGAATAATTTGGGTTCGTTCTCTAGGACTGTTAAGTGAAAGGGAGCTGTTCTATCTCAGCTGGATCACAAATGAAACACCCTATAATATGCATAGAAGCACTCGTATGGTATAAATAATATTTTTAATCAGTCATTGAAATAATAATATAAAGTTCATTTTATTAACATTTGAAAAATAAATGTCTTCACCTCCCTTCATTGGACTTTAAAGGAGGAAAGTTTTACATTCCCTGTGAAAAAAATAAAGTAAAAAATGTTTAGAGAAAGGAGCGATCTGACTGGTTAGAGATCACAAATCACTAATAATAATAAGCTCTGAATATCAGATGCCAAACAGCTGCAGAGCCTCTTAAACCTAAGTCCTCTTTCTTGGAGGATACGGCAAGTTTGGAAAAGAGACAATTGCCAAACCCACCATGAAATATAGACAGAAATTTTTCTTTGAATAAATCACTGTCACCCTTGATAAAACCGTACACAAGTGTCTTGTCATGAGGGAATGCTGCAAACTGGTGTGCACAATGAAGACAGAGCCCGTGAAGCCTGCAGACAGAAAACACAAACCCAGCCCAGATAGTCTAGTAAACAACCCACTCAAAAGCAGGAGGTGATAGGTGTAGAGTTTATTGGATATATCGCTAGATATTGCATGCTTTCCCATTACATGACAAGGTACTACGCAGTTTATTCCATTGCAGTTTGCCACCTGGTATAACAATGTATAAAATTCAAAGACCAATTATTAGGAAAAGTCATATGAATGTTCAAAAAGTATATGGAAGGTGATTATGCCTCTGAGTCCTTTCCTCGCACTTGCACTTTACAGGGCAGGTGTCAAAATTTCAATTTATATATGTAAGAATTACGGAAAGTTTTAAATTCTCAATATGGAATATTCATTCCTAGCAAGTGCCAAATATCCCAACTTTACAGATACTGGAAAAGCAGTTCATCTACCACTCTTTGTCAGCCTCACTTATAGTCCTAATACCCTCCACTATGTAAATACAAATCACTGCAGTAATTGTTATTTTTCAGCACTTTGTATTATGGAAACATGGTGTATTACAAAAAAGTATAGAGTATCCAGGCTTCTAGAAACCTGCAGGAGAGTTATACAAGTCACAGTCTGTTAGCAGCATCTAAAGTTCCCGCTTCAGAAAATACTTATCCTGTGGAGCACCTTTCTCTGCCTTGATCCATTTGCACTTTATCAGATATCAGAGCAGCAACGTAATAAACTAAAATGTGTGACCTGCCAGTGCCCAGGGAACAACAGGTTTTGGGTTTTTTTTAACAATTAAAAAAAAAAAAAACCTTTGTGCTTTCTTTCTGCTCTTTTTTTCTCCTGCATCACTGGAAATAAATTACACATTACCTTGTCATGGGGATACAAGCAATATCCAACTGTACTAGAAAAGGGTGTTTTCTCTCTGATTTACTCTGTAGTCATTCTGTGTCTGCTAAATCCAGGTTCCTCCTGCCAGAATTCTTAATTAACGCAGACTAGTATGGTAGCAAAAGTATTTATAGAGAGACAGGAAAGATTCCTCCTCAGTGAATGAAGATGGGTTTGCAGAAAAACACTGGCCTGCACTGTTGGAAAAGGCAGTTCAGTTCCAGTGATGCACAGGATCAGAATGACTCGTCAAATCCAAGCCACTTAATAGAAAAGTGACTGATACAGCTAATAGAAAATGGGTGAACAAGGAAGGATGTGGCTAAAATCCCGCTCCTCTGGGACCAAAGCATCCCTCCTATTTAGGATTCACATTTCTAAATGCCTCTGTGCAGCTGAGGAGCCAGGGCTCAGTTCAACACTGAATCTAGACCAGTCCTTTTTTCACAGCTGAAAAAATATCATTTCCTCCTCATTTGTCACTACTGACAACACATTAGTTACAGTAATTGTTGAGGATCAAGGCTATCACTGCTCAAGTCTTTCTTCTGCGTAGGTCTTTTGGAAGGATCAAATATGGCCCTGTAACATCACTGAGTGGGAGAAAGGGAGTCTTGGATGCCAGTGAATACTTAATATGATCCAGATGAAGCTAAAAATATCCCTTCCAGGAGAATCCCCTCGTGCTCAGTCTTCAGTTCATGTAGCTGGTTTTGCCTGTGTGCTCTCTGAATACAGCTAGCCCTTCTTCCATCCCATCCATCCTCCCTCCCACATAGGTTCTTCACATAACCTACAAAACAAGCTAAGGCTTGGTGGCTGGGGTACTACTCTCAGGGGCCTCCACATCTTCCATGAGCACTAAAATGACAGTGGTGTTGGATAAAAGACAGGGAATGACCACATTTTTTTCTGGAGCCCATTCTGTAGGGTGTGGGCTGAGAGCAGGTTGAGCAGAAGTGTTTAATTTGTGCCTTCTGTCAGGGCACAGGGATGATTTAACCACTGAGTTGCTCAGTGCTGCCAAAACTGAGCCAGCTGCGAGCAGAGGACGAAAGCTGAGGCACCTGGAGAACATTAATATGGACTTGAGGATTATGGACTTTGTTTACACAAAGGTGAGGCAGCTACTGAAAAAAAGATGTTGTTGCATTCATAAGTACTGAGATGTAATTCAGGATGAACATACCTGAACATACATGAACATGAACATGTAATTCAGGAAAAACATTAAGTTTTTATTTTGGGATTTTCTCTTCCTCTGTGATGCTGGACTAGCTAGGACACCCGTTGCTTGATCTGTCTCCCATTTGTACGCTGGGGTTATAACAGTTATACCCCCACAGAGGTACACTAACAGATAAATTGTATCATAGTTGAAGTCTTATGGTGGGCAGGACATAAAGAAGGGATTGTTCTATACAGTCACGATAGCTTTATTATCATCTCCCTTAATAACCGTATTGTGAGAACACCCCATAAAGCGGTGTGCCTTTGCCATCTTCATTGCCATTAGGAAAGCCCAATGTCTTCACATTCATGTGAGGCAAACTTCCAGTCTACAGTCTCAAAGAGACTGGTGTCTGGAGCTGGCTTAGCAGAGGATCCTCCTGAAAGCCTTCCATAAGAGACTCATCCATGGGTACGTCTTTTCCTCCATCATTAGTCTTCAACCTTGTACTGTAGATAAATTGGAAAATACATATTATTTCCAAGCCTATATCTCTCCAGCTATGAAAACTGTGAAGTGTTCTGGCCAGAAGTGGAAAAAAGTAGAAAGCTGTGCATGGATGTGTATACCGATGTCCTTCCCTCTGTGTCATCCCCTTCTTTCTGCTGTGCCCCTGTTGTACACCAGAGAGCAGCACTCTGGCTTGTCCTGTGTGGTCCCCATTAACCTGTTCACGCATCTCCATCCTGGACCATCCCAAATGTAAAAATTTGTATCTCTCTGTAGTCATCTTGTTATTATGATAAAAAACATTATTATGTCGTTTCCTCTGATAGCTTTTATCTAGGCATTACCTGGTTTCATGGATTCCTATTATTTGCTCCTGGTGGCTGGCTCCTTGTTAATAATAAAGCAGATATGTGCATATTATATAATAATTCAAAGAATTCCCCAAATTATTTAACTTTTTTCCTGAAATTCTGATCTAAAATACAATATTAAAAAACTCAGTGAAAAACTTGGTTGGTTTTCTTTCTTTTACTTCCCCTCCCCAGAATGTACTATGCTGCTACAAAGGGATGCTTTGAATAAAACCTTCCTTTTCTTTTTTTCTGTCCTCAGCCTACTGCATGTTTTAGTTCTCCAGTGCTTCCTAGTTTTGCTTGGGTTTTTTGGGTAGGTTTTGTTTGTTTGTTTGTTGGGTTTTTTTTAAATTGCTGCCATGGAATTTGCTGAGGTGGGAACAGTTTCTGCATAACAGTGCACATGCCTAGCTTTTCCTTGGCTGTCTTACACTGTTAAACCGTTTCCTATTGTCTTCAGCAATGGGCACTACTACAGTAGACTACAGTGACACTACTGTTATTTTCATTATGATATCACTGAAGAGCCCTAGTCACATATTGTACAACAAAGTCATTTATGCTAGGACAAAAGATAGTATCTGGCTCCAAAATTGTATTAGCATTTACATAGGTCAAATTCTAAAATTATTTTAAAATGTTTTTGTGTATAAAATGACCTTTAATGGAGTCTAGTCATGGATCATAACATGGTATAGATCACCGTCTTTCATCAATATCATAATGCTTTGATGATATAACAGAAGTACTGGTATCCCATGGTCTCCATCCTTTTTTTATCCAGGACCAAATTAAGTTTGGGTGCCTGGTAAGAACCCAGAGAACCAGGTGAGATTGTTGTCAGAAGTGGAAAGCAGAAGACAGGAAAGGAGAGCTTGGACCACCTAGCTCTGAGGGGGCTCCGCTGGCCAGGGCATCGCTGGGAAAGTCTGGTTTCAGTTTTTCACTCTCCTGCATATTTTTCTGCATGACCCTTGTGGGCCACATTATTCTTGATCACCAGACCAAGAGAAACAGTTCAGCTTTGCAGTGCTGTGCACGATATCATTCACTTTTAACTGAGCCCTGGTAAGATCCACTGCTAGAGGTCAGACATCTCTGTACAGCTGAACTAAGCAGTGCTAGAGCACATTCTCTGGCTCTGAGGCACAGTCTGACCATGTCTATAGTATTGAATTGCCATAGCCTCCAAAGCATGGCATGTACATCTAAACTGCCTACCAAGAATGGTCTTCAGTCCTTGATAAACTTTGACCAGTGGCTGAGGTTTGTTTGGGAAGATCTACCAGAGACTGTTCTAAAAATTAAAAATGAGCATATGTTTGAGTTTCCCTTCTGGTAGCCATAGCCATAGCCATCCTAAGCAGTGCATGAGAAAAAATAGGTTCATACAATTCTGATCCCTTGAAACCTCAATGAGGAACAAAGGTCCACCTAAAATATTTAGGAAGAAATGGGGCTTCCACAACCCCTTTTCTAGGACTCAGACACTACATTTTTGTTCACAGGGAGATGGCAATCTCTGTTCTCAGTTTGCTCACAGGAATCTCTTTTAAAGTTCACCTACCCTTTCTCATCATGTTCAACCAGAGGAAGTTCAGAAGCCCAAACGCACTGCAAAAATGAGGAATGAGCAAATATGATCCTCTCCTCTCACTGAAAATCCTTGATACTCTGCTTGCGAGGTCCAAAAGACTAGTTCTGCAGTCACAAAGACATGTTTCCATGGCTGGAAGGGTAGGAGAAGGTGGTGATGGAAGGTGAGTTGACCATAGAAGGTGCTCCAGAAGAGTACCTGGAAATGCCAGGGCGGGGAGAGTGGTGCAATTCCAAAGATGAGCACCTGGTTCTAGGTATTATACAGTGCATAGAAAGATGAAGATTTTTCCTCTGGTTTCTATTTCTAAAGAGCATCTCTCTGCTAGGCAGGAGGGGATAATCTCTGTCTTTAAAAGACCTCAACCTGTAGGATCTGGATACATGTTTGTATCAGGAGCACTCACTATAATGGGGTTAGGCTATGGCCTAGAGTAAAAAAAAAGTCTTTTTTTTTAATGGAACACTGGTATCTTGCACTTGTATGGAGAGCCCCTCACATAAGGAAAACAGTTAAAGGACGGGGAAAAAGTACACATGACATCCATCATATTTTATGCAAAGCAAGACAGGTAGGACTGTTGCATCCAGTCATTCTTCATAAAAGTTCACATTACTGAAGAAAGAACACATCCTTGCTATTATGAATAAAACCTTATTATAGGAAGGGTTTTTGACAATGGAGCTAAGTAATATTGGAGCTGTCAGGTGGACTTCTTTCATACATACTTTCTGTCCTTATGTCATTTTCCTCTAGCAACTGAAGCTCAAGCAGTGCATGGTCTAGCATGGTCCACAATCCCAGTGAAGAATGGCATTGCCTGATTTTATCCTAGATTCCCAGGGCATGGGCTTCTCCAACAAGCAATGAGGGGCATTTTGGCAAGAATGTACCCTGGCAACAGCACAGAGATGGTCATCAGCATCTCTATGGTAGTTGCCATAGTATAAGATTAAGACAAAGTCTGACTTCACAGACTATATCACTATGGCTTTCAAATAGCCTACCTAGATTATCCCAGTCTGTTCCTGCTATCTTCATTACTTACTACTGCGCAGTAAGTATTACGTAATGTCTGTGACTTGTAAACATTTGATTATAAATTCAAATACCTGTAAAATTCACAGTTAAATATTAGCCACAGATAGGTTGAAACACAGATGTTTCTTGCTGGAATTAGTCCAGAAAGCCAGATTTAACACCATGACTTCCCAGCAAAACAGTTACAGAGTCCTGAATGACAGCAGTATGGCTGGGACCAGTCACTCCTACCACGGACTCCGTGTGTACTCAGGGAAATCTTACGACTCCTTGACTACAGTATCTGAAACTTTGCCGTTGGTTATACTATACACTTATGTATCTCAGTCCTACTTGTTTCCATCCCTTCCCTGTCACCCTGCTTACAGCCCTCCCCACATCTCCCTTCTTTGGTGCACTCAGTTGGGGATGTGCTGTAACTACCCTGCTTCACCCAGTGGCTTTAACAACTCTCCTCCCACTGCTACACACCCAGTGCTTTGACCCTTCATGTTCCTCCTGCTGCAGGATCTTCTGCCTCCCTGCTCCCCTCCAAAGCTCTGGATCCAACACACATAACTTTACCATGGTGTCCTTCATTGAGTATGTCACAAACTAGGAATAAATGAGTTTATGAAGAACATTTAAAATCATTCAATTGGTCATATACTGCAGTACTTTTAAGGTACCTTGGAGGTACTTTCAAAATCCGTCCTGTAGTAGCTATTAGTGCAAGACCATGGAAGGTGTTTTCCTTATACCACAGGTACCAGGCAACAGTGTATTCAAGTCATATTAACTGCAAATGGACTGAGCAGCAATTTCCAAACTTCATGTATTTCACCACAAACCTTGTGCCCGAAAAGTCTAGAAAATGGACATGTAAGCTCAGTTAACACTGTACTATATCTCTTCCACTTATTCCAGAATAAATGCCTAAACTTTCCCAGTCACTCAAAACAGCAGGCAACTAACAACAGAAAATATCTTGCTTTGCTCCCCTTAGACCTCCTAAGCAATCATTTTCCCTGCTCCCTGAGCCCATGGATCAGTGACAAATCCTCCAATATTATAACTGAGTTACAGCTGCAGAGATGTCAGTGCTGTTACTAACTTATCTGCCCGGAACAGCTAGCGCCTGCTTCCCTATTTGGCTAAATAGTCTTGCCCTCATCCTACCTCAACATTTCCTGCACATAAAGATAAAGCTGGTGTCTATGCTTGCCAACCCACTGCTGTGACAGAAACCAATAGGAAAAACATCAAGCCAGCAACTCAAAACACTTGGCTGCTCACTGCAAAGACCTTTGGAATGCAAAGATCGTTCATTGCAACAGGATTTCCAGGCATATGAACATAGGTTGGAAAGGACTTATTACCTTCAGTCTCCTGAGGCTGACAAGAGATTATGAGGATGACATTTTAAGGAGGGAATTGTTTATTTGTGATAGAAACTGGAGGAAAAACAAACCCTTGGTTACTTTTTGAACTATGAGCAGGATTTAACAAAGCAGCTTTCAGAGACATTTTCCTTATCAAAATGTCTTGCAAAACCTGAGGGTGAGGAAATGGTTGGAGAACTCACAACTTTTCAGAACTGCAGCTAAACACGTGAAAATGCAGCCCAGGAACTGGCAGAGAACTGCCTTTCTGTGAGTGGGGAGTTGACAGAAACCTTGCAATGACCCAGGAGTTGGTGGGAAAGGACAGGGAGATTAATGTGATTCTGAACAGACAAGCAGCCCTTATGGAAAACATGCTACACTGAAGCTTCCCTCCCACTCTCTCCTTTCCTTGGCACCATCCTGAAGTCTCAAGTGGCTCCATCTCTGGATCCCCAGGCCTCCAAAGAGTCATCAGACTGGAAACGCAAGGTCCTCAAGGACCCAAAACACAGCTCCTTCTCACAAGGCACTGACCACAGCAGTGCCCACCTCAGATCCCTCCAACCCAAGTAAGACTTTATTGCTGCAACAATATTGCTTCCTGCTCTTCAGATTCCTGAAGGGTCATCAGGCAGAAAACCCACAGCCACAAACAGCTGTAGCCTGTAATGTTCAGAGCTGTGGGAGCTGTCTGCATTGCACTGACACTGATAAGTTCAAATCATAGTATTTGCCCCATTTTCCTTTCTCCTTTTTTTTTAGTTTATAGTGCTCACAGTTTATATTCACCATTTTCCCAGGTTTGCATCTTTGCACTTTCATTTTTTTTTTTAAATTGCTTTTACTCATTGCTGTAATTTCAGTTTGCATTTAATAACAATGGTTTGAAGCCTTAAAAAGCATAATTTTTTTTTAGACCCTTATTTGCAGGGGTTGGAAAGTTTCTGCTGCACTCCGGGAGACAAGGGTCCAGTTTAATGTCCTTCAAAAGCAGTCTAACTCGCACGCAAGAAAAATCACTCCACAAAATGAGCTAATGGGTGGTAAATGGTTCAAAACCATGCTAATTCTCCAAATCAGAATGCTTACATAATCCAGGCAGTGTCATCTCACCTGCTTTGTCTAAGTGTATGTTCCAGTGCCATCCTGATATTATCCAGATAATTATTAAGGTAATAGTTGTTTATTGTTGTGGTGGTTGTTATTATTATTGTTGTTGTTGTTATTCAGTAACAACTGAATAGACTTGCTTACATACTAGACTACACATGCTAGAGTATGTAGTAATCAAGGAGAAAGTAAGACTAATTGGCCATGACTATATCAGGAGACTAACCAAGGCCTGGACACAGACCCACTACTGTCACCCAAGCATCCACAGAGTTAAATTGGATCTCTGGTACTGTTTTTGGCACCAAACACCCTCCCAGATAATGCCCGGGCACACTTCAGGTAGCACAGGCTAGGGCCCACCCCTCTCTCTGTTTTGGAGGGGTGACAAAGCCCCGCAGTATAAATGTTGAGTCATGCCATGCCAGATGGGCTCAGGGACAAGTAACAGTCCTTGTCCCATTTAATTTCCTAGTACAGATGTTGTTCCTCTCTCCATAGTGGACTTGAGACCTCATTTTCATTAAAAATAGAGGCATGAGCTGCTTCAGCCCTAGCGCTGTGCATCAGATCATTACGAATCCTTCTCGAACAGCCTGATTAATCTTTTGTTATCTGGACTTCCTGCCGGCACCCTGTCACTGCCTCTCATCCTAATCCTGCAGCCCAACTCCTTCCCATCAGGTAACACTCAGTTCGACTGCCCAGAAGGGCACTGTGAGCGGTGAGGTGTCTTCAGGAGTGTGCTGTGAGAGTATTCAGTCTGGACTGGAACGGCCCATAAGTAACATGTAATAAATGTATGGAGAGACTATTTCCCATCAGAAGGACTGGGCTAAAAGGCTTTTATTTTTGATGTCCTGCACTCAGAAGTTACAAAACGAAGCAAAGTGACATTCACAACTGTCATATGAAGTCACGACTATGTATTCTTTAATTGCAAAATAAAAACCTTCTTTCTCATAAGGTACTTCTCTCATCTGGGATGAGTCCCAGTTGATTTTTAGGACCAATATTGAAGCTGATTCCAGTTATCCCAAGCTGCATGCACCTCCTTTTTCTATTTGCATGACACCTTTCAGCCTACTCCAAAGTACTAAAGTGTTTTCCTGAAAGGCCCTTCTAGAAATTAGCTTGCAAACTTGTTTTCACTCTTGCTGGAATTGTCTCGAAATATAGGAGACACAGAGGGTCCCACTGTTAAGGTGCAGCCTGGGCTGTGGAGAAGACTTTGATCTTGTGGCCAAAGATCATAGAATCATAGAATCATTTAGGCTGGAAAAGACCTTTAAGATCATCAAGTTCAATCGTTAACCTAACAAGTCCACCACTCAACCATGTCCCTAAGCACCACATCTACATGTCTTTGAAAGATCTCCAGGGATGGTGACTCCACCACTTCTCCAGGCAGCCTGTTCCAATGCTTGATAACCCTTTCAGTGAAGAAATTTTTCCTCATAACCAATCTAAACCTCCCCTGGTGCAACTTGAGGACATTTCCTCTTGTCCTATCACTTGTTGCCTGGGAGAAGAGACCGACCCCCACCTCTCTAAAACCTCCTTTCAGGTAGTTGTAGAGAGCAATAAGGTCTCCCCTCAGCCTCCTTTTCTCCAGGCTAAACAACCCCAGTTCCCTCAGCCACTCTTCATCAGACTTGTGCTCCAGACCCTTCACCAGCTTCGTTGCCCTTCTCTGGACACGCTCCAGCCCCTCAATGTCTCTCTTGTAGTGAGGGGCCCAAAACTGAACACAGTATTCAAGTTGCGGCCTCACCAGTGCTGAGTACAGGAGAATGATCACTTCCCCAGTCCTGCTGGCCACACTATTTGTGGTACACGCCAGGATGCTAATGGTCTTCTTGGCCACCTGGGCACACTGCTGGCTCATATTTAGCTGGCTGTCGACCAACACCCCCAGGTCCTTTTCTGCTGGGCAGCTTTCCAGCCACTCTTCCCCAAGCCTGTAGCCTTGCATGGGGTTGCTGTGGCCCAAGTGCAGGACCTTGCACTTGGCCTTGTTGAACCCCATACAATTGGCCCCAGCCCATTGATCCAGCCTGTCCAGGTCCCTCTGCAGAGCCTTTCTACCCTCAAGCAGATCAACACTCCCACACAACTTGGTGTTGTCTGCAAACTTACTGAGGGTGCACTCGATCCCTTCGTCCAGATCATTGATAAAGATATTGAACAGAACTGGCCCCAGTACTGAGCCCTGGGGAACACCACTTGTGAACGGCCATTTAACTCCATTCACCACAACTCTTTGGGCCAGGCCATCCAGCAAATCATATGCCTGACCAAGCCATGAGCAGCCAGTTTCTTCAGGAGAATGCTGTGGGAAACAGTGTCAAAGGCTTTAGTAAAGTCTAGGTAGACACCATCCACAGCCTTTCCCTCATCCACTAGGCGGGTCACCTTGTCATAGAAGGAAATCAGCTTAGTCAAGCAGGACCTGCCTTTCATAAACCCATGCTAACTGGGCCTGGTCACCTGGTTGTCCTGTACGTGCTGCCTGATGGTACTCAAGGTGATCTGCTCCATAACCTTCCCTAGCACTGAGGTCAGACTGACAGGTCTGTAGTTCCTCAGATCCTCCTTCTGGCCTTTCTTGTAGATGGGCGTCACATTTGCTAACCTCCAGTCAACTGGGACCTCCCCAGTTAGCCAGGACTGCTGGTAAATGATGGAGAGTGGCTTGGTGAGCATTTCTGCCGTCTCCCTTAGTACTCTTGGGTGGATCCCATCTGGCCCCATAGACTTGTGTGTGTCTAAGTGGTGTAACAGGTCACTAACTATTTCCCCTGGGATTTTGGGGACTTCATTCTGTTCCCCGTTCCTGTCTTCCAGCTCATGGGGCTGGGTACCTGGAGAATAGCTGGTCTTACTATTAAAGACTGAGGCAAAGAAGGCGTTAAGTACCTCAGCCTTTTCCTCATCCTTGGTCACTATGTTTCCCCCCGCATCCAGTAAATGATGGAGAGTCTCCTTAGTCCTCCTTTTGTTGCCAATGTATTTATAGAAACATTTTTTGTTGTCTTTTACAGCAGCAGCCAGATAAGTTCTAGTTGGGCTTTGGCCCTTCTAATTTTTTCCCTGCATAACTTCATGACATCTTTGTAGTCCTCCTGAGTTACCTGCCCCTTCTTTCAAAGGTCATAAACTCTCCTTTTTTTCCTGAATTCCAGCCAAAGCTCTCTGTTCAGCCAGGCTGGTCTTCTTCCGCACCAGCTCATCTTTTGGCACATGGAGACTGCCTGCTCCTGCACCTTTAAGATTTCCTTCTTGAAGAATGTCCAGCCTTGCTGGACTCCTGTGCCCTTCGGGACTGCTTCCCAAGGGACTCTGTCAACCAGTCTCCTAAACAGGCCAAAGTCTGCCCTCCAGAAGTCCAAGGTGGCAGTTCTGCTGAACCCCCTCCTTACTTCTCCAAGAATCAAAAACTCTATCATTTTGTGATCACTCTGCCCAAGACAGCCTCCAACCATCACATCACCCACAAGTCCTTCTCTGTTCACAAACAAGAGGTCCAGCGGGGTGCCTTCCCTCATTGGCTCACTCACCAGCTGTGTCAGGAAGTTATCTGCCACACACTCCAGGAACTTCCTAGACTGTTTCCTCTCTGCTGTGTTGTATTTCCAGCAGATGTCTGTCCACCAGAAGTTGAAGTCCCCCCCAAGAACAAGGGCTAGCCATTGTGAGACTTCTCCCAGCTGCTTATAGAATAGTTCATTTGCCTCTTCATCCTGGTTGGGTGGTCTATAGCAGACTCCCACCATGATATCTGCCTTGTTGGACTTCCTCCTGATTCTTACCCATAGACACTCAACCCTATCGTCACCATCATTAAGCTCTAGACAGTCAAAACACTCCCTGACATCCAGGGCTACCCCACCTCCTCTCCTTCCTTGCCTGTCCCTTCCAAAGAGTTTATAGCCATCCATTGCAGCACTCCCGTTGTGCGAGTCATCCCGCCATGTTTCCATGATGGCAACTATATCACAGTTTTCCTGCTGCACAATGGTTTCTAGCTCCTCCTGTTTGTTTCCCATGTTGCGTGCATTGGTGTAGATGCACTTCAGCTGGGGTGTTGATCCTGCCACCTTTCTGGGGGAAAAAGTCCTAATTCCTATGTGCCCGTTCTCAGGTGCTTCCATGGTTTCTAACACATCCATAACCTTGCATCTTTGCTGCCCCATGGATCTCCATCCCCTACCTCCACTGAGACAGCAGATCAAAGGACCTTGCTAGCACACCATCCCTCAAATATTGGCGTGCCATCCCCAGGCTTATCTCTAGTGAGCCTGGTTTTATCCCTTTCCTCCTTCAAATCTAGTTTAAAGCTCTTTCAGTGAGCCCTTCTAACTCTAACATTCCTCTGTTTCTTCTCCCAAGTAGGACTACTCTTTTACCATCCTCCCCACTCTTGCGTTTTCCACTTGTTTCACTTATGTCTATGTGCCAATCTTGCTTTTTTTTTCCTGATTTCAGTTTTAGACTCCCACCCTAGCAAGTCATTGCCACGGTTTAACATACATGTAAGTCAATTTGCACAAAAGAGGGATCCCAATCTCCCTCCACACCCCAAACATGCTCCTTCACCTATCCTTAACTGCAGTTGTCAGTTCTTCTCCCATATCCAAAAGCCTATGAATGCTACTAGTTTTCAGTGAACAAGTCACCTTCATTTTTTAGCATGGGACAAGAAATGAGTTTTCATTATTTTAAAAATTTATTGCTGTGTTCACCTAAGATCTCCTAATATTATCTCATTTCAAGCTAACACCCACCATCAAAAATCACAAGGCTGGTTGTGACAGTTTAGAAAAATCATAAAGAAGTCGGAATAGTGCTCGTTTCTAGCAAACATCTGATTTTCTCTTTATAAGCAGAAGCTTGCACTTGTCTGAAGGAACCTAGGTTTTTCATGCTACATTTATGTCTTCTGTCCTACCAAAAGAGTAAGTCATCTACTGGAGCAAAGGCTACATGCTGAGAGGAACACACCTGTCTTCATGATGTATGTTTGGTCCAGAGCCTGAAGCCACAGCTCTATAGCTGGAGATAGTTCAGTAGGTTTGGTAGAATGGTTGTTAAAATTGACTGCCAAGTCCTGAGCCAGCTGCTAAAAGCTGCCTCCAGCAAGGACTGCTCCTGATGATTCCTGTCCTCTCTCATTATCTTCAGAGCTTGCTCCTCCCTCTACTGCCACCCACTTGTTTGTGCTTGGCTTTGGAGTCCCTGGTTGCACCCTATGGCTCCATCTAAACTTTCACTGCTCTCATTGCTTCTAAGTCTTTCGTGACTTTGGCCACATGACCCCTTTGGCCCGCCACTGAGTTTGAAGAAGGATGCAGCCAAACCAGCTCCTTCACTGGGAGGTAGCAGTGCTGGACTCTCTGGAGGGAGGACTTTTGATGCTTTCTCTCCTTCAGGGCAAAGAAAAACAGGCTAATTAAAACCAGTGAACTCAGGGAGGTGTTAGCTGCTGCCTCACACATTGGGTTTATAGGCTGAATCTTGTTCTCTTTAGGCTTCCAGATTTTTCTCAGTTACTATTTCTCCTGTCACATACTAACTGTTTCTTCTGTCATCTACTCACTGCTTGTGCCTGCCCTTTGGAAATACTTTTCTACAGTCCCACACTTCATCAGTACATAATTATTTCAGGCTTCCCTGTTAGACATAGAGAGCTGGTGTGAAGCACAGGGAAGTGAAAGGAAGTCTTCTTCTTCATTTCAATAAGCTTCGAATGAAGTCTTTTTCCTTGATGAATGCTGTTTTTTCCTCTTTTTCTTTCACTCACTTTGGTATTCAATATGTGTGTGAGTGTGTGTGACTGTGTGTTTGTGATTTCCATCTCCTAGACTTTTAGTGCTGAGAAGGATACAAATTTGGGAGATAAACTCTAAAGACATCATCGATGAAGCATTGAAGCCAATTCCATGTTTTAATCCTGCATAAATTATCCTGGAACACAGCCCACATTTATGATGTGTGAGAGAATAGAAAAATAATGGGATTACTCAGAAGTTTCAGATGATTATAAACATATGGTGCAGGACAGTGTAAGAACAAAACATACTGAGGGAAATATCATCAGTAAATGAAAGGTTAATAATGGAAAAAGTAAGTTTGGAACCTCATATGTGGCCTATTATCAAACACTACTGACATGAAAGAATTCCTGCAGAACTGTTAAAAGTGGACAGCTAGTAGTTTAATGATTGTAACAAGAAAACTTTAAGGCATTGGAAAGGAAACTATATGATTATAAAAGAACTCATCACATATTTAAGCCTCCTGTGAAAAATGGTAGTTTTGTGCCTGAGGTTCCGGACTGGGACTCAGATCTTGATTTATTTCCCAGTTCTGCTACAGATTTCCTCTGTGACCTTGAGCCAGTTACTTTGGGAGAAACATGTTAAAGTTCCTAAATGACTTATGAATCCAAGTCCCTTTTCCAAAAGGGGCATAGCAGCAGATTCACAAAGGGACAAGCATCTGGGAACGCTGACCGTTGCCAGGGCTACCCCCAAAGTGACAGTGTGCTGCCCCATCACTTCCCAGTTCTGAGCACCAGCAGGCCACCGTGCCCCAGGGGAGTTGGCTGTCTTCTGAATGCCCGTGGAAAATGAGCAGGAGATGGCATGGGAGGGATCAGCTGCCATCTGACCTCCTGTGGGTACTGTGGAGCAGCCAGTCTTGGGAGCTGCTCCCTCTCATGGTTTCCAGCTTCTGCTAAGTTTTCATCAGTGGCTCATCTCTGGAAAGGGTCAGGTGTGATGCCTGGATCTGTGCAGCCAGAAGGCGCCAGGAGTGACGTGGTCAGTAGGCTTACCCTGAGAAACACAGGGGCTCCTGGCTATTGGCATCCTGCTTGGGTCAAAAAAGAAAGAACCAGGAACAACCATCTCTCTCAAGGGCAAGTGGTTTTGGTGTGGGAAACCTTCTGCCTGGTTCACTGCCCACCCATAGCCCTCAGCCTCAGAGCTCAAACCTACTTCCCCAAAGTCCAAGGGAAGTGGGAAGAAAGAGGGGCAGGGACACGCTGCCCTTTCTTGCCCCCAGTCTGTGAAGCTGAACTGTAGCAAAAATGCAGAACTCCCCTTTTCTTGCTTAGATCCTTGGGCTTCAGTATCAGGGATAGGAAAGAAAGAAATGTTTATTTGTTTGCCAATGCAGGAATTAGCTTCCTAAGGAAACTTACATAGCAACCAAGCAAGCATGTAAACTTGAAGCACCTAATTGTTGTTGCCTCCAGATTTCAGACAGCTTTGAAAAAGAGACCCTTTTTGCTGTTCCCAGCTTGTGAAGTACAAATAGCAATAGCAGAATATTCTTTGTCTCCCTCATCCTGTATTCATCCATGCTGTACATAGTCTCACAACTTGCACACAAAATAGGAATGCAAGAAGTAATAAACCTGCAGTGTAGGTAGGGGAGCCAAGGATGGATATTCGCTCTAGCTTTCCATATGCTATAGCAATGATAAAAGGATCTCACAGGCATTTTTTTCTCTGCCTTAATATGTAGTTTGGTCATAACTCAGAAACTTCTTTGGACAAGATTCACAAACTGCTGTGTCTGTGTAAAGTCAGTTGAAAGTAAATAACATACTTTCCGCTTCAGTCTCTTGGATATCTCCATTTGCCATGGTTTGTTTCATTCTGCGTGGAAGTATATGAAGCTTAAGGTATGTGGTAGATCACAAAGGTGAAGAATATTAGGTTTCTGAGAATCAAAAATGTCCTAGTAGAGAATCTCCCTTAAAAGCATATATTTTGTTGTCAGTGGTTTTGGCATAAGCAAAAAGATCCACATAAAACACATGAAAAAATGTAATAAAAAGAGGTAAAGGTGGATGCTTATCATTCAAAACGGAATATTTTAGCAATCGGTGTTTGCTGACAGGGGTGGGGAAGTGCAAAGCAATTCAGAAACATCAAGGTAAATATTTCCACTTTCACCAAAACATTTTCAACCTATGAGTCTCCACCTACATCTACTGCCTTCTCAGCAAAGCCAAGGCAGGCTGATCTCACTGCTAGCTGAGCTTGATGCACTAAAGAAAAACTATTATGAGTATTGACTGCTGCAAATTTGCATTTCATTGAAGTCGTTTGACTCTTCTGGGTGAGAGTAGGAACAATTTCACATATCCAAGTAGCTAAAGTCTTGGTTAATATGTTAGGTTCCACATTCAGAAAAGAAATAGAAAATTTTTGTCACTGTGACCTTCTGTATCTGCTTTTATAATCAATGTGATCAAAGCAGTCCTTCTGTCATGGGACAGGATTCCCTTCTGGAATATTTCCACAGGACTGGAGACAGCTGTTACAAAAACATATTTTAAAAAGCTGCAGGAAATCTGTCTGTAACTGATGCTTTTCCCAAGTTTTAGGTCTTGAAAGAATCTTTCTGTTTCCTGTAAGTACATGTCTCTTTTCATTTGATGTATCTGCTTGTAGAGAGGAATCCTTTCAGTGTCAGTTTTTCACTGATATTTGTCTGAAATCACTTTGGTCAAAATCATCTTTTTGTAAATCTGTTGGCTACTGTATTTGTCTGTGACAAGCTACCACTGAGTCATAAGCTTCTAGGACAAAGGGGTCATTATGATCATCCCATCTGACCTTGGGCATAAGACACAGCACAATTTCAGTGATTCCTGTAGAAAGCCTGTTGCTTCTGGTTGACGTGTCCGTCCTTCAGAGGGACAGATTTCCTGGGGATTAGACTGCGTTTACTAGGACTGCCTCTACTAGGGCTACAAAGGCCAGGGAAACAGCTGAGTAGTTGTAGTGACTCCTCCTGAATGTCCTGCCTGTGTCCCATCTGAGTCCTACGTGCTTATTTCTGGAAGCACTACTAGTTCCAGTTAATTTTCCATTTGTTCTTTCTTAAAAATTTGCTGTCTGTAAATTACCCAGCAGCACCATAGGAAGTGCAAGGATACTGAAAACACTGGTTTTGTCAGGGTTTTACAGTGCAGCCAAGAACTGGTGTCATCTAAGCATCAGACTGTGGCGAGATACACTAATGGGATTCCAGGGAATTGAGACCTAGTGAAATCACACAGACTGTGAAGAAGCACAGGTTCCCTGCCTGTGGACTGGCCATCTCTTTTCACAGCTCAGTGAAACTCCATCTCTTTCTTCTGTCATTGGCAGTACATTGCTATTCTCTCACTCCTGCAGTTTGGAGGTAAATGATGATCCTTCAAGACAGATCTCTGTGGTTTTGCTCCATGCTTCACTGAAGCATAAAATGCCGTGTACATTTACGCCATTGCTGTGGTTTTCTTTCCAGGCACATAGCTGCATACCCTTCCCAGTGCAGAGTCCCATGTCTGTGGGAACTCTGAAGAGGGTTTTCCAGTCTAGAGAGTTTTGTGCCCAAAACTTGCATACCAGAACCTGTTTGCAGTGAGCAGGGTTCAGAGTTACTGGCCCCATGAACCATTTCACAGGCTATTGAGCGCTCCCACCCATCATAAGCTTCCTGCTTTGACATCCTGAGCCTTCTCCTTGCATGTCCTCCACTATCTTCAGACTCTGCATTTCCATCCATTTTTATTTTTTTCTGTGACAATACACCAAAGGAAGACCATTGTTGCCAGTTTTGTGTCCTTTATACTTAAGATTCTAAATTCAAAATCTGAGGTGATAAATATGGCAAATATGTTTTTAATTTGACCTGATGGATAACAATGTCTGCGATCTTTCAGCACTCCCTAGTAAGAAGTTCTTACTGCAGTCTTATTTTCTGTTTATGAGAGATATAAATCACATAGTATCTATTTCTAAATCTCAATTTATTTGATTCAGGAGGACTGAAGAGTTTTCCTGTCTCTCAAATTTAAATAATTAAGTCTGTTCATAGATTCATTTATTCCATAGTCTGTGAACTCCCCTAATAAGGTCATATATTTTAAGTTCTTCTTCAAAAAGAATGTAGAATAGTTTTAAGTGGCTGAACTGTGCTTAACCTGTGGGTCTACATGATTGACAGAAATATTCATCTTATTCTATTTTCAAATAAAGGTCCAGACCCTGTTGGAAAGATATACTTTGTTTAAGAACAAGCTATTGGCCTTAATTCAGATATAACCAAATTATATAACTGTTTATCAGGTCAAATTTCCTGACGTCTTCTCAGGTTAAAATAAAATTAATCAGTTCATAAGTTTTTCACTTTTTTTGGTTGTTGTTGTTGTTGTCCAGTTCTGTAACTGTGAAAAAGGTGGTATAGATTTCAGTTAATGTGAGTAGAAGCCAATTAGGTAAAAGAGAATCCCAGATTTTAAGAAGTGCATTACAGTCTCTCCAGAAGAGGTAATCTGAAAATCTTTCAGAGCTAATTGTTCCTGAAAGGGGAATGGCTATTACTTACTGTGACAGGGTCCTCTGCTCTTCCTGTGACTCTACACGAGTCTGTTTATTAATGTTTTCTTTAAAAATAGAGCCCTTCTGCCCCTTTTTTTTTTTTTTAATGTGCTCAGTACTTAAAGAGTAGAGTAGTAAAGACTACAAAACAAATGAGATTATCTGTGACTAATATTTTAATCCAGAGCCTTGGAATTCCTTGTGCATGATTTGAGCTGTTGCACAACAGGCTGGCTGCAGACATTGCATCTCTGCTTCTCAGGGACCTATTGAATCTATTTCTGAGACCTACCTATTCTGTAAAGGTTAGTGTATGTAGGAAAGTTATTAACAACTTTTCATTGCAATTTCAGCTAATAATTCTTTCTCAACACTGAGTGTAGAACCAGAGAACATTAACAAATGGATAAGAGTGAAATACATGGATAAGTGAAACCCTACAAACACTGAAAATACGTTAACAGATAGATATATTTACCTTACAGAATATACCTTGTGTTTTCCCAAATTTTCACCGTTCCTTTGAGAGTGCTAACATGTATCTTGTTCAAAGCTTCCTTTTAGAGCAAACAGCTCCCTATTTGTATTTACCTTATTTTGCATACAGGACAGGCAATAGAGCCCACACAGTGTGCATTTTAGGATCTTACTGAACCAGTCCTCCTAAATAAAGTGATTAAGTTACCAATTTCATCAATGGAGACAGGTTTCTGTTAAAGTCAAAGGAGTGAGAGTCTGTATTCATAAGAGTAAGATAAAGTGTTGTCAACTGCATTTGGAAAACAGAAGTGAATGGCAAAAACCAACTGACTGCAGCTGATCAGAAAGCTAAAGATGCACTGATTTGTACTGAGGCATCATATCACTAACTGGAGATGACCCAAGCTTTACAAGTTTGGAGATGATGTATCAAATACAGGGAAGTCCACAAGAATTAGTATTACACCTCCCTAAAGTGGTCTTCAAAAACCTGTTAGGAACTCAGCTGTCTCTGATGTATCTAAGTCTGTCACAAAGACTTCTGTGCTCATCACTGGGCCTGTACATGAAAGGAAAAGGTCACAATATGGATTTGTTTGAAATGCTTTTCTCTGCCTGATTCATGCATCCAGGTAAGCCTGGGACATCATGTTGAAAAGAGGTTTTACAAGTGATGTCCTAAGAAATATCAGTGTTGTGCCCGATTTGTTCATTCTGGAGGTACTGAAATACATCAGATTTATGCTTTGCGTGTTCAACAAAAAAGGTTGAATCCTGTCCTCTGCTGTACACAGCAGCTCCAGTGAAAAGTTTTTGGATAAAAGTTCTCTGAAACCGGAGAAAGCATGAATGTCTCATACATATGAATAAGCATTTAGCAAATAGGAACAGCATTCAACAGTGGATATATAGCTCATCTGGAAAATAAAGACTACGTGAAGGACTATATCCAGTGCCCAGTTCTCCTCAAGTCTTTGTAATGTGTCCCCCTTTGTTCCTACTTTTTGCTTAGCTAATATATATTTTAAATTTGTACAATGGGGATTCTGACTGCTAAATGGGCTTTAAGCAATCTTCGTTGGAAAAGCATCCAAAGAAAAATACGGTGGAAGAGTGATTAATCTTGTGGGCTTTACATGCCCCCTGGTGGAAAACTTCCTCAGTGTAGCTGTAAGGATTTCATGCAAAAACATCTCTTGTAAACAGATGTGTCGTTCATGAAACATATCTGAGTCGCATTCTCATTTGAGGCACTGCACTATTATCGGTGTATAGCTCATGAATAAGAACACACAAGATCCCAAGTTACAAATGAGCACCTGGACTCATTTAAGTGCTGCTAGCATGATGTACATTGCTCGTACGGTATAAATTGCTGGCCTAAAATTTCTTGCAGGCAAATGATGCCAAGCTCTTAATATATATAAAATGAACTCTAGTAACTTAAGCAAAATAATCACAATTTTCCCCACAGTCTTTCCAGGATTTCAATCTGGAGGGTTTTGAAGGATACACAATACCTTGTTACAAACCATATAATGTTTTAAAAAGTATCCAACTGACAACCTTGGCTAACATCGTATCTTCTATCTAGATTACTTCAATATGTCATGTCCATATCACACCACTCTGTCCATGGTCCCAATGCCAAGGATTTCTGTCTTGTCCAACCTTTCCATCTGGAAGTAATGAGCTTAATATTCTGGCTCTACCCCCATAAAAGCTATGTCACAAAAAAGTAGCAGTCTTAGGAACTGTTGTATACCCTGAAGACAAATTTGAGATCCACATAGCCTCTCGAAGTTCTACTCAGATTCATTTAAAGACAAATTTTCCACTCGACTCCCATAAGACCTACAGCATACCATAAGACTGTAAGAGCGATTTGACAACCATTTATGCTTAAATCCTGTCCTAGACATGTCAAAGGACTGTGCTTAACAGATAATGAAGGGCTAGGTTGTTCCCTTGGGGCAAAACACATTGTGTTATAAGATTTGCTCTTAAGATGGCTATTCTTTTCATTGCAATCCCTCTGAAAGCCTAAAACACAGGAAAGAGAAGTTCTTTGTTTTCAAGTCTTTTCTCGTCTTGTATAAAGTGAACGAAACCTCTCTGGGAGCTCATTATATGTATGGAGAAAATAACGAGGCAGGTATGCCCACCAGCTTGAGCTTTAGCTCTGGCTCCACATCGTCAGCACAGCCTGGTGGTGCATGAGAGCTTCAGCCGTGCTCCCTCCACTGCTGCTGTGGGGAGGGAATCGAGACCTGTTCTGAGGAGGGTCCGCTTTAAATCTCCTCGCTCTCCGTTTTCTTTCTTTTATCACAGGGTGAGAAGGGTGGGACATCAGTCTGAACAGAGGTTTTATAAGTGATGTCCTAAGAAATGTCAAGAACTACCATAACATTGACTGTGAGTTGGTTTAGTTTTCTTATAAGCCATTTTTTGTCTCATTTTCTAGTATTATCAGCAGTTTGCAAAAACTGGAATCCTGAGCCAAAATGTGACAGCATTCCTCAGACGCCTCACCCAGGCTGCATAAATTTACAGAGGGACATTTATCTCACCTACCTTATGCACCTCTTTTAGGATGGGATGAATCTTCCATTGGAAGTGCTTCTCTCCCTATATTAACTATACACAAAGATAGCCTTGCAATAATATTTAAACAACTAAAATAAGGTGATATCAGTCCCATTTTTTGATGCCAGGATTAAAACCAGAAGTTGTTGAGTCAGCATTTACATCTGTCATATCCTTACACAATTATAAGCACTTATTTTCTAATTGCTTGACTATTTTAATTGCATCTAAATTGAACTCTTTAGCATTTAATTGAAACGTCATTCAATGCCTCTCAAAATAGAAATGAATTTTAAGAATATTCTCTTACTCTTCACTAGTAAGATGTGCAGGTGCAGGTGAATTAATCATATGTTCTTAGAATCACTACTGTGTTATTGCTGGCCAGAAAAAGATGAAGAATTGAAAAATGCAGTTGTTCTGAAACCAAAATACTTTGCACAGCCCTATCAGATTTGCTGAAATTAAAGTTTGGCAGATAGGAATATTCTGACATTGCCAAAATGTCCTGTTTTATAATTTTGGAACCAGGCATCTAATATTTCCTTCCAAAATAGTTTTTCTTGTTTAATGTTCTTATGATGTGTTTCATTTTGTGTTCTCAATACAATTAAAAAGTCAACCATAATCAAATGTTTCTCTCTGAGACATTTCAGTTGATACGAGACATTTTTCTTAAAACTTTCTCTTCCAGATAATTTTGAAATTTTCGGAAGTTGTGCCTAACTGGCCTAAGACCAAATCTGAAAATCCTCTGCAAATTTATTTTCTACATAGAATATGATTTATTGTTGATTTTCCACCAAGAGTGTGTCAGTCATAAACCTCTTAAAAAGCTGAAAGGAAAAGAGATTCACTGTTCCTCAGAGAGGACTTCACACTTACTGGGCCAGGACTTAAAAATCTGTTTCCCCAACTGCAAGAATACTTTGTACCAAAACACTTTTCTTTAAGTGACGCTGAGGAGAAATTGGTGGGGTTTTTTATGTCACCTTGCAAAATTTAAACTGGTTAGAGGACATAAAATGAAATATTATCATCTCTGAAAATACAGCTGTGTTAGTTTAAAACATTAAAATACCTCACTGGTTAAAGTTCATGGTTGCTCTCATTTGCCTCTGTGAAGGGCATGTTCAAGAAACCAGAAAGGAAGTATTTCTACATAGCTATAGATTCAGAGGCATCAGGCTTTATAAGTTTATTTATTAGCATCAGTCTGTGTAACAGCGTCTTCAAATACAAATTTGCTATAAGGAGCCAGATACCTCAGCCTATTGAGTTCATTTTGTGCTGCTTCTTAGCTCACTTCATAGCAGTGGAAAATGATGTGTACCATCTGGAGGTTCCTCCTGAATATTTCCTCTGCGAAGATGGGCTCTCTGGTTGCTGTAAAGCCAGCAGAGATGTCTTCGCTATCTGTGACACCTCTGCTGTGCTGCCTGGCATGAGGCAAAGGGGTGTATTTACAGAGAAGACAGAGAATGGGGAGAGAAAAACATTTTCGCTGCTTGATTTTCACAGACCCTATGAGTTCAATTCACGGGCAATATTTTAAAGCATTTCTCAGCAGTGTTTTGTTCGAATGCTGGTGGTTCTGTAGAGCTGACCACACTTTTCAGCCACTGTCTCCCCTGCTTTCCTCATTAGCAGGCTAGAACTCAGCCCAGACTTGCTCCCTAGCACTTAGACATCTTTGGTTTTTGCTGCTCTCCAGGTCACCACTTAGGCTCTCCTCCTGAGTGTGGGTCGACACAGGTGATTGACTCCTACACTGAGATGTCACCCTGACTACAGCTGGACTCTGAGGGAGACAGGCACCTCCCTGTGAGGTCCTCTGGCAGGCTGAGCTTAGTGAAGAAGGCTCCTATTGCTATAGCAGCTCCCGCTGCATATGCAGCTCCCTGCCTTTGACAGCTATTTAAGGTTTCCTTTACTCAAACCACTCCAAAATCTACCATGTCAGCAAAACCCAAGACCTTTAGCAATCAAGCAATCCTTCCCTCCACCCACAACACACATATTCACATGCGAACAAACAATGTTTAAAAAAGGCCAATTTCAGCTTTTATTTAATGTCATAATGATCTGGTCGTGTGCTGAAAATCCATCATAGAAGCAAAGAGTAAAACCACTGTCTCTTTCCAAAAGGCTTTATAGTGCTAGCATAAAGAAAGAAATACGGGACAGACAAAGGTGGGAAGAATAAGGAAATAATGAGGCATCCTTAGTTTTTGTGAAATGCATTAGCATCATCTCTAAAAACTGAGCTAAACTGTCCTGCTTCGTTTGGCCTTCCTACCTGTATGTCTGTCTTTGCTGGAGTTCAATTTTGACAATGTTCATGCTCTGCATTTTTATAATAGTGAATTAAATGACCCTGAGCACAAATGTGTTCAGGATTAAAATGGTTTGTTTTAATGATTGCAACTATTCTGAAGGTGGCTTGAGCGTTAGGATGATCGTTACACCAAACTGCTTGAAGAGCAAGCAGCTACCTCTGATTGTTCTTCTGATATCCAATTATTTGTCCACAGGTCATATAAATTCATATTGCTAAGCAGGTTACTTTTATGTACTACTGTTGAAATCTGAATACAACTGCTTTTCAAGTTTCATCTAATTTTTCAAGACTGTCTTTCAGAGGAAATGGAACCTAATGTGATTTAACTGTTGGGGGAGGTAGAGGGGGGTTAAATTCAGTCAATTTATGTTCATTATAAACAAATCCAAATTCCTAGCTAGTGGTATGACTAACATATGTCACACACTACAGCATGTCTGGTGTACCCTTTAACATTTTAACAGTCCATCAGACATTAATGTGACTTAAACATCAAAAACAGGTTCATTTTGCCATTAATATCCTGAAACAAGAACATCTAATATACACATCCTGAGATTTAATCTGTAAACATAACCAAAAATGTCTGGATGAAGGGGGCTTGTTTATATTTCAGTAGTGCTACTTCCATGAAGCATGTGTCTGCTATCTTTAGTATGCAACTCTAGCATCCTACCATTGAGAGAGCCCTAATGTCTTTGATACTGTTAGGGAGACTTATAAGTCTTCTTCTGACATACCAGTCCCTTTGTAGATCCCCTAAAGTTAAAGCTACTGATAAACATAACTTGTCTTATAAAGAGGGGAAGAATTTTAAAACCACTTCAAACATGCTCAAGTTTTCCTTGTTCATTTTTCCATGGTGTGAAAGCAGGTTCTGAAGTGAGCTGGAATTAAGAGGACATGCTTCTCTTTGCCCAAGTAATGACTTGTTTAATAAACAAGAAGGGAAAAGGAGAAATGTGAAGATTCGTGCAGAGTGACAAAATAAGAATATCTAAGGAAAACATAATAAAATGCAAATGAGATTTCAGTCCAGTCAAATCCCTTTGTTTATTTTTCTATCAGTATTCAAATACTTGGTTCTTGCATTGATGAATGCTCAAGGAGGTACATTTCTTAGGACTCAATGTGGGACAAAGCATATGTGCACTAATAATCTCCAAACACACTGTATCTATCAACTCTGTTAGGAGTGAGTAAAGCCACTACAGTCAGGAAGACAATGAGGAAAAAAGAGAAGAAAAAAAAGAATAGTTATACTGTTTGATATCTGCAAGATTGTTTAATCCAGCTCTTATGTAGACAAAACCACAATGTAATTGCTATGGAGTGAACTGCATTAGCAACTAAGGCCTTGGAAAACCAGCCAGATACATTCAAGGTCTGAAGTACAGATGAATACTTCAATGCAGGCATGTCTTAAATCAATCATTGCACTGGTGGAATTTGTCAACAGCATGATTTTTTGAAGAAAAATGCAGATTCATCTGAACTTTTTACACCAGTGCATGTGTTTCCATTAAATTTTTGTCAGGATGGTTTTGCAAGCTGAGGCTGGAATTTCTCATCAAAACCAGGCAGAGAGAATCCCTTCTCAAAATAGCTAATGGCATGGGAAACTCCTTTGGCATGGAAGAACAAGAACAAGGACTTCACTATGGTCTCCCGAGCAATCTTATATATGTGAAACAGGGCCAGGGCAAACCTGAGCACGGGCAGATGATTGTCAGTACAGTTAAATTGTTAGCATGGTCCTTGGCAATAGTTTGGCCTGGGCTAACTACCTCTCTCCCAAAAAAGTCCCAGCACAGCTGAGGGTATAGTTTGAGCCAGTATAGATGCAGTCAGCATGTTTTTGGGGGGTAAAAGTAATTAACTGTGTCAACACAAACCATGCAAGCTGGCTTCAGGGCAGACAGCAGTCCCTGGGCAATTTCATTTACTAGTACAGCTGCAATACAGTAGTCCCTGTGAGCACATGGGGGAGTTATAAGATACTAGGGGAAAAGACTTTTTCACATGCATTTTTGCTGCAAATTTTTCTGGAATGGTCTCAGCATTGTCCCAGTGTAGGCTGAAAATGATTTCTGAAAGCATGACTTTTTTGCAAAATAAAATTCTTGTTTTCTGGCCAACTCTAGTACCAATTTGACAATATTGACATAGAAACTAACAGAATTTATATTAGTGAAACCCCTAGTGTGGGTACAGTTATGCATATTCTGTAGTGCCTCAACATTAGGGGTTCACTCAAATTTCTCACTCAGATTCTATGTCAGGGTTTTTTTCATGTCCTTCTCTTTCAACAAATGTAGCATGACCACCCCCCCCCCCCGCCCCGGAACTGAGAGGGAATAAGAGATGGATGAACAAAGGCAGCATGTCTAAACACCTGTATATGCTGAACACACACAACATTCAAGACATAGATACATATATGTTGCTCTGATGACGTTCTAGTGGTTGATAAAACTTAGGGCATAAGGAACACATTGATAATTTATTTTAGGAGATAGTGCTTTACTCATCTATACCATGAAAGCTGTGCATGTAGCTTTGAAACATAAACATTCATCTTTCTATGTGTAGATGTCTGAGCTTGCCAACTGAGGACACTAGTCTTCCAACTTCAGGTAGATGTTGAAAATGCTGTAAGAACAGTTTAGAAAATGGTCATGCATCCACAGGTCTACACTTAGAACTCAAAGTTAGATGGGATTTTTCACATCATGTCATGTTTCCAAACTAGAACAATTGCCTTTCTAGTAAAGATCTGTGGATGCATTCTTTGAGGTTTTCAGTCTTCTTTGCGTAGGAAGATTTCCTTTTTCAAAGATAAATCCTGGAGAATGAGAAATACAGTGACGGAAGGTAGAGAGGAGTGGTCTGAAGAAGAAGCCACAAGTTAGAAGGATGCAGATGTATACTTAGCTGAGATAACATGATGTTCTTATCTAGGAGCAATGCTAAAACCTGAAGTGAGCCACTGAATACACCTGAGAGAGTTTTTGCAGTTAGTGATGTTTGTCTTTATATAAGCATAGACTATGAGACCCTTCTTGCATCAGTGCATCCAGTCCTTTGTGTAATCACCAAGTTTCGCCTTAAAATTAAGTTTTTTTCAGCGTGACTCTTCTAAGTTCCCATAAGATATTCTTATGCTTACTGACTTCATTTGCAGAGCTCTGTAACTATTGCACATTTTGTGTAGGATAGATGATCTTTACTTCAATTTTCAGTTTCTGGAGATTTGTTGCTCTGTTTTAGCTTCCATTAAAAAGCAGTGACTGTCCTCCCCGTCGTATGAGAGGAAATAAAAAATATGAATAATGAAGCAAACAGCATTAATTATTTTCTTGCTCTCTCCCACTTTTAAAGCTAATTGCATGATGTCTGAGAAGTTGACTCACGTTCATTGAACACTTGGACTTAAAAGTGCACAGTTACAGATACTTCCAACAGGCTATTGTCTCTTTCTCTTTTATTTTATTAAGATCAATAAAAATTAGTCACCGTGACTTTGTGTCAACATTTAATTTCTAAACAAATGTCCATGCAGAAATCAGGTCCTCCACAGGGATTATATATTGTGAAACATCATTCTTTCCTTTCATTTTAGATTACTTGTGTTCTGCCTTACAGTCAAAATGAAACCTAGTTTCTCTCCTTTGACCACATCTCAATGTGGATAGTACGAAGCACTAAGAGCTTTCCATTGCTGTGGTATATGCTGTTAATTGCTAACATATTCTGCCACATCATTTTTCACAGTATTGGAACTTTTTAACTGTACCACAACTCAACAAATATTAACAGGACCAGACAAGTCTTGGAAGATGGTACTGCTAGTATTTCCTTCCTCCTTTGGTTCCCACTGAGCAGATGTAAATCACTTTGGGACTGCATTTCAGTTCTGAAACCTGTTTCAGTTTTCCTCAAACATAATTGGAGGTCATGTGGAGTTTTCTTTCTTTCTCAAAAACAGCAAAAAAGCCAGTCTGAGCTTTAATTACCAAGAAGCTCTCCCCCACAGAATCCACTTAGGCAGATACATTGTAGGAAATCCATGAAAAAACACAGCCCCCAATTTTTACTGAGAAACTAGACAAAATTGTAACTGGCAAATACTTAGCCTCTCAAGACCCTGACCACATGTCCTGCCCTTGTTCCCTTTGGCAGTTTCTCTTTCAAGCTCTCTTCAGGACCTGGGCTGTCTTGGGTGATGCATTCTGCACTGAGCCTTCATAGTAGGGCATGATCCTCAGGAGGGCCCTTGAGTACTCCTAAGATTCAAACAAATGATTAATAAAGAGCAGATCCCAGGCTGCAAATTGCATTTCATTCACACCATTCAGATCTTGCTCCCACAAAAGGAGCTTGTCTACATTCATTTGGTGCAAAATGAGGGATGGACTCAGGTTTCATGAGTCTAAAACCAGAGTTTTCTTCCTCCATTGGGGAATCTAAGTTTTCTTTTGAACAGAAATTTAGATTAAATAAAAAATACTTTGCTTCTTTCACAGCCTTCTTGGCTGGGAGCCAAGGACTCCTCTCTGTAATTCTGGTTTATTCTACTTATTCTTTGCAGGTGGTTTCTTAACTTTTATTTTGCCCTGGGCAAGTGACTGAATATAAGTCTATTTTCCCAAATCCAAAATGAGAATAGTACTGCTTATGACATCTTCTGACCAGCAGTACTGGGCTGCCTAACATCTGAACCAATGCCCATCATTTATATAATACAAAGAAGTAAATAAATATTTTGCTACTTGGTGTGACTTGAAGTAGGATTTTCATTCTATTTCTTATTTCCTTGAGAACTTAAAAATGCATGTAATAATACATTTCTTGTTATTAGTTGAATTAGTTTCTTAACCAGAGACAAAAGACTGGGGCAAAACCAACCAACTAACCAACCAAAAATCCAATACAGTCCCTGCTGCCTCAGGAAAACAGATTTTTCAATCCATTTCCTAATTTTCTTCTAAAAAAGCTGTTACAGAACATCAATGCTTTGGAAGAGTAGGGGAAAGGCAACTAACTTGAAGAGAGAGAGAGATCCATATTAATTTTTTTCATGTAGAAATGTGTCATTTAACAGTCCAATAATTCTTCATCCCTTGAAAAACATACGTAACGACTTTATAGTGATCCAAACTCTTCCTCAGTCTGTGTGTAGAACCAGCTTCATTCTTTTGTGTCTGTTCAGGGCCTTGGAAGATGACTTTTGTTCAAGAAGAGCAGTACACATTGCCAGTGCCCTAATTTTATCACTGCTAATGCAGAAGTGTGGGATATTAGCATCTGTATAACACTGTATTAGGTTGTGTTTCTGCAATATTAGGCTATGTAGCCAGTATTAAAGTGTTTGGATCTAGGGACTTTTCTGGGGGCTGTGGGTTTTTAGACACTTGTAAATAAATAAATAAATAAATAAAAGCTTTTTGAGGCTGGTGTCAGCTTACAATGTAATGTTTTCAAGCATTAGGCAATCTCATCCAAAAGGAGAACTTAAATGCTTTCAACAGCATTGCTAAGCTGAATAATACAACACCTTTCTGTCATGTGTTTCCAAAAGCTAAGTCTTGCTTGCTGTGCAACTTTAGGCAGCAATGAAGATTTTTTCTGTTTGTTTTGTAAAGTTGGCTTTTAAAAAAAAAGCTGGCCAGAAAACAAGAATGTTATTTCAGGGAAAAATTTCAAGGTTTTCACGTTAATTTTTATTCTGATGCAGAAGCAAACCATAACATGCAATTATTTTTTTTTCAAATGAGAACAGGCCACCAGAATAACTGATAGCACTGCAATTCAAGTATTTAGCTAGAATTAAAGAAAGGTTTCATTTTAATTTCTGTCCTGAACTGAGCCACTGGCTTTTGCAGTATAGATCTCATAGACCTCATACTGGATTTGAACACAATTCACCCTTGACTTGGAAGGGTCTGGCAATGAAAATTACTTGGAAATAATAAGCATCTTCTTGTGAAGTTTCAGGTTTGACAAATCATTATTCATAATAAAAAGAATAAAAATCAGCTCCATTCCTTGCTTTGCAAGATTATACATACAGAAGAATGCATAATAATACTATTTTTGAAAGAAATTACACTGAGGTAGAATTTAGAGACTCAGGGTGAAGATTCAGCTTCTTTTCATATTGTACTCGTTTTACAACGCACCAGGAAAAAATGTTACCATAGCAAATTTCACCAGCACTTTTGAGTGTATGAAGTAGATAGACACGATATAACCCTTGTGCTTATCATCTCCATAGAACTCAATTTAACCTTTAAAAAGTTAAAATACTACCTCACACATTCAGCTGCAATAAATTCCTTTAGCTCCATCTTAATTTTCAGGGCTGGCAATACCATGCTTGTGGATATGTTTACACAGAAATAGTCTCAGGACAATCTTCCACACCAAATTTTTTGGTGCAGAAAATGATCAAATATGGGCTGAGGCAGAAGTGGAGCATGCGGAGCCAAAATGCATGAAGAAACTTGGGGTCCACTGCATTGCCACGAAGACTCACAGAAGTGTCTGCCTGTAAGCTGCTTCCCAAAGAGCTGAGTAGGCACTAGGTGCACAGCAGGTTGGCAGGTACAGATTCATTCTTCCGTAGCAAAGTAGCCCAGCAGAAAAGACTCAAGTCCTTTTGTTTGAGAGTAGCATTGCTACATGAGCGCAGGAACACAGACAGCTTTTCTGCTAATGATCCCAGTGCAGAAGCAAAGAAACGTGAAATGGGCTTATTTGGTATCGCTCCAATGAGAAGACAGAAATACCAGCGTTTGCCAAGTGGGAAGGATGAAGTCAGCAGAGAGAGTATTTTGTTTCTAACTTTAGAAGATACTGCAAACAATGGGAAGAGAGAAGGGGGTTGGCTTTTTTAAAAAGAAAACTCTTTAGCATGCAGTTTACACTATTGTAACATTTGCACTTAACGTAGGCCAGCTTTATTTTATTTATTTTTACATGTTTGCTCAATTTCATATGGGGTAAGTAAGCCCTTAAAAATATATCCTCTAGCTTCATGATATATATCAGAGCTGTATAAATCTCCTAGGAGACTTAAACAAAGAGAACCTAAAAAAGATGTTCCTTATTTTGCTGTAGTTCTGTCCATGATTAATGGAAGCCTCTGATGACGACTGCAACTCAGTATATTTCTTGGCACTGTCACTGTGTTTTCCTTTCTTCTCAGCTGGGTCAAGTCACAGTTACTATAAAAAGTAGAAGCACAAGGTTTTTCTTGACAGTTCAGTAATATAAAAGAGGGCCTGCTGCTGTACAGGGTGTTGTTTTGTACATAACTGTGGGTGTTTGTGAGGACATGGTAGAGATTAGAACAAGATAAATAGCAAAGAGAGAAAGGATTCAGATGAACTTTTGCAAAAGCAACTCTGCTCCATTTCCATGCCGGCAACCATTTCTATGAATGGCTCTTTGTACCAGTACGTTAGCAAAAGAGGTCTCTATTTTGCTGACTTCTGTCTCGGTATCTTCCAATGCCCAGGTGAGACCCCTGGTCAGCTCACTTGAGAAGTAATGAATATTTTACCTCAGAAGCTACAGAGGAAAGGCCATATATGAAAAGCTATGTACATAATTTCAGCAAGCAATATTTGACGTAGACTTTGCTAACTCATACCAGCTAATTCTCTTGCGGGAATTTTGCAGAAAATTTTTTAACACCCTGTACTTTAGTGCTTTTTGGTGCTTTAGCTTTGCTGCAGGACTCGTGCATACAGGACTAGAGTGTGGACTAAGTCATGCCTTCAGGCCCCATATAATTTCTGGAAAAGAGAATTAAAACATGAAGAAAACAACAGCTTTTACAGATTTATCCTCACTTTTGAAAATTTACGTAAGAAAAAGTAATTGTGGCTAATGGGTGGCTCAGGCCGTTGTAATGATGCAGAGGCTCTTTTAGCTTGATGACTAAGATCTGCCACCATGTTCTTTCAGTACAGCTCAAGTACCTGGGAATTTTCAGGAAGTCCTAAATCACTCAAGTCTGTTCTCTTCCTGGACCACAAAGCTCTTACACATGCTCACATTTTGTGGAGTCAGAAGAAAGCTAGGAGTCAGTGCATCTAATACTGTTTTATTGCATGGCAATTTAGCTAAATCTTGAAGGCTTCTTGGATATATAACACCTTACTATCACTTCATTCCTTCAAGAACACCTAGGATACACTTACCCTTGTAACCTGAAAAGTGTGCTCTGACCTGGATGGCAACAGGCATGTCTGGGACCCCCCAGACTGTTAAACTCTTGTAGCTTTCAAAGCAAGGTTACACCCACAATGCATATTAGGAGTGGTCCCTGGTCTGTCCAAACCCTCAAGCTGTGCCCAGGAACTGTTTGGGATGGTCCTGGTTGGCCTGTGCCTAAACTGTGCTTAAACGGTGCCATTGACTGTTCTAAGGATTAAGCAATGTTAATGATAAAGATCCAAGACCCTGCCCATCACCTCACACTGTTTAATTTCTACCCATAGCCTTTGAATCTTACTCAGGTCCTCTTATACTTTTTTCCCCTTCAAATAAAGAGGAAAAATCCCCAAACCATACATGTTCTATTTGACAGCTGTACACTGGATTATGTGAAAAGAGAGATGTGCCAGACATCAGTTAACCAAAAAGTCGCTGTCACATTTGTTCTGAAACTGAACTCATTAGGAAGTTTCATATGGCAAGTACCACCATGAAGACACAGCTTCCTTCTCATACCCAGTTCCTTCACATTAAAGAGGGATAGTGGTGGTTTAAACATTTCCCTTTGCTTTAGCCACTTTGAGTATAGGTGATCCACTTAGCACTGTCATTGCAACAAGATTTATTTCACAAATATCTGATCATTCCGTATGTAAACGCAAATTGCTAAAGTGAACGTGCCTCGTAACGGAGACTACAAAGTTCAGCAAGGCACTGGAGCAGGAGGTCAACTGTAAGCCATTGGCAGCTTCTTGTGTGTTCAAAATTTATGCCCATGCTTGAGCGCTTTATTAAACAAGTGCCATTTTTTATTTCATTACCAATGACATTTTTGTTAAAATGCCTATTTGTCTATCCCTCTCTCTCTGTGCACATAATGTTTCATATGGCCCAATTCTCTTGCCTGGTGCTTTGGCTGAACTGCCTTAATGCACGTTTATCCTACTAGATAATAAAAAACTAGCTGGTGAGCAAGGTGTCATTTCATCAGTGATGTCCTATGTCTTCTAAATACAGAGATGCTTAGTTCAGTTTAGGGAAGCACCAGCTTTTATAATTGCAAGAAAGACTATAGTCACCCTTTTAGATTTTATGTTAAAAGATTCCTCTAAGTCTTTTCTCGTGACAAACCAATGGGTTGCAAAAAAAAGTCTCCTTTTTAAAACAGAACATGATAAACAAATGGCTGATTTTAAATTTAGACAGCCTTGGGGTAGATGTGAGAATAAGCTGTGAATTAAGCATCCCTTGACAGATGGAAGTTTGTAAAGTGAGAAAAACCAGACTGACCTTTAGTGCGGTGCTGACAAGTGAAGGATTACACCATCTTTGGTATTAGGAGCCACATATTATGTGTACCTCATCAGAGGGGCATATGTACACAGGAAACCCACTATTCCCTGCCATTTATTAATAGTAATACTTGCTGCAGTCAAAATATTTGGTACATTTAAGGCTTTGAAGGATTAAGGAGCCATTCCCATTAATACTGAACACAGGAAATTACTAACTCTCAGGACAACACCAGGTATGGCAGATGCCAGTTATTTTTGAAAACTGGTTGTGTGATTTCGTCTGGCTTGTGGCTCCAGTTATACACCTGTGTGTGCGGGCACAGCAGGGACGGCGGCTCCCTGGGTGGGGACCGGGAGCAGTGGGGGCTCCCCAGGGCAGCAAGGCAGGACCTGGCAGCCTGTCTGATCCCCCCCCACCAGGAGCAGGGCAGCCGGGGGGCACTGGGGCTGGTGGGAGCTGGAGAATGGCAGTGCTGCAGCATCGCTGGGGCAGGGGCTGGTGACCCCAGGGAGAATGAAATGGGGTCCTGGGCTGTGGGCAGGGTGGGGGGAGGCCCAGGTCACAGATGATCACTGCTGGTATAAGTTAAGAAAACATAGTTATCCTTCTGGAACAAGGAGGACAAGGATTTTTTTTTTTTTTTTTTTTTTTGTCATGACAGTCCTGTCTTCAGACAATGTATGAAACTGTATAAACGGATGTTTAACAGCGCTGGGAATATAGACACTACGGAGCCCTCTGTAAACAAATGTTCACACACTCTTGAGAGCGTGAACCTGAAAAATCACACGTGTGGCACAGCCTGTGCCTCCCTTCAACCTGATGGGTCAGTTCCACACAGTATTCCACAGTTCCCACGTCTGAGAAACGAATCTCCTCTTTGAAGAGGTTCATGTTTCTAAAAGGATCGAAGGTTCCTACTGCAGTCCCAGTAGCTTCGTTTTAGAGGTACAAAAAGACATGTAAAAACTAGCACGGACAAATCTGATTTTGCTTCAATTTCAAGTAAAGTTTAATTCTTAGACCAGAAAAGGATTCTTGAATAACTTCATTTTTAGGGGAAAAAAAAATACAGCATTAGAGAGAAATCCTCTGAAAAATCAGCAGCAACATTCCGTAAGGCATTAATGAGAGGAAAAGAAATACTTCCAAGATATTCCTTCTCATTTTAACAATACCTTTTCTTATCAAAAACTTTCCCCCTTCAAATCTCTCCTTCACTTACTCTACTTATTATGCTGAATATTCCTTCACATTTCCAATTTCATTTTACATGCAAAGACTTTTCATGTATCTTTTCATCTAAGTGGACTTGAGTGTTGCAGCCTTAGGCAGCTGACAAGTTAGATTAGCAGAGATGTTTTACTGCCATGGCTACAATAAATTCCATTCTCATTTTAGAAGTGTCCCTCTGATCCAGGCATTTTTGCAATGATAGCTCTGGGCATGGTGTTACAGATGTTTATTGGCCCTATGAAGTTGGGGGGGCATTCTGTTTTTCAAAGAGAAATTGGAAACAGAGGTGTCAAGGAAAGATGCTCCTATTTGTTTCATTCAGTTGACATGAATGCAATAAAGATCTTCCATCCCAGCCTGTTTCCTCATAAGAAAGGTTTTTTGCTCTTGCAATTCACTATTTCCATCCTGAACCCATCCATGAACCATATGGGCATGTTCACTTCTTTCATGCAGAGCCTTTTCTGTGAGCTTCTGCAGTATTTCAACACTTCTTGTAACATGAAATAATTTATCCTGAAAAATGGGTGGTGTTACTGCAGATGTAGTCACGGTGGTCTTTGGCCTGACATAAAGTGCTTTGGACTGACTGTGTCACAGCTGCAACTGTCTTATTGCCATCAGAAGCTGCTGAGATGTGTGAATGGGCAGTGTCAGATGTTCTCCAGGAAACCCAAGGACATTCAAAAATACTTGGGAATAAGCAATGTCCAATGTCTCCTCTTAGAGCCATTCCATTAAAATACAGGAAAAATCCATTTGGTCATCTCAGGCAAGATTCAGTCTGAGACACTTAAATTCATCATTGGGGTTCAATTCTAGCTAAAGTCCCCTATGGATCAGTTCAGTTGCATAAATATGAGCGCCAAGTGCCATTTGAGATGTTTTAGAAAATCCAATAAATTCTTACAGGGCTAGCAGATATGACACAGGACATATGGGGGACCTACAATCTTCAGGAGCTGCAGCTGGAAGCCAGTGGAAAATGTTAGGGCATCTGAAATGGTACTAGACACACAGATGACTAATGCCATACTGGCATAGTGTCTGGAGGCCAGAGAGATGTGCTAGGGCATCTAAAATGACCCCATATGTCTGCGTTTAGACAACTGAATCACATCCTTCATGCCTGCTTCAGAATGAAATGAATAGCTCTCTAGCCTCCCATTGATGGTGTCAGCTAGATGTCCATGGAGATGCTTACACTGAGGTGTCTTAGCCTATGAGCTGAATTTTGCCCACCTCGTTTCTTCTTCAGCCAGCCTTGGATTTGTCTCTGAAGTTAATTTATTGCAATGTGGTTTTAAGAACTAAGATGAAAACCCATAAAAGAACACAAAATTTGAGTTTCCTTGGTGACTGGGGTAATGTGGCCTAAAATATTAGGGCTCTGTTTTCCTGTGCTTCTGCTCAGCATGACTTTGGTAAATGAAGGCTGCCAAGGGGCTGTCAAGCAGAGCTCCCTACTATTTGGTTTTGTACTGGGGCTCGTGTGTTCCTCTGGTTTCGTCCTGCTATTTTCGATCCTTGCAGGCCTGCATGTCAGATGAGCACAGCCAGCAGCATTCTCTCCCTCCCTGTGACATTGTCCCTGTGCCAGGGCCAAGCGAGGTAGGAGTAGGGGGTGGCAGCACAGGAACCAAGGAACCATCTGTGCTGCCTTTGTGCACATTGAGGGCTCCCACACGGCAAGGAGCGCTCAGCTGGACACATCTGGCTGAAGTCCAGCTCCTTTGAATGGTTCCAGTAACTCACAGGAGTTGGAACACACTGGGGAATCTGGTCCAAGCTGCTCAGCATTTGTGGTTTAATGGGCTAAATTGGACTAGGGAGTGAATGCTTGCTCTAACTGATTGCCTTATTCAAAAACCATCATTTTCAACAGAAATACAGCTTCAATTCACACTTTTTTTCTCTATTTAAACGGAAGTTCATCCCATACAAACCATAAAGACTTGTTGGCAGGCTAGCTTACATATACTCCTTAGCCTAAAAGGACACTGGAATCGGACAAAAAATATATGAAACAACCTATAAATCCCTTTATGCGTTAAACAGTATTCAAGCTTCCCCAGAATGTTAAGTTCTGTTCTGAACAAAGACCTCGAGGCTCTTGTACGTGAACACAACACTTTCCACTTCAACCTCTAAGTCCTTTCTTCTCCATCTGCCATTTTGCCCCGTTGGGGTCTCGTTCACTCTCACTGCTTCTGCTCTGCAGGAAAGAACACACCTGTCTTGAGCAGCACTGGAAATAAGGAGGTTTTAGGACTTTGTGTCTTTTGGTCCTGGAATTACTAAGCCAGTTTCCATTATTTTCTCCTACTGTCTGTCTCCAGTTTCCTCCGAATGCACTGCCTGAAAGAGAAGGAGAGCAGTGGTCATTAACAGGTGTGAAAGTAAAGCAAGGTGAGGTAAGTTTGCTATACCTGTTTATTTATCACTAGGTTGAAGGGCAGATCTCTCAGCAGAAAATGTGGGAGAGCTTTCTTTCATCAATTCCAAATAAATTGGAGACTTTTGTTTCCTTCCTTGTGTCTGTTACACTCATTGTGGATGTAGGCAGCTGGCAACAATCCTCTAGCAAAAGGATAGGAGAGAATGAGATGTACAATTTAAACACACATATACATCCAAAAATATTCACTCACTGCTCTACAAAGGAGAAGTACAATATGAGGGATGTAAAGGATGCTGTTGATGGTAAAGATTGTTTAAGATTTTATTGTGAATGAAACATGGAAAGTATTTTGGATGAAGGACATAGTTATGTTGACTAAAGGCCATGGGGAAAAAATTAGCTCTGGTTCTTGGTGTAGGTAGGTAGGGTTACCAAATTTTTCTCCAGGATTTCCTGCCCAGAAATAATGCCCGTGTGCTGCCCAGACAGTGTGTGGGTATGCAGAAAATCTGATGTATTGGGAATGTATTGGGTTTACTACACACGCACCAAGAGGTGCACACATCTGAATGTCTTGCACGTGATCTGGGGTTGAATTCCACCAGCACAGGACATTTGTCTGGCAGGTGGATTCTGGCAAGTCTCAGAAGCTTGAAATATCTCTCAGATGAATTTTCTGAGCAGAAAAAATTAGGTGCCTCAAGGGAAATCCAGGTATACAGTAACCCCTGCGCACATATGAGCTCCAAGAACAAAATCATGCCAGCATCGATGGTATGTAAAGGCAGTACACGAGAGCTTGCAGGGCTAAGTGAGCTCATCCAGTCCATGGTCTGAGGGAAGAACAAGGCCTGAGTCTGCATTAGAGCCAGATGTGAGAACAACTTGACTTCCTGAAACATTCAGAGCTCTCCCATTCAAAAACCTACATCTTTGCCCATGGGAGAAGAACTGCATCCTCAGGTGGGGTGGCTGCCAGCTGTAGTTGTGGCCACTCTGAGAATCAGCCTGCTTGAGGTTCTGCAAATGCCTGTCCTTACAATCAGCTGTTATTGTGGCCTACCCCTTTCTAACAGATACAGAGTTCATTTTTGTGCCTGTGGATGCTGTTTTGGGTCCAGATAGCAGAATCAATACTGATCATTTTAAAAGGGAAGGGAGTTCCATGCAAAATTAATGTATAAAAGATGCACGTACATGATTGTATAACTACATCCTGCCTTGCTTTCTGATTGCTAAGCATTCAGTATTCTTTACAGGAAATTAATAACTTTACAAAGCAGCTGCTCCATCCACCAGCTTTAAAAAATAATATTGCTGTTGTAAACCATGGATTACTCTTTCTGATAGGGGTAATCCCCTTAAAATTGGCCATTCTGTAGTTTAACGAATTCATCTTTCCTTCAATGTGTTTTGAGCTAAGAACCAAATGGTTAAACGACCATAACCCACCTATAATTTTGGACAAAGTATTAAGAAATATTGAAAAAATAAAGATACCTGCAAGTAGTTTTCTTTAGCCGAAACAATATAGTTTGGATGTTTGAGAGTTAAAGGCATATCCCAGCATATTCTGTCCTTCACATTAACTGTGTAAGGAATCACACATTAACAACCACAGAAAAATCTCCCCATTTATATTTTAAAGCCTTATCACCACTGGGAATATTAGTTTTCCCAAGTTCCAGTGTTTCACGGAGGCAAATTAGTCATTTAGTAGAGCTAAGAGGGAATTGTTCAGTAAAATGTTTTGTGTTGGAAAATGCTGGTTTACGAAAACAGAATCTTTCTATGGGGACAGTGAGAGAAACTAAGGTTAGAAATTCTGCTGAAACCCTCGACGCTGAGAATCATCTGCCCTGTGACTGCAGCACTCACCTGAGAAGCCTGACCACGATGTGTCTCCACTCACAGGGATGCTGAGAGCAGGACCTCAAAGCTGGTTGTTGTGTGGATCAGTAAAGAATCATCACTGCTGGGCTACTCTGAACAGAGTTCATGTGCCTTCTCCTTCCTACGTTACAGTTCTTTGAAAAACATCATCTGAGAAGTTTTAGATTTATCACACAGTGAAAGGAGGGTATTTATTTACTGATTTTTCATCACAAAATTCCCTCATGGCAGGGTGACCCTACCTAGCTCTAACAGCACTCATTGATTTTTGAGTAAGGATTGGCCTTTGAGATTGCTCTTGGCCCTGACCTTTTTGAAGGGTGAACTAATATATGGGTAAGAAAGTACACTACCAGGTTTCCTGGGATCTGGTTTCAGAGAGTTGCTCAGGTCTGCTATATGCTTTCATAATATTACTAGTAAGGGAAATTCTCTGCTGGTACAACTGATGGGAGTCGACAGTTTATTGCTCTTTGCACGTGTCATATTCTTGGTGGGAAATGGTAGGCAGGAGGATGGTATTTGGGCTCAAAAGTGCATTTATAAACTCAAATATGATGCTTATTTCACCACATTTTGGTATACATAAGGCTCATATCTGTCCTTATTTAAGTAAATCCTTTATATATTTTCAAAGTATAAAGCCTTGAAACAAAGGCCAACAACCAAGCCAGTGTAAGTATTTGGAAAGGTTAGTCAACGTTCCACTGTTATCAAGTCTCTTTTCTTGAAAAGCTGTGTAAACAAATGCTATTTTGGAAACTCTCAGCAAATGTCTAACATTTGCATTTATTCACATTTATTTTTATTTGACAGCCTCTCCTAGATTATTGTTGTGTCTGATTCTTTTAAATGTTCAAACTTGCTTGTCAGGAACTCTTCAGTTTGGAAATTTACTGCTTTATGGCCTTTTAGACCCCTTAAATCCCTTACCTAAGTGCTCCTCAAGGCCATGACAAATAAGACACAGCCTTGGCTTTTGAGGGTACTTGTGCATTACAGCCGTGATGCCAGAATGGAGAAAAAACCTGGTGGCTTTTCTGAACTATCTTTAAAAGAATCACTCCAGGAAGAGCCCTGCAGAACTCTCTGATTGTTGAAGGTTTGGCGTGACAGTCAATGATTTATGGTGAAAATGATGACAGGACAATTTTTCCAAACAGTTCAGCAATGGTCTCACTTTATTCCCAGGGAATGTTATTATTGGCTGCACTGCTAAGTGCATTCAATACTGGGACTGATTCCTGGCCCCCAGTCCAAGTGGTGAAGGGTGGTTTGTGTCTATGTTGCTCAGAGTTAGCTCAGATCGTCTGCATCAACGCTATGTAGTACATGGTCCTGGACCTCTGCTGGGCCCCATGTGATTCCCCTGTGATATCAAATCATAACAATCTTTTTGTGTATGGTTCTTAGTTCAGTTCACAGTGTCAGGAATAGTGAGGACTGTGTTACAGCCTGACAGAACTGTGTTTTCTTAGCATGAAACGGGAAGTGTGAACTGAGCTATGGGGTGAGGGCATGTTTGAGGATGCAAAGCCTGGTAGAACATGTTAGAGGACTATGCAAGATGGACAGAGCCAAACCTAATGTGACTTCCTCCACATGACCTTTTGGGAGTTGTTCCCAAAGCTAACCATCCCAACAAATGTATGAGGTTTTGTTTCTCCAGGACGATTGATTCACTTCAGAGGAGAACCTGGGAGCAAATTAACAACACGATATGGGTCTGCAGGAGACAAGGATCAAGGAATAAACTGGGTAACTAAAGTAAATGATAATTTAGACATACCCAGTGACCTCAGTGAGAGTTAGGCTGGGGCAATGCTGAGTAAATCTGAAAATCCTGCTTTATATTCTTATCAGGTTTGATATTGAAACTTTAGGTAAAGGCCAGTCTTCAGTCAGGTCACTGAGAACTTTGGTGAGGTGAAGGACCATGGGGCAGGGACCTAAGAAAACAGCCTTGTGAAAATGAATTATTGACAAAATTTCATGTTGGTCAGAAAACACCACTTTTCTATCCAGCTGATTTCAGAAACATGCTATGGATAATCTAGTTAAAAATACAGAGACATTTAAACACTCCTGATGGAAGCACAGGATATTTCCTGAAGATTAATGACTGTTTGGGAGGAGCTGTGGCCTGAAATTCAGCTGAGAGCCATTAGCCTCAGCGAGCCATCAATCCTCCAGAAAGGTTTTGTGCCAGAGTCATTATTACAATTAGAAGTTAAAACGTATGGGTGTAGTGTATTTTCCACGCATGATGAGGATGCCATTTTGACAGGACTCTTCTGGAGAATTACAGCGTTCTGCATTTGACTAGCTGGATGGCTTGGGGTCTCTCAGGGGTATTCTAATAATTTAAAATAATTTAAAACCTCAATTATGCAGCACCCTGGAAGATCAGCTGTGAACATCAGACCGAGTCATGCAAATATGTCAAGCAAATAACACCTTGTAAAGAGAACGGCCACTTTGTCTCTGTCTCATCAGTTGGGCAGGGCTGGATTTTGGTGCTTTCATTCAGGTAGTAGTTAGCTTCAGCCTAATTAAAGAGCCAGGATCCATCTGCTAATAATTGACTGAAGGAAAGCTGCATGGAGAAAATCAGATTTGGAGTTCTATGCTGGTAATGATTAAGGGATTATTACTATACACAACAAAGTCAATGGTAGGTGCTGTGTTACAGTAAATGGAAGCAAGAAAGAGCACTTGGTCCTCTTCATTAACGTAGTACACAAAGTAGAATGGATTATATGTTTTCATAGTTCAAAAGAAACTTTTCCATAATGGCTTTTGAACTATTTTAACCATACTGACAAAGCTTTATCTAGCTATGTTTTAGTTATGAGTGTCACTTCTTATTTCAAAGATTTCATAGATAAGGCAAGATGGATTTATCCAACTAAACTTCCTCTGTGTAGCAGGATATTTGACTTTCTCTAGTTATCCTGATATCGAGCTAAAGAATGAGTCTTCAGCTAAAGTACATCTTACAGTTTTGTGCTATGAAGCTACTAAGAGATGGAGAATTTGCCACCTTCATTGGTGTTTCTTTCCATTCATTTGTTACCTCATTGTAAACATGTCCCCCCCGTGTTTCTAAACTGGACTGGTCTGGCTTCATCCACAAGCCTGTTCTTATAGCTAATAAGCCAGCTTTCCCTGGTAATTATTATTTGACATTTCTTCCCCAGTCTTGCACTGTAATCAAATTAACTTCTCATCTTACTGATAGCTAGCAAAACCCAACTCCTTTAATCTCGGCATTGAATCACTGGAGCTACATACAAAAGTAGAAGCACTTAATGCTGTAGAAATGTAATGGTCAAATTAGCCATGAGGAAGTTTATACTCTGTTGGTTTTCCATCAGGATAAATGATCTTATTGGACTCGCTGCTTTCTAGGATAATGAAGGCAAGTTCTTCATTCCTTGTTCTTCAATGCATAGCTTCATGTTTGGCTGTATTGAATACTTAGTTTAAATATTTTGTTTAAATTGGCCCAGCTTCCTAGTTGGTCCAGAACATTCTGTCATTAATTATTACTCTGCCAACCTGTGTGTTCATCTGCTAATTTTATCAGTAGTAGAACTGGTCAGAAATGTCCCAGTTCAACAGTGTTTTGTCAAAAAATGCCAGTTCATTAATCTAAACTATTTATGTCTAAACATCCTGCGTTAAATGCACTTTTCCCAACAGGTTTTCCCTGAGACTGAGGACCCTGAAAATGGCTGGATTTTATTGACAACTGAAATCACTATCCCAGAAAATTGAGTAGTAAACATTGTTTTTAAAAAGTTTGTTTACTTTGGAGATTTGAGATCACTTTGGGATTGATTCAAAGCCCATTAAAGTCAGTGGGAATCTATGTATTGACTTAATTTGCCTTTGGAAAGGTCTTTTTTGTGCAATGCTCAGTTGTTTTTTTTTTTCTTTGTAGACATCTAGTTTCTTCCTAGCTGAAAAATTCCTTACAAACAAAAGTAGATCATCAACAAAATCCCACAGCTACATTTGAAAATGATCTGCTTAATTGTGCAGTATTATAGAAGCTTATCAACTTCTTTGGCTTATTCCTAAGAAACTAAGCCTCTCTTCTTTTCCTTCCTTTTTGTAACCTTCCCTTCCCACCCAAGCACACAAGTAGTGGTGAAGAAATATGAAAGAAGGGATGGGGAATGGGGTGTAAATGAAAGCAAGGAACTAAATAAAGTCTTCTGGCTCTGTGCAGCCTTTCTTCTACAGCTCATCTTGGAAAGCATGACATTCACCACGAGCGGGGGAGAAGGAAAAGGCACTGAACAGGTTAGACTCATTTTATCAATGCAGATTACTAACAGTAAAATATTATGCCATCTAAAGGGGAGCAGTGTAATATTCTTAATCCAGATGATGGTATTTCTGACAAACCAGGTTGTCACTGGTGAGATGCAGGACAGGAAATCCTATCTTTAAGTTATTAGAAGGATTGTACTCTGGTTTCTTAGAGGTTTAAATGTGACTTCTAGTACAGATCATTTTCCTGTTTTAAGTTTTCCACAACCTCATAATACTTTGTATAATTATACTCTGATGTTTTTAATATTTCATCTTAGGTATTCACATTTGACTGTTCGCTCGTACTTCCTTCTTGCCAGTGAGAATGTGTTCGGCAATGGGTACAGCACTGTTAGGATTTTTATAGCAATGTGTGATTCCTGTAGCAGAAGTATCCATGTGTGTAATGAGCAACAGGAGAATTCTATGCTCAGAAGAAATGTAAGAGCTATTTTCTCCAAATGAGAAACTGCAAGGGAAATGTGTCAAAATGAACACAAGAAAATTATCTGCCATAAACAGTCATCGTTCCCAAGGGAGGGTGAGGGGAAAGGACAGGGGCGATCATGTCCTACTGTTAAAAAAGCTCACGCTACTTGTGAACGATCAACCTGCAAATCACAGCAGTTGCCACTTTTTATTAGCCCTGTTCAGATAAGGGCTTATCCTCTCTAAAATGGTATGCACTACTAGCTGGTTTGTAGTTCATAAGATTCCTTGTACAATGGTGAGTGTAAATCTAGACAGCTATGGTAGCTCTGCATTCTCACTACAGTCATTTTCCAGTTTGACAGGCTACGAGGGAGCATATAAAGCAGCAAAGGAAATGCAAGACATCTGTAACAAAACCAGTGAACATGCTATTGATTTGTTTCCCTTGCTGGTGTGGTCCTGGCATTGGTCTCTTTCTCCAGAGAAATGAGTTAAAGAAACAAGTCCAGTAGAGAACATGGAATTTTTCTTCCATTCATCTTCCTTATTTTGCAAGCACCACATTCTGCAAATCCCATGCCAGTAAAGCTCTTGGATCAGTCCTCAAATTCTTCTGGATCCTTAAGGGAGGAGATGTCAGAGCTGGCCAAGAATCTAAGTGGAAACTGATGACAGAAGCTGACATTAATCAGCTCCACAGTATGTTCTGCCCAGCAGGTTTCTTCCAATAAATCAAAGGGCTTCAGATCCAAAGGGCATTTAACCATTAGAGAGCAAGTGTTCACTGTGGTCTGTAGCAACTAAATATGATGAATTTAATATTGATTTTCATATATAACCCCATCCACATAGCGTGTTTGTGTGATTTTACGTATAAATACACTGGAACAAATTCTCAGCTGGGGCAAGTCAGCAAAACTCCACCGGTTTTACTACTTTACATGAACTGAAGGTTTATTCCACAGTAGATTAATAGAATGAAATGGGTTTATGTTTTAATTGTTTTTCTTTCTTTTTTTTTCTCTGAGAGTGATGGGAAACAAAAACACCATCAAATTTGCAAAATTTCTGCCATTCTTGTGATAAGCTGTTTCCCTATGGTGAGCACAGAGAAGTCATTAAAAGAGAGAAAGTAAACAGAGTGCTACACATAGGTCAAGATTGCTCGCCAGTGGGAGCATGAATCCACAGTTACTCACAGGGCAAAATCTGGTTGCCTCAGCTGGGTTGCTTCAGTGAGCAACACTCACCAATGGCAAGAGGATTCTAGCATTCTGGAAAGTAATTAGGTTATTATTTGATTTTTTAAATTTTGTGTGTGTGGTTGTTGTTGTTGGTTTTGTCTTATTTTAATTTTAAATACAGATAAAAAATGTTTCTATAAATACATTAGCAACAAAAGGAGGGCTAAGGAGAATCTCCACCCTTTATTGGATGCAGGGGGAAACACAGTGACAAAGGAAGAGGAAAAAGGCTGAGGTACTTAATGCCTTCTTTGCCTCAGTCTTTAATAGTAAGACCAGTTGTTGTCCAGGTACGCAGCCCCCTGAGCTGGAAGACAGGGACAGGGAGCAGAATGAAGCCCCCATAATCCCAGGGGAAATAGTTAGTGACCTGTTACACCACTTAGACACACACAAGTCTATGGGGCCAGATGGGATCCACCCAAGAGTACTAAGGGAGACGGCAGAAATGCTCACCAAGCCACTTTCCATCATTTACCAGCAGTCCTGGCTAACTGGGGAGGTCCCAGTTGACTGGAGGTTAGCAAATGTGATGCCCATATACAAGAAAGGCCAGAAGGAGGATCTGAGGAACTACAGACCTGTCAGTCTGACCTCAGTGCTAGGGAAGGTTATGGAGCAGATCACCTTGAGTACCATCAGGCAGCACACACAGGATAACCAGGTGACCAGGCCCAGCCAGCATGGGTTTATGAAAGGCAGGTCGTGCTTGACCAACCTGATCTCCTTCTATGACAAGGTGACCCACTTAGTGGATGAGGGAAAGGCTGTAGATGTTGTCTACCTAGACTTTACTAAAGCCTTTGACACTGTTTCCCACAGCATTCTCCTGAAGAAACCGGCTGCTCATGGCTTGGTCAGGCATATGATTTGCTGGGTTAAGAACTGGCTGGACGGCCGGGCCCAAAGAGTTGTGATGAATGGAGTTAAATCCAGTTGGCAGCTGGTCACAAGTGGTGTTCCCCAGGGCTCAGTACTGGGGCCAGTTCTGTTTAATATCTTTATCAATGATCTGGACAAGGGGATCAAGTGCACCCTCAGTAAGTTTGCAGACAACACCAAGTTGAGTGGGAGTGTTGATCTGCTTGATGGTAGGAAGGCTCTGCAGAGGGACCTGGACAGGCTGGATCAATGGGCCAAGGTCAATTGTATGAGATTCAAGAAGGCTAAGACCTGTGTCCTGCACTTGGGTCACAACAACCCCATGCAAGGCTACAGGCTTGGGGAAGAGTGGCTGGAAAGCTGCCCAGCAGAAAAGGACCTGGGGGTGTTGGTCAACAACCGGCTGAATATGAGCCAGCAGTGTGCCCAGGTGGCCAAGAAGACCATTAGCACCCTGGGTTGTGTCACAAATAGTGTGGCCTGCAGGACTGGGGAAGTGATCGTTCTCCTGTACTCAGCACTGGTGAGGCCGCACCTTGAATACTGTGTTCAGTTTTGGGCCTTTCACTACAAAAAAAGACATTGAGGTGCTGGAGCGTGTCCAAAGAAGAGTATATGAAGCTGGTGAAGTGTATAGAGAACAAGTCCTATGAGGAGTGGCTGAGGGAACTGGGGTTGTTTAGCCTGGAGAAAAGGAGGCTGAGGGGAGACCTTATTGCTCTCTACAACTACCTGAAAGGAGGTTGCAGAGAGGTAGGGGTCGGTCTCTTCTCCCAAGTAATAAGTGATAGGACAAGAGGAAATGGCCTCAAGTTGTGCCAGGGGAGATTTAGATTGGATATTATGAAAAATTTCTTCACCGAAAGGGTTGTCAGGCATTGGAACAGGCTGCCTGGGGAAGTGGTTGAGTCACCATCCCTGGAGGTATTTAAAAGACATGTAGATGTGGTGCTTAGGGAATGGTTTAGTGGTGGACTTGTTAGGTTAATGGTTGGACTTGATGATCTTAAAGGTCTTTTCCAACCTAAATGATTCTATGATTCTATGATAAATGTCAGAGAGAGATAGACAGGATATTCTCTGGAAATGGATGATAAAAAATGTACCCATTGATAAGAGGGTTGCTAACCTGGAGAAAGAGCCTTACATTTCGTTGGGAGAAAACTTATGAGTCTATGAGTGTGGAAGATACACATAAGGTGGCTAACTAGAGATAGATCTCCCATTCATGATCCTGCAGTGAAATGCAGGGGCACACTAGAATTTTTGAAAAACATTGCAGTGGCTTAGAAGATTTGTGCCCATTGATTTCATCCAGCCACAGGGCTTAAAAATACCTAGTACACACTTAAACTCAAGACCTGGGCATATGTTATTTGAAAACTTTTCCCCACAAAAATGTAATTCTTCAAAACCTCTCAGACTACCCCAATTTGGGACTACCACTACCAGACCTAAAAGCAGGGATCAAATATACCTCACCAGATTAAATAACATGCTTCTCTGCAAACGCTGTGCCTACAGCATTAATAGGGCTTTAATGTGTATACCCTATAGACCAGGCACAGAAGCAGATACAAAATGTGGTGATTGGCAAATTACAGAATTAAATTTAACCAGATCATAATGGTATCATTTTCCACCCACTTACAAAGATGAATTTAGACAGAAAAATGTGCGGTTCCCCTGTCTCAGACCCCCTCTATATTCTTATAGAATGTTCCTAGCACCTTAAGAAGTGCTGGACAATCAGGTACATTTAAAACACAAACTAGAGTGTGTAAACAGACAGACATGTTTAAAACTGGATATTATTTCACTTCAGTACATAGTGCAAATGCTGATTAAATTTCCCAAAGTTTACATGGGAAAGACCCTGAATGGCAGTTATTAACTCCAGTAGTGCCATAATATCAGGTTTTGATGTAAGACAATTGATGTTTCAGCTGATGGGTTTTATGGGAAGACACAAGCAGTCACAACATTCTCATGGAGAAACTGGCTGCTCATGGCTTGCACGGGTGTACCCTTCGCTGGGTAAAAAACTGGCTGGATGGCCAGGCCCAAAGAGTTGTGGTGAATGGAGTTCACCAGTTGGTATCCTGGCTTGTATCAGAAATAGTGTGGCCAGCAGGACTGGGGAAGTGATTGTCCCCCTGTACTCAGCACTGGTGGGGCCACACCTCGAATACTGTGTTCAGTTTTGGGCCCCTCACTACAAGAAGGACATTGAGGTGCTGGAGTGTGTCCAGAGAAGGGCAACAAAGCTGGTGGAGGATCTAGAAAGTAAGTCCTATGAGGAGCGTCTGAGGGAACTGGGGTTGTTGAGTCTGGAGAAAAGGAGGCTGAGGGGAGACCTTATCGCTCTCTACAACTACCTGAAAGGAGGCTATAGAGAGGTGGGGGTCGGTCTCTCCTCGCAGGTAACAAGTGATAGGACAAGAGGAAATGTCCTCAAGTTGCGCCAGGGGAGGTTTAGATTGGATATTAGAAAAATTTCTTCACCGAAAGGGTTGTCAGGCATTGGAACAGGCTGCCCAGGGAAGTGGTTGAGTCACCATCCCTGGAGGTATTTAAAAGACATGTAGATGTGGTGTTTAGGGCCAGGGTTTAGTGGTGGACTTGGCAGTGTTAGGTTAATGGCTGGACTTGATGATCTTAAAGGTCTTTTCCAACCTAAATGATTCTATGAAACCTTCTGTGATATTTCTTCCAGTGTCATTTACTTTCTGCTTACCTACCTTGCTTGCTAAAATATTCAGGCTACCTGGAGCAGGGAGAGTACTTTATTAAGAATTGGTAAATTAAATTCGGCTTCTGCCCTGCTATAAATATTTTAGAGATGTTACCTTAGGTATTTACTGGCAGAATATTTTTGTTATTATTAGAAAGCACTTACTTGCTTGAGCTTAAACATTTTACAGAAATATAGCAATTAAAAATGTTCCATCTTCTCAAGGAAGGAATATCTGGTAGATGTAAGAAACACACAAATACTTTCCCTCAGAAAAGTCAGTAACACAGGGACTGCCGGTAAGATGTACGAAAACAGCAACACAAAGACCTGAACTCCAAGTCTACTTAGCTCTATGAGTGAGTGCAAGGTGCCTTTCAGGGAGTAGTTAGATTTTATGCAAACATTTGAAAGGACTCTGATTTATACTGGCACCAGGAAAATGGTGAAATCTTAAAAAAGTTTCACAGGATGAAAAAATAACTTTCCCACAAAGCTGCTGCTGTGTTGTTAGCCTCAACATGGCAAATCTGGCCATGGTATGGTTTAGTTTATCCTCATGTAAACAAAACATTAGAGAAGTAATGATGTCCTATGTTATAAACTTGTAGGATAGATTTATAAGAGAGGTAAACAGTATTGATACCCACCTACTTCAAGATTACTTCTCAATGTTGAAGGAAAAAATCCCAACTGTATGCAAAGGTTATGGGAGGGAAGACACTAGCCAGCCTGTTATCCATCAGAGAGACTGTCTAAAATGAAGACTCAAATGCTAGATGAGGACCTGGTTTATTTATCCTTTACCGCTTCCTTCTCACAAATGGGTGAAGTGGTCACGTAACATGCTGCAAGTTATGGGAGGAAAGAGCTACCATGCTATTAACCAGATGGCAACTGCATTCACCTTTACTTACTCAACAGCAAAAATTATTCTCCTCCTTCATTTAGGATCAGTTCTTTTTTCAGAGCAATTCTAGCTTCAAAAGTCAGTCAGAATGTTCTCAATACTTTTAACCAAAAGAAAATTTTCACCTTAACAATAAGTGTATCCATGCTTGTGTGTGTGTATATATAAGGTTTGCTTTCCTCAAATGACTGAGAATTTTTTGGGAGGAAAAAATATCTTTTGCTATATGTTGCTGTTTTTTACTTCAGGTTTTTGATATTTCCAGAATAAAAGAGTTTTTTAAAAATTATTACATTTTTATTTTTATTTTCCACAGACACATTAATATTTTTGTAGCAGAAAAAAGAGACATTTCTCACCTGCTCTGGTTTGTCAAGTGTGTAGAATAAGAAGGATCTACTTTTGTCTGAGGCATTTGAATAGCACTTCAATATAAACGGAGAATATTCCTGCCTATATGAAACAAGGTAGCTGAGATTAATGACTCTTGTTCATTTTACCAGTCTAAAACAGTGCATGCTTCTCCCATCCTCTGCAAAGACAGCAATGTGCAAACAGGAAGACTGGGATTCTGACTATGCACCAACCAAGCTCACCACTTCACCCATTTGTGGGAAGGAAGGGGTAAAGGATAAATAAATCAGGTCCTCATCTAGCATTTGAGTCTTCATTTTAGACAGTCTCTCTGATGGAGAACAGACTTGCTCATGTCTTCCCCCCCATGGCCCTTGCATACAGTTGGGATTTTTTCTTTTAAGTTTTGAGAGAAGTCATGGAAGCAAATGGCTTGGGACAGCATCTGCAGGTGGTTATACCAGTTAGCTCAGAAGTGAAAGGAACTGGCTGTTCTCATATTTGATCTGCAGATGGAATTGGGAAGAGATACTTGGAAGGAAATGGCTTAAAAATTTGGGTTCCGTTTTTTGCCTTATTCTCTTAACTTAAGCCTGTTCAAACTCAGCAAAAAAAAAGGCAAGCTAAGGGGTTTGTTGTTAGAATTTCTGAACAATGTTTTTGACAAGGAGATGGCTGGTCAAAAGTGGAGCCAGTTACAACATTATAGTGTGCACAAAGAAGAACACAAAGTCCATATTCACTCCAGAATTGCATGCTCAAGTTAGGTATGAATGCACCCATTGGGAACTGGAAGGCTTTTCTTCTTCTTGTTACTTGTTTGCTATTTTGCCTTTGCTCCACTTCATCTATTAGTAAATGGGAGAGTGCCAGAGGTGCAGAGAGTTGCAAGGGAATGACCAGGGAGACTGCTGGCATGCAGCCCTGGAACACTGTCATTGGAGGAAAGAAACAGATTCACTCCAGATTCAGGCATCTTCCCGTGCACCCAAGTTTAAATCATTGCCGTCTTAGGTGCCATATCTAATCAATGAGGCTCGATGGGTATCTCCTGGCAGCAGTTCATTCATGATGCCTATTTGAATCTGGAGATTAAGGGTTTATTTTACTGACAATCTATGGAGCCAGAATGGCCACACAGATTCCTCAAGTGGCTGGGACAAATCCAGGCATTGGTCCTTTTCAACCAGAATTGCTAAGCTATGACAGCAGCCTTCTGGTCTGTAGTGTAACAATATGGTGGCTTTCTGTAAAAGTTTGAGCTCTCAGCTACATTATATTGCTTTCTTTATGAATGATTTATTACCATATATTACATGATTGTGTACCTGGGATGGTCCAGAAAGTTATTTAGTTTCTTATGAAGCAGATGGAAAACATTACATTGAACAAAAGCTGGCACTAGCATTTGTTTTGTTCAACCCTGGAGCCAATTTACATGTTAAACTGGAGGCTGCTGAAGGTAGAGGACACAGCCACGGAGGCCACCTTCAGTCCATGTACAGGCATCCATGTTATCACCTGTCCTGCCCATTCATTTAATCAAATCATTCTCTTCCACCCATTTTCCTTTCTCATGCCCTTTTATTGTATCAGACATTATGTCTTTTTACCCTAAAACACTTACTTACACAATTTAGGAGAAAGGACAGATTATTTTGAGGATGGATATGAGAAACCAAGGCTCAATTGCCTGCACTACCACAAGTTCTTTGCATGATTTTGTTCAAGCTAGTTAAGCTATCTGTGTCTTAATATCCCATCTGTTAAACTGAGAATATAGTTGTTTTCAGCTTCACAGCAATGTTGTGAGGCATTTGAGATTATGAAGTTCTGTGATACAGTGGGACTTGTAACTTGGGCTTGACGAACAAAGGAATATAGGAACTTCGAGGGAAGTTTAGATGGCATTTAGAAGCCTAAATCCAAGAGGATGATGATAAAAACAGTCTATGTAATAGTGTAGGCCCATAGAGATCTTTCTTTTGGCCAGTAGTTACTCAGGCACATGTATTTCTACCACTGGTATACTCAAGAGTTACTACTATCTTGACTGAGACAAGTAACTCAGCATTTAGCTCCTACTTAAAATCATTTAGAATTCAAAGATTAGGCCAAGAACCCTAAAAGCAAAAACCTACAACAAAATTAAAACACTGAATTCAAGGCACAGCACAGCCATCCAAAAATTAAGCTGCTGGATCCAGGTTTTGTATCCTACCTTGTGGTTAGCTTGTTCACAGAGGAAGCAGGAAATCTAGATGTAGTCTTCTTCTCAGGTTATTGGGGCTCAAACATACATCTTCATGCCGTGAATGTCCTAACTACCAAGCTATAGCACATATTGAGGTGCCCTTTGCCTTTTTTACAGAAGTTGTACCACCACACATTAAATAACCCAAAGGATTCTTGGGGCAAATAGAAAATACAAACAAGGAAAACTTGACTTGGTAACACACTGATGGGTGCTTGTTCCTCTGAGGGGGAGTATTGGTTTTGGTATATTCTGTTATAAATATTTTCTACTTAGACCTAAAGATACAGCATATTCTTTGGAATTGGAGTCCATAGCTCTGCTATCAGAGATAAAGTCAGGGTCATTCCTGCAAGATGTCTCTGTTCTGCAGAGCCTGGCATTTTCAACTGTAACAATATGAACAGAGGGGCCTTACCTCTTCACCCAGCTTCTCACTTATTTCCACGTAAGGAGAAAAGATTTGAAACTTTCAAACCAGGTCTCTCTCCTCCCAAGTGGGTTCTTTGCTAAGCAGGCTGTGCTGGTGGTTTCTATCAGCTATACTTAACCATACTCAAAAAACCCAAGGCAGTCTTAGGCAGGCTTTTACAAAAGCACTTACGACAAAAGCTGTTAAGGGAAGAGACAGTATTTTAGACCAATCTCTCTCTCCAGTGTTTCTTACTCATTGAAGTCTCGTGTAGTCTATTCTTATGTGCCTGTCCTTCCAACATTAGTTCATATCTAAGTTCATATCTAAGTCCCATTGCTCAGTTAGGCCTTACTTTTAAGCACTTGAATTATTTCATTTACGTATAGTAAAACCTGGCTGTAAGCACTTGAAACATTTCTTGTACCAGCACTGCATAAACTTTATTTGTGTCAGTGTTCCATGAGTTCATTAATCCTTGAGTCCTTCTCATAATAGCATTGTCTCCACTAACAAAACATATTTCACCCTTCAAATCTTATCTATTAATGTTCCTGTTAGCCCAAGTGTGGCAAGCAATTCCACATAATCATTCTTTCCCTCATACGCTTCATAACTGGCTTCAGCCTATTATTGCTCAGAACTAGCTCTAAGGACATAGGAGCTCTTCTCTTAGCTTTTTAACAAAGTTAAAAAGAAGTCCACCTATCTCAGACACATAATGAAGGCAATGAACATAAAATTAACCTAAAATCACCCAGAACAGATACGTGCTCCTGAGCACTCAATGAAGGAGATCTTTGCCTAGCTGCCCAAATGTTAGGCAAATAAAATGCCCCTACTGAGGTTTTCAAAGTAATTTATCTCTTTCCCATATCTATCTGAATATCTGCTTTAGGCACTTTAGCAGGTGGGTTTGTTATACATCTACTTTTTAAGTGGACATGTCACTACTATTATGTGCTAAGAACCTTCAAGGGTGAAAAGAAACTTCTCATCAGCTGCTTTGCATAGGCAAAGAAAAACATCCTACCCATAGCTGAGGGGTGGAAATGGCTTAAATGCAAGTGTCTACTGCCATTTTATATCCTTGGGGATATTGAAGACGTCACTATGGAGCTGGCTATTATGAACTGAGACCTACAGGAAACTCTTCTATAATGGCAGCTGGATGGCCAGACCAACTCAGGTGGCATCTGACCATGCATGGGACAAATAAATTGAGCTCTTGGTTATTTTCTGCACTAAGAGATAGCATGGAACTCTGTGCTTTTCTGACTCCTTTTCAGGAAAGAGAAAACTCCACTCTCTATTTCAGAAAAAGGAATGCGTCTACAAATACTAGACCAGCTCAGATCTCATGGGGCAATTGCAAAGACTTGCATTTCTAATGGGCTGGTCAGTGGTGGTTTGAGCACTGCCAGAACAGTCAGGCTAGGCAGATAGAAAACAGAGCAAGGAAAATAACTGGTATCATTCCCCTCTGCTCTGTCCTGACCATGAGAAAGGACAAGTTGGCATATAAGTTGTTAGGCTGAATTTCATCCTTATCAACTAGTATTTTTCTAAAGCATTTTCCTACCTAGGTCCCTTTCTGTACCTCCTACTTCTGTTGATCTAAGAAATTAGCTTCAAATTTACTAGGCATTAATTTCTACCTTTATATTAAGGTAAGTTTAGCATGAAATTCATCTAAAAGATCAGGATTTTTCTAAAGTAGGTGTCTATATTCTCAAAATTAAGGGTCACAGTGAAAGTATATTCAGTTGGTTTTAAACTGAGTGTTAATAGCAGCCTGATGTCTAAAATACAGAGCTAACGTAGGTGTCTCCTGCTATAAAGTTCACTCAGCTTATATTGCTGTCCAGCCTAGCTCATCCTTGTTGGCAAGTACTTGTTACATTTCTCTCATTCTTCAAGCCATATTGGTACTGTCCTTCTTCCAACAAATGTCAGTGAATGCCTTCATTATGTCTATAACTGTTTAAAAATCTTTCCAGTCAAATCAGATCCATCCCTAAGTCTGTCCAATTTTCCCTGGCTTTCATGGGGAGGTGGAGAGGTGAAAGCACAGCAGGATGCTAGCATTCAGCAAGATCAGGTTGAAAAGCATATCTGAGGAACTAGGAAAACAGTAGGAGTAGGGAGGTGAAAACTTTAATTGACACAAAAGAAAATGGGAAAAGAAGAGCCTTAATAATTACTTATATAGCAATGGAATAAAAAAAGACAGTGTGAACTCTTAGAAACTGAGGAACCAATATGATAACAAATGCATGTAAAGGAGAAAAAAGGAAGTGGTGAAATGGCACTGGGCAGTTTGGTAAGCAATGGTCTTAATATGCGAGATGCCTGACAAGCACATAGCAGAAAAGTCTTTTCTCTGGGAACTCAAGAGTGGTCAGTAAGACCACTTCATAGATGCTTATGGAGAACTAAAACAGCAAGGGTGTTACAGGCAAAGGGACGGTTTGTATAATGCGATATAATAGCACCATATTTTTAATGACACTGGATAAAATGGAGTTATACCACTGAAGAAACTCTTCAAATGTTTCTTTTGAAACCTGTTGCTAAGGCAAACCTTCAAATATAATGGTATCCTTTTGCCTTCTTCATGACTTTGACAATAATTTTGTCATAATCTGCAGTTTCGCAAAGGTACCATGCAATCTGAGCACATTAGGAGACGGAAGGTGGATATCAACATGATGTTAGTGGTACAGTTGAGAACAACAAAAAGCCATTTAGCACACCGGGCCTCTAAACTGCATTCACACCTTTGGGTGGACTTCAGCCAGCCTGAATTTTGTTCATGTTAATGCCAGATTTATTTTACTATGGTTTGGATACGAAAATTGAGTGAAAGTAGGCCATTTCCAAGACTCGAACCCAAAGCTTAAAGTGAAACTTGGAGCGTGTGAACCTTTGCAGCTTGAAACCAAAGAAAATGTTTGCGTGAACCCTTGCTAAGCAAGCCCGCTGTGTTTCAGAGAAGCTCTAATAAAAACCACACTGCCATGAATCACTGAATATTCCGTACTTTGACTCGGTAAATTTATGTAAGTTCCATGACAGTCCTTTTAAAGAGTTCATTTTTCACTGAGCTCTGAGCCAAATCATGAAGTTGTTGATGAGTTTTGCTAAATCTTTACCCAGCCTAATCCTACTAAAGTTAAAGGGAGATTTGACTGAGTAGGGAGAAAACAAAAACTGAGTCAGGGTTTGGACTTTGGTACAGTAGCTTGAATTTATACAGTTTATTTTTAAGAGCTTGAATAAATCTATCTCCACTAATTGGTATTAAACATAAACAAGTTAAAGAAAACTGTGTTCAAAAACTAGTGAAAGACCAAATTCAGACTGTTTTCCCCACCTGCTCTCAGTCATGTTTGTACACATCATGAGAAGGTCTTTAATGACATAGCTAATGCTATTTTTTTCTCACAAAGCTTCTTCATTCAGTGTCAGGACTGCTCTGGGCACAGATAAGTACTATGTAATTGATGAAGGTATTTTCTGCTGGGGTCTCTGCATTTTTTTAGGCATTGAAAGGTGTGTAGTGAATGGGATGTGTTTTCACACAGAGTGGACTTGTTAAAGCAACTGAGAATTTTCTTCCAGAGCTAAATTTTCCCCAGCTCTGCTCTCAGTTCCAGTGATGCCAGGGAAAATAATTTTTGCCATCTTCTCACAGTCGATCAGTAACTGGGTTCCTCTTTATTCTAAACTGAAACACTGGGAAATTCTGAGAATTGGGCTGCAAACTCAACCTCCTAGCAGCTCTGTTTTCAACTCATTGCAACACCCATACCAAAACTGACAGCATGAGCCTGCCCTGGTTTTGCCTTGACTCCGTGAAAGGCTGGACTCTGAGTGTGGATCATCTCTCCCTCCAAACCCAACTCAGGTGAGACCAGGCCCAGGACTGACCACACATTGCAGAATGCACCTCTCTAACCAGGCTACTGCTTCCCCTCTGTTTTCTTGCCCAGCATAACCCAGGTTTCTCCTATAGTAAACTCTTTGCAGTCTCAAGCTCAGCTCACTGTTTTCCTGGTCTACCACTTCCTCTCTTCCTTCTCACACCTTCCTTTAATCTTTGATTTCTCCCTACCACCTGCCTAGATTTCAGCTCCATTTCCAACTCCTTCATCATATTTCAATCTGTTTTCTGTGTCAGTTCCAGTTCCAGTTCCCACCAACTCATCCTAATTTCCCCAGTCTCATTTTTTCATATCCTGCCCCCCACTTTATTCTGTTTTTGATCTTCTCATGACTCAGAATCACGCATCTGAAGGCTTTCTCTTCCGTTCTGCCTAATTGCCTTCAATGAGCTCAACATGGCTTTCATACTTTTGAAGGTTCACGCCCCATCTGAAAGCAGCTATGAGGATGGGAGATGGGGGAGAAGGTGGAATCCAGTTTTGGTTTTCTTGCTGGGCAAGGAAACAGAGTGGGGAAGCACCTTTCATTGACATATTTCAATGTCTTTCTAGTCGGTTGTCTGTAGAGTTACCTCCTGTCAGTACAAGTGTGATTGATGAGTATACATTCTCTGGAGACCCTAGAAGCTAAAACTAAAGATACTGTTACTGAGAATTGTGAACTGATTTTGTTGTTGTTGTTGTTATTTTTTTTCCAAGAGCTCATCACTTGGGAAAATGTGGGTTGATTCTCCAGAGGTCAGCAAGCACTGCACGGATGCACAGATGCACATGAGCTTCTACTGGTTCTGACTTCCCATGTACAGAGCACAAGGAGGCTAATGCTACTTAAACAAAACAATGAGCAGAAGTTATTAACATTAAAACCCCACACTTTTTGTGGTTTTTTCCCCCCAACTCACACTCTGAAATGCTTGAATGATTTGATTGGCAGTTACCAAAAAATCAGCCTGAGGCGGGCAAAGTCATGGAAAATTTCAGTCCAAATGGTTAATAATCTGAAAAAGTTATAAGCAGCTGAAAACTGTATTGTATAACGGCACATATCAGACAACCTGAATAACACGGAGTGCTACCAGCCAGACCTATAATTAGAACTGGGCAGGAATCAGTTTTCTCATAGCCTCCAACATTTTTTTTCAGTTGTGCATTGGCACAAACCCAACAGCTTTTGAGGTTTTCATGGAAAAAGAGAGAACAAACCCACTCTTATTTACTTGGTGATCAGTGAATTCACCTACACCCTCCATTTCCTGGGGATGAGCCCTAAGTACAGGTCTTTGCATGCATTTACATTTTTTTTCTTGGTATAGCTGCTTCACTTCATATATTTATTATCCATTGATCCAGAGAAAGCCTCTAAAGCTCAATATGCAAAGATAATCTGGTGTCTCATTCTCATGAAGCTTGATGCTTAAATGCTTTTATGGTTCCAGACCTTAATCTCTAGTCCGGCAGTCAGGAGACTCCCCTGGACTGTTAAAAGTCCAGTGAGAGTTAGGCTGATCATGAACTAAATGAATTCCCAGGCTTCCTTTCTCACTCAGAAATGAGGCTTGCTTTTTTGTGGTTTTAACCAGAAATTTTATCCCTGACATGAGGAATCTTTTCTACGCAGTTTTGGCCAAATCTGAAAGTTCAGCTTCTGACAAATCAATGCAGTTCCAAAAGAATTTGTGAAACAATTTCTAGAAACCATTGGAAAACAGAAAAACAGTGTTCTGAAATCTGTGAGTGTTGTGCCAGGGACATTACAGTGTAAAAACTGTCATGTCTGCTTTGGCACCACACACACATTACTGCCTCAGTAGAGGTCATTCTGCAGCTTTTTGTTGTTGTATCCGAGTGAGCTTTAAGAGGTTTAAGTTAATCAGTAAAAGCAAAGTTATCCCTATGAAATAAAAGCAAAGCCCATCAATGTTCTGTATTTGGTTTGGACGTTACAGCTGGGTGCCTGAATTCCTGGTGAAGAAGAAGCCATGAAGATAGCAACTTCTACTACTGACCCCAGTGCTTCTACCACTCCCCATGGTGTAGTGTACTTCTGTTTTGCCCTAAAATTTTCAGGTAAATAAACCCTACAGCACTAGTGTCCAACATACTTTCATTATTTCTTTTTCCTCTATAGTGTCGACAATAAAACTAAATACATTATTATTGACAGTCTAATAGAGGAAAACACGCACAGAAATAAGAAAGTCAGCATTGTACAGAAACTGTGAGAAGAAAAACAATGAGCATGTTAGTGGTCCAATATGTAATAAAACCTCCTTCCCAGAGGAAACTAAGTAAAGAATCACATTATTAGCTGGACAAGCTTAGTAATGTCATGAGTCTCTTCGGAAGCAATGATGGTCATTTTGTTTTTCTCTGGTTGCTTAAATACGGTGTAGTATGTGATACGATTTCTGTAACACCGGGGAAAGCTTGAGGCCTCTGACAGCTTGAGTTTAGAGAGTGCATTGCTGACATCTGGTGGAAATATAGTTTAAAAAGTGTAAAACTTTAACCAATGTTTATATTGTCGCAGAGAAATTCCCTTTATATGAGGGTGTTTAGCAGACTCCGGAAGATTAGAACTGCAGAAATGTGGAAGATGGGAATATGTAATTTATCAAATCTAGAAAATGTGAGCCTTTTCTGCTGTTTGTTGGTCTGGGATTCTGGGCATGCATTTTCATTGTTTTTTCACTAAACTCTTTGAAAGGTCTTGGGTCTATCCCAAAACAAAGTATGCGTGAAGTCTCAAACAACTTGAATATTTCTATGGTTGCATCTAAAATGTTTATGGACAGCTTTAAAAAGATCTGCAATAAGAATATAAACAAACAACTATATAATAAAAATCTTCCTTTAAATTAAGTTGTATGAATGAATAATGTATCCTGAAAATAGTCATAAAAAAAGAAACAAAAAAATACCTATTTCTGTCCCAGTTTAATGCTACTTTACTTTGGAGAAGGGTGACAAGTTTCTTATTTTGTAAGTTTTTAGTGATTGCTATCCCATCGTCATGGAAATTACAGCTAATAATAAATTACGCTCTTTTCCCATCCCAAAACTTCAAAAAGAATAGACACCTTTTCTCAAACTTTCATGTTTCTTGCTGACAAACTAAAACCCCAAGAACTGAAAAATTTGCTGCTCCCAAAACTGAGAAAGAAGGATTTTTTTTTCAGAATCCTTCCATCCTTGCTGGAAAATCGTTATTGAAAATAATTATTTTATACTTTCAAATTACAGATAGAGAATGTTCAGGTATCTGATAAGAAAGTTCTAAAAATATTAAAATTCGATGTAGTTCTGAATCTCAGAAAAGATGAAAGGTTTTATTTATGCACAGCTATTTGCTGTTAAAAACCCTACATTATATATTCTGTCTCAAAAGTAGGGCATATAAAGTGTTCCCCCCCCCCCCAGTCTTATCTATTTTGTAAGGAACTGGAGTTTCTTAAGCCAACATCTGTGTATAACTGTACATCCCACATCACTACCCGGCTGTTTATAGCAGTATTTAATACGAACTGGTTGTCTGCCAGACTCATGAGGTACTTGGAGTTGTGCTGGAATTACAGAAGTTGTGAAATATTTAAAAAATTGGATTTTGACTGCTATTTAATGGCAAAAGAAAACAATACAATCGGCGCGGGAACACAAAAGATTTCAGCAGTGAGATTGCTGTGTTTCACAATGCTGGTAATGACAGATGTTACCAGGGAGCCTCGCACACAGCAGGGCAGGATGCTGATGGAGAACAAAACCAGAGCCTGCTGCCAGGAATGAGACAGCAGCAGGTGGATGAATCTTCCATATATGACAGTCCCTGACAGCCTAGGGCCCAGCTATGAGTGCTGGGGAATCGTTCTTCCTCAGCAGAAGGGTAGTCTGCTACATGTCATTATTTTTCAGATTGAATAAAAGCACAGAAGAATGGGTGAGCTGAATTTCACATTGCAAAAATCAAACTGGAATGAATTTCTCTCTGGTGTAGCCCTTCTGGAGCCAACTGAGTTTTGCTAGGGGAGGATCTGGCTGAATAAGTTTGGAGGGAAGGTTAAACATTTTTCTTTTATTATCCTACTCTGTACCATTACAGGGTCCTTTCGCTTGGCTAGCATAAAACCAATTCTAATGCTAAAATAATTAGAAGGCTAGTATATTTGCTGTTTCAATATGAATAGTTCATGACATATGTCTCTGTGGAAACCTTTTGTACATGTTAGATACCGTCTGTCAGCCATATTTTTCTCTAATTCTCTGTGCTATTTTTAATATCATTTTAACCTTTTTATGTACACTCAGTCTGTGCCTCTGCCAAAATGGTATATTACAGGTTACACAGTTAGCAATACCTAGAGCTAAGGTTGCCAAGAATCTTCTACAGTGTAATGCTATTTCCAGTTGCTTGTAGCTTTTCTGAACTTCAACCGTATGGGCATAAAATAGCTCATGTTTCTCTCAAACTAGATCTTAATTTTGACTAGCTTAGCAAAAGTGGTTGTGTGTTTTGTTTTGTTTTGTTTTGTTTTTTGTAAGACTAGAGTTAGATAAAAGAGTTTTGTCAGCTGTCAATATATGCCTCATAATTTCTCTCTTAGAAACTGCACTGCTTTGCTGATTTACCATTCAGCCTTCCATCCCCTCAAGACTGCTAGAGCATCACCTTACAGACCATTATCAGGGCTTGAACCCTGAGCCACTTTTTATTCCCAGGTCTCAGTGTGGATCTAAGTTGTGTGTGTTCTTTCTGTGTAAGTTCTCCAAGAGATCTTTCCCTTGCCACCCACACAGCTAAAAGTCTTGCTCTGCTCCCAGCATCTTGCACCTCAGTTAAAAAACTAATTCTCTTTTTGGGCTGTGACAACCCTGCTGTTCAGAAGGTTTCTGCAAACACCAGTTGCTTGTTGCTTGTATTCCTCCCTTTATATCCTCCTGTTCACTGCTTTTCTCGGTTACATCAATTTTCATTTTGAAAGTCCTTGCTGGCCTATCTTTCCATTCACTCCCAAGCTTTTCAGGCAGACCATTGAGTCATTTGGTTATGCCTGTGCCTATTGTTAAGCAACCAGCTTTGGATGATGTTCTACATGTTGCCTTGTGCTCCCCAGGACTGCTCCCATGAAGTCCTTCCTTTGTCCTTCTGCAAGTCTGTTCTATGCTTTCTTTCCCATGGCACAACCTCACGAGCACAAAGCAAAGAAATCATCGTCTGTTCTGGACAAGGCCTATGCTGCAGTTGTGCAGAGGCTGCTGCACATGATGCAGTCAAATACTCTTCCCTCTTGCTCCCAGTTTTTTGATCTATGCATGGAAGATGAAATGCTGAGCAATTCTCTGTGTGTATGTAGGATTTTATGTGCAGGAAAAGTTGTTCTGGTTGATCTAAAACTCCAGGAACCAGTTCATTAGCTGAGTCAAAGTTAGTGACTAGTCTGGACAGAATGAAAAACTTTAAAAAATCTTTGAACGGTTAATTCACTGGTTTCCTAAAGTAATTCAAATGCCTTTTACAAAAGGGATCGTAGAGAGTGCACCCACACACTGATGATGTGACACCATCACCAGCACCTGAGGTGTGACAACCTAGATTCAAATATATTCCACACTTGATTAGGAGCAGTTTTTAAAATTTTCCTCACATGCTCCTATTGTTCCACATGTATACCCCAAACCCTAGGCAACAGAATCATCTGACTTCATTCAGAGTTAATTCCATCCAAAACAGGGCAACTTCAGGGTGAAAGGCTGAGACAAAGAGATGCTTCTCCTCCAGTAAGTACAGTACATGAGCGAGGGAAAACAAATCATTACTCCCAATTAAGGGAAAGAAGAGCCTCTACACTTGCAATGAGTATGGCTTTCAGAAAACCCTCAGAGATCACTGTTTAATTTAAAATTATGATAATCCATGAAACTTAGAGAATCTCACATCTCATATGGAATGACTTCACATTTTCTAAATAAATAAAGTCCAGTACTGAAAGGGCTGTCTCTGCCAAATATGCCTGAAGTAAAGTAAAATCTGACCTGTTGATGGAAAGGAGTAGCTTATGTTGATCTGTAGGAAAGAAAAAGATCTCTTGTTAGAACTGTGCCCTTCAGGGAAGGAGGGATTAGGAAAAAGCCTGAAAAATCTGATGAAACCCAGCTCCATTCCTTTCAGACATGACAACCCTAAAGCTCATAAAAATATCTCCAGAAAATACTTTTGCATTAATAGGTGAACATCCAAAAGACTTACCTTGTTTTTTTTTTAAAGTCACTAAAGCAAATATCCATGGAGTCACCTAAGAGTTCTTAAGTCTCCTTTTCTTCTACAGTTTTATTGCAAATTACACAAATGAATAGTGCTACTGTAAGAATATTCAGCATAAAATGTGTGCAGAAAGGGGCCTCACTCAAATCTTCATTGACATAAAAAAAAAATTAACTGCAAACCACCACAGCTTGATAAGAAACAAACAAGAAGCTAATATTTCCAGGGAAAGGATGCTTAATAAAAATGTCTTTTGCCACATGACAAATTATAACCTGATAAGAAGAAATGAAAAAAGAAATATATGTGTATACATATATCTATATAGACACACACACACACACACTCCCTGCAATGTTCAATTGTTCTGTTGAGAAAGATACATTTTTGTCACAATCACGTAGTGCCTTGTTCTGTGTCCTATTACAAAAGATCACATCGTCTCATCATGGTGCCCTTGTCAATGACAGCCGTAGGTCACAATTCCAAGGCACAATGCTATTCCCCTTCCCGTTGTTGCATTGCTACGTGATTCTTGGAAAATATAAACATGATAGCTGCCTCTTCCAATTCATAATCTGATTCTCCTGTTTAGAGAAATTCCAATACCATATAAGAAACGTGTGAATCACAGCAGTGCCAATAAGAAAACTGCTGAACTGTCTCTCCTCCCTTTCACAGTTTACAAGAGTATGTTTTAGTTAACAAAATTAAGCATTGGTGATGAAAGAGGAAGTTGAAAAAATAAAATGTTTTACGTATAGACCACAAGTAAAGGGAAAACTCTACTGACAATGCTCCATGTGAGTATAAAGACCAAAAAAAAAAAGCAAGAATCAAACCATTGCATGATACACTTGCAGTTCTTGCAAGATGGAATTAAATTGTATTAGTATAAAATTTTAAAAGTCAGTATGTCCATTCAGTTCAGCACAGTTAATAAGTAGGATCTAGATAGCATAATACGAAAGATATATGTAGTCTTGAGGTAGAAGTGAAAAGGCTAAGTTTGTTTGTACAGCTCCTTTTAATTTAAAAACCTCTATGTTGTGCCAATCATCAAATCAGTGATATCACAGCAGTAACCATTAAAAAGCTTGTAATTGAGAAACATCAAACGAGATTATCTAAAGCCAAGCAACTTTTGCAGACAAAAGTCTTACTCTTGTTGCAGTGACAAGTTAAATAACACTCAGATCAGAGACAAATAGAAAACATAAGATTTCCAGGCTGTTGGAAAAAATGAGGTCCTAAGTATGACAATGAGCAGTATTAGGAAACATTATAGGTGTCATTGTTAGAACAGCTGGGGAAACTGGAGGAAGCAGATGATTGATACATCAAGGTTATCAGAAACAAAGAGGAGGATTTGATATAATGAGTGACGTAGAGAGAAAAGCTAACCTGCAGAGCAACACAAATTATTAAATGAGAGAAATAAAGGTTGAAAGATATGAAAGCAGTCAAGCAAGATTTGGAGACAGATTAGAAAAAATAACACAGAAGAAAAAGAACTCAAGAGGGAGAAGGGAAAAACAAGTTTTATTAAATATGAACAAAAAGGCAAACTCATTTCAACGGAAGTAGGAGACTGTTAGAGCAAGACCAGCTGTGGTGCCATTCCCAGAAGCAACATGTACCATTCCTGCTGAGAATACCAGCCAGGAAAGACACATGTCCTAGAAAAACAGAAAGCTTTTAAAATTCATCAACTGTCTGATGAGAATTTAATACTTATGTGCCATGTTACCTCAGAGGGGACATTATATACCCTTCCTCCTCCTTTCTGATCATACTTATTTTCTGGTGGCTGTCAAAGTGGAGCTTACAGTTTACGTGAGCTGTTTGAGAAAGAATCTGAGTCTCGGACAGCAGTTTCTCCTGTTAATAAAAAGAAGATGTACCTGAAGATGTACCTGAGATACTGCTAGGGGATGTTTGCCTGCAGATTCTACCTGAAAAGCAGTTTCAGATTCCTTTATATTAGAAAAGCAGCTACACTTATGGTCTTTACCAATTGTTCAGTGCAATGAAAAGGTTATTTACATGTTTGATGTCTCAGAAGATAAACTTATAGAAGCATTTTAAATCATCAGTCCTTCTTCTAGCTCCCTTTTCCATTCTGTTTCTTTCAAAAATATTTCAGAAGTTGGATGTCTGATGCAAATGTGATGCCTCTAGGGGTCCCATGTTATCTGTGATCTAAGACCTGCACTGGTTGTGAACTTTTAAGTAGCTTACAGATATCTTCAGTTAATTTTGGCTTTTCACCTGTCTGAATGTGTTCTAACCAGGAAACAGATATTTTAAAGGCTGTCTCATCATTACCATTTAATTACCTACCTACCACCTACCAGATGGAGGCTCCCTTGCAAAGTATAGAGAAAAAAAGAAAAAAAAAAGAAAGAAAAAAAGAAAAACAAAAGGAAAAAAAAGAGATAGAGGGTACTTCTCAGAAGCTCAGGTCCTGAATAGTCTGAATAAATTGATTTTCTCTGTACCTTTCAAGTTTCGTAATCCTTAAAGAAAAGCAGAAGGGGAAATGTGTAGGTTCAGTGTTACCTCTACAGGATGAGATGACTAATTGGTACATTTGTTTTAATGTACTTTCAGGTAATTGGCTGGACATTTAGAAATGTATACTTCCTTCATCAAAAGAAGTCTTTAAATTGACATTGGTTTCAGTACTCTAGGTCAACTGCACCGACTAGGATAGAAACAGGAATTAATTTGGGGAAATATTACCATGTATGTCCTGCAGAAGATCATAAAAGTTGTCACTTCTAGTACCCACACCTAGCTTAAATATTTTCTAACTGCACAACATAGTCACAGTGATATTGCATAGCAGTTTAAGAGCAGATGCAAAGCAACCACAGAAAAGGCTAACCTACAGTATTGCCCCCAAAATCAGTCATGCTGACTAAAAACTTCTGTGAGCATTCTTCTTTTATTTTTTAATTTTCCAGACTTTTATTGTCTACAGAAGCCATTTCTCTCTCCAGATCACTGTAAACCATTTCACGTATTGCTGTGCAACCTATTGCAAACATCACATTACCATGGCACCTAGTATTTCACAAGAATGATTTATAAATTACTGCAAGGTTCTGATTCTGTACAGGAATTTGTAGTCAAGGGATCACATGTGAAACATGAATGTGAAACTCCAGAAACACACAAGTGCTTAATTCTTCAGAACCTGTAACCTGTTATTAGACCAAAGGTAGTATCCACTTCCTCTTGCTCAAGAAGGCATCTCTGTTAATTCAGAAGTCTCAGTTGATATAAATTAATTCTCATGTAGATCTGAGCTGCATTGGTAGAGATAATTTTGCTACTGGAAGGAAATATGAGACAATGCAAACTACATAAAAATGATTGTTCTTAAGATTAGGTCTAATCAATGTTTGTAAAAACAGTTCAGTTATTCTTTCTGTAAAAGAATTTCAGGTCATATCAGTCCTGTTTTTCTCACAGAAGTGATAACATTTTAGGAAGAGGGTTGTTTCTTTCTGATTAATTACTTTATATGTCCCTTAACTAGATGATGCATACTCTTTACCCAATATATTAAAAATGCCTAGTCCTGATATCACAGCAGCCCAAGGGACCAATACAAGCAAAACAAACTTTCTGTAACTCCAGTATCAACCTTATGTTTTGGTACAGATTTTAAACATTTTTGAATCTCAAAACCTTATTTTTTGCATTTTCAAAGAATATATGACATTGTAAATGTGAAATATTTCAACAAAAAAGGGTATAAGGAAAACTATCATAATTATAAATTTTGAATGAAATATCTGGCACGGTTTGTATTTTTATTTTGTTAAGATTCTGTTTCAAGAAGTGATCTTTATTTCTGTGAAGTCAATATGTTATTCACAAATGAAATAGTTTATAGAAATGTGTCTAACTTTTAGGAAAAACCTTTGAGCTTATCCATTGTTCATAACCTGTCCATCTTTCAGAATTTGCTATTTATTGTTCATGTCTTCTCAGCGACTGTCAGGCTCTTAGTGTGACTCTTAGTGTGATGCAGTATGTCACAAACTATGTTCTTGCATTCAAAGAAAACCAAATCTTAAATAACTGAACAAACTGAAATTTAAACAGACTGAGGATCTCTGAAAAATACATCTATACCACACAGAAGAAAAATCATTACTGCAATTTTTTCCACTCTGGAGCTTTAGACTTTTTAAAAAAGGAAGGCAAAAATCTTTTTGTCAGAGTTCCACCTGATTCTAAAGTAGATGATCATTCTGCCTAAACTGACTTGAGAAGTTTCCATTTTGCATTGTAGTATAATGTCAGATTAATTGGAGCTAAATTTCCTGGGTAAGAACTTGAAACTAGGTGGTTTTTTTCAATAGTGTACTGTGGTTTTGTTACAAAACACCTCCATCAATTCTGAAGCAACTGGAATTCATATCCAAGAAGCCAACATTTCAGTTTTTGGGGTATCAAAACACCCTTTAGCTCTTGAAGCACATCGCATGTTAGGTGCTGGAGTGGGACTCAGGCACTTGAGCTGTTCTATTTCCAACAAAATTCTGCTAAACCCACTGGTAAAGTGGTTGTCTCCTTCCCCATATGGTGCCTGTCCAACATCAAAGGTGAGCATCCTAGACCCCATTGGTGAGGTAGACCTTGCCATAACACATCAGAGAGCCCACTGTTTTTCTTAGAGCAACGGCATTTGGATCTCAAGTTCACTGTCTCCTTGCCCAGTGAAAAGGCTGGCGTACTTGAAGAGTGTGGCAACTCAAGTTTGTGCTGTCTTTCTGACAGGCAAACAGGGGAGCTGAAATCTTCCTCCCACTTCCCACTTCACTGTCTCTGGGTGCTGAGCAGATCAGACAAATTAGGCCACCTTGTAAATTAAGCACTGCTTAGGTACAGACGTGGGCTCACTGTACTCTTAAACTGTTGAAATGGTGCCCAGCATGCCTGAGGTGATTAGCAGGGTAGGAGATATTCTCTGTTTAGGCGTTTGCACGGGCACAGAAGTACCCCACAGAGAGTTTGGATGTGGCCACCATATTCTGAAGGCAAAGAGAGCTTGGCAAGTATGGACATGGTCAGACTGTGTCTGCTGGCTTTGAGAGACAAAGAGCAGATCACAGCAGTCTCTACGACCATAGCTATAGCCATAAATATCAATGCCCAGATAAGTAATCAATAATGCCTAGATCAAAAGCACAGAAAAAAATAGTAGGGCCCAATATCCTCAAGTTTGTAGCCTGCCTCTTAACCAGCTAGCCACTGTTTCAATCCAAGATGCTGCAAACTTAAGTTTTATGTTGGTAAGTATCAAAGACTTCAAAGATGAGCTGATCTTTTTCATGGAAAATGACACTTGACTTGAACTACCATGAGATAATGATTTTAAATTAAATGGAAATTTAAATCATAAACATTAACATTATTAATTTCCAAATTTTGATAAACAGTGGAAACTAGACAGTTAACTCAGCTGCCCCTGAATTTGATACTTGAATGTAGAAGAAGCCTTAAAGTCAAGGGTGCAAAACTTATCACGAATCTCTGTCTCAGAGAGAAAAAAGAAAAAAGGAAACGTGCAGGAAGTGATTCCAGATCTGACCAGATGAATAGTCACAAAGAAAAAAAAAACGATATTAGAAATAAGCAGAGTGCCTACACTGATTAGGGGAAAAATGACTGATCATCAAAGAAAACTGCCTTAGAGGCCAAAAAATGTAAAGATAAAGTGAGAATAACAAAGAGTCAAGCTGAGTTAGACCTTGCAAAGGATATTAAAACACATAGCAGAAGATTCTTCAGCCATGTGAATAAAAAGAACAAGGGTGGAAAAAATAAGTAGGGCCAGAATGTAGTGAGGATAGAGTAGAAATTAAGAATAAATCAAGTATAGGCTGAAAACTGAATTATGCTTTAGCTCAGATTTCAAGGAAGTAGGCAAAGATTTGGAACATGGGGAAAAAAGCAAGAATGGGGAAAAAAGGTATAGAAATGGAAACCAGCACAGTCAAGGTAGAAGCACAGTTTGAGATGTCTAATGTACTCCAGGAGGGAAAAAGTGGAAAATAATTATAATCCCAAGGGGGAACTGGCAAACAAAATTTCAAGTGGAGCAGCAGGTATTTTTAATAAATGCATAAAGCCTGGTTGGTGCCTAATGTTTGGAGACACATCACACACAGAGTAAAGAAGCTGGAGTGAGAAAGTGGTCTGAGCAACTACAGGCCACCTAGATTTTAGTTCAATAATCTGATGTCTTAAAAACAATTTTTTAATAAAATTATTATTAAGGGCATGGAAGTCAATTACTGAAAGAGTTTATCTAAGGCAGGTCATGATAAACTAACCATCAATTTTCTTTTTTAAAATAAATTAATTTCCAGAAAGAGGAAATGAGGCAAATATAAACTTTCTGGACATCAGTGAAAACCTTTAATGTGGCCATTGAGAGATTATCAGCAAAGCCAAAGAAGTTTGGTATCAGTAGAGGAACTGCCAAGCTCCTTAGGATTTGGCCAGAAAGGGCACTAGAGCAGCTGGCACTAGGGGAACTTCAGGTTGGGAGAAGATGGCTTTGTTGCTTAATGATAATTTTGGAGACAGAGCATTAAAGTTCTCATTAATGACTTTGATACAAGAGATCTGCCCTGAAGCCTGTCAGAGACACAGAATTAGAAGACAGTGAATATGGAGGAACTGGGTGATATTGAGAATGGTAGGATTGGGGTGGGATTCAACAAGCTAAAAATTACATTTTGGGGTGGGTGGGAAGGGGGTGGTGATATGAAGATCTTATCAGCTGGAAATTGCTGAGGTGATGAAGAATTTCACCATACGAATTCTTTGCAAGATTACTGCCAAAATGATGCAGAGGTACGTAAGGATTAGTGGCATTTTACAAAGCACTGATGAGATGTTAGGTGTAATCTTGCATACCATTCTGGTAACCCATACTGAGGAAGGATGGTTGCAGAAAAGGACTACTGTTATGATCAGAGAACAACGGGTTTATTTAATTTGTCATGAGAGCTAGTTTAGCCTAGCAAATCAAAATCGAGAAGTAATATGATTACATTCTATAAATACATCAGAGGCATAAATACCACAGAAAAAGAACAGTGATTTAAACCAAAGGATGATGCTGGCACAACAACAGAAAGGTATAAATTGGTCCCTGAATAAATTCAATCTGGAAATCAGAAGATTCTTATCTGTTACAGCAGTTAGTTCCTGGAACAGCTTTGCAACAGGAGCAGTGGGAGCAGAAAAGCAAATGCTCTCGAACTGGAGTTCGGAGCTTTATACGAGGTGCACTGGCACTTTATTTGCATGTAAAATTACCAGTCAGGTAGCCTGCTCAGCAGATCATTTCTACATGATGTTTATCATCCTGGTATATATGTGTATATTCATATACATATGTGTGCATGTGTATATGTATATATATATGCACCTTCACATACACACATACATTGACAAAACTCCAAGACAATTCCTCTATTTACTACATTGCATCAAACCCCAGGAAAATTATATGAATCAATAAGCTGATTATTGGGATTACCATAAGGCAATTTCTGCTTGTGAAAAGCTAGAAAGATGTATGTGCTTGAAATCCCTAGGGAGCAGTTACAAGCTGTGAATGTAGGAAATACTTTTGGGCTCTTGTTAGTCCCTAAATGACAAAAAAGGAAATGCCGATGGGAGATGCTGGCTTAATTCAGAATTGCATGTTGCCTCTAGGCAATTAGAAAGCACCAAGCTGCTTCTTTGAAACAAACTAGACCCAAAGCTTTTGAATTTTACATACTATCTATTAAAAACAGCTATTGACACTATAGGAAACATGAAAATCTAAATAGCAGGAATGAAAGGGGAAATACAAAAAACCCAAAGTCTATTTGTCCTGGTCTTAAGCTAAAAGTCATTCTGTACTCAACTGTATGCAGCTGCAGTGTTGATATAGGGAAAATCAGGTCAGCAATGCTCTTGCTGTTTGATCCTAGTACTGCTATGCATAAAGCAGAAATCATAAGGGTTGTGTGACTGTTAAATTCACTCGCAACATTATTCCCTGCCAATGAAATCAACTATCATGGAACTGCCCATATCCGTACTACTGAACTCTCTCACCCTCCAAAACAGTGTGTTGGCATCCAGAGTGACTCTTCAGATGGCTCCCTGGCCCACCCTAACCCCCACACCTCCCCAGGAACTGTTTGGGAGAGTGCTCGTTGACCTGGGTCAAAACCATGCCAAGGACTCTGCTAACAATTTAACAATATATATGACTGACTGACTCCCAGTACCCCAGGAATGCTCTCTCGAGCTGTTGAATTTATGAGTGCAGATATAATCAAGGGGTACTGTTGCCCCTTGTTCCCTTGATCCCCTAGTAAATCTGCCCCAGCAACAAAGAAAATGTGGAGGCCAAATCAGAAATGCAGTATTAAATAATTTTCCCAACTATTGCTTAAAAAGGTAAAATTTCTCTACAGTGCAGCAATAGGAAAATCATCTGGATCCAGCATGCCAAGGAAATGCATCATATTTGAAACTTCAAGAGGCCTCTCTACAGATGTCTGACCAAAAGGGGTCAAACTCATTCAAAGCCTATAGCGCATGGATTAGGGCCTTTGACTGATGAGAATATCTACAGCACATGTTAGAGCTGAGGATCCTTGCATGCCTTCTGTAGCTCATGTTAGGATTTTGGATAGGTCTAACTACATGAGTATTTGGTTTGCATGTGTACATGTGGGCACCCAAACAGAAAAGTAATGAAATGGGATTGACAAGCCTTTTTAATTTTCCTTCATGGAAGGTAAAGAACCACAGCTAACAAACCACTTCCTGGCTTTGGACAAGCCCCCATGGTATTGGCGACAGCGGATGGCTGTGACCATAGCAGTAGTGGCAATGGCAAAGGGAGTCATAGGATGCTCACCTGTAAGTCCTCATCCTGCTGTGGGTGCTCTGTACCTGTGCGTACCCTTCCTGTGCAGTGGGTACAAGGCCAGCTGGAAAATTAAAAAAATATTCTTTGTCATTTCCATGGTGTTCAATCTGACTTGTTTAGGTGCCACCAGAGCTGCTGCCTTTTGTTGTGAGCACTGTATCAGTTGTTTCAGTTTTTTATCTCAAGGAGAGTGAACATTATTGTATTTCTCTCTGCATGAGGAACATTTTGAAGGCTTTAGTTAAAGTGAAGTACAATCTTAAGAACACAAGGCAAAGATCCATCTATGATGAGACAGTTTTTCCTTTGCCATGACCCATTTTTTTTCCTTTCTCCTGAGGCCAATCATTCAGTGTTAATTTCTGCTATGGCTTCAAGACTCCTCCTTTGTCTCTGCCAATGCTTTTGTGTTCCCTTCATGAGACACACTGCCATGTCCTTGCAAAGATACACATTTTGTCTCCAAGCTTGCTCTCTCTACCCAGTGGAAGTTGTATGTGCTGGGGCTTTGTAGACTAGGTAGATGTTTTGGTGTTTATTGGAGTGCTGGGGAAGTTAAGAGGTTCTCTGCTGTAAGTGCTGACATTGTTGCATTTCACACTTAAAAACAAGCAGCTAAGCCACATATCTTTTGAATTATTTACTGGAAATAATAGCAGAAAAATCAGTGAGTAATGAACAGAGGCATGCATTTCAGGTGCTTTCACTCTATTCCACCACTGCATCTCAGTCCAAGATCAAGGACAACTGGAAAAACCCTGAGAATTGTAAGTTGTCCTTCTTAGCACTGCTCCTAGATGGAGGTACAGGAGAGTCAAGCACCTAGTCCTCTTGTCTATGTCTCAAGATACCTGACTGCCTCTGGCTTGCTGATGATTGGGGCAAATGATTTCATATTTTTATTTTATTATAGGATATGTATATATTATCAGATATGAAATAAAGGTAATGGAGCTTTTGTACAGCAATTTGGGATCTATAAATGCAAATGGCACTAAAAATTGAAGATGACTACTTACGTTGCCATTGTAGTGCTTTTGTCAATAAAGATAGCTTCTGACTGAAAGAGTTTCTGGGATTAACTGGCTTGATTAGTTCCTTACACATATGTGTGCATATATAGGCACATATAGGAGCCATTTTCCATATCTTGAAGAAGAAGGAGAAATATCTGTTCATAAACAAAAAAGTAGATATCCTGTTCCGGTTCAAAATCCATTTAATGTTGAATAAAAATAACATTTACACACAAAAGAAAAAAAATATCTCTTTCTCCTTCCTGATAAAAATGATTACATCAGAGTCCTGTTACAATTGTTTGAGAATTTAGGGAAACTAGTGATTATTTTTCTGTACTCTCTCCAACTAAAATGTTGTGTTCTTCACAAGTAGTCCTTTTCCCATTGGTGTGAATCCCAAGAGTGCATTAAATAATACACTTCTAGTTGTAAAACAGATGGAAAAGTGTTTAAAAAGGTGCCAGGTTTATTTATGGAAGCATGAAATTGAATTTAATAGGAGAATTTTGCCAGTATGAAATGTGAACTCTCAAAACAGGAAGTGGATTTTATTGCTTATTTATTTTATTACCGGATCAGCTGCCCAGAACTGTAGAATCCTTCCTCTCAGGAATTATTTACTTTCCAACTCTGAACCAGAACATCTTGACCATCAGTTGTTACATCTTCTGGCTGCCAGATTCTCAACTATAAACATATGTGGTGCTGTCTATCTCAGATGATCTTCTGCAGATTTATATAGCGAACGTTTTAGTTTTAGATTTATTTCTTGATTTAAAACAATATGAACTGAACTGCCTAAGCCAAGGGAAAGAGAATTTCCTTTAGCTCTTGATTACTCTTTAATTAATAATAGGCTGTTTCTTTAAAGGGCTTACGGAATGTATTCATTATGCATCAAAGATACAAGAGCTAAAAGTCAATGGGCAAATTATTTCTTCTCCTCTGCACCTCCAAAGGATGCCTAGTGAAAAAACAGGTGTTATTCAGCTTCCAAAAGGTGAGCAGCATTTGGGAAAATTACACAGGGAGACAGTGTCCCATGTTTTGGGACAGGCTGAGCTACTATACTTGGTTGGAGTTGAATAAGGCTGTTGACAGCTGGAGTCAGTCTGTAAACCAGTACCTCGCTGTCGTCCCCTTTTCCTGTACATCTGGACAGTAAGTAGAGGTATTTGGGATGGTGAACAAGCCTCCATTTTCAGTCAAGATAAAATTGTGATAACCTGGTGGAGATCACATTTAAAAAAAAAAATCTATGGAAATATATTTTTCAGGATATTAGGCTGAATTGATGAGTATGATTTTACACCTCCAAGGAACTGGGTGCTGCAGATGCCCATATTTACTGTAAGACAGCTGTATCTTATAGACTTCATTAAGGGATGCTCTCAAAAAGTCCTTTGATTATTGCTACATGTAAAAGCATCTGAGAAGGATAAATATCTGCAGGGGCACCTTCTACTTAGAGAAACTGAGGCTCAGACAGTCCTCACTATCACAATGTAAACCCATCTTAGAGCAAAGCTCAGAGCTCTGTTCCCTGAGGTCCTGGTACAGTGCTTTGTCCAGTGCCACAATGCTCTTAGGCAAAGTGCTAACAAAAACCTATCGCATGCGTGTGCGATGTGCGCTTGTGTTCAGTTCAGTGCTGGCACTCACATACACTCACACATTTCCATTTTATGCAATAGCACTAAATGTTTTCAGCAAGAAACTCATGCATGTGCAGTTTTGCATGGGAACGTGAAAACAAGTGACAGCCTTGATCTTGCTGCTCTCAGTTTACCAATTATGGATAACGATGGAAGGCAATGTGGAACAACATCATGGTCATGAGCCAAATCCCATATAGGAAAGACATGATTACAATAGGCTTTGTAGCAGGCATTAAATCTCCTCAAAGGAAGTGCACGAGACTTTCTTATGCCTCACCTTTGTTTTACTGTTGTCTCTTAAGTTTATTAAATGACTTATAACTGCATCGCATCTCGTCGTGATTCTCCCCAGGACAAAGGCATGTCTCCGAGACATTCAGGGTGCCTGGGATCCAAGTGTACAGATATTTTGAGGGTTGATGACATGGTTTGGAGAAATAACTCCTTCAAAATAAAACTTTTTACTGAAATATGTGTCTTCATAAACCATTGAACCTAAACATTTGTTAAAAGGAAACCAAAAGAAAGTTGACCATGTAAAAGAAAACTCATCATTTTAAGTTCTTGCTATTAATGATACTGTGAAACTCACGAGTTTTGCGAGACCTTCTATTAAGCATGTGTGCCATTCATCAGCTTCATTAATATGTCACAAGCACAACTTCTGACATGTATCAGAACCAATTAAGCTTATTTTTGTACTTTTTATTTCTTGGAGACAGATTGTTTGAGTTCAGAAGGGCATACAGTATCTAGCAGATCTGGTAATTCATTCAAATATGGGAGTAAGGCTCTTCTTTTAGTTCTGGCCAAAATTCCTACAAAGTTTTGTACAATGGGTTTGAAAGCTCTTATGCATTTAAAGAAAATCCTTTCAACTCACTCTGGAGTCCTGCTTTATGTTTCATATTGCTTTGAACTTATTACCTCTTCGCAATGTCTTGGAACATTAGTTTGGGAGCATTTAAAGCTAATGATTAAATGTATAGTGAAACAACACTTTGATGTTGCCAGAAGCAATTAATTTTCCCTATTTATACACAAAAGGTTATAAAAGACTGTGTTATGACAAACGAAATGATTCAGTGAATTCAAAGTAAGTTAACTGAATTTTAAAGGATTGTTACTACTTGGTGGAAAAAAGGTATCCATCAAGCCTTATCTTAAGTCAGAAAGCTGTGATTAACTTACGAAGTTTTGAAGGCTTTTAAAATTAGAAAAGAAATTATGAATTTGTCAGCTACATAAAACCAGCCTATAACAAGTTCATTCAGAATGATGCTTTCATTGAAAATAGCTTACTGGGTGTAGATAAATGAAGTTTATGAGCTTACAGAAGTCACTGAGAGAGACCACATTTACACATAAGTAGCCTGACTATTGTACGTTCTCTGTGCAGATGCTTGTTGAACTTTATTAACAAATGGAAAAATGTACTGTATGTTTTTACTCCTACATTTTTATAGGCAGAGCATCTCACACTTCATTGAATCCATGTGCTGGAGACAACAGACATGATTAGAATATAAATCACCCAGAGCCAGGGATGGGAAGTCAGGTCCTGCAACTTCTAAGGCTCCTTCTACCTATGAGTGGCATACCATCCTTTTACTTCACTGGGAGCCATGCAACAGACGGGGGATATCACGCATGCGCACATGCACACATACACACACACACATATGTGCATACATATACCCATGCATTCTAAGACTGTGGACATGCTTAAACAGGAAGGAATCACACACTTTCAGCCATCAAAAAATGTGAAAAAGGAAAAAATGTGAGAGAATGAAATCACCAAGGAATTAAGAACTTAAAGACAGTTTAGTTTTATGCAACATAATTAATTTCTCTATTTCCACTGAACTATAGAAAGTTTGAATTTCAGGCTAAGTCTTTATCTCATTTGTCAGTTTAAGAAATACGTTTGTGACACTGACCAAGAGATACACAAATTCTAAACATGATCCTACACAGTAAAATTTCTAAACTGATAGTGGTGGGAGAACTAGCTATCACGAAAGAAAAAAACTGCTATGCTTTTGCTCAGGAGTCAGCTCCAAACTTTTCTGATAGTTCATAAACTGAAGGCAATAATTTCACTTTCCTCCTCGTCTCCCTTCCCCCTGTCCCTTTATCGCCTGTTAGTCTCTTCAGAATAAAGCAATGAATTTCTGGCTTTTACAATGAGTTAAAACTATTTGACGAACAGAGCTTAGATTGTCTAACACATAGATTGTTTGCAGACCTCCAGAGCATTTAGGGGTATTATTTTTACTTTAGAAGTTACGCAGTGCTAGCAAGAACTTTTTCTTTGAATGCCAGGATCCCAGTGAAGGAAAACCCTGAAGGTTTTTAGAGTTCTGTTCAGTTGTATTTGAGACACGCTTGGGAATGCAGTACCTCTGTATAGGGATGGCAGACGTGTAGTTCCCACAAAATGTCCTTATCCTTCCCAGCACAAGGTAGAAGCTAGGAAGATGTGCCTGGTCATCTCAAATACCATTGGGCACCTAGGTTTAGGTGAACGAGTTGTGCCTTAAATATACTGACATTCAACAAGTCAGTTACAATTCTCCTTAAGCTTCATAACAGCATACAGCGTCTTTGGGAGATGGGGAAGAATTATCTGCAGAAAACTGTGGCAAAAAGGAAACTTCATAAATATCCAGAGGGACTTCACAAAATACAATAGTTACTTTTCACATTTCATTCCATCCACTGGACTTTCCAGCTCTGAATTGGGCACCCATACTGTGTATAAAAGTGATAAAGTGCATGGCTGGAAACAATCTGAATGATCATAATCTAATTAACTGATTCAAGAGAGAACAATAAGTGGCCAATAAGAAATACTGGGAGAAAAATTGTGCCTCTGCCCATAAGTCTTATCTCTAAAAACCAGATAGATGCAAAACTCTATTTTGGTTTATTAACTGGAAATAATGTCCCTAGATCATCTTGTAAATATGAAAGAGCATCAACTTTGCTGTTAATGGACCAACACTTCAGGCTTTTGTCTGGAAGGTGTTGTCAGTTTTAACATCTTCTGTCTTATCATAAAAAGAGTTTAAATTTTGTTATTATTCATAGAGAGCTCTAAGTCACTACATTGTTAGATATGTTTGGTCTCTCTTCTAGAAACTGTCACTTTTTTTTTTCCTTTAGATGTTACTGACAGTAAGCAAGAAATGAACTCTTTTTGGGGTTCTTACCTAAGATGAGGGTGAGTCAGGCTCTAGTTTTACTTCACTGAATATTTGATTACTTATTCAAAATGGAACAGCTTCAAAAATATTTTCCTTAAAAATGTTCAAACAAATCATCTTGACATTTCCAATATTTTTTTTTGGCTGAAACAATTGGCCAAATCTGGTACAAATTTGCAGATAGTTTCCATCAACACGAAAGTGCATTTCTGAGCAAAGAAAGAATTCTTCCATAAAAATTGCCTGGCTCTAATCAGTGCTGAGGCAATTTTGCACATGCCAACCAGCAGAAAATTAGGTATTGGATAAGCAAGAGTGGCGAGGATCTGGGTTCTACCTAAATCCCCTTGTGGCCTTGGTCCAAAGTGATTAGCCCCAGGTCAAACAGAAAGCCTGTAGTGAATCAAGCAAATTAAATCCAACCCTCCCGAGCTATAAGGTAATGTGCTAGTCCCAAGACCTCCCTTCTTGGGGGCTGGAAGGGAGGACGTTATTACATATAAACACAAAGTAACATCCTGCTCTATGGAGGCCCATGGCATGGTGTGCTGGAGGAGAGACAGGGGATTATACATGCCCCCCAAGCTGGACTCCTTTCAGAGGAACCCACAACAACTGTCTCTGCCAATGCCAGGAGCTGTCAACGTCCCTTACCAGCAGGCTACAGCTTGGAAGGCCACTAAGGAGGTGTCCTGTTAAACTAAAGGGCAGTGAGTTGTAGCACAACATACTGCTTTAATGTGGACTTGGAATTGAAGAGACTTGTTTCTTTTAAAACATTGTAGAACAGAGTAATCCTCAGATTTATTTTGATTAGCAATCTGGATACCTTCTTGGCAGTGTTTATTAGATCTTAATGTAGCTCAGTTGGAAAGGCATATATTTTGCTTTCTCCCTCTTTGAATTACTGACCGTTATTGTCTCTGTTAATGAATCTGGATAATTTTAACTGTCAGATTCTAATGTAACTCTCTGAATAAATTGATTGAATTGAAGTTGAACCCACCTCTCTGTTCAAGCTAAGAATGAGCCTGAACAGAAGTCTCCAGAGTTTCCTAAAATTTCAGGGAGTTTATTAGTGGAAAACTGATTTTGAACCAATGAACCTAAAGTGACTGCATAGTTTTGGTTTCATACTGATGTCAAGTCAAAGGGAGATTATACTCCCACCGCAGCTCAGATGTGGCCCAAGGTGAATAAAATTACATCTGAATATTTCAGGGACAGCTATCACTGTTTCTGGAGCTGATCATTCACTTCATCCTCCTCCTCCTTTTGAAATACCTTTTTTAAACAGATTGTAGCACCAATAACTGAAAACTATTTTTCACTTCTAAGTCATTAGAAATCTAGTGTTTAATGAGTTAGTGCCTTAAAAAAAAAGTAGAAACATGTTTATGTTACAGGTAGCCATTTCAATTGCCCTCAAAGCAGAAATTAATGCAGGAGATCTTACTTCTCAATAACTGCACTTCTGAAAAATATTGTCCTTATGTCCCTTCATTTATTAGATCTTCTCACCTGTAATTGGAGGAAATGCTCACCACCCTTTGTAATGCTGCACATGAGTATATAGGATGTCTTGGTGACATCCTTGTCTCTGGTCTTTCAGCCACAGATTCTGAGGTACCAGTGAGAGAGGGAAGAAGAGTGGAATGTTCGACATACAGATCATACTCCTAAAAAATGTATTTGTTGATAATCTCACTGTCTGTGCTAAAGTGATAACCCATGTAAAAAGCACCCTGTGGGTGATTCTGGTAGTAATGTGGTTTACCTGGAGCTGGGTTTTGGATTCCTGCAGACATGCAGCAACCAGATGTGCAGCACCATGCATGGACCCTTGTGCAAAAGCATACCAGGGTTTAATGAAGGTATCGGAGGTGGAAACAGTTCTTGGCACTTGCATTTGGCTAGGGTATGTTCAGATGGCAGAATGAAGCTTTGTAAACAACAGTCCTACAGCTGGCAAAACTGGTCTAATTGCAACGGACCAGCTAATTAATTAATCACAGCCAGTTGCAGATTTCTTTGTTCTCTCTCCACTCTCACTGCTAGAAAACGGTTGTTCTGCTGAATCTGAGTTCAGCTATTACCATGAGCAACCACAGAGATCAGCCCCTAACTGCCTTGACGCAAGAAATAATTCTGTGGATGCTGAAGATATGAACACCCTAATCTAGGAACAAGGCTTTTTAAAAAGGATTTAGTTAATTTTCTAATTAAAGGGAAACCTGGGTCCATCAAGATATTATATTAGGGAAGAATCTGAAGAGGCATTTCCCTGACGGGGGAGGAACTGATATAAATCTTTGGGCAAACAGTTAACAAATAAGTCACAACTGCAGCCCTCAGAATTGAAAGTTAGCGAAGAAGGAGACAGAGCTCTCCAGCTCCTCAGGGCAGGCAGGAGAGATCCAGATTTCGGAACTGCCAAGACAATTCATGCTGGCTTGGTCCTGCCTTACGTGAGTAAAAACTCGGATCAGAGTGATCATGGTGTTGATCACCAAATTAAACTGAAGTTAGTGAAGACCTGATTGGGAACTGTTACCCTTACTTGGTTGATTTCTGACCAGTAACGCTAAAATTATTTCAGAAAGTCAGAGGTTTTCTTAGGCAGCGGAGCACTCTTTATTGCCAACATCAGAACACAGCTTTACTGGTTTATTCCAGCATCGCCTGTGACAAGCATGGTGACAGGACTTTCAGGAACAGCTGAGGACAGCTTAGAAGAATCAGTCTTTATCTTGTCTTTTACACTTTACTTTTCAAATTAGCATATTCATTTTCTACCATTTTAAGTACATTAAGAAATTAAAATGTAATTTTTACTGGCTACAGTGACAGATAATTTTTGTCACATTTACAGCAACATTTAACATGTTGGCATGGTTACTCTTTTGCTTCATTGCTAACCATAAACAGTTTTTGCAAACTATCCAACTAATCTAATTGAACAAAAATATCCTTTCTCCTTTCCCCCTCCTCCCCCTCATCCCCTTCTAACCAATGCACTTCTTCACAAAATCTTTCTGGGACAGTTTCTACATTTTGACATATCTGCAGCACACTTCGTTTATATCAAAGAGATTTCTTAATTCCTGGATTTCTCCCGCACAGCACAATAGATCAATACTACAGAACTGTGTATGACTGAAATCAAAGTGCCTTTCTGCTTGGAAGCAGAACTGGCACTTTGAACAGGATTTTGTTTGAAATTAAGATGCTTAGATTTAGAGATAGGATTAAGTTCACTTAATATATTAGTATATATTTCCTTATATAGGTTATACAGTGTATAGGTATAAAATATAGGTTTTAATCTTATTATAGGTATCTATTTCTTTAATTTGTGTACTATACAGTATTGCATGTATTCTCTAGCTGCTTCTCTAAAAGAATACGGGTCTCCTATAGGCACCATGTTGTGTCTGCTGGCACTATGCAGATAGCTTGGATAACTTAGGGTGTCTCAAATGGCACTATGTTTCTGCTTAGAGTTCTGAATCCTGCCATAGATGTGTGGCTACACCAGATGTCTACTTTTGGATGAGATTTTTTTCTCCAAACTCTACTCCCTGTATTGCCTTAATCTCCACAGACTGTAATGAGAACGTAGGTACTCACAGATTAATGCTACATGATGATATCTAAACTGAGAGGTCTTGCTTTCAGACTGTATACTGCCAGTAGAGTCTTTAATATTTTCTCTTGACCATGGTGGGCAGGAAGCAAGAACATGCCAGACTATTGATCCCAGCAGTACCTGTGCTCAGTCGTTGGCTGACAATATCTCTGTATGAAGAGGCTGACAACTCATCTTCTGAAAAGAGGAATCAACTATTAAACAAGTTCTAAAATCAGTTCTGATTCCTGCTTTAAACTGTGCAGTCCTATCATCCCTTGAAGGAGGACAAGAGGGAGCTTCAGCAGAAGATAAGTCCTTGAGGGGAAATGTCATGACTCCTTATGCTCTGAGCACCATAGTGGCAGCAGCCGTTTCTGAGGAGAAAGGTAAGGCAGGAAACAGTGAAAAGGAGCAATTCCTTTTGTGAAAAGACTTGTTTAAAGGCAGGATAAGACGAAATCCAGCGTCTGTTGGGAAAGGAGGGAACTTTCTGCTGGCAGTGTGCATGTGGTGATGGATCAGGGAGCTTTATGCTTGTGAATTGATATTAGTAATTAGGTGCTGCTGAAGTGGAGACAGGCATTTGCATTTGTCTTCCAGGTCCTCATGCCTGGGCCTGTCTATCAGAAAGGCAGGACTGGATACCAGCTCTATGGCAACTCTCTGTTGTGAGCTACAAGTGGATTTGCTATGGGATGCCTTGAGCTACACATTTGGTGTTGGGGTATCTGCAATGCTTTGGCAATTAGGAACTGTTCTGTCTACACGTGGAGTAACTGCGTTCAAGGTGTTTGACATGTTGTGCTAATGGAAATCTGGAGTCACAGCAAAGCTGTTAGTGGTGCTCAGGATTTGCACATGTACTGTGCTGTAGGTGAAATTCCTGAAGCAAATTCTTTATTCTCAGGAGTGGTACAGGCGATCTTGAATGCTTGCAGCTTTTCTTGGTAACATCTGTGCCTGGGTGATAGGAAGTCTAGCACAATGATTTTTGAGCCTCCAAAAGAAACCTGCATGTTTTATAAGAGAGATCTCAATAGTTTTGGCCTGCAGTGGGGAACGCTCCTGAGCCCTGCTCAGAGGCCTCCTGGTGCACCATCTCCAGAGGGCCACCTCTTCTGTGAGACCCAGAGGTCTCAAGGTGCTCTGCAGTCCTGATCCCCTGATACTCCAGGCTGCCTAATTACTAATGAGAAATTGTATTTGTCTCAGGGACAAGGTGAAATCACTTGCCCGTGGTCACATAAGAAATAAATGGCAGAACTTGAAATGTAATCCTGCTTCCCAGATCCTCAGTGCTAAAGTACAAGACTTTTCCCCTTTCTGACGGTGCTTTATGATGATATTTACAGTTGCTTGTGGTTTCCTATCTATGCTGGAAAGAAACTAGACTCTGCTATTTATAATAAGCAATTTAGGGCAGTAATTGTTTCCAGTATTTGCCCAGTTCTAAAAATAACAATGTTAATGTGTACTAATTCTTTGTAGTTAAGGAAGCTTCAGCACTATACTGTTGTTTTATCTGGAAGCTCAGCAAATGTGGATGTAACCCGCTATCTGACAAAGACCAATAGCCTGACTAGGCAGCTATGTTAAATTTAAAACCAGGCAGGGATGTTTGACTTTATATGGGTTTTAGATGCATCTGCATCTCTGGAGAGAAGGGCAAGAGGCCTGGGACTGAGAGCACTAAATCTTTAATTAAAGAACTCCTAACCATGCCTACTACATTTATAAATAACAAAACATTTATCAGAGCTTTTATCTTTTCTTGCAATCATCAGGCTGTACTAGATGTTGACAAAGTCAACGATTTATGCCTCAGATTTTTTTTCATTACCAAATACCAAAGATGCTATTATCAGTGAAATCTTATGCAGCTTAAATCTTGGGGCTTTCATTGCTCTGCCTAAGGAATATTGTGAGCCTTTCTCACAAGTCATTTTGGATTATGTTGGCCCAACAGAAGAGATTAAGTCTGCATAGTGAAGCTGCATCCAAATGGAAATGTTCTGTGGTTTTCCTTAAAAGGATTAGTGATTAAAAAAAAAAAAAAAAAAAAAAAAAGAAGAAAAGAGCACTTTAAAGAATGCTTTAAATTATTTTAAGCGTTAAGATATTAGTGTTGAATTCTAGATTTGTTCATTATGTTGTATTTAAATGCTTGCATTCAAATTCTTGCATACCACTATGTAGGAAAGATTACTCTCTTGCTCCGTTATTCTAACAGAGCCTTCATTGCACCAAGTGAAAAGATACCAAAGTGTCCAAGGAACGGTTGAACTGGAGCCTTAATTTGTAATCATCTACCTAAATGTAAACAGGGAGTAGCTCAAGAACAGATCCAGATTGTAAATCCTGGGTGAACATCTCACTTGCCAATGTGGAGGTCGAGGAGCAGCAATCACCTACTGCACTGTACACTCCCTACGCTACTTCACGCCTTCTGTCACCTTGGTGCAAGAGTGAAGATCCTTTTTGCTGCTTTCTGGCAGCAGGTAGTTCCCGTGATTCAGGAGAATGCTTCACCCACTGTCACTGGATGGTTAAAGAGACGCTGCTTAGACTGTGCAAAATGGCTTTAAACAGAAGGTGGAAGATTCTGCCATACATACATACACACATACATGTGTACATATACGTGTATGCTAGATTTAAAACCACACATAAATATATGTATACATACGTACAACCACAAAGACAACCCCACTAGAAAGCCTAAAATTACAATCGTCACATTGTGGGCTGCATGGATACCACACAGTCTCCTACAACAACTCCAGCAGTCCCATTATTATTATGTAGTGCAGTTAATTTGAGTTTGCTAGTATTTTGAATACTGAATACTTATGAACAAAAATTATGGAACAGTAAATTGGCAGGTTTTCTGCTTGCAGCCTTTTCCTCTTCATCAAACTAAAGTTCAGACAGGACATTTGCTGTTTGGTACTTCAGTATGCACACAGAAACACATTCTCTTTCCTTGACTACCCTGTCAAGAGCAAGATCTTGAGCTTATTCAGGAAATTTCAATGTTTTTAGTGCAACCACAATGTGTTGTTGTCTGGATCCTTCAGGGACTGAGAGGATGGGTAGTATCTGACATGTTTTTCAGATACTTCAACAAGTCTGAAGTTCTTCAGAGCTAAGAGCACTCAGCCTGTAAGTTAATCATTGATATGTCCTCGGCTGTTGGTGAAAACAAAAATCTGTTGTAAATTAAAGCACTTTTTTCAATAACTTTACGTGACTTTACCGCTATTCAGACCCTCTCTGATGTGAGTGTTCATGTAGAGTATACTTCTGTGTATGTTTGTAACTGACCGTTTCATTCGACTTTCATTACGTCTGACAGGGAAATAAATGACTGTTTTATCAAAGCCTGTGAATTCAGCATTTTTTTCCCCAAATTTAACATAGGCAGTAACAAACCAGCTGAGATGTCAAACTAAACTCACTTTATCCTGATTTTTTTTCTTTTGGGAGGGTGGAGTGAGGTGAAGAGAACATGAGTTAGAGCTGAGTTTTCTGTTTTACACCATGTTAAACTCCCAGTAACATCTAAGAGAGAAAAATGTATATTTTCATTTGTACATTCAGAAATTACTGTCTTGGATACACATGAAAAATACAAATGAGCCTCAGAGAAAGGAATATATATGGTCTTTCTTATTGTAACTTTGAATATCTTAAAAAAAACCCAAATTAATGAGAATAATGAACAATCAAAATACGGAAAGAGAATTTTCTTATACTTTCTAATAATTTTTAACTTTTTGTGTGCTTTCATCTCTCCTTTTCCTTTTTGTGCCTTTCATATGGGATTTTAAAGTAATGGTTAATATGTAAATGCTGTAAGCTATTCTTTTTTGTGTGAATTGACCAACATAATAATGGAATCAAATTAATATTATTTGCATTACTGTTTTGAAATATCCTTGTCACAGACATGTACCCTGCCTTACCGTAAGCACTATGTAGAAGAAAAGGAGTGCCCTGCTCCTTGAAAAAACGTCCATGATAATGGCAGGACAACAAGCAGTTGATCAAGGAAAATATGCATCAGTGACAAGAAATATCTCAGTATATTACTTCTCTATTTAGCACTAAGTTTTTACATTCCTTGTCAGTGGAGGACAGGTTCCAGGAGAAATTTGAAGTATTATAAAGTGACCTTAAGCTGCTTACTGGGCTATTGCACAAATTATGAGATGTGAGAAGTCATGAATATGTGGGTGGGAATAGAGGCTGACCTTTCAGTAGCACTGCAGAAAGGATAGGTGTGAGTAAAATTTTCAAATAGTTTCTGCTTAAAACAAAAGGGAGAGAGGGCCCTTGAGAGAGCAAATAGCATAATAAGAAGCAAAGCAAGGACTGTTCCTTCAACCAATGTGTTTGTGTACATCATTCCTAACTTCTTGGCCTCAGGCCCTAATTAAGAAAATGGTTGAATAGTATTTCTCTGCCACATGGGAGTGCTGGGAGAATCAGTGAGTGTTAACACATGACTGTTCCCAGCACCAGTTTATGTCAACGTTAGCAAATTCAGGACAAAAGCACAGGCCCTGGTATCATTCATCCTATGGTTAAATTTTCAGAACCATTTTGTTGCAGGTCAACTAAAAGTTTTCCAGAACAATTCCTGGATGTAGTGCGGGAGTTAAACCTGGCCCAGCAACAATTCTGCATAGGCAGTTTGGATGCAGCCACTCTCTTTGGACAGCACGTTTAAGAGCATGGCTGTGGCAGGACGGTGCCAGCTGGCCTCAGGGCTAGAGAACATTGACCTGGCACAGGAAACAGGTCTGTGCTAGTTTAGTACCTCCAGGCAGCATTTGTGGGCCAAGTTCACTGCCTGCCTAACTGGCACACTAAGCATTTGGGGGAAACGCTGAGCTCGGTTTAATGCAAATGGCAAAGGAGAGACACAGCAAACTCAAGATCATCTGGCTCCTGAAGCACCCTCTTGACACACCATCAAAACGCAGGTCAGAATGACCCCATACACAAGAGTCCTGCTAGCAACCCTCCTTCAAGGAGCACTGCAGCCATGTACCACAACCCAATACAGCACCATGCCATACGCTGTGTGCTCAGTCTTTCAAGTTTTCGCCGATTACTATACAGAGATACCTGTAATATACTCCTGTAGAAGTTTTTATTTCTCCCTCTCTTTTAGAGAGAGTGAAATATCAAGGACTGCACTAATAACACTAATAACAAATATGAAGCCTGAGGAGGAGGGTAGACTGTCATGTAACACAGAAATATTCTGTATCATCTTCACCACTGATCTGCTACATTGGCACAGGACTGTTTTTCAAATTATCAATGTAACATAATGCATATGATACCTGAGGGGCTAAAGAAACAGAGGTGTCCCTGAATGACTATTACTTTGGCAGACAGGTAGGCTTGGGGTTGCCCCTCCTTAGCCTTCCTCACTCCCCACTCTGTCTTCAGTTCAGGAAGAGACCCTCTGGTCATCTTAACATTCTGGATCTGGAACAACCCAAGATCATGATTGGGTTAATCATGTCTTATCCCAAACTGACCCATTGACAGATAAAGAGCTGATTGGGTTGACTTGCTGGAGAATGACAGACTTCTGATGGTGTCTCCATGACTTTCCAGAGGATGAAGGCTATGGGAATGACTTATTCATGAGGGATGCCTTTGGCCTTAAGAGGAGTCTGAGAACATCATCACTTCCACTTGAAGCAAACTGAGTTCACAGGATTTGGGATTTGTCTACTGTTTGTCATACTTTGTGTCTCATGTCCCTAGGAAGAGGCCTTCAAGGACTTCTCTGGAACATTTCAAATCCAGCTCATTCAATGGGCTAGTTCAAAGACAGACTAGAGGCCAAGCAACAGGAGCACCTCTAGGCAAGTATGTCTCTCAGGAAAAAAGTTTAGGAAAACTGTCTATTCTTGCTTTTCTTTTGGAGATACATTTTAGGGAGTAGTGTGCTTACTGTTGTTTTATTCAGGTCAGTTGCCCGAACTACCCAGACAGACAGCCATAAATCTTAAATTAGAGTCAGCATAAACTGTTAAATTGGGCTGTAGCATCTGTACCAGAGGTCAGTTCAGTGGGCCTCTGTGATGGCCAGCAATGGACAGGAATTGTCATGGAGACTTCAGCTGAGGGCTGGGGCAGCCACGACCTAAGTCCCTGTTATATTCCCAATTTTAAACTCTGCTTAGTGCTGCCACTGGCTTCTGAAGTACCACTGTGAATCCAGGTCTTCAGAAGCTGACTGCTGGATACTGTCCTCTGCCCACAGCCTAGAGTAGCTAGGGAAACAAAAATGTTTGTCTTGGACGACTCTAACAGCTTTAATGGTTGCTGGGACAGTATGTTGTCACTTAACAACTCATAGCTTTGCCTCTGATTGAGTGCTCTAAGAATAGCTTTTAATTGCAAAATCTCCCCCTCCACCATTTCTGCTGCGCACAGGCCTGAGGAGTCTCCGCTTCTCCTGACAGTTTGAGTCACATCCCTGGATGCTGGTCAGCTCTGATTCCAGGCCAGGCCTTTGGGCTTCCTGCAAGGGGGAGAATATTTATAACCTTGGTTCATTAAAGGAATCCACAGGGTAAATACATGTATACGTGTTCCCTGAGCGCAGATCCCTGAAGGAGCAGCAAGGAGCAGCACCAGGCTGACATCTAGGTCAGCAAAGTCTGGCAGACTGTACCAGCTGCTTGGGTCTATACAAGGCTATAACAAACCAGTGCAGAAATCTGTCACCAAGAAGTCCAGCCTCATTGTCATATTTACTGTTTTTTCCCCCACCTGTTGGTAGATAACAAAAGTTACTTCATGTACAAATGGAATGACCTGAGCTTATACAGCCTAGTGATAGCCCTTACCAAGGGTGAAAAAGAAAAGTGTTTGTGAGCTGGGTCATTCAAAAGTGTAGTACTTTTCCGTCATTCTCACGTGCCTCACCGGGACAAGCCCCCAGGTTTCAAAAGTTTGTGGAAAAGAAAGACAGACACCTTTAGAAGTTTAACCTAAACTTCTGCTCTGCATGAATATTTCAAATAAATATTTGTCAGCTGGCACTCCTCCTTCTGGACATCTTTCATTTTTAATAAATGCTGATATATGCAGAGGGGGAGGCAATCAGGAAAACAGGGGCTGGCTGGTAGAAAAAACACTTATCAAGGGTGTACAAAACCGAGGCTGGAGGCCTCAAAGATCTAACTGAGTTAAAAGATTAAAACAACATTGGCAAGAGCAACTGACCACTTAAAACCAGACTTCAGTGGGTTGTGAGGTCCAGAGCACAGACTGGCAGCGGCGCTGGGCAGTGTTTGAAAGAGAGCGGCTCGTCGTACATCGGTATTGTGTGCGTTTTACAGATGAAGTATGAGGGTGTGGCAGCAAGAAGAGTGTGAGATGAAGGCATATAAGCCTCTGTGAGAAATTTTCTTCGCTTTAGCTGGTATTTTTATTGTGTGTTTTGAATAAAGAAAATTGGGTGAGGAGTACGCTGGAAAAGGAATGAGCACTGAGCGTGGGGAGCAGCTGGAGCATTTCTGACATACACTTCTTTTACTTGCCACCCTATTTATGGGTCTGTAGGAATGTGGAGGGAAAAAAAAAAGTTTACTGCTTTAATATTTCTTGTGAGCAAAATCTATACAGGATCCATCTTGGAATGTGAGAGCAGAGAACAAAAGGATGTGTCTTTGTGCCAGTTTGTGATGATTAACTTGAGTACAAGGTTTGTCTATATTATGATTTAAAGTTGCTGGACTTTTTTCCTTTAGGTGTTCTTTATACATAGATGTGCATACAGTCCTTCCACCCCAGACATTAAATACAACCTTTAGAAGGAAAATAACTATGTATTTAGTTAAATGGATTGGGGTTTTTTTGTGGTTTTGTTTGTTTGGGGTTTGTTTGGGTTTTTTTTAGTTACATATTTATTTAGATTGCATTTTTTATAGTGTTATGGCAAGAGTCAACAGATGGTCTGTTACAAATAGTCTTCCAAGTACAAATAGTCTTTCTCCTGGCATATAACCAAGTATTCAGCAGAATTAAGACTTGTTCTGCCATGTTTGGTTGGGCAATGTAGGTAGAAATAGTTCCTTGATATCAGTAGAGATGAGGGCAGCGGAGAAAAACTGAGCCTCTTGCTCACAGACCGCTGTGGGATAATATACAAATCAACTGCAAGTCTATCCTGCATCACAAGGCCACTTACAGCTTAGCACATGCTGAGACCACATGCCTGTGTTTCAGCACATGAAGGGAGATTTGCAGTTGGGTTAGAGACAGGAGAAAGGCAGGGGGAAAGATCCCTCTCAGATGGGGATGCAGATGGGGGAAAAATCCAGGTTCGGCACAATATCTCACCTTTCTCCCTGTGTCTGATGTGGGATCAAGATATAGGATGAAACCTGATGCACTTGTGAGGATAATTCATGAGCCACAGGGCTTGAGGAGTACAAGCTTTACACCAGAGTAATGAAGACCATGAAGACCCCATGGTTAAACCATGCCTGCTGTGATGCTCACTGGGACTGTGAGAGATTCTGCTGAGAAGGAACGTCTGAAAGGGAGATTGAGCTAGCAGCAGAATAACTTGGTGTCCAGCTGGTATAGTTTCTTTAAAGAGAGTCCCTCACCAACTTCGTACTGCAACTCCTCAAGGGAGAGGTCTGTCACGTCTCAAATCCACCAGACCTGGCAAAATGAGTAAATAAAAGAAATTCTACCTTCATAAACAAATTGCAGCTTTGAGTCCTCATCATTGACGTCATAAGGGGATGCTGGTGTCAGGAGATGCAGTAATAAAAGCTTAGGCCAGCCATAAAATTGTAATTGTATTGAATAGACAACTCCTCCTTTGATTCAATAACTAGCTATAGAAACAATTCAAATTACTTTTATAAAGGATGTGATCAATTAGAAAAATACATTCAGTCTGTTAGAGGTTTTTTTATTCATTGTTCTTGAGTACTTGTGCAGTCAAAGGTTTATGAAAAGCTAATTTCAGTCCAGAAGCCACAGTTCATCTGTTCAAGAGAGAAAGTTCATTTTGGGATTAAATTGTTATAATTCTGAAGCACTGAAGCCAATAGCAATTTTGCAGATGATTTGAATGGGAACACGAAGAGGTCTTTCCTAAAGACGTAGCATACAATTTGTGGTTGAATAATCATGGAAAAAACAAATCACAAAGTTAAAATATAACTTTCCTTATGTCAAATAATTAACCCATAACTCTTTGAATAAATCATAGCTCAGATTGCAGAGGCACAGATAATTTTTAAGAACTAATAATTTAGGAAAGATGCTATAATTTGACTAACATCAATCTTTTGTACACCAAATAGTTGTCTTAAATGATTTACAGGCAATGGTTTTCCTAGCTCTATATCTGATACATCATCACAGAATATAAATAATCACATTTAAATGTAAATGGACAATCACAATGTTTATCAGGTAACATACTTTCAACACTAGTACAGTATTTTAGAATGCAAGTAATAGGTATGCGATAAAACAATAGTACAACAGTTGTGATATTTTAGTATAGTTAGAAGTAGCTTTAATCTCAAATACAATTAATTTTACTCTTTATTTGCTCTTGGGATAAAACATTTACAGTCAGAATTGAAGATTAACATAGCTTAATAACACAAAACGGGGCTAAAATATGGTATCGGTTTGTATAATGGCATGTTATACAGCTGTTTTGTATTATATTACCTTTTATTGATGTGTCCAGAATTTTTTTTTCTTTCAGCTTAGACATGTGGGGGCTTTTAAACCTACAAAGTATAGCAAATTGCAGATGAATTGGTCCATGAGGATAGTTTAAAAAAAAGTCTCTTAAGGTACATTGTTGAAATTAGAACATGAAAAAAACGGAGGTACTGGAGGAAACTTTGACCTACTGGAATTCCATTTAAACTACTGTAACAGTAGTCAGATTGTGAAGTCAAACTCTTGCTGCATTTGCTTCTTGATGAGACTTTTACTTAGGCTACTGAGACAATGTTAAGAAATAATTACATTAATTAGTTATTTAATTTAGCTTTTCAAACAATAATTCAGGCCTTGTCTTCAGTGCTAAAAATTATGGGTTTTTTACTTGGATTAACTAAAATATACATGCAACCCTAGAGTAAAAGTAGGCATTAAAGACAAGGTACTGACTGTTAGGTAAATAAAAATACCCTGGGTATATACATGTAACCTTTCCTGTACCACTTAGTAGTAAATCAGATGTGTCTTACCTTGACTGTGTCAAAATGGTGGGCTGGCATTAGTTGCATTGAGCTGTAGCTGTATTCTTGTACTAATAAAAGCAAATCCTCGGAAGAGGTAATCTGACTAGCCTTCCAAACTGGAAGCCTGCCCACTAAAATGCTGCAGTTATAGTTATAGAATCATATAATTTACATTAATTGGTTTTCCTTTTTGGATTTTACTGGCTGCTGCTATTTTTCTGAAGCTTAATTTTCTATAGGAATTACAGTGTTCTGTAATGTACTGTATAAAGAAGATCTACAGTATCAGTAGCAGGATTGCAAAGTTCCCGACATTTATTGTTATTACAAGTCAAAATTGATTTGTAGAGGGTCACAAATAATCCTTAGCTTTACTATTGGTTCCATTTCAGGAAGTCCTGTAGGTACATTGGTACTTATATCACTATATTGGTTATTGATGCTACAGGATTAGGAATTCCTGAGGGCTCAATTCCATTATGCGGAAGGGAAAATAATTTACAACATGAGTAAAGGTGGCACACAAATTAATGAGATCGATAGAAAGCATTTTTAATTTCATATCTTTACATTTTAAAGATAAAGGTGTGCCTCTCATTTTATGGTTATAGAGATATACATTTTACAGCTCATTTTTACATTTTAAAAACAAAGAATGAAGGCATAGATGAAATGGGTTCCTGAAAAAAACATTTTTTCGAAATAAAGTCTACTAGTTTTTCAAAAATACTGTCTTTTCCATTATCAGTATTATGAAATAGCTACAAGAATAATGCAATATTTGCTTCTCTACCAGTTTACATCTTTTCTGTGGATATTTTTTTTTATTCATTAGATTAATTTATTCCATTTTTTCACACAAAAAAAGAAGAAAAAAATCCTCCACTTTCAGAGGGGTCTGACTATTTTCAGAGCTGTCTGAAATTTCTAATACAGGGGACATCAAGAATATGAGTATTCAGTAGTTTCCCACCTATGTGAAATACCGATACTATTGGTTCTGTCTCTCTGGAATATATTTCCACAAACTTTCAAAATGATAAGAGCATTTCAAAGGTGAACGACATACAGTATTCATCTTTTAAATGTCTGTAGTTTGTTTGAACCTTGGCAAGAGCAGTTCATAAAAATAAAAACAGTATAGCAGAGGACATAAAAATGCATGAAATAAGAATATGTCAGATTTTATCTATTAACATTACAGTTTGGGGAGGTGAGGAGATTTCTTTCCAAATTCATGTGTTAAACTGACCACTTTAAAAAAAAAAAAAAAAAACTCAGTAAAAACTATTTTGAACTTCTCTGAAATTTTACACGGCAAAGTGAGGCATGATCTAAAACAGGCCAACAAATATAGGGTCATGCTCTTGCTACCACAGATATGCAAAGCACTGCTTTAATGGCTGATTGCATGTCCATCACATTGCATTTGGAAGTCTTTCAGATTGCTGCCAGACTTCGAAATAAACTAATAGAAGAAGGAAAGAGACAAAAAGTCTGTCTGAAATGTTTAATAAAAAGCAAGGTAAAATGACCTACTGCCAGAGACTGAGCAACAATTTGGGGTGTGCTTTAACTCTGAACAAAGGATTCATGCTTGCAAATATTGGTAGTGATCTGAAGCACTATAGGAAATACAGGACAGAAACATGCAGTTTCTGCTGACCTTGATGCTCACAAAACTCTTGCGTGAGACAAATTGGAAACATGCTCTGCACCAGTTATCCCATTTCAACTTCAGGGAAAATCAATTACTGGGGAGGACAGGAACAACAGAAGCATGAGGATTTATTGTGGCAGAACTTAAGATTTTCTCTGCTTGAGTGTCTTCTAAAGAAACCACTACAGTCACAAAGGTATGATTCTTGTTATTCTATAAGTTATTTGCAAAATCAGGAATGGAAAGAAGTTGTCTGAAAGAGAATATATATTGGGGGAAAAAAACCTCTGTATATCTTTGGGTTTGAACTAACAGTAGGAGTCTGATTTATATTTATCGGTCTGTGACTCCACTTCTGTGCTGCAGCAATGCCATTACTTAAAGTCAGTGAAAAAAATACAGTCACTAAAAGGCAAAGCAAATCTGATGGTTGTATGAAGCTTAACAGGCTGATGCTCTCTCACATCCTTCGTCTCCACCTGCTGAGTTAGACACTGTGTCTGAAGACATCAGTCACATCTGATGGGCATCCTTAGATGCCTGAAAAATTAGGTGCTTTCTTTAAGCTCATCTTCTAGCCAAAGTATATATGTGAATAAAGAGGTATAGGCACCTCTGGATATTTTCATCTTTTCTGAAGGAAATATCTGATACAGATGGGGTAAATGTCACTTTGAAAGTTCTTTTCTCTCTTTGTGGATTATAGAAAGGAACTAGATATATAATCTAGAGTAGATGTATTGCTTTTAGACATTTAAAGATACATAAGATAAAACCTGCTTCTGGTTTACTCTAGGTTCCCTCTCTGAGGTCACTTGAAGGTCACTCAAAGTATAAAAGAGAGTATGTTTGTACAACTCTAGAACAATGTAAAATTGGCAGTATAATGTAGCCAGGCCCTTGTTAGTCTAAGATATCCCATTATCTTCACATTATCCCATTAGTTTCTTGATAAATCTGATTAATCTGATAAATCACATAATCAAGAGAGCGACAAACATGCAATCACAATTTACTTGCTGCTAGATATCATGCATTCCTTTCTGAATAAAACAGAAACGTCAATCGACTCCTTCCTGATAAATCTGATTATCCAGATTTATTAACCAGATAAATCTGATTATCATCAGATTTATCAAGAAGCTGCCTTTTTTTTTTAATAGAGGTTTTACTTAGTGTGCAAGTAGATCTTTACTTGAGAATGCAATGGATGCTTTAAAGGAAAACACTTATTTCTATGTTTATTAGCCATCACCCACAGTATCTTCTGAGTGCTACAGTTCCAGCAGTGGCATGATACAAGACACAGAGCCTTTTTGAACATAGCTTCTTGAGTTGTTTTTTTTTTTCATATGAACATAGCCATAGTGGGTATAGTATCTCAAGTATATCTCTGCCCCTCATAGTTATACATGGCAGATAAGAACGACCTGGAAGGCAATGTGAACAGCTAAACTGATGAAGACCACTATCTGACTGTAAAACATCTGCCTGAGGATCCCGCCAAAAATACATTGTTGGCTGGCTAGCTAGCAATTACATGCAAACATACTGTACCTGTATGTCAAATACAAACCACTTGTAAGATCACTACTGCTGATTCATCTGCAGAACACACCATAAGCAATTCATTTGACTTACGATGAGATAGAGTTGAGTTGTGTGATGAAGAAACAAGAAGAGTAAATCGGCGGCCATTCAGCTATGCCTTTAACTGAATGAATATCCTTGGATAACACACACACGTGCTGTTGAGCTATTACTTACCTACAGGAGCTTTGAAATGGTGAAGGAAATAAACTACTGAAACTGCGGTGTCTTTCACACGGTTAACTTATCAGAAATTAGCTTTTCTAAGGGTCAAGAAAAGCATGTGTTTGCAGTAATATTTACAGACATCTGCACAATTTTAATGCTAACCATTGCATCTGTTCGTGTTGGCAAACCCAGGTCCAGCTTGGTCTGAGCTCTTCTGGACTGCAGTGTAAATCCTGCTGAGCTCTTCAACTCCATGGGATTAGAGGCTCACAAATCACAAATCAGAGCAGAGGTCAAAGCCACAGTATTTCAGGGGTCTTAAACTGAGAGCCTCAAGATCTCCCTGGTCCTGCAGATTGTTCAAGTCATTCTGCACTAAAGGTTTGGAAAAATGCTCTTTCCACCTTTTTTATGCTCAGATGTTAAGCACTGTATAACTAGCAGCTATTAACTAAGTAACTGTATTCCACTAGAAATCAACACAATAACCTTCAGCTTAAAAGAGCTGTCAGTGACTCCAGGCAAGGGGTTAGAATGGAAATCATTAAAACCATACCTTTTGTTGCTAAAAGTTGTGGAAGAAATATGCAATATAATTATGTCTGTTCTAAAGGAAGCCATCTGTCTAGTTTCTCTAGTACTAAGAAACACTGATTGTGCTCAGCAACCAGTATGTATTGTATTTACATATCATGGGATCCTTGTTAACTTCAAAGGATTTGGGTTTTTGCCCTGAAAGTCCTAATCTATAAGACCTTTGCTATTTCCTTTGGGACACAACTCTTCAACTAAACAGAAAATGTTATCAGGAAGTTCTTTTCCTTTCACTCATCTTTCTCTTAAATTTTGCTTTTCCTAACCTAGTGTGGTTTTTTTTCCTTTCTTTTTTTATTACTCCACTAAATAACTCCTCTTTCATTAATTATGTTCATCCTTGGAACGGACTCTTCAGCCACTGCTTCCCTTAGTTAGAAATGTTAGGATTCTTAATATTTAAAAGGTTAACTTTTCTTTCTCCCCTTAATTTTCATGTTGTGCCTCTCTACACTGCCAGGTTAAAGCCAGGGCTGGAACTAGAATTGTTGAAATAGCATAAGTATTTACGATCTGTCTGGAACTTTCTGAAATACTGTGAGAAAGCCCATTCTTGTGAGATTTCCAGCTCAGTCTTAAGATTCAGATAAGATCAGGATAACAATCCAAACTTTTTAGTGATGTTTATCCAAATCTTCTGAGATTTCTTCATCACTATTAAAAAGCATATATATACTATGTAGTATATGCATCACTCTGATGTGTTTTGCCTTCCCGTGTTTTCTTATCCTATATCCTGTCCAGTTCAGGTCAATGTCCTTTAGCATCATAATAAATTGAAACAACTTTAGCCTGTTGTTCTTGACCCCGAGATAACAAAACACACCAAAACTTATAAGACCATGTTCAGACTCTCAAGGCACTCACTTTTGTTTCTGAGGCGATGAGCAAGTTGTTGTCTATACTGTCCCATCCTGGCTTCCTACTCAATTCCTACTCTTCCATAGCTCTTCTTCTGTAGCCCTGATATCTAAATTTCCCCCACTTAGTAACAGACAAGAACATGGCCCATTTAAATCAGATCTATCAAATTTTGGCAGAAGACTCACCAAAAAAAGATGGTTTCCTATAAAGTCCACCACAAAATCACCACCACCACCACAGTACTCTAGCTCCCATATAAACCAATCTGCAGTGAAGGGGTTGTGATCATCCTTCATTCTTCCACACTGCACACATCTGGATAAGCAATGATGAAGATCAGAATTATGAAAAAGTCCACATTTTTATGCTTGCTTAAGCTGTCACATCTCAATATTGTGATATCTGGTACCATATCAGTGTCAGACACAATTGATAACATAGGTGTATTCATAAAAAGCGTCTGTTGAAGCAAGTTTTGAGGGGAAAAAAACTCACCTTGGAATAGAACATTTTGAAAAGGACTGGCTACGAGATAAAATTGTGTTTCAGTTGCACTTGCCATCATCACTGTGCCAGTCTCTTGTTGGGAGCTTGGCTGATTACTTTCCCTTTGGCTGTTATGAGCATTCTTCGATGAACTGTATACTTTTAGCAACCTGAATGTCTTACAAACTCCTCTATTTATTGTTGGCAGCTTCTCTTCTTGCTGAATAGAAGGGGAAAATTTTAGCATATCAAGTATCTTTTTACATCTTGTTCTGTTATATTATATGGTACTCTATCTTATCTCAACTTCTAAAACTGATAGGAGTTGTATACCCTTTACTCTCTTTCAGCTGCTAAAAATTATTAGAAGGGCCTGGCCCGTGTATATAGGTGATATTTTTTCCACTGGTTTCCATTAAAATAGATTAGTCTTCATAAAGATAAATTAACTAAGCAGAAATACCTGGGTCTAATTTCTGCTGCATTTGTTTTCAATGGTATAATATATATTTGTCTGGTTGCAATAGCATCCAACAGATTTTGAATATTAGGTGATGAAGGGTGGACCCCAAAATGTTTGAATGATTTTCTCAGATAAACACTCAGAAACCTGGCTGCCTGACATACCTGCTAAGTCCTTTTCATTCTATAAAATAACACAAGTGGAAATTTAATGTCAGCAATGTTTACATGAGATCTCTGGTACATTGCAATTCTAGCTGGATGTATGCAGTTCTTGTTTTCTCCTCTTCATCTTTTCATGCCTTTTCTTTGCCTTCATGTTAAATTTAGGACTTTGAAGCTGCTTTTTTGGGTGAAGGCTGAAGGGGCCTCTTTCTAGGCTCAAACCTTTAAATCTCAGGCTGGATTGTGACCTTCAAATCTGTATGAGAAGAATCCCTTCTTTCAAATTCTTATTCATCTTAAGCAGAAGAAGAATTAACCATTTCATCAGAACCTTTCTTTTCCTCAGAAACCCATTGATAGAGGCTCTTCATAGGTTGTCATCTTATTATGAGATGGCATATTAACACACTAATTTTTATGTGGACTAATCCATTTTGGGATTAACTTGTTTCTAAGGCTGGTCCAAAAACAACTTCAGACAAAAAAAGTCCTTTGTAGTTCAGCTCCACCAGAAGCACGGGGCTTAAATACCAGCCGGGAAATAAAAAGTCCTGTTAAAAGGTGATCTTTCTCACATGTTCAAAGGGAAAACCAAGGCTTGGACCACATGTGCGGAGAACAATTTGGATCCTGTTAATAATGGAGAAAACACAAAAAGATTTTTTGATAAGACTGATGTTGCAGACACATCATGTACACTTCACCAAACTGTGGATAGACCTTTATTCAAGAGCACAAGATGAAGTTTCTATATCATTCTGCTGCTTTAGCTTGATTTCATCTTTCCACCCCCATCCACCATTTTTTGTGACACATAACAACAGTCCCTCCAGTACAGCTGGAGAGGAGGGCTTGACCTAGGTAAGAGAAGAGTCGTTCAGACTCCCTCTGGAGACTGCTCCAAAAGACTTCAGAGGAGCAGGAACGTTAATAGGCCAGTTCCAGTGGGATAGTGGAAACTTAGAAAATTTAAATGGGTTCACAGTTTCCAGAAATCAATTCCCTTTGCCATAAATCATTCAATGACATAGGCTCAGGTCCTGAATTAAAGGATGTTTTCTTTCTATTTCTCAGGGGTTGCCAATGTTTCTTTACTCAAAATTTAAAATTTATCTGGTTTTGTATTTATTCAGAATAAGTACAAAATGAGAGACTTCTTATACAGCTGTGAGAATAACTACATATCTTATTACATAGGAGAAATTGCACAAGCAGATGCAGAGATCAAAGGCTAATTTACAATCTAGTAGTCTTCTATCACAATTAATTGATCAGTATTAGTTGTATGAAGAAGGGGTCGAAAATCTTCTGTCAGACCTGAAACATACTGTGCTATGCATATTTTTAAGCACATGAGAAAACATGGCCCACAGTCCAAAGAAACAGCACAAAACAATATATATAAAATAAATGTAAGGAAAAAGAGATGAATGATAGGAATAGTAAAATCACCCACACTGGGGAGGAAACATTTAACAGTTAGCTGTTCTGATCCATTGCATGCCAGTGGGCGAGCTGGCCTTGTTTATGTTAGTCAGTGTGGGCAAGTCAGCTGCAAGTGAGGGAACAAGCCAGAAGGACATGCAATTTCACTAAAATGGGCACTAATATTTGGTGTCATGCAGAATTCTTAATATCCCAATAGGATCATAATAAAAAACCCCTTATTCATCTGATTCTGCTAGTTTTCTGTCATACCTTTCTGCCAAAGCATTTTCTTTGGAATACTTCAAGTCATTATTTGGAACTGTCTTTTCCTTCATCTACAAGAAACTTGACACAATCTTGGTATCAGCTGGCTAGCTCAACATCTTCTGAACTGCTGAATGAATCAACAATTTGAAATAATCAGCCAAAATGTTGTGACCTGATGTCCAAAGAGGAGCAGTGAGCTGGATATGCCATGAGGGAATTCTCTTCTGATTCAGGAGTCCCGTGATGATCATTTCTATATAGGATATAAAGTTCTTTGGCAGAGACTGAAAATAACAATTCCTCAGAAAAAATGTATTATTTCTCTATTTCTGTTTTTACATTTTAAAAGTGTAGTTTCATGTTTCATAGTTTACCTCTATTCCAAAATCTGTGTTTCACATGCTTCAGTTTAGGGATAATTTAGTAAATGTCTATAGTATCAAACCACTTAATGATTTAATACATATATTCATTTTTTGTCCAACATGCCTTCAAATGCAATTCACATATCAAATTATTCTACATAAAGTTCAAATATATAGCATAAGTTCTGACTCACATAAACCTTTGTATATGTTCCCATATGCATGCTTGTTCACACAGAGAAAATGTAGTTTCTAATATATGGATATATACCTTCTACTCAGCAACTTCCATGTAAAACAGGGTAATAGCAAAATATTTGAAGGATTTCTTGGACATTTGTTCTTCTCCTTTACTAGGATATAGAATTCTCTGTTGGAATGGGATTAAAAAAAAATAAAAAAGTATAGTGGAGATGTGATTTATATTGTGCATGTAGCACCGGTTATAGCAAAATCATTATCAAGGAGGAAGGGGTTGCAGGGTTTTTTTTCCAAAAGACAGTCAGATTCCAGATTCAATTAATCTCCTCTGCAAGTTCATGCAGCAGCCAGATACACTCAACTAAGTATGCCCTGTCCTTGGGTCTCGTATGGTTCCTTCTGGGCTCCATTACATGCTGGTCTCTGAGAAGCACAACAGCCTTGGCAGGTCCTTGATGAAAATGCAGTCTTAAATGAAGCTTAGACTTGGTTCATCACTAGTTTTGAAAGAAAGAAGTTACATCTGGAAATTGCAGAAAGGCTGTAACTCACACTGAAGATAAAACTTGATGTATAACATAAATAGAATTGAAAAGTTTGTGTTGTTTCAACAGATCAGTCTATTAATGTATGACCTGGTGTAGCCAGCTATATATAAATATATATATATACACACATACATGCACACAGATATGTATATACATACACTTGTTACAAATACTGCAGCTCCTAGAATGACAGAGTCAATCCTGGAAGTTAAATCCAAATTAAAAAGCAGTATTTTTGTCCAGCTTCCCACTGTAAAACATAGAGAAATATTGAAGGATTTTCTTTTGTTAAATTTTTTTGAAATGGTATGTTTTGCCCTGTTACTGACTACTAGCTATATAATTTTATCATAATCCCTCCTTATTCACTGTGGAAATATCCTCATTACATATTGACTCTAATAATGGGTGGAAGTCTAGCTACTTTAAGGAGAAATTTATGGCCTTGAGGAACTGAGTTTCAAAAAGATTATTAAAATTGGAGAAGAAAATAATTTACAAAGTAACGTTATGGTTATGTGTAAAATGTTCACTTTTATGTTCCGTCTGAACGCTAACACCTCATCTGCCAGCACAGTTCCTGAAACGCTGCCTGAACTGTAATGAAATAAAAGCCATACCAGACTCTGCGAAGTCAGAGCTTAACTCACAGTACAAATGTATACTTAAATAAATACTAACAAACAAGTTTCCCAACAAGGGATGAATATGTACTCCTTGACGCTGCAAGTTTAACAAGCATTTAAAAGCTACATTGTATAAACTAGTAGGAAATGCTCACTTTAGGCCTAATGACTTTTCTCTAATTAAATTGTGCATAATTTATAGCAGATGAAGGCCCCCTTGCTGACTGTCATTTGCTGTGTGGTCATTCCGTACCTTGTATTTGTCCAAACATTCTTCTGAATTATTCAACTGTTAAACTATTTGGTGTCAAAATGTTTCTGGATTGGTACTTAAGAATTTTTATGTTTCTTGCTTAACTTTGGTCTGTAGTTTCTCCATACATAAATACATCAACCTATATTAAAAACAGAGCCTTTATCTGCACAAGTTGCTGGGGGGGAAACTTTCCCTGGTCTATAAGACAAGAAAAATCATTGTTTTCTCTTTGATTTAGGGATTTGATTTATAAAGGTTTACTTTTAAAGCTTCTGTTTCAAATGTGCTAACTCCAGACTTTTTATGTATTGCCCAGATTTACTTACCCATGTTAGGGTCTGATTTATAAACTGTGTGCCTTCTGACTCAGCAGGAATCTTTGATTTAGGACAACACATTACAAGTAAGTTTTTTGGTAGCTTAGTATTTAACTGAATTCAGAGAAATTACAAATGAGTAAACGTAGAGTTCTTGTTTCTGTTTTGTTTCAGTTTTCTATTTCAGAGCTTTTAATATAATAGAATATATAAGAAAAAAAATCACTATGAGAATGAGGGAATTTCAAAAAGTAAAGTTAACCAAAGCTCTTCAGTAATTACTTTCTGGGTTTTGGAATGTCAGTGAAACTAGGCTTCTAAATCACCTAACTACATTGGAAAATACTACTTTTTACCTCTTTACCTCTTTTACCTTTTTACAGAAAAGCCTTTTTCTGTATGTCTTCAAACAGATTGACTGCCTATGCTTCCAATTGCTTCTGAGCCATCGACATTTTGCAGATGATTTCTCCAACTGGGGTTAGATACACACCCTTATTTCTCATTATTGGCATAAAAAGGCCCTGCCAGAGATGTCTGGGATGTACATTTGTGTTAACTGGTTTAGAAGAAACAGTAAAAAATTGCACAGAGTAGAGGTAATACTATGTTCTCTGTTTTTCTGCCTATTAACATAAAAGTACAAATATATTTATGTATGACATGAATTATCTATTTCTCTTTCTGTTTACAAATTAGAAACTTTAAAGCTTTAGAAACTGCTTATAGTTTGATATGGTCTGTAATATGAATGGCCAAAACAGCTTTTGGGGAGTAAAGATTTCATTAACCTCATATGAGAATTCTTATTCCTCAAATTTAAAAGCCATAATTTTAGGTAACTGATATGTGAAGAGGAAAAAAACCCACAAAAACAAACCCATAAGAAAGTAGTCGCATTATTATATCAGTTACACTGTGATTTTTAAAAATTTTCTTTGTGTTCCTGATCTGTCCACATTCCCTTTCTGATGCATTTGTGGATGGTCTGAGTGGGAATGGGTGGCCAGGGCAGCTGTACAGCTAACCGGAATAATTTTGTGGGATCCAGGAAATAGCGAAGGATTCAGAAGACCTAGAGGTATTAGAAAATGGGCCCTGTCCCTGGCCTCTTCAGGCTGCTTGAGACTGTCATCACTATTTATTGCCCAAGTGCTCTGTAGGTAGCAGCAGCGACAGCAGTTATAGCAGGATCCAAGAAAATGGCAAGGGGAGCAAAACACTTCGCACCAATGCCCATACAGCTCCCAGCTGTAAGGTATCATAGGATGACAACTCTAATTGTAATAATAGTTTTATATAGAGCTACCATAATTGCAATTATTCCCCACAGATACACAAATTAAAAGAGAAAGTAAATATGCGTGAACACCTATGTGTTCAAGCAAAATTATTCAGAACTTCAATACAACTATAATTTTTAAGGAATATAAATCACAACCTATTTTGGAATGTCATTAATGAAATTTTTGAAAAATGAATTGATTCAGAAAATCAGTATTTATGTTATGCAACATTTATTAAAAATTATAATATGTGTAGGAAATATTAAGCTTGTGCTTTGCAAACATATTTGTATTTTTAAATAGCATTGTTTTGACTCAAAATGCAATCTAAGAAATCTATTCTGACAAGTTTTTGCAACTCTTCAGAGACCATTTTTTTCTCCCGCTCAGTGTGAATAACATGTCTTCTGGATCTCCTTATTTGTTTTAGTTATTCAGCTGCTTCTAAATCAGCCTCTGTCCTTGCCATTATATTGCATACTGATGAGGGTAGAAAGACAATAGATGTTGTCACTTTAGCATTGATTGCACACACCATATACTGCTTGGGGTTATTTCCTTGGGGATGAATGCATTTAAATACTCTGGAGCTGAAAAATGCTTTGTGGATAAGTAATATTGCTAAAAGCTGATTTTCACGGTGTGACATAAGCTAAATAAGTAATAATCCGTTTTGTTAAACAAAACTACGGAGGGCCCAGATATTCTTCCAATCTTTTCTGCCTGCTCGTACAACATCTATTCATCCCTTTCAGTCTAAACAACTATATGCTAGACTTCATTAATTCTTACGTTCGTTGTCATGTGCAAACATTTCAAGCACATGAGGCTTGATTATATATGAAAGCTACTTCAACCCATTTTCCTTTCTTAATGTGCAGTCATCAAAAATGAAAATGCTTAGAATGCATGTCAGTGAGAGCTAGCGAACGAGGACAACGTGAGAAAACATCTCCATCTAGTGGTGTTTTCAAGATTTGGCACACATCGTGCCCAGGATTCTTGTGCCACTGGGTAAGTAATTCAGTAATATCGTAACAATAACATAAAGAGTTAGATTACGTTAGTAACACCAGTGCAGCTGTGCTGGTATGACTGGTAAGATGTTCTTGTATAAGCAAAATCCACTTTAATGAACGGAAAACTCCCATGATAAAACTGTCCATTACAGCGTACCCCTCCAGGTGCTGCTCAGACTTATCCCACAAACTGGGGAATGTTAACAAACTTAATTCTCATGTCCCACTGCTGTCACACTGAAGTATTTTGATTATCCTCAACAGACTCAATCCTCATTTCAGTCCATGGAGGAAAGAAAGGCAGATTTCCTAAAAAATTCAGATATCACCATTTGGGAAATTGGCCTTTCTCCTCTCTCACTTACACTAGTAATAATCAGTAGGAACTCAAAAGAATATCTGGTTAATAACATGCTGGGTTCAGTCAGAATAAGCTGTAGTGTCTTACTTTGGAAGACATAAATTGTGAATACAAAAAGAATTAAAGGAAGATACGGTGTATTACATGGTTTCCCTTGATCTGAAGATGGCAATAGAAACGAGAACTGCCTAAATGTTATTCTGCACACTACACTGAGCATGGACTTTCACCTATTTGAGATCTTCCTCTAGGCCATAGGGTTACGATCTTTAATTGAGAAATTAAACAGTGCTAACATACAAGTACAGATAGTAGAGCATGATTACCCAAACAGGTGAGTTGTTAGGGTAGTTTTGGGTTTGACTTTTGGCCCATTAGCACTCTCCAAACCACTCGAGCACATTTTGGAGGTTAGGATAGGCCAGAGCCCTTCCCTGTTAGCTTGAATGCAATCAGCCCACTTGGAGAGTGGCGGAGTTCAGTAGAGTGGACATGTCCAGAGTCTGCCAGTCAGACTCAGCGCCAGAGGATGGGTCCTGACACTGCTTCGTTTCCTTGAATCAACTAGGCACGCTGATCCCAGAAGAAGGCAATCCCCTAGCTGCTTTCTACAATGGGAAGCAAACTGGAGCAGGAGGAATGTTTCTCTGCTTTTCTGTATGGATAGCTTGGTAGGCGGAAAACAAGACCAGAGCAATTCCACTGAACTCAAGGAAATTCTTGGATTTTTCCACAGTGTAAGTGGGACCAAAAGTTAACCTTTGGCACCAGAAGTTATCCTGAGAGATTCACCTCTAAAGAGCTAGATCATGTAGACACCCCAGACTTCTGCACATGCAGTAAGAAAGAATTACCAAGTTCAGATGCAATAACACCTATTTCATAGACTGTCGTGGGGTTTCATAATGTGCAATAGACACAGCTATCAGAGAAAACCAAGCAAATCATGAAGTTGTCTCTACTCCGCAGTGGGAGAGCACTAATAAAATTCCGAAAATGAGATTTAAAATACAGAGCGGAAGGTTACTTACGGACAGAATAAGTCAGTGTCCAGAATAACATGAGGAGGCAAAGGTGGTCTCACACTGTGTGACTGTGTATACCCTCCATCCTCTTTAATTTCATTTCTGGAACATGTTTTTGGTCTTTATTTTTCCTGAATTCCTTTGCAGGATTAAAAAAATTAAAAGCTAGATAAATTCAGTTCTTTCATTGTTTCTGTTAGCCTTGCTGAATTCATTATTCGTGTCCTCTTTCATTAAACATACAGACTCTATGATGTGGTCTTCTTTCAGGATGAGCATTTCAACACAGTCAGACTTTCAGTGGATTAACTTTATGGCTCTAAAGTGTGTATGTTTTCTACAGAATTTCATTAAAGGTAAATGACCCACTCTATGCAAATTGAAATTATTTTCCTGAATGTGTTGAATTCCATGCAGTAATTTAGACATTTTCTATTTTAACACCTTTAATAAAATGCATCAATAGCAATTTTTAAGATGAGAGAAGGAATTTACTTACCCAAATTTTGCCTGGGAAATGGTTGTATTAGTCAGTTTGATCCAATGGTCTGAGCACGGACCTTTCGGGATCCAAAATCTCAATTCCAGTAGTACCACTGAGTCATTACCTACTATGCTTCCTGAGCAGTGCACCAAATTTAAGCAGCTTGACCAACCCGAGTTTACTTGCTCATGCAAACTGGAGACACTTAACTGCCAGACTGTGTAATCCACCCTGGGCAAAGTTAAGCAAACTATAATCACTTGCCAAGAAGTTAGTTCAAGTGGGGTTCAATTGCTAGTAGGCATCATCCCTTAGTGCTAGAAAGTAGAACCTTGAACTCCTTGGCATCGTCAGGAGAACTTCCTCTTGTTTCTGTGGACTCAAGATTTCATCTAGAATCTTTTATCCTGAAGTATCTCACAGACTTTATAATCTAAACCCTCTTTTTTCAAAGTACAGAAACATATAGAGAACATATACAGAAGCACATAGCCAATCTACTATGCAAAGCAATATAGCAGTGAGGAAGGGGAGATTTCAAAGGGTCTTTTGAAAAAAGCTGCACAGCTCCATAAACATTTTAGAGGAGTGGTTTACTGTTATGCATTTGGATATGAATTTTCGTAATCTTGTATTTAGCCATTAGCCTATACTGTTGTAATGATGCGTAAATGACAGGAGAGGGCAGCAGAATACAGCGCTGACCCCAGAGCTATAGCAAGTCTGATGCTTTTTAAACATGCTCTTTCTGTGCTTGATGGCATTTCAGTACTCTGTTTCGTTCTGGTCCAGCTTAGGTGCGTGACTGAAGAACGTGTTTACCTGCAGTTATTAAGTTTTTGAGTAGAAAGCCAAGGAAGATACTAACCTCGATGGAGAAATCCAAATTAAAAATTCGATAAGAAAATTCTACTCACATTACATTTGCCCTTTGTTTCACTTAATTAAAGGAGACATGGGCTCAGGCTTACATAAAAGGTACTAAATCCCTCTTCTATATTTATTGATTCTGAGGAGGATGCATCTAGGTTTACTTTGGGAGAATATTTTAAGACTCCTATTGAAGTAAATCTTTTGAGCTTTATTCTAAATGCCATTTCCTGTTCATGAGAGAGTTTTGTATTTCTATGCATCCTCTCCAGGCCAAAAAAACCTCCTGCATCCTCATCCTAAAATTCATTGGTATGCACTTTTGTTCACCGCTTGTACAGAAGTGAGGCAATACCAAGGCCTCTGCGGTACTCCTGCGTGGTAATGTGAGGTCAGGTCTTGCCGTAGGAGTAATGTGTGCTGCACTCAGCTCGGGCAGTGTCATTAATATTTGAGACAAATGCTGACTCTTTATAACTGTCACTGTTGTGCCACTGATGTTTCTATTGCATAGAAATGGCTAATATATTTCCCTTGTAAACTCTGGTATCTGAATTGTTCCAGATTTATTATACTGATGAGCTGGTGACTTAGTGTACTGGATGTTTGGATTTATATCGTGAGTTCTCAAGTCAGGAAAACAATAAATTGCTCTTTCTGGTCAGCTTCTGTTTCATTTTGACTAAGACTGCTGCTATCTGTTGCCACCTGAAAGCCCAAATCCACGATTATAGCTGCAGTCTCTGTCTAGATTCCCTAACAGATGCAATTCACTCAGTCTGTATGCCTGAGGAGCACACTGCAGCAAGGGTTTCTTTACCTCAGTTCCGAATTTTAATGCCAGTTGGAAAAGTCTGGAGATGGAAATACCCTGCACATTCTCAGAACAAGGAAAGTGGTAGCAACAGCTGTGTGAGCATGGGCTCTTCTTCAGTGAGCCTCACGGACCATGGTGAGGGCAGAAAGGGCATCTTTACCATCCATTAAAATCTTGGCTTCACTGCTAAAGTGATCAACTCCAGCTTTGCTCGTCACGGTGCTGCTAGGTAAAGGCAATGCTTGCACAGCAAACTGAACTTTCCTGAATCATGTCATACACACTTCACAGCTCCAATTAAATAAACAACAGCACATCCTGATTATTAACCACTGGGCCCGTATACTCAGGGTTGGATGAGGAAAATCAGTGTAGATGGAGCGAAATTATCAATTTCCAGAAATGTTGCAGCCCACTTTGGCCATTGGATCAGGCTTATAAAGCCAACATTGTATTTCTGATCACACACATGATCTACAGACACAGGTGTGAACAAATGTGAGTGTCTTTTCAGGCTAATTGAATGCAATAACAATAATAATAAAATATTCTCTTCCTCATAGTCATATCTGACACAGTAGGCTGCTACTGCCAAGGAGACAAATGCAAATTACACACGTGTTGAGAGGTTTCCTTTGGACTGACTGCAAATGCAAAGGCCTCTGACACAGCTTGACTGAAGCTGTGTGAGTCTGTGTGTGTACAAAAGTGAAAAGGAGATGACCGAAGCACAGATGAACCACTAGGTTCAGCCGGTTCAACAGACACACTGCGAAACTGCCGTGGGTAACTAGCAATATCGGACTGTCAGTGTTTCTAGAGCACATCTGCAATTGTATGAAACAGACCCTCATCTGATTGTATTGCACAGGACCTGCTGGGTCATATAGCGATGGTGGAGACAGTGTCACACAACTAAGTATGGCTGTAGAATATGTTGCCTCACCACACTTCTTTGGCAGCCATGTATGAAGGACGTCATAACAAAAATACAGGCTGGCTGCAGATGTGAAGTTATACTGACTGGCTACATCCAGCATTTGGGTTCTCGGTGCAGAAGAATGGCCACAGCACCAGCCTGGGTATGGGTGAGCTGAGGCTCAAGGTAAAAGGAGAATAAGTAGGGAGAGAGCTGTGTGAAATATCTTTTTCTAATGCTTTACCCTTTCTTTCCACTGTAGCTCTACCGTGACCTCTCCAGCACAGGTGCTGTTGATGAGTGGCATAAACCCAGCTACATCAAACTGGGTTTATTGCATTATAGGTTGCATGAGTACTTAAAAATATTTTCAAGTTATATTTCTGTATTTAGATTTAAAGATTATTATTAAGTATATGCTGGTTTAAACACAAATTTTTCTTGCTCTGTGTTTCTGGAACACTGCTTGTTTCTGCCGATGTTCAGATATGGCCTGACTGAATGGTGAGGTGAAAGACAACTTTCAAAGGGAGCTGAAGTGAGCTGGTAGCTTGTAACACACCTTGTGCAGGCTGACTGTCACTGCCAATAATTAGGCATTCACTGTTGTTCACTGCTTTATTAATAAAGTGAATCTGAGTTCAATGTTATCCTAGGACAGCTCTACTAGATAAGGACAGAAACCCATCCATTTAAAAGTTTGCTCAAGTTTTGCCAAAGTGGCTGTCTGGGGAAGAATATAAGATCAGACTAAGCATATATATTACCCCTCATACTCTCCCAGACTCCCAACATTTACAGCTTAAGGTCTTCCTGAACCAAATGCGGTTTCTATATACATAGTAACTTAAGTGGATTTCTGTTCCATAAACTTGTCCAAATTTCCATTGAAGTTCACAAAACCATTAAATAAACCATAACAAGAATACGTACTTCGGTTTTCTGTATACTGGATATGAGGTTCTTTGAGGAGGGACAAGGAAAGAAGAAACACACTACAAATAGTTAATACAGGTGTTATTTCGCCCCGTCACAAGAAGCAGCACTTCATCAGCTCATTAATTACCTCTAAATATTTAAACTGAGCACAATCATCTTGGTTAGGCATGCAGAACAGACTTTTGGACTCTGATCTTGAGCTAGTCTCCTAATTGCTGACCTAGCCTTCATCTACTTTTTCAGAAGTAGGTCCTGTTTACTAAGGCAGATGGCTTTTTTTGTGGTGTTGTGTTGTTTTTATTTTTTTTTTTTCTTCCCAGGAAAAATCTCCACTAGATTTTTAAAGATTTCCTTTCATCTCCTTTTTATTTTCTCTCTAACTACATGTGTGCAACAGCTTTTACCATAAGGATGTCTTCCTAGAAAACCAAAACCAGAGAAGCCAGATTGTGTTGACAGGATGTAAATCAAAGTGGTCTTTGGCTTCTTCTCAAGGTACAAAATAATCACTTGACTGTTTGCTCAGTCTTTGGTTCAATGCATGAATGTCCTTTCTTGGGACACAATCTGGAAGCAGATCATGACTAAAGACATTCACATAGTGGACTGAATCTTCTGAAGATCCAAGAAGTCTTATTAATGACACCTAAAACTGAGTATGATGGAGTATGATTCATACACATAATGACTTCTGTCCTTTGGGATCTCTGTTGTGTCATTAATGGATTCTCAGAAGTGTGATTTTTAATTACCTCAAAAGGCAAGATATGCCAGCATGTTACCCAATTCCCTCAGGCCAAATTGCTTTGATTTGCAGCAGTGAATTTCCATTGACTATGCTGAGCAGGATTTTGAGAGCCTGGGAGCTCCACAGGCTGATACTAGTCACTCTCACATGAGAATTAAAGCTGTGTTCTCCTGGAATAATAAAGCTGCCAGCAAGTAGACAGAGGAAGTCCTGTGAAAGCCTTGTAGAAGTGATACCTCACTGGTGCCATAATATAATTCCTCCTTATCTCTGGTAGACTGTAAAGGGGCTGAAGTAGAAATTCTGCTTCTATGTCCAAGCTTCATTCAGTGCGGTTCTCAGCTGTATAGAAACATACTTCAGAGGGGCAGAAAATACCTCTATTTTTCAAGCATACAATCAGTACTAGTCAGTACTGTCCGATGTCATCCAAGCTCTCTGAGGAAGAGAGAGCTTAGTCTTGTGCTCACTTTATAAGAGAAGGCGTGATGCTATAGGTAAGAGCATAAAGACTCACAGAAAGTGAGGGAGATGTATAAAGAGTCAAGGGACGAGGCTTTTCTCCCACAAGGGTTAGTCAAGTGTGATTAGTAAGACAATAGTTTGAGTCTCCTCTTTACCTAAATATGTCCTTTTAACAGCACATATTTTCACATCTGCCTTGTTAGAGAGAAGGTAACACTCTTTTACTAGCTGCTAGTATTGGTCGCTTTAGATGATTTATCCACCTGGCTGAGTAGGCTGTGATGAAGAAGCACTTTGCTTTTTTGCTTGGGTAAAGTCTAAAGTCTAACTCACTCAGCTTCAGTAGATTCCTCGATGCCAAACCAGTTGTTTGTGGTACTTGACAGAAGAATTTATAAAGGAACAAAACATTGGGCTGGGGCATCATAGAAGTGTGGGTACTCCTTTTCCTGCTCGGATGAAGCCAAGACAACATGAGCTTAGCATGATGGCAACTGGACCCTCCAGTGTTTATATTTATTTAAACAGGCAGGTGACTTGTCTGTTCCCAAAGCTTCTGAAGCAGAGGTGGAATTCATGGAGGTCTTCAGGGTGTAACTCATCTGTCAATGGCAGGCATAATCATCCTACCACACTTACCCTGTCAATGTCTCTGGAATATGAAAGCAGACACTTTTTCCACTCTCTTTCTATATTTCCAGACATTTACATTATATTTTCACTTCTTATAACTGCTGCAGGATGCAGCCTGATGAATGAGCTATGCCTTTGGTGCCGACTGACATCCGGTTGAACGTGCAACCAGAATTTTAATGACATGGCCAGCAGCAGCATGCTGGTAAGCTTTTTGCAGCAGTTCTCAGTTTCAGAAATCTAGTTAGAAGAGTAATTTCTCTATCAACGGCAACAGCAAGAAACAAATTTTAAAACCTCACATGCTTCTAAAAAAAACCGCCATAACTTACTAAAAAGCAGCAGAATTGTGTAAATGTTAAAAATTACTGAAAGCTAGATTGTTGCTGTGGTGCCTCATACTGTATAACTTATTTAGAAGTAGCTGTTGAGCCTGGCTTAGTGAAAGGTAATCCTTCTGTAGAAAATAATTTCCCTCTAGAGATGAGAATATCAGGTCCCTGTACAGCATTACTCTAATGATTAAGCCAAGGACCAGCATCAATTTAGCAGTTAAACATCGCTGCCTTTTCTGGATTGATGTTTGCTTAGCATAGAGAAGTACATGGCTAAATAAAAAAGACTTAAGGCCTCAGAATGAAGAGAGGTAAGCAAAAATATTGTCACTGGGTTTTTTTTTTCTTTCAATAATGCAGGCTCTCCAGCAACCTGGTTCTTAACTGAATGACGATTAAGTGAAATCTAATTTGTGCTTGTGAAACTGCTCTTCTCTCATTTGTAGGTCTTCAAGTACATTTCAGACACCCAAGTGCTATGTATAAGCACAGGCAACTGTTATAAATTATTGTTTTGAGGCCAGACTGTTTTAATTAATTAGCTCAAAGTGGAACATTAAACTTGAGCCAGCAGTGAGGCTGGAACATAAACTCAGGATTACCTGAGAGAAACGGGGATTGTCCTGTCTTTGTAAAATACTTTTTAAGGGTCTGTGGCGTTGTGTGGCTCACAGCTCATCATCAGTCTAAGGACATTGACAAAAAATTAGGCTGGTTCCTGCTGTATTCAGAAAGAAAGACAGAATGACAGAAAGACAAATTTGCCTTCTAACTTGTTTGCAAAGCCAACATTTAACCATGATACACTGGGCGGCTGTTTGTGACCCACTGGAGTGATGGGTATTGCCAAGGTGAGGAGGCACACGTCATGAGGCACTTTGACTTGGCTTCTGAACCAGCGGCGACATTTTCACCAGCTTTTCAATCTGTTGGCCTTTCAGTCATTTCCTATGGTTGTGTCACTGATGGGCACTAATGACCTCACCCAGATAGCACAGCTCTCTGCCAGCTAAGGATCTGGATCTTCTATGTGGGGTTGAAAAATACCAAGTTACAGCTCTACAAACCTCTAAACTTTTGGGAAAAGGAGCATCACTGTGTCCCAGCTGTGAAGTCAGAAGACTAGAGGGTGAGTGCTGTACAGTGCAATATGAAGCCTCCATTGGCCTGTGGGTCTGGGGTGTTATATTTAGTCATGCTTTTTCCTCCCGCCCTATGCATCCTCCATGGAGCATGAAATTCTGCTAGTAGCTCTATCAGTCGATTGTTGGTGGCTTTTTGCACAGATGCTCAAAATTATGAGTTCAGTTGTGATTTAGGCATTAATCTACAGACTACTTTAATGTGCATGTGCTGAAATAACAGGGAAAGAAAAGAAAAAATCATAGATATTCATTAATATTTCTTGGTTGCTCAGTAGGACTTGGCTTATTAGGAAGATAAAAAACACCAAACCAGACAGTGTGTTTACCTCAGCTAGGAATCACATATAAAATAGCACCCCCTCAACTATGGAGCAGACGTTGCAATTAGCTACAAAGTCTTTGAGATTATATGCTTTGATCATTTAATGATAATGATTCTGAGGTAAATGACTTTGCTAGAGTAGATTTTGCTTTTGTAAAACATTAACTACACAAAGTCTCCTTGATTTAATAGTGTTTAAATTAACCATTGTTCTACAGTCAAAGATGATCTGTTAAATTGCAATATAATGTTTCAGCGAGAAGGAAATGAATGATTGCAATTTTATTTTCTCCGAGGTTTATGAGGATGTTTTATGGTTCAAATTAAAGAATTATTTGACTTCAATTTTCAGGAATATAATTTTATGATAACTAGAATTAATGATTGCCATTTTTAAAGCAAACAGGACCTACTCGTCTTATCAACAAATTTAACTTGCAATTGTCTTTAGAAAAGTTCCCTTCTGCTTTAATAACTTATGTTAGCATAATAAGCAGGCCTGGCTCTTAAAACATGGTAAAAAAAGGCCAAGGCAAGCAATGGGAAAATAGAGGAACACTGGCTCCAACCCCTTTTACCATGTCCCCAGAGAAGAAACCAGAGGAATGAGATAACTTGAGTCCCCTTCTGAGGCCCTGAGTGGAAGGATAGCAAAATCCCGAGGAATAGACCAGGGATCTCCTGAGATAGGGAGATGTTATTACGGAAACAGTTGGAATTAGCAGGTCAAACCCCAGGTGGAGAGGGGCATAAGCAGTGGAAAACAGAGGCAAGTTTACCAGAAATCATATAATTAAGAGCGCACCAGAAAGTTAATCTGAGATGCAGTGCATAAAATAATAATTTATCATCAAACTTTTGACAACATCCAGAATACATGAGGTGTTTTCTACACAACTGGGAATGCTCATTTGCTGCTCAAAAAAACTTTAGTTTGGAAAAAAATGGCATTGGACAAAGAGAACAAGCGAAATCTGGGTGGTGTTATCTGTTAAACGCAGTTTAACTTGGACAGATGTAATTCCTAACAGCAGAATATCTGGTGCTTTGAATGTACTGTATCATGACAGATTACTTAGTTTAAATGTTATTCTGTGAAAAGTGAAAATTAGAGTCTAATACATATTTGAAGATGTACTGAAGGATTTTTATCAAATCCTGGTGTGAATCATTGTTCTGACTTTTGTCATTGAATTGGGCAAAATACAATACAAAGCAGTGTTATAGACAAATGTCTGAACAGCTTGGAGCGTGGAAGGAAAAGCTTTCCTATGTTTCATAAACAATTTGACATACTGTGAATGAAATATTAAACATTTTTTAGGTAAAAAAAATATTTGCCATCTTAGACCAATTAAAAAATTTAATTTACAGAATATATTGTCATATAACCTTGGACCTTGTCTGTCAGACATCAGTGGTCTCCTTGGTTCCATTCTAGTTACTTCACAGAACTGCATATGAGAAATATTTCTGGTCCTTTGGTATCAATCTCAAAAAAAAAAAAAAGGAAAAAAAAAAGAAAATCACAGATTCTTAGCAGAGCACTCAGTTCAGTGCTGCCTTAAATGCAGTCTTGCTCCAAGTCATCATGTCCACTCCCATTCTTGTGGGTGTTGGCCCTCTGTCTAACAGCACCAGAAAATTGTGACCAGAGAGAATTATCTCTCTCACTGTTTATAACATTTCCTAGGATTAGAATATCTTCTGTGAGTGACATGTTCCACTAGGACATCATGATGAAAAATATTTCTAGTTGAAATTTTCAACATTTAACCTGAAAATAAAATATTCAATACATTCAGATATACTTTCATTGTCAGTTTTACAAATTTTTTTTTTTTGCAAGTAGTCTTCTAAATGTGTGCATCAGCAATGTTTGGATGTGATTTGGTACAATGCTGGGTCTAGAGGAAGAAGTGAGTCAGCAGCAAATGTGCACTGGCCTGTGGTTCTAACTCTCACCTCTTCCTTGGTAGGTGAGAATACAGGTAAGCTACTCCTGCAATATCCCAAACCTCAATCAGCAGTGAACCTGAATCTAAAATTTGCATAATTTCTAAGGGAATGGTATGCATTACCAAAGCTATACCCTAAGTTAATTGAGGCAAGCTTAAAGAAGGGAATTTTGACAAAAATATTTTTTGCGAGGAAATCTCCTTTCACCAGCACAGTTAGAAATATACTCTCAGAGCATCTCACATCCAAGGAGGACTTCATAGTAAGGGAAAAAAGGAAGAGAAACTGTGATATGATTTAAGGAGATATGGGAGATAAAGGTCATGTTGACTACTCTGAGGCAAAAGCATGTTTTATGGTCTCTATTCTTATGAAAATGTTTCAAAAAACCTTGATTTCTTTCTTGTGCAAAACAGCATCCCCCTCTCCTTCCCTGCCCAAACCTCCCAGTTTATTGTGAAACAGATGCCTAATTCTTATGGCCAGCCATAAATAGAGAAGAGTTATGTAGATCATTTGCTAAGAAATGCTCTTCTTAAGTCACAGGTATCTAGGACCAATCAGCTAGTACAGGGTAGAGATTTAGTAACTTTTTACCTAGTGTTCACACTTCTTAGCTAAGACATTAGCAAGGTGCTTGAAGATACAGTCCAGTGGGGCTTATAGGTCCAAGTCTGTTCTGAATCACACTGATACAAGCCCAGAACAACTTCAGTGACTTTTCATCCTGTAGTGGTAACGTTAGACAACATGCATAGGAGTAGGAACAAAGGTGGTTTCTAATGAGAAATTACAGAAGAAATTGAAAGCAGAAAGATGATTTTACATCAGGGGAAAAAGCAATAACTGAAATGAAAGTAAAATAAAATGAGACGCTTAAGTGGAATCAGTCAAAAACCAGTGTAATATTAATGGAGGCTGTGAATTTTTTGTGGGTTTGGCTGAGAAAGTTCAATTAACGAAAGATGACTGTATTTTTCTGGGTTCTTTTTCTATCACAAATTGTTTTCTTTGCTAGGACTGTAGGGCTGACCTCCTTAGATTGTGAAGAATCCCTCTTGTAGTAGTTGATTCTGTCTGAAGAACCAAAGTCTCCAGAGTCTTAGACCAATGACAGTGTCTTCTGAGGTGGTCACAAATTACTAGTATTGGAAGGCAAGAGTGTGGCTGTTCAGAGTAATCTGCAATGCTGTTTGGTGCCTGTAATATAGAAAGAAACAATCTTTCAAGGATCCCCACTAGAAGTCTTACTGAGGATGAATTTGGCTCCAGCTTGTCAGACAAGGCATTTTGAGATGTAAACTGTCCTATTGGCACTTCAATTTTCTACTTCTACTAGTACACATTTGTTCCATGTGCATTTAGAAAAGGAAATGTTTAAGGTAAAAGCAGAACCTGGCTACTGGCTGACATTTATGAACAGTACGTACTTTTGCCTTTGAACAATAGTCTTGATATCCTGGATATCACTAAAGTAATTTCACTGTCTGAGGGAGAGATTGCCGAAGCATTTAAACAAGAATAAGCAGTAGAGGGAGGAATATAGGAGCAGATATGATCCTTCTTCCACTATTAGTACGTTCTTCCAGCCCAGCGGAAGAAGGATGGAAAACCATTAAGAGAACATCCTCATGGCTGAATATCAGTCTAAAGTATGGCTTCTTGAATATTTCAGCCACTTGTGACTTAATTCTCAATGTATAATTTAAATCTCCCATTGGAAAAGACAGATATGAGGCAGCAAATTAAGACAAGCAATCCAGAGCAAACCCAGACTTTGGAACGATGCAGCTGAATTCCAGTGTATGACCTCAGTTCTGCCTTCCGTCTCTAAGCTTTGCTTCAAATGTCCATACTTCTCTTGTCTCCTTCCTTCCCTCCCTCTTTTTAACACCTCATTACCTTTTCCTCAGTTGCAGCCCCTCCAGAGGACCTGTTCTTGTCTTTTCTCTCCATGACTCTTGCCCACATCATTAGTAATGAAAGTGAGACTGGGAGTAATAAAAATGTAGAAGACACCATTAGCTACATACCATAACCCAAATAATTTAGTTCAACAATTGCAATTGTAGGTCCAGCAGCACAATTTAATGGTGGTTTTGATTTGATTAATTATTTTTTTCTATGAGTGGAGAATACACAGTATTGTGCTGGGTAAATCATGTGTTTGGTCTACACATTTTGAAATCTTAGCTCCTACTGAAAAAGAATATTGGAAGTTGAAAAGAAGTTGGAAAAGAAGTTCTGGAAAATATGAACATTTTGTGGTAAAATATTGCAAAACCATAGCAATTGCTGTAGTGTTCAAGAAATGGCTGAAATGGTAAAAAAAGCAGTGGATATTCTGAGGGAAGCTCTCTGAGGGAGATATGACAAATCAAAATAGCATAGAAAAATTCCAAAAGACACTAAGTGACAGCAGTTCTGACACTGACTTTAAAGAAAATCTGTTAGTACAGCTTATATAGGTAGATTGTTGCACCAAGAAATTCTGTGACAGCAGAATACTGTAAGAAGTTAGTGACTTAATCAATCTGAGTTACAACATTTTCAGTTTTCAGGGTGCATTTTACTGAAGATACCCTCCAGATCTTAGGCTAGCGAAAGCCTTCAGATCTAAGCTTATGAAAGCCTCCAGATCTAGGCTAGTGTCGCAGATGGAGTGATGCACTTCAGTTGTAAGAGAGAAGCAAAAATATACTTTATTCATATAAAACAGTGAGTTAACAATGTTCAATGGTAAATGTGACAGTGGTTTACCAAGATTCGATGGCAAGATACACTTGATTATTTACTGCATAGAGGACTGGACAAAAACTGTCAGGGAGACCCCCCCGTTGAATCGTGAGATTCAGAAAGGACCCCCTCGCTTTCTAAACCCCTTCTCAGAGAGGAGTATAGGTGCAGCTGGATCCAATGCTAGTCCCAGACTTGGTCAATGGTTTATGTCTAAAGGATTATATATGCGCAGCCAATCCTTTATCTCTCTTAGCTAAGATTTCAAAGTGTAGCATGCTATTAGTCACCTACCGAGGATCTGTTGTGGCAAGAAATCTCTCAACCTTGAGGAGTAACCTTGAGAGGCGTCCCTGCTCAAGGGGAGATCCTGGCGTGCAGCCCGCTGCCGTGCAGGAGAGCTCCGAGGGCTCTTGGGCTGCTCACTATTTATGGGGATAAGATGATTGACTCATAGTTATATTTGCATACCACCAACAGATTTTAGTTTCTTCACAATCCACTTTGAGCCGGACGCAGCCATCATGACCAGATGCAGCCATTACAACCATCACTTGTGGTTATCGCCTGAGTAGGGTTATGGGAGATAAAGGTCGGGGCAGGGGGGCGGTGGGGGGCGAAGCCCACCGTCACAGCAGCTGCATTGGAATTATGCCATTGTGTGCGGTGCTGTTGTGCATTTTTTCTGGTAGCTTTAGACAGTGTTTTATATTTTGAAGCAAACATTTTTAAAGCAAAGATTCACATCCCATGATCTATAGGCAAAATGTTGTCAGTGGGACTATCTGGATTACTACTACCTTGGGACACAAAAATAGTTTGAATTGAGGCTAATGAGGAAGGTAGTTCTTCACCTGCTTCGTCACTAAAGCAGGATCATAAGATGCATCCACATTTCTGAGTAACGTGAAATGATAACATATCTGACATGGGACAGAACTGTTCCTTTTGCAAGAAGTAGAATATTTGACTTTTACCTGATACGGTATTAAAATCTTGTTTCTCTATAAATATTGAAATATCTCTTTACAAGTGAGAAATTGTAGGACTTGTGTGTTGCACCTGTGATGAAAGGAGGGCTTGCTGGCAGGGCTGTTCATTTCCCATCTTTCACCAGTACTTTATTCATGTCTTTTAATGCAGTTGCTAGGTGGGAATTTCTTATGAAGCCTCCTACACTGGGAAGATTTTATTTGATCTCTGTTTACAGGAACATCATTAATTTGCATTTATAAAAGTGATGTTTCTTCTATTTTATAGAAAGTAATTGGATTTCTGTAGGAATATCCCTTGAATGATTTATAAGAGATGTAGGAATTTGGCATCTATTGTGATGTATCTGCAAAATTTGTTCTACAAATTAAGTCATGCTACCTGCCTGTCTTCTTCATTAGTAGTGTTGTCTTTTGCATTCTAATATCAATGTAAAACAAATACTTCAGCCTTCCACTACAACGCAGTCTAAACAGTGAGGGAAAAACTGATGACAGAACATTTCCTTCCTATGCAGAGGGACTATTTCACAATAATTGACACTCTCCCTGTGAATATGCTGTTCAGGTGATAAACTTTGACACGCAATGTAATTTTTTTATAGTAGAAGATGAAAGTAATTTATTGCTTACCCCTGATGCATAGATTAGAGCCCAAGATAAAATTACCTCTGCATTTTTCTTCCTTTTTTAAATTAAAAGCAATAAATGTAGATAGGTAATGTTCAGAATGAATCAACAATTCTTGTGTTTTAAAATTAAAGTTGTGTGAAAGAAATGAAGTGTCAGATGTTGTATTTTGGACAACATTGTGTTCCTGAAGCTTCAGAATTTAAAAAAAGGGAAGGGAGAGAGAAAGAATAATAAATTATTTTTAATGACCATAAAATCTAACAAAATTGGGAGAGTTTTTAAATCTGTTGTATGCCACTTCTACAGATTTCTGGAAGACAAATAAACATGACTGCACTGATCTTCTCTGCACTCTTGGATCTGTCAGTGAGTAGAATCAAATTGGTTTCCACAAAATCCGAACCACATGGATAAACGGCTTCAGGCTAGAGCTGTGTGTGATCCCCTACATAGAAGGCTACTAAACAACGAAGGAGGCTTAGCCATGTAGGAGCACAGTGACAATTAGGTATACCATTTTGGAAAAAGTTTCTTACAAGGATGGTACACTGGGTAAGTAGGAGCCAAAATTGGTCTTTGTTTCCTGTATCTTTATTTTGCTTGGATTTCATTATTTTAGGTCCTTTAACTGAACCCACTGCACTCAACCCCTGCTTTTGCCTGTAACCTATACTGCCTGTAACTCCTTATATGTGGATATGATTGTGAAGATGACAAACTCTTTCAAAACAGTTAGAAGAATAACTTCTCTATTGCTTTCTAGACTAGTTATACTGTGCAGAACAAATATGATTGAGAGGTTTCGTAACAGATACAGCAGAAGAGAAAGCAGCTCACAAAGGCTAGTTATTTGCTTCACTATTATAAAAAAAATTTCCAAAGACAACTTGTAATGGGCTATAGAATAATTTCCTCATGAACTACTACGCCTTACAGTGAATAATTAGATGATCCTTCAGTTTAATTGAAGCAGTAAGTAACTGTTCCAAACCTTGAAGATAAATGCAAAATAAGTTTTTACATTCAACACTCTGCATGTCTACCTACCTGGGCAAAGGACAGGCAAACACTGTCATGCTAATTATGATTTGAGAGATATTTTCTACTAGGTACAGGCAAAAGCAATATGAATAAAGCAATATTCAGTATGAAAGAGAAAAGACAATCCACTGTAAATATAAAGTTGGTGAAAAAATTTCTGCAAAGGAGGGGAACATGATAGTTATGATGTAATAAAAAGTTTAACAATAATTAGTTAATTGGTGATGCTTTATTGCTGTAAAGCTGAATTTCTCCATTTTCCTCCATATATTTATGCTAGATTATATCCATTGATAATTTAGTTCATATTTCAGAATTAGGTTACAAACCATTTATTGTGAAATATTCAATGTATCATTTTTCTAATTGCAAAGACAAAATGATACAGTTGTGCTTTTTCTTGCCCTGGAGATTTAGGCAGTTTCCAAAACAACAGCAAATGCAAAGTTTTTCAACAGCTGGAGCGTGCACTCAAACAAATCCTCATTTGTAAGAGAAGTGTTGTCGCTTTGTAAAAACACTTTTTTAATGGACAAGAGATAATATAGTTTCCTCTCAGTCAGCTACCTTTTCTTCAAAGGGAAGTGAACAATTATAAAGGTGCAACTGAATTAAATAAAACAAAACCAGCTGATACTTGGGGCCAGATTCTGTCTGTCTGCATCTATAATAGAGTCTGAACAGTGCCTGGGCCCATTCTCTGGCCCTGAAGCATCGTCTGAATATGTCTATATTATCTTACACTCCTAATCATTGAAACAGGGTAGAGGTGTCAAACTGCCTACTGGGAATAGTCCCAAGTCCTTGCTGTTGTCTGCATGACCTTGGTCTCTGTTCTGTGCAGATATGATTTCCTAGTGAACTTAAAGCTGGGCCAGGTGGTGAGTAGGAAACCTGTACCTGGGAAGACCTGGGGTCTGAGCTGGCAGCTAGGTAAGGGGCCGGGCATGGATAATGGATAGACTTAAAGTTCATGCTAATACTTAAGGGATCCGTGCAGGGAATCTTCACGTCTGCTGGGTGAGGTTCCCTTAGGAGTGCGTCTACTGCTGAATGGTGTGGGGGACTGAGTGACAAAGGCCATCAAAAAGGCTTATGTACTCAGTACCTTCTTTGCCTTAGTCTTTACCAAAGTCTGCCTTCATGCTGCCTAGGTACACAAGCAGCAGAGTCTGGGCAGGTGAGCTGTAACTCACAGTAGAAGGCAGCTGATTTAAGCAAATTGGAAAAAGACAAGTCCATGGGATCAGACAGATGCACCCAAGGATACTAAGAGGATCGGCCAGTGTCTCTGTGAGGCTGCTCTCATCAGCTTTGAAAGGTCATGATGAAGTGGAGAAGTTCCTTATGATTGGTAACAGTCATTACACCCATCTTCAAGACAGGCAAGAAGGAAGTACTACCTGCCTGTCCGCCTCACCTCAGTTCCTAGGAGGTTTATGAACAAATATTCTCCAAAGCTATTTCCATGAAGGATAAGAAGGTGGTTAAGAACTACTGCATGGCTTTAGCAAGGATAAATCATACCTGACTGATCTGATTGCCTTCTATGATGAGACGACCTGCTCTGTAGACAAGAGGGGAAAGCAGTGGATGCTATTTGCCTCTACTTCAGCAAAGTTCTCAACATAGTTTCCTACAAAGTATCCCTTTTGACAAATTTGAGAGATATGGGTTTGATGGGTGGACAGCAATGTGTGTGGAAAAGTGGCTGGACCTTCAGACTCAAAGAGCAGTGGTCAAAAGTTAAAAGTCCAAGTGAAGGATGGCTACTGGCAGTATTCCTGAGGGGCCAATGACAGGACCAATGTTGCTCAGTGTTTTCATTGACAACTTGGATCCTAGGATGAAGTGCACTTTCTGGAAGTTTGTGGCTGCCACCAAACTAGGGGAACAGTAGGTATGCTTAAGAGAAATGGCTGCCATTTAGAGGCACCTGGACAGGCTGGAGAAATGGGTTGTCAGGAGCCTCATGAAGAGCAGTGAAATCAAAAATTAAAGGCTTGCACCCAGAGTGGACGAACACCATGCAACAATACAGGCTGGGGGCCACATGGATAGAAAGCAACTTTGCAGAAGGGACCTGGGGATGCTGGTGGAACATGTGTCAGGAATGGGCCCTCACAGTGATCAAGGTCAGCTGTACATGAGGCAGCTTTTGCAGGAAGTAACCAGGAGTTCAGGGGAAGTGCACCTGGAGCACTGTCTCTCGTTTTGGGCTCCCAAGTGCAAAACCCCCCCGTCAACATACTAGAGTGACTCCAACAGAGGCCATCAGTATGGTCCAAGGGCTAAAGCATACAATGTATGAGGAGAAGCTGAGAGAGATGAGCTCATTTAGCCTTAAGAGAAAGCTGGGGGGGAGTCTTGTTGCTGTTTACAACTACCTAAAGGACAGGTGGAAGAAGATGAAACCAGACTCTTCTTGGAGATACACAGTGAAAGCACAAGAGGCAGTAGACACAAGTTGCAGCAAGGGACAGATATTTTTAAAAGTTTACACTGAAGGTAGTAAAACACTGGACCAGAGGTTTAGAGAGGATGTGGAAGCTCCATCCCTGGAGATATTCAAACCTTGACTGGACAAGACACCCAGCAACCTGATCTAATTTTGAACTTATCCTTGGTTTGAGAAGGGAGGTTGGACAAGATGATCTCCAAAGGTCCCTTTAAACCCAAATTATCCTATGGTTGTACACACCTAAAGAAACCAAAGTACTTTTAAAATGTTTTCCCTACTGGGGATTTCCCCAGTCATGAAGAACTCCTGATAGATTTGCAGCTAATATTGCTCTATCTTTTTGATACTCATTTTCCTGGTCCCCTACAGTTTACTTACAGATTATTTTAAAAGCCTTAGTGAAGACTGAAGGCCACATTGCTGAGCCATTCAAAAAAGGAACAATCAAAGTTCCTAGAGTAGGGAAAAAATCCTTTAAGGGAAAAATTGAGCAGTTTTGTTTTAACTTTAAGCAGAAACTTCTTTTAGTTTTTCCAGCACCTGATCTGAAGATAGGGAAATTTAAAACACAACTGAGGAGGAGAAAACCTGATCCCTGGTATCCAAAGGTCATTTGGATGAACAAATGGTAGTTTAATGGGAAAAGTATGTGTTTTTCCTGGTTCCAGAGGTTTCCATTTTGATTCCTGTTGTTTAATAGTATTGTATCACTGCTAAGGCAAGAAAAAGTCTGAGACTACCCATACAGTCCATGTTAGGGTTGCTCTGGTACAGGTTTGCTTCAGAGAAAGGGTGTAAGTGGTAAGGGTGATCACATCTGGGCCTGAGGACCAGAGCTGAAAGCACTCCATAGGTGGAGGGAATGGATGCAGCTGAGTTTTTATGGTGCTCTTTGAGACTTGGATTTGTGTTCTGAAAAGCTTTTTATATGTAAAATGTGTATTGACTCCTATGGAAGACACCATTGAGTTAACAGGAAAAATGTAAGTTTGCAATGGGCTTCAACTCCAACCTTTTTTAATTAAGCTGTCATTATTTACAGATATAGTCTTAGCATTATAGGTAATGAGCAACTCTTCAGGAGAACATCTATCTATGGCAATTTCATTTTCTCTGGAAGGTGTTGTTGCCTCCTGCTGTCACTTGATTTATAAACTGAAAAGCATTAGCTGGCTAAACAAAACTATCATGCATTCAGTTATCAGAATTTTGTTATTATGCATCTGGCAATGCAGCATGAGGATTTAACTCATTCATAGTGCAGCAATGGAGCAGGTATTTCTTGGTATTTTGCTTACTTCTGAAATTCTATAGCATGTGAATTTTAGTGGCATTATAATATATCATACTAATTCTTGTCATAAACCAGGATCCTGCTGTATAATGATAAAGTCCATCCCAACCCTATGGAATTTGTAATATAAATCTTTCTGTGTGTTCTTTTCCTCTTTTTCATTAATGCTGCAACTGTAGAAAGCACAATTCCTAGAAATGTCAAAGAAAATTGCCTACAAATGGGAAGTGTTATATCCCGTGTGACCATTAGCACCAGAACCAGTACACTTAAGAAATTTTATTCAGCTCAATTAGATTAGATGTACTGAGCACAAGGACTAAACATAGGGTATTCATATTTAAATATCAAAGTTAAAAAAAAAAATCCAAAGAAAGCATATTGCAACAGCTCTTCATTTTTCTGCACAAGTTTTCTGTCACCTCTCTTATCTGTGACTGCTTTATATCTTTAGATAGTGAACTCTTCAGGGCAGGGGCTATGGTCCCATCTTCTAATATGGTTGAGTTGCTCTTGGCAAAATGTACACCAGGGAAGTAAGATGGTATTTGTTATTTAGTTGTAATAGCACCTCCAAAGCCCATCTGATGTAGTTTTACTGAGTTAGATACCACACAGACTACGAGTAAGAGTCTGCAGTTGAATTTTTCTCTTTAGGAAAAAGTGCCCGGAGGCAGGTAAGTTTTCCTGTTATAGTGGAGATGGCAGTGCTGGCTGGCAGCTATTGCAGAACAAAGATAACAGCTGGTCTTTGCCTTTCATTAGTACTTGAGAAGAAAATGCATCAAGATACAAATGGATCCAAACAAGACTGCTGTTTAATTGCTTTTATTGCAAGGCACTGTTCACAAGACTAAAGAAATATAATCTGAGAAATTTTTACTAAGAAGATAGTGGAAAAACAATATTGTAATATATCAGAAGGGGTGGTATAGATTACTGCTGCTTCCCGTGACTAGAAGTGTTCTCAACTGCTTCCTATCATGTGGGCAGAGGCCCGTGGTCCTGTGTCTCACACAAGAGAGAACCAGAAACTTGCAATGCTAATGCATGAAATATGGCTACCAAAGCAGAAGAGCAGAAAATGAAGGAAAAAAATCCAGTGTCTCATGTCAATGTCTTTATCTATGTATTGGTTACCCTGCTACACAGCTGACTGAATGACCTTGTCTGTCTGAGGAAGACAGATATTTCTGTTTTCATCTGTGTTTTGTATCAGGGTAATGACATGAAGTTTATGTCTCCCTCATCAGTGGATCATTACAACCCCTTCAGTTAATGTTAAGGTACAAAACATTCTCTGGAAATGATGGGTTTCATAGGACTATAAGTTGTGTACAAGGAAATACTTGGTATTTTGGATGATTTTGATTTCCTTTCAGTTTGCAGAAATAAAAAAAAACCTTTAATACTCAACCAAATAATGTCATACAGTTTATAACCAGCACTGAAATGCACTACCAATGTTTTATAGATATAGAATAGTTACTTCTAATCTTCTGCCACACCGTGTAGTGCTTCATCCTTCTGTTTCAAACAGTGCTTACTCTTTGCTTACTGAGTGACCACTCACTGCATGTGGATGTGTGGAGGAATAAATGTCACATGTGACAAAACTCAGAGAAGACAAGCACTGTGGGTTTACTCATGACATCCAGCTCAATTTCTGGTTCCCATCAGCTGCAGATACAGTGTCTGAAAGTACATTTCTGAATGAAGAATCTGTTTTCTGAGGTGCTAGGCACATAACGCTGAGGTGATCACAGCAAGCAGCCTAAAGGGTTTCACAGAAATGAATGGAAGCATATCTAAAGCTTCTAGCTACAGCCATACTTCTAGCTACACCACCAGGGTGACCTGCAAAGCAGCTGGTCAAAGTCCTCGGGCTGTAAACCCAAATCTGTGAGGATCTTCAGCTCTTGTTTATTGTATCTACACTGATTAATACATACCACTGGGGGCTGAGAGCAAAAGCCACTTTTGCAACCTGGGCTCCTCCGGGGGAAGGGAGGGATTCCTCTCTGCCGGAATCCAGCCACAGCCATTCGCTCTGTCAAAGACAGCAGTGTGTCTTACATATCATTGTGTCTCATATCTGCCTGTCCTCCTAGGAGTTTTTAAAAGTATGTGTTCCTGTATCTTAAAGACCTCTAAGACACCCTTTGTTAGCCAGAGACTGTTATGGAGTTTTAAAAACATTTGGCTTAGATGTGGCTGGTTTTGGAAATAGTTTTCCTCACGATGTGGCAGAGACACTGGAATTACATTAATTTAAAGGATGTATTCCACAATAATAATAATAATTTTTAAAAAATGCATTGCATTTTAAAGCTTATACTTCTAGGACTGCTCTGCAAGGGAATCCACTTAATTTGTCCTCTGAGCTTAGCTAAAAGACAGAATCACTCTTTAAATGATACTTTTCTCAAAGGAGAGGACTATAAAACAGCCTTTTAAACATAAGCTGACCTTCAAATAACTTACAGGATCATGAATTACAGGAACAAAACCAGTTATCTAGAAATAGTCAGTAATTAAGAGTTTCTCACTAAATCACTTTTAATGAAATCTGAGAATTAAATGGAGACTAAAATTCTCCATAGGCCTCAGCAGTACTATTGTAATTAGTGTAAATTTTTTACCTTGATGGTCTTTGTATCAGGTCTTAAATTCACAATTGACCTGAGCTGAAAATTATTGGTGGCTGGGAGAGTCTTAGGAGGAAACACTATATATGCTTACTCTGTTCTTACTCTTCCTTAGCCATCAACATATGGCCGCTGTTCAAGAGAGGATCCTGCCATAGGGACACACTTTATGTGTGGACATATGGACAGCTGTTCAGATGTCTATCAGTGCTGTCCAGGATGTAGTCATTAACATAGTGAATAGCATTATGAACACAATTAACTTTATTAAACTATCAGGTTAAAAGCTTATGATCTCTACTCTTAGGTCTTCTGAATTATTGTATTATTATATTTAGCCTACTGAGCTATTACATTATACCTTATCATAAGCATCATCAGCCTGAGCAATGATTGTGAATTATACCTTGCTCTATATTCTTATTCCTTCTCCCTAATTTTCTGTTCTAACTGCTTGTTGTCTTTATTCCACATACTTTCTCACCTTTTTATGATGATCATCATAAAATAAAACTCCATTCATAAATTTAAATGCTTCTCAAAGTAGAATAAAGTCAAGCAGTGGACGTAGAGGATACTGTAACATTGTGCTGATGATGGAAAATACTGAAATATGTGTGTGAATAATCTTTCTGTGAATAATTTAAGTTAAAAAGAAGAAAAGTTTCATATGACTGATGTCCTTTTTGTCACATAATGACACCAGCTTAAGTGTCTTCATGGAAATCTTTACTAGGTGACTTTAACCAGCAGAACTCTCCTGTTTGCCAATGCTCTGCATGCATAGGGGGACCTTCCGAGGGTGAAAACAATCCAGTCAGTGCTGAGGGCACCCTATTATAAATTGTCTCAAAATCAGGAAATAAACTGAATAAAAAATGAGTTGATGTGGCTGAGGGCTATGCATTTTGGTGTTATGCAAAGGAAACCTCCACGCCTGCCATTGCCTGCCCTGCCGTTGTGAATGAGTAGCCGTCCACAGCTCCTGTTGCAGTTGCACAGACAAGAAATTTGACTGCTTACACTGAAGCGAGCCCTGTTTATACTATGTCAGAACAAGCCCCAAAGGGAGCATAAACTGTTTGACTTAAGAATGCTTTATTTCTAATGCTTTCTGTCATTTCAGAATTTTCTATACAAACACTGAAGATTATTTAACTGGCCATTAATTAAAAGCATGAGAACTTGACTTTTTTTGCTTCACAACTGGAAAACTTCACATTTGTTATAGAAATGATATCTATTCTTATCTAGAACATACATCCAGTCTATGACAATTCATCCTTTTGAGAATTTATTTCATGGGTCACAAAGATGCACTATGTAGTCAAATTGCTTATGCAGCATCTGAACATTTAAAGCTCTCAGTGGGGAAAATTGATTTTTTGTGTTTAACTAATCAACATAACCAAACAGAATGATCGAACCTTCAGTCACAATGATTTATCCCAATGGTTTTGCCTTTTTATTTTAATGTATTTTGAAAGACAAAAATGGAACAGAATTTGAATTTTTATGATTTTGATGCATTACCTATTGGTGGCAAATTAACAGCAGGAGAACCTCAAGACAACTCGTTACCTGTATGAAGTATCTTCAGCGTAGACAATGTTGTCTGTTATTAGTATTTCCCGCCCCATGACTAAACTATAAATTCAAGTGATTTTCTCTGTAGCTGATTAAAATAATTTGTTTTCTTGCTCACCATAAATTAAACGCTTTCAGTCAACAGTAAAAGGTATTGGCTAGTAGCAGCAGCTTAATTGGAAATAGGCTAAGAAATCTGCATTTCACTTCATGTAGCCTCCAAATCATGTAAAGGGTAATAACTTTTAGTATCTAACCTGTGGCTGCTCTGTGATTAAATGAGAAACAATATTGAAAGCAGCCTGTAGAGTTAGTTATCAATTTTGTAACAATTTCTCCCGTTTCCCCCTTTTTAAGGATTTTCTCTTAGAAAGCAGAAGGAAAGAAAAATAAGTAATCTTTATTCTTTCCCCAGGCAAGTGGTGTTATAGCCTTGGAAGCATTACTCGTCAAAGAAAACTTTGATGGTGGTCTAATACTAACATTCATAAAGTATGTATGTCATAAAAATATTCTCATAACATTGTTAATCAGAAGAATGCTGTTTATTTATTTCAGGTCCTAAGAACTTACGTTACGGATAACCAACACTGGACATTAAACTCAGGGAGAGTATTTTGCCCTTGATGAGGGTTGAAATCCACATATTTTGAGTGAAGAGTGCCTTCAGCATCTTTAGATACTCTTCTACTTAGCTCTGGGCTTGGACTGGTCGAAGGATTGCAATGGAATCACAAGTCTAAGGTTGCAATAAATATTTGTATGGGGTATAAATCGGAAAGGCTTTGGGGGGGTTGGAGGAGGGTGGGGGGAGGATAGAGCTGCAGGAGTGGCCTTCAAAGCACGTTTAAGAAATGGAGGTAAATGCCAAAAGAAAAGATCAACAAGGTGAGCGCAACAGGAGGGGCTGCATGGTGGAGCTGGTGGCATCCCTGAAGGGACTGTGACCCATGAAGGACCCATGCTAGAGTAGGGGAAACAAGGAAAAAGGAATGAACAGGGGAATAAAAGGGTAAGAAACAACAGCAGCAGACAGAAATCACTAGGCACTGACCACAACGTCCTGTGCCTCCTTTTGCCTCACCAATGGGCCTGAGCATAGCCTGCAGCGATGACAAGGGGCCAATAAAATGTTTATGTTAATTGACAATAAATTAAGTTGAATTCCCCAGGTCGACTCTATTTTGCCTGTGACAATATTTCTAATGGTATGGAGAGAGGGATGCTTTGCACTAGGATATTAAAAATTTGGCGTGTGGAATCATTTATCAATTGCACTGGCAATTAATTTAATGTGGAGTTGGGAGTTTCAAAAGTGCTTACTATCCTGCACTTTCTTTCCCTTCCCCTATCTATAAATCTGACGCACTGGTACTGAACAGCGACAGAGCACCAAGATATGAACCAGAGCGGTATGAAGCATTTAGGGATGGATTCTGCCATGACTTCAGCTTACACAATTTCCTCTGCTACTGCTCAGGCATATTTGTATACATCTGACAACCAAAATATTAATAAAATTAGAAAATTATAAATCATATATAAGAAGTTAACAAATATTTCTCAGCTGAACTGTTTCTAAACGCCTGAAAGTATCTCTGAAAAGGATGGTTATGGGAAATGTAAATGCGTATTACAGCAACTGCTTAGCTACCTGTTGACTGCATTCTTTGGATGGATATGCTTCATTTACAAAGCCTTTGTTATGAATTTAACCAGTGTTAGAAAGTGACATAATTCCTGCTTTAATGTTTTCCCTGTCTCTTTCTAAAATTAAAAGACATTCTTAATTGAAGGTTCACACAAGAGAGGCAATGACTATCCCATCAGAATTTTTGTGATAGGATTAATTGGAGGGGAAAAAGGAGATTTCTAGGACATATTAAAATATTCTTTGAAGGTGAAGCCTGAATTAAAAAAAAAAAATCTATTCATAGTCTCTGAACTCAACAGAATATACGATTAAGCATACAGTTGCATTACATTACAAAAATAAATGTCAAAATAATTTTACTCTGTAGTTGCCCCCGCAACCGGTGTTGCTTCAAGTTGCTTCCCAGAATGCAGTGACCTTCAATTTTTCCTCTTTGGATCACCCCTTAAAAGAGCTTTCTGTCACCCTTCCCTCATTTCTGTTCTTTGGATGATTCTGGCTGGCAAACTGTAGTTTCCCAAACAGAACTGATAGTTTCCCAAACAGACTATCAGGCAAGTTGATAGCTTGGTTAATAAAAGGCTAGAAAATTTCTCCTCTGGATTCTCTTTTGTTAATCTCAGTAATGAAAACAGCTAAATTTACATTCTTTCATTATCCAGTTTACAACGAATTTGGAAGGTCTGTGCACTCATGATTTAACCCAGAAGAATGTGTGCATATATATATATGCATATATATGTATATATGTTAACTGAAGGAATGTTGTGATTAAATTATATAAAAGCACAAAGTCTGCATTTATATTTTCATAGAAATTGAAGACTTGATCCAAAGATTATTAAAAAGCCATTAAGAATCAAGCCTTTATTAAAGCAGATCTGTAAGAAAATAGCTTTCCCATTCTTTGAAGCAACATTATGTTCTTTCCTTGCAGTGAAATGGAGACTGGTTTTCATAGGTGACCCAAGTAAAGACGTGAACAAGATGTTCCAGGTTGAGAGCATGAGAATGATCCAGGTTTAAGTCACTTACTTCATTTAACACTGCAAAGCTCAAATCAGACCTGGGTCTCCTGTGGTCCTGTGTGTAGGACATTTCCCTGGGGTGGGTGCTAGCAGAGGGTAGCTCTTGTTACTGCTGAAAAGAAATTCAGCCTTCCTAGTTGTGATGTGAGGTTCCTTCTCGAAAAAATGTGGTCAGCCTGATTTGATACTGAAAAGTTTTGGCTTCTACTAGATTACAGTTGAGAAGGAAAAAATGTAACCAAACAAAAAATCCCACCATCCCCCAAAAACAAACAAGCAAACAGAAAAAGCACATTACCTTGAACATTTTCTAGTTGCTCTCTTGGGGAAAATCCTAGACTGAGGGATTTAGGACACAGAGTGAAAAACAATGAGGGTTTGCTTAAGCAGTAGTGCAAACTATACCAGATTAAATCATACAAAGTGTCATCCACAAGAAGTGTAGGACACTCTTTAGATGTATGATTTTAATCTAAACTATAGCTCTTCAGACCTAGCAATGACTTCAGTTTTCTGTATATCTCACAACTCTTTTTGAGGTATAGTTATGGGAAATATGTTTTGGAAGTGACTGATACCTCTGTTCTCAGGAAATCTCTGGAACTAATGGTGGTCTGCAAATGGAACCATGCAGATGTTAAACCCTTTCTATTTATATTAAATTCCTTCTTTCAGAGTATGTCAAGAAATACCGATTTTCTCTATAAGCAAATCTTTCTCTAGTGACTTTTTATACAAAACCTAAATAAAGATGCAGGTTTGAGGCAGTTTATCCAAAGATAATACCCAAACAAAAGTTACAGGCTAATGTAACTTACAGGCTAGTTTACACTGATGCTAAGAGGACACCTAAAAAGTATCCATACTTTCTGCAATGTATTAAGAAAACTCTTGATTCTGCACAGGTAGTTGCTGTTGTGTGCAGTAAGAGGTTCAACAAGATTTCAGGAATATAAATGAAGTACTTCAGACTGAGCAGGGAAATTAGTCAAGGACAGCTACCTAGCAATAGGGCAAGAAAAGTGTAGACATGATCAGTTCTTCTGGTTTTGGGGTGTGGAGTTTTTTTGCTACATTACTGTTGTGACTTTTGGACTTTTGCTTTTGGCTTTTGCATTCTCTTAAGGCACCATGATGAACAGGGTGCTTTGTAATCTATGGAAGATATGTTATATGGAACTTTTTGATACATCTTTATTGCATAGTCACCAGAGATTTCAAGGGCCTGAATTTAATCCATCTAATGTATTAAATAAAATAATCTTTTTGATACCAAGTTACACAGTTCTAAGAATAATGCTGGACTGTATCAAGAAGTTTATGTCTTCTTTTAGCTGATGTAGTGTGACTTAAAGAACATAGTCTTCTTCAACAAGTACAACATGGCATCTATGTTCAAAGCAAAAATAAAAATAAAAATTTCCTGGAGCAAGGGAACAAAGAAGAGAAGGACTTTGAGAGGGCAACTCAGAACAGTGTAAATAAACCTCTGCTAAATATAAGCCTTGTGCTCAAGAGACCAGATAAACTAGCATGGCAATATTGAATTTCTAGTGCAACATCTCTGAAAATTGTAACCTGGTATCACATTGGGTTGTAGCCAATGGGGATGTAGTTTTGAAGTCTCTGAAATGCATAATAAATAATTATACCAAACAGGACACTTAGCGGTAATTTGAAGCATTCACAGTTAAATCATTATCTTGGAGGCATAAAGGTGTTACCTGATTGCTAATGTGAATTTTATTTTGACAAGCTAAGTCGGTGATAAGTGTTTTGCATTTGTGTGTGTGTATGTGTGTGCATGTGTGTGAAAGGATGAGGAATTTGTGTTCAGCTGCTAAATGTCAATTGTGCTTTAACTTGCACAAGCAAAACTGCTTAAATACCTGTGGAGTATAGTCCTACAAGCAATTTCTGTACCAAATAGTTCCATGGTTAGTATTTATCAACATCTGTCTGTAAATGTTGTTCATAAGATCTGGGGACTGTAAGATTTCATCTTGTATCATGGAATTTGTGCCATTTTTAGTAGCTACACCCAACCTCACTTAGCAGAATACTGCTTAAGAACACATTTATTCTTGTTCTTTATCTTACACAACTCAAAACTGATAGTAGAGCAGTACATCAATCCTTAAAACACAACTGCAGTCATAGAGACTACGATGTTCCTAATTCTGTCAATAATGTTAAGAGCTTGTGTAAAGTTGCTCAAAGGGTAAATTTACACCCTCTCAGGCTCTGTATCTTCCACCTCCTGTTACAAAACCACACTGTGCTTTTGTGATGTAGTTTAATAATACACTACTGGAAACATAGCACTCTGAATAAGTATCACAACACTTTGGCAAAGCAGAGAGAATTCTGCAAAATTTTTGTGCTGTAAGATTTTTTTTGGAGGGGTAGTAACCTGCAGTGCTACAACAACATCACAGGAAAAGTAATTTGAAAGACATAACTTTTTTCAGTGACATATTAAGCACAAATTCAGAGAGGTGAGTTCTTTACTATAGAAGTAGCATGCAGACCAGGTCAAGTTGGCTGAAAACCATCTCTTCTTTCCTTGAGAGATTGTAGAGATTTCAAATACCTTTGCATGTCACTATCTGAACAAACCAAGAATAGTAAATGTGAGATACCAACGAAAGATACCTTACTTTGCCTAAGTAAGGGATGAGCGGGTTCACGGTGCAGTGAGTGAAGAACTGGCTGAAGGGAAGACCTCAAAGGGTTGTAGTGAATGTGGCTACATCTGGCTGGTGAGCGGTCACCAGCGGTGCTCCTCAGGGCTCATTTCTAGGGCCAGTCCTGTTCAGTATATTTATCAACGATCTGGATGCAGGAGTCGAATGCACCATTAGCAAGGTTGCTGATGATACCAAACTGGGAAGTGCTATTGACTCTCTTGAGGGACAAGAGGCCTTGCAGCGGGATCTAGATAGATTGGAGCATTGGGCTATGATTAATGGGATGAAATTTAATAAGTAGAAATGTCTGATTCTGCACCTAGGATGCGGTAGTGCTGGGCACAAGTATAAACTGGGAGAGGAGTGGCTGGAGAGCAGCCCTGCAGAAAGGGATCTGGGGGTGCTGGTCGACAGCAAGCTCAATACGAGTCAGCAGTGTACCCTGGCAGCCAAGAGGGCAAACCACATCCTGGGGTGCATCAAACACAGCATAACCAGCCGCTAAAGAGAGGTGATTATCCCTCTGTATTTAGCATTGGTGCGGCCTCACCTTGAGTACTGTGTGCAGTTCTGGGCCCCACAATTTAAGAAGGATGTGAAGGTCCTTGAATGCATCCAGAGGAGGGCAACAAAGCTGGTGAAAGGGCTGGAAGGAATGTCCTAGGAGGAGCGGCTGAGGACTTTGGGCTTGTCTAGGTTGGAGAAAAGGAGGCTGAGGGGCGACCTCATTGCTCTCTACAGCTTCCTGAGGAGGGGATGTGGAGAGGGAGGTGCTGATCTCTTCTCCCTGGTGTCCAGTGATAGGATGTGTGGGAATGGTTCAAAGCTGCACCAGGGGAGGTTCAGACTGGACATTAGGAAATACTTCTTTACTGAGAGGGTGGTCAAACACTGGAACAGTCTTCCTAGGGAAGTGGTCAATGCTCCAAGCCTGTCTGTGTTGAAGAGGCATTTGGACAATGCCCTTAATAACATGCTTTAACTTGGTCAGCCCTGAATTGGTCAGGCAGTTGGACTAGATGATCATTGTAGGTCCCTTCTGACTGAAATAGTCTAATCTATTCTATTCTATTCTATTCTATTCTATTCTATTCTATTCTATTCTATAAATAATAAAGCATAGGGTGGGCCAGGGAGTAACTGCAGCAGACATAGGCTCTACAGTCCAGTAAGCATAGCAATAACTATAGAATTGATGAAATGGGTGCTCACATCCCTATTCCTATGCAAATTTAATTATTTAAGAAAGCAGGTGTTACAAAGTATGTCTTATGCCACACTAGCCAACAGTTTGAAGAACAGAATAGTGTTCTTAGGTACTGCTTACTGAGGAGTCTGAGTTTGAACCAATGGCTATGACCAGTCTTTAAGATAAAAGTCAGGTTAACCTAACACAAAGGGAGGAGCCTGTGAAAAATACGTTTCTCCAGGGTGCTGTTGCAGGAATGACCAAAAAAGTGGTCAAGCCAAAATATTCACCTGATGTCACTCTTCCAACTGGACCTTGAAAGGAGCAGAAACTTTTATGTACTATTACACTTTCCCAAAATATGGGAGGATGAAGTGTCAAAAATTTTATTTGGCTGAAGCAGATAAAGGACTTGCATTATGTTTGAAGGGAACACCCAGTCTCTTGTGGCATTTGTTATTATGGGAAAGTATTTCCATTGCTACACTTTTGTGTTGCGATTCTGGTTGTCAGACTGGTATAAAGATTCCTATTAAAAAGTTCCAGTTTCTACAAAGTAGTATTTCCTTATGAAGAAGTATTTCCTTGGGGTTCTTTTATTTCCTAGCCAAATTATGGAACTTACACTGGTGACACTTGTGGTGGGTTCACCCTGGCTGGACACCAGGTGCCCACCAAAGCCATTTCATCACTCCCCCTCCTCAGCTGAAAGAAAATAAATAGAAAGAAAGAAAATAGCATACCATTCTCACTATTGTGCCAGAAATCATTTACAAGTACAGCTGTTAAGAAATTCTTTTCCTACGTGGTATATCTAGTATTTCAACCTTTGCTTTGTCTCAAAATAAAACAAATTGTAATATCAATCTTTCAACTGACTGAACAACTCTAAATACATTTCTGGAAGTGTTGCAATTTTTTACCAAAGTGAGGTATTTCACTCAAATTTATGATATTTTTGTATTTTGAATACTTGTTATTTTGGGGCTGAAAAAACAAAATAGCACAGACTTTTCAGTCAATTTTTATTTTTGGCAGCCTTTTCCCATATTTCGGTGGCAAGAAGAGAGGAGAGAGAGATGAGAACTGCCAGATGAATCATTTTGACCAGGAAGTGCATTTAAGAATTATGAGTATCTTTTGACATGTAATACATAGGGAAACCTTTTTTTCCATTATCTGTTGGGATGCTGTGAAAGTTATTTACCCCCTGTGAGCAGTTATTTTAGATAATTTTATTTTTCATATTCAGACTTTCATGGTACACTTCCCCCTGTACAACCTTTCAAGCCAACCCAGTAAGAGGTACTGGAATATGCCATGGACTATATTACTGGTGGATAATTGATAACTTACAGCATTCACACAAAAGTGATTTGGGGTTAGAAGGACTAAAAATAAATAGCTCATATCCCAGTATCCCTTTATATGTCTACAGATTTATATTGTAGATGCTGGGGAAATAATAATGACAGAAGCTCCTCCCTGGGTAAAGCTGAAGCTAGGTAGCCATAAGAAGACAGCTGCATGCAAAGACTCCAAATACTCCACATCTGTTTCTCAAGAGACTCTCCTATTCAAGGGCAAGAAATCTGTAAATTTGCGAATATCTAGATTTGATAATGCCCTTGATACAATGATTAAAGTCTGGTTCGAGTCTGCAAGGTGTTTTTAGACATTCAAATTATCTAAACAGAAAGCTAAGAATTGATAAAATCTTAAAAGATAGACAGAGAAACAATGCCTATATAGAATATTTTAGGTCTGTATAAATGTAATGCTATATTCAGTTGAATTTTGGAGATTATTTACCACGACCTTGGGGTCAATTATTCCTTATCCTACAGAGTACCTGGAAATAAATTCTCTTCCTCTTTAAATAATTGTCTGCAGTTCCCATACTTAGGTTATAGCATAGTATATGAAAAGATGTAGTAGAGTTGGAATTTTCATTATATGTAAATAATTTTATAGGTAAACTTAAATAAAATGCTTTCCTTGGTTTGATAGTTACAGTCAAGACCATAATTTTGATGAACTACCTAGGGGGGTGTTCTTTGTGACCACGTGTGTTGCTAAGTATTAGACAAGGCAAGGTTGCCAAAACCGATTTTGTGCTTGTGGAAGGCGATATTAAAAAACTATGGTTCTCAGTCATTGTCCCTTCTGCTTTCTGGGGCTGCATCCAATAAAGTTCTTTTTTACAGATTAACTTCAGCCTTATTCTAACTAAAAGTCTTACTTTTGCCAGTGCAGCAGAGCCGTCAGATGACTCTTCCCCTTAATCTTTGGGGCTGTGTCTTCAATATCCTAATCTTAATCTCTAGGGCAATTCAAAGCTAAAGACTAAGAATCCAAACGTGCTCAAAAACTCTATGGGAAGTTGAAATAAAAATTGGGAAAGAGCTTAATATCTGGTATATTCTCTGTTCTTATACCTTGGCTAAGGACATACATATTCTTCCTTCACAGGAATATACTGAAAGTAAAAGACCTCAAGGATATGTATTGTTATGCAAATTTAGACACCCCCCCCCCAGATAATAGTTAAAATACCTAATAAGCTCCTGATGAAGTCAATGGCAAGAAATAGCTTCCTGAAGAAGGTGATTCAGACTGTCTTTGCCCATCTCCTGCTCTTTTTAGAGTTTCATATTTGATGACGTTGAGCACAGAGAATGTAGGAGATGAGCTGATTAACCTTGTATGCCAGAACCCAGATAGTATCCATCTCCTTGTTTTGTACCCAGGTACATCGCAAGGCTGAGGGGTGATGAAAACATCAGTTATTGAAACCAAGCAATTTGCAGCAGGACTGAAATGTGGCGCTCTGTCTCACTGCTGGCACAGGAGCGTAGCATGGCTGTGTTGTAGCTTAGTGTCAGCCAGAAATGCAGGAGCTTTCCTGCATACCCTGCATGGCCCAGCAGTATCAAAGCCTCAGAGCTGCTTTAGTTTCCTCACCACTGGTGTGACTTCTGCACTTGCTGGTTTCAGCTTCTGTAAATATCTGTCAGCCACTGAAGTACTGGGCTATGTTGATAGGATCCATGTAATCATTTTCAGGGGATATTTACTAGGGATTTATGTGTCATTTACTTCTAATTGCCATTCTCCTCTGATGAATTTTTTACAGTGTTTGCCTTAAAGGCTGAAAAGGACAAGAGGGATAATTTACCACTGTGGAACTGTAACATTGGCAGTTCTGGAGATGCAGTTTCTCATCAGTAAATTTGCAGATTTCACCAAAGTGTAGGATGCAGTTAATATGCTTGAGGGCATGGCTACCACTTGAAGGGACCTAGACAGGCTAGAGGAGTCGACTAACAGGAACTTCATGAAATTCAGCAAACGCAAGTCCCGTACCTCACAAGTCTGTGTCTTGGTACAGGTTGGAGGCCATGCAGCTTTGCTGAATAGGACCTGGGTATCCTGGTGTACAGTTGGCTAAATATGAACCACCTGGCAGTGATGAAGGGTACAGCATCCTTGGCAGCAATAACAGGATCATAGCCAGTAGATTGAGGGGAGCGATTACTCCCCTTTACTTGGTGCTTACTAGACCACATCTGGAATAGTGCATCCAGTTTTGGACCCCCCAGCGCAAGAAGGGTGTTGATGAAGTTAAGCAAGTGTAGAGGATTTTCAGGGCACTAGAGCACATGAAGTATGAAGAGAGGTTGTGAGAAAAGGGCTTTTTTAACCTTGAGAAAAGGCTTGGGGAGGACCCAGTAGCAGCCTTCCAATACTTAAGAGGAGGTTACCAAGAAGATAGAGTCAGGCTTTTTATGAAGGGGCATAGCAGGAAAATAAGAGACAGTGGGTATAAGTTGAAAGCAGATGGATATATACATACATATATATATACATGGTCCATGGTGGAAGAATGAAAAACAATAGACATAAATTGAACCAAGGCAGGTTCTGATTGTAAATGAGGAATAACTTTTTCCCCATGAAGGCAGTCATGCAGTGGAGCAGGCTGCCCAGGGAGGTTGTGCAGTCTCCATCCATGGAGCTTTTCAAGAGCTAACTGAACAAAGCCCCGAGTGACCTGGTTTGAATTTAGTGTTGCCCCTGCTTTAAGCAGGAGATTGAACTAGAAACCTCTGGAGGTCCCAACTTGAATGTGTGATTCAGTGATTCTATCACCCTGCCTTTCTAGGGTTCTTTCTTTCATGACAAACTAAATCACATTGTGTCATTCTCACATGAAAAGCCACAAAGAAGTCCAAATCTATCTAAACAGACAACTTAGCTCAATGCACTGGTAACAAGAGAGACAGTTTGATCTCCAGGTACTGTGTTCTAAACCCACCTTGTGCTGGATGTAGAATATAACCTTTAATTATCTGAACTTGTAGATTCTGTGCAAGCATTATCAAGATTAGGAAGCTTAACTCTGAGCAGGAACTGGATATAAGCAGCACTTCTGTTATCCATTTTTTGATTGCATGATTGTATGTTTGAAGAAAGAAGTTTGGCTGTGCTATTGTGCAAACCTCTTTCATACTGGAGGAGGCAGCATGGCCAAGAACCTATAAGGATATTCAGAAGGTGTTGATGAGCGACTGCACACCAAATTCTGGGAAGGTAGAAGTTCTGATGATTGCCAGGGACAGGCAGACCTGACAGCTGATTTTAGGATGTTAAAAAAAAAAGTCATTCATCTATAAAAGTAAATGGAAGTAGCAGTGGCATAATCCTCATTTCATACCCTTCCAGTTTTGATGAATGTATCTTACTAATTTCCTTTTATAACACATTAGTTCATAGTTTATGGCACATAAATGTCACCAGCTGTGCAGTTGCTTTTTTTTGTTGGTGTAGTACAACCATTATTTGTAACTTACTTATGAGAGAATTGAGAATGTCTTGTTTTAATATGGAACTAAATGAAAGATATTTGAAATATTAATCTATCCAAACAATATATAACACTGATCTTAGCAATCTTGAAAAATAGAATGTGAGAAATAATAAATAATATTTGCAGCATAAATAGAAGATAATAAAGTACTTTAACTCCTCAAACAAAATTATTAATGTATCAAGATTCATGCATCTTCTATATGTGTACAGGTGTATACAATCTGACTTTATGATAAATTATTACAATGATATTATTGCAAATCTTGGTTATGAATATGCTAAAAAGATCTGAAGAGCAGTAATTGTTCATACTTAATGAACAGTAAGATTTTAAAAAGAAGTGACTTCTAATGGGCTCTATTTTGCAAAATTGCCAGATGTCACCATCGTGATTAAATTTATCTGACTAAGCTAGACTAAGCCAGTAATAGCAAGAAAAGAATTTATCAAGTCCCCCTGCCAAGGCACTCATAACCTTGGCAAGACCATTAAAATCTAATAAACAAATACTAATGGAAACCTCCAAAAATATACCATTAATAAACAAGACAGAAGACCATCTTGGACAAAGAAGTGCACATTGTAAAAAGAGGTTGTTTATATGGGCACAGTCATCTCCTATCTGCATTGTATGGACGTAAAGTCATGCTCTGGCAGGGGCGACATGGTACCTTCAAGAAATACCAAAGGGGAGAACGTAAGTTTGTGTTACTCCTCAAAAAAGGTCAAGACAACCGTCCAGCCCTCCAGCTAGTTGCGAATAGCCTAGTCCAGATACCTATACTCCATTTGCTCCCATGATAACACTGCCTAACCAGAGTCCCTTTCTAGCCACTCCAAAATCAGGTGGGACTTGTAGCCTCACCCTAGACTACAGAATAATGAGACCTACAGCTAAACTGCAATATTGGCATCTAGTATTGGAAAAGTGAGCACACTGTGATGGCCTCACTCTCTATCCTGGTTCTTTCAGGTCTATTAGACATTTTTAAACAGAAAACTTCTGAAAGGGTGGTCATTTCAAACTGAGACAAGCTGGGGATCAGCAGAAGAGCACACAGAATCTGTGTATGTGTATGACAAAGGCCTGAATCCTTAAACAGGGAGTAAGAGCAGAGATAAGATTTTTACTTTTATTTATGTTTGATTAAATTTAGCAGATATTCATGTTTCTGCTACAGAGAAGTCCTGGATATTATTCTATATGCATCCCATACTAGTGTAACCCATGAAGTGGAGCCCAGCACTGATTGTTGATCTAGTTATCCTTGACATGAGCAGTTAGAGTAGACAATATTAGATGTCATAAAACTATGGCACTGAGAGAACAAACTAAACCAAAGTAGCAAAACCACGGAGTTTCAAGAACTTAACTGTAGTTATGGATTTTGAAAAGCTGTTGGTTTGTTCCCTTATTATTATCTTAGTTTAAATTGCAGTGAGTAACCCAATTGCTTTAGTAATATAATTAAGACGGCTAGCATTTTGGCTGTATATTTTTCATATCCTTATTCCTCTTTTCTGTTAAAGAATTATCTTTTCATCATAAGTGTTTAATATCATAAAAATGTGCATCCTGACAATTCAGTAGTGTCTACAGCTGAGGGCCAAATCCAGAGCCCCCATCTCAGCCCCAGTTTACTTTCTGTTGCAAAAGTAACTAGGAGTCTTGGGTCTTCACCTGTAATTTTATGGTCCAAACCCACCTTCCAGGTATTACTCCTCTTATTCTGAGGAAGAAAAATATTCATCAGTATAATAATTTCAAACACTTTAATTTTTCTTTCTGTTAATGAAATGTGAATTGTTCAACTTCATATTTGTAGCTATTCTTCCTCTCTTAAATATTCTGTCTTTCTTTCCTCAAACTGTCTATCCCGGTGATTCTTTCTTCCATCTAGATTTCTGTATAATACTCCAAGACTACTTTGATTTTATTTTCTGTTTCTTCTCAACATAGGACTTGAGGACAAATGGAAGAAGTTCAGAAACAGATACTGAAGAGGGGCCAAAAGGGAACAAGATCACATAGATAGATGTGTTCAGTGTGAACATCAGTTTCAAGATCCTGTTGTGGTTTTCAGATTAATGCACTCATTACAGAAAAAATGTACTTTGTGCTTTTCCTAATACCTTCAGCTTTTATATTACACCAGCATAGAGTTCTCTGTGAGCTTTAATAAGTTATATTTCATACATTGCAATAACCAATCCCTAGCACTAGAGGAAAATCTCTTGGGAAATATTTTGCCCATTAGGAGGACAGCAGATGGCACTACAGCCAGTTTTCCAAAAGCATGAGATCAGTACAGATGTATTCTAGAAAGTGACAATCTCATTTCACTGCTGTTATTTTACAGATGCTAATCAATCATCAAAGCTTTTTCCATCTATTGTGTTAAAACTCAGCCCTGGTTTCAGAAGATGGAGTATCAGTAATGCTGAGCCATGTCCTGAGGCAAACAAAACTGTGAAAAAATGCATACAGATATGAACTACTGAAGGCCATTCAGGTCAATTAAACATCTATGGATTTAAGGAGAAAATTGTTTCTTTCAAACAGAAAATTTTTATAGATTTAAATAAAATCAATAGAATCATACACTCATAGACTGACAGAATCATAGAATCGTAGAATAGTTTGAATTGGAAGGGACCTTTAAGTCATCTAGCCCAACCACCCTGCAGTGAGCAGGGACACCTTCAACTAGATCAGGTTGCTCAGAGCCCCGTCCAACCTGACCTTGAATGTTTCCAGGAATGTGGCATCTACCACCTGAAATGGGGTAAATGAGATGGGGGGGTGGGGGGGTGGGTGTATGTGTAGGTGTCAGTCAGTGGAGCCTGTTAATTTTCATATATTTCTCTCTTGTTGGAAGACTTTGAGTGAAAAGCATGTCAAAAGAATGGCTGTTTGATCCATCTTTCCTTACACAATGATCACTAATTTATTGATTATGTCCTTATCCAATACTAAGCTTTACCAGGTAAAATCGACCAACACTAGATTGCTCCTTTCTGTTATTTCTGAACAACCCACAATCACAAACTTCATTGCTATTTCTGTCGGTACATTGAGGAAAGCATTTGTCTTTTTTTCATGTAGACGCCTAGTGACAGACATCATAAGAAATGAGACAGAATCCTGCCAGAAGGAGACACTGCCCTGCACAGACATTTCTGCCTATGGAGAAGATTTGGACTTGATGATCTTAAGAGGTTTTTCCTGCCTAAATGATTCTAAGATGAAAAAGGCTGTACAGCACAACCTTTTCTCTGCCATTCCTGAATTTCCTCCTGTCGAAACCAAACTTCCTCCAGTCTTTTTGAAATCACCTCATAAATATTAACATCTGAACTACGGCGCTTATTGTTTCACCATCATCTCTTCTCAATCTTCTTGTGGATTCTTTCTTTAAAGCTATGTAAAAACCAAGTACATTATTCCAAGACAAAACTCAAAACTAAGGTCTTTACTATGAATCCATATGCAGGCATCTCCTCATATCACAGCAGTTACTGCAGCTTCCTTTTCTCTGGCAAAAGCCACTCTGTGCCATCGTACCCATTCAAAATGTTCAGAGACTGCATTGTTCTGCTTTGAGCTCACAGCTTTTATGTTATTGTTTTCATGGAGAAGATTGTTACAAATAACCATCCCTGGCAGTAGAGATTGGAGCCATAATTTAGCAAAAGAAACATGGTGAAAAATAAAGAGGATGAGATATAGCAATAGTGAGTGGGAAGTATATGCTAACAAAGAAAAATGTCCATCTACTTATCAGTATCTTAAATTAGGATTAATGGTTCGTCTTCGTTACTTGCAGGCTCAGGCTTCTCTTTCTAGAATTGAGCATATAAAAGACACATGTAACAATACAACTGAGCAACAACTGTGCTCAATCAACTAATCAACAATCAATCGGCTGATGCTTTGTCATGACTTTATGCATAAAAAAGGCACCTATAACTGCATAAAGTGTACGTAACGTTCTCACTTGATAACGTGAGCTGTGTTTCATTGATGAGGGGTAGTGCACTTTGCACAGCAACTCACCATGCTGCAGCTGTGGTGCCACCTGCTCTGACCAACACACTCAGCTCAGACCGGTGTCTGCCAGGAAAAAAGGCAGAAGCTGTAGCTTGACTTGAAGCTCCAGAGTGTTCCACGATCAGGATGTTGCAGGATCGGTCTCCCTGTCTCCAGTAACCTAACAAAAAAAAAAAAAAAAAATCATCCTTTGCAGTAATCAAGGATGACTAAGATCCTGAAGCTATAAGGGAAGATAACTTTACTTTTCACTGTTTTTATTCACCACTCAGTGAAACTCCTGAGAATTCAGTTCTCGTCAAACTGTAATTGACTTTTTTGGGAAACAGGAGCTAATTTGCAACTAAAATCACAACAGGATTGTAGTGAGTATTTTTGTGGGTTCTAGTCTAGTTTTAACTGATTAAGTGAGTTTTCCAAACTTGTCCAAGTCAGTTAGAACATGCTGACAATGTACCGAGTTCTCCCGTCTCATCCCAGCCTCTTTGAGAAGCACAGTGAAATAATCTGGAAACCAGCCACACTTACCCAGCTGTGAGTGCTGCTTGGATACGACAGTTTTCAGCTTGTGGAAAGCTGATCAAAACTGTTTCCTGGCTGTTCTTGTGAACAGACTCATGCTGACCTCCCAGTCTGCTCTAAACTATACAAGGCTGAGAACCACATGATTTTGGCTGAAAACAGTGGTGAAAGTAACAGATTTGCAACACACACCAATTTAGCAATGTGTAACAGATAATCTAGTCCAAAATTTGTTTTTTAAAGAAAAATTCTTTTTACTGAACTTCTTTAATTTAGTTTTATTTGTTATTTTAATATCAGTTTAAGAAAGTCTCATTATATAAAAATAACATCTAATTAGCATAGGTATGTTTTCAAGAAAAAAAATGTTCAGACAAAGATCTCTCAAAATATTATCTGATTCATGTTGGATATCAAATGCTTTGAGATCAGGGAGAGAAGTCTTTCTAGTCATCTCATTCAGTTTAAGCTTTGTTTTTGTAGCATACAGGGAGCTATGGAATGTCCAATTGATCAAATAGAAACTCTAAATTTGTTTTAATATGCAGAAGTTAAATTTCTACTGAAAAATGGCATAAACCCCCTCATTCTTATGTGTCAGCAAGTTGACACAAGACTGGCTTTATGTCTATGTCTATGTACACGCACATGCACATGTGCACGTGTATACACATCTATATGTATACATATTTATATAAATATATCACTTATTTCAATTCCTGTCACATCTTTACCACATGGGAAGCTATATATCAATAGTGAGTGAACAGGAGATTGTGGGTTCAAGTGCAGTTTTGCACTTAGAAGTAGAGGCACTTGTGTCAACTCCACTTTGATGGTTTCAGAGAATAACTATGGACACAGTCATTTAAATAAACAAAACTGCATGGACAAATTGGGGCAAATGATTGTCCCCTTTTATATGTGCAAAAATATAAATGTAGTTAAAAACAAGATGAACACTTGCCTTGAAAATCTCATGTTTACAACGCTAACCTAGAGTGAGGTGGTTTGGATTCAAACACCAAGAAAAGGATCTTGCCTAGACTTTTTACATGGATTTTCTTTCTCCTTTTAAAAGGCTTCTACGTATACTCACAGTTCATTGGCTTGTTGATGAGTCTAGATGTAGGAGGAGAAAATTATTAAAGTGTTAGTTTTCTGACGTTAATTTTCCAAATGCATGCGGTTAAGTCCCTTGAGTGAAATAAACATGTTGATGGAGGAAACAGATAAAATCTTCAACCTTTTTCTCTGTTAATTCTACATACTCTCGAACTCCAACAGCTTTATATTTCTCAAGCAAAATTTACACCAGATGATTTATGATTTATCTAAACATGCTGAGTGATAGTGATGATTTATTTGTAATACACAAAGAAGTTATTGTCATTCTGTCATTCTAACAGATTGAGCCATCAGAGCAGCGCTGATGTATGTCTGCCATAAACCACACAACTTTATTACATCAGAGATTCAGTTCTGCAGCTGTGTTTAGAGGCAATTCTATTTAAAATGTGCCTATAACTCCCAAAGCCAATACCAGTATATTTGTTTACTTTCTTGCTCAGTTTGCCAGCCAAAGGCTTTTTAGGCCAAATTGCACCTATACTTGGCTCTGGAATCTGCCAAATAATGAGTTCTGAGCTTTCTGCTTCAGAGACATGTATAATTGTAAATTAACTTTGAGGATTTGATTCATTAAATGATCATTTAAAAATTACTTTTACTCAAGAATTTGTGATGTGGTGAATTTATTTGTTATTAATTCTGGTTCAACCATCTTGCCCAAAGAGACAGTTGAACTGACCAAAAATTAGGGGTCTGTGCTTTAGCTGTTTGACAGTTTTGTGGCTTTGTGGGTGGTTTTTTGTTTGGTTTCATTTGGGTTTTTTTCCTAAACACCTAACAGATGTCCAGTTACTGACAATTGCATGAAGTGAACACATACTGGAAAGAGAAGGCAAACACAAAAACATGAGACAAATTTCCCCTTGTGAGTACCGCTCATCACAAGTGTGTAGCATAAGCACCTGGTCTGGACTAGATTCCTCACTTTTCGAGGAGATGAATCACACAGGTGATACCAAGGAGGCAAGAACTGCACTATCTGAAAAATTCATGCAAGTCAGAAGCTATTTGAATGTCTCTGCATTACAGTCGACTTAGTCAAGTTTGCATTTATAAATATGCCATTTACGAGGAAGCATGTCATGAGCAGAGGAAAATCTCTGGGATGGTGTGCCTAGGCAATTACAGGTCTTTCAAAACTAACAGACCTACATCAGCAGACATTAACCAAGGATATGGACCCTATCCTGAAATGTGAAGTTGATTTTGTCTATTTTGTTTTTATTTGTATACCCAATTTAGAGTACAAGCTCTGCAGAAGGGTGAGGTGACCCCAATGTTATCCTCAGGACATGGATATATATTCAGTGAAGATTAGTGTTTAACACAGCCCACAAAAGAGCTCTTATGGCGGTTATGAAGACAATAATGCATCAAAGTGTGTATGCAGAAAACCTGGTGTAAATGCACACAATGTGTATCTCCACTCAGGAGCCATCTGGCTCCTTTATTATTGAAAGCTGGGTAAACTAAACAGACAGTGAACCAAGGCTGAAGATTAAATAGCATGCCTGTTAGCCCTAAACCAGTAGCTTTAATCCAGCCCAGATCAGGCATCCTCTTTAAAATACCTCTTCTGCAAGCCAATAACTGTCAAGGCTAAAAAAGAGTTTTAGTTCAGTTTCTATTTGGAAGACAATGGAAATACAAAAAATAATCTCATACAAAAGCTAGTTACTATTTTTTCTTGGAAACAGAGGCAACCCCAAAAGTTAATGAACCCACTTGCTAAAAATCCTTAAAACCTAATGAGTATTACAAGTAAAATTCAATGAATGGGAAAGAATGGAGATGGAAATGTCAGGCAAAAGTGGGATTTGTTAAGGGAAGTTAATTTAGGAAGGAAAAAGTGTCAAGGTTCTAAAAATGAAGAAAGTATACATGAAATAAAAGCATCCTTATAAAAAGGAATTGAAAGTGAAAATTAGAAATAAATGTATATACAGTATATCTAGTTACATTAAAAAGAGTTGGGAAAAGGCCGTTCAGAATAAATAAAAAATGGTATGCTGAACACATCAGTGAAAAATCCAGGGAAATTCGTACTGCAGTGTCTCAAAAAAGAGAAAGGAGAAGGAGCTGAAGTATATAAGGAACTGAAAAGGGAGAAAAAAATTCTAAGTCACAACTTTTTATTAGATAAAAATGGTATAGTTGCTAGGGCTACCAAAAGCGGAAAAAAGGTCTACAATGATCTTCTGTTTTAGACGAATAAAGAAACAAATAGAAAAAAGATGCTTATAATTCCCAGGATGTTAGTAACATATTAGCCATTATCTGCCACATTTAAACTAATTTTCAAATTATCATACCCAATATAAATTATATTCAGAAGTTCTAACTGAGACTGCTTGGGAATCTCTGGGTTTTAATGTTTATTTTTTATAATCCCCACAATTTTGGGAGTATAACAAAAGGCTCAAAGTGTGTTGATGTTTTGCAATTGCATAAAAGTGTCAAGCAGGATGATCTGTTATAAACTTAACATCAAACGTGAGGAAAATGGAAAAGGAATTTAGACCATGAAGAATAAAAGGTTGGTAGCTGGAAGGATTTTATAGAGACTATGGTGTCAAATAAGCTCATTTTCAGATGATTTTGCCAGTTTTGTTAAGAAAGGAGTGTCTATGTTAGCATTTTTGATGGGGTCAGGATTACAATTTTGAAGCAAATCAGTCAGCATCCAGCCTCATTTCATGGTTTTCATCTTGCAGCAGTGAACAAACTGGATTCTTTCCAGGCTGATGAAAATAGAGGATGCCTGGGACTGGTTCCAACTGTGCACCTACCATACCCATGTGTACCAGCCATGTCAGGGGTTCAGTCCACATTAAAACTAGCCTTAAGTAAAACCACTGAAACTCATGTAGTGTAGATGACAGATCCTCAGAGCTGTAACCTCTACAGATTCACTCTTTTTGCACCATGCCACTTGATAGTGGAAAAGTAATAAAAGGTAACAAAAATGATACCTAAATAGGAACACTTCTTGGTGGTGAGTCTTTTTCTTGGTGTTGAGTCTTTGGTGGGATGATTAATCTACAACTGCATAAGTAGGAATCAATATTTAATGTGAATGGAGTCTTCAGTGAGTAGATTAAAAAATGATTAAGAGATCCCAAAGTGGAGTTATTAATAAAAAATGTTACAAAATAAAAATATTTCCTTTGGGATCCTGGAGAGACTACTTCTGACTTTAGCACTGTTACATATGTTCCGCAAATAATCATAAAACCATAGATCATAAATCTAATGAATGCTGATGAAAGACTTAAAAACTGACAAAAGACAACCAGACAGTGCAGTCTGGATTATTCAGCAACTTGCGTGCAATCAATCAAAATGCATTTTCATGTATGCAATTGAAGGGAATGTATGTAGGAAAACAGTGCAGCCATATCTATTGGACGCAGTACTGTACCCTAGAAAGCAGTGACTCTGAAGTGAGTTGAGTATCAAAGTAGGGAGGTAACTGCTTTGAGCTTTCATAGCTGGCTGCAGGTATTCCTAGGAGCAGTGAGGTGATAACACTCCCAGGCACATTTGAGATGGATGCTAAAATTTGCCTGATCTGCCATGAAAATACCTAGAATAACTAATGCACAGTATTAATTTGATTTGTTTCCTCCATTTTCCTTACTGTCATAATGATGGTAGTAGATACGAGTGACTAATGATTTCTGTGAGAAAGGCCTCTTCTGTAAGATTTGATCCAAACGAAAGCTAGTCAGAAAAAAGAGAAAAAGTATTAGTAATATTTTTAATGTTTGCCACTTTCATTCAAAAAGTACTTTCCTAACTTTCACAAAACTGTAAAATTAGTCTATGATATTTCTATCACATATTCCCATTCATTTCCACCAAATTAAGTAGAAAGAACAGTAGCTATTGTCTCATTCTTTCTCTCAGACTTTGTAAGTAATCACAACTACTGTCAGATTCATAGAATTTTATTTTTTCTGTTGTTACTTCAATAGGGGCAGTCTGGGGACTTCAGAATGCCAGACTTGTTGCAGTCACCTGCTCATTTGTCTTGCAGTTCATGAGCAATTTGTTTAGCAGTTGATATGATTATGACCTTAATTTCTCTAATATTAAGATTTATAACCAGATTAAGACCTGGCTATAAATCTAATACAGCTTGAGACAACACAGAGCATCACACAAGGATATCAAAGAAATTACCTTTTAAGCTAGGGGCAATTTTCACACGCACACACACACACAAACATATTGCCCTTTCAGGTATTAGCAGGGAGTTCTTTATTTCTTTAACTTATTTCTTTATATCATCAGCGTTCACCAGTGATGCCTTTAAACATTTCAGAAGCTCAGTAGCAAGCTATTTTCCCATGGTGGGAATATTCTTAGAAATAAGCCAGTTTTTCTCATTTCAGATTCCAGGAAGGTACCACGTACTAATTAGGAATTTCAGGATTCCCCATGTCGTGGTTTAGCCCCAGCCGGCAACTAAGCACCACGCAGCCGCTCGCTCACTCCCCCTCGGTGGGATGGGGGAGAGAATCGGAAGAACAAAAGTAAGAAAACTTGAGGGTTGAGATAAAAACAGTTTAATAGGTAAAGCAAAAGCCGCGCACGCAAGCAAAGCAAAGCAAGGAATTCATTCACCACTTCCCATGGGCAGGCAGGTGTTCAGCCATCTCCAGGAAAGCAGGGCTCCATCACGCGTAATGGTTACTTGGGAAGACAAACGCCATCACTCCAAATGTCCCCCCTTCCTTCTTCTTCCCCAGCTTTATATACTGAGCATGACGTCATGTGGTATGGAATAGCCCTTTGGTCAGTCTGGATCAACTGTCCTGGCCGTGTCCCCTCCCAGCTTCTTCTGCACCTGGCAGAGCACGGGAAGCTGAAAAGTCCTTGACTAGTACAGCAGCAACTAAAACATCTCTGTATTACCAACACTGTCTTCAGCACAAATCCAAAACATAGCCCCATACCAGCCGCTACGAAGAAAATTAACTCTGTCTCAGCTGAAACCAGGACACCCCAAGACAGCCAGCAAATGGGAAAACATCTGTCATTGCATGTTCGGTTATCACCCATCCCAAGTGGTGAAGGCTGTTGCACTCCAAAGTTTCAGGACATGAGAAATGTTTCTCATAAAACGACAGATGTGTGATTTCCCCTTTATTCACATGTGAAATGAACCCAATTTAGAAAGTGGGATAATGTGTGAAGTATGTAAAATATCAGTGTGTAAATTGTTCTGAGACAGTTACAAATATTTTGTTAATCTTGAATCACAGGATCACAGAATCATATAGGTTGGAAAAGACCTTTAAGATCATCGAGTCCAAACATAAACCTAACACTACCACTATACCACTATACTATTCACTATACCACTATACCACTATACTAAAGTCCACCACTATACCATGTCCCTAAGCACCTCATCCAAACGCCTTAAAATACTTCCAGGGATGGCGACTCAACCACTTCGCTGGGCAGCCTGTTCCAAGGGTTGATCACCCTTTCAGTGAAGTAAAATTTCCTAATATCCAGTCTAAACCTCCCCTGGTGCAACTTGAGGCCATTTCCTCTCGTCCTATCATTTGTTACTTGGGAGAAGAGACCGACCCCCACCTCTCTACAACCTCCTTTCAGGTAGTTGAAGAGAGCGATGAGGTCTCCCCTCAGCCTCCTTTTCTCCAGGCTAAACAACCCCAGCTCCCTCAGCCGCTCCTCATCAGACTTGTGCTCCAGACCCTTCACCAGCTTCGTTGCCCTTCTCTGGACACGCTCCAGCACCTCAATGTCTCTCTTGTAGTGAGGGCCCAAAACTGAACACAGTATTCGAGATGCAGCCTCACCAGTGCTGAGTACAGGGGCATGATCACTGCCCTAGTCCTGCTGGCCACGCTATTTGTGATACAAGCCAGGATGCCATTGGCTTTCTTGGCCACCTGGGCACACTGCTGGCTCATATTCAACCGGCTGTCAACCAACACCCCCAGGTCCTTCTCTGCCAGGCAGCTTTCCAGCCACTCTTTCTCAAGCCTGTAGCATTGCATGGGGTTGTTGTGGCCCAAGTGCAGGACCTTGCACTTAGCCTTGTTGAACCTCATAAAATTGACCTCGGCCCATTGATCCAGCCTGTGCAGGTCCCTCTGCAGAGCCTTCCTACCCTCAAGCAGATCAACACTCCTGCCCAACTTGGTGTCATCTGCAAACTTACTGAGGGTGCACTCGATCCCTTCATCCAGATCATTGCTAAAGATATTAAACAAGACTGGCCCCAAGACAGAGCCCTGGGGGACACCACTTGTGACCGGCCACCAACTGGAGTAAACTCCATTCACCACCACTCTTTGGGCTCTGCCCTCCAGTCAGTTCTTACCCAGCAAAGAGTACACCCATCCAAGCCATGAGCAGCCAGTTTCTCCAGGAGAATGCCGTGGGAAACCATGTCAAAGGCTTTACTGAAGTCTAGATAGGCAACATCCACAGCCTTTCCCTCATCCACTAGGCAGGTCACCTTGTCGTAGAAGGAGATCAGGTTGGTCAAGCAGGAACTTCCTTTCCTGAACCCATGCTGGCTGGGCTTGATCCCTTGGTTATCCTCTACATGCCGTGTGATAGCACTCAGGATGATCTGCTCCATCAGCTTCCCCGGTACCGAGGTCAGGCTGACAGGCCTGTAGTTCCCTGGGTCCTCCTTCCGGCCCTTCTTGAAGATGGGCATCACATTTGCTAATCTCCAGTCCGCTGGGACCTCCCCAGTTAGCCAGGACTGCTGGTAAATGATGGAAAGGGGCTTGGTGAGCACTTCTGCCAGTTCCTTCAGTACTCTCGGGTGGATCTCATCAGGCCCCATAGACTTGTGAGTGTCTAAGTGCTGCAGCAGGTCACTAACCATTTCCCCCTGGATTATGGGGGCTCCATTCTGGTCCCCGTCCCTATCTTCCAACTCCAGGGGCTGGGTACCCAGAGAACAATTGGCCCTGCTATTAAAGACTGAGGCAAAGAAGGCATTAAGTACCTCAGCCTTTTCCTCATCCTTGGTCACTGTGTTCCCTCCCCCGTCTACTAGGGGCTGGAGATTCTCCTTAGCTCTCCTTTTGCTGCTAATGTATTTGAAGAACTATTTTTTGTTGTCTTTTACAGCAGCAGACAGATTGAGCTCTAGCTCGGCTTTGGCCCTTCTAATTTTCTCCCTGCACAGCCTTGCTACACCTTTGTAGTCCTCCTGAGTTGCCCGCCCCTTCTTCCAGAGGTCATAGACTCTCCTCTTTTTCCTCAGTTCGAGCCAGAGCTCTCTAGTCAGCCAGGCCGGTCTTCTTCCCCGCCGGCTCGTCTTTCGGCACCTGGGGACAGCCCGCTCTTGTGCCTTTAGGACTTCCTCCTTAAAGAATGTCCAGCCTTCCTGGACCCCTTTGCCCATTAGGGCTGCCTCCCAGGGGACTCTCTCGACCAGTCTCCTCAACAGGCCGAAGTCCGCCCTCCGGAAGTCTAAGGTGGCAGTTTTGCTGACCCCCCTCGCCGCTTCTCCAAGTATCAAAAACTCTATCATTTTGTGATCACTCTGCCCAAGACAGCCTCCAACCATCACATGGCTCACAAGTCCTTCTCTGTTCATGAACAAGAGGTCCAGCGGGGCACCTTCCCTCGTTGGCTCACTCACCAGCTGCGTCAGGAAGTTATCTGCCACACGCTCCAGGAACCTCCTAGGCTGTTTCCTCTCTGCTGTATTGTATTTCCAGGAGACATCCGGTAGGTTGAAGTCCCCCCCAAGAACAAGGGCTAGTGATCATGAGGCTTCTCCCAGCTGCTTATAGAATAGTTTGTCAGTCTCCTCATCCTGGTTGGGGGGTCTGTAACAGACTCCTGCCACAATATCTGCCTTGTTGGCCTTCCCCCTGATTCTTACCCATAGACACTCCACCCTATCGTCACCATCATCGAGCTCTAAACTATCCAGACACTCCCTGACGTATAGGGCTACCCCACAACCTCTCCTGCCTCGCCTATCCCTCCTGAAGAGTTTATAGCCATCCATTGCAGCACTCCAGTTGTGCGAGTCATCCCACCACGTTTCCATGACGGCAACCATAAATGTTGCTGAAATTCTTCTGTCACCTAGTATCTGCCTCTCCCTCTATGTGTGATTGCTGTTCGCTTTCCAGGGTACCTTGGTAACTTTCCAACATCAGTGGTTGATAGCAACAGACTTAATCCGCATCTTTGTTTCAAAGATACTAAGGGGTTTTTTTCATATCTTTAAAAAGCAAGTCCGAAAGTCTGAGGTGTCTGTGACTCTCCTACATGAACTGTTCCAGAAGGTATTCTGGGATAACAAGGATACTAAGGACACTATTTTCTTCTTGGCTTCAAGACCAAAAATTTGAGTGCCTGGCTCTTTGGTATGCCTCAGTCAATGCCTAATGTTCAGTCCAGAGCCCAGTTCTGACCCTACCGCCATGAAGAAGGAAAGATAACTGACCTCTGTAGCCTGGGAGTTTCCCTGCAGTGTTGAGGCAACATGATGCAATTAGCTCCTCTCTGTGTACTGGGAGAAACAGCATGGCCAGGACTTCCAGGGAAGGCTGGGTACCTGAAACGCCAGTGAACCAGAAATCCCTGGTTGGCCTTCAGGTGCTATGGTTAATGAAATATACTCAATAGCAGGCGTGAAAGCACAAGCGTAGTGTTTGGAGCCAAAAGTAGTCACTGTACCTCACTCCTCCTTGTGCCTGATGCACAGAAAATATGTTTATTCCACTGGGGACTTCCTTAATCCACTGACTGAGCCTTGTTTGAATACAGAGAAACCTAATCAAGAACTGATTAAGAAATTGTGTTTATTGCAGTGAAAATGAGAATGTGTGTGTGTGTGACACAATCAAACCCTTGCAGCTTTATTTGTCTCTAAACCATGGCAAGAAGAGGTGGAAAAGTAAATTTAAAAACCCATGATGACACACTAAATCAAACAAAAAAATACTACAGAGAAAATGCAGAAACATTATTTGACATTATTCGATAAAATGTACTTTTATTTCTGAAAAACAAATACTCTTATACTCTGAGTGAAGCAAAAATCAGCCATACTAATTTCTGAAATAAATCAGCCTTTTTTTTAAATGATTGATGTTATTTCTTTGAAGATCACTTTTCTTACAAATGTTGGCAATCTTGCTTTTGAATTACTTACCTAGTTATCTATTTCCTTCTCAACATACTTCCTGCTCTCTTCCTGCATTAGCCTGCATTGCTTTTAGTTTGTGTTATGCAGCAAATGTATTTTGTATCATTTAATTAGATTCTCCACTCTGAGGTACTGGTCTTTGGAGCTGTTCTGCTCTATGGAAGATAGAAGTAAGAGAAACAACATCTTGTGTAAAGCCTGCAGCATTTCACAATAAGCCTTTTTATTTTGTCTGCAAGTTAATTCCTTGGAATACACAGAATAAAAAATGGTATTACAAGGCAATAATTTATATACTGATGTTAGGCATTAAAATGCCTGGGCTGATTAAGTGCTAAAATGCTGACTAAAGAAAAAACAATGGGTTCACAAAGTGATCTGATTGAAAGTTTGCATCTTGAGACTGCAGTTCAGCTAAAAAAGGTGTCTAAGTACTGCAGTATAGCTGCATCATCTCATATGGTGAAATCTTGACTGGATACATGAGGGCAAGGACTGTCTTCTTCCATGCATTTGTATTGTGATTGGCCCAGTGGGGTCTTAGCAGAATTGAGGACTTCAAGCATTATTGTAACACCCACTTTGTTGGCACAGAAATGCCATGTGAGAGTTTTTAATGCTAATAGATACTACACAATTTAAGAACTATTTCCTTGGGACTATGTCTTACTTAAGCTTCCAGGTGAAAGCCACTTGCTCTACAACCTTTCATTATCTTCTCTTATTCAAACAGAAGCTTTTTCCATATAAACCACTGTAAACCCATTGAAACAGACCACAGAATACATTCAAATGTTGAAGAATTTCCTATGGTGGCAGGCAAGGATTAGACCAGCCTTTAGAGACCAAAAGTTTAGAGAGAAGTAACTTAATTGCTAGTTGTCATAAGTTCTCCTTTTCCTAGATTCTGTTCTTATGATCCCTAAAAATTCAATCCTCAGGTTATATTGTTGTTATTTCTTTGCTGGGTCTTCTTTTACTTGCTTTATTTTTCATGCCTGTTCCTGGCCATACTGCAATAATGTATTGCCACATTGAAGGGCATGGACTTTTGTCAAAGGTATGCCTGATGGCATCTGCTCCAAGGCACTGACAAAAAAACCATAGAGTGTCCAAAAGGCTCCAGAAGGAAAAGATAAGATCCTCAAATTGTATAATGAAGCATTAAGTAATTAGAAGACAACATGGTACAAGACTCAGCTGGGCAACAGGAGTTTCAGCAGAGTTTGAAGGAAGGAGTGAAAATCATCTCGCAGTTTTTGCTGAGGTTATGAAGCAGCCTTACTGTCCTTACAACCACTATTCCAGACTCAATGCTGTAACAGCAAAAGTGGTTCCTCAGCAGTGCCTGTTCAATCATGTAAGTCCCAGGTGCGCTCTACGTCAAGAATGCAAATAGCAAAGGTCACTTAATTTCATTATACTGCAAATGCTACAGAGCTTGCTGTGGTGTCTGGAAAATCCCAATCTCAATGCCCAGTGGAATTTTAATGGAAGATATGCACCTGTCAGGCCTGTATGTAACTGTTCTATAAAGCTGACCAGTCAAAAATTTGTCTTTAAATATAGACATGAAATAATCTCTGCCTTTTGTTCTATTTTCCAAATAGAATACTAAAACAACAACAGAAAAATCAGATAACTTGTATTATTTCTTTCTTATTTAAGTAACATGCTGAAGTCCTGGCCAAGAATAAGGCACCATAAAAAGCTTACAGTGGTAAAATGAAAAAGGCTAATGGCAAGCATAAACCACACATCAAACCTTTTTCCATTATATACATTATTGGAATAGGTAATTTTCTCTAGTAGCCTAGAACCAGAAGGCAGTGATTAATACAATTTATGACAGATTTTCTTCTTAAGGCTAGTAATGTGCTTCCTTGCTGCTATTTTGCTCTCATTAATGCATCTGTTATGTCCTACATATATCTTTTACAATACCTGATCTAATCTGATTTATGATGAAATAATTCCATGATACACAATAACCTTACCAGCCTCTTAAAATATCAACATTCATTATGAAGTTCTGGCAAGAGAGAGACTTCTTTATAACAAATTCCCTATATGAAAGGTATATTTTTAACTTCCACTGTGATGTCAGCCTGAAAACTGACTTTAAAATGCCATGCTTAGATCACCTGCAGATTTCATGGAGAAATACAAGGTTTTACTCCTTTGACTGAGATTTACTATGTTGAAGAAATGAGGCAGAGAAGAAGAAAGTAAGAAGGATACCTGCTCTTCTTTCTTGGGTATGATCCCAACCATTTATGTCTTGTCTTGTAAAATCCCACCAAAGTCATTGCTAAGTGTGCTCTAAAAACTGTGGTTTGGTTCCCTTCCTGGTTAAACTGTGTAAGCACTAATAAAACACAATGAATGGATCTCTGCAATTTTGATGGTTGTTTTGGAAATTCCTAGGTAATGAATGAGGTTTCAGAAGCCTAGAAAATAGTGAATACTGTGCCTGATTTTAAAAGTATAACCAAGGGGATTAGAGGTAATTCAGTATAACTTATTATCCCAAAAAAATACAGGAAAAAATAAACAATATGTTAGAAATCACCTAAAAGGAATTGATAAGTAATAAGTTGGATTTGTAAAGAACAAATAATGTCAGATAAAACAGTGACAGGACTATTTCCTCTGTATCAGTAAATAGTCCTTGGAGATACAAGAGAGACAGTAGATGGTATTTATTCTGTGCTGGGTAAGAGTTTTGGCAATGTTCTTGTAAGGAAGCTGGGGGAATACAGTCTTGATAAGACCACTTGAAGATGGTTACACATGAACAGGGCTAGAAAACTGCTCAGAGAGTATCCTTCCATATTTCATTGTTAAACTGGATTAACTACTAAGTGGAGATTCTATAGTGGCCTTTACTAGGTCTTTAGCATACATTTCATCCATAATTTTGTAGATTAAACAAGTAATATATATGTTTAAGTTTTCAGATGGTCATGCATAAACACATTTTGGAGGACAGCGAAAATTCTTTAAAGTTCTTAAAAAAACAGAGAACCATCCTGGAAAAATCCTTGGATGCAAATAAGCAAGGAGGAAAGCAGAGGACTTCCAATGCATATACATGCAGTTTCTACTGAGTGTAAGACGGAGAACAACTACTGTGCTTGTATATAAAGTTCATATATGCATTAGTGGATCAAAATCTGATTGTAAGTTTGCAGCAATAAACTTTTTTTATAGAAACCGTCACTCCTATTAGAGACAGAAAGGCTTCAGATAGATAGAATATTTCAGGAAAGACAGAAAACAAATGGGAGATTCAGGCATGAGTAAAATGTATTTGTTCTGTATAGAAAAGACAGAAGATATGTTACCATGTTTTTCTTCCATGTTTTGCTATGTAAAAATCATCTCAAAGAAGATGGAAATTAACTGTTCTTTTGGTCATGCAGTTTAAATTGCAGCTAAAGAGATTTAGGTGAGTTATGAGTAAAACCTTTCAAACAGAGATGATAATCATCTGCTGGATAAACAGCTCAGATATGGGATATGGTATTTCTATCCCTTGCAGTTTTTTGTGAATAAGGCCTCTGTTAAAAAAGTTCAGAAGTCGTTAACTCCACCTTGAGACAACCAAAGGACTAGTTGATTTCTTCCATCTTATCCATTCCAGTTTCCAAGTTCTGGACAGTTTTGGAACTACAAGCTATAACTTCATTAACAATTGCATACAATGAACTCATGTCTATGATTCTTATTTAAACAAAAGCCATACAGCACTGTTCTTGCCATGCAAAGCATCCTTTAAATATAAGTATTTATAGCCTCTATAGGTTCTGATTAAAATGGCAGGAAATTTCCCTCCTGTGAGGACTGGATACACAATCATGACCAAATGCTTTGCCCTGTGTTTCAGTGCATATGACAGAAAAAACAACTGTAGGACTCAAAACCATTGAAAGATACTCTCTATTGCTTGATTTTCAGCAATACTCAGGGAACATCTCCTCAGACACAAACTGATACATCTTCTGACTTCCAAGGACACAAATACTCCTGGGTTAACATCTGTCTCTTGGGATTTTAATTTTGAGCAGTCAAACACTGTCATTAAAGTCAGGTGGTGAAAAGGTTAGCTCCCACATTGATGACCCTCAGAGTTTGGGTGATCTTAGAGAAGTGTTCCTTACAGTCTCTGCCGCAGAAATTCAGTCATTTACCAGCACCTTCAGATAACTGTTAGTTTTAGCTGTTTTAAGACCACCTTTGAGCTATTCAGAGGCGTGTTAGATAGAAAGCAAGACTGCCATGTGTCCATCGCAAAGAGAGAAGACAATATTATGTCCACCGTTGCAAGAGTCCGAAAAAGACTGTGAACTCTCTGATTGAGCCAATAGTTATTTTTGCATTCGAGTGACTAAATATCCTATTGTCCGTAGCCTATGCCTATGAAAAATCCAGAAATTCTGTAATAGAGATAAAGTATGATGTTCAGCAAACAAAATAAATTTCTAAGCGGGGCAGAAAAAAAACCCAAACCAAACAAAAAACCAAAACCAAAACAAAACAAAAAACCCAAAACCCCCAAACCAGGGAAACAATAATCAATTTTGCCACTGAAGCTTACTGATGATTTCATCACTGTATTAATAAAAGATTGCCCTATGCCAAGAAACAGCACAACCTCTCTATTTCTGATTAATATTGTTCTCCATTGCATTTTATTTCTTATAATACAAAAGACACACTTTCTTACGACAAACTCAGAAATGGTGAAGGAAGTACAAAAAGAATCACAGCAAAGGTGAGCAAGAATCAAAGTACTTTGTTTATTGAAGCATCTGTGAAATAATCCAAGCTTTGTAAGAAGCCTTTGAAACAAACTAGCACTAGTTAGAGAGGTTTTCCTCATGAAGGTATACAAAATGAATTTATGGAAGAGCAACGACAGCACAGATGGTTCAGGAGCTAAGTATGTCGGCTTCCTTCTCCACATGCAGCAGTGAAATCTAACTTTTACAGAAACTGTATTCTGTGCTGATAAAAACAGTGGTGGACAGACTTACATGCTATTCTGAAATGTATCAACATTGAGAGATACATCTCTAACTATATAATTAAACGTTTGAATCCCCCTCTGTCAACCCTCCTGCTGATACCCTATCTCATGGGAGCGTACTAAGAAAACTTTGGGGAAAACAGAATATTGAGATTATGAAAGGTCAACTTCTATCTCAGACACGGGCTTTCATTTGTAATATTGCAAGCAATTTTAATTTTTATGATTGGCAAAATTCACAGATTCACTTTTGTGCTTCACTGAATAGATGAGGATAAAAAAAAGTGCCCAAGCTAAGAGCATTTACAGCTTTACTCCCAGATGCTGAAGTGGCAGGTTTTTAAAAATCCAGGTATCCAAAAATCAGTCAAAGATTGCACTGAGTAGCTAACATGCTAAACATCTATTTTGTATTTAAGATATATGAAGCAATATTCAAAAACCTAATTACCAAACCAAACATTGCAATAAAATCACAGTATTGAAAGAGCAAAGAGTTTACAAGCCACAAAATGGACACTAATGCAAGGAGGAATTCATCACTCATCAGTCCCTGATTTTTCATCCAATTACTTAGTTTTATGGTCTTTGCTTTCCAACATGAATTGAATTAGTTTTAGTTTAGAGTTTCACAGGGAAAAAATGGTGCCTTTATATTAGCCATAGAAAGTGTTCAGAATTTACTTGAAGTAATGAAGCAATATAATTAAGAGTTGCTAAGAAAAAGACTATAAAGCATGATTGCATTTTTTCTACTCTTTATTGCTTTCAAATTATTAACTTAGGCTTTAAGAGCAAGTGCAGATGGCTTCATAAATAAAAAAAATGTGTATATCGTTAATGGTTTTCAGAAGATTCCTTTTTTTTTTTTTTTTTAAGCTGTTTTTCACTGTGAAATCACTGCAGAAGTCTTCTCTCCTGAGAAACAAAACATCTGCCCAGTCTTTTGGTCCCCTAATATCCGGGTGCATCCATTACTCCACAGCAGATGCTCTTCCCAGCTAATACATATTTCTGTAATCAACACTAAGCATAACTATTGGCCAAAAAGGCAAATTTCACTCATTTAGACGGAGAATGCATTATTGCGACCTCATCGAGTAGTAAAAGTAGTGAAATCGGAGGACTGTTACTGAAACTGTCCATTTAGTGCCTTATACTCTCTGTAGCATGCAATGAGAGAGGTTTACATGCTGGTAGCTTGTTTAGGAAGATTTCATTAGAGTTCTTCATTAATGTTTTTCTTCTGGTTTCTCATGATGGGATATCAAAAATGACTAGGTTTCTCCCTGCTGAAAAATGTCTTCCTTGATATATGGATAATTTTTCAACTAATGTGTATCTCAAGGGATAGCTATAGAAAGCTCTGAAGAAAGTTAGTGAAGGGTAATATTTATAGAACAAGCTAAGTATAGCTGCATTCATAATGCTAAGAATTGAATTAATGCTTAACAATAACTCATCATGACCTTGATTTCATTATATGGTATAGATTATTCACTAGCTATTACCAGAGAGAGAACAAAGCTAGAATCACTCAGCACTTCTTACTTTTTTATCTTTTCAAGGTATGGGCCAATATTTTAGCATTTCTACCAAATCTGTTTGCTGGTGTAAGTTTCTGTCAGTCACCCAGCCAGTATTAAGAAAATTTTAGCCATCATTAAAATTTTATGTCTCTCAAAATAAAAAAATGCATGTTCATTTCCTGAACCGTCACCCATACCACTATATTTGATTTTATATTTACTAAAAAAAAGATTTGCTTGAGCTATCTAGAATGCACTAAGCAAAACCTGAATTTTAAGGGATTAATTACTATTATAAATCTGTGCTATAACTAAAACCTGATCTGATATTGTCTTATAATTGCTAAGACAAGTTTACCATGTTTTGTGTTAAGTCATATGGATATACCCAGAGAAGTTCTTCAATGATTTGTGAGCAAATACTACCAAAAGTCACTGGGACTGTTCATCAGACTTCTAGGTGTTCTTGGAATTCCTGCTTCTACACATCTGTGTTAAACACTTATATGTGGTCCATTTTCATAGCATAATTATCTGCACTACAAAAGCCACTAAATGGTCTTTTTCACTCAGTAGCCTAAGGGAAGAATGAGTGTGGAGAGAATTAGCACAGTGTGGGGAGCCTTACCTAGTTGCTATATCTATGCTACCCTTTATTTTTTTAATTTTTCTGAAAAAAAAAAAAAAAAAAAAGTCTAATTCACAGCAGCCACGTTGTTCAAAATTTACCATTATTTTCTTGTGCACATTTATTTATAAATCTATTTCTATTACATGTTTCTTGGGACATGGTTTCCATATTCTAACAACAAACTATTCTCAATTTGTAAGTAATAACAATAAAACTTGTGTACTTTTAGTCAAAAAACTGTCACAAGCGCAGTCCTTTAAAATTTACCTTAACAGTACTTTTCATCAGGTATGTATATGGTTTTGTAAGAAAATACAGAAATATATGTATGAATTATAGCTGTGTATACACATTCATATAAAAAGCTACATGCATGCAAACATAAGCTGAAATAATAATTAAAAAATCGTAAAAAGATAGGATGACTCAAGACTGTCTTCCTTTGTACTTTTTGTATGGTAACTTTTCTATAATAAAAAATATTAATTTTATTTTTCCTAGATATAACACAGGTCAATGTTTTGGCATGACACAGAGCTCCAAACAGCTATTTTATATGTCTTTAAAATGTCTTTTTTAATATGTCTTCAGTATTTTGCTTTTGACTTTCAACAGAATTAATGGAAAATAAGTGTCAGTTTGACACTCAAGGTGAAAACTGAGGTTATACCATTAATCATGTTTATGATTTACTCCTTCTCCTGTCTAAGTCTTCATAGCAATGTGAACCATAGCCTCCCGGTTTGTTGTTGTTTTTATACATACATATTGGGTTTTGTGACAACTGTACCTCTGTGATTGATACACAAAAATTGAGAAGAATAAATGGAAAACTTGAGCTATTTTTTCTGATTTGGAGTTGTATTGGTTTTTTCTTTTTAAAACACTAGTTAAATTTGCACTGACAATATATAACAACTCAATAGTAAGGTACCAATATGTCATCATATAAACAAATCAACGAAGACATACTTTAGGGAATCCTGAAATTTAACAAGCTGTCTTGCATTAAGCAAAAAGAGAGAATCCAGCTTTTAATATGTTAATTCAGTATCTATTGCAGATGTGCCTAATCTCAACACCTCTGTAAATTGTCTATGACAAATAGTAAACATTAACTACATGGGTAAAGAGGCATTAATATCTTATTTAGCAGTTCTCATTTTGCAGGTAGAAAACTAAAGTAATTAACCATGCATGCAGTCATTCATTATAAAATGTCTAGGAACTGTTGACTTTCTCCCTGATGTCTTAATGAAGGTGTTGAGATACCACTTTCTGATTTCTAGCCCTAGCTTTTAGCTTTGACAGGTATTCAAGTATTAATGAGAATATATCATTGTTCTTGGAAATAAACTGTTTGGCAGGATGATGCCTCTGCGACTTCAAAATGCCCAATGATCATCTTCGCCATCTGCCTTGGTCTTAAATAAGACCAAGGTCACCACTGGTCTTAGTCGTTGACCATTAAAAAATCATAATTCATCCATCTTTGGGTCACTATTTCAGAGCTATGAGCTGGGTATTGCAAAACCTTTTACTTAAAAGTTGATCTTTTTTGTTTCAATCTTCATGTTTTCCCATTCTTACTCTCTTTTGATTCAAATGCTCTTTGGGACAAGCATCATTTAAAAGGCATGCTTGACCAAACAGATGCTGCTATCAGTGGTTGCCTTCATACATTAGTTATAGGGTAAAGATCTTAGTTAAAAGATTACTGAAACCAGCACTTGTAACATAATTTCTAATAATTTTAATAAAGATAGGATTCCACCTAATCAGGTGCTTCTATCAGGTGCAAATGCCATTTTGTTTACATAAATTTCTGTTTGTAAGGTCCATCAGCTAGATCCTAGGGGATGCCTGAACAGGTCACAGGGCCTCTAAGACTCTTTCTTTTCCTACCTGTAGCAATTATGGATATTCTGATTATTTTACTAAAACTTTTTCTTTTGCCTTTTTTGCCTCTGTGACACTGTAAAATCTCACTTTATCCCAAAAGTCACCTGACTGCAAGCATATGCACTTGTGGAGATTTGTTTTGAGGACTAAGTGGGTGGCACAGGTTGTCTGCACTGCAATGAATTTTTTCCCTTGCTACTGAACTTCCATTGACTTTTAGCTTTTCTCCTGCCCTCTGCCTCCCTGGGAAGGCAGACAGCTTACACATGGCACTGTGTGACCACAGGCAGCCAGAACACACTGCAGAGAATTCAGACAGTTGACTTTACAGTTTCTGTAGCCTTTAAAATTCCCACCGTCCCTGGACCATGTTTTCCACCCAGTCACTGGGAGAGAAAAGAACAGACTATAGAGACTTGCTGCCTTGACAAGGTCCCAGTGACATCATTCAAACCTCTGAAGAGTTCTTTGCAAATACAGTACAGTGAGCTTGCAATTTAGCCTTGATCTAAGCTTAGCAACTAGCTAGGTACGTGATTAAATGCTCCCATTTCTTATCTAACCTGGCCATCACAGTTTTCATATTGGTATAAATATTTTGCTGAAAGATATGGTCTTCTACCAAAAAGTCAAATTCCAGTTCCAGTTCCACTCTCTCCGTGTCCTGATACACAAACACGTAAAATGTAGATGGAAAATCAGTATAAAGGTGCCTTATTCTATTGTGTCTTACCCCTTTTTCTCATATAGGAACAAGCTACAACTGCTTAAATTTCATTAAATGGAATCAATGATGGGGAGCTGCCCTAATTTAATCATAATGAAGTGCAGCAATTTCAGCGTTGAAACAAGTTCCAAGTCTGATGAACATAATGCTGAAAGTGCTGGGACTGAATCTGTCCTGGGATAAATGCAGCTTCACGATGTTCAACAACAAGTGAACATTTTTCAAACCCTTCCCCACTACAGATAAGGTTGATGGGAATTCTGCCACCACTTTCAACGAGGCCAGGAGTTCACCTTGGGTAAACAGGCTTTCTGGAGACAATCTATTTACAGAGCAGTGAGCCTCCCCTTTCTGCTATTACTTTATCTCATGTCACTGCAGACTGAAGATAAATTACCATGTGCTTTAAGGTAAGCTAATAGAGCGGGACTCTGATACCTTTTATGGGCTAGGTCTTCAGCTGAGATTTATGCCTTTGCCCTAACAGAGCTAGTTGTTTACCTCATGCAGATGAGGTTTATTCCTTTCAATACAGAGACTGATTGCTTAGGTCTCATGCACCATGACCTATCTTAACCATTGCAGGACTTTTCATTGCAGTTTAAGATATGATATGAATGCCCTAAATTAAATACAGTCAAAAAAGATGAAAAAACCTTAGGTTTTGTAGGAAGAGTTCAGAGTAGTCAGTAAATATAATTTTTGTTTGGGATTTAAAAAAAAAAAAAAAAAAAGAGAGAGAAGTAAGCAATGGCTTTTGCAATAAAATGACCAAACCAAAAGAAAAAAAAAAGTTGTCTAGATAGACTCAGATTCAAATAATGTTAACAGTTAAGTGAAAATCATGAATTTCATTTCAGTTGAACTACAACCCTCCTGCTTGCTAAAAAAAAAGGTCCTTTGAAAGGGAACAAAATCATCTGTTAAAATTAAAAGCAAAAAAATTGTTTAAAAAATGTCAGCAATGTTTCTTTTCTTTTCTAAATATTTTTTTACTTGAAACTAGTCATAATTTATGAACAGTTCAGATAAACTCAATTTTTTAAAATTTCATTTTTTTAGCAAAAATAGTAATAATGAATATTTTTTAATTGAACCACAAAGGTAGATAGATAGCATATTTTGGACATGTTAATTAATACAAAAATCAGAGAGGGCTGTAAATAAGTAAAAGCAGCGTATTTGTAGTCCTGTGCAATTCCATATCTTCTGTAATGGACAAATAATGCATGCAGCTGGATGAAAACCCTGCCATCTACTTTTCAGTGAAATAACAACAATCATTCAATGCTTAAAGGATCGTAATTACCTGATAAATTTGCATCCTTGTCACTACTGATGCAAGATTCAAGCTGCCTTTTATTTTCTGCTAAACTATATTTTGCAGCCAAGTATGGCATACTGGCTGAGTAATGGACTAAAACCATGAAGTTAAAAGTATGTGAAATCCTTTTAACGTATCTTGATATCTCTAGAACAATTTTTCATCTTCTTGCTACCACTGAGGAAATGGGATGAAGGAACTTTAAATCAAAATAAGTCTTGGATAATAATCAAAGTCTTTGACTTGGATAATAATCAAAACAGATAAACATTTTAGGAAAGAAATCTATGAAAAATTCAATTATTATCATTAAAAACATGTATTACATGATTTCATTCCCTGTGTTTTTAGTAAAACTAATTATGCCCTGCAGAGCATTAATTAAAAGATTTCTCCCCATAGTGTTTGCTAGTTGATTTTTCGAAAATAGGGTTGTGCAAAAATATTTAGAACTCATGTAATTTTCCCTTGTTCTCATTTTAAACAAGATATTGGTTTTGGTATCCCAAATGTTTAGTGTTCAGACATCTGTACTAGATCAAGTCCATAGCAACTAATGGATCAGGTGCAATTTAATTAGCACTAATTGTCTTACATTAACTTGAGACAGAAGGAAATTCTACTGTCCAGTCACTGCCCATGAAAGCCTGTTTTCCTGGTGTCACTGCTAATCACCTAAATAGAAAGTAATGTTTCAAATTTTAAGAAAATAACTGTGTGTCTTTTAGCTCACCAGGATGATATCAGAGGCTTTCATAGGTTTTATTGGCAAAACTATTTTTTGGCACTCTTGGAGGTCTGTTTTCATGAATTTTGTATTTTGTGCTGCTGACCTCTGGTGTCATGGGGAAAAAAAAAAATCTTTTAATACTATTACTCAGAGCTGTCCAAGTCCTAAAAGCGTCCCCCCTGCCCCAGCCCAATGGCTCTTCAAAGGTTGAAAATAAAGTTTAGAAAAACAAACAATTCAGTAAAGATACCTATGAAATATCAAAAATAATTCAGTTTCATACTTTGTCTTCCTAACAGAGCTCAGAAAGGTGCCAAAACAATAGGATGGGCTATTTATGCCAAAGATGTTAGCACCCCCCCCATATTATTTGTGCAAAAAACTAATTCTCTTTAAATGTAAGCTTTTAAATTCAACTACATTTACAGCACATCCTCTTTTTTATTTTTTACCACCTCCTGTGTCTACAGTCAACATTTCCAGAAGCCATAACTAGTGATGATAAAGCAGAAAATGAGGAAGACCAGGTAGATATACAGCATATTTCTGCCTCTTTCTCCCCACACTTATGACAGTTCTTTGAGCATAAAGAATTATAAGCCTCTACACTGAAAGATAATTATTCCATACAATGCATCCTATCCAGGCAACTGCCTTTTTCCTACATGCTCTTTGTGTTGCCCAGTGACTGTCGGTAATGTAATCCTAAAATCTCAACATAATTTGAACCCCAACAAAGAAACGTGCTAGGCACTGTGCAAACACAGACTACCACCTCATGCTGGGTCCAAAGACCTTACAAACTGAAAAACTGGTCTGGAAGAACTACAGAGTGTAAAGAAGGCAGCAGGGATGCACGACTGGATGGAGAGGGCAAAGCTGGTACATGGTAAAGGTGGGAAAAGAAGGTTCCTGGAGAAAAATGACACAAAGCAAATGTAGCCCAGTCCTGTTGTTTCTCCTGGACATGTTACTGACTTGTTTCTAGGGCCACATGGTGAGGGGTTGCATGAAATTTTTTCCATCCAGTCACTTATTTGAATTGTGGAGAATTTTCTTGGGGAAAGAATGAAGGTTCTATTTTTGTCCCAGAAATGTTTCATTTCAGAAAAGTATATGGGCAAATTAAGTCTGCCTGCAAACAACATTGCACTGGCTATCTATGCTCTGGCCAATACTGAATTTCAATGAGGGGACTTATGTTGCATAAGGTGTATTGGGAAACTTGTATTTCCACCTTCATTCATCATGGCATCTTTCCTTTGGCATGTTCCAAATTAGAAAAAGCTGAACATAGATTTCAAATGCATATTGCATGCCATAACACAGCTCAACAGTTGCTTGCAGAATTTCTTGTCCACTGTTAAAAAAGATTAACAGCTGCCAGAAATGTAGTATTATTCAAATCTAGCATAAAGGACACATGTAGGCACTCAAAGACATGCTTTAATTTTATCCCATCTGTTTTATAGTAAGCTGAAAATTTAATAATTCAAATTGTGTATTAATTTTATTAGTAAAACAGGAACCATAAATCTAAATGGATAAAAAAGGTAAATGTATAGGGCAAGAAAACAAATTATATAATCTTAAGAAAATGACCATATATTGAGGAAAGACCATAACTGACTTTGGGTCTTCTGTTTTCTAGACTTCAGGACAGACAGTAAAGCTAGATGAAGAATCACACTCTAGAAGGAACCAGTAGATTTCCAAAAGCTCAGTGTGCTTCCACCTGTGTGACTTGAGCAGTAACAAAAATATGGTATTTTGATGACTTATACAGGAATATGAGAGAGAAACATTGAAAAAGACGGATCTATTCTGGAAACAGTTGAAGGCAAGTAAAAAAGATAAAAGCAGAATAGATATATATGTTTTAAAAAAAAAGGCAAAAAAACCCTAAAACAAAACCTCAAAGCCCCCTCTAAACCCCAAAACCAAACAAAAAACATCCCACCCTGTATATACCAATTAATATTGGAAATTAAAAACATAAAAAATAATTAGCCAAAATAAGAATTAAACTACACTTCAGTGGCACATAAGAAGTTTGACTGTCTGCCTTACTACAATGTGATGAATTTCACACTTAAAGAAACTTGCAGGTCTTTGCACAGGAAGCATTCATCAGAGCCTGGAAACTCTGGCTTTGTTCACAGGGACTGGGATCTACATCCAGGGGAATTACCCTGGTGTAAAATTGGGGTGGAAGCAAAAGCCAGCCTTTATGCATCAACTCCAGCCCTTTATCCTTCAGCACAAGAACCTCAAAAAACAAGCACATTAATAACTGGGAGGCTAAACCTCCTGTCAGTACAAATACTGCTCAGGTCACAGCTATCCACAGGTCACAGAGGACTGACAAAGTGGAATAATTCAGGAAAGGATATATATGCAGTTAATTTTAAAGTTTCCTTTTAAATCAGCAGATTCTCCGTGCACGTGTTAAACATAGTACTGATAAACTCTCAAACACATGTGAATTCAACAACCAGCACATGACTTCAAAAGCCAAACAACATTCTATTGTGTATCAGTATAATTTATGATGATGCTCAAGGTCTCATGGCTTCATTGAATTAGTAGGACAAGAATTACCAGAATAGGTGATTTTTGAGAAAGTTTCCAGATTTTCAAGCTATTTTTCCAGTGGAGTAGATTAAATATGAGGTTGATTGATACATGTGTAGTGCTAGTTTTAGCAAGTTTCCTGGGATTTCATACACTTTCACATCTTTAGTAAGCCTTCACTTAGTATCAGACAATAACAGAAATCATTACAAATGAAGAAAAGAACAAACGGAACAAGATCTATAGAGCCATGCTTATTAGATTTGTGTGCATTTTTCCCTTTCAAATTGCAATCTTCACAATTAAACCCAGGATAAGCAGTTCCAGTCTTCAAGCTGCCAGTACAGATGAAAAAAACTATATCAAATGACAAACCAATGTCCTTCATTTCTTGTATTTTATATGGCAATCTATCTTTTCTGTACTTGGGCCCATTCTGAAATGTTCTACATCTTGCCTTTTAATTCTGGCTTTCATATCTCTGATATCAGATGAGGATAGATTTCTCGGCCCTATAGAAGTGTTCTGCTGAACATTAAAAATGGTGGGGAGGTGTATTCTATAGCTTTGTTGATTGATAAATCAGTGACATTTTAAATAATGCATCTTTGACCTCTTAAAGGATGAAGAAGATACCTTGCAGAAGTTATCCAGTACTGGGGGGTTTTTTATTAAGAAAAAGCTTTTCCTAAGAATTAATCAAAAATGAATCACAGAAAGATATTCCAACAACCCAGCACTGAAAAATGAAAGTTGTTAAAAAAAAAAAAACTTTTTACTTTTACATTCTCCTTTTTCTTATTTTTTCCCTTCACTGTTTTCTTGCTTTTGAAATCTGTATCATAATATTAATGAAAATAGAGTCAGCTTTTTTCCTTTGTCTTGATGGGAACATTTTTCCATTTTCTAAGTTTCAGTTCCTTGGAAAATTGTGGAGTGGAAAACTAAATAAAGACAAATGAATTATCTTTTTTGCTGCATTATCTCCTCAGACAGGGAGAGACGATTGGAGAGTATTTTGAAAGACACACTTGAAAAGTTGTTACTCACTAACAACACGACAAATGCAGATGAGAGCAAAAATGTTTTGCTCCTAACATTCTCAGGGAACAGCAACATTTTCCTAGCAAACATACTGGTTTTGACTAACACTTCTTACCTGAAAGTGGTATAATTGAGAAAAGCTCTGCCTTTAGTGATGATAGAGATTTTCAGAAAAAGCTGACACATGGTAATAAAATTATATGTATGTGAATGACAACACTAAATTACAATTATATAACTCCTTTCTCTTCATTCAGTGAATTCATTAAGTTGTTCATTTCACATTCAGTAACAGTTTAATATCTGACCTTGGCTTTGCTTACAGTTCCCTTTTGAGTTCAAAAAGACCTATGCTGTCGCCTGTCAAAAAAGCCTTGTGAGCTTCCCATCTTCCATATGTGGCTCACACACTTATCTCCCCACAGTAAATCATTGCAAAAGCCAGGGAACTGGACCCACAAGCCTTGTGAACTCAGATATCTTCTCTAGTAACAATAATAATCCTACTGAAGTTGTCTGCAATAAATAAAGGTCATAGTAAATTACAGTCATAAAGAAAGAGCAATAAATCCTGTTGTCTGGAAAACGTTGATTCTAACTACTAAATAACACTAAATAATCAAAGAAGTTCAGGGAATATATCGTTTGGCTCGCATCAATGTCATGCTGCTTACATTCTTCTACAATATTGAATCCCATGCTAAATGCAACATTTGAAGAACAATTCCTCTGATCATATTGTCAGGCACTTCGTACTGAAAAAATGTGCTTTATTATCAATTTCCTTTGATTATCAATAAATAAATAAATGCTGGAACTTGAGTTCTGCTTCTGCTTCCATGTGGTTATTCTTTGTGACTGCTCTCTCTTTAACGTATAACTGCATGAATATAAAATCTGTTACCAAGTCTTAACAGCCTGTCTCTTCTCAAATCCTGATAGCATGTTACTTTAAACTCCAAAGAGAAAGATAAAGAATTTGTTTACAATTCTGTAATTTACTGGTTTGCTAAATGTGTGAGGACAAAGAAGAAATTAGAAAAATGAAGTAATATATGGTCCAAATGCGCCAGTTCCTCTGCTAAGAAATTACAATTTTGGTTTAAAATAGTTGATAGGTTTGTATGAAAACTCATGCAAAATTTTTTGCATTTTAAACTATTCAGTAAAGGGTAATAAAAAGTTAACAACTGAGGAAATATATATTATAAATTTGTCATTTTTTGTTATTTAGATCATGCAGAGATGCATTTTGGTTTCAGCTAATTCACTGTATAGCTAGGTTATGAGAAGTTCAGAGATATGAAAAGTATATTTGACAGTACCCTACTGTTTATGATGCCAGCAAGAGAATTAATATTAGATTTTTTTTTTTTTTATTACGACAGTTACATATTCTTTAATATAAAACACACCATGTTCTGGGTCATGGGACTCTAAGACATGTCACTATAACTGTCTTATGACAGTTATAAAAATGCAGTTATAAAAATACAGTTAAAAAATGCAGTTCCATTACTAAAATTTGTGACTAACTTGAATAAAGCCAAAGGAAAATATAGATCCAACCACACAGACTGAAAAACAGAAATAGCTGATCTAGTTAGGAACTGCATAAAATGTCTTCTCTGATAATTTATATTGTGGACAGAAGGTTAAAAGTGACCTCTCTAAGACGTTAGGATGGTTCATTTCCATTCAGCACATTACATGGGGGTTTTAGAGGAAGTTTTGGTATGATACAGACTTAAGCATATACTTAAGTGCTTTACTGAATGATATACCATGGTGCAGTTCTCATTCATGTCATGGGAAGATTGGAGTGGTTTGCATTGGGACGAATAAAATCATGATCTATTTCTGGCAGGTTTAGACATATAGGACACACAACTGGTTTTAGCGGCTGGTGCTACCCAGAAAGACTTCAGCATACCAAAGCCTGTTATGCTCTGCTAAGACATTTGAGATCTTTCAGCACTGCAAGTGTTGCCTTGATGTCCTTGGCCATTTTCCCTTCCCAGATGTCCATCTTGTCTAACGTGTTAACGTTACCTCCTTGAATCCCTCAGAGATGGCTGAGGTTCAGTAGTGTTGCACACCTACGCACCGGGTCAAGGCGGGGTGAACCAGTGCCAGGATGGAAGTTGCATCAGCTTCACATTTTAGAAAGCACTCTGGGGTCTTTGCAGATGGAAAGTCCCATGAAATGATGTTGAACAGCACCCAGACAGTCCGGATGTCCAGATATCAGTTCAACACCATAAACCTTGCCCTTCTCGCATTTTAAAATATAAATGTGATGAATACTGAGAATATTTAAAGATATATGTTAAACATTCATATGCTAGCTTGTTTTCCTGGTGTGGATTTAAGCACTAGGTCTGTGGAAAAAATGAGTATCTAATTTCTTTTTATTAATAAATTGAAAGAGATCATCTATTTTTATATGTTCTTTCACATGGCTAGCTTGCAGGTGCAAAGTGCAAATGTATTTGGTTGATGATCTTAGTTAAGACAGTTATTTATATATCACTCCACAGAAAAGCCCTATAAATGTCAAGTCTGTCTGAGCAGTTTTATTAAGCCACTTTTACTATGCTATTAGGCCCTTTTAAAATAGTTCTTTATTAAGAACGTTTACTTACATATTTACTTCATGAATTTGTTAAAGTAAAATCTTGCCTCCTCAACATCACCAGCCTGTTCTGATATCCTTTCTGATAGACCTTTATGCCTGAATTTGTCCTGAAAATCCTGTTGTGAATTCCAGTACCAGGATGAGAAGTGATCAAATGTGAATAAAAAAAGCTGAACTGGACCCCTTAGGAGCAAATCTTTGCTAATAGCAAAAAATCCCGTTATTTCCAGATATAGCTGTGCAATTAATTCACTATTTATTTTCCTGCTCTCTTTCAGCTTTCCATTATGACAAGAAATAATTGATAATTTGTCATATAAAGTATTGATTAATCTAAAGATATAGAAAAAGAGGCTCAGCCCAGGTGACTGAGCAGTTGGCATTGCCTTTACAAAGAATAAGAGCCTTTGTTTTTTAAGAAAGACAAAATGATGCAGGGTCAAATAATGAACGGTACTCAGAGGCTGCTGAATTCAGACCTGCTGTGGGTCAGACACCAGCCTGACACCGAGCACCCGTGCTCTACCTGCACTGCCACAACTGACCTGCCAGCTCTGCCAGCACCGGCACTGCGTACACAGTGACTGTTCCTCCAGGCTTTCTTGCACCACCTTGGATAGGTCACTTTGGTTCAGAAGATAAAAGCAATTTCAGTATCTGAAGCAATGCTTAGGGAGCTTAAGTCCAAAACTGCACTCTAAAACACCTCTTCTAAGCAGCTGCCTAAATTTAGAAGTAAATAAAAAAACTTCCAGCACTACCAGAGCTGACCTTAGCTTTGCAAAGCAATTTTGCAAACATACCACTGATTTTACCCGAACTAATTGCTACTACAATTAGCTACAAACATATTATAGAGATAGAGACAGAAATAAAGATTATAGAGATGAAAGGGTGATGAAAGATGAAAGATGTCTTGTCTACAGAAGTTAAAGACAAAAGGTATTCTAAAAGAATACCTGTTTTACATAATAGTCTAAATTTCCCTAGCAAGAGAGAGAGAGAAATCCATAACTTCTGCAGCTGACAGGAGGGTAACGTAAACCACATCTTCCCAAAACTTCCAAGGGTGGGAAGAGAGGCAGTAAAAGCAAAGCCGTGTCCAGGACCAGTGCTTAGCTTTCTCAGTTAAGACCTGGGAAGTTCTGATTTCCTACCCATATTCCCAAGATCCTCCTTTTTATTCAGTAACTGTCTAGTGATAAAGTACTCAATACCTAGGTAAGCATGTTCAGCTGTATACATGTACGATATGGAAAATGAGTGTCTGAGCATCACTTCTTAAGCTGTTCCTAAATATAATTAGTTAAAACTACTCTTCCTTCAATAAAGGCATTCAATGGGCAGAAAAAGATGCCAAAGCCAAAGGATACAGGGAGTCCAAGGGATGCATCAGAGACCCGAAGCGACCCATGAGGCTTGGAAAGGCCTCTTTAATATTTTACCTTAACTCAATGGACAAGACTGATGAAACTACACAACCGTAGCCTCACTGAGATTTCTGCCCTTCAGCAACCACCCTCAATCTCAGCACAGATTTTTGCTCTCTGTTATGTAGTTAAAGATGGAGAATGTTTGATATTAAGCTTTAAACTAGATTTGAAAGGGTAAAAGGATAAAACCAAGCTTGCTAGAGATAAGCCTGGAGGCGGCATGCCAATGTTTCAGAGACGGTGTGCTAGCCAGGTCCTTTGGTCTGCTGTCTCAGTGGAGGTAGGGGATGGAGATCCATGCGGCAGCAAAGATGCAAGCTTATGGATGTGTTAGAAACCATGGAAGCACCTGAGAATGGTCACGTGGGAATTAGGGCTTCTGCCCCCAAAAAAGTGACAGAATCAATAGCCCAGCTGAAGTGCATCTACACCAATGCACGCAGCATGGGCAACAAACAGGAGGAGCTAGAAACCATTGTGCAGCAAGAAAACTGTGATATAGTTGCCATCATGGAAACATGGCGGGATGACTCGCACAACGGGAGTGCTGCAATGGATGGCTATAAACTCTTTGGAAGGGACAGGCAAGGAAGGAGAGGAGGTGGGGTAGCCCTGGATGTCAGGGAGTGTTTTGACTGTCTAGAGCTTAATGATGGTGACGATAGGGTTGAGTGTCTATGGGTAAGAATCAGGAGGAAGGCCAACAAGGCAGATATCATGGTGGGAGTCTGCTATAGACCACCCAACCAGGATGAAGAGGCAGATGAACTATTCTATAAGTAGCTGGGAGAAGCCTCACAATGGCTAGCCCTTGTTCTTGGGGGGGACTTCAACTTCTGGTGGACAGACATCTGCTGGAAATAGAACACAGCAGAGAGGGAACAGTCTAGGAAGTTCCTGGAGTGTGTGGAAGATGATAACTTCCTGACACAGCTGGTGAGTGAGCCAACTAGGGAAGATGCCCCACTGGACCTCTTGTTTGTGAACAGAGAAGGACTTGTGGGTGATGTGATGGTTGGAGGCTGTCTTGGGCATAGTGATCACAAAATGATAGAGTTTTTGATTCTTAGAGAAGTAAGGAGGGGGTTCAGCAGAACTGCCACCTTGGACTTCTGGAGGGCACACATTGGCCTGTTTAGGAGATTGGTTGACAGAGTCCCTTGGGAAGCAGTCCTGAAGGGCACAGGAGTCCAGCAAGGCTGGACATTCTTCAGGAAGGAAATCTTACAGGCACAGGAGCAGGCCATCCCCATGTGCCAAGAGATGATCCAGTAGGGAAGAAGACCAGCCTGGCTGAACAGAGAGCTTTGGCTGGAATTCAGGAAAAAAAGGAGAGTTTATGACCTTTGGAAGAAGGGGCAGTTAACTCAGGAGGACTACAAAGATGTCATGAAGTTATGCAGGGAAAAAATTAGAAGGGCCAAAGCCCACCTAGAACTTAATCTGGCTGCTGCTGTAAAAGACAACAAAAAATGTTTCTATAAATACATTAGCAACAAAACAAGGACTAAGGAGAATCTCCATCCTTTACCGGATGCAGGGAGAAACATAGTGACCAAGGATGAGAAAAAGGCTGAGGTACTTAACGCCTTCTTTGCCTCAGTCTTTAATATTAAGACCAGTTGTTGTCCAGGTACGCAGCCCCCTGAGCTGGAAGACAGGGACAGGGAGCAGAATGAAGCCCTCGTAATCCAAGAGGCAATGGTTAGCGACCTGTTACACTCCTTAGACACACACAAATCTATGGGATCCACCCAAGGGTACTGAGGAACCTGGTGGAAGTGCTCACCAAGCCACTTTCAATCCTTTATCAGCAGTCCTGGCTAACCAGGGAGGTCGCAGTTGACTGGAGGTTAGAAAATATGATGCCCATTTACAAGAAGGGTCAGAAAGAGGATCTGGGGAACTACAGGCCTGTCAGCCTGACCTCAGTGCCAGGGAAAGTTATGTAGCAGATTATCTTGAGTGCCATCACGCAGCACGTACAGTACAACCAGGTGAACAGGCCCAGTCAGCATGGGTTTATGAAAAGCAAGTCCTGCTTGGCTAACCTGATCTCCTTCTATGACCAGGTGACCCGCCTAGTAGATGAGAGAAAGGCCGTGGATTTTGTCTACCTAGACTTTGGTAAAGCCTTTGACACCGTTTCCAACAGCATTCTCCTGGAGAAACTGGTTGCTCACAGCTTGGATGGGTGTACACTTCACTGGGTAAAAAACTGTCTGGAAGGCTGGGCCCAAAGAGTGGTGGTGAATGGAGTTAAATCCAGTTGGCAGCCGGTCACAAGTGGTGTTCCCCAGGGCTCAGTATTAGGGCCAGTTCTGTTCAATATCTTTATCAATGATCTGGACGAGGGGATCGAGTGCATCCTCAGTGAGTTTGCAGATGACATCAAGTTGGGTGGGAGTGTTGATCTGCTTGATGGTAGGAAGGCTCTGCAGAGGGACCTGGACAGGCTGGATCGATGGGCTGAGGTCAACTGTATGAGGTTCCATAAGGTTAGGTGCCAGGTCCTGCACTTGGATCACAATTACCCCATGCAACAGCACAGACTTGGGGAAGGACCAATGGAAAAGGACCTGGGGGTGTTGGTCGATAGCCAGCTGAATATGAGGTGGCAGTGTGCCCAGGTGGCCAAGAAGGCCAATAGCATCCTGACTTGTATCAGAAATAGTGTGGCCAGCAGCACTAGGGGAGTGATTGTCCCCCTGTACTCAGCACTGGTGAGGCCGCACCTCGAATACTGTGTTCAGTTTTGGGCCCCTCACTACAAGAGAGACATTGAGGGGCTGGAGCGTGTCCAGAGAAGGGCAACGAAGCTGGTGAAGGATATAGAGAACAGGATTTATGAGGAGCAGCTGAGGGAACTGGGGTTGTTGAGTATGGAAAAAAAGGAGGCTGAGGGGAGACCTTATTATTCTCTACAACTATCTGAAGGAGGTTGTAGCAAGGTGGGTGTCGGCCTCTTCTCCCAGGTAACAAGCAACAGGACGAGAGGAAATGGCCTCAAGTTGCGCCAGGGGAGGTTTAGACTGGATATTAGGAAAAATTTCTTCACTGAAAGGGTGGTCAAGCATTGGAACAGGCTGCCCGGGGAAGTGGTGGAGTCACCATCCCTGGAGGTATTTAAAAGACATGTAGATGTGGTACTTAGGGCCATGGTTTAGTGGTGGACTCAGCAGTGTTAGGTTTATGGTTGGACTTGATGATCTTCAAGGTCTTTTCCAACCTGAATGATTCTATGATTCTATCATTCCACATTGGCTGGTAGCTGGCTCCTTCTTTTATCTGCTTCTTTTAGGGGCCTCACTTGAGGTTTTAAAGTTTTTTACTTTGTTCAAAGCAGCAGCTTCTGCAACTGTGTTATTGGCTTCAATAAGTGGTACTGTGAATAGTGCAGATGGAAAACTGAGAGTGAAGTAGGGCCAGTTTTCATCACAGAACAGGAGTTTGGTTTTTCAAGTGAAAATCCTTGCAAGTTTTGCTGCTGGCTATCTATGATACTGTGATCAAAAAACCTAGCCCATCGATGGTTTTATTTCTCTATGTTTGCTTTGATTTTATGAAGGTCCCTAAAAGGGCCTATATCTCCATGCTTCCACAAGAAATACAATTATACTCAAAGTGAAGGCATTTCAGGTAATCCATCACAATCCTCATTCCCTTTGTTTCCCCACCCCAACAGTAATTCTTTACTATCATCATCACGGTTCTCTCTAGTGCCTTCAAAATATTCCTCAGTGGAAATGTCTGGGGAAAAAATGGGGTTTGTAGCATGTCCTGAAGAATATCGCATTCGCAGTACTTGATTTCATAGATAGGAGCAAATTCTAAGGTTGTGGCATTTCTGTGAGGAAACTTCTACACTACACAACAGAGCTGTTGCACGAGTCCTTTTGCTGACATCTATTCTCATATGCCTCAATTTATCAAATATCCAGAGGGAAGTTATCATTAGAAAGCACAATTTTGTCTGTATTACAGATAAAGAATTGGCCTGTCACTGAATTAATTTTTCTCCCAGCTTACTTACTGAGTCCTAATCATCATTCCACCTAGGATGTGCTTATGAGTCAATTGGCTTTGATGTCCACTGTAAAAAAGCCTTTTCAACCCTTAACATTACAAAAAATGCATGAAAGTTTAAAAGACATGCTGAATGATGAGAAGTCATTTCCTAATGGTGATGACTGTATCTGAACCTGGAAAATATCATTTATTGTACTTTTGAAATGAATCCGATAAAAATTTTACATTTGCGCTCAATATTGTTTTCAACCTACAATATATTACACCTAGTTACCAAAAAGGTATTTCTTCATGTACATCCCTTGTGAGATGAAGTAGAACTAATCAATCGAGTATAATAACAAGAGAGACAGATTTATCAGTTCACTTTACTCAGCTGGAATGATTTGTGGTTAGGACAGAAAAGTTTAAAATGGAAAAAAAGTTTATTATGGCTATGTTCTGAACTAGATTAGAGACAAAAAAGCTTCTGCCAATATATTGACCTGTGAACTGAGGCATCCAATTCATTGTGTAACTATTTAGACCTTGATTTATTATCAATATATAACTAGGGCTTGGTTTCTCCCACCAGAGTCAGAGGCAGAGTATTTCCCCTGGAGAACTCCTTGGGCCTTACACCTCTCTGTGTTATCTGGGACACGATTCTCCTCTTATGAAATCTGTGAGAATCTTTCCATTTATGTCAGTGAGAGCTACATCAGCTCCTTAAATCAGCACTGAGTGCAATAGCCTGCTTCTGAGCCTCAAAGTGAATTCAGCATGTATAAAGGCAGCAGATCATTGCATAGTCACTCTCAGACCATGTTGCAACTTTGGCGGGATAAAGAAATCTTCTGAATGTGACTGCTTCAAGGCTTATAATTCATGGGTGGAGTGGTATCAGGAGTTAAATCTCTTCATGTAAACTAAAACAGTGCTAGAGTATGCTTTCTGGTTCTGTGACCAGAGGTGGCATGGTCAGACTATATATTACTAGACTATCCTGGGTCCCAAGACAGGGTGACTCCTTGCAAATTGCCTTTACGAATGGCCTTTGGCCTGTGTCAGTTCCCAAATTGTACCTAGGAGTCATCTGAGAGACTGCCCATATCAAAACGGTGCAGGAACTGCTCTGTCAGTGTAAAAATGTGATGGCCAAATTGTTGCTCTCACACCTCTGCCCAGTCTCTGTTTAATTTATTAACAGAGATGCACCCAAAGAGCCTTGGGACCTGTCTGTACAGGCAGCTGTATGCACAATCTCTGTCCCCGTTTTAGGGTCCGAAAGCCCCCATGGAAAGCAGAATGCCACATTAGCGTGACACCATGCCACTGTCCGTAGCAGCTTGGATGCAGCTCTGAACTAGTGCAGCCACACTGCTTCCAGACCTGGCTCGTTTTCACCCAGTCTGGAGCACAAGCAAAGCAAGTCGAGGATCACCCATCTTTGTTCACTGTAGGCGTGTCCCTAGAGTGAGAAGAACCAGGTGGAAGATGTTTGTGCCTGTGATGATATTAGGTGTGGAGATGTTTATACCTGAAGAAACAGCACACACAGCTGAGCTGATGTTTACAGTTGCTTAGTGTCACCCAGCTCTGTTCAGTGGAATTATTTCTGTTTGGCACTGGTGTGACTGAGATCAGACGTCAGCCTGGCACAGAGCTGAGAGCTAGAAGAAACGTGTAAAACTCTGGCAAAGACTAACGGTCACCCTAAATTCTAATGGGGTGTTACCAAACCAATAAGAGGATGATTATGATCAAAAGCAGAATTCACTTCTGAACAATAGCACTGTATTTACATTTTGTTAAAGGCCAAGAAGCTCCAAATTTAATCCTCATTCTCCTTAAATTTCTATGACTCATAAAATGGCATTCTTATTCATTTAAATTACAGTAATGTACTTACCTTATTCAGGTGGCTTTTTTCAAGATTGGTTGCGGATACAAATTCATTTCCTTGGAAAGGAGTAAATTAAAAACATACATAAAAGAAGGGGTAATATTTCATCTTAAGGTAGAAATATAGAAATTTATGCAAAGAATCAAAGATTTGTAATATACTTATTCCACCCAACTTTTGTCAGAGTTAAGAAAGAAAGACATATGTATGCATATATATGTGCACAAGTAACAGTGTATTGTGACTACGCTGTGTGATGCATTGCTCTGCTGTAGGGATTGTTCTCAATGGAAATCCGTGCTTTGAATTTGAGAGCATGATATGCATTAATTGCAGAGTGCCCTCCACTGAAGATGGTTTCTCAGGCTGGGCACCTGAATTCTGTTGAGATGCTACTCTTCTTCCAAGCAAGTATGAGCATGAAAAATGAAGAGAAAGCACACTTACAGATTTCCTGTGTTTTCTTAATAATTTTTATTTAGGATTCAAGAAAAAACAGTCTGCAATCTCAGATCATATGTACAGCAGGCAGTTCTGCTTTTGCTGAGCCCAAGTGATATGAATCAACAGGGAAAGAGAACATTCTCTCTGTCCAAGTACTTAAGACTCACAGTAATTCTTCAGCACAGCTTTCAAAAAAGGCAGTACTTACAATGAAGCACTCATTAAAGAGGGAAAAATTACAGTGGTCTAAAAACCAAGGCAGATCCTCACTCAGAGTTAAGTGACAGTGCTAAATGGGAGTCAGTAATACTCAGTTGATTAGAAGCATCTGATTCACCATTTAATGTGGAAGAGAGGAAGAACGGCATTAGATGACTAGAAGAGATTATGCAGTATAGGATTTCTCTTTCCTGAAATACAGGGAATCGGGTAGCAAATTGGACATTTGCTCAGTGTCATGCTGCCTGCTAACGGCGTGACATACTTTAAGCACCTAAACACCACTTCAGTGCTATTTAGAGAAGGAACAAGTGAATTCAATGCGGTAGCCCAGAAATACTGCTTTTCAACCCTTCTTCCATACACCATCCTAAGCCAATAAACAGACTGTCCTGTCTTCTCCCTGTGTGTTAAGTTTTGATTTTCTAAACAAAGCAACTTTCATTTAGCAAAAGCTTTAACACTGCTAGGTTTTACCCCGTTACATATAAGCATCTCTAGCAGTATTGTCACGTGCAGTCAAGGTGGAGCTTTGTTCGAGGTGCAGAAGATGGAGCAAAGGAACCATGAAACTATGCCTGGCTTCTGCTTCTGTCCTGAGGACAATTTCCCAAATGTTCTCGAGGGAGCAGTTAACTTTAGTAGGTGCTTAGAAAGAATTACAAATGTGAAGTAGATTTAAGAACCACATGCAGGATGAAAGTATTTGAATATCCCATAAAATAAAGCATGAAACTCTTCCAAAATTATGTGGGCATAAAAATAACCCTAACCTAAAGATTTTATTGTTAACTGTATCACACTGTTCCATTGTTATGATGATAAAACTTGATAAACTTGACTTATGGGCTAAACTTGCTAAATTGATAAGTGTGAGCTATGGATTAAAGATTATTCTCTTCTAGCAGGAACTATAACCATATATAAAATATATGACAATATACTAATGTCTTATATAAGTATATACATATAAAATTATATGTATTATATAAAATTTAACTATAATATATAATTGCTTAAAATATAATAATCGAATTTAGAAGTGGTGTATTATAGCTGTGGTATACCTTTATCCATCTTTTTTCCTTTTGCAAATATATAGCAGCCAACATATCCAATTAAAACTAATCTCCTCTCAAAATTCGTTAAGAGTCAATGTTCTGCAGTATTTTTAGGAGTTATTTGAACCAGTTAATGGGCTGATATTCACCATGTGTTTGTGTTCATTTATCCTTTGTGCTATTTTGAGCTTGAAAGCAATAATAAAAGTAATACTATGCCAGAGTGAAACATAAGCTTAAGACTATATTTAGATTTATTTAATGTGACAAAATTAAAATTTGTTTTTATGTGACAAAATATGACAAAAATAAAATGTGACAAAATGTGACAAAAAAATTATTAATGTGACAAAAAGCTCAAATTAAAGATGCTGGATAGTTTTAGAAGGAAATTCTACAAGATATCCAAGTCAATTTTAGGCAAGTCCATTAAATTCTCCAACAATTATTCTATGACAAGCTCTGTGCCCAGTGCAGAAACCCTGCCAATGCACTCAGTGATAATTTAGGATCCGACCAGGGAATTATAGGTTCTGATCCCTACTTAAAAGACTGCTTATGCATACTATATGGGGAAAAATGTATAGTAGCCCTCATGACAAAATCTAGAATCCAGGTCTTACCATTTATCTCCAGATGCTTGTACTCCCAGCCCAGTAAACCTCAGTTTCTTTTTGCAAAGCAGAATTGCTGGAGCAGATGGTACTCATATTGCAAAACAGCCAGGTATATTCTCCAGGTAGGCAGAAAATACAGATTTGCATCCTCTTCAGGGTGATGAACCATGAAACCCATGAAAGTATGAAACCCATCCTGAAGAATAAAAATTAATCCTGAGTGGATGGGTTAGCCAGTGATTTACTGAATACAAGGGGGAACCTCCTCACTCTCCATTGCCAAAGCAGAGTAGCTCTGACTCCTCTTTTGACAGGTAAAACTTAGAAATCTAAATACAAGAAAAGAGTGTGAATCCCAGTCTCTTGTTGGCACCTGCTTTTCTGTAAAGCAGAATTAGCTGTTGCATTCATCTATGGTTCACAATGAACCATCTTATGAAATTCAATAAACACGATAGATTCATCAGCTTTTTCCATGTAAATATTAAGGTTGCACAACAATGTAATCGCATAGTTTCACTTTAGCACCTATTTCATTTATCTAGCAGAGCCTGAACCTCTATCTTACTTTACAAAGGTAAGTATATTTTGGGTGGAATTCAGGTGCCTAACTGGTGCCCTAGAATAGCCTTCCTGGTCTCCAGGTAACTTTCCAGAGGGCTGGAGTCTCCCCAAGGGTCTCTGGTATTTCTGCTGGGAGCTCTGCTCCAAAGATCTTGGTTATTCTAGGATGCCTTAAGTAGCACCACACAATTTTTAGGGATCTAATTTGTTCCCTTTACTTCTTAACGTCAATGTTTTTGAGAGATGGCAAAACCTAGTAAATTCCTGTACAGGATGTGATAAATTTGCTAGGACTGAGTGTAATTTAAGGCCATGCAGAAAATCACAAAATTGGCATAAGAACACACTTTTCGTCTTTCCTTCTCCTGGTGAGAGATGAGAAGGAGAATCTCAGAACCAGGATGTAAGATTTTTCTTGTCTTATTCAGTGAAAAGAGCAAAACCAGGCTTTGCTAGCTAGTGAAAAAAAAGATTTTAAAAATCCACATTCAGTTCATTAGTCAAGACTGAAGCTGAAGGTGACATGTAAAACACCTGAATCACTTCTCTGCCAAGAAGTTTTTATCAGGTTATCTACTCTCCATACAGCTTAACACCTTCAGATCTGTGCGGTCTCCTTCTCCTAGTAATTCATTTTTAAGAGGACACTCACTCTTTGATTGTGAAGAGTTATTATGCAGTTTTTAATAAGAAACAATACATTACAAAATTCAAGTAGGGTAAAGTCTTTGTTGCTGCAGTGAAACTCACACAAGAGTGAACATTTCACCACTGCTACATTCAGATATTTTTTTTCTCAAAATAAAGCTTTAGTTTCTCTACAAAGGGATTCCTGGAAGAGCCGGCCATGCAGAATTCAATGGTTCACTCTGCTCTGGCAGGAGGGACACAGCCCTATTTTTGTGCTCTGGCTCTACTTTAAGTGCCTTCCTGGCATCAGTCCCAGCAGTGCTGCACCCATTGAGCTCTCAGGACCTGCCGTTGTGGAACAGCCTTGTTAAACCTCTGGAGAACCAATCAAGCAAACATTTTCTTCTCTTTTTAACCTCTTATGAATGAAGAGACACAATGTTTTTCCTAGATTGTTTTTCTACAGCCCACACCTAATCCATTAGGTTTGCTATTTCCTATTCAATACTTTGTTTTGGGACTGGACGAATGATCTTCAAGGACTCAGTAAAAAGGGCAAAGCCATGGACCTTCTAGTTCTGTGTTTGTAGGCCAAACTTGAACAGGGAGGAAACTTCCTTCACCACCCAACACAATAGCAAAAACCTTTTTGAAAACCCAGGTCAAGCAACAGTTTATTTCCTCTGTGCATCCAGCTATGCACATGTGTATGTGGAAGATACCTATATGTAAATATTTTCTGATTACTGGAATCTGTATGCTAACTGTATGTGTAGAAAAATAATTTAAACTTTTACAGAGACATTTTTATCTTTGTATTCTGAAGAACAAACAACCTACGGCTCCTTATGTATAAATCTATCAATGTGAGGTAATTAATTATCTGTCTGGGGGGAAAATAAACACCTATAGAAATTTTTTGACAATGCCACCAATTATGACTATGCTATAAACTGAGGTGGTACAAAGTATTGCTCCAGCACACAGGTACGACTGCTGAGTGCAATGCTTCAGAGTTCCCTGATGGCTGCTGTGCCTGCTCTATTGTGATGTACCAAAATAAAAGGTAACCTGTCCCTCACCTTCATCTGCTGGCAAGCAAGTGGAAGTGCTCTGAAAAGTGTAATTAATCTTGCAATGCTATGTGCTGCATTCCTGTTCTGTCAGTGCTTACAATCTAGTTACTGTCTGTACATACTCTTCTGATACATGTACACTTAACCTGTGATTTTTATGCCTTTTATGAATTAAAGAAGAGCACCTTGTTAAGTGAAAAAGATACCATTTCCACATTCACAGTGGGGACCAAGTATGTTCCCAGCCCGCATACTCATGACGAAGCACACCCTTCAAACCTCTTTCCTTCCTGTGTCTTTAACAAAAACCTCCAAGGATATGCCAGGAGGTTCAGATTCACATTCTGAATCTTTCAGGCTTTACATTACTGGCAACCTCAGGTTTCTGCATTGCTGTCATGGTTTAACCCCAGCTGGCAACTAAGCACCACAGAGCCACTTGCTCACTCCCCCCTGGTGGGATGGGGGAGAGAATCAGAAGGGTAAAAGTGAGAAAACTCGTGAGCTGAGGTGAAAACAGTTTAATAGGTAAAGCAAAAGCTGCACATGCAAGCAAAACAAAACAAGGAATTCAGTCACTCCTTCCCATGGGCAGGCAGGTGTTCAGCCATCTCCAGGAAAGCAGGGCTGCATCACGCGTAACGGTTATTTGGGAAGGCAAACGCCATCACTGCCAACATCCCCCCCTTCCTCCTTCTTCCCCCAGTTTTATATGCTGAGCATGACGTCATATGGTCTGGAATATCCCTTTGGTCAGTTGGGGTCAGCTGTCCCAGCTGTGTCCCCTCCCAGCTTCTTGTGCCCCCCCAGCCTACTCGCTGGTGGGGTGGGGTGAGGAGCAGAAAAGGCCTTGACTCTGTGTGAGCACTGCTCAGCAGTAACTAAAACATCCCTGTATTATCAACACTGTTTCCAGCACAAATCCAAAACACAGCCCCATACCAGCTACTCTGAAGAAAATTAACTCTATCCCAGCCAAAAACAGCACAATTGCAAAGATTGGAGGTCAATGGGAAACTTGTTTTTGACTTTATATTCAACAGTTTGAGATTTATTTTTATCATTGTCTCCCTTGTATTGTGTAAAGGGTCATGTATTAATTTAGATCCAGTTCTAGTTCAAATCCACTAATATATAATGTATTTTTACTGATTACTCTAAGTACCTTAAAGCATTCAAAATATTGCTTGACAGAAGCAATAATACATATATGAATTCTGTAATATTAAAAATCAAGATGCCAGGTTTGTCCATTCATAGTGAATAGTCATAGATTTTTTTTTCAGGAGTATAATTTTTATTTTGTACATGGCAAGAAAACTCTGAAGTCTCCAGCCCATGGCTGCTTGGAAGGAATTATCATGGTTCCCCTGTGCTGGGATGGGTCCTGGACTGACAGAGATGCTTCGTTCTCGTGCTCCAACAAGGAGAGTGATTATATTTGCAACATGCAGTTGGGAGAAGATGGGGACAGAAGAGGTGGTGGAAGGGAAGAGAAAGAGTCTGTGGCTTATTGTTGTGGTAGCAGAGTAACATCTAAGCATGACAGAAAATTTGGAAAGCTTCTCCTAACTTACCAAGACAGCTGGATGTCTAACTTTGCTCCCATACATTGTATTTTACAGATTTGTCACAGCATAACTTCCTAGTGACATCGTGCTAGCGGTGATATTAACTATAGCGAATATTTCTTACATCTGCCTCTTTCGAGAACTAGGTTTTGGTCTGTCACCTCAACTTTGGTTCCTCCGAAGCACTTGGGACACTCCAAATTGCAAAGGATGTGTCAACAGACAGACATTGACTCACAGAGCTCCCATGGCAGGCTGAATGTTGATCCAACCACACTCTTGGTCTGTCACTGAGAACTGGTGTTACCAGACATATAAATGCTTGTCTATACATGAACCCCAAACGTGTATCTATCTGGAGCTGGGCACAAATTGATCCTGACTTCATTTAATATTGAAAAGGCAAAACGAAAAAGGAGAGATTACTCCAACAGTGATATTCATGCATTTTCAACTCTTTCAGCATTGGTGCGGCCTCACCTTGAGCACTGTGTGCAGTTCTGGGCCCCACAATTTAAGAAGGATGTGAAGGTCCTTGAATGCATCCAGAGGAGGGCAACAAAGCTGGTGAAAGGGCTGGAAGGAATGTCCTAGGAGGAGCGGCTGAGGACTTTGGGCTTGTCTAGGTTGGAGAAAAGGAGGCTGAGGGGCGACCTCATTGCTCTCTACAGCTTCCTGAGGAGGGGACGTGGAGAGGGAGGTGCTGATCTCTTCTCCCTGGTGTCCAGTGATAGGATGCGTGGGAATGGTTCAAAGCTGTGCCATGGGAGCTTTAAACTGTACATTAGGAAGCATTTATTTACCGAGAGGGTGGTCAAACACTGGAACAGGCTTCCTAGAGAGGTGGTCAATGCCTCAAGCCTGTCCGTGCTTAAGAGGCATTTGGACAATGCCCTTAATAACATGCTTTAACTTGGTCAGCCCTGAATTGGTCAGGCAGTTGGACTAGATGATCATTGTAGGTCCCTTCCAACTGAAATAGTCTAATTTATTTTTTGTTTCAGAAGAGAAATGTAACAAATACAATGAATCACAGTTTGGACAACAGCAAAGATCTTACACTGACAAGCAATAAATATAATTCCAAATGAGAAAAATGAGTAGTTTGTTTGTACATAGAGTCTGAATCAATTAATATAGATGAAGTGTAACTTTTATTATGAGGCAAGAGACAGTAGGAATACTAAAAACAGGAATTGCCTATATTCCCATAAGGCAAAATTTATGACCGTTACTGCTTATGGCTATTGACTGAAAATAGATATGGAGAGTCAGATTTATCTCCTGTAACTTTATTTCCCTGAAGTTAGATGTCTGGCCTAAGTTACTAATTTGCACTACTTCTGTTGTCAGATAGTCAGAGAAGAAATAATGCAGGGCATCTGAATGCACCTCTCGTGACTGGATGTGTACATGTCCCTGAGTATGTATGTGAGACAGAAGTCTTACATGGATAATGTCTCCTCTTTGACTGTATACAGGGAGCAGGTGAAGATAACCTACATAACCTCAAGTTTAGTCTAAAATTAAGCTGAATCCCACTCTGAAACAATGCCATGATAAACTGTGTATGAAATAATGCCTTATTCTTCAGATCTATTTCAGAGAGTTGTAAAAGTATGTGGAGATGGCAAAAAATTTACTGATGTAATGGCATGTTTTAAGTGGCAAAAAATGTACTCTTTTTGTTTGCCAGGAGCATCTTAATATAGTATAGATCGAATGTGACTAGGTAGAAACAGCCAAGCTGCAGTACTGAGAATGTGGAGGTCTTAGCTTATTCTGATATAGGTTTGATGAGGAGAAGAAAACTAGCTTTAATTAAAACCAATGATATTTGGACAGAACGCTCTAAAAGGAGCTCACATTTCTGCACCCTGTTTAAACTTTACTAGTCTGCTTTCATGTGGCTCTGTCATTATAATTATACATCAAGAAGTTTTAGACTTTGGAAACACCAGCAAACTTTGGAGACTTTGGACACTCTTTGGAGACACTCCGCAGGTGTGTCTGGTAGTATAAAAGCCTTTGCCAGTTTGAATTTGAATTAAATAATTCTTTACCCAGGAAACTTCATAACTAATGTTACAAAGATGAATTAAAACACACTCAAACTGCAAAGTTACCTCTCAGAGGCATGTCCCTCAGTGATGGCTTTTTTTTTTTTTTTAAAGAAAAAGAACAGCTAGAATTGTTCATAAGTTTAATGTCACACCATCACATAAGCATTTGTGTCCCTTCAACCCTTTAACTTGAGTTTAGCTAAGCCTTAATCAGTAGCTGAAAGACCATACTACTCTGCAAAGGTATGAATCCCATCCATGATGAGTCATACCTTCACGGAAGAGGAATGTTTCTCCTCTCTTCTTATCTGCAATGAATGGAACACACCATTCCCATCAATTTGGCATCACCTGAGGCAAATATTGGATTATCTGAGTTGATTATTTGATTTCACTTGAGCAAAATGTGATAGATCAATGTAGTACCATTATAGCTTGAATAAAGAGAGATTCTTTCTGACTGCACAACTGGGGGATAATTAACACAAGGTACAAAAGCTGGGACTAATTTTTTTGCACCATGAAAAGGAATTACTCATCAGCCATTGAAAGTTCATGCTAGCCTTCAGCATTCCTGAAATGTCTCCAGACATACAAAAGGTATGGAGTCCAAATCTTCAGATTATTTTTTCACATACAATTATAGTTACAGCTTGGTTATACAGATTTCACACATATAGCAGAGAACAAGGACCCAGTTACCTGAAGGAAGGGAAGACAGGTAACATAACTCTAGAGCTGCTTACTCACATGAGCAAGTTGCCACTATTTAGGAAGCTACTGTGCATCAGCTGACCTTTGGTAACTGTTCATGGGCATGACCTTAACCTAAGGGGATACAAGGTGGTATAGTTTTATCTAAGCCTCTTTTATTGCACACTAAGCTAAGCCTTGTAGATGCTGAGGGCTAAGAACATGTACATGAAAAGTTACTACATGTCAGCTGACATGACATAACTTAGCAGAGTCATCTGTTAGGGTGTCTGGGCTGTTGGGTTCATGAACTAATGGCTGCAAAGTCTTGCTATCCTAAGAAAAAATAGTTATCTAAAGCAAAACTAAGACTATGGACCAATTCCAGCTTCCAGTTACATCACCCTACCAGGGATAAAAGCTGGAGTTATTTTGGCTTCTCAGAGTTTGATGAGATCAGGAATTAGTCCATGAAGGACCAGAATTTGTATTCTTGCTGAATAAATAAATTAAAATAAATGAGAACTGAGAGGTTTAGAGACTTTGCAATTTATATTTCTCAGATATCCTGATATATTCACACATGCTTCTTTCTTAATGCAGCTGCTCATTTGATGATTGCAAATGTCAAATTTATAGTCTTTACAGATATTATTGCAGCTGGAATGGAAATTCAGTTTTTCCCCTATGCTCACACAAAAGTTTCATTTATGGTGCAAATGAGTGAAGTTTAAATTGCTAAAAGTGATCTAAATAACTAACATATCTGATCCCACATCTAACTCGTTAAACACAAGACTAACACAGCTACAGTATTACTGCAGAAGTTTGGCAATGGGAAGTGAGATTTTTGATTCCATGTTGGCTGGTGGAAATCCACATGGTCTTTAAATGAAGCATTGAAATCAGATAGTAGTGCCATTAACAAGTCAGCAATGCTTCCCTCTTGTAGCATCCCTGTGGGTTTCAGTGAGACTGTTCACACAGTCACCTAATTTTTATCATGAATGGAGGGAAGAATCTGGATCTCAAATTAATTATCAGTTTGATTAAGTTTATATCCTAAGCCTGGGGCACTGTCAGCACCTTAGCAGAAAAGTAATCATAACTAGGAAATTGCACAGGTTTTTAAAAGTAAAATAATAATTTGGAGGCTGTGGTTCAGTTTTGGAAATGAACTCAATTAATTCAGTCCCCCATCATCCCTAGTTGGTGATTCATGCCAGTTCCTTTGCATTTGAACAAGGAATGCATGGATTCAAGTTCAATAAAATTTCACTTAGCAAAATACATGATTTACAGTCAGAAATTGTCATGGCAAACTTAACCGAGTCATACCTGTTTCATTGCCACTTGGCATAGCCATTGGATACGACTTTCAATTAAATTTAAATTCTCTCCCTTCATGTAGGGAGCACTAGATGCCTGGGACTGAGAAAAAAGTCGGTATTAAAAAAAAGTGGCCTTTAGGAATCATACATATAAGAAAAAAGGAATAATAATAACAATTTTTAAAAAATCATCACTGGAATAACTATTTGTTTTGTATGTGATGCAGTGCCAAACACTCTGTTCTGAACATGGGCTGGGGGATTTTCCTGCATACAGTTTGGTTTCACTTGCTTATGTTTTTTGTTACAGTGAATCACGCTGAAAACACATGGGTCCCTTTGACATTAGCAGGAAGGACTGCAATGGGAACAGCATCTAAATCTGCTGGAGTTGAGCAGCTAAACATCAATAGCCTTGCTCTGGTGGGAGCAGGAATTAGCAGGAGATAGGCCCATCATATCTGAGCAAAATTGCCCCTGTTCACTGTCTAACAGCCAGCGAGCAAGTACCGGCACACCTTGAAAGTGCACACCTTAAAAGTGCCGTTTACCCTACATAGTTGAGGGGAAGTTGCAAGAAAATTGCTCAGCAGGAGAGTTAACCAGGGACCAGACTCTGCAGCAGTTGTTCACAATTAATTGTTTATCGCACTAAAATCAGTAGGGATGAGAGAGGACAAAGCTCCATTTTGAAACGATTTGATTATCACGATAACTTAAAGGTTCATTTCATACATATGTTTATTTTTATAGGCCAATCTAGGCAATAAGCTGTAGTTTTTATAACAACAGGATAACATTTTCTACACAATAATCAATCAGTAATATTCAACATAAGCAAGACCTGGCTAGCTAAGATGTTACAATACCATATTCCAAGAGAAGACTAAAAGACCAGAAGTTTTTAAATTGCCTTAACTCTGTGTTATTCAGTGTTGACATAACTTTGAGAATGTAGCTACTGCTCTGTAAATATTTAGTCTCTTGTATAACAAACATCCTCGCACACAGAACTTCAATTTAGGGGTTCTCAAAACAAGCAATTGTGATTTATGACAGGGTTTAGGCTGTCTCTAAAACTTAATTCAGCTCAATACCAGAAGATCCCATGGATTCCTGCACCACTTAGGCCAAATTTGTCCCTTCCTCTAAGCTAGTCCTTAAAGTGGAGAAATATTCTGAATTAGAGCTGAATATTGTTTTTGGTATTGTTGGCAAATCTTGCATGCACCAGAAAAGCAGACAGGCAAAAATATGTGGGAATTTAGGAAGAATTGGTTTAGCACCAGCTTTAAATTGGGAACAGTTATAGATTTAACTTTAACATTCCTGAAACAGAACATTTTGATTTTTTGTTAGCTTTATTAGGTGTTATAGACGCTATTCAGGGAAAAGAGATGATCAAATAGTGTATTTTTTTCCTCTAACTCAATGATTGAGGTACATGATTTCTAAATTTCAAATTATTTAGTAAAAGCTACAAATCATTTGACAATTTAATTCAAAATTGACAATTCTGAACATCAACATTTCCTCTACTCCAGCAAATAAAATAAATCGAACAGTGCATACTTCCTCTGTCAGAAATATGTTAATGAGGACTACAATTAAGCTAGACCTAACTTATGGATTTGCAACATGATGTTGAATATCAGTGTGGATTTTTTGATACTGTGCTGGTTTTGGCTGGGATAGAGTTAATTTTCTTCATAGTAGCTAGGATGGGCTTATGTTTTGGATCTGTGAAGAAAACAGTGATGATGATAACACAGGGATTTTTTTTTCCAATTTATCATTGAGAAATGCTTACACAGAGTCAAGGCCTTTTCTGCTTCTCACCCGAGAAGCACCCAGCGAGTAGGCTGGGGGGGCACAAGAAGCTGGGAGGGGACACGGCTGGGACAGCTGACCCCAACTGACCAAAGGGCTATTCCATACCATATGACGTCATGCTCAGCATATAAAGCTGGGGAAGAAGAAGGAAGGGGGGGACGTTCAGAGTGATGGCGTTTGTCTTCCCAAGTAACTGTTATGTCTGATGGAGCCCTGCTTTCCTGGAGATGGCTGAACACCTGCCTGCCCATGGGAAGGAGTGAATGGATTCCTTGTTTTTCTTTGTTTGCGCATGCAGCTTTTGCTTTACCTATTAAACTGTTTTTACCTTAGCTCACAAGTTTTCTCACTTTTACCCTTCTGATTCTCTCCCCCATTGCACTGGGGGCAGGACTGAGTGGGTGGCTGTGTGGTGCTTAGTTGCCGGCTGGGGTTAAACCACGACAAATACCAAAGAAGATATGCAGTCTGACAGTTAGTGAAGAAATACAGGGGCTCTATCGTCTACCCTTCAGGGGCAGGATTTTCTTATCTTCGACATAGCTTTTTCACTATTTTGTTCAAATTGTCTGCTGGATTCAAGAGCTCTAGGGGGAATAAAAGTAAAACAGGCAAAGACATGTAACACACATACATAAAAGATCTTACAAAAATCAGATTTAAACAACTCAGAAATTATTAGCAGTCAAGGTAATTCACAGGTGGTTATATTTAATGCATTTTTGCTTTAATTATAAGGGAATATGACACACTTCAGTTTCATCTCCCACCTCTTTGATTAGAAAGGTGCCTCTTCTTTTCCTCCACGGCTTCTCAGTTGCTTTTGTCTGATGCTGACAGCAAGATTTTCATTCAAGACCAAAAATGCTCTAGTGCAGTCCTGTTGGGCTTCGCAGAACCACGTTACAATCGGACCGAAGTGCACATTTCACTGCTGTTCTGTGATCTTGGTGTATGTCTGGCTGAGGAAAAAGTTCTTAATTACTTTTGAGTGAACATGATCATAAAGGCAGATGCAAAATTGTAATTTTATTTTTTCATGTATGTAGCTTAGAAGAATTACTCATCAAGGTTAACTTTCTTTATGGCATCAGCTAAAGGAAGTGTTCAGAAAGAGTTAAGTTAAGAGAATATAAGCCTATTTAAAATGGACTAGTCTTTTAAGAAAGTAAAGATATGAAAGTAAAGATATTTCAGTATGCCTATGAGTACCAGCTGCAACCATTTCTTTTTTTCTTCAAAATTCCTGAAGAAATGTGAGTCCAAATACTCAGGATGGATACTACTATTTACGTCTATTCTATACTGTGAATATTACACTCAGAGACTGATCACCTCTTTATGGAAGAGGTGTACCATCTGAGTGATATTTGGTGATGTAAAGAAAACATTTTACAAAAGTTTATGACTGATATACACTTAGGTAAGAAAGGAAATCCATTTAAACTTTCCTCAGAGGAAAAAAATGGAAGTACAGAAAATTATTCTTACCTCTGACAATCAAAAATACTGAAAAGAGTTCTAGGAAACATATATGAATGTATCATAATCCTGACTAAATATCCAGTAGTTCTATTTTTCAGTAGTGGATTAGACAGTATTGTTCTGGAGTTAGCAAAATACCATATATATTTTGTGTCCAAAATGTTCTCTAATGCTCCTTTGAATAGTATTCCATAACTAAATCTTAAGGTAAATGCAATATTCACAGTTCATGTATTTTGTAACGTTCCACGGCAGTGATCTGTCCATCAAATCCTTCCTGAAATACTTGAAAAAGCGAAACCTCTAATGACAGTACCCTTTCACCCCTTTATACAGAAATGTCGACTTACTGGACAAGAGATCTTGTAGTCATTATCCCACACGTCATTCAAGAAAAAAAGAAAAAGAGTGGATAAAACTAAGTATTTCAATGCCATTGTTTGTATTTATGTTTGGTGGTTTTGTCATACTGTCATACTGTTAGCTTTTATAGCACACTTGTCCTCCACACAGTACTTTATATAAGAGGTGAATAGTATTATTCCACTTGTGCAGTAAGATGAGGGAAAGGACAGAGAAGTGATTTGCTCAAGGCTATTTCCCACATCACAAGAAGTGAGGAGATGTGCCCCTATGCTTTCCAAATGCTAACCTCTAGCTAGTACTTTCCCACTGTAACATATGACTCACTGTACTATTCTACTCCATCCTTCAATTGTTCCTAGTGAAGTCAAATGTGAAACTTCTATTGTCTACAGGGAAAAAAAACAAACAAAAAAAACAAACAAAACCCCAGATTCTTTATCTTTAAGACATTTTCAGAGAGGTTCTACCTATCTTGCTTAGGTTGTTACTTGGTTTCATCTTCGAAGTTTCTCAGTTTATGAGACTTGTTAAAAGAAATAAATTTTTTCTTCACAACACTTGACTGAGATAAAGTGCTATAGCTTCATCTTACAATGAAGAGCAATTCCTATAGAATTCAGCTGATTTTCTTATGATCTAACAAGAAGGCTTAGTAAGACTGAGAACTGGAGTAGAGCTCACCAGTCCAAACCACTGAAACATCTTTTCTAATAATTTTTTCTTCACTTAGCAGTGGTCTTCACTTTTTTTTCGAATGGAAGTTTGGACTTTGCATGGTGGGTCAAAGACTACCAGACTTATTATTATTATTATTATTATTTATTTACTTTTAAAATGCCTGGAAGACATCCAGAAACTGTCAGAAATCTTGGGACTACAGGTTGAAACCACTGACCTCACCTCATGACATTCTTCAACCATGACCTTCCCCAAAAGAAATTGGGGAAGGTCATGGTTCTTTCTGGTCAAGGTCAAACATTCTTTTCCTGTGATGCAGACTGATGGCACTGAAAAAATACAGCTAGTAAACTGTATTGGTATCGGAAAAAAGAAACCATCTTCTTGGTAGTGCCCAGTGTTATGACATGTGCCAGTGGCTCCAAACTGCAGTTAGGGAGGTTCAGGTTTGATATCAGGAAAAGCTTTTCCACTGGGAGAATTGTGCAGTCTTGGAACAGATTTCCCAGAGAGTCTGTGGAGTCTTTATCCTTGGAAGTTTTTCAAAATTTGGCTAAGCAGAGCCAAAGCTGACCTGATCTAGTGTTGGCAATGGTCCTGCCTCAAGTGGAAGGCTGATCTATATGACCTCTATTTCTATGAGTCCATGAAGAGAAAAACCAAATTATTTATTTTTATAGCATACTTGTATTTGCCTTCCCTTAAAATATCTGAATGCATTTGTTCTATAAAGAGACAATAATTGGGCACTTTCAGTTCAGAGTGTTACAATATATGCTAAATTAGTGTTCCACAAAAAAAAGTGAGCAATTGATTCAGCATTCTTAAAAGAACAATGAGGAATATCCATGAAAATATGAGCCGCAAATATTCAATATTAACAGACTTTAACTTGGGAAGCAAGTCTACTCTCATTAAAGTCTGCATTATAGTTCTTACTGACTTCACTGCGGCACTCAACAAAGGTATAACAACTGAAGACGTGCACAGCCACCCTAAATGGGCACGCAGGTCACAGGATTTGCCCTCTGAGCACACTGGGGAAGCATATTTTATTATTTGCTGAGATGGAGCTGTGCTGTCCGGTGAATCATTGACTGACTGTGGGACATACGCAACGAAAGCCTTCCATGGAGCAGCCTTTACAGAAGTGAAAGACCTACCTATATGTGTGGCACTCAAGGAGCCAGCCAGGGTAGAGTGCAGCTTTGCTTGTGCCGAAGGCATAAAAATACTCATCCATCTGTTTTGAGAGGATGTAACTGTATTTTTTGATGCTTGCATATGTTGAAACTGTAATTCTGGTAATGGGAAAATACCATGTAATTATATTAATTACGTGATCTTTAATTACATGATCTTTTTTGCAGTTTATCAAATCCCACTGATGGCCCAGTCATACACATCCAGATTCTATCAGCTATGTCTCTAAATTAACTCAGTTTACATCCTGTTCCCATAAAGCTTTTTCAGGCCGGGTTTATTTATGGAAACACAGCTAAATGTTTACTGGTCAGTGGTACCACAATTACTTTTCAAAATGTATTTGAAGCTGGTTTGATTGATATTGGCCTGCATTTGGTAAGCCATTCTTACTCAGCAGACACATAAAGAGAGGTTTAACTTAAGATCCTTAAGTCACACTGCATAACATTTAAAAAAAAACAAACAACCCTTTTGGTCCAGGCCAAATAACGATTTTAAGCATTGCAGCATCTAACTTCTAGGTCCCTGGCTTGCAGTGAAATGAATTGCAAAGTTGCCTGGAGAATGAGAACTGAATTGCAGTTCAGCTCCTCACACAGGGTGAAAATTGGCAATCTGAAAGTCCTATACAAAAAGCCAGGAATCATCTACTAGCTGTGGGTGAACACTGAGAATAAGGATGTGGCTGCATTACTGTGCATCCTCATGCCTAGGTGTTTGAGTTATGCTTTAAGGTAATAAAAATGACTGACTGTTAGCAATATTATGGCAAAATAAATTCTCAGCTATTTCCTATTTGGAGACAGTTTAGGACTTCAGTTGCATAAATTGTTTTGGCACAAAGCTCTCAATTAATTATGTTATGTCATATTGGCAGCAGCACTGACATCAAAGAATTCAAATTTGTTTTTCTGAAAACAAGTCACTGAAGTCTGAAACACAGTAGAGAGATGGAGGCTTTCATGCACAGAAACCCCTTATTTGTGTTCTCTGACAGGTGACTAACCAAGTCTCAGAGCCTCACGGAATCAATTGACCTCTATATTGCAATACATTTAACCCTGATGTTTCTGCTTATATCGTATGCTTAGAACCATGGAATCCTAGAATCAGCTTTCCAGTCACTCTTCCCCAAGCCTGTCGCATTGCATGTAGCCCTCAGGTAATTCCTGTCTTGGGGCTGCTGTGAATTACTCCAACCTATAATGGGCCACTAGAAGTCAGAAAGTTCAAACTAGTATTGCCAAGCACAGGGACATCCCAAGCCTTCTCTCCTCAGCGGCACAGCCATTCTTGTGGCACATACTTTGTCCCATAATCAACAGTGACTGCCGTGTGGAAACCCCTAACTGGGAATGAAATGGTTTTCCTTTCTGCCTTTGCTGCTGCACCAGTGTGTGGGTGTAACAGATAGAGAAGTCTCTCACCCTAGGACTCGTATGGCTCTTCTGTGGATCAATGCCACATCAGCACAGAGTGCACAAAATGCAGTGAGTTAGTTTTGGGGCAGAAATCCTGTTCTCGCTCCTTTGTTGAATGAGTATATCAATCAGGCTCCTGATGCACGAATTTAGAAACGTCTAGGTGGAAGATTGCCTAGGGCCAGAAGGAGATTTGCATTTCTTTTGCCACTGGAATTACCACATAACCACTGTCAGCACAAAGCTAAGCAGGACATCATCCCTCACCCCTCCTGTCATTCACAGAGCACCATTTCTTCTACTGAAATCAACCAGAGACCACATATGGGCATTTTTATTCCACAGCACATTTCACCAAACTATGTATTTCTTCTCAAAAGTGCTGTTTCATAAGAAACATGTTATGTTTTAGAAGAAAAGCTTAATTCTGCTGATTTTTTAAATTATTTAAATGGTAAAGTTGAAAGATTTTAAGATATTTTCATTCTGCTGGTTTTTGTATTTCATTTTTATGTATTAAAACACTACTTTTACAAGTCATAGATATTATGAACATTGATATTCATTTTAAAACATGAGAAATCACATGGAATCATGTGACAAAACCCAAAATGTTACAAATTTACGGAAATGAAGTATTTCCTTTGCCATGTCATATTGGAAGACTCAGTTAATACTATAGGTTTCTTATCCAAAACACTATATTTTCAAAGAATAGAAATTTGTATTCTCTTTAATACTAAATACACTAAATAGATGTTTTCATGTCACCTGATTTAGCCTATTAATTTAATTTTCTTATTTCAAATACATTTAGAAAATTTTAACTCTCACCGCCTCCCTAAAGCATTTTACCCTGTGCCCTTCCTACCGAGCAACAAATGCACTATTCAATTTCCTTCATCCAGTCCATCATTTTCACTATTTCTTCATCGCCTTGTCACTAGTATTATTCCTTGGTACCACTGACACGACATGAAATGATGTTCAAATAATAAAAAATGCTGAATTATGAAGATCTGAAATGTAATTTAGTATTTTTGAATGTTTAATATATTTTTTTTTTATTATTTTGCTCTTTTTCTGTCAGAACTTTCATCAAAGCTGAGGCCATTGGGAAAGAATAAATGTAATTTAAATAACCTCTTTTCCAAAATAAATTGTGCTTTAATGATAATTTTCCTCTCGTCTCTAACCTAATATAAACTGTGTTGATTTTTCAAGGCTAAGTGAACTTCTTGAAATGAATATTCAAACAACAGAAGGAGTTTAAAAGACAAAATCCCTCCTGTGAAGCAATAAAATAAACAGATGCTGACCATTTTTGAACATCTGTCTTTTCTACAGCTGCCTAATTGGATGTTGAAATGCTTTGTGGATGCTGAGAAGAGCTGTCGGATAGAGGACGGTTTTATTTGTAACAGCTTTCAAGGTCAAAATATTTGTTTAATTCTACATTAGAATTAACTCAAAACTGTAGATGCATGTTTGTGAAGCAAAAGTGTGTTTCAATATCAGTTTCCACAATGAAGAGCTCAGATTTCCAACCTTTTGGGTTTTGTGACTTGGCACTGGTGGTACATTGATATTGCTGTGTTGAAGGCAGATAAGGAGCTCATTTTAATTTCTAATATTTGGGCTAATATTTAAACATTCATTCTTTGATGGTCAAGAGACAGTATTCTTTTAAACTGTAAGATATTTGTCCATTTAAATTACATTATCCTTTGGGATTCACCTGACTTCCAACTAAGTATTACATTTGGGAGAGAGGAACCTAGAGTAAGAAAAAGCACATTTTATATCCCCCAGATGGAGTCTATGACTCTCACTCATGCTGTCAGGTCTAATGTAATCGCTCTCTTTCCAAGGCTTGGTACTACTATTCCTCCACTGCTGACTTTGACTTTCTGTCATATACAATACTGTCTTTGGCTTTACAAAAGAAAACAAAAATCCGCTCACCAGAAAGACTGATATTTACATTTTGGGAAACTGCAGGCATTTACAGTGCACTCATTTGTATTAGCTTCTTACTGATACGAGTATTCAGCAGAAACTTTGCCAAAGAGGAGAAACTTAACACAAGGCTCCTAGTTTCATCCAACCCAAATTTCCTTTGAGTCCTTTTCATTTCCATCCAGCCTTAGGTAAATGTGCCCTGACTTTCTAATGGTCAATTGACATAAGCCTGAGTACTTGTGAAGACTTCCAGATGACTGTTGAGATGTATGTTGTTGTATTTTGATACATTAAGAAGCTCTCCAGGACTGTATAGGAAATCAAGAGATCAAATTCATTTCCACTAACATTAGACAGTTCAAAGATGTGCCTACATTGGCATTTTGACATATTGACAACAGGTCTGTCACCCTCAATAAAAGAGAAAGAGGTACTGCTAGAGTTTGATGCAGATTTTAAATGGCCTGATACATATTTAGCTACCTTCACTCCCTGTACAGAGATCCTGAGAGCATCTAGGCTCCTAAATTAACCTTAAGTTAGGTCTAAAATGGGGGTAACAGTAAACTGTTCCTAAAGCTTTCTGAGATTCAGTGACTCAGTGCAGCTTCACACACTGGGCAAGAAACTGAGCCTTCCCAACAGGAAGAATGAGTCTCAGGTAAGCCTGGAGTCACTTCCAGCTCAGTGTTTAGCAATGCCTTTATCCTTTTAGAAACTTGTCACTACCTTCAGAATTCCCCTCTTTTCCTGTATCTTACCAGACATGGGAAATCTGGGTTCTGGCTGGAGAGGTGTCACCTGGTTTAACTACTAGGTTATTCTGCTATTGTACCAGAATTTTGGAATCAAACCAATGATGTTGGCATTTGTTCCTTGCACTACATGCATGATTACCAGAACAGGTCCCTCTGGGGACACAGGCTGAATGTGGCTCTCTCTCCTCTAAACTCTGGACTGTAGTGGAATTTAGGCAGGATACTTCTCTCTCTAGTCAACACACGTACATAGTATATAATTTTAGGTACACAGACAATTTTAAGACTGATAAAGCAGGTATCCAAAACATGTAGACAGTTATCAAAAGAGAATACCAACAACAGAGGTCTGGCCACTCTAAATCTCTGCCTTGGATTCAAGGACTCTTTGTACTAAAAAATATAGTCCCTCTTGTCAACACTGTCCTCTTACAACATGGATATTTATCCTGCCAACTCTTGGATTAACCTTAAGTCTCGTAGAACAAAATATTTTGACCTCAGGTTCATTATTCTCTTAGTTTGCATTTTGTCCTGCAGAAACATTCTTCAGGCTGCCTGCTTTGTTCACCTTTTTAACTGTACACAGTGTTAGTCTTGTCACCTGGTCTGTCTCTTCCTCCTCTCCGTAATTTCCCCTGCTCCTCTGTAGACATTTTCTCAGAAGAGCTTACAGCTGAATATTGGATGAATAGAAGCTTATCTACAGCCAATGGTCAGTGTTAGAAATTACTTGTGAATCTGCTCATGTCAGCCTCCTCCTCTTTTGCTACTTGCTACTACTGCTATTATGATTACTTCTTGTTCCCACGTTATTTTTAATTTAGCACTTTTTCCTAAAAAATCTGTAACAGTGCAATAGAGAAGACAATATGCTAACTGTAGGCAAGAGTAAAAAAACATATCTGCCTCTCTGAAGTCAGTTAACATAGCAACACGAGGACGGCTATGCTTGGTCAGACTGAGACCAGCTAGCCCAGTAATGGAAGACTAAAAGAAGCTGAAGAACAGAGCAGATATCTACTGGTTCCTCAGAGTATGTTGCACTCTCCACTAGTTTGCATCTTAAAGACTTCTTCAGGCAGAGGTGATGATGTTGTAGTTTTAAGCATTGAGAGTCTGTAGAGGTACTGCAATCAGAGTTTTGTGACCAAAACTTCATTGCAAAATATACAGATTTAATATTGTTAAAGTAACCAATGATTTTATTTGTTATTATTTTGTAGAACTTCTGCTTTTATCATTTACCTAAAAACCCAGAAGAACTCAAAGAATTTTTTAAAATTTCTTTAATATTTTTTTCAGTAATCGACATTGGGATTCCAAATAATTTTTCAATTGGAAATTACTTTTTTTTCTCCTTGGGAAGATTACTTTACACTTAAAAACACATTAAATTGGCACAACATTAAAAAAAAATTACAAGTCAAATGACATGCTATTTAACTCTGAGTTTGGATTTTTTTGCAGTTATCCTCAAGTCTCAGATCAAGACCATTCAGTAAATAATGAAGAATTATTTACAAAATGTCTTTTCATACTGAAAAATGATTTTTCAGTCTAATAACTTTTCATTACTTTACACCATGTTTGCATGACTAATTTTAAGATGCATCCCACCCATAATAAGCAGCTATGTTATGTTGTGGATGCATAATCTTACTGGTTTTAGCATTCACAAAACATAGCAGCGTTTTCGTCTACTTGGATAAGTTTGGATTATGGATTTCAAGGGGAAAGCAATATTCTCCTCAATCTTAAGAAGCCAAATTTTCATTGTGGTAGCAGTTCGGGATAACAATGGTTCCTCCCTTCTTTTAGTGTCCTTGTTTATTCACAGAACATGGTGGGAAATAACAATTCAGTTCTGTCACTTCCAACTCTGTTCCATCTTTTGTTCTCTACCAACAAGCCCAAATCCCTGTAATTCACCTCCATCACTGCATCGTTCTGAACTTCTCAATCACTCAATTTTTTTCTCTACAATCTCATTCCCTGTCCTTCTCTTTCAATTGCTTCTTTTGTGCATTCCTTCTTATCATGTTTTCCTTCCCAGTTGCTGCACTTTTGCCTTTTTCCTCTCTCCCTTCTAGTCAGTGCCATCCAATTTCAGGGAGGCCAAATATAACTTTCTAAGAACCTTAGTTGTTTTAGAAAGTGGCAGTCTTGTGCACTCCACTTAATTTAAGGGAAGGCACAAGGGTGTGACAAGAAAGGGAACAAGGCAAGAATAAAGACACCTCATACAGTATCTACCAGCTTGGCTGTAGCTTTGGGCTTTTGAAATGACATGTTTGTGTTTGATTTGTTTGGGTTTGATCTGTCAAGGCAATAGTAGAACAATATTTATGTACTAGTAATTACAGTATTCTCCTTCCCTCCTGTCCCCTCCCCAGTAGCATAGCTATAGTTTATAGTCTGTCAGTATTTCCATTACAAAGTCCATTTTTCAGAGGTCAATAACTCAGCCATTTAAGACTGCATCAGCTCAAAACTTGATATACAAGTTGTCAAAGACTCTTAATTCACTTTTTATCCCCATGATGGAAGGGAAACATTTGTTGAGGGATTCTGGTAATTTATGAGATTTTTTTTTTTCATTTTTGAACTAAAACTTGGCTTTGCCTCTGAAACTGAAATGTTGCAGATAAATTGTCACTAATATGGGGCTAAGCCTTTCAAGATTTTTTAAAGTAGAACTAAACAGCCAAAGTATCCAGATAAAAAGCACCCCTACCAAGCAGTCAGCACAGACAATTTTTAACCTTTTTCAGACTGCAGAGTATATTAGTCTTTGCTGCTGTCCCACAGGTAAATAGCATGCTATGAGTTTTCTAAGAAGAGCATGTTATGCACAAAACAAGGAAAACGAAAGGGATCCCATTCTCAATTTAGGGCATTTGGTGCAATTCCATCCAAGTGATAAGCTTGTGCCAGTCTGTGCCACTGGAAATTTAATTCTATGCAGTAAACATAAGTGAAGATGCTTCTGTCAAATTTTCTTCCACAGCAACTCTTTTCAGTTGCATTAGGGACCCACGAAGGCATGCACTCAAGTGGAAACATCATTGATGCCTAAGCTGTCTAACTACAGAGAAGGTGTACTTCTTTGTGAAATAAGGATTTATTTCTACTATATCTGGAGAGACACCTGGAGCTAGCAGTGTGGTCACTGGTTTTAGTCACATTTACTATGGGATGGTTAAGGACTCTCTGAAAGTTGGCCTCCCTTGAATAAGTACACCTTTTTATGCCAAAAGTATTTTCAAGCACAACGTGGGGACAAGGGGATATAGCACAGATGCAGTGGAAGATGTTTTAGTTTCTCTGTGCTGATAAAGAAAAAAATGAATGCAAACATACTGGCTTCTGTTTCTAAGAAGCAATAACATTGGCTGTAGTGTTATGACAAGGGGAAGAGGAGGGAAGACCCTTCCAGTCTTCCAAGCAAGGAGAAAGTCTTTGATCCACTTGAAGGGCCCAGACGGAGTCCCTTTTCCCACTAACCCACACCACAGTGTGACAGTGAAAGACAAGCAGGCACAGACAAGGAGAAAACTGACTGAATAAATTATTGTGTTCTGTCACAAATTTGTCCTGAGCCATTTAATGCATATGTATACCGTATTTCTTATTATAAAGATTATATTAGACAATAATAAACTACATAGCACAGTGAAACTATTAAATAGAAGGTGCTTATTTTGCATTCACTATTGCTTCCAGGAACATAAAACTGAAAAAGCAAGTCCTGGAAGGAAAATAAAACTGAAGAAACAGCAACTCCTGGATAAATGAAAAATAAGAACAGCAAGAAGTGCAAATAAACAGTGACTGCGTTTGTTCACACTAACTGCTAAGAAAAAGCTCATATGTTAAATTCATAACCAGTATACTGAAGTCACATCTATTCTTCTTTGCCAAAAATTAGCTGTTATAGAAACAATGTAAGATGGGGTTTTTTTTTCCCCAACTGATTTTAACTATTTTACTCAGCCATGAAGGGCCAGTTTGCACATGCACCAAAGCACAGTCATCCAGAGGAAGGCCAACGAGCATTAGAAATAGTGTGCATCTGCTCCCTGAGCCAAGGTGAACACTTTCTGTTCTGCACTTTCTCACTGCAGTAATGCGCTGCCATACAAGAGCTATAGGACTTCAGGCAGCTGGCTACCTTACTCAAAGCCCATCTGCATATTTTGGCATAGAATATATTAACACACTATCAGCCAGCCTCGCCCTTTGAGATATGCTGTAACTCACAGAAGAGATGGAGGTATTGCAGTGTATGTGAGCTATATGCAATAGCGTGCAGTTTACAATGTTCTAATACAGTTTACCAAACCTTAGAAACCCCCATAGCGAACGTAGACTATCACTGCCAGATGTGATTTAGCCTTCATATGGTTTAATTTGAAACACACTGTATAAATGTGTATTCATATTTACTCATGGTTCTCATAAAATTTCACTATAAATAATCTGTAAAAAAAAAAAAGACTCAACATAAATGGCTTCAATTTTTTCAGCACTTTGTTGGAAAAATGCCTTACCTTTTTTTATACCACAGAGTCATCAAAGGAAAATGCTAGTAAAACCAATGAAACATACATTTTTACTAAATGCTAATGGGAAAATATCCTAACTAGCTCAAGTACTATTGCACTTCACATAAAACCTATAGATTGTATCACAGAATGCAAACTGTCATACTTTAGTTGCAAAATCCCAGTGAAGTGTCAGAACAAGTTCTCAAAACAGAAAATACTCCTTTTGTACTTTGACAGAGTTAATTCATGTCAAAGCATTGTGGGCAGGAAGTTCCATTCTGAACAGGATTTTATTAGACTTTATAGTTCATATTCATGCTGTGCAGAATATATAATTGCGGAAAGTATGAGCCTCCTCTGAAACTGCTAACCAAAACTATTTTCCACTTAGAATAAATTCATCTCACTCAGCAATAATATCTGAAAATGTATGTATCTAATCTAGACAGTTGTTTAGCCTTTTCCTCTACCCAGTGGACAGAAATAGAAATTCCAGTGTTCTTCATTTTAGCTGCATAACACCCTTCCCTTATGAAAGAGTGCATTTTTCTCCAGGACTAACTGACTTCTCTACTAACCAGAGAGCTTAGACTAGGTGCTTAACTGTAAGACAGGTAAAGTTAGGTGAAATTAGTCACAATTGTCTAATTAGCTTGGTTTGTATTAACTTCATTCTTCTGATCTCTACTTGGAATAAACGTGAAGAGCAAACGTGTCCTCCACATCAGTTCCACAACACAAACTAGTGGCCAATGTATTACTACTTCATCACTTTCATACCACTTTCACCATTCATGCAGATTAATACCTTTATAGTTCAAAGCTTGTTGCAGATGTCCAATGGCATTACCTCAGGTGTATCCCACATCTTAGACCTAATTTGCCTGCACAAATGATCAGTTTGCTTGATGTGGCCAGGAAGCAGTATGTTACTCTACATGTGCAAATGAACACAACATTAAATATAATGAGTCTAACATGTCCAGGGTACACTGGACTCATTGAATACACATGATTTGCACATACACAGTCCTGGTCATATGTGCTGGTTTTGGCTGGGATAGAGTTAATTTTCTTCACAGTAGCTAGTATGGGGCTGTGTTTTGGATTTGCGCTGAAAACAGTGCTGATAATACAGGGATGTTTTTGTTATTGCTGAGCAGTGCTTACACAGAGTCAAGGCCTTTTCTGCTCCTCACCCCACCCCACCAGCGAGTAGGCTGGGGGTGCACAAGAAGTTGGGAGGGGACACAGCTGGGACAGCTGACCCCAACTGACCAAAGGGATATTCCAGACCATAGGACATCATGATCAGCAATAAAAAGCTGGGGAAAGAAGTAGGAAGGGGGGGGACATTGGCAGTGATGGCGTTTGTCTTCCCAAGTAACCATTACGCGTGATGGAGCCCTGCTTTCCTGGAGGTGGCTGAACACCTGCCTGACCATGGGAAGGAGTGAATGAATTCCTTGCTTTGTTTTGCTTGTGTGCGTGGCTTTTGCTTTCCCTGTTGAACTGTCTTTATCTCAACCCAGGAGTTTTCTCACGTTTACCTTTCTGATTCTCTCCATTGCACTGTGGGAGAGTGAGTCAGCAGCTGTGTGGTGTTTAGCTGTGTGCCGAGCTAAACCATGACATCATATGAGATTTCCAGGTATCCAGCCTAGACTGTCAGAAACTAAGAGGTTCTACTACTAAGATGATACAGCAGCGAGTTTTATACCTTCAACAGTGGTACTAACCAGCAGAAAGGACAGGGTTGGCAGTTCCATTCATTTACAGATTCATTAGCTGTATTGTCGTGCTCAAAAAGAAATGGCTCAAAGCCAACTTAGAGTATATTGATTAATAGTGTTACTGAAATATGGGCCAAATTTTCAAATACAGGCTTGAATAATATTTATTTCAACACAAACAATTCTGTGTGACACAAAATGAAATAATTCATAAAAAACAAGATTCATCAAGCTGAAGACTATGTCTCTGAGCACGGGCAAGGATACTTAAGAAGCCATGAAAAACAGAGTAATTAGATGGTGAAACTTCACGAATATGCCCTCCCACCTTCCAGCAAATTGTGGTTTAGTGATCTCATCAATCAGAGGCAGTACCCTTATCTTTAAATGGACATTTCTTGGTGAAATCATGACATAGAAGACTCACCAAAGTCGTGCTGGAGGGTTGCTTTCTGCACACAGAATTCCTCTGGAGTTTTTTTTTCCACACTTCGCAAAATACGTAAGTAGCAGTAAATGAGAAAGAGTTTGATAGTGAACACTCTAACTGGGGCAAAGAACACAAGAGCACAGCTTGACTCCAGGGAGCGCTTTCTGATATATGGCATGTAAAACATTGCCCCTGGGAGAATGAGAACATCCATTTCTGTAAATTCACATAAAACTTACTGATGCTGTCCTAAGTTATAATATAGCTACAAACCTCCTCAGGCTTTGGAAGGTTTGTATGAACAAGGGTTCTGACCTTTGGGCTATTGGGAAAAAGAAAGAAGAGGATTATTCCAGATTTTTGAGAGGAGGAGAGATGAAGGGGTGTGTTTTAGTAGCTGAGCAATACCTAACACTAAGATTAAAGCTTACAAAACAGTAAGAACTTCTTGTCTAAATCTGTCAGTCCATTTTCAGCTTGTAATGCATTGTCTCTGCAGTTTCAGCAGTCAAGATCTGCTTTATGCATCAGCCAAGGAAAAGCTTTGTAGTGTTTTTGTGGTTAGATTCCAAGTACAAATTCTTGCTTTTATACTGACGTGCAAAGTCCTGGTCAAGATTCTGAACCTATTGTACTCAAATCTATAAAAACACACATCAAGACCTTTCCTGCACCAAGGATATTATGAAACTCTTTGCTGTTGAGACATAGGTTATATTTCAAGGTTATTATAAGCAACAACATTCTTTCAAATTAACTGTTTTACGTCTGACTCTATTCTGCACTGTGCAGCAATTGTCCTCTTACCTTGGGGGCTGGCTGTTCCTTTGAAAACATAGTGGATGCAGTAGGTAGCACATCTACATTTTTTAAAATGGTCAATAATCGCAGCCCGTTGCTTCTGGGAATAGTAAGTGACTTGCCCCCCGTATCGAAATATGGGTGCCTATGGAGATCTGCAATATAAATTGAAGTGATGTAGCAGGGCAAAGTCCAAAGGAGAGTTGCTGCCTTCCACATGACTCTTGATGCTTCTTCAGATCCCTTCCTGAAAGCTCCTTTTTTATTCTCAACCCCATTAAAAATTGTTTGCATGGTGCGCGGTGACTGCCACTTCTCATGCTACATGTCATGTTCTAGTTGTTGCCTTTTGTCCTAGCAATTATTTCCTACATCTCTGAAGGCTCAGGTTGCCAACTCTGTGATGAGGGCAGTCCTTTTGTTATGAGCTTGGACCTAGCACAGCAGGGTCCCGATTCCTGTTCTGGCTCAACAAAGTTACTCACACAATACTAAAACATTTCCAGTGGTACTTGAAGGCTGAGCTCACCTGCGGAGTGAGCCTGGTCACACAGAGCAAACAACTTAAAGCTGAGTTTTTGTCCTTCACTTCTTTCACATGCATGTCAGCTGCACATTCAAATCCTGTGCCAAGGTCTCCCTAAGCCTGTAAGATTGCCTTACTCCTTCTTCTGCATATAACTGAGCAGCAGGCACTGAAAAATGTTCATTTCCTCCTTTTGCACATCTACCTGATATATTGGCAGAGTTGTCCCAGAATGAATTCATATTACATAAATTTTTATGGCAGCGCTCACCTCTTCAAACTTTATTTACACGTGTGCAAAAAGGCCTGTGACTTCAATTTAGTTGTGAGGCTCTTCCACTTGTGCTTACTTTGTCAAGATATAAATGACAATGCGATAAGCAGCAGAAGATCAGTGCTTTAAAGGTGCAGAGCAAAAGCAGGCTTACTAGACAATCAGCATCACTGCACTTCACTGAAGAGATTAATATATGTAATAAATATATATTTATTTCTATACTGAAAGAGGATGTCATATCCAGTTTTTACATACCTTTCAGTGTAACAGAATTCTCTCACAGATTTATCCAACACTGATGATGACGGTATCGATTCCTATTTTGCAGTAGGTCAGGTTTAAATGTTAAATGGTTGTCCTTCAGAAAAAAAAAAAAGTAGTTTCCTTGAACCTTCTGGAGGAAAGAAGCTTTTGTAGTAGTAATTATGTATGTCTTTATATTTTCATAATGTTTTGTAACTGTACAATACCTAGCACATTAAGAAAACATGCAATAAATAAAAATAATAATAATACAGGAGTTGGAAAAATCAATATGACCCAAAGCTCAATTAAACAAATAAACTTTCACTAAAAATATGACTTCTACAAAAGTACATAGGGATGGGATCAAAGATGAAAATGAAACCACTTCAATTTGATTTCAAATAGACTTGCTAATGAAGTGCACGTACTTCAAATGATTACTGCATGTTGTGCAAGTTACTGTAAAAATTATCTAGTTCAAACATTCGTGTTTCAGACTTGCATCATATTTTCCTGGAACAATCATCTGGCTTTATAGCCTTTCACATGTTGTATTTTTGTCTTTCTGTCACTGACACTTGGCTAGACTAGAATAATTATTGTTCAGGTATCATTTCTTGTTTTCAAAATGTACAAATTAGTGTTTGTGAGTCATAATAAGCTACAAAATATGTGTTTTGCAAATTAGCTATGAATAATAGAATAGAAGATCTGGAACTCCATAGTTTTTAGTTTCGTGTTCCTTCATTTGATGTCCTTAATAATGGTAGTAGTTTTTCCCTTAATGACTATGATGGTCTTTTGTACTAAGAACCATCTTCTCTGTTCTTATACCTTTGATCTCCCCCATCAGGCAATGAATTTTTTTATTTATTTATTTTTTGTGGCTTACTGTACTGATCTTGTCTTCTTTCTAAACCTTTTATTCTTCATTTAAAATTCTAGTATTTTGTATTCAAACTCAAACCACTACCGCTGTTTATTTTTCTGAACTTCCCTCCCCAGGGTACTTAGCCAGTCCTCACTATCAAAAGACAATATCCACTGAAGTCAACAAAAAAATGACAAAGTCTGCAGATTTCCAAGAGCTGTTTTACCTTACAGAGTATGCTCTTAGCCATGTGGGAATCAATGGCAACTTTCAATAGTCTCCAGTTCATTTGGGATTTCAGAAGCAGTATTCATCTCTCTTTGTCTAACATAGTGGCTGCATTTCAAATATCTGAGGACATTGGAAGGTATGTTTCCCACCTCATTATATAGGCAAAATACCTGGCTTTGCTCAAGGTCAGATCAGAGTTGTATTACCAAAAACACTTGACTGAAGATAGTGAGGGTCTGTAGGTTTGCTGCCCAGTCCAAGTCAGGGACAGGGATTTCTGGACAGAAAGAGGAGCTATCCTCAAAGCTATCCACAGGCAATACGGTTTGTAGGCAGAGGGGACAGCAATGCCAAGGAGTAAGAGGACTGGAGACAATTTTTAACAGTGGGTCACTATCTAATTATGACTTTAACATCCATTTTTTACCAAAGCAGACCAAATCACTTCAAATGTAGCCCTGGTCAATAAGGTATTCTATGATATTTACCAGCTGAGAACATCATACTTCTTTCAGGAAAAAAAGTTTTTATATGTCTATATTTGTTTAATATGTAATCGTAAAGCATCCCAGTCTTGACTACAGGCTGTGGTTGCTACTGCAGTGGAGATATCCCACTCTAATCATAATCACTGTGCCACTGGCAGCAGATGAATGCAGAACTACAAGCTTCAGTTCCTTGTTGATTACCAGACTTTCAGTTCATTGCTTCCTCTTTTAGAAAACACTGAGATGCACAACCAGAATATTATTATTCTGCAGTGAATAGGCAGATTTATTATGCAGAGCGTGAATGTACTTTAGATTTTTTGCTACTGCTCAGCAAACATCCTGTAGGGCTATACAACTGGATATTAGAGAAAACGTTAAGTCAGCTCTTAGGAAACAGACTGGGGAGTATTTACAGACTTACAGAGTTTGGTTTAGCAAGTGCTTTGCAGCTGTTAATAACAAATATGTTATGATGACCATTCAAAAATTGCCAGTTGCCTTAGCGTAGTACCTTTGCTGTACTCAGATCCAACATTTCAACATAACATTTTTGGCAACTTGTCTTCCCCCACATACCCATAAATATTAGCCTTTGAGAGAAATACTCATGGCTTAGATAACTTTATCTACAGAAGCACATGGCTACTATTGTAGATATACCCTAACCAGACTAACTGAGAATAACAAAAAGCATTCAGCAGCATGGTATGTTACCGGGGACCCTGAGTATCGACTCAGTTTTCTAAGCTATCTTAAAACTCAGATCACTTGATTTTTATTGCAATTATTACCAGTGCTCACCAGAGTAAAACTAGTTCAGGTATGCCTCTACTCGGTACAGCCACAGCACTGACTGAAGTACAGACCCATCCTGAGCACTATATTATAACATCTACCTGTACAGCTTTGTACCTGACATAACAGCTGGTTCTGCTCATTGCAGTGGGGAATGCCACTGGACTGCAACGTTATTAGTATCTGCAAGCATATTCTATTTAATTACACAAAAAGGGTAAATAGGGAACTCTTGCTGATGCCAAGATAACCATATCTTCTTCTAGTAAATAAGAAACAGCCACAGTCTGTTCATCTTTATTTTCCAGCCATAGTGTTAAATAATTATGTGACTCTATCCAACCAGATGGATCGGTCTGAAGGGGAAGATGCAGCTGATCAAATTAACTAAAAGCCAGCTCACAACTCAAATGTGATCTTTGTTGAAATTGTTTGCCCCCCAAAAAGCTGCTGTCATAACAAAGCCTGTTCTTTGATGTGAGTGAATCAAGCATTTGGTCCAGAAGTAACCTCAGCTTGCACAGAAACTATTTCTTTCCACCCCCTCACCCCCCAGTAACACGTTCATTGGACCTGCCTTTTAATTTCTTTTAGCACAGTTTACTGTCAGTCACTACAGAGTCTGCAGTCATTTTGGACGTATCTTCTTAAATGTTTTATACAATGCTGCATTTTGAATAGCATTCAAATTTGTTCAGTTATGTACATTAGGAGGGGTATTTGTCTTTCTTGTCTTTAAAATTCCAAGAATGTTGCCAAAACATGTCACTTTGAAGCTTTGTAACATAACCTTCCTAAGTGACTGCATTTGAAAAATGTGTATAAGATTGATGTTGATGATTTATTCCTGAGTGTGAGCCAGCCATCGCCATGAGGATGCTTTAATGTCAGTCATCCTCTGCTTCCCTTGACCTATAGGAACAGCTTCCACATGAGCTGGGAGCTCTCTGTCCTTTCCTTAGGAGGGCTGCCTAGCAGCAAATCTGCCTACCCACAGCTGCATTGCCAATGCACAAGGATGAACCCTGATTGTTTCCCTGCCCCTTTGCTGGCATTCTTTTTTGCAGGTAAGAAACAAACCAGAAACTATAAATTGCTTGTTAAATTACAAAAAAATCATTAAATGCATAAAAGCACATGTAGTTAAATAAATTATAGCTTGGAATCAATTTGTCCGAGAGCAAAATGGCAAATTAAGGATTGCAGATTATTTGGAACCACTCACAGAACAATTACTGTGCACTAGTAGAACTGAACAAAGGAAATTATTTAGATATTTCCTGTAAGAATTCTCAGCCACTGCATTGCAGGAACAACTCTGAGTATTGCTAACACATAACAGCCCCTAATGTTTCCACAAATGAAATCCTGTAAAAGGCTACTATCATTAATCATTAGTTGTAAAATGCTATCAAGCAATTTAACCTACAGGATCAGCCCACTGTAGCAACCACAGTATAGTTCAATCTCTGTAATAATGCATATTCGATTATCTAGCTCATCTTCTTCTGTCTTTATTATAATTTATAGTCACAAACTGCTTAACTGTAGCTCCTCACCAAAAAAAAAAATTAGAGGAAAATGAAAAGATTGGCATGTGATCATTCCTGCCCATAGGGTATATAAAAAGGTCAATATGTAATCTATAGTTTTTAGATTCACTTTGGTTTCGAAACTGTTCTTAATGCACTGCCTTAGAACAAGTCCATATACTTCAATCCCTACCAAATGTGGCAGACATGCAGATGTCCATAAAGATGTCTGTAGTATTACATTAAGCAGTAACAGAGTGTGGGTGCAGACACTGGAGCTAGCTGCCAACACCACCACGCTGTTGGAGTGGCCTCAATGCCCCTCTGGCCAGGACCACCCATTTTTCCCCAAGCAGTGCTTGGGAATGGATCAGGGTTAGCACAGGCCAAGAACAATTCCCATAGACGGTTCACATTCAACAGCCCTGTTTCGTAGCCTAAATGTGCCCAGACCATGCCACAAAGCTAGTCCTGATACTGTTTGGTGTATTGGTCAGTATAGATGTAGCTGCAATGTGTCCATACAAAGCTTGTGCTTTCAGGAGCAAGGTCAGTACTTTAAAAAGCATGAGCCTAACTTAGAAACCTGAAGATATGGGTTAGCATGGGCTTGATTTCTTCATATGCTTCAGATTTTATAGCAGTAATTAGCCTATCTGAAGGTAAGTCTGAGACTTCCACTTCTGGACAACACTTCTTTCAGGTAACTTCTTGAAGTACCAACTCACTACCAATGTACTTTTAACCTGACAGGAAAACAAAACACCAAACCAACATGAATTTCACTAGTCTGGTTTCAAGGATCTTTCTAAATTCCCAACAACACAGAATGAGAGAATTGTATCTGGACATAGGAATATAAGAACATAAAATATAAAGGATAACACTGAAGATACATCCAACTGAGAATCTGTGTACATCAGCAATTTAGTATATGGAGACAGTATATAGAATAAGAGCATGGAGTATTTTTTCCCTTAGCTTACCTTTCAGCTTCTAGCAACCAACAATTTAGGGATTTCCTGAGTTGTAGATGACACCCAGACTGTTGTTTCATGAATTTCTCCTCTATGAGTTTCTTCAATGCTTTTCTACAATCCATTGTACTTCCAGCTTCCATAAAATCCCATGGCAATCCCACACAATTCAATCCTGTATTGTGTGAAAAGTGCGTAAGGGACGAATGACTAGGTTACAAATAAGGATTGGGAAGGAAAGAATACATTCATTTTCAGTATTTCATGAACATTTGTCAATGATGTGGCATTTTAAAAATAAAGAGATGACCAAAAGTTTTTAACTTTATAGCTTGATTGTTACAGCTTTTAGACCCCTTTATGCTCTGAATACTTAGGCTTAAGGATATAATAGTATTTGTCTTTTTTTCCACCTTTACTATATACCTATAATAAGATCAGTATTTTCAACATGTCAGGAAAATATACTATCTATACTGAAAATTTTAATGTTTTCATCTTGTTCCATTTGTTGATGTAAACTTTTGATGACACTCTCCTGAAGAATTTCCCTTTGGGGAATGTGATGTATGTATTTGATTTATTTTTTATGGTATGTTTTCCAATATTGAAAGAAATGTGATTTCTTTTTATAATTCAGTAAGAACAGAACAATGGATTCATGATATGTTTGTTGATCAGTTATGCAAAGAGAGAATTTTATCTTTGGATAATTTGCTAATTTGTAAGCTTTTTTCTTTTCTCATATTTTTGATGTAGTGGAATTTTACTGAAAGAAATACTGTAAAAGAAAAAATCAAAAAGTGTAGTTGAAGTAGAAAGCAGCATTATTTTTCTGTTGATCTATTACAATGAAAAAGGTTACATTGGGAAAATCAACTCTCAGAACAGTCTTTAGATCACAAGGATGTCCCTGGATGCTAAAGGTTGCAAAATGTGCTTTCTAAAATATTGTATGGAACTTTGCTAGATTTTGGCTGGTGAATTTTCCTCTCAATGTCCAGGTTAGATAGAGCTTAACAGACCTCTCCAGAAGTTATGCTTTTCAGGACGAGCTTATTTATTTCCTGGACTGTTATTCCTAATGATAATGAAGTGCCAATGCTCGATGAAAACCTGAACATGGATATCAGGAAAAGTGACCTGTCCTGAAAAGGTAGCTTCACCACTGCGTTTATCCTTTCCAGGCACTCAAATCAATTTAGATTGATATCACAGGGGGAAAGCAAGGCAAGGTGTGGCAGAAAGTGTTCTAAGATATATGTCTATGGCAGGTGAGATGAGTTACGTTCTGAATGTGTACATCTTTATTGAAGATAAAGAAAACTTAGCTGACTGGAGAAACAGACTTTGTAAAAAAAATTGTCAAGAGACTACCTTTGGCTCTGAGGCAACCAGACGTGGATGGTTTGTATCTATATCACTAGACTCTCTTACCTTCTCAACAGGTTGGCTGAACTGACCACCTTACCCCTAGACCATCCTAACCCCCAGACCATGCTGGAGGATTAGCCACGGACTGAACAACCTGCTTTGATGAGCAAATTAGACCAGATAACCTCCAGAGGTACCTTCCAACCTAAATCATTCTATGAGCCTATGATTATCTGGGAGACTGCTAGAACACATGGATCACAGGTCTGCTGGTGCCCACAGTAATAGTTTAATACAAGGGATCGCACTTCATCAACCTCAGGCTCTTTGGGTGGTGTAGATCTACCTATAGACTACATATAGAACAGGGGAACAAAAATATTTAAAAATGAAAAACTGATCCTTTCTTGGTTGTACTTTTTATTTCAGTAAATTAATATTTTCTGATCAAATCTATTGTCCTGAAATTTCTAAGCATCCCTAGTAATAGAGGAATTTCCTTATTCTTTGGTATTGTGACCATTTCCCTGACAAATGAGGAAGCCATGACTCAGGCTTCTAAGGTATAATCAGCAAAAGATATATTATTAATCAAAAAGTCTATAATCATTGATGTACTCCTGTAAGTTCAAATTAATATTGCAGTGCTAATATTGCAGTGCTGTGACTTGTACTACATTATGTTGTATAGCTAGGTCTTGCAGTGTGCTGTCTTTAGGAAAAAAAAAAAAAACAAAACTTAAAAATAGGTGAGAAAAAATCAAGAATGTATCATACATCCAATTTTGTGAGTCTGAAGATACAGAGACTTGTTCTTGATCTCATCCAAGACAGCTTGAAGTTCAAAGTTGAGCCAAATATTTCTGCAAGAGTAACTGTCTTTACAACTATAGTAGACTCACCGATACAGCATATGACTTACAATTTGGTAGAAAGTGCAGTCAACATACATTACTTTCTACAGAAGTTGTATATGAAAACAAGTCATGATTCTGCTCAAGTTGAAAGTATTTTTTTCCCCTGAAGTTATCAGTGTAACTTCAACACATGTGGCCATATCCAGAACATCCAGCATGCTTAGGCTTTGATAGCAGCACATCCATGGCAGGGTGGATATGCAAGAGCCATAGCAGGTTCTCAGGATTTCACATGGGTTTTTTGCAGCACGTGGAAGCTGTGGTTCTTCATACCTGAACTGATTAATCGAGGGCTATATATATGAATACAAGTCACACAACTGACACCAGTCTGGAAATCCCCATTATTTTTGGTAGTACAATTGTATAACCCAAAATGAAGCTCCTCAGCACACCAAGCTTGGGGTGGAACTCAGATGTTTGTAACAAATGGAAACCAATGCAGTAATGAGATGCATAGTGTTTATTTGAGATTGACATCAGTATAGAAAGGTATTACGGTAAAAGTGGGTGTTAAGGCAGAGTTTGAGAGGGGTATGGGATTTGTTCAGAGAAAAAGAATAAAATGTGAAGATCATAGGCTATCTTGCTACTCTGAAATATTTGTAAAATACTGCTTTCATACATATGCACTGCAATTGTTATCTGCTGGCTACTGTTATAGATAACTTAAAATTTTAAAGTATCTTATTAACTGATTAACTTTTATTAATTAATAAATAAGTTAACTGAATAACTTTTATTCTTAAAGCATTCGTGAACTTTGGGAATTTTTAATTTTTTATCAAACCTTTATTGAAAAACATAGAGCCACCAAGATGGTCAGGAGGCTGAGCATTTGGCCTGTAAGGGGAGGCTGAGGGAATCAGGCTTATTCAATCTGGAGAAGAGATGCCTTTGAGAGACATAACAGCAGGTTATCAGTAACTTTGAGGGGGTTACGGAGCCAGACTGTTTACAGTGGTGTACGGCAAGAGATCAAGAGACAACTTCTCATGAGTTGAAACAGGAGAGGTTCAGACTGGATATAAGGAAAACAAACATTCCTACAAGGACAGTCAAGCATCAGTACTAAAGAGATTGTGTACCTTTGAGGTTTTCAAGACCCAGATGCATAACTACCTGAAGAACCTAGTCTGATCTAATAGCTGATCCTGGAGGTTAGCAGGAGGTTGGACTAGCGACCTCCTGAGGTCCCTGCCAACCTGAATTATCCTATGTTCCTATGATCTTCAACATCAATTTCCAGAAAAGTGTATTACAAGCTAAAAAACGTTTAAGAAATTATTTTAATATTCTTGGCATTCTCAAGCTCAAACATGCACAATATTTGAAAAATTAAATTTCTAAATGTCTTTCCACCAGAAATACCTTACATTCTTTTTTTTTCCCAGTAATATCTTAGCAGTTGAAATTATCTTCCTGCTGAGAACATCCTGAAAACTCCACAGCACATCACTTTATTAGAGAGAGTGTGGATATGCCTTCCATTGCTTAGTACTTTACTACATCACACCTTAAGAAAATCTGTAATTTTCCAATGTGGAAGGGAATTTTAAGGAGAAGCCATTTAGTGAAACGAGCTGATAGTGATTTCACTAATTAGATCTGAAAAGAATTTCATTGAGAATGCAAAAATATCTTAAAAAACCAACCCTGCAGCTGGGGTCAGTGTGGGTGTTGATGGGTATTTTGTTTGTTTGTTTTAAATGAGTGTTCTTTTATGAAGCACTAAAACAAAAGCTTTGAACAGGTTTAGGTTAGAATAATTCCTCTTGAATCACGTAATCTTTAATTTATAGAAAGCTGGAGAGAACTTTTAAGTTCTGCTGCACAAACAGAGTAAATGAACCAGCAACTGCTTTATTTTCTCTCCATAACAACACAGATAGGAAAACACTCTTTGACAGAAGAAAGCAAAAAATACAGACTGGGGTCAGGGAAAGGATGCTTAGGGTCCAAGCATAACAAAAGCCTCAAGCAAAATAGATGTCCTTACTAGAAAAAAAAATGGAACAGCAGCTCAGGTAAATGATAGACAAATTACAAAATATAAGTTGCAAATGAAAAGAAATCTGAGGAGTGAGGGAAATAAAAGTATTAAAATATTTTTTATTATACCTTTGTGATACAGAAGTAGAAAAACTCTGCGTAATAACCATGTAGCTTGTACTTGGAAAAAAAGATGCAAAGGCTTGGATCTAAGATACAAATATTGGGCTGTTGCCAGTAGTGCCCAACAACAGAGGAGTGTCAGGACACAGCAAGTCTGCAGCTTACACAAAGCTTACTCCCAGCCTCCAGCAATTTGTAACTTGGGGACTTCCTGAGCCAGAGCTTGTATCTTTATATCCAATAACTTTCATAGGATTTTCTAGCTGCTTCATGAACCCATGTAAAATTTAGCATCTTCTTTTGTGAGCAGCGTCTTCTTTTGTTGGTTTTGAACCCATCACTTGCTGGAATCAGTTGAAGCTACTAAGCCTTTCTAGATTTTCTGTGTGACACTCAGGATCTATAAGATCTGAAAAGGCTTTTATTGTATCCTGTCATTATCCTTGCCTCCCCCAGACATCTTCTTCCCAATCTCAGTCTATGCTTTTAGTCATCTTTATGATCCTCTGTGCTTTTTTCCCAGTTTTACTATATAGACTTTCTGAGACAGGGAAACCACATTGTGTGTAGTATTTATGATGTGAGCATGTAATGTGTTTCTACAGTGGTATAAGTTGCTGTTTTCTTCTCTATTCTTTTTCTAAAATACCTACTAATCCATTTGCTTTGTTGAATCTTAATGAGCATTAAGCTGATGTCTTCACAACATCGTTATAAACTTAGATCTTGTCTCTTAGTGCCAATATTCACTTAGAGACCAAGCTTAGAGACCACTATTGTGCATGTTAAAAAAAAAAAAATCCTTAATTTTTTACAGGTGAATAACCTTTCCCTTGAACTTGCCCCCACTTTGCCTCTCTTACGATGGCTGCTCAACAGATGATTATAAAGAAGCAGAGCAATTTCTTTATGCCAGGTTTAGTCTAAGGATGTATTGGTAAGATATATTCCTCAGACATGTACAAGTAATATACAAGCAATGTCAGAAAACAGGTTAATGGAGAAGTGCTAAAACAAATTGATTAGCAGCTGAAAGGTTTGAAAGCCAGATGATAGACTTCAGAAAGTTCCAAGATAATAAAAACAAAACCTTGCTTAAATCTGCTATTATCAGGGAGTATCAGAGAATGGAAAGTGCTGTGATTGTTCTTAAGAACTGTATTGGAAATGATCCAGAATTATAAACTGTAAGTTTTACTTCAGTGTTGGACAAATTGAAGGGGAAATGGAAATCGTGTTTGAGAGTACATAGATGAATGTATGATGCTGACAACCTTCCATTGCTTTCTATAAATGAAACCCACATGCCTCTAAACTATTTGAATTTTTCAAGCAAGCTAGCAAAATTTAATTAAAAGAAAACCAGATGATAGGAATTATAAGATTTTAAAACTTTTATAATATAGAATCTTACTATTCCTGGCATTAAGAAATTGTTCAGTATGTTACAGGAATTAATAAAAGGTTAAAAGTTTTGAAACAGTTACATGAGAGGAAATAAAACACTGATTTGTGTTGGCTTTTGCTCTTACCTAACTTTAGTACATAAAGTTAAGGCTTTAATTTAGTTCCTCTCTAATCAACAGAGTCTGCAGTCCCTCTCTAGTCAACAGAGAGAAATATGTACATTCAGATAATGATTTATTATATCCTAAAACAAACCTCTGATAGGTCAGAGGAATTGCTCTCTGGAAGTATGTGTCTCTCACTGTTGATGGTAGATGATGGAGTTCAAAGATCTTATTTAGATCACTTAACTAAATTTTACATAGTCAAAGTAAATGAGATGAATCCCTCTCTCTACACTGATTCAGAGAAGCCACTGTGTAGTACCACTAGCATTGTACTATACTTGCATTACACTAGCCTCAAATATTGGATAGAGTTATTAATCGTCTTTTTCTGTTAAACTTACAAAGCCCACAAAAAGCTATCATCTTGTCTGAGAGGTACAATTACTAAATGAAACAAGTTCATTTCTTCAACTGGAGATTTGATTACTGGATCCACATGACTTTAGCATCCCTAACTATCAAGGCATCCTTTCTGGGACAGACTGTCCCCAGCCTTGTGTGACAGAAAGGAAATCAGGATGAAAAAAATATCCATCCTGAGCTACGTGACCTTTGGGGAACTTCAGGGCTTTATGCAATCAGCATATTCCCTGCCTCGATCAGTTATACGCTCACCTGTGCCGCTATGTCAGGGATGCTTCTGTTTAGTTGCTGATTCCGTTTATAAATTATATAACTAAATCAATGGCTCTCATTACTTGTAATGTGAGCTATTGACTTTTCCTTTACCTCAGATGATTCAAGTGAAAGGATTCCCCCAGAGAAATTGTAGAGGGAAAAAAAAAAAAAACAACAAACAAAACCCAACAAAACAGATATGAAACCAAGCAGGGTGAAAAGAAAGTGGCTTACTGCTTTTTCAGGCCAGAGATAATGCAAATTGTACACTAACTAATTTGGGGGAACAATAGCATACTTTTGTGTCATGAAATGATATTTATGTCATGGAATCATGTTTTTATTGATCACACAGTACTAGAAGTAATAGAGGATGAAATGTAAAGTCATGTGTTTGTGGGATTTTTATGATCTGTCATTCATGACAGAAATCTCAGAAAACCATCAGAGAAGCTTATCACCAAGCTGTCTTTTGTGTTGTTTGCAAAGAGCTTCTGGATTTGGTCTTTTCACATCATACCTTTTACAAGAAAGAATTTTATGTGGAGCCTATACATTTAGTCTGATTATATTAGTGTTGTCTTTGGTTCAAGTCACAATAAGAGTAACAACTAAAGACCCCTCCTAAAATCAAAGCTTTCTTGATTTTGGTCTAAGCAGAATACAGAAGCACAACTAATCGGAGACCAGCAAAGTGCCAAATGTCAAAGAAGAACATGAATAGATGATCATGTAGCTGCCTACGTGCACAGGTGTCCCCATTGCCATCCTTGCTGCTCTGTCCTGTGGGGAACATGAAAGGACCAGCTGATTGCCCTTTGCAGGGCCAGCTTCAAATTCCTGCTCTGAAGGAGGTAAAGCAGGCACTTCAGCTCACACAATTTGCTTCCACTTCTCCCAGGGCAGAATAAAGACTGTGAATTTGGGGGACTCTTTGTTCTTGAAGAGCTATTTAGTGTCAAATACATAAGCAGATCCTGGAGACCAGATACCATTCTCTCCTTCGCTAATGCACAGCTTACTGTGAGCTGCAGTCATCTTTCCTCTTGCTTTTTCCTCCCTCCAGGTCTGTGAAATTTGTAGAGTTACACAGCTTTTGTAAAGGAGAAGAATTTCCCTTCCCCATTCTATCCTAGCCTGAGGTCATTCCAAATTTCACAATGTACCTAACTCAAGTCTGTCAAGAGTACCAAGTCCAGAAGACAAGAAACATTTCAGATTTAATCTTCATCTGTTTCCTACTGGCTGCTTCCATTGTCCCTCTCCCTACTGGATATTTGGGCACTTAGAGCTGCCCCAAGTTCCCTGGCCAACACACAGAAAACTCAGTTCGGTGAACTGCATGTGAAGAGTTGGTTACCTAAAAGCTGGTTACTTGGCAAGATACAATTCAGTTCCTTTCTGGTTTGGGTATTTAGACCTTAGAAAACAGGCAGCTATAAAGCATCTTTAGATAGATATTATATATGTAGTCAGTAGTTCACACTGACAGCGTTATTAATATGCTTAAAATAGTCTTTGACTAATATTGATAGGAGAATAGAATAGTCCCTCTAGGGCCTTTTGGCAGCAAGCCGGATGGCAATGACTTGCTTAGAGCTGTAAATTTCTTAAACAAAGGTTCCAAAAAAAATTAATTGTTGCTTACCAGCAAACAAGGATCCGTTACCACACAGTGTTTAGAATTTAAAAATAAAACTATATAAAATCTATATAACGCATATTGTAATTTAGTTAGCAGGTGATTTTCATTGTGTAATTTTAAATGGAATTATCCATAAGTACACGCATTTCTAGTGTTTTCCTGTGAAGACTGGATCTTGATCTAAGCTGATTACATTTTTTCATCATTAGCCTGGAACAAATAAAAAAATCATTACTGATAAGGTCTGTGAGATAGAGAGAGATGTAAATAATACAAAAGACAGAATTACTGTTTCATAGTCCATTTTCAAAAGAGCCAAGTATAAGGTCATATATGAAGGCACTTATAATTTAGACTTTGCCAACAGCATGGATTTCTTTCTCTTAGTAAGGCCTGGGTGAGCCTTAACCATTTGCCAATGATGGGATCAAAAGACCTAATACAGTTTTGCAAGTATAAGCAGGAAAATAGGAAGTGGAAGTAGCAAGTATAGCATCCCCCTGTTTGAGAGACTGGCACAGCTATGATTGAAGTACTTGCTTTACATCTTGTATCTGCAATTCAAGCAGGAAGTTGATAAATTTGCAAAGGTTCAGGAAAGAGTCATTCACATAGATGATTAACGAGAAATTTAGCATCATTGACATGTAAAAGTTCCAACAGAAGAAACAGAAATATGATTACTTAGGAGTCACCCTTCCAGAAAGTACCTAGCGAAACCTGGTGAAGGTGTTTGGCTGAAGCTGGGTAAATTCAGGCATGATATTTTAGTAGTGAGGCTATTTAACCAAGTTACTAGGAGACACAGAGGGTTTATTTCACTGAAAATTAAGATAAAACTGGATATGGTTTTCTAGATACGTTCCATTTCAATCACAGCTTTTTGATTTTTAAACAGGCATGTGGACTGTAAGAGGTGATGATCAATTTATTTCCCTTACGTGTCTAAAATTTATGAACAATCCTGCTCTCATTTTCTGCAGTGGGGAGAGGAATCTGCTCAAAAACAAAGGAAAAAAGAAGGCAGAGCTAATGACAGAGAAATAAAATATTTTTTAAAACTCTTTCTGTTCTGTACATATGGTTTAAGTAAGCAAGCTGTATCCTTGCAGAAATCATCAGCCAGGTTGTTTTAAAGGCTCACTTCATTTCCAACTGAATCGTGTTCTGCATACTGAAGCTGTTTGATCCCAGGCCTCCCACATCCATAGAGAACACCTGAGCTGCTGAACCACTGTACCTCTGTCAGTGTGACCTTCCCTTCCCCGTAGTACAGATACTGCTGGGATGGGAAAGAAAGGTTACACAGCCCCAGGGTTAAACGGTGCCTTCTGAGCTGATAGCCTAGCAAAGTACTTAACGAAAGCATAAAAGCAGAGACTGCTGGAGAAAAATCCCAGAAGAGGTAATACCCTGTGCTGACACTTCACATAAATTAGGAAATGGGAAAGCTTGGCTGAACCTCTGCTTCAGCTGTCCACAGCAATGATTTTAAGTGAAGATTTCCAGCTACCAGGAGGACATTGGCAAGAGCCAGCAGGCTGGACATGCTGGTTTTGTGGGCTGCAGTTGCTCTCAGGATACATATGGTATCAGACTGAGAGAGTTATGGAACCGCTGCTCTGAGACTTTCACTTGAATAGTAATTCCCATGAGCTTCACGTCTGTAAGGAAAAGTTGAGTTTTCTAGCACTCGGCTGGTAGAAAGAGGCATTTCTTGGCTATCTTAGCTATCTTAACTATGTTTGAGGAAGCTGGGATTGTTTAGCCTGGAGAAAAGGAGGCTGAGGGGAGACCTTATCGCTCTCTACAACTACCTGAAAGGAGGTTGTAGAGAGGTGGGGGTTGGTCTCTTCTCCCAGGTAACAAGTGATAGGACAAGAGGAAATGTCCTCAAGTTGCACCAGGGGAGGTTTAGATTGGATATTAGGAAATTTTACTTCACTGAAAGGGTTATCAAGCATTGGAACAGGCTGCCCAGGGAAGTGGTTGAGTCGCCATCCCTGGAGGTATTTAAAGGACGTTTGGATGAGGTGCTTAGGGACATGGTGTAGTGGTGGTCTTGGCAGTGTTAGGTTTACGGTTGGACTCGATGATCTTAAAAATCTTTTCTAACCTATACGATTCTGTGATTCTGTGATTCTGTTTTGGCAAAGTCCTATGCCTAATGCTAGATGTAGGTGTGTTTGGTAATTTCCCCCAAATGCCAAAATGCTGATTTGAACATGCAAGCTATTGGTTTCCACATCCAAGGATGCCAATATGTTATACCAAAGAGCATGACGCACACTTCTTGGTAGAACTCTTTTCCACCAGGAAATCTCTTGCCTTCCTTGGAAGCTGAGGAGCTATGGTATGACTGCTTTAGGTTTGGGCTTAACTTCTCCTCAAGATGGACTTCAGCCTTGATAATTTGCCTGAGTAAAACTTATTTTCATCTTTCACTTTCTTTACTGAAATGAGCAACTTGATTTCAGAAAGTCACCCGCCCCTTGGCACCAATCTACAAATGAGTAAAAGAAAGCTTATGTTCCTCTTGCTTTGAACAATGCATGCCACAGATTCTTACTTTGATTGAAATTTCTGAGTAACAAAGCATTAAAGCTCAAACAAAGCTCACTAAAACTTATCAGACATCTGTGCATTTCTACATACAAGGTGCTCATTTTACTGTTATTCCTCATAATCAGTAACAAGCAGAATATCAGAAAAATCAGAGGTAAAAAGAATGCGTTTCTGGTTGGCAGGATTGCAGCCAATAGCTGACAACTTCACCCAAATTAGTTTACTGCTTCTCCTTTTTAACACTGGATCTTCCTTTGTCTCTTCCCTTCATGTTCATTTTGATTGCTGTCTGGAACATTTGCAACATTCAGGATTGGTTTCTGATTATGGCAATTTGATTTTCCCTATGCTTGGCTAATTGCATCTCTCATTTCTCACAGATCATTATGAGAACAGATGACAACGGAAATCAGTTCCTTCAGAAAAAATATTTTTGCAGTCTCAGGACTCCAACCTCATGAAAATCTTCAGCAAATTGTTGCATCCTTTTTTTCAGAAGAATGCTTAAACATATTTTATTTAATTCTAAATTCTATCAAAAAGGGAAATTTTCAAGAACACCCTACTGACTTAGCAACACATATCCCATTAAAAGCCTATGTGACTGTGGAGAGATCTACGAACATCCTAAAATTTAAGCAACTGCTGTTCTGAAGAGGAAAGCTCTTGTGAATCCAGTATTTACACAGAATGTTCCTCTCTGCAGTCCTCTAAATCCAAGGCCATAATTGTGGTCCCTTCAAAGCAGCATGAACTAACAGCACCAACAGAGGCTGCCTGGCCACCTCACTGACCTCTCCCTGGGTCAGTACAAGTATTTTCATGGCCTCATCATAAATCAGACTGGGGAAATGATCCAGACTAAATGTTGCTCACTTGTTTGGGCTGGGTGGGGTTTTTCTGATTAGTTGGGTCTTTAAATTTTTTTTTCCAAGGTCACCTCTTCGCAACAGTGCTCTTGTACAACTTGAAGTGACAGAGAAACTATAGAAGAACTCTCAGAATAAAAACAAAATTTCTAAACTGATGGATAACAAATACAACGTTGACAACAGAGCCCTAACTCCGTAACAACCAGAGCTGTCTTGCTGAGTCTATAGCAAATCACTTAAACTGTAGCAGACTTCTGACAAATCACTGTCTAGGTCCATGATTTTAGCAAATCAAGAGATGCTGGTGAAGTGTTTTCATACATCTGTAACAATTAGTACATCCAATTGTTTTATAGGCTGCAGTCCTTCAAGATTTCAGCCTGAGAAAGTCAGTTTTGAGCAAGTTGTTTTCCTTCTTTGCCTTGCAGTTGCTTGAGGTAGAATTTGTTTTGTCTGTCTTTTAGTTCCTGAAATGTATAAAAAGATAAAGTCTGCAATATATAAAGAAACATGACTGGTAAGCTCAGGCATAGACATGTATCATCTAAAGTTGAATAGATGTATCCCATTTTTAAGGTGAGTTTTGGATAAGCTATCAACCTTGGTCCAACTTACCTTCCTCAGAAATCAGCTGGAGCCATATCATTAAATCCTGTGGAAGAAGCATTAAGCCAGAAATGGAATTTATGGAAAAATTTATCCTTGTTATAGAGATGCAATTGAAACTTGGAAACTACCAGATGTAGGGCAATCTGCATCCTACTGAATGCAGTTGCTTTGCCATAAGGAAGACATGAAGGATGCAATAGTCTGTGCTTGTCTTTAGTGAGATATTCATGTGAAGGGCCTAGATCCATCACAAGAACAAAAGATGTTGCAGTTGCATAAAAAATGGCATTATTCTCAATACATTAAACCACAGAAGGATCTTCCATATAAAAAGACATGTTCTGTGACACAAAGCTCAAAGAAACTTTATAGTCCACAGTAAAATCTCCCATTCACCCATTTGCAGGGAGAGCATCATTTAATACACGTTATTGACTGTATTCTTAGTTTTACGTTGTGCAGCTGAACATACTTATTTTTTTGCCATGCTGCCTAATGCTCCGTGCTGCAGGATATTGGGGTCTAGTGGACCACGCAATTAGAATGCCAGGGCAATGGTAACTTATGCAATTTAGATATGAAATTTTGCATGGAATAATAAAACAATGTGCACTACTTATGCTCCACTGCAAAATCCATCACTAGCAGAAGCATTCTTTCATGAAACAAGATAAAAAAAATAAGAAAAAAATAGAAAAGTAGAGCACAACAAAGTGTTGTGCCAGTAATACCATATTGTTATCTAACAGTATCTGCTAATGAGAATCTAAAAATATAAACCCCTTCTAAAATGATTCAGACACCTCTAACATTAACTAATGACACAACTACAGACATACATATGCTGTGCTTACCAAGTACTTCTTTTCAAAAATTACCAGCTGAGATAAATGCATCGTGCTCTAACCATATTCTACTTTTTCAGGTTCACATAGGTCCTCCTCTTGAATTCATGCTTATTGCTGCCTTCGGTAAACTTTCCTAAGTCCAGCAGACCAGGGTGAAGCTCTTCTAGATTGTGCCACTATCTAGTAATCAAGCAGGAGACTCTTGACATAATTGTCCAGCTAACCAGCTAACCAGATTTTGTATGTGTAATTTTCACTGGATATTGACTTCAGAGGCCAAGATTTCACTGAAGAAAGATTAAAGATTAAATCAGGTTGCCTCATTAAATTTAAGGTAGGAAGATAGGATGTCCTCTGAGGCATTCAAAGGCATGTACTGTTCTCCCTTTATTATACTGAGAATTTAGGCTCATGTTAAATGCCTAAATTAGATCCCATATTACATTATTTAGAAATTTTAGTCCCACAGTTTACAGAAGCTAAGAGTTTTCTGCATCTTAAAAATGAACTGCATCATTTTGCATATATGAGTTCTAATAATCTAACAGTCATCAGGACTGTCCATCCATTCCTTTATAATTAGTAAAAGAAAATTTCTTAACTGGATTATTATACTTTATAAAATAAATAATTTTCAGACTTTAATATTTTAACAAAACCAGGAGGAGATGCTGTAAAGGTTCCAGTACTATACCATGCAGCAGGATCTCAATTTTAATCTCTATTAGGAACTACCCACGTCCATACGAAGGGTGTTTTGATTTCAGGTTGTAAAAAACAAACTAACTGGCATGGTGAATTACACAGGTTTTTGCAAAATCAGCTCTTTAACAGTAAAGTTCTTAGTAGGTCAAGGAAATGAAGCTCTTTTTTTAACCCTTATGATGAATATCCTTGAGGCATATCCTTTAACAAAAGCACCTGTCAGTAACTGCAGAATTTAAATTCAATTGCTCTGATCATTAGAGAGAGATTTGAAAAGCCAGATGTCAACGCAGGTGCCACATTATATTTGATAGTAAGTTAATGGCCCTTGAAATTCAGAAGCAGTATGTCAGCCCTAACAGCTCCCTTTGTAGCGAGCTCCCCCTCTTCCAGGCTTATGCCTTCCTCTGTGTTTCCACTGCTTTTATTAAGATCAACAACTGAATGTGAGAATGATGTTGTTTTTCTTTTTAGATGAGCTACCATATCATGTTATATCATTTTAAGGTTCATCATCTCTGGGATTTCATGTCTGTGAAGCTTTAGTTCTATGGATGTTTTTTCAAACACAGAAAAATTAGGTCTATGCTCTGCAAATAAACCGTATGTACTATTAAATGTAGTTATGCTGCTTCTGTTCCTGGTTATTAAAATATTTCATTTAAGCCAGATTTGTATGGCCTTCTATCCTTTCTACCTTATGAGATGGAGAGGATTCTTTGGAAGGCTAAAGAGGGAAAGCTAAATTTACATTGCAGAACACTGGACCAAATGCTGGCTTTGACTCGCAATATGCAGTTGCAGGTGCAATTTGGCTTCTTAGCTTTTAAAACATCAGTTTGGGTAAAACAATCATCCTCTTTTCAGACTGCCTCAAGTGCCTCATCAGATGGCAGCAGTGTTTTATAGCAAGCAGTTGAAAGACATGGCACACACACTGCAGGGAATGAAAAGGATTTTAAAAAAATGAGGCAGGGTTTTTTGAATGCTGTGCAGAGTCATCACTTGCAGTGACATTCCCTGCATATCTGAACACAGAATATCCCTGCATGTAGGATCATAGAATAAATCAGATCTTAGTAGCAAAAAACAATCCTCAGCAAGTAAAAAAGTTCAACTATCTGCTGGTTTTTTGCTACCTGAGCATTTATTTTTTCCCTTTAGGGTGATGATTACTGAAATTTGGCTGGCTTTAGTATCAGCTAGAAAAGTGTTGCTTGGTACATCTGTCACACTAATTACATTTTAGAGATGACCATAACATAAATGTTTAACCAAATCTGTGGTACATTCAGAAATGTCTGCCACAACAGGCAATGTCTGAGTCCCAGACGTAGGACTTGTAGACTCAGCCCTGTAACGTACTTGATCAGACTTTCTGCAGGTTGCTATCGATGGGGTCGATGTCTTCTCCAGCTGCTGCCACCTGTTCTTTTTCCTTTCATTGTATCAGATTTAGCAATCGTGTGAGCATGCGATGAGTCAGATTGGCTTGCGTGTTCGGTGGCTTTGGTCAGCCTAAGGGCTGTCTATAGGAGATGTGTATAGTTCCTTTCTACTGGCTCATTAACGCAAGCCGAATAAAATTATCTGTTGGCCCAGTCACCAAAAAATGCTTAGCCCCATCATTTCTATTCCTTTGAAGAGAAGGCTGCTGCAATTTATTTACCAGTACACTGATTTTGAAAAAAATAGCAATATATAAATTAAGCTGCTAAGGGGGAGGATAGAACACAATGGGGGGGCGGGGGGAAACCAACTGAAAGAAAAAATTCAGTATTTTGATAGAATTCTGGACATTTTTCTAATTCTTGGGAACGTTCAGAAGGTGTTCCAAACTCTTGGAATTTGTTCCTTTACCATTTCAGACCACCTTCAAAGAATCTCAGTTGTATTTTAAAATGGAAACAGATGTAAAATACCCCAGTGCATGTCAAATCCCAGTGACTGGCATGTGACATTAACCAGCGAGGCCTCCCCTCCGAGAGCATCCTTCTCCAGGTGCTACAAGAGCACCCAGCTGGCCAAGAGGCACAGGGGAGTCCTAGGCATGCCTAAGGAACTGCCAGCACACATCTGATTTTCTTCTAATTATATCTCGGCAATAATCCCCATGGAAAACAGTTTTTGTAAACATGTCTCATGCAATTCTGTCACGTAGTAAAGATGTGGAAGTTACATTTTAATTCAATCGACCTGGAGTGGAGAATACACAAAGGGCTGAGGCTGGGCAATCCGTATCCATGCTGTAAGCATTTGCCCATGTCCCTGTAATCCCTGCAGTGGAGCCTCCAGGGAGAAGGGGTGCTGCGCAGCCTGCACTCGTCAGCAAGGACACGCTGAACTGTGCAGGAGGGCTCAGACTTCAAAAAACTTACCCCTCAGAAAATTCCAGTTACCTATTCTACATCACAGCAGAAACATAAAAAGTTTAATATACATTGAAATTTAATTTAAAAGCATAATATACATTCAAATATTCATTACAAGTTAAAAAACTGAATTATCGTTCAGATCCAGGGAGACAAAAAAACCCAAACAAACTGGTCTCATTTCAGTGGTTTTCAATTTGAATGGAAACTCTTTAAAAGTGGAAATAATCTCCTTCATATATTTAAAACACTTTCCCCTTCAACATTTGAACAAAATGAACATGCTTCCATAATAAGTTTACATTTTGACAAGCTACTTTTTCTGACCAAACCTGTCCATTTGAATATGTTTTTCCAACTCCACTGTTATATTTTTAGCTACAGGATGAATCAAAATGACAGCCACAGACTTTCATTGCCATTGAAAGTTTATATAATTTTCCTTAAAGCCTACTCAGAAGTCAGGTGAGACAAGGTTCATTAAAAAAATATTCCATGATGGTGGAATATTTCTGCTCAGCAAGACAGAAAGAAAAAGGGGCCATAACAAAACGTTCTTCCCCTCCCACAACACATTCCTCCTCTAAGACTGCTTCCTATATAAAAAAAAATATATATATATATAATGGTTTGTCACCTATTAAAGGATTTTGTAGATTAATAACTTTCTGCTCCCATAAGGTCGCAAACAGACCAGGTCCCCATCTAGTCCGCATGTGACAGAAAGCACTGGGCTTCTCTTCTTTAGCAATTTACAGATTTCAGAATTTGTCTTCCTGGCTGCTGTCTGAAAGATGCAGAAGAGCCTGCTCTAGTTCAGACAGCTCATTTTGGAAACACTAGTTTCAGTTCTGTTGCAAGTTCAATAACACATTATGTTTCAGTCCAGTATGCTTCCAGCAATAAAAAAACCAACTGAACTTTATAACAATGATCATAATAAGCAAAGCAGGTACGGTGGCTGTTGCTGTAGAAAAGCCCAATGGCTGCCTGGTCTGGGTGAGACAGAATTATCCCATGCTATATCTATTTTGGCAGCTACATTAGGGTACAATTTATTGGTATGTGAGAGATAACAGGAGAAATTCTGGAGATTTATTCTCACTTACACACAGACAGAATTATAACTGCTTCTCCCTTCGCCTGCCCTCCCCTGCTTCCTAATTCCTCTCCAAAGACATATTTCATGTATTGAAAAAAAGTAAAGAAAAAATTACTTCAGCTACAGCCATCCTTTAAAGAGTGTGTGATCAAGCCACAATGCAGTTTCCCAGAATTTCTGTAGCGGCTTCACAAACTGACCCTTGCAAAAGAACAGCAGCAGAAAAAAAAAAAAAGACACTAAAAAAGGAGCAACATAATCCTTCCTGGAGTATGCCAAAAAAAAAAAAAAAATCTGGCACAAAGAGGCTGATCTTGGGACCCACAGAGAATTCACATCGCGCCACAGCCACCCCTAAGACTTGCTCCTGTTACTAATGGGTCTATAATAAAGTGTCATCTTTCAGCAAGGAGGCGTATTTTTATAAGTTTTACTGAAGCAAGGATGGCCATCAAGGATAACATTACTATTAGTTGTGTTACAATAGCTCTTGCAAACCCTGACTTCCACTTACATTTCCGCATGAGGACACACACAGATGCTATTGTCTGTATGTATTTAAAGTGTTGTATTTCCTTTGGAATTTGGTAGGGAGGTGTCCTCCAACCTTGAAGATCTGGATTTAACTGATATATTGTATGGTATAAAGAGGCAACATGTACTAGTAAATTAATCATGGTGGGTAGCAAGCCCAAGTGCTGGAACTTGATCATCCATATTCTGAAGTTGCTAGAGCAGTCTTGTCACATGTTTGGTTCACGTCACGAAACACCATCCCAAACAATTCTTCGAAATAATTTGGAAATTAGCACTTGTCAGGAAATATTCCCAAGAGGTAGTCTGGGTGGAGTCGTATGCCTCTGAGGCTAGAAGAGCTTAATAATGTGTATGTGGTCAAACTGTGCCAGTTGGCTTCCATGCCAAGAACTGGCCCTGACACTGTTATTTTACTAGTACAGATACAGCCAAAGAGAAACACTAATAAAATTAGTGAAACTACTTGGTTAAAATTGCTATCACTCAGCTATCCATAAAAAACATAGTCCCTTAAAAAGAAGGAAAAGAAATGGTCAAAGGGTAAACTCTGCTTGCTGCCAAATGTCTTCTTCATCTGAATATTACTCAGTGCAAGAGTGCTAAGGAAATTGGAGCATCTACCATAAAAAAAGAATTAGGAAACAGATAGCAAACAGAGACATTCTCAGGGTGACTGTTGGAAGAATTATTCTTTCCCTAACAGTGATCAGTATGAAAACAGAGATTATTCTCTGCATTTATATTTAAACAAGCACCTGCTCCAATCTGATTCTTTACCCTTTAACCCAGGATAATACCAAAACTAAATTTCATTCACCAAAGTACCCTAATGACTGGAGACAGCAGGCAGTACAGGCAATACGTGTATATCAGGGCTCCCTGTCTTAAGAAAGCCCCTAACACACTCTCTTACATTAAACCAGTGATTTATCACAGTGAAGTCAAACACATTTCCCAAACTTGAGGGATTACTTCTAATGTTATATGTTCTTTTTCTCCACACCAAAAGAACGACCAGCTCTGGCAGTCCATTCACTGAATGTCACCAGTCTTTACTAATCAACAGTTTTAAGAAACTGGAGCTGAGGGAAGAGAAGGCCAAACTGAATACACGTCTGAAAATGAATGCAATGCTCTGAGTTACAGAACTCTTCCCAGAGAAGTTTCAGGTATAGGAAAACACCTGCATATACCAAACATTTGATTTGGGCCCCCATTTGGTTACGCAAGCTGTGAGGTTCCACTCATCATTGTATGTCCAGCTTTAACACTTTCTGCCACTAATTAAAAGTTTTCAAAGGGAAAAGGCATACAGGCTTCCTCTTAATGGGTAATTTTTGTGCTTATGAACTAGTTGTTGTTGTTGTTGTTGTTATTATTTCTTTTTAGATTTCTAAAAATGCCAAAAATTCTATTGGTCTTAACGAATACACCAAGAAACTCAGCCCTTGGTGGCACACTCAGAATTTCTTTTTTTCAATGGCACTTTCAGATAAAAGTTTGGCAGTCTCCCCAAAACTGATGATTTGGGGAGAGGGGCACATGTTTTTGAACTGTATCACTGATCTGCTATTCTTAAACTTCAGAAGCTTTACAAGCCTGTAGGGAAAAAGCACAGAGGAGTATTACACGGAGGTGGATGCAACTATGAAACTCTTGGGTAGGGTTGTGGGATGTGTTTCAAAGTGATGCAGATTTCCCCGTAGCATATTAGATGGGCACACATTGCCTCTAATGTTCTGATAGGAGAAAGGGAGCTCCCTTAACTCCTTTCTGGGACAGAAAAGAAAATGTAATGAGGAATACCTCATGTATCTCTGATATTTTGATTCTACTGGAGATGAAACATGGCTTTGTTTAAGTGCCCTGAATTTCCATTTCAGTAATTGACAATGGCAACCCAAACTTAGCTGTGCCTGATTAAATAAATTCTTGCTGGCAATATGAGAGTCAATAATTCTCTGACAGTAATTAAAAATACACACAGGCACTCACCTATCTGAAATGCAAACACCTACCTTCCCCAAGCTTCAGCTATCCCTCATCTGTCTTCGGTATTCAGTCTGGTCCAGTATTGTTCTGTATTTATCCAAGACAGGGCTGGCTATTGTTGCATAGTTCTATGATTTAACTACCTTGGAGTTGTCTTTTAAAAAATTATCCTACATTTACATGATTTAAAAATGCATTACAATGATTTAAAAAGGAATTGTGGAGTGTCATGAAAAAAGTCTAAAATACTAAATCAGTATAAGAGGTTATAATTCTTTCTGTAATACATAGTAAACTTGTGAAGCTGAAATAACTCTTTCTGTAATACATGGTAAACTTGTGAAATTGAGAGAATGAAATTCAGAGTCTTCACTTAGAATCCAACCTGGAAAACAGGTCTAGATATATCTTTTAATACTGCATCTCTACTGGATACCTTTTTTATATTGTATATACCTTTTAAGCTAAATTTTTCCTGTGCCATCATCCAGAGTTTAATTAAAGGTCCCCAGCTCTGAATCCCCTGAAGTTCACGGTGTGCTGGCATAGGGGAAGGGACATGCCTCCACAGATCACTGAATCCCACTAGCAGGTTTTTCTAACTGCATGACAGAAGCTGGATGAGATTATTAAACTGCAAATCTAAGTGAAGTATTCTCAGTCAGTATTTCTCCAAGTATCTACATGACCATAATGGGACTTCAGCATCTCAGCATCTAATTTCAAGGCACTTCGCTGCTAAGATATTCCCCCGCCCTTACATACCCTGCAGTCTTTCCAGTTCTGTCCCTCCTAGACATGCAACACACAAGGTAGTGTCCGTTCCTTTCCTTTTTTAACCTTGCAGCCCAAACCCTTCTCACTTAGGGGGGGATGTAGTAGCCCCATTGTAATTAATTTCGGGTTGTGTCATGGCTGTATTCATTCACCTATGTGAAAGGCAGAGGTCAGCCTATGTCTTAGGGCAGCTGCTATTAAATGGAGTACTCTGTCCAGAGCCTACCACACAGTGTGAGAAAATGCAGCAGACCCAGGACTCATATGATCTCAACAGTTTCTTTAGTAATTCCATCAGTCAATAAAAAACTGCATGATATAAATGTTCAATCTTCATATCGTAGGAAAAATTAATATTCATTCAGAGTTTCAGTTCAAGTGTTATCTCTGTGGCAGCCCTCGGCAGCACTCCTCATTAGTCTCAGTGAGTATATTATCGTTCTTAATTAGAAACTCTTAAACTTTTTAGTCATGGGAATTCAAGGGTAACAAAAGAAGAAGAAATATTGTGCAATTACTTTTAATTACAGATCTACATGCTCTTGGCTGGAATAAGAAATTGGAAGTTATGGTCTTAGTCTAGCATTAGATAGGTAGTGATGTCTGTATACAGAATCACAGAATCGTATAGGTTGGAAAAGACCTTTAAGATCATCGAGTCCAACCATAAACCTAACACTACCAAGACCACCACTACACCATGTCCCTAAGCACCTCATCCAAACGTCCTTTAAATACCTCCAGGGATGGCGACTCAACCACTTCCCTGGGCAGCCTGTTCCAATGCTTGACAACCCTTTCGGTGAAGTAAAATTTCCTAATATCCAGTCTAAACCTCCCCTGGCGCAACTTGAGGCCATTTCCTCTCGTCCTATCACTTGTTACCTGGGAGAAGAGACCGACCCCCACCTCTCTACAACCTCCTTTCAGGTAGTTGAAGACAGCGATAAGGTCTCCCCTCAGCCTCCTTTTCTCCAGGCTAAACAACCCCAGCTCCCTCAGCCGCTCCTCATCAGACTTGTGCTCCAGACCCTTCACCAGCTTCGTTGCCCTTCTCTGGACACGCTCCAGCACCTCAATGTCTCTCTTGTAGTGGGGGGCCCAAAACTGAACACAGTATTCAAGGTGCGGCCTCACCAGTGCTGAGTACAGGGGCACGATCACTGCCCTAGTCCTGCTGGCCACGCTATACCATTCAGGAAACAGAACTAGTTTGGGATAAACATGAAAGAAACATTTCAGACTGCAAGGCAATTGGTATTTTATCACGTAGTGGGACTATGAATGATACAAACTTTTCTAAAATGACTGGGAATATTTCCATTCACATGCGGAACTTTAGCAAGGAACTGAATGCGACACCTGTGAAGTTAGTGGGGGGTCAAGAGGAAAAATGCTCCAAATATAGAGGTTCTGGTGAAATCTTGGATGCCTCATAGTCAACAGCATAAATCACATCAACATCAGCTGGTTCATGACCGTGCTGTGCCCAGTGCAGCAGAAAAAATTTGGCTCCTACTGAGGGAAAGGGGCTTGCCTTTACCTTCCTTGGCTCTACCCACCAACTCTTACCCTCTGTAGTCTCCTAACTAAAATGATGGATTTGGATGTTTAGCCATGAACACTTATAGTAAAAGTTGGGATGCAAATATATAATTACCTTATTAATGTCCCCTACCTCTCCAACGCCCCATTAACTCTTTTAACATAGTGTGCAAAGAAATGGAGCTACTCAGATAGCCAATACTATAAACTTTTGCTACAAATGCTAGTGATGTAAATCATACCAAAAGTTAAATACAAATAGATTGTTCAGCTATAATTGCTGGTTTTGCAGCTACATTTTCTTGATCTGATGTGTATGCGTCAGTTTGTCCTAAATTTATCCTTCCTTACTTTAGCTAAGGTTTATTTCACCTACCTGAAGGTCAGGGTCCATCTCACGTAGCTCCAATCATCTAAAAATTAGATACTTGCAAGTCTTACTAATTCCTCTGAACTTTCTCCATGATCTGAACACATGAAAGACACCTTCAGAGTGTAAGTCACCCTAGCCATATTAAGGGTCCAAGCTAAGAGGCAGTGCCCTCTGGAGATATCTCTGTCTTTTTGTTGGCAGCAGAGGAAGCCAAGCTTCTTTACATTGTCTGGGCTCATCATGTAGATGGTTATGGCTCGCTGCACTGTTGGCTTTACAACACTTCCAATAATGGAATTGTGGGAATATACAGCTGGAAGGAAGGAGAAGCAGGTACATCTCACAGATCAATTTCAGGTGTCATGTGGTCACCTGATTATTTTCTCTGTGTTTTTCAGGGCAGGTCACATCGGCCAACCTCAACATAATCCAAAACGGGCTAACACAGCTGTTGGGACAGGAGAGTAGGTGTATACAGCAGGTGTGAACAAAGCACCCAAAACTGCCTGAGAAGGTGTTTGCCCAAAACTGATCATGTTAAAGAGGAAGGCATCATCAGCCCATTGAACAGTAACCAGGAAATTGCAGACACTTTGGAAACAAAGGAGTCAGCTTGAAAAGGAGGACAAAGGCATGAAAATCTGTAACAGCAGGAAGGATGGGGGGATGGAGAGAGCAATGCAGGCATAGAGCAACAGCGAACACCCACTTTGATGCTGCTAGAAGTCACCCCATGGCATTACCGCCCTGCCCAGGCCAGCCTGAGCATCCTCCCCTGGGACTGATGTCAGTTGATGCCAACTGAGGCAGTTGGCACCTGGACAGTGATGGACAGACAGGGGCAGCGAGCAGGGACCCACAAGTGCACGTGTGCAACCTGGGGGATGGTGACCAGGGACCCCTGGGTGCCCTCTCACAGGAGTTTCTCCCCCATGTGAGCATCAAGGTTGGCAGGGAGCAACACTAGCTCTCATAGAGCTGGAGCACCTACACCTCCCACAGCAGAGGGGGTGCCAGTAGGCACTGCACCTCCCAGAAAGGTGCATGTGTCTGAAACCCACACAGGCTGTGGGAGGATGTGTGTGTGATTAAAACTTCTTTTTTTCTTAGTTATAGCAGGAAATTTCAAAATCTGTAGGTGTTTATTAACATTTTGTAAGTGTCTAGTGTTGTGGTTTTCCTGTTTTATTGTTGATACTAATCCTAAATGTATAGTCCATTGGTTGCTGTTGATTAAGTGTTGTTAATAGATCAATAAACTATTTTGATCATGATTTGGTTTCACCAAATGAACTGAGTAATTTTTCCCTGCATCCTTATTACCAGATGACATTAAGCTGCCATTAGTTTGAGGTCACTCATGTGTCTATTCAGAACTCTGGTCCTCAGCAAGGAGGAGGTTCCCTCTCTTTCCAGCATGAAGAGTACTGGCATAATTTTGAAATTCAGCTGCTCAGGCTCTGCTTGTCAGTGTTTGTCAACTCTTTGTTGTCTGATGTTAGATTGTCCCTAAATACAGGAAGGCTATTTATTATTTTTTTCTAGTGACACCTAAAACTTAATACTAATGACAGTATATCATATGGTAATTTCATTAAGATTTCATTATGATGATTTCATTAAGATTAAGACAGACAGAAACAGTCTTTTTGGCATTCTTGTAAAAGCCAGGAAGTTCTATCCAGCAGAAAACACAGAGAAAAAAAAAATATCCTGTGCTAAATTTACCTTAAATTTTGGTCCACTTAATGTCTTTCATCAATTTCTATTGTCTTAGTTTAACAAATGGAATCATAAATAATGCAGTCTACATCAATTGCACTTATTTGCAATTAGAATTTTTTTCGGTACTCTGTTTTATGAATATTTAATAAACTGTGTAACCTTGATGGAAGGAGTGCAATTTAGAAGGCCATAATGAATATTTAGAAAGTCTTGCTTTGTGATCTCAACTTCTGATTTTAAATTAACATCCTGTAAATCTTTCTGCACCATGCTTGGCTCAGCAACTCTAGTATTTTCCTGATCTAGAAATACATGGATAATTTCAAGATATGTTTTCTACTTCAAAGGAACTAGGTGCTTTTTTTAAGCTTCTAATAATCATGACTTAATATTTTACAGGAAAGAAAGCATAAAAGTACATCTTTTAGGGTATGTACTGAAAAAAATAAAATTAAAAAAAGAAAAAAGTTATTCCTAAGATGTGTAATGCTAAAAAGAAATATTATATATACCAGAAGCTATTAGAATAGAAACAATGATTCACTGACAGTTCAGTCTTTGCTTCTTGAGGGACAGGAACAACTACCCAAAAGTTTTGCTGGATTTTCTCCGGTTTGCTACAGTAACTTTATCTTAAAATATACTGTCACAGGGGGAATACTAACCCACCATTATGGATTTGCAACATTCCCATTTACCAGTCATTTAAAACACAGTAAAGAGAAATTGCAAGAAAACGATTGTCAAAAAAGAGAAATACATATGAGGCATATTCTTTCAGCAATAAGAAAAATCTTGTGATCCAGTGGGCATTATTCAATCAAACTAAGGCTTGTACTTCTGAAACGCGCATGAGATACAGGAGAACAGAAGCTCAAAATTGGGTAAATCTCTTTCTGAAGGCAATTACATAGAGTGCTGTGACACTTGGAAGTCTCTCTGCAGTGTTACTGATCAGTACCTTGACAATGAAAAAGAACTGTTCAGAGTGGGACTGTGAGATCTTAGACATCCCTCCCTCTACCTCACTTCAGAATTAGCTCAGAAACTGCTGGAAGAATAGTGCTGGACACATCAGAAATCTGTTTAAAATATGCCACTTTTCAGAGCCTACAGACACCTACAGTTCAGGCACCTGGAAGAAACTGAAGATGGGAATCTAGCTAAAGTACCAAATAAGCCAAAGAAATACTTCCTTCAGTGAGAGGGTAATGCTGATTTTGTTCACATTACAGCCATGGAAATGGATTCAGTGCAGAATAAAACAGAGGTGATTCCCAGTGACCTCACTGGCAGCGGCACGTTGTCCATCTGCAGGCAAAATGTCTTCCCTCTTCTGTCAACTGTGTTATTGCCCTGAGCACAGATCTTGGTGTCCTGTAAGCAGGTGTTCACAAACTGCCTAAGTATTATATAGTAGCAATTGCCTTCCTCCACATTGTCAGGACCGAAGGGAAGACAGACATCAATCTGAATGAAGGTGTTGATCAAATGCAAAACAACTAGAGGGTGCCTATTCCTGACTTACTCATAGGAAAGATGAATCTGTCTTGCTAAAAGTTGATTCACTGGCAGAAAATTTGTATTTTGCAAAAAGATACTGGAAACTGAGAGAGGAGAAAGCTAATAGTCAGCTGTAGTAACAGCTCCCTTCAGCAGAACAGAGTGGGGAGCAGGGATGGGACCCTACTGTGCACTGGGGGAGTCTGGTTTCCCCCGTACTCTCCATCTGCATGATCAGGCTGTAATTACATGGCCACATGGGCAGCTCCAGTGGTATCTGACAAGAGTAGGCTTCACCACCACAGTGCTGACCTCCCTTCTTTAGCAGAGTCCCCCAAAACTGGTATCGTATCTGTAAGCCTCTAAGCACCACCATTCATAGCGGAGTGCCTGAACTCCGGTGTGGGCAATAAAACAAAGCAAGGATTTGATTCCCAACAGCCTTTCTTTTATGTTAGAATAATGCAAAAATACCAGTACGGCTGCAGAGCCTAGAGTGAAATAGCTGCTTCATGGGTTCATTTGGAATCTGATTATTAAATTACTTGAGTTTGGTATTTGATTATAAAATAGTTTTGAGCTTGTGGGCATTTTATCTGCTATTCTTATCAAAGCTGACACGAGAAAATATTTGTCTTGGCTATGAGAATGGAAATTATCTTGTGGAATATGAACATTACTGCTTAATACATGGGTTTCAATGTCTTCCTAAGCAAGCTATTACTTTGTTTATCTTTCATTTGAGAGTCAAGATAAAGCATAAACAGAAATGAGCTTGTTTCCCTGAAGCTGGAACTGTTTTTAAGAATGTTCTGACTGCAAAGATGGAAAGAAGACTTCAAGTATTTTCATTGTAACTGTCTTCAACTACTGTTTGATCAAAGAAGGAAAAAAAGCAAAGGTTGATTTGGCTGAATGCTATTACATATTCCTCTTTGAAATGGAAAATTTTCCATGAGGAAAGAAATGGTTATTCAAAGGACAAAGAGAAATAGTTGATCCCAGAAAGCAATCATGCACAAAAGGTGCTTTAAAAGAGAAAGAGCAAGTTGTTGAAGCTCAAGTTGAAAAAGTCGAGAGCTGTGATTCATAGGTCTCGGGTTACCACTCACTTTGACTTAGAGTCCGTGCACGCAGCTGCTGACTTACGCTGCTGTTATTGCAGAGTGATGTGAATGATGAGGTCTCTGTTGCTGCATGTTTGGAACACGAATTTTTACTTCTTTGTTCTGCTGTTAAAAGACAAAACAGTTAACAAGGTAACCAAATCAGACCACCAGGGAAACCATAAACAGATACTTCATTCATTTCCAGCCTTCCTGTAGTCAAATGAGATGTTGGCCCTGCATGTACAGAATTTACATTTCCAACGTAATTTGGTATTCTCTGAAAAAGTTTGAAGGGGATATTACCGTATGATTTTTATTTCAAGGAAAATATTCAGCTTTCAAAAGGAACTGTCTTGCAAGGACAGGTTGTCTAACCAGCAAGCTGTGTGAACAAGCCCCATTTTTTTCTGGTCTCAGTATATGTATACATATCAGATATATAACAGTCTATAAAAGACTAGTGCCTGAGACATTTGTTTTTCATAAAAATGAAACAGCATCTCAGCTAACTGATTAAAGCCCTGTGGATTTTTTTGCAAAAATATAACTAAATTATTTACATGCTTATAAGCTGTAAATTCTGATCAAAAAATTCTCCCTCTTGTGGCTAAGATTACATTAGTTATTGAAGCATCAGGTAATGATTTTTGGTTAGCTGCTTCTTTATCAGAAAAATTCTAAAGGGAAAGAAAACAAATAAATACTTCTAAGTTACTTCCTTAGAAGCTCTAACTATATTCTAATAAGACATCACAAATGACTGGCATAATTCAAAGAAACAAATAAAATCAGAACTGAAGAAATAAATAGTGTAGACAATTTAACTTAGTGCTGCAAACAGGCGGTTTCTCAGGTTTTTACTTCTGTCGCAGTCTGGAAAAACTGGCATTAACATCAACAGGGATGAAACTATGAAGTTTTGTGGCTATGAAAACACAAAGAAGTTAATGGCAATACCTCTTTGATTTTAATAGCATCAGGACATTATCCTAGGTCTTCAAGCCTAGGCACACTGATCAGGTATATGACGCCATAACTGCAGCTTGTAGACCCAGGTCTGTCTGAGCCAGCTTGGACCAGCTTGGCATTAGATAAATTGCAGTAGCTCAGAGAAGACAGGATGGACTTTATGCCCTGATCTGGTTTCAGTACACCCACAACTGGGCTTCTACCTGGGCCTGATCTAGTCACTTCAGTTATGGAGCTCTCAAAGCCACACAGAGATACTAGAGACAGTAGCATCCCCAGAACCCTGAGCAGAACAGCTGGTTCAGCCCACGCTGCACCCACGTCACCTGTGCCACTCGCCCAGGCACAGCGCTGATATGCCTCCAGTGCTCTGCAAGCCTCCCTGTTTTTCTCACACCCTGTGCCACCAAGCCACCCTGAGTGGCACTAGCTCATCGATCTTTCACAGAAGGTTATTGTGCTCTCGCAGTTATCAACTCCTGAACAACCTGCAGGAGCAACAATGAATATAATACCTTTGATGTGCTAAGACTTTCCTGTGGAGGTGGCAAATGTCAATATGATTTTATCTAATATTCCCATTGAAGACAGCAGTGTGATTCCTACTGGTTTCAATCAGTACATCTGCACCATTGGCCAAGCGCACTTTGTAAGATGGCCATGGACCTTAGCTATACAGAACAAGACACTTACTAGAAAAGTCCATAGTTTTCTCACAGCCCATACATCCAGATTTCCTTCCAAAACAAATTAGGACACACTGTTGGATGGTGACACTCAGGTCTCATCCTCACAGACAGTTGCAATGGTGCCAGGTTGCAAAGCTAGGTACCAGAGCCAATGGAAATGCAATGAGGCATATCTGCCCAATTTTACTGACACGGCCAAAGGGCTCATGACATTGCTTACAGTAAGAACTATAATTTCTGGACAAAGGCTTGGAGCATAGAGGTGAATTTCACTCTTTGTAATTACAGTTTTCATGTATCATGGTCAACCACTGTTATTTTTTGTCACTTCAGCACTAAGAGTCAATAGGATGCTGGATGGACAAATGCACATTAATCAGGTAAGGTAAGAAAATGAGAAGTCTAATAGTTACCTAGAAATTGCTTGGAACTAACGCAAGTGCACAGAATCTTATGATGGCATAAAATTACTGTAAGATTTACTTTGTATGTAAGTTCTTGTAGGGCAAGAACAGACTGGAAACAGCAGCAAAAGCAATATGGAGAGGACCAGCCAGCAAAGTAAGTCATGCTGACAGGGCTAATGCAATAACACTTTTCAAACTGTACAAACATTTGGAATACAAATGGTCTATTCCCTTCCTTTAAGCACAGCATGTTTTGCTCTACAAATATCTTGAGCTTTGATTTAGCAAAGCATTCAGCCATGTGTTTGCCTCTATGCACATAGTTAAATTCTACTTGCCACATCCTAGATTTACTATATTGCAGGTCTGGAAATTCATGGTGTTTGACAATGAAATAGAAAGCTTCCCTTTGCCCTTGAGAAGTCTGTCATTCATCCATTAGTCAAGAAAGTTTCACATTTTCATTTTTAGCACTGATTGAGAATGATGCACTTCTAGGGAAAAAAAAAAACCCTAGGCGGTAGGAATGAGCCACTCCAATAAAATAAAGTTGGTCATGTACAAAGCTTATAGTAGCCTGATGGGTTGGCAAAACTTATTTCAAATTGCTGAATGTAGTACTCCTCTGCTTTGGTCTGTGCAGAAGAGGTTGCAGCTTGCCAGTGTGGTTCAATCAAAAACAGCAAAGGTCTCTATGCATAAGCCTGCGGACCAAAGTGGAGCAGAAACCATACAATGCAAAATGTTTCCCAATCTAATATAGTGAACACCAAAGAGGAATAAAGAAAAATTAAAATCACAATCTGAACAAGCCCTAGAAACTGGCTCTGAGAAAAGAGGGGGGGGATTTGAGGACTAGCCTTGACTAAAAAGATCCTGTAGCAGTGTACATACTTTGCTAAGATGCTGTCTCTTGTTTCGTTCACGGTGCGTTCAGAAGAAAAGGGACTTTGCATTTTTTTCCCAATTAACATCAAAGAATCATCCTGAATAACTGAAAAAACCCCTAAGTTCCTGTATTTTTTGTTAAGTGCTTAGTTCAAAAGCAATCATTTTAAAGACCTCTGACTATGTTCTTGTTCCTTATCCTTGTCTGCCTCTGAACTGACTGCACAATACCTCTGCATTTAGGTTTATAATCAATAGATTTATATTTAAAATACTTTTGCCCTCCCTAGTCTCATTGCATTTTAATATTTTAAAGCCATTAAATTGGCCGTGGTGAAATCTCTCATCATAAAATACTCATTACTTTAAATACATGTATTTCATTTAGCGTTTTAGAGCATCCTCCATCTCCTGATTTTTGACTGGTATTTTTTTCATTATCTGCATTCCTTTCCCTGCAGGGTACTGTATAACCTTCTAAAATACATTTGAAGAACAAGAACGTCCTAGGTTTTGATTTCATTCCCTTCATTGAAGGTAGACTCATTAGATGTCCAGTTTCTCCTTCACTAAGTTTGTTTACTACAGATTATGAAATGCTTCACCAGTAAAATTAACATTATGACTAAATGCCACATTCTGTGCCATCCTGTTACTCTGTGTCATAAATCTTGTCGTCTTTTGAACATCCCTTAATCTCTTAGTAAAACTCATTAAAAATAATGACAGGTCAGAATTCCATACTATTTGTCTGCCTTCTAAGTTTTGTACTTTCTAAAACTTCCTGAATCAAATACGCTACTTAATGTAGTTCAGGATCCCAATTTATGCAATATTTAAAGGTAGTAGTTGCTCTAGAACAAGCTGTCATGTCTATTGGGACTCACGATACCTGAAAACTATTGATCAGCATTCTGAGATGTGGCAGAGGTCACAAAGCAAGACATGTTTAGCATGTGAAAGTAAAGCCAACACTGATTTTAATACTCTCTGGGTTACCAAAGCAGATTAAATTCGAAGACTGAGACTGCAGTTCCACATGTTTCTTTTCTTTCCCCACAGCTCTTCTCATTTTTAAGTACTAATCAAATGGTAAACCCTTTCAAGTCTTCTTGCATTAGGAGAAGGAATGTTTCATGTACTATAAACAGTATGCCTATCCCTAAATTAATCTTCTAGCCTCTTCCTTTGTTATTTTTAAAGAGACAACATCATAATTGCAGGCATGCTTTTTAGTTTTTAAGGGTTTTGACTTGACTATAAGATGGATAGTTTGGGGAGTTATAATCAGTGAAAACAGAGTTGGGGGAATTAAATCATGTCCATAAATATTGACAGAGAAAGCATAGGTTATTAGACTACAAGTTGACCTTAGCCTTAAAAAGAAATCTTTGTCAAATTTCTGTGTGAAGGCTGAATATCATCCAAGTAGACCTTAGCATAGTGGGTGACCTGGTGTTACTCCACAGGCAACAATTGTGTATTACAGACCAGGCTGGCAAACTTACTTGTTTTCCACTTTCAACAGAAAATTATTCATTTATTCCATTGAAAATTCTTTATGATTTAAACTTTCCAACCAATCTTAAGGGTTTATCATGTTGAATCTGTCTAGACTATTCTAAATGTTATTGCTGGGGCAATGGACATGATTATTATTCCTATGTATCCTGAATTATTTTTAAAATGTTTTCAGTAAGACAGGTCATTCATTTCTGGAACAACATCAGGGACTGCACTGTCTTCTTTGGGGTTCTCACAGGCTCTCTGGCAATGCTGGAACTGGAGCAGAAGTGTCATTGATGGCCCACTCATATTTTTGACAGATGCAGTTCATTTGATACATTAATGAATATTTTGGGTTTGGTAGTCTATTTAAGGCAGTTGCTATTAAATTGTCATAATTTATCATTGATTGTTGCACAGTGTTATCTACAGTCTGGAAATATGCCCTGGCTTTGGAATTAAAGCTAAGAGCTACAGGATAACAGCTGACCTTTTGACCCTGCCTTTGTTCTAAGACTTATTCTAAAGACATTTCCACCATTAAAATGCCACTTCATCTCCACTGTTGCCACCACTAAAATGTCAGTTTATCTCCAGTGTTGTAGCAAGATGGGGAGTGTTGGAATGGGATTCCTTCTGCCTAATTTAGCTACCTGAATTTAGACATCTAGTTTTCCTGGTTTTGTCTGGGAGAGAGTTAAATTTCTTCCTAGTAGCTGGTATAGTGCTGTGGTTTGGATTTAGTATGAGAATAATGATGATAACACACTGATTTTTTAGTTGTTGCTAAGTAGTGCTTATACTAGTCAAGGACTTTTCAGCTTCCCATGCTCTGCCGGGCGCACAAGAAGCTGGGAGGGGGCACAGCCAGGACAGCTGACCCCAACTGGCCAAAGGGCTATTCCATACCATATGGCATTATGCTCAGTATAGAAACTGGGGGAGTTGGCCAGGAAGCAGTGATTGCTGCTTGGGAACTGGCTGGGCATCGGTCAGCAGGTGGTGAGCAATTGCATTGTGCATCACTTATTTTGTACATTATTATTATTATTATTATTATCATCATCATCATCATCATCATAATCATCATCATCATTATTATTATCTCTTCCTCTGCTGTCCTATTAAACTGTCTTTATCTAAACCCATGGGTTTTACTTTTTTCTTATTCTCGCCCCCATCCCACCAGGCGAGGGGGGGAGGGTGAGCAAGCGGGTGTGTGGTGCTTAGTTGCCGACTGGGCTTAAACCACAACACTTGTGAAATCCAGTCATCAGGTTCTCTCTAAAGCTACTACATAGTGCTCAGAAACTCCAGAGAACAATCTACTGCTTCCCAGTGCACTTGTGCTTGCTGGTATACCGAGTTACGTTGTGGAGGTACATGCATAGCTTAGACTGAACACCTAAATATAACGCAACTGTTTTATGTGAAATTAATCACTTCTCTAATAGAGAGTGTCTTCCTGAACTTCAAATGCTATGGCTAAAAATTTAGAGATATTGGAGACACTTCTATAAAGATACTTGCATGTTGTGCTGCAGTACCTCATTTTCCATTGCTTTTCCCTCAAAGAGAATCTACAGGCTTGACGGACACATTTGTTTTCTATTTTGTGTGTTTAAGTAGCTATCTGAAAGTCAATCTCATCAGCCAGAAGATGGAGCTTACACAAAGCAGAATGCTGAAGCTCACAAGAAGGCAGAATATTGGCCTGGCCATTAGATATGATGAGCCCATGAAAATTCAAGCCTTTCATGCCGTAAGATCAGCAATAGCTGGCATTACAGCATCATACACACCTGGGTTTTCTTTTCTTCTGTTCATATTCTCCAAAGAAACATTTCTAAGTGATACCTCCTCTATTCTTTTTCTCCTCTTAGAAACAAATTTCAAATCAGGTCATTTGACTGGAATTTATTTCAGCCTGTCTTCTCCAAAACAAGTGGGATTAGGGTTCACATATGTACAAGCTGGATGCCTTTGAATGCACTGAACAAACAGAGCAGGCTGACATAGCCCACTCAGATATTTATGAAAAGTGACTGATGGTGTTAAAAGCCACATTTATCACCCACTAGTCCCATTATTTAAATGGTCTTTGCTCTTTCGTATCAAGCAGATGCAACAAGATAGCATGATAGAAAAATCAGACATCTTCTGCAATGCCTGCAGACAGCATGCAGGAGGAAAAGGGCTCTGTAATTGCAGTGCTGAATCAGGGGCTCAGCAAATTTAAATTCCAGAAAATATGGAGATGAATGCAAGTGAATTCACACAAACTGGGTGCAACATAATTTTACCAAGTGGGTCTCTTTGTAGAGACCTTTTGAGAAGACTGTGATATTATCTATTCCACAGGGACACTAAATATCCAACAATACTTTCATTCTTAAGCTGACGTGTGCTCTGAAAAATCCCTGACCATATTCTTCCTTCCCCCCATCATCTCAACATACAGTGTATTAGTTGTGTGCTGATGACTGTGCCCTGCCCCTGACACCAATGTGTGTCTCAGGGTCTGTCAAAAAACAGCAGCTGTCCTAAAAATAAAGTATTAGTACTTAATTAAGGCGTTATGAAAGACTCTGCTAAGCAGAGAGCTAACAGGCATCTGAAACACATACTAAAATAGCTCCTGTGTTCTACTCCTCAAACCTGTCCTTTTCTGCATCTTCAGCTAAAAGTTTCAGCAGGCTGTTTGGACCTTTCTGTGGAGCTAGGATGTGTGCATGGGAGCAAACCACTACGTGACAGTCCTGCTCCACGTAGGCGTGTTTTGTCAAGAGCAAGCTTCTGCCACATGCCAGGCAGCACATGGAGAAACACCTCCAGAGCCCTCCATGCATATAACCCCCAGTACGCAAGCTGTGCCTGCCACCAGCCTCGCGCTCCTGTATCTCTTGCTGGAGTTCCCAGTGTTTTTGGCACAGCATACCTGCCCCTGTCCCTGACCTTTACCTGCACCCCTGGACTCTAGGAAGGAAACCTCCACATGTCCCCTGGCCCCTGGGGCACCCTGCCTTCCCTGCACCAGGAGTGAGTGTTGGTGGCTCACTGCAACTAGGATAGGAGTCTGCAAGTGTCCCCATGTGGTTTGCTGCCACTTCTTTTCTTCCTATTCCTTCCTTCCTTCCTTTCCTTTGGGAAAACTGAGATACTAAAAGTTCAGCGTAAACAAAATAATCTTATCGTACAGCAAACAAATTAATCAACAAGTAACTGCCATCAAGTATGTCAGTTTGGCACGTACATCTTTCATTACCAGTAGGAACAAATATGACTATTTGAGAATGGCTTTGCATCAGGCCTGGAAAAATGCTAAGAAAAACAGCTATAGAGAAAAAGGAATGGAGAAAAACCTGTGCTCTCTGAATCACCAATACATTGTACCAAATTATAGCATTCACTGCTGTATAAATGCAAGGTCAAAGTGTCAAACAAGAGGGTATCTTCCCAAGCTTCTTTCTTGGAAGGGCCTCCTATAGTTGCACACACATCCAAAGCTGGCTGACTACTGCTTCTGCCGCCTGAGCGAAATGTTTATGGAAACTAAAAGAGGCCAAAGTATGGGGAATAAGGGATGTTCAGCGCGAGAGAGTCTGTTAAGCACCAAAATGTTTCCCTGCAGTTCTGCGGGAATGGACCAAAATGGCACAGATTGCCTTTGAGAGATGTCTAGGCAGGAAGCTAAAAGGAGCACACGTAGTGGAGATTTCAGATGCTTCTGTGAGGAAGGAGAAAATTAGGAATACAAAAACTGTACTCTGCTACCTGCTAACCAGTGCTCTATGACAGTTATTTCAGTTAAAGTCTCTGCTCTTTCCTGTCCCTGGCAATCAGATTATATCATCAAAGAAAATAACAAAGAGGAAAAGGGAATGTATAAATACTTGCCATAAATTGTATATTGCTTTTTTCTATACAGAAGTATCTGGCATTTTAATTGCTTCTGTGAGGAGCAGAGGTCTCAATAAAGGTTGCAGGTTTGCAAAATCTTAACAACCAGTAAATGCATTCAATTTTTCGGCCTAACTTGCACTGTGCTCTCAGGCTAGAGATTGGCTCATAATATGCAGGGAATGGAGAAGCACCACCTTGTACTGACCAGAGGGACACTGGAGAGTCATAGTCTAGAAAAGGGTTGCTAGACATTTTATCTCTTGACAGACAGGGAAAGAAGCCAAAACAAACTGAAACTAATGTTCTTGCATGAGCTGAGAGAGCTGTCTTCTGAGAAGAAAGGATATACTTTTATTAAATGGTGCTCAGAGCTGTGGATCAGTAGTAAGTGTTGTAGCTGAAACCATGATGTAATTATCTACCCAAAATATAATTATGTAAGACAGCCCCATTTTGCAGTGGGATATAGTATCTTCTACTAGACCATAGCTGGATTTCCATGTCAAACTAAGACTTTGAAATCATTGTCTGTGCAGGGATTTCCTCATGTCAAGAGATGTTTAAGCTCCCAGCAAAGTCACTGTAGTCTACAGATGTATTCTTCTGACCCAAGATAAGGGTGAGATTCAGTTGCCTAAACATAGCTCAGTAGTGTCACTTCAGACACTGCAAGGGTATCCAGGGCATGCAATCTCCCATAAGTCTTGTGCATTTCTGCCAACCCTTAGCAGACATTTTGGAAGCCCAAAGACATCTCAAACAGTAGTAGGTGCCTAAATTTAGGCAGCTTTCTTATTTAGGATGAGCTGGACAAACTTCCAGACTCCACTGACAGTATTGGCTAGGTGTCCACTGACTGCTCAACACTAGCTCATGTGCAAGCACCTACACGTAAATACCTGAAGTCAGATACATTATTCTAAAGCTAAATCCCATCCCAGTTTTAGATCAGATCAAAAACCAGAGGTCATAGCAAGAACTACACCTTAGATTCAGTTTTAAATATGTTGGGGTCAACAGTAGCTGTGGCTATTGAGTCTTCTTGCTGAAAAGCCGTTTTCATTTTCATTGACTTAATCTGCCTCCATGGCTTGCTAGGAGTGGAGCTGAGCTTTGGGGCCACAGTTGACCCTGAACACCAGCAAGGAGAGTGACATTTTTGCTGCTTCTGTAGCTTTCATAACACAGTACCTGAGAATCCCAGGTACCTTTTTTAACAAAATTGTATTCAGAGGCACCCTGCAAGAGAGCAATACTGTTGTTATTGCTATTATTTCCATTTTAGAGAAAAGTGGGCTGCTGAGAGGCCGTATTTTTAGCGTATCAGTGTCACTAAAGA